>NC_064630.1:208197399-210697399 GCF_023864275.1 Schistocerca cancellata
GCATATGGAGTATCGTCTCAGTTGTGTGACTGGATTCGGGATTTCCTCTCAGAGAGGTCACAGTTCGTAGTGATAGACGGTAAATCAGCGAGTAGAACAGAAGTGATATCTGGCGTCCCGCAAGGTAGTGGCATAGGCTTTCTGCTGTTCCTGATTTACATAAATGATCTAGGTGATAATCTGAGCAGTCCCCCTTAGATTGTTTGCAGATGAAGCTGTAATTTACCATCTAGTAAAATCATCACACGATCAATTCCAATTACAAAATGATCTAGAGACAATTTATGTATGGTGAGAAAAGTGGCAATTGACATTAAACAAAGAAAAGTGCGAGGTCATCCACATAGGTACTAAAAGATCCGATAAATTTTGGGTATACGATAAATCGTACAAATCTAAATGCTCTCAATTCGGCTAAATACTTAGGAATTACGTCTACATCAACATGATTACTCTGCAATTCACATTTAAGTGCTTGGCAGAGGGTTCATCGAACCACAATCATACTATCTCCCTACCATTCCACTCCCGAACAGTGCGCGGGAAAAACAAACACCTATACCTTTCTGATCGAGCTCTGATTTCTCTTATTTTATTTTGATGATCATTCCTACCTATGTAGGTTGGGTTCAACAAAATATTTTCTCATTCGAAAGAGAAAGTTGGTGACTGAAATTTCGTAAATAGATCTCGCCGCGACGAAAAACGTCTTTGCTTTAATGACTTCCATCCCAACTCGCGTATCATATATGCCACACTCTCTCCCCTATTACGTGATAATACAAAACGAGCTGCCCCTTTTTGCACCCTTTCGATGTCCTCCGTCAATCCCACCTGGTAAGGATCCCACACCGCGCAGCAATATTCTAACAGAGGACGAACGAGTGTAGTGTAAGCTGTCTCTTTAGTGGACTTGTTGCATCTTCTAAGCGTCCTGCCAATGATACGCAACCTTTTGCTCGCCTTCCCCACAATATTATCTATGTGGTCTTTCCAACTGAAGTTGTTCGTAATTTTAACACCCAGGTACTTAGTTGAATTGACAGCCTTGAGAATTATACTATTTATCGAGTAATCGAATTCCAACGGATTTATTTTGGAACTCATGTGAATCACCTCACACTTTTCGTTATTTAGCGCCAACTGCCACCTGCCACACTATACAGCAATCTTTTCTAAATCGCTTTGCAACTGATACTGGTCTTCGGATGACCTTACTAGACGGTAAATTACAGCATCATCTGCGAACAACCTAAGAGAACTGCTCAGATTGTCACCCAGGTCATTTATGTAGATCAGGAACAGCAGAGGTCCCAGGACGCTTTCCTGGGGAACACCTGATATCACTTCAGTTTTACTCGATGATTTGCCGTCTATTACCACGAACTGCGACCTTCCTGACAGGAAATCACGAATCCCGTAGCACAACGGAGACGATATCCCATAGGCCCGCAGCTTGATTAGAAGTCGCTTGTGAGGAACGGTGTCAAAAGCTTTCCGGAAATCTAGAAATACGGAATTAGTTTGAGATCCCCTGTCGACCGCGGCCATTACTTCGTGCGAATAAAGAGCTAGCTGCGTTGCACAAGAACGATGTTTTCTGAAACCATGCTGATTACGTATCAATAGATCGTTCCCTTCGAGGTGATTCATAATGTTTGAATACAGTATATGCTCCAAAACCCTACTGCAAACCGACGTCAATGATATAGGTCTGTAGTTCGATGGATTACTCTACTACCCTTCTTAAACACTGGTGCGACCTGCGCAATTTTCCAATCTGTAGGTACAGATCTATCGGTGAGCGAGCGGTTGTATATGATTGGTAAGTAGGGAGCAATTGTATCAGCGTAATCTGAAATGAACCTAATCGGTATACAATCTGGACCTGAAGACTTCCCCGTATGAAACGATTTGATTTGCTTTGCAACCCCTAAGGTATCTACTTCTAAGAAACTCATGCTAGCAGCTGTTCGTGTTTCAAATTCTGGTATATTCCATTCGTCTTCTCTGGTGAAGGAGTTTCGGAAAACTGCGTTCAATAACTCCGCTTCAGCGGCACAGTCGTCGGTAACAGTACCATCGGCACTGCGCAGCGAAGGTATTGACTGCGTCTTGCCGCTTGTGTACTTTACATACGACCAGAATTTCTTCGGATTTTCTACCAAATTTCGAGACAATGTTTCGTTGTGGAATCTATTAAAGGCATCTCGCATTGAAGTCCGTGCCAAATTTCGCAAGTCTGTAAATTTAAGCCAATCTCCGGGATTTCGCATTCTGAACTTCGCATGCTTTTTCCGTTGCCTCTACAACAGTGTTCTGACCTGCTTCGTGTACCATGGGGGATCAGTTCCATCTCTTACCAATTTATTAGGGGTGATTCTCTCAATTGCTGCTGCTATTATATCTTTGAATTTGAGCCACATCTCGTCTACATTTGCATAGCCAGTTAGGAAGGAATGGAGATTGTCTCTTAGGAAGGCTTCTAGTGACACTTTATCCGCTTTTTTAAATAAAATTATTTTGCGATTGTTTCTCGTGGATTTGGAAGAAACGGTATTGAGCCTAGCTACAACGCCTTTGTGATCACTAATCCCTGTATCAGTCATTATGCTCTCTATTAGCTCTGGATTGTTTGTGGCTAAGAGGGCAAGTGCGTTTTCGCAACCATTTACAATTCGCGTGGGTTCGTGGACTAACTGCTCGAAATAATTTTCGGAAAAAGGATTTAGGACAATCTCGGAAGATGTTTTCTGCCTACCACCGGATTTGAACAAGTATTTTTGCCAACATATCGAGGGAAGGTTGAAGGCCCAACCAACTTTAACCGTATGAGTGGGGTATTTATTTGTTACGAGACTCAAATTTTCTCTGAACTGTTCAGCAACTATATCATAGGAGTCTGGGGGTCGGTAGAAGGAGCCAATTATTAACTTAGTTCGGTTGTTATGTATAACCTCCACCCATACCAATTCGCACAGAGTATCTACTTCGACTTCACTACAAGATAAACCACTACTGACAGACACAAACACTCCACCACCAATTCTGCCTAATCTATCTTTCCTGAACACCGTCTGAGACTTCGTAAAAATTTCTGCAGAACTTATTTCAGGCTTCAGCCAGCTTTCTCTACCTATAACGATTTCAGCTTCTGTGCTTTCTATTAGCGCTTGAAGCTCAGGGACTTTCCCAGCACAACTACAACAATTTACAACTACATTTCCGACTGTTCCTTGATCCAAGCACGTCCTGTATTTGCCATGCATCCTTTGAGATCGCAGCCAACCCCGTACTTTCCCGAGGCCTTCTAACCTAAAAAACCGCCCAGTCCACGCCACACAGCATCCGTTACCCGTGTAGCCGCCAGTTGAGTGTAGTGAACTCCTGACCTATTCAGCGGAACCCGAAGGCCCACCACCCTATGGCGCAAGTCAAGGAATCTGCAGCCAACACAGTCGCAAAACCGTCTGAGCCTCTGATTCAGACCCTCCACCCGGCTCTGCACCAAAGGTCCGCAGTCGGTTCTGTCAACGATGCTGCAGATGGTGAGCTCTGCCTTCATCTCGTAAGCAAGACCGGCAGCCTTCAACAAATCAGATAGCCGCTGGAATCCAGAGAGAATTTCCTCAGGTCCAAAGCGACACACGTAATTAGTGCCGACATGAGCCACCACCTGCAGCTGGCTGCACCCTGCGCTCTTCATGGCATCCGGAAGGACCCTTTCCACATCAGGAATGACTCCACCCGGAATGCACACGGAGTGCACACTGGATTTCTTCCCCTCCTTAGCCGCCATATCCCTAAGGGGCCCCATTACGCGCCTAACATTGGAGCTCCCAACTACCAATAAGCCCATCCTCTGCAATTGCCCGGACCTTGAAGGCTGAGAATCATCCTCTGAAACAGGGCAGGCAGCTGCATCTGTCTCAGCCAGAGACAGTACCTGAAACCTGTTTGTCAGACGCACCGGGGAGGCTTTCTGATCAGCCTCCGGGGACGTCTTTCGCTGCCTGCCACGCCTTGGAACGACCTCCCAATCAACCACAGGCGTGCGCTCAGCTCCACTGCGGGCAGCAACCGGGACAACCACAGCGGCAGACCGATCTGGGGACAGACGGGACGAGGTTGACATCACCGTGATACCCAAGTCCGGCTGCCCACAATGGTGCCCATTGGCAACAGCCCCAAGCTGCGCGACCGAAGTCAGCCGCCTGCAACTGTGAGCGAAGGGGAAGCCAACTCAGCCCTCATCCGAACACAGCAATTTCGAGCAACTTAAATTGGAAAGACCACATAGATAATATTGTGGGGAAGACGAAACAAAGACTGCGCTTTGTTGGCAGAACGCTTAGAAGATGCAACAGCCCACAAAAGAGACAGCCTACATTACACTTGTCCGTCCTCTGCTGGAATATTGCTACGCGGTGTGGGATCCTTACCAGGTAGGATTGACGGAGGACATCGAAAAAGCGCAAAGTAGGGCAGCTCGTTTCATGTCATCGCGTAATAGGGGTGAGAGTGTGACTGATATGATATGCGAGTTGGAGTGACAGTCACTGAAACAAAGGCGGTTTTCTTTGCTTCGAGATCTATTTACGAAATTTCAATCACCAACTTTCTCTTCCGAATGCGAAAATACCCTCCTGGAAATTGAAATAAGAACACCGTGAATTCATTGTCCCAGGAAGGGGAAACTTTATTGACACATTCCTGGGGTCAGATACATCACATGATCACACTGACAGAACCACAGGCACATAGACACAGGCAACAGAGCATGCACAATGTCGGCACTAGTACAGTGTATATCCACCTTTCGCAGCAATGCAGGCTGCTATTCTCCCATGGAGACGATCGTAGAGATGCTGGATGTAGTCCTGTGGAACGGCTTGCCATGCCATTTCCACCTGGCGCCTCAGTTGGACCAGCGTTCGTGCTGGACGTGCAGACCGCGTGAGACGACGCTTCATCCAGTCCCAAACATGCTCAATGGGGGACAGATCCGGAGATCTTGCTGGCCAGGGTAGTTGACTTACACCTTCTAGAGCACGTTGGGTGGCACGGGATACATGCGGACGTGCATTGTCCTGTTGGAACAGCAAGTTCCCTTGCCGGTCTAGGAATGGTAGAACGATGGGTTCGATGACGGTTTGGATGTACCGTGCACTATTCATTGTCCCCTCGACGATCACCAGTGGTGTACGGCCAGTGTAGGAGATCGCTCCCCACACCATGATGCCGGGTGTTGGCCCTGTGTGCCTCGGTCGTATGCAGTCCTGATTGTGGCACTCACCTGCACGGCGCCAAACACGCATACGACCATCATTGGCACCAAGGCAGAAGCGACTCTCATCGCTGAAGACGACACGTCTCCATTCGTCCCTCCATTCACGCCTGTCGCGACACCACTGGAGGCGGGCTGCACGATGTTGGGGCGTGAACGGAAGACGGCCTAACGGTGTGCGGGACCGGAGCCCAGCTTCATGGAGACGGTTGCGAATGGTCCTCGCCGATACCCCAGGTGCAACAGTGTCCCTAATTTGCTGGGAAGTGGCGGTGCGGTCCCCTACGGCACTGCGTAGGATCCTACGGTCTTGGCGTGCATCCGTGCGTCGCTGCGGTCCGGTCCCAGGTCGACGGGCACGTGCACCTTGGCTCTGAGCACTATGGGACTTAACATCTATGGTCATCAGTCCCCTAGAACCTAGAACTACTTAAACCTAACTAACCTAAGGACAGCACACAACACCCAGCCATCACGAGGCAGAGAAAATCCCTGACCCCGCCGGGAATCGAACCCGGGAACCCGGGCGTGGGAAGCGAGAACGCAACCGCACGACCACGAGATGCGGGCCACGTGCACCTTCCGCCGACCACTGGCGACAACATCGATGTACTGTGGAGACCTCACGCCCCACGTGTTGAGCAATTCGGCGGTACGTCCACCCGGCCTCCCGCATGCCCACTGTACGCCCTCGCTCAAAGTCCGTCAACTGCACATACGGTTCACGTCCACGCTGTCGCGGCATGCTACCAGTGTTAAAGACTGCGATGGAGCTCCGTATGCCACGGCAAACTGGCTGACACTGACGGCGGCGGTGCACAAATGCTGCGCAGCTAGCGCCATTCGACGGCCAACACCGCGGTTCCTGGTGTGTCCGCTGTGCCGTGCGTGTGATCATTGCTTGTACAGCCCTCTCGCAGTGTCCGGAGCAAGTATGGTGGGTCTGACACACCGGTGTCAATGTGTTCTTTTTTCCATTTCCAGGAGTGTATTTTGTTGACACCGACCTACATAGGACGAAATGATTAGGATAATAAAATAAGAGAAATCAGAGCTCGAACGAAAAGATTTAGGTGTTCCTTTTTCCCACGCACCATTCGAGAGAATGGTAGAGAAGTAGTACGAAAATGGTTCGACGAATCCTCTTCCAGGCACTTAAGCGTGTATTGCAGAGTAACCATGTAGATGTAGACTAGCTTAAGAGAACACGTGAGTCGTTTTGAATCTTCGTAGACGGCGTAGAACTGACACCAGGCGGTCACGTGACCCTCCACGTATGTCGTTACAGACAAATATGTGTGTGTGTGTGTGTGTGTGTGTGTGTGTGTGTGTGTGTGTGTGTGTGTGTGTGTTTGTGTGTGTGTGTTCCAGTCCTTTGTGTAGCATCAGCACAGTAAGACGTGGAGACGTGACGTAATGACAGGTAGGAGCTGTCGTGTTTAGACGTGCCCATGATCTCACCGTCAATGATTACATGACTACACGGAATGATGTAATACTCTTAGCCTTTAACACGACCTAAGAAAAATGGTTGAAGGCAGGGTGCTAACGCACAGGATTCCCACGCCTTGTCAATTACAATCGGTTTAAAAACTGACAGGAATGCAAGATTTTTTAGAAATCAGAACCATCAGCCGTCTACAGGCACTGAAATTAATCTATGGTGAAAACTGAAAATTTGTGGAGCAGGACTCGAAACCTTATGCTCTGCTTATCTACAAGAAGTGCTGTAACTGCCTAGGGCTGTGGACACCAGTATCGCCCGATCCAAATTTTCAGCCTAATAAGCACAAGTAGCGCCCCTATTCAGCGTCAGCACTCACAGCGTTGAGCTGTCTCGCAGGGGTTCGGAAGGTAACGTGCACACGCACAGAAAGTAGCAAGAGTCGCCCTCGCTCATAAAGGTGCACTTTAATCCTTGAACCCCTGTGGGACATGGCGCAACGCTACGACCAGTACGGGTAACTGATAGGGGCGCTATTTGCGCACAACTAGTTGCGAATTTGTGTCGGACGGTATTCGCGTCCGTATGGCTGAGGCGGTTCAGGCAGTTCTAGAGAATCGGAGCAGCCCGCTTCGAGTCCCGGACCGGCACAAATTTTTAACCTTCACCACTGATTTATTACAAGGTCTGTAGAAAGCGACAATCCGAATTTATAAATGTCTTGTAATCCATACCGCCGAAATACCACGAAGTCGTGTGTGCTTTGCTGGATATGTCTGACAGAACAGACCCTACAACTCTATATCGACAGGAATAACTGTTGTCAGTGAATGGAGGCTTATGTATACCAAAAATTGAGATTTATTAGTGTAATTTAAGTCAGAACAACTAAATAACAGCTAATGTTGAAAGGTCTCTGTTGGATTCCTTTCATGTTTAATTTCTTAAATCTGTTGCCATTTATGGAATAAATTCCTCTTCTAAATGTACAGTGGCGTTTCTGACTATCTGGGAGGAGACTGAGCAGTGGAACGTGTTACTTTTACACATAAACAAGAACGATCTGTCACACTACTACACTTTAAAGCACAGTTTATATGTAATTCTTATATGTAATTCATGTCACACAGTCTCATACGGAACCTACATCCGCTTTCTTTTATATACTGTATGTGATAAGATACTGTCATCCCCCTTCCCTTTTGTGTGAGAGGATGAATGAGCATATGTATTTCTAGTTGCATGCTTGATGGTAGCAGACAAGGCTGTCTGCTAGAGAACAGTAGGACCAACGTCGGAACAGGTAGCTACGCTTCCTAAAAGCAAAGAGGTTTCTATCCTTAGTATGGTCCTGTCCGTCCGTTGTCATGTTGGTATAGGAAGCTGCCCCTCTGGCGACTTCCGTTGGTCTTTGTGAGCTACCCCTCAGGAAGTACGCTCGGCAGTAAGGACAGTTGCTGTGTGGCCGTGGCGAGCGTCTGAAGTGGTAAGATCTCCGGCTAAGCGCGTGTCTGTTAAGTCCGTAGGACAATGGATTTCTTAAGTTCAGCCTAACTGAAAATTTAATCACCTTGATTTCAGGTTTAGCTCTAAAATATCTAATGCTATCTTAAAGTGCAGCGGAGTGTAATTCTCGTGTTAAATTCAGATTATTTTTGCGGTAGTTGCTTTGTTACTACTTTGTGAGTAAAGTGGAACCACGTGTTGATCAGTAACTCTAACTAAGTTCATCAATCTTAAATGCGAATGTTTGTGTGATTATAACGTCTCGTCTTGACAATATTTTGCAATATAGCAACTTTTCTTTATGTTCAACCCACGTGGAGTGTACTTTGCGAGACAAGTACCACGTGCTTACATAACTGTTTGACCCATCAGGTTAATAGTAAGACGTTAGTAACCAGTTCAAGGTTTTTCTTTTGTCAATTGCTTTTCGATCTAATGTATTTTAATTATCAAAATTATTGTGGAGTTGTACGCTTTGTGTAAACCAAGTTGACCACGTGGAGCATGTGGTGTAATCATCAAAGTAGCCCTCAGCTATTCTTTTTGCGAAGACTTCACAAAGAGTTAATATGAATTTAGTATACCAGTGTGTGGTAATTACATGACGGACAGGATTGTGGTATGAACGTAATTTCTTTGGGTAAAAACTGAATCTGTTGGTTGTGGTTAATTTCTTCTTGCTTATGTTTCAATGTTCTTCGTGTGTTATTTTATGAATGCAGTGTTGTATCCAGTCTCCCAGTCTTGGCTCCATAGTTTATGTGTTCCGTAAGATTACAATCTCACATTCTTTTCAATCGTAAATAAGGCACCAGCCCAGTTATAACTCACGTATAATATGCTGAAATTCCAATGAACAATCTTAAAATAAATTTCCAAGTATAAACTGATTTCTTTCTTTTTATTTAAATTCTCCTTTTTATATATATATATTACCGGTTTTGTATGACTATTAAAAGATTATCATTAATGTTAGTCTGCTAAATATCTGATGAAACAGTTGCCCAGTAATCCACGGTTAACGTCCCCAGACAGATCACGGCTTTTAACCCACTTTCATTGTCAATTAGCTCCGATTTCAGCATACCAAATTAAAGTAGCAACATTACACATTTCAGCATACAAAATTAAAGCTACAATATTACAATGTAACAATTCTATCGACAAATACATACATACATATGTCAGTATGAACATGTTTCTGAGTATAGTGTGCGTGACAAATGAAGTCTAAAATGACATGAAATTCAGTACAGTACACCAGCGCCACAGCACAGGCTCATATCAACGACAATGATGTTAAACCATAATTGACCAATAATTATTCGCTGAGATTAACAGATAAGATTACGATCACGATTAATTTAAAATCTGTGACAGCAACTGACGGAACATACTGTCATGAATGGATACAGGAAAACTAAGAGTTTTTAATCACGCAGAATTAGCAATGACAGAAATCACAACAGAAACTAATAGTAATACAAGAATTTTACAACACAAATAATTTTTATCAATGAAAGTCAATACCTGAATGGAAATACAATATAAAACCTCAGGTTACCTTCCATTAGGAACGTGGGTGCACTCAGTGACTGTGATATGACTTCCAAATGCTAGAGCACAGCAATCAGTCGTCCTTTTCTTGAAGGTTTTATTCGGCAAATCTAGATTTCGGCCATTATCAATGCACCATTTAATAGTGTCAATGCATGTTCTAATATATCAATTCCCTGTTGTTCAGGCTTCTGTTACAGCTCTTTCAAGACTTGCCGGATAAAACCTGCAAGAAAAAGACGACTGATTGTTGTGCTCTGTTATTTGCAAACGTTATGTCACCTATTCAGTGCTTTTCGTTTGTCACACAAGACCTATCTGTGGCGCTTTATTCTTTGTTTGAACTCGAAAATTATCGACAGTCATGATTCACTGGTGACGGGAGGGGGGAGGGGAGGGGGCAGGGTGCATTTTACCTACAGCCTAGAAGGACCTCGCGCAGCAGTAGTGCCCCTTGCATGATTGATGCTGGTTTAAAGTCTCTCTCATGTACCTTCATCGTAGGTCACCATCTAGTCATTTAATTACTTTCCCCTCACTCTGCAGTCAGTTGCGAAGCTAGGCCATTGTAACGATGCTCAGTCTTACGTATGCATCACCACTGTCTTAACTCGTTTCTGTCATCAAGTAACACCAGTACACCCACTGCTTACACACAGATACTTACAATATGTACCAGGAGTACCAGGAGTACCAGGAGTAGAAACTTGGCTTCGTATAGCACATGACAATTTCAAATGGACAGGAACGACTGGAACTGTACTAGTGTCCTCTCACTCTCCTGAGTGGTGTACTATTGATAGCAATGTTCATAGTGAGATACCTAATATTGTCCCTGGTAAATATCCTCTGACGTGATAATTCCTGATTATTGTCTTCCCGAAGTACCTGTCACCATCCGCATCCGCTCTCACTCGATTCTACAGTAATCACTGAGAAACGCTTTACTCAGTCCACAGGAATCTCTATACCTTTCCATTGTTGGAATGTTCAACACGGAAAAATGTTCCAGTTGATAGTGGCCCCACAGGCAGCAAAAATATTAAGTGTTCTGATGGAGGCTCCATGATGACACAGAAATTATAACAACAGTACAGAGTGTATACGTGTTGGTTGTGAGGGTGGTGAAATTTGCATCACAGCAGACAAGTAGGTATACAGGTAGCCACCGACAGCGGACAGCTAGTGTCAGGCACCACCCTCGGGACAGATTCTTGTTGGAGACTAACTCTGCCGCATTTGCTCAAGTAGCAGGGTCTCGTAGAGCGCAGGCCAGTGCTATGCGCCGCTTGTTTTCGAGTTGCTCGACAGGGGAAGGGCGTACCCCGTCGCTTCGTGTGAGTTGGTCCGGCGGGTTGCAGGAATGCTGCAGGTCTCACCTAGCGGACAGTGATGGGGACATGCACCCGACGCTACCAGCTGTTTGGCACAGAGGGAGGATGAGGGTGGCATCGGAGACGGCTTGTCAGCATACAGAGACCCCCGTCGGCTGCTTCAGCCTGGTGAAGCTCCTGTCAACGCATCACCTATATAGGGTCCGCCACAAATGGACGAACTTTGGTCAGACAGTACTCACATGCATATCTTCACAAGGTCCACTTCTGTAAATCCTCAAACAGTGTGACAGAATGTATGTAAACCGCTTTTGTTATTAACACATACATGAACATTAATCATTGTGTACAAAGTTTACGTTAACACCTTATTTTACGGAAAAATCGTCTACATCCACACGGTTACTCTGCTGTTCACAATAAAGTGCCTGGCAGAGGGATCAACGGACCAACTTCAAGCTGTCTCTTGACCGTTCCACTCAATAACAGCGCGCGGGAAAAACGAGCACTTATATTTTTCTGTGCGGGCCCTGATTTCTCTCATTTTATCATTTTTATGATCATTTCTCCCTATGTAGGTGGGTGCCAGCAGGATGTTTTAACAATCGAAGGAGAAAACTGGTGATTTAAATTTCATGAGAAGGTCCCGTGGCAATGAAAAACGCCTTTGTTTTATTGATTGCCACTCCAGTACACGTATCACGTCTGTGACACTGTCTCCCCTACATTGCCATAATAAAAAACGAGCTGCCCTCCTTTCAACTTTTTAGATGTCATCAGTCAGTCCCACCTGATGCCGATAACCATACCACACAGCAGTACTCCAAAATAGGGCGAACAAGCGTGGTGTAAGCAGTCTCTTTAACAGACCTATTGCACATTCTAAGTGTTCTGGCAGTGAATCGCAGTCTTTGGTTTGCTCTACCCACAAAGCTATCTATGTGATCGTTCCAATTTTGGTTATATGTAATTGTAATCTGTAAGTATTTAGTTGAATTTACAGCCTTCAGATTTGTGTGACTTATCGTGTAATCGCAATTTAGAGGATTTCTTTTAGTACTCATGTGAATAATTTTACACTTTTCCTTAAGCAGGGTCAATTGCCACTTTTCGCACCATACAGTTATCTTATCAAAATCATTTTGCAATTCGTTTTGCTCATCTGATGACTTTACAAGACGGTAAATGACAATATCATCTGCAAACAATCTAACAGGGCTACTCAGATTGTCTCCTATGTCGTTAATACAGATCAGGAACAACAGAGGGCCTGTAACACTTCCTTGGATAACGCCAGATGTTACTTCTGTATTACTCGATGACTTTATGCCTATTATTAGGAATGGTGACCTTTATGGCAGGAAATCACGAATCCAGTCACACAACTGAGGCGATATTCCACAGGCACGCAGTTAGGTTAGAAGACGCTTGTGAGGAACGGTGTCGAAAGCATTCTGGAAATATAAAAATATGTAATCAATTTGACATCCCCTGTCGATAGCACTCATTACTTCATGAGTTTAAGAGCTAGTTGTGTTTCACAAGAACGACACTTTCTGAATCCGTGCTATGTGCCAATAAATCGTTTTCTTCGAGGTAATTGATAATGTTCGAATACAGTATATGTTCCAAAACCCTACTGCAAATCGACGTTAGTGATATGGGCTCGTAATTCGGCAGATTACTTCTATTTACCTTTTTGGGTATTGCTCTGACTTGAGCAATTTTCCAGTCTTTAGGTACGGATCTTTCTATGAGTGAGAGGTTGTATATAATTGCTAAATATCCAGTTCTTCGTGGTAGTTGTTCATAAAACTCACATAAATAATGAACAAAATTTTATTGATTGATACAAGGAAAGTGTGATTAAACTCAAAAATACTAACTACATAGTCTTGCCAAGTGCATGGTTCTTAACAACAAACTGAATAAGTTCTACCTCTACTAACAATGTCGTTGATTTCCGTATTATTTCCATACGGAAAGAATAGCCCGTATAAAACTTAAAGTGGATACAATTCAGTGAATGAATAAATCCAACTGCTGTTATATACAACATCTGTAGCTATTGGAGGGACAGGGGAAATTCATAGGAAATTAGGGGTTCTGTACTCTACCACCACCTACTCTCTTCATGCCAATAATTGCAAATCTTTTACATCGATCATTATGAGATGTCCCTTGATATAGGTACAGAAATCACACTATTATATTTTCGAGACTCTGCAGTCTGTGGAAATCCAATAACGAAAAGGCAACCACAACTAATGCTGGTCCCACAATCTACTACTAAAACTCCACAACACCTCCTCTGTTTTTACCAGGATCCGATCCAACTCGTTGGCAAGATTCTGTTCAAGGCTTTTCTGTAAATCTCTCGCTCCTTAACGAACGTCTCATCTTAAAAACGTGACTGTCAGCTCTGCGGTCGTGGCTGAATATTATTGTTTCACTGCAACCTAATAGAAGAATACAACAACCCTGTCATCATTGATTCATTATTAGACAGGGATGAAATGCACACATTACGCATAATACCACCTAACAAACGTTATTTCTTACCAACACCTTTAGCTTGGAGTGACTAATTCCTTATGCTTCTTCTCCAAGACTTTACCTTCATCTGCCTGCATCTTCATGTTGGTACTTGTTTAAGAATGGTCCTTATTCATTGCGTACAATAATTAATTTCACAACGTCATTCTCTTCTAATTCACCATAGAATGGAACTCCTTCTTCATATGGGTACACTTCCTGTCTACAAAGTAATCAAGAACACTACCAATGAAAACATGACTTCGCCACTGGATCCACAGCCTATACGGCTTCAAATACGCATTAATACACTAATATTGATTCGCTACAGCACTGGCACAGTGCGTTCCCGACAACTGCCTCCATTAATCCTTTCCTCTCACGTCTCAATTTGTGTGGCATCAAAAACGTCAATATCTCTCAAAATTCTTAACATGTACACATAAATCGTTCTCATTTTAGGCATTGTCATCCATTGACTAACATTGTACTTCACTCATTCATATATTGTCCAATTTGCATCTACGAGTCGATCCTAGCTATTGCTTAAATCTACCCCATGCAGTAACCACTACAAATAATACAGTCACGGCTGATATCAAATAAGGACATGAATATATGCTCTTTACAAAAATTTAAAATATAAATTACCTCAGACAGCGAGAAAAGCACTGTACGTCTGAATATCTACACAGTTCTTATTTTTTAAAACTTTTGATTTTCCACTACGAGTTGTTTCAAGTTCTACAGCGTCGTTATATGTGATTCTTCTCACCGGGAAAGTTCCACAGTAAACGTAAAGGAATTTGTTACAGCGATAGACTTCTTAGAAGGTCTGCGCGATTGCAAAAGTTCTATGTCGCTGACAGTTAATTTAAACTTTCTCATTGGCCCTCTTTGTTTCTCCCCTTACTTCTCGGGTTTCCCGTCGATGCTTTCGAGTTGGACAACTTGTCTACGCCGCCGACGTCTGGCAGTTGGGCAGTTCAACAATTCCCATATACCATCAATAAATCGACGATATTTGAGAACCAGCACCATGCCATACTCACTGCCTCACGAGATAACTCATTTAATATATCTTGAAAGTCACCCAAAAACTTCTTCCATGTTCGATGGTGGCATTTACAATGTAGCCGGCATATTTTTACAACCCCTTTTATTATTCACTTGGCTGTATTGGAGGCTGGGTGATCTCGATATGTAAATTATCTTTATTGCACTCTGTCTCAAAAAGGTATGCCAACTCCATGAACGAAACTGCTGCCCATTATCAGTTATTACCCTATTCATCTTTTCGATTACACTTGAAGAATGGTGTGCAAATGTACTTGTTACTATCTTTCCTTTTGCACGTTGGAGCAGCGTGAATTTGGAAAAGTTGGATGTGAGTTCCACAGTTACGAAGATGTTTTGATAGACCTTTCGTTATGCCAGAATATTTATGTGACAGACACGTCATGCAAATTTGTTGGTAATTTTGAAAAAAGTGGTGCATGATGTGCCACTATAGTCAGTTAGGCCTTTTGGCTTGACCCAAAAGTCGCGAGACCTCTCCTAATGTGCCTATATACCTCCCCATGTTAATGGAATAAACTCTCGTAATTTCCTGAAGAACTTGTGTGGATCAAAGTGAGCGTAACTTTGAGTCTATCAAATCAGCTTATTGATGAACTCCTCAGACACGCACAGCATCCAGTCACATTCATTCGGATGCCTCCATATAAGTAAGACATAATTGATTATTAGGTGGTACTGACCAAAGTTAGCAGACACATCATTGCGCCACTTCATTTTTGCATCCTTGAGAATGGGTTCCCCCTCTTGTTCGTGTGCAATACCTGCGAAATTTGTGAAGGGTACTTGTTTAAAACACACCATGTGAAAGATAGTATCCTTTAATTCATTATCACTAAAACAAGTTAAACCAGTGGGGACATGTGATTACACATCTGCCATTATATTTTCTTCTCTTGGTACAAAAACATGAAATCGAAATTCATGAAGGTATAGTGCCCAGCAGGCGGGGCGTTCGTGGGTCAGTTTTCCATCGTTAGAACCACAAATTTATTCTAGCAATTATCTCCTTTATGATCCTAATGTAAAGATTCATTATGCTTAAACACACACATATCTGACGATTCGTTCTTGACAGAAAAATTTCAGACAGCCTCGATGGTTTTAACCAACATGGTTGGGAGTACCAGCAATCTTACTTGTGATGATTGCTTATAAAGAAACAGCAGTTATCGTCTTAACAACACGCAGCTACTCAGCACGTCGCTAGCTCCAGCAAATGGTGCAGTCAGTCTGAAGATGGCCTATTGTTTCTACCGAAACCGGTCATTTGAAATAAGTGATATTTTGCGATCGTGACTGTTTCTTGATAAGTAGATAGCCTCAAGTTTTTCCAGGGCTGGTCAGATGTCACCTAACGATAAAATATGCCCCAGGAAGCTTGTCTCTATGTAGCCAAACTCTGAATTCAGTAAGCTGACTGTAACCCTATGTTCCTTGAGATATTAAGCAACAATTTTAATTTTGCGTTGTGATCATGCCAGTTTTTTGCGAATGTGGAAGCAGGGATTCGAATCCTCCCTAAGGCAACTGCTAATGCAATTCGTATTGAAATCACAAGGGTCTTACGCCATAATAAGCCATTGGAGTGTAATTTAACTAAGGGGGAGAGATAGGCCCTCAGGGATTTAAATGCGGACGAAGGGATAGTTGTACTTCCATCTGACAAAGGCAATGCCACTGTGGTGATGAACAAAGAGGACTACAGAAGTAAGATTTTGGATCTATTAGTGGCGGGACACTACAATAAACTTAGAAGAGACCCGACGGCTGTTAGTTTGAGGAAAACTAATACGTTGATAAAGTCTTCTATTTCCATTCCACAGAAGGATAAAAAAGTTTTGCTAGGGAGTGAAGCTAAGTGTCCCAGACCTAAAGTTCACAAAATAAATCTCCCTCTGAGACCCATTGCTAGTGCGATTGATTCCCCTACTTATCAAATATCTAGGTATCTAGCTACTCTTCTACAACCATACATTGGTAAGACTGATTCTTACGTGAGGGATTCACGTCATTTTATTGAGAAAATTGAAGGTCTAACCCTGGCTCTTGAAGACATTCTGGTCAGTATTGATATTGTACCTCTGTTTACAATGATTCCGGTCAATGAAGTTATGGTTTACATAATGGAAGTTTTCCCTGAAGATTTGACCGCTCTGTTTAGTCACTGTCTCACATGTAGCCAGTTTCAGTGGGATGACGAGTTTTATGAGCAAGTGGATGGTGTTGCCATGGGTAACCCGTTGAGCCCTGCGATTGCCAATTTTTACATGGAGCAATTTGAACAATTAGCGTTGAATAAAGCAAATAAGAAACCATGTTGTTGGTATCGTTATGTAGACGACACATTCGTGGTTTGGACACACGGTAAAAAAGCCTTAGACGAATTTTTTGATTATCTTAATAGCATAAACCCTAAAATTCAGTTTACCATTGAAGTGGAAAAAGACCAGGCTACTTCGTTTCTCGATGTGTTAGTCATGAGACAGACCGATGGCAGTCTAAAACATAAAGTGTTTCGGAACAGCACACATACTGATACACACTTACATAACTCCAATCATCACCCACAACAAAAAAGAGGTATAATCAAAAGTTTATTGGACAGGGCAAAACGGATTTGTACGGCAGGGCATCTGGATACGGAACTGAATCATCTGAAACAGGCCTTCGAAAAGAATGGGTACTCAAACAAAGAAATTAATAGAGTTTTAAGACCTAATTACAGCAGGCCAAAGGACAAGGATGGTATACAGCTATGGAAGAATACGGTGTCTTTACCTTTCATTAGTAAGGTTACAGATCGAATCGGCAAAATTTTGCTGAAACATAAAGTGAAACCGTTATTCAAACCTACCAGAAAAACAGGACAAGTACTTCGTTCTGTTAAAGATAGAAGGCCACCATTATCATCTAGTGGCGTGTATAAAATTCCGGGTACTTGTGGCAAGGTCTATATTGGTACTACGAAAAGAAGTGTGAATACGAGGGTAAAGGAGCATAAAAGTCTTTGCCGACTGGGAAAAATAGATAAATCGGCCGTTGCGGAACATGCACTTCAGTGAGGTGATCATGTAGTTAAGTTTTCTGAAACTACAGTTTTAAGTGCTACCTCGAACTATTATCCACGACTGAATAGGGAGGCTATTGAAATTTATAAACATGAAGGTAATTTTAATAGAAAAGAAGAGGCCTAGAAATTAAGCGAGATATGGACAGTGGCGTTACAGAATCGATAAGTGATTTTTATCTATGACGGACTATTATCGATAGTTACATTTTATCTTTGACTAGTTTTCTCTCTGCTACTATGTGCAAGCTAGACCACACCCACTTTCCTCGGTATTTAGGACCTCTCCGACGCCCGACTCGTCAGCCGGCAGGACTCAGCAGGATCAGCCATACCTCTGAGGATGTCCAACGTAGTATTGGACGAAACGTTAGGAATAGAAGAATTATCAAAAACAGTACCATCCGGTCGTGAAAGCCTTCATTGTATCTCCAGTTATGGTTATCTGGTTCTTGTCTTTCTGGTGGAAACTTATTTTGTGCAAAATGCACTGATACCTGCATCCATGCATCGCAATCATCACTCAGTTCTCGTAATAATCTCAGAAATGCTTTGAAATCACGCATGTTCCTTCTTGCTATTATGTAATTTAATAAGGTAAACCCATACAAGTAATGTTTCAGAATTAGTTCAATGAGATCATTTCTTTAAGATATTGTCTCTGATTCTGATACTGCGGATCCGTCATAATGTCTCGAACTTAACCTGATTTTGACTCACTTTTTACCAATTATTGGCCAAAAAAGCACTCGTGATTTCGTTGTATTTATCGAAATCCGACAAACACACACCACAACTTCTTTGTCCAACTCCCTGCATACTGAATTAATCTTTAGTGCATCTTTATTCATTGGCGACGTCTATCCAGATCTTTGGATGCAGGTTATTTGATGGGTCTGGAAAGAGTGAGTACTTCTGAAAGGATACGAAATGCCTACGGCTTTCATGTTTGCCATTATCATTATATCTTGTGCTCCTATTTGAGGCGGCGACAATGATGTGCCCCTAATGCGACATAGTATCTTCTTCAGGTCATGTAATACTTTCACTTTCTTTCCCTTTTGTGCCTCACACATACTCGATCCCACATCTTTTGTGCTGTCCGCATTACTACTGCGCTCATTGTCACTTTGAAGCTGGAGCAACATCTCCCGATTTCTCCAGCTGATCTCCGCCTGAGATTCTTTAAATTATAACAGTGCTTCTGTTTCCTCACCCTCAGATCAACTGGTAGCATCTGATCAGTCTCTGCATCACATTATGACGATAACTATACCATTGCTGTAGTTAATACTCTGGTCCGCAGTGTAATTTTACTGCCATGTCGTACTGTGACACGATTCTCTAGTGTCATGTCGTACTGTGACACTCTCCTTCAGTGCACCTCGCTTAAGGGTACTGGTCGATAACTAATAGTATTCATCTTTTCTTCAGTGTCTCACAACCACATGTTTACTGCTACAAGATTAGTCTCCAAACCTGCGTCCTCTTTTCTAAACTCTTGCACTGTCCTTTTATTCCCTTGGACAAAAGTTTCAAATTTCCTATTGAATAAAAGGCCCAGTTCATCGATTTTCTTTTCTTCTAGTTGCTTACTAAGAACTAGCACTCTATATTTGTATTTCATCAATTTTCTTATCAATATTTGCAGACTGCGTTTTATTCTCTTATCTGTCTGCTCTGCTCTTTCTCATCAAATTGTTCTTAATTCAGTTTACTTAGACTCTTCAACTACCAATTCTCTTTAAATAGTTGTTCAAAACCCGTGTAAAGGTTAGCTAAATAAAATACTGAAACAGAGGGAGTTGACACGTCACCCACTGGGGCATAATCTGGACATGTATTTCATCAGTTTTCCTATCAGTGTTCACAAACTGCATTTTATTCTCCTATATTTCTGCTCTGATCCTTCTCTTTAAACTGTTTCTCATTCTATGAAGCTTCCTGGCAGATTAAAACTGTGTGCCGAACCGAGACTCGAACTCGAGATCTTTGCCTTTTGTAGGCAAGTGCTCTACCATCTGAGGTACCCAAGCACGACTTACGACCCGTCCTCACAGTAGTTTGAAAGGTAGAAGACGAGATACTGGCGGAATTAAAGCTATGACGACTGGATGTGAGTCGCGCTTGGGTAGCTGAGATGGTACAGCACTTGCCCGCTAAACGAAAAGGTCCCGAGTTCGAGTCTCGGTTCGGCACACAGTTTTAATCTGCCAGGATGTTTCATATCAGCACACACTCCGCTGCAGAGTGAAAATTTAATCCTGGAAACATCCCCCAGGCTGTGGCTAAGCCATGCCTCCGCAATATCCTTTCTTTCAGGAGTGCTATTTCTGCAGGAGAGCTACAGTGAAGTTTGGAAGGTAGGAGACAAGTTACTGGTGGAATTAAAGCTGTGAGGGCGGATCGTGATTCGTGCTTGGGTAGCTCAGATGGTAGAGCACTTAGCCCCGAAAGGCAAAGGTCCCGGGTGCAAGTCTCGGTCCGGCACACAGTTTTAAACTGGCAGGATGTTTCATATCAGCATACACTCCGCTGCAGAGCGAAAATTTAATCCTGGTAACATCCCCCAGGCTGTGGCTGAGCCATGCCTCCGCAATATCCTTTATTCCAGGAGTGCTGGTTCCGCAAGGTCTACTGGAGAGCTTCTGTGAAGTTTGGAAGGTATGAGACGAGGTACTGGCGGAATTAAAGCTGTAAGAACGGGTTGTGAGTCGTGCTTGGGTAGCTCAGACGGTAGAGCACTTGCCCGCGAAAGGTAAAGTTCCCGAGCGCGAGTCTCGGTCCGGCACACAGTTTTACAGGAAGTTTCATATCAGCGCACACTCCGCTGCAGAGTGAAAATTTTATTCTATTCTTCATTCTGTTTACTTATACCCATGAACTGCTCATTCTCTTTAAATATTTATTCTAAAACACTTGTAAAGGATAGCCAAGTCATATGCTGAAGCAGAGGGAGTGGACGAGCCACCCAGGGGACCAACATCTGGACATGGGCTGCGGGGCCTGTCGTCGCTCTCATCACCGAGACGTCAGTTTAGTTACCTCTTGCTACTAACTGGAATAGCTCACTCTGTTTTCCTGAAGTACCGAACGCCTCATTATCAGAATTCTGAAAATTTCTCCCTGCATCTCTTTGATAGTGGCCTGCAGGTTGACCTCCTGCTGGCTCACCATGCTTGCAACATTTTCTAAATTATAAGTATTACCTCCCATTCATTCTCGCTAAATTCTTTGCTCCTCCAGTCTATCCATTGTCTTCTTTGCCCTCAAGTTAGTGCACAAAACACCTAATCTCCAAACAGTAAATCCAGTAGTGAAAAGCACATATGAAACGAACTGAGTAACCTCCATATACAACTGATACGGTTACCCCTCCAAAATAGTGCAACGCTGGTAGCAGTTCCAGTACAAACGGTGAGGTGGACCAATGAAAACCAACACAAAAGCTGATGATTACTGAAAGAGAAATGCGTGGATTAATTACACAGATCAATAAAAGTTTTGCATCAAATCTATTCCGAGATTCCGGAACCTTTACAGAAAATTGGAACAGAGGACAACATTAACGTCATTTCCGCCCTTTTTATTGCTCATCGAAACCACACATTGCATGTTGTACCACGATACAGCGAGACCTTCAGAGGTGGTGGTCCAGAATGCTGTTCACACCGACTGCTCTAATACCCAGTAGTACTTCCCCTTGCATTGACGCATGCCTGTACTCGTCGTGGCATACTATCCACAAGTTTACCAAGGCACTGTTGGTCCAGATTCTCCCAATCCTCAACAGCGGTTCAGCGTAGATCCCTCAGAGTGTTTGGTGGGTCACGTCATCCATAAACGGTGAATTTCAATCTATCCCAGACATGTTCGATAGGGTTCATGACTCGAGAACTTGCTGGCCACTCTAGTCGAGCGATATCGTTCTCCTGAAGGAAGTCATTCACAAGATGTGCACGATGGGGCCGCAAATTGTCGTCCATGAAGACGAATGCCTCGCCAGTATGCTGCCGAAATGGTTGCATTATCGGTCGGAGAATGGCATTCATGTATCGTACAGCCGTTACGGTGCCTTCCATGACCACCAGCGGCGTACGTCGGCCCCACATAATGACACCCCAAAACAGCAGGGAACGTCCACCTTGCTGCACTCGCTGGACGGTGTGTCTAAGGCGTTTAGCCTAACTGGGTTGCCTCCAAACATGTCTCCGACGATTGCCTGGTTGAAGGCATATGCGACATTCATTGGTGAAGAGAATGTGATGCCTATCCTCAGCGGTCCATTCATCATGTTGTTGGGCCCATCGGTACCGCACCGCATGGTGTCGTGGTTGCAAAGACGTCGCATGGACGTCGGGATGAAGTTGCGCATCATGCAGCCTATTGCGCACAGTTTGAGTCGTAACACGACGTCCTGTGGCTACACGAAAAGCATTATTCAGCATGGTGGCGTTGCTGTCAGTGTTCCTCCGAGCCATAATCCTTAGGTAGTGGTCATCCACTGCAGTAGTAGCCCTTGGACGGCCTGAGGGAGGCATGTCATCAACAGTTCCTGTCTCTCTGTGTCTCCCCTATATCACTTTGGTTCACTCAGAGACGCCTGGACACTTCCCTTGTTGAGAGCCCTTCCTGGCGAAAAGTAACAATGCGGAGAGGATCGAATCGCGGTATTGACCGTCTAGGCATGGTTGAACTACAGACAACACGAGCCGTACACCTCCTGCCTGGTAGAATGTCTGGAATTGATAGGACCCCCTCCGTCTAATAGGCGCTGCTTATGCATGGTTGTTTATATCTTTGGGCAGTCAAAGGGACTGTGTCTGTGATACAATATCCACAGTCAACGTCTGTCTTCAGGAGTTCTGGGAAACGGGAAGATGCAAAACTTTTTTTGATGTGTCTATATGTGCATAGCGAACGCATTATCGTAGCCAAGATAGACACCAAGCCCACACCTACCACAGTAGTACAAATTTTTATGCCAACTAGCTCCGCAGATGATGAAGAAATTAAAGAAATGTATGATGAGACAAAAGCAATTATTCATATACTCGTAGTTAATGGAGACGAAAATTTAATTGTGACAGGAGACTGGAATTCTATAATAGGGAAAGGAAGAGAAGAAAAAGTAGTAGGTGAATGTGGACTAGGGAAAAGGAATGACAGAGGAAGCCGCCTGGTAGAATATTGCACAGAACATGATTTAATCATCGCTTACCCTGGGTTTAAGGAACACAAAAGAATATTGTATACGTGGAAGAGACTTGGAGACAGTGGGAGGTTTCAGATTGGACACTGAGGTGACAAAAGTGATGGGACAACTATACAGATATATACAGAAGACGTTAGTATCTCGTACACTAGCTTTAAAGGGCAGTGCACTGGTGGAGTTGATACTTAGGTGGTTCTTGTGAAACAGTTTCCGATGTTATTATGGTCACATGACAGGAATTAACAGAATCTGAACGCAGAATGGTAGTTGGAGCTAGATGCATAGGACATTCCATATCAGAAATCGTTAGGGATTTCAGTATTGTGAGATCTACAGTGTCAAGAATGTGCCGAGAGTACCAAATTTCAGGCATAACCTCTAACGACGGGCCACACAGTGGACGACGGCCTTCACTTAACGACAGAGAGCAGTGGCGTTTGTGTAGAATTGTCAGACCAGTAACAGTATGTGAAATAGCTGTAATAACCAATGTGGGACGTGGGATGGACTATCCGTTAGGACACTGGGGCGAAATTCGGCGTTAATGGGCTATGGTCACATACGACCGTCGCGAGTTCTTTTGCTAACTTAACGATGTCTGCAGTGTCTCCTCCTGGGCTCGTGACCGTATTGGTTAGACGACTGAAAAACATGGACTGATCAGATGAGTTCTGAGTTCAGTTGGTAAGAGCTAATGGTAGGGTTCGATTGTGGGGCGAATTCTACGGGGCCATGGACGAAAGTTGTCAATGCTGCACTGTGCAAGCTGGTGGTGGTTCTATAATGGTATGGGTTCTGTTTACATGGAATGGAATAAGTCCTCTGGTCCAACTGAACCGAACATTGACTGGAAATGTTATGTTCCGCTACTTGGAGACCATTTGTAACCTTGGACTACATGTTTCCAAACAACGAAGGAATTTTATGGATGAAAATACGTCATCACGGGGCCGTAATTGTTAACGATTGGTTCGAAGAAGATTCTGGGTAATCTGGGCGAATGATTTGGCTACCCGACTTGGGTCCCATTGAACATTTGTGGGACATAATCGAGAGGTTAGTTCGTGCACAAAATCCTTCACCGGCAACACTTTCGCAGTTATAGACGGCTACAGAGGCGGCACGGCACAGTATTTCTGCAGGAGCTTCCAACGACTTGTTGATTCCACGCCACGTCGGGTTGCTGCAGTTAAGTCGGAAGAAGGAGACCCGATACGATATCAGAAGATCTCTTGTGACTTTTATCACCTTAGTGTATAACGATAAGACAGAGATTTCGCAACCAGATTTTAAATTGCAAGACGTTTCTAGAGCAGATACGGACTCTGACCACAATTTATTAATTATGAACTGTAGATTAAAACTGAAGAAATTTCAAAACGGTAGGAAATTAAGGAGATGGGACCTGGACAAGTTGAAAGAACAAGACCTTGTTTAGGGTTAGAGAGGGAGGATTTGGCAACGCTTGACTAGAAAACAGGAAAGCAATACAGTAGAAGACTAATAATAATGTCGTATGACGAGGGCCTACCGTCGGGTAGACCGCTCGCCTGGTGCAAATCTTTCGAGTTGACGCCACTTCGGCGACTTGCGCGTCGATGGGGATGAAATGATGATGATTAGGACAACACAACACCCAGTCCCTGATCGGAGAAAATCTCCGACCCAACCGGGAATCGAACCCGGGCCCTTAGAATTGACAGTCTGTCGCGCTGACCACTTTTTTTTCACCTATAACACATTTATTTCTTTTTTTTTACGAAAAAATTTGGCACAATATTAAACCTTATAATAAAGAAAATCTTCATTAACAATAATTGCATTACCAAACAAGTTTACTAATAGCAGTTATTAATCCATTTATCGTAAATTTTGTGTACAAATTAAGGAGAAGTGGGCTATAATCTTGTGTAACAACTGTCATGGAAGTCGGGACAGGAGCACATATAATTAACGGAAAAGTTAGCACAGTAAGCAAAGGGAGGTTGAGTCAACGTCCCGTCGGCATCGAGGTCATTACAGACCGATCACAAGTTCGGACTGTGTCAAGGATGGGAAAGAGAATCGGGCGTTCCGTTGCAAAGGAACAATCGCGGCATTTGCCACTGGTGATATAGGAAAATTGTGGGGACCGTAAATCTGGATGACCGGACGTAGGTTTGAACCGTCGCCTCCCGAATGCGAGTCCTGTGTGCTAACCACTTTTTTTTTCACAAATGGAAAGGAACAGGGATACAGGGAGGTCGTTTTTATTTATTTATTTATTTATTTAATTTTCATAAAGATCACTCTGTTAATTGGAACATGTAGATCATTTCATGGTATAGTATGAGCATTGTATATGGAGCGGTGAGAGAAGCGTGAGGTTCACCACTCAGCTACCGGGGGCGGACAGTACAAGACTAATGGGTAACTTTAAGAAATGAAATACAGCATAAGATCTACTAGGTAGAAAAAAAGGCAGAAACCCTTGAATAATACTGGAGGTATCGAATTTAACTGGTAAAAGGAGAAAATATAAAAAGGAAGGAGGTGAAATGGAACACAAACGACTAAAAAATGAAATTAACAGGAAGTGCAAAATGGCTAAACAGGGATGGTTTGAGGACAAATGTAAGGATTTAGAAGCATGTGTCACTAGGGGAAGCATATATACGGCTTATAGGATGATTAAAGAGTCCTTTGGAGGAAAGAGAAGCAGCTGCATAAATATCAAAAACTCAGTTGGAGAACCACTCCTAAGCAAAGAAAGGAAAGCTGAAAGTTGGAAGGAGTTTTTGGGGGATCTCCACTACGGAAATGAAGGCAGTATTATAGAAATGTTGGAGGACGTAGATGAAGATGAGACGGAAGATATGATAAAGGAAAAAAAATTGATAGAAGCTGGCAGACCTAAGTCGAAACAAGGTCCCGGGAGTAGACGACATTCCGTCAAAATTATCGACAGCTTTGGGAGAGCTAGCCATGACAAAACTCTTCTACCTGGTTTGCAAGGTGTATGAGAGAGGCGAGAAGCCATCAGAGTCCAATAAAAATGCAATAACTCAAAATCCAAAGAAAGCAAGTGCTGACACGTGTGAATATTACGAACTATCAGTTTAATAGGTCATGGTCGCAATGTACTAACACGAATTCTTTATAGAAGAATGGAGAAACAGGTAGAAGCCGACCTCCGTGAAGATCAGTTTGGAGAAATGTAGGAACACACGAGGCAAAATTTCCCCTATGAATTACCTTAGAAGATAGGTTAAGGAAAGGCAAACCTATTTTTATAGCATTTTTAGCTTGGAGAAAGCTTTTGACAATGTTGACTGGAATACTCTCTTTGAAATTCTGAGGGTAGCAGCGGTAAAAAACAGGGAGCACAAAGTTATTTATAACCAGACGGCAATTATAGGAGTCGAGGGGCATGAAATGAAAGCTGAGAAGGGAGTGAGACGGGGTTTCATCCTATTCGAGATGTTATCCGAAAAATCAAATGGCTCCAAGCACTATGGGACTTGACATCTGAGGTCATCAGTCCCCTAGACTTAGAACTACTTAAACCTAACTAACCTAAGGACATCAAACACAATGCCCGAGGCAGGATTCGAACCTGCGACCGTAGCAGCAGCGCGTTTCCGGACGGAAGTGCCTAGAACCCCTCGGCCACAGCGGCCGGCAGATGTTATCCAATTTGTTCACTGAGCAAGCAGTAAAGGAAACCAAAGAAAATTTTTAGTAGGAATTAAACTTCAGGGGGAAGAAAGAAAAATCTTTATGGTTTACGGATGACATTGTAATTCTGTCAGATACTGCAACGACCATGGAAGAGCAGTTGAACGGAATGGACAGTGTATCAAAGGAGGATATAAGATGAATATCGACAAAAGCAAAACAGGTATAATGGAATGTAGTCGAATTAAATCATGTGATGCTGAAGGAATTAGACTAGGAAACCATACACATAAAGTATTATATGAATTTTGCGATCTGGGCAGCAAACTAACTGATTATGGCCGAAGTAGAGAGGATACAAAATGTAGTCTGACATAGCAAGAAAAGCATTTCTGAAGAAGAGAAATTTGTTAAGATCAAATACAGACATAAGTATTAGGATGATTTTTCTGAGGGTATTTGTATGGTGTGTAGCCAAGTATGAAAGTGAAATATGGACGACAAACAGTTTAGACAATAAGAGAATAGAAGCTTTTGAAATGTAGTGTTACAGAAGAACTTTGAAGATTGTATGGGTAGATCACGTAATTAATGACGAGGTACTGAATAGAACTGGTTAGGCAAGAAATTTGTGGCACAACCTGACTAAAAGAAGGGATCAGTTGATAGCACACATTATGAGACATGAAGGGGTCACCAATTTAGTATTGGTGGGTTAGAATTGTAGAGGGAGACAAGACATGAATACAGTAAGCAGATTCAGAAGGATGTGGGTTGCAGTAGTCATTCGGAGATGAAGAGGCTTGCACAGGATAAGGTAGCATGGAGAGATGCATAAAACCAGACTTTGGACTGAAGACCACAACAACAAGAGTTATATACACAAGCAACTTACAATAACGTTACCGATTTTATGATGTTCGCAATCATATCATTAAATCCCAACAATAACTTCATCCAAGCGAATGGAAATCAATGACAGTATGAGTGTCACAATGAGTTACGAAAATAGTCGGATTGCAAACTATACAGGTTTCTGAATTTTTATGCAAGGTGTTCTGACTACGGATTAGAATATCTGAAGTGAGCAAAATCCTATGCAGAGATTGCCAGTTATGCAAAACACCAACTGAGTTCTCGATATGTGCCTTTGGCTGTTGCAGAATTGTCGGTTGGACCTCCTGAAAGTCATATAGTTCCCCATAGACTTAGATGCCATCATGAAAACAGTCAGGAGATGGAACAATACATGGAAAAGTGTGCCCCTATGGAATGAGTCCTGAGTATTGATTCTCATACAGTATAACAAAACGGATCATCTAATTAATGAAATGATAGATCGGTGCAAGTCAACCCCAGTTTATTATAACATTCTCTATTCCCACACACATGAACATGAATCAGTGACAGAACGTTACTGAGATCGATAATCAATGGCGAGTGCGGATACTGTGTTAACAATCACTGAAGAGATAAACCAACAATTGAATAACTTACCAAAGCCTGAGTGGGATGGGTGAATGGAATGATCATCTCGCAAGTCATTTATGAAAGGACAAGACGGGGATAGGTGCACAGTGATTGCTCCTCTTTCGCCAGAAGGGGTACGATCACTGCACGTAAGCAATTATCTGGATTGTTGATAGACCCCTAAGCTAAGTCCCTAAGCGTACACACTACTTAACCTAAATTATCCTAAGGACAAACACACACACCTCCGCCGGACCAGCCGCACAGTCCATGACTGCAGCGCCTCAGACCGCTCGGCTAATCCCGCGCGGCTGATAGACCCTCAGTCACCTAAGAAAGGACGTAGAAAAAACTGTAGAAAATGATCATCCGAAACAGCGCATCTACAAACAATGACTTTCATTCCTCTGCTAACCTATGCTGCAAGTTTTCATCATACCATGCGCAGTGGAAGGTTGGAAGCTGCGACTGATATGGTCTGCTGCAAATAACACATCAGCTGATGGATGTTTTAAAGGCCCTCAGAATAAAGTCTGTCTTTCTCCCAAGTTGAAACCCTAGGCTTGAAGTGTCCCAGAAGGAAATGCGCGAGACCTTGTTCCAAACTCAGCTGTCTTCAGCAGCGTCAATCTTTAATGTGTCTTGAACAGAACTCCCTGCTCTCTGCCCTCTGCAAAGCACAGATAATTTTTCCTTTGCCATTGAAAAAGCTCTGCTACATTTTGTCCAATGATATTATCCTTAAAAAAACTAACTCCCACCAGGTAAAAGTTTTATGACGTTAGGTAATCGGTTGCCTTCCTGCGTACAGCCTTTTTAAACAATTTGGTGTAAACTTTCCACTCTTCAGTTACGTCTTCAGTGCAGCCAGTACACTGATTTACCGTGCCTGAAATTCTCAGAAGACGGCGCCCTACCCCCACTCTTATGTTTTTAGGATTACCCTACAAAATCTCTTGCCTCCATTTTTCAGATGTGAAACTGTTCATTCCGTATGGAGCCGCAACGTGATGTCGGTACACCACCCTTACAAAGAGAAAGAAAATATAAACGGAACACAGGTGCATCCATTCCCAGGAGCGAAAGAGATTGTTATTAAGATTGGGTTTTCACTCGACTGCCTTCTAGGAAGCAGCAAGATACAGAAAAATACATACTTTGCTTTGAAGGAATGGCATGGCTTATAGAAAGGAAATATTCCGCACAGGTCTAGGTTCTCGTCACGGCTCTAGTAGTTCTTCAGTTAAAACTCTGAAGACACACTGCGCAGGGCACGACTATCGGAGAAACTGCGGGCGCCTGTGGCCAGGTGCCCGGTCTGACAACGGCTGCTGTCAGTGACCAGACAGGACACCACCCTTCGCGCATTATCTATTGAGAGCCGGGTTCCCCTGTGAGCACTACTGGAGGCCCAGGTCATTGCCTCTGCTCTTCACGGCTAACCATGACACAGCTAAAGACGTGCAACTTCTAAAGTAGGCAACACGCAAAGTATCAACAGATTAGAGGAAATGTTAAGATATGAATTATCGGCTGGCATCACTGCTGTTACCCATAATCAGCATTACATATTTGTTAATCGTCAGAAGTGTGACTTAGACTGAGATGAACTGAATTAATCGTAATAAAATAAACTCTAAGACAGAAAATGCGTCGCACCACAAAGGAATTATCCGAATAGGACGGAAATCGGTGGATGTGATGTACATGCATAGACAAACAAATGATTGACATGTCGGAAAAATGTGATGATTCACTCAAGGTTCACAAATCAATAATGCGTTGGTCCACCTCTTGCCCTTATTAAAACAGTTACCCCTCTTGGAATTGATTCGTCAAGTTGTTGGATATCGTCCTGAGGAATATCGTGCCAAATTCTGTCCAATTGTCGCTTTACATCGTCAAACTCCAGAGCTGGTTGGAGGGCCCTACCTATAGTGCTCCAAATGTTCTGAATTGGGAAGAGATACGACGAGATTGCTGGCCAAGGTAAGCACGAAGACAAGCAGTAGAAAATCTCGCCATGTAAGCCCACGACGGCTTGCCACGAAGAACAACACAGCGGGGCGAAGGCTACAGACTACATACCGCTGGGCTGTAAGGGCGGCGTGGATGACAATCAAAGGGGTCCTGCCATGAAAGGAAATGGCACACCAGACAATCATTCCCGTTGGGCGAAATCAGGCAGGTATTCCACTGTGGGAGTACACTGCGAATTCTGGCTGAGGTAACGATCTCATTGCATCTGGTGTCATATTACACATCCGGTGTCGGTTTAGACACCTTGCTTCCCCCACTCCCTCTTACCCAGGGAATCACCGGGAAATGATCAAGGTCACCTGGGGAAATCATCCAGGCGACTGTGTCACGTGACATAAAAATTGCGGGTACCTCTTCTGGACCAATGAGGATCATGCACCCCCTCTACACCTTCATCTTTTATAATTGGGCCACTTGAGTGTGAGGGATCACTCAAGAGTTAGAGCACAGGTAGAGGACGTGTCTGTTTGTTAGTCACAAATTACGTTAAGTCACGTCTATTTTTGAATAACAATATTCCGTGATACCAGTTGAGACTACACACAGGCAGATATGTAAGTACTCTCACTTTTACGTATTTTTCCATATTTTTCACACTTTCCCCAATTTTACATATTTTCCACAATTTTCCTAGTTATTATAACTGGTGGCGCTCTGGACTATCCACACCACGCCAGAGTCTGAGAGGGTGTTCTACCCTCCAAAGGCGACATGATTTTCGCTGGGGTTGTCACAGATATTGGACGATTCTTCCTAGAGATAAATTGTGGAAATACAGTATCTTTGGTTGGAGGCATAATAATTTTACTATGACGTCATATAATCTAGTAATGTAGTGTGGTATTTCTTATACAATACCTTTGGTTTATGGAATTTTCTATGACGTCACTATTTCTAACAATGTGTTCACTTCTAAAACAATGTCGTCACACACTAGTAAAGATAGGTAATGGGGGCTACAGCTGGCAAGATCTGGTGGACTATGAAGAAGGCGCTAGACGTGATCATATGTATGGATGGAAGAAAGTTTATTGTCTGTTCATACTGGCTTATGCTCTGCAGACTATTCAGAAAATGTACCCAGCAGGATAAGATAGTTCAGGTGGTGTAGGACACTGTCCGTGTCCCACAAATGCAGAAAAAACGTGGAATTCTACCGGGTAATGAGTACATTGGGATCTAGGGGAACGAGGTAGCTGATATAGCAGCGAAAGCAGCTTGCCAGGAAAACACCACAATGTGGTATAACATCCTCTTACAGATTGTAATGTCATGGGTAACAAAGAGGGTGAGAGCTGACTGAGGGAGACTGTAGCACGAAGTAGCCACAAGCTACTCTCAGTGAAACCGACAGTCCCACCACGATGCTCTTCCTTCCAGTCTTAAAGGAGGGACGATGTGGTCGTCACTCGCCTTCATATCGAACACTGCCCAGTGACAAACACACACACACACACACACACACACACACACACACACACACACACACACACGCGCACACACACAAACACACACACACACCTGTTTCGCCACGAAAATCCGCTGAAACTCAATGTTTGTGGAATAGGGCTCACAATGCATCATGTGTTAACATTTTTTTATATATGTGCTGAGAAGAGGCACGCTATTGGTCTACCAATACTTCCATTTTACGTTATCAGATGACACCTTGAATACTGCTGAAATTTTATTTGGCATCAGAATTTCTGCCCAGTTTCAACTGATGGAGATTGTAATGTTTCATAATGGCTCGTTCATTCTATTAATTGTAAGATCAATCTTTGGAGGGCTTAAGAAATGATCGACTGTTAATGCTTTGATTTGTACTGCTTTATTTTCAGGTTATGCATTATTAGGTAAAAGTTGGAGAAGGAATCCAAAGGTTACTATGGTTTTTTGGAAGGAAAAAGGATATTCGTTAAGGTATAGACACGTTATAGTCACAACTGGACGCTATTTTGCATTACTTTATGTGGTGTAATGCACTTGTATGTTTAAATTTGTTCATGGTTCGAAATGTTGGGACTGTGGTAAGAAGCCGAAGTGTCAAAGTGCTAGTGGTCATACTGGATACTTTATGATCAAAGTTGGAATTATCATGGATGGTGAACGTACCTTAGGGTAGAAAGCAGGAAGATTCAGTCTGCTTAAGTTTTCAGTTATCAGGAAGAAGTTGGATGGTATGACTGAGGGGGTAGAGTGCTGCGTAGATGTGGCTTGTGGCTCAGCGGAAGCCCTCCACGCCGGCCGAAGTCGCCGAGCGGTTCTAGGCCTGCAGTCTGGAACCGCAAGACCGCTGCGGTCGCAGGTTCGCGGCCTGCCTCGGGCATGGATGTATGTGATGTCCCAAGGTTAGTTAGGTTTAAGTAGTTCTAAGTTCTAGGGTACTGATGACCTCATAAGTTGAGTCCCATAGTGCTCAGAGCAATTTTTGAAGCCCTCCACAGATGGATGGATTTAATTTGCTACGTTAAACAGCCAGGCCATTAGCGCCCGTTCCAAATGTAATCACTGCTGTTAAAACTAAATATGAAGACTATTATCTACAGACAAAACTATTAATAAGTTGAACAAACACCTAGATCTCTGATCGTACTGTTGACGTGCGTAAAAGTTTTTGCATAAATATAGTTGGATGATCTTACAATTAATAGATTCACCATCTACATTTGCTACCAAACCAAAAATCAGTGCCACCTATGATAAAGGCTACTGGGCCCAGCATGGGCACTATATCCCATCACTATTTGCCTTACATGCAAAACCCTCATCCATCCCAGCTTCACCCATACTTACACAATATATCAAGCACTTCCACTGTTCTCAGGCCTTACCGTTGCCTCCAAATCTTTGAATGACATGCACTCCTTGTTTTCCTCTTCTACTTTTACCAGTCTATACCCTGGTTGGTGTGTGTGTGTGTGTGTGTGTGTGTGTGTGTGTGTGTGTGTGTGTGTGCATACACACAGGGTATAATCTGGAAAAAGTACAAGAGGAAGACAAGGTTTGCATGTCATTCAAAGATTTGGAGATAATGGTAAAGCCTGAGAACAGTGGAGGTACATGATGTACTGTGTAAGTGTGGGTGAAGCTGGGATGGATGAGCGTTTTGCATGCGAGGAAAATAATCGTGGGATATAGTGCCAGCGTTGGGTAAATAACATCGTGATAGTAACAAGGGATGCTAACTTCTGCCAGTTTCTCGCTTATAGCGATCAGCTGTTCAGCAGGGCTGTTCCACCAAACACGTATCCATCAGTACAGAGTGAATTACCCGGAAAGTCATTCAGTTGTGCTTCACTATCTTTTTTACGTGGAACGATAATAACTGAGTAACAATGTTATCACATGTAACATACTAGCGACTAGCAACATATATTAACGCACATTGGCTTGCCTTACTCAGGTACTGAAAATATAACTAGCCTGCAAAGAGACTGTACTTAATTCTATCATCAGCTTCCAACCCTGCCTCACAGTCAGTAAACTTAATTACAATGGATTTCACTTCCGCAGTTGTTGTTGTTGTTGTGGTCTTCAGTCCTGAGACTGGTTTGATGCAGCTTTCCATGATATTCTGTCCTGTGCAAACTTCTTCATCTCCCAGTACCTACTGCAGCCTACATCTTTCTGAATCTCCTTAGTGTATTCATCTCTTGGTCTCCCTCTACGATTTTTACCCTCCACGCTGCACGCCAATACTAAATTGGTGACCCCTCTATGTCTCAGAACATGTCCTACCAACCAATCCCTTCTTCTAGTCAAGTTCTGCCACTAGCTTCTGAAATCCCCAATTCTATGCAGTACCTCCTAATTAGTTATGTGATCTACCCATCTAATCTACAGCATTCTTCTGTAGCACCACATTTCGAAAGCTTCTATTTTCTTCTTGTCTAAACTATTTATCGTCCACGTTTCACTTCCATACATGGCTACACTCCATACAAATACTTTCAGAAACGACTTCCTGACATTTAAATCCATACTCGATGTTAACAAATTTTTCTTCTTCAGAAGCGCTTTCCTTGTCATTGCCAGTCTACATTTTATATCCTCTCTACTTCGACCATCATCAGTTATTTTGCTTCCTAAATAGCAAAGCTCATCTACTGCTTTAAGTTTCTCATTTCCCAATCTAATTCCCTCAGCATCACCCGACTTAATCCGACTACATTCCATTATTCTCGATTTGCTTTTGATGATGTTCATCTTATACCCGCCTTTCAAGACACTGTCCAATCCGTTCAACCGCTCTTCCAAGTCCTTTGCTGCCTCTGACAGAATTACAATGTCATCGGTGAACCTCAAAGTTTTTATTTCTTCTCCATGGATTTTAACACCTACTCCGAATTTTTCTTTTGTTTCCTTCACGGCTTGCTCAATATACAGATTGAATAACATCAGGGATAGGATACAACCTTGTCTCACTCCCTTCCCAACCACTACTTCCCTTTCATGTCCTTCGACTCTTATAACTGACATCTGCTTTCTGTACAAATTGTCAATAGCCTTTCGCTCCCTGTATTTTACCCCTGCAACCTCCAGAATTTGAAAGAGAGTATTCCAATCAACATTGTCAAAAGCTTTCTCTAAGTCTACAAATGCTAGAAACGTAGGTTTGCCTTTCCTTAATCATTCTTCTAAGATAAGTCGTAGGGTTAGTATTGCCTCACGTGTTCCAACATTTCTACGGAATGCAAACTGATCTACCCCGAGGTCGGCTTCTATCAGTTTTTCAATTCATCTGTAAAGAATTCGCGTTAGTATTTTGCAGCTGTGACTGATTAAACTGATGGTTCGGTAATTTTCACGTCTGTCAACACCTGCTTTCTTTGGGATTGGAATTATTATATTTTTCTTGAACTCTGAGGGTATTTCGCCTGTCTCATACATCTTGCTCACCAGATGGTAGAGTTTTGTCAGGACTGGCTCTCCCAAGTCTGTCAGTAGTTCTAATGAAATATTGTCTACTCTGGGGACTTTGTTTCGACACAGATCTTTGAGTGCTCAGTCAAACTCTTCACGCAGTATCATATCTCCCATTTCATATTCATCTACATCCTCTTCCATTTCCATAATATTGTCTTCAAGTACATCGTCCTTGTATAAATCCTTCCACCTTTCTGCTTTCCCTTCTTTGCTTAGAGCTGGGTTTCCATCAAAGCTCTTGATATTCATGCAAGTGGTTCTCTTTTCTCCAAAGGTCTCTTTAATTTTACTGTAGGCAATATCTATCTTACCCCTAGTGAGATAAGCCTCTACATCCTTACATTTGTCCTCTAGCCATACCTGCTTAGCCATTTTGCACTTCCTGTCGATCTCATTTTTGAGACGTTTGTATTCCTTTTTTGCTACATTTACTGCATTTTTATATTTTCTCCTTTCATCAATTAAATTCAATATTTCTTCTGTTATCCTCCTGTACAACCTCGGGTTCTTTCAGTTTATCCAGGTCGCATCTCCTTAAATTCCCACCTTTTTGCAGTTTCTTCAGTTTTAATCTACAGTTCATAACTAATAGAATGGGGTCAGAGTCCACATCTGCCCCTGGATATGTCTTACAACCTGGTTCCGTAATTCCTGTCATTACCATCTGATATCTTCTAGTATCTCCAGGTTTTTTCCATGTATACAACCTTCTTTCATGATTCTTGAATCAAGTGTTAGCTATGATTATGTCATGCTGTGTACAAAATTCTACCAGGCGGCTTCCTCTTTCATTTCTTACCCCCAATCCATATTCACCTACTATGTTTACTTCTCTCCCTTTTCCTACTCTCGAATTCCAGTCACCCATGACTATTAAATTTTCGTCTCCATTCACTACCTGAATAATTTCTTTTATCTCATCATACATTTCATCAATTTCTTCGTCATCTGCAGAGCTAGTTGGCATATAAACCTGTACTGCTGTAGTAGGCGTGGGCTTCGTGTCTATCTTGGCCACAATAATGCGTTCACCATGCTGTTTGTAGTAGCTTACCCGTACTCCTATTTTTTTTATTCGTTATTAAACTTACTCCTGCATTACGCCTATTTGATTTTGTATTTATAACCCTTTATTCACCTGACCAAAAGTCTTGTTCCTCCTGCCACCGAACTTCACTAATTCCCACTATATCTAACTTTAACCTATCCATTTCCCTTTTTAAATTTTCTAACCTACCTGCCCGATTAAGGGATCTGACATTCCACGCTCCGATCCGTAGAACGCCAGTTTTCTTTCTCCTGATAACGACGTCCTCCTGAGTAATCTCCGCCCGGAGATCCGAATGGGGGACTATTTTACTTCCGGAATATTTTACCCAAGAGGACGCCATCATCATTAACCATACAGTAAAGCTGCATGCCCTCGGGAAAAATTACGGCCGTAGTTTCCCCTTGCTTTCAGCCGTTCGCAGTACCAGAACAGCAAGGCCATTTTGGTTAGTATTACAAGGCCAGATCTGTTAATCGTCCTGACTGTTGCCCCTGCAACTACTGAAAATGCTGCTGCCCCTCTTCAGGAACCACACGTTTGTCTGGCCTCTCAACAGATACCCCTCCGTAGTGGTTGCACCTACGGTACGGCTATCTGTGTCGTTGAGGCACGCAAGCCTCCCCACCAACGGCAAATTCCATAGTTCATGGCAAGCCTCCGCGGTTACCACGAGCAATTACGACAAAATGGCACCGTTCTCTTTGACACACGTCTAAATAAAGCATGATTATAGGGAACGATCTTTCTGGTAAATCACTTTGCAACACATGTTAATAATAAACGTCTTATTCCTCCTTAAAATTAACACAAATAACAGTCTTATCAATCTTATAAAGAGAATCCTACCCATACCACTCTTTTCAAAATAAATATTACCGATCTTGAAAAAGGCAAGCAGGTGGTGAGGAAATGAAAGAGTCACCAAACAGACGCCTTTCGCCTGCAGAAGCTCATAAAGTTGTCAAAATTTCTTAAAAACTGATGACACTTTACGTGTACTACGTGTTTCGTAAGTATCTCATAAACTTGAATACAAATTATCTCTCATGTCCGCCGTTCTTAAGATCCCTGGATTTTTGCCGTACGTGTATCAACACGTAAGTAACAAGCAGTAGCAGATGTAAAGTTAGCGATTAACTCAGCTTCAAAATTAACGATGACAAGTAGATGAAATTAATGAATTATGCTACATTGCAAGCTGAACTTTCTTGAGAAGGGATGTTTGGAACACAACACTGTATAGATGTTGGAGAAACGGGAAAAGAAGATAACCGAAGCGTTTCATATGTGTTGTTATAGGATGTTAAAAATTAGGTGGACTGATAAGAAATGAGGAATTTCTCTGCAAAATCAACTAGGGTGAAAACACGATGAAAGCTAGAACAAGTAGAATGGGCAGGATATATGAGAAATAACTTCAACGGTACTTCAAGGAACTGTAGAGTGAGGGAAGACTGGAACACATCCAACCGATAACTGCAGTCGCTGCGTGTGTGTTACTCTGAGATGAACATAGATTGACGTAGGAGAGGATTTTGTGACAACCGATTCAAACCAGTCAAAAGACTGGTGACCCAAGAAACCAACACATCTTTATTTCATCTTTCAACGGTATCAGGTATACGGCAACTTTAACTGCCTTCCACTCCATCAACGGATAGTAAGATTGTGGACCGAAAAAAGCATTTGATCTTTAAACTGTTCCACATATAGACCAATTTAAACCGCCTCCGTCTCCAAGAAAGTGAAGTATTCTCTTGGACCTACCTGTCCTGACAACTGTAACGTACTCCAACCATTCTATCACAAATGTAGCCTCGAATGCACCCTACTCTTACCCAATTGCAATCCTACTCATTTCCTATTCCCTACACCGGTTCTATGAGTGCTTTGCCTCATCCACATCATAGATTCTTGTTCATATAAAATCCTCTGCGCTACCTTCCGCACCCAAAACGCTATGTTCATTTGCCAGGAGCCCCCTCATCATCATTGTCACAAATCAGGAGAAGGCACATTACCTGCATTTTGTCACGTGTCACCAGTTTCTTCTTTTTTTAACATTCGTGTTACTTAAAAGAAAAGTTAAAGATGAACATCTTCGTATCTTCCAGCTTGTTGCCCAACGGGAGGAATGCAATTGAGAATAAAACAACAAAGAAATTTCAACTTCATCCATCAAAACGATATCTCCTGAAAGGAAAGATAGCCTTATAATTACACGAGACAGAATGAAATATGTAACTTAGCTTTCAAGCTAAAACAAGTGAGAATCACACTTCAAAAATTCCGTTACGACTGAGGCTTTCTGGTTGTGTGCTCCCGAATCTTTACGTTACCAAAAGCACGAGTATTGAGAAACCAGTGTTAGATTTCTTATACAATCAGATCCAAATATCCCATGAACTTCAGCGAATACGAGACATGACTTGCTTTGTTCTCTTGGACAGGCAGACATATTACCTGAATGACCAGAAAAAACTTCGTTTCACGTAGTAGAGAAAGAACTTAACTTCAACAAATCAATCGCTGCGTTCTTCTGACAGATGAAGTTGGTTTTACAGGCTGCAATATACTCTCGCACTGCTCCTCAGAAGATCCTAGTTGAGATAGGTTGTGTACTTTGATTGCTTTTAATCAAAGCCGAAATTGCTTATCGGCAACATTTATCGTGTTGTACAATAACTTCCTTCGTCATCTTCCTTCCTCCTACATATAACACGTGAAGTTGTGGCACTGCTTCTTCTACTATTGAAATGGTTTACTCTGTTTTTGGATTTTTTTTTTTTTCTTTTTTTGAGGAATGCCTTTCAATGGCCACTGCGTAGCTTTTATGATGTGGCATGGCAATTGAACACTGAGCTGTAGTTCACGAATTACAGCATTACACCAATCTTCTTATCCTCTTTAGTTTTGCCTCTTAAAACGAACAGAACATCGTCTGCAAACCCCACCATTCCACTAAGATTAAGACCATCGTATAAATTCCTTAGCATGACCTCCAGAGTGACGTCTGACAGTTTTGGACCACACAATAACCCGCTAAGACAAAAAGGGGTTTCTCTACCACTGCAGCAGTTCCTCAGTCATTTTTAGAACAACTTTGGGCACTACCATCTCCATCAGTATTTCGGGAAAGGAGGCCACCAGAGACTGTTTTAAGCATACGTAATATCGGTCGCCAGCACCGATGGGTACATAGAGATTCAATGAACGTCGGAAGCGAGTTGTTTCTTCTGTCGACTGGTGTTTTCTAAGTCTGTGTTCATGAAGACTGTGACATTTCTGTCAATATTATGACCTTATTAAGTACCATTGTCAGTGCCACTGATCGCTCTTCATTTTTAACGCTCTGAGAAATTACTGGCAAACTAGGTGTTTTCTGCCGTGGTATTCAGTCTCCGCAGATGTAGTGCCACTTTTCAAATCTCAGTCAATACACTGCCACTAGTTAACGTATCAACTTATCTAATTTTGATTTCTCTTCTTTTCATTAGTGGCTGTGAGTAAATATTATATAATCTGGTCATAACCGTCGGAAATAAAATGTTATGCACGCATTAATTGACGGTAAAAATTTATATTATGTACCTAAGAAGAATACCTGCTGTTTTGTTTTGATTCAGAAGGTCTTCTAGATTAATTAAATCTTTTACTAGGTTGTTTGTGTTGAAAGGAACGACGCCAAGTGGCGAATACATATTAAAGGACGACATTAATGGAGTACGTTTACACCAAACTAGTGTACGTGTTCAGATTACGCCATGAAGATTGTATTTTATTTTGTTAGTCAGCTTGAAGCTTTAGAAATTATTTGCGGTGTTTTCAGGAATTATAATACCATGTTCTAGACGACGGAGTACTTCCTCTAAATAAAAATTTAGAGGTTGTCCATATGGGTGTTGGATAACCGTTTGCGTTTTATTAACAGATTGTATGCCTCCATGTCACCGTTGTCGTTGTTGTAAACGACAATTTTTGTGAACATACGACGCGCATGCAAACACGGGGCTCACAGTAAACAAACGGGTACTTATACACACAAGCCCAGCAATGTCGATCGTGTAAAACAAGCGCCCTCTGTTTGAGGGAGAACATATTACCAATTAATACATTTTACGGAGCAAACTGAAAAGTAGCCCTTCTTGCACAGGAGAAACGACGAAATCAAGTATGTGGGATACATCCAACACTCATTTTCTCGTTACAGTACTACTCAGAAAAAACACACATACGCACAAATGAAGCGGTAATTTGTGATGATAAAAAATTTTAAGCTTTCACAATCGGAAATCTTATGATTATTAAAATTTTACTCCGCTATTATGTCACTATGGAATGGATATCCGCTATAAACACCACATTTCGTCCTTACGTACGACGGAAGGGAAGAAGAAGGTCGTGGTTTAGATTCACTGTACTGCGCAATAGTTATCTGCTGACTCAAGTGAAATGCTTAATGAGATGCATCCGCTCCGAGATGAGACGTCACTTGTTTTCACATTCGAGTGCAGTTAGCCGTTGCCGGTGGTGCTACTCTCCCGCTGTGCATTTCCTCATAACTATCGAAAGTTAAATAAATATCGCCGGCCCCGATGGCCGAGCGGTTCTAGGCGCTTCATCCGGAATAACGCGACTGCTTCGGTCGCAGGTTCGAATCCTGCCTCGGGCATGTATGTGTGTGATGTCCTTAGGTTAGTTAGGTTTAAGTAGTTCTATGTTCTAGGGGACTGATGACCTCAGAAGTTAAGTGCCATAGTGCTCAGAGTCATTTGATTTGAATAAATATCCTTGAACGTCCTGTAGATTTCTTACTGTAAAACGTGATCTGTTAGAGTTAATGAATCCGACTGTCTTCTTCGACATTTCCTTTAAGCTGTTCTGTTCATTTTTCCACAGCTCTCTTCGAAGTACCCACGTATAGCTATCCAAAACTAAACAGTATTCTGCGTGTTCCTGCATTTTTAACTGACTGTCGAGCATTATTGACCAAGCTTCAAAGATCCTGCATCTTCAGTATGGATTTATACAGTACAGTAATTCGCCGTTACTCCAAGATCTTTTTTGTGCCATGTATGAAGGCTGAAAATTTGAGTGTTCTACTCGAAGTGGTTTCCGACATTTAGGAAAAATGCAACAGAAAATGTAAACTTTCAGAAACGGCTTCCATAGTTTCAAAAGACTCTAACTCACTCCAATATATGCTTAATTTTTCATTTTTAGTCACTCAGAAGCACCCTGCACCATACTGTACATCATCCTCTTGACCTTTTCCCAAGTTCCTTCCCCTTTTTTTCTTTCTGGACTTCTTAGTGGCCAACTGTGCTGCATACTCTGCTTTATCAGTGCGAACCTTGACCATACGATGAAGTTCTCTGATGCAGGTTGCCCCAGGATTAATTCCCAAAAATGGTTCAAATGGCTCTGAGCACTATGGGACTTAACATCTGTGGTCATCAGTCCCCTAGAACTTAGAACTACGTAAACCTAACTAACCTAAAGACATCACACACATCCATGCCCGAGGCAGGATTCGAACCTGAGGCCGTAGCAGCCGCGTGGTTCCGGACTGAGCGCCTAGAACCGCTAGGCCACCTCGGTCGGTGATTAATTCCCATATGCCTTAGCACTTTCACCCTACCAATGTTGCCATCATTAAAAGCAATAACAGCATCACTGACCCCCCTAGTTTAGTGTCTTCATTCCAACAAAAACATTTTTTGGTAAGTGAGTCCATATAACATTATTGAACAACTCATTGGGTTTGGGGTGCACTCAGCCTCGTGATGCCAACTAACGAGCTACTCGACCGAATAATAGCGGCTCCAGTCAAAGAAAACCATCATAACGATTGGGAGAACGGTGTGCTGACTACACGCTCCTCCTATCCGCATCCTCAACTGAGGATGACACGGCGGTCGGATGATCCCGATGATCCACTTGTGGCCTGAAGACGGAGTGTTGCTACTGCACTGGGATTCTGAATCTGACCATGCAGACACTTCTTCAGTAATTCAGGATTTGCTAGGTCTCTGTAAAAAGGTTTTATGATATCCATGACTGCTGCTGGGATGGAATGGCTGTATGACTGTATGAACTGTTTGAGTACTGGACATTGCCATAATTGCACCATGAATCAGGTCCAGGAGAGCAAATGTGGTGTACTGGTTTTTCATCAGTTGACAGTCTGTGGAAGAAGGTAGCCCATACTGCCTGTTTCATTTTCAACAAATCCTCATTATTATTTCTAATGGCTATCCCATAATACTGCTGTAGTTCATCAATCGATTTGTCTGTCAGCCTGCCTCTTATGGTTTTAGCATCAGAAAGTTTCTTGTCTCTCAAACTTTGTTTCAACTTTCTCAACCTAGTGCCCATCCTCTTCTGGACATGACCAACACTGTTTCTAACATTCTGCGTGGTGTCTGTTTGTTCGAAGTCGTGTTTCCCAACCACTTTCGCGCAATGACGCTCTGGGCGTGTTTTTTAGGGAACTGACTAGTTTGAACCTGGGACCTGTTGCTGGTAAGGAGATGCCAGACCACACATGACATGTAGGGTTCAGAAGAGTTCAGTGAGACTAGCGATGATATAATCAAATACTTAATGATTTCAGTGTCAGCTCCACTGAACTCCCTGTAAAAGAATCTTAATACTAACTAAATTTAGTGGAAGGAGTTCAAGGCTTCCCTATTTTTAGTTAGCTGGTAAAATAACGTCGAGAAAGTAGTTAAGTTTACCATTGGAATTTTTATTCTACTCACAAAACATTGTATATAAATTGCACTATTGATAAAAGGAAATATTTTAATACAGGATGATAAAAACTAACTGCGTTCAACAAAAATATGAACGAATGTTTCCTGAATGGGTTTCCAAATTCTATAATGGATCGAAGGATGACCTATGCCATATCACATCTATAATCTAGGTTTAAGTTAAGTTTCATAAACGAGAAAACTATCGAAATGGTCTACAGTGATCCTCAATTATCTTTAATTACTTATTTAACTTGTCATAAATTACAGTGGCTGATGTGGCTTGTCAATAATTATAGAACAGAAAAATCATCGAGTTTCAGATTTTAACTTCTAATAGCAAATGTGAATACCACGAAGTTTAATAGACAATCGACACTAGTAATACATAAAAAGGGGTGTAACAGATGAGACTTCTGCAGTTCTGAGTGAAGCGTTATGCACTGTTATGTGACATTGCGTGCGTTCATTACCTTGTCGTTGGTTAGGCAGCGTCAGGGGGCGGCGGGCGGCGCAGCTCCACACACCTCGCCATCTCGGAAGCAACTATCTGTAGCTTCTCCTTACTACAATTTACCGAAGTTGGTTTAAGAAAAGCTATCTGGCTGTGTTTTGAACTGACCAATCAGGGTCTCAATGTCAACCTTAAGCTCTGCCTACAAAAATTCTGTCTATCCAATGATAAACGTTATACTTTTCGTGGTGCCGGCCGAAGTGGCCGTGCGGTTAAAGGCGCTGCAGTCTGGAACCGCAAGACCGCTACGGTCGCAGGTCCGAATCCTGCCTCGGGCATGGATGTTTGTGATGTTCTTGGGTTAGTTAGGTTTACCTAGTTCTAAGTTCTAGGGGACTAATGACCTCAGCAGTTGAGTCCCATAGTGCTCAGAGCCATTTGAACCATTTGAACTTTTCGTGGTGGGGCAATGTTTTTAATGTTTGCAACGTAACAGAGACGTGTATAGTCTCACGCTAAAACTTTCAGCTGGTGTGGCCCTTTCAGTGTTATTGTAAGATCTATACTGTTCTTCTGGAGGGCTCTATCTTTTAACATGGGCTGCGGGGTGGTCTTGGCGGTCGGCGGGCGATGTGGGTGTCCCTTAGTGTAGGGCCTTCTAGCTTACACGACTCTGCTCTCGGCTTCTGTTCTCGTTTCTCGCCTCAGAACTGCGTCTGTTTCATGGTGGGAAGGTATGACATGCATTTAGGCATTCTTGTGTTATTCTGTGGTATTCCATTTGCTCACTTGTTGATCGTGTTACTTTGGTTAATTTAATGTCAGGATTTATTCGGAGCTATGTGACATACTGCCGGATTTGCTATCATGTCACGGTTTTCATGGAAGTGTTGGATTTGCCTGACACCTTACATGTTAACCTTTATAACACAGCAATCCACAGCCTTCTAAATAAAAAAAAAATACTGATTTTATTAGACCTTGAAGTCACGCATGTAAAAAATTTTAACATTTTCAACCGGTGTAGATTAAATTTTAAAAAATTAAAATAAAATACTTCCCATGTGTGTTTATAAGTGATGTATATATTATTCGGAAAGTTGCAAATTTTATAATAAGACAAAAATCCGGAAATGGGAAATTTTTTTTTTCCTTTCTAACTCCCCTTAAACCTTTAACCATAGCAGAAAATTTCACTCAGTAGTAGCCCTACATCATTCAGATATGACTGAAACACATTAACATAGGTTAGAATAAATAAACTTTACTAAATCACAATTAGATTTCAAATTCATACCCAGTACCTGTTACGCCACCGTGACATTGCCACTGGGTACAGTGCCACTCACCGGTGTTACCTCTTCAATTCATAACATCGCACCCCAAGTGGATGCACACAAGTGGTTTGCCAATTGAAAGAATCACATGACTTCAAAGAAGACGCACTAAGAACCACTGGCCATTCTCAAACCAAGGCACACTGCAGAGCAAATAAATACATATTATTCACTGAACAAGACACAATAATATTGCGCCAATTTTCATTTAAACAGTAAAACCACAGGTCCAGAATATCCATAGGCAGTATATTACGGTGCACTCTCCCCACAGTCAATTATCCTTCTCATTCCTTTTGAAATAACAGGATGGGGTCCCCGTTACCAGAGCTCCAGAGCACAACCTTCGTCACCTTCTTTACCGGCTGCCCAACATTCGACAAGTCGCTCGGCGATCCGGCTGGATACAGGCGTTGCCCATCCCAAATCTGCCCAACCAAACCCCGCCGCCAGGCACAGCTGCTCCAGCCCTCCTCCTTCCGTCACGTGCCGTTCACGACTCACTCCGCCGCGCCGAGCCTCCACACCTCAACCAGGAGAGCAAACATAAGTCACAAGGGGGGTGACTGTCGATACCGGTGCCAGAGGTAGGTAGGCCAGCAAACCGAGCCGCCACGTCTCAGTTACTTTCCTACAAATCTTAGAGGATTAGGCTACCATCTCCTTTCTTGAATACTGCTCCCCCCATCCAAAAAGCACAATTTGTAGTTTCCTTTATTGTCCATGGTGAATTGAATCTTTGGGATAACTTCAGTCAGGTGCTGGTGTAAGAGACCTAGTTACATTACGCAATGTTTAGAGAACACAAGAATTTCCACCTAATGGAACCTGCTGTTTGACTTCTTAGGGGCAGCACCCAAACCATTCCAGGAAGTGAATTGTGAATTTGTGTCGGTTTGTTGCTTAAAATACGAATAACCTTTATAAATTTCGTAATTTCTCTAAATTGCTCCAAGCAAATACCGAGATGCTTTCTCTGAAAAAGGCACATCCGATTTGCTTTCCTGTCTTTTCGTGATCTGAGATTCTTCTCTGTCCCTAATGAAGGAGCTGTCGATGGGACGTTAAACTCAAATTTTCCTTCTTTCCCTGTCGGAATTAAAAAAATCAATAGTAGCATTTTACATGCGGTTGTTGCTTCTGTTGCTTTTGACGCCATGGGGTGGAGTCAGATAACCGAAAATCTCTGAAACACAGGATTGGAACATGCAAAATTACGTTATATTTAATATGTGTTTCTTCTTAAAATAAGTGCTGTTTTTTGTAGTAAATGCACACAAGTGAGTTTATGGAACAGTTTACTACATGTAAGCCTATTTCTTGACCCACCTTTCTACATAATGTACGTCAGTATTAAGGCACTTAATCATGACGAACAACCAACTTCAGAATTCTGTTATCGTGAAAGTTTGTCATCAGTTTTGCCAGTCAGAATTGAACGGCGGTTTTTAGTCCATCGTCATGGCGCTGGTAGTCGAAATCATAATTTCTTTATTCTGGAGGAAACACATTAGGATGAAATCGTAAGACATGTGTTTTCTTGAAATTAAGCGTCATCTTCCTGCACCAACTCCTTAGTGACGACAAACGGTCTCCCACTTCGTACTTCATTATGAACATTTTAGTACGACCTCTTTAAACACTCTGGTCCGCCATTGCTGATACAGTTTCCTCGATAGACTCCACCAGTCAGCGGATTCACGTCTTTTGAAGCAGAGAAAACGAACCAATGACGTTTTACACAATCGGTGCTATTTTTTTATTAATTGAGGCACTGTAAATAAACAAAAACAAATATAAACAGATGCAATCGTTAAAATTAAACAAAGTTCAAAGCTCGTTTGGTCCCTACCAAGTTCTACACCGTATCTGACGCTGACTTAGACCCTCTTTTACTCATAATAAATCGTGGACTCCTCAAACAAGAAACTGTGCCAAATGGTTGGAAGAAACCAGAGGTCACACCCGCCTGCAAGAAGGGCAGCACAAAGGATACAGGGTCTTAGAACATACTCTGAGCTCAAACATAATAAGGTACCTCGAAAACAATGGTCTCCTCCATGCCAAGCAACATGGATTTCTATAACATCGATAATGCGGAATCCAAGTCGAACTTTTCGCACATGATATCATGAGAGCCTGGAATCAAGACAGTCAGGTAGATACAGTACTTCTTGTATTCTAAAAAGCATTTCACTAACAAGGGAACCTCCCCATCGCACCCTCCTCAGATTTAGTTATAAGTTGGCACAGTGGATAGGCCTTGAAAAACTGAACATACATCAATCGAGAAAACAGGAAGAAGTTGTGTGGAAGTATGAAAAAATAAGCAAAATATACAAACTGGGGAGTCCATGAGCAAGATAGGCAACATCAAGGAGGATGCGAGCTTAGGAGCGCCGTAGTCTCGCGATTAGCGTGAGCAGCTGCGGAACGAGAGGTCCTTGGATAAAATCTTCCATCAAGGAAAAATTTTAATTTTTTATTTTCAGACAATTATTACCTGTCCGTCCGACCGTCCGATGGGAGGTAACTGCGCCGTAGTATGGGGACGCTACACCTAAACGGAAAAATTTGAAAACGTTAAAAACATATGTTTTCACAGAGCACAGGGAAAACTGTGCGACTGTGAAACTGTTGCATTCATTTGTTGCAGTTTATGTGACAAACTCTTTATGTTTTCATCACTTTTTTGGGAGTTATTATCACATCCACAAGAAAATCTAAATCGGGCAAGGTAGAAGAATCTTTTTAAACATTCCCCAAGTGTACAAGTTAGGTGGGTCGACAACATATTCCTGTCGTGTGACGCACATGCCATCACCCCAAAATAAAGAAAGTTAACTCTTCACTCGAGGGAAGGCCTGAACCAAGGACCTCTCGTTCCGCAGCCACTCACGCTAACCACGAGACCACGGCGCTCCGGCTTTCACATTATCCTTGATGTTGCCTATCTTGCGCATGGACTAGTAAGTTTGTATATTTTGCTTATTTCTTTCATAGTTCCACACAACTTCTTCCTGTTTTCTCGATTGATTTGTGTTCAGTTTTTCAAGGCCTATCCACTGTGCCAACTTATAACTAAATCTGAGGGGGGTGCGATGGGGAGGTTTCCTTGTAAGTATCACCCCACCTGAGCTCCGTCCACAGGCCCTGGCGGACCCATCGGAACCGGCCGACTGCCGTGTCGTCCTCTGCTAATGGCCTCACTGAATCAGCTATGCCGCAGCGTGGGATCGGCGTACCGTTGTCTGCTCTCGTTATCTGGAGCCGCTACTACTCGGTCCAGTAGCTTGTAAATTGGATTTACAAGGCTGAATGCACCCCGTTCCAGTCCGTCCACCAAGAAAAACTTCATGGCAGTACCAGGAATCGAACCCAAGATAGGCGCATGGTGGTCAGTCGCGCCGACCACTCAGCTAAGGAGGCAGACGCACTCAGTACCACACACATACTTATCGTCGAAAGCGAGGTCGTCTGAGATATCAGGCGAAATTTGTCACTGGATTAACGATTTCATGGAAGGGAAAATGGTTCAAATGGCTCTGAGCACTATGGGACTTAACTGCTGAGGTCATCAGTCCCCTAGAACTTAGAACTACTTAAACCTAACTAACCTAAGGACATCACACACATCCATGCCCAAGGCAGGATTCGAACCTGCGACCGTAGTGGCCGCGTGGTTCCGGACTGTAGCGCCTAGAACCGCTCGACCACTCCGGTCGGCCATGGGAGGGAGGACGCAGCATGTTTCCTTGAATTTGTTGTGGGAGATCGTGGAATATTCCCACTGCAGCCCCTATAGTTTCATGAAGTTCCGGTAGGTAGCACTTAAAATTGTGTCTGTAAGGCAGATGCGTTCCAGGCAGAAGCCTGTCATTCTTTTGGCGGAAAACCACAACATCGTATATATACATAGGTGCTTGTAGGATGTCTACGGAGACCCGGCAGTGAAGAAGAGCACTGTGACTAGTTGGACAAGGCGTCTGTAACAGTCGGAAGAAGGTCGTGCGAACTAGAGATGGGGGATCCGCTCTTGAACTGATTCATAGAGTTGAATCTTTCAAAGGAATGAACAATCAGTGATTCAGAAAAAAAGAACGGTAGCTCCAAACGTTTCCCACGGCAGAGAGAGAGAGAGAGAGAGAGAGAGAGAGAGAGAGAGAGAGAGACGCAGCATATCAGCAGCGCCTCTGCTGGTCACAGCACAGTGCACGCCACACAACACTGCCAGCGCCGGCCTCTGCCCTGCTTCTACCTTGGCTGCCTGCATTGTGCAGTGTCCCATTGGATTTTGTGTTTCACATATGCCGTGCCGTCTCTGTGCGTCGTCTGCCACGTGCAGTGTCTGGGGCAGCTTAACTTCGCATCGCACTCTGTCAGCGATCGTTTCAGTCGCACGTCCTGCCCTCTGGGCAGTTGATGCGAGCAACAGGACAGAGAGCCACCTAGCGGATAACATAGTAACTACTTGCAACAACCTGCTCGCAAGGGAATGGACGATTTGTCTCGGAGCGGGTGAGTTCACCGCTCCCCCCACCCTCGGAACTCGCCCGCTCAACGCTCACCCCACCGTTCTCGACTCTAGCCAGAGCGTTGAGCAAAGCAACTCAGGTGTCACTCTGGTCTCTGTGGTCTTAGCTCACGCAGTAATACAGCTCGCGGCTCGACCTGCTCGACTCAGTGCTTCTGCATCGGAGTTCGTCTCTACTGGATATTGTTCTTCATAGTAATACCGCTATGTATATTACATTATTATGTTATGTATACATCATTTGTTTTTATTTTATTTTTATTTGTTTAAACTGATCAGATTAGGTTCCTGACGACTCCTCTTACTATAGGATTTTTATTATGGACACTCGAATTTACGCTTTAATTACGAGCGAACCGATAAACGTATCGCAAAATGTGATACACCAATATTTTCCTTGTTTTATTTTGCGTAAGGCTATATGCAGCACTTTCGTTTTACAGTCAAATTTATATATTTTTTTCTGATTCTGGTACGGATTTTGCGATTTTAGGCGTCTTCGGAAGGAAACGTTCACTTAAAAAATATATGGCTTGCGATGTATTTGTATGAGGTTAATGAAATTTTAATACATTATAGCCAAATATATTGTTAATGTAAATCTCAAGTTACAACATTTTCCGATCACCCAAAAAACCACGATAGTGCAAAATAAATCAATAATCAAAAACTTTGTCATATCGTGGAAATTTCAATAAACAATACAAAATTCTTACTCATTATCTGTGTTACTTCAAAATAGGATCAAATAAGATCAAAATACAGGTATAGTACTGGAATAAACCAAGTTTAAAGGGCAATGTGCCTTCCATTTATTTTCTATTGTAAATGAGTGGTGAGTCATGAAAAAGAGCTAATTCATTTCAGGGAGTGAACAGTTCTGATCCGATCTCTGAAAAGAACAGTTTTGCCCATCCCTAGTGCGAACCTGTCTCATATCCCGCACGCCGTCCGGCAGGACACAGCTGTGACTCTTGCAATGTTTGGACGTGCCGACACTCTCATTCGAGGTGACAGACGTATGAAAAACATTTCGCTGCACAATTGGACGTCTTTGTTGGTAGTGCTGATCACACGGCCACCAACTGGGGTACTCAAATGTGTGTGCCCTCTGGGTTCCTCGCCGTCTTACAGAAGACCTCATAGAGCAGTGAAGAATAATCTGTGCGGAATTGTTTGCTCTCCATTAAGCCGATCGTGACAATTTTTTGTCGAATGTACTAAAAGGATGCAGCAAGAGGTTGAGAGGTACTATGAGTGGGCTGCTTCTGTGTTGGCAGCGCTGTGTAGCGCTTTGCATTGGATCTCTGACTGCACTTTCTTTGTAAGACACTCTGTGGCTGGTAGGACTCGTTGGAAATTAATCGCCAGTAGTGTTGGGAACTTGGAAGTTAGTCACCAGCAGTGATGTAAGCACTGTTGGGCTGTTGGAGGCGAAAAGCCAGCAGTGATGGATGTTAAATCAGAGAAGTTAGCATTGATGGAGTGTAGAGGTTTGAAGTGTTAGCGTAGGCTAACGATCTGTACACGTTCGACTTAGAGACTGAATATTATTCATGATTATATATCTTTGTACTAGATGTCAGTGACGATTTATATTCGTGTCTGAATTGGATGTCACATTATTAAGGTAAAAGAAATACATTATTTGGTTTGAAACAAAATCTTTCCTTTGCTAACCACATGCCTATTAGTACTTAGTGGCTTTAGTTAGAATCTTTTGTTTAACTGGCAGTACTGACGCTCGCTGTATTGCAGTAGTTCGCGTAATGAAGATTTTTGTGAGGTAAGTGCTTAATGAAATGTATAGGTCATTGTTAGGATTTCTTTTTAGACAGGGCCATTCTTTTGAATTAATTATTGGAAGTCAGTTTATCTTTTTTTTGAGCAGTCAGATTGTGTTGCGCTAGGATATTGTGGGTCTCAGTCATTCAGCAATTTAAGTACAGATGCATACATTTAAATAAAGAAGTTTCAGTACCACATGCCATACAGGTCTTCTCAATAAGGTGGCGTAAGGCTATCGCATTGAACGGAGATTATGTTGAAAAATAGTGTTTTACAGCCAGAAGAGTGGGGAATAATATGGTGTATTGGAATCCCAAATAAATCCAACCTGCTTCCAGAAAAAATGTTTCGCATTACTTATTTAATGCTCCATGTAAGTTGAGATATGTTCCATGGGAGTTTGTTGGGATCCTTGTTCATATTGTATAATGAGGAGCTTGCAGACAATACTGATAGTAGCCTCAGACCTGTCGCAGACGATGCATTTATTTATAATGAAATACTGCCTGAAAAATGTTGCACAAACATTCAATCACCTCTTGACTAAATTTTAGAGTAATGCAAAGATTGGCAACTTTCATTAAATGTTTCTATGACTAAAAAATAGAAGAGTCACAACTGGAATCTGTCAACTCATACAAATACATGGGTGTAGCAGTTTGTAGGGATGTGAAATAGAGCGATCTCAGAGGCACAGTCATAGGTAAAGCGAGTGGCAGTCTTGGAAGTGCAAGAGTGAAATAGGGAAGTACAATCAGTCTTGTGAGGCAATGGGCGAGTTGTGGCGCCTTGAAAATATTTTACGTTTGGAGTTGGCGTGGTCGCACGGGCCGCACGGCAAGCAGGGGCTCGTCAGCAACCGCGTGGTGCCGAACATTAGCCGGAGCAAGAGGGGCAGCCCCAGGGCGTGGTCCAGGCCGACTGTATGGCTGGGAATTCCATGTTGACGCTGTGTCGAGGACTGTGCTTTGTGTTGCTGAGGGAGATTTGTATGCTGGGAGAGCCAAAGATGGCGGATTTTTGTAGAACCATAATGGGAGACATTTCACAGATCATGTAGAAATTAATAATAGCCATACGAATCATGATACCTTAGAAGGAAACATGTACATTACCACTATTTGCAGGAAGATTCAGATGGTGTAAAAATATTTTCAATATCTTTATTAGTTTAAAGTTTAGTGTCTGACTGTAAATTATACAAGTAACACCCAGCAACGAATTTCCAAAATCTAAACGGTTCATACGATTTTGTCGATCGACGTGTCTTTAGAAAGATATTAGTGTAAACCTAAAGTGGTATGAATTACAGGCATGTAACGTGAATAGTACATGAGTTATTGGTGGTCAAAGTGGGCGATTACTATTGATTGTGTCATGTCAGAAGTATTCCACAGTTACACAATGAAACACGTATGTAACATAGCAGCGATGGTGAGGCACGCTAAAATCTTTGACCAGAGAGCCTATAATCGTGGTTAGTCTGCGCTTGACCGCGCGAGTGTTGCGGGCAGTTCGGCAGTACTCGTCGAGTTGTGCAGTACTCTGTCTGTAGTCGTTGAGAGCAGTTCGGTTGTAGTTGTCATGTAGTTCAGTTCAGTAGTGGTCTGGTCCTGTCACGGTCGCGAGCGGGACGCAGTCGGGGAACGCCGACATGGCATTCTGGTCAAGATGCTGAATGAGGTATATTGTTAATTAAGGTAATCATCAGATAATGTAAAGTTCATTTATTGTAATTAATTTCCAACAAGTGCCCCAATAATAATTATGATTTCAAAAGCAATTTTATTGAACTAAATTTCGTTCCACTTCCCTTAAACAAATTTCACTTAAATTACAAAAAAAAAAAGGAATATTATTATTTGCAATGCAGTTCCTCCAAGCTGTGCGCAAGAATAAGAGCAGAAATTTGACTAGCAGTTACAATGAGGTAAGAATTTAATTCTGATTTTTGCACAGGGCCAAAGACCGATATTTCGGTTTAATTGAATTTTCATTATCACTGACATTTTCTTATCACTGAATCGACTTTCATTTTTGTTTTGTGAGGAATTTATACTTGAGTCAGATTGCGAATTTCACATTTTTGTTGCCTTTGTCAGTACAATTCATTGCAGGGAGGTTATTCTTGGGTCCCATTTATTATTATATTTTATTTAAATATTTCTGTGGGGACGATATTACACTTGGCTCCCATTTTTATTAAACATTTCCTTTAAAATTTTTGTGGGGAGGTTACACTTGGCGACACCCAGTCCAGGATCGTATTTCGTTGAGAGTCTTTTGAAAAACAGTCAGAAATCTGCTCTTATTTGCTTAGATATAATTAGGATTTGGCGCAACGCTTTTATTAACTTGTGACTTTCTTTCTACAGGTCAACGGCAATTCGTTGCTCTGTTGTATTTGTGTGTTGTTTTTGCATTTGTGCTTATTGTTTTGTGAATAATTGTGACTATTGCAAAAATGCCGCGAAAGACTATGAATAGTGTATCGCGAAGTATTATGAATGAAATTACCGACTCAAACAACGTTACCGATAGGACTTGTGACACGCAGTGTAATGATGACAATCCTGCGTTCACTAACAATCAGTGTATTCCAATCACTAATGATGGCTTTTGTCTTAATGATGAACGAACGAACTCGATTGTGTCTTCTGTTGATTTGACGACAATCGATGATGCGGAGCGCCCTATTGTAATGAGCGCTGCCCAGATTAACATACCCGATTTGGAAAATTCAAGTAACGTACAGACAAATTTGTCTAGCGAAAATGAGCAGTGTACTGGAAGTACGACGGATCTATTCAATTCCGAAATAGTGTCTGACAGTGTACATTCGACTGATAAACGTTTTTGTAAATTACAGAATGACCAAATGGTCACGCAAAACGCGACACTTGCAAATACACCGTCAAACGGTACAGAGAATGGAGTAGATAATGTTACATTGGGTCAAATTATGGCGATATTGATACAAAATAGCGAAGATTTCAAACAACAATTTAGTGAACAGAACAAAAAATTTAATAAAATTAATGAAAATTTCAAACAACAGAACGAAAAACAAGACAAACTTAGTGAACAGGTCAAACAACAGAACAAACAGCTAAATGAAAAATTAGACGACAATTCCAGACAGCTTAGTGAACAAATTAGAGCTGTTGCCGCGCAGTGTCATGACACTAAGGAACAGTTGCGCGTGGAAATTGAGGCTTGTTCAAAGAAAAGCAGCGAAGAAATTAGGTCTGTTGCTCAGGAATTAAGGGAAATGCAAACAGCCACAACAGAAACACTTAGAGCGGAAATTAGTACAGTCGCTAAACAATGCTCTGAAAAGGCTACACAATTACGCGACGAGTTTAAAGCAATGACAGCAGAACTTTCGCGCACAGTGGACGCAAAGATAGACGCGAAATTCGAACAGCAGAACACTCAGATTGACGAACGCTTTAATCAGCACATACAGAACAGTGATACGCGTTTCCGCAAATTTATTCAAGATCAAAACAAAGTAAAACGACAAGTCATGGAAACAATCACGGCTCAGAGACAAGAAGACAAACGTAAAATGTTCGCGAAAGCGAAGACATACGTAGACAACAATATTGCCTCAGTGTCCGACGAAATTAATTCCATCAAACAGTCGAACACAGAATTACGTGACGAAATTTCCAATCTTAAATCAAAAACAGATACACACACAGTAGATATTCAAACAGTGACAGACAGATTCGAACAATTAGAACTGACGCAGGATTGCGATGTCATCAAAGCTGATGTTAAAAAACTGAGCGAAACTACGCGTAAGTTGCAAAAACAGATTAATGCGTCCGATTCCAAAACCGATGATCAGGCAAAAATACTGACTGAAAAATATGATGAATTAGCCAGTCGTATTGATGCTATTGAAAGTAGTAATGATAATAAATCAGACGATACTGCACCGATTTCATTTAACCAAACACCTGAATTTCAAAATTTACAGCAGACAATTAATGAGATTGACTCGTCTAACAACACGTTGCGTAGAAAACTGTCGAGTTTACAGCAAGAAGTAACGGAGATTAAAAATATTTCAGTTAATAACACATCACAAAGGGCGCCACTTTTCGAACATTTGCCAGACTCACGCAGTGCGTATAATTTGAGTAATCTACAGAGAGTACGGGACTTAGATTCCGAACAACCACAGTTCAATAGATACTCTTACGATCCTGAACCTGTTGCATCACACAGAGACGATAATTTCGATTACAAACATTTTCTGTCAGTGAGAAAATTTAAAGTTTTTAAAAACGATAGAACGCAGATTCACCCACTGGACTGGATTCAACAATTTAGCTTTGCTCTTCCACCGACTTGGCCTGTAACGCATAAACTTGAATTTATTTGCAGCTTTTTGGAAGGCGAACCGGCAACTCGTATGAGACCGATCGCGAGACAGTGTTACTCGGTAGAGGAATTTCAGAATGCTTTTCTGTCAGCGTACTGGTCGAAGACGACACAGCGCGGAATTAAAGATCAGTTAATTAGTTTGCCAAATTATGAGAACTCCAATTTTCCCAGTGTCACGCAATTTTTTGAGCACATGGTACAACAAAACCAATACCTGAGTGAACCGTACAGTGAATCCGCACTTACACAATTATGCATTTCCAAATTACCACGGTCATTACGAGTGTCACTGCTAACGGGCCAGCAAAAAGAAAACATTTCAGCATTCAGGGATCTTTTGCAGCTTTTAGAAGTACAACAATCCGATTATTCTTTTGTAAACAAAAATTTTTCTAATAATAACCAAGGTCAACAAAAGTACAGCAATTATGATCAGACACGTAATTTCAATAGGAAAGATAACAGACGCTTTAGGAACGACAACTACCAAAACTTTAATAACAGTCAAAATTCTAATTATCAGTATCGAGAGAATTATCAGCAACAGGAACCACACTTTGGTAACAATAGAAGTTTTCCACCGCAACAGCATGAAAACCAGCCGGTTAGCATACCAAACCAACAATGGAATGCACAAGGTCAACCAGGCTTTAATGTTCCGCCGCGAGCACGTATAGTCCCTGATACAACAAATAGTAACGTACGACAGCAAGGAAACAACTACGTACAAAGAAGACAATATTTCAATTCCTATCGCAATACACCGTATAGGAATGACTATCACGACAGACGTAAAAACGATGAACACAATTATCAGCGTACATATAATAACAGTCGGTATCACCAACAGCAAAATTATCCGCAAGAACCTATTCTCATGAATGAACCCGACAGTAGGTACCATCCAGAGCGTAATACGTCTGGAAGAAGTAATAGGACAGTTCAAATAGTCGAAATGCCACAGAATCCTCCTAATAATAATAATAACACGTCAGATAGAATCTGACTAGATACTGTACAGGACGCATCTTCCAATAACACAAGCACTACGTTTGACACGCAAAATGTTGTTCACGAAAATGTAATTACTTTTGACGATATCAGAGACACTCTCTTGCAGGAAAGACCATTTGTTCAGAAAACTATTTCACATCCTGTTATCGAAATTAAAATTGGTTCATCAAAATTCTCAGCAGTAATTGATTCCGGATCACCTATATCAGTAATAAATGAGGAGACTTTTAACGAGTGCAACAAAGAGAATACCTATCCGACATTACCTTTAGGCAAAACAAAAGTGAAAGGAGCAGTATCGAGTAAAGGAGTAGACGTTAAATTGCAGACACATTTATCATTTTGTATTGGAGGTCATACTTTCCACTCTAATTTTTGGATTGTTCCTTTACTGACAACAGACGTAATTTTAGGTAATAATTTTCTGGTACAACACGACGCTATTATTGATTTTCAAAATTCCTTTTTAATGTTAAAGGATGAGGATGCACAATTGGCTTTAGAATTTCAGTACTCACTATCTGCGGAAGAACAAACAATTAATCGCACAGAGGTCATTTCCGTATCACGTGGCATAGACTGTAATCCCACATTGTTCACGGATACGTACGTACACAACGGTAATACTCCAGACAAAGCTGACTACGACGTGATGCAAATGATTTCCGATAAAGTTAGACAAAGCAGTGCAACAACAGACGACGAACGAATGCAACTACACAAAATTCTTTTACAGCAAGCTCCAGTTTTTGACAACATTCCTGGTACTATGTCCGGTTTTATGTATGAATTTCAAGTGAAACAGCACGACACATTTAAAGCAAAGCATTATCCCATTCCATATATTCACAGAGAACAAATTAAAAAAGAAATGCAGGATATGCTTGATCAAGGAATTATAGAACCAGCAGTTAGTCCGTACATAAACCCGCTACATATTGTTAAGAAAAAAGATGGCTCACTTCGCCTTGTACTTGATTCGCGTCACATTAATGAAATAATTGTTAATGAAACAGATCGACCACAGACACTGGAAGAACTACTACAGAAATTTCACGGTACTGCAATTTATTCTACATTAGATCTGAAATCGGGATTTTGGCAAATTCAGCTTCATCCGAATTGCAGAAAGTATACAGCTTTTCTTTGTTTTGGCGACTGTTATCAATTTTGTAAATTACCATTCGGCTTAACTATTTCTTCTGCGGCTTTTATTCGCGGTTTGAACACAATACTTCCGACAGAACTTAAAGACAGAATTACGACGTACGTAGACGACATTCTTATCGCAGAAGCTAACTGGTCCGAACACAATCTGATTCTTGAACAACTGTTACAAACTTTTCATGCACAAGGACTTACAGTTAATCTTAGTAAATCGCACTTTGGCAAAACTTCTATAAAATTTCTTGGACACGTAATTTCAGCGGAAGGCATTGCACCTGATCCGGAAAAACTTCAAGCTCTACGTGACATTACTGTTCCTACGACAAAAAAGCAACTACGCAGTTTTTTGGGCTTAATTAACTTTTTTCGTAAATTTATTCATCATTCTGCTTTAGACACACCCAGATTATGCCAATTAACAGGTAAAAACAGTATTTGGTCATGGGATAAGCAAGCACATTCTGAATTTGTGAACCTGAAACATGCTTTGTTGAATGCTCCACTTTTATCGCACCCAGATCTTACCAGAAATTTTTCCATTGCTACAGACAGTTCTAACACCGCTTTAGGCGTACACATTTTCCAGGAAATTGAAGAAGATGGTTCGATAGTAATTAAAAACATCGCATTTGCAAGCCGCATTTTGTCACCTGCTGAACGAAATTATTCCGTTACTGAACTTGAAACATTATGTGTTGTATGGGCTTTTACAAGATTTCGGCACTTTCTTTATGGCAGACATACAACCGTGTACACAGACCACAGAGCGATACAATTTTTACTTTCAGCTAAATTCACTCACGACAGGTTAAGCAGATGGAAACTTTACTTGCAGGAATTTAATTTCACAATTGTTCACATTCCCGGCACACAAAATGTTGTAGCAGACGCATTATCCCGTTCTCTTTGCAACAATCAGCAAGACATCGCAACCAACTTCTGTAAAGCAAATTTCAGCGTAATGTACATCCAACAAGTTGCATTTGAAAATTTTATTTCATCGTCATTACAGGACATAGCACAAGAACAAAATAAAGACAACGCGTGGAAAGAAATTAAACACCTTTGGCAAGATAAGAATAATGTTACGATTAGAAACCATTACACTGCACGCAATGACATTTTGTTTCGCCGCTCTCACCCTGACACCAACAATTGGTTATTATGTATTCCTGACGAACTGGTTAACAAATTAATCTGGTACACTCATTTAAGTTACGCACATTACGGAGCACGAAAATGTTTTCTTATACCGAGACAGAACTGTTATTTTAACAACATGGAGAAACGTATACGACGAGTTTTAGCGTCTTGTAAAATTTGCCAGAAAGCTAAGTCAGACACCACTTCACATATTCCTCCTTTATATCCCATTGTACCTTTTAAATTAAGACACATGGCCGCAGTAGATATTTTTGGTCCGATTCCGAGAACTAACAGAGGTTTCTGCTACATCTTTGTCGCTGTTGAGCTCACTTCGAAATTTGTTACTTTCACTCCGTTACGCAAAGCTACTGCTAAAACTGTTTCGAAAGCATTTGTAAAACATTTTCTATTTCATGTAGGGCATGTGATGAAAGTAATTTCTGACAATGGATCTCAATTTCGTAGTAGCATATGGACACGCATGTTACGAGCCAGAAACATTTCTCCGATCTATATATCCAAGTACCACGCTTCTTCGAACCCCTGTGAAAGATTAATGAAAGAAATTGGTAAGCTGTGCCGAATATACTGCCACAAAAGACATATTGATTGGGATACACACATACTCTCATTCCAAGATGTAATTAATTCCATTCCAAATGAATCCACTATGCTATCACCGTCTGTTATACTGAAAAACGTTGAACCACCAAACAAAATTAAAGAATTTGTAAATTTTCCCACATCTCGTCGCTTACGACACCACGAAATAATTGACATTGCGCTGAACAACATCAAACGTGCCGCAGAGCGCCGGAGAAGACAGCAAAAACAGGTTTGTACACGCCGCGACTTTCACGTTGGACAGAAAATATTAGTACGTACACACTATTTATCCAGCAAATTAAAAGGTAAGTGCAGTAAATTTGAACTTCTATACGCAGGTCCATATCGGATTCGCAGCATCCCTCACCCCAATGTTGTACACGTCGAAACTTTGAGAACCAGAAAATCGAAAGGCAATCACCATGTCTCAAACATTAAACCGTTTATTGAATGAAATCACTTTATGATGTAACATGCTATGGTGCCATTTACTAATGCAATTATTTCACCTGACTAATTACTGATGATTATCGTATTTTTTCTTGGCAAGTGCCCGGCAAGGTAAGGTTAGCAGGTCGCTTTTCTTGTCGTTACACATCAGACCATGCACATTTTCCACTTTTTTATGTACGATTGTATTCCAGTTTTGTCTATATGCACTGTGAAATAGTTAAGATATAACACACACCAGTCGACTTTGACATTTTTTTTTTTTTGGCCTTATGACATCTCAACATCGTGACTTTTACATTTTGCTGCTGCATTGTGATATTCTCTGTACATGTTGGCTTTGAACACTGTCAATGTCTTTGACATATTACGTTGTCTGTCATGTTATGCTGTATGGTTAATTGTGTCACCATAAACCAGTAATTACTTAGTGGGTATATGATTTAAATGCAAGACGTTATTCTCTATTCATCAATTTCAGAAAGAAATGATGCGTGTAAGAAATAAATTCAACAGAAATGGGAATTTCACCTACGGAATAAACGATAGAAGATGCAATAACTTTATGAGGAAGAGTAAATGAATCAGGATTAACAAGCATTAACAAGAATATACTATACTCATCGTAGAATAGCAGTCTTAACTAATTTTTTCTTTCAGAATACAAGGTGATTGATGCAGGCTGTCAGACAGAACTACACATCTTAGTTTTAGTGATGAAATATGTTAGAGATAAGGAATAGTTGTGTAATGAGTAATGAAGTGATTTTTTGCAGATGATAATGAGTGATGATGAATAATGATGAAGAGTGTGCTACTATGGATAATGAAGTTTTTCTTTAGAGGTGATGATAATGATGGAGTTATGAAGTGATGAATAATGAAGTTTTTTTCTTTACAGATGAGGATAATGTTGAAGTTATGTATTTATGCTACATAGTTATTTAAGTATTTGTTGCAGTTTGTTTTGACAGCAGGTGTTATATTGCATAGTAGGATGACGGAAAGTTTTGGAAAGGACAGCTATGGAACACATTTTATACACATTTCACTACTTGTTAATTCGAAGTTCACTACTTTTCAGCATAGTGTGCGTTTCTTCTTTCAGGTCAATAATCCATTTTGTATTTTTTCCAGGAGAAGTTTTTCATGATACATACTAAACTTATTACTTATTATACCTGTTCTAGTACTTGCATTTATTTTTTTTTACCCATTTGTGTCTATCATTTATACATGTGATCACATTACTGCCTTGTTTCACAATCTTGCTACAGCTGACTCATGACGAATGACGTTACACATTTTTCATTTACAGGAACAACCCACTACCAATTATTTTTTTTTCTCTCTTTTTCTCTTCTGGCTTTCTCTTATAATTACCAAACGCAATGCATTGCTAACAAAAAAATGTATTACCAGTCCCAAATAGTGATACCAGTTTGAGAAAGTTCTAAATAATACTGATCAACTCTGAATAGTATGTCACTTCAGTAATGACTTCGTAATGATACAAAAAAATATATATATATAAAATAATGCCTTGTAACTGGCTAATAACTCCACTGTTTATTGTAATGAGACTACTTATAATGCCCATGATTATTAATGCTATGACTGTAATTAGCTGATTTTTAATAATGACTTCATAATGATCTGAATGTGACTCAATGGATTGTTATTACTTCTTAATGATCTGAATAATACTGAATGATGAACAATGTTTTATTCTATTCAATACTTCATGGCCACTGAGTGCCAATAATTAATGACAATCAATGAATTAGGTTATTAATTATGCCATTAATTAGCTCTTGTTTTCAATGTTGATACTTTGTAACTGGAAAAGAATATGATTGTTTCATAATGTTTTGTAATTAGGAAAAGGCTAATTATTCTTACTATATTGAAATGACAAATGATTAATTAACTATGCTGTACTTTGTAACTGGAAAAGAATGTGACTGTTTAATAATGCTTTGTAATTAGGAGAAGGCTAATGATTATTACTATATTGGAATGACACATAATTAATTAACTATGCTATACTTTGTAACTGGAAAAGAATGCGATTATTTAACAATGCTTTGTAACTAGGAAAAGAAGGTTACTGATTCTATGTAAAACAATTAATGAACATTTTTCTGTAATACTACATACTTGGTACAGAAATGTTCAATCACTGGGCTATGAATGCCCCAAACTACTAATGAAAACTGCAATTGTCAATATTATGTGACTTAATGTCCTTCACCTCATGAGCTAACTACCCTGAATTACTGCAATGTCCATTTGTCCTGTCTATCCTAGTGATCATGGAGCACTATCTTTGGTTTTGCACTAATTCTACATTGGTGTGCCTTGTAAGAGCGTGGTGTTGACACGACATGCTGTCCACCACCGTGGGCGATGAAGACGTTATTATGGTCCCACTGTTTGGTGTACCTAATGTACTGCCAAAATGAGAACATGAAATGTTACTACGAGAGTTCAGTGTCTTGGCTACACTGGTAAATTCTGATGGGAAAGAAACTTCAAATTGTGTCACTTGGTGGTGTACTTCTGGGGAAAGATATGGACTTTCAGAACAGCTGTGTGCAATCTAAAGTGCTTCAACCATGATGCAATCCTTCCCTTTCCTATCCTAATTCTTGTCACATAGTGAAAATCATTTTTTTGCTAACGTTAATTATGTTCATGGGTTATACATTTTTTTTTGATTCGCTGAACTCCAATGCGAGTACACTTTTGTCACTTGTCGATATGATTTTTGCCATTATGTTTATTTATTGCAAAAATGCCTAAGACATTTTTTCGATTTGTTCTCAAGTACAGTATGTGCACTCTTGTCTTTTATATTGTATATACATTTTTTTATTTATTATTTTATTTTATTTTTATGATATGTTCTGAACTACAGTGCATGTGCACTTATGTTGTGTGTTAATATGTTTTCTACTGAACTTCAGTGCCTGTGCACTTTTCTCATTTCTCAATATGATTTGTACTCATTCTGTATATTCAATACTTCAGTACATATGCACTTATATCATTTGTTACTAATTATATATATACATTTCGTAAATTGCTAATATGTTCTCAACTCCAGTGCGAGTACACTCATGTCACTTATCAACACGATTTTCTGCCATTCTGTTTATTTGTTCTGAAAATGGAAAAGAATTTTTTCAGTGCATGTGCACTTTGTTTCTGTCAAATAATTTGTATATACAGTTTTCTGATTTACTACTATGTTTTGTACTCACATCCTGTCTTTGTCTGATATATTTTGTACTTGGTGCATGTGCACAACATTTAATTTATATACTAAATTTGAATATTCTGTAAATTGTAAAAATTTCTTGCGATGGCAAGTCCAAATGACTCACCATCGCTGCCAAATTTTTGCTCCCCCAGTGGAGGGTTATGAAACACGTATGTAACATAGCAGCGATGGTGAGGCACGCTAAAATCTTTGACCAGAGAGCCTATAATCGTGGTTAGTCTGCGCTTGACCGCGCGAGTGTTGCGGGCAGTTCGGCAGTACTCGTCGAGTTGTGCAGTACTCTGTCTGTAGTCGTTGAGAGCAGTTCGGTTGTAGTTGTCATGTAGTTCAGTTCAGTAGTGGTCTGGTCCTGTCACGGTCGCGAGCGGGACGCAGTCGGGGAACGCCGACATGGCATTCTGGTCAAGATGCTGAATGAGGTATATTGTTAATTAAGGTAATCATCAGATAATGTAAAGTTCATTTATTGTAATTAATTTCCAACAAGTGCCCCAATAATAATTATGATTTCAAAAGCAATTTTATTGAACTAAATTTCGTTCCACTTCCCTTAAACAAATTTCACTTAAATTACAAAAAAAAAAAAAGGAATATTATTATTTGCAATGCAGTTCCTCCAAGCTGTGCGCAAGAATAAGAGCAGAAATTTGACTAGCAGTTACAATGAGGTAAGAATTTAATTCTGATTTTTGCACAGGGCCAAAGACCGATATTTCGGTTTAATTGAATTTTCATTATCACTGACATTTTCTTATCACTGAATCGACTTTCATTTTTGTTTTGTGAGGAATTTATACTTGAGTCAGATTGCGAATTTCACATTTTTGTTGCCTTTGTCAGTACAATTCATTGCAGGGAGGTTATTCTTGGGTCCCATTTATTATTATATTTTATTTAAATATTTCTGTGGGGACGATATTACACTTGGCTCCCATTTTTATTAAACATTTCCTTTAAAATTTTTGTGGGGAGGTTACAACAACAAAACGGTAGCAGCAAGCTTATAAATATATTTATTCATCTATTTCTTTGTTTGTACCCGATATATAGTGTTCATGAAGATTGGTCAAATATTTACTGTGTTTTAGAATTCACAGAGGCATATGTATATAGATAGCAGGCTTAACTGGGAACAGCACATAAACCAAACCCTGAAAAGCCTCAGGTCAGCAACATTTGCCATTCGGATAGTCGCCAAAATCGGAGACATCAATGTCTCAAAATCTGTTTGCTTTGGTTACTTTCGTTCACTTATGTGTTATGGGATAATCTTCTGGGGCAATTCACCACTATCGGAAAAGCTTTTTACAAGTCAGAAAAAGGTTGTCCGAATTTTGTGTGGAGCGCCTCCAAGAATCTCATGTCACAATCTTTTTAAACAAATAGGGATCCTAACCACTACTTCACAATATATCTTTTCAATCATGACATTCATGCTTCACAATCTTTTACAATATGAAACAAATGAAATCACCATAACACAAGGAGGAAATGTGACACACTGTGACCTGAAAAATCTATCCCTGGAGCAAAAAGGTGTGAAATATACAAGCACAAAAATCTTCAACTCACTTCCAAATAATATAAAGTGCCTACGAGATAAAAAAAGTACTTGTTTAAAAACAAGCTAAAGGAGTTCTTCCTTGAAAAAAGTTTCTATTCTCTGGAAGAACTGTATAGCAGAGATAGCTAATTTTATTTCCAAAATACTATTGTATATTCCTGCTTCAATATATCTTGCTGTGTTAATCAGATTAATTGGTGATCTGTAAAAAATTGTTTGGACGAAATCAGAATGCTATTGTCTGTAACTCTGCTTGTCAGTGTAATTTTATGTTACCGATTGTGTTTCCAACTTGTATGATTAATCTTTGTTTATGGCTCTTATGGAAACTAATGTAATAATGAATTAAATGTGATCTGTAAAAAAATTATTTGGACAAAATCAGAATGTTGTCTCTGGAACTCTGCTTGTGAGAGTAATTTTATCCTATCGATTGTGTTTCCAACTTGTATTATTAGTCTTTGTTTACTGGCCTTGTGGAAATTAATGTAATAACGAACTAAATGTTTTTGACTCGTTCCACATCCATGCGTTAACACGTAGAACTGGATCTACGGAATATGTATTGCAATAAAATAAAATAAGGCTACTGTCCTACTTTTGTTTCTATTCCTTTGATATATGTTTATTTAATCTGTTTATGTATTTAATAATGTGTGTTAGAGCGCGTTTATGGTCCAGTCGTAGGAATATTTATTTAATTTCAAGTTATTTTAATGTAAACTCAGTATTTCGTATATGTTTCAGTATGTTTGTGAGTGCGCAGTGGCTTGGAGAGATGGCGGGAGTGCTCTAGCCTATCACAGCGCTCGTTCTTTGAAAGCCCGCAGTCTTCAAACAAGACTATTTACAAAACATTCGTGCGACGTGTCCCACATTATTGCCCAAATGTGTGGAACCTGTAGCAAATAGAACTAACAGGACGTATTGAATGTAAACACAAATGCCCAGCACGAATGGACACAGGCCTGCTAGGTCCATGGCAGAGCGACGCAGAGATGCTGAAAGAACTAAACTGGCAAATACTTGAAGATTTACGGAAACTTTCCGTGAAAGCGTACTTACATAAGTGCCAAGAACTAACTCTAAGTAATGAATAAATAAATATGTCACAACACCCTACGTATCACTCTCTTAGGAATCACGAAGACTAGATTAGACTCGCCATAGTTCGCACAGAGATGTTTAAGTAGTTCTTCTTCTCACCATCCATACGTGAATGTAATACAATGGGAGGTATCCTCTGCCACGCACTTCACAGTGGTCTACAGTGTATGGACGTAGATGTAGATGTAGAAACTAGACAGACGGACAAGGGATGTCGTCTTCTACCATCCGTGTCTAGCTAATAGCAGGTACTCAGCAAGCACGTGCAAATCGCAGCGCTTTAGCGGCCACACTTAGAAACGGAATCTCCTAAAAAAAAAGAAAAACTTGTAAGCGGAGAGTTCCTAGTGCTACAGTTCTCTCTTAAGCAGTGTATAGTCTACTGCTACATGCTTCCGTTGCAGACGAGGGGAAAATGAACAGAAGCCGGAAAGACGATCCTTCTTTTCACATAGAACGCTGTCCTCCCAGTTAACGATAAGGAGACAGTCAAGCTTAAAATCCGCTTCTGTCAAGCAGAGCACCATAATCCTAACACCCTCTACGTGCAAGACGCTCCTAAGACACTTGTAATTTAATGCAGCACGTTGGTGGACAACATGGAAATAAAGTGTTTTCTCTTTCTTCTGCATACGTTACGGTAATGGAAACCATCACAATTTGAAGCAACTACCACAGGATCAACAAAATGCAGTTCCGGGTATCACTGACTATGGTATCGGAAAAGGTTAGAGAAAGAGCAATTATGTGTTGCGTGTTTTACAACCTTTACAACTCATGCAATACCCTTTCTTTACGTCTTTTGCCCCTTCAGAGCGCGTTGTCGCCTAATCCCGATGTTCCTGAATTTGTACATTGACTAAGTAGTGAAGGAAACGCAGGAGTTATTTGGGAAGGAAATTTAAGCCCAGGGAGATGAAATAAAAGCCTTGAGATTTGCCAATGACTTTTTAACTGTATCAGAGGCAGGAAGGGACTTGTAAGAGCAGTTTAACGGACTTTATATAGAGCTTGAAAAATTAAAACACGTGTATCAACGAAAGTAAAACAAGCGTAATGGAACGCTGTCAAAAAAGAGTAAGACGTATGAGTTGGGTAACAATTTAACACAACATGTTTCGGGACGATATCACCCCATATCAGCTTCTTAAAATTAACATGTCATTAGGCACAGCCAAGAAAAACAATAGTCATACTACATCAGGCGATGCTCAGGGAATTAGAATTAGAATTGGAAGTGAAATAATTGAAGCATTAGATAAGTTTTGATATTTGGTCACCTAAATAACAGTTAATGGTCGAAGTAGAGAGGATATAAAATGTAGTAAGTACAGTAAGAAAAGCGTTGCCGGTAAAGAGAAACTTATTAACATCTATAGAAATCTAAGGCATTTGTCTGGAGGGCAGCGCTGTAGGGAAGTGAAAAGTGGACGATAAGCAATTCGGACAAGAAAAGAATAAAAGCTTTTGAAATGCAATGCTAGAAAATAATCCTGAAGATTACATCGAGTAAGTAATGAGGAGATAATCGAATTGGGCGAAAGAGGAATTTATGCAAAATTTGACTTAAGGAAGGGATCCGTTGATAGGACGCATCCTAAGGCATCAGAGAACCCACAATATGGTAATGGAGAGCAGTGTGGGCCCTGAGGCGGTGGTAGGGGGGGGGAGAGAACTGTAGAGGCAAAACTACGCATGAATACAGTAAACCACTTCCAATGTATGTAGGATGTGGCACTCTGGTAGATAAAAGAGGCTTGGAGTGAATATACTAGCGTGGAGAGCTGCACCAAACCAATCCTTGCTCTTAAGACCACGACAACAATATTCCCTTCTGATGTGGACGGGGCGAGCTCTTGTCGTAGTTTTTTCTTTCATTCCAGGCAGTAGAGCAAACGCATTTCGAATAGGGAATATTCGAGTGGGGATTGTTCCAGTATTTGTGTGATGACCAAGTGGAACTTGCCAGAGACCTTTGTTGGAAGCAGGGGTGGGGGGGGGGGGGGAGTGTTGTAACTACACCTCTGTAGCTAAACAACGCTACTAAATGGAAACAGGAATTCACAGGGAACATAGTTTTCTGGAGTTGACTGAGAATATGTCAAACAAAACTGATGAATTGTTCCTCGTAAGACTGAAATGCAGTTGGACACAATGTTGCATACTGGAACGACTTAAATCAAATCAGCTTTCAAAAATATATAATTAGGTTCTCCATTATGTGAGAGTTAGTTTCGTTGACGTATTGGGGTTGTACATAAGTTAGTCATGTATTTCCATAAGTTGAAGAAACACAACAGATCATTTAAGAGAGACTGTACATTACAGTTCCGTGGCCTGACATTCACCTCCCACACAATGCGACAACGCTGCTTGTGCAACGCTACAACCGCGGGCAGTCAATGCAGAAACCGGCCCGGGCCTCACTGCGAAGCTGCAGGAACACAGACTGCGGAATCGCTGCCGCGCAGCTACGAGGCGATGCGTCGTACCGAACCGGCTTCTGTCGCCCACGCCACCACACTACCACTCACCACGGTGATTCATCCATCCTCCTGAGCATTAGTAACTGAGTCATGTCAACGCCCTGTCAACTTTGGCCTGAGATTTAAATTTGTATGCAAGTTACTTCCATGCTCCGTCCATGTTTCGTTCCCGCAACCGCTCGGTTTCCATTCAAATGCGTTACCACTAAACTACCTGGCCTCACGTAAGGAAATATATATTGATGCGGATGTATATTGCTGCAGACGCCAAGGTTATTATTGAAATAATTATTTAAATAAAAATCGGACTAAGAAATATAAAATAGTGCCTCCTAACCCCAATAAATTCCTAAGCCTATACAGATAATCCTGAAAATTTGTGATTGTGAATTTTTAATAGTTATGAAAATGTTTTTAAAAGTTGTAATTTTTAAAAGTTGTAATAAAAAATATGAGTGCGTGCAACAGATAATAGCAATGATGTGAATTATTCATGCAACTATTTTGTATTGCACATTCCCTATGTTTTAAATATCTTCTGCTTTTAGACTTTTGTGAGAAATTTTTCAATCGATTGCAAACATTTTGATGAAATTACCACACAGGCACCTGTAAATTTCAGGTTTATTTCTGTTTCTCTTCACCTGAGAGAATCATATATTGCTGTATATGTCCCTAAAAGACCTAGAAGCTAACAATCAGAGAGATTCGAGCTCACGTGGGGGTTTACCAGCAATCGTTCTCCCTATGAGCCATGCACGTCTGGAACAGGAAGAAGGGGCCAATGGCAGTGGTCAAGTGACAAAAAGTGGAGTTAGCATCATATTATCATCCACTTCGGAACGATGTTAGAAATTTCAGTTTTATAGCTCACCGGGAACTTAATTTAAAATCAGTTGCAAAATTTGTATCGAACAGACAAGAAAATTTTCAGTTATCCAGTTCATCGCGAAACTAGTTTAAAATCAATTGCAACATTTGTATCGAACAGACAAGAAAGAGACTTATTAAAAACCTGTTAAAATATTCTTGTGGGGCAATCAGTGGGAATCTGTTGGGAAGCGCGGGTAAAAGAGAAGATGGCAGTTGGGTAACGAATAAATAAGTATGACTGGACAAGAAATATCGAGTACATCGAAGTTACAAGTTACTGATGAAACATTTCAGTAATCTTTTTCTTTCTTCTGTGGCGCTACAGTCCAGGATGAACCTTGGCCTTCCCAACGAGCTTCCGCCATCCATCACGGTCACAAGCTACCCTCCTCCAGTTTCTGCATCCGAGCTTCCGTAGGTGTTCTACCACTCCATCCAGCCATCTTGCTCGAAGTAGACCTCGACCTCTTCGTCCTTCTGGATTACCAAAGAGAATCTTCTTTATCACCTCAGACTCCTCCATTCTTGCCACATGACCTGCCCATCTTATCCTTCCTGACAGTATTATTTTTATCACAGGAGCATCGGCATATACATAATGTTTGGAATCGTCTAAAAGCAGAAGATAATTAAAACATAGGGAATGTGCAATCCGTAATAGCTGTATGAATAGTTCACCATAGTACTATTATGTGTTGGAGGCGCGCCGGCCGGTGTGGTCGAGCGGTTCTAGGCGCTTCAGTCTGGAACCGCGCGACCGCTACGGTCGCAGGTTCGAATCCTGCCTCGGTCATGGATGTCTGTGATGTCCTTAGGTTAGTTAGGTTTTAGTAGTTCTAAGTTCTAGGGGACTGATGACCTCAGATGTTAAGTCCCATAGTGCTCAGAGCCATTTAAACCTATTTTTTTGGACGTGCACACGTTTTTACTACAAATATTAAAAACATTTTCACAGCTATTAAAAGTTCGCAATCACAAATTTTCAGGATTATCTGTGTAGGCTTAGGAATGTGTTGGGGTTATAAGAAACTATTTTATACTTTTTAGTCCGATTGTTATTTAAATAATTATTTCAATAATAACCTTGGCGTCTGCAGCAATATAGATCCACATCAATATATATTTTCTTAAGTATGGCCTTGTAGTTTAGTGGTAACACATTTGATTGGAAACCGAGCGGTTGCGGGAACGAAACATGGACGGAGCATAGGAGTCTTTAAGTCTTTCTCGTGCTAGCCTTCACCTCTCAATCATGTGAAGATACGCCAAGAACGAGTCGTGGTTCGGATTCCACGTTAAACTTTAGGCCGAAGTGGCATCCAATTGAAAGAACTTGCGAACAGGTGGCTCAATATCCCTCTTGAGGGACTCCAAGAAAATCATGCCATACGAATTTACTTAACTTTTTTATAATATTAAGCATCACAAAAAGCCTCCATCCTTACAGTTCAATAAACAAAATTATAAATCAAATTTTAAATACTGCAGTAAATCCATCAAACGAAAACGCCGATAAATACGATGAATGCATAGCGTGCAATTCTGCATTGTACCTTTTGATCCGTTGTTCTGTGTCATACACAGGTCCAATTATTTTCCTTAAAACTTTCCTCTCAGATCCGTCGACCCATCTTCTTACTTGCTTGAATTAAGGCAGTAAAAGCTTCTTTCAATGCTGGTACTGCCCGTGCTATGATGTCTACGTCATCTGCATATACTAAAATCTGCACTGACTTGTAGGAGATGGTGCCCCTGGTCTGTAGGCCTGCTTGCTTAATCACCTTTTCGTGTACTACATTAAATAATAAGCATGCTAATGCATCTCCTTGACGTAACCCATTTTTTTATTTCCAGGTGGTCTGAGTAATTTCCACGACGTTGAATGCACAGCTTCTTGCGTCAGACATCAGCATTTTAACCATTCTCAGGAGCTTTCCATGTATCCCCATCTCCTGTAAGGCATGAAGCAACTGGTTTCTATTGATGCTATCGTATGCAGCCTGAAAGTCAATGAAGAAGTGACGTGTTACAATTCTATATTCAACAGTTTTCTCCAAAATTTGGCGCAGATTGAAAATCTGGTCTACTGTTGACCTTCCTCGTCGAAATCCGCTTTGGTATATTCCAGTTTCTTTATCCAGCTGTGGGAGTACCTGATCAAAAATAATATAATACCTTGTACGCCAGGTTGAGGAGGGTGATTCCACGGTGGTCGCCCTTTTCTTGTATGATACATAATATTCCTTCATTCCATTCATCTGGTATCCTTTCCTGTTACCACATGAGAGTGATAAGTTCAAAGAGAGACTGTTATAATGTTGTTCCTCCACATTTTAGCAATTCACCACGTATGCTGTAGGTGCCGGGCGCCTTGTTATTCTTCAGTTTCCTTAAAGGTTTTTTAACGTCCTCTAACCGTAGGCCATCCAGTGGCTCTTCATCATCCAATCCTTGCTCACAATCACTAGGCATGTCCTATGCTTGCTCTATCTCTCAATTCAGCAGGTCATTAAAGTATCTTCGCAATCTTTCCAGAGTCTGTTTACCCTCACTTATTATGTTTCCTTCCTCATCTCTAATGAAGCTGGTTATTGGAGCATATTGTCTTGTAGCATGTTTTACTTTTATAAAGAACTGTCTTGCTTCATTCTTCTTCTTGGACAATTCTATACATTCTATTTCAGCCTTAGTCCATTACATTTCCTTTCGGCGATGTGTCATCTTTTCGATCCTCCTTTTCTCTCGATAATACTCCAACAAGATTCTTGTGCAGTTCGCCTGTAATGTCTTTTGGTATACAGTGTTCTTTTCTTCAGTCACTCTCTTACACTCTTCATCAAACCATGTGAGCCTTATTGATTTTCTCTCCATCCCTAGTGTTTCCTTAGGTCAAATGTCTATACCTATTTTTATAGTCAGCCAATTTTGTTCTATTTCATTACTGTCTCGCATTGTTCCTTGTTATTTTTCTAGGGCCTGAGAAATTTTCTGACAGTACGATTCGTAAGTTTCTGTCAATTGCAGGGCGACAATATCGTAGTGTTCTTTCCTAGTATGTCTTTCTTTCTGAGCGTTTATATCCATGCTTTTATCTTGGCCATTACAAGAAAATGATCTGAATCCACATTAGGGCCACGAAAGGTTCGAACATCCAACAAGCTAGATTTATGCCTCTGGTCTATCAGTCCATGATCAATTTGATTAATGGTTCCACCATCGGGTGACTTCCATGTGCGCTTGTGTATCTCCTTATGGGGAAACCTGGTAGATCCCACTATCATATTCCGGGAGACTGCGAAAAGGATCATTCTTATTCCATTATCATTAGTGGGTCCATGTTTACTACTGAAGGGAATAAACGAGATTTAAACCGCTGGAGACTATGAAATTGTAACTTAACATATACGTGCTATTTAAAACACTGAAGATACGTATAATGGGCAATTCTCGCATTTAACAACCCGCCTGGGTGATGCAGGATTAACAAATCGATACACAATAAAGGTTGATTTCCATTGTAAAATGATTCTAACATCGCCGAGAAATTATTTTCCACATTTGTTTTAGACCAGCATTCAATAAATATGGCTCCCATCTCGCATTAAATTTTCTCGTGATTGCTTCAACATCTAAAATGTAACGTACTTTTACTTCTCCTTTGGATACGGTATCTACTATTTCAGACATTTTTAATCGCCTGTTAATCGTAAGCAGCTTATCGATGTTTTTTTTCTCTGCCCGGGGACTGGGTAGTTGTGCTGTCCTCATCATTTCATCATCATCCTCATAATTCGTGACAGTGTCTAGATTGGACTCTGTAAAAATAAATTGGACTGTATAAAAACTGGGACTTTGTACGGTAGCTATTAACAGCGCAGTTCTGCGCCCCACAAACCAGACATCATTATCATGATAATCGATGTTTTCGACCGTGGTTGCAGCGTTCTTGCGGACGTCCTTTACGAACGTCATCTTGAAAAGAAACACAGCCACATCTGAACCCAGCCACCCATTTCATTGTTTATTATGCAGGACGCTACTCTTTATAAAACTTCACCAACTTCGGGCGAATTTTCGCTGGCGGTAAACAGTCCAAAATAATTTTGTTACGCCATGGTATTGCTTCAAAACTTCTTATAAACGCATCCTTTTCGTAGTTCAGGTTGAAACTTCCGTTAGAGCGTGGCTTGTACCAATATATATATATATATATATATATATATATATATATATATATATATATATATATAAAATGCATTTGCATCAGTTTTACGTTTGTGCCAAGTGGGAGCAATTCTATGATGGCTCGACTGTGGCTATCTCGGTATCAGCCTCTATTTTGACTTTCGGACATGTTTCTCCATAGATTAAGCAACATACGATTGAAGAAATGAAGTATGATCTTGCCAAGTATTTGATTTCGTCGATCTCAAGATTCTGCTTGGCAAACTAAAGTTCACAGGCAAAACGTATTACCAACTGCAACCATATCTGCGGAAGGTGTCTTACTTCGGTAATAGAAAACGAGGGTCTCTTCGACCTACTGTATCGCAAGCATGAAAGTAAACCTCTGAATGAAGGAACGTTATACGCTGGATCTCTCAGGGACCCCTACTGGGCCCGCTCTTGCTCGTAATCTACGTGAATAATCTTCTAGTGACTTAAAAGGTTGGTCTAGAACCTGCTATATATAAATTAATCCAAATTCAGCCTTAACAGTCAGAGCTCAGATGATAATTATGCCGGCCTAAAAGCTGTTCACCCCTAAGACTAAGACTTAATCTCACAAACAGTAAAATTATACAATCTCAAACAAACAAGAATGACATATGGCACCAGAGGTAGGGATTAATAGTCGCACACTAAATTCAACACCTTGTACAAAATTCCTTGTGGTTCAGTTCATAACAAGCTATTAGAGTGTCAACAGATGTATAAGTTCAGCATACTTTTCTCTTAGAAGCACCTCTCACTGTGTTGATGGAAAGGCAAGAGTGTTGGCTTATTTTGTATGTTTTCATGTCTTGTTGTTCTATGTTGGAGTAGTGTACATAAAGTGAATAAGGTGTCTGCGGCCACGCTTGCAAAAAAAATGGCTCTGAGCACTATGGGACGCAACTGCTGAGGTCATTAGTCCCCTAGAACTTAGAACTACTTAAATCTAACTAACCTAAGGACATCACAAACATCCATGCCCGAGGCAGGATTCGAACCTGCGACCGTAGCGGTCATGCGGTTCCTGACTGCAGCGCCTTTAACCGCACGGCCACTTCGGCCGGCTCCACGCTTGCAGTAAGAATTAAGTGTAAAGTAGATAGCCGTACACCTTGCTGAAGCATTTCAGTGGATCTAGTTACTATGCTTATTCCGAAATACTATTATTCCTAAATAGTTTTTATTGGTAAGAATAAAAGTAAGTTTCCGTTGAATTGTGATCTATACAAACGCAGTTCAAGACAGAAACATAAATTTGATGTACACTTTGTCTCCATTCTATGTTTCGGTGTGTAGTGATGTACTTAGGTGCAAAAGTATTCAGTAAGCTACCGTTTTGTAACGTAAAGCAAGAAACAGGGTATCCAAACCAGCTCAAAAGAAAATCAACGTCTTACATGCTACAACGGAAAAGTTCTGTTAACCACATAGCAAGGGAGCGTTTGTTGTAGAGCTGGACGGCAAGCACTGATGTACTCGAAACAGGACTCAGTAGCTACAGATCATTGTAACTATTTCTTTGATAAGAAACCATTGTAATCTAGTAAATGTTAGTCTAACGAGACGAGGTAATTAGTAGTATTAAGAATAACTGATCAGGCAGTAGCTTTTTTCTTCAAAGTGGTAGCTTTCTTTCTACGTTTAATTTATTTCATTAAAGTTAGCTAATATAAACATAAATGGCATTAAACAGTATGGTAACAATTTATCGTTAGTACAGTTTACAGATCAAGACTGTTACATGCTTGCCTTTTTTTAATGTATACCTTGGTTCGTTTCACATCCCTGAAGGTTCACACTGATGGTATCTAAAGAACATGTTGAGTGAATGAAAAATAGAAAAGCGAAAGCCTTTTATCGTGTTCTTGTAGTAACAATGCATAGTATCGGATTGTTATGGCCTATGCGGCAAGGCCCCGTGGTTACGTTTCCCACGGATAAGCTATCACAGGAATCGTTTGTAACGCCACAAATATATGTAAAACTGCGATTTATTAGCAGAAAGCCTGTAGCAAGAGCCCAGAGCTACTCTCCGAAATAAACAATAGCAATGCCAATATTGTATTAGGTAACGAAAGCTAGTTGAAAGACATAAATACCAGTGACATTTTGAACTCGGATTGGACAATGTTTAGGAAGGATAGGACTGATGCAATGGGAGGTGGTGTGTCCATTGCAGCTAAAAGCTGTTTAAACGCAGTTGAGATCGATCCTGGGTCGGACTGTGAAATAGTCTGGATAAGGCTGTCAGTCAGACAAGGATTGACCATTCTATTAGGATGTTTTTATAGACCACCAGCATACGCAACAAACGTCGCAGAACTTTTCAGGGAAAGTCTTGAGTACATAGGAAATAAATATCCAAATTGTCCATTAGTTATAGGTGGAAACTTTAATCTGGCATCCATTGTCTGGGAAAATTACACGTTTATCACAGGGAGCAGAAACAAAGACTCGTGTGAAGTTATTCTAAGAGCGCTCTCAACGTACAATCTTGAGCAATTGGTTAGAAAACCAACGCGAGATGGGAACATATTAGATATCTTGGCGACGAACAGACCTGATCTTTTTGAGGAAGTTAAACTAGAAGAAGGTATTAGCGATCATAATGTCGTTGTGGCTTCTATGTCAGTGGAAGTTGCAAAAAGATCAAAGAAACAGCGTAGAGTTTTCTTGTTTGGGAGAGCAAATAAAAGTGTCATTAATGAATATCTTCGTAGTCAGCTTCAAGCATTCACCGCGGGACACAAAGATATTGAGCATCTTTGGTCGGAATTTAAAGGTATTGTCTACCATGTGCTAGAGAAGTAAGTGCCTAGCAAAAATATAGAGGAGGGAAAGGATCCACCTTGGTACAACAAACATAGTAGGAAGCTGCTGAGAAACAAAAGAATTTTACACAGTCATTTTAAACGTAGTCACTGACCCGCTGAGAAAAAGAAATTATGCTAAATGAAAGCAGCTGTCAAAAGGTCAATGAGAGATACTTTTAACGAATTTGAAAGCAATATTTTATCTGCAAATTCTAAAAATAATCCCAAAAAATTTTGGTTGCACGTAAAATCTATGAACGCTACAAATAATTCAGTACCTTCTCTTGTTGACAGTACGGGTAACGTAACTGATGATGATAAACAGAAGGCCGAAATTCTAAACCTCGTTTTCAAAAACTTGTTTACGGTAGAGGACTGCAGCACCATTCCCCATTTCAATTATTGAACAAACGCAAGGATGGCTGACATAGTGTTTAGTGTATCAGAGATTGTAAAACAGTTAAGATCCTTAGACGCCAGGAAGGCATCTGGCCCAGACGGTATCTCCATAAGATATTATGTTGACTATGCTACAAATATAGCACCATTCGTATCCATCATCTATCAGAAATCATTGGGACAGCGGTATGTTCCACGAGACTGGAAGAAGGTCCAGATCATAGCAATCTATGAAAAGGCTAGAAAATAGAATGCACATAATTACTGGCCAATTTCACTGACATCGATTTGTTGTAGAATCATGGAACATTTTGTGTTCAGACATAAAGACCTTTCTAGACTCTGAGAAGCTCATCTGCAGAAACCAGCAAGGTTTTAGAAAACAGCGGTCATGCGAGACACAGCTGGCCCCCTTCGTGCATGACATACAACAGGCTCTAAATCCCGGCTCCCAGGTTGATGCCTTATTTCTCGACTTTCGGAAGGCGTTCGACTCAGTTCCGCACTGTCGCTTGCTCCAAAAAGTGCGCGCTTACGGTCAATCCGATGACCAATGCAGTTGGATAGAAAGTTTTCTAACAGACAGGGAGCAGTATGTCGTCCTGAATGGGATGATTTCAACAGAAACAAGCGAAACTTCAGGTGTGCCCCAGGGCAGCGTTATAGGTCCGCTGGTTGATGGTATTGATGGTATTGACAGCGACATTACACTGTTTGCCGATGATGCTGTGGTCTACAGGAAAGTAGTATCACACGAAATTTAGGAGCAAATCAATGAGGATTTGCAGAAATTAAATGCTTGGTGTAATGACTGGCAGTTATCTTTCAATGTTAGTAAATGTAACCTACTGTGTATAACAAGGCGAAAATCCCCTTTAATGTGCGAGTACAAAATAAACGCCCAGTCTTTGGAAGCGGTAACATCCGTCAAGTATCTGGGTGTGACTATTCGAAGTAATCTCAAATGGAATGATCAGATTACACAAGTAACGGGCAAGGCGAACTCTAGATTGCGGTTTATTGGTAGAATCCTGAAGCGATGCAGTCCTTCAACAAAGGAAATAGCTTACAATACTTTAGTTCGTCCAGTCTTATTAGAGTATTGTTCGTCTGTATGGGACCCTCACCAATTGGGTCTGATTCAAGAGATTGAGAAGTCCAAAGAAGACCGGCAAGATTCGTAACTGGTTCATTTAGCCATCGCGAGAACGTTAAAAATCTCATAGAAAGTTCAAAGTGGGACACACTTGCAGATAGACGGCGCGCTAAGCGGAAGCGGCTGCTCGCTAAATTTCGAAATCGGATCTTCGCCGGGGATGTAGAGCGTACATTATTACCAGCAACTTTAAAATCGCGCTCTGATCACCATTCAAAGATAAGGGAAATTAGAGCTCGTGTAGAGGCGTTGAGACAGTCGTTTTTCCCTCGCGCGATCCGCGAGTGGAACAGAGGGGGAGAAATATGACTTCGGCGCGAATGGGCCCTCCGCCACACACCGTCTTGGTGGCTATCGGAGTATATATGTAGATGTAGATTTGGAAATAGGGATACATCGTGCTCATTAATTAACTTTTCGCGTAGGAAACATAAATGACATACAGGGTGTCATCATCAAGAATCGTTAGGCTCATTTTCTCTAGTGTTAGACAGATATTTTCAATTTAGTTTTCGCCATGTGTAGCTGGAATCAGCCCAAACAAATGCTACTCATCAGTTCTTTCTCGCGACACCCATTGTCGATACAAAGCGTCGGTTGGCTTCCCATCACAAACAATGATTTTTTAAAGTGTAATTTTATGTGTCCATTCAACAGCGTGGTTCTAAATTAGTCTAGTACGATACTCGTTAATGTTTTTGTTCTTGTTGTGGTCTTCAGTCCTGAGACTGGTTTGAGGCAGCTCTCCATGCTACTCTATCCTGTGCAAGCTTCTTCATCTCCGAGTACCTACTGCAACTTACATCCTTCTGAATCTGCTTAGTGTATTCATCTCTTGGTCTCCCTCTACGATTATTACCCTCCACGCTGCCCTCCAATGCTAAATTTGTGATCCCTTGATGCCTCAGAATATGCCCTACCAACCGGTCCCTTCTTCTTCTCACGTTGCGCCACAAACTCCTCTTCTCCCCTATTCTATTCAATACCTCCTCATTAGTTACGTGATCTACCCACCTAATCTTCAGAATTCTGCTACAGTACCACATTTCGAAAGCTTCTATTCTCTTCTTGTCCAAACTATTTATCGTTCATGTTTCACTTCCATACATGGCTACACTCCATACAAATACATTCAGAAACGACTTCCTGACACTTAAATCTATACTCGGTGTTAACAAATTTCTCTTCTTCATAAACCATTTCCTCGCCATTGCAATTCTACATTTTATATCCTCTCTACTTCGACCATCATCAGTTATTTTACTCCCTAAATAGCAAAATTCCTTTACTACTTTAAGTGTCTCATTTCCTAATCTAATTCCCTCAGCATCACCCGATTTAATTTGACTACATTCCATTAGCCTCGTTTTGCTTTTGTTGATGTTCATCTCATATCCTCCTTTCAAGACACTGTCCATCCCGTTCAACTGCTCTTCCAAGTCCTTTGCTGTCTCTGACAGAATTACAATGTCATCGGCGAACATCAAAGTTTTTACTTCTTCTCCATGAATTTTAATACCAAACTCCGAATTTTTCTTTTGTTTCCTTTACTGCTTGCTCAATATACAGATTGAATAACATCGGGGAGAGGCTACAACCCTGTCTCACTCCCTTCCCAACCACTGCTTGCCTTTCATTCCCCTCGAGTCTTATAACCGCCATCTGGTTTCTGTACAAATTGTAAATAGCCTTTCGCTCCCTGTATTTTACCCCTGTCACCTTCAGAATTTGAAAGAGAGTATTCCAGTCATCATTGTCAAAAGCTTTCTTTAAGTCTACAAATGCTAGAAACGCAGGTTTGCCTTTTCTTAATCTTTCTTCTAAGATAAGTCGTAAGGTTAGTATTGCCTCACGTGTTCCATCATTTCTACGGAATCCAAACTGATCTTCCCCGAGGTACGCTTCTACCAGTTTTTCCATTCGTCTGTAAAGAATTCGTGTTAGTATTTTTCAGCTGTGACTTATTAAACTGATAGTTCGGTAATTTTCACATCTGTCAACACCTGATTTCTTTGGGATTGGAATTATTATATTCTTCTTGAAGTCTGAGGGTATTTCGCCTGTCTCATACATCTTGCTCACCAGATGGTAGAGTTTTGTCATGACTGGCTCTCCCAAGGCTGTCAGTAGTTCTAATGGAATATTGTCTACTCCCGGGGCCTTGTTTCGTCTCAGGTTTTTCAGTGCTCTGTCAAACTCTTCACGCAGTATCTTGTCTCCCATTTCGTCTTCATCTACATCCTCTTCCATTTCCATAATATTGTTCTCAAGTACATCGCCCTAGTATAAACCCTCTATATACTCCTTCCACCTTTCTGCTTTCCCTTCTTTGCTTAGAACTGGGTTTCCATCTGAGCTCTTGATATTCATACAAGTGGTTCTCTTCTCTTCAAAGATCTCTTTAATTTTCCTGTAGGCAGTATCTATCTTACCCCTAGTGAGATGATCCTCTACATCCTTACATTTGTCCTCTAGCCATCCCTGCTTAGCCATTTTGCACTTCCTGTCGATCTTGTTTCTGAGACGTTTGTATTCCTTTTTGCCTGCTTCATTTACTGCATTTTTATATTTTCTCCTTTCATCAATTAAATTCAATATTTCTTCTGTTACCCAAGGATTTCTACTAGCCCTCGTCTTTTTACGTACTTGATCCTCTGCTGCCTTCACTACTTCATCCCTCAGAGCTACCCATTCTTCTTCTACTGTATTTCTTTCCCCCATTCCTGTCAATTGTTCTCTTATTCTCTCCCTGAAACTCTGTACAACCTCCGGTTTAATCAGTTTATCCAGGTCCCATCTCCTTAAATTCCCACCTTTTTGCAGTTGATACTCGTTTAGGGGTATGTATCAAAATGGGCAGTAAAACACGAAGAATAAACATTACTCCGGAAGCGATTCATTAGCCCCTTGACACGCAAAGATTGCTACCGCCATGTGTGCAGCGCTATTGAATCGCTGCTGGAGTATTGGTTATTCTTCGTGTTTTACTGTCCATTTTAATACATACCGCTAAACCGAGTACGGCAGTAGGCGAATATGAATCGAATTGGCACTTTCTATTCCACTTAGAAATCATTTTGCCCGTAATGGGAAAGAAACTAGTGTTTTTTGTCGACAACGAGACCTGCGAGAAAAACAGGCCGCGCCGCGTATGTCCACGCAGGTAAGCCTGAGCGCGATCGTTCCCTCAACTCAGCAGACAAAATGCGTTTTTAAACCTCTTAACTCGCAACTGGGCGGGTACGTACTAACGAGGATTGCATCTTTTACAGGAATCTACTATTACTACAACAAAATTTAAGATCAATTCTCGACGTAAATGGTATAACGGCATGTTTATAGAATTTAGTCTCTTCTGATTAACAGTCCTCATGTCATACAAGATGTGGCGACTTACACAACAGATAATCATTTTGGCATGTTTTTAATTTTATTATACCCCAGTACAGTCGTAATAAATTTTCAGCAGTTTTCTTGACTTCCTGTCATTGTAGGTCTAATAACACTGAGACTCCACAATAGTGGCTTCCAGAAGGAGACGCAGTTCTCGTTTGCACGTACACGTCTAGTATCGAGTTAACGGTGATTGGGTGTCAGTTTTGTCATACGTCTGTACACGAGATTTCCACACCACTAAACATCCTTAAGCCCACTGTTCCCGATGTGATAGTGAAGTGGAAACGTGAAAGGAGACATACAGCACAAAAGCGTACAGGCAGACCTCGTCTATTGACTGACAGAGACGGCCGACAGTTGAAAAGGATCGTTACGTGTAATAGGCAGACTTCCATCCAGACCATCACACAGGAATTCAAAACCGCATCAGGATCCACTGCAAGTACTATGACAGTTAGGACGGAGGTGAGAAAACTTGGATTTCATAGTCGACCGACTGCTTACAAGCTACACATCACGCCGGTAAATGCCAAATGACGCCTCACTTGGTGTAAGAAGCGTAAACATTGGACGACTGAGCAGTGGAAAAACGTGTGGAATGACGAATCACGCTACACAATGTGGCGATACGATGGCAGGGTTTCGGTATGGCGAATGTCCGGTGAACGTCAGCTGGAAGCGTGTGTAGTCCAACAGTAAAGTTCGGAGGTGGTTCAAATGCTTCAAATGGCTCTGAGCACTATGCGACTTAACTTCTGAGGTCATCAGTCGCCTAGAACTTAGAACTAATTAAACCTAAGTAACCTAAGGACATCACACACAACCATGCCCGAGGCAGGATTCGAACCTGCGACCGTAGCTGTCGCTCGGCTCCAGAGTGTAGCGCCTAGAACCGCACGGCCACTCCGGCCGGCTCGGAGGTGGTGTGGTGTTATGATGTGGTCATGTTTATCACGAAGGAAGCTAGCACCCCTTGTTGATTTCCTTGGCACTATCACAGCACAGACCTACATTGATGTTTTAAGCATCTTCTTTCTTTCCACTGTTGAAGAGCAATTTGGGGACGGCGGTTGTATCCTTCAACACGATCGAGCAGCAGTTCATAATGCACGGTTATACGGCCACAACATCCCTGTAATCGACAGGTCTGCTTAGATTTCTGACCTGAGTCCTTGTAGAAGACCTTTGGGATGTTTTGGAACGCCGACTTCGTGCCAGGCCTCACCGACTGACATCGATACCTCTCCTCAGTGCAGCACTCCGTGAAGAATGGCCTGCCATTCCCCAAGAAACCTTCCAGAACCTGATTGAAGGTATGACTGCGAGAGTGGAAGCTGTCATCAAGGCTAAGCGTGGGCCAACACCATACTGAACTTCAGCATTGCCGATGGAGGGCAGCACGAACTTGTAAGTCATTTTCAGCCAGTTGTCCGGATACTTTTGATCACATAGTTTATGTCTAAAATTGGTACTATTAGAACGTTCCTCCGACTCAAGAACTAATTCTGTTAATTTTGTTTTATTTGAGTCACATAAATAACTAATCTCGAAGGTTTCGTTTAAAATCAATGTATGAGGAATCCTTATGTCATAAGCCTACGTCATTCAATTACAAACACTGTAATTATGTGAACTAATAGTTTTATTCATTTTACACCGAGAAAGTTGTGTAGGACACGGGGAGTTGCGATGCAGCATGCAGGCATGAACACAGATATGCCTAGAGAAGGCGGTAGGTTGCTACAGGGAGGCAAGGTTATAGAGAGCGCTAGTGGGTGGAAGTGGTTTGAATATGTCTTTTGCGGAAAATCATATCATGAGAGACGCCAGGAAAAGGGCAGTCGCAGTAGTCCTCTGTGGAGACGTAAAGTGTCACAAAATAGTGCAATTTGATTAATTAACTCTCCAGGTTAGTTAGCATTTACTTAATTTCACAATGAAGCAATAACTATGGGAAAGAAACAACAATGTGTCAACTTCACTTTAATAAATTCAAGTAGTTAATAAATTGGATTTCGACATGGATACATCATCATATTCCCGACACATTGTCTGTGGAACAGTGACCAATACAGTATTGAGAAAGTTCATGGTTTACATGAAATGTATTCGCAGTTGCGAATACGGACAACCATCACCTGTACAATGGAATAACGACAATATAAATTTGTGTCGCACCGATACAGGAACCCAGATTTCCAGCGGTACTTGAACTGTCGAGCGGTGGCCTTAGCTGCTTTGGCTATCCAGGAAGGAGGGGAAACATTATGATTGAAAGTCGCCGCCTGACATCGGTGAATACAAATACGATACTGCAGTGGCTGTGTTGTTAAGAAATACAATACAATGTTCCTAATGTATGCATGCAATATGGGCATGCATGCAATATCATGTTCATATTTTACTCTGTAGTCATAAAAACCTCACGTATACGTGGGGGAGAAGAGGCAGGTGGACGGCAGTCGATGACCAACTTTCAAAGCGTTCGAACGTGTCAAGCATCGTTCAGTAAAATGCTATCTTAAGTGCTACGAACTAACAAATGTTAACGAAGTTTAGACATTATGCCAAGTCTTCCAATGCGTCTGTGAATATCTAAGGGACTTAGATCCGCATGTATACAGGTCTGTTGTGTGTCGATCGGATAATGATTTTAATCTGGTGAATGAATATATTTTGGCTGTGCTGATATTCGCATACTGTAGTCAAGACGCTGATACTATGAAATAAATAAGAGATTCTCGTGCTTGGCATTTGTAAGTTTTTCGATGTTGCTAAGTTTTCACACATGCTGGTGACCTACTGGTTGCGCGGTGAAGTTCGATTTCCCGATGTGTTAATCAGTCCAGAATATGCAAGTGAGCAAACCATGTAGCAAAAATCTGAAGTCCACGTTCTGTTTTGTAGGAACTATCGAATGATACGTGTGGCAGTTACAGTTATAATTTTTCAGTGTCAGAATTTCAAGTACCGTCTGAAAATTATATTAAGACGAGGAGTAATCATTTTCATATATTCTGGTGAACGTTTACGGAAGTGTAGGGGAATTTGATGTGGGGGAGGAATCCGACTCATATCTGTTACCTTGTAATTTTCTAAACTAGTAATCTCCAGAAAGTAGCTGCCCATAGTGATTGTGGATACAATCGGTTGGACTGTCAGTGAGAGAGACCTCGAGTTCCTGCTGCTAAAAAGCTGAGTACACAATTCATTTATTACATATTTTTACAAGCTTCAAACAGGAGGGACTTCAGTAATGGGTACGAATTGCGATTGCTGTGTACAGATGAGAGCTGGTTTGGTGACCCTTCGCTCACACCTCCAGGCAGTATTGGCTTCCGCAACACAGCTTGAGGCTGCTGGCAAAGGGAATCACTTTCGGGGGTCGGAAGCAAGGATGTGAGGGACGCCGAGCACGTCCCACGTGTCTCCCGGTCAGTCAACTACTGTGGCCACCCCAGGTACTACCTGAACTGAGGTTGACCATTCACCTGTCATCGAGTGGGAGATCATTCCAAAGTCTGGCAAGCAGTAAAAGACCTTCTGCAGGGCAGATCGTAGGACCTCCGCAGTTCGTGTGACGAACAGGTTTTGGGCGTGGCTCTGACCTGGATGCAGTCGTTCACCCTATTCCAGAGGAAGCTTCTCGGCCCACAAGGTCTGGGAATTCACAGAGGGTGGGTTTTCTGGTAGTTGGGAGCTCCAACGTTAGGTGCGTAATGGGGTCCATTACGAATATGGCTGCCAAGGAGGGGATTATAGCCAGTGTGTACTCTGTGTACATACTGGGAGTCATTCCGGACGTGGAAAGGTTGCTTCCAGAAGCCATGAAGAGTACAGGGTGTAGCCAACTGCAGATGGTGGCTCATGTCGGTACCAATGACGTGTGGCGCTTTGGATTGGAGGAGATTGTCTCTGGTTTCGGGCGGCAAGCGGAAATGGTAAAGACTGCCAGCCTTGCTTCCGAGATTAAGGCGAAGCTCATAATCTGAAGCACCATCGATAAAACCAAATGTGGTCCTTTGGTGCAGAACCGAGTGGAAGGTCTGAATCAGAGGCTCAGCCAGTTCTGTGACCGTGTAGGCTGCAGATTCCTTGACTTGCGCCATTGGACGGTGGGTTTCCGGGTTCCGCTTAATAGGTCAGGAGTCCACTACACACAGGAGGCGGCTACACGGGTATCGGGGGCTGTGTGGAAGGGACTGGGCGGTTTTTTTAGGTTAGAGGGTCTCAGAGAACCACAGAAGGGGCTCCCGTCTTTTGGGGGCAGGTAAAACACAGTAAGGTAGTTGTAGCAACCATCGGTACTGTAGTTGTAAATTGTCGTAGCTGCACTGGGAAAGAACCAGACCTCCAAGACCTAATAGAAAGTACTGAAGCTCAAATAGTTATAGGAACGTAAAGCTGGCTAAAGCCGGAAATAAGTTCAGCCGAAATTTTTTCAAATGACCGAACATTGTTCAGAAAGAATAGATTACATACAGTTGGTGGTGGAGTATTTAATGCTGTGAAAAGTAGATAGTACCTTCGAAACAGTATGGGAGAGACTATATCTGACAATCGAGTTAAACTATTAATTGGATCGTTTTACCGATCCCCCCCAACTCAGAAGATATAGTTACTGAAAAGTTCAAAGGAAACTTGAGTTTCATTTCGAATAGGTTCCCCACTCATACAATTATAGTCGTTGGTGACTTCAATCTACTCTCGATACGCCGGAAAAATTATACGTTTAAAGCCGGCGGCTGGCATAAAACATCATCCGAAATTGTACTGAATGCTTTCTCAGAAAATTATTTTGAACAATTAGTTCATGAGCCAACTTGAAGCGTAAATGGTTGCGAAAACATACTTGTCCTCTTAACAAGAAATAATTCTGAACAAATAGAAGTATTATGATGGATACAGTGATTAGCGAACACAAGACAGTTGCTGCTAGGCTGAATACCGTAACACCCACAACCATCAAAAAGAAACGCGAAGTACATCTATTTAAAAAATCTGAAGAAATGCTATTAAGGCCTTCTTAAGAGACAGTCTTCATTCCTTCCGATCTGATCATGTAAGCGCAGAAAAGACGTGGAATGATTTCTAAGAGAGAGTACCGACGGCAATTGAGAGATATATATCACATATTTTATTATGTGATGGTACTGCTTTCCCATGGTACACAAAACGGGTCAGATCGCTGTTGCAGAAGCAACGAGAAAAGCACGCCAAATTTAAAAGTTGGCAAATTTTTGCAGAAGTTCGAAGTATAGTGCTTGCTTAAATGCGAGGACTTTTAATAATTTCCATAACGAAACTCTATGAATCTGGCAGTAAACCCAGAGAGATTCTCGTCATACATAAAGCACACCAGTGGCAAGAGGCAATCACTATCTTCACTGCACGATAACAACGGTGAAGTCATTGATGATAGTGCCACTAAACCAGAGTTATTACACACTGTTTTCCGAAACTCATTTACCATAAAATACGGAGTAAATACTTCTGAATTCCAATCAATAACAACGGCCGAGATGAGAAACGTAGAAGTAGATATCCTCGGTGTAGCAAAGCAGCTCAAATCACTTAATAAAGGCAAGACCTTCAGTCCAGATTGTATACCATTCAGGTTCCTTTCGGAGTATACTGATACAATAGCTCCATATTTAGCAATTATATACAACCGCTCGCTCATAGAAAGATCGGTACCTAAAGACTGGAATATTGCTCAAGTCACACCAATACCCAAAAAGGGAAATAGAAGTAATACGCTGAATTACATGCCCATATCACTAACGTCGATTTGCATTAGGGTTTTGAAACATTATGAAGTACCTCGAAGGAAACGATTTATTGACACACAGCCAGCACAGATTCAGAAAATATCTTTCGTGTGAAACACAATTAGCTCTTTATACTCATGAAGTAATGAGTGCTATCGACAGGGAATGTCAAATTGATTCCCTATTTTTAGATTTCCAGAAGGCTTTCGAAACCGTTCCCACAAGCGTCTTCTAACTAAACTGTCTGCCTATGGAATATCGCCTCAGTTGTGCGACTGGATTCGTGATTTCCTGTCAGAAAGGTCACAGTTCGTAGTAACAGACGGAAAGTTATCGAGCAAAACGGAAGTAATATCAGGCATTCGCCAAGGAAGTGTTATAGGCCCTCTGTTGTTCCTGATCTATATGAATGACATAGGAGACATTCTGAGTAGCCGTCTTAGATTCTTTGCAGATGATCCTGTCATTTACCGTCTTGTTAAGTCATCAGATGAAGAAAACGAATTTCAAAATGATTTAGATACGATATCTGTGTAAGTAGGCTGTTTAGGTTTTTATGTTGGTAAAGCCATGTAGTGCTCTATACGAAAATCACTGACTGTGCTGTGTGCAGTCTGCGGCTGGTTTGCATTGTTGGAATTTGCTATTGTAGTGTTGGGAAGTTGGCTGTTAACAGTGCGTAGCATTGCGCAGTTGGAGGTGAGCCGCCAGCAGTGGTGGATGTGGGGAGAGAGATGGCAGAGTTTTGAGAGCGGATGATCTGGACGTGTGTCCATCAGAGACAGTAAATTTGTAAGACTGGATGTCATACACTGATATACATTTTATGACCTTTGAACACTATTAAGGTAAATACATTGTTTGTTCTTTATCAAAATCTTTCATTTGCTAAGTATGCCTATCAGTAGTTAGTCCCTTCAGTAGTTAGAATCTTTTATTTAGCTGGCAGTAGTGGCGTTCGCTGTATTGCAGTAGATTCAGGAAAGGTATAAGTTATTGCATTCGCTGCTGCTGTTTGCCAGGCACAGTGCTACTGAATGTCACTTTGTATTACTCTGTTAAGCCAGTTTTACTACTGATTTATTTTTCTTGTTGCTGCACATTGGCTCATATTAGTTGTAATGATGCATTTGCTTTGCTAATTTAGATGTACTGGGGCTTCCTTGGCCAATTTCCATTTTTTTGTCATTGCTGTTTGTGTTAATTGTTTTGTGCTGCTGCATTGCCTCGTTCCTTAGTATACATATCTGAGCTCAGTAGATTTGAGTTAGCTTAATAGGGGGTAGACTATATAAGAAACTAACTGTGATGAATTGGAAGAAATGCATTGAGAAGCTATAAGAAAATGGTTTGGCCAAAAAAGTAGTGTACAGAGGAGAATAACTATTTTGACAGAGGATATGAATAGAATACAGAAAGCATGCTTGGATAGGATTTTTTTGGTGGAAACAAATGTTGAGATAAGAGGAAAGATCTATGGAATGAAGTTTTGGGTTGGACTGCAGTACCAAATGTTACACTGAAAATAAACCCTGTCCTGTCCTTTTGTGTTATTCCACTATGTGTCTGTGTACCTCGTGTATTTGTGTTCTTCCTGTCTTTATATGTTTAGCTGATAAGACTTATGTTGTAGAATTTTTCTAATACTCAGCTAGATTCACTATGATGAGGAATACTGTTATCCTCAAATATAATTTGCATTTATAATATGTTATTTACTTTGTAAAGATGTTTAGACATTATTTATTCTTTTTTGTTTTAATGCTCACATGTGAAGTTGATGTTTCGAAAGTTATTCTGACCTTTTATGTATTTAATTATGTCATAATTCCTGTAACACTGATGTATATGTTTATTTCTATTCTTTTGTAAAGTCTGTATTACGACAAATGTTATCTGTATTATTATGTTTTTTAATGATGTTTTCTGTACCTTGTGATTGTATTCTCATATTATAAAATTGTAATTGACACCAGTTCATCAAATTAAGTTACATTTCACTGCACTCGTTTCTGTTGGTCATAGTATATGCACAATATATGAAAAAAAGGGACTGTTAGTGCTCGCATGTGTGTTGATAATTCAGCAAGGGACTGGTTAACAGCATTGCTGGTTCTAAGGACATACCAAAAAGTTTGTGAGTGCACAAGTGGCGGTTTATGGACTTGCTATATAGTAAAAGACTCTTCGATGGTGATTGTGCACCTGCACAGTTGCAACAGATGGCTGCTGGCCGTCTCTACAAGGATGGAAGTGGGTCTGCACCTTTGATGATCCACCAATACCATCATTTCTACAAGGACTGCAGTGGGTCTGCACCTCTGGTGGCCAACCAATACCATAATCTCTACCAGGACTACAGTGGGTATGCTCTGTGATGACCTACCTACCAATATTCTTCAAAACTTCGACTGACTCTGCTGTGGGTTTGCTCTGTTGTGGACCATTACCTGTCTGCATGTCAAGAGTCAGCATTATCTTTCTGTTGGAAGGACAACACTACTTCTTCAAGACTGCATGGAAATCCACTACTTCCGTGTGCATTTTCTTTTACTGCTCAGACTTTGTGCATGAAATTGTAATGAATACTGTGATGAACGATCAGACTGTCTTTACGGACTGTGAGAAAATTTTAGCTTTTGACCAACATTGTATCAATAAGTGTGTGCATTTGATTTCTTTGTTATTGTAATTATGAAAAAAATTTTCAAATCTGTGTTGGCCACTGCCCAAAACAACTTGTAAAATTTTTTGTGGGGAGCATGGGGGCTATGTAAGTAGGCTGTTTAGGTTTTTATGTTGGTAAAGCCATGTAGAGCTCTATATGAAAATCACTGACTGTGCTGTGTGCAGTCTGTGGCTGGTTTGCATTCTTGGAAAAATGTCTCTGAGCACTATGGGACTCAACTGCTGTGGTCATAAGTCCCCTAGAACTTAGAACTACTTAAACCTAACTAACCTAAAGACAGCACACAACACCCAGCCATCACGAGGCAGAGAAAATCCCTGACCCCGCCGGGAATCGAACCCGGGAACCCGGGCGTGGGAAGCGAGAACGCTACCGCACGACCACGAGATGCGGGCTGCATTGTTGGAGTTTGCTATTGTAGTGCTGGGCAGTTGGCTGTTAACAGCGCGTAGCGTTGCACAGTTGGAGGTGAGCCGCCAGCAGTGGTTGATGTGGGGAGAGAGATGGCGGAGTTTTGAGAGCGGATGATCTGGACGTGTGTCCATCAGGGACAGTAAATTTGTAAGACTGGATGTCATGAACTTACCTTTGAGCACTATTAAGGTAAATACATTGTTTGTTCTTTACCAAAATCTTTCATTTGCTAAGTATGCCTATCAGTAGTTAGTCCCTTCAGTAGTTAGAATCTTTTATTTAGCTGGCAGTAGTGGCGTTCGCTGTATTGCAGTAGTTCGAGTAACGAAGATTTTTGTGAGGTAAGTGATTCATGAAAGGTATAGGTTATTGTTAGTCAGGGCCATTTTTTGTAGGGATTTTTGAAAGTCAGATTGCGTTGCGCTAAAAATATTGTGTGTCAGTTTAGAGTTGACCAGAATAAGTAAGGAGCGAAATGTCTGAGTACATTCAGTTCTGCTCAGCTGTTTGAAAATCAAATAACGTAAGATGTTTATCAGCACAATCATTCATTAACTTTTCTAAGGGGACGTTTCATCTGTATGATGCGAAAAGCGGCAATTGACCCTGAATAAAGAAAAGTGTGAAGTTATTCACATGAGCACCGAAAGAAATCTCGTAAATTTCGATTGCGCTGTAAGTCACACAAATCTGAAAGCTGTAAATTCAACTAAATACTTACAGATTACAATTACAAATAACCCAAGTTGGAATGGTCACATACATAGTGTTGTGGTATTACAGAACACTTAAAAGGTTCAACAGGTCTACTAAAAAGACTGCTTACACCACGCTTGTCCACCCTATTTTGGAGTATTGCTGTGCGGTGTGGGATCCACATCAGGTGGGACTGACGGACGACGCCGAAAAAGTTCAAAGAAGGGCAGCTTGTTTTGTACTATCATGAAATATGGGATATAGTGCCACAGACATGATACGTGAATTGGAGTGGCAATCATTATGACAAAGGCGTTTTTCATTGCGGCGGGGTCTTACTATGAAATTTCAATCACCAGTTTTCTCCTCCGATTGCGAGAAAGTTCTGTTGGCACACGCCTACATAGGGATAAATGATCATCACGATAACATAAGAGAAATCAGGGCACAGAAAAATTTAAGAGCTCGTTTTTCCCATGCGCCGTTCTAGAGTGGAACGGTAGGGAGACAGATTGAAGATGGTTCACTGAACCCTGTGCCAGGTATTTTTTGTGAATAGCACAGTAATCACGTAGATGTGGATGAATCGACAGGATGAAGAAGCCATCAGTCGCCGCTGATCTGGTGCGTAGAAGGAATACATGTTTCGTCACCGTTTGCTGTAATTTTCTACTGTGAGTTTTAAAGTTTGAGACCGATTGTGTAATTTACTACTAAATCCGACTATAAAAGGAATATTCTACACATGTTTCTACATCCATAGAGAGATTGTTTAGTGGCGTGTGTTTGATGCTCGTTCTTTGTAACATATTTAATCAAACAGTGCCCGCTGGGGTGATATGACGCACAATGTCTGTGTGTGTCATATAATCCCGCAGCACTATATATTTATTTTCATTATAATGATACGGTGGCTAATGTAGTGACAGATGTATAAACGCGGAGAAGAGCAGCACACCCCGATGTTGACGGTCAAACCGTGTAAATAGAAATTCATAGGCTAGAAGCGGAAGGTGAAAGAAAATGCGAAGTCAGAAATCAACAAAAAGTTACGAAGGAAGCAAGCCCTGCTAAGACAAACCGTACAAATTACAAGAAAAAACTTGAATATTTGTCATCTGAAACAGAGGCAGACTTGACCAGCAGTTGTGATAACAATGAACTTGATCATATAAATGCTGATTCGAAACAAGATGTTGTGTCATAAATTCCACAAAAGAGACGGAGTAGTTTGGTACAGATACATATCCTGGTCATATTGGAATCATTCAGAATGCAGCCCATATAGTTATTTACATGACCTGGGTTTACGCAAGAAATTAATTTCTCAAGTTTCAGTTGAAGTGGAATGAATGCTTTGTTCCTGTAGTTTAGAATGATATAGTCTTTTTTGTATTAAGCACAATTGTAAGTTATGATAATCAAAACAAAATGAAAATGTAAGCGAACTACACAAAGTGTGAAATTAAACATCTTGGAGTGCCTTATTTAACGCCACTTCATGTGTTGTTTCTATCGCCATGTTCAGGCAAAATGGTACAATGCAAAAATTAGGATAGACCTGGTGTCATGTAAAATTTCGTCTTCCAGAATCCATTCTATCTTGACATTGCATTGTGGACACGCAGATGAAAATTTAGGAACAAATACCACGATTTAGGTAAACGATCTTGTGATTAGTTACAGAATTCACTAAATGTGCCAAATTCCTTTATCTTCCCTTAATCTTTACCATCTTGTGAGCACTACACTCACTTTCCTATGTAAGCGTTATTGACGGCCATCTCATAAAGACACGAATGGGAAGATCAATATTATTCGTATTGTCTCACAACACATACGCTGAACTTAGCTGTATTTACTAAATTCACACTTTGTTGTATAGCAGATGTAGAGAGGACTACACACTTTGCTAGTAAAATCTACCTTCATGATATTATTGCTAACATCGTTTCGGTGTCTAACCACAGTTGTGACAACCTGCGTCAGCTTGTGGACCTCATTCATTCAGCGTCCCCACTGGAAGGAACATTTAATTTGTTAGAACTTTTTTTAGGTAACAGTTTATGGCTGTTAGGTATTTGAAAAGAAGCAATTTGAGCCACCAGCTCTACTTATACACCTTTATTCTCAACCTGCTTCAGTTTTAGCAAGCACCTACACGGAAGAAGAGCTGTACACCGAATCCATCGCTGTAAGGCTTTTCCTCCGTGATGGTGCTTGCTAAAACTGCAAAAGGTTGAGAATAAAGGTGTATACGTACGGCTGCCGATTCAAAATGCGTTTCTTCATTGAATTTGTACCTCTCCTCACCATGAGACTGCCGAATTAGTATTCACCTAGTGACTTCACGTGCTAATTTAGGCTCGCGTTCCTTTATCTTATCAAAATAACTGCTGAAAATGGAGCTTCACTCTTCGCCCAGAACATGTATTGTGAGAAATAAGTTTGTAGAGCAGACACGTGTGCCTAAATTTGGTAACGTAATAGCCATTTCTCAGGTCCTTCAAAATATGTAAAATAGTTGTAACCAGTGAGAACTCGAAGCAGCAAGAGAAATGATGATAGGAACGAGGATATTATATCAGGACGTACATTTCGCAACGAAGAGGGCACGTGATCGGAAGAAGCTTCTTTCAACATCATGAAATGGTCAGCAATTCATGTAAACAGAATCAAAGGAAAAAGTAAATATTCACAAAACATTTCTTCTGTTAAAACAGTTGTCTCCAGTAAGCCCTGTTTCAACTTATTTTGGCGTGTAATAATGGAGCAAGGGAGTACCTCGTGAATGACAGGCAAGGGCAGTTGCCCTCTCTTAAAAAAGAAAAAAAAATGTAGTTTCAAAATCGGTTTGAATAAAGCCATAGTATGTAATGGACACCTTCGAGGAATAACTATATCCAGTGTCATCTGTCAGGAAACCTCAAAACTAATACTACCTTCACCATACCTTTCTCCGATTCTACATCATTTGTATAGCACGGGCCAGATACAGTACACGAAATGAAACAAAGGCTTGTAACAACGTACTGTTGTAAATGAAAACGGGACGAATTCTGAGACTTGCCAGTCTGGATGGTTGCTGGTTGCGTGATTCTATTGTATTAACGTTCGCTTTGTGTCTGCGTGTTTGTGTGTCTGTGCCCGAGTTAACACACGAACAGTCGCATTTCACGTATTTTACGCACCTCCGCATCCGCGCAGTTAATATCCTGGTCCTGCAGACTTATTTAAATATTAAAAAAACCGACTCCGAGCTTCGTAGAACCGTCGGCCGTAATATTTCAAGTCACAGAATTCGCAGCTCGCATTTACTCCCCCTGTGTCCTTTGTCCGAGTGCCGTAAACATGTATGCGAATCGTGCCTCGATCGCTGCTGTGTTCACAGCCTTATCTCTCCCGCTATTCAGAACGCTGCCAATTATTTGTCGAACGGTGCGAGTGAGTCCGCGCCGTCAGAAAAATGATGGGCAATCGCGAAGCCGGAAGAGAATGGGCTACATCAAGTAGTCAACACGAGCTGTACGCCGGAGAGGAAATGAATGACGGCACTGTTGTTTCACAAACACTACGTACGGGCGAAACAACGACCACTACGAGGGCTGGCCTCATTACGTCACATTAAAATGCACAATGGCGTCATTTCGCATTCGGGTCAAGTGTTGCTCTTATTAATTTCATTCTACATGACTGACGAACATAAAACACAGCAGATGGTCCCCCGCAAAGAGCAGACACAAGCCACTGCCCTTAACTGAAAATAAAAAAAATACATACATTCCGTTCTAATTACTGATGTTCGTAAATCATGTCTGCTCCTGGTGCATACAGAAACTACATTTTAAGTAAAACGTGGATCTCTCACACTTTAAACGTGACCTCCTTTTCGAGCCTTTGGTTAAAATATAGAGAAAACTTATAACGACACTTTCATTGAAACGCTGCCTTACACACAGTACACATTTGGCTATTAAGGAATTCTTTGCAGACGGGGATGTAACTTATTTTCGTCAGGACGGTACCACATGTCAGTTTCTCTGAGATTTAAGAACTACAGGGCTATTACAAATGATTGAAGCAATTTCATAAATTCACTGTAGCTCCATTCATTGACATATGATCACGACACACTACAGATACGTAGAAAAACTCATAAAGTTTTGTTCGGCTGAAGCCGCACTTCAGGTTTCTGCCGCCAGAGCGCTCGAGAGCGCAGTGAGACAAAATGGCGACAGGATCCGAGAAAGCGTATGTCGTGCTTGAAATGCACTCACATCGGTCAGTCATAACAGTGCAACGACACTTCAGGACGAAGTTCAACAAAGATCCACCAACTGCTAACTCCATTCGGCGATGGTATGCGCAGTTTAAAGCTTCTGGATGCCTCTGTAAGGGGAAATCAACGGGTCGGCCTGCAATGAGCGCGTGGGGGCAAGTTTCACGCGTAGCCCGCGAAAGTCGACGAATAAAGCAAGCAGGGAGCTAAACGTACCACAGCCGACGATTTGGAAAATCTTACGGAAAAGGCTGAAGCCGAAGCCTTACCGTTTACAATTGCTACAAGCCCTGACACCCGATGACAAAGTCAAACGCTTTGAATTTTCGGCGCGGTTGCAACAGCTCATGGAAGAGGATGCGTTCAGTGCGAAACTTGTTTTCAGTGATGAAGCAACATTTTTTCTTAATGGTGAAGTGAACAGACACAATGTGCGAATCTGGGCGGTAGAGAATCCTCACGCATTCGTGCAGAAAATTCGAAATTCACCAAAAGTTAACGTGTTTTGTGCAATCTCACGGTTTAAAGTTTACGGCCCCTTTTTCTTCTGCGAAAAAAACGTTACAGGACACGTGTATCTGGACATGCTGGAAAATTGGCTCATGCCACAACTGGAGACCGACAGCGCCGACTTCATCTTTCAACAGGATGGTGCTCCACCGCACTTCCATCATGATGTTCGGCATTTCTTAAACAGGAGATTGGAAAACCGATGGATCGGTCGTGGTGGAGATCATGATCAGCAATTCATGTCATGGCCTCCACGCTCTCCCGACTTAACCCCATGCGATTTCTTTCTGTGGGGTTATGTGAAAGATTCAGTGTTTAAACCTCCTCTACCAAGAAACGTGCCAGAACTGCGAGCTCGCATCAACGATGCTTTCGAACTCATTGATGAGGACATGCTGCGCCGAGTATTGGAGGAACTTGATTATCGGCTTGATGTCTGCCGAATTACTAAAGGGGCACATACTGAACATTTGTGAATGCCTAAAAAAACTTTTTGAGTTTTTGTATGTGTGTGCAAAGCATTGTGAAAATATCTCAAATAAGAAAGTTATTGTAGAACTGTGAAATCACTTCAATCATTTGTAAAAACCCTGTACTTATCTGACGCAACATTCTCACCGACACGAATCAAACGAAATGATTTTGAGTATTACATTCCTCCAGCTCCTCGTCTTACGCTTATTCGTTCCATGGATTATATGCCCGCTGCCTCGTGATGACTGGGTGTTGTGTGATGTCCTTAGGTTAGTTAGGTTTAAGTAATTCTAGGTTGTAGGGGACTGATGACCATAGATATTAAGTCCCATAGTGCTCAGAGCCATTATATGCCCGTGTATGGGGTGTTGAAATGTTCCATATGTTGAGAGACAGCAGTATATGCCAAAACAAGAAAAAATGACTAGTAAATATAGGCTAGAGACACGAGGTGCGTTAGGAAAAGCAACGAACACATTTTTTTTTCTGAAAGCGGATTGGTTTTGTACAGGATTCCAATACACCATATCATTCCTCACTCATATGGCTACAAAACACTACTTCTCAACATAATCTCCGTTCAATGGAACGGCCTTACGCTAACTTACTGGGAGCTCCTGTATGTCCACATGGAACCATTGTCCTGGCTGACGTCGCAGATAAGGTCTTGCTGCATCAACGAAGTTCCCTTTATCCACGTGCTGCTTCCTGTGGAGTACATCCTTCGTTGGACTATACAGATGGAAGGTGCGGGCTATAGAGTGGATGAAGAGGAACATCCAATGAAGTTTTGTGAGCTCTTCTGGGTGCGCAGGCATATATGAGGCCTTGTGTTATCATGGAGAACGAAAAGTTCGTCTGCTTTTTGTGGCGACGAACGAGCTAATTCGTTCCAACATAGCAGGACTCACAACTGTTTGCGGCCGGGCGGCACGCGGGAGCTCGGGCAGGTTTGTCAAATGTCAAATGTGTGTGAAATCTTATGGGACTTAACTGCTAAGGTCATCAGTCCGTAAGCTTACACACTACTTAACCTAAATTATCCTAAGGAAAAACACACACACACACACATGCCCAAGGGAGGACTCGAACCTCCGCCGGGACCAGCCGCACAGTCCATGACTGCAGCGCCTGAGACCGCTCGGCTAATCCCGCGCGGCTCGGACAGGTTTGCGCGACCTCGTTGCGATGATATTGGACGTCTCGCTGTAACACCGAAAATGCAGGTAAAGTACCTCCTGCAACTTCCAAAATTTTCGCCGTTTAAAATCCGTTGATAACTTGCACTGTAGTTTTGATTCTGAAGCTGTAAGCTGTATTGCAGAAATTATATTTAAAACGTAATCGATGTACCAGGGAATTTATTTTTGACTGTATATAACTGGCTGAATTACAATGAAAATATTGTAAATTACTGGGTAATAGCCAGGGGAACTTTATTGAAATGTATCGATAGCAACGACGAAATGGTCGTAGCTTTGCTGTTGTTTGCGTATGGAGAGTCTGTCGCGTTGCGAGCAGAGAGGAAGCGCAGCTGCTTGAGTCATGAAAGAGTGCGGAAGTGGTAGTTGGGAGCTCCCGCAGGCGCGGTCTGCAGCTATGCTCGCTCCAGTGTAGACGCGCCCGATTCCTTAACCCGCGAGTATTGTGCGCACGGTAGGAGTGGACAGGCGGAGCAAGCTGTCGTTCCTACTGTTGCCTGTCCCATAATTATCCGTGGCTCTGGAGACGACTCGGGGTTGTTCTCATGAAGTAGCAGCAGCAGCAACGACAACAATGGCAGTTCAACATTGTCGTCGGCTACCTTCTTCGTCGTCCACACAGCTACAACGTCGTGAGATCGTTAAGTGAATAATTATAAACTCAAGTTGGTATTTCCAAGCAACATTTCTACCACAGAGTATGAATAACTTTAATAGTAACTTGCGATAGTTAAAACTTGTAGGGCATCTGGGTTGCCATTGTCCTCAGACATTACCAGGCAGGGTCCCTTTACTTTCCATGCAATCACCGAACGTCGTAAGAATATGAAAAGTGATTAACTATTTACTGCCAGTTTGTGTGTTTGCTAAAGACCAGTTTCAGTCTATATTTTCTGCCTCAGTAGCTATTCATTCTTGTATTGCATAACAGGCTACTTAAAGTAGAGTAAAATTTCACTGGCAAAACTAATAACTAAAGATACAGCATAAATTGAGAGTGCGCAATTTCATTTGTTCTGTATTTAGCTTAGCGAGTGACTTCTGCTGTCTTCGTATATATTTTATTGTTGTTATTTGAAAAGTAAAACCAATTGATCATATGAGACTTTAACTTTTCCCGGCGAATCGAATGTTCAAATAACTTACGGGTATGCTGCCGGGTGACGTCGTCGAACACCGCCGATATTTCGACAGGAGCACACCCTGCCATTCTCAAGGCACAAATGCAAGGAAGAAAAAATGTGCAAGCAAATTTAATACCTCGGTTCACAGAGGAAAAACGAGAAAGACACCGCACACAGAACAAGTGTCAACACAACCAAAGATAACCAACATCAGAAATATCGATAGTTACTATTAATCAACAGGTGAGGTAGCACTAATTCTGTCCCTCTGTTTTTTGATGAGAGACAGAGCCGGATTCCAAGCAGCATTTAAACAAAATCCACCATCTCTGTTAATAAGGCTGCTTGATAGTCTGATTTCAACAGCTTCCTTAATAATACTATCCCAATAGCTGGACGTGCAAGCCAGAATATCCGTGATGTGGTAGCTCAGCTGCCAAACTTTGAGGGTCTGAGATAACGTGGGCCCTGTGAACCAAGGTGCGAAGTGCTCCTTCACGCTGAGCTGGATGGTGACAACTATCAGCTCGTAGATACAAGCCCCCTATAAACAGAATGTCCCAACATACCATCAGTCTTCCTTTTGACCAACACATCAAGGAAGGGAAGGCATCCATTCTTTTCCACCTCCATAGTGAACTGAATATTCGGGTGGATTGAATTCAGATGTTCCAAAAACCGGTTTAAATTCTCACTACCATGAGGCCACACAACAAACGTACATATCTAGAAGAACACGCAGGTTTCAAGGTCGTGGGTGAGGCCAAGGTTTCTCAGGGTGGGGGTAAGTTGTATGGGACGACCATAAATGATGAGGTAGAAATCATGTAAACGGAAGAAGCGGGTGGTGTGGCCTATGATGATTGCCTGGGTTTTCGAGGGGTTGATACGAAGGAACTGGTCAAGGTGGGTTTGGAGGGTGCACTTGGACTGTTGAAGGGTAGGATGGAGAGCCTGGAATGCGGTGTCATCAGCATGTTGGAGGAGGTGGACAGGTGGGAGTGGGTGGGCATATCTGCAGTGTACATCGAAGCAGCCTACAACAGTTGTTATATAATTTCCCTTTTGCCATACTTCATAAGCAACTTGCCTGTCTTAAGATGAACACTGTTGAAGCTTGGAGAATTATGACAACTTTTCCTGAGGATGTACGAGAGGTGTTCAATAATTAATGTAACACATTGTTTTTCGTCCAGTTTCGGTTGAAAAAAAATACGAAATTTGTTGTGGAACATCATGGACTATTCCTGCTTCCTCCCCTGTAATTTCATGAAGTTCCGATAGATGGCGGCACGATACATAGCCCTAGAATTGGCTTCTGTAACAGAGGTGCATTCCAAGCAGAGGTCTGTCATAGAGTTTCCAGTGGTGGGAAACAAGAGCATCGCAGGTATTCATAGCCACTGGCACAATTTTTAAAGAGACCTGGCAGTGAACAAAAGCACGATGAGTCGTTTGGTGAGGCGTCTGTCATTATTGCAACAAGGTTGCACCAACTTCTCCAATCTGCAGAGTGCCAGCTGGTTGCACACAGCTGTGAGTTCTGGGTTGTTAGAACGTGCGGACACTCTCATTTGAGGTGATCGACGGACTAAAATCAAATATGGCGCTGCTCAACTGGACCTCGCTGTTGGTAGTGCTGAAACACTCGTTTACCAGTTGGGGTACTGAAAGGTGTATGCTCTCCAGGTTCCTTGCCGTCGAAAAGGAGACCATAAAGAGCAACGAAGACCATCTGTGCGAAACTGCTTGCGCGTTACGAGACTGATGGTGAAACCATTTTTTCGAACATCATCACAGATGATGAAACATGGGTTCATCACTTCGAACTTGAAACATAACTCCAGTTCATGGGGTGGCGCCACACCCCATCTCCTCCGATAAAATGAGTTCAAAGCCGCACCCTCAGCCGGTAAAGTCGTGACGACGGTTGTCTGGCAGTCTGATGTCCTCCTTCATGGTGCAACCGTCAACTGTTAAGTGTATTAAGCCACCCTCAAGAAACTGAAAAAACGACCCTGGCGCGTTCGTTGCCACAAAAATGCAGACGAACTTCTCCTTTACATGACAACGTAATGCCTCAACAAAGTCTGCTCACTCGGGAGAGGCTTACAAAACTTCATTGAACTGTTCATTCTCGTCCACCCTACAACTGTCGCACCTTCAGATTTCCATCTGTTTCGCTTCACGAAGGACGCACTGCTCTGGAAGCAGTATGTGGATTTTGGGGAGGTTTTTGATGCAGCGAGACGTTGGCTCCGACGTCGACCAGTAGAGTAGTAGCATGCGGACATAAAGGCCCTCCCAGTAAGGTGGCTTAAGGCCATCGCATTGAACGGAGATTAAATTGAAAAATTGGGCTTAGTAGCCAAAAGAGTGGGGAGTAATGTGATGTATTGGAATCCTGAATAAAACCAACTTGCTTTCAGAAAAATGTGTTGCTTTACTTATTGAATGCTTCTCGCACTAGCGGCTACGACTACCAGCTACAGGCCCCTTCAGTTATCAAAGGACAAAAACTCAGTCTATTGAAGGCTCTGGAAATCAGAAAACATCTAACCCATAGTTCTCATTTAGCCTTAAATGACAAAACACGTCTTCATACTTTTGCTCTTCTAAACTTCACATAATCCTATCCGTCTTCCATTACTTCCCATACTGACTATTCCTTCATATTCCGATATTTTCCTGTATTTATTCATTGCTTTTGACTTTATGGCGGTTGCAGATACCCCATATATTCTGTTGTTGCAACTATTAATTCTTCCTCTTAATCGAAAAAAATGGCTATGAGCGCTATGGGACTTAACATCTGTGGTCATCAGTCCCCTAGAACTTAGAATTACTTAAACCTAACTAACCTAAGGACATCACACACATCCATGCCCGAGGCAGGATTCGAACCTGCGACCGTAGCGGTCGCAAGGTTGCAGACTGTAGCGCCTAGAACCGCTCGGCCACTCCGGCCGGCTAGAAAATGTCAAGCGAATAACTCATAGACACGGGGATAAAAGACAAGAAGCAACTGTGCGCCATTTATAAACATAACACTCTTACAGCTTCCAAAAAAAAAAAAAAATTTTTAATTTAATTTTTCAAGGACAACAGTTCTAATAAAGGCACTGAGGACGAGGAGGAAATTGGGAGATGGCGAATGAACGAGGCTGTTCATTAAAGTAATCAGATTAAGCCAGAATGTCTTGGTGCCTTAATTCAGTTCGAGAGTTAAGTATTTTGTTCGAAAATTTTCTTAACGCAAGAAAGATCTCCATTTCAAGATATTATGAACGTTACCCTTGCGTTCCGTATGCAAAAGTTTATGGCCACATGTAATACTAGAAACTGAGTGCCCCACCTGAGTGCCAAATGTGAACTCAAGGCAGAACTGGACCCCGAACCAGAAATACTTTTCTTCAACCTAAACTCAAAGAACCTTCCAGTATGGCCTTTATACCTAGACTGGTAATCATCAACGGTGATGTGAACGCTTGGCGACCTGTGCGGCTCCAATTTCGTCCTCTCCCTCTGGTTTAAACGTCAGCCCATTAATGTTAGGAATGAAATATGCTGATTGTAGATCAAGTGTGCTATAGACCCCAGACCGAAGCAGTCCTACGGCTCTTTTCCTTTCCTTTTTTGCATAAAGGATTCACAACAGCTGCAACGATTTATATTCAACAAGTACAAGTTTGGCTGTGGATGACCGTCCAAGAAATATTTTCCAATGTTGCTTACAGACGTTATCACTTCTGTGGCGACGACAGTTAAAGACTGATGATTGTCTTATAAGCTGAAGTTTTATTACCCTGAATAAATTACGTGAACATAAGCAGTATAGTGCTTTTCATTCATTCCTATTATTGTCATCAAGTTTCCTAGGGTCCTGATAGACTTCCACTTTCTCTGGGAGCTGATTCGCTTCGTTTCAGTTTTGCAAATTGAGATAATTCTCATTTAATTTTGGAAGTGGATAAAGGAAACTTCTTTCTACTCGACACTAATGCAGAGAATCTTACTGCGGCCTGTGGCGGCACCACCGAGGTCGTCTGTCAGTCTTTCTAGAAATCGCAGCTGCCGCGTGTATCCCAGTCTCTAACCACGAACTTCGCGCCTCACTGGTTCACCTACCAAGCGCCCCTCCCGCTTCCCCCGCTTACTCCCTTATCCAGAATCGATCCGCTCGTCTTCGTTGTAGGAATCGAGTTATTGCTCTCAGACAATCATCATCATGTTACGAGTTCTGTTTACGGCTGGAGCGACTTTTCGCTTCACATTTTCCTCCTCTTTCTCTTCAGCTAGTCTCCTTCCTGCATTCTTCTGGCCGTATTCGCTCTTAGACGCCTGCCTTGCATATCCTTAGTGGGCGTCCCGGCCTCCTTCTCACTTGTGGAGTTCATTTCCAAATCCGATTTGGCCACCAGGCTTGATCGATCTTCTCTAGTTGGGTGAGACAACAACGAGTTGGTTTTTATTGTACCGTTTATCATCTTACGGAATCTCGTAATGATGTACGAGTCTTCACATGGTCCTTCCTGTAAATGGCACTTATTCTCCATATACAACCGCCTCCTCCCTCTCTGCTTATTATTATACCATGTCTCTGCACCATTTGTAGCCATACACTCAAAACAAATACAAATTTATTTGCATTGTCTTTTTTCTGTGTGTTTAGAATAGCGAAGATAAGGGCGTAAAAAGTTTCATCTTTCTTGGACATCCCAATTTGACAGCATTTTTCTCTACATTTCCTAAGGGCAGTCTATAAATAGTTTTTAAATAATATTGGCACCATGGACCGCCATTGTCATAGTCCTCTGGCGATTCGGAACGGCAGGGAATTAAACTTATTGCTTTAACCCTAGTAGTATAGCCCGTTTGAAATGACTGTACGTGTACGATACGACCTTATGTACCATGCTTGTCGGCAACCATTTTGTGAAAAGGTTCATAGGTTCCTGAAGATCTACAAAGACTAAATGATCACTGTGTCCTAAACTGTTTGTTTCTCCCTGAGAATGGAATTATTTCTTTAATGTAGACGCCTTCCCTATAACGTACATATTCCTATCACCAGAATTTTATTTCCTGATTACGCCTTACTAGTATGAATTACTTGATAATGTTATTTCAGTTTGGGTACCATCATTACAGAATGGCGCTTAGATCTTTCACCTGATGATCGAAATTTAAATGCGACCGACTTTTCCTGTCATATTTGACAACTCCCATCCAATTTATGTATTCACAGCTTAACCTAAGCCCCAAACTTCATCGACTTCTGTGGCCACTCTTCAAGTTGATTTTCAGCCATTTTCACTGAATAACTGTTCGGGGTGATTTCTGTATACTACTAGCTCTGCTAAGGCGTACTGACGGGTGCTTGACGCGCCCTGATGCCGCATTTATGCCTAATCTCGCGTAGCGCTCTTTCTCTAACCTTCGAAAATGGCAACACTGAAAATGGCTACGTAGTTACTCTGTTCGTGCGTCAGTTAAGCGTCAATAGCGAGACGGGATGTTCATGTCGCGCAGTTCTCGTTTTCCATTCTTTGTTGAGTTATTATTTCGGCTATTTGTCTTGAGGTAAAAAAGTGTACCTGTGGTATTATTTGTGCACTTTATTTAGTGAGTGGAGGTGTCTGTGTAAGAAGAAAATGGAAGAGCAGGAAGAAAGAGAGATTTTCCCTATGGCATATGGATCGGGCATAAAAACAACTCCAAAAAGACGCACTTTGACAACAGGAAGGACGCGACTTCTGGCGGCAGACAAATCCATAATACACAATGGCTATAAATATTTAAAACATCTTGTAGATATTGATAGTGTAGTGTTAACATGCACATATACGCTTGTTAGGGAAGATCTGCAGAATGTAGACATAATCAGTAACGATGACATCAAAAAATGCAGTGAGATGTTACCGAAAAAAAACCCATTGCAAGAAAAAAACTTGCTAAATTTACAGGCTATTTGTGCTGCAGCTTGCAGCGTTGGTTTACTTACTATGCTACACATAGGAAATGAAAACCGAAAATTATACCCTTGCTCTAAGTCCATCTGCTGCCCCTTCCACTGTCTGCAAGAACTGCTGTACATTACCATATCTAGCGGACGTATCACCGATCGAAGCAAAAACGCCGAAGCCCTGCAAGTATAAGTTTTCTTACTATGTTAAGAACACCACAGCCCAGTTTATTTTCAATAGCAAAGATAAGATCTGGTTATTAACCAAAAGTGGGGTATCGAAAATTGCCTGTTCTGATAGTGACAAGTTTTACATTGATCAGTCAGGCAGAGACATAGCAACTAGGCTGGGTGAACATGAATGCAGTTGCAGAATTATGACACCACATGTGCTGAGCATGTATTGATGGGGGGCCACAACTATCAGCAAGAGCCTCGTGTCCTTCATGTAGCAGAAAAAGGCCAAAAACTCAATCTGCTAGAAGCCCTGGAAATTAACAAACATCTATCTCACAGTACAGATATAATCTTAAATGACCAGATACAGCTCAATACTTCCCTTCTCCTAAACTTCACATAATGCTCTCAGTTTCTCAGTATTTCCCACACTGGCTGTACTTTCATAGTCCCAAATTTCCTGTATTCATTGAGTTAATTTTACTGTTAAGTCTTTCTTTTAAATGGTACTTGTACTATTTTACATGTTTAATACCAGCGGGAGTTGTCAAGTATTGTTTTTGTTCGACTTTGTGCAATTATACAATGCAAACTGTTACATAAGCACAGTTTTTTGTTTAGTGATAATGTTTTTCCTGTTTGGTCCCTTTATATTTGTACATTGTTCAAATTTTTACTGTTTAAAATATAGTACAACCTCACTTCCAAAGATGGAATTTACTGTATGTTCCCTCACACTTCTCCATTTTCCTGCATTTATTCATTTCTGTTTATCTTATTGATATTGTTTAAGTTCTTCACATATCGTGTTGTTACACTGATAATTCTTTGTTTTAATTGGTTTTTGTATCACTCTTCATGTGTTATACCTTCTGAAGTATCCTTGTCAAGCACTAGTTTTATTTTATTTCATTGGTTTTGTTTATTAATACAAACTGTTATGTAGGCACACTGTTCCAGATTTGTGATAAATTTTTTTGCTGTTTACTCCCTTTATTTATTGATCAACTTTTTACACTGCAGTACCACCACACTGTCAAATATGTCATTTACTGTGCATTTATGCTACAGTATAGATGTGTAATTTCTTTTCCAGTGTTGTTTACAAATAATGTAACTTCTTTGGTGACAGTAGTAAGTAAACGTTTGAAGATGGCCTTGTAAGCAGAAAACCGATTAACACAATAAAATTAATACTGTAGAACAAAATTAAACTACTGCTTTTCATTTATTATTATGTTGTTCTACAAGGAACCGACGGAAGATCCAGTTAATATGAAAGTAAATTAGTTTACAGGTGTAGAAAAATTAGCAAGTCAGAGGATTATCATTCGGAAATGAACACCGCTAAGTTTAAAAATTGATTTGAGAACATATTTTGAATTAATTGGAGGAATATTCCATTATCGTTATGGACAATGCCAAGTAGTCACAAACCGAGCTACAACAACGAAAATACAGAGGGCTGACACAGCAGCCTGGCTAACCCAGAAAAATATTACCTTCTCACCTAAAGAAACAAGAGTTGAGATGTTGGATAAGGTTTGCTTGAACGGAGAAGAACCTATTTATGAGCTAGATGTACTGGCAAGTGGGAGGGAGCACAACCCGACTGTCGTCATCTGGCCCAAGTCAAGGGAGTAGTAGCGGACAAAAACAAGACGTTTAAAAGCACAGATGTTGAACGCTTACTTCACGAGGTCTTGAAAAATGTCACAATCTAACACTGGCAGAAATGTGTTCAGCGTGCAGAAAATTACAGAAAGATTATTCTGAGAAAGAATTTGTCCGAGAAACGATAACAGAGCCTGTAGTCATCAACTGCAATGAACACTCTACAACCACAAACGATGAGAGCAGCGAAGAAGAAGATGTATAAGAAGAAAAATGGGATGAGGAGGATGAATCCAGTGAATACAATTAAGATGGGACACCTGAGACATTTTCTACTTTTCTTTCAATTTATTGTGGTGCTGTAACATCAACATTTCGTAATAAAAATGTTATAAAATATTGTATTGTAAACAAGCTGTATTTTTAGTATTTTGTATTCATTCACGTCCAAGACCCATATACTTATCAGACTGGATTCCATAGGGAACTAGTGTGCTTAGCGACTGTACAAGAACTTGGAAAACAAGGCAGGCATTTACAGCAATCAGTTGCGCAATAATCTGGCTAACTGCATCTAGATTTTACCTATCTTAAGGAAACATCAGTGCATTTAGAATATGTCATATAGATCAGTTATGCATTTTCGTTAGCGTGCTAATTTGCTTGATATTTCCGTAGTTATATTTTTATCCCGATATGCGTTTTTGTCTCAGATTTACAGACATTTTCACTGCATGTGAATATACAATACCTAATGTTGTCTATAATAATTTTACACACTGTAGGTAGCGAATAAGGAATTGAATAACAAGGCTTTTAAAATGTTTTTTAAATTCAAATAATGTACACTTACATTGCTTGTATAACGATATTACTGACAAAGCCTAACTCAATATTTCACATCAAAAACGTAATTATACTGATTTTTACCAACGCAGAAAACATTACAAAGAGTAATAGAGGTGTCGTGACTGTGAAGTGCATGTGACTCACGGTATGGCAACAGCGGTCAATAGCCATCCGCCAGCACACCTGACCAGAGCTATAATTTCCTGGCTGGTGTTTCTGTGTATTCTGTGACTACGAAATAACTTCCGTGTACAGTGTCGCTAATGCACGCTTGTCTTATGGAACGCCGCTGCTATATAGCCGATTCGAATCCTGCTGCTGGCAGAAATTATCATCCTCAGTATAGGATCAACATGCTGATGGGAGGTGGTACTGAGTTCCTGATCAAAAACTTTGCGCCAATGTCCTGTTACATAATGTCCATGTGATGTGTGAGAGTTAAATAGAAGTGAAATGCCAGAGAAAATAGGAAAGAAATCAGTAATAATTTGCTTCCTTGGAAAGGAAAACTGCTTCAAGATATGGTCTCAGAATCGCTATGCTGTTATTGTATGTCATTTCGAAATTTCGGAAAAAGGGTATTTAAATAACTGGTAGTTATCTGGAAGTTGATGTGTGCTATACTTTGAAGGTTATATCAGTGCTAGATGGAAATCACAGGTTGTTTTGTGACTACTTTCTTTATACATCACCAGATTAACCATATTTAGGGAGAACACGTTATACATGGGTATGGAGTCAGGTATCTTATTCGTAAGACAATGCGAAAAGTTTCGCGTGTTTTTATACTTAAGACAAAGCGACACGTCTCCCATTGTCTTATGGACAACACATACGACGCTATACCTGTGTATGACGTGTTCTCCCTAACGTTTTTTAATCCGTTGATGTGGAAATCGAAATGCATCATCAAAGAAAGTAGTCATCATATAACCTGAGACTTCCATGTATTCTTATAGCATCCATTATAGCACTGATTCAACCTTGAAAGTACATAGAAATGTGCAGATACCTCTTACGTGACTTCACGTCACACCTGCTGTGCGTTCCATAGTATTATCAAATAATTTTAATGTGCATTTTAGCATTTCAAAATATCTTCATTGCTCCCTCTGACCAGAAACTTCTCCTCGCCACGGACAGCCTACCTACTATGGCTGCGCCACGAAGTGTCCGCTAGGGGCAGTGGTAAAAGGAAAGTGACCTGAGTGCATGTGCCACACGAGTAGCCAAGTTCTAGCGGTGAACAACCATCTCTTTGCTTACGTGGTAAGCTGATGTTAGCAGTTTAGCACAAGAACCGCTAATATTTGGACATACCTAGAACCACATCTGGATCACTAACGATACGCGAGTCTTTCCCTTTTATTATTCTGTGTCTGTGAAAGAAAACAGGCACTATAAAAATATAACACATCAGGAAAACCACACCATATAGTAAAAAGGTATGAATACATAATTTTATGTGTTCTTCAATAATAATAACGATTTTAAGAACTAGTATCTACACTTGTACAAACAGTAAAGAATATTCTGTATGGCTAACAACCATAAAATAAAAGCCCACTGATGATGCTGCAACTGCAGGGAAACATGTTTGGTGAAAAATAAAAACAAAATTGTTTTCTGATAAATGCGGTCCCCATCCAAAAACATACGTATTGTTAAAGGAAACACGGACAAAACAGCTTCATCCTCAAGATGAAAAAATAAAGTACAATTTATAATTTATTGTTTTAAAAAACTAACACACATTTGCTGGGTTGCTTCACTGGCTACCATCACATAATGAGCACAAATAATAGTCTTTTGACGTACATTTGTTGCAGACAGTTTTCTTGCACATATGACTACAAATGATTTGTTTCCTTCACAGTTAGACTTCAGAAGGCAACGTGTTCGCTTTTCTTGTTTCTCAGGGATGTCTTCGGGTGTGACAATGGTACTCTTCTTCCAGGCTGCTCCGTACTTCTCAGCATCCTCCTCCCCCATCTCAAGTATAAAGTCTTTGCGTTTCAATTTTTTCTCGTTTAGAGCATTGTTCAAAACCCAGGCATTTATCCCTGCCAAATACAGCAAGCTGTAAAATGTGTGAAGAAGCCAATGTCTCGATGGTACTTTTACAGAGTATTTGGGAGCCATTTTGTCGACCACGCCCATTCCATATTTAGAGCCGTTGTAAAATGTAACTGTATCTGGTTTCTTTTTCAAGCCATCTTCATTAACATGAGGATGCATAGTGCTGAGAATCTGGACATTTTTGTTGCTCTTTCCCTGGTAAACTGTCAGAGTGGTATCATACTTCCTCAACAATACTGTGCTGCATAACACTAACTTTTCCTTCTTCATACGACTGGAATTTCCCTGCGAGGTCGATTTATCGTGCCCACTAGACTTGTAGCATTTGCTTTCAAGGTTTCAGAGAAGTTGAAGCTGTATATGAAGAGTTAAATGGAGCAATGAGAGGAATCAAAGGAGAAACAAACTTAATAATTATAGGAGACTGGAACGCAATAGTAGGAGATAAAGAGGTACAGCCAGCTGTTGGACGCTACGGCCTTGGTAAAAGGAATGATAGAGGAGACCGACTTATAGAATTTTGTAACAGGAATCAACTGATAATATCGAACACGTGGTTTCAACATCACCCCCGTAGAAGATACACCTGGAAGTCACCAGGGGATAGAGAACAATACCAAATTGATTACATTCTAGTCAAAAATAGATTTAGAAATCAACTAAAAGAGTCTAGAGCATACGCAAGCCCAGATATTGTGAGTGATCACAACATGGTTGTTGCGGAATGCCGACTCAAGTTTAAATGCATAAGGAAGAAAATAGGAAATGGAAAACTGGATATAGGGAAGCTTGGAAACCGTGAGACGCAGAAGGAGTTCCAAGAAAGGGCTAAGGATCTAATTCAACAGCATCCTATAGAGAATGTAGAACAACATTGGGAAAATATGAGAGATGGCCTAATAAAAGCAGCTGAAGAGATAATTGGAAAACAAAAACCTGAAAAGAGGAAGGAGTGGATAACTGATGAAATAATACTTATGTTTGAGGAAAGAAGGAAGCTCAAAAATAATGAAACGGAAGAAGGGAAAACGGCATACCGAGTGCTTAGGAACAAAATCAACAGGAAGTTGAAGCAAGTAAAAGAAAGATTCCTTGAAGACAGATGCAAACAAGTTGAAGACCTTCTGAAGAAAGGGAACCTTGAATTAGCATACAAAACAGTGAAACGCTTCTTCTCAGGAGGACAAAGGATTAGATGTAATGCCCTAATAAGAGAGGATAATAAGATGGTGTATAATCATGAAGATGTAGCACTTACGTGGAAGGAATGCCTAGAGAAATTATATGGAGGCAACGTACAAGATGACATGATTGAAAGTGAGGACGAAGTAGATAAAGATGAACTAGGAGACAGCATACTAAGGTCTGAATTTGATCAGCACTACAGGCACTTTAGCACGGAAAAGCACCAGGAATTGACTCACTGCCTGCAGAAATCATCAAAGCAGCTGGAACAGAAATAAAAGATAAATTGTATAAATTAATCTGCCAAATATTTGATACTGGAGAGCTGCCTGAGGACTTCAAAAAGTGTATTATTGTTCCATTACCAAAGAAAATGCCAGCAAATTGTGTGCACAATACAGAACCCTCAGCCTAACATCACATGCATCAAAAATTTTGACGACCATCCTCCTTAGAAGAATTGAAGGGAACGTGGAATGCATGCTCACAGAAGACCAGTTTGGCTTTAGAAGAGGGAGAGGTACGCGAGAAGCCATTATGGCCCTAAGGCTCATAATAGAAAAAAGAATGGAAAAAGGAAAGGATACCTACATAGCATTTATTAACCTCGAAAAAGCCTTTGATAAGGTTGAATGGAAAAAGCTATTCCAGATATTGAGGGAAACTGGAGCTAAGTATAAGGACAGGAGAACGATATGGAACATATACAAAGAAGAGGTGACAATAGTGAGATGTGGGGAACATCAACAACAAGCAAAAATTAAACAGGGTGTGAGACAGGGATGTGCACTCTCCCCTGTCCTCTTTAATATGTACATACAGAAAGCAATGGACGAGGTCAGAGAAAAGTTAGGACAAGCTAATGGAATCAGGATCCAGGGAAAAATAGTTGATATGCTGCGTTTTGCGGATGACATTGCTGTCCTAGCGGAAAATGAGGAAGAATTACAAGTAGTGTTGGAGGAAATGGAAAACACGCTTGCTACACGGTACAACATGAAAATTAATAAGTCAAAAACAAAAATCTTAGTTGCAAGCAAACAAAATAATCAAGCAATTACGAATATAAGGCTGAATGGAGAGAAGCTGAAAGAAATACAAGACTTTGCTACTTGGGAAGCAGAATAACATCAGATGGTCGTAGTAGGAAAGATGTAATAAGTAGAATAAATCAGGCAAAGATTGCATTCTATAAAAGGAAAGGACTCATCACATCAAATATGATAAGTCTGTCGTTAAGAAAGCGGTTAATAAAGACCTTTGTTGGGAGTGTGCTTCTCTACGGCAGCGAAACCTGGACACTTGGAGAGGACGAAAGAAGAAGGGTTGAAGGATTCGAAATGTGGTGTCTGCGAAGGATGTTAAAAATTCCATGGACGGCCAGGATGACAAATGAAGAAGTCCTGCAGAGAGCGGAGGAAGTTCCAGTTCTTTAGAAGACGGTCAAGAAGAGGAGAGATATATGGATGGGACACATTCTGAGACATGAAAGTCTTCTCCATACTATAACGGCAGGCCTTGTGGAGGGCAAAAGGGCAAGAGGCAGACCTAGAAGAAAGTACATAAGCCAGATAATGCAGGACCTAGGATGCGGAAGTTTCACGGAATTGAAGAGGCTGGCCGACAATCGCACTGAATGGAGAGCTGCTGCAAATCAATCTTAGGATTGGCAACTTAAGAAGAAGAGAGAGCCAAGGAGGTCACATGCAACATTTATTCCTTTACTGAGATAAAGTTGCATCAGTGTTTTCTCATCAAAATAGCCAAGACACTCGTCACTCGGCCTACTATCATCCTTTCCTAGATAGGGGAAAGCATTCATAATAGACAATGAAGCGCCAAAGAAACTGGTATAGGCATGCGTATTCAAATGCAGAGATATGTAAAGAGGCAGAATACGGCGCTTCGATCGGCAACACCTATATAAGGCAACTAGTGTCTGTTGGAGGCGTCAGGTCAGTTACTGCTACCACAATAGCAGGCTCCCAAGATTTAAGTTACTTTGAACGTTATGTTATAGTCGGCGCACGAGCGATGGGTCACAGCATTTCCGAGGTAGCGATGACGTGGGGATTTCCCGTACGACCATTTCACGAGTGTACCGTGAATATCAGGAATCCGGTAAAACATCAAATCTCCGACATCGCTGCGGCCGGAAAAAGATCCTGAGAGAACGGGACCAACGACGACTGAAGAGAATCATTCAGAGTTATAGAACCGCAACCTTCCTCCAAATTGCTGCAGATTTCAATGCTGGGCCATCAACAGGTGTCAGCGTACGAACCATTCAACGAAACATCATCGATACGTGCTTTCGGAGCCGAAGGTCCACTCTTGTAACCTTTATGATTGCACGACACAAAGCTTTAGGCCACGCCTGGGCTACAGAGTGGCTCCAGGAACACTCTTCTGAGTTTAAACACTTCCGCTGGCCAGCAAACTACCCCTATATGAACATTATTGAGCTTACCTGGAGCGCCTTGCAACGTGCTATTCAGAAAAGAGTTGGTTCAAATGGCTCTGAGCACAATGGGACTCAACATCTTAGGTCATAAGTCCCCTAGAACTTAGAACTACTTAAACCTAACTAACCTAAGGACACCACACACACCCATGCTCGAGGCAGGGTTCGAACCTGCGACCGCAGAAGTCCCGCGGTTCCGGACTGCAGCGCCAGAACCGCTAGACCACCGCGGCCGGCAGAAAAGAGTTCCATCCTGTTGTACTCTTACGGATTTATGGACAGCCCTGCGGGATTCATGGTGTAAATTGTAAATTCCTTCTAGCACTACTTCAGATATTAGTCGACTCCATGCCACGTCGAGATGCGGCACTTCCGTGCTCGCAGGGCCCAACACGATATTAGGCAGGTGTACTGGTTTCTTTGGCTCTTCAGTGTTTTGCAGTCTTTATCTACTGCCGTCCAATACTTTTGCCCGAATTTTTCAGGTTTTGAGGCCATGATCTGCAGCGTGTGGATCTGCAGCGGCTCTTTTAAGGAAAAACCTGTTCGTCGATTGTTGTACATGGACCCTGTATGTACCTAATTGTGCGTTCGCTATAAACTCATACCAGATATCTGATACCAAAGTAAACTTGTCTTCTTTCATTAAATATATTCGCAACTGCGAATAATGACAATCATCAGCTGTAGAACGGAATGACTACAACGAAAATTTGCGTCAGACCGGGACTCGAACCCGGATTTCCCACTTACAGCGAGCGGTCGCCTTTCATTTTGGCTATCCATGCACGATTCACGGCCAGGCCCGAACTTAACACATCGTGAACCATGCGTCTACGACCGGGACTCGTACATCCATTATGTATATTCCCGTACAGGTCAGCCATTGTACTTGAAAGTCGCTTGCCCGGTATCGGCAGAGAAAGTCGATATTGCAGTGCCTGTGTTATTCTGATTACGATGCAAAGTTCCTTTGGACATGTATGCATGGTTATCAGAATAACACAGGCACTGAAATATCGCATTTCTCTGCCGATGGCGGTCAAGCAACTTTCATGTAGAACGTCTGACCTATAATAATACAATATACAGGGCTATTACAAATGATTGAAGCGATTTCATAAATTCACTGTAGCTCCTTTCATAGACATATGGTCACGACACACTAGAGATACATAGAAAAACTCATAAAGTTTTGTTCGGCTGAAGCCGCACTTCAGGTTTCTGCCGTCAGAGCGCTCGAGAGCGCAGTGAGACAAAATGGCGACAGGAGCCGAGAAAACGTATGTCGTGCTTGAAATGCACTCACATCAGTCAGTCATAACAGTGCAACGACACTTCAGGACGAAGTTAAACAAAGATCCACCAACTGCTAACTCCATTCGGCGATGGTATGCCCGCGGAAAATTGGCTGATGCCACAACTGGAGACCGACAGCGCCGACTTTATCTTTCAACAGGATGGTGCTCCACCGCACTTCCATCATGACGTTCGGCATTTCTTAAACAGGAAATTGGAAAACCGATGGATCGGTCGTGGTGGAGATCATGATCAGCAATTCATGTCATGGCCTCCACGCTCTCCCTACTTAACCCCATGCGATTTCTTTCTGTGGGGTTATGTGAAAGATTCAGTGTTTAAACCTCCTCTACCAGGAAACGTGCCAGAACTGCGAGCTTGCATCAACGTTGCTTTCGAACTCATTGATGGGGACATGCTGCGCCGAGTGTGGGAGGAACTTGATTATCGGCTTGATGTCTGCCGAATCACTAAAGCGGCACATATCGAACATTTGTGAATGCCTAAAAAACTTTTTGAGTTTTTGTATGTGTGTGCAAAGCATTTTGAAAATATCTCAAATAATAAAGTTATTGTAGAGCTGTGAAATCGCTTCAATCATTTGTAATAACCCTGTACATAATGGATGTACGAGTCTAGGTCGTAGACGCATGGTTCGCGACATGTGGAAGTTTGGATCTGGCCGTAAACCATGGATGGATAGCCAACTGGTAAGGTGAGCGCTTGCTGTAAGTGGGAAATTCGTGTTCGAGTCCCGGCCCGGCTCAAATTTTCATTCTCGTCATTCCATTCTAAAGCTGATGGTTGTCATTATACGCAATTGCGAGTGGATTTAATGTACAGGGTGAGCACAAAGTCTTGCCCTGATTATAAAAATTTAAAACAGAATAACCGTTTGACATAATAAGTTACATTTGACGCCATTACATAGCTTAGTGTTACTAGTTGTTATGACCAATAGATGGCGCTAGTGCTCCACAACACCGACGTGGTCTGTTAGGTCAAGTTAGTTGCTGGCGAAATGGCGTCGAAGCAGGAGAAAGCGCAGTGTGTGCTTTGGTTTCACGAAACGAAATCGTCCATCAGTGTTCAGCGTCAATTTCGGGATTCCTCTGGACCCAGCCCTCCTGAAGTCAAATCAGTAAAGCGATGGTATGCAAAGTTTAACGAAACAGGCACCGTTGAAGATCGTCCTCGAAGTGGCAGGCCTCGTGTGAGTGATGCAACTGCGGATCGTGTTCGGGTTCACAGGTAGATGCCGTGTTTCTTGACTTCCGCAAGGCGTTCGATACAGTTCTCCACAGTCGTTTATTGAACAAAGTAAGAGCATATGGACTATCAGACCAATTGTGTGATTGGATTGAGGAGTTACTAGATAACAGGACGCAGCATGTCATTCTCAATGGGGAGAAGTCTTCCGAAGTAAGAGTAATTTCAGGTGTGCCGTAGGGGAGTGTCATAGGACCGTTGCTATTCACAATATACATAAATGACCTGGTGGATGACATCGGAAGTTCACTGAGGCTTTTTGCAGATGATGCTGTGGTGTATCGAGAGGTTGTAACAATGGAAAATTGTACTGAAATGCAGGAGGATCTGCAGCGAATTGACGCATGGTGCAGGGAATGGCAACTGAATCTCAATGTAGACAAGTGTAATGTGCTGCGAATACACAGAAAGATAGATCCTTTATCATTTAGCTACAAAATAGCAGGTCAGCAACTGGAAGCAGTTAATACCATAAATTATCTGGGAGTACGCATTAGGAGTGATTTAAAATGGAATGATCATATAATGTTGATTGTCGGTAAAGCAGATGCCAGACTGAGATTCATTGGAAGAATCCTAAGGAAATGCAATCCGAAAACAAAGGAAGTAGGTTACAGTACGCTTGTTCGCCCACTGCTTGAATACTGCTCAGCAGTGTGGGATCCGTACCAGATAGGATTGATACAAGACATAGAGAAGATCCAACGGAGAGCAGCGCGCTTCGTTACAGGATCATTTAGTAATCGCGAAAGCGTTACGGAGATGATAGATAAACTCCAGTGGAAGACTCTGCAGGAGAGACGCTCAGTAGCTCGGTACGGGCTTTTGTCAAAGTTTCGAGAACATACCTTCACCGAAGAGTCAAGCAGTATATTGCTCCCTCCTACGTATATCTCGCGAAGAGGCCATGAGGATAAAATCAGAGAGATTAGAGCCCACACAGAGGCATACCGACAATCCTTCTTTCCACGAACAATACGAGACTGGAATAGAAGGGAGAACCGATAGAGGTACTGAAGGTACCCTCCGCCACACACCGTCAGGTGGCTTGCGGAGTATGGATGTAGATGTAGATAGATGTAGATGCAATCGTTTCAACGGGGTCCGTCTACATCAACCCGTCAAGCATCACGTGAACTTCAAATACCGCAAGCAAGTGTGGTGAAGATTCTTCATGAAAGGCTTAGGGTGCATGCTTATAAAGTGCAAATCGTACAGGCCTTGCAACCGAATGATTTGCTGGCACGTGCTGAATTTGCAACGGAGATTCTCAACAGGATTGATGTCGCTAACAATTACTTAAATCGCATATGCTTTACCGATGAATCCACGTTTGATGTCATTGGAATGGTAAATAGGCATAATGTTCTTATATGGGGTTCAGAGTCTCCACATGCTACTCTACAGCGAGATAGCGAAAAAGTTAATATTTGGTGCGGCCTCGTGCATAACAAGGTTTTTGGACCGTTTTTCTTCGCGGAAATATCCATTATCGCTAACATTAACTTACAGTTAGATATTTTGCGACAGTTCAATGCCCCACAGTTAGATGATTATCAGCCATACATAATTTTCCAGCAAGATGGAGTACCCCTCCCCCCCTCCGCCCCCCCTCCCCACTGGGCTTTGACAGTTGATATTGCGTGATTTCCAGGATGAAACATTTCCGGATCGGTGGATGGAAGGAACGGTCCAACACCCAGGCCACCACGCTCTCCAGACATTACGCCCCTTGACTTTTTTTCTGGGGTTATATCAAGCACAGTCTTCGTCACACCAGTTGCTGACGTCGACGAACTGAAGGCTAGGACACAAACTGATGTGGGTACTGTGACAGAACACACGTTACGAAACACCTGGCGAACTGGAACACCGCCTCGATATTCTCCGAGCTACCAAGGGAGCACACGTTGAGGTTTACTAACGTAAGCGATCTTAAAACAAACTAGTAACACTAACCTATGTAACGGCATCAAATGTAAATTGTTATGTCAAACGGTTATTCTGTAATAAGTTGTTAAAATCAGGGCAAGACTTTTTGCTCACCCTGTATTTCATAACGGCTGTAGTCACCGCAGTGCCTGTTCCTTTGGACATCCATGCATGTCCAAAGCAACGTCTTCGGAATAACACAGGCAGTGCAATATCGCACTATCTTCTTTCAGTCGTTCTGATCTTGTGGATCTAATGTCAAATGTGAGATAATGTATTATCTCCCTGAATCTGTCACAAGCCATTGTTGACTTCACAAAATTATTTTCCCACTTCATTGATACAATGTGTTTAGTTCTAAGCTCTTCACTCCTATAGCACAATGGACGTATAATATAGCTATACAATCATCCAGTTCTTCAACGTTCATAGCACATCATGTAAATCCAATACACGACGTCCTTACGTCTCAGTGCATTTTGCAAAGTATTTCAAAATTTTGTTCGTTAACATAAGATGTCAAGCACTGTAGCAGGTCTCACTCATATTTCGATTTGTGTGCAGTGATAGTCCTGAATTGGTCTTTGAAAACATTCTGTTGTCAAAATCTGCAGCTGAACAGTCACCTATAACTATCACTTTCCAGGTCCAGAATGAGATTTTCACTCTGCAGCGGAGTGTGCGCTGATATGAAACTTCCTGGCAGATTAAAACTGTGTGCTGGACCGAGACTCGAACTCGGGAACTTTGCCTTTCGCGGGCAAGTGCTCTACCAACTGAGCTACCCAAGCACGACTCACGCCCCGTCCTCACAGCTTTTTACTTCTGCCCGCGAAAGGCAAAGGCCCCGAGTTCGAGTCTCGGTCCGGCACACAGTTTTAATCTGCCAGGAAGTTTTACTTTCCAGGTCGCTTCATCTGGTGCTACAATATCTCTGCCTGGAGGAAGCTGAAATAGTCCACGACGCCAAAGGCCATGAGATGGCCTAGCCTTTTCGGCAGCTGTTCCTGTAATAGTAGTAATTAGTATTACAACACGTACTGGTATTCAATATATTTCGGAATATTAGAACAAAAACCACACCTTCGTAAATGTAATGTAATATTTGTAAAAACTCAAGAAAGCAACATATAAACATAAGTGTTGCAATCGAGATCAGTGTCTATGCAGCACGTACGCCAACAATAACTACACTCCTGGAAATTGAAATAAGAACACCATGAATTCATTGTCCCAGGAAGGGGAAACTTTATTGACACATTCCTGGGGTCAGATACATCACATGATCACACTGACAGAACCACAGGCACATAGACACAGGCAACAGAGCATGCACAATGTCGGCACTAGTACAGTGTATATCCACCTTTCGCAGCAATGCAGGCTGCTATTCCCCCATGGAGACGATCGTAGAGATGCTGGATGTAGTCCTGTGGAACGGCTTGCCATGCCATTTCCACCTGGCGCCTCAGTTGGACCAGCGTTCGTGCTGGACGTGCAGACCGCGTGAGACGACGCTTCATCCAGTCCCAAACATGCTCAATGGGGGACAGATCCGGAGATCTTGCTGGCCAGGGTAGTTGACTTACACCTTCTAGAGCACGTTGGGTGGCACGGGATACATGCGGACGTGCATTGTCCTGTTGGAACAGCAAGTTCCCTTGCCGGTCTAGGAATGGTAGAATGATTGGTTCGATGACTGTTTGGATGTACCGTGGACTATTCAGTGTCCCCTCGACGATCACCAGTGGTGTACGGCCAGTGTAGGAGATCGCTCCCCACACCATGATGCCGGGTGTTGGCCCTGTGTGCCTCGGTCGTATGCAGTCCTGATTGTGGCGCTCACCTGCACGGCGCCAAACACGCATACGACCATCATTGGCACCAAGGCAGAAGCGACTCTCATCGCTGAAGACGACACGTCTCCATTCGTCCCTCCATTCACGCCTGTCGCGACACCACTGGAGGCGGGCTGCACGATGTTGGGGCGTGAGCGGAAGACGGCCTAACGGTGTGCGGGACCGTAGCCCAGCTTCATGGAGACGGTTGCGAATGGTCCTCGCCGATACCCCAGGAGCAACAGTGTCCCTAATTTGCTGGGAAGTGGCGGTGCGGTCCCCTACGGCACTGCGTCGGATCCTACGGTCTTGGCGTGCATCCGTGCGTCGCTGCGGTCCGGTCCCAGGTCGACGGGCACGTGCACCTTCCGCCGACCACTGGCGACAACATCGATGTACTGTGGAGACCTCACGCCCCACGTGTTGAGCAATTCGGCGGTACGTCCACCCGGCCTCTCGCATGCCCACTATACGCCCTCGCTCAAAGTCCGTCAACTGCACATACGGTTCACGTCCACGCTGTCGCGGCATGCTACCAGTGTTAAAGACTGCGATGGAGCTCCGTATGCCACGGCAAACTGGCTGACACTGACGGCGGCGGTGCACAAATGCTGCGCAGCTAGCGCCATTCGACGGCCAACACCGCGGTTCCTGGTGTGTCCGCTGTGCCGTGCGTGTGATCATTGCTTGTACAGCCCTCTCGCAGTGTCCGGAGCAAGTATGGTGGGTCTGACACACCGGTGTCAATGTGTTCTTTTTTCCATTTCCAGGAGTGTATTATAAAAACAAAAACCTAAACATGCATACCTTTCTCTTCAACATTCAGCAGAAAATCCTCAGGAGTAACATCATCATCTGATGAAAAATCTGGAACTACAGGTGATAGTAATTCTTCCTCCAGCGGCTCGCCCTCAGATTCACAATCCACAATCTCATTTAGCCTATTTATAATGTCGTCTTCTGTTCGTTGACGTTTGGCCATAATAAATTTGTGTCTTGCACGCACTATTTACACAAAATGCTCTACTAAAACCGTATTTCATGAAACAAAGCACTGGCTGCACATTAGTTGCATACACGGTCAGACTTGTTTCAACCTGCTCTCCCTCCCCTCACCTCCTGAAAAACTGCAACGTTATCAGGCAATCAGATAAAAGGGAGTTTTACGATTGTTGATCAAACACAGCCTAACGATAAGCATGGAACTACACGAAAAATGCGGTTGTTATAGCGGCTGCAACACGGGGGTCAGAACTGACCCGTCCGCGGTTGGGTGAATCTTCATATTTATTTTTTAAGGTTTTCCCATAAAATGTAAAATTAAGTATAATCGGTAATTACCTTATTTCATAAAAAGCCACATTGTAGGCAATAACGCAAAAAAGTGACAAACGAGAGAACTGAGAAGTGGGTCACGAGTGACGCAGCCGCGGTTCTAGTGTTAGTTTGTGGCATCGGCGTGATTTGACTTATCTACAAACTTCTTCAGTTTCTTCTGACACACCTGTAGTGCAGGGTAATTAATGAATTGAGACGCCCAGAATAAGTGAAGGCGTGTAACTGACGGCGAATTACATGAGCTTTTGGAGTTCATACGCACTTTTGAGAGCAGGGACTCATAATTCCACTTCTCAGAAACAGCTGATTTATGCTAAAGAGGGCCATGGTATCTAAGTAGAAAAAGCACGATCAGATAATGAAGCGCATGTGATACTGAGAGACGGCAACAGCGATATTGTTTGGAACGGAATTCGGACAGCATATGGACCTCTCCAAAATGTTTCAGCTTTCCAAAACTCGGAGTCACTTTTTCTATTCCTAGTGGCTCTTCAGGTGGCCCCGTGGGGATGAATACATCCCGCGCAGGCCCTCTCAGAAAAGACAAATCCTTGGGTGTACCGGGAACTGAATCTAGGTCAGACACCTACCGTTCAGCCAGTTTTTTTTCAATTACCTGTCGATCGTCGTTGTCTCCTCCTTCGGCCTCCTGCTCGACCTGGAAACAAACTTCCTCCTCCAGATGTTTTTCACTTGTAAACTGCAATTTAGGTCCTCTTCTTGAATGACAAAGGTAACAGTCGGTAACTGAACACCCTCAGCTGAATATTCCTGTCGGTCCTCTGCTTATTCCTTGTATAGAGGTATGTACAAAGATAATCAACAGTACTAGATGCATCGAAATGAAAAAGAAAAGATCGTACACCGACATTTAAGTAAAAAAAAGGAACATAATACTGGATATCAAACAGCATCAACGTTCTATTACACACGGGTCTGCAAAGTAGGCGGTTTGGGAGATAATTCTCAATGTATGGTTACAAACCGTCATTGACTCTAGTATGAAACGATATCCTGTTAGTACTAACGTAATTTGAAATGTAAACTTTTCGATTAACTCTCCATCCAGTTGGACTGAAATTTCACTCATGACCTACCTTAACAATAAAACAGTACTATAGTACCATCAAATTTACACTTCAGGCGACGGAGCTGGTTTCTTCCAATCAGAGCGCTCAGCGTTAAAGTGTCTCTACATGAACCTCCGTCATTACGCTTAACATTTAACTTCACGTACCCACCTCTGGCACGTAAAATCTGGGCGCAAACTGTAAACTACATAAAAAAAGACTGAGCAGCTTACTGTGTCTGTAGTGGCCACAAGATACTGTACTATCATTATTTCACTTCACATTTTACTAAGATTTTTGGTAACTAGTGGAGCTCCACACGCATATTCAATACGTCTATGTGCAATATGTCAGTATATATATTCTTTCCTCTTCTCACATGGTGAACGAAAAGCATGAATGAGAGTGTACAATATAAATTTCAATATCTAGATCTGTGGGATTAAAAGTAGTCTGCTACTGTGGCAGAATAGCGAACCCTATAAAGCGCGTACCAGGTAGCAAAGAGGTTTCTGTTCGCCTTGGAAGAAGTTCCTGTACAGGTTGGTACCACACAATAGGGATCTCGCTGGGCACTTCTGGAGCAACAGGCCACGTGGGATCCAAAAGAGCTCGCTCTCCAGTGTTCTGGAAGACGCGAGTCTGGTGACACCGACTCAGTGTGAGTGTGCCTATTCATAGTTAATCCATAACCAAACTTTTGCAGATTTCAGCTCAATCAAAATTAACCTTGCTCTCACCGCTCATTGCTCGTTGAGCGGTATAAGCAATTTTGCTTGTTAATTCCAGAACATTATAACCAGTTGCACTTAACCACGCATACAAGCCATTGTTCTGCTCTACGTCTGTTCAAACTTGTGGACTCGTGATGTATCTTCTCAGTTCAGTCTGATTTAGTTCGTTGGTGATCTCACGAGTATAATGTAAGGATCTCACGAGAATAATATAAATGAACAGATTTCTGAAACTTCGCTAATTTCGATTTCACTTCTCAATCTAGTTTCCACATGTCTTTGTTGTCTCAGCACTGTACCGATCCGAGAGCCTTAAGTTCGCTGATCGTGTCTCGCACTACTGTATCCTGTCCAATTTGGTCAGCTGTTCTGAATTTTACCACTCATTTTATGCAGAATTTTTGTTCGCGACAACTACGTGTTCATGAATTATGAGAATCGTTAGATGTCATAATTATCGATTCTCGGGGTAAAACTTCCAAATTAGTTTCAGAATTTCTTCTATGATGCAACTATCAACAGTTTATGCTTTTCGATGAATTCTTGTTCACTTGCTTAGTGCACTCAAGCCAAGGGAACGGCCGTTTGCCAGCCACGTGCATACTGGTGGAGTTTTTCTTTATTCTTATATTTGTCCTGAATATCTATTATACGTGTACATGTGCGTGAATTTCGCCATTGAAAGATTCCTCTGAACCTTTCATAATTAATGATAAATTGGGCTGGGATCTTCAAGACGCAATTGTAAATGAAATTTTGTAATTCAACCGAGAGTGTTATGAAGAACCGCAACTATCACCCATTTATTGGTTGGTTAGCTTATTAGTTTGTACAGTTGTTCTTGAATAAATGTGATATTTTTAACAGAGAGTATCCTTACGGTTTCCCTCGCAAACTTCCATTTTACGTCCTACTGCTATCCGTTGTGTAACAGATAAATATGGCCGAGTTATTTCTTTAATATTTATTCAACTATCATAAGTTTGCAGACCACGCAACTCACTTCATTCAAACATCAAACGTTTTTCCTTCATGTATATCTTCCCAACTTCCATGTCAATAGGTACCACATTTTTGTGGACACCTTCATCACGAACGCTGATTCCCAGCCAGATGATTCACGTAGAGATACCCTTCAGCGTCACTCCCGAATCATTTGCCATACTGCCACAACAGTTGGTCAGGTCACTTTCAGTTCCTTGTCCGGCTTTCTTTCTTGATGTTCTCGGATTCCGAATCCTATGTCTGGAGGTTTTATTTAGTATTTCGTCACACAAGATAATCACACCAAAAACAACACACGCTCACAACGATGCTAATGGAATACACATCTTTCATACAAAGTACGAAGCAGACACTAATGGATCCTTTCTCACAAGCCGCGACTCAGCTTCACATGTGCAGCTGTTATCATCACAGAGATCGGCTTACATTAGATAGGCTTCGCGCAGTAATTCTTGAAGCCAAATTTTTGAAAGTTTAGTTGATGTTTGCGACAGATCACCAAACTCGTAAATATAAGATTATAACTCGTAGTATTACAGTAGCGCAATGATTAGCGTACAAACTTCACGTACAGAGGGTTGTGGGTTCGAATGCTTTTACTGACCTTCCAACTCAGGTGATAGAATTGCTAAAAGGTTCAAAGAAAATATGAGTTTAATTTCAAACACGCACCCCACCACACAATTACAGTTGGTGGTGACTTTAATATACCCTCGATGTACTGGCGAAAATACATGTTTAAATCCAGAGGTACGCTTAAAACATCGTCCGAAATTGTGCTAAACGCGTTCTCTGAAAATTATTTCGAGATATTAGTTCACGAGCCCACGCGAATAGTTAAGGGTTGTGAAAACACATTTGACCTCTTAGCAACAGATAATTCTGAGCTGATAACTATACAGGGACTAGTGAACACAGGGTTGTTGTAGCGAGGTTAAATATGGTAACCCCAAATCCTCCAAAAATAAACGAAAAATATATTTCTAAATCTAATCGAAAGACTCAAATTATTATTTTTATTCAATTGATGGAATTATTTTGATTATCGTCTTAACTTTTTTATTTGCTTTTATTTGTCTCCCTATTGTTCCTTGTTACTTGGAATCTGCCTGAGTCGCCTATAATCTACAATCAAGTTCCAACCTGGACTGTGCATCGATTTGCAACGCGACAGCTCGTGTAGCCAATGTGAGGACAGCTTCAGGTAACCAGTGACAGCGAGAAATTACAGTTTGCTTTTAGGGCTGAAACTGAACTTTTCTGTCTTGAGTCTGCCCATAAAGGTTAGCTTTTAATCGCTGCGAACAAAGCGAACCAGATTTTAGTTCTGAGCAGATTGTTGACCGTCGTTTTTTTGGATACATTACACATCTCGAAATGCGGTTAGGTTAGGGCAAAAGTTTAAATTCATAGCTACAAAACATGTCGTCTGCCGCAGTTAAGTCATTGGTCACTTAAAATCAGCTGCGGACTGAGCATCTCGCTTTATCCGTCATATTTCGCGGTGGCCGCTTCCAGTATTGCTTCGCGTAACACATTAACAACATTTATGAAGTGACCAGCCATGTTCTGTGCGTCGCCTGTAGCCGAGTGGTAGCCGGCAGCAGACGTAGCAACACCGTACCAGCTAGCGACAGATGACATCAATGAAGTAATGTTAATCAGACCATAATTGAGAACATTACCTTTTACAATTCAATGTTGTCTCCTGTGTTCCATTTGATAGCCTCGCAATTTGGATGCGATTCTCCACTCGTTTCTGCAACGAACTACGAATTCTCTCAAACACCCCTTTATATTCTCGTAAATATAAACAAAACTGTACAATTCGCTGCTCCAGTTCTAAAACCTTACCATCAGGAATGCTGTACACAGAACGTTCGGATGACTCTAGACAGTGTCACTCACTTCGGTTTTCGCTGTTAATTAGGGCACACTCTGTACAAAAGAAGATAAAACTTTCATTAATGCATCTTCCACCTCACATAGGAGACGAAAGTAGTTCTTCCCACACAGCGATCACAGACCCACAATAGATGTAGGGACACAAATGCCTGTAATCTCGTTTATTCCTCGACCGACATGGAATCTAAAGGAGGCCAACTAGACATGTGCTTAAGCTGGATACCTCTTACCAGAAGAAACTACAAAAGATTAGGTTATATTTGGGTCTGCAGAAAGTACGAGGCTACCAGAATCAATACATCCCTGGCTAGTCCCAAAACAGTGAGGGGTTGTACCAAAACTTCCTCGTTACCGGTGATGAACCAATTTTTAAATGAACTACTACACAGTCTGTATGTGGCAAGACGGAAAAAAGTGGTTTGAAGCAATAGAAAGCCTGAATATTCAAAAATAGAGCAGACAAGTGTAGACGTTGTCAAAGAAGTAGGAACGGGGGCCCAACATGAACGAAAATGCCAAAGCTCCACGTCCAGTAATAAAAACCATAGCAGCAAAAGGTAAAGCATATACCATTAGGATGAAACGAGAAGTAAGAACCATAAAAGTCGAAGGCACAGAAAGAGAACATTTCTGCCCCTTTACTTGGGAAGAAATCTCAGCAGATCTAAATTTCGTTAAAAACTAAAAAACTAAACTAAAGTCCTCCCCCGCAGGCCATGAGGGGCCAAAGGTACCGACTGGCCGCCGTGTCATCCTCACGAGGGAACCTCCCCATCGCACCCCCCTCAGGTTTAGTTATAAGTTGGCACAGTGAATAGGCCTTGAAAAACTGAACACAGATCAATCGAGAAAACAGGAAGAAGTTGTGGGGGACTATGAAAAAAATAAGCAAAATATACAAACTGAGTAGTCCATGTGCACGATATGTAGCATCAAGGATAATCTGCGGTCAGGAGCGCCGTGGTCCCGTGGTTAGCGTGAGCAGTTGCGGAGCAAGAGGTCCTTGGTTCAAGTCGTCCCTCGAGTGAAAGTTTACTTTTTTAATTTTCGCAAAGTTATGATCTGTCCGTTCGTTCATTGACGTCTCTGTTCACTGTAATAAGTTTAGTGTCTGTGTTTTGCGACCGCACCGCAAAACCGTGTGATTAGTAGACGAAAGGACGTGCCTCTCCAATGGGAACCGAAAACATATTGCCCACGAAATACATCTCACGTATTTAATGCACTCTCGTCCAAAGTAGCGAACAGTCAACTGCCAGCCAGGGAGCCTCGTTAGCAGGAATACTCTCTCTTCCGTGCGCTGTAGTCGACTGACGTCGCGTGTTTCTATGTTTGTTTAGGTGTAGCGTCCCCATAATACGGCGCAGTTACCTCGCATCGGACGGACGGACATACAGATAATAATTGTCTGAAAATAAAAAATTAAAATTTTTCTCTCGAAGGAAGACTTGAACCAAGGACCTCTCGTCCCGCAGCTGCTCACGCTAACCACGGGACCACGCCGTTCCTCACCGCAGAATATCCTTGTTGTTGCTTCTTTCACATGGACTAGTCACTTTGTATATTTTGCTCATTATTTTCATAGTTCCACACAACTTCTTCCTGTTTTCTCGATTGATCTGTGTTCAGTTTTACAAGGACTATCCACTGTGCCAACTTATAACTAAATCTGAGGGGGGTGCGATGGGGAGGTTCCCTTGTCAGAGTAAAGGCGTTACTGGATACGGATATGGAGGGGGCATGTGGTCAGCACACCGCCGTCCCGGCCGTATGTCAGTTTTCGAGACCGGAGCCGCTACTTCTCAATCAAGTAGCTCCTCAGTTTGCCTCACAAGGGCTGAGTGCACCCCGCTTGCCAATAAAGCTCTGCAGACCGGATGGTCACCCATCCAAGTGCTAGCCCAGCCCGACGGCTCATAACTTCGGTGAACTGACGGGAACCGGTGTTATCACTGCGGCAAGGCCGTTGGAAAATTACGTGAACCCAGGTAAAACTCCAGCGTTTGACAATACCCGCGAGGAATTCATAATAAACTGTGCCAAGTACGAAAAAGTAAGGATGGCTCATTCGTACACAGACATTATGCAAACGGCAATATACCACAAGAATTTAAACGCTCCAAGATAGTCGCTGTATTAAAAACTGGCAAACCAGGCTATAGCTTTAAGAGCAACACACCATAGCCTTGTTGTCTGTCCTTCGAGCTACTAGGAGGACCTATCTATAACAGAAACAATACATCAAGATTACGCCAATCAAATTCCCTCATTCGCCACCTACATCGAGGCAGGATTTCGAAGAAAGCTTAAAACGCAGTTGACTTCATTTATTTGTCAGCAGCCTGTCATACAATGTGGAGAGAAGGCATCATATTCAAGCTTCTTCACATAATTCCTTGGAAACAAGTCTCTCGCCTAATCGAAAATATGCAAAACGATCGGCTGTTCCTAGTAGTCATGGCATCCAATATCAGCTCCTCAGCAAAAGTGAAAGAAAAGGGTCCTTGCTTCGCTTCTTTTCAGCTTGTTCATTGCAGACATGCCAAAAATAAAATCGACGAAGTTTGGTTAGCACGACGACTTGCAACAATGCATACCTCAAGCGAACAGTCAGAAGAAATACTAATGGGGAACCTAAATGTAGTGAGAAAGTACCTTTGTACTACAACCAATCGCCGCTAAACTGGAGGTTTACTACTTCCACTTAAATAATAAACTTGCCGGAAGGAAAACTCAACATAGAGTTTCAAAACATTACACACATAATAAAACACCAAAGAACCTGGGGATATTCCTTAATAGAACTCCATCTGTCAGGGAGCATCTAACGAAAACAGCCTAAATATTTAAAATAAGCAACAACATCGTTCAAAATCTAAGTGGTACAGCCTGGGAAGCATCGGTATTCACCTTCTACTCTGGGTCTTATCTTCGTAATTACTGAATCGTTGGCTAAAGACCCCATATGTACAAAAGATAGAGGTCAATCTAAATAATGCAATCAGAATGACTGCTTGCGTTATTAAATCAACACCTTCAGAATGGCAGCCAGTAAATCAGACACATTTCCCCCCCCCCCCCCAACTACGACGCATAAATCCTCTCCTGGTCTAGTCGATCACCAACTATACCAGCAAGGATCGCTGTGGAAAATGGGTTCAAGAATGGACTTGACAGCGAAATAATAATATGCCGTTTATCATCCAAAAACCATTGGTATTTGACTTGCCAGGAAAAACATGGTCCATGCTAAACAGAATTAAAAGCCAACAGGGCAGATGTCCATTCTGTAACTGAGGAGAACCACAGACCATCGAACACATCACAGAAGAATGCCCAACAAGATCATACGATGGTAGATCAAAAGGCTTCCTGCTGGCGACTCCAGGGTGGATAGATTACATCAATGCTCTAGATGTTCTTTTATAAGATTTTGTATCCTAAATATTTGTACATTCTACTTATTTTTAATATGTCAAAAAACGTTGCGATGAATAAAAATAAATAAATAATTTTCCAGTATGACGTGTACTTGTACGTTTGTTTTCATTGAATACACAGCAGTCTAAGCCTCCAGCGTTGAGAATATGAGGAGGTAAAATGGTCACGTTGGGCAAAGAAACTAGAATCCTAGAATCTCTGTCATAGACAACATTAGATGTCTGAAATTTGTCAGTTTAATAATTATTCTGATTCAGTTGCCATACTCTGTCTATCCAAAAAGTTTTGATACTGCATTAATAAAAAAAAGAGAAGTGAAAATGGTGGTTCTAGTGTTTCAGGTGTTCTACATCGTCTCAGTTGAGTACACGCGTCGTTGTTTCTGTTTGGGAGTCAATACGCACGGACTAAACTTTCCACACACTTTTCTCTTTTTCAAAACATTGTGGAGAATCTCTCGAACACTTGATGCAGAGATGTTACTTCACTGCGTTTTGTGGCTCAGCAATGTTGACACACTACGGTCACACGTTCACTACTTAACATTGCCTGCTCACAACTGACTGTCCAATAAACATCCGTTTTCAAAAACGTTAGCTCATGCTGTCACAGTAGTTATTGCGCTGTCGCCGTTTATACGCCGGGAATAAAATCAGTATCGGAACTTTTTGGATGGGAGCTGTGTATTGCTGCGGAAAAGGCTCTCCTCTCCCTCTGCCTTCCTCCCCCCCTCTCTCTCTCTCTCCCTTTTTTTTTTATAGGGCTGATGATGACTGGCTAAGTGGAGCACAGATTGTAAGCCCGCTGTGTAGGATTTACCGTTGATTTCAGCGGCGACTGCTTTTACCCGTTCAGCGCCACACGCCGCTCCAATGCCCGCGCCTCGTGGCTTACTGCGAGGACTTCAGAGCAGGCTGGCTGCCCGACGCGGTTAGGGCCGACGAAACTCCGATTTGCTCGGCACGATTCGTATGCAGCAGGCTGGTCGCGGTTTCACGGGAATCCCCGCGGCTGAATGATGGGAGATTGTGCGCATGCGCGCGCCGCCCACGGAATTCGGGATGGGATGCGACGCGGCAGCGTGCCGGGCCGATGTAACAGGCGGCGTGACCGCAGCGAGGAGGCGAGGGGAAGCGAATGGCCCGCCCAACGGCACAGGTGCTTAAACACGATCACTCGGCAATCCGAGACCTAAGCTGAACGCAACGTTCGGCGACACAAGAGGCAGGAATTCAGCCTAGGGCTTCTGGCGAGGAGTTTCGTGTCAATGTCCAATTCTGTGTAATTGTGCTAAATTCTTCTTTCCATTTATTCTTAACAGTTACTAGGAGGGGGGGGGGAGATGTAAGAAGATCACTCGCAGTGTTGTGATATGTATTGTCAGTTTCTTGTTACGTTAGCAGGACTTTTGGATCTCCATTTATTGCGTTCCATCGCTTCCTCGATGTATGTATTGCCGTCTAGCACTTCATCCAGCAACTGAAATCTCTTCTCTCCACGCCTCACCCTCCGTTTCACACATCCTTCCAAAACTGGTTTGGTAAGACCTTCTGTCTTCCTTAATATATCTTCTAACAAGTCCAGTTTCCTTCCTTTTATTAAATTCAGTAGTTGTCGCTGCATTCCCATTCTACTCAGTACCTATCCATCCGCAATTTTTTCCGTTCTCCTCCATGTCTACATTTCAGTACTGGCGTTTAGTCTATTCAAGGCTGAGCAGAGGTATAGCCGAGCAGAGGTCGAATTCGACAGCCTTTTTATTCCATCGGATACCTTCTGAGGAGTTTTGGGTGTTCCGTCTACACCGGGTAAACAATGACTATAAGACAAATTTATAACTGGATATTTTGTAAACTAGTTTCTTGGTAACTTTGATGTGTTTTGACGGAAGCGTTTTAAGATTAAGTTTCCTTGGATTTCTCACTCGATTTGGCTGTAGGTCCCTCATGTGTTGATAATTTATATTTCTTACACTCAGCTGAAATTGTGTCATAGCACTTAGGGGTTCATTGGGGTGTTCTGGGCTTAGTTGTGCTAATTTGATTTTGTATGGACGCCCTTGGGGTTTGCGTAACTTAATGCTTACTGAGGTATGCTTTGTACTTCAGGTGTCCATGCTGAACTCGATTGCTTGTGGGGAGCCTGGTTGGAGCTTGTGATCCTTGTTTCACACTGCAGTAGTCTAGCGGTACACAGTTTGCCCTTCCACCAGCTGTCGAGCGGTCGGACTAGGGAAGTATTAGCTGTATCTGCCGTGTGCGAAGGTGTTATCGGAGCCGACTCCATGCACTTATTCATATACAAAATAAGTTGTGTTTGTTTTGCGCTACCCCTCTGAGTCTTTGATACAGTTTTGAGTGTTTGCTTTAATACCTTGTACTCTCCAAGTGGTCCCTAAATTCTGTGTTACAGGAAGACGTTTTAACTTTGTATTTTGCCATACCTACGGGTTGTAAATTGAGATTCCTATATTTTTACTATTGTGTTTATATGTTCCTAAAAGGAAAAAAGGTTCGTATATTAATGATTTCCTAATTTTCTGTGGACGTGAAGAATTTCGCCAGTGGTATCCACTAAGAGTACGGGGTCTCTTGTCCCCGCTAGTAGCGACTATCACGTATTGTTTAAAACAATTTTAAGAAGCAGGGATTGTGATCCCTTTGTTTTGCTGGATCGAGGCCCTCCCCAATATTGTCATCATCGTATTCCTTCTACTGGCGAATTATTATTGTTAGCATGATTGCACTCCTTGGGGCTTGTTGTCTGTTGTAAATAAATGTTGGGAATTATCATTCGTTCGACCCCTTGTTAATCCCTAAAATTGTTATTAATTGCTTCATGCGAAGTGAAGTGTTCCTTACTGATCTCTTGCCCTCTAAGGGGTTTATGTTAAGGTCATCCAAACAAATTTTGAATATGGTTCAAATTAAACAGTTGTTTACCTGTGTGATATCTTTATATTATTGAATTGTTTTAAAACAGTAACCCATGTCTGTGTTTAAAAAATCTTTATATTTTCTTGTAAAGTTTATTGCTTGTTTTAGTTGTGAGACCTTTAATGAATAAATCGTTTTGTGTGCAATTAAAGGTGAATGGCGATTCAAACCGTGGCCGCAGTCCTCCCGCTAATATCTGTATTGGCGATTGTGGGGCGCCGAGGTTTCCCCATTACGATTCAGTTACGCGAAGGCTGGTAAAATCGTTCTGATTCCGAAGGCAACCGGACGTCCAAGCATTGATAAATTCCGCCGGATCACACTCCTTAATTTCGATCACGAAACTGTCGTGCGGGCGATTACAGCCGTTGTCGATGTTGATAAAGAAAATTCTTGAAGTTCGCCAAATCTTTGTGCCTGGATGCACGATCCTACCTTCTGCAGTCGGGACATCGCCTTGGTGGCTGCAGCTACTTCTGTTTCTGGAGCATTACTTTCTACAGATTTTAATAAGACATTTAGCGGGGTCAGTCACACTTTCTTGATGCAAGTGCTCGAGGCGACTTGTCTCAATAGTAGTGCATGTCAGGTATTGTCCAATGTTTTTACTAATGTTCGAGTTTCTGTCACTGTGAACGTACAACTTATTCCTCAGGTTACAATAAGTCGGGGCTTACTGCAGGGAGCCCCTTCCCTATATCGTTTTTTGTCTTGTGCCTAGAACTTGTGTTTCGCCATGCTGCTGATCAGTTATGTGACTGGAAGATATTGGGAGAAACCTTCTCGGTACAACTGTACACAGATGATGTTACGGTAGTGCTACGTCATAACGATGACATATCCTTGCTCAAGTATATGTTGCATTCCTTGTATTCTCTCTCTGGGGCCCCGCATCATTAATAAACGGAAATGTACCTGGCTACCATTCGGGGTTTTCATTAAATTGTCATTCCATGTGCAGAGGTCATTGCTCGGCACAAATCGTTGGGGATGATCGTGGATCGCTGCCCAACGAAAATGGCTGCACTCAATTGGCGGCAGGTGACGGATCGTATTCAAGGGCCAGTTCGGGAACACGAACGCCGTTCTCTGAAGATTCCTACATTTTCAGTAAAGTGCATTTTGTTGCACAAACATTCCCTATCTGTGCGATGACAGCGCTCAAATTGATGCAATTATTCTGTTGTTTCATTTGGAAACGTCATATGATCCGACTCCAGTATAAAGTAGAAGCGAAGCATCGTCCCCTTGGAGCGTTGGGACTTCCCGATATCGAAGTAAATGCTTCAATATTGTTTACATCGTGTAACGTCTTAACATGATTCGAGACACCCATTCCATTGTATGAAATTTACGTGTGCTTGACCGGCCAGCCTGACTGCCCCTGCAGACACTGACCCCACGCTATTAGTGCAAAGAGAGAACGGACATAGTGTTCACATGATGCATGATCGTGCAGCTGTGTCGTGTACCATTAGTCAGGAATCTGGATTTTTTGCCCCAAGAGGTGTCGACACGGACAATGCGACGACGTCTGCAGCACCACGGAATGCCAGAGTGGTGATCAGTGTTGCAGCTTCTCCTGATACGCCAGCAGAGAGAACACTGGGCAGACGAGCCTGAGAACTGGTACTTTGGGAAAGGCAGGATTCGCTGTGGGCGGGGCCATAATCAGTTACTGTTGGTTGCTGAATTTTTTTTTAAAATCACGTACGCTTTACTTGGAAACAGTTGCAAATACAGCTGACAATAAGGAACAATTATCAAATTTGTCTGTTAAGACACAATGTCTAATTTTAAAAAAAATGCTTAAGCAAGTTGCACTCACGGCTGAAGACCTTATTGACCAGAAAGACAAATTATTTGTCGGCTGAAGGGCCAAATAGTAATAATTCAAAAAACAATTTGATGGCTGAAGGCCTGGATAGCAAATTCGTAGGAACCAGTTAAACTTCTGCAAAAGATACTAGAATATTTAAAAAAAAAGATAATCATCAAAATTTCACTATTAAGAGACAATATCGAATTAAAAATTCTTAAGACCAATTGCGTTCACGGCTGTAGGCCTTATTGACAAGAAATTCAAATTATTTGTCTGCTGAAGGCCCCAATATTAATAACTCAGAAAGCAGTTGGACGGCTGAAGGCCTGGATAGCAAATTTTTGAGAAGCAGTTAAATTTCTTCGAGAGATATTTAAAGAACAATCAACAACATTTCAGTGTTAAGATATTTTGTCTAATTAAAATGCCTTAAGACAAGTTACACTCACAGCTGAAGGCCTTATTAACAAGAAACTCAAACTCTTTGTTGGCTGAAGGACCATACAGTAATAATTCAAAATTAAAATATAAAAAAAAATCATAACAATCTGATCAAACCAAGAGAGAAGTGGGCCCCAGACAGTGCTCCAAGAGTCAGCCTGGGAAAGTCGCTCAACTTCATAAATGATGAGACAGGCAGCCAAGAGTTGTATTCACTTAACCCGATGGCAACTCAAACTATTGACAATTTTTGCAGACCAACCCTATTGCAAAATCTACCTGCATGCCGCCAGCGGTCCCGGCATGCCCCCGCACTGCCGGACCTCACTGCTGCTCCGTCCCAACCAAACTCTCTGACACACTCTGACCCAGAAAACACTTGACTTCCCTCCAAAGATAGTACCACCTTACTAGATATCGATAACCACTGCTGCTGCCACTCATGAACAGACTATGCTAGCATATGTAGTGGCGCCAGTAAACACAAGAAGAAAACGAGACACCACTATCTCTATTACATGGTGCCAACCTACCAACGGCTCAACACAAGCAGCAACATGGCTCAGAGCCTGACAGCCCTTGCAGACATTGGCACCATGCTATTAGTGCAAGGAGATAACGCACATAGCGTTCACGCGCCTTGCGGGATCGTTCAGCTATGTCATGTACCATTAGTCAGGAATCTGGATTGTTTGCACCAACAGAGGTGTCGACACGGACAGTATGATGACGTCTGTGGCACCAAGGATTGTCAGTGCGGTGATCAGTGTTGCAGCTTCTCCTGATAAGCTGGCAGAGACAACATTGGGCAGACGAGCCTGACTGTCCCTGCAGCCATTGGCCCCACTCAATTAGAGCAAAGTGAGAACGGATACAGTGTTCTCTCGCTGTGTGGCGTCATTCAGCTATGTCGCGTACCATGAGTCAGGAATCTGGATTGTTTGCACCAACAGAGGTGTCGATACGGACAGTGCCACGACCTTTGCAGCACCACGGACTGTCAGAGCGGTGATCAGTGTTGCGACTTCTCTTGATACGCCTGCAGAGAGAACAATGGGCAGACGGGCTTTGGTTCTGCGTAGAGCATCGCAATTAACGCATCCACGTGTGGAGGCTCTCAAGAGAACGATGGTTGCCAGATTGCTAATGTCGTCGTCGTACCTCCCAAGCACCTGGCACCTGGCGTGAGTGTAACACGATCACCTCCAGTTTGCGTAGTCGCTAATTTGGACAGCAGCTGTAACAGTCCTAGCTTGCTAATGCCAGTCGTTGTGCCCTATCTTGGTCTTCTCTGTGACGTCACCTATCAACAAGTTCGCATTTTACCCCTGCAGTCCTCGATACAGAGGGTAATCGACTGTGGCTCTATTCTCCAGACCCCTTGCCCACTGAAAATTCAGGTCATGGGCTTGTGACAGACTGGAAGTCCACCAGTCGCCAACACCTATGACTGATTAAGTTTAGCACAGAGTTGAAGAAGTATGGAGTTGTGTTATCGTCCAAAGATGGCGGTGCCATGCCAAAATTGGCAACTCGCATCGATACCCCAGAAGTTAGCGATGTTTCCCTGGAATTCGCACCGACGAATGGGGGCGCTGGTGGGGCCACAACCTCACTCCCAGGGCTGCAGCGCCACCACATAAGGCCGACATACAGTCGAGCACGGAATCGCTCAGCCCCAGTTTGTGAACTTCGATCAAGCAGACTTCAACTACTCAGGGCTCACGTGTTACCTGTATCTTGGATGGAAATGTACTTTGAACACTGAGGACTTTGTACTTTGAGACAGGTGATGCTTTAATATTCAAAGACAGTTGTATTTGGCACACTCCTGTGGCTATGGATTGCACAACGTTAAGCAAATTATTTTATCACTCTTGTAATAAACTAATATTTCATGTGTTGTAGTTCCGGTCAACCAACTCTCAGAGCAGTCAAGAACCCGTAGTAACGACTGGACGATTGTAGTTTCGTAAGGTCATCCAAGGTCAGCTCACTTGATGCAGCTGGGTTAACGTGACACGCAACTGCAGATGTTTTGTAGAAGACCCACACTAATCGCTGTATGACTATTAAGACCCCAGATAGCTTACCACGCAGACTAATTTTAGCAATTAAAAATAAATAATCTTCAACCCAGAATGGAATCCTCGGCCTCCTGCATGCCAAACAAAAATACTCTTCACTGTACCAATTGCACAGCACTGCTGTAACTGCTGACAGAAGTTGTTACCGTACATGTGGTTACAGTATTACGAGTTTGCCAATCTTTAACGTTAGTGTACTGCCCGAAATATGCGCAGGACGAAAATCTGTGACAGTAATTTTTGTATTGCCAGTATGTGAGGAATCGCGCAGCAAAGATTGAGTGCGCCAGTTTGTCTTCACCTTGGTTATATCATGTTTACTTCTCATTAGAGTTTGTAAGTTAACTGAATGCAATACAACTTAAAAAGTTGGAAGCTGGGAGGAGGCCAACAAAACTCTTTAGTATTAGGGTGTAGATTTAATTAACTTCATACTGACATCACACACAGTTTATTAGTTTATTTCAAAAACAAATATGGACAAATTAAACTTATAGTATGTTTCGGGAAATGTGAAAAATTAAAAATATTTGTTAACGTCGCATTCTCTCTTGTTCTATAATAGCTCTTGTGATGTTATGTGGTACAGGATACTCATATTCCGATTTCTAACATTTGGGGTTCTGCATTGTGTTTAATTTGTGTGAACAGCCCAAGGGAATTCTATAGAAATTGATTATTAGCTCAGTTACAACTTATTGTGTAAATTGAGGGTGCGGATGTATAATTGTACTACTAGTAGGTCCATTTTCTTATCTTTGTTGGTGGAATGTAATATCTGTAAGTCATTTTTAATGTTAGAAACAGACCACGTTTATCCATGTGAGTGGCGAATGTAGAATTACTGAAGATATTTAGTCTTAAGGCAACCATGTGTTTGCAGTAACTTGTACTGAACCTTCTACCGATCTGTCCAAGATAAAAGCTAGGGCAACTGTTACATACCACCTTGTACATTAACGATTTTTCACAGAGTATGCTGGTGGTTTTGGTGCTTTGTACTGGGTTAGGCTGAAAAATCTTATTGGTTGGGAAACTTATGTGAACTTCAGCGCTTCGAAAAGATTTGGTACTTGCAATGAGTCTGTGCATAGTAAAGGAATGCATGCAAATATTTTATTTTCTGCTGGAAGTTTTTAATTTACCGAAGGTAATTTTTATACCTTTAGTTTTATCAAAGAGGAGGTAAACTATTTTTGGCTTACATGCATTATATTTTTAATTTTGAACATTTCATAAAACATATTATAGCATACAAATATGTACATATGAAATAACCAGTTTATGATATCAGAATGAAGTTCATTAAACCTAAACTCTAACATTGAGTAGCTGTGTTGACCTCGTCACACCTCTACCTTTTTGATTTTTATTGCCTTAACTAACTCATAAAGCCGGCAATGAAGAACACACTTCATAAGCCGCGACTGCAGTGTAGACAGTTTTATTGTTCGATAAAAGTTTCTGCACTGCGACTGCGGTGTACTAAGTGTCTTCATTTCCAACAATACTGATCGCCCACAGCACAGCATAGCAAATGTGTCGTACAAAATAACTTATAAACTATAAGTATAATCGAAAATAGATATGCATGTTTACATATATGACTAACTTAAAGCTTGCAATCTGATGGCTTTATAATGTTTTGTTAAAATTTCCGCTGCCAATTGTTTTTTAAAAAAATATGCTGGAAACAACTTAGCCTAGAATACAGTAAGTTCATTCATCGAATAAAAGCTATTTCTGTTTTTAACATATAGCACCTTCCACGTATTTTCTCTGCTCAATAAGAAATCAATGGTATCTTTGCTTGGTAAACAAAAACATCGCATGTAAAGCACATATGCAAAGCTCAAAGCGACATGAAGAATATTTAGAAATGTGTTTCACGTGCCAAAGTGATTTGTTTGGGACAATGCAACAGCTTGTATATTATGCTGGAAGATTATAGGAGCCATCATAAGACGAATCTCCGTCCAATGGAACTTATGTAAGTGTGTACAACTCTTCCAACTTATATCTAAACGAATGCAGACTTTTATCATGTTTTTGCGGTCGAAACAACGAAGTGCAGACGAAAACATTTTTATAATTGGAAACGTGAGCTATCTGAAAATGGGCACCTGAGAGAGAACCATTTTCAAAGTCATTGTGGCTGGTTGCGTTATTCATCAAAAGACATTAACGACCGCGGAGTTTCTCTCCAGAAGTTTGTTTCTTATATATTTCTATGGACACTTTTCGAATAATTCCCGTGGAGCTGCTAAGGAGATAGCAGACGACACGTAACAGTCAAATTTGACTCTTTCAGTCATTTACACATTTCTCTTTTATATATTTTCTCCAATTGGGGTCAACACATTATGTGATGTGCTTTCCGCGTTACATAGTTTGATAGCCATCTTTTAACAGCACCTCAAATCGTAGGCCCTTGATCACCATTCTGTTGATCCGTCAGGTCTCGTTAGAACATTTAAAATTAGCCCGAGATGTTATCTTTAGCAACATACCCAGCTCGACGAAAATGCGTGGACGCAGTCCATCGCCCTCGAAATGACAACAGGATGTTGTGATTGGCTGGAAGCGAAGAGTGACTTCGCAAGCGTTTCTGCAAACAAATCCCGCCCGGTATTAGCAAGATATCGGCGGGCAGAAAATAGAATTTCCAAAGTGCGTGGCGTCCCACATTTTCAGATTACACTAGAAGCCCTTTGAACAAGCATTCACAGCCATCTCTTGTCCTCGTTAGATTTTATCTGTTGTGAAAGTTTCGCCATCGGCGTTAAATCAACAACGACGTTAGTACGAATATACAGGGTGCCTCACTCGGAATGGTCATTATTAGGGGATGACAAGAAGTATCATTTGAAGCAAAAAAATTCATGCGGACCTATACCCTTTTTCGAATGGTTTGTGAGATACAACACATTTAATGCACATTGCTATTTATTTTCTGTATTGTTCAGTACCTTGTCAGGTCTGCAGATGTGTACATATACAACAGTAAGTAAACGTCACAAAATGCGTGTTACAAAGTATCAATTACAATACGTATTTTTAACACATTCACCTCTAAGCGTTACCATACATGTAACATTAAAGGTGTTATACAGTTCACAGTAAATGTTTGAATAGCCCACCGACATTTTCAGTGCTTGGGAGAACATGATGTGTTGTCCGTTTGACTCCTCCTGCATGCTCCTTAATGTGGGCAGCAGTGTCCATGATGCAGCAAAGTAGTTCATCTAGCGCATACACCTTTCATGTGTACATCTCAAACTTCATCCAACCCCATAATCAAAAATGTAACGGCGTAGGGTTTGGCAATATTGGTCTACAATTAATTGTACTACCGTGACCAATCCAGCGATTAGAATAACTGGGATTGAGATGTTCACTCAGTGGTCTGGTAAAATGGACATCTGCGTGTTTAACGGGCTAGTTTAATGGCAGAAGCACATCTCGAACTAAGACTCTGAAAGCAACGAGATAGGTTGGGCTGGAATAAAACGCCAAAGACATTGGATGGGTAAGACATATGTGTGCCTGCCAGTAGCTCAAAAGCAAATGTACATTAAATGTGATCTCAGAAACCATACCGAATAGAGCTATATCTATATAAAGTTTTCTGTTCCTGATATATCCCTGCACACTGATCATTCATTCTGGGGCACCTTGTGGAGTCGCGTTATCCATTCCCCTCTGAAGCAGCTATGAAACGTCGAGACCGCTGTTTACTCTTTTGCTGAGGCAGATAGCAAGGATTAACTTTCAGCAAAGAAAAATGGTCTATATCGCAACAAATGATTTATTTTTAGTTTCGGTAACCGGTTTCGGTCTCTATGTTCAGAGGCTCTGGTGAAGTGAAGAGCCAGTACAAGGAATCAACCGCTACCTCTTTGATGAGTTGGCGACACGTAGCAATTAGGATTCATATCACCTCTGTGTAGCGGCTTCTCACAAAATCCGAATACTGGACTAAAAAATAAATAATTTATTAGCATCTGGACTCTTTCTCTTTGCTAGATATGTAACTTTAGGTCACTGTGGTTCCTCAATGACGTAAAAATTATTTACTTCACGAGGAGGCTGGGCAGCAATCGGTTTGAAAGGTAGGATCAGCGCGTCGTTCGCAGTCAGGTCTGCTTTCTTCTTTCTTATTTTTGTTTATTCATTTAATTTTCTCCTCTTCCTTTTCCGCTCTTCTCCTGTGCTTGTCTCCTTGCCTCAGGATATCACTTCCTACCAACGTCCTCATTTGTTGTATGTATTACTGTCTCGGTCTTCTCTTAGAGGTTTTGTCTGTTACCGTAGCTTCTAGTAATATAGAAACTACTTCCTGGCGTCCTAACAAATATTCTGTAATCTTTCCCCTTTATGTAATTAATGTTTTCTAATTTATTGCTTTCCTCGCTAATGTTGCAGAGAATCTCTTCCTTTCATATCAGTTCCTCACAACTCACCATCTTTTAGCAACACCGTATCTCAAACAACTGTTTCTTCTTTTTCCCGATTTTCTCACATTCTTAGAAATTACTTTTTCATACGAAGGTCTATAATATTAGTAGGCGTCTTTTCGCGAGAAATGCTGTCTTCGCCTGAGCTAGTCTGCTTCTTATGTGCTTCTTGCTTCGTCCCTTCACGCGTTGTTTTGTTTCCACCATAGCAGGCTACCACTAGACCCCAGTTTTATTTCAAGGTTGTCAGTAATCTCATTTCTCCTGTTTGTCTTTCTTTGGTTTATTCTCAATCTATGTTTGAGCTCTGCATTTGATCCCATTCAGCAGATTCTGTAATTTTGTCTCACTATCGCAGAAAGTAGCATTGTCTTCAGAGAATTGCATCAATTACTTCTCTTCACCCCGAATTTCATTACTACTCTTATTTCTTTCATTAAATCTTCGATTGTTCTCATATCACTCCGAAATATGACCAGCGAATACTTTTGTGAATCTGTTGCGACGATCCTACATGTAGGTATCCAATATTCCTGTCAAAAAGCAACTAAAGAACTCAACACAGTCTTGGATGAGCATCCTAAACTGGAAAACAAATTGTTACAGCATGCAATAAACCTTTCTCTTGCCTTAATGCAATACAAACATTTAAAACAATGCCATCTCAGTTAAATCAGTTATTAGTCCAGGCTTTAATTTCGTCTGTTCTTTGCTAGTGTGAGGTAGTCCAACACCGCACAAACAGCGAAAGTTCCAGACGACTCGACCGCGAATGTTTGCGTGGGGTATGCGTGCAACATTCAATTGTTTGATCGTGTAAGTCATTATCATGCTTTGTTAGGTTGGATGCGAGCAGACAGGCGACGATTTTAACACGGTCTGTTACCTTCTTCTGCTTCTTAGTCACTGGTACCTCATCGTATCAGATATCTATCATAATTTCATAACTGCAGTGCCAGGTCGTATACGTGCAGCACCTTGGCTGTATCTCTGCATAATATTAAATCTCTGTCCCCTTCTGCATTTCAGCTACACGATTCTGATACAAAATATTCTGTAACTAGCCTCTTACGAAGAACCGCTCAGCATTTAAGAGAAGATTAAACCTGCATCATCGCCAGCATAGCTTTCCTTTCAGCATAACGCAGTTAGCTATTTTCTTTTTGTCCAACAGTGAATCAGTGTCCAGTCACATTGTCATTACTACCATCTGTTTGTGCTTTCCTCACTCTTGCCTATTTTTATTGTCTTCCTACTATCTCTTCCATGAAAGTAACTCTATTGTTTCTCATTTCAAACTACACAGCATATCCACATTCGTTTCATTTTGTGCTGTTAGATGTCATCACTCACATTCTCCAAGGATGCAGTGAGTAGTTTTCCTAACACAATGTTAATAAGACTGATATTTTATAAAGTCCATGCTCTCATTACAGTATCTATTATTTTTATGTCCTTACAAGCTAACTAATCACTACGTCGAAATAACAATTTATGTCTCATTTCCTGTATCTTCATCCAGAACTTCATTTTCCCAGAATGAGACCTTTACCTCTTATTTAACACCAGTTTTTTTTCCTGCTTGTTTATCTTCCTGAAAACCAGTCTGAATTTGTCTCTGTTGAAGAAGGTCTTCTGTTCAGACTGCATTTCTTCTGATGTAAGTCCTTTTTTGTCTTGCCTCTCCACCCTTTTTTGTCTATTTTCCTATTTTGGAAGAATGCGTGGAACCTTTTGTTAACCTGTCTTCCTTCAGTCTTTACAGATGTGCATACGGTTAAGACAGTTCTTCTACTCGTGTCTTATTTTAAAACAGGACGAGTATATTCCCTAATTTGGTCGCTGTCCATTCAAATCATTTGCATTTTTAAAATCGACAAATACTAGCACCGTCTTTTTACTTGATATTGTCATAGAAATACTTATTTGTTCAAGATTTAGGATTTGTATGGACAGAATCTGTTACTCCTAAGTCCAGCTTTATACTCTCTGAAATTTGTTTATCTAAATGAGGATTTAATAATTCCAAAAGATATTTCGTATTCTACGGCTACTAATAAAATCGCTGTGTAGTTGATATCTCTATTGTCCACTTTCTTATGAACTGCTTGGATTAATGCATCCTTTCAGTTTCCAGGAGTTGTTTCAACCCAGATTTGTTCTAGTTTTTCTTTTATAATAACACCTAGATCTCCACTAGCTTTTAGAATTTCTACTGCGAGAATGCCTTCACCTGCAGCTTTCTTGTGTATCAATTGTTTGGTATAATTTTTAATCATTGATGGTTTTAAAATTTCCTCTAGAATGTTATCCTAAATTCTGGATTTTTGGTCGTCGTATTGCAAAGTTTAACTATCTGTCGAAATATGCTGCCAGTATCCTACAGTTTTCTTCATTGTTAAACGCAAGTTTCACATTTTCTTTCCTGAAGCATAGCGACTGCGGAATTTACCCAGACATGCCGTTCTTAAAAGTTTTGTAATTATCTCTTATGATATATTTTTTAAAGTGTTCTTCGATCCTTTTAAGTTACTGTTTTTCAGAGCAACTCTTTTGTCCCCTAATAATTTTATCTGCTCATGTCTTCTCATACGGTTCTCGTACTTACCGATTTTCCAGTTACTGTTTGTTTTATTCATAAAGCAGTTGTACCAGTCTTTCTTCTTTTTGTCAAAGTAGTTCTACACATTTAGTTTCGCACCATTTGCCCTTCTCAGGAGCTATAACAAATAGAATATATTTAATTGCTTCTATAATGTTGCTGGCATCAGTATTCACTCCCTTCAGCTTCTTTTGAAGATCGTATTCTTTCCCTTAAACATTTCATTAATAATACTCTTAGTTGTAAAGGTTTGTGTCACGAGTTTATTTTTTGGAATAAATCTCACGTGAATCTCAGTTGCATGAAGACCTGAATCAACATCCATTTCTCTGTTGATTCTAATTTTCTCGATTTCTTGAAAATTATATCGGGAGACGTCGACATTATGAATTTGAAACTCTCCCAAGTTGGGCTACGGTGAAATCCATGCTATTTGCTTACTAGGTACTTTTGTTTGGTGTTGTCATGATTTGAAATTCGAATGACTTTCCTACATCTGCCTCTCGAGCAGTGTGAGTTGCCTTATGGGCTGGACGGTCTCTAGTAACTTTTCTAAATGATTTTTCGTTACCCAGTTGGGAATTAAAGTCCTCCGTTATGAATATTATGTTGTTCTGACAAACATTTGACAGCCTATTTTCCAGATCTTCCCAGAAGTTTCCTATCTTGTCTCAGTTTTTCTTTGTCTTCATTTGTTGGTGCCTGACAATTGAATATTGGGTAAGATTTAGTGTAGCAATTGATTGGTGAAACAGAGATCCCTTCACTGAATAAGCATACCTTGTTTATTGAATGGCTGCCAGCGGGATGTTGTTGCTGTTTGAAAAGTTAATTTGTTGGGGTTTTCCATCTCCGCGGATTAACGTGTTATTTAAAGCTGCAAATTTATAGTTATTCTTAAATTTTAGTTTCAAATTGCAGAGGTTTTCACGTTCCCATAGCTGTTGTTTACGTGATGGCACAGTCACTCCAGAATCCTAACGTTCGCGTGTACTCCTTCCAGGAGTGATGGATTGGTCATCTAGATTAATGCTTTTGTTCATGAGACGTCATAGTTATCGTATTTTCGCAATGTGAGTAGATTTTTGATTACCAGTGTTAAAACTACGAGTGTTAGGGTGTTCTTTCTGACCAAACAACGGCTGATGGAATAGACATCCGAAGTCTTTTTCTTCTGAAAACAAGTCCACCAGCGTTGTTCCGGGGCACCTAGCTAAACGACTGCAGAAACAATGGAGGTTAGAACTTAACATCATGTCAAAGTAAATGAGAACATTTCTAATATCTCGTTTCCGCAGTTAAGTTCAAAAGCTTAAAGATAGCGAACGGGGAAAATACATGCCCTCGGGACAGCGACCCACAACCACTTGAATCCCAGGCGATTGCCTCAATGTAACGTCACACTTCTAATAGATGCACTCTCTCTCGATCATGTATCTTATCCACTATCAATGTCTTAAAGGAAGCTTGCATCTCTAGATGGACGAACACGTGGCTAAATTAATCTGTGGTAGATTTCACACACTTGCATGTCCCTTACCGTCCAAATTCTAACGATTACTGATGTTATAATTGTTATTCTATGTTAATCAGCTTGCTTGAAATTGTTTGTGGTCTTTACCTGCATTTTAGTACAAACAATCTTTTGTATTCCCAGAATTTTTGCAAACTAATGCATAACAGTATTTTTGTCAAAACTATACAGAATTTGTGAGAAACTGGTGGGAAGTTGGACATAGAGCTTCTTCTCTGACTGCAAGCCCGAATTTCAAGCACACTGCCGTATTTCAGAAAAATTTAGTTCAAGTTGATCTATCCACTATAGGTATGCACTACAGTTGAAGAAATTTGAGGAACAAAACTTGGAAACTGAAACAAAACTTGGAAACTGAAACAAAACTTGGAAACTGAAACAAAACTTGGAAACTGAAACAAAACTTGGAAACTGAAACAAAACTTGGAAACTGAAACAAAACTTGGAAACTGAAACAAAACTTGGAAACTGAAACAAAACTTGGAAACTGAAACAAAACTTGGAAACTGAAACAAAACTTGGAAACTGAAACAAAACTTGGAAACTGAAACAAAACTTGGAAACTGAAACAAAACTTGGAAACTGAAACAAAACTTGGAAACTGAAACAAAACTTGGAAACTGAAACAAAACTTGGAAACTGAAACAAAACTTGGAAACTGAAACAAAACTTGGAAACTGAAACAAAACTTGGAAACTGAAACAAAACTTGGAAACTGAAACAAAACTTGGAAACTGAAACAAAACTTGGAAACTGAAACAAAACTTGGAAACTGAAACAAAACTTGGAAACTGAAACAAAACTTGGAAACTGAAACAAAACTTGGAAACTGAAACAAAACTTGGAAACTGAAACAAAACTTGGAAACTGAAACAAAACTTGGAAACTGAAACAAAACTTGGAAACTGAAACAAAACTTGGAAACTGAAACAAAACTTGGAAACTGAAACAAAACTTGGAAACTGAAACAAAACTTGGAAACTGAAACAAAACTTGGAAACTGAAACAAAACTTGGAAACTGAAACAAAACTTGGAAACTGAAACAAAACTTGGAAACTGAAACAAAACTTGGAAACTGAAACAAAACTTGGAAACTGAAACAAAACTTGGAAACTGAAACAAAACTTGGAAACTGAAACAAAACTTGGAAACTGAAACAAAACTTGGAAACTGAAACAAAACTTGGAAACTGAAACAAAACTTGGAAACTGAAACAAAACTTGGAAACTGAAACAAAACTTGGAAACTGAAACAAAACTTGGAGATGAGTGGGTCATGTAAGTTGTCTTTTATGCAAGTCTCCATGAATCAGTGAATTAAGATTTTATAATATTACAGCCAGACGACCGTTTTGAGATCAAAATTTTACTGTGCATCCAAAATGGTTATATTTACACTCTGAGTAAGCGTTTAGGTAAATAAATATCCACGTTCTTGTTTCTGGTAATACCTCTGGTAATGCAAAGATCATATGATTCACACATTGGTGCCACTTAGTTGCGATCTGTGCCACTGTTTTGACATGTGTTTACGTCAGTTGATGACCACAAGTGACGATTGCAGGTCACAGGAATACATTGGCAGTTAAACACGCCATACTGTGTTTTTATGGTATTTCACTGTGCACAATACCAGCCATATTAAGTAGCGTTCCAAAGGATTGGAAAAGGGCACAGGTCATCCCCGTTTTCAAGAGGGGACGTCGAACAGATGTGCAGAACTATAGACCTATATCTCTAACGTCGATCAGTTGTAGAACTTTGGAACACGTATTATGTTCGAGTATAAAGACTTTCTGGAGACTAGAAATCTACTCCGTAGGAATCAGCATAGGTTTCGAAAAAGAGGATCATGTGAAACCTAGCTTGCGCTATTCGTCCACGAGACTCAGAGGACCGTAGACACGGGTTCCCAGGTAGATGCCGTGTTTCTTGACTTCCGAAAGGCGGTTGGATACAGTTCCCCACAGGCGTTTAATGAACAAAGTAAGAGCATATGAACTATCAGACCAATTGTGTGATTGGATTGCAGAGTTCCTAGATAACAGAACACAGCGTGTCATTCTCAATAGAGAGAAGTCTTCCGAAGGGAGAGTGATTTCAGGTGTGCCGCAAGGGAGTGTCGTAGGACAGTTGCTGTTCACAATATACATAAATGACCTTGTGGATAATATCGGAAGTTCACTGAGGCTCTTTGCGGATGATGCTGTCGTATATCGAGAGGTTGTAACAATGTAAAATTGTACTGAAATGCAGGAGGATCTGCAACGAATTGACGCATGGCGCAGGGAATGGCAATTGAATCTCAATGTAGACAAGTGTAATGTGCTGCGAATACATAGGAAGAAAGATCCTTTATCATTTAGCTACAATATAGCAGGTCGGCAACTGGAAGCAGTTAATTCGATAAATTATCTGGGAGTACGCATTAGGAGTGATTTAAAATGGAATGATAATATAAAGTTGATCGTCGGTAAAGCAGATGCCAGACAGATTCATTAGAAGAATCCTAAGGAAATGCAATCCGAAAACCATGGAAGTAGGTTACAGTACACTTATTCGCCCACTGGTTGAATATTGCTCACCAGTGTGGGATCCGTACCAGATAGGGTTGATAGAAGAGATAGAGAAGATCCAACGGAGAGCAGCGCGCTTCGTTCAGGATCATTTAGTAATTGCGGAAGTGTTACGGAGATGATAAACTCCAGTGGAAGACTTTGGAGGAGAGACGCTCAGTAGCTCAGTACGGGATTTTGTTGAAGTTTCGAGAACATACCTTCACCGAGAAGTCAAGCAGTATATTGCTCCCTCCTACGTATATCTCGCGGGGAGACTATGAGGATAAAATCAGAGAGATTAGAGCCCACACGGAGGCATACCGAGAATCTTTCTTTCCACCAACAATACGAGACTGGAATAGAAGGGAGAACCGATAGAGGTACTCAAAGTACCCTGCGCCACAAACCGTCGGGTGGCTTGCGGAGTATGAATGTAGATGTAGAATATCTTCGGTATGTATTCATATTCTGTAATAAGGCAGCTGATCGATAAGATCAAAAAAACCTTTTTTTCCGCGATGAAATGTCACAGACAGTCACAGAGTAATGTCTTAAAGTACATAATAACTTCTTATTCCTATGCTCTACACTGTTTGACATGTACACTTCATTAAATTTCAGTTCAACATGCACTTAAGAAAGGATGGCTGTTGTTGTTGTTGTTGTTGTTGTTGTCTTCAGTCCTGAGACTGGCTTGATGCAGCCCTCCACGCTACTCTATCCCGTGCAAGCCTCTTCATCCCCCAGTACCCACTGCAACCTACATCCTTCCGAATCTGCTTAGCGTATTCATCTCTTGGTCTCCCCCTACGATTTTTACTCTCCACGCTGCCCTCCAATACTAAATTGGTGATCCCTTGATGCCTCAGAACATGTCCTACCAACCGATCCCTTCTTCTGGTCAAGTTGTGCCACAAACTTCTCTTCTCCCCAATCCTATTCAATACTTCCTCATTAGTTATGTGATCTACCCATCTAATCTTCAGCATTCTTCTGTAGCACCACATTTCGAAAGCTTCTATTCTCTTCTTGTCCAAACTATTTACCGTCCATGTTTCACTTCCATACATGGTTACACTCCATACAAATACTTTCAGAAATGACTTCCTGACACTTAAATCTATTCTCGATGTTAACAAATTTATCTTCTTCAGAAACGCTTTCCTTGCCATTGCCAGTCTACATTTTATATCCTCTCTACTTCGACCATCATCAGTTATTTTGCTCCCCAAATAGCAAAACTCCTTTACTACTTTAAGTGTATCATTTCCTAATCTAATACCCTCAACATCACCCGACTTAATTCGACTACATTCCATTATGGATGGCTATAAAACCGAGATAATGCTTGTGTAAAATAAATGAACAATTATTGCCGTCTTCTGTCTGTCATCTACCGCTTCATACCAGGCAGTAACCGAGTGCCCGATCGCGAGAAGTGTGCGTGGAGAACGAGGAGGCGGTAGTCTGGCACAGTGCCACGTGAGGCCACCCAGCCGTGGCCGCGGAAGGCGAGGGCGCAGGAGGAGCCGGCGGGAGCCGCCGACAAATGCTCCGTGACGGCGGCGCGCCGCTATTTCTGGTGTCTGCTGGCTGCTGGCTGCAGATAAGCCCTCCAGCGCCGCGGCCCGAGCCGGCGGGCTGCGACCTGTGGGTGGCTGACCTCCGGTTCCTCGCCTGGAGTTAACACTACGGACGTCTACGGTTTCTTTTCTTGATCGTAATTTCGTTACGCTGTGCATAAGATCAAAGACAAAACAAAAAGAAATAGGGCAGAAAGAGACATGCTCCGATTAAAAAGCGCGTATGTCAGGGATGTCAGCGAGCAAGAAGTTAAGGAAATCATGGAGAAGTTTGGAAAAGAAACTGAAGATCGGATGAAAGTTATAAAAATTTTAATATCTTCCATGCAATATCGTTGTTTCTGTCCCTATCTATTACTGATTATATTTTAGGTTAGTAAGACGTGTATATTTCCATTGTCTATTGTCAAACCACAATTTATGAAAGATGTTTATATTTTAATAATAGGATTAACTAGGAATAATTAATATTTGTCATGTTAGAAATAATTGTGCTAGCAGGGAACGTCTGCACCAAAGTATTGTTGGCAAGAGAAACCGCAAATTCATATAATTTTAAAAAGGGCGGGACAGACCGCGGATGGATACATTTTAAGAAAAGAGCGGGAAAGACCGCGCACTGATACATTTTGCAATGGCAGCAGGAATTGTCTGGACCAGAAAGCATTGTTGGCAGGAGAGACCGCACTTTAGCGTACGTAGGAAGTCAGGAGTAAGCGAGAAGTGAATGAGTCGGTAACAGGTCTAAAGCGAGAGGTTCAGAGAAGCGGTGTGCCTGCCAGCCACCAGCTATGATTTACAAAAGATTATAAACGGATGTGCAGAGACATCAGCTAACTATTATCATAAGAGGAACTAATATTATTGAATTATTTTCCTTGCGAAACTCGAGACTACTGTAGGTATCTTTGCGCAATGCTAGTTGTAAGATTATTGTAAAAAGTAAGTCTCGTTTGAACGTTTGTAAAATCATTTCACTACGAGCAGTAAATATTTGAAGAAACGTTTTCAGAATACAATTAATTTTTGACAGCAATGTTGCATTACTGATTATAATCCATCCCAAAAACCATCAACGTAATACTTTGCAAAAATTTTATTGTTGTCAAGAAAAAGTGTAACAATGAATTACGTAACTTCAGTCAAATTAATTAAAGAATAACGTCGGCTTTGCTATTAAAGAATAACGTCAGCTTTGGTAATAAATACAGCCACTTATGACAGCCCACCAGCAGTTAATAGAGTATAGTAAACCAGAGTAAGTATATTCATGTCGCTGTTCGATGTAGCAGTCAGATGGCGATCCAGTAACAGTAAAAAAGGTAAGGAACAGTTTTGGGTTATTGCAGATAACGACTGAGGGCCACGACGACGACACATTCTACGTTTCGTCGAGATAATCAGAAAATCACTTTTAATAAGCAGCAATTAAATTTGTATGCGAAAATTGAGAAAGAGAATAAATTTCCAAGGGAAGATTTCATTTGTTATTATTAAGCAGGAGATAGAAATCCTAAGGAAAGGTTTCAGAGGTTATTGCAGAAGGGATGATTGCGTAAAAAAAATGAGATGTAGAGGAGACGGGAAGGTTTCATGTTGTAGTGGAAGTAATAATCAGTGTTCTTTAGTTATGAGAAATAAATCTTAATACTTGATTGACATTTAGTGACAGCCGTTGTGACAGATCATCAGTGATTTTGTTATTTGTGTTGCTATATATTTCTTTTGTGACTATATTCTTTCTTTGTTATTTGTTGTTAATCAGTTTGTGTTCCTGAGTAGCTCCGAAAGAATATAATCAGTAAACAAATAGACAGCAACAGAAATAACAAAATCACTGCTAATCCGTCACAACAGCTGTCACTAAACGTCAACTAAAGACGAAGATTTATTTCTGTTCACTACTAAAATAAAAGTCAGAACATAATACAAAACTGATTATTGCTGCTACAGTAACGTAAAATATAAAAAGTAATAGATACACAACAACAGAAACAACGATATTGTATGGAACTCGGGACTTTAAAACGTATGTGTAATCATATACTACTATAACTTAGAGTTAGTACAAGAAATGTACCAAAATTTAAACGATGTACTGTTATAGATAACATGACGATGGCTGTGTAGTTTAATATGTCTACAGTTCAAATAAAATAACATCCATAGCAGTGTAACTTGTTATATAAATACACTCCTGGAAATGGAAAAAAGAACACATTGACACCGGCGTGTCAGACCCACCATACTTGCTCCGGACACTGCGAGAGGGCTGTACAAGCAATGATCACACGCACGGCACAGCCGACACACCAGGAACCGCGGTGTTGGCCGTCGAATGGCGCTAGCTGCGCAGCATTTGTGCACCGCCGCCGTCAGTGTCACCCAGTTTGCCGTGGCATACGGAGCTCCATCGCAGTCTTTAACACTGGTAGCATGCCGCGACAGCGTGGACGTGAACCGTAGGTGCAGTTGACGGACTTTGAGCGAGGGCGTATAGTGGGCATGCGGGAGGCCGGATGGACGTACCGCCGAATTGCTCAACACGTGGGGCGTGAGGTCTCCACAGTACATCGATGTTGTCGCCAGTGGTCGGCGGAAGGTGCACGTGCCCGTCGACCTGGGACCGGACCGCAGCGACGCACGGATGCACGCCAAGACCGTAAGATCCTACGCAGTGCCGTAGGGGACCGCACCGCCACTTCCCAGCAAATTAGGGACACTGTTGCTCCTGGGGTATCGGCGAGGACCATTAGCAACCGTCTCCACGAAGCTGGGCTACGGTTCCGCACACCGTTAGGCCGTCTTCCGCTCACGCCCCAACATCGTGCAGCCCGCCTCCAGTGGTGTCGCGACAGGCGTGAATGGAGGGACGAATGGAGACGTGTCGTCTTCAGCGATGAGAGTCGCTTCTGCCTTGGTGCCAATGATGGTCGTATGCGTGTTTGGCGCCGTGCAGGTGAGCGCCACTATCAGGACTGCATACGACCGAGGCACACAGGGCCAACACCCGGCATCATGGTGTGGGGAGCGATCTCTTACACTGGCCGTACACCACTGGTGATCGTCGAGGGGACACTGAATAGTGCACGGTACATCCAAACCGTCATCGAACCCATCGTTCTACCATTCCTAGACCGGCAAGGGAACTTGCTGTTCCAACAGGACAATGCACGCTCGCATGTATCCCGTGCCACCCAACGTGCTCTAGAAGGTGTAAGTCAACTACCCTGGCCATCAAGATCGCCGGATCTGTCCCCCATTGAGCATGTTTGGGACTGGATGAAGCGTCGTCTCACGCGGTCTGCACGTCCAGCACGAACGCTGGTCCAAGTGAGGCGCCAGGTGGAAATGGCATGGCAAGCCGTTCCACAGGACTACATCCAGCATCTCTACGATCGTCTCCATGGGAGAATAGCAGCCTGCATTGCTGCGAAAGGTGGATATACACTGTACTAGTGCCGACATTGTGCATGCTCTGTTGCCTGTGTCTATGTGCCTGTGGTTCTGTCAGTGTGATCATGTGATGTATCTGACCCCAGGAATGTGTCAATAAAGTTTCCCCTTCCTGGGACAATGAATTCACGGTGTTCTTATTTCAATTTCCAGGAGTGTATATTATTCTTAGAGAAAGGAAACTGGTTTTGAAAAACAAATTTGTTAACATCTTTTCTAAAGCTAAATGTCTAGAGTCAAGCTTTGAACGGATGTGAAAGGCGATGACAAGCAATTTAGCCAAGAAGGGCATATGTAATGTCTTGCTTCGCCCATGGTTTCTTCACAGAAATGAGAACAGCGAGAAGGATTGATGGCTATGAAGTAGATGAAGTTAAGGAAGTCCACTACCTAGGCAGCAAAATAACGAATGATGGATGGAGCAAAGTGGACATCAAAAGTAGACTAGCACTAGCAAAACGGCCATTCCTGGCCAAGAGACGTCTACTAGTATCAAAAACAGGCCTTAATTTGAGGAAGAAATTTCTGGGAACGTGCATTTGGAGCACAGCATTGCGTGACAGTGAATCATGGACTGTGGGAAAACCGAAACAGAAGAGAATTGAAGAATTTGAGATGTGGTGCTACAGACGAATGTTGAAAACTAGCTGGACCAATAAGATAAGGAATGAGGAAGTTCTGCTGAGAATCGGAGAGGAAAGGAATATGAGGAAAACGCTGATAAGGAGAAGGGACAGGATGATAGGACATCCGTTAAGACATCAGGGAATGACGTCCATGGTACTAGAGGGAACTGTAGATGGCAAAACCTATGGAGGCAGACATAAATTGGATACGTCCAACAAATAGCTGAGGACGTAGGTAGCAAGTGGTGCTCTGAGACGAAGAGGTTGGCACAGAAGAGGGCCGCATCAAACCTGTCAGAAGGCTGATGACTGAAAAAAATGTAGTGCTAAAGAAGAATGCTGCAGATTAATTGGACAGATGGAATAATTAATCAGGAGGTGCGGAACTCAGCTGAGGAGAAGAGAAATTTGTAGCAAAACTTGATTAAGAGAAAGGATCAGTTGGTAGGATACATTCTGAGGCATTAACACACAGAAGTCAGGGATGCAGTCTGTCTCACTTACTCTTCAACTTGTACTTCGAAGAAGCAGTGAAGTAAATAATTGGAAGTTCAGAAAAAGAATTAACATTCATTATCAAAGGATATCAAAGACAAGGTTCATTGTTGACTTTGCTGTTATCTATGAAAGTGAGAAAGACTACAGGACCCGTTGAACAGATAGAACAGCATACAGAGAACAGAATTTGGAGTGGCAAAAAAAAAATAAATAAATATGCGAGAGTACTGAGGGGTGACAGCCATGAGATTAGCGTAAGGTCGAAAATGAAATCACTGTACAGTAATATCTGCATAAAAGGCAATATTGGCAGAGGAGTCACCAGATTAGAGCATTCTAGGGAGCCATTAATTACATCGCAATTATTAAAAAAAAAGATTCTGATTGTAACATACAGCCACGTGACTGAACTATGTGCTACGGAAAGCGATAATAATACATTACCGAATACCAGAAACTTGGGAGCAACGGTCACTGTACAGTTTAAGATTCACATTAACTGTAACATCCAAAGCGAATTCTCAATATGGTAACTAGAGGATGTACTGAAGAGGTCGTCAGTTAGAGTAATACAACTGTGAGGCGTATAACAACATTTTCCACAGGGCTGAGGGGCATAACCGATTGCTTACTAAAAAAAGTAATATGTCAAATATTGATTTCGATAGAGATACACATGTTCATAATTAGAGGCAGATACCACCGTTTTGTCCAAATGTATTCGATGTATCTACACGGATAATATTGACGTGCTTGTTCTTCATATACATTGAAGATTGGTGGGATAATCACTGTGGTTCGACTACTTCACGTAGTTAACTGTTTTCTTGAGATTTAAAAACCTGAACATCAGTCATTTCTCTGTTACATGAAACAGCATGTGTGGTATGGTATTAACTGCTGGATCATGTTAAAGCGCGCTAGAGCCTGCGAATTACGACATTGTTCTTTGCTACTAACGATTCACAACCTTTTGGCGTTAATCATTAGCTGAGCAACGATACACACATTGCACAGCGCGTGAAATTACGCCAGCTACCAAGCGTAATGAAATCTGCTATAGAATTAAAAAATAATAATGATTTAAATGCATTCATTGATTCAAACTGATTTTCCGATGAAATTATTTGTGGGAGGGAGATAATTTTACATTCATCCTAATAGGTCTCTGGGCTCAGTTTGCTAAATTCAACGTTTTACTTGATAAAGAATTCCACGTGTGTGAATCATCTCAACTGTCATCAGACTTGTGCTGTACTTGCGGAATAGTGTACGATAAACATTTGTCAAAGGAGCGTTCTATACACGGAAGACATGAGTTCATTATCAAATGTTGGCTATCTGCAATATTTATACAAACGTGTGTAAGTACCTGAAGATGGGCAATGATTCCCGAAACACTCCTTTCTGTTGGAGTATTCTTTTTTTTTTAATTAATGTAGTTATGTTGCGAGAAAGTCAACATGATGTCTGAAATAGGGTTTTGTTGTACTGTAAATCCAAGAGTCATTCAGTTGTGTTCGAAAATCCTTCGAATGCATTCTCAAATTTGCCGGTTCACTTTACAAGCTTAGGTCATCACGAGAATCAGTGTCGGCTGCAGCCGTTTTATACTGCGCAGTAACTGTCGCCAACAGTCGGCTTTCAGCGTAATGGAAGAACACCCTCGATCACCGTCTGCCATGCCTCAGTGTTGTTTTCTTCCTGTTTTTCTCTGTCCCACTTAGGAAATGGACAGACGGAAGCACTCACAGCCTCTGAAAGTGACTTGTAGGGACAGCGGAGTAATATCTTTCCTGCAGCGAAGAACCTGTTGGTTGTAATACGTTATTGTCTCTTGTCAGCTGCAGGAACAGCGGAAAAACAAAAATTCTCAACTAGATATATGATCTCTTGCTCCATGATCTCTTTCAGACTAGGATAAATAGAACCAGTGGAACAATATAAAGACCGTTTTCTTTGATCTATTCCGTATTTCCCACCTTTTTAACTTTAAATTTCATTCCAGCTACATGAGATGACTGTATCACAGTCTGCTGATAAAATTTCATACACCGTTGGCTGTCAAAATTACGAGGTGATATTCAAAAGTTCTAACAATACATTAATTAAAATTATTACGTCTAATCGTTGCTCTGCACCATCACCAAAGTTTTGCCATTGTCTGTGACTAAACCGAATCCTACATTTCTGCCGGTCTTGAAATGCATTCTGGAAGCTTTTCTTTCTTACCATGTTTAGCATCCTCTACCCCGATCTTCTCTACTTTATCAAATCTACGCTCTTTCAAATTGTTTTTCATCTTGGAGAAGATGAAGAACCATGGAATGTGTCTACGGCGAAGATAAATAACTCTTATGTTTCTTTTAGTAAAAAGTCTTGAAGAATGTACGCCTTCTGTAGTCGTGCGTTGTCATGATAGAGTTCACTGTCGTTCGTACGCCACTTCTGCGGAGGCCTGCTCTTGATGTTCTTCCTCAAATACCTTAGAACTCTATTGATCACCTGACCAGGAGGGATCAAGCTTTGTTAATAATACAGCCAACATTATATCCTTACGTAGATATAATTTAAAGTACCCAGCGGCTTTTATCTGTCTATATGTGAAGGCTAGTCTCAGAAATTACTGTAGGGATTTTGATGCAATTGGCACTAATGGAACGATTCACGAGGAGGGTTTATGCACATAATATATTCTTATAATAATGAGTCGATATAGAAGAGACAGGGGATCCAGTATAAGAATAAGAATTTAAAATAGCTTTGGAATACTCAAGGTCAAATAAGGCAGAAGGGATAGATTACATTCCAACAGAATCTCAAAAATCATTGGGGGGAAGTGGCAACAAAACAACTATTCTCGTTGGTGTATAGAACGTATGAGCCTGATGATGTACCATCTGACTTCTGTAAAAATACTATCCACGCAATTCCGAAGGCTGCAAGAGCTGACAAGGACGAGAATTATCGCACAGTCAGTTTAACAGCTCATGCATCGAAGTTGTTTACAAGAATAATATAGCAGAATGGAAAAGAAAATTGAGGACGTATTATGTGGCGATCAGTTTGGCTATAGGAAAGGTAAAGGCACAAGAGAAGCAGTTCTTATGTTGAGGTGGTTAAGTTAGCAATACTAAAGAAAAATGAAGACACGTTCATGGGATTTGTCGACCTGGAAAAAACTTTCGACATTGTAAAATGGTGCATGATGTTAGAAAATCTGAGAGAAATAGGGGTAAGCTATAGGAAAAGAGGGGTAATATACAACTTGTACAACAGCCAAGAGGGAATAATAAGAATAGAAGGCAAAGAACGAAGTGCTCATATTAAAAAGAGTGTAAGATGGGAACATAGTCTTTCGCCCCTTCTGTTCAGTCCACACATCAAAAAAAGCAATGATAGGAATAAATTCAAGGTGAAAGTATATCAGAAGAGACCTCCACTCTCTCGTACTCTTACGGATTTATGGACAGTCCTGCATGATTCATGGTGTCAATTGTCTCCAGTACTACTTGGACATTAGTCAAATCCACGCCACGTCGTGTTGCGGTACTTCCGCGTGTTCGCGGGGTCCCTACACGACATTAGGCAGATGTACCAGTTTCTTTGACTCTTCAGTGTAGAAGCATGGATTATTCAGGAGCGCCTTAGTTAGCAATGAGAAACAGTGATATAATCAAATAACTCGATATACAGATTGTGACCCTTAAAAGGAAAGTATTAAGTAATGGTCCCTTGGACCTCACATAGGTTTTTATTCAACACAGCATAAACGCAAGATAGTGCAAATAGATTAATTTTCTAGTGCAAGTGCCGGCCGCGGTGGCCGTGCGGTTCTGGCGCTGCAGTCCGGAACCGCGGCACTGCTACTGTCGCAGGTTCGAATCCTGCCTCGGGCATGGGTGTGTGTGATGTCCTTAGGTAGGTTTAAGTAGTTCTGAGTTCTAGGGGACTGATGACCTAAGATGTTGAGTTCCATAGTGCTCGGAGCCATTTGAACCATTTCAACCAATCTAGTGCAAGTAGAACATTTGCAGGCAGTAATGAATGTGAACGAGGGGCTTGGAGATAAGCAACAAAATCACAAAAATTGCACCTAAATCTCAAAGCTGAAAAGCTGCGAACAAGTCTTCATAAAGTGATAAACTGGCTTTAGTCGAAATATTCAGACACTGATAACATGACTGAAGGACTAAGTCCATTAATATTCAGAGTTTCAGAAATTCTGATCTTAGTCAATACAGCAACTTGAACACTATTCGTGAGATTAGACATATTATAAAATTTATACATTGTAAATACACTGTAAGAGGAAAAAAGAAATGACTCACCATGAAGGAATTATCCAAATTGGACGGAAATCAATACACGTGATGTACATGCACAGAAAAACAAATGATTATAATTTCAGAAAAAAATTCACGATTTGTTCAAGAGGAAGAGATTAAAAAATGGAGCAAGTCAGTAATATGTTGATCCACCTCTATCCCTTGCGCCAGCAGTTATTTAGCTTGGCAGTGGTTGACAGAGTTGTGAGCGATATCGTCAGCTATATCGTGCAAAATTCTGTCCAATTGGCACATTAGACGTCAAAATAGCAAGATGGTTAGAGATCCCTGTCCATAATACTACAAACATTCTCAACTGGGGGATGTCCAGCGACCTTGTTGGCCAAGGCAGGAGATGACAATCATGAAGACAAGCAGTAGAAACTCTCACTTTGTCTTGCTGAGACGTAAGCCCAGGATGTCTTGTCATGAAGTATGCGTGCGGAACGATTTGAAGTGGAATGATCATATAAAATTAATTGTTGGTAAGGCGGGTACCAGGTTGAGATTCATTGGGAGAGTCCTTAGAAAATGTAGTCCATCAACAAAGGAGGTGGCTTACAAAACACTCGTTCGACCTATACTTGAGTATTGCTCATCAGTGAGGGATCCGCACCAGATCGGGTTGACGGAGGAGATAGAGAAGATCCAAAGAAGAGCGGCGCGTTTCGTCACAGGGTTATTTGGTAACCGTGATAGCGTTACGGAGATGTTTAACAAACTCAAGTGGCAGACTCTGCAAGAGAGGCGCTCTGCATCGCGGTGTAGCTTGCTCGCCAGGTTTCGAGAGGGATGCGTTTCTGGATGAGGTATCGAATATATTGCTTACCCCTACTTATACCTCCCGAGGAGATCACGAATGTAAAATTAGAGAGATTAGAGCGCGCACAGAGGCTTTCAGACAGTCGTTCTTCCCGCGAACCATACGCGACTGGAACAGGAAAGGGAGGTAATGACAGTGGCACGTAAAGTGCCCTAAGCCACACACCGTTGGGTGGCTTGCGGAGTATAAATGTAGATGTAGATGTAGAAGGGCAACACAACAGCTCGTAGAATATAGCCGCCATATGGCTGTGCAGTAAGGGTGTCGCGGATGACAGTCAAAGGGGCCCTGCTATGAAATGAGATGGTAACCGTGACCGTTACTCCCTGCTTTTCGGCCATACGGCGAGTGATGATGAAGTTGGTATCCATCTGTTGTCTGAGTCACCTCCAGACACTTCTTCACCGGTCAGCAGAGTTCATTTCGAAGTAGTACTCATCACCGAAGACAATTCCATTTTAGTCAAAGACATTCCAGGCTGAAGACATGTCTGGAGACGGCACAGACATCAGTGGGTTACCAACCTGACTCAACCATCTTATGGCCCGACAACTAGGAGTTATGGGCAGATGTGCCGTTTTGTTGCAGTACACCTCTGGTTGTCATCCCATGCACCCTTACGTCGACGGTATTCTACGCCCCAATTTTTTACTTTTCCTGCCAGGCCGTCCTGGGATTACATTTCAGAACGCCCGCCTGCACACTGCGAGATTTTCTACTGCTTGTCTTCGCGCTTGCCCAAACACTACCTTGGTCATCAACGTCGCAAGATCACCCCAGCTGAGAACGTTTGGAGTAGTATGGACTTCCAACCAGCTCGAGATTTTGACGCTCAAACGAGCCAGTTGGACATAATTTGGCATGATATCCCTTAGGAGAGATTCTATCAATTAATGTGAAGCCGAATAATGGGTTGAATAAGAGCGAGAGACGGACCAACATGTTATTGACTTAGTTGGTGAAGATCTTTCTCTTGAATCGTAGATGTAATTATTATGTTGCAGAAATTTCACTCAATAAACATATGGCTTGATAAGTAACTGGCGATAATCGTTTGTCTACATGTGGAGAAACCTTTGATTTGATATCCTTATTAAACTTACTTAATAAATAAATTATAACTGTTTGTTTAACGTTAATAGAAATATGGTCATTCCGTAACTGGGATCAAGATCTACATAAAAGTACAACATGATACATTGCATGTCTGAGTCATCTGTTATTGATTTGACAAGCAATTTTAGTGTAAAACATTAATAATAATTTTATACAAATCATAATAATATTAGTGAGCTTGCCTCACTATCGCCAATTAGACATGTCTTCAGGTTTTTGTATCATCTGTGTAGGCAGTTAATATATTTTCAGAGAACATACAAAGTTTCGTTTTTAGCTTACCCAGTTCCTGAGTCGTCTTGTCTCGTTTCCTGTGTACAAGGGCTTTCTGAAAGTGGTGTTTCCGACGGTTTTGTAGGTGCTGTAGGTACTGTGGTTACTGTGGGATTTCCGACCAACTAGTTTTGCAGTGCGGTTTTTCAGACCAGAGTCTCCCCCCATGTAGATTTACGACAGTCGTCCATCAGCTGCGGACGTTTGTATATTTGTCAGGCAGCGTGCTTGCCAACTGCCTTCGTTTTCGGATAGTTCCATAGGTCTGAACTATACATCGTGTGTAATGGAAATGACAGAACAATGAAAGGGAAGCCGTGGAAGCAGAGATGGTCACAACTAGTGGGTGAACAGAAAATGTGATGAGTATACAAACAGGCTGTGCAGGAAATCCGAACGGAGTATTTGCTGAGACTGTCTGAAAATTGCAAATATTAGAATCGTGGCTGAACAGCACATTCGACCAGTCCGAGTTTGTGCTCCGTCTCTGCTGACTTCGATGTTGATGGAATGTTAGGCCATAATCGTCCTTCCTTTCTTTAAGTAATAAGAACAGTGTACCCCGAGACATTCCTTTCTTCTGATTGCAATTTTCACTTCAACCAATGACTGTGGAAGAATACACAATAACTTTGGTTAACAAAGTAATGAAGCGATGTACACTGATGAACCAAAACATTATGACCACCTGCTTAAAAGCTTGTTTGTACGTCTTTGGAACGAAATCCGTCACTGATTCTGCATGCTAGGGATCCAACAGTTTGATGGCAGCTTTGTGGTGGTATGAGGTAACCCATGTCTACGCACAAGTCACGCAATTCGCGTGAATAACCGGCCGCTGATTTGCGCAAGCGGTGATGGCGCCCGATAGCGGCCCAGATGGGTTCCATAGGATTTACATCAAGCGAATTTGGTCACCGAGACATCAACATGAGTTCGCTATAATGGTACTCAAATCACTGTAGCACAGTTCTGACTTCGAGACACGGGCAGTTATACTGCAGATAGATGACACACCCGTCGGGAAAGACATCAAACATGAACGGATGCAGTTGGTTCGCAGCTGTCAGCGTGTCTTCGACAACTACCACAGGTCCCACACTAGTGCAGGAGAATGTCTCCCATAGCAAAATACTGCTCCCATCAGCCTGCGTCTGTGGCTCGCTGCTCGTTTCGAGCTGCTGTTCTCCTCGATGAAGACATTTGTGGAGACGACTGTCGACCTAGTCTCGCAAAAATGTGTTTCACCTGCAGAGCCGACACACTTCCATTGATCGACGGTCGAATCCCGATGGTCCCGTGCCCAGTGCAATTGCAATTGACGATGCTGCGGAGCTCCATGTTCAAGAATATAACGTAAACGGAGTGCTCCGAAACACTTGTGCGTACACCAGCATTGTGCTCTTTCGGCAGAGATGCCACAGATCAGCATCTATTTTGCTTTACAGAACAGACATGTTCTGTGACGCGTCGTGGACGTCCAGCCACTTATAGCCTAGTGGTAGTTTCACTCTCCTACCTCTTTCCATACACGCTCACGATAGTAGCACGTGAACATTCGACCAGCTTCGCCGTTTTCGAGATACCCGTTCAAGGTCCTGCATAATAATTTGTCAAAGTCGCTTATATCATTGGATTTCCTCATTTTCAGCCTATATCTTCACCAAGTTGTTACCGCACCACATGCAAGCAACGCCACCAGGCGGTATCCAACATCGCGGTGGGCAGTGGTCATAATGTTTTGGATAATCAGTGTAGAAGAAGTCCGATTGTTTTGTTGCACGTGTGATACAGTGGGACATCTTTCACTAAGCAGTGTTGACGAAGCATGGCTGGTAATATTGTAAGAAATTCACAGTGGAGGGAAAGTGATGAAGCTCAGAGACAGTATTTTCAATGAGTTCATGGAAAAGCCTAGTACACAGATTGAAACGTCGAATGTTTTTAACCAGATTGGTTAAGAGAGTACACTTCTAAATATATCAGAAACACAAACTCGCGATTTCGATGTCACTGAGCCATTATAACCTGCCGAGTAGTCTCCCCAGCTGCTTACAGCTTGCTTCAATAGCACGTGTGTTCTGCCTAGTGCCAAGGTATATTTACCTGGCCCAACCCTGTCACAGCCAATAGCCTGTGTGCTGCCAGTAACACCCATCGCTAAAACAAATATTCTGCATTCACATTCAATACTTAGTGGATGTCGCAAGAGGATATTCAGATCCTCACATAGTATAATCATACTTCAGATTTCCTTAGATTCTCTAAAGTGCTGCTTGTGATTGCAGAGAGATTGTAGAACATGTACACCCCTTCATAACTATCATGTTTCCCGAAAGCAGTAACATTTTTCAAGAAGATAATGCTCCATGTCATAAGGTGGTTCTAAAAACGCAGTGGCGAGTTCCAATTGATGTGCTGGCCCCCAATTCGCCAGATCTGAACCCAATCGAACACATCTGGGATGTGATCGACCATGGCGTCAGAACTGATCGCGCCCTCCCATGAATTTACGGGTATTAGGTAACTTATGTGTGCTGATGAAGTGCCAGCCCTCTCCAGTGAACTACAAGGACGTCATCGCTGCCATTCCGCGAGGTGTCACGCTGTCATCCGTGTCAAAGGTGGACATACCAGCTATTAGGTCATAAAAGGTCATAAGCAAATCGAACACAGATTTGAACAAAATGAAGATAATAGCAAGGATGAAGTATCCTACGTGACCCAAGATTCAAAAACACACGCTTTGTCGATCCCAGATCTTGTGCTGGGGCAATATCTACAATAAGACATTTATCAGCAGTCTTGCTGCTGCTGCTGCTGCTGCCACCAATAGCAGCGAACCAGATACTGATACTTCTCTTGAAGCAATATATTACTTTCGGACTCATCAAAGCAAAAAGAAGAGAAAGGTGAATCACTCGCCTTTTACAGCTTGCTCTGGCTTATTAAAACATATGTAAAGGACCAAATGTGGACTATTCCGTCAGAGTAATGGTACGCCAATAAAATTAGCTAGGAAAAGGAGGTTGACTTCCAAAATTTGTGGAATTCTAGAAACTGTTTGATTTCTTCCATTGTTGACTCTTGTTCGTTTAGTTTTCACTACACTCGTTCTCTCTCTACATAGGTATGCGGAAAACACAAAAGGCTGTGTTTTACAAGTCGTTTGATGCCTTTAAAGACCAAATTCGAAAATGCAGGTTTCGTTTTAGATGGAGAATTTCTATTGCATAGAGTGATATTGGACCGAAAATAAATATTTTGTTCCATAATTAGAAAGTATGAGGACCTCATCAAGTGTTGGTATGGCAGAAGGCTCACGACTGTGTTTGATCGACACCCTCTGTGACAAGTGACAGGAGCACGCAATCAGTGTAGCGACTGCGCAGAGCTACCAAAAGAACTGCACCAGTTGTCACATGCAAGCAAAAAACTTCAGTAAGCATGGTAAAAGTTTCATTTCTGTCGAACAAGCCAGGCGAAGTGGCCGTGCGGTTAAAGGCGCTGCAGTCTGGAACCGCAAGACCGGTACGGTCGCAGGTTCGAATCCTGCCTCGGGCATGGATGTTTGTGATGTCCTTAGGTTATTTGTTTAACTAGTTCTAAGTTCTAGGGGAGTAATGACCTCAGCAGTTGAGTCCCATAGTGCTCAGAGCCATTTGAACCATTTTTTTCTGTCGAACAAACAAAAATAAACAGCGCCTCGTATCTTTATCGACTGCACAATTTTACGATGAACACTTCAATATTAAGCAAGTTACTGACGACGCCGATTCTCGTAGCTACTGTTACTGCTATTGACATTTCTCAGCACTCTGTTGTTGTCGCTTGAGAAGACACCGACCGTCTTGTAATTCTGAGCGCTTCAGCCACATTGTCAACTTTTTCCATTGTAGCCAGGCAAAGGCGGGCAAATTAACGTGGACTAAAGCCCCTTAAATTTCAAATTGTTTCGAGTATCGAAAGACAACTTTTTTTTCCTAAATGCCTTCAGTGGTTGCGACAAGACCTCGTAGTTTTTCGGCAAAGGAAAACTGAAATTCCTCAAGTCATTGCAAACGAAAAACAACCTTTAGAAATCAAAAGAGATATTCAGCGATTCCAGTGCCGCAGTTGATTGATGAGACTCGACAGAAGTTCATAGCTGTCCGGTTCTGCGAAGGTGAAAGAAAGCCATTAAATATGCTTCACTATCAAATCTTTTAAACAATGTACATCAAAGACATGATTCAAAATCATCAGAGGCAACGCTCAGTAACATTTTCTGAGAACCTATTTGCGGTTACAAGCTTGGAAATGCAACCCACTAGAGTCACTGAAATGGGACTTAAAAATATGGCCTCTTGCAAGTTCTCGCTACTAAAGAAGCGCACCTGCGGAACTATTGGAAGCCATTTACCGCACAGGGTACACTGGAGATTGTTCCTGCAGGTAAAACATCACTGAGTGTCCCGCGCTTTGACAAGTATGTCTCCTCGATATCAAGGTATAGTTGACGTCTCAAAGAAAACTTTAAAAATATTCTCACGCCATACGAAACAACTAATTGCCACTAATATATTTTGAGATTGTTGCTGAAATGGGTAAAATAGCAGAAGCATAATAAAGTTTACTTAAAACAAAGCCATTTACAAAATGTGCAACCTGAAGTCTGGCGAGCTTCCTTATATAATGATATTTAATCACTGCTCTAATAGTTCTGATTTTCTCTTTCCAATTTAATCGTGGCATTTCATACTCTTGTCTCATTTTACCGGTTTTATCCAGCCGCATCATTCCCGAATATTGTGCACTTCCATCTAACAGCAATATCTTAGACTTTTCCTGAACCCTGGGAGTGGAAGGACCAGGCAAAATAAGGACTGAACAGCGTCCTTAACAAGATTTGTATTAACACTTCTCAGGAAAAGTAAGTTTACCAAGTAGGTCAACTTGACCTTAACGTATTAAGACGAAACCGCCTAATTAGATACAACAATATAAGAACAATTACTCATATTCTATAAAGCAGTTCTTCAAAGGTTCTTTTTCTCTGTTGAGAGGATAAACGATTAAGAACAAAACTCAAGAACGCTCCAAATAACAGTATTTTATAACAAGCATGATAGCAAAACAGTCTTCAAAACATTCAGGTAGTAAATATCCTTAGAATGTGTTTGATATTTTAAAATGCAAGAAATAATTCAGGTTTACCTAAAAGGAGTTCATTGAAAGGAAACAAAAACAGATTAAGCTGCTTGATATGAAAGCACCATGTATCGGGTAATGTGGTCCGGATGAACGGTCAGGAAGTTATTTATGGCAGGCCTGAAACGCTGCTCACCACACTCCTCCAGTGGGTACACGACCCAAGGCACAACATACGATGATAGCCTGATGAACAGAGAAGTAACTTAACTAAAACTAGTAAAAACATAGGTCATCGGATTACATACTGGCAGCGTAGACAAAACAGTTGTGATAAGTCGCTAAAAGATAATAAGGTAACTGTGTAAGTAGGCTGTTTATGTTTTCTTTATGTAAGTAGGCCGCTTATGTTTTCTTATTGGCAACGTTACGTAGCGCTCTATATGAAAATCACTGGCTGTGCTGTGTGCAGTCTGTGGCTAGTTTGCATTGTTGTCTGCCATTGTAGTGTTGGGCAGCGGCAGCTGGATGTGAACAGCGCGTAGCGTTGCGCAGTTGGGGGTGAGCCGCCAGCAGTGGTGGATGTGGGGAGAGAGATGGCGGAGTTTTGAAATTTCTTAGACTGGACGTCGTGAAATGATATATATATTATGACTATTAAGGTAAATACATTGTTTGTTCTCTACAAAAATCTTTCATTTGCTAACTATGCCTATCAGTAGTTAGTGCCTTCCGTAGTTTGAACCTTTTATTTAGCTGGCAGTAGTGGCGCTCGCTGTTTTGCAGTAGCTTGAGTAACGAGAGATTTTTGTGAGGTAAGTGATTTGTGAAAGGTATAGGTTAATGTTAGTCAGGGCCATGCTTTTGTAGGGATTTTTGAAAGTCAGATTGCGTTGCGCTAAAAATATTGTATCTCAGTTTAAGCACAGTCATGTATAAATTGTTCTAAGGGGACGTTTCATATGTCGACCCTTAGCCAAGGATACCTCACTGGAATCTTCTGATTTTTTTTTTGTAGTTTGTGTAATTAGTGTAGATTTTGTTTATTGCTAGTGCGTAATTGTAGAGAGAATCTCCTTTGTAGTTGCAGTCTTTCATTGTTGTACAGTAAAACAGTTGTGGCATGCATGTATATTTGCACCAAGTATTTCGCAGCTGCGCTTGCAATTAACTAGATATTATTTTCAGTGCTATGTTAATGTGTTCTCTTATTTTTGCTCTTCAAATTGTGCTTTTCTGTGTTGTCGTGTGAAATATTGAGACAATAATGGCGTGTGAAAAACGTAACATTAGGCTCCAAGGTAAACTGATACATAATAGTGACGAAGAGCGTAGCTTATCAGCACCACTGTGTAGTGAATTAACAGACATTCGAAGTAGTAATTTGGTAATTGTGCATAGGGAAATGGAGCGGGCGGCAAATAATGGTGTAGACAGTGAAACAGGTAGTGAACAGGGAAGCATTATCGATCGATCGGTCGGCAACAGCTCGCCTCAGGAATCCGAAATGACAGAACACAATACTGCAAATACTGTAGACTTAGGTTTTGGGTCCTCACCGTTTTCTCAAATGAGTCAAGACACATTTTACTGCTTGTCAAAATGTGAATGTTGCCGGTGAAAATGCACTGCCAAAAAGCATAGAGAAACAGATTCCAGACACTAATACATTATTATTGCAATTAATGCAACAAATGGAACAAAATCAGAGACAAATGGGACAAAATCTTCAAAAGTTAGACACAATGGAACAACACCAGAGACAAACACAGCAACAGTTAGACACAATGGAACAAAATCTTAAAAAGTTAGACACAATGGAACAAAATCTTCAAAAGTTAGACAACACACTTGAACAAACAAGTGAAGATTTAACTACTGAGTTACATAACATTGAATCGAAATGTCAAAAAGTCTATAATGACGTAAAAACACAAATTTGTGAGCATTTTCAACTTATTTTTTCGCGGCATGAAAATGCGTTACAGAATCACGAAGCAGCCATAAAAGAACTGCAAACCATTGTTCATGAAAATCATGAGACCTTGTGGGCTAAAATTGACTCAGTTGCATCCACCAATTCGGTTAAGCAACTTGCAAAAACTCAGGAAAACTTAAAGGTCACAGTAGATTCGATTTCAACACAAATGGACACTCTGAAACTTGGTTCAGAAAAACACACTGAGGAAATGTGTTCACTATCGGAGAAAGTAGCCGAACTTTCGGATCAGGTCACTAACTTATCTACAAAGGTAGATGATGATCTGAATGACACAAGACCTGTAGCCTTCACTGACACAGAAGAGTATGAACAAATTAGAAAACTCAAACAAAATCAAAATCAAATCAATAGACAGTACAAAAGAGAAATCCGGGAAGTACAAGATCAGTTGACGCAGGTAATACAAGAATTAAATATTTCAGAGGACACTCGTGCTCCAGTACGGGAAGAGGGACATAGAAATACGGAACAACCCCAAAATAATAACACAGGACACTTCGGAAATTATGAAAGAAATTGGCAAGGCGTATTGGATTTTGTGATGGAACCGCCGAAACGAAGTAACAATGAGCGATGTGCGACTCGTCGACACGATGATTTCGACTATAAGCTGTTCATTACTACACGTAAATTCAAACCATTTAAGAATTCTGGCAACGACATTCATCCACAAGCATGGCTTCATCAATTTTCTCATTGTTTTCCTCCCAACTGGTCATTGGAGCACAGGTTAGAATTTATGTGTGGCTACTTGGAGAATGAACCAGCTGTAAGAATGCGATCGGTCATTCACGATTGTCACAGTGAAGGAGAATTTTATCATGCCTTCCTCTCAGCGTACTGGTCTCAAGCCACACAAGACCGAGTAAAACATGGCATCATAATGATGAAACATTTCGAACAATCTGAATTTTCCAGTCTTGTGAAATATTTTGAAGACATGTTGCACAAGAATCAGTACCTGTCAAACCCATACAGCCCCTGAGAACTCATCCGCATTTGCTTAATCAAACTGCCTGAACATTTACGACGTATTATTTTAGCAGGACGTAGCAAAGACGACATTGAAGCTTTTCAGGGACTGTTACAAGAATTAGAAATTGACACAGACAGTCGCCGGATGCGAAAACAGGAAAACAATCACTACAGGTCACATACGTCACAATTCCGCGACGACAGAAACAATAACTGGACACGACAAGGCTATTCTTACAACGTAAATCGTGACCAAAACAGACACCACCCGTTTGACAACCGTTGGCAAGGTAGTAATAGTTACAGAGAAAGATCGCATTACTGTAGTAGTGAATACGACAGAGACAATCAGAGAAACAGACAATATGGGAACCAAAACAATTATTATTACGGGAGACAAAATAACTTTAGATGCAACAGTTCAGCGCGCAGTTACGATTCCGGGAGAAATTCTCCACCACATGACCGACAAACAAGAAACTATGTAAACTACCAACAGAACGATAGACCTGAATTCCATCAGAACTGGCGGGATTCAAACAGAGCAGGACACTTTTGACAACGTGAATTTGTAGAAGTTCGACCTCCAAATCCCAATAACGACGTGCGCCAACAAAGGAACAGACAATGACTCGCACCGCAGGCAGCCGTACGCGCCAGCTGGCTCAGAGAAAAATAACATAGACGATAACCTTGAGACAAATTTTAGCACTCCTCACCAACGTATACCGCATGATAATTCCGTTCAAGTTGAACTTCTGCGTACTAGGAGGAGTAAAGGTTTACACCACATTTCACATGTAAAACCCTTTATTGAAAGATAATCTGCTTTTTAACTTTGTCTTCGCCATATAACTTTTCACTTTACATCGCTAGTATGCTTTGTCAGACTTAGAATCTGTTTGCGGTGTTTGTTTCATATCTGCACAGTTTTTCTGTATTTTTCTGGAAAGTAAAACATGTTTTAATAGTAACTTTTGTGGTATAGCTACAATCAGACAGCCTCTTTCGTAGCACAACAATACGTTACAGTGCGGTACTTTCCTCATCACGGCAATAAGCGTAATAACTAAGATATCTATACGCAAAGCATTTCACTTTTGTGTATCATGAGGTAAGTACATTGGCTTCTGCAGAGCTTAGCTTTCGTAGGACGATAACTACGATACTCCCACAGAGATTATCTTACAACAAGACGCACATTTAGCGCTACAGGACACGTATTTGAGTGATTAATTTTGTACTTAAATCATTTATTTTTAAAGATATTTGAAGTACAATGATACAAAGGTTTTCCGTAATACATTTCATTCCATTCTTGTAATCTGTAACACCTGAGGGTATAATTACAGTAATCCTCAGGGGGGTACACGCCTACTTTGTGTATCATGTGTTTGGCAAGCACAAGGAGCCCTAGCTAATATCATTACCATATTCGTCTAACACATAAATTACACAGCTATCTGATCATTTAACTGAAAGAGACAAACTTTTTTACTATGTCAGTGACAGATGTTTACGCAATTACACACCTGGATAACTTCACACTTACGAAATTGTATTTTGTCTGTACTTTGTGAACTGTTCATATTTTTTTGGACCCATTGTGATATTATGAGAGCTTTGAATGATATATTTGGCATGGGATCACGATTTTTAAAGTACGTTTGAGGTAGATGACACTACTGAAATGAGCAGAGAATTTTTTTTAGGTTTTGAAATTATTGGAGGAAGCTATGACGATTTTGAGAGTTGACTGAGGTGTTATGATGTTATTACTACGATGACTATGTGTATTATGCTGTTGCGGTAAGTTTATGATCCATAAGCTGATGCTATATGAGTTATTTGATTATGCTACATATCTGTTATGATGAAATATTGAAGAAGTGTTGACGAATAAGGTAAGGAATAATGAGTAGTGGTTAGGGACTCTGGTTTGTGAAAAAGGTTGTTGGAAACCAAGAATCGTACTTTAAGAGTTATGAAATGTATGTAAATGCATGAATGTATTACAATGCAGACGAAAATTTTTTGGACACTGTTATATCAATTGCATTTTGTTTCTACAGATTTGTAATGCAAATTCTTGGCCTGTGAAATATTTTATATGAGACTGTCAATGTAGCGGAAACTGCTGTCGTAAATATTTCGGTAAGAAAGTTAAGTGACCATCTTCACGTAATGCGTCGTGGGCACCCAGCTGTGCGGCAGACGCCCGAAAAAAAATCCATTAATGTGTGCCTTTCAGAGGCACAGGATAGAAAAAAGAAAGGGAGGCCATTATCCTCGCTATTGTTATTCCTTTGTAGAAAGCATCGCAAATACGACACGCTCATTACTTGGAACCATAAATCGTACTTTGTGCTACTTACTGAAATGCTTATGAATTGATGGGAAATATTCTTACATCTGCAAACCTGATTATGACAAGTGTCTTTCTATGAGAGTTGAGAGCTGCTGACTTACGAAATGCCACATAGCTATAGAATGATGTTTTTATGCTTTGATTTGCATAACTGCTTATTTCATTTGATACCTATTTTCCAGCTGTGTTGCAGCATTAGTTTTAAAAAATAAACTTAGATGCATTTGCTAATGTGAACACTTTCTGTCAACAGATCTATTAAATAATTATTTTATGATCCACATTCTTCGAAAAAGGAGCTCTTGAAGTGGAAAGAACAATAAGAAGGTACTGATAACAATAACTGCATATATAATTTTCTTTTCAAGTACTTGGTAATTTTGTAGAATTAGTTCTTGTGGTGCACGACTTTAATTACATAGACATTAAGATGTGAATAGACATTTCCCTTATCTGCATTGTCTTTAGTGTAATATATATATTTTTTTTTTTTTGCTTGAGCTATGTCATAGCATTTACTGCTGCTGTTTGCCAGGCATAGTGCTACTAAATTTCACTTTGTAATACTCTGTTAAGCTAGTTTTACTACGGATTTATTTTTCTTGTTGCTGCACATTGGCTCATATTAGTTGTAATGTTGCATTGCTTGGTAATTTAGATTTACTGTAGCTTGCTTTGCAATTTTCCATTTTTTTGTCATTGCTGTTTGTGTTAATTGTTTTGTGCTGCTGCATTGCCTCGTCCCTTAGTTTAGCATCTGAGCTCAGTAGATTTAAGTTAGCTTAAGAGGGGGTAGACTATAAGAGAATGAGTTGCGATTAATTGGAAGAAATGCAGTGAGAAGTTATACAAAAAAGTACAGAAAGCAGGTATAGGTAGGATTTTCTTGGAAATAAATGATGAGGTAAGATAATGAAAAATAAATAATGACGTAAGAAAAATGTGAATATATAAATACAGAAAGCATGCTTGGATAGGATTTTTTGGTGGAAACAAATGTTGAAATAAGACGAAAAATCTAAGGAATGAAGTTTCGGGTTGGACTGCAGTACCAAATGTTACACTGAAAACAAACCCTGCCCTTTCCTCTTGTGTTATTCTACTATTTGTTGGTGTACTCTTGTATATTTGTGGTTTTCCTGTCTTTATGTGTTTAACTGATATGAGTTATGTTGTAGAATTTTTCTGATATGTTATTTTCTTTGTAAAGATGTTTAGACATTTATTCTATTCTGTTTTAATGCTCATGTGTAAAGTTGATGTCTCAAAAGTTATTTTGATCTTTTATGTATTTACTTATGTCATAATTCCTGTAACACTGATGTATAAGTTAGTTCTATTCCCTTGTAAAGCCTGCATTACTACAAATGTTATCTGTATTGTTATGTTCTTTAATGATGTATTTTCTACCTTTGTTATTGTATTCTTATGTTATTAAATTGTAATTGGCACCAGTTCATCAAATTAAGTAACTTGTAAGTTACATTTCACTGCACACGTTTCTGTTGGTCATAGTATATGGACAATATGTGAGAAGTAGGGACTGTTAGTGTTTGCACGTGTGTTAATAATTCTGCAAGGGACTGGATAACAGCATTGCTGGTTCTAAGGACAATTCCAAAAACTTTGTGAGTGCACAAGTGGTGGTTTATGGACTTGCTATATTCTCTGCAAGACTCTTCGATGGTGATTGTGCACCTGCACAGTCGCAGCAGATGGCTGCTGGCCATCTCTACAAGGACTACAGTGGGTCTGCACCTATGGTGGCCCACCAGTACCATTATCTCTACAAGGACTACAGTGGGTGTGCATCTTTGATGACCCACCAGCACCATTATTTCTACAAGGACTGCAGTGGGCCTGCACCTCTGGTGGCCCACCAATACCGTAATCTCTACCAGGACTACAGTGGGTCTACTCTGTGATGACCTACCTACCAATCTTCTTCAAAACGTCGAATGACTCTGCTGTGGGTTTGCTCTGTTGTGGCCCATTACCTGTCTGCATGTCAAGAGTCTGCACTGTCTTTCCGTTGGAAGGACAACACTACTTCTTCAAGACTGCATGGAAATCCACTACTTCCGTGTGCATTGTCTTTTACTGCTCAGACTTTGAAAAAAAAAAACACACTGAAATTTTACTGTGATGAACAATCTGGACTGTCTTTATGGACTGTGAGAAAATTTTAGCTTTTGACCAACATTGTATAAATAAGTGTGTGCATTTGATATCTTTGTTATTGTATTTATGAAAAATTTTTTCAAATCATTATTGGCCACTGCCCAAAACAATTTGTAAAATTTTTTGTGGGGAGCATGGGGGCTATGTAAGTAGGCTGTTTATGTTTCCTTTATGTAAGTAGGCTGTTTATGTTTTCTTATTGGCAACGTTACGTAGCGCTCTATATGAAAATCGCTGGCTGTGCTGTGTGCAGTCTGTGGCTAGTTAGCATTGTTGTCTGCCATTGTAGTGTTGGGCAGCGGCAGCTGGATGTGAACAGCGCGTAGCGTTGCGCAGTTTGGGGTGAGCCGCCAGCAGTGGTGGATGTGGGGAGAGAGATGGCGGAGTTTTGAAATTTCTTAGACTGGATGTCGTGAATTGATATATATATTATGACTATTAAGGTAAATACATTGTTTGTTCTCTACAAAACTCTTTCATTTGCTAACTATGCCTATCAGTAGTTAGTGCCTTCCGTAGTTTGAATCTTTTATTTAGCTGGCAGTAGTGGCGCTCGCTGTTTTGCAGTAGCTTGAGTAACGAAGATTTTTGTGAGGTAAGTGATTTGTGAAAGGTATAGGTTAATGTTAGTCAGGGCCATGCTTTTGTAGGGATTTTTGAAAGTCAGATTGCGTTGCGCTAAAAATATTGTGTGTCAGTTTAAGCACAGTCATGTATAAATTATTCTAAGGGGACGTTTCAACTGGACAAGGAAACCACCTCCACTTACTCCTAATTGTAAATACGTTCAGCCGGCAACCCAGATTCAGCTTCAAATCAAACCATGAGGTGGAAACGGTAAATATCTAACCATCGTGCCGACGGAAAACATAGGTGGAAGGGAGACACGAGAGTTTGGCTGGCGAACCTCAGCTATGTAAAATGCAAGCTTGGCTTGAAAGTCTAACCAACCAAAAACATGCAGCGAAATTTGCCTCGAAAAACGCATAAGCTTGTGGTCTCCAAATATCAAAAGAAAACGACTTGCCAAAAAAATTGGACGTTATGAATAATGACACACTGAATGTGAAAAAACTTACATAACCTACAGCATTCAAAAACCTCAATAATTTAAAGCATACAATCAAATCACAACTCTATGAAAATTACCAAATTAAAGCTGTTATGTTTTCATACGAGCGACACAGTCCTCAAATCGCCTGGCCAGACGCAGGAACAGGTAACAACAATAGCAGGATGCTGAAACAAGTCCGAGATAGAAGCAGCAAGACACAGACGCTCGCAGGAACCGAACCAGCCAAAGTTATCACGCGCACAGCGGGAAGCAATGTCAGTATTTATGAATGCTGCCTGGCGTTGACCTCGAAGCAATGAACTAAAAGTAGCTCATCAAGCATCCGAAGCCGTTGTGCAGTGACAGACAGTGGAAAACCTTGCCAGCTGCCAGGAGATGCGCGAATGGCGAGGACCCACCGCTTGCCTCCCAATCTGGTCGCCGAAAGGCAATAGATTATAGATACCGTTAATCAGTTCGTGAAATTTTTGTGTTACTCTGTAAACGTAGAGAAGCAAGTCATTGTATTTAAGGCTACTTGAGATTTGGTATGTCGGGTCATTTACCCCTTTTGTAACGATTATTTAGTTGCAGTGATCAGCAGTGTGCTGGCCTGTAATGATGATTTGTGTGAGCTATGCTCCATGATAATTCAGCAATGACTGTCTGCTCGGTTCAGGAAGGAATTAATTAACTAATTTGTGTTTCTCACACAGCAGGTTGGGGAACCCCTTACTGATTACAAGTGGAAAATGCGTACTGCCGCCCTCGCGTTCAACGTGCATCTTTCGGATGCAGAGGTAGTGGCTACCATTTCACAGAGCATTAATGAGGAGGACTGCCCCTGGATTTTGTTTTCGGGAAGGTCTGCCAAGAATCAAGATTAATCTGGATTCTGACGTTGGGATTGCTCAAGTGGATGCTAGACATGAGCATGTTGGGGAAGCCAGACATCCTCCGGGTTAGAGGACTACAGTTACTAAAAGGTAACGTGCAGTAAGGAATGTTTATATTGTGGGAGCCGGGACATTTTGCCCATACATGTCACCGAAAATCTAAATCGACTCAAAACAGCTGACCCCACAAGACAAACAGACGGTGACGCCCAGTCTCTATTCCCCACACTTGCAACCACCTAAGTGCCGCCAGTTTGCATCCCCTTCCCTATGTTTGCACGAGTATTAACTATGAACCTGCGTGTTGTCTTGTTTCTGGAAGTTCTGTGTCCTTATTCAGCTGTGAATGGTATCTTAGGTATCACGCTATTTGTAACTTTTGGCAGTTACAAAATGTGGTTAACAGTTGTTCTACCTTTAGTGGAGAGCAGAGAGTTGCCCTTGGCTCATTGTGCATTTATTGTGGGGTAGGTGATTTTTTCCTGTCCTCTTCAAGTCTTGGTCATCAAAGGTCTGAATGTCGATTGCCAGTTGGGCTGTGATTCTATCAGTAAGACTGGCCGAGGGCACTTTCATCGTAATTTCGTGCACTCCGTAAGATTACCTTTTGTTGGCATGCCTGTAAGTCAGACGTCCATTCGGTGGTGGTTTAGTACAGGAAATGTGATTTGGACCTGTCTCAATTGAGGAGGCAAAGCAAGTGTGCGCAGTTCTGTAGCATCTCTGACGAACAGGCTCGAGTACTGGATCCAACTGATATGTTAGCTTCCCATCAGACACTCTCCCTACCACCTGGCATTACCGAATACGAAGTCATTGCACCAGGAAATAGAGAAAATGTTGGGCAAAGGTATCATCCGGCCATCCATTTCAGCTTATGCTTTCCTCATTTTTCTAGCAAAAAAGCCCATTGGAGGAGGGTTTAGACCCGTTGTTGATTATTGTGTTTTGAATGACAAGTGGTACCTGTATCGGAGCCCTTGCTTGATCTGCACCTTTGTTGCACATTTTTCACATGGTTTGCCAGGGCAAGATATTTTATTATCCTGGACCGCAACCAAGCCTATTATAAAACTTCCCTTGTGGAGGAATCGAAAGATGTAATGGCGTTTGTTACAGATTGAAATCTGTTTGAATGTAACCATCAAGTTCCATTTCATTTATAATTACCTGGATGACGTTATCATTTAGAGTAAGACTTTTCCTGAACATCTGTAGCATTTCCGCCAGTCACCGGAAGAGGTGAGGGAGATAGGGTGAAACGTCCCCTTTGAAAAATTATAAAGGACTGTGCTCAAGCTGACAATATTTTTAGCGCAACGCAATCTGACTTTCAAAAATCCCTACAAAAGAATGGCCCTGACTAACAATAATCTATAACTTTCATGAATCACTTACCTCACAAAAATCTTCCTTACTCGAACTACTGCAATACAGCGAGCGCCACTACTGCCAACTAAATAAAAGATTGAAACTACTGAAGGCACTAATTACTGATAGGCATAGTTAGCAAATGAAAGATTTTGATAGAGAACAAATAATGTATTTACCTTAATAGTGTTCGAAAGTCATAATATATGTATCAGTTCATAAATCAGTTCATGACATCCAGTCTTGCAAATGTACTTTCTCCAATGGATACACGTCCAGATCATCCGCTCTCAAAGCTCCGCCATCTCTCTCCCCACATCCACCACTGCTGGCGGCTCACGTCTAACTGGGCAACGCTACGCGCTGTTAATAGCCAAATGCCCAACACTACAATAGCAAATTACAACAATGCAAACCAGCCATAGACTGCACACAGCACCGTCGGTGATTTTCATATAGACCGTTACATGGCGTTACCAACATAAAAATGTAAACAGCCTACCTACAAGGGTTAAGTGTGAAATCCTAAAAGGTTAAATTAGTGTGATCTGAAGTCTCCTTTTTGGGTCATTTAGTTTCGGCTGATAGGGCTTGTGTGGACGATTCGCAGACTAGGGCTATTCATAGTTTTCTTTCTCCTACAACCAAAAAGGAAATTTTTCGGTTTGTAGGTTTCAGAGAGATTATATAATGGTAAGACAGATTTAGGAACCAGATTTTAAATTGTAAGACATTTCCAGGGGCAGTTATGTAGACTCTCACCACAATCTATTGGTGATGAACTGTAGATTAAAACTGAAAAAAAACTGCAAAAGGTGGGAATTAAGGAGATGGGGCCTGGATAAACTGACTAAACCAGAGGTTGTACAGAGTTTCAGGGAGAGCACAAGGGAACAATTGACAGGAATGGGGGAAAGAAATACAGTAAAAGAAGAATGGGTAGCTCTGAGGGATGATGTAGTGAAGGCAGCAGATGATATCCTTGGATAACAGAAGAGATACTGAATTTAATTGATGAAAGGAGCAAGTACAAAAATGCAGTAAGTGAAGCAGGCAAAAAGGAATACAAACGTCTCAAAAATGAGATCGACAGGAAGTGCAAAATGGCTAAGCAGGGATGGCTAGACGACAAATGTAAGGATGTAGAGGCTTATCTCAGGAGGGGTAGGATAGATACTGCCTACAGGAAAATTAGAGACCTTTGGAGAAAAGAGAGCCACTTGTATGAATATCAAGAGATCAGATGGAAATCCAGTTCTAAGCACAGAAGTTAAAGCAGAAAGGTGGAAGGAGTATATAGAGGGTCTATACAAGGGCGATGTTCTTGAGGACAATATTATGGAAATGGAAGAGGAGGTAGATGAAGATGAAATGAGAAATATGATACAGCGTGAAGAGTTTGACAGAGCACTGAAAGACCTAAGTCAAAACAAGGCACTGGGAGTAGACAACATTCCTTTAGAACTACTGACAGCCTTGGGAGAGCCAGTCCTGACAAAACTTACCATCTGGTGACCAAGATGTATGAGACAGGAGAAATACCCTCAGACTTCAAGGAGAATATAATAATTCCAATCCCAAAGAAAGCTGGTGTTGACAGACGTGAAAATTACCGAATTACCAGTTTAATAAGTCACAGCTGCAAAATACTAACGCGAATTCTTTACAGACAAATGGAAAAACTGGTAGAAGCCGACCTCGGGGAAGATCAGTTTCGATTCCGTAGAAATGTTGGAACACGTGAGGCAATACTGACCCTACGGCTTATCTTAGAAGAAAGATTAAGGAAAGGCAAATCTACGTTTCTAGCATTTGTAGACTTAGAGAAAGCTTTACACAATTTTGACTGGAATACCCTCTTTCAAATTCTGAAGGTGGCAGGGGTAAAATACAGGGAGCGAAAGGCTATTTACAATTTGTACAGAAACCAGATGGCAGTTATAAGAGTTGAGGGACATGAAAGGGAAGCAGTGGTTGGGAAGGGAGTAAGACAGGGTTGTAGCCTCACCCCGATGTTATTCAATCTGCATATTGAGCAAGCAGTAAATGAAACAAAAGAAAAGTTCGGAGTAGGTATTAAAATCCATAGAGAAGAAATAAAAACTTTGAGGTTCGCCGATGACTTTGTAATTCTGTCAGAGACAGCAAAGGACTTTGAAGATCAGTTGAACGGAATGGACAGTGTCTTGAAAGGAGGCTATAAGATGAACATCAACAAAAGGAAAACAAGGATAATGGAATGTTGTCGAATTAAGTCGAGTGATGCTGATGGATTAGATTAGGAAATGAGACACTTAAAGTAGTAAAGGAGGTTTGCTATTTGGGGAGCAAAATAACTGATTATGGTCGAAGTAGAGAGGATATAAAATGTAGACAGGCAATGGCAAGGAAAGCGTTTAATAAGAAGAGAAATTTGGTAACATCGAGTGTAGATTTGTGTGTCAGGAAGTCGTTTCTGTAAGTATTTGTATGGAGTGTAGCCATGTTTTGAAGAGAAACATGGACGATAAATAGTTTAGACAAGAAGAGAATAGAAGCTTTCGGAATGTGGTGCTACAGAAGAATGCTCAAGATTAGATGGGTAGATCACGTAACTAATGAAGAGGTATTGAATAGAATTGTGGCACAACTTGACAAGAAGAAGGGATCGGTTGGTAGGACAGTTCTGAGGCATCAAGGGATTAATTTAGTACTGGAGGGCAGCGTGGAGGGTAAAAATCGTAGAGGGAGACCAAGAGATGAATACACTAAGCAGATTCAGAAGGATGTAGGCTGCAGTATGTACTGGGAGATGAAGAATCTTGCACAGGATAGAGTAGCATGGAGAGCTGCATCAAACCAGTCTCAGGACTGAAGACCACAACAACAACAGGTATGATCAATTTTTTTGTCAAGTAGATACCTAAGTTCGCCTAGTTGGGTCACCACTGGATCTGTTGAGTAGAAAAGGGCAAGAAATCAGATGGACATAAAGTGAGCATCCTGCCTTTGACACCCTGAAGAGTGCCTTCAGTAACGCCCTGGTATTTGCCTTCTGAAATTCTGACTTACCCTTTATTTCGCAAATCGTTGCTTCGAGTTCGGGAATAGGAGCTGTGTTGCTGCCGGTAGAGGATGGAGAATGTTGCCCCTTTGCTTATGCGTCATGTGCTTTAACGACCGCAAAGGCCAAGTATTCGACCTACAAGCTTCTGTCGCTCACTGCCCTATTCGGGACCAAACAATTAGAATTTTACTTATAGCATCGTCAGTTTAGTTTAGAAACTGACAAACAAGTTCTCTCAGGGGGCTAGTGTGCGCCTTTTACCGGAGCGAATTGCCATGTGGGCGGTGCGTATTTCTGCATTCAGGTTCTCAGTAAAGCACATAAGCGGCGGCAAAAACGTCACTGACGCATTAGCCGTACGTGTCAGTCAGGCCAGTAGGAAACTTCACTTGGACGAATGTCCAACCATGAAGCCACTCTCAGTGTAGTCTTGGATGAGGTCCCTAAACTGTTTGGTGATCTTGGTCATCAACAAAATTCCGACCTGGGGTTGTCACATGCCGCGCGGGAATAGCCGAGCGGTCTTAGCGCTGCAGTCATGGAGTGTGCGGCTGGTCCCGGCGGAGGTTCGAGCCCTCCCTCGGGCATGTGAGTGTGTGTTTGTCCTTAGGATAACTTAGGTTAAGTAGTGTGTAAGCTTAGGGACTGATGACCTTAGCAGTTAAGGCCCATTAGATTTAAGACACATCTGAACATTTTTTTTGGTTGTCACACATTAAACAGTATCTTCAGACTAGGGACGAACTGTCCTGGTACCTGCTTAAAAATGGAAATTTGTGTTTACAGACATGCAGTGATGGTCAGTGGAAAATTGTTTGCTTTGAGATCTCATTCCCGCAGTCTTAAAATGTTATTATCAGTCGCTGTTTGGTGGAAACAGTTATTTATAAAACCATACATAAGATCATGCTACATGTGACCTGGTCCTCGCTCTACAAAGATATGAGCAGTGCCGAGAATGTAAGTGGTCAAATCCAAGTTCGGGCCTTAAGAGCGGATTGCTGCATTCCATCCTCGCCTTACGTCATGTAGAACCTCTTCTCATTGATTACGTCAGCCTCTTTTCCTGGATTCAGGTGAAGTAACCGTTATATTTTCTTAGCAGTGGACGCATTTCGCAGTTTGTTTGGTTGATGCTGGGTGAGAGGATAACCGTGGGGGCCAACAGTAAATATCTTAGTGACCTTATCTTACTCTTTGGTCCTCCTGTCACTCTAGTCAGAGATAATGTCCCATGCTTTGTGTCTCGGGAATTCTGTAGGTTTTGTTTTCGGCGTAGGATCCGTCGCTTAACTACCACCCCCTATTATTCTCTACCGTTCCTTGCGGAGAGGGTTAACATGAACTTGAAAACTGTACTTATTACTTACCACTCAGAGGTGCAGTGGAGGTGGATCATTCCCTCCTGTTGCTGACTTTTGCTCTCAAAGAGCGAGGCACTAAGTTTACCAGGCTGTCCTGGCGTCCTTAAAGTTCGCCTATCCTATTAATTCGGCACTGACCAACTTGTGGGAAGTAGCAGACTTTCTTCCTGATCAGGTGACTCCCATGTCCTTAAGGATAATTGGTGGAGGGTGAGACTAAACACTGCAAGGTCCCATAAAAGGAACCGGTGCGCTAAAACTGTGGGAGATAGGCTGCCAGTTTTAAGCTGAGGGACAGAGTCTGCATTAGCAACTCTGGAATTTGTGACAAAGGCGCAAAGATATCAAGAAAATTTATGCCATGTTTTGTGGGTCTATGGTGCAGTGCATCCTTGAGGTACCCTTTCCAGTCACATTGCAAGTGATGGACGAGGCACCCAACCATGTGCAAAGGGCACATTTCAGTCAAGTTAAACCTGCTGATACCAATTGACGCGTTTTTGTTTTCCCTTGCTGGCCTCCCTTTCTGGGAGTTCAGTTCACAGGGGGAAGGCTGAGGCACGCTGCGAGGTCGATAGCTCGCGTCCGAGGAGTTTAGTACTTTCTTTCCAGGATCAAGGATCTTTGGTCTCTCTCTGTGGTAGGAAAGACGGAGTGGAGCATTGGAGGAGTAGGCGGCCGGAGCTGGTGGGTAATGGTGCCCAGCGGGACGTATGAGCAATTTGGGGAGCAATTGGCTTCTATTGCCTGCGCGCGGATTGTTTGAGGTGCGAGAGTTGTGAGCCGGTGTTTAACACACAGGATGGTGCGGTTGTTGACAGGAGGTGCTTGGCTGCCCTAGTTCGGTTGCTTGGGGGTTCATCCTGCAGAAGCCTACGAGATTCAGCGAAACCCATGGATCGTGCCCTGGACTGCCCTATTCGCTTGGAACTCCATCATGGGATTTTGCAGGACACTGGGAGGACACCTTCTTAGGTTTTCCGATAGAGGACAGATTCACATCCTGCCTCCTTTTGTTTCTGGGTGAGTCTCATTTTTAATGTTCGCCAGATACTTGCCTAGGTTGCTTGTAGTTTGTTTGAAGCAGCTTGGCGCTTTTCCTCCCCTTGGTTCTCAACTCCATGAGTGCTAAGTTCCAGCATTTTCCATGTAGTTGGTGATTATTTGATGATGAGGCTGGCAAGTGCTCAACTATCTCCTGTGTGGTAAGAGGCTTATCTGTTTAGAGAACTTTTTTTTTTAATTTCGGGTGCCTAATCTGTAGTAGTAAAATTTCAAACCGCTGCTTCCTTGTGGTTTTGATTTAGAGGCCTTGTGAGCTGAGATCAGTTTTAAATTTAGATTTCATCTTGCTACTATGTTGAACTTAAGAAAGGGGATCCACTTTAATCCGTTGCAGTGACTTGGTTTCTGTAGCCAGTAATATATACTACTCCTTACTATTTAGTGAAATAAGTGTAATATTTTATATGTTGCTCAAATACTTGTTTTACATTTAAAGTATAAATAACCTTTGATTTTAGATCTCTCACGCGTTTAAACCCTCTCTAAGTGTGAAATTTTTCAGAGCTGGACCAAAGGCTTTAGTTTTGTTTTACCCTTTCACTGTTTAAGAGAGTATTTGTGGCGGTCAGCTTGTTCTCGCTTGCCTTGTTGTCGCCAGGTGTTGGGGCCAGTGGTCTATGCCTGGCACCTGTTGCGCTGCCAACAGGTTTGTGCCCCAATCCTACGTCGGGCTGGCCACTCGTAATTCATTACTACTTAATGTGATTGTTAGTGTTTTGTAACACTTTTGAAATTGTGAAGAATGTGTAGATTATTTAACATCTGGTACTTGGAGTTCAGTAATTTCTCTTAAAGTTGATCTTTAATATTTATCTCTTCTTCGAATGGAAACGAAAACGTCAATGTTTTCTTTTATACCTTATTACTGTTTTTAAAAATAATTTCTTGTTGATTATTAAATTTTTGGAGGAAATAGTAACAAATGATGTTCACTGTTTCTCCCCAATCCTTTTTCTAGGTGCTAACTGTTTGCGTTCTCTAACTAGGTACACGCCCTCGGTGGCTGTTCCCAGTTTTTAAAATTTATAACCTGCAACGAAAATAGAAACATAGCTCGATTTAACATTTGTATTATTCTAAGTAAAACTTGTGAAAATCGATTACCGCTCTCTTATAGATAGATTTTAAAAACAGATGGCGAGATTGGAATCGATAATATTTAATCTAACTTTTTATCAAAGGTAAGTGTCTACAAGGCATCAATATATTTAATTCTGTATTTTTATGGGTACGATAGTTTTTTTTTTTAATTTCCTACCGATGAGTAAAATATCGGCTCTTTTCATTTAATACAGTGTCTTCATCTACCTTAGCGGAAGTGTCATGTAGATTGCCCCAAAGAACCCTTACAGGACCTCTAATATTCTTAGTGTACTCGTATGCAGTATAACTTATTTTCCAGATAGGTTAAGCAGTACCCACCAAACTGTTCGCTGACAATGCCCATGCTTACAAGAAAGCATGCTAATGAGCAAAAGTATCGAAATTAAATACTGAGAGACCTGGTTGTCAGTGGAAATATTACGAAAAGAAATCGTCTCACTCCTCTGTAGTTACAAAACTCATGGAATGTTGTCACCGTGACCTACTGTGTCATACAACGTGTCCATTTGACTGTGTTTGCTATTCCGAAGCAATTATTTTCTCTGGTGCTAGCGGAGGGATAATGTAATTATCCTTTGTAATGCATATTACTAAATCTCTAAGCGCGAAACTGAATAAAATCTAGCCAGACCGGAAGTCTGCGCCGACCATAAACAGAAACGTTAACAGGATATTTGCCCATTTCCCCTGTCAGACTTTTTTCACGTTAAGTCTTTAACAACTCATTTTTTGCCCTATAAAGAAAGTACAGCTGCGCAGTAAAAGAGAATTATTTAAGCTATGTCGTCGTACATACCGTATTATTCTGTTTAGCTCGCCCGGCTCTTGGCGGCGTAATAAGTGAGAAATGAGCAGTACTTTACTTCCCAAGATAACGTCACTCCCGTAAATTCTCACGAAAAGTGCTGCGTAACTTTGAGAAAGCCTTTAGATGCTAGTCTTCGGGGACCCATTCTGAGTAGCTGAGATTTGTTCGCGGATAATTATTGTCGTCTGTTGCGAGAACGTTAGCAAATGGGACACAGCGCCTCTTACTAAATAAGTAGTGAAGTTCTCATACCTTTACCATGGTATTCTCACAGGATCAACGCGTTACGAGTAGTGTGTGACTAAGGGAGGAGCACTTTTCACTCTTTGGGGCTGATCTACAGATAACGGGCATTTGGACATTGTTTCGGTTTTAGTTGCTCTAAAATCATTCCAATCTTTCTCTCTGACCAGGCCTTGTGGGAGGTTTCCCACGGTCATCAGACGAATGACCGAACTGGACATCCCAAATATTCCTAATTGGCACTTTCTCTGGCCCACTCCCAGTCTGCTGGGATATTTGGCTCAATAGAGCCAAGTTCCAAAGAACCCGCCCTGTTCTCTCGAGCTGGTTAGTTAGTTACATCTTCCATAGACCATATGAACTGTTCTTTCATCAAAGTGGCGTGGAATGAATCACTTCACTGGATGTGTACACATGATTAGAGTTAATATTAATGAACCCGTTACATTTTTAGTCGCACTCACGCAACTACACGTAAAAGAGCTAAGTGTTACTTTTTATTCAGACTACCAGTACTTAAATACAAATTCGTCCATGGAAAAAGAGTGGTCTGGGAGAAAAGATTTTAGATTAGATTTAAAACTTGCTTTGATACCTGTCAGTCATTTTATGGAATATGTTCAAAAGAACGAGTTATTGTAAGTTAAGTCTAAGTTCATATTACTCCAGTTATGAGTAGTTTCGAAGTGACACCACTTGAATGTTATGTACTTTTGATATACATTTATGAAGTTCAGTCCACTTTTTGTTATTTAGAAATATAATTTACTTTAGGCATTATGAGTTCATATAAATTTCGAAATGTGGGATTGTATCTAGGAAAAGTTATAAACTGCTTTCAAGTACATCTCACGAAATGACAGGTGGTTGAAAACTAAGTTCCGGTGGTTCCAAAGCGAAACCACGTTTGAAACAATTGATTCTTAGTTGTTTGTCAGTTTCTTCTTATATTCGTTGCTTACTATGATAAAAGTAATTTTGTGAAAATTTAATATTAATCTTTTGTGTTGTTGGGACTGAATGGGTTAAGGAAATGCTGGGGTGTTTCATTTAAAAGGGCAGGGCAGATTTCCTTCTCTGTCCTTCCACAGGTTGTTCCGTCGCTGATGATCATGTCGTCTACGAGACGTTAAACTTTAATCTTCTTTCATTTTCTTCAAAGCAGAATCCCTCGTGAAACTCGTAACGCAGTTTAATAAGAAATTTCGTCGTATGAAACACAGAATTGGACAAATATGTGCGTGCCAAGAGCCGACATCACATAAAAAATGATTCGCTCTTTACGAAGAAATAAAATTACTTGTACTTTTTTCCAGGTGTCTACCTTTGGAACGGGTTTTACACCACCCTACACCTCTTTCTACATTGTACTGATCGTTTCAACTCAGGACACGCGCTATCCATAAAATGAAAACCAGTTGTCGACACACAATGTTGTTTTATCGCTATCCTTTCGTTGTCGTGACAGCTATTCCTCGATGTACTAAAGCAGATCTCGCAGTGAATTGTGTAAGTACCTTCTTCTGGTAGCGAAATGCAAAGTTTGTTTCTTCGTCTGTTTGTTTTTTCTGCTACCTTGTGTCGTATTTTATCGTACTATCTAACTTTTAACACAATTCTGCAAAATCACAGTTCAAAAGGCATCCAGTGTATTCTTCTTTGGATATCCCAAAGTCGTTTATTTCACTTCCATTCAATGTGTTCAGGATCATCACTTTAAGAGAAAACTCATTTTCTTGGAAATATACACACATCAAAAAAGTTTTGCATCACCTTGGTTCTGAGAGTTCCGGAACCTGTACAGAAAATTGGAATAGAGATCAACATAAAAATCATTTCCGCCCTTTTTATTGATCATGAAAATCACACGTTGCAATGTTGTACCACCATACAGAGAGACCTTACAAAGATGGTGGTCCAGATTGCTTTACACACCGGTACCTCTAATACCCAGTAGCACGTCCTCTTGCATTGATACCTGCTTGTATTCGTCGTGGCACACTATCCACAAGTTAATCCAGCCCTTTTCAGTCTATCCGAGGCTTAGGGTTAATGTCTGGAGAACATGCTGGCCGCTCTAGTCGAGCGATATCGTTATCCTAAAGGAAGTCATTCACCAGATCTGCACGATGGATGCGCGAATTGTCACCAAGAGCACGATGCCTCGCTAATATGCTGCCGATATGGTTGCGCTATTGGTCGGAGGAAGGCGTTCATGTATCGTACAACGGTTATGGCGCCTTCCATGACCACCAGCGGCGTACGTCGGCCCCACATCATTCCAACTCAGAACAGCAGGGGACCTCCACCTTGTTGCACCGGCTGGACAGTGTGGCTAAGTCGTTCAGCCTGACCGGGTTGCCTCCAGTCATGTCTCCGACGATTGTCTGGTTGAAGGCATATGCGACACTCCTCGGTGAAGAGAACGTGATGCCAATCCTGAGCGGTCCATGCAGCATGTTGTTGGACCCATCTGCAACGCTCTGCACGGTGTCGTGGTTGCAAAGAAGCACCTCGCCATGGACGTCGGGAGTGAAGGTGCGCATCATGCAGCCTGTTGTGCACAGTTTGAGTCTTAACACAACGTCCTGTGTCTGCTCGAAAAGCATTATTCAACATGGTGGCATTGCTATTAGGGTTTCTGCGAGCCATAATCCGTAGATAACGGTCATCCACTGCAGTAGTAGCCCTTGGGCAGCACTGCGTTCTAGCACTGTACTTCATGGCAGCCAGATATGGCGTCACAGCTCAGCTTGTCTTCAATTGAAGATTATAGTGAGCATACCTAGCAGCCCTGGCAGGTTAAGACACTTGCAGGTCTGTAATTCGGGTTCATAATAGGAATTACTGCCCCACATTTGCCAATGCATGAACAATTACATGGGCTTCTTCACTGTTTTATTTAGTCACACAGTCACTCTAATGTGTAGGGAGGTTGAGATAAATTTCACAATGTCAGATGCGTTCTTATAAGGAATTTCGAACCGTTTGAGTAATTTTGCCAACCGATAGTCCCATTTTTCTAAATCTCATGGTTTATTTTATGTTTGTAACTTTGATCGATTCAGCACTAATAGAGATGCGTCTTCATTTTAATTCTTTCACTTTTAATAAACTAAACAGTTCAGTCATATCTTGTTTTTATTATCAGATTTAACTCTTTTTATTAATAACATGGAAATACCTCACATTAAGAGTCAGTGCTAGAGCCATAATATTTCATAGTGGTAATCAATCCCTTTACGCGCATTAATTCAGCATGGGTCGATTTCATGATTAAATCCGAGCCAGTGAAATTCACCTACACAGCAGCAGGGTTTTGCAAACTAGTTGTCCTGGCGACCGATCATCATTTAGGTGTTTGCTTTGCCTATTTTTAATCTTAATCCAGTTCTACATACGCTTTGCAATACATCCAACTGTTCATCCAAGTATTTTCTACATCCAGCCACGAAATTATGTTACTCAGAAGAGTTTTACTGCTTCTGCATGTCTTTATCGCCATCTTACTAATACTTCTTATTTTTCTTTAACTTTCTTGTATATTTATTTACCCGTCAACTTCTGTAGGACCAAATTGAGGAGTAAATCTCCAAGGTCCTGGAACGTATCAGTACATGAAATTACAACATAAAAGTAATAACAGATAAAAATAATATGTTTATGAACCCAAAATAAAGTCAAGCCATAAGTTTAAGTAAACGCAGTTAACAATATAACATAAGAAGCAGCTTAATTTTTCAACGAACTTCTCAACAGAACAGGAGAAGTGACCCACCTTTCTGCCGAATAATCAATGAAGTGCGATCTAAATGCAGATTGGATTTCTGCCTAGTGTTAACTGAGTGAAAGCTGCTAATTTTTGGGACTAAGCCGATATTGTTAAAAAGAAACGACAGTAAAGAATATATATATTGAGAGGCCAATGTCAGAATACGGAGACTAATGAACAGGAGTAAACAAGAGGTTCCCAAACGCAACCACCTATTGCCCGGACTGCCCGTTTCTGAGCCAAAAATATCCTTTGAGGATAGTAGAAATGGCAGCATTAAATCTTGGAAAGTATCCTGAATGTGGGCTTTCCATAATAGTTTATTATCTATCTGAACACCTAGAAATTTCAATCGTTCCGTTTCACTAATCATATGCCCGTTCTGTGAAATGAAAACGTCGGGTTTTGTTGACTTGCGAACTAGAAACTGTAAAAACTGAGTAATGAACTAAACTACTAGTAGTTACCTTTAATACTAGAGGGCATATCATTTATATAAATAAGGAACTGGAGTGGCCCCAACATTGATACCTGCCCCCCCCCCCCCCCCCTTATTTGACTGTACCCCATTCAGACCCCACATCACAGCCATTTTCAACACTGAATAATGAACTTTTGCTGTCTTGTTAAAGTGAGAGGTGAACCAATTGTGAACTGTTCCCCTATTCTGCAATGGTCCAACTTCTGGAGCAATATCTTGTGATCAACACAATCAAATGCCTTAGTCAAATCAAAAAATATCTCTAGCCCGGAACGTTTGTTTAACCCATGCAGTACCTCACAGAAAAGATAATATAGCATTTTTAGTTGTTAGACGACATCTATAGACGAACTGTACATTTGCTAGCAAATAATGTAATCTAAAATGATAAATTATCCTTACGTACACAGCCTTTTCAATAACTGATGGCATAGAAATACGCCTAAAATTGTTTAGATTATTCCTTTCTCCCTTTTTATGAAGCGGCTTTACTACTGAGTACTTTAATCGTTGAGGAAACTGACAATTACTAAAGGATAAATTGCAAACATGGCTAATTACAGGGCTAACATGTGCAGCACGTTACTTTAATATTCTGCTAGACACTACATATCCATGAGAGTCCTTAGTCTTCAATAATTTGATCATTCACTCAATCTCCCCCTTGTCTGTATCACAGAGGAGTATTTCACCATCACTCTAAAAAGGCATTTTGCCAAGAGAGATATGATTCCCTGTAGAAACTAAATTTTTATTTAATTCACCAGCTATGCTCAGAAAAGATTGTTAAATACTGTACGTATATCTGATTTATGAGTAACAAATAATTGTGCTACGAACTGACTTTATATCGTCGACCTTGTACTACTGACCAGACACTTCCTTCAAAACTGACCATATAGTTTTAATTTTATCCTGTGAATTAGCTATTCTATTTGTGTACCACGTACTCCTTGCCTTCGTAATAAAATTTTTAAGCACCTTACAGTACTGTTTGTAATGGGCTACTGTAGCTTGATTGTGACTACTTTTAACATTTTGATGTAATTCCCACTTTATTCTACGTGATATTCTTATCCTACTAGTCAGCCACCCAGGCTGCCTTTTACTGCTAGTACCCCGTTTAGTACGTTCGAATGGAAAGCAACTCTCAAAGAGCATGAGAAAAGTGTTAAGGGAAGCATTACATTTGTGATCATGTTATCGGCACTGTAAACATCCTGTCGCTCTTGTTCCTTGACGAGAGTTTAAAAAACTATTGCCGTTGGGTTAGCTTTCCTATATACGCGTAGTTTGTAATTATATGTGACATTTGTTTGAGTACAAAAGCTTTTTAGTGTTGAAATTTGTGCGTTATGGTCTGTAAGCCATTCACCCTTTTACAAACAGAAGGCCCAATTTGTCTATGGCTGTGCTACTGTTCCCCTGCACCATGGCTGGAAAAAACAGTTGCATCAGATCATATGAATTTAGGAGATCTACCAACACCCTTTTTCTTGCACAGTCATATACAAAATTAATATTGAAGTCATCACATATAACTAATTCTGGTACGTCCTATAAAGTGAATCAAGAACCCTCTCTAGCTTGTCCAGAAATTCTCTGAAGTCAAAGTTAGGGGACCTATAAATATCACAAATTAGACGTTTAGTTTCACTAAGTTCAACTTCCCTTGCAAAACAATCAAATATCTGTTTAGTTCAATGTCGTGATACGTCTATGGACTCGAACGGAATACTGTTTTTTACATACATGGCCATTCCCCCACTCCGCAAGGAACTCCTTGAAAAACAGGCAGCTAATCTGTATCCTGGTATAGGAAACCTCTCAACTGTCAAATTATTTAAGTGATGTTCCTATATACCAATAATTCCAGTGTCAACATCTATAAGCAGTTAACTAACTATAATACCTCTTATATTTTGATGAAATATGCTAATTCCTTCTCTATTTGGAATCGTAACGTCCTCTGAATGTAATTCCTTAGTTAGAGGGACTTCCTTTAAGCAGGTATATCTATCAGCTGACTTCAATCTAAAAAAGGTGCTGCCCTAGCACCAACTACTGCAGGAATTTTTCCATGAGTGATCCCACTACCACCCAGGTCGTGCCTAGTGAAACCCGGTCTACTGACAAACTTCGTTTATCAGTTCTTCAACATACAAGACAACACGTCGACAGGCAGTAAAATTGCGTAAGACTCTCCGTAACAAGAACTTGAGTTTTCACCTTCATTAATGCCATTTGATTTCTATGTCCGCTTCCATAGCTGAGTAATCAGCACGGCAGAGAGCCGGCGAGGGCGGCAGATTCTATTCCCGGCTGCGTCTGAGATTTTCTCCGTTCTGTGACTGGGTGTTACGTTTGTCTTCATCATCGTTTCATCCCCACTGACACGCAAGTCGCCGAAGTTGTGTCAACTAAAAACACTTGCATCAGGCGGCCGGGATCCGCGCAGCTTGGGCTCCGAGCCAAAGTACGCTCATCATCAGTTTATGAATATTTATAATAATGTTCAGAAGTTAAGGGATGATCGAGATCTGTGAAAAATAAAACGTTTGCTGTAGCGGCAATACACCTTAAGGTGTGAAGGGATAACATGGAATCATAAATCATACGTGGCACACCAGCATGAATTCATTTAGTTAGCTTTCAACTATTTGTCTGCGTGATTATCTTGCTTATAGTGGTCAGTAGGATGCTTTATGTTCTGTAGTGATCTTGCATGAATACCAAGAGCTTTGATGGAAACCCAGTTATAAGCAAAGAAGGGAAAGCAGAAAGGTGGAGTATGTATTTTTATTTCTTCTCCATGGATTTTAATACCTACTCCGAACTTTTCTTTTGTTTTCTTTATTGCTTGCTCAATATGCAGATTGAATAACATCGGGGATAGGCTAGAACCATTGAAATACAAGGACGATGTACTTGAGGACAATATTATGGAAACGGAAGGGGATGTAGATGAAGATGAAATGGGAGATATAATATTGCGTGAAGACTTTGACAGAGCACTGAAAGACCTGAGTCGAAACAAGGCCCCTGGAGTAGACAACATTCCATTAGAACTACTGACAACCTTGGGGAGAGCCAGTCCTGACAAACCTCTACCATCTGGTGAGCAAGATGTATGAGGCAGGCGAAATACCCTCAGACTTCAAGAAGAATATAATAATCCCAATCCCAAAGAAAGCAGGTGTTGACAGATGTGAAAATTACCGAACTATCAGTTTAATAAGTCACAGCTGCAAAATACTAACGCGAATTCTTTACAGACGGATGATAGAAGCCGACCTCGGGGAAGATAAGTTTGGATTCCGTAGAAATGTTGGAACACGTGAGGCAATACTGACCCTACGACATATCTTAGAAAATAGATTAAAGAAAGGCAAACCTACATTTCTGGCAATTGTAGACTTAGAGAAAGGTTTTGACAATGTTTATTGGAATACTCTCTTTCAAATTCTGAAGGTGGCAGGGATAAAATACAGAGAGCGAAAGGCTATTTATAATTCGTACAGAAAGCAGATGGCAGTCATAAGAGTCGAGGGGCACAAAAGGGAAGGAGTGGTTGGGAAGAGAGTGAGACAGGGTTCTAGCCTATCCCCTATGTTATTCAATCTGCATATTGAGCAAGCAATAAAGAAAACAAAAGAAAAGTTCGGAGTAGGTATTAAAATCCATGGAGAAGAAATAAAAACTTTGAGGTTCGCCGATGACACTGTAATTCTGTCGGAGACAGCACAGGACTTGGAAGATCAGTTGAACGGAATGGACAGTGTCTTGAAAGGAGAGTATAAGATGAACATCAACAAATGGAAAACGAGGATAATGGAATGTAGTCGAATTAAGTCGGGTGATGCTGAGGGAATTAGATTAGGAAATGACACACTTAAAGTAGCAAACGAGTTTTGCTATTTGGGGAGCAAAATAACTGATTAAGGTCGAAGTAGAGAGGATATAAAATGTAGATTGCTAATGGCAAGGAAAGCGTTTCTTAAGAAGAGAAATTTGTTAACATCGAGTATAGATTTAAGTGTCAGGAAGTCGTTTCTCAAGGTATTTGTATGGAGTGTAGAAATGTATGGAAGTGAAACGTGGACGATAAATAGCTTAGACAAGAAGAGAATAGAATAGAAGCTTTCGAAATGTGATGCTACAGAAGAATGCTGAAGATTAGATGGGTTGATCACATAACTAGTGAATAGAATTGGGGAGAAGAGAAGTTTGTGGCACAACGTGACTAGAAGAAGGGATCGGTTGGTAGGACATGTTCTGAGACATCGAGGGATCACCAACTTAGTATTTGAGGGCAGCGTGGAGGGTAAAAATCGTAGAGGGAGACCAAGAGATGAATACACTAAACAGATTCAGAAGGATGTAGGTTGCAGTAGGTACTGGGAGATGAAGAAGCTTGCACAGGATAGAGTAGCATGGAGAGCTGCATCAAACCAGTCTCAGGACTGAAGACAACAACAACAACAACAGTGAAATACTGCTTAAAAATGACAAAATGTCTTAGAGAAGCTTTTGGAAAGAACTTGCATTGTTACCAACTTTATCACACCGAAAAAATAACTAGTCTGCAGAAAGCGAAACTGAACATGAGTAAACTGATCACTCCTGACAAACCAATAACAAGGCACTCGTGTGTGGGAAAATGTGACGAATCTATGGGAAGCGCTTTACGCTCTAACTTTTCTTCAAAAATAAAGCACTTACAATGAATAACGTACTGCGTAACGCAGATGCGTACTTTTAACATATTTAGTTTACAGAAGTTATTGGAAGATATTGATTTCAGTATAAAAATATGAAAAGAAATTGTGTCATAACAAATGGATACCATATTAGTGGCGTTATCAACGTCAAATTCAAGACGCGAGAAACGTAAAAATTGTTTCTTTGATGAGATTTGAATTACTGCAGGACATGTACTCAGATTGTGTGACTTGTGACTGATGAGACACTTGTTGTGGGGATGTCACACTTTATACAAAATCGAACGGTAGAAGGTAATTTACTGCACTTACAGCAGGTGTGGTTTTTTGTAGGATGCGTATTTGATGAACAACATATAGTTTCATGCCTACGAGAATGAATACAGGCCATAAAGAGCAAGGTTTAAAAGATGTGATAAAAAAACAAAGTTACTTACCGCAATTACGCTCAAAATACTTAGCTTCAAGTTAGCGGTGCGCGTTGTTAATTTAAAGCTGAAGTAGGAAAGGCTGTGAGTCACGCTGTCATCATGTTACCACCGTACTATTTCAACGCTACAGAGACACTTTCGAGTCAGATAAAATATGACATTCGAGCTATTTGACACTTCTACTTTGGAAGTAAGAGTGACCTCTGAGTATCAGGGGAGAAAAAATAAGGTAAACAAATTCCGGCTCAAGACTAAATTATATATTGTTTCAGTGTTGCATTGTTTGTTGTTCCAACGACAGTTTCTCGGAAATATGTAACAAAACTATCTGCTATATTTCTTATTGGCAATTATCTAAAACAGTAAGGGTTAGAACGAAACTAAAAGGTAAGATAAAGAATGAAAACAAGCACGGCGCTGATGTTTTTTTTTTTGTGGTTTTAGGGCGCACAACTTCAATGGTCATTAGCGCCCTGACTACGTTAAGAATGCACCGCGAGGCACAAGTTTAAAACAACTAAAAGGGAAAACACGATAAAAGACAGACTGACAGGCATAGGATTAAAAAACAGCATCATCAAATGTCCTTAGTGAGGTTTGTCAAATTGATAAAACGAAGAACACGAGCAGCTGCTCGTGGGTCATCCGCTAAAACGGTACATGGCAGGTTAAGATCGAGACGCAGTGCGTTAAAATCCGGACAGGACATTAAAATGTGGCGGACCGTCAGCAATTGCCCACATGGGCAGAACGGCGCCGGCGCAGCCGTCAGCAGATGGCGATGGCTGAACCGGCAGTGTCCAATTCTTAACCGGGCCAAAACTACCTCCTCCCGCCGAGAAGGGCGTGAGGAGGACGTCCAAGCCACGGGAAGAGGTTTCAAGGCCCGAAGCTTGTTGGCTGTAAGGGCAGCCCAATCGGCATGCCACAGCGAGAAAATGCGCCGACAAATAACCCTGCTAAAATCTGACGAAGGGACACAACAAGAAGCTGTCCGAGGCTGGAGGATCGCAGCCTTGGCCGCGGCATCTGCAGCTTCGTTCCCAGGGATACCGACATGGCCAGGGACCCACATAAAGCTAACCGGAGAACCGACGTCCACCAGCTGCCAAAGAGAGCGTTGGATCCGGTGCACGAAAGGGGGAACCGGATACGGATCACTGAGGCTCTGGATGGCGCTCAGGGAATCGGAGCAGATGACATAAGCAGAACGTCGGTGGCGGCAGATGTAAAGAACAGCCTGGTAGAGGGCAAAGAGCTCAGCTGTGAAGACCGAACAATAGCCATGGAGCCGGTATTTGAAACTTTGTGCCCCGACAATAAAAGAACACCCGACCCCGTCATTGGTCTTAGAGCCATCTGTATAAATGAAAGTAATATTGATGAACTTCGAACGAAGTTCCACAAAACGGGAGCGGTAGACCGAACCGGGGGTAACCTCTTTTGGCAGCGAGCTGAGGTCAAGGTGAACGCGGACCTGAGCCTGGAGCCAAGGTTGCAGGGAGTGAAAAATTAAGGTGTTGAAGGAGGCGACGAAAGCGAACTCCAGGGGGTAGCAGGGCAGAGACATACAACCCGTATTGACGGTCGAGAGAGTCGTCAAAAAAGGAACGATAAGACGGGTGGTCGGGCATTGACAGTAGCCGACAGGCATACCGACAAAGCAGTATATCGCGCCGGTAGGTGAGTGGCAATTCGCCAGCGTCAGCATGAAGACTCTACGGGACTAGTATAAAATGCTCCGATCGCAAGTCGTAAACCCCGATGTTGTATGGAGTTGAGGCGGCGTAAGATGGATGGCCGTGCAGAGGGGTATACGAAGCTCCCATAATCCAGCTTGGAGCGGACGATCGACCGATATAGACGAAGTAGGACGGTTCGATCCGCTCCCCACGACATACCACTGAGAACACGGAGGACATTTAAAGAACGGGTACAACGGGCGGCCAAATATGACACATGTGGAGACCAGCTAAGTTTCTTGTCAAATGTAAGGCCTAAAAATTTGGTTGTCTCCACGATTGGGAGAGCAACGGGACCGAGTCGTAAGGACGGTGGGAGAAACTCTTTGTAGCGCCAGAAGTTAATACAGACCGTCTTCTCGGCAGAAAAACGGAAGCCATTGGCGACACTCTAGGAGTAAAGACGGTCAAGAGAACGCTGAAGACAGCGCTCCAGGACACGTGTACACTGCGCGCTGTAATAGATGGTAAAATCGTCCACGAAAAGGGAGCCTGATACATCAGCTGGGAGGCAATCCATTATTGGATTGATCGCGATGGCGAAGAGAGCGACGCTCAAAACTGAGCCCTGTGGCACCCCACTCTCCTGGCGAAAGGTGTCTGACAGGACAGAACCCACACGTACCCTGAACTGTCGATCCATTAAAAAGGAACGAATAGAAAGAGGGAGGCGACCGCGAAGGCCCCATGTATACATGGTGCGGAGAATGCCCGCCCTCCAACAGGTGTCGTAAGCCTTTTCCAAATCAAAGAACACAGCCGCGGTCGGGCGCTTCCGCAAGAAATTATTCATAATGAAGGTCGACAAGGTAACCAGATGGTCAACAGCAGAGCGGCGCCTACGAAATCCACATTGTACATTGGTAAGTAGGCGTCGAGACTCGAGCAGCCAAACCAATCGAGAGTTAACTATTCGCTCCATCACTTTACAGACACAGCTGGTAAGCGAGATAGGTCGATAACTGGAAGGCAAGTGCTTGTCCTTCCCCGGCTTAGGAATCGGGACAATAGACTCGCGCCAGCATGCGGGAACAAGTCCCTCAATCCAGATGCGATTGTATGTACGAAGAAGAAAACCTTTACCCGCAGGAGAAAGGTTCTTCAGCATCTGAATATGAATAGAAGCAGGCCCTGGAGCGGAGGACCGTGATCGGCCAAGTGAGTTTTCGAGTTCCCGCATGGTGAATGGGGCATTATAACTTTCACGATTCGAGGAGCGGAAGTTAGGTGGACTAGCCTCCTCTGCCTGTTTGCGGGGGAGGAAGGCAGAGTGGTAATGAGCGGAGCTCGAAACCTCTGCGAAAAAGCGGCCGAAGGCATTGGAGACATCCTCAGGGGCCACAAGGACGTCATTCGCGACCGTCAAGCCAGAAACTGGTGAGTGGACCTTAGTGCCAGATAGCCGGCGCAGGCTACCCCAGACAACAGAAGAAGGAGTAGTAAAACTGTTGAAGGTGCTTGTGAAAGCAGCCCAGCTGGCTTTCTTGCTTTCTTTAATAATACGACGACACTGAGCACGTAATCGTTTATAATTGATACAATTCGCCACTGTAGGGTGGCGTTTAAAGGTGCGTAAAGCACGTCGACGAGCACGTAAAGCGTCTCTACATGCTGCGGTCCACCAGGGGACCGGTACGCGACGTGGAGAAGAAGTAGGGTGAGGGATAGAATATTCAGCAGCAGCGAGAATGACTTCCGTGAGGTGTGCGACCTGACGATTGCAGCTTGTGAAGGTTTGGTCCTGAAAGGTTGCCCTGGAAGAGAAGAGCCCCCAGTCTGCCTTGGAGATGGTCCAACTAGAGGAGCACGGAGAGGGGGTATGCTGCAGGAGATGGATAACACACGGAAAGTGGTCGCTCGAGTATGTATCAGAAAGGGCATACCACTCAAACCGGCGTGCAAGTTGGGGAGTACATATAGAGAGGTCTAAATGGGAATAGGTGGGAGATGTGTCCGAAAGAAAAGTAGGGGCGCTTTGCAAATACAGTTAGAAACCCAACGTACTGAGTACTGAAATAAACAGTACTTTAAGAGAAAGCTATAAAAAAACTCAATGTGCCAGGCATTTATAGAAAACTTAAGCGTAGCAACTATCAATACTTCACATAGCAACTTCATCTACCTCCTTAAAACTAGTTATTACATTGAGATATCCACACTTTAAACATTCTACACTAAAATACCCTTACAAACTTACCATTTCAATCCGTTAAAGAAGCACTTGTTAAAAGTTCAATTACAAATTTAACGTTGCCGGGCACTAATACCCCTCTCTTTATTTTCCCTTATTAAGGAGACAAAATTACTGACAAACTTCAGAAATTCACACTCCCATATAGGATTTCCCTCAAAATACATATAATGAAAAATGAAGGGTGACTTAATGATACTTCAACGCTAGAGCTAAGCTAAGATCCAATTACATAACATGAAAGAACCATTTACATAAACTACAGCAGAAACACTCATCTTTAAAAATGTATGTTCACGTGCTCAGACGTGTTAATAAAAGACTACCAGAAAGAGCTGCAAAAGGAACTCAGCAGATGCTGTGCAATTTAAAGTTTAGCCAGTTGGCAGTCGCTAATATTTAAGGAAACAGGCTACAGACAAAATTTATTTATATATCTACCAGCTTAACCCGCCATGGCGGAAGGAAGATTAACGCTCGCACTATCAAGCGTTTTTGCCCGAATCACAAAGACACTCCAATAACTCTCTAACATAGAAACACTCGGCAGAACCTTTGACTCGATATATGGGTAAGCGTGTAAAGGAACACGTTACATTACAGATAAATTCCCAACTTTGACCTTAAGCATTTTACACATGGAAAACTGTATTAATAGAGTGCAGGCTTTGTAAACGCTAGCAAAAACTCACTTCCCGAATGAAAAAAAGGAAGTTTCATATCAGCGCACACTCCGCTGCAGAGTGAAAATTTCATGCTGGAAACATCCCCCAGGCTGTGGCTAAGCCATGTCTCCGCAATATCCTTTCCTTCAGGAGTGCTAGTTCTGCAAGGTTCGCAGGAGAGCTTCTGTGAAGTTTGGAAGGTAGGAGACGAGATACTAGCAGGAGTAAAGCTGTGAGTACCGGACGTGAGTCGTGCTTCGGTAGCTCAGTTGGTAGAGCACTTGCTCGCGAAAGGCAAAGGTCTCGAGTTCTCGGTCGGGCACACAGTTTTAATCTGCCAGGAAGTTTCAAGTTTCAAAAACTCACTTGATTACAAGAAACACAGAACACTAGTAAAACTTCTGAGCAAACTTTCAAATAGCGGCCAACATTTAACTAGGCCAACTGAACTCTTCCACACCATCTTAAAGTTTGACTATGAAAGTCTCACCATAATAACAAAATTTAAATGCCTCTGAGTGTGTCGGTCAAGAAAACACAATTACCATGACTTACTTCATATCACGTACACAATACAAAGGAGCGGGTTCCACAGCTTCACCGCTTCACTCCAAACTTTGTTCCCAGAGAAGTCACAGAACTTGTATCTCCAAGCTGCCCATGTCGCTAAAATTCGAGACCGATTTCACACCACAACATATAACGGTCATCAAGCTCGTCCGGCAGCTGTTGACACTCGTTTCCCAGCGAATGTCACAAGATCTCGAGTGTTACCGGTCGAACGCTAACAACCAAATCGCTTCGCCCTCCAACCCAGAAGATAAGACATGCGGAAAGCAAAGATAGCTTAGCTCAACCACAATCGATCTCAACGATACATAAACAAAAAAACACCAGCGGCAGCTCGCCACGTCTTAACCTCGCCCTCCTAAGCGAGAGGACACTGCCCTGTGGTGGAACAGAACCTCCATACTCATCCCAACTTAACCTGTCTGAGATGTACCCAAACAGTTTGCCGAACACGTTCTCCCTTACCTGCAAGATAACCAGGCTCAAGATTTTGCAGATACGATAAGGGTCCCCTATATCTTGGCTTTAATTTTCCCTTGGTATGTGTGCTAGACAGAGCCACCAAGTTACGGATAAAAACCAGGTCCCCAATCTTTCCTGAAAATGGATTATGACCCTTGTTATATCAAAGCTACTGTCGCCGGTGGGCTGCATCGATACTCTGTTTGGCCCTTTGCCAATTCTCACAGAGGCTCGGAGGGGTAATGGATGTTGGTAAGAGGTCGTTTATACTCTACAAGTTTGGTAACAGAGAATAAATGGTATAGGCAAACATTAACGCAGTCGGTGTCCTGTCGGTTGCCTGATGTTTGGCCGTATTAAATGCCTGATTGAGCCAGGGCAAGGTGATATCGCATTTACCAGGCGACTGGGCATGGTAGATGGTTAGGGCAGTTTTCAAATTCCGATTAACTCTTTTGGCAAATGACAGGATAATAAGGCGTGGTGGTAATGTGTCCAATACCCTGACTGAAATGTAAGGCCTTGAACACACGACACAGAGAGGCGGGTGCATTATCACTTACCAATGATTTCGGCGGCCCAAACCAGGACATGGCCTTCGAAAATTGCTGTGTGGTGATTTCTGCAGCGATCCCCTGAGTAGGAAGCAGACATGTAAACTAGGAGAAAGCATCCACGACAACCAAGATGTAATGGTTGCCTTTCTTTGCCCGGGGCAATAGTCCAATATAGTTGATAAAAACTTTATCGAGTAGATACTGCTCCCTCTGTGAGTATGGAAGCCCACAAGAGTCCCCGGAATCAGGCTTCACCCATTTGCAGAAATCACAATGCCCAACCAGTCGCCTAATGTCTTGATAAAGAGAGGGCCACACAAAATGTTCGTGGATCGTGGCCAAGGTCTTAAGTAGGCTCAAATGACCGCCAAGAACTGAATCGTGATAATACCAGAAGACCATCGGTACTAAATCAATTGGCAAACACCTTCCATTGTTGATCGCCACTACCCTGCATACACAGTACCCCTTGTTGGAGGCAATAACCCGGCACTGAAATCCCAGTCATGACCCTTCCTCGAATCGGACCACAACACGGGTCCTGCACCTGCTTCTCCTTAATCCCGCTGAACAGATTAGGAAGGTTGGACAAAATCACCGCAACACTAATGTCCTGTTCGCCTTGCCCCTGACCTTCCTGGGAGTCAGGTGTAAACATACGACTCAGAGCAACGGCAACTGCATTATCCGAGCCTTTAATATGTCTCACTTGAAAACGAAAGGCAGATATACGGACTGCCCAACGTGCAATTCTGCCAGTCTTCCTCAGCCTAGCCAAGACCCATCTTAATGCTTCGTTGTCCATCTCTAGTACAAATTCTTTATGCTTCAAATAGAAAAAAACTTTTCCCAGGCAAAAACAACAGCCAGAACCTCTAATTCATATTCAGAATAGTTGGATTCAGGTGCGTTCGTCGCCGTGAGGCATTAGGTAGAGGTAGTTTCTCCCCTTCATGTCCTTGAAGTAAAACTGCCGCTACCCCATTATGACAGTCGTCGGTCTGTACCACAAACGTAGTATTAGAGTCCGGCACAGCTAACAATGGGGGATAGTAATTGCAGTCTTAATCTGTGCGAAGGCTTGCTGCTGATTTTTCTCCCCATACGAAATCGCTATTAAGGGGGGCTGCAAGATAGGCGAAACTGGAAATGAATTTACAGAAGAAATTCGCCATGCCAATGAAGCAAGCGACATCTTTCTTATTCTGGCGAGGGGAAAATTCTGTAAGGCCTCAGTTCTATCCTTGTTGATGCTTACGCGTTTTGCAGATACCAAATGGCCTAAGAGAGAAATCTTGTTTACACAAGGTGATCTTAGATGGTTTGATAGTGAGGCCAGCCAAACGCAACCTTAGGGAAGCCTGCTCCAGGTGAACAAGGTGTTCCTCAAAGGTGCGACTGTAGATAACTACGTCATCTAAATAGGTGTAGACACAGACGAACTTCAAGCCCCCAAGACAACATCCAACAAATGGGACAACACAGCGGCACCAGTGGCCAACCCAAAAGGGACTCGGTTGAACTCAAACTCCAGTCTTTGCAAAACGCTGTCATAGGCTTGGATGACTCGGCAAGGAGGATATGATAATATGCCTGATTGAGATTTAAGATGGTGAACACATTAGTATCTGCAAACCATGTAAGGGAAATGTGCAAATTGGGCAAGGGGAGCGACTCCAACACCACTTTTTTTTACGCCTCCGGTAATAAACTACCAGACGAAAATCGCTACCCTGGTCTTTGGGTACTAGAAATGCAGGCGAAGTTTAGGGCGAAGTTGGTGGTCTAATCACCCCCTTTTGTAGCGTCTTATCGATTTTCGCTCTCAAAATCATCTTCGATGGATAGCCTATAAGGGGCCTGATGGACAGGCAAACTATCAGTTAATTGGATGTCATACTTAAGAATTTCTGTCTCCCCTAACTTATCCAATAAGACCTCAGGATAGCGCTCCAAGACCTGGTTGAGAGCCTGCACTTGATGCCCCGTAAGACAACCTGTGTCAACCTGCACATTGCACACATAGCTCACATTTCCTGCACAATACTGCTCGCACAAACACAAAGAGAGACAGTGGTGAGGCGCAGTCTTAAAAGACACTCCCGCATAATCGAATACCAGACCGACACGCTGGATGAAATCTCACCTGAGCAACAAAGGGAACCTCAAATTCTTAGCTATGAAAAATCTATCAGGCCATGACAATTTATCGATGTGCAACCACCCCCGCACCTCCCCTACTAGAGGTAACTCTCTGCCATCGGTGACCCGACATCTCTGAACCGGAGACTGCGGAGACGAAAACCTGCGCAAAGGTCTATATTCTATGTACCAGTCACAATCAACTAAGGATACGGAACTACCCGAATCCAGCAATGCACACACTGGTCCTGTCCTACCCTAGCAGAGACAAAAGGGAGTGCCAGAACATGTGTCGCCAGAATGGATTTACAATTCACTGGCCAGTTAGTAAACTCACCCTCTTTTCGCATCCTCTGGTGTCAGCTATTTGAACGATGGCTCCTAAGTACCGGACAATCCTGTACTAAATGATCAACCGTATGGCAACAGTAGCAATGCTGAACTACTGAATTAGAACTGGTATTAATGGAGTTACTACACTTTGGTGCCTCAGATATTACTTTCCATTCTGCAGCTGAAACACTGTTCATCCACCCAAGAAACAGCATGAATAGAATCAACCAAATGTTGAAACTGTTCCATAGAGCAAGGGCGCTGTACAAGATTCAACCTGGCGGGATCCTGTACCTGCATGCCTTCCAACATATGTTCGTTACAACCGAGGCCAGACACACGCATATCCAACTTCACTACAACAGTGTTAAGCCTCTCAAAAAACTGCGCTAAGGTTTCGTTACACCCTTGGACCTTCCAATAACATCGTTACACCCTTGTTCTTCCAATCACATTCCCGCTCTAATTCGATAAGTATGTTCGCCGAAAGCCTTCTATTAATAATACGCTCACGGAGCTGAACTAAGGTACCCCGTTGTTCCAATTCCTCGGCTATCAGGCCACTAAGCACACCCTTAGCCATCGGATATAATAACGCTAATACGACAGACTGTGGAACATGCAGCGCACCGGCGTGAGTCTGGAGGTGGACTAACAACCACAGGAAGGATTGCATCTGGCTCAAATTTTCGACATCCAAGACAGATTTATCTTTCAAGACATTCATAATTGTATTAGGTAACTTGGAAAATAAACTCATATATTCTTCATTACATTTAACGCATGTGACTTCACTCACATTTTCAGGCTCAGAATTAGTACTTAAACCACCCCCACTTGAAGCAAGGGCTACGGCGCGTGACTGCAAACATCCAGCAACACCAAGCAGCTGATGATGGAGAGCACCCATTGCATAATTGAGATCAATTGAAGCGATATCCGATAAACAATTGCAGTAATGGGCTAAATGCTCCTGTACGTGACAAATTTGTTTATGCGTCGGCTGAGTAGACGCCAGAAATTCAATTGTCCGACCTACATCACTAAAAGCTGCTTCGATATTCGACAAGTCAGCTACCTCGCTAACGATATCTGTCGGTAGGGCAATGGGAATGTCGGCCGCTGCACCAAGCCTGGCCACCAAATCAACCATATTTCCATCTACTGGCAGCCTGCACACACTGAGTTCATACATCTACTGCTCTTTCCGTAAATAAGTAAATTCCAGAAATGGGCAGACATGTCTCAAAACACAATGACAATCTTACAATTTACTAAGTAACGACTACCAACCATAGGAGAGGATAGGAAAAGCAAAACACCACCCCCTCCCTTCTGTCTGTTACCAAGCGGTACGTGGGTTCCCTAATTGTACCACCCATACGCACCATAAAAGAGGAAGCAGGCTGGAATCATGGTTGATAGTCACAATTTATAATTAAGACAGTTTGACAATTACACCTTTTAAGGAATTTGACAATTACAAATTGTGGAGGAGCCACTTGATAAAGCCTTGCAAATACAGACAGAAACCCTACGTGCTCAGTACTGAAATAAAGAGTACTTTAAGAGAAAGTTATCAAAAACTCAATATGCCAGGCATTTATAGAAACCTCAAGCATAGCAGTTATCAATTATTTCACATAGCCAATTAATCAAACTCCTTAAAACCAGTCACTACATTAAAATGGCCACACCTGAAACATTCTTCACTAAAATACCCTTATAAACTTACTATTTCAATCCGTTAAAGAAGTACTTGTTAAACGTTCAATTAAAAACATAACGTTGCCAGGCACTAATACCCCTCACTTTATTTTCCACTCTTAAGGAAACATAATTACTGACAAACTTCAGAAATTCAAACTCCCATATAGGATTTCCCCTCAAAATACATATGATGAAGATAGTTACCACTAAAATGTGACCTAAAGACACTTCAACACTAGTGTCAAACTAAGATCGAGTTACATAACATGATAGAACTACTTACATAAAAAAGTACAGCAGAATCACTGATCTTTAAAAATGAATGTTCACATGCTCAGACATGTTAATAAAAGACTACTAGAAAGACCTGCACAGGGAATTCAGCAGATGCTATGCAATTTAAAGTTTAGTCAATTGGCATTCGCTAATATTTAAGGAATCAGATTACATACAATGTATATTTATATATCTACCAGCTTAACCCTCCTTGGCGGAAGGAAGATAAATACTAAACTTTGGAAGGCAGTATGTGAACAACTCTCAGTAGTGGTCCGGTTCTTAAACATTGCCAGGCCTGGACCTCGGATGACATTTCACTCCCAACCAAGGGGCTGGCACAATCAAAGGTTTCTGACAGAATCACAAAGACATTGTAATAATTCTGAAAATACAAACTCTCGGCAGAACCTTTGACTTGATATATGGGTAAGCGCGTAAAGGAACACGTTACACTACTGACAAAAAGTTCAAATGGCTCTGAGCACTATGGGACTTACATTTGAGGTCATCAGCCCCTAGACTTAGAACTTTTCAAACCTAACTAACCTAAGGACATCACACACACCCATGCCCGAGGCAGGATTCGAACCTGCGACCGCAGCAGCAGCGCGGTTCTCGACTGAAGCGCCTAGAACCGCTCGGCTACAGGGGCCGACAACTAATGAAAAATTCGGTACTTTGACCTTAAGAATTTTACACATGGACAACTGTATTAATAGAGTGCACGCTTTGAAAACGCCAACACAAAATCACTTGATTACAAGAAACACAGAGCACTAGTAAAACTTCTGAGAAAACTTTCAAATAATGGCCACCATTTAACTAGGCCAGCTGAACTCTTCCACACCATTTCAAAGTTCGACTATGAAAGTCTCACCATAATAATAAAATTTAAATGCCTCTGAGTGCGTCGGTCAACAAAACACACAATTACGACCACTTACTTCATATCACATACATAATACGTAGGAGTGGGTTCCAGAGTTTCACCGCTTCACTCCAAATTTTGTGCCCAGCGAAGTTACAGAACTTTTATCTCCAAGCTGCCCATGCAACGCCAGACCGATTTCACACCACAACATATAACGGTCATCACGCTCGGTTGGCAGCCGTTGACACTCGTTTCCCAGCGAATGTCACAATATATGGAGGGTTACCGGTCGAACGCTAACAACCAAATCGCTTCGCCCACCAACCTGGAAGATAAGACACGCGAAAAGCAAAGATAGCTTAATTCATCCACAATCTCAACGATACATGAACAAAAAAAGACTGGCGCCAGCTCGCTATGGCTCAGTAATATTCTACAATACTTATTATTTTTACAAGCCAGTTTTCGGCATTACACCGTCACCAAGTGCAAAGATAAATGATACTGGCTGTGAGATTTTGTAGGCCCAAAGATTTGAAGTTAAATAAACATGCCTGTTTTGAAATTTTGCAGGGTGAAAGATTTTCAGTTTAAAATCTTTTTAGGTCTAAAATCTTTCATGCTATAAAATTGCACACCCACGTATATTTATCTCTGTACATTGTGATGATGTAACAACTGAAACGCAGTTTGTAAAAATAATGAATATTGTAGATCATTACATCAGTGTCGCGCGTCTTCTAACTAACGATGTACAACATATTCTATCAAGACACGACGGAACAGTCACAGTGCTAAAGGCAAGAGAATTAATGTCAGAAATATGCTTAAATGGTCACGGAACGTATAATGTCAACTAGCTACAAACCGTGAAGGTCTTCCGCCTCTCCAGTCCACACCACTTTCGTCTCAGTAGAAAACTGTAATCTGACCTTTTATGGTAAGTTTTCTCCTTTATTTTTAGTTTTAAAATATGTTAAGAGAGAACTCGCTTGTTCGGGCGACTTTTTGAATAATTTGTTTCTGTAAGTGTATAGTTTCCACAAAATCTCTTTGAATCTAAATATGTGTCGTCGTTTTAATACAGCAAGACTGTCATTTTTTATCTCTAGAGAATGGAATACTTGACTTCTGGAATAAAACATACGTTTAAAACACATGCCCGTGTTGTCACTGTGTCGAATACACGTAGATGTTTGCTTGCGCTGCGCTCAGCTGTGGTCTGCCATACTAGCCTCTCTGGTTGAGTACTAAATTATGCGGCGTATGGCTTGCAGCATGTTGAAATCTTTGTAGAATTTGGTCAGTTAAAAAAAAAAGACACAGTGACAAAATTACGGCGCTGCTTCTATTATTGACATGCCCTGTTGGACTGACCGCAGCTACATTGATAATGATAGTAAATATTCTCGCCACATACTCGCAACACATAACCACCGTTCGTATTTTGTATACCTGCGCACGTGAGCTGGGTCAATTTTAAGCGCAGTTCTCCTGAAAGTAATATTTGTCTTTAGCTTGTTACACTTTGTTTCCATCATCAGAGCAGTTCCTGTCGCAGATAAAACATTTCTGTTTTTCTTCTTACATTTAGATTTGTTTTCAGTGTCAATAATGGTTTTATTAATTGACAAACTAATTGCGAATTGGAAGTACACAGCGATCGTACATGGCTAACTGTACGGCTTCAATTCTTTTACAGGTGAAAATGAAATTACTTTCCCCCCGACCTGCCCCCCCCCCTCCCAAAACAAAAGAAATGATTGTGGCCTTAATAGATCGTTCCTGTTTCATCGAAATGCCTCACATTTATGGCATTACGTTCAGGGATGATGTAATATTTCTGGCTTATTCAACCATCATATTAGGCTCCAGGAAGCTATTCCCAGGGCAGTGCAGATGCAAGAAGCATAGAGATGACGCAATGTGGGATGAGGTACCGGTGACATATGTTAGATTCGGTACCATTCCCGTGAGAAAGACCGCCTGCATGATGCTGCTGCTCTGTGATTGGCTGCTGTGTTCGGCGGTAGGGCGCCAATACGTTAAACATTAGTTGCTATTGTTAATTAAACCTGTCATACAAATTACTTCATTTTTTTAAATAAACATCTCTCAACAGCCAGCTATCAATCAGCCATTTCAAAATTATTAAAATCAAAATACTACTAAAACAAGACTTAAGATATTACTGCCGATGCACTTCGGTGGCTTTCGGGCCACGCCTGGCTGGCTTGGCGCGCGAAGTGTCTAAGGCAGTCCGGCTCTCCAGTTCTGACCGTTCCAGTAGACAGACATGTCGTCTGTTATAGCAGTATTTGTTTCATGCAATTTTATTCACTACAGTTCCGATCGTCGCTAGGTACAGACATGTTGTCTGTAGTAGTAGTGGTATTTGATTCATGTACTTTTATTCTCCAGTTCTGACGTTCCAGTAGACAGACATGTTGTCTGTGGCAGGATGTATTTCATGTTATTTTAACCAGATATAATGACTGTGGAAAGATATGTTCAATACGTTGTGATCAAGAATAGTTTCTCGTGTCTATATCAATAAAAACGCGAGTGGCATCCCAAATGAGTTATAGCTTATACGTAGCAGCACTTCCTTGCGGAGTTAATTTCAGCCTCAAGAAAAAGAATCCACGACCTGCGTGCTGTTTTCTGCGCTGTGTACATCATCATGATGAAGACAGCAGGTTAGTGAAGTGTACAAGAACTTATGTATTCCACACAGGGCAGTGGAAACAACTAGGCACCTCACGTGTACTGCATGCACAGTACAAATGTGCTCAGTGACACGTCATCAGCAGTAATGTAGAGGAGGTAAAGAAGGATGAAAGCATTAACACTATCTCACTTTTATTCCTTTTTTCTTGCCGTAATGGACAAAAATATGGAACGCCAAAAACACAACACATCAGCTGGTCTAATACGGTGTAGGGAAACCACTGGCACTCAGAACAGCTTCCAGTCACCTAGGAATGGACAAATAGAGGTCCTGTATGTTTCTCAAGGGAGTCTTATACTATATTTCCTGCAAAATAGTGGCATGCTCAGTTAACGTTGATGGAGGTGGATAGCGATCACGTACGTTTTGATTCCAAAGTAGTTCACAAAGACTCAGTAATATTGAGATCTGGTGACTTAGGTGGCAAGGGCGAAAGCAACAAGCTACCCTCGTGCTCACAAAACCAGTCCCAGGCAACGTGTATAATGTGGATAGGGGCCCTGCCGTCCTGGAATACACCATCACCGTTGGGAAACAAACATTGTACCATGGAATGGATCTGATCAGCGAAAATGATACCGAAGCCTTTGGCAGTAATGCTGTCTCGCAGAGTAACCACGGGGCCAGTGGAAAACCACGATATGGCTGCTCAGATACTCACCGAACGCCAACTTTGGACGTAATCTCGACCAGCAGCTAGAAAAAGGTTGAAACAAGAGTCATCCGACCGAATGACATTCCTCCATTTATCGATAGTCGAGATTGGATGCCCTCGGCGCCACATATTCCTCTTATGGGCATTTGCATCACTGATGTGCGGTTTTGAAATTCCAGCTTGCTTTGCGATTCCCGTATTATGGAGCTTCCTTCGTGTTGTAGTAATAACAGGGTTCGCAAGTGCGACGTTCAGTTCTGTAGTGACTTTTGCAGCTTCCGCCCTCTTATTTTCAGTCCTCTCCAATGACCATCTGTCTTAATCGCTCAACTCACTTCGCGTTATGACTTCGTGGATGATGCTTTCCTTTTTCTTGTATGCTGTACAGGGTGCAAAGGCAACGGCCTTGCCGCAATGGATACACCGGTTCCCGTGAGATCACCGAAGTTAAGCGTTGTCAGGCGTGGTCGGCACTTGGATGGGTGACCATCCAGCCACCATTCGCTGTTGCCATTTTTCGGGGTGCATTCAGCCTCGTGATGCCAATTGAGGAGCTACTCGACCGAATAGTAGCGGCTCCGGTCAAAGAAAACCATCATAACGACCGAGAGAGCGGTGTGCTGACCACACGCCCTTCCTATCCGCAACCTCAACTGAGGATGATACGGCGGTCGGAAGGGTCCCGATGGGCCACTTGTGGCCTGAAGACGGAGTGCTTTGTACAGGGCGAAAACTATTTAAACCGACAAACTCTGGGAGGTTGTAGGGGACATAAAAACAAATATTTTTCCCTAATGTCATTTTTTCCTATGAGGAGTATTTAAACCGGTAGAGGAAGATTTCTCTGGCGGCAAGTTAATTAAACCAACAAACACTTTTCCATTTTTTATGACCAAGAGAGAACACATTAACACAACCCAGTTTCAATTACAGTAGATTTTCAAAAATGCCTCCATTGACGTAAACAAAGGTTACACAGTCGGATATGTTCTGTCTGACACGGGCAAAAACCCCAGTAGTGTCCTGTATTGTTCCTGCTGCTGCTACTATCCGGGCAACCAGATCCTCCTCTGATGCAACAGGAGTTGCGTCAACAAGGTTGCGCATCTCTCCCCACACAAAAACTTCCTGAGGGGACATACCTGGGGATCGAGCAGGCCATGGTACAGGACCACCTCTGCCAATCCCGGTTTCTGGTACCGTCGGTCCAGGAATCGACGCACGCGACGACTGAAATGTGCCGGCGCCCCGTCATGTTGGAATCACGTGCGTTGTCTTGTATGAAGCGGCACGTCTCCCCGCAATTCTGGCAATGTTCTGGCGAGAAAATTGTAATAGTGCCTGCCATTTAATGGCCTAGGTAGCAGATACAGCCCAGTTAAACAGTCCGACCCACACAGTAACGAAGAACCGCACTTGATGAGAGCTAGTAACTGTGGCATACGGGTTATCCTCACTTGAAACATGCAAATTGTGCATGTTGAAGACTCCAACACGCCCGAACAGTGCTTCATCGACAAACGACACTGAGGATGGAAATGTAGGATGCATTTCACACTTTTGCAGGTACCACTGCGAAAACTGTGCTCTGGGTGGATAATCAACTGGTTCCAGGTTGTGGACACGCTGTTAGTGAAATGGACGTAACAGTTGCTCTCGAAGGGCTGTTCTTACATTCGTCTGATTCGTCCCCATGTTACGTGCAATTGCACGAGTGCTGTGAATGATCCCGCTCCACGTGCTGCAACACAGCTTCCTCAAATTGCAGCGTTCTTACCGTGCGACGGCGTCCCTGTCCAGGTAATCTGCTAAATGACCCGGTCTCACGCAGACGTTGGTACACAGCAGCAAAGGTCGTATGATGCGGGATACGGCGGTTAGGATATTTTTGTTGATAAACCCGTTGTGCAGCTCGTCCGCTGTGGTGCGCTGCGTAGTAACCACTAACCGTATCAGTGCACTCACTCCAGGTGTATTGCTCCATTAGTAAACAGAGACAATGCACTACTACACTGTTGGACAACAGCTGCCTACAACTGAAGAACGTAATACGGCCTCCAACAACTGAAGAGCGTAATATGGTCTCCATCGGTTTAAATAATCTTCATAGGAAAAAATGACATTAGGGGAAACTATTTGTTTTTATGTCCCCTACAACCTCCCAGAGTTTGTCGGTTTAAATGCTTTTCACCCCGTATAAATCTTTGATATGGTGCCTTTTAAAACACAAAACACTTCGGGTAACTTTGAAGCACAAACTATGCGAGCACCAACAATTTTCCCATATTCGAAGTCTCTTAGCTCCAATATAATGCATTCACGAGTACACAGAACTCTGTTATGACCACAACTGACACTTTCAACATATTAAGGGCATTTACAGTTACCGCTCGTTGTCAAACACAACTGCACAACCTGCTGGCTTGGATAGCAACCGAATTTATGGTCAGGCTTTAATTTCTTGTGGTGTTCCTATATTTTCTCCAACCCCTGTTTTCAACAGTTTGAAACGTATAGAGGGAAATAAACGAATGATATTTTGCATAGGTGTCAGACAACTGTTAGCTAACAAAGCGAGCAGATCCTCACAAAGCTACGGCTGTCTTCCTGTTTACAGACGAAATACACTGCTCGTATTGAAAGCAGTGTGTCACAAACATCGCGCAGAGGTGGGTCTTCCAGCAGGAGCAGGAAGCCTTGCATGAACGGAGAGCGTACCCCGCGCCGTGGCATATACGAAGCGCAGCAGGGTCTATACCAGTTTCGCGACTCAAGGCAGACAGCGTGTGGCTTTCTGGGCTTCTCAACTAGCAGAACATGTTTTCGCACACATCCACCCATGTTTCATCTCTCTCTCGCGCTTATGTGGGTTCTGCTAGGTCCCCGTGGTGTCGACAGGCGAGGAGGTCCAAACTTTTCTTACACTTCTACTTGCCGCAGCCGGCTCGAAAGTTGAGAGTAACCATATCATTGCTGCCTGCATGGCAAATAGTTGTTTAGTAAGACTTATGCAGAACCAGCCTCTATGACTCGTATCTGCAGCTGTATGCGACTGAGCTTAATTTTTTGTACAGTAACTCAAGCAATGCCAATGAAATATTTAGTTGTTGTTTTTGTAAGCGTCAGTCTGAAGACTGGTTTGAAACAGAACTCCACTAGTCCGTCCATTACCAGCCACCAAATCTCTGCATTACTACTGCAACCTCCATTTCCTAGAACCGGCCTACTGTAATCAAGCCTTGGTCTCTCTCTCTCTCTCTCTCTCTCTCTCTCTGCAATTGCCACCCCTCTCTCGCTTCCCACCATTCTCCTCCACCGCATTTCCCCTCAGTACTAAATAGGCTATAGCATGATGCCTCATGATACATCGTGAGGCCGATGCCTTTTTGGCCACAATGCAATGGCTCGTCGATCCATCGTAATGTGCTTCAAGTACATAAGTGCACTCCTGGGGGTCCCGGAGCAAGTACACAAAGTTGGGACTTCCTCCACCAACATGCCAACTCCCACTTCACCGCAGTCCCCCCTGCCCCTTCCCTCTCACACACACACACACACACACACACACACACACACACACACACACACACACACAGAATTTCTGCACACGCCTCCTCCCACTTGAGTCAAAAAAAAAATACAGCCCATTTTATTTTAAATACTTTGGTGTAGCGAAATATAATTTCAACCATTTATCCGCCCGTTTATTTATCACTGAAGCAGCTATTCGTCGGTGCACTCTTGCACATAACAAACGTAGCGTGCTATCTAAATTTTGATTTAATATAAAACCAGACTGTAAGAGAATCTTCTTAAGTACAAAATAAAAACGTAAAAAACTGATTAAATGACAAACTCAACAACGACACAAAAAGTGGAGTAATATCTGATACTGTACTGCACGACAAAACGAGAATTACAGTCTTTTTGTGATTTGCGTTACCTTAGTGGATATTAGGTCGACCTGAGATCAAAGTGGTCATATTCCAGTTGCCATCATGTTTTCTTGAGGTGGCCTTGTAACAAAAGTGATGATTGGTTGTAGAATAAATATTTTGATCTTTGCATACACCGCTAATAGAGGCCACTATTGATCACTAGTATGCTAATGTTTTTTAGTATTTTTTACTGTTTATTTCATTAAAAACATTTTTATGTAGTGATGAGAAATATGATGGCTGTAAATATGGACTAAATCATACAAGTGTTATAAAACTGTATGTTATACCATTGGTAACATTATGAGACCTGTGTTAACACTTGGAGACGTTTATGTATTTTATCATTTCTTAATATCAATTTTTATTGTATGTTTGAAACATATAACCCGTAACTGCTTTGAACTGCAACCAGTATGTGTACTTTGAACAACGCTGCATGTGGCATTCTTTTTTAACACAGTTTGTTATTTTGTAATGTTCATTTATTATATTACACATCATGTAACCTGAGTATGTACTTGCAAATCATGCCGCATGTGGCGTTATATCTTATTGCAGTCTATTGTTTTAATAGAACTTGGGTTGGTTACCACCAATAGGTGGTTGCAATATGTTTCAGTTACTGTTACATAATTTGTAATGATAATAGTACTTGTGTTAGAACTGTTCACTAGATATTAAACATTTTTTCCCACGCACTCAACACCACCAGCAGTCTTCGGCTTGGTAGCTGCTGGTGACCTCCAGCACTAGTTCTTTTCGCACTATTTGTCTACAGTATACTTAAGTACTGTATTATCATTTGGTTTATTTGCTTCAATTGTTCCATGCATGCGTACATAACTTCATTCAATCCCTTATGAAGGCTGTATGTAACCCTGTTTGTATCATGTTGAAATATGAACTATTACCCACTCTTTGGCAATTTGCTTTTTTACACGATTATTCAGATTTATGCATTATTTTCAAATTATTTAGTAATTATTGTTTTTAAACATCTCCAGCGTTCCCAAGTGAAGCAAAGCCGCAACTTTACCTGTAATGAGATAAATGGCTGGAACATCTACTGTAATTCTGTTCCCATAGTATGATTTAGGAACGGACATAAGTCCGAAACTAGTCACCATGAAAAAATAAGAGACTTCCTAACGCAACCAACCATTTATTTTATTACAGGTAAAGATGCAGCGCTGATTCACTTTCGGAATGCCGGAGATGTGTAAAAACAATAATGACTAAATAATTTGAAAGTAGTACGTAAGTTTTAATACTCATGTAAGAAAGTAAACTGCAAATGAACTTTGTATGCTTAGTGATCTAAATTCTTTTCTCGTTTGAAAGAGCTTTTCTTCGTTCCTATATGTGCAAAATGGTCCGTTGTTTTAGAAAAATCAATATTTCGGCCTCTTCCATTTTATACATAACTCATACAGCTACAGCTTCATCTCAAATCTGCAGATCACAGAAAACTGCTTGGCGGAGTATAATTTTTACAGGACCATACATTAAAGACCCCTCCATGAACCATGGACCTTGCCGTTGGTGGAGTGGCTTGCGTACCTCAGCAACAGAATCTGTTGAGAGGCCAGACAAACTAGTGGCTCCTGAAGAGGAGCAGCAGTCTTTTTAATAGTGTCAGGCGAACAGTCTGGATGACTGACTGATATGGCCTTGTAACATCAACGAAAACGGCCTTGCAGTGCTGGCACTACGAACGGCCGAAAGCAAGGGGAACTTTTCCCGAGGGTATACTGCTCAGCTGTGTAGGAAAATGATAATGGCATCATGTTGGGTAAAATATTCATGAGGTAAAATAGTTCTCCATTCGAATCTCCGGCCGGGGACTTCTACGGAGGGTGACATCATGAAGAAAAACAAAACTGGCGTCCACGGATTAGAGCCTATCGTACAGATAGGCTAGAAAACCTAAACAGAGAAATGGATAGATCGAAGTTAATTATAGTGAACATTGGTGAAGTTCGATAGCAGGAGGATCAGAGCAACTGGTCAGGGCTATAAATACAAAATCAAGTACGGGTAATGCGGGAGTAGGTTTAATAATGATTGCAAAAATAGGAATGGGGTAATCATCGTGAACGCATTATTGTAGTCAAAATAGACACAAAGCCAATACCTACCACAGTAGTACAAGTTTATATGCCAACTAGTTCCGTTGATGATGAAGATGTATGATGAGATTATGAAAAAATGGTAGGTTAATATGGACTGGGGGGGGGGCAGGAGGGTGGGGGGAAGGAATGAAAGAGGAAAGAGGAAGCCGCCTGGTAGAGTTTCGCACAGAGTATTATTTAATCATAGCTAACACTTGTTTTAAGACTGTTATGTAACGGCAGGAAAAAGGTTGTTGATCTAGATTTTAAACTGTAAGACCTTTTCATGGGCAGATGTGGACTCGGCCCATAATTGGTTAGTTATGAAGTATAGATTAAAACTAAATGAATTCCAAAAATGTAAGACATTAAGGAGATGGGCCCTGGATAGATTGAAAGAACAACAGGTTGTTGAGAGTTTCGGGGGAAGCATTAGTCAACGATTGACTTGAACAGGAGGAAAGGAATACAGCAGAAGACAAGTGGGTAGCTTTGAGAGATGATAGTGAATGCAGCAGAGCAGGAAATAAGTGAAAATACAAGGTGTAGTAGAAAACGTTCGATAACTCAGAGATATTGAATTTAATTGATGAAAGGAGAAAATATAAAAGTGCATTAAATGAAACAGGCGAAAGGGAGACTGACATGACGTGCAAAATGGCTGAACAGGAATGGCTAAGAGGACAAATGTAAGTATTTAGAAGCTTGTTTCACTAGGGGAAAGAGAGATACCGCTTACAGGTAAGTGAAAGACGCATTTAGGAAAAAGAGAAGTAGATGTGTGAATATCAAGAGCTCAGACGGAAAACCAGTATTAAGCAAAGAGGAGAAAGCTGAAAGGTAGTGCATACAGAGTCTGTACAATGGATATGAACTTGAAGGCAGTATTATAGAAATGTAAGAGGTCGTAGATGAAGATGAGATGGGAGACAGGGCACTGAAAGGCGTAAGTCAAAATAGGTCTCCGGTAGTAGACGACATCCCGTCAGAACTACTGACAGCTTTGGAAGAGCCAGCCTGGCAAAACTCTTTCATCAGGGGTATGAGGCAGGCAAAATACACTCAGAACTTCAAAAAGATTGTAATAATTCCAATTGCAAAGAAAGCAGATGATGACAGGTGTGAATATCGCCGAAATATAAGTTAAATACGTCATGGTTGCAAAATACTGTCACGAATTATTTATAAAAGAATGGAAATACCGGTGGAAGGCGACCTCTGGGAAGATCGGTATGGGTACCGGAGAAATGCTGGAACGCGCGAGGCAATGCTGACGCTACGACTTACCTCAGAAGATAGGTTAAAACAAGACAAACCCACGTTTACGGCATTTCTAGACTTAGAGAATACTTTTGGCACTGTTGACTGGAATACTCTCTTTGAAATTCTGAAATTGGCAGAGGTAAAATACAGGGGGCGAAAAGCTATTTACAATTTATACAATAACCAAACGGCAGCTACGAACAGAAGGGAATGAAAGGGAAAGGGAAGCAGTGGTTGAGACGAGACTGAGACAGGGTTGTAGCATATCACGAATGTTATTAAATCTGTACACTGAGCAAGTAGTGAAGGAAAGAAAACAAAAAAATGGAGTAGGAATTAGAGTTCAGGAAGAAGAAACACGAACTTTGAGGTTTTCCGATGGCATTGTAATTCTGTCAGACGCAGCAAAGGACTTGGGACAGCAGTTGAACGGAAAGGACAGTGTTTTGAATGGATGATGTAAGATGAACATCAACAAAAGCAAGACAATGGTATTGGAATGTAGTCGAATTTAATCAGGTGGCGCTGAGGGAATAAGACTGGGAAACGAGACAAAGTAGTGGACGAGTTGTGTTGTTTCGGGAGCATATAACACTCCTATCTGCTACTGCTATACCATAACCTCGAAACTGGAGGCAGTTTGCAAAACAGAATTATTTTGTTAGAGTGATAATGGTATAAAGCAACAGAGTAGTGTTACCCTCTGAGAGGAATTTTGTTATGTTGACCGTGTTGTACCTAACGGAGGTGGCTTATCGGAAGTGAAAGTCAGAATTACGTAAATATTTGAACAGTAACAAACAAAATTTTGCCTATCTGTACTGTTTAACTGATAAAGAAAACGGTCGCCAGCCTAACTAGGCAAGAGAATGAATAACATTCTCGTTCCAGAAAATAGTTATGAGTAACTTTAATGGATAAACACAACCTATACTTTGTCACACGCGAGTGCAGTGAACTCTCACACATACATATGTTTACGGTAAGATTGAAACTAACAGAGCAGCAAAAACTATTTGCAAAATTATAACAGATACCGAAACTCACTATTACTTTCAGGGCTTACACAAACTGAGTGGTCTTTATAACATTACCATTAACATTCCCTCCAGGATCATAAACTGGACATAGGTTAAGTCTCTCTCAGTTAAATACTTTACTATTTGAAATGGAAGTTAATTGGAATCCACTAACAGGTTGCTTCTCACTATCATTTGAATAAAGAAATTATGGTTTTCATAATTAGTGGTCTTCCCATTACCTGTTACCTAGCATTAACACAATAGACAAACTGTGGATTCTGTTATATTATTAATATGCACTTCCAATACACAAGAGACAAACACTTAGTAGACATGAGTATATAACGTTTCACACTGCAGTTTTCCACTTTCACTACATTGAGAGAGAAAATTAACATATATGTGAGATACTGACTCACCTTCTACGATTTACAACAGCAGTAATGTGATCATTTACTAAGCAAAACTTTATAAGCCTCAGTCTTAAGAACTTTAATTTGAAGTTGGCAACAACACATTAATAAGCAGTTTTACTAGGAAAATTATTTTCAGCAAGCATCATTGACTTTAACTCACTCTATTGCCACATTAACTTTAACTTTCTCTTTACTATGTTCAAGAGGCATTAATTAGAAAAACGAACACTGGTTTTTAATGTTCTTCCAGTAGGGACACTCGGTAATCATTTTAGTTCAAACGGAGAGGAACCTGAGAGGTGTTGTGATAAGGAAAAAATCAAGGTAGGTACATAAATTCAGATGTAAGTTACCTTATATTTGAGCACACTAACACATCCATTAAGCTGATCCTTCACTGTACATCATTGTAGTATTCCGATGCAATGATTGCGCATTCTTGGTGGCGATGATAGATACAAATTCCAGAATAGTTCCAGCTATTTATCCATCCATCCGAGGCATTGGAAAGTAGCAGAAAAAGCCTCTCTCTGAACCAGCACAATAAGCATCTTTTACATGGCAGTGCACAGTTTGGTAGCTCGTCCCCGACTCGTCGCTCGTCCCCGACTGACTATCAGTTCCACCTTTTCTACGTAGGCCAACCACAATTTGCGCGCGCTACACAGTTCCGTTCCCGAGGGGAACCACTGCACCTTTTACACACAAACTCACTAAGAACCCTAAGTGAGGATCAGCAGTTTACATAGCAGCAACCAAAAACATTAAATAAAACAGAACATTTGCACATATTGACATTTCTACAAAAAATTATTCACACAGAAATTACAATTATATATGGTAAGTTTTGTTCCCTCCAAATGGGACAAAGCATTTAAATGACAGATACACTACTTTGCATTGAACCAAACCATGACATCAAAGTTTGTACAAAGAAAGGAGTATACAATTTTATGTTATCGATTCAAACAAACACATTTACAGAAGCACAGCAATGTAACATTAAATGAAACAAAAGCAAAATAAATCAGTACAGCATTAGAGCTATGGTGTTACAAGCAGAATAACTTATGATGGTCGAGTTAGAGAGGATATAAAATGTAGACTGACTATGGCAAGAAAAGCGTTTTATGCAGAAAAGAACTTTGTTAGTATCGAATAAATAGTGTTAAGAAGTCTTTTCTGAAAGTAATCGTCTGGAGTGTAGCCATCAATGGAGGTGAAACATGGATGACAAACAGTTTAAGCATGAAGAACATAGAAGCTTTTGAAACGTGGTGCTACACTAGAAGAGATCGTTTGATGGGATACGTTCTGAAACATCAAGGGATTTCCATTTTAGATTTGGAGGAAAGTGGGGGTTACAAAAATTGTCGAGGGAGACCAAGAGATGAATACAGTAAGCAAGTTCAGAAGTTATTCGGAGGTGAAGAGGCTTGCAAAGGATAGAGTAGAATGCTGAATCACATCAGTCTTCTGACTGAAGACCACAATCACAACAACATTAAAGTCTGCTCATTTTTCATTCGCGAGTGGATGTGTGGGGAGACTGAATGCTTCTGCTCCTCTGTAAGAGCTGTTATTTCCATAAGTTTACCTGCAGTCTCTAGTGGGTAGGCGGCTGAAGAAAATTCGCATCTTCTACGCTGAAAGATGAGGCTTGCAATTTTTCAAGCACACTCTTTAGAGAAGTGCGGCTTATTGCTTCCAGTTCTGCCACTTAATGTTTTTCAGTATTGCTGTTACAGTTTTTTGCCAGTTAAATACATTTGTGGCCAGTCGTGCCACCTTCATCCTGTTGACAGTATTTGCAAACCATTCCTGACTAACAAATGTAAGTATCCTTTTGTAAATAGAAGGCGATTCAAAAAGAATGGGACAAAAAGGAAGTATTACTGTGACTACATAAACGATTTTGTTTTAGAAATCCTCATATAGACTGAAATGTTTACTCTCACAGTTTCTACGTACATTCAGAGATGTCTGATATCGAATCTGTTTGTGACACGGCAGCTGTCTATCCGATACTACTATATCTGCTGCCAGGCCCGTTCCAACGCAGCCCGATCAATCGAGCTACCACGCCGACTCACCCGCGCCTTAATGGGAGTACTTTACCAATGTCCTTCACACATTCCCAAACGAAATTATTCCATTGGAGTAAGGTCACGCGAACTGGGGAGCCTCAACGTGAAAGGTACATCATTCGACCGAGCACGACCAATAAAGCGCTGTGGAAGATGTTCGTTGAGGTGACTACGATCGAAGTTACGCCAAAGCTGTGGGACCCCTTCCTGCTGCAAAACGAAGACGGGTACCTCTTCTGTCAGCTGAGTCGACAACCAGAGAGAAAGCGTATCGCGATAGCTTAAGTCTGTAACGGTAGATTCTGCGAAGAAGGAAGGACCGAAGACTCTGCGGTTGGTTATGGCGCAGGAAATATTAATTTCGGAGAACCTAGCAGGTTTTGTGTACCCCATATTCTCAAATTATTCTTGTTTGCTTTGCCACTTAGAAATCAATGCATAATTGTCTGTTTTGGTTTTTTGGCTGGTTTTAGCGCCTGGAACTTTTCAATTATTTATATCTTGGATTGCAGTCGCTTCTGCGACATTCTGTCATCAGCGACCATTCTCTTCTCTGCTGGCACGAAGTGTGAATGTCCGGGGCCTTTGTATGAATCTTTTCGACCACTTCAGTCTTGACGGATAGCCATCCTGTGGTTTTCTCCTCCTATATGCATTCTGTCTCTTTGAATTGCTTTGCCCATCTAGCCATGTGTAATGAAGCGGTGCTAATGCACCAACTTGGTCCGGAAATCAGTGACATACGTATTTCCTTAAAACTAAATATTTAGTTGTGAATGAAGATTGTCAATCATTGGATGAAAAGGTGTTATTCGAAGCTCAGTTGCGAGTTCTGCCAGCCTCTCATCATCACAGGCCTCGTTGAAGTGTGTTTTAATTCCTTTGTGAGAAAATTTACGCTCAATGGCCTTCATTTCACTTACGTTGAAAGTTTCCTCATGTAGTTTGTCGCATGATCCTTTGGCGCCAGCTATTTCTGTGAACAACAGAGTGATAGCCTGTGTCTCAGTGGTAAAACAGTGGAGTAGTAATCTTGAGGACAGCAATTAAATATAAGCAGCAGTCAAATGAAAACGAGACAGATGGAAAAAAGTAAGTAAATTGTTTGTTATTTTAAAAGTAATCGCCATAACTGTTAATACAGACGGCCGGTGTGTTCATAGAAAAATGTTTGCGGTTACGTATGGAAACATCCGTACTCAGGCTTGCAGCTCTTCGTCCGAAGCAAATCGATGGGTTCGATATCATTCTCCAGGCTTTATATCATATTGGAATCGCGTGGGGAGAGATCGGGACAGTATGGAGGATGTGTAAGGAATTCCCAGAGAAACTTCAGCAGGGTAGTCGAAACAGCATCGACTTATTGCCGCCCCATTGTTGCCAAGGTTGCTTCGACTTCTCTGCAGAAGTTTCTCTGGGAATCTTTACACATCCTCAACACTGTCCCGATCCCTCCCCACGCGATTCCAGTATTTTTGGATCCCTGAAGAAAGACAGTGGCCACTGATTTGCTTCAAACGAAGAGGTGCACGCCTGAGTACAATGATGTTTTCGCAAACAACAGCAAACGTTTTTCTATGAAGGCATTGACCATCTTGTCTCACACTGGGGTAAATATTTTAACCGTTCTGGAGATTACTTTTCAAATAGTAAATAGTGCACTTACTTTTTTCACATGTGTTTCGTTTCCGTATGACTGCCCCTTATACATGTTACGCCCAACCAATTTGAAATTTTCCTACACTACTGGCCATTAAAATTGCTACACCCCGAAGATGACGTGCTACAGACGCGAAATTTAACCGACAGGAAGAAGATGCTGTGATATACAGATAATTAGCTTTTCAGAGCATTCACACAAGGTTGGCGCCGGTCGCGACACCTACAACGTGCTGACATGAGGAAAGTTTCCAACCGATTTCTCATACACAAACAGCAGTTGACCGGCGTTGCCTGGTGAAACGTTGTTGTGATGCCTCGTGTAAGGAGGAGAGATGCGTACCGTCAAGTTTCCGACTTTGATAAATGTCGGATTGTAGCCTATCGCGATTGCGGTTTATCGTATCGCTACATTGCTGCTCGCGTTGGTCGACATCCAATGACTGTTAACAGAATATGAAATCGGTGGGTTCAGGAGGTTAACACGGAACGCCGTGCTGGATCCCAACGGCCTCGTATCACTAGCAGACGATATGACAAGCATTTTATCCGCATGGCTGTAACGCATCGTGCAACCATGTCTCGATCCCTGAGTCAACAGATGGGGACCTTTGCAAGACTACAACCATCTGCACGAACAGTTCGACGACGTTTGCAGCGGCATGGACTATCAGCTCGGAGATCGTGGCTGCGGTTACCCTTGACGCTGCATCATAGACAGGAGCGCCTGCGATGGTGTACTCAACAACGAACCTGGGTGCACGAACGGCAAAACGTCATTTTTTCGGATGAATCCAGGTTCTGTTTCCAGCATCGTGATGGTCGCATCCGTGTTGGCGACATCGCGGTGAACGCACATTGGAAGCGTGTATTCGTCATCGCCATACTGGCGTATCACCGGGCGTGATGGTGTGGGGTGCCAATGGTTACACGTCTCGGTCACCTCTTGTTCGCATTGACGGCACTTTGAACAGTGGACAGTACACTTCAGATGTGTTACGACCCGTGGCTCTATCCTTCATTCGATCCATGCGAAACCCTACATTTGAGCAGGATAATGCACGACCGCATGTTGCAAGTCCTGTACGGGCCTTTCTGGATACAGAAAATGTTCAACTGCTGCTGCCCTGCCAGCACATTCTCCAGATCTCTCGCCAATTGAAGACGTCTGGTCAATGGTGGCCGATCAACTGGCTCGTCACAATACGCCAGTCACTACTCTTGATGAATTGTGGTATCGCATTGAAGCTGCAGGGGCAGCTGTACCTGTACACGCCATCCAAACTCTGTTTGACTCAATGCGCAGGCGTATCAAGGCCGTTATTACGGCCAGAGGTGGTTTTTCTGGGTACTGATTTCTCAGGATCTACGCACCCAAATTGCGTGAAAATGTAATCACATGTCAGTTCTAGTATAATATATTTGTCCAATGAATACCCGTTTATCATCTGCATTTCTTATCGGTGTAGCAATTTTAATGGCCAGCAGTGTATGTTTCCCCCCAAGTCACTTGAGACAAATGTCAGAATGGTTCTTTTGAAAATGATACGATCGATTGCCTTACCCAATTTTCTTCTAACGGAGCTTGTACTCCGTCTAAAACGACCCCGCCGCCTGTTGGACGTTAAACCCTAATGTCCCAAATTTTTTTCTACCAGTACCGTTACTAAGACGTCTTATGACGCATTATCGTCCAAACCCTCAGATTATAAGGCCTTAATTCTTCGCAATTCTTCATATTGAAGCTGAAAAGAGTACTATTACGTTTTAAGACCTTTTACTACACATTGTTCTTTATATTTCATACTCTAACAAATATTTGGCGGAGGCTTAAGAACGACAATAAATCTCTAATTGTGATTATAGTTTCTTGTCTGCTAGCCCAGCGTGTCAAAGTTGGTGTCTTTACTGTTTACTTTGCAATATTCAAGGGACTAGATTTTAAATCCCTTATACCCGTCTGAACTTCCCCCGTGGACTGGGATCCAGCAGAATCATGTACATAAAACAATGTAGGACCGATATAAACCGCATCCCTGTAGACTGGAATGCGGTGCGTGCTTACGTGACTGAACATGGGAGGCATCAGTTGAAACTCTGATTGTGTCGTCTCAGAAACAATTTATATATACTGAATGACTTAAAGAGACCACTTTCTAGGAATGGGACAGCCTCCTCTTGGCTATTTTGGGGACAGGATTTGTCCAACCAACGTGTGGGGCAATGCGATACTCAGTGTTATCCATCTACATCTACATGACTACTCCACGGTTCACCCTGGAATGCCTGGTAGAGGGTTAATCTCACCACCTTCAGACTATTTCTCTATCGTTCTACCCCAGAAGAGCGCGCGGGAGAAACGAACACTTAAATCTTTAAAAGCGTGTTCTGATTTTTCTTATTTTTTTACTACAACTATTTCTCCCAGTGTAGATGGGCATTCGGAGGAGAGAGTTTCTGATTAAAATCTCGTGATAAGATCTAGCCTCAAGGAAAAGTTCCTTTGTTTTAGTGATTAACATCCCAACTCGCTTATCACATCCGTTACGCGCTCTGTAACACAAAACGAGTTGCCCGTGTTTTGTACTTTCTCAATGTCCTCCGTCGGCCCTATTTGGTAACAATCACATAGCGCGCAGCAATACTCCAGAAGAGGACGGACAAGCGTAGTGCAGGCAGTCTCTGTTGCATTTTCTGAATGTTCTGTTGAGAAAGCGCAGTCTTTGGTTCGCCTTGCAACAACATTTTTGAAGTGACGGTTGCCATTTAAGTTGTTCATAATTGTAATCCCTACCTACGAGGGTCACTCCAAAAGAAATGCACACTATTTTTTTAAAAATCCATCTTTTATTCTACATGTTTGAAAGTTTTAGAGTGTGTAGATACATCCTTTAGGAACAATATTTTCATTTCTCCACACAATTTCCATCCCTCTCAACTGCCTTACTCCATCTTGGAACCAGCGCCTGTATGCCCGCACGGTAAAATTCTGGACCAACCTGTTGGAGCCACTGTTTGGCAGCGTGCACAAGGGAGTCATCATTTTTAAACCTTGTTCCACGAAGAGAGCCTTTTAGTTTCCCAAAGAGATGATTGTCACATGGAGCCAGGTCAGGTCTGTAAGGCGGATGTTTCAGTGTTTTTTGTTGTTTTTCTTGTTTTTTTGTGAGCCACTGTCAACATCCTGGGAACTCACGTGGCACAAACCTTTTTTAACGGCATCACTTTCAGTATTCTGCAAACACTTCCTTCCCCTATCCCAACGTAGCGTGACAATTCGTTCACTGTGATGCGTCTGTCAGGAGTCACCAATTCGTTAACTGTCTGCATATTGTCTGAAGTATGTGCAGTACGAGGCCTGCCGCTCCGAGGACAATCCTCAAAGGAATTCCATGACAGCACGTTGTTTCTGACGAACGTCAAGTGTAGCAGCCATCTTGAAGACATGCTGTGATGGCGCCACTCACGGGAACAGGTTGAACTAAGTTTGAAAACAAGCGGGAAGGATGTATCTACACACTGTAAAACTTTCACACATGCAGAATGAAAACTGTATTTTTACAAAAATAGTGTGCATTTTTGGAGTGACCCTCGTATTTAGTTGAATTGACGTACAGACTGCGGCGCCAATACTGGGCAAATGAAACTTATTTTTAAAAGCAAATTTATTAAAACAAAATACAAATGAAAATGAAAATCCTTTTACGTGATATCTTTCAAGAATAACATTACTCGACGTAACCGCCTTCAGCCTCAATGACCGCCTCCAGTCTTGTCCTGAATGTTGTATCCACGGACCCAACCAACCAACCAACCAATTCGCGCGCCCTGACCGTGACATCGCTGGCCACAGTTCCCGTCGCGGCCGTCGGCGTCTCAGGGCGTTACAGCCGACGGAAGAGGTAGCGCCATGGATGAGCTCGGGTCCGCAGCGCCCTCTGCCTTTTGCATATAAGGAGGAGCGCTGGCCTCGAGACGGACAGTCTATTGTCGATTGTCTTTTGCTAGCCTTTCGTGGGGTTTATAGCGGAGCCATTGCAGTGTGATATTTGCTGTTGTATTCGACTAGGCTCAGTACACGGATTACTCTTGGATATTACTTGGACTTGTATTGTTGGTGCACGTTCCTCTTCATTCTAGCTGGCGCTATTCTTGTCATTAATTATTTTTCGGCCAACAGACATAGCTACATCCTGGTCACTACCCACGCTTTATACAATTTGTGGTGGCTGCCCCAAAAGTACCGCCGAGGACCTTGGGTTTGGGAGCCGTCACAAAACTGAAGCGATCGTACGTACTCTTTAAAAAGAGCACTGTCCGTATTCGTGAATGCTGCTTCGATGGCTGTGCGTTGAGATGCAGTATTGAGGTGCCTCGTCTTATTAGTAACTCTTCCGACTACGCTCCAAACATAGTAGTCGAAGGAGTTCAAATCCGGGATTTTCGGTGGCCACACCTCCGTTCACCAGAACATGTCAACGTTATCCGAGAGCGAGTCTTGGACTAAATGGCTCGTATGAGGTCCTCCTCTGCTATCCGAAGCATTGTTCTCTCACTGACGTTCAATACTGACGCCAATTTCCTCAGCGATTGTCCACAGACCTCCGAAATCAACGCCTGAGCATTTCCTCGAATGAGGTTTTCTCACTGGATTAGCGGAACCTTCCCCAGACTTCTCCGGAGCATTATACTTACCCACAAAATCGTAAACAGTTGATCTCGGGTACCCAAAGAATCGAACCATTTCAGTGGCCGAACGCCAAGCGCGAAGACTTTCGATAGTCTGGGCTCTTCGTTTGTACTTCGCAGTTGTCCGTAACATCTCGACCATTTTGAGGTTCTGACTGTTTCCTAGATGCCTCTGGTTTTCTAGAACGCCAGTCGCGACCTCCGGCGAAATTACGATACGGCGGGAAATTAAAAAAGAAATTTGTACAGATTTAAGCGCCGCATCCAGTACTTTCGATTCGTGCGATTTATGGTGTACTCGAAATTTAACGGTTTCCTTTTAGTACCTATATCGATAACCTCACACTTTTCATTGTTTAGAGTCAATTTCCATTTTATGCACCATACGGATATCTCACGTAACGGAGATCACGTAACTAATGAGGAGGTATTGAATAGGATTGGGGAGAAGAGAAGTTTGTGGCACAACTTGACTAGAAGAAGGGATCGGTTGGTAGGACATGTTCTGAGGCATCGAGGGATCACAAATTTAGCATTGGAGGGCAGCGTGGAGGGTAAAAATCGTAGAGGGAGACCAAGAGATCAATACACTAAGCAGATTCAGAAGGATGTAGGTTGCAGTAGGTACTGGGAGATGAAGAAGCTTGCACAGGATAGAGTAGCATGGAGAGCTGCATCAAACCAGTCTCAGGACTGAAGACCACAACAACAACAACAACGGATATCTCGTCTAAATTATTTTACAATTGATATACATCTTCAGATGAACTTACTAGACGGCAAAAGGCAGCTCCATTTGCCAACTCTGTAAGGGGGCTGCTTAGACAGTCATCCGAATCATTTATGTAGATTAGGAGCAGCTTGGGGCCTATAACAATACCTTGGTCAACGCCACATATCACTCGGGTTCTACTCGATGACTTTCCATCACTTACCACGAACTGTGACCTTTCTGACAGGAGGTCAAAAAGACAGTCCCATAACTGATGCGATGCCCCATAGGTACGGACTTTGATTGAAGCCGCTTGTGAGGAACAATGTCAAAAGTCTTCTGGAAATCTAGAAACATGGAATCAATTTGAGATCCTTTGTCCATAACACCCACTATTTAGTGCGAATAAAGAACCAGTAGTGTTTCACAAAAACGATATTTTCTGAACCCGTGCTGACAGTGTCAATAGACATTTTCTTCAAGTTGAATTATAAATAAATTCTTCATTTGTGTGGCAATAGTGTACGTAGTTCCTTTATAATTATTGAGGGTATTTTTGTCCTGTCGTTGCAACTAAAAAAAAGTGTGATTTTTTCCCCAGACACGTTTCGCTTTATTGAGGTGAAGCATCATCAGTTGTCCGTGATTAACTTAATTACGTTTTAATTTGCTTTTAAATCGAAAAACAAAGTAGTGGAAGGGTTACGTTGGCAACACTACAAAACACAAACCACAACACATACTTAGAAGTGCGAAAACAAACAGAATACAGTGGTGTGTATAAAAGTGTTTTGTGAAAAACATAAGACACGCATAGTGTTGCAGAACAATTAAAAATTACTCCAAAATTATCAGTGTCTAACGCAGAAAAACAACAATATGCTAGCAGACGCCATTTCCCGATCTAAGCGAGAAATGAAGCGAAAATCACCATAAGTGCAAATCAACATATTCCTAACGAACTGGTTTTCGATATAAAAGGAAATCAAAATATAAATAACTTAGTTGCAGATCACTGATGGTGCTTTACCTCAATACCCCTGCCACCTTTAGAATCTGAAAGACAGTATTCCAGTAAACATTGTCAAAAGCTTCCTCTAAGTCTACAAATGCTACAAATGTAGGTTTGCATTTCCTTAACCTGTCTTTTATGACAAGTCGTAGGGTCAGTATTGCCTCGCGTGTTCCTACATTTCTCCGGAATCCAAACTGATCTTCCACGAGGTCAGTTTCTATCAGTTTTTCCATTCTTCGTAAAGAATTCGGTTTAGTATTTTGCAGCCGTGACTTATTAAACTGATTGTTCGGTAATTTTCACTCCTGGCAGCACTTTCTTTCTTTCGAACTGGGATTATATGTTCTTCTCGAAGTCTGACTCTATTTCATCTGTCTCCTACATCTTGCTCACCAGATGCAAGAGTTTTGTCATGTTTTACTCTCCTACGGCTATCACTAGCTCTAGCAGAATGTTATCTACGCCCTGGTAGTTCTTTCGACTTAAGTCTTTCAGTGCTTGGCAAATTCTTCAAAAGGAAAAGATAAACGTAATTCTTTATAACTACGAACTTTTTATTTATTTTTTAGTATGCCGCCCCTCCTTGAAACTTTCGCCCTGTCCCCAACTTTCCTGCCCCTCATGGTGGTCACGCCCTGCAGTTTGAGAACCACTAGACTAGTATTTTGATAGTTAGTAGGACACATTAAAATACTGAACATTATCCTTGAAAGATACGGAACGTTTGCTAAAAACAGTAACACATTAAATGATAGTGTTAAATGAGGGTGTCTACAAGATTTATTCGAGACATTTATAAACTTTTTCGCAACCGTTTCGGTGTCACGCTATGAAATAATAATTTTTTTCCTACTGTTGTATTCTTCGAAAAGTATTAAAACCGTTAGCTGTTCGGCGTGCACGCATTGTTCGCGCCATCATAGACATATACATTATTTGTCGCATTTACATTATGTGAAGTTCGCGTGAACTTGTTAAACAGAGCATGTTGCTTACACAGCCGGAAGCGTCCGGACGATGTGATGGCGCAACGAACAAACAAACGACGGTGCTCGCGCAACACGTCGTTATCGCAGCGTGCAAGCTTCTGGGGGCGCGGAGGCGCGAATTTTCACGCTGCTCCTCTGCTCCTCTGATCCGATTATGCGTTCGTGCGAGAGAGCGACCGCCGTCGATCGCTCGTCGGTAGGGCGGCCATTAACTGGGATGAAGATTGGAAGTAAACTCACGGCTGTTGCCATCGTTTCGTAATGCTTCTCCAGATCCCCACTTTGGTGTGCAGGTCTCTCATGCCAACGAATGTCGTAGGACCCAGCGCAACATTCCGGTAAGAAAAAATGTTGGTGAACGAAAGACGTTATCGGCACAGCATTGTCGACATATAAAGACGTGTAGAAATGCGTTGTAGGTGATGGATAATTTATTGTGATGCTACACTTTAGTTCTTTCCACTGCAAATGATGCGTATCAGTATTTTGGGTAAGTGATTTTTGTGTTTGCGACTCGTTAACGTTTACAGCACACACAGAACACAGGGGTAAAGTGAGAATATGAACAAAAATTAACACATCAATTTTCGTATACTGGCTGGTTAGAAGTCGTTCTGAATTAGGCTTAAACTGAGTAGAGAGCTGTTAGGCGTGATGTTAACTGGAATTGTGGAATTCTTTCCTTTAAAATTTAGTACACTTTGAAATAAAATGTTTGAGGAAAATTAAGGTTTAACGAGTGTCATTAGAGATGGAGCAGGAACTCGATTTGGTCAAGAATACGGGGCTAATCAGCAATATTTTTTTCAAATAAACTATCCCAGTCGCTGTCTTAAGCGGTTTACGGAAATCATGGGAAACCTAAATCTGGCTGGCTGGCAGGGACCCGGCCGCTGTGGCCGAGAGTTTCTAGGCGCTTGAGTCCGGAAACACGCTGCTGCTACGGTCACAGGTTCGAATCCTGCCTCGGGCATGGAAGTCTGTCATGTCCTTAGTTAGGTTTAAGTAGTTCTAAGACTAGGAGACTGATGACCTCAGCTGTTAAGTCCCATAGTGCTTAGCGCCATTTGAACCATTTTGAGCTGGAAGGGAGTTTGAACTATCATCCTCACGAATGTTAGTCCAGAGTCTCAACAACGCGTCAACGCGTCGCCCCGATATTTACTCTGAGTACCTAAATCAGGATGGCCGGACGTGGGTTTGAACCGTCGTCCTTCCGAATGCGAGTGCCATGTGCTAACCACTGCGCCACCCCGCTCGGCCTAGATGAGGTTCGGTTTGGCTTGCAGCTTTAATGTGTTCGTGGTGTTAAACTCATTCAGAAATCAAAATGTTGATTGGAACCAACGTCTAAAACACATTCGCGCGACAACTTTTGTACGAATACGGTAGTTCCAGTCAAAACCCGCATAAAATATTTTTGCGGCTGTATCGGTTTTAACAGGACTGCCGTTTACAACATGGCATGGAATGATGACTATGGTAAGTCTGCTTCATAATATGTCCAACTTTGTCACTTATGGGTGCTTCCTAATTATCTAATGGGCTATTGTGAGTAACTGACACGTGTAAACCGATGGCGCCACAGAAATATATTAAGAGGGCTTTAACTGTAATAAACTTTACTGTTCTTGCACTGTAACCAAGCACTCAGACCTAAAGATGGGTATGTTCACCCTCGTCAACCTATAACTGTAACTGTAATAAATAATCGCTTGTAAAAAGTAATATCTATTAATTTACTCTCACCACCAACATTTCAAACCTTATCAGTTTCGAATAGGAGGCTTTGAAAATTACCGTGAGAAGATCATACACTCGTATTTTCTCTTTGGAATGGTACTGTCATCTCTTAGCGTACGTGCGGTTTCTCCTGAAACGCTCCTTATACTGAACATTTACACTAGGTCTGAAGCACCAATAACGCTCCCAGTCCAATGATACTACATTGTTTGCGAGATAAGAGCGAGAGGAAGTAAGTGATCGAGTAGGTAGTAAGACTATTGTTGTTCTCTTTTAAGTTTGAATGCAGACTTTCCCGGTGATGAACTGTGCTTGACAACGTCGAGACCTAAGAGCCGTTTAAAGTAAAAGTAATTTTCTATACAGTTTTCTTTTTAGGACAACGTACTGTGGCAAATATTTGTAGCAAGCGAATTCCATCCCTCAAGTGCTACTATAGAAGGTCTTCAGAGTGACCTTCTAAAGTTGCCATGAACTCTTTATTGGGCACAAAAAAACATTTAACCACAGTTTTGTTTTAGGTAGGGGACAGATGAAAGATGATTCTAATATACCATGTGACACATCACATGGTCACTTGCATATTGCGCTTGAGAAGTTATTTAACCTACTTTCTGAACACAGTTGTTAACATCGTACAACTGATTTACGGGATTATTGTGCGCTATCAACATACAATATTTTCGAAAATAAGGCAGTTAGGTTATAGAGTGAAATACACACCACTGAATAAAACAACCACGTCGTTAATTTAGCCTAACGAGCTTCGTGTAATGTTATCGTCAGGCAGGGTTGTTTCACAGTGCAGCACATTTTCAGGTCGTTGAGAGCGGATGCCGCTACAAGGTATTAGCGCTAATCCGGGGAGCCCGATTTGTAACGTGGTGCTAACTAGAGGCAGGGGAGGTTGTGTACCGCACCGCTGATAAACAGCTCCTCGTTCAAAGCCCCAAAGGCACGAACGCCAACGAGATCTTTTCTTGGAAATGTTCCACAGCCAAGCAGACACGAGTCTACTAGGGCTACAACTTTGCTTCCGCCCTATTTTTCCTTTTTTATTTTGAAAAACATACAAAAAATTTACGATTCGAAGTATTGGACCATCGCTGGCCACTACTTTCTTCCACCTTTCAGGCAGCATACAGATCAGACGACGGAAGAACTGGGTGTCTTTTGATATGAATCGATCCGATTCTGCACGTATTCGTATGATCGGAAGTGCTACTCAGCCAGGCATTGTGCCATTGATCGAAATAGGCGGTTGGCGGAGGGAGCAATGGGGAATACGGCTTCCCATTTCAACGTTTCCAAATATGTTCTGACGGGTTTTCCGACATGAGGTCGTGCATTGTCGTGCTGGAAAATCCCCTTTTCGTGTCTACCGCTGTCTTGTGGCCATTTGGCTTACAGTGCTCGGCCCAAGCGCTTCAGTTTCTTTCGATAACGGTCTCCGGTAATTGTTTTCGACGATTTCAGTAGCTTCGAAAACCATTCCTCTTCCTGACCGAGCGAGGTGGCGTAGTGGTTAGACACTGGACTCGCATTCGGGAGGACGACGGTTCAATCCCGCGTCCGGCAATCCTGATTTAGGTTTTCCGTGATTTCCCCAAATCGCTCCAAGAAAATGCCGGGATGGTTCCTTTCAAAGGGCACGGCCGACTTCCTTCCCCGTCCTTCCCTAATCTGATGAGACCGATGACCTCGCTGTCTGGTCTCCTTCCCCAAGCAAACAAACCAACCAACCATTCCACTTCCATCACCATACTGGTCTTTGGTGTCGTAATCACCGAATTTGAAGTGTTGAAACTATTACCTGCACGTTCTTTCACAAATATGTGCACCTCCATAGGTGTTATGGAGCCTCAGCCGCATATTTGATCGTGTTAAATCGTAAAATTCAAACTTCCTGCAAATGACGAGAACTGGCCTCATAAGTTAAGAAGCAATCAAAAATCGACTAGTATTTCGATGGCGGCCGGCCGTAGTGGCCGAGCGGTTCTAGGCGCTATAGTCCTGAACCGCACGACCGCTACGGTCGCGGGTTCGAATCCTGCCTCGGTCATGGATGTGCGTGATATCCTTTGGATAGTTAGGTTTAAGTAGTTCTACGTTCTAGGGGACTGATGACCTCAGATGTTAAGTCCCATAGTGCTCAGAGCCATTTGAACCATTTTTTTTTCGATGGCGTTATGTTTACAAATGCCTAAGCTTGTTGTATGACACTTACGGCCTACGGCCTGCATCACCACTTGCCGCTACTGCCATCTATTGCAAAATAGCGGAAGCAAAGCTGTAGACGTAATAGAAAAATGATACATTTTATAACAATTGGTAACAATATAACAGGCGCCTCTGTTTGGACTGATAGAGTTCAACTTCAGAGCTTCCGAGTTCGATACCAAGTTAGCCTTGGAATTCATTGTCTGTATCGTGTACTTGCTACCATTGCACTAGCCTCTAGTAATCAGTTCCATGTTTCAAAAATATAGATGAGCATAAGTTGGTTTCCACATTCTTCGCTGCGATCTGAGCAAGGCAAGACCATCCTCCATCCAAAATGCTATGTTTACCTGCGACACAAATTTCGGAAGACGAAAATCGAATGTCAGAAACAGATTTTGTCTGATAAGTCTCCGTGTTAAAATATGAATAGTTTTTACTAGCCGGTCAAATATTGGTTTTACGATCGTCATCTATATTCCGTAAATGGCACCTGAAAATCTACTATTTCAGTCCCTGGTATAGTCAGCGTAAAGGCAGCATAAATTAAATTAAATACAGGAAGTGGACAGCTTCTTCGTCACAATGATTCTGTTTCTTCATTGCTGCACAAAAATCTCCCTTCAGTTTAGCAGCGGTTTTTAAAAGTAAGAACGAACTTGATAATGCCACTCGTTTCAAATACTGTAGATCGTCTACAATGGAGAGAATATCGGCTGTAGTAGAGGAAATCTGGCAGTTAGAATCACATTTCCTTAGTCGACATTGCAGTGTCTGCATCACCAACCAAAAGCGGCACTGGGTAATCGGTATACAGCACCAAACTTGAGAGCCCCATGCAGATTTAATGAATGATACATACTGTTCTGAGAACACTAATTTGTTCAATGAAGCATCCTTTATTAATCTGGCGAGACTATGCACTGTAAATATTAAAGCCTCAACTTTATTAGGACCCACCTGGTACAGATGTTCAAATGGCTCTAAGCACTATGGGACTTAACATCTATGGTCATCAGTCCCCTAGAACTTAGAACTACTTAAACCTAACTAACCTAAGGACATCACACAACACCCAGTCATCACGAGGCAGAGAAAATCCCTGACCCCGCTGGGTGGTACAGATGTAGTGTTGACAACGACGATATCTGTGTTTGTCTTGCTGGTGCTTGTTGCCATTAGAATGCGTCAAACATCAGCATGACATGCCCTACAGATTTTGCTACATCACTGAGAGCAACACAGAGGCCGACCAGATTGAATCCGGCGTTGTGAGTGGAACTACTGCGCTACCATGTAAGCCTCAAATGGGGTTATCCGATGTCGGCGTCATGGGCCACGACCCTCGTGAATTCACCCCCCCCCCCCCTCCAGACGCAATGTGAGCCACACGGGCCACTCCCATCGTGAATTTTCCTCTCGCCCCCCCCCCCCCCCCCCTCCAGACGGTGTACAGCTCTATTGTAAGTGAGTATACTGCGAGCACAGGGCCGCAAGATGTTGCAGCGCTTCATCATTTCTTTTGGTGGAGTTATGCTCTGTATCTTTTCACAGACTTCATCTCCAAGGCAGATTCCCTGTTAAAACATAGCTTGCTCCACATTTTTCTTATTTAAACCATGTATTTTCTCTCTCTCTGTCTCCTCACCTTTTCTCTCTCTCTCTCTCTCTCTCTCTCCCTCCTTCTCTTTTTGTTGCAAAGAAAACAATAGTGTGCACCATGCAGTGGAGGTCGCCCAGTGGTAACCAGCACATGTTGGTGTCATCAGATACCTGTACTGTGGTAGAAGCATGACTATGTAGGGAACAATATATTTATTAGGCAAGCCGTTAGCTCCCCACACATGCTGAGGAGTAAGTTCCTTTCCATTTGGGAAGGCACTGGGCTTCGGGGCAATGGACATCAAGCTAAGGGTCCATTTCCCTGGCACAGTGGTGCCTGTGGAAGTGCCCTCATCCAGAGTAGGCGGTATCATGGCGGATATAAAAACGCAGTTGGCCACGAGTCTTGAGTGTTTCAATGAAGATTGTTACAATCCAAAGAACTTTCCCTTGCCGGACAAGGCAGGAAAGCTAGATCAACCAAAATGCAGAAACTCACTCTCTTCAGAACTTGATTTGCACCCCATTCTTTCTATCTACTAAGACTACATTCTTTGCAGATAATATCGAATATGCATTTGGAGGAGTCTCATCCCTCAGTAAAATAAAAAGTGATCTACTTTACTTAAAACAACACATCCAGCTCTAAGTGTTATTCTGTTTCTATAAATTGATATGAACTCGTCACCGTAACACTCCGTCAGAGCTTCAATAGGGTAGAGGGTTTAATTTATAACTGGGACATAGTTTATCATGGCTGTAGGGTTACCAAAATATTTAACAGTATTTAAAAGTCCATCTGGTTAGTATGAGGAAGACTGGGTTTAGCTGTGACTAAGTGCACTTGGTAAAACTTCCCACTCCTGACACAGTGTAAACGTGCCATGTTAACAGCCACTGCCTGTAGCCGGATTCGAACGTGGTTTCTCTTCTCGGAGTGAAGAAGAAGATGGCGATGGTGTGTCCACTGATGGCTCCTGATGACAGAATAACAACATTTATTGACGAACTGTAATACATGGGTTGTGGACCCTCTGGGCGAGGTTTGCTCCCGCTCGTAATATTCTCCGCGACGACGCTGACACAGGCTCTGCGACACGTCAACGCCTCATGACGGACGATGATGACAAGCTCGTTGCTGGTCCTGAAATATGGCTTTTCGCCGCTGATGTCTGCTGTTCTTCTTCACCAGTAGGTCGGTGGGACAAGCTGGTGTTGCTCGGCTGGCGTAACTGACCCAATTACAGCACTCGATGTTCGTACCCCAGCGTGTATCGAGTTGTTTCTCGTCACGTCCTCCGCTGGCCGGTGATACAACGTTCTCCTTCGTGTTGCCTAATTCGCTCCGCCGATCGACTTGTCACGGTGTCCTACCACTGTAACACATAGACGACTTCCGGCTCCCAATATTCTTTCACGTTCTAACTAACTTCTTTCCTGTTAAACTCCTACATGTAACCAGCTTAATCGCTCTAATCATTCAACTCTACACAAAACGTTAGACAACATTATTTACAAGACAAACTTCACAAACATACCTTTAACAAATTAAAAATCCAAACAATTTGAAACTGACTTCACAAAAAGTAATACATCAAAATTGAATACGAATTCTATAATGTCTGCAAATATTGAGATAACCAACACCTGATGTGCTGATAAAATTAACTGTCACCAGAAAGGATCGGGAGAGAACACCACGAGAAAGATACAGTGTAGTTCAAAATCTGTCAAAAATTGAACTATGTGAATGAAGGGTAGTGTCAGTCACTCTATACAACCACCATAACAATTTGCATCTAATGAGCCAAATGTATTGTTTAGGCTAGAAACCTGTCCACATGCAGACGCATAGAATGCGCTAGTCGACCACTCTGCTCTTGCTGATTACTCGACAAAGGCCAACAGAGCTATCAGTAGTGGGATAAAGCCAATTGTGGCGCATTTTATTAGCGAGGACTGCATACGTTCAGGTGCAAGCAAACGATCTGGGGCGAATTATGCCACTCCCACCATCCCTTAACCTATTGATATGCCAATTGATTTATGAGCCTGTAGGGTTGATTTACGACTCCCTGGGGTAGTCTGTCCTTATGAGAAATCTCCCAACCTTCCTGCTCTTCCTCCTCTTCCCCCAGCTCTCTGGGAAAAGGAATGCCGATCCTGGGACTCTTTTTCTTGCAACCCCTCCACAATTCAGTTCTGAGCCATGTTTCCCCCTCCTGGGAAATTTCCCCAGCCCTCTCCACTCCTCCCCCACTCCCTGTTCCCCATTTCCCCTCCAGTCCCCCATTTGTGAATTGGTAGGAAAAAAGCTGGAGAGTAAGGTGAGGTCTTTATTTTTGGTGGGAAATGTTTTCACATGATGAGATCTTGGTGTTGCACAAAGATAAGTTTAATATGTGTATTGCCTGCAACCATACAGATGAAGAGTGCATCCATATCCTCTTACATGAGGAATGGAGGGAGGTGGTAATGGACAAGTGTAGGGGGAATAATTTTCAACAAATAATGGTTTTTGGTGGACTGGACTGAGGGTGCACTGTGCCAACTGCGAGACTGCAATGAAACCACTGTCAGAGGTTGCATAGTGAACTTCGTGGTGAGTGTGAGATCACACTGCACACAGAGACACCACTGTCAGTGATGACGCAGTCCGATGGTCTGTCTCTCTCTCTCTCTCTCTCTTTATGTCTCTGTCTCTCTTTCTCTCACCTTCTGTCTCGCAGGTGGTTACTTCCTTTAGTTTTTCAACAGTTTACAGGACACAAGGTAGGGAAAGAAGCTCTGGAATACGTAATTCAAGTAGATCGCTAAAACTCTCACCACCATTTTACAATGATTCTTCTTTGTTATAAAACGTATATTCAACGTTTGAGAATCACACTCATACAATATGCAAATTAACTTATTAAATTTCCACCACAAATAGATCACAGTGCTAAATAGTGCATATCTGAGGTCTTGTGTGAACCACCATTTGAGAAAACAAGCACCCTCCTCCATGAACTGCCCTACTCATCACCACCACAATGTTTGATCTTACACTGAACATATCTAGCCAAACTAACATTTTGATCGCACACACTCATGATTGCAAAGCACACACTGCCTACCGACTGCAGGAATGATGAGAGCTGTGGCCACATCAGCCGGTAGAGGACTCGAGGCCTGAACTCGCGTCAGCCACACTGGCAGCTGTGTACCCATCTCTCAGAATCAACATACTGGCTGTACCAGATGCTCAGAGACCAGAGAGACTGTCACCACGACCGCCCAGCCATCAACTGATCAGTTTACATAATAATGGGGAATAATCGCCCAGCGCGAATACTGACTATCTTGAATCTCCTCAAATTCCCATGTAAAAACACATATGTTGGCTCTTGTTGCTGCTCAACCAGCGTATTGGTTAGAAAAACCGCCTGAGTACTACTCCTCCAGCTCACAAATTATATCCGTGGTACTCTCGTCCATGCTTTCACCCACCGAGCAACCCATCATTGATACGAAATTGATTGACTAATTATTTAAACTGATCATGAGAGTCCCTTTGAATGGTGAGTAATTTTTTTCTCCAGTCGGAGTCGGATTACACTCGCCAAGTAGCCATTACAAACGCTTCTGTGATATCTCTGTGGGCTTCCCACAGGCTAGGTAGTCACTTCCTCCGATAACCAATTAGCTGATATCCATCATCAGATAGCTGAAGACATCCAGTGCTAATTACATTCTGCCTGTTGGTTGTCATGTCATACTGGTGGAAGTAACTCATATAGACTTTCAGTTTACTACTTCCTCACTAATACTGCTGACATCTGTCGGTCTTTGTGGACACTAGGATTTTTCTCTCTCTTCTCCACCCGTGCAACATCTCCACCCCCATGCCGGCCTCTACCACCGGACTGCAAGTGAACATATGCCACCACTGCCACTGGTCGTGAACCTCCACCTGCACGTCAGGGCTGTACCACTCCCAGCCAACAAGCCACTGCTTGCTGTTCCAGAGAAATGTTAATGATTCCACACTCGCAAAAGCTGTCCTATCCTGAGAAGGATTAGAAGCTTAAATGTCACTGGGCCAAGTACCAAAATGTTGAACAACATGCATCCTCTCATCCCATCTGCAAATCGAAACATTCTGAGATGTGTTTTCGAAATATGCCGGAAAGACTCACCCAGTGAACAATAAGGAAATATTTTTCTACAATCCACACCATCTCAAGTGTGTATAATCCTACAGATCTGAGTTTCCCTCACAATACAGTAGTCTAGAAGCGTGTCTATTAGTTCCTGATAAAATAGTTGGTGTATGCCTTTTAGAACACAAATGGGAGTCGCTGGAGGGAAGACGATGTTCTTTTTGAGGAAAACTATTGAGAAAATTTAGAGAACCGATGTCTGAAGCTGGCGACAGAAGGATTCTACTGCCACCAAAATACATTTCTTTCAAGAACCGTGAAAATAGGATACGAGAAATTAGTACTCATATGGATGCATACAGACAGTCTTTTTCCCCCTTGCTCTATTTGCGAGTGGAATAGGGAAGCAAATGACTAGTAGTGGTACAGGGTGTCCTTTGCCACGTACTGTATGATGACTTGCGAAGTACGCAAATAGATCGAAATTCAATCTACATATTAAGATGTCAATCCATCCATTTATAGGCACACAAAACTCCTGAAAGAATGTTGTCTCTTATTTATCGAGAAAACGAAAGACATGACTTCTGCTGCAGATTGTCTCTCGGTAAAAATCTTCGTACTAACACTTCATTTTCTTATTGCAGCCACTTCATGAGACGTATGTGAGAGATTGTAATATGTTTGCCCACAACACAAATGGTATCGTCTACAAATTACAGTGATCCTGGGTTGATGCCCTGCAATGAGGGTTCAAAAATGGCTCTGAGCGCTATAGGACTTAACATCTGAGATCATCAGCCCCCTAGAACTTAGAACGACTTGAAACTAACTAACCTAAGGACATCACACACATCTATAAACGAAGCAGCATTCGAACCTGCGACCGTAACAGTCGCGCAGTTCCGGATTGAAGCGCCTAGAACCGCTCGGCCACCGCGGCCGGCCTGCAAGGAGGGGCAAGAAGCGGCGGTATGTGCCGGAGACCACTGTATAAAGCCAGCTGACACGGTGTACTAATGTGCTCTCTATGACGCTATTCGTTACAAGCCATATCAGATCTGTTACATAGATTCAGTTATGCTGTTGGTATTTCTAGTTGGGAACTCTGCGACTGGCCTACGACGACTTTTCTATCTCTTTCTGGTTTTCCGTACGACGCTTTGGTCGTTTTCTGACATAGTTCGCCTGCGAAGCCGGCTTTAATGTTCACGGTGTTCTCAGTGTTACAGCTCAAGCTCGTAAATCCGAATGTTTAATTATACGTTCCAGTGCATCAGAAAAATCTCCACATTCGTTATTACCAAGACTACAAGGACCTGAAGTACCAATTGCTCCCTTGACATTTACGCGTCTCTTCCTCTCAGTTCTTCAGTAATATCGGAGTGCTACCATCATTTGCACTGACAGTTCTAAAACATGAACAGGACAGGATATACTTTCATGTCTACCGCTGTCCAGAAACAACGTATAATGTTGGCAACATGTAACGTTACTTACGGCAGAGTTGATAGCCATTAACTGAGATATATGTTTAGTAAACAGGACTCCCTTGACCGCATTTTAATAGATATGCATGCGACAGTATACATACCTGCTATGTTCATGCATGCGACAGTATACATACCTGCTATGTTCCAAAACTCCGAGCGTAAAAGCGGGATTTTCTGGTGCTCATACCTCGGATTCTATTGGTGATAAAAAGATAGGGTCAAGTATTTTGTATAGCCCTTGGGCTGGGGACCATTCTTATACTCAACAGAAGGATAGTCTCGGTGCCACTATACTACAGTACAGGATCCTCCTGCTTAGGCAAATGGAGCAAACTTTTTTATTTTTATTTTCTTTTTTTAAATTCGATGTGGTCTACGGTGGGCTTGATGGGATTTATGAAGGCTCCATTCATGGGTAGTTCCTCGGAAAACGGCAAGGAAAGGGTTTTTTACTATATTTTCACCGCCACCCGTCAGAAGGTTGCAAAAAGGCTACGAACAACAAATTGCTGAAATTCTTACGATACATTTAGAACATATAGAGATTCAAAGTAACCCCACTTCTACACGTAAAATACGGTATTAGGCGAAATCTAAATAATAAATAACCACAGCAGTTTGCTCAAATTTTAACGGTATATTCTCAAGCCACGTATGTAGAAGAGATATCTCCCCGATTTCAAAATTCTTATCCGTTATCGAGGAACACCCCAAAAAATTGTTTTTTGGGTACCAATACACAGCTGCAGATTCCGAGACGGCTATGAGAAGCAAAGGGCTAATTTTTGCTATGTATTCCGGAGAGTCTTCATATCTGTATCCACTTTCAAGATACAGAATTTCAAAGTTCCACTACTCGTACAAGTAAAATACGCACATAAAATCCGGTGTGAGGTCAAACCGCAATTTATAAAGTGACAGCACGGGGAAATATACTGTGAAGTAATAACGTTATCATCTAGGAACCCAATGTTGTAATACTGAAGCGCACGCAAAATTTTTTTGTACGTAAAATCCGGTCTGAGGTGTGGAATTATTTTTGCGTTATTTCATTTTCACATCTGAACTATCTAAATTTTAGTGACCGATGGATTTCTTTTCATATGTGTTACAGGGAACCAACGGAAAAATGTGTCTATAGGAATACAGATATGATCCCGCCTACTTTAAAAGTCTATGAGTGAAAAGTATGGTACCAGCTGCTACAGTCTACCTTCCTCAGCACCTCTAAAATTTTCCCCAAAATTTTTGGTATGCGAACACATCCGCACTTTCTCGTTGTTAGAGAGAAGAAGACAGTGGCAGCGGCAAAGAGACGTATAAGTAATAACTAGTGGAAGACAGCAAACAGTGGTTGTGTTACACAAGGAGAGAAAGAGACAATGACGGTGAGAGAGAGTGTGAGAGGGACACAGTTGCAGTGGAACATACATTACGGAGCTAAAGAAACTGGTGCACCTCCCTAATATCTTGTAGGGGCCCCGCGAGCTCGCAGAAGTGCTGCAACACGACGTGGCGTGGACTCGACTAATGTCTGAAGTAGTGAAGAGGGAGTTGATACCATGAATCCTGCAGGGCTGCCCATAAATCCGTAAGAGTACGGTGGGGTGGACACCTCTGAAGAGCACATTGCAAGGCATCACATATATGCTCAATAATGTTCTTGTCTGGGCTGCTTGATGGCCAGCGGAAGTGTTTAAACTCAGAAGAGTGTTCCTTGAGCCACTCTGTAGCAATTTTGGACGTGTGAAGTGTCGCACTGTCCTTCTGGAATTGTCCAAGTCCGTCGAAATGCACAATGGACATGAATGGATGCCGGTGATCAGATAGGATGCTTAAGTACGTGTCACATGTTACAGTCGTATTTAGGCGTATCAGGGGTCCCAAATAACTCCAGATGCACACGCCCCGTACCATAACAGAGCCTCCACTAGCCTGAACAATCCCCTGCTGACATTTAGGATCCATGGATTCATGAGACTGTCTTTATACACGTACACGTCCATCAGCTGGATACAATTTGAAACGAGACTCGTCCGATCAGGAAACATGTTTCCAGTCATCAATATTCTAATCTCGGTATTGACGGGCCCAGGTGAGGCGTAAAGCTCTGTGTCGTGCAGTCATGAAATGACAACTGCAACGCCCTATTCAGGCTGTTTCCGTATCTCTGTATTTGAATACGCATGCCTATACGTTCCTTTCGCGCTTTAGTGTAGTTGACGATGAAAGAACCGTGCTAAGAAAAGAGTGAAGGAGACAGTGGCAGGGGAGAGGACTCAAAAAAAAAAAGTGCAAATCGATCGGAGAAAGCCAGTGATAATGAGAGGGGACAATGATGATGCTGCGCGGTCATCAACCCTTACGAAGTCCCGATTTTTTCACAGTCCGCTCTAGGCACTGACACGATTGACGAGGATGATTATGAAATGATGAGGACAATACGAACACCCAATCTCCCAGAGAAAATCCCCAACCCAGCCGGGAATCGAACCCGGGACCCCGTGATCCAGACGTAGCAACGCTAGTCACTACACCATGAGCTGCGGACAGAGGGGACAATAACAACGGGGAATAGAGACATAGTGACAGTGAGAAGTGACAGCAGCAGTTGGAAGGAAGGAATGAGATATTATCGGTAAGAGAAAATGGCTCTGAGCACTGTGGGACTTAACATCTATGGTCATCAGTCCCTAGAACTTAGAACTACTTAAACCTAACTAACCTAAGGACATCACACAACACCCAGTCATCACGAGGCAGAGAAAATCCCTGACCCCGCCGGCAATCGAACCCGGGAACCCGGGCGTGGGAAGCGAGAACGCTACCGCACGACCACGAGCTGCGGACTCAGTAAGAGAGAGCAAGAGGGTGACAGTGAAAGCAAGAGTACACTGTAGTAGTAGGCCAGAACGAAGGGGGCTGCGGCTGTGACACAGAAGACAATAACAGAGACACACAAATATAAAATGACAAAGACTTGGGATGAATGTATGAGTGAGAAAGGCGACTGGGAGTTGATTGTTATGAGAGCACTACAGTGATGATCTAGTGGGTATGAAAATTTTTAAAGGGGCTGAAGAATTAGAAAGAGGCATATGGCACCACATTTTTTCAATCTGTGTCGCTTAAAGTAAGTATGAACGTATTCTCACTTTTTGTGCTCCGTTAGGGGTATTTTTCTGCTGGTTTGTATTATTCTTCAGTCTATTGATTATGTTATTATCACGCTGTGATATCTTCCAAACCTACCTTTAGTTGGAAAGTGTCAATTATCTCTCCATTGACTAAAGACTCCGAATTAGTCCCACATTCGGATCTCTAGTAGATGTCTACCAAGGTATAGGAGGTAAAAAGAAAAAGATCGAATAACCAACGGAGAGGTAATATTCTACGACTCGGAGCAAGGAATATTCAATTTTGAACGTAAAAGGAAAGCTAAAAAATCTGAAGAAATGCAAAGGCTCAATCTAGATACGGTGGTGGACAGTGTAGTGAAATAGAAAGACATAAATGATTTCCTGTGAGATGAATACAGGGTAATATCAACAGCAGTACAAAACGGCGTAATAGAAGTAGAATTCGTTACGAATAGAAAAGTAGGGCAGAGAGTGAACTACAGTGAACAGTTCAGTGATAGGGTTTTCCTCATCAGATTCGACAGGAAACCCACGCCGACAATTATAGCTGAGATATTCGTGCTGCCTTCGCAAGCAGAAGACAAGGTGTATGAGGGTAGTTAACTGGTAATTCAATGTGTAAAGGGAGACGAAAATCTAATAATTTTGTGGATTGGAACGTGGCTGTAGCGTAAGGAATAGAAGAGAGGATTCTGGGGGAGTGTGGTCTGGCAGTGGGAATGAAAAACGAGAATGATTAAATTCTGCAATAAATTTCAGATGGTAACAGCGCAAACTCTATTCAGGATCACAGGAGGAGGAGGTATAGTTGGAAAGAGGCGGGGATATGGAAAGACTCCAGCTGTATTACATCGTAATTGAAGAGAGATTCCGAAATCAGACACTGGAGTGTCAAGCGAACTCAGGAGCAGATATAGATTCAAATCACAATTTAATAATGATAAAAGTATACTAAAGGCAAAGGGAATCGATTGGAAGAATCAATATGGGTAGAAGTGAATAATGTAGCACAGAGGAATGATGAGATTTGTTTGAAATTCAGTGAAGATGTGGATACTGTGAAAAGAGTTTTCACAGAAGGCGGTATAGCTGAAGTGAATAGTACATCTCTAAAAAAAGGACAATTACAGACGTTATGCAGGTACAAGGATGGCTAGTGTGAAGAATCCTTGGGTAGAAAATAACTCAATCGATGGACGAAGGGAGGAAGTACAAAAATGTTCAGGGGAAGACAGGAATCCTGCAACACAATGCAATAAATATTAATGCAGGGCAGCCAAGGCGAAACAGCTGTAGGAAAAATTTGAAGTAATCGAAAAAAAAATATCTTTGGAAAAACTTACAACATAGAAAAGACGGAACAATCTTCGGTAAAATTAAAACTAGGGGTGATAGTATTAAGGGTGCAATGGGAATTCCACTGTTAAACGCACAGGAAAAAGCGAATAAGTGGAAATAGTTCACTGAAATCTTCTGTGAGGGGAAGAACTTGTCTGACGACTTGATACAAGAAGAAATTCACATCGATAAGGAAGACTTTGGGGATACAGGACTGGAGTTACTACTAAAAATCGTCTGGAAGATTTGAGATCAAATACGGCTGAACATGATAACAATACACTGCAATTTCTAAAATCACTGGGGGAAATAGCAACCAAGCAACTATTCAAGTTTCGACTCTACCATGTGGTTTAAAACATTATATACTTGCGGACGTTAACTTTAAACGTATCGGTCATCACAGGACTTCCATCTCATGTGTGATGAAATTTGACACCGTCCTCTAAACCAACTTTGATTTATGCGATACCCCCTGTCGCATCTTGGGTGTAAAATAGAGACTTCAGCGTCATAATGAAGTTAGCGACAGGATCTTGTGAGGCGATGCAAACCCTGTGTACACAATTGCCCGACAGATGTGGTGCTCACAGAGTTAGTGACAGAATGACTTGTAATTTTCACTTGTAGCACGCTGCTGCTATGCGTTTATTTGTTTCCATGTAGAATGTATCCCCCACTGCTAACGATCGTTTTATATAGACCTTATGGAGGGATCGTATGATTTCTGAACCGTGATCGGATGTGAACAGTGGACGCTATACGTCTCCATAAAGCTATATTGAGCTCGTATCACGCAGAGCGAGCGTTTTACGGATGTACTTTGTTTTTCGTTTTATGGTTCGATAAGATAGTTCATCGCAGAGAAACCAGGAAGAAGGATATATGTTATGCACTTGAAATACATTTCTCACAATGCAGTATTAACAATGCTACTTTCCATACGACTGATAGGTCGGAAACGTAGGCGATCTAACATTATAGACCCATTTTAAGTGCAGAACGTTGTAACCTTAGGAGTGTGTGTGTTTACGTCCTCTCTCTTACCAACATCTTCCAGGTACCGATCCTAGACTCTAGAACAATACTTTAGACTTGATAGCTTGGATGATTTACGTAAAAATGTGTCGAACTCCACCCGTCTGGAACTACATCGTGTATAAAAATGAGTACTTTCTTGTTCTTCTTAACTATCTACTGTTACATTATGGCTCTTTGAAATCTGTAACTATACATCGATAAGGAGTGCTAAGATCGTCGACATGGTCCCATCTCGAGAAAACTGGTGTACCTGGACGGGTTAGGACTCGGAAAGCTCGATTAATTCACGAGACGTGGAGTGTAGCGGTCTTATTCTTCTGATCAGTTGCAGATTAATTCGGTAACGGTGCTGCATGGCAGGTTGATCAATGACGGGAGGTGGTCTTTCACTCTCTAATTTTACCGTAAGGCAGGGAGAATGCTATGTGACTCCCATACACAAAAATATGGATCGTAAATTAAGTACTATACTCGAGGTCTTAGAAATATGTAGAGCGCTGTCTTGTATACTTTGATGATTTATGTGTTTGAGAATTAACAGTGAATGGGTGTATTGAGCAGTGATCTATCCATGATCGCAATGATACTCGCAAAGTAGAGGAGGGATGGTTTAGCTATGATACTGAAATTGGGGAAACATGCTGTCACATGATTGGCCAGTGCTGGAGTTACTGTAAAACTGGTAAAATTGTTCGCACTACCAATTGGTTGCTTAATATTACAATACATGGGTGGTGTCTTTTCCACCGCTTCCGTGCATTGGTGCGCTGATGGTTACCACGTAATGATTGACTGACAAGTCTTGTTTGAACTGGGGAATGAGTTTTGTGGTTGGGTGACAGCTTCTGGGGGTTGCTAGCAGTGAAACAGTGATCGCGTACATGAGTGAAAAATGAGGAATCACTCGAAATGGAATACAGAGCCATCTTATATTCCGTCATTGTGACATATAAGTTTAAATGTAGAGGTCCTCAAAAGCTTTCAGACATCAGTTTGGAAATTCCCCACAACACAGCCAAAGTCTTCTAGTTTCCTTATGTTGTAAGTGTCTTTTATTTAAAACATCCACTGTGTGTCGCGTGTTATCGTAGTTACAGTAAGAAAATGATTTACACAGTGCGGTGTCTAGTTTTCTGTGAGAGGCCGTCGATCAGAGCGTCTTAATGTCAGTTTAGAGCCTGACACAGGCATCGAAGTCGTTGCAGAAAAAATGAAATATTTGGTGTTGTACAAAAGCTTGTTAGGAAACAGTGTTTGAAACAACTAACAGGACCAGAGGGAGCGTCTCATACGATCTTTGGTCTATAGGTGAACAAACTTTAAAGTAGTCTCTGTGGTGTCTGTATATTTAATAGGATTGTGTCATAGAGACAACAGCAGTAGCAGTAGCATTTTAATGCGAGGATCTGGGTACACCGTTAGGAATGTTTGGATGACTGCATGCTACGCTATTCTGGGGAAGTGTTGTGAAATGTCTTTTTCCACACTGGAGGACCACCGCAGCTATACATCATTGCACGCTCATCGCTGCCTAGGTGACTTGTAAATAGGATGAACTTTTATAGTTCATAATTTTTCTATGTTGGGGGGGGGGGTAGAGAATAAAGAGTATATGATGTCTGGCTGATTGATTTGAATGGACGCGGATGGACATTGCGCGCATTTCCGTCGAATGGTCAAAACACGGTCCTGTTGCAGTAAATGTGGTCGTTCTATTTCTATATGGAGTGCTAAATGTGTTGTATATGTCCTTTCCCGACTTCTGCTCAGTTCTGACTTAAATTGGAGCGAACAAATGCGCGAAACTGTAGAAATGGGTGCGGGTGAACGATGTGTAGGTTGTGACTAAAGGCATGTTGTAATTTTACTGTAGCAGATAGGTTCAAGGAAGGTGATTCGTTTAAAGATATGAGAGTGCCTGAAATATGGTTCACTTGTTGCTGTGAGCATATGCAGGTATGTACTTGAATAGAAAGACCAGTTTGCAAATGATGGACATGATTTCTAGCGGATAGTGTAACACTAGAGATTTGTGAAGCTAGTGTACATTTTCTTACGACCTCGATCCGCACATCATCTACTACTACTGGTTGTGCTCCTCCTCAATCAGTCATCGACTGTAACTCCGTGGATATATCAAGGAACATGTTACATGGTATCGAGAGCGAATGCGCTTGAAATAGTATAGAATTATCCGTTTGAGGGAGTGGCAAATACCGCTTAAATACTACGATCCTGAGCCGAATAACTTTCAAAATTGGTAATTTTATCCCGAGGGTTCATAATGGGATTGCACACTCCTACGATCACTGTCATGGCATTTGTCCGAAAAATCTACCTCATTCAGAGTTAATGTCGTACTACCATTTGTAAAGTGGGTATAGCTTTTAACCCGGATACTTGTGGGAATCTGTAGAACTAAGATCACTTGTGACAGTAATGTACGGTAGTTGCTGTGATCGAGTTTTTTCTTTAACATCTTACTGATTACGTCTCTCTTTCTAAGACACAGTGGTAACACTCGCAGAAAGAAATCTAAGAGAAATGCACACAGATCGTTGATTTTGGGTGAGCATTATTTCCTATAATACGCCATCATCCATTGACGAAGCATTATACATAGTATTGCTGGGTGCATGATATGTTCGCATTTGAGCATAAGGTTTGCAAAGTTTGTGTTTGTCTAGAGGGAATGACTATGTCCGGTCATAAGTAGAGTATGGATTTGACTTGGAGTACTGCGATAGCAAAGAGAAGAGTGTATCGAGTCATATGAAAGGTATTGATTTTTGTATTTCGAGAGCTACTGCCGACAGCATGGTGTATTTCCAATACATGCCTCATTGTCGAATGACGCTCAATTGAGACCGCGATCGTAAGATGGGTGGCTTTCGTGATCAAGTGGAAATTTGAGAAGATTGTGTATGTAGGTGTGTTTGCGCTCGACTGTTATTCGCTGCCATGTAAATTGTTCCGTTCACTCCTTCTGCACATTTCGCGCCTTTATTTGGTTGAGAGAAGTTCGATTGTGGTGTTTGCATCTGGCATGTGGAAGAATGGTTGCTTGTTCTCTAGACATGGAAAAGATCTTAGTTGGCTTGTAAATTATAGGGATGATTTGGTATCTGTTACATCACCGACATCGGTATAAGAGAGTGGAAATATCAGTTTCCTCTATTTTTTTCGAGTTACTCAGTGGTTTACAGCACGCTGCACTTCGCCAAAGTTTGGGGCTCGTAGAGAAATAATTTCCAGTCTATATCTTCGGAATTATATTGCGCTAGCGATCGGTAGACTACTTCTGTGTGCTTGATATTGGGAAGTACGGCGAAAATGATACAATATTATTGTGAAAATAGGTGTGTTCCTGTAATCCCAGAGTCTGGAGATGTCTGTAGAAACGCAAGCAAGCAGGCAGACCCGGACCAGAAACAGTACTGCATTTGTTCCGAGGGGGAAACGAGTCTGTCTTTGTACATCAGTCCTGAGAGTGACTTCGATTCACTGACTGCTTTCTGATGTAAAATGGGTGATTTTGTATGGTGTAGAATATGAGTTGTATGTTTACCTCATCGATAAGGTACGTGTTGATATATTGCTGAGTTGGAGATCGGTTTCACACACTAATATTCAAGCTCCTAGCCCCAGTGGGAGGAGAGTGTAAATGAATAGGTGTGTCTACGTATTTGACGCTATGTATGGCACTTTGCGAAATTTAGTTGTTGGTGCAAAGTGGTGATCAGTGTAAAGTAGTTTATTACGGCCGAATGTGGCGTCTGTAGAAAGAAAGAAAAGGCTGATGGTGCTTCCCTAGTACTGGGGAGCATGGTAACATATAGCTGGTGTGAGTGTAGGCATATGATAATTGTTTCACGTGCTGTTTAGATATAAAGATAACTGCATTGTTTGTCTAAAATGTGTATATATTGTACTGTAAAGTTAGTGTGGCTTACAATGTGTAAAACGTGTATATATTGCATTGTAACGTTAGTACGGTTTACGTTATGGCATGACTAGAGAGGATGACTGTGTGTCCCATTGTGAGGGACGTATAGATTGAGCAGATTGATAATGACGATTGTATAAGTGAGAGTTTTTAAGTGGAAAATTATATGCGCTATAGATACTGAAGCACAGTTATCAGCTGGCTGTGGTGGCCGAGTGCTCCTAGGCGCTTCAGTCCAGAACTGCATGACTGCTACAGTCACAGGTTCGAATTCTGCCTCGGGCATGGATGTGTGTGATGTCCTTAGGTTAGTTAGGTTTAAGTAGTTCTAAGTTCTAGGGGACAAATGACCTCAGATGTTATGTCTTATTGTGCTCAGAGCCATCTGAACCACAGTTGTCGAGAGGAGAGATTACCTGTAGATTGATTGGTGTAAAACTGTAGCAGCAATAGTAATATTTAATTGTAGTTACAGTGGTAAATATGTTCCTGGCTTGCACTATTCTTTTGAGTTTTATATGTATTTGATAATGTGGAGACAATTTTGCGCGTTTGTCAATGGAATTTAGCGATCTGTGTAAAATAAGCGCTGAAAGCCACAGAAAGAATAGGTGGATGGTGCTTCAATACAGGCGGCATAAGTAATTCGGCATGTAAATTCGATAAGAGCCAATCAGAATGCTTGATTCATTGACATCCTTTGTGCTAGTTCAAAATGGCTCTGAGCACTATGGGACTTAACTTCTGAGGTCATCAGTCCCCTAAAACTTAGAACTACTTAAACCTAACCTAAGAACATCACACACATCCATGCCGGAGGCAGGATTCGAAACTGCGACCGTAGCGGTCGCGCGGTTCCAGACTGTAGCGCCTAGAACCGCTCGGCCACACCGGCCGACCGTTGTGCTGGGATATAGGGGTCTTTACATAGCGGAGGGAACGTTTGCATACGTTAAAATCTGGAGGAATTAGACGTTAGGAACGCTGGGATGAGTGCATTCCGTATTATTTTCGTAAACAGATTCTCTTAGAGTAGGAATTTCCGTGCATACAAGCTGTGACATCTAGAAAGCTAGCGTTAACTACACTCCTGGAAACTGAAATAAGAACACCGTGAATTCATTGTCCCAGGAAGGGGAAACTTTATTGACACATTCCTGGGGTCAGATACATCACATGATCACACTGACAGAACCACAGGCACATAGACACAGGCAACAGAGCATGCACAATGTCGGCACTACTACAGTGTATATCCACCTTTCGCAGCAATGCAGGCTGCTATTCTCCCATGGAGACGATCGTAGAGATGCTGGATGTAGTCCTGTGGAACGGCTTGCCATGCCATTTCCACCTGGCGCCTCAGTTGGACCAGCGTTCGTGCTGGACGTGCAGACCGCGTGAGACGACGCTTCATCCAGTCCCAGTCCTCGCCGATACCCCAGGAGCAACAGTGTCCCTAATTTGCTGGGAAGTGGCGGTGCGGTCCCCTACGGCAATGCGTAGGGTCCTACGGTCTTGGCGTGCATCCATGCGTCGCTGCGGTCCGGTCCCAGGTCGACGGGCACGTGCACCTTCCGCCGACCACTGGCGACAACATCGATGTACTGTGGAGACCTCACGCCCCACGTGTTGAGCAATTCGGCGGTACGTCCACCCGGCCTCCCGCATGCCCACTATATGCCCTCGCTCAAAGTCCGTCAACTGCACATACGGTTCACGTCCACGCTGTCGCGGCATGCTACCAGTGTTAAAGACTGCGATGGATCTCCGTATGCCACGGCAAACTGGCTGACACTGACGGCGGCGGTGCACAAATGCTGCGCAGCTAGCGCCATTCGACGGCCAACACCGCGGTTCCTGGTGTGTCCGCTGTGCCGTGCGTGTGATTATTGCTTGTACAGCCCTCTCGCAGTGTCCGGAGCAAGTATGGTGGGTCTGACACACCGGTGTCAATGTGTACTTTTTTCCATTTCCAGGAGTGTATTTCTGGGAGAATATACAATTCCCAAGAGGTCGACTTGGCTATTAATTTTTATTTTTTTACAAAGCTATGTGACGTAAGAATATTACTGGGAACGTTGTTAGATGGCGAGCTGCCATGCAGACGTTTCGCCGGGAGACGCGGCGTGAGCCATGCTGAGGCTGGTACACTCAGCTGAGCATGTCACGTATGTTCCGTTAGATGGAAGCAGCCTGCGCTATTCAGCTATCTGCGATACAGACAATGCTGGCCTGAGGTGTCTCGAGTATGGGGGCTGTGCCTTGGAGATATGTGACGTCAGTATAAGGGGAAACTGTATAGACGCAAATTTCACGTGCATCGCCTGCGTCAACCGCATGTGCGCGCGGTAAACTTGGAGTATCTGTGCTCTGTATGTGAGTCTTCGCTCCCGTCCGATCGTGTCATCACCGGCGTCTAGATGATGATGATGTCCTCCTCGCCGTGTCCGGCGACAGCGACTCCGTCAGTCTTCTCTTTCCTTGTTGTGGTAGGCTCGGATGTGGCTCGCGAATCCGAATTTCGCTTTGAATATCCTGTTGCATGAAGCACAGTGAAGTTGACCAGCAGAGTTGTAAGTATACGTGTAGACAGGCTTGAGCTGAGATTTTCGGAGCTCTCTTTTAGGATCCAGGTTCATTAGACGCTTTTGCTCGAATTGTTCGATGCTCTTATGTACAGTTGATCGCCACTCCGATCGGTGCAATGCTAGCTCCTCCCAACGGTTGCTTGGAATGCCACAAGCTGCAAGGTGGCGTTTAGTGGTGTCTTTATATCGCAGGTGTTGACCACCTTTCCTCCTCTTCCCGCACGAGAGCTGCGAGTAGAACACCGCTTTAGGTAGCCTACTGTCATCCATGCGTACTATGTGACCACTCCATGTCAGCTGATGTTTCATTATTAAAGCTTCAATACCAGCCAGTTTCACGCGGCGCAAAATCTCCGTGTTTGGGACACGGTCTTCGCAATTGATGCGCATAATTGATCTCAGACATCGAAGATGAAATTTATTTAACTTCTTAATGTCAGCTTTGTAACAGCACCAGGTTTCCGAGGCATAGAGTAAGGTGGATAATACTACTGCTTTGTAGACTGCAATTTTTGTTTGTAGTTTGAGATCATGTGATTTCCATACTCGGTCATCGAGCTTACCGAAGGCTGAGGCTGCGCTGGCTATACGCGCTGCGATTTCCGTTGTCAGGCTGTTGTCACTTCTAATTTGGCTCCCCAGGTATTTGAAATTTGACACATTTTGCAAGGGTTTGTTATTTATCTCAATACTGGAGTTATCTGCATTCAGACCTCTAAGTGGCTGTTTGAGAACTTGCGTCTTAGTGATGCTAATGGCTAAGCCAAATTTTCTGCAGGAGGCATTTAGCAGATTTATGTAAGTCTGAAGAGTTTCGCAAGAATTAGCCATCATTCATACATCATCCGCGTAGAGAATCTCCAAGATGGATACTAATTTGATTACTACAGGCTTTGGTCGCGTCTCTCATAACAACTGCGAAGTAAAGTGAGAAGAGTGTGGTAGCCAGAACACAGCCTTGTTTTACACCACATGTCACGGGAAACTGTTCTGAGAGCTTGTCCTCATGGCGGATTTTTGCCATCATGTTTTCATGAAACTGCCGAATCAAACTGACAATTTTGTCAGGGCACCCAGTTTTCTTTAGTATGATCCAGAGAGCTTCCCGTGGGACACGATCAAAAGCTTTTTCCAGGTCTACAAAGCACATGAACAAAGGCCGATGTTGCTCTAAGCTTTTCTCTTGCATTTGTTTGACAACAAATATGGCATCCACTGTGCCTCTGTTTGGGCGAAAGCCACACTGGGTCTCTGGTAGCAGTTTTTCTGCAAAGTGTGTTAACCGGGTGTTAATTATGTGGGCAAGGACTTTTCCCGCTGCTGAGAGAAGTGAAATGCCCCTGTGGGAGCTGCAGTCTGATATGTCACCCTTGCCTTTATAGATCTTGGAAATACAAGCATCTTTCCAGTCTTGTGGAATCATTTCATACTCCCAAATCCTTAAGATCAGAGCAAACAATGGTTTCTTGATGTTTGGCCCCCCATATTTATATATCTCTGATGACAAGTTACCTAATCCTGCTGTTTTGTCATTTTTCAGCTTAGCCAGTGCTGAAATGAATTCATCGTAGGAAGGGGCATCCGCAAGTTGTTCCTCAACTGGCAGGTCTTCAAGTGCTTCTATGTATGGAATATCGGTTGTCTGATGGTCGGGATTAAGAACTTCATTAAAATGTTCCGCCCACCGAGACAGGATGTCACTCTGTTGCGTCAGCCGACAACTTTTATCTTTGTTATAGGCTGGTGCTATCTTCCCAACTCTTGGACCAAAGATAGTTTTCAGGGACTCAAAGAATCTGCCCGTTTAGTGTGTGTCGGCATATAACTGTATTTCATTTGCTTTATTTGCCCACCAACTGTCTTTGAGAGAACGTACCTTCACTTTCAGATTGTAATGCGCTGCTCTACGCTTGTTATCATCAGGGGTGCGAAGAGAGGTTCTGAAATCATTAATTAGCTTTCTGATCTCTGGATCTGAGTCGTCAAACCAGTCCTGGTGCTTCTTCTGAGGCTTTCCCAAGACTTCTGAAGCACAGCCACGCAGTCTGCTAGCGTATGCACTCCACTGTTCATCCACAGGGGTAGATTCAGATATCAAAAGGCCATCGACACCAAATTTTTCAGCCAGTTTTGCTCTCATAGTCTGATCATTGGCCAAGATTTTGCAGGACAATTTTTTTGGTATTTTGTGTGAAGCTCGGCGTGATGCCTTCAAAGTTATCTTTAATTTGGACCTCACGAGTCGATGGTCTGTCCATCCCTGAGCGCCTCTCATTGCACGTGTGACCAGTACGTCACCAAGGTCTTTTTTCCGTACTATCACATAATCCAAGAAGGAGCCAGTGTTTAGATCGCGGATGCATCCATGTCGTTTTATATTTTTCAGGCAGACGAAAATATGTATTTGTCAGACAGAGTTCAAACTCGGCACATAGAGTTAGAAGATCCAAACCATTCGAGTTGCATTTTCCAATCCCATGGCGACCGAGGACTCCATTCCAAGCACTGAAATCATTCCCAACACGAGCATTAAAATCACCAAGTAACAGAAGTTTATCTGCAGAAGGAATATCCCTAAGGACATGTCGGAGGTCTTGGTAGAACTTGTTCTTCTCTTCATCCGGAGATGGCAATGTAGGTGCGTATACATTGATCAAGTGAAGATATTTCTTGGATGCCAGGTGAAGTCTGAGTGTTATTATTCTGTCACTGATACCTTTTGAGAGTTCTGTTAGTGAGCATGCCAATTTATTGCGTATGGCAAAGCCTACCCCACTTTCCGCCCTTTCAGTGGATGATTTTCCACTCCAGTAGTAGGTATAACCTCCGAGCGGTTCACATAACTGTCCAGAGTCACTAAAATGTGTTTCACTTATGGCGGTAATGTCGATGTTATACCTAGCCAATTCCCTTGCGATAAGTCCTGTCTTTCTCTCTGGGCACTGATTATGGTCGTTATCCTGTAAAGTACGGACGTTCCAGACTCCAATCATTAGATATTTAAGGTAACTGTTTATTTTATTATTTTTTAACCGCATATGTTAGTGAACAAGTGACCGCAGTTTGCCACTTGTGCTGGGTTGAGACAGGCTATGTTTAAGCCACCTTTTCTAGGCCCCTCCCTGGATTAGGGAAAGCAGAGCGATCCTAAATAGGGCTGCTTTGTCGTCTGACGAGCTGCCGAACCAGTCCTCCTGTCTCTCATAAGTACCAGAACGACCATCACCGTCTGACCGCCTAACGTGCAGAGCACCAACTAAGGTTCAGGTACACCAAACCCTTGCCTCACCATCAGTACTCCATCGCCGCAGGACTTTCAAAGCTCATAGTCCATTGAAACTTTGCCGGAGTCATCTGCGCGTGAAGGTATTTAAAGTGGATAAGCAGTTGCGCAGATGCAGATCCACTCTCTCGTCCTCTGCCTCTGGTTGGCAGTGGATCGTAGGGCCGATACGACTGGCAAGAGGCAGTGGATGCAGTGAATGGCCATATGCCACTGGAAGTATCCTGACATACGCCCTTAAGGCACATCACAGGTGCCTTGCTTCGTCGTTACAGAAGCCGTGAGTGTTTACCTATCGATATTACCCGCCTCCTACACCGATGAAGAGACTGACAGAAGGGAAAAAGGAAAGGGAAGGGACTGGAAGGGAAAGGGAGGAAAGGACGGTAGGTCGTTGTGAGGCACACTTCGTCTGGCTCCTCTGCTGAGACCTGACCGGCTAGGTTGAACCTGCCAGTAGCTACGCTACCACCGGTATAGCTCTCAGCATCACAGGAACACGCGAAGTATCCCACCCGCACGGACAGTGCTACGATAAGGTGGTGCCTCCAGGGAGAGAAGATGAACACGTATTTGGATAGGAATTTTCTAGCGTCAAGTATGAAAACAGATGTATCCGCGTCATGCCTGTGGGCAGCTGTGTGTGGTTTGACAGCTGACGGCCGCGTCACTTGGTGTGGCTGTTTTTAGCCTCATATGCGCTCTAGTGGACAGGGGGCAGTGTCTGCGTACGTTGGTTGCGTGTCTGTTAGATTATTTTGCGAGCAGGTCTGTACGCTGTGCTATGAGTTATTTGGACAGTTTGTGTAGTGACCATGTCTACACATCACTGTGCTGCATTACTTAGGGGGTGTCTGAATGGTGAATATCTGTACTTAAATTATTTGGGTAAATTAGGAGTTGTTTGCGTGTCTGAAGAGCGTTATTTAGTGGTAATTTAGAGATTTGTGGGCTGTGCGACGTGAGCCCAAGCATGTGTTTTGTATTAGTGTGATAAAAATATTCAATACGTAAATAAAGTATTCGAAAATAAATAGAGTGCACCCCTTCTTTAATCTCCCCAGCAGCCCAGCGCAGCCTGAGTCATTTTGGCACCATTCTCGCCCCTAAAGACCACGATTTGGGATCAAGTCATGGGAGGTATGACAGTACAATCTGGTGGCAGTAATGTGTACTAAATCTCGTGGTGGAGACACAGCCTGCAAAATAATGACGTGTTCCGATCTGTTTTCCCGCCATTTCGTCCCACCATCTTGGATGTCGTGATGCACTGAGCACGTTAGTACAGGTTAGTGCACGTTAGTGTACATTAGCCCACCAACATGGGTTGGTAAGGGGACGTGGTGCTATGTTGAGGATCGTGGCGGAGACTTTAACTATTTGATTCCAAATCCAGGTGGGTGTGGCATTCGCGAGAATTGATTCCAAGTCCTAGGTTCTATGAAGTCGAATCACGTGACTAATACAGTAGCCAATAGGAGTGCAGCATTCTTGGGTTGGGGGGTGCTAGGTCATGAATGAATACTGCACTCATAGTGGGAAAATGTGGAACATCTCATTTGATCATTGAATATTGAAACAGTAAATTCAGTTACTGAATAAGATTAAAATTCAAATGTAATTAAGTACTTAGGTAATTAATACATTAGATGAGCGATGTTGGTGTCACATGTGTTCAGTTAAATTTTATAGCATATTTACAGAAGACCATGTCCGGCGCGAGTGTAAAGATCTAGGCTGGAGGCTGTGACGTCAGTGGTCGCTCGCTCGTGGGCTGCTCACGCATCGTGTCTCCAGTTATAACGTGTGTGTGTGTGTGTGAGAGAGAGAGAGAGAGAGAGAGAGTGAGAGCAGACGGTCTTTTGTCATCAACCGACGTCACGGTAGCGTCCTCTGACGGCGACGATATGAACTAAGCCAGTTGGGCTCTGGAGCTTGTATTGGATACACTGTATGCTGCCGTCTTGAATAACGGCACTTGCGTCATGATCTGACATCACAGATGAGAGCGCCCTCTGGTGGCAACGATATGAACTAAGGCAGTTGCAGTCCACACCCAGTGGCGTACACACCTTGTTAAAATTGGTGCCAGTTCGTAGGAGAATGCAGCGGTCGGGCGACTTAGGTTAGTGGAGGTAGCACAAGTATCGTTTTCTCTCGCCATTTTCTTTGCCTAGTAGAGATAAGCGTGGTGAGGTGTATTATCCTGTAGGAATTTGAAACTTGCCTCATTTTTCTGGGGGAAGTGGGCGTGGCACTTTCCTGCCAAAATTGAAAATTCCTACCTAAAGCCCCCTATCTTGATTGATGTCACAGCTGTCATATTGGATGACGTCACGGCCGCCATCTTGGATGACGTCATCGCCGCCATCTTGGGTAATGTCTTCGCTGCCATCTTGGATAACGTCATCGCTGCCATCTTGGATAACGGTACTTTGGTCCATACCCCTTTTGTCCCAGTACTACCTTCCCCCCATCCCCCAAGAGGCCTTCAATTTACTCTTTCCACCTATTCGCTTTCTCCTCTGCATTTAACAATGGAATGCCCATTGCACTCTTAATGTTACCAACGTTTACCAACATTGCTTTTAATTTCACTGGAGATTGTTTTGACTTTCCCATATGCTGAGTCAGTCGTCCTGACAATAATTTCTTTTTCGATTTCTTCACATTTTCCATGTAGCCATTTCGTCCTAGCTTCCCTGCTTTTCCTATTTATTTCATTCCTCAGCGACCTGATTTTCTGCATACCTGAATTTCCCTGAACGTTTTTGTACTTCCTTCTTTCCTCAATCAACTAAAATGGTTTCTTTTCAGTTACCTTATTTGTACCTACGTTTTTCTTTCCAACTTCTGTGATTGCTCTTTTTACAGATGTCCATTCCTCTTCAACTGTACTGCCTACCGAGCTATTCCTTATTAGTATATCTATAGCCATCAAGAACTTCAAGAGTATCTCTTCATTCCTTAGTGCCTCCATATCCCACTTCTTTGCGTATTGATTTTTCGTGATTAATGTGTTAAACTTCAGCCTACACCTCATCACTACTCCATTGTTATCTCAGTCTACATATGCTCCTTGGTAAGTTTACAATGTAGTGTCTGATTTCGGAATCTCTGTCGGACCATGATGTAATCTGACTGAAATCTTCCCGTATCCCCCAGTATTTTCCAAATATATCTCCTCCTATTGTGATTCTTGAGCAGAGTATTTGCTGTTACTAGATGAAATTTATTACAGAACTCAATCAGTCTTTCTCCTCTCTCATTTCTTGCTCCAAGCCCATTTCTCCTGTAATTTTTCATTTACTCCTTCCCCTACAACTGCATTCCAGTCTCCCGTGACTATTAGATTTTCATAGCCCTTTACATGCTGTATTACCGTTTCAATATTCTCATATACTTTCTCTATCACTTCATCCTGAGTTTGCGACGTCGGCATGTATACCGGAACTATCGTTGTCGGTGCCGGCCGCGGTGGCCGAGCGGTTCTAAGCGCTCCAATCTGGCACCACTCTGCCGCCACAGTTGCAGGTTCGAATCCTGCCTCGGGCATGGATGTGTGTGATGTCCTTATGTTTAAGTAGTTCTAAGTCTAGGGGACTGTTGACCTCAGATGTTGAGTCCCGTAGTGCTCAGAGCCATTTGAACCATTTTTCGTTGTCGGTGTTGGTTTACTGTCGATTCTGGTAAGAACAACCCTATCACTGACCTGCTGTTGATATTAACCTATACTCATCTGACCAGAAATCGCTGTTTCCTTTGCCGGCCGCAGTGGCCGTGCGGTTAAAGGCGCTGCAGTCTGGAACCGCAAGACCGCTGTGGTCGCAGGTTCGAATCCTGCCTCGAGCATGGATGTTTGTGATGTCCTTAGGTTAGTTAGGTTTAACTAGTTCTAAGTTCTAGGGGACTAATGACCTCAGCAGTTGAGTCCCATAGTGCTCAGAGCCATTTGAACCATTTGAACCCTGTTTCCTTTCCATTTCACTTCACTGATCACTACTATATCTGGATTTAGCCTTTGCATCTCCGTTTTCAGATTTTGTATAATCTTTACCTCGTTCGAGCTTCTGTCATTCCACGCCCCGACTTGTAGAACGGTATCTCTTCATTGATTATTCAATCTTCGTCCCTTGATCAGCTCCTCCGTGGAAGGCCATCCTCGAGATCTGAAAGGGGGACTATTGTGGAATCTTTTGCAACTTGAGAGATCATGATGACAATTTTTGAATTACAGGCCACATGTGCTGTGGATACATGTAGCGTGTCTCCAATGCAGTGGTTACCGTTGCCTTCTGCATCGTCATGCCGTCGACCCCATCCCAAAGACAAGAAAGTTCACAGAACCACTGTCCGCTTCTAAGCCCTCAGCACCGTTCGTATCGAACAGAAATTCGCCCTTGTCTGGGTAACACTCTCGCAGTGTGTTACCTGATTGTTGAATCTGCTTGGGACAATATTTCGACAATGTAATGTCTTGTCACCACCAATAGGTGCACCATGTCGTACTGAAAGATGGACGAGACTGTCTGTAAGGAAAATGCAGTCTTGCGATTCTTCAGTACGTCAGGAAGAACCTGTCGATAACGAGCTAGGTTACTGATATATTGTGCTAAGAAGATTCAACAATCTAGTACAGTACACACTAGAATGTTATACATCATCAACAGCGACAAAATATAAAACCTTACCTCCCTTGTATTTTATTGGTTGTCGTATCGGACTGCTGATATTCCTTTCTCTATTGCAGATAAGTCTAATTCCGTTATTAGTTTTAAGCTCCATTGACCTTTGTATGATTAATCGTAGTGATGTGGAACGAGTAATTTTACATTCACACTACACACTAATACATAAGTTTGGCTACATGATAACCATTCACATGTTTTTCTTTAAAAAAAGATGCACACGTGATGCACACGTGATTTAGTAATTCCTATTCGTCACCTCTTACATATTACAAAAAACAGAATTTCTTCTGCGGAATAGGAGGAGCTGTCAATGAGAAACTTTTTCAGTTTGTTTTCAAGTTGAATTCTGCTATCCGCCACGAATTTTGTCTCACTGGGTAGGTGATCAAAATTTTTTTGGCAGTTTTTGCACACTTTTTGTGCGAATGAAAACCTTAATGCGGAGTAATGAATGTCATTGTTTCTTCTGGTTTGTAATTACGGGCTTGTTCGTTCCTCCTGAACGGCAGTGAGTTATTTACTAGAAACTTCATGATGATATAAACTGTGAAGCATGAGAAAAAATGTTCAAATCTTAAAATATCCACTAGATTTGCATGTCTGAGCACCAGATATTACTTTTACAGCACATTAATGAGCAATGAAGACTTTATTTCTTTTCTTGAAGACTAGTTACCCCATAACGTTAGTCTCTAAGTTATTAATTCTATTCTTTGCTGTTCATTTCACTGCGTGTGCAGAGGGTACTTCCGGTGCTACTACGATCCCTCCATATTCCTGTTCCCTTAGCCAACTGTGCGTATCCAACTTGTGCGATGTATGTTGCTTGACACTCTTTGGAACGCACTTTCTCGAAATTTCAATAAAAGCAGCCTCCATATTCCCCGCTGCCTCCCTTGAGGCGTCTACCACTGGAGATGGATCACCTCCGTGTTACATTCGAGGTCACTGAACGATCCCGTGACGAAACGTCCCTCAACAAATTGGACCATCTACTTTTCTCTCTCTGTCTTTTCTCTCTCTGTCTTTTCTCTCTCTGTCTTCTAATTGGTTCGATGCGGCCCGCCACAAATTCCTCTTCTATGCCAACCTCTTCATCTCGGAGTAGCACGTTCTCAATTATTTGCTGGCTGTATATTAATCTCTATCTACAGCCCCCTCTAGTACGATGGAACTTATTCCCTGACGTCTTAGCAGATGTCCTATCATACTGTCCCTCCTTCTTGTCAGTGTTTTCGTCTGCAGTTCTGTGCAGAACGTCCGCATTATTGTCTTATCAGTCCAACTAATTTTTACCATTCGTCTGTAGGACCACGTCTCAATTGCTTCGATTCTCTCCTGTTTCACTACCATAAATTTTGTGCTCCTCACGTACATTCTCAGAAAGTTCTTCCTCAAATTAAGAGGTATGTTTCATACTAATAGAATCATCTTGGCCGGAAATGCCATTTTTGCCTAGTCTGCTTGTGACGTTCTCCTTGCTCCGTCAGTCATAGATTATTTTGCTGCCTAGGTAGCAGAATTCCTTAACTTCCATCTAGTTCTTGACCATCAATCGTGATGTTAAGTTTCTCGCTGTCTTCATTTCTGCAACATCTCACAAATTTCGTCTTTCTTCGTCTTATTGTCAGTACGTATCCTATACTTGTTAGACTGACATTCCATTCCGCAGACTTTCTAATACTTCTTCACTTTCACTCCGAATAGCAATGTCATCAGCAAGTCGCATAATTGGTATCCTGTCACCTTGAATTTTAATTCTGCTCTTGACTCTTTCTTTTATTTCAGTCATTGCTTCTTAGATCTACAGATTGAAGGGTGAGGTGAAAGACGACATTCCTGTCTTACATACTTTTTAAACCGAGCACTTCGGTCTTGGTCTTGCAGTCTTATTCTGTCTCTCCATATAGCTTACTCCTATTTTCCCCAGAATTACAAACATCTTGCACCATTTTATACTGCAGAAAGCTTTTTCCAGGTCGACAGATGCTATGAACGTGTTTTGATTTTTCTTTAGTCGTGTTTCCATTACCAACCGCAACCTCAGAGCTGCCACTCTGCTTTCTTTCCCTTTCCCAAAGCCAAATTGATCGTCATCTAGCACATTCTCAGTTTTATTTCCCATTCTTCTGTATATTTTTCTTGTCAGCAACTTGGATGCATGAGGTGTTAAGCTGATTGTGCGATAATTCTTGCACTTGTCAGCTCTCGCAGCTCATACATTCTATACACCAACGTGATTAGTCGTTTTGTTGCCACTTCTCCCAATGATTTTAGAAACTCTGATGGAATGTTATCTATCGTTTGTGACTTATTGAAATTAAATCTTCCAAAGCTCTTTTAAAATCTGATTCCAATACTGGATCCTCTTTCTGTTCTGTATCGACTCCTGTTTCTTCTTCTGTCACATCAGTCAAACTTTCCCTCTCAATGTGATCTTTCCACCTATGAGCTCTCTCCTCTGCATTTAACAGTGGAATCCCCATTACACTCTTAATGTCAGCATCCTTGGTTTTAATTTCACATAAAGCTGTTTCGACTCTTCTGTGTGCTGACACAGCCCTTCCGACAGTCACTTCTTTTTCGATTTCATCACATTTTTCATGCATCAATTTCGTCTTAGCCTCCCTGCATTTCCATTTTATTTCATTCCTCCGCGTCTTTTATTTCTGTACTCCTGAATTTTCCTCAACATTTTTGTATTTCCTTCGTTCATGGATCAACCGAAATATATCCTCTGTTGCCATGGTTTCTTCGCAGTTGTCCCCTTTACACCTATGTTTTTCTTACAAACTTCTGTGATTACATCTTCAACTTGACGGCCTACTGAGCTACTATTAATGGCAGTATCTATAGTCTTAAAGAACTGCAAGTGTATCTCTTCTTTCCTTAGTACTTCCGTATCCCACTGGTGCGAGAGCACCAGCAGCAGCGAGTACTGTTTGTATAAAGCGTTTATTTTGCATTTTGTTTACGACCTTCCACTAAGGAAGGGATTCTATTTGTGTTTATCTGCTCTGCATAGTAACTAACAGTTCTTGATAAAACTTTACGTAGTTTTCGTGTTAGATTTCTTAGTGTTTACTTGATCGTTTAGAACAGAAAGCGCCCTAAAACCGTCTTTGTTTGTTTCGCGGCCGTTAGCCACTAGTCACTTGAATCAGCAGTTGTCTTGTGACAGCCAGAGCGAGAGCACCAGCAGCAGCGAGTACTGTTTGTATAAAGCGTTTTTGTACTTATTTGCTGCGCTTAGCTTTTAAATAGTTTTTCTGGGAAAACCTAGCTCATCAGAAGATTATCTTGGGAATTTGTCACCGTATAGGGTAGGGTAAACATAGTCATGTGTAGGGACTGTGGTTGTTGTGAGCGGACGCAAGGAGAATTGGCCACTCTTCGGGGGCAGGTGGAGGCTTTGTCTGTTAGGCTCATCGAGCTCGAGGCGCAGGCGTCGGCTCGTAGTGGCGTTGGGGCAACTGTGGTGAGACCTATGCCTACTTCGGTGGCCTTGGAATCACATGGAACCCCTGATGTCGCTGCGTCTTCCGGCAGTGAGCATCTTACCGGTCAGCCATCACTCCAGGGTGAATGGCGGACAGTGGTGGGCTCGCGCGTGCCTGGCCGAAAGGCGAAGGTGGGATCTGGCCGCGTGGCAGCTGCCTTACCCCTTTCCAACAGGTACGGGGTGCTTCCTAGTGGTGATGGCATCGTTTCCGAGCCACCACAGGATGCCTCGCCTGTTGGGCCAGTGGCCGATTCTCCGGCAAGGTCCCGACAGTCACAGAGGGCGGGCCTATTAGTTATAGGGAGCTCCAACGTTAGGCGGGTTATGGAGCCCCTCAGGAAAATAGCGGGTAGGTCGGGGAAGAATGCCAGTGTGCACTCGGTGTGCTTGCCGGGGGGTCTCGTCCGTAATGTGGAGGAGGCCCTTCCGGCAGCTATTGAACGCACTGAGTGTGACCGGCTGCAGATAGTAGCACATGTCGGAACGAATGACGCCTGCCGCTTGGGTTCTGAGGCCATCCTTGGTTCCTTCCGGCGGCTGGCTGATTTGGTGAAGACAACCAGCATCGCACGCGAAGTGCAAGCTGAGCTTAATATCTGCAGCATAGTGCCCAGAGTCGATCGCGGTCCTCTGGTTTGGAGCCGTGTGGAGGGTCTAAACCAGAGGCTCAGACGACTCTGCGACTATAATGGTTGCAAATTCATCGACCTCCGTTATTGGATGGAGAACTGTAGGGCCCCCCTAGACAGGTCAGGCGTGCACTACACACCGGAAGCAGCTATTAGGGTAGCAGAGTACGTGTGGCGTGCACACGGGGGTTTTTTAGGTTAGAGGGACCCCCCCTTGGGCGAAACGATAAAATACCTGACGGCTTACCAGAGAGGACATTATCATCGTTGATAAAGAACGTCCGTCCTCAGAGACCAAAAACAGGAAAAGTTAACGTAATATTGGTAAACTGCAGGAGTATCCAGGGCAAGGTTCCTGAATTAGTATCTCTTATTGAAGGAAATAGTGCGCATATAGTATTAGGAACGGAAAGTTGGTTAAAACCGGAAGTGAACAGTAACGAAATCCTAGACACAGAATGGAATATATACCGCAAGGATAGGATAAACGCCAATGGTGGAGGAGTATTTATAGCAGTAAAGAATTCAATAATATCCAGTGAAGTTATTAGCGAATGCGAATGTGAAATAATCTGGGTTAAGCTAAGTATCAAAGGTGGGTCAGATATGATAGTCGGATGCTTCTATAGACCACCTGCATCAGCAACCGTAGTAGTTGAGCGCCTCAGAGAGAACCTGTAGAACGTCGTGAAGAAGTTTCGTGATCATACTATTGTAATAGGGGGAGACTTCAATCTACCAGGTATAGAATGGGATAGTCACACAATCAGAACTGGAGCCAGGGACAGAGACTCTTGTGACATTATCCTGACTGCCTTGTCCGAGAATTACTTCGAGCAGATAGTTAGAGAACCAACTCGTGAAGCTAACGTTTTAGACCTCATAGCAACAAATAGACCGGAACTTTTCGACTCCGTGAATGTAGAAGAGGGTATCAGTGATCATAAGTCAGTGGTTGCATCAATGACTACAAGTGTAATAAGAAATGCCAAGAAAGGAAGGAAAATATATTTGCTTAACAAGAGTGATAGGGCACAAATCGCAGAATATCTGAGTGACCACCTTCAAACGTTCATTTCTGAGGAAGAGGATGTGGAACAAAAATGGAAAAAATTCAGAAACATCGTCCAGTACGCCTTAGATAAGTTCGTACCGACTAAGGTACAAAGCGAGGGGAAAGATCCACCGTGGTATAACAATCATGTACGAAAGGCACTACGGAAACAAAGAAAGCTTCATCATAGGTTTAAGAGTAGTCGAATCATAGCTGATAAGGAAAAGCTGAACGAAGCGAAAAAGAGCGTAAAGAGAGCAATGAGAGAAGCATTCAACGAATTCGAACATAAAACATTGGCAAACAATCTAAACAAGAACCCTAAAAAGTTTTGGTCATATGTAAAATCGGTAAGCGGATCTAAATCCCCTATTCAGTCACTCGTTGACCACGATGGCACCGAAACAGAGGACGACCGAAGAAAGGCAGAAATACTGAATTCAGTGTTCCGAAACTGTTTCACTGCGGAAAATCGTAACACGGTCCCTGACTTCAGCCGTCGCACGGACGCCAAAATGGAAAATATTGAAATAAACGATATCGGAATTGAAAAACAACTGCTATCACTTAGTAGCGGAAAAGCATCCGGACCAGACGAGATACCCTTAAGATTCTACATTGATTATGCTAAAGAACTTGCCCCCTTTCTATCAGCAATTTATCGTAGATCGCTGGAAGAACGTAAAGTACCTAGCGACTGGAAGAAAGCGCAGGTCGTTCCCATTTTCAAGAAGGGTCATAAATCAGATGCGAATAATTATAGGCCTATTTCGCTTACGTCAATCTGTTGTAGAATAATGGAACATGTTTTGTGTTCTCGTATTATGACGTTCTTAGATAATACAAATCTCCTTCATCATAACCAACATGGATTCCGCAAACAGAGATCATGTGAAACTCAGCTCGCCCTATTTGCCCAAGAAATTCACAGTGCCGTAGACACTGGCGAGCAGATTGATGCCGTATTCCTGGACTTCAGGAAGGCATTTGATACGGTTCCGCACTTACGTTTAGTGAAAAAAATACGAGCTTACGGAATATCGGACCAGGTTTGTGATTGGATTCAGGATTTCCTAGAAGAAAGAACACAACATGTCATTCTTAACGGTTCAAAATCTGCAGATGTAGAGGTAATTTCGGGAGTACCGCAAGGAAGCGTGATAGGACCTTTATTGTTTACAATATACATAAATGACTTAGTTGACAACATCGGTAGCTCCGTGAGGCTATTTGCAGATGACACGGTTGTCTACAAGAAAGTAGCAACATCAGAAGACTCGTACGTACTCCAGGAAGACCTGCAGAGGATTAATGCATGGTGCGACAGCTGGCAGCTTTCCCTAAACGTAGATAAATGTAATATAATGCGCATACATAGGGGCAGAAATCCATTCCAGTACGATTATGCCATAGGTGGTAAATCATTGGAAGCGGTAACGACCGTAAAATACTTAGGAGTTACTATCCGGAGCGATCTGAAATGGAATGATCACATAAAACAAATAGTGGGAAAAGCAGGCGCCAGGTTGAGATTCATAGGAAGAATTCTAAGAAAATGTGACTCATCGACGAAAGAAGTAGCTTACAAAACGCTTGTTCGTCCGATTCTTGAGTATTGCTCATCAGTATGGGACCCTTACCAGGTTGGATTAATAGAAGAGATAGACATGATCCAGCGAAAAGCAGCGCGATTCGTCATGGGGACATTTAGTCAGCGCGAGAGCGTTACGGAGATGCTGAACAAGCTCCAGTGGCGGACACTTCAAGAAAGGCGTTACGCAATACGGAGAGGTTTATTATCGAAATTACGAGAGAGCACATTCCGGGAAGAGATGGGCAACATATTACTACCGCCCACATATATCTCGCGTAATGATCACAACGAAAAGATCCGAGAAATTAGAGCAAATACGGAGACTTACAAGCAGTCGTTCTTCCCACGCACAATTCGTGAATGGAACAGGGAAGGGGGGATCAGATAGTGGTACAATAAGTACCCTCCGCCACACACCGTAAGGTGGCTCGCGGAGTATAGATGTAGATGTAGATGTAGATATTGATTCTTTCTGTTTAGTTTTGAACTTCAGCCTACTCTTTATCACTACTAAATCGTTATCGGAGTTTACATCTGCTCTTGGGTACGCCATACAATCCAGTATCTGATTTCAGAATTTCTGCCTGAGCATAGTGTAATCTAACTAAAATCGTCGAATATCTCCCAGAATTTTCCAAGTATACCTCCTCCTCTTGTGGTTCTTTAGCAGAGTATTCGCCGTTACCAGCAGAAATTTGTTCCACAACGCATTAGTGTTTCTCCTCTAGCATTCCTAGTACCAAGCCTATTTTGTTCCGTAATCGCTTCTTCTGCTCCTTCCCCTACAACCGCATCACAATCTATCATAGCTATTAGATTTTCATTTCCCTTTACGTACTAGATTATCCGTTCAAAATACTCATATACTTTATTTATTGCAATGTGGAGCAGGTAAAATCTTTGATTATAGTGTAATTGATCTATAAGCAGCTGGTTTCTACGACGTATTTTTATGCATGATTGCACTGATCTTCAGGGAGTATATAGGCCACGTAGGCAACTGATGTAGGATTACAAGACACTTATGAGTTATTACTTCGATTACCTTCAGTTACATCGTGAATCCATGTATTATCATTTCTTCTTGTTTAATTGCTCTGGCCTGAATACATACTAAACTCAGATATGTCCATCATTCCGCCAGTACTCGTCTCATTTGATTATATTAATTGTTCATATATACATTTTAGTTTTTAATTTTTAATTGCAAAAGAGGAATCTGATGGTATTTCATTCTTGTTGGTAACAGAGACATTCTTGACACGCGGCGGACTGCTTAAACTATGTCCATCATAACGTTCTTAATAACTTAGATCATCTCTTATAAAAAAGAGTATATACATCTTATACATCTTATTGCAGAATAAGTCCATCAAAGACATTGTTCACGATTATAAAGATGTCATTAATTGCATTCTGTTACGAACTGCTTAGAAATAAACGAAAGAGCAAAAACTGCAAGGTCTCGAGTTTGTCCGATGTCCTCCACATTTCAATTTATTTGGCACAACACATCAGATGGGTGAACCGAAATACGACAAGGGCTTCTGTCTGAGGAGGTAGCACTTCTTTACTGGAAAACTCGTCGTCGTTCCACTCTAGTTGAACATAAATAATTAATACTCTTTCACCTAATTTGGGCGTTAATAAACATTTACACGCAGGGTTGCTGACGTGAGCCGAAAGCCATCGCTCAATAGGTGCGACAGCGGCATGAAACCGTTGCATGGAAAATCCATTTGTCTCTCTACTCACCAAGTCTATTCACCTCATCAGCTCTCATTTTCGTTATATAAGAAATCGTTTTCGAATCAGAGTTTCATTTAATATTCATTTTAACTCGCCGAGAGTGGAGAAGAATTTCCTCCATGCTAGCATCTCATTATCCGCAGTCCATACTATCACTGTTAACAGCCTGTATGGAGTGACCTCGCTTTGAAGGAGGTGTTAGAGGGAATTTGAGAACGACACACTATAAATGTCTTTCTTGTGTGGAATCAGTTATCGAGCGTTTGTTTCGGGGCTGTACTCCAGCAATAAAGGAATGGACATGAGGCTGAAACTTCCATTCCAGGCTTCAAACGGCCACAATATGAGTGTTTCATTATCCGTAGCCCATGAAGTCATCGTCGTCAGAATGCCAAATGTAGGGACTTCATTCGGAAGAAAGTGTTAGAGTGAATTTGAAAATTGCCGATTGTAAGTGTGTTTCTGGTTTCGAATCACATATCGAGCGTTTTCTAACACTTCGATTTCACACCGTGATTTCTGGCGTTTGTTCGCGATATGACAGTGGCCCTTTCGGCTATTAATATTCCCTGTCTCGGAACAGATTATTCTAAGGCTTCGCCGAATGAGCTGGCTTAGTGGTTAAGAAGCTGGACCACATTCCGTAGGAGATAGACCACTTTCCGTAAGACTGGAATTCATCTCCCCGTTCGGTCTTCCAGCTGAGGGTTTTATGTGCTCTCCGTAAATCGATAAACGAAAATATTGGGTTAGTTACCTAGGATTGGCTGAGTTGTTTAACTCTCTTTCCTCAGTCTGAGCTTGTGCTTTCTAATGGCGTCATCGACTGGTCGTTGAATCCTTCACGTCCTTCCACTTCCATATGGCATAGAAATAACTACATGTAAATTATTCAGTAAGTCAATAGTCACTAAAGACGCTGCGATAGGAGGCGCTAATACGCCCTGGTCGTTGAATCCTTCACGTCCTTCCACTTCCATATGGCATAGAAATAACTACATGTAAATTATTCAGTGAGTCAATAGTCACTAAAGACGCTGCGATAGGAGGCGCTAATACGTCATTGTGATACTCATTACAGTCGAAATTACTGTAGGTTATAATGCACCGTAAATGCCTCGTAGTGACAAAGGCAACCAAACAAAGAGATGAGGAATTTATTCATGGATACCAGAAAATACATATGAAGAGGAATATAGTAAGACAACATAAAAGCATTAAAATGAAAATTAATGTATCATTCTATCAACTGTCTTTGTGTGAACCAAAATAGCCATTTCGGATTTATACATATCTCGTTCCTACCAGTACAAAATTAAATAGCTTTAGTAGTTTTCCAAATAATAAATAAAAGATGATGATGGTTTGTGGGGCGCTCAACTGAGCGGTTATCAGCGACCGTACAAATTCCCGACCTATGCTCAGTCCAATCTCGCCACTTCCATGAATGATGATGAAATGATGAGGACAACACAAACACCCAGCCGTCTCGAGGCAGATGAAAATCCCTGAACCCGCCGGGAATCGAACCCGGGACTCCGTGCTCGGGAAGCGAGAACGCGACCTCGAGACCACGAGCCGCGGACAATAAATAAAAATAAAAGTGAAACTGTCAATGAAATGTTGGTTATAATTTGTGAGGAAACAGTAATCATTTTACTATAATAAATAATTAGCTTTCAGTTTTAACCAGCCTGTATGATGACTCTCATGCACACATTTGCATACCAGAAACCCTTTAATCACTGGTATTCGATCTCGGCCGGATGAGCACGTTTTGATAAGTACTGAGCAGGTTTCCTCTTTTTCCAGCAGTTTTCTGTAACATGCTGGAAGCTAAAGGTTATCTTGAAACTTTAATTTAAATATTCAGCTAAATTCTGAAACATCTGTTTAACCGATGACACCCATCTAATAGATTCCTCGTTTAAAGACGTTTCGGCTTATGGACGAATGCTTGTGCAATGCCTTCATTCCATTTGTTAGATATGAACTAGCACCGAAATCTGATAAGTCGCATTCAAAAATATTAACCGCCGAGTTCCAGTCATTTTCCGAAATAACTTATTAAGACAGCTGATCTGAAACGGAGTTGCTGGTAGAACGGTATTCATCAGCGAACTGCTACAAAAATAACAACCAGAAAACTAGAATATTACGTAAAATTGGTGGTTGGAAACGAGTTGTTTTCCTGTGTAAGCGAAGCCGTTAAATACGGCAAGATTCAGGTATGACCAGTTTTGATCGTGAACTTGCAAGACCTGGTGGTTCCAAAGACGAACAAAGGACGCTTTAACAACGCAGACGTATGCGGAAATTCCTGAAAATTCAGTATAATGTTCGTTATTTGAGATACGTAACAAGGAGTTTTAGAAAGGGGACTACGACTAATGTCCGACATTAAACAAAGCAATATAGTATACCAAGTTTTCGAGATCTTCGCAAAAGTACTTTTATTACAGCAGTTTGCTCATATATAATTGAAACGGGGAGGGGCTGGATGCTACATATACTGAGAAATGAATAACGTACGACTGTATATCGCTATTCATGTGGACACATGATTGTGAACTGATGAAAAAGGAAGGCTAAGTATCATTACAACTGAACACGCACGATAATTTGCTGTGGTTAACCATGACTCAAAAAACAAATGGACCAAAATGAGTGCACTTGGATACACGTGAAACTGTTGTTTAATTTGAGAGCAATTTACAATCTCACCCAAATATGATGCGGCATGAGAAAACCGCAGCCAGTGTCCAACACCTCACAGTACACAAATCGGTTCCAGGTCGGTCAGAACTAAACAAAATACAGCACCAGAGTGGAACTTCCGGCTGACCGTGCTTCCTCGCAACTGACAATCCGTGACGACTCGCCTGGTTGGCTCACGCTAGCCAAAGTGCCTGAGCTGCACAAGGAGGTCTGTCACGCGCTCCTCACACAGAACTTCAACAAGCGTCCAGTGCATGGTAAGTAGTGCGCCTGGAAGTGTTCAAATGGTTCAAATGGCTCTGAGCACTATGGGACAGCGTTGGGATACCAACCCGACTGTCGTCCGCCATACGGCCCAACAACATACGAGTGATGATTGTCTGGGGGTGGCTGTCTGACTGTCTGGCGCGCAGTTGCTTCTCATAGCAGGAAGCCTTTGGTTGTCATCCACGGCACCCAGACAGCATAGCAGTACGTCAACGATATTTACGCTCCCTTTTGTTGCCCTTCATGGCAATCCGTCCTGGGCATCTATTTCAGAAAGGGAATGCCCGCGCGCACACGGCTAGACTTTTTACTGCTTGTCTTCATGCTTAACGAACCCTACCCTGGCCAGCAAGATGGCCAGATCTCTCCCACATTGAAATCGTTTGGAGCATTGTGGGTAGGCCCCTCTAACCAGCTCGGGATTTTGACGATCAGACGCGCCAATTGGACAGAATTTGGCGTGATATACCTTATGAGGTCACCCAACAACTCTATTATTCAATGCCATGCCGAATAATTGCTTGCTGTAATATTACTGTTGCCCAAAAGAAGAAATTAATGTTTTAAGCTGGTAATATTAAATTCGTTGTACTGAACTAGTGAGTTTAGTCTCTTTGTTTGTATGTCGGTGAAGGTCAATATCCCGAGCGGCGTCGACTACTCCCACAGTATAAATAATGTTTACCTGTAGACAAGCTACTCTCGTGGTGTAGAAGCAGCTGCCTCTAAAATTAATGAAATGTAAGAGAAATAAAACTTCTGTATGATCTCCTCGAATTGGAACGCTGCCATTCGCATTTGGTCATTCGATGATTGTGTGGGTGTTGGAGAAAACAATTCCTTTATTCCCACATATATTTAGCAATAACATAACACTGCACACATGAATGAATTGTGTAGACATGAACAGCACGGAATAACTAACAAAAGCTAAGTCAAAGAATAACTATATCACTGCACGTAAATTAACACTTCACGAACAATTCGTGAATGGAACAGGGAAGGGGGGATCAGATAGTGGTACAATAAGTACCCTCCGCCACACACCGTAAGGTGGCTCGCGGAGTATAGATGTAGATGTAGATGTAGAATAGTGTAAATTCGCGTAGTCGTCTGTCATCTGTTTTTGTTTTGAACGGCCAGTGTCGTTTGGTCACAGTCAGTGTGCTCCCTGCCGCCGTTGGATAAGCAGCTGCAGCAGCAAGTCGTATACTCCTAGCTAACTCATTTCTTACATAGTGTAATTCTTAATTTCTTTGCGTGTTTTTGGTACTTGCATTGTTTAATTCATAAATTTCGGGCGTATTATAGTATTTGAGAGTTGTAGCATCGCGTTTTAGTACCTGAATAGTGTAAATTCGCGTAGTCGTCTGTCATCTGTTTTTGTTTTGAACGGCCAGTGTCGGTTGGTCAGTCAGTGTGCTCCCTGCCGCCGTTGGATAAGCAGCTGCAGCAGCAAGTCGTATACTCCTAGCTCACTCATTTGTTACATAGTTTAATTCTTAATTTCTTTGCGTGTTTTTGGTACTTGCATTGTTTAATTCATAAATTTCGGGCGTATTATAGTATTTGAGAGTTGTAGCATCGCGTTTTAGTACCCGAATAGTGTAAAATCGCGTAGTCTCCTTCCGCCGCCGAGCAGTGTGTCAGCAGTACGCAAGTACCAGCATTACTGCATTTACTAGGCAATCTTGTATTTTAATAACCGTTTAAATTTTGTGTCGTTTTGTTTGCGCTCTCTGTAGATTAGTTCAGACGTTCTTTGCACAACAGTTTTTAGCATGGATAGGGACTGCAACTGCTGTGTTCGGATGCAGGCTGAGTTGGCATCCCTTCGCTCCCAGCTTCAGGCAGTGTTGGCTTCGGTCACACAGCTTGAAGCTGTTGCCAATGGGAATCAATGTGGGGGTCCGGATGGGGGTTTGTCGGGGACGGCCAGCTCGTCCCACGCATTCCCCGATCGGACCACGACTGTGGTTGCCCGGGATACTGCCCGCATTGAGGCTGATCCCTCACCTGTGGTAGAGTGGGAGGTCGTCTCAAGGTGTGGCAGGGGGCGAAAGACATTCCGGAGGGCTGAACGGAAGGCCACTCCAGTTTGTCTGACGAACCGGTTTCAGGCTCTGTCTCAGGCTGATACTGATCTTCGGCCTGACATGGCTGCTTGTCCTGTTCCAGAGGTTGCCCCTCAGTCTGCAAGATCCGGGCAGTCGCAGAGGGTGGGCTTACTGGTAGTTGGGAGCTCCAACGTCAGGCGCGTAATGGGGCCCCTTAGGGATATGGCAGCAAGGGAGGGGAAGGAAACCAAAGTGCACTCCGTGTGCATACCGGGGGGAGTCATTCCAGATGTGGAAAGGGTCCTTCCGGATGCCATGAAGGGTACAGGGTGCACCCATCTGCAGGTGGTCGCTCATGTCGGCACCAATGATGTGTGTCGCTATGGATCGGAGGAAATCCTCTCTGGCTTCCGGCGGCTATCTGATTTGGTGAAGACTGCCAGTCTCGCTAGCAGGATGAAAGCAGAGCTCACCATCTGCAGCATCGTCGACAGGACTGACTGCGGACCTTTGGTACAGAGCCGAGTGGAGGGTCTGAATCAGAGGCTGAGACTGTTCTGCGACCGTGTGGGCTGCAGATTCCTCGACTTGCGCCATAGGGTGGTGGGGTTTCGGGTTCCGCTGGATAGGTCAGGAGTCCACTACACGCAACAAGCGGCTACACGGGTAGCAGGGGTTGTGTGGCGTGGGCTGGGCGGTTTTTTAGGTTAGATGGCCTCGGGCAAGTGCAGAAAGGGCAACAGCCTCAACGGGTGCGGGGCAAAGTCAGAACATGCGGGGACCAAGCAGCAATCGGTATTGTAATTGTAAACTGTCGAAGCTGCGTTGGTAAAGTACCGGAACTTCAAGCGCTGATAGAAAGCACCGAAGCTGAAATCGTTATAGGTACAGAAAGCTGGCTGAAGCCAGAGATAAATTCTGCCGAAATTTTTACAAAGGCACAGATGGTGTTTAGAAAGGATAGATTGCATGCAACCGGTGGTGGAGTGTTCGTCGCTGTTAGTAGTAGTTTATCCTGTAGTGAAGTAGAAGTGGATAGTTCCTGTGAATTATTATGGGTGGAGGTTACACTTAACAACCGAGCTAGGTTAATAATTGGCTCCTTTTACCGACCCCCCGACTCAGCAGCATTAGTGGCAGAACAACTGAGAGAAAATCTGGAATACATTTCACATAAATTTTCTCAGCATGTTATGGTCTTAGGTGGAGATTTCAATTTACCAGATATAGACTGGGACACTCAGATGTTTAGGACGGGTGGTAGGGACAGAGCATCGAGTGACATTATACTGAGTGCACTATCCGAAAATTACCTCGAGCAATTAAACAGAGAACCGACTCGTGGAGATAACATTTTGGACCTACTGATAACAAACAGACCCGAACTTTACGACTCTGTAAGTGCAGAACAGGGAATCAGTGATCATAAGGCCGTTGCAGCATCCCTGAATATGGAAGTTAATAGGAATATAAAAAAAAGGGAGGAAGGTTTATCTGTTTAGCAAGAGTAATAGAAGGCAGATTTCAGACTACCTAACAGATCAAAACGAAAATTTCTGTTCCGACACTGACAATGTTGAGTGTTTATGGAAAAAGTTCAAGGCAATCGTAAAATGCGTTTTAGACAGGTACGTGCCGAGTAAAACTGTGAGGGACGGGAAAAACCCACCGTGGTACAACAACAAAGTTAGGAAACTACTGCGAAAGCAAAGAGAGCTTCACTCCAAGTTTAAACGCAGCCAAAACCTCTCAGACAAACAGAAGCTAAACGATGTCAAAGTTAGCGTAAGGAGGGCTATGCGTGAAGCGTTCAGTGAATTCGAAAGTAAAATACTAGGTACCGACTTGACAGAAAATCCTAGGAAGTTCTGGTCTTACGTTAAATCAGTAAGTGGCTCGAAACATCATGTCCAGACACTCCGGGATGATGATGGCATTGAAACAGAGGATGACAAGCGTAAAGCTGAAATACTAAACATCTTTTTCCAAAGCTGTTTCACAGAGGAAGACTGCACTGCAGTTCCTTCTCTAAATCCTCGCACAAACGAAAAAATGGCTGACATCGAAATAAGTGTACAAGGAATAGAAAAGCAACTGGAATCACTCAACAGAGGAAAGTCCACTGGACCTGACGGGATACCAATTCGATTCTACACAGAGTACGCGAAAGAACTTGCCCCCCTTCTAACAGCCGTGTACCGCAAGTCTCTAGAGGAACAGAAGGTTCCAAATGATTGGAAAAGAGCACAGGTAGTCCCAGTCTTCAAGAAGGGTCGTCGAGCAGATGCGCAAAACTATAGACCTATATCTCTGACGTCGATCTGTTGTAGAATTTTAGAACATGTGTTTTGCTCGAGTATCATGTCGTTTTTGGAAACTCAGAATCTACTATGTAGGAATCAACATGGATTCCGGAAACAGCGATCGTGTGAGACCCAACTCGCTTTATTTGTTCATGAGACCCAGAAAATATTAGATACAGGCTCCCAGGTAGATGCTATTTTTCTTGACTTCCGGAAGGCGTTCGATACAGTTCCGCACTGTCGCCTGATAAACAAAGTAAGAGCCTACGGAATATCAGACCAGCTGTGTGGCTGGATTGAAGAGTTTTTAGCAAACAGAACACAGCATGTTGTTATCAACGGAGAGACGTCTACAGACATTAAAGTAACGTCTGGCGTGCCACAGGGGAGTGTTATGGGACCATTGCTTTTCACAATATATATAAATGACCTAGTAGATAATGTCGGAAGTTCCATGCGGCTTTTCGCGGATGATGCTGTAGTATACAGAGAAGTTGCAGCATTAGAAAATTGTAGCGAAATGCAGGAAGATCTGCAGCGGATAGGCACTTGGTGCAGGGAGTGGCAACTGACCCTTAACATAGACAAATGTAATGTATTGCGAATACATAGAAAGAAGGATCCTTTATTGTATGATTATATGATAGCGGAACAAACACTGGTAGCAGTTACTTCTGTAAAATATCTGGGAGTATGCGTGCGGAACGATTTGAAGTGGAATGATCATATAAAATTAATTGTTGGTAAGGCGGGTACCAGGTTGAGATTCATTGGGAGAGTCCTTAGAAAATGTAGTCCATCAACAAAGGAGGTGGCTTACAAAACACTCGTTCGACCTATACTTGAGTATTGCTCATCAGTGTGGGATCCGTACCAGATCGGGTTGACAGAGGAGATAGAGAAGATCCAAAGAAGAGCGGCGCGTTTCGTCACAGGGTTATTTGGTAACCGTGATAGCGTTACGGAGATGTTTAACAAACTCAAGTGGCAGACTCTGCAAGAGAGGCGCTCTGCATCGCGGTGTAGCTTTGCTCGCCAGGTTTCGAGAGGGTGCGTTTCTGGATGAGGTATCGAATATATTGCTTCCCCCTACTTATACCTCCCGAGGAGATCACGAATGTAAAATTAGAGAGATTAGAGCGCGCACAGAGGCTTTCAGACAGTCGTTCTTCCCGCGAACCATACGCGACTGGAACAGGAAAGGGAGGTAATGAAAGTGGCACGTAAAGTGCCCACCGCCACACACCGTTGGGTGGCTTGCGGAGTATAAATGTAGATGTAGATGTAGATGGATGGATGGACAGAGTAAAAAATGAAGAGGTACTGAGAAGAGTGGGAGAGAAAAGACAGTTACTAGATGTAATAAAGAGAAGAAAAAGAAATTGGATTGGGCATATATTAAGAAAGAATGACGGACTGATAAAAACAGTTTTAGAAGGTTATGTAGAAGGGAAAAGGAAGCGAGGAAGGAAGAGATTCCAGATACTGGATGACATGATGGACGGAACAATATACAGCAGCCTTAAGAAGGAAGCACTGGATCGCAGAAAATGGAGAGGCAAAGGACCTGCTAATATAGCAGATAACTGATAATGATGATGATGAGGCAGTATCCATCTTACCCCTAGTGATATGCGCCTCTACATCCTTACATTTGTCCTCTAGCCATCCCTGCTTAGCCATTTTGCACTTCCTGTCGATCTAATTTTTGAGACGTTTGTATTCCCTTTTGCCTGCTTCATTTACTGCATTTTTATATTTTCTCCTTTCATCAGTTATATTCAATGCTTCTTCTTTTACCCAAGGATTTCTATTAGCCCTTGTCTTTTTACCTACTTGATCCTCTGCGACCTTCACTATTTCATCTCTCAAGGCTACCTATTCCTCTTCTTTCCCCCATTCCTGTCAATCGTCCCGTAATGTTGTCTCTGATATTCTACACAACCTCTGGTTCTGTCAGTTTATACAGGTCCCATCTCCTCAAATTCCCACCTATTTGCAGTTTATTTAGTTTTAATCTACAGTTCATAAACAATACATTGTGGTCAGAGTCCACATCTGCCCCTGGAAATGTCTTACAATGTAAAACCTGGTTCCTGAATTTCTGTCTTACCATTATGTAATTTATCTGAGACCTTCCAGTATCTCCAGGCTTCTTCTATGTTTACAACCTGCTTTTATGATTCTTGAACCAAGTGTTAGCTATGATTAAGTTATGCTCTGTGCAAAATTCTACCAGTCGGCTTCCTCTTTCGTTACTTAGCCCCATTCCATATTCTCCGACTACGTTTCCTTCTCTTCCTTTTCCTACTGTCGACTTCCAGTCACCCACGACTATTAAATTTTCGTCTCCCTTCACTATCTGAATAATTTCTTTTATCTCATCATACAGTTCATCAATATCTTCGTCATCTGCGGAGCTAGTTGGCATATAAACTTGTACTACTGTGGTGGGCGTGGGCTTCGTACCTATCTTGGCCACAATAATGCGTTCACTATGCTGTTTGTAGTAGCTTACCCGCATTCCTACGTTGCTATTCATTATTAAACCTACTCCTGATTTACCCCTATTTGATTTTGTATTTATAACCCTGTATTCACTTGACCAGAAGTCTTGTTCCTCCTGCCACCGAACTTCACTAATTCCCACTATATCTAACTTTAACCTATCCATTTCCCTTTTTAAATTTTCTAATCTACCTGCCCGATTAAGGGATCTGACATTCCACGCTCCGATCCGTAGAACGCCATTCTTTCTCCTGATAACAAAGTCCTCCTGAGTAGTCCCTGCCCAGAGATTGGAATGGGGACTATTTTACCTCCGGAATATTTTGTTCAAGAGAACGCCATCATCATTTAACCATACAGTAAAGCTGTATGCCCTCGGGACAAATTACGGCTGTAGTTTCCCTTTACTTTCAGCTGTTCTCAGTACCAGCACAGCAAGGCCGTTTTGGTTAGTGTTACAAGGCCAGATCAGTCAATCATCCAGACTGTTGCCCCTGCAATTGATGAAAAGGCTACTGCCCCTCTTTAGGATTGTACCTCCTTTCAAATCGCCTCTGTCTGTTTCTGTTCTGCTCATAATTTCTTCCGTTATTCTGCTGTTCCATACAGTTTGCTGCATTGTTGTAACCATTATTCATATTGGTTCGATGAATATTATCCATTTGTCTTCCATTCATTCTTCCGTTATTACTGTTATAACTTATCTGTCTATTTTCCATTTGACAGGATTTATTATAATTATTTTTTCCTCTTCGTTACTCCTGTAGCAAATCGATTTAATCTACTGCAGACATGAATTCTTCCAGATTATCTTCTGAAAGATGCAGTAGTTTTCCATCTGAAGCTGAGCTATGATGATCATTGTCACACTTTTGTGATCTATTGGCTCATTCCAATGTCTTGTTTTATTCAAATATTTTTCGAAGTCTCTCCTTCCAAGTTCCCCTTTCGGTAAGAGAAGGATTCTGGGTTATGTACTTCCCTCTTCAATCTAGCCTGAAAGCTTCTTGACTGATATCTGTTGAGGAATGCCTTCTCAAATTCTTGTCTATTATGACAGTCACCCACCGACTACCATCGCCTTGGATATATCCTGACAAATATTCGGTTTTCTGTCGATCAGACTAAGCTCATGGTAACACTCCTCTGAATCATCTGACAAGTACGACAGGATTTAATGTTTTCTTTCCCAGAAAAAAATATTTGGTATTCCCTATGATTTAACATTTTCTCTTCCTTGATAGATCTGGTAGAATCACTCATAGGTGATATACTTTCATACATCTGTTGTTTGGGCTTGTATCTGGGTACTGCTCATCACCCCCCATAATTATACATAGAGCCCTGATTTCTGCCTTTAGATATTCACTCTAGACTGTCTTCCTTTCTTTCTTCAGTAGCCACCCCCCACAGTTCTTCTATTCTTTGAGTGAATGTTCCCAAAATCTGTGTAACTTCTCCTTTCCATCTTTGGAACTAGGTTACTATCTGCTCACGAACTTCCTTCAACTCTTGATCTATTTGGCGAGGTAGCAGTACGCCTTCACTCAGTATACAGTATACAGTGTCTGTTAGACCGTCAGCGAGAGCGCACCGCTAGTTCCTGCTACTAATAAGGCGAGTACACCGTTCGCTTGTTACATATTTTTACGAGCTTCAAACAGGAGCGACTGCAGTAATGGGTAGGAACTGTGACTGTTGTATACAGATGCGAGCTGAGTTGGTGACCCTTCACTCACAGCTCCAGGCTGCTTTGGCTTCTGTCACACAGCTCGAGGCTGCTGCCAAGTGACGTCACTGTGGGGGATCGAACGCGGGCATGCAAGGGACGTTGAGCACGTCCCATGTGTCCTACAATCAGTCCACTGCTGTGGCCGCCCAGGGTACTGCCTGCACTGAAGTTGACCCCTCACGCATGGTCGAGAGGGAGATCATTCCAAAGTCTGACAGGCAGCGAAAAACTTTCTGAGGGGCCAATCATAGGGCCTTCCTCGTTTGTTTGACGAACAGGTTTCGGGCGTTATCTGTGGCTGACGATCGATGTCTCTGAGCCGGATACAGTCGTCCACCCTGTTCCAGAGGAAGCTTCACGGCCCGCAAGGTCTCGGCGTTCACAGTTGGTGTGTTTTCTGGTAGTTGGGAGCTCCAACGCTAGGCGCGTAATGGGGCCCCTTAGGAACATGGCTGCCAAGGAGGGGAAGGAAGCCAGTGTGCACTCCATATGCATTTTGGGGTGAGTTATTACAGATGTGGAAAGGGTGCTTCCGGATGCCGTGAAGATTACAGGGTGCTGCCAGCTGCAGGTGGTGACTCACGTCGGTGCCAATGACGTGGGTCGCTTTGGATCGGAACAGATTCTGTCTGGTTTCGGGCGGCTAGCGAAAATGGTAAAGACTGCCAGTCTTGCTTCCGAGATTAAGGTGGAGCTCACCATCTGCAGCATTGCCGACAGAACCGACTGTGATTCTTTGGTACAGAGCCGAGTGGAGGGTCTGAATCAGAGGCTCAGGCGGTTCTGTGACCATGTATGGCTGCAGATTCCTTGACTTGTGCCATGGGGTGGTGGGTTTCCGGTTTCCGCTTAATAGGTCAGGAGTGCACTACACACCGGAGGCGGCAACACGGGTAGCGGGGGCTGTGTGGAGGGGACGTGGCCGGTTTTTTAGGTTAGAGGGTCTCAGGGAGCCACAGAAGGGGCGTCCGTCTAAAAGTGGGCAGGTAAAACACAGTAATATAGTTGTAGGAACGATTAGTATTGTACTTGTAAATTGTCGTAGCTCTGTTGCGAAAGAACCAGAGCCCTAATAGAAAGCACTGAAGCTCCAATAGTTGTAGGAAATAAGTTCAGCCGAAATTTTTTCAAACGATCTAACAGTGTTCAGAGAGGATAGATTAAATTCAGTTCGTGGTGGAGTATTTATTGCTGTCAGAGGTAGTTTGCCTTGTAGCGAAATTGAAGTAGATAGTTCGTGTGAAATAGTATGGATAGAGGTTATAGCTGACAATCAGACTAAGCTATTAATTGGAACGTTTTACCGACCCCGCCCCCCCCCCCCCCCCCCCCCCCCCGACTCAGAAGATATAGTTGCTGAACAGTTCAAAGAAAACTTGAGTCTCATTTCAAAACGTCTCATACACTTATAGTCGGTATTCTGGAAGAATTATACATTTAAAGCCTGCAGCAGGCATAAAACGTCATCCGAAATTGTCCTGAATGCTTTCTCAGAAAATTACTTTGAACAATTAGTTCATGAGCCCACTCGAAGGGTAAATGGTTGCGAAAGCATACTTTACCTACTTTACCTTTTAGCAACAAATAATCATAGACAAATAGTGAGTATTGTGATGAATACAGGGATTAGCGATCAAAAGGCAGTTGCTGCTATGCTGAATACCGTAACACCTACAACCATCAAAAAGAAACACAAAATATATCTATTTAAAAAAGCTGATAAAAATGCTCTTAACGCCTTTTTAAGAGACAGTCTTCACTCCTCCCGATCTGATCATGTAAGTGTAGAAAAGTTGTGGAATGTTTTCAAAGAGATAGTATCGGCAGCAATTGAGAGACTTATACCACATAAATTAATAAGTGATGGTACTGATCCCCCATGGTACACAAAACGGGTCAGATCATTGTTGCAGAAGCAACGAAAAAAGCATTCCAAATATAAAAGAACGCAACATCCCCAAAATTGGCAAAGTTTTACAGAAGTTCAAAATGTGGCGCGTACTTCAATGCGAGATGCTTTTAATAATTTCCACAACGAAATTCTGTCTCGAAATCTGGCAGAAAACCCAATAAGATACTGGTCATATACAAAGCACACCAGTGACAAGACGCAATCAATACCTTCACTGCGCGATAACAACAGTGCCACTAAAGCAGAGTTATTAAACACGGTTTTCCTAAACTCCTTCACCAAAGAAGACGAAGTAAATATTCCTGAATTCCAATCACGAAAAACTGCCAAGATGAGAAACATAAAAGTAGATATCCTCGGAGTAACGAAGCAGCTTAAATCACTTAATAAAGGCAAGTCCTCCGGTCCAGATTGAATACGTCAGGTTCATCTCAGAGTATGCTGATAAAATAGCACCATATTTAGCAATTATATACAACCACTCGCTCACAGAAAGATGCGTACCTAAAGACTGGAAAATTGTTCAAGTCACACCGATACCCAAAAAGGGGAGTAGGAGTAATCCGCTGAATTACAGGCCTATGTCACTAACGTAGATTTGTAGTAGGTTTTTGGAACATATACTGTATTCGAGCATTATGAAGTACCTCGAAGAAAACGATTTATTGACACATAGTCAGCACGGTTTCAGAAAATATCGTTCTTGTGAAACCAACTAGCTCTTTATACTCATGAAGTAATAAGTGCTATCGACAGGGGATGTCAAATTGATTCCGTATTTTTAGATCTCCAGAAGGCTTTCGACACCGTTCTTCACAAACGTCTTCTAACCAAACTGCATGCCTACGGAATATCGCCTCAGTTGTGCGACTGGATTCGTGATTTCCTGTCAGAAAGGTCACAGTTCGTAGTAATAGACGGAAAGTCATCAAGTAAAACAGGAATAATATCCGGCGTTCTCCAAGGAAGTGTTATAGGCCCTCTATTGTTCCTGATCTATATTAACGACATAGGAGACAAGCTGAGTAGCCGTCTTAGATTGTTTGCAGATGATACTGTCATTTACCGTCTTGTTAAGTCATCAGATGATCAAAAGACTTGAAAAATGATTTATATAAGATATCTGTATGGTGCTAAAAGTGACAATTGACCCTGAATAAGGAAAAGTGTGAAGTTATTCACATGAGAACTAAAAGAAATCCGCTCAGTTTCGATTACGCGATAAGTCACACAAATCTAAAGGCTGTAAATTCAACTAAATACTTAGGGATTACAATTACAAATAACCGAAATTGGAGCGATCATATAGATAATATTGAGGGTAGAGCAAACCAAAGACTGCAATTCATTGGCAGAACACTTAGAAGGTGCAACAGGTCTAATAAAGAGAGTCCTTACACCACGCTTGTCCGCCCTATTCTGGAGTATTGCTGTGCGGTGTGCGATCCGCATCAGGTGGGACTGACGGATGACATCGAAAAAGTACAAAGAAGGGCAGCTCGTTTTGTATTATCTCGAAATATGGGAGATAGTGTCACAGACATGGTACATGAATTGGAGTGGTAATCCTTAAAACAGAGGTGTTTTTCGTTGCGACGGGATCTTCTCGTGAAATTTCAATCGCCAGTTTTCTCCTCCGATTACGAAAACATTCTGTTGGCACCCACCTACATAGGGAGAAATGATCATCACGATAAAATAAGATGAATCAGGGCTAGCACAGAAAAATTTAAGTGCTCGTTTCTCCTGCATGCCGTTCGAGAGTGGAACGGTAGAGAGACATCTTGAAGGTGGTTCGTTGAACCCTCTGCCAGGCACTTTATTTGAATAGCAGAGTAATCACGTACATGTAGATGTAGATTCTCTACCGCTTCCTTGATACCTTTATTAACAGACAATATCACCTGCTGTTCCTTATCTAGTGCCCGGTCACCTACTTGTTGTTTAAACTGCTGTGTGTTTTCTTGGAACTTCTGTTCCACTCGCCCTTCACATCCTGACGCTAATTCCTTTACTGTTGTGGCCATGTTTTGTACATCTATTTCTTCCGTTTGTTGTCTTCCCCGCACAGTTTCAATTTCACTGTTTACTCTATTTCTATCGGAAACTGTTAGTGGGTATGCTTGATACCATTTATTTCTTTCCGGATGTCTGTGTCTTCATTTGTCAAAGCACTCACATGAGCTAATATCTTTACAAAATGTCCCCTTGTGGGCAGTTCGTTCACTTTATTTTTTATACCCTTTACTTTCTCGGCTAACTCTGCTTGTTCTGTAACTAAATTGCTCTCAGTAGTTTTCACATTTGTTGCTTTATCCACTGTATTTTCCTGTTCCGCAGCCATGCTTACTATATTTGCAGAAAGAGCCACCTGCGCAGCTGACATATTCGCTTGATCACAAAACAGTTTCGTCTGAGTAGCAGACATGTCTTACTGTTCCGGAGCTAAATTTTCAACTGTTGTTGAAATATTCGCTTGCATAGCAGACATAGTCATTTGAATAGCAGACATGTGAGACTGTTCTGCAGTTAAACTAATTACGGTATTTATGAAAAGTTTTATTTGATTTAAGTGCTCAACTGTAGGATCTTGTCCTTGGCTCGTATCTACCTTTTGCACTGGGTTTTGTACATCAGCACTGGGCTGCACTTTCACTTTCCGTTCTCTCTGCATTTTGATCTGTGATCTGGTTGTAACCATAAGAATTCATTTGTTCACTGTTCTTATAATTACGTTGCTTTGGACGCAATTCAGCTTTATCCCAAGAAAATCCCCAGGTTCTATACACCAGAATATATCTCCACAATTTTGAACACATCAATACAAAAACACATATCACTCAGTATATATTAAAACATATAATAGCTAAATCTGCAAATATACCTAACCCAGTCGTTATCTACGACGACCAGACTAATGTGTGCAATGAATTATCATGTCATTCTTGTGCTTGCCTTTACCGCTCAGTAGAACCTCATGAAGTTCATATGTGATGGACCCGTGTTGTTGTGGCTGTCTGATATCTGATGAAGATCACATAGAATGATTCTCTCAGATGTACATGAAATTATACAAAGCACAACATTAGTACATATACATAATATAAAATACACATTTATCACAAAAAATCACAATATATATATATATACAATAAATACATGTAACTGAATGATTATGTATTAATTTGTTTTTGGTCACGAAATAGATGACAGAGTCTATGTTTCACTCCTTGTAGGCCATTTTCATAATATTACTTCTGGTCAAAAGAATAACTTAATGTTTCAAGTAATATTAAATTCGTTGCATTGAACTAGTGTGTTTGTTCTGTCTGTTTGTATGTCTGTGAAGGACAGTATCCCGAGCAGCGTCGACAACTCCCACAGTGCACATAATTTTGTACCCGTAGACAAGTTACTCTCGTGCTGCAGAAGCAGCTGCCGACTCCGACGGCTGCCTGTAAAATTCTTGAAATGTAAGAGAAAGAAAACTTCTAAAGGATTTTTTCGAATTGGAACAGTGCCATTCACATTTGGTTATTCGATGATTGTCTGAGAGTGCTATGAGTTCGTTTTAGCAGACAAAACCTTCTCTATGGTTTTGACAGTGTTATTGAAGCAGGTTCTACAGCAAACATCGACCACCAAATGTTGGAAGTCCTATAGAAGTTTGTAGTAAATAACACCTCACCACAGAATCCTCTGATCAAAATTCAATAAGCGCAATTACTTTTGAAATGCAACAGACTGTATTATGGCCGTTACTAAACTTCACGTTAACGTTACATATCGCTTGCGAACCTCAAAAATCACAAATTATACAATATGGCGGCTATCAATGACTGTTTCATTGCACACACATCATACATGTCCTCTCGTTATCCTGTTTCGTAACAAAGTCTTTTTACATCCCCGTTTTCTTCATTTTGTCCGCTCGCCATGGAGCGCAGGCCAAACGTACCACCTCGTGATATATGTTATCTTTAATCTAATAACAATAGGAAGGTCGTTGAACCGATCAGCTGATCGATCCACAACTCTTGTCAGTTGGCACGGGCTAAGGGATATTATATTGCACAAGGCCAGAGGTAGACTAATGCGTTACTGACTTGGCGGCTTTGTGAAGTTATTACTCTTGAATAAATCCAATTTTTTCGAAATTTTTATCATTAGTTTGTCTCTCTATGTACATTATGTCCTCCGATTTCCACTGCATTGGGATAATTCTTTCGTGGTGCTCGTCGCTTTTTCTTTTTTCGCTTAGAGTGTATTTCAATACTCATTTCAGATAATTAATTCGAAAATCTGATCATTATAGCTGTCGAATGCCAGTTTGAGCTGCAATCTCCACTCATAAAGCATGAGCATCAGTAGGATTTAGTAAGACAGCTTTTACTCAACTGTAAGGATTGTTGCAGGTAACCATCAGAAATCCCTATGTATTTTTTCGAATAGTAAGTAATGTAAAGGTAGTACATCCCGAAAGTTGCAACATATCATGGGCAAGCCATAGCCAGATCTTCTTTCATCGTATCAATGTATTAATCTGCAGATTTCTCTCCTACACCGTCATTGCACAGCCCTCTTTATTCCACAGAGATACGAAGTAAGACATGTCCACTTTCTGCTGGCAGTGAATTCTGTCCGTCTAACATTCACATTACAATACCGTAACCACGTAGCAACAATTATCTCGCAAAAACTCGTTTGTGCGCCCATGTTTGGTACTACTGATTTGTCATCGTGTACGTTCATCAACATCTGCCTTTGCCGTTAATTATGATACACCCTGGAAACAACAAGTAGGTGATTACTGTGCCGTTGTAAGTGTCAAGCTATGCATAATTACCCTCTCATCCCACTTTGAGCCTTTCCCACATCCCCTCTCGTTCCCAAAAATCGCTGATCGATGCTCCTCACACCACACTGAAAAAGTATCGATGAATGTTCGATAGCTACTCTAGTTCGCAGTTTGAATATGTCGCTGCACAAGTAACAAATACGCTCGTCCTAATATAGTGTCTACATACAGAAAATTTTTTGGAAGTGTATTGAACACCATATAGATTACGGTGTGAAAAGTTGATAATCTCAATACCGGTGTGATAGGAGGGTCTCCGTGCTGTCAGAAACACGAATGGCGAGTGCCACTATGTATAGTGGTTGGACAAAGCAATATGAGCACCTGTAGAAGAAAAGAATGAAGATTATGGTTTAACATCCTGTCGAGGATGAGGTAATTTAAGACGGACTTCAAAGTCGAATTGGAGAAGGATGTGGAAGGAAATTGAGGTGACAATTCAAAGTAACTATCCAAGAATTCACCTTAGGCGATTTGCGAAATTAAATTAAAACCTAAATTAGGATGGCTGGGCGGGAATTTCAAACGTCGTCCTCCCGAATACGAATCCACTGTTCTAATGGCTGGTCCACCTCGCGCAGTCCCGTGAAAACAGACCACATTTTGGCTCTCTTTTAATATGGTTTATGTTCGTCTTGGGATGCAGTCAGACGCATATGTAATATTTATAATTTGTTTTCACGTTGACGGACAGTGACAAGGGACTCCTAAAACAAACAACGGTGTGTTTTCGCTACTTCATTGACAACATAAAAACAGGTGTCAAATTTTTTAAAGAACTATGCTATTCTTTTCGCCAGACTAGCAGATCTCGCTGAGATAAACTCAGTCATGTAAATGTTTCTGTAGATCTAACAAGAAACCACGGAGTAAAAATACGTGGCCTTTAGTGCTTCTTTTGTTGTTGTCGAGGTCATTGAATGGTACACCACCAGGAAGTCTACCTAACTTCCAAGAATACTTGCACCGCCCAATTATGTCATAGCGTCATTCTAGTGCTTATGACTTTACAAAAGTTTAAACATGTTTCATACCAAACGAAAATATTATATCTCTAGAAAGTAGTCCAACCGGCATTAACGTGGAATAATTAACTTCTTTTTATCTTCTACAATGTGCAACAAATCGTCAGGTGTCCATGAGAACATCCGACGATCGACAAGGGATGTTTGTTAGTGACAAAACTACTAGAACTTTCGGGATAAAATTTATTACTTGAGATGAGAATAAAATTATTCTGTTTGTTTTACATACAGGTAATTCACCTACCCCTACTGACTAATTTTACGCACATATGTATCAGGAACGGTACCCCGACCGATAACAGCCATGTAATCGATATAGGTTCCCACTCAGAGCTTTGGGCAACTGTTAGCGAACGAAACCATAATGCAAAAAATACAAGCGAGAATTGGCCATGAGCTACACGGTGTTCTTGGACCAAGATTAATCTTACTTCTGCGATACTTATTCGAGTGCCTCTAATCTCTCTTTGTCTAATGATCAGTGTAGTCATACAGGTTCCGGATGCTTCTTTACGTTTATTCCTTTTATAGTACTTAATCTTCCGTAAATGCTTCATAGGTTATATACTGGAAAGTTGTTACTTCCACATTTCCCATTTTGATATCTACTGAAGGTGAAACACAATTTATAAGCCAAAGTTTCAGAACCTTTTACGAAAGATTAAGTACTAAATATCGAAGAAAACTTACATTGACATTCAAAAAATGTATGACTATACCGCTAATTGCACAAAGAGCGAATGGAGATAGTTAGATAGGTACGGCAGAAGTAAGGTATATCTTGGTCCAAAATAGCCAATATTCACTTTTACGTTTTACTGTATGATTCCGTTTGCTCTCAGTCTCCCTAAGTTATAAGAGGGAACTTAAGATTTCATGGCTGTCGCACATCTGGATATCGTTCCTGATACAGAAGTAGTACGCGTCACATAAAACGAATCAGCCTGTAAGCTGTGTCGTTTGTCCACCGGTAAAAATCGTACACTAAACTAGTACAGCAAGCCCACAACACACCAAATTAACTAGTGATCGTAACAAAAAGAAGTAATAAAGAAGTGTTCCGTTACATTTCTAGTGGCGAATTTTTTAAATGACGTATGCAAAGACAGAAACATTTGCACTGGGACACTTTCGTACGCCCTGAATCACTGATGAATCCACTGTTGTCGAATTAACTGGAGTAATCGCTTTACACACTACAGTAATTCGCTATCTTATGTCTTCCATAGTCCTTGGAATCTTGTTGATTAGCCGAGCGGTTTAAGGCGCTACAGTCATGGACTGTGCGGCTGATCCCGGCGGAGGTTCTAGTCCTCCCTCGGGCATGGGTGTGTGTGTTTGTCCTTAGGATAATTTTGGTTAAGTAATGTGTAGGCTTAGGGACTGATGACCTTAGCAGTTAAGTCCCATAAGATTTCACACACATTTTTTGAATCTCGTTGTTGACTGCATGCTTCACATGACCTCAGAGGAAGAAAAACAACAGCGCCTGCTCAGGAAATTGTGTTGCGTGCCTCTGAACAGGATGTAACACCACAGCTCTTATGCTGTATGGATTTTTTTTTTTTTTGCTTTATTTAATGTTACATTGTTGATCGTCTGTAAATGTGTCTGAATCGATAACATAAAATTGTGTACTCTTTTCTTTGTCAAACCTTTGATGTCGTGACTTGATTCTATGCAAAGTAGTGTATCTGTACTGTAAATGCTTTGTCCCATTTGGAGGGAACAAAACTTACTGTATATGATTGTAATTTTGTGTGAATAATTTTTGGTAGAAGGGTCAATATGTGAAAATGTTCTGTTTTATTTAATGTATTTGTTCGCTGTTATGTAAACTGCTGACCTTCACTTAGGGTTCTTAGTTAGTTTGTATGTAAAAGGTGTAGTGGTTCCCCTCGGGAACGAAACTGTGTAGCAGGCGCAAATTGTGGTTGGCCTAGGTGGAAAAGGTGGAACTGATAGTCAGTCGGAGACGAGCCAGCAGTCAGGGACGAGCTACGAGTCCGTGCACTGCCATGTAAAAGATGCCTATTGTGCTGATTCCGAGAGAGGCTTTTCCTGCTTCTTTCCAAGGCCTCGGATGGATGGATAAATAGCTGAAACTATTCTGGTGTTTGTATCTATCATCGCCACCAAGAAATGACAGAGTCCAGCAATTCTGCCTACAATTCCACCTACCAACATGCAGTTGCCACCACATTGCGCAATCACTGTAACATAATACTATAAAGATGTACAGTGAAGGATCAGCTTAATGGACGTGCTAATGTGCTGAAATATAAGGTAATTTATAACTGAATTTATGTACCTACCTTGATTTTTCTCCTCATCACAACACCTCTCAGGTTCCTCTCCGTTTGAGCTGAAGTGATATCCGAGTGTCCTTACTAAAAGAAATTAAAACCTAGAGTTTTGCTAATTAATGCCTCTTGAACTTAGTAAAACGAAAGTTAATGTTAATGTGGCAATAGAGTGAGTTAAAGTAAATGTTGTTTGTTCGAAAATAATTTTCCTATTAAAACTGCTATTTAAAGTGCTGTTGCCAATTTCAATATTAAAAGTTCTTAAGACTGAGGCTTATAAAGTAAATGATCACATGGTTGTCTGTAGTAAATTCAAAAAGGTGAGTCAGTTTCTTGCAATTTGGTCAGTATTGTGTTTCGCTGTAGTAAAAGTGAGAAAGCTGCAGTTGTGAAACAATATATATTCATCAGAATGAGATTTTCACTCTGCAGCGGAGTGTGCGCTGATATGAAACTTCCTGGCAGATTAAAACTGTGTGCCCGACCGAGACTCGAACTCGGGACCTTTGCCTTTCGCGGGCAAGTGCTCTACCAACTGAGCTACCGAAGCACGACTCACGCCCGGTGCTCACAGCTTCACTTCTGCCAGTACCTCGTCTCCTACCTTCCAAACTTTACAGAAGCTCACCTGCGAACCTTGCAGAACTAGCACTCCTGAAAGAAAGGATATTGCGGAGACATGGCTTAGCCACAGCCTGGGGGATGTTTCCAGAATGAGATTTTCACTCTGCAGCGGAGTGTGCGCTGATATGAAACTTCCTGGCAGATTAAAACTGTGTGCCCGACCGAGACTCGAACTCGGGACCTTTGCCTTTCGCGGGCAAGTGTTCTACCAACTGAGCAACCGAAGCACGACTCACGCCCGGTGCTCACAGCTTCACTTCTGCCAGTACCTCGTCTCCTACCTTCCAAACCTTACAGAAGCTCTCCTGCGAACCTAGCAGAACTAGCACTCCTGAAAGAAAGGATATTGCGGAGACATGGCTTAGCCACAGCCTGGGGGATGTTTCCAGAATGAGATTTTCACTCTGCAGCGGAGTGTGCGCTGATATGAAACTTCCTGGCAGATTAAAACTGTGTGCCCGACCGAGACTCGAAATCAGGACCTTTGCCTTTCGCGGGCAAGTGCTCTACCAACTGAGCTACCGAAGCACGACTCACGCCCGGTGCTCACAGCTTCAATTCTGCCAATACCTCGTCTCCTACCTTCCAAACTTTACAGAAGCTCTCCTGCAAACCTGCAGAACTAGCATTCCTGAAAGAAAGGATATTGCGGAGACATGGCTTAGCCACAGCCTGGGGGATGTTTCCAGAATGAGATTTTCACTCTGCAGCGGAGTGTGCGCTGATATGAAACTTCCTGGCAGATTAAAACTGTGTGCCCGACCGAGACTCGAACTCGGGACCTTTGCCTTTCGCGGGCAAGTGCTCTACCAACTGAGCTACCGAAGCACGACTCACGCCCGGTGCTCACAGCTTCACTTCTGCCAGTACCTCGTCTCCTACTTTCCAAACTTTACAGAAGCTCTCCTGAGAACCTAGCAGAACTAGCACTCCTGAAAGAAAGGATATTGCGGAGACATGGCTTAGCCACAGCCTGGGGGATGTTTCCAGAATGAGATTTTCACTCTGCAGCGGAGTGTGCGCTGATATGAAACTTCCTGGCAGATTAAAACTGTGTGCCCGACCGAGACTCGAACTCGGGACCTTTGCCTTTCGCGGGCAAGTGCTCTACCAACTGAGCTACCGAAGCACGACTCACGCCCGGTGCTCACAGCTTCACTTCTGCCAGTACCTCGTCTCCTACTTTCCAAACTTTACAGAAGCTCTCCTGCGAACCTAGCAGAACTAGCACTCCTGAAAGAAAGGATATTGCGGGGACATGGCTTAGCCACAGCCTGGGGGATGTTTCCAGAATGAGATTTTCACTCTGCAGTGGAGTGTGCGCTGATATGAAACTTCCTGGCAGATTAAAACTGTGTGCCCGACCGAGACTCGAACTCGGGACCTTTGCCTTTCGCGGGCAAGTGCTCTACCAACTGAGCTACCGAAGCACGACTCACGCTCGGTGCTCACAGCTTCACTTCTGCCAGTACCTCGTCTCCTACTTTCCAAACTTTACAGAAGCTCTCCTGCGAACCTAGCAGAACTAGCACCCCTGAAAGAAAGGATATTACGGAGACATGGCTTAGCCACAGCCTGGGGGATGTTTCCAGAATGAGATTTTCACTCTGCAGCGGAGTGTGCGCTGATATGAAACTTCCTGGCAGATTAAAACTGTGTGCCCGACCGAGACTCGAACTCGGGACCTTTGCCTTTCGCGGGCAAGTGCTCTACCAACTGAGCTACCGAAGCACGACTCACGCCCGGTGCTCACAGCTTCACTTCTGCCAGTACCTCGTCTCCTACTTTCCAAACTTTACAGAAGCTCTCCTGCGAACCTAGCAGAACTAGCACTCCTGAAAGAAAGGATATTGCGGAGACATGGCTTAGCCACAGCCTGGGGGATGTTTCCAGAATGAGATTTTCACTCTGCAGCGGAGTGTGCGCTGATATGAAACTTCCTGGCAGATTAAAACTGTGTGCCCGACCGAGACTCGAAATCAGGACCTTTCCCTTCGCGGGCAAGTGCTCTACCAACTGAGCTACCGAAGCACTACTCACGCCCGGTGCTCACAGCTTCAATTCTGCCAGTACCTCGTCTCCTACCTTCCAAACTTTACAGAAGCTCTCCTGCAAACCTGCAGAACTAGCATTCCTGAAAGAAAGGATATTGCGGAGACATGGCTTAGCCACAGCCTGGGGGATGTTTCCAGAATGAGATTTTCACTCTGCAGCGGAGTGTGCGCTGATATGAAACTTCCTGGCAGATTAAAACTGTGTGCCCGACCGAGACTCGAACTCGGGACCTTTGCCTTTCGCGGGCAAGTGCTCTACCAACTGAGCTACCGAAGCACGACTCACGCCCGGTGCTCACAGCTTAACTTCTGCCAGTACCTCGTCTCCTACTTTCCAAACTTTACAGAAGCTCTCCTGCGAACCTAGCAGAACTAGCACTCCTGAAAGAAAGGATATTGCGGAGACATGGCTTAGCCACAGCCTGGGGGATGTTTCCAGAATGAGATTTTCACTCTGCCGCGGAGTGTGCGCTGATATGAAACTTCCTGGCAGATTAAAACTGTGTGCCCGACCGAGACTCGAACTCGGGACCTTTGCCTTTCGCGGGCAAGTGCTCTACCAACTGAGCTACCGAAGCACGACTCACGCCCAGTGCTCACAGCTTCACTTCTGCCAGTACCTCGTCTCCTATCTTCCAAACTTTACAGAAGCTCTCCTGCGAACCTAGCAGAACTAGCACTCCTGAAAGAAAGGATATTGCGGAGACATGGCTTAGCCACAGCCTGGGGGATGTTTCCAGAATGAGATTTTCACTCTACAGCGGAGTGTGCGCTGATATGAAACTTCCTGGCAGATTAAAACTGTGTGCCCGACCGAGACTCGAAATCAGGACCTTTCCCTTCGCGGGCAAGTGCTCTACCAACTGAGCTACCGAAGCACGACTCACGCCCGGTGCTCACAGCTTCAATTCTGCCAGTACCTCGTCTCCTACCTTCCAAACTTTACAGAAGCTCTCCTGCAAACCTGCAGAACTAGCATTCCTGAAAGAAAGGATATTGCGGAGACATGGCTTAGCCACAGCCTGGGGGATGTTTCCAGAATGAGATTTTCACTCTGCAGCGGAGTGTGCGCTGATATGAAACTTCCTGGCAGATTAAATTTGTGTGCCCGACCGAGACTCGAACTCGGGACCTTTGCCTTTCGCGGGCAAGTGCTCTACCAACTGAGCTACCGAAGCACGACTCACGCCCAGTGCTCACAGCTTCACTTCTGCCAGTACCTCGTCTCCGACCTTCCAAACTTTACAGAAGCTCTCCTGCGAACCTAGCAGAACTAGCACTCCTGAAAGAAAGGATATTGCGGAGACATGGCTTAGCCACAGCCTGGGGGATGTTTCCAGAATGAGATTTTCACTCTGCAGTGGAGTGTGCGCTGATATGAAACTTCCTGGCAGATTAAAACTGTGTGCCCGACCGAGACTCGTATCAGGACCTTTCCCTTCGCGGGCAAGTGCTCTACCAACTGAGCTACCGAAGCACGACTCACGCCCGGTGCTCACAGCTTCAATTCTGCCAGTACCTCGTCTCCGACCTTCCAAACTTTACAGAAGCTCTCCTGCAAACCTGCAGAACTAGCATTCCTGAAAGAAAGGATATTGCGGAGACATGGCTTAGCCACAGCCTGGGGGATGTTTCCAGAATGAGATTTTCACTCTGCCGCGGAGTGTGCGCTGATATGAAACTTCCTGGCAGATTAAAACTGTGTGCCCGACCGAGACTCGAACTCGGGACCTTTGCCTTTCGCGGGCAAGTGCTCTACCAACTGAGCTACCGAAGCACGACTCACGCCCGGTGCTCACAGCTTCACTTCTGCCAGTACCTCGTCTCCTACTTTCCAAACTTTACAGAAGCTCTCCTGCGAACCTAGCAGAACTAGCACTCCTGAAAGAAAGGATATTGCGGAGACATGGCTTAGCCACAGCCTGGGGGAAGTTTCCAGAGTGAGATTTTCACTCTGCAGCGGAGTGTGCGCTGATATGAAACTTCCTGGCAGATTAAAACTGTGTGCCCGACCGAGACTCGAACTCGGGACCTTTGCCTTTCGCGGGCAAGTGCTATACCAACTGAGCTACCGAAGCACGACTCACGCCCGGTGCTCACAGCTTCACTTCTGCCAGTACCTCGTCTCCTACTTTCCAAACTTTACAGAAGCTCTCCTGCGAACCTAGCAGAACTAGCACTCCTGAAAGAAAGGATATTGCGGAGACATGGCTTAGCCACAGCCTGGGGGATGTTTCCAGAATGAGATTTTCACTCTGCAGCGGAGTGTGCGCTGATATGAAACTTCCTGGCAGATTAAAACTGTGTGCCCGACCGAGACTCGAACTCGGGACCTTTGCCTTTCGCGGGCAAGTGCTCTACCAACTGAGCTACCGAAGCTTCTGTAAAGTTTGGAAGATAGGAGACGAGGTACTGGCAGAAGTGAAGCTGTGAGCACTGGGCGTGAGTCGTGCTTCGGTAGCTCAGTTGGTAGAGCACTTGCCCGCGAAAGGCAAAGGTCCCGAGTTCGAGTCTCGGTCGGGCACACAGTTTTAATCTGCCAGGAAGTTTCATATATATTCATGTTTGCTAAGTGTTTGTGTATCTTGTGTATTAGAAGTGCATGTTAATAGTAATGTTATAAAGACCATTCACTTTAAGTAAGCCTGAAAGTAATAGGGTGTTTCGGTATCTCTTATAATTTTGCAAATAGTTTGTGCTGCTCTAACTGTTAGCTTCAATCTTAAAACATATGTGTGTCAGAGTTCATTGCACTCGCGTGTGGCTAAGTCTAGGTTGTGTTTATCCACTAAAATTACTAATAAATATTTTCTTGAACGAGAATGTTAATCATTCTCTTGCCTAGTTAGGCTGGCGACCATTTTCTTTATCCATTAAACAGTGCAGATAGGCAAAATTCCGTTTGTTACTGTTCGAATGTTTACGTAATTCTGACTTTCATTTCCTATAAGCCACTTCCGTTAGGAACAACACGGTCAACATAACAAAATTCCTCTCAGAGGGTAACACTGCTCTGTTGCTTTGTGCCATAGTTGCTTTTACAAAATAGTTTTATGTTACAACCTGTTTCTAGCATTGAGGTTATGGTACAGTAGTAGCAGACAGGAGTGTTATAAGGACTGTTTCTGTATAGGCATCGGTTTGAAATAAGCTGGTTTTACCTGTGACTAATTAAGTGCAGGATATCCATCATGCGGGAACCACATGATAAAGCTTTCAGATACCGCTATCTATCCCAAGATTTGTTGACTGCTAAATTATATATTTAGCGTCATGTTTCGACGTGATACCTTATGACCCTGGCACTAAAAAGACATTTATCACCTCAAAAAATTTCGCTTGATAAATAATTGAGTAGTCAACAAATTTTGTGAGTGGTAGTGGTACCTGAAAACCTTTCCAAAGTTTTGAAACAGTCACGGTCGATTAACGGTCAATATCGCTTCAAATTATGTTGGAGCCACATCATCTGACGAGTTCTCAATGATATATTTTCTAATAACTACGGTAAAATATTTATCAAAAGAGTCTGTACTTTTCACTGTACACTATACTTTCAACTAAATAAGGGCAGATCACGTGCTATTAGATTGTGTCACTCCACACAGTTCACACTTCACTTTTGTTGGTTTGATCACCTGACAAATCCAATATTCGATTACGCTGACCATTATGTAAGGGGTTCACCACCCTGCTGGAGCAAATGTAATTTCGATGTGTTGCTCACGCTCTACCTCCGACAGAAAACATCTTTGCTGCAATAGAGTCGCAGGTCACAGCAGTCCCGGTAGTTTTTGCAGTCACTCGCTGCTGCAGTGCAGTAGTAGTCTGTCGCTGGCACAGCGCAGTTCATAGCCATTTACTGCAAGGTAAATTTTATTATTTTTATTGGCATGCGCAAAGCTAAGTCACTTGTCTGAGATGTTAATATGAATTTGTTTCAATCTTTTTGTGATTCGTCAGCACCAGTTGACCCAGATTTGTAATATTGAATTTTTCATATAATGCAATGCCAGATCTTTATCAATAATGTAAAAGATTTTCAGAATATAATTTTTACAATTCAACAAAAAAGGAAGGTATAATTTAAATAGTTCAGAAAATTTCTCAGATCATAGTCATTTGTCCTTTAGTAACCAGACCACCAGCTGTGTAGCTGTGTCACTAAGCAAAGTCAGTTTTTCTAATAATTCAAATCTCAGACGAATGTTGTCCACTATTAGTAGATAGGCCAGGAATTGCACTAAGCTGTGCCATTTACGAGCAGATATATAGACAGCGTTATCCGGCGATACCATCATGAGGTAAGATTTTTTCAGACTGATTTCACAGCACCAAAGCGTAGCGCTGCTTATGTCAGAATTTATCAGTTTTCACGAGTTAAAATATTAACAAAAAAAATTATTATACTGGAAGGTTACAATTAGTACATGCTTCTACAATTTACACTCCCATATTTTTTGGCCATTTCCTCATCAGTAAATAGTACTTTCCAAACAACATTATTATCTTGATGGGGAATGCACTGACCGTATTCAGAGAGAAGCTGAAAATCACTGTCAAGCAGCTGCTGATATTTATATGTATGAAGATTACGCAGACAGTTTCTTTGATTGATGCCTGCCTCTATTTGTATTTGAGACGAGAACTGGCTTGGAGATTTAGTACAGTAACTGTACGAACCGCTACTTCTGAAGCTTCATTGGTAGCAGTCTTCCTTCCTCATAAATTTTCTGGGGGCAAAACTTTGATTTTCAGAATTTTTTGATGTCAGTAACCAAGGTGTCAAGAATTGAATAGTGTTTACCCGATCTACACAGACAGCGGCTCCACTGCACTTCAGTAAACTCTTGTGAAGGACAACAAACAACAGGCAAAGAGTCTCTGGCCTCGGCAACACGAGTTTCAGTAGAGAGTAGGGTAAACATTACGACCGCGCGAGTTTCATTGGAGTGTGATGTAAGCTATCTGGTGGCCGATCATTCAACGGTTGCAACAACTGCACAAAAATCCCTACATTGAATTCTTTGTAGATCTAGCAAGATCTACAAAGAAAGTTATAATGGTGTGTATTTGTCTCACCAAGATATGCCGTTTACGTTGCAAAAAATAGCATAGATGACTTAGAAAAATTAAATTGATACTTTTATATGTATTAATAAAGGTTTGCAAGAACACGTTGTTGTTTATTTCATGAGCCCTTCGTCACTGTTCGTCCAGTAGAAAACAGATTACAAACGTCTTTAACAGGTCAACCTAATTTGAGGTTAAAAATGTAGGTAACCCATCCTGTATATAAATATGTATTCGCAGTGTTTGTGATTCCTCTATTTTTGTGTTTATAAAAAATTCATGTGAATGTAAGTGGCATTTTAAGTAATGATCTAGTTAAGATATGCGCATCATTTAGGATGTGGCATTAAGCCAACTGGTACAATCATTCAGTAAAGAGTAGTTGGGTTTTCGTAGGGTTCATTAGGAAAGTGTTAAGACCAAGGCAAAGCTTCGAACTTGGCAGTTAAGTTTCGAACAGCATTTGTTTACATCTCAGAACTTGACATTATGCAGTATTTCATAGCCATTGTGGGAACGTACTTACTTTTATGGTGAATACCAGTGATAATTTCGCTCCAAGTGAGTGTTATCATACATATTTTGAAATTTTAATTATTTCAAGATTGCTTACAAGAGATTTTACATACATTCCACTAGTAATGCGTTAGATATCCTCTTTTTTGCAAACTATGTAAAAAATGGATACCTGCATTGTTAAAACGTTGTTAAAATTACTCGAAGTGTCTCCTAAATATCTCATTCTGTAAGTATTGTTTTTAGACTGTGCTTGCATCAGAGCAAGATTTCTAACTCCATATAGTGTGAACAACGTAAACAGTGAAATAGAACCTGTTATTGCATGCGAAGAACAGCAGACACAGTATCAGCTTCTGTTTGGTATCAATTTGTAAGCAGAAACTGCCGGCGACACTCACAGGGCTGCACGCTTTATTCATCAAATTAACAGGTGCTGTTTACCGCCAGTTTCTGCGCGAAACAAAACAAATAACTCGCTCTGTTGAACTTTACCCTTAGTGAACGACAAGGAATGAGATTTATGCACCACCCCAATTTCTACCTCTAATTAACACAAACTTTGGCTTTGTCTGGGAGGTCAGGCAGTATAGAGTCAATAGGGATTTTGTTATGGAGACATTCCATATGTGTTGTTTCTTATTTATGCATATGCACCAATATGCGTTCTAATGTGACAGATGATCTTAAAATATTTATGTTTGCTGGCTTGGTAGTAAAGGACGTTGTGTTCAACATAGGCTGCGTGTCAAACAGTGCATTTCAAGATGTAAGTTCATGGTTTGTAGAAAATGAATTGATGCTTAATACGGTAAGACTCAGGTTTTACATTTTTTACCCCACATTTAAACTAAAATTGACATTTTGATTACACAGAATGGGCATATCATTAGCAAAATTCATAGGTGTTTAGGTTGACAGTAAGCTGTCGTGGAAAGCCCATGTTCAGGATCTTATTCAAAAGCTGAATGCTGTTACATTTGACATCTGAGCAATGTTTGTTGTAAGTGATAGTCGAACACGAAAATTAGTCATTCGGTTACGTCACAAGGCATAATATTCTGGGTTACCCTTCCCATTCACAGTTGGAGTAATATTTGTGGTAATCTCGCAGACATCTTGCCGACCCCCTGTTCAGGAGTCTGGAAAGTCTGACATCAGTGTTCCATTATTCATTTTCTTTAATGTCATTTGTTGTTAACAGTACGAGCTTACTTTCAGGAATTAGCAGCTATCGTTCAGATAATGTCAGACAAAATTACAGTCTGCGTTTGTATCATATCTCCTTGACTCTTGTGCAGAAAGGCGACCAGTATTCTGCTGCATTCATTAGCAATAAGATATACAAAAATTAAAAACAAAGTCTTAGCAATAATTCTCAAGAACAGAAGAATTTTCAAGCAGATCACTCATTCTGTTCTGTCGGGACATCTGCGTAAGACAAGAGAGAGAGAGAGAGAGAGACAGAGGACTAACATAAAATGTGCTGTTGTTAGAGGAGCGTTTGTAACATGCATGATTCGAAATATGAGGGCAGTCAGGCAAGTTTGCAAGAGTTTGTGATTCTTTGAGGAGTGCTAAAGGATGTGTACGAGTGAGTATTAGTCACATTTAGAAACTCCTGTAGTGTCATGGCCTATATCTTAACATACACTTGTTGTCGTATTTTGGTTGTGGGAATTCTTTTTACTTCTGACTAATGCTATGCCTTGTGAGAATATTATCCTTCATTTTAATGACCTGCGTAGGACCCATCACTCAGTTGTAATTATGTTAAACTTAAGAGTTAAACTTTAGGAAACATGACGTTCTCGTTTCGAAACATTCAAATACGGTCACTTGACTTTTTTATGCTATAGTAACAAAACTTGTGATTCGCATCGCTTGACATAACTTCTGCGTTACGGCATCTGAGATATGGGGACGTGCGTTATCGTGAAGTTTACGCACCATTTCACTAAGCTGGTTTTTGAGAGACATGCTGCCCCACACACATCCTTCATTCTCCGAAGGATGTGTACCGGTGTCTGTCCTTCGGCAGTCAAGATGAACAACAGCACGTTAGTCCTGTTTGGACGCATTTGGTAATAACGTCACCATAGTTCACGTTACGACATTTGTGGCGGAGACGTAGTAAAAGACACCTTGCCCACATGTCTGCAGTTATATACCAGCATCGGATTCGCGATGAGTTTCATATACGCTGTAGCAACGTCCTCAAATGAAAACTTTTTGATCGCCCCTTATATTATTTTACATTTGCACTATGTCATTTTGCATAAACATTGAGGTTAGGTTCAAGGTCTGTTTTACAGCTCGATTTTTGTCTGAAATGTACGAGGGTTATCCCAAAAGTAAGGTATCCTATTTTTTTAAAAGTACAGAACTCCGTTTCTGTTATGAAGAGTGATTCACGCGCTGTGTGTAAATATGCGCACGCCACGCTGAGACTAATTCTTGGCTTGGCAGCCGTTGAGAATTGAGCTTCTGTTAGATGTTACCGCCAAGTGCGAATTGCGCGCAGTTATTCAGTTTTTGATCGCGAAGGGCACAGCGCCGACTGAAATCCATCACCAATTAACGGAAGTGTATGGTGAGTCGTTCACGGATGTCAAAAATGTTCATAAGTGGTGTAGAGAGTTTGCAGCTGATCGGTCCGAAATTCACGACGAACAAAGGAGCGGGAGACCGTCAGTTTCTGAGGAGACAGTGTTGAAGGTTGAGCAAAGCATGAATGAAAATCGGCGGATCACCCTGGATGATCTCTGCACGTTGGTTCCTGAGGTTTCCCGAAGTACCGCTCACAGAATTTTAACGGAAACATTGAACTACCAGAAGGTGTGCGCAAGATGGGTGCCACAGATGCTGACTGAGGACCACATGCGGCAACGAATTGATGTTTCCTGAGCATTTATTCACCGTCTTGCAGCCGAACAGGGCAACTTTCTGGACTCATCTGTCACGGGTGACGAAACATGGGCAAACCTCTTTACACCTGAGACAAAGCAACAATCACGCTAGTGGCGGTATCCTTCTTCGCCAAAGCTACGGAAATTCAAACAAACGCAGTCTGCCAGTAAAGTCATGACAACCGTTCTTTGGGATCGGAAACAGGTATTGTTGGTCGACTTTATGACCACTGGGACCACAATTAACGCTGACAGGTACTGTGAGACTCTGTAGAAACTCAAACGGGCAATTCAGAACCGGAGAAGAGGAATGTTGAGCAAGTGTGTACACATTCTCCATGATAACGTTCGCCCACACATCACTCGGCAAACCGTTGCTCTCCTGCAACTGTTTCAGTGGAACATAACTACCCACCCAACCTATAATTCTGACTTGGCGCCCAGTGGCTATCACCTGTTCCCTAAGTTAAAAGAACATTTGGCCGGAAAGCGATTCAGCTCCGACGACGAGGTGAAAGAAGAGGTACATAACTTTCTGAACAGCATGGCGGCGAGCTGGTATGACATGGACATACTAAAACTGCCACAGCATCTACAAAAATGCATCGACAGGAATGGTGATTATGTCGAAAAATAGCTAAATGTTCAAGCTGTAAACTGATGTAAACCATTGTAGAAATAAACAGGACTGTGTACTTATAAAAAAATAGGGGACCTTACTTTTGGAATTGCCCTCGTAAGTTCACGGTTTGTCGTCACAATAATTTTGGAGATGTTTAACACATGTGACAACCCATCCTGGAAAACTGCTTCGTAGTTTTTCGCTTATTTTAGGAAAGACATTGGTAAGTCACTCATGTGTGCTAGTAGTAAGTGGGCAGGTTCAGCGCCTAAGGCATTATTTAATGATCAAACCCACTCTACCTGCTGAAATAAATATAAAAGTTAAATAAACCAAAAACTACTCACATAATGAACTCCAGAACGTAAAATTCGATGTAATTATTTTTAGTTCTCTTCATTCCTTTATATTTTAGCTTAATATTACCATCTTTAAAAATTTGAAAGCCCAAGGTAGTTATTATTTTATTAAACCTATCAGGCAAAATAATTTTAAATTTACTGTCAAGCTCCTTAAGAATTTTCTCTCCATATCTAGTTTTTAAATATTCACATCCTGTAATGTGATACAATTCATTTACTTCAAGCTCACTAATATTTTTAAACAAATTAGAACTGCTTGCATTATTAAGCATTCATTTATATAGAATAAAAAATAGTAATATTAAAAATTTTCTCTCAAAATTGTATGCTGAGAATCATATGTTAAATTTTTCTTACCAGAACTGACTATATAGTCAGTTGTACCTTTCAGAATGTTATCTCTAAAAGTGACAACTAATTTCATTGCAGTTTTCTGCTTGCATAATACATTTATCCTTCTAGACATATTTATGACAAAAATAGGATAATTTGAATAAAACTGAAGTGGTTTACAATGACATCATCATTCAACTGAACACCTCTCTTAAAATGAAAGTAAGCATCATTTGCTTTCTGATAATTATTTGGTGGATCTAGATTACAAATTTCTTGAGGAAAATCTTCATTTGTTCATTCTTTATGTAGATATTCTGCAACTTAACATGATCAAATAAAGAAGAATCAAGTAGATGATTATTTTCTCGATTAGTTTGAAACACAATAAAAATAAAATAGTCATATCAAACTCTAAATAACGATAATAATGAGTGATATCTAGTTCAAAATTTCTCTTTTTCCATCTTATCTGGCTATTTCAACTGTTTGCGATTCAAAGAAAGAAACTGGAATTTTTTATTTTTTAGTCTTTATTCTTCTGGCTCTAGTGAATATTCTCGTTAATATTTTGTGATGAAACTGAGAATTTTCATAGATCCCACTACAATTTTACCTTCTTTCGGAACAGTATATTTTCTTTTCAACTCCAGCATTATATTTAACAGTCCATCTATGAATAGCATCTCCAGCAATTGAACTCCAAGTAAAAATTACAGTTAAATCACCCTCCCACATCACTTCTTTATAATCTCTTACAAACATACCAAACAAATCTGGTGGAAAAGTACTTTATTTTTCTTACTTTTTATCTTACCATTATGAAGGATATGACCCTCCATGGTTAACTTATGAGCTATAGTCGATGTCAATCACATAAGAACATATCGAGAAATGAATGGATGTTCCATTCTAGACAAAATCATGTTTCCTTTGATTATAGTGATGACCTTGAGAAGCTTTGCCACATAGTTATTAATTAACCTTCTATTAGATTTTCCATTGTATGATGGAAAATCAGTACCATCAGCTCTGAAAATACTTAAACTCATGTACAACTGAGCATGATTAGGATGAACATAACCACCTCCAATTTTTATGTTAACCTCTGTGTTTTTGCTGCAGATATTTAGATTATATTTAGTCTTCTCATTCAGTGAGAATGAGTAGAACTGATAAGTCTCGATTATATTCATGTTAATAAGAATAAAATTTATTAAGACATTTCTAAAATTGGTGTTACATAAACACCATTAAAATCAATCAAATTATCATTTTCATCTGTTACAGTAATTTCTAAATCCTGAATAGGTTCAAAAATTGGAATGTATTCAGGATAACTTGGTTCTTGAATTATTGGTCCAATAAATTCTGAATTAGGCTTGAATGAAGAAATAATATTAGTTTTTCTATGGAAATGATCAATATGCTTTACAACCATCCCATCAGCTAGATTAAAATTTATATAAATTAATTCGAATGGAATAATTTTAGGAAAATCATTAGCAACAATTTTCTCATTTGTATTAACAATTTGATTATTAAATCCTAGCACAATCACAATATTATCTTCTTTTATATCCTTACACAATTTTACATCAGTTTCAATACTATTTCTATTTAGAATTACATCTGCTGTAATTTGGATTTTTTTAATGAATAAATTTTTCTAAATTTTTAAAATGTGGTGATCTACAGGAATTTCTGTCACTTCTCCATCGCAATTCACTTTATTATTTTTCCTGTATTATTTGGAGTTAAAAAAGTTGAATACAATCAGCCAGTGAAAGCTGTCTTGTATAGATACAGTCAATCTTTTTTTGGGAAGCCATGACTTATCACTTAACAAAAATAATATGCTCATTTACTATTAAAAATTTTTATTAAATAAATGACAGATTGGGAACCAAAAATAAGAATGCCTGAAAAAATTAAAAATAAACATGGTAAAATTTTACCAAATTCTATTCAATGTGCGATCAAAGGAACAAGTGGTTGTGGGAAAACAACATTAATGATTGATAATTATAACCTAGCACCTGATTGGTTAAATTGAAAAAAAAATCATCCATCCATTTATTCTAAAAGTTTGGACCAACCAGTATATTGAGAATTTATAAAAAATTGTGAAAAAGTAGGAGATACGCATAATGAGGAGATTGCTACTTTTATTGAAAATAATGATAAAATTATACCACTAGATGAACAAGAAGATAATTCAGTAGTAGTATTTGATGATTTCATTCTTGAAAATCAAGATATCATTAGACAATATTTTACTAGAGGAAGAGATAAAGGAATAGATTGTTTTTATTTAGCTAAAACTTACTCGAAAGCACCAAAAGAACAAGTTAGAGATAATCTTAATTTATTAAATATTTCCAGACAAGAGGACACAAACTTAAATCGTATTTAAGATACTTAAAATATCATTTCTGATTTATGTATTTTTCCCTTAACACAATGGAACCCAAATATCTCCAAACCAAGTACTTACATTTAATTGACAATTATTCTTCTGAATAAATTCAAATATATTCAATAAATTGCAAACAGCATTAGATGTACTTGACAATACATCATATGTCACTGCTATCATCTCCATTTACTTAAAATAATAAAATATCAGATAAAAATATTTGAAGTATTTCCCTTAATAAAATACACAGCAGAAATGCTAGTGACAGCAAAAAAAATTGGAGTGTACTTATTTTATCTATACAACTATCTAGGCCACAGCAACTTGCGTGTCATTTTTTAAGGAATAGTTTTAATTTAACTAATGAAAATCTGTCTCAATAAATGGTGGTGTTGAACAAGTGTAAAATTTATGAAGTGGAGACATCAATTGATAACTTCCAGCCAGCATGTGTGGCTGAGCGGTTCTAGGCCCTTTAGTCTGGAACTGCATGACCACTACAGTCACAGGTTCGAATCCTGCCTTGGGCATGGATGTGTGTGATGTCTTTAGGTTAGTTAGGTTTAAGTAGTTCAAGTTCTAGGGGGCTGCTGACCTCAGATGTTAAGTCCCACAGTGTTCAGAGCCATTTGAACTAGTTTTGATAACTTCCACTCACACAAATATACAAAGGATATATATAATAACTCATGTCAGGGTTGTGTTAGTGAATATAATAAAAAACTGTATAAAGGTAAACAACTTTTGTGTGTGTGTGTGTGTGTGTGTGTGTGTGTGTGTGTGTGTGTGTGTGTGTGTGTGTGTGTGTGTGTGTGTGTGGGTGGGTGTGTGTGAAATCATTTATATACTTTACTACAAAAAACACTTAAAAGAAATTCCAGTTGACAAGCATTCTAAACTTTTGAAAAATGATGAACAAAATGAATTCAAAGAAAATGAAGTTTTTGTCAAGAAATTAAAGATTTTAGTTGTTTTTACTTTAACCTTTCATCTATGAACAAGCTCTCAAGTAAATGTAAGGTTTGCCAACTAGAAGATAAGAACAAAAGAAAAATGGTATGTAAATGTGGAAAGAAATAATTACAAGTGATCTAAAAAGACATTTACTGTCAGTCAGATTTGATGATGATGTTACTGAAAAGAGCTTGGCCACCTAGACAAGAAAAAAATATGAGACTAGTTCAAATTTATCCATTCAATAGCAAACTGTTTGAGCAAGAAAAGGAGACTGAGCCATCTAAAAAGCATTTATTTAAATTAAGGAGATTCAATGAAAAATTTCAATGTTGGTCTGTGGACTATAAAATTGTCTTTAATGATGCTAATATTGCTAAACTTGACACCATTACTAGAAAACAGCTTCTATAACGAAAGCACTCAACTACATGTTTGAAGTAGAAAAAAAGAGAAATAATTTTAGAAAAGAAGATAACTTGAATATAACATCCAAAACCCCAAAATGTTTAATCCAAATTCTACAGGATATAAAGCATCAGATAATGTTCATGTTTTGTGCAATAAAATCAGAGATATAATAACATCCAATGAGACTGTTGATATAGGCAATACCTCATTTAATATTGAGATGACAGTGATTCTTGAGGCAGAGCTGGTAGAGGTAAAAAACTAATAACTCTAGTTGAAGCAAAAAGATTAAGAGATGTATCAAAGGAATTAATAAAAATGATAATGTGTTTTGTCCTAGAGCTGTAGTAGTGGCATTAACATACTGTACACATGATTTTTGGGTAGAGAACTAACTACAAATGAGATTCAGAAAATCAGAGAAGGAGATAAATACAAATTACAAAAAGAGTTAACTGAGATATTTTGTAAACTTTTAGGTGATTCAATGGCTGGCCACAGTAGCTGAGCGGTTCTAGGTGCTTCAGTCCGCAACCATGTGGCTGCTATGGTTGCATGTTCGAATCCTGCCTTGGGCATGGATGTGTGTGATGTCCTTAAGTTAGTCGGGTTCAAGTAGTTCTAAGTTTATGGGACTGATGACCTCCCATAGTGCTTAGAGCCATTTTTTTGAATACAAAGTTGAAGAGGTTTCTTTAGATGGCAACATATTGAAGAACTGTTGAAAATTGAAATAAATATTGTATGTGCTGAGCATTTCAATTCAGTTATCTATTGTGGCCTTCAGAAACAAATGAAGACATATCTGATTAAAAATCAAAACAAATTTTTTGTAATTAACAGTATGAAAGCTTTTTTTGGGATCCTGATATTTCTGCATTAAATGTTACAAACCATATGACAACAATACAAACATAATTGCAAAATAGAAAAATAAATCTGTATACTATGCAATGGTCCAGAACAAGAAAGTGCAGAAAACAAGTTATACTGTGAAAACGGAAGTAGATACTGTTATAAAGCCAAATGAATGAAAAATCACAAAAACATTTGTGGTTCAGATTATAATTATAAAAGATCTAAAAAGATTTGTTCGAGATCTAAAGCACATAAATGTGGCTCTGAAGTTTGCAGAAACTGTGATCAAGTAGTGAAAATTGAAAATCATATACGGTATGTGCAATCTGTATTGCAAAAAGGTGGTATTTTTTAAGAAAATTTAGTGAGGATTTAATAGTCCAAGGCTCTCCAAATTGTAATAGAGATGGTTTTATTTTAATGGAGAATTCAAAGATTTTTATGTTTACCAATGCTGGATATGTGGAAAAATAACTGCTGGTAAACAGTTTGAGTGTTATGAAGATGGATTCCTTAAGAGAGTGAACTGTATCTATACAGAAAGACAAGTGTGGTTTGATTATGAAGCTCAACAAGAAACTGGTATACATATTCTGAATCTCATAACAGCTCACAATTTTATAGGAGATATTGTTTATAAATTTGAGACAAAAGATGAAATCTGTAGGTGGGTGATATCTCAAAGAAACAAGTGTTATATATTCATAGCTCACTATGCTAAAGGATACAATTCATGAGGTACTGTGTTGAAAATACAATAATACCATATACTGTCTACACAGCAACTAAGTTGATGTTATTGGACATCAAACAATTAGGTACAAAAATTATAGATAGCAGTAATTTTGCACAAGGTCCACTTAGTAGTTCTCCAGAAATATTTATTGTGACAGAAATGGAGGAAGGCTACCATCCAAATTTGTCCAATACACAGGAAAATGAAAATTAGAGAGAACCAATTCCAGATACTCAATACTAATGTGTTGACACTATGAAGCTGAAAGATAGAGAGTCATCAGGTTACCATCTATTCAGAAGGTGGTTGCACTCAGCGACTGTTATACTGACTTTTAAATAATAGATTTCAGCTATCAGTTGTCCTTTTTAAATTTTATTGACAGATCTAGATTTCAGCTAGAGACTAGCCATTCTCAATGCACTATCATTTTTGATCAATGCATTGAACTGTGGATGAAGCCTGACCAACTGGCATTACATGCATTGATAAAAAATGATAGTGCATTGAGAATGGCTAGTCTCTAGCTGTAATCTAGATCTGCCAATAAAATTTGAAAAGGATGACTGTTGGCTGAAATCTATTATTTACAAGATAGGGAAGATTTTACCAAAAGATAGAAAAGTGAAAGAAAAGAAAAGAACAGAAATGTCAAAGAAAATTATGTGCTCAATATGAAGAAAAAAATTAGTGAGCACTGAAAATCTGGTGTAGATATATTAAGAAGAGGTTGTTTGGAACTAAGAAAAACAATTCTAGAGATAGCTAATATTGAACCATTTCATTATTTAACAATTGCAAGTGTTTGTATGGCTATTTACAGATCGAAATATTCACAGGAAAGTACAATTACTGGATTGGAAAAAGAAGAAAAATAAAATTATAGTAAACAATCCATAGGCTGGTTAAACAGTTTAAACAATAATTATATCTTGCATGTTCTTAATGGTGGAGAAATAAAAATAGCTGTTGCAAAAGTACACGGATTTGATAAAGAAACTAATACTCTTCATAAGTACCACAGTTATTTTTGGCATGGTTGTAAAAACGTTTTAAAAGTTAGATGATTAACAATAAAAGTAAACAAACAATGGTTGACCTTTACCAAAACACTTTAAAAAGAAGGGCAGATATACAGAATGTGGGACATAATTTAGTGGAGATATGGAATGTGATTGGCTTAAATCTCCAAGTATAAGGTGCTCAAAAAATTAAAACAGTTACCGGAAGTTGTCAAAACATTGAATTCAAGAGATTCTTTTTATGATTGTCGAACAAATGCAATAAAATTAAGAGCTGAAGCAGATGGAGTTAGCACAAAAATAAAATATATTGATGTATGTAGAGCCCATTGCGCCAATTCTAAAAATTGGTATAGTTTAATAAAATGTGAAGTAGTGCCACCCAAAGGATTGTATTGACTTGTCTTACAAGTAAGAATAAATTAAAAACTGTTGTTTCTTTTGTGTGTCGGATGTGCTCTAGGAAAAATTGATAAATGCAATCACAGTGATGATGAAAGAAGTTTTATTGGAATACGGATGAGTGACAAAATGGAGAAAGCTGTAGAAAAAAGATATAAAATTTTAGATGCCTATGAAGTATGGGGATTTAGAAATAAAAGCAACATGTTTAAGAGTTATGTGAAAAATTTTATGAAAATAAAATTAAATAAAATGGAAATGTCGTGTGGCTAGGGCCTCCCGTGGGTAGACCATTCGCCTGGTGCAGGTCTTTCGATTTGACGTCACTTCGGCGACCTGCACGTCGATGGGGATGAAATGATGATGATTAGGACAACACAACACCCAGTCCCTGAGCGGAGAAAATCTCCGACCCAGCCGGGAATCGAACCCGGGCCCTTAGGATTGACAGTCTGTCACGCTGACCACTCAGCTACCGGGGCAGACAAAATAAAATTAGAAACCAGTCCACATGATTTTGCCACTAATGAAGAGTGTATCAAAACAGTTGGCTATTGACTTGGATCCTAACAGAATAACTTAAAATCCAGGAAATCGAGCCATTGCTAAGATATTTATCAATTTATTATGGGGAAAGTATGGGCAAAGGTGAAACATGTGTCAAAGAGAATATGTAACAAATTTTCAGTGACTTTATGAGATACTATTGAATGATCGATTAGATAACATAGATTTTATTAATGACAATATGATTCAGATGAAGTTCAGTTTCAAGGATTATTATGTGGAAAATAATACAGTCACAAATATTTTTACAGCTTCATTTACTACATCAAATGCAAGGGTTAGGTTGTATGATATCTTAGACAAACTGTTATATATTTTGATACAGATAGTATAGTATATATTGATAGGGGTGAAAATACTGTGGAAACAGGTTGTACATTAGGTGAATGGGTTGATGCATTAGGAAATAACTGGATTACACATTAGGCTTCAGCTGGCCCAGAAAGTGGTCAGTTATGACGAAAATGATAAAAATACAGATGTATAGGCAAAGGGATTCAGGTTGAATTATAAGAATTTCAAAAGCTGAATGGCGCATCTATGATAAGATTAATCGAAAGTGGAGTAAAAGGTTCAATTAGAATAGAGTCAGATCATTGGAAATGTTGATACTAAAAAAGTAGTAAACAAACAGGCTAAGAAAGAATTCTCATTTCAGTATGATAAAAGAGTAGTTATAGGAAATTATGATATTGTGCCTTATGGATATTAAAATTATTTATTATTTAATAAATTTAATAAGATTGAAAAAATTAATATTGATTTAATTTTTGTATTTATTTTGGTTAGTGGGTTGGTTTGGCCATTAAATTATCTCCTACTGCAGTTAATTTAATTTTTATATTTATTTTCATGATTGGGTTGGTTTGATCATATGCATTTATTGCATGCCTGAAAAAATTACTGCACCTGAGATATTTTAAGTTCATGGTCACAGAATAATTAACAAAGGCAGCTATAATGTTTCATGCTTTGTTTTCGTTGTAGCATGTGATCTGAGCCATCATTGTAACATTTCGTTACAAAGTGGACATATTTTGTGCCCATAACCCCCTGAAAACCACATGGAAAAGATTACATTTCTGACACCTCTGTAACCAGATCATCCTAGTTACATTCATAACTTATTATCAAATTACATTAAAATGACTATAGTTGGAAATCCATTTTCTTCTTTACAACTAAAGACACTGAAATGACCATCTCGCCACACTGGTCACTTTCCGACTTAACAAAAAATTCTAATATATCTATTGCAATTAACATCAATAAAAACACAGTATGATGCTGCCATGTAAAAATTTTACAACAAGGAAATACAAGTAACTATTTTCATATACCCCTGTGCATCTTGAAATAGAACAGAGTGTTCTGTTTGCTTATGAGGTGCACTTGCTTTTTATGTAGGCGGCATCAAATGCGAATTAGGGATGATTTGACTGGTGGTCTGTCTTAACAAAACTGCCTACTACTTCACTTGTGTTAAAACTTATACTTTTAAGTCAGTGGTAAAGTTATAGTGTAACATATGCTGACGCCATGATATGTATGATTGTCGAGTTCATTTAGTTCTAGTCAATTCAATTGCTTAGTGTAGAAATTCTCATTACTCTGGATGCAGTCGTGTACCAGAATAAAATTTTGTAATATTTATTCAGTGTATGGTTAGGCACCAGTTTCACATACTGTGTAGTAGTGGTGTATCAGCAGTGTTATTTCAAGTGTCTTTGTGTTCATTGTTTATAAAAACCGGTGTCTGTGTACCTGTAGGTTTCATACAGCATCGTGCTATGCAACATTCAACTCATAACAGAAGATGTGTGGTTCAATATCCTCATTTCTTACTTATGTCCATTGCCCTCAATTTTAGAATATTTGTGTTAAATATTCCATTGCTGCATAGTCACACTTCAACAGTAGGCCAAGCATTTGTAACCACCGCGAGCTCCAGAACTAATTTGGAAAACCCCATGCTTTATCTGCAGCTGACCTGCCTTTGTGCTCAGCACTGATCACACTAAGGGGTCCTACTATACTGGAATACTGCAGCAGCCCTGCCGGGAGAGAGGCCAGACACAATGCATGGGAAGCAGTAAAGGGTCCTACACTTGACATTTAGTTGAGTGTGTCACCTCTCCTAGGAGAGCTGGCACCGTGACATTCTTCTGGAAAGCCTGGTAGAGTGGCAGTGTTGCCAGTGGAGCACTTGGCGATTTATGGTCGGTTCCACATCAGGACGCCAGTAAAGCTGCCAAGAACTACCTGCTGTTCACCTGTACATAGGTTTTCAGCCCTTGCGAGCACTATAGACAGTTTCGAAATCGAATATTTGACCAGTGAGATTTTATTGAGGTCATCAATTTGGGACATTTCATCTCAGGACTACTTAAAGCGTGAACTGAAAAAATTGTTAGGAATTAAGAGCATCATTAGTGAAGTGCAGTTAGTCACATTCACACTACTTATAACAATGCCTTTCTGGACACTGGCAGACTAAACTATTTGGAAATTACAGATCTTCAATTCCTCAAAGTCTGTTCCTGATATTCCACTGCAATCACAAGAACGGCACAACACTATCAGGGATATGGGAGTTCTCCTCATAATCTACTTTCAAACTGAAATAGAGCAGCTACCTATTCATTTATTACTTTGTAATATTTATTTGTAACATTGACTTAGATTTTAAAAATAAAGTACTTTTGAAATAAAACAGAAAAATTACTTCCATACGTACATTGCAGTAGCAGCTAATGTCGTGAATTTCACTGTAAACAAACAATAATTAGCTACTGATTAGACAGGTAGTATACATTAATGTCACAAAAATTCTTTTCTGCCAGGGAGATGGCTTTCCTTAAAACAGAATATTTTTATGCAGTTCACCTCAGTAAATCTCCACTAACTCTGGCATATGTAACTGAAAAATCTATTGCTGCAATTTCTTGAATCATTGTATAGTGTGTTGAATAACCCATTTATGTCACAGTCGTCACTGAAAGTAAGCACCTAGAATTTCGTCTTGTTGTGTGTTCTCTTTTAATTTCAACGTCGCACACAAAGGGCATCTTTTAGAACTGTGTCCATCTCAGTACTGAGCGCAAACTAAGGGAATTCCTCTGGTGCCTCTGCTGGAAGATGTACCAGCAGACTGAAGCACTGCCAGCAGGGATGGGAGCAGAGCTGCCATGACATCCTGAAGTGGTACAGCCCTTACAAAGACACATGTGGAATGCTCTGTTCCACTCTCAGGCCAAGGCAAGAACCAGACTAGTATTTAAACTCAGAATATTTGCGAGAGACTGTAAGAATATTCCCCAAGATGACTCTGTAAATGAAAAGATAGTTCAGGTTGCCACTACCGTTGCTTACTTTCCAGATACAAACAATTTTATTTTTTGATGAAACAAGATAGATTCGAAGCAATAAGTACTGCAAGCAGCAGATATTTACTGTGGTTTAACGCCAAAAATCAAATAGTATCTTATGACCTTCAAGTGACGAATTCTGCTAAGTATTGTAGTAATGGGTGTATTGTATAGATGACTGGTTTATTGATTTCTTTTTAAATTCATTTTCCATTGCGAGCCATCTTAGAAGTTCTGACTTCAACCGAATAACCATGCAATCTATTTTTAAATTCTTGGAAACCAGTGGCTACCACCAGACAAATATGGAATATTTTCAGTTCTCTGAAGACATGTTTCCGTCTCACAAAGTTTGAAACATGTACGAAATGGGAGTTACTTCGCTGCAAATGAGAGAATTATGGTTAACAGTCAAGCTAAGGAAAAATTAATCGATTGTATAGAGTGTAAGAAGTGGGCTCACGAATATGTACCCTAAGGCTAAATATCTTAAACACATGGGAAAATTATATGTGCTCGAAAGTGTGAAGGGTAATATAGGACATTTCGTAAAGTATTCACTTAAATATATTAGTGTATAATTCGGTGTTAATTATTAGTGCATTATCAATATCATTATTTGGTTTTCTATTCTTGCTACAGTCGGGAACCGCGTGACCGCTACGGTTGCAGGTTCGAATCCTGCCTTGGGCATGGATGTGAGTGATATCCTTAGGTTGGTTAGGTTTAAGTAGTTCTAAGTTCTAGGGGACTGATGACCTTAGAAGTTAAGTCCCATAGTGCTCAGAGCCATTTGAACCATTTTTCTATTCTTAACAAAACAACCCCCATGAACCATGGACCTTGCCGTTGGTGGGGAGGCTTGCGTGCCTCAGTGATACAGATGGCCGTACTGTAGGTGCAACCACAATGGAGGGGTATCTGTTGAGAGGCCAGACAAACGTGTGGTTCCTGAAGAGAGGCAGCAGCCTTTTCAGTAGTTGCAGGGGCAACAGTCTGGATGATTGACTGATCTGGCCTTGCAACACTAACCAAAACGGCCTTGCTGTTCTGGTACTGCGAACGGCTGAAAGCAAGGGGAAACTACGGCCGTAATTTTTCCCGAGAGCATGCAGTTTTACTGTATGATTAAATGATGATGGCGTCCTCTTGGGTAAAATATTCTGGAGGTAAAATAGTCCCCCATTCGGAATCCGGGCGGGGACTACTCAAGACGACGTCGTTATCAGGAGGAAGAAAATTGGCGTTCTACGAATTGGAGCGTGGAATGTCTGATCCCTTAAATGGGCAGGTAGGTTAGAAAATTTAAAAAGTTAAATGGATAGGTTGAAGTTAGATATAGTGGGAATTAGTGAAGTTCGGTGGCAGGAGGAACAAGACTTTTGATCAGTTGAATACAGGGTTATAATACAAAATCAAATAGGGGTAATGCAGGAGTAGGTTTAATAATGAATAACAAGATAGGAGTGCGGGTAAGCTACTACCAACAGCATAGTGAACGCATTATTGTGGCCAAGATAGACACGAAGCCCATGCCTACTACAGCAGTACAAGTTTATATGCCAACAAGCTCTGCAGATGATGAAGAAATTTATGAAATGTATGATAAGATAAAAGAAATTATTCAAGTAGTGGAGACGAAAATTTAATAGTCATGGGTTACTGGAATTCGAGAGTAAGAAAAGGGAGAGAAGGAAACATAGTTGGTGAATATGGATTGGGGGACAGAAATGAAAGAGGAAGCCGTCTGGCAGAATTTTGCACAGAGCATAACTTAATAATAGCTAACACTTGGTTCAAGAATCATAAAAGAAGGTTTTATACATGGAAGAATCCTGGAGACACTAGAAGGTATCAAATAGATTATATAATGGTAAGAGAGAGATTTAGGAACCAAGTTTACAATTGTAAGACATTTCCAGGGGCAGATTTGGACTCTGACCACAATATATTGGTTATGAACTGTAGAATAAAACTGAAGAAACTGCAAAAAGGTGGGATTGTAAGGAAATGGGACCTGGATGAAATGAAAGAACCAGAGGATGTACAGAGTTTCAGGGAGAGCATAAGGGAACAATTGACAGGAATGGGGGAAAGAAATACAGTATAAGAAGAATGGGTAGCTCTGACGGATGAAATAGCGAAGCCAGCAGAGTATCAAGTAGGTAAAAAGACGAGGGCTAGTAGAAATCCTTGGGTAACAGAAGAAATATTGAATTTAATTGATGAAAGGAGAAAATATAAAAATGCAGTAAATGAAGCAGGCAAAAAGGAATACTAACGTCTCAAAAATGAGATCGACAGGAAGTGCAAAATGGCTTAGCAGGGATGGCTAGAGGACAAATGTAAGGATGTAGAAGCTTATCACACTAGGAGTAAGATATATACTGCCTACAGGAAAATTAAAGAGACCTTCGGAGAAATGAGAGCCACTTGTATGAATATCAAGAGCTCAGATGGAAACCCAGTTCTAAGCTAAAAAGGGAAAGCAGAAAGTTCGAAGGAGTACATAGAGGGTCTATACAAGGGCGATGTGCTTGAGAACAATATTATGGAAATGGAAGAAGATGTAGATGGAGATGAAATGGGAGATACGATACTGCGTGAAGAGTTGGACAGAGCACTGAAAGACCTGAGTCAAAACAAGGTCCCGGGAGTAGACAACATTCCATTAGAACTACTGACGGCCTTGGGAGAGCCAGTCCTGACAAAACTCTACCATCTGGTGAGCAAGATGTATGAGACAGGCGAAATACCCTCAGACTTCAAGAAGAATATGTTAATTCCAATCCCAAAGAAAGCAGGTGTTGACAGATGTGAAAATTAGCAAACTATCAGTTTAATAAGTCACGGATACAAAATACTAACGCGAATTCTTTACAGACGAATGGAAAAACTACTAGAAGCCGACCTCGGGGAAGATCAGTTTGGATTCCGCAGAAATGTTGGAACACGTGAGCAATACTGTCTCTACGACTTTTCTTAGAACATAGATTAAGGAAAGGCAAACCTACATTTCTAGCATTTGTAGACTTAGACGAAGCTTTTGACAATGTTGACTGGAATACTCTCTTTCATATTTTAAAGGTGGCACGGGTAAAATACAGAGAGCGAAAGGCTATCTACAATTTGTACAGAAACCAGATGGCAGTTATAAGAGTTGAGGGGCATGAAAGGGAAGCAGCGGTTTGGAAGGGAGTGAGACAGGGTTGTAGCCTGTCGACGATGTTATTCAATCTGTATATTCAACAAGCAGTAAAGGAAACAAAAGAAAAATTCGGAGTAGGTATTAAAGTCCACGGAGAAGAAATAAAAACGTTGAGGTTCGCCGATGACATTGTAATTCTGTCAGAGACAGCAAAGGACTTGGAAGAGCTGTTGAACAGAATGGACAGTGTCTTGAAAGGAGGATATAAGATTAAAATCAACAAAAGCAAAACGAGGATAATGGAATGTAGTCGAATTAAGTCGGGTGATGCTGAGGGAATTAGATTAGGAATCGAGACACTTAAAGTAGTAAAGGAGTTTTGCTATTTGGGGAGCAACATAACTGACGATGGTCGAAGGAGAGAGGATATAAACTGTAGACTGGCAATGGCAAGGAAAGCGTTTCTGAAGAAGATAAATTTGTTAACATCGAGTATAGATTTAAGTGTCAGGAAGTCGTTTCTCAAAGTATGGAGTGTAGCCATGTATGGAAGTGAAACATGGACGATAAATAGTTTGGACAAGAAGAAAATAGAAGCTTTCGAAATGTGGTGCTACAGAAGAATGCTGAAGATTAGATGGGTAGATCACGTAACTAATAAGGAGGTATTGAATAGAATTGGGGAGAAGAGGGGTTTGTGGCACAACTTCACAAGAAGAACGGACCGGTTGGTAGGACATGTTCTGAGGTATCAAGGGATCACAAATTTAGCATTGGAGGGCAGCGTGGAGGGTAAATATCGTAGAGGGAGACCAAGAGATGACTACACTAAGCAGATTCAGAAGGATGTAGGTTGCAGTAAGTACGGGGAGATGAAGAAGCTTGCACAGGATAGAGTAGCATGGAGAGCTGCATCAAACCAGTCTCAGGACTGAAGATAACAACAAAAACAACTACTACAGAACTTTGAATAAATAATTTCCAATGACAAAAAAATTTACTCAGACAGAATTTTTTCCGAAAATCAAAATGCTGCTGTGGCCTCAAGTATATGGAAAAAAACAGCCAAGGATGTAAATTATGATAAATGGTAGTAACAGAGAGGGAATCTGTGAAAGTTGGCTCTTCCAAAATTAAAGGGTGACTAACTGCCCTAATCTCCACTGTTCCATACTATGTGTGACACAATCCACTACATCACAGAATATCCCAGCTCCTGATATTTTATCAGTTAAAATTTTATTTTGCGTTTACTAAATGTATAAAATATTGTCTTCACAGAAGAGTCCTTTTGAAATCCTAACTTTAATTTATCGAGTATCCCGTTTCTACGCAGTTGGGTAGCAGCCATTGAGTGCACCACCTTCTCAAAAGCTTCAAAAGTACTGTGAGGAGTGACATCGTCGGAAGTTACTAACATCTGTGGAGTCACCCTCCTTATAGGCGGTCCTACCATGGCATGTTTTAATTTGGGAAAACAATCTGAATTAATGAAGCATTACGCTCGTGAGTAAGAATATTACAATCATAGAGCCACAAATTTATCATGTCTTACTGAAAACGTTATTCGCCGAATAAGAACTGTTTATATTCACAAATAGAAGACAAAGAGTACTGTGAAGAAGGCTTGGCTTTGCAAACCGACTTCTCAGAAAGATATGAGACGTTTGAAGAAGAGATAGGAAGCTGACGATGAAAATTCTCTTTGAGTGGAATTACATGGCCCACCATGAAAATGCTGATGGAACTATTGCTACTGAGATAAATCTGGTCTTGTCACAGATTTGTTTGTCTCACCTTTCTGTTCCCTTTGTTACTTCTACATATACATCCATACTCCGCAAGCTATCTTATACTGTGTAACGGAGGGTACTGATTATAACACTGTCAGTTCGTCACTTTCCTGTTCCAGTGATGTGTGATGTGCAGGATGGACGATTGAGGGCAAGTCTCTATGATTACACAATTTTCCGCAAGTTGTACGTAAGAAGACGCCATACATTGGATAAGTCCTCCAGGAACGTACAGTCTCGGCATATTAACAATAAAATACACCAAGTTGAGAAGCATTTCCGTTTTAGCGCCTACCACTGGGCTTGGATGAGCGTCTCGTACTTTATGAACCTAAAAAAGTGCCAGTCTTCATTACATCTTCTGAATATCCCCTATCATTCCTATCTAGAATTCTAGAACTAAAGTAGGCTTCTGCAGACTATCACAAGTAAGCGTAGACTACGGTAGTTTTCCTAGTAGTTTTGGTTCGTTAAGATCGCAACCACGTTACCTATACATTAGATGTGTTGCATACCTAGATACGTACATACATTAATACTTGTTCCATAGATCATAAATAAAACGTTTCCTAATGATGTGAAATGTGTCACTCTAACATAAGTTTCCCTATACAAAATAATTTGTTTTTTTCTTTTTTACAGTTACTACCTCATATGAAAATTTCATCTACTGAGTAGAAGGAGTTGCCATTCAGAAATTCTTTTAATTTACTTGTAACTATTGGTTGGCTATCTGCCAGACATTTAATGCTATTTTTGTAGCAACATAATGCACCATTTTCCATACCAAAGTGAGATTTCATCCAGGATAGTGAAGGTCACCTTTTCTTCTAGTGTTTTAGCTATGCACTTTCTTATTATTTTTGAACTGGGATAGGTTATTAATAACAAATTTCATAAGTGAATACATGTGTTGCGAAGGTACTGTGAATATCCTGAGTTCCTTAAATAAATGTCTGCAAGGTGATCTTGGGTGAACTCTAGCTATTATTCTGATTACACACTTGTGCAATGAATACTTTCTCTCTCAATGACAAATTGTTACAAAATGTGATGCCACATGAAACCACCGAATGAAAGCAGGCATAATAGGCTAATTTACTGATATGTTTATCACCAAAATTTGCAATAAACCTAATAGCATAAGTAGCTGAGCCTAACTGTTTCAGCAGATCATCGATGTGTTTCTTCCAATTCAATTTCTCATCAATGCACAGACCCAGAAGTTTTTAATATTCTGTCTTAGCAACAGACTTCTGATTGTAGTCTATATTTATCAATGGTGTTATGCCATTTACTGTATAAAATAAGAATTGTATAAAATAAGTGAGAGTCTAGTTGCAGAGAACCACTTAACAATTTTATGAAAGACAGTATTTACAATTTCCTCAACTAATACTTGTCTGTTGGGTGTGATTAATGTCATCAGAAAAAAGAACTAGCTTTGCATCTTCATGAATATAGAGTGGCAAATCCGTCACACATATGTAAAACAATAACGGGCCCAAGACTGAACTCTGTGGGACACCGTTCTTGATACTTCCCCAGATAGAGGAATCGGCTGATTTTTGCAGACTATCTGTACCATACTGTTAATTTCAACCTTCTGCAGTCTTCCAGTTAAATATGAATTCAACCATTTGTGCACTGTTCCACTCATACCACAATATTTAAGCTTATTTAGCCAGGCAGCAGTACCCAACCGAGACAGACGCAGCAACAGGGAAATAACCGCTTCTGTGTCATTGAAGAGTTCCTAACCAAGAGCGAATTTTATTGTATCGTTTGTGTGCTTTAATAGTTTCTTGAGTTTCTGCTCGTAAATTTGATCTCTAATAGCCACAGTTTACGCGTTTTCGTTTGCGACGGAAAGTAAACCGATTTTGTGACATATTACAAGTTCCTAATCAGGGGAAAATTATTTAGTTTCACCTGAGTGCTTCGGTATCTGCGTATTACTAGACACAGTTCCTTCGTTTCCATCAGGGTCGAGAATAGAGTTGCACAGCATGTGCCAATAATCAATTTATCTCCATAGTTTAGTTTTCCACAGTCTTTAGTATGGACAGGGACTGCGATTGTTGTGTGCAGATGTGAGCCCAGTTTGTGACAAATCTCTCTCACCTTCAAGCTGTGATGGCTTTGGTTACACAGCTCGAGACTGCAGTGGATGGGCACCACAGTTGTGGGACAGCAGTGGGGATCCAACGGACTTCTAGCACGTCAGAGTCCTCCAATCAGTCCTCACCAGTGGCCAACCCAGTTGCTGCTTGCACTGAGGCTGACCCTTCACTTGATGTCGAGTGGGAAGTCGCCCCGGGGCGAAGCAGGTGGCGAAAGACTTCCCAGGCATCTTCACGTAAGGACTCCCCAGTTTGTCTGACAAACAGGTTCCAGGTGCTGTCCATGGCTAACACTGTCGTTGCGCCAGATGCTGTCGCCTGTCCTGTTTCAGAGGAAACCAGTCAGACTGCAAGATCCAGGCTATCACAGAGGGTGGGATTATTGGTAGTTGGGAGCTCCAACGTTAGGCGCGTTATGGGGCTCCTTAGGGACTTGGCTGACAAGAAGGGTAAGAAAATCAATGTGCACTCCATGTGCATACCGGGTGGAGTCATTCCAGATGTGGAAAGGGTCCTCATGGATGCCATGAAGAGCACAGGGTGCAGGAAACTGCAGGTGGTTGCTCACGACGGTACCAATGATATGTGTCACTTTGGATCAGAAGAGATTCTCTCTGGTTTCGAGCGGCTAACAGAAGTGATAAAAGCTGCCAGTCTTGCCTGCATGATGAAAGCAGACTGACCATTTGCAGCATAGTCGACAGGTCCGGTTGCCGACCTCTGGTACAGACCCAAGTGGAGGGTCTGAATCAGAGGCTCAGACGGTTCTGCGACCATGTAGGCTGCAGATTCCTTGACTTGCGCCAAAGGGTGGTTGGATTTCGGGTTCCGCTGAATAGGTCAGGTGTCCACTATACGCAGGAGGCGGCTACACGGGTAGCAGGGACTGTGTGGTGTAGAATGGGCAGTTTGTTAGGTTAGAGGGTTCAAATGGCTCTGAGCACTATGGGACTTAACTACTGTGGTCATCAGTCCCCTAGAACTTAGAACTACTTAAACCTAACTAACCTAAGGACATCACACACATCCATGCCCGAGGCAGGATTCGAACCTGCGACCGTAGCAGTGGCGCGCGGACTGCGCGCCTAGAACCGCTAGACCACAGCGGCTGGCGGTTAGAGGGTCTCGGGGAAATCACAAGAAGGGCTTCAGTCACAAAGGGTGCAGGCGGAACACAGGAAAAACGTAGATACAAGAACCATTGGTATAACAGTTGTAAATTGACGTAGTTGTGTTGGGAGAGTACCAGAGCTCCAAGCGCTAATAGAAAGCATTGATGCTCAAATCGTTATAGGCACTGAAAGCTGGCTGAAGCCGGATATAAGCTCAGCCGAAATTTTTGCGAAGAACCTAACGGTGTTCCGAAAGAATAGGCTAAATACGGTTGGCTGTGGCGTGTTTATTGCTGTCAGAAGTAGTTTATCTTCTCGCAGAATTGAAGTAGATACTTCCTGTGAGTTAGTATGGGCAGAGGTCATTGTTGGCAACCGGAATAAAATAATAATTGGATACTTTTACCGACCTCCCTATTCAGATGATACAGTTGCTGAAAAGTTCAAAGAAAGTGTTTGATTTCAAACACGTACCCGACTCATACAAAAATAGTTGGTGGTGACTTTAATTTACCCTCGATATGTTAGCGAAAATACATGTTTAATTCCGTAAGTACGCATAAAATATCATCTGAAATTGTGCAAAACGCATTCTCAGAAAATTGTTTCGAGCAGTTAGTTCATGAGCCTATGCTAATAGTAAACGGTTGTGAAAACACACTGGATCTCTTAGCAAGAAATAATCCTGAGTTAATAACAAGCACCAAAACCGATTCAGGGATTAGTGAACACAGAGTTGTCGTAGGTAGATTGAATATTGTAATCACCAAATCCTCGAAAAATAGGCGAAAATTATACCTATTCAAAAAATCAGATAAAAATTCGCTTGACGCCTTCCTAAGAGACAATTTCCACTCATTCCAAATTAATAATATATGTGTAGACCAGATATGGCTTAAATTTAAAGGAATAGTACCGGCATCAATTGAGAGATTTATACCAAATAAATTAACAAACGAAGGAGGTGATTCCCATTGGTACTCAAAACGCGTTAGAACACTGTTGCAGAAACAACAAAACAAACATGGCAAATTTAAACAGACGCAAAATCCTCAAGATTGGCGATCTTTTACAGAAGCTCGAAATTTAGCGCGGACTTCAATGCGAGATGCCTATAACAGTTTCCACAACGAAACTTTATCTCGAAACCTGTCAGAAAATCCAAAGATATTCTGGTCGTATGTGAAGTATGTTAGCGACAAGAAACAATCAATGCCTTCTCTGCACGATAGCAATGGAGACACTACCTGCCAAAGCAGAGTTACTAAACACAGCCTTCCAAAATGCCTTCACAAAAGAAGACGAAGTAAATATTCCAGAATTAGAATCGAGAACAGCTGCCAACATGCGTTATGTAGAAGTAAATTACCTCGGAGTAGTGAATCAACCTAAATCACTTAATAAAATCAACTCTTCTGGTCCTGACTGTATACCAATTAGGTTCCTTTCGGAGTATACTGATGCATTAGCTCCATACTTAACAATCATATACAACTCCTCGCTCGAGGAAAGATCCGTACCTAAAGACTGGAAAGTTGCACGGGTCACACCAATATTCAAGAAAAGTAGTAGGAGTAATCCACTAAATTACAGGCCCATATCGTTAACATCGATATGCAGCAGGATTTTGGAACATATATTGTGTTCGAACATTATGAATTACCCTGAAGAAAATGATCTATTGACACACGGTCAACATGGGTTTAGAAAACATCGTTCCTGTGAAACACAACTTGCTCTTTATTCACATGAAGTGCTGACCTTTATTCACAAGGGATTTCAGATCGATTCCGTATTTATAGACTTCTGGAAGGCTTTTGACACAGTACCTCACAAGCGGCTCCTAGTGAAACTGCGTGCTTACGGAATATCGTCTCAGTTAAGTGACTGGATTTGTGATTTCCAGTCAGAGAGTTGACAGTTCGTTGTAATTGATGGAAAGTCATCGAGTAAAACAGAAGTGATTTCTGGCGTTTCCCAAGGTAGTGTTATAGGCTCTTTGCTGTTCCTTATCCATATAAACGATATGGGAGACAAACTGAGCAGGCGTCTTCGGTTGTTTGCAGAACGAAAAGTATGAGGTCATCCACATGAGTGCTAAAAGGAGTTCGTTAAACTTCGGTTACACGATAAATCAGTCTAATCTAAAAGCCATAAATTCAACTAAATACCTAGGTATTACAATTACGAACAACTTAAATTGGAAGGAACACAATAAAATGTTGTGGGGAAGGTTAACCAAAGACTGCGTTTTATTGGCAGGACACTTAGAAAATGTAACAGTTCTCCTTAGGAGACTGCCTACACTACGCTTGCACGTCCTATTTTAGAATACTTCTGCGCAGTGTGTGATCTTTACCATATAGGACTGACGGATGTGAGGTAACGGGCGAGACGTCGCGCCCTGAAAATATTCTAAGTTCGGAGAAAGCAGTGGGCGCACGGGCCGGTTGGCGGGCGCGGCCCACTATTCAGGCCGACCACGTGGTGGCAGACGCTGGCCGAAGCAAGAGGGGTCCAGCCGCGTGGCTGGCAATTCCACGGTGGCGAGGACGGTGCTTTGTGTCGATGAAGGAGATGTCTATGCCGGGAGCGCCATAGATGGCGGACTTTGTGAAGTCATAATGGCGGACATTTCACAGTTCGTATAGAAATTAATAGCAGCCAGATGAATCGCGATACCTCAAAAAGATACATGTACATTACCATTACTAGCGCGACGATTCTGATGGTGTAATCAGATTTTCAATATATTTATTAATTTAAAGTTTAGTATCTGACTATAAATTATACAAGTAAGACGCGACAAAGAATTTCCAAAATATAAACGCTTTATCCTTATCCATATAAACGATATGCGAGAGAAACTGAGCAGCCGTCTTCGGTTGTTTGCAGAACGAAAAGTATGAGGTCATCCACATGACATGACACAGATAGTGTTGAGGATCAGTGGACAAAGTTCAAAACCGTCGTACATTATGCGTTAGATGAGTATGTGCCAAGCAAGATCGTAAGAGATGGAAAAGAGCCACCGTGGTACAACAACCGAGTTAGAAAACTGCTGCGGTAGCAAAGGGAACTTCACAGCAAACATAAACATAGCCAAAGCCTTGCAGACAAACAAAAATTACGCGAAGCGAAATGTAGTGTGAGGAGGGCTATGCGAGAGGCGTTCAATGAATTCGAAAGTAAAGTTCTATGTACTGACTTGGCAGAAAATCCTAAGAAATTTTGGTCTTATGTCAAAGCGGTAGGTGGATCAAAACAAAATGTCCAGACACTCTGTGACCAAAATGGTACTGAAACAGAGGATGACAGACTAAAGGCCGAAATACTAAATGTCTTTTTCCAAAGTTGTTTCACAGAGGAAGATTGCACTGTAGTTCCTTCTCTAGATTGTCGCACAGATGACAAAATGGTAGATATCGAAATAGACGACAGAGGGATAGAGAAACAATTAAAATCGCTCAAAAGAGGAAAGGCCTCTGGACCTGATGGGATACCAGTTCAATTTTTCACAGAGTACGCGAAGGAACTTGCCCCCCTTCTTGCAGCGGTGTACCGTAGGTCTCTAGAAGAGCGTAGCGTTCTAAAGGATTGGAAAAGGGCACAGGTCATCCCCGTTTTCAAGAAGGGACGTCGAACAGATGTGCAGAACTATAGACCTATATCTCTAACGTCGATCAGTTGCAGAATTTTGGAACACGTATTGTGTTCGAGTATAATGACTTTTCTGGAGACTAGAAATCTACTCTGTAGGAATCAGCATGGGTTTCTAAAAAGACGGTCATGTGAAACCCAGCTCGCGCTATTCGTCCACGAGACTCAGAGGGCCATAGACACGGGTTCACAGGTAGATGCCGTGTTTCTTGACTTCCGCAAGGCGTTCGATACAGTTCCCCACAGTCGTTTAATGAACAAAGTAAGAGCATATGGACTATCAGACCAATTGTGTGATTGGATTGAGGAGTTCCTAGATAACAGGACGCAGCATGTTATTCTCAATGGAGAGAAGTCTTCCGAAGTAAGAGTGATTTCAGGTGTGCCGCAGGGAGTGTCATAGGACCGTTGCTATTCACAATATACATAAATGACCTGGTGGATGACATCGGAAGTTCACTGAGGCTTTTTGCAGATGATGCTGTGGTGTACCGAGAGGTTGTAACAATGGAAAATTGTACTGAAATGCAGGAGGATCTGCAGCGAATTGACGCATGGTGCAGGGAATGGCAATTGAATCTCAATGTAGACAAGTGTAATGTGCTGCGAATATACAGAAAGATAGATCCTTTATCATTTAGCTACAAAATAGCAGGTCAGCAACTGGAAGCAGTTAATACCATAAATTATCTGGGAGTACGCATTTGGAGTGATTTAAAATGGAATGATCATATAATGTTGATCGTCGGTAAAGCAGATGCCAGACTGAGATTCATTGGAAGAATCCTAAGGAAATGCAATCCGAAAACAAAGGAAGTAGGTTACAGTACGCTTGTTCGCCCACTGCTTGAATACTGCTCAGCAGTGTGGGATCCGTACCAGATAGGGTTGATAGAAGAGATAGAGAAGATCCAACGGAGAGCAGCGCGCTTCGTTACTGGTTCATTTAGTAATCGCGAAAGCGTAACGGAGATGATAGATAAACTCCAGTGGAAGACTCTGCAGGAGAGACGCTCAGTAGCTCGGTACGGGCTTTTATTGAAGTTTCGAGAACATACCTTCACCGAAGAGTCAAGCAGTATATTGCTCCCTCCTACGTATATCTCGCGAAGAGACCATGAGGATAAAATCAGAGAGATTAGAGCCCACACAGAGGCATACCGACAATCCTTCTTTCCACGAACAATAAGAGACTGGAATAGAAGGGAGAACCGATAGAGGTACTGAAGGTACCCTCCGCCACACACCGTCAGGTGGCTTGCGGAGTATGGATGTAGATGTAGATCCGATTTTGTCGATCGCCGTGTCTTTAGAAAGCTATTAGTCTAAACCTAAATTGGTATGAATTACAGGTATGTAACTAGAATACTACAAGAGTTATTGGAGGTAAAAGTGGCCGATTACTATTGATCGCGTCAGGCCATAAGTACTCCACAGTTACACGAAAAAACAGTAGCAGCATGCTTATAAATATATTTGTTCGTCTATGTCTTTGTTTATATCCAATATATACTATTCGTGAAGAAATTGGTTAAATATTTACTGTGTGTTAGAAAGCACAGAGACATTAGGCTCCTAGCCTGCCGTTTGCTTCTTTTCTTTTGATATATGTTTATTTAATTGTTTATGTATTTAATAATGTGTGTTAGAGCGTGTTTATGGTCCAGCCGTAGGAATATTTATTTAATTTCAAGTTATTTAAATGTAAATCCAGTATTTGGTATGTGTTTCAATATCTCTATGAGTGCACGTCGGCTTGGACACATGGAGCGAGCGCTATAGCCAATCACAGCGCTCGTTACTAAGAGATTGCGGCAGTTCTGGATTACGGCAGAGGACAGGGGAGTGAGTGCTGGACGCAGACAGTACAGAGCGACGGTCGGTCGCGGCAGAGACTTGGAGTGTGGAGCGGTTTGCGCGTGGTCGCGGGAGACAGAAATACTTCAGAGTGCGGACTTGTGAACTTGTCAGATTTCCGTGGCTTCTACAGTGAAGACGTAGTGCGCGTGTAGGAGTGAATATCTCGCGAGCTGTGTTGTTGTTCACAACTAATTACGTGCTGTAGGAATCTGTTGTTTCCCTGTTATTCAACTTATATTTTATTTAATTGCTGGACCATCGACACCAATAACCGTTTTGCAGAAATATACGGCATTCTCAAAAGTACTTCTGCTATCGTACTCATCATTTAAAGCCGTTAAAATAGTACCTGCAGATTCACTTATAAATTTCTACATTAACTCGCAGTTGGCGAGTGATAGGAAACTTCGACCATTCGATTCGTGTGTGTATTCATATTGTATACTGTAGACTCAGCAGTATTTGGCCTGTAATGCGGCAACTACGTATCCCACCCCCTAGATAACGAAATCAGCCGAAACTTTTAATATTTCAACTCTGAGTCGGAGGGTGCGTAGTCGTTTTGAAAGCCCGCAAGGAGTACATCGAAAGAGTTCAAAGAATGGCAGCACGTTTTGTATTATCGCGAAATATGGTAGAGAGTGTCGCAGAAATGATACAGGATTTGGGCTAGAAATCATTAAAAGAAAGACATTTTTCGTTGCGATAGAATTTTCTCACGCAATTCGAATCACCAACTTTCTCCTTCGAATGGGAAAATATTTTGTTGAAACTGACCTACATAGGGAGGAACTATCACCAATATAAAATAAGAGAAATCAGAGCTCGTACGGAAAGATATAGGTGTTCGTTCTTGCCGGATGCTATACGAGATTGGGATAATAGAGAATTGTGAAGGAGGTTCGGTGAACCCTCTGCCAGGCACTTGAATGTGATTAGCAGAGTATCCATGTAGATGCAGATGTAGAAGAATTTCATGATTCACATAATCAATAGCCTTTGAGAGAACACAAAATATCCCAATGGGTGACGTTCACTCACTCATTGAATTTAATATTTCATCAGTTAAAGAATGTATTGCATTTTCTGTTGAAAAGCCATGCTGAAAACCAAACTGACATTTTGTTAGTACTTCATTTTTACAAAAAAGTGAGACTACTTATGAATACATCAGTTTCTCAAGAATTTTGGATAAAGCTGTCAGAATTGAGAGTGGGCAGTAGTTGTTGGCATCAGACTAATCCCCATTTTTAAGCAATGGTTTAACAATAGTGTATTTCAGTTTATATGGAAAAATGCCTGTGTCAGTGAGCTACTACATACGTGCTGAGAATCCCGTTTATTTGTTGGGAACAAGTGTTTAGTACTCTGTTGGAAATGCCATCAATTCCATGTGAGTTTGACTTTTGAGTGACTTTATTATTTTCCTAAGTTCAGTAGGAGAGGTGGGTTGAATTTCAGTTTTATCAAATTGCGTAGGTATTGTCTCTTCTATAAACTGCCTTAAATTTTCTAATGAATAACTGGCTCCTATTTTCTCTACAGTACTTAAAAATGATTATAAAAATGTCTTCTACTTATGAAATTTTTGTTAACGAATTTTTAATTGAGTTTGATAGAAATAACGTCTTTCCTTTTAACAAAATTGCAAATTGTTTTAATATTATTGTCAGATGTGCTAATCTCAGACATAATGCACATACTTCAAGACTTTTTAATAACTTTTCTTATTACAGTGCAGTAGTTCTTATAATGTTTTACTGTTACAGGATCATTACTTCTCTTAGCTATAAGACAAATTTCCCTTTTCTGTTTACAAAATATTTATAACCCTTTAGTAAGGCATGGCTTTTTACATGGTTTCTTTCAATTATATTTCACTATTTTCTTAGGGAAATATACTCAAAAACGTATCATGAAATAGGTTAAATTTTAAACTAGCATCAGGTTACCTGTACACCTCATTCCAGTCTAACTGTTGCAAGTTTTCCCTAAAATTTTCTGTTGTTAAATCTTTAATTGAACACGCTATTTTTAAGGACTGTTTTGCATTACTGTATGGAGCTATGTCATATACTGTAACTAGCTGTGCATCAAGATCAGACATACCACTCTTCAGAGGAAAAGTTTTGATCTGATTAAATTTATCTTGGTCTATAAAAACATTGTCTATCAGTGCGCTGCTTTCCTATATTATTCGAGTATGGAAATCAATAACTGACGTGAAATTGAAAGAACCAAGTAATACTTCAAGATCAAGCTTTCTATCACACTCTTTCAGGAAACCTACGTTGAAATCCCCATGAACAATAATTTGCTTCCCCCTGTCTGACAGACAGCACAACAAAGAATCCTTGTTATGCAAAAGTAATTGAAAATTTCCCAATGTGGACCCATACACAGCTACAATTATAAAATTGCCATTATTTAGTTTAAGCTCACAAGCATATGCTTCTATGTGTTACTCTACACAAAATTTCCAAGATTCCAAATTTTTCACAATATGACAGACTTTAACGTATATGGAAACGCCTCCTCTGTCCATAGTATTTCTGCTTACATGTGCTAAAAGCTTATATCCACCTACATTTACCATTTCCATAGCTGTGGCTATACAATGTTCAGACAGGCATGGTACATCTATTCCACCCTCAATTTCTAAATCTTCTAAACAAACAAGAAGCTCATATACTTTATTTTTTAATCCCCTGATAATCTGATTGCTATATACTGATATTATTTTTCACTGTGGTTTTGTGAGAATCTTGTGACACACTAACATTATTTTTCACTGTACTGTTATGAGAATCTTGTGATATTTTAAGATCTCTAGTACCTGCCTGTCTGAGCTTCTCACTAAGCTTAATTTCAGTTCATGTTGGATGACTGGACACTGATTGTAGTCTAAAAGAGAAGCACTCCTATGAGTTTCCGTGCACACCCCCCCTCCTCCCTCCCTCCCCCGCCCCCGTTAAATAGTTTACTAAAATCACAGCCAGTTTACCCTTTCCTTTTATATTGAAATTCAGGCCATGTCTTGTGAAGTCGCATCTACCAATACTGCCAACAGAAACCAAACCTATGCCTGATAAAGTAGCCACCCAAAGCAGCTGATCTAGCTTCATATTGACCCTCCTGACAGAGCTGCTCAATGGGGGCCGATCATACTGCATGAAAGCAGGAACCAAGCCAACATTTGGATGGTTCGTTGCAGATGCTATTTTCACCAGTTCACACTCTATATTGTTGCCCTGATCCATATCAATATTGTTTCCCGCTCCACCCACTACTACAACATGATCCTACTTTGTAAAACCCTTGCAAAATGATCCTACATCCTCTATAATGTGGCTAAGACATGGACTGTGGTTGAAAATACTTGTGATCTGATACGTATCACTAATTTTTCCTGCAAAATCTGCCCCACACCTCTCCCATAGCTACTATCTAACAACAGAACTTTCCTCCTTTTTTTTTTTTTTTTTAAACATTTGGTTTCTTAGTGAAAATCTGTTGAGTGCTGGCTGCACTGACATCTACTTGAGCCTCTTCCTTAGTTGACTGAGGCAGCAAGGCAAATCTATTGTTTGTGTCAATGATGAAACTGTCAGATACTGTTCTCTTTCTGTGGCCGCTGTTCCTTGCTACCACTTCCCACCTGTATTCACCCTTCTCCCCCCCGCCCCCCTTAACCTCATTAGTTGCTCCCTAGCAGTATGCACTTCAGCCTTAAGGACTCTAATCTTCCCTTCCTGTTCCGCTATTTTCCTATCCCTTGAACATAATCTGCAGTACCATGGAAGAGTCCCATTTACTTCCCCGATTCCCATGCCACTACATTCACCCCAATGTAACCATCTGCCACAACAGCTGCACAGAACACCAGAACTGCCTTTTAAATGGCAGCTCAAACACTTCTCGCTCATGGCTGTTTACAATATGTTTACAATATTTATCTAGTCAATAACAGTAATATTCTATTAACTACATATCACAAGGGTCACTAAAGTTATATGGAACAGGAATATACGTGTATACAACTAATATAGTAACGTGATGTCCTAATGTTAAAAATCAAAACTTGTATATATCCGAAAAATTGGGGCCAAGATCGTGTACGCGCGATACGTACTTTACGGAAATCAAAGATAGCACTTAAAACCTTTAATTCCCCGAGTAGATACTGCGAAATATGTGTGTTATGAAAGCAAACTAAATTCTTCACTTAATACTTAAAGAAATGTCTTAAATTGGTATGTAAACCTACGTCTGAAGTACGCGGATACCGGCCTTTAGGGTATGTTCTTGTTTGTTTGGAGAAATACTATGAAACGAGTGAAACCTTCAATAGATAATATGAAACCGACTCTAACTTTCTTACGGCGTAATATTAACTTAATTGACAGTTATTATAGAATTAATTGCTTATAGACATAAGCTAAATATCCAAGCGTATGTGACCTTGCGCCTGGGCTGCCAAAGTTGAGCTACCGTGAATTATCTAATTAGAATCGCATTACCTAATTTACAGAAAGCGGCCAGTCTCTGGCCGATGTACAGTTCCAATTATGTGCAAAAAAAGGAGAGAAGTCATCGGCTTCTAGTCTCTTTGACACATTCATTTACGTTTCTTTCACTACCAGTACTATCGGTATTCCAACCATTTACTACAGTACGTCATTTATGTACTCTAGGAACTACCACACCATACGGTAGAGTGCAACTCTAGGTCTATCTGAAAGGGGTCCCACAGTAGCGAGTAATAAAAGTCGGTTGAACGATGATTTTTTTTTTTAGGTACATCCTTATTGGGTAGAGCATTTTTGAGAATAAGTACATTAGTTCAAAATTGCACTGAGCACTATGGGACTTAATTTCTGAGGTCATTAGTCCCCTAGAACTTAGAACTACTTAAACCTAACTAACCTAAGAACATCACACACACCCATGCCCGAGGCAGGATTCGAACCTGCGGCCGTAGTGGTCGCGCGGTTCCAGACTGAAGCGCCTAGAACCGCTCGGCCACCCCGGCCGGCTGAGTACATTAGTCTATGACAATTTATCTTCAGGTCGGAGGAGGGTGACGAGCAACTGTATAATTACCTCACGGAAAATAAAATGTTAGTTAAATGGACCGAAAATGCAAGTTTTGAGTTAGCTGAGTTCTAGTTTAGGGATCTACAGAAACGTCATGACATTTGGCATAAAACAGTTGGTACTGTCTTCTACATTGTCGACAACAACGGGCACGAACATGCTGGGAAGGAGTTGGCGGCTTTACAGCGATTGAAGCCGAGTGTGAGAAAAAGCAAGTAGGGAAGAGCGAAACAAAACGCCGCTGTTGCTGCGCTCCTTTTGTATCCTGCTGGGCGTTACCGCTCTAGTCCGCCTCTCCGCGACGCAGACGTAAGCACCACAGCTCGGCTCTGCGCTCCAGTGACGTGTGGGCCGCAGGTGGAACGCGGCGTCGCGGGCTTATTGCCTGACATACGAGCGCGCGGAGGGGTCGCGCCGGCCCCAAAAATACGACGCGCGACGCTATCCGGGTCGTGCAGTCAGCCGAATTACTCGGCGCGGACTGATGAGATTACCGTGACGTCACGGCTCAGCTGCCTCTTTACTCACGGACGCGATCTGCAGGCGCTCTGTGCAACGGCAGGGTGCTGCTTGGAGAGGACAGAAGCAGCAATATGCAATGGTCGCATTCTGTGCTTCCCTCTATTTGGATCAGGAAAACGAAGTGACTGAAAGCTGCTAGTCTACACGGCAGTTACCAAGGCAACAACAAATCAGAAAACATCATTGTTCACGTCGTCTGTTTTGCATGTCTAGGTGCCGGTTACGAGAGTTTCGTTGCATATGGTACTTGGAGCCAGTAACCTGATTATTGTTATTCGTCTTGGTTATTTCCTTGTTCCTTCGTTCTTGATTTTTCAATTTCATTGTTTCCTGTGGATTTTTCCCCATATTGTGTATTACCCGTCTTACCCTATGGGTTACTCCTATTTTCCTGAGAATTCTGAAAATCTTGCACCAATTTGCATTGAGATCGAAGTCTTTCGCAACGGCACTGATATATAAAACATTCTTGTTTTTTTTTCCGCGTCAATTCGGGATAAAATCTCAAGCTTTCGAAGATAGACACTCCATCGTCATCGTCAACAGCATCGGACTATGTTTTCTGGTATTTTAATTTTTTTTTATTTATTAGAGGTGGAGCCCCTCCACGCCCACACCGGCATGATGGCCAACTCAAAAGGTCTACTGCCATCTCTGCATAAGGGTTAGTTATCACAAAAGTGAGGTGTGGCAGGATGTGGGTACTGCGATGTTTGCGTACGTCTTGTTAAGGTTAACCATTAATAGGCGCTCATCTGGAGATAGATTGGGTCGAAGTCGAACGAAGGGTAGCAGTTTGAAGGGCAGAGGAAAAAAAGTGGCAAGGCAAGAGCCAAGGGAAAAATTTCTCTGCGATAATTAGGTCGGGTGTTAAGAGCAGTAGCGGATGTCTTGCTGCCTGCGATAGGTCGTGCAAGGGTTGGCTTTGTTAGTAGTGGGTATCATGCATGTCAATACCTTTGGCGTAGTGCGGTGGTGTTGCTCGGAGGCTGCCGCTGAGTGCCGGTGTAGAGTTCTGGTTCAGCGCCAGCAACCTGTAACAGTTAGGTTTATTATCGTTTTTGTGTCCGATAGGTCATATATCGGATGCACAGTGTGGGGTGATGTTGGCGAATTGTTTGTGCGTCAGTGGGCGAGCTCGTCGGTGTCCCTGCTGTAGCCTATTAGTCGGCTCTAATAGCAGCTGGTAATTACGTCAGTGTTGCTAGGGCTTGCCGACGTTTCTCGCTTGTTAGTGTGCTAGTTTACCATAGGTGGCTATGCCCTAGCTGGTAGTGTCTTTGGCCTCTTGAGCTTCCACCTGTGGTTGTGATTCTAGTTTCCCAGAGTGAGGATGAAACGATTGTTTGCGCGTCTCGAGTTCCTGTATAGTCGTGTGGCCTGTTTTTTGAATACTTCCTTGAGGGTTTAATGGCGGTATTCTTGCAGCTTCTGTGGTGGCCGTATATAGCCCGTGGACGGCTTCAGATTGGTCGGTTTGTTATTGGTCGGCAATTACGTACTGCTGTCGCAGACGCTGTCAACGTCCGCGGTGGTGGCGCCACCGCTTCCGGGGGAACGAAAACCTGCAAGGAATGTCTCTGCTGCTTCTATACATCGAGCGCTCGTTTCCATGCACCGTTCAGATTGTATCCTCTATCACGGTTAAAGTTCTTCTCGCTCATTCTTATTTCAACAGCCTCCTCAATAACAGAATCCCAGTATTTGGGGGCATGGGACAAAATTTTTGTTTCATCAAACAGTATTTTATGTTTGTTCGCGAGGCTTTGCCCTGCAACTGCCTATTTCTCTAGTTCTCTATTTTTAATACGCCGTTGCCGTTCTGCACAGCGTCGGTAACGGTACGAATAGTCTGACCTATATATTTGCTTCCACAGTCACGGGGGATACAATGAATTCCAGGGACCCTACGGCTGAGACTGTTATTAACAGGATGCATCATCTCCTTAATTTCCTTCCTGTTTTGCTGCATATAGTGCCACAAAAAGGAAGAACCGCAATCGGTGTTTCATCCTGTGAGTGTGTGTATTTTCACGTTTGCTTTTTTTGGAGAACGCTACCTTTATATCCCGTGCACCATAGCCATTCTTTCGGAACACGTACTTCAGATGGTTCATTTCGGACTTAAAGTGATCCTCTTCTGAAACCGTTTTTGCTCTGTATACCAATGTGTTCAAAACGGCTCTCTTCTGAGCAGGATGATGGAAACTCTGTGCATTAAGGTATAAATTGGTATGTCGGCTTACGGTACACAGAATGGCCGAGACGCCCGTCCGCCTGCCGTTGTACTAAAACGTCTAACAGTGGCAACCTTCCTTCTTTCTCCATCTCGACAGTGAACATGATGTTCGGATGTATGCTGTTCATGTTTTCCACGAATTGTTCGAGAGCTTCTGCGCCGTATGGCCAGTTCCTTAAACGTATCGTCAACATAACGATAAAATAAGGATGGACGGAGGGGAGCCGAATTTAAAATTCTCCATAAAAACGTTAGCCAATAATGTGCCGGTCCCCGGCACGAATCCGCCTATCTGATTAGTGTCGAGGTCCGGTGTGCCAGCGGCCTGTGGATGTTTTTTAAGGCGGTTTTCCATCTGCCTTGGCGAATGCGGGGTGGTTCCCCTTATTACACTACGTTCCCGTCTCCGGCCATCCTGATTTATGTTTTTCGTGATTTCCCTAAATCGCTTCAGGCAAATGCCGGGATGATTCCTTTGAAAGGGCACGGCCGATTTCCTTCCCCATCCTTCCCTCACCCGAGCATGCGCTCCGTCTCTAATGACCTCGTTGTCGACGAGACGTTAAACACTAATCTCCTCCTTATTACACTACGTCGGCGATTGCAGCACAAACACTGTCTCCATGTACAGGTACTCCATAATTAATGTACCATGCAAACATTTCAACATTTGGGGTTACACTCGTCTGGTGTGAACTTTCACGGCGGGATTGGGAGGGGGGGGGGGGGCGGTGCTCTGCCGGGGGCCAAACGCACATTAATCCTGGGTTCGGTGTGGGGTGGCGATGGGGTGACTGGACTACTGTAGCCCGTTGTGGGCTTGTGAACCACTGAGGGCTACGGCGGGTACGAAGTCTGTCCTTCGTTTCTAGGTCCCCAGTTCCATACAATACAATACAATAGTCAATAATGGAGACTACGGGGAGCTCATCACCATACCGTCCGCCATTTCATAAAATTTATTAGAATACGAGAAGTAGGTGGTCGTCATCACAAACCGGAACAATTTTATAGTGTCAGGAGGAAAACAATTCACCAGCATTTCCAGTGCACTCCACAGGAACTTTTGTGAACAGCTATACCACATCCAGGCTGACTAAAATGTTATTTGTACCAACTCTAATCTGTTTGACTTTCTCAATGAAAATCTGGGAGTTTTTGAGTTTCCATCATCCTATTCAGAAAAGAGGCGTTTTGAGCACGTTGGTACATAGAGCAAAAACTGTTTCTGACGAGGACCACCTGAAGTCCGAAATGAACCATCTGAAATACGTGTACCGAAAGAATGGCTATGGTGCACGGGATATAAAGGCAGCGTTCTCCAAGAAAAGCAAACGTGAAAATGCGCACACTCACATGATGAAGCACCGATTGCGGTTCTTCCTTTTTGTGGCGCTATATGCGGCAAAATAGGAAGAAAATCAAGGAGATGAGGCATCCTGTTAAGGACAGTCTCGGCCTTATGGTCCCTGGAATTCATAGTATCTCCCTCGACTGTGGAAGCTAATATTTAGGTCAGACTATTTCTACCGTTTCCTACGCTGTGCAGAACATCAGCGGCATATTAAAATTAGATAACTAGAGAAATAGGCAACTGCGGAGCCAAGCCTCACGAACAAACATAAAATACTGTTTGATGAAACAATTGTCCCATGCCTCCACACATGGGGATTCTGTTATTAAGGAGGCTGTTGAAATAAGAATGAGAGAGAAAAACTTTAACTGTGATAGCGGAAACTATCTGAGTGGTGCATGGAAACGAACGCTCGATGAGGAGAAGCAGAAGAGACATTCCTTGCAGGGTTTACATTCCCACGGAAGTGGTGGAGCCACCAGCGCAGACATTGACACCGTCTGCGACAGCAGTACGTAATCACCGACGAATCTGAAGCCGTCCACAGGCTATATAAGGCCACCACAGCAGCAATGAAAACCCTCTGGTTTCCTCCTTCCTCACCACCCCCCACCCATTGCCGCGCCTCTATCGCTGTATCCCTACCTCTCTCTACACCCACACCCTCCATCTCCTCCATCAGGTCAATTTCCAGCACCTCCTGCTCCCGGATGTTGAACTTCACCGTGACATCTACCCTTCCTTCCAACTGTAACCTGGCCTTGTTCCCTCCCCAGGGCCCCCACTTCCTCTACCCTCCTTCTCCCAGAGCGGATTTTCCTCCTTTCCCCCCTGAGTCGCTGCACCCCCTCCTCAACTGTTTGCCTCCCACGTCCTTTCCTCCCCAGCCCTCTTTGTCGCCCCCTCCCATCTCCCCCTTCTACCCACCCTACTTCCCTCCTCCCTCATCTCCACGTCCCTGGCAGTTCCTGTGTTTTGCTCATCGTCATCAGTGTGCTACATCAGTGTTGCGTTTGGTGCTGTTCTCCTGTGCGTCAAGAGTTGTGATTTTAATTGTGTGCTGGACTTGTACATAGTGTTAGTGTCAGAGATCGTTAAGTGGTGTGCCGTCCATTGATACTTTTATGCTGCAGCCATACTTCGTCTTCTGTTCTTTTAACTGTCCCAGAGTGAGGTTTTTCGTGCACAATACTTTTTTTTAGGTTTTTGCCACCATTTTACAGTCGCCCCCATTTTGTCTGCTGTTTTCCTATATGCTCCTTATATATATATATATATATATATATATCCGCCATATTTTCTCCTTTGTAATTTTAAATGTCTTCTGTTGTATCATTGTTGTCTTTTGGCTGAAGAGCAGCACATATGCTGCTGCCAACCTGCCCCGGATGGGGAATTGAAATTCAATAAAGAAGAAAAAAAGAAAAAAGCAGTGAAGACAATCAGTTGCTCCGGACGATGACGATGGAGGCTATCGTCGAAAGCTTGAGATTTTATCCCGAATTGACGCGGCAAGAAAACCGAGAATGTTTTACATACCACTTTGCATTGTCGAACGCGTTTTCTAGGTCAACAGACATTATGAGCAGGTCTTGATTTTTCATCATTTTTGCTTCCATTAACAAGCGCCTTGGGAGACTGCCTCTTCAGTGTCTATACCTTGGCTACAGTCAAGCTATTCGTAACCTAACGAATCCTCAGTCTTCTTTTCCAATCTTCTGCACATTATTCTTGACAGCACGTTGGATGCACGCGCGGTTAAACGGAGCCGGCCGGAGTGGCCGACGGTTCTAGGCACTACAGTCTGGAACTGCGTGACCGCTAAGGTCGCAGGTTCGAATCCTGCCCCAGGCATGGATGTGTGTGATGTTCTTAGGTTAGTTACGTTTAAGTAATTCTAAGTTCTAGGGGACTGATAACCTCAGCAGTTAAGTCCCATAGTGCTCAGAGTCATTTGAACCATTTTATTAAATGAAGTGAATGATATTTCTCGCATCTATCTGCCGTTGACATTTTCGGAATTGTGTGAATGATAATCTTCCGAAAGTCTGATGTTTCGTCGCCAGTGTCAAAGGTTCTACACACTAGCTTGAATAGTCGTTTCGTTGGCACTTTCCCCAATTATTTTAAAAATTCCTGTGCTATATTATCTCTGACTCTTGTGCCTCACTTGATTACAGGTCTTCCAAAGGTCTTTTAAATTCTGTCTCTTATACAGGATTCCCTGTCTCTTCCATATTTATCCAGTTTCTTCTTCTATTATGACATCCGGAAATCCCTTCGCATCATAGACAGAAACCTTCAGTGTACTCTTTCTACCTACACACTCTGTCATCTGCTTTTAGCAGTGGAATTTCTATTACACTCTTAATATAATCACCCTTGCTTTCAGCTTCACCGAAGGTTGCTTTGACTTTTATGTACGTTGAGTTGGACCTGCTGACTATCATTTGTACTCGAAGTTCTTCACTTCTTTCGTGCAGCCATTTCGTCTTTTCTGTCCTGCACTTCCTACTTATTTCATTCCTAAGATATTTGCATTTCTGTACTCTTGTCTTTCCCTTAACGTTATGAAATTCCTTCTTTCGTCGATCGGTTGAAGTATTTCGTCTGTTACTCAATGTTTTTACGCTCCTATCTTTCTTATACCTATGTTTGTCTGTCCAGTATCTGTGATTGTCATTTTTAGACACATCCAATTCTCTTCTACTGAACTACCTACACTGATATTCCGTATCGCGGTACATACGTCCTTAACGAACTTCAAACGTGTCTCATCAATTCTCAGCATCCCACTTCCTTCCACTCTTAAACCTCAGTTTTGTTCCTGTTACTACACTATTAAAGCCCTTTTCTGATTTCATCGTCTTCAAAGAACTGCAACACTTGCAACTAGATCTACAGAACTTTGTAGGTTCACAGAAAGTCTTTGTAGACCTTTGCTGACCTGATTGATCCCTAACACAATTCCATGTCAGACCAATGTACAAGAAAAAAATTTAAATTCTGATTCCTCTCTCAGCTTTGTACCCGAAGCCACCATGTCTGTCAAATGGTTCATGTCTTCTCTGCCTCAATGACTAGTAGATAACCGAGTTGTGCCAAAGAAACTGCCATCGTGAAGCAAGGTACGAAACGCATAGAAGAAATTAATATGAGTACGCAAAATTGTGAGATTTACTCGGTATTTTTTATTGGTTATGAAATTCTATTCAGTATTTTTTATTGGTGATGACATTCTCCTCAGTATTTTTTATTGGTTATGACATTCTATTCAGCAAAGCGGGTTATTTCTCCTGAAACTCCCTGTATTTGGCGCTGAGAAGTGGACACCACGAAAGTGAGGACAGCCATCCGCGCAGTCGTAGCGGGACATTCATGGGGAGAGGCTCTGGAGGCGGCCATCAGGGCGTGTTGCACGATACGAAGAAGGCGTGTCCCCGCGCTGGAACGACGCCAGCGGGAGGTGTTGACTGCAGATGAGGAGCGCGCGCCGACCGGCCGAAACGACGCGCGCTGGCTGCGCGCGCCATATCCATACTGATGAAGGCAGTTTGCGAAATTGAATCCTCCAAGACACGGCGGATATGAGGGCTCTCGCGGCGTATCCCTCCACGCCAACTCGACTGCCGCAATTGCGGCCGATCCTGTCGGATAAGCTGTCGGCGCTGACCCTTATTGCACTTCGGGCGCCTAACCGTCTGTCCTACGACTGTTCCGAAACTCTCAGAGCTCCGAGGTGGAAGACTGCTCCGTAGAGAGTTAGCTGCTAGCTCTGCACCTTTAAACTTTCCTGATTTGTAAATTCCTGAATTTCACTACCGAATCGAATTTATTTGTAGTTTTTTATTTATGTTAGAGACTGAAAAGACACGAAGTGTTATTTAGACTCGTTACTAGTTTCGGCTAACAATCTAGTGCTGTTCAAACTTAAGATATAAAACAGATTTTTTGCATATTAGCAGCATACAACAGCTTGCGGAACTGCACATAATATTGTACGAGGGTAATCGCAAAAGTAAGGTCTCCTATTTTTTTATAAGTACTTAGACCTGTTTATTTCCACAATGGTTTACGTCAGCTTACAGCTTGAACATTTAGCTATTTTTCGACATAATCACCATTTCTATCGATGCATTTTTGTAGACACTGTGGCAGTTTCCGTATGCCAATGTCATATCAGCTCGCCGCCATGCTGTTCAGGAAGCTATGAAGAGGCGTGATTGTTGCTTGGTCTCAGGTGTAAAGTGGTATGCCCAGGTTTCGTCACCCGTGACAACTGAGTCCAGAAAATTGTCCTTTTCGGCTGCAACGCGGTGAATAAATGCGCGGGTAGCATTAAATCGTTGTTGCATGTGGTTCACAATCTGCATGTGTGGCACCCATCTTGCGCACACCTTACAGTAGTTCAATGTTTCCGTTAAAATTCTGTGAGCGGTGCTTCGGGAAACCTCAGGATCCAACGTCCAGAGATCATCCAGGGTGATCCGCCGATCTTCACGCTTGCTTTGCTCAACCTGCAACACTGTCTCCTCAGAAATTGACGATCTCTCGCTCCTTTGTTCGTCGTGAATTTCGGTCCGACCAGCTGCAAACTCTCTACAGAACATTTTTGACATCCATTCACGACTCACCATACACTTCCGTCAGTTGGCGATGGATTTTAAACAGCGCAGTGCTCTTTGCGTTCAAAAACGGAACATCTGCGAGCAATTCGCACTTGGCGGTAACATCCAACGGGAGGTCCATTCTCAACGGCTGCCAAGCCAAGACTGAGCCCCTCAGCGCGGCGTCGGCCGGAGTGGTCGAGCAGTTCTAGGCGCTACAGTCTGGAACCGCGCGACCGCTAAGGTCGCAGGTTCGAATCCTGTCTCGTGCATGGATGTGTGTGATGTCCTTAGGTTAGTTAGGTTTAAGTAGTTATAAGTTCTAGGGGACTGATGACCTCAGAAGTTAAGTCCCATGGTGCTCAGAGCCATTTGAACCATTTGAACCTCAGCGTGGCGTGCGCACGTTTGCACACAGCGCGTGCAGCACTCTGCATAGCAGTTTGACCAACTGCCACACAAACAGAGTTCTGTACTTATAAAAAATAGGAGACCTTACTTTTGGGATTACCCTCGTAGCCGGCTTCAAAAGTATATACACCAACTAATTGCAGAATACATGCCAAACAACCTCCATGATCAGTATTGGTCCCATTTTGGCTTCACACATCGTTAAAATAAGAACATCCGCATATGACATAATTAAAAATAGCATTTCACTGTTCGTGGTCGAACGGTGATGCAAATACTCATTGTGTTAGTTACTAAGTTTAACGACGGAATGCCTTTGGTAAGATGATATCTTCTACATTTAGTCATTTTAGTGTATAGTTCCTCATTGTTTTATTTTCAGTGCTTCTTAGCCGTATTAATATATATTTTCAGTTTTATGACCATCCTTCAGTTAAATTGACCACGAATGATGAAAAGCTATTTTTAATTATGTCAGGTATGGATGTAGTCACTTTAAGATAGATTTTAACAGTATGTGAAGCTGTAATGGCACTAACACTAATCAAGAACGTCTCGTGGTATGTATTCTGCAATTAAATCGTATATATTTTTTTGAACCCTGCTGCAATATTAGGTGCAGTTCTGCAAGCTGTTGTATGTTGCTAACATGGGGAAACCTTGTTTTATGACAAGGCTAGATTGTTAGCCGAAACTAGTAATTAAGCTAAATAAAGAAGATTTAATGTGCGGTCTTGACTTCATGGGTTTTCATTCGATAACATGAATAAAAAGTTGCAAGAGATCGCGCATCTCCTCGTTGACAATGTCAATAAACATGATTTGTTATTTTTGTTTATTTTCTGTTTTGTATCCCACCTGGGAGGTGGAACGGGAAAAGGTAATACAAGTCGGTACTGCAAGAACGTGGTTTACTGGTGCAAAAACAAGGTGATAAACGATTACATAACTTTGTACGTAGGTGCGATGCTGAAGCGAAGTGTCCTGGCTGGCTGCACCTGATCAAATTGGGCTGAAGCAGTCGCGGAGCTCGTAGACCTCGACAGCACTGGCTATAGGGTGCTGTCGTCGGTGACTCGTAGTGACAACTTGAGAAACTATTCCGTGGCATCGATGCTATCGATACCACATTCTGTATTGGTTGCTTTTTTACAAATGGCCTGTACCTTAGAAGCTGGTATAGGCCGTCCTTCACAATTATTATTAGTATTATTAAGATCCAAAGTGCACTAACGCAATTGTTTCTTTTTCCTTTATAAATAATTAATATCGTTTTAATGTTTCTAGAAGTATACTGTAAAGGAGATTAAAATCAATTGTAGGGAATCAGGAAACATCTATGAGGCACCTCAAATGGGGTTTTCAAACCAACGTCATTTGGGGTGATGTTTTGAGGTAAACTGAATCCAGTACGAAAAATGGGATCTCTGGGCACGTGAACGTTGTGCAGACGTTGAAGACTGAATGTATTACAATTAAAACAGTTTTTTCTTACTTTCAACTTTAAAAATTGGGCAAGTGTAGTTACGCTAACTTGCATCGTCTGAAAGTACCGAAATTCTTTTCCGTAGTAAAATTTACGTTTCCGTTACTTTTGTGTTTTATTGTGTTCTACTTTCGGTATATAAACAGACCATCGAAGAAATCCGGCGTTGCCCAGGTACTGATGTTTATTCATAGCTCTTCGTCTGCAAAATTAATTGCGAATCGAGTTTGAAGCAATGAACTACTAAGTTATCCATTCATGTCACTGTTTATGGCGTCATACCTCGTCAACTATTTGTCGTAAAAAGATATAATTTTACTCTTACATTCAGTGGTAGATATGCTTATTGTGCAGTGTGTCACGAATAAAATTACTAGTAGAGAAGCAATAAATTATGACAGCACAACTCATGCGGTACTTTCACTACATGAACAGCGGAAAATTTCAAAGCGATAAACATTTCTCCTTTCATCATTTTTTAGCGGTTGTTAGAGAAGCGATTTCGTTAAGGTTTGAAATTGTGTGTCAAGTCTGAGAAAGATGCTATGTGCCCTCATTCTTAAATATTGGGCAGGTGTTCCAGTTGTGGTTGAAACCGGTCCACTGGTCTATGAGGAGATGTGCACACATGCACACACATACACACACACATTTTTATAATACACATGGACACATGGATTACATTTGTTTGTGAAGCAAAAAACACCTTTTGTATTTAGCGACCTGTATTTTGTTGTATGGCCCTTAATATCTGACACTTTAGTTAAAATCTCGAATTTTTCATCTTAGAAATTTTTTTCTGGGACCCGCCAGGTTAGCCGAGAGCATTAATGTGCTGCTTTCTGGACTCGGGTTGGCGCGCCGGCCCTGGATCTAATCCATCTGGCATATTAACGACATGGGCCAGTGAGCCAACCATCCTGGATGTCGTTATAGGCAGTTTTCCACATCCCACTCACATCCCACCTCAGTTATATGGCACACAGACATTTGAAGCACGTTTGCACTATTTCAAGGTTTGCCATGTATCAATACAATGTTTGGCCACAGCTGACTTGTCTGGCAGTGATAAGCGTGTGTATCTTCAATGATCCACACAGCTGTCATGAACAGTGCGAGTTGTTTGACCTATGTATGACTTCTCATAATTTCCTCAAGGAATCTGATACACACCCTCATTACAATGTGGTAAATCGTTCTTTACAGAGCCGTTATCTCTACCCTTCCTTCCACTTGTAACCTGGCCTTGTATCCCCCCATCGCCTGGGCCCCCCTTTCCTTCTCCTCTCCCTCTTCCAAAGTGGATTTTCCTCATCACCCCTTGAATCCCTGCACCCGCTCCTCGATTGCTCGATTGCTTCGCCACCCCCCCCCCCCCTGCAGCCTTACCTCCTCAGCCCTCTTCGGCGCTCGCTCCACCCATCTCCTCCTCTCCTCCCCTCCCACTCTTCTTCCCTTCTGCCCCCTCTCCTCCCCTCCCCCCTTCTTCACTACTTCCTCATCTCTATGAACCTGGCAGATCCTCTCACTTTGCTCATAGTAACCAGTGTGCTATGTCAGTGTTGTGTTTGGTGCTGTTCTCCCATGTGTCAAGAGCTGTGATTTTAGCTGTGTGCTGGTGTTGTACATAGTGTTACTGTCAGTGATTGTTATGTGCTGCACTGTCCTTCAATACTCTTATACTCTGGTCATACTTTGCTTCGTGTTCTTCGATTGTCCCAGTGTGTGGTTTTCTATGTGCACTACTTTTTTACTGTTTTTATCTCCATTTCACAATCGCCACCCTTTTTGTCCTCTTATGTACTGTTCCCCATTTTTAAGTCTATGTACGACATATTTCTCCATTCTGTTATATTAAATGTCTTCTTTGTATAATTGCTGTCTTTAGGCTGAAGAGCAGCGCATACGCTGTTGCCAGCCTGCCCCAGATGGGGCATTGAAAGACAACGAAAGGAAAAAAAAAGAAAAGAAATCGTGTTGTCAGTCTCGTGAGTCACTCTGAGGATGGCCCGACGATACGCAGCCGAAATATCAATGGAGGAAGTTTCATTTGCATGGCTGCATGACAGAAATTTAATGGACTATGAAGCGGAAATTTGCAGGACAACTGTGGAAAATAAAGGCAGATCGAACGTTATTTTAAGTAATTATCTATTTGTTTCTCTGTAAATATGGAGACATGTGACATATCTCCAATGATTACGCAGTGCGATGCAGATTGAAACACCACAGTATTTCACGTAAGAAGTTATCATATGACAGAGGGGTGGGTTGGGGAGTAGGGGGCGTGAAAGAGGCAGGAGGGAGCGACTTTAAAGGTATTTATCTAAGCCAAAAACCTCAACAAACGAATACACAATTTACGATTAAAATCGGTAAGAAGAAGGATACTAGTCTGCGCAGCAACGAAATAAGTGATGCCTGTATAATTGTGTTAATAAATTCGTTGTGCCGCACAGAGGAGTGTGTTTCTTTCCTTCTTTTCCTCCCAATATCTCTTCGTGCCGTAACTGTGTTTCTTTCTTTGTAGTTTTCTCAACCATGTAGAGTATCGATTTGTTTTGCTAAGAAATTTCTGGTTTTAATTATGATTACGGATTTTGTTCTAACTTGAAAGATATCTTTTTGTATGGTAATTCCTTTGAGATCTCCGTTAGATTGTGTTAAAAAAATTTCTGTTCTTCAATGATAAAAAATTCAGAATGATTTGTGAGCCAAATGTTATTCATTCTACGTAGGTGATCATGAAACAAAAATCGCCATTTCCTATTCGTATCAGTGGTCGTCATTCTCGATCGACTATATTTCCTTTAATTTATTCTACATTAAAATTCCATTTGTCTTGTCACAAGAGATTTTTTCATTGATATTTTTTTCTTTCTTGTTTCCCGATGTTTATGTGTTTTAGATTTGCCAGCAGTTATCGTAGTGTCAGACGGGTAAGGGCCTTCTTTTACAGCGACTTTGTTAATCGTAGTTTTATCTTCTGTGATACCATACTTATTTTGTATTATATCTGTTCCACGTGAGTTTGACGTTCGTTGTTGCTTTTTCTTTTGTTAGTTTTCCGATGTAGCCATAAAACTTCAACAATTTCACTTAAATATTGCATTGTAGCCACCTATAAGATATTCTCAAATCTGGCTATTAAAGGTTGATTGTTTAATACTGATTGATGCCATTCATGTACTGTATCTGTTGTATGCAACGATTAATTACAATATGTTTTCGCATAAAACGACATTCCGGAGGTAATGTACAAATCTTTATTTAATTCTTGAATGCAGGTTCTGCCCTGTGAAATAAGGAAACTTTGCAAATGGATCAACAATGACCTTGAATTGATGTCATGGGACATCCACTCCAAACACACGTAACGAACAATGACGAACAAAACGAGAAAAAAAAGAGTAGCTTCTCTGATTAGTAATCATAACGTCCTCTGTCCATGTACGAAACCCAAAACTACTTGAACTTTAATGAAAAATTGTCAGCAGCAGCAGCCGGAGGCTTCCTGCATTAGAATTGTCCTTCCACAGCTCGCATCCTGTACCAAATCATCCACCTCCCACATCTACTTCTCTACCTACAGAACGTTCAGATCCAATACATTAATCAGACATTCAAAACCCAGTTTCCTATCCACTAATAACCAATCAAGATGTCCTGCTGCCCCTCTACATCCACATTCCACGCTCCATGCACTTTCATGCATTCCATCCTCTCCTTAAGCAACTTTCATTCCCCAACTATGAAATCTGTCCCGAGATATAGCCCTCTTCCCAGACCTAATCGCAACGCTCCACCTCACACCATCCTCCCATTTTCCCTTTCCCCTTCATCCAACTTGCTGACATCTAGACGCTACCTGCTGTTCTACAGGACCTCATAGTCGTACTCATAATTGCACCTTCATCATGACAAAATTTGCATGTGTCACTTCGCATCACCATTACACGATAGCATCATTCACATTCATCACTGTTTACACTGAACAGCCAAAGAAACTGGTATAGGCATGTGTATTCAAGTACAGAGATATGTAAACAGGCAGAATACGGCGCTGCCGTCGGCAAGCCTATATAAGACAAAAAGTGTCTGGAGCAGATGTTAGATCGCTTACTGCTGCTACAAGGCCAGGTTATCAAGATTTAAGTGAGTCTGAACGTTGTGTTGTAGTCGGTGCACGAGTCAAGGAACACAGCATCTCCGAGGTGGCGATGAACTGAGGATTTTCCCGTACGACCTTTTCACGAGTGTACAGTGAATGTCAGGAATCGGGTAAAGTATCAAATCTTCGACATCGGTGGTGCCGAAAAACGATCCTGCAAGAACAGGAGCAACGACGACAGGAGAGAATCGTACAGCGTGACAGAAGTACAGCCCTTCCGCCAATTGCTGCAGATAACAATGCTGGGCCGTCAACAAGTGTCAGCGTGCGAACCATTCAACGAAAAATCATAGATATGGGCCTTCGGAGCCGAAGTTCCACTCGTGTACTCCTGATGACTGCACCCACAAAGCTTTACGCCTCTCCTGGACCCTTCAACACCAACATTAGATAGTTGATGACCGGAAACATGTTACCTGGTGGGACGAGTCTCGTTTCAAATTGTATAGAGCAGATAGACTTGTACGGGTATGAAGAAAACCTCATGAATCTATAGATCCTCTATCTCAGCAGGAGACTGTTCAGGCTGCTACTGTTTCTGTAATGGTGTGGAGCGTGTGCAGTTGAAGTTATATGGACCCCCTGATACGTCTAGATATATCTCTGACAGGTGACAAGTACGTAAGCATACTGTCTGATCACCTGCATCGATTCATGTCCATTGAGCATTCCAACTGACTTGGGCAATCCCAGCAGGTCAATGCAACACTTTCCACGTCCAGAATCGCTACAGAGTGCCTCTAGGAAAACTCTTCTGAGCTCAAACTCTTCCGCTGGCCGCCGGACTCCCCAGACATGAACATTATTGAACACATCAGGGGCACCTTGCTGCTGTTCAGAAGAGATCTCCACCCTTGTATTCTTACAGAGGCCGCGCGGTCTGAGGCGTCCTGGACTGCCCGCGCTGCTCCTCCCATTTGAGGTTCGTGTCCTCCCTCTGGCACGGTTGTGTCTGTTGTCCTTAGCGTAAGTTAGTTTAAGTTAGATTAAGTAGTGTGTAAGCTTAGAGACCGATGACCTCAGCAGTTTGGTGCGCTGGTGTCCGCACTGGCGTCCATACGGCTCAGCAACTACCTTCGTCGCTGCGTCAGGTGACGGCAGCTCTGTTCTCGTAACTGCCTCTGGAACGAGCCAGCGTGTGGCCCCAGAAATAGTCAGCGGAGGACCAGGGTCTAACTCGGGTCCAGTGGCTCGAGGGCTGGGCCAGGTGCTGCCGGGTTGCTTCTGGCGGTTCCGTCAGCATGGCGACCTCGCGGCGGCAACCAACATAGTGGACGCTGATTCAAAGTCTACCTGTCGCAACACACCAAGCTCGACAGACGATGAGTTATTATACACGACAAGGCAGGTCTTCATGCTGCTAAGGTCACATATGTGTCTCCAAAACGCCTCTAAAGTGTCTCGATTCGCCGGTTATTGCTCCAGGGCCCGGGTTGTAGTTGCAGAGCCGCTGGGTGTCAGCAAGCACCTGCAATTAGGCACAGGTTTGAGCCTGCCTCGTTACAAAGGTAAGAAATGATGAGGATTCCACAGAATGAGTGAGGAAAGTAACACGTCGAAAATAGTAATTGGAAGAAGGGACAGTTTAACAGCACAGGCGATACGATATCTTTGGTACTAAAAGGAGCGGTTGCAGCGTAAAACCTGGGAGGGGGACACAGAGATTTGCATGTATTCGATAAATAAGAGGATGCCGGGTGTTTCTGCCACTCTGAGAGAGGCCAACATCTTTGGGCATGAAAATGAACTGTCCCCACACTCTACACTGCTAAGGGTAAAACAATTTGCGAATAAAAGGCTTCGTGTCCTAATATATGGATGAAATGCACTAGAAAAGAACTGGATTTTAAAGGGAATAAAAAAATCATCCTACGTCAAATAATGCACACGGGAAAACTACCTTATTCAACATATTTGGCATACTCCTACTTCTGCCTATGCGGATATCAAAAGGGATTGTAGCTGGAAAACTTGTTGAGTTCAATGAAATAGTAGCTGCCGCGGATGTGTATTTTGGAGACCTAGCGACGTTATATTTTAGGCCCGGAATCGACTCACATGAAAAACGCTGGAAAAAGTCCGCAGATATGAAAAACGGCTACATAAAAAAAATTCTTTTCAGTCCTAGAAGTGCGAGGATGATAAGTCTTCATTTTGTAATCTTCGGCGACCAGCCTCTTCACGTTCAGTAAACAGTGAATTCCTTGCATTCGAAATGCTTGTAAAGTAAAATATTGGTCCGTTTCTTCGTCACATACGCGTACAAGTCTGAAATTTGATGGGGACTGTTTATCCAAGGATTAATTCAAATAAGCTTCAATATCTGTTGGCAATAAAGGCTTGTGGAAGTTTACAAGGCAGTGAAATTTAATATAGTCATATACATGTGTGTCTGTTCTCGAACATGTCTGTCATGGGCATGGACATGTCAAAGGACATGTCCGAAAGAACAGACATCATTTCGATCCATCAGCCACTATAAATTAAGACACAAAGGAATTATAGACATTGGCTATGAGAGGGCATTGATTTAAATCAACGTGGAAGTTGTAAATTTGTGCCGGACCGGGATCTGAACCCGCGTCTCCTACTTACTAAGGAGATGCGATGGTCACTAAGCCATCCAGACACAGTGGCAGTGCACATGCACAGATTACCCTACAACGCCTGAATGCCTAGGAAATGCATATAACTCAGGGGAGAGCGGCCAGTGATCTCTTGAGGTTCGAACTCTTACGGAAATCGGCGAAATACCGCGAGTAATGAGAATTATGGGTAAGGGGCATGTACGGATAAGTTGAGTATTTGGGTCTGCCGGGAGGCGTGCTGGGGTAGTCCGTGCACTTGTGCTGACCACTGTCTCTGGATGGCTTAGTGGTCTGAGCATCTGACTAATAAGCAGGAGACCCGGATCGAATGCAAGTCCAGCTCCAATTTTTAACTTTGCTCATTGATTTAAATCACTGCCACTCGCAGCCAGTGTCTGTACTTCCTTCGTGTCTTAACACACTCGGTCAACCTCCTCGGATCACAGAAATTTCCATAGCATGCCGTCCAGATTACCTAAGAAATAGATATACTGTTGAAAAAAATGAAAAATAAAATCTAAAACTGGAGAGACTCCGACCAAACATAATGCTGTCAGCTACACATCGTAGTGAAAATTCAAGTTTTTCAAAACGTATTATTACAACACACATAGAGAAGAAACTCGCTGTAGTTGAGATTTCTTCAGAAACAGAAGACAGAAACACGTTTTGCTGGCTGCGTCCTACATTTTTGAAATAGCTCAGAAAAGACATCTTAAAACCACCTAAAAGCGTAATTTTTTTGTTATTATTATTTGAACCTAGTTTCGATTTTTATCTTCTCCAGGTGGACAAATTTTACTATCATAACTTGACAGAATAGTTTGTTGACAATACAGGCAAAACTTAAGAGTTCACTCTATGGTTTTACAGTTTACTTCAGTGTGTTGACTTCAGATGAACAAATTACGAGTGCTCTTGACCTTCAGTCGTCTAGGCTTGTGTGTTATCTCGATACATCCTTCTACCACAGTCAATACAAGATGTTTTCCGGAAGAATGAAATGCACACCATAGTTTCGGTGAAATGTTTTGCGAAGCAGAAAAGAAGCTGGAATGTCCCTCTCCTTACTATTAATAACGGATCTACACTTTGCCATAAATCATTCAACCTCGTCAACATCTGGCTCCGCTGAACGGTTGGACTGGACCGCGAGGCGTTGTCTCTGAAGCCATACGGGGATACGGAAGGACGGCCTGAGAACAATGTGCTAATTAGTGCCTGTCCCCTGGCAAATATTTAAGTCATCCCCGGGTAAAGTCCGGGCTCTGGCCCTTCTGGCGTACTGAGGTCGATATTTCGCTCAGTTTGCCCTTTTAATGAAGTAAAACAGCTGCAGGTTACGTAAATTTGCAGAACAGTTAATTTCGTTCATCTATATCTTTCATTTTTTTAATTGTTTTGTGAGAGAGCCGCCTGGCCCCGCGCTAAAGAATAACTTAATGAGTAATAATTTCAAGCTGTTCTATCGGATTTAAAGCGCGGCAGCAAACCTGATATTAAACATTCCTGCCCCGTAATCTCTCGGACAGCGGACATTCCAAACTCGCTTATGTGTATGTGTGTGTGTGTGTGTGTGTGTGTGTGTGTGTGTGTGTGTGTCCTGCCAAGCAGACCTATTCTGCTCCTACCGCTGGCTCGTAATGTAGAAAAAGGTTCCAGGCAACACATTCCTCCACTAGACGGAGAGTTCCCAGCAAACATACGTTCTGCTTAGGAGGGCTTAACAGTTCGCAGTAAAGCAAATACATTACGCACTTTACCACAATTACGACGAAAACGCAATACATGACAATGCTTAACATGAAAAACCTGGAAACACGAAATGTTGCTATCGTCCCAACAAAATAGCATTTAATCATACTTATTTTTCTCTTTTAACGTGAAACGCAAATCGCTTAACAGGAAAATAATTAGCTTCTTGGATAAAGAAATGTATCTCTTTTCTGCAGTCGCGACGTCGCCAAAATCTTTTACTCTTTTTTTCGTTACTTCAAGCAACGTCAATAATTGTTGTTACTGTTACTGTCGTAACACTATCTTTGGGCACCGCCATTGTCAAGACTGAAATAACTTTTCGGATTCAGTAATGGGTGAGTCGAAGCTGATGTACTGTGTGCCGAAATCAGTGGATTTAGTCACAACAACGTTTCGTGCGTTTGTTTGCAAATAGACGTACTGTAAACTAATATTTATGTGAAATGCCTCAAAAATCGGAAACATTTCTACATTATTACACTGTCCTACAGTATCAGTGGAAGAATTTCATGCAAGCGATGATGATGTGCGTAGAGCTCCGATTATGACAGACGAAGATATCATTCAGAGCTTGAGAGATATCACTGCTGTAGACGATGGTGAATTTGACTATAGAATAAACACTGCTGTTTCTTTCCCCTTTGAAATAGAAATGCAAAACAGTTTTTATGACTAGCTATTTGGTTGCGCAGTCGTATGACAAAGTGAATAGAACTACGAACGATATCATAAAATTTTTTCAAGAATTTGATGCTTGCAAACACGATACGAAAAACAATAAAGTTTCTGCAAAAAACGGTAGCATGCTGCATACAGTGTTTTAATGTACAGTACATACCTACATGAAAAATAATCATTGTGGTCTAATATAATGAATTGAGATCGCATGTATTGCTTAATACGATATTCTTTTAAAACGAAAATTATGTGGTCTAATATAATTAGTTGAGATCGCATGTATTGCTTAATACGAAATTCTTTTAAAACGAAAAGTATGTGGTCTAATATAATTAGTTGAGATCGCATGTATTGCTTAATACGAAATTCTTTTAACACGAAAATGTTTGTTTAGATTCCCTCAGTTTCATTTTAAACATATTTTATTTTAAGTGTGTACCTATATTTGCGGTGGTCGCTTGAATTTTACAGTTAACATAGCTAACTAGAGATAAAAATATAAAAAAAATCAACCATATGGAAGCAAAAAAATATTTTTAAGCATTAAAATTAATAATAACTTTTATTTAGTTTTCTTGATTGCAAAGTTTCTTGAGTATAATCATCGTTTCCGTCTATGCAGTAGTCAACTTTTCAGTCTCTAGAATAGAAGATAAAGAAAATAGATTTACTAGCTACTACATTAAGAGATTAAATGCAAACGACAGAAGTTATCACAAAAACTTGATCTACCTCTGATTCCGCTGCATTGCGAAAAATTATAACACATAAAAAACACGAGTCATAATTCACATGAATGCTTCAAATTGTTGTATACACGATACAAAGCTATCCTGAAGGTTGTTGATGCCTGTATATTATACAGATAACTACGCAAAAGAAATTCATTTAAAAGTACAGTTCTTTAATGTATTCTCAGTTGTATATAATGAATCAAGATTTTTTTAAAGTTTAACCGTATTAAAAATCTGTTCATCATCTGGCAGTTTTAAGCTATCCAGAATTTAACATATGTTCAAAAAATAAAAAGTAATTACTGATATCATTCTAAAACTTCAAACACTGGGTTGTTTCCTTTTTTCTTTAATGTTATTGTAATTCCCCACATCGGGGGCTGGTTTCCAGTGGATAAAACCCGCTCTTCAGCCAAATCACATTTAAAGGTTGTTAAAAAATATAAAGAGAGAATAACGGATAATTTTGTAAAATATACATAGGTGGACGACATTGACGGTTTTTACGCAAAAACAATCGAAGATAAACGAGAATTTTGTGAAATACATATAGCGGGAAAATATTGAGGGCTCATGAACTCGTTTGATGGTTTTATATTATAGCGAAGACACACTGAAGAGCCAAAGAAACTGGTGCACCTGCGTAACATCGTGTCGGGCCCCCGCGAGCACGTAGAAGTGCCGCAACAGGACGTGAAATGGACTCGACTAAAGTGTGAAGTAGTGCTGCAGGGAACTGACACTGTGAATCCTCTAGGGCTGTCCATAAATCCGTAAGAGTAAAAAATGTCTCTCTACTAAACAAGACGGTCTCGTTAACCAGCAGGAGGCAATAGTAACTGCACAAGCAAATATGCTATAGTATATTGCTATGGTTGAGTCACTGCCACCAAACAAGATTTGGAGAGTTTGTGATGCGAAGTGGGTCATTTAAACATTCAGAAAAGTGATCTTTCTACGGAAATGGCAAATCTTAAGCTGTCCCAGGAGAAAGTTCCTGAGGAAAGCTCCAAAATTCAAACCAAAGTAAAAGATGTTACCACAACCGTATATTCTCTTGTGTCCAAACTAGAACTTGTTAAATCAGATTGTGTGGCAGTTATAGAAGAGAGGGTGACACAATGTGTTAATGATCAACTGCAACAAGCTGTGCAAAGCGTTGAACTGGCTAATGGATCAGATTCCACAACGATCCAGATTGATAGTAATGTGATAAGTCGACAATTTGGTCAAGAGTTCTCGAAGTGGAAACACAATATAACCAAATCGGTTGAAGATTGTTCCAAGTCACTAAAGGAAATAAGAGCGAGTGGTTCTGAAACACATGTCACCTTTTCTGACAAACTGAAGCAAAATGTGATGAATTCGGCGTCCGTGACGAGTAGCCCGACGCCAAAGACAAAAAGTGCACATGTGGTGTCTGACTCTATTTATGGCAATATACCACCCAACAATTTATACGCCCAAATGTTAATGTAGGAGATATTCCGCCGGCCGCTGTGGCCGAGCGGTACTAGGCGCTTCAGTCCGGAACCGCGCTACAGCTACGGTCGCGGGTTCGAATCCTGCCTCGGGCAATGATGTGTGTGATGTCTTTAGGTTAGTTAGGTTTAAGTAGTTCTTAATCTAGGGGACTTATGACCCAGATGTTAAGCCCCATTGTGTTTAGAGCCGTTTGAACCATTTTTGGAGAAGTTTCTAAAGCGCCGGCAGTTCCAAGCTTTCTGTCCGGAGAAGAAAACTCTTAACCACGTCGTTTTCATTCGCTGGTTCAGGGGTGTTTTATCCCGTGCATGGACTGATGCGCAAAAGATTTATTTTGTCGCTGGCTACTTACAAGAGCTAGGTAGTTTACGGTGCTCGGATATTATGGAAACCTGTGGCACCTACGAGGATTTTGTGCGAGCATTCTCGAGTAGGTATTGGTCTAAGGGAATTCAAGAACTTCTGAATAAAGAGGTTTATAATCCAGAACCATTTTCAGTCAAGAGTGGGATCTTGCGTCGGTACTTGAAGAAGCACCTGAATAAAAGTAGATATTGGGATACTCCAGTCACAAAGGTAGATATTTTGATGATTATTAAGGCAAAGTGACCGGTCGAGATACGTGAAAAACTCATGTATGCTCCCGATGACGATGTCGAAGACTTTCTCTCTGTCGTCGACACCATAGACCTATTAAATGAAGAATTAAGGGTTACAAATCATGGGAATGGGTAGTCGACTAGTGTAAACGAGAACTTCGCATGACCGAGCGGCGATAATTGTAGTAGAGCGCAGCAGAGCTCAGGCTTCCAAGCTCGTCATAATAAACAACAGCTGAACGGCGGCCAAAGATTGAATGGCAACGCGGTGCATTTCCAACCTCGCTGGGCGAAAAAGAAACCTAACGAGTGAAGATCCAACCCGATGCAAACCACGAATCAAAATAACCGCAATCTACATAGTCAGAATAATCAGCGATTCCACGGGAATAATCCGAATTGGCAACCACAAAATATTAAACAGCAATCGTCAAATATAAATGTCTAGAGAGAGCAACCGACGTTATTACGGATGTCATTGACGAAGCGAGAACCCATGCGTTAAACTAAAGACGACCGGATCGTGCCCCGGAGAATCGGTTGTGTGTGATGTAAGGGGCTCTCGCAAGAGGGTTGTTATGTTGGAAATGCAATGACGGACAGAGACTAGAAGATGAACTTACGCATGAAGTCCAGCACTGTACAGCCAAGCGTATGATCATTCCTACACCGGCGATATATGCAGAAATCTATGGCCATAACATTAAAGTAATTCTTGATACGGGTGCAAATGTTAATGCAATCTCCGCAGCACTGACTAAGTGGTTGACGCGACACCAAAAACTACCAGTCTTTCCTGTAAGTAATTGTGAGGTTGTAGGTGCAATCGGTACCAGGGCACAGAAGGTAAAGATACAGACTCTTATTGAATTGAGAATAGGAAATGTAGTGACTTTATGCACGTTCCTAGTAATAAATAAATTAATAGAGGACTGTATTTTGGGTATTGAGAGTATCTGGGAGAAGGGCGTAAAATTTGGTTTCTCTTCGTGCTGTGCATCTTTTAAGATTGATGACGAGAATGACTGTATGGAGCTGATCAGAGTGACTGTAGCCACGGAAGATAGTGTCGGGGTTCAACAATTAAGCTTGTAAGGTGTTTCAAGAAGAATCGGAGATCAAATGCAGAATAGGTTTATAAGTATGCACATTAACTGATGTTATATCTCGAAAGACGTCTGAATCTGTATGGACGATCGGCAGCGAAACAATTAGCAGTCTTATTGCAGCAGAATATCGATGTCTTTAGTGAAAAAGCGGGTATAGTGAAAGGCTATGTGTGTAATTTAGAAGTGTATCCACATAGTACATGTTGCTAAATTTCTTATCCTGTACCTTAGCGACTTCGACGATCTGTCGATGAAGAAGCTGATTGAGCCATCCACAAGCCCATACTGTAGTCCTTTATTGGTTGCCCCTAAACCAGAGGGCAAAGTTCGACTAGTTTTGGACAGACAGACAGACAGGCAGGCAGGCTGGCAGGCAGACAGACAGATAAATAAGATTATACTTCCTATCCTCACTCATCCAGAAAATATCGATGAGCTTATACAGAAATTTCATGGCAAGAAATTCTTTTCAACTTGTGATCTCGTAAGTTCTTACTGGCAGATAATGCTAAGTCCTGAACCGAGGAAGTACACAACGCTGGTTTATGCAGGGAGAAACTATCATTTTAAGGTTCTTGCATTTGACCTAAATGTTAGCTCTGGTGTGTTTATCCAAGCATTGCGTGCTGTTTTGGGACCTCAACTTTGTAGTCAACTAACGCTTTTTGTCGATGATATTCTCATTGATACATCTTCTTGACAAGGACACATTAACCTCTCGGCCAAAGTCATAAATGTATTTATGAAAGCAGGCATGACAGCTAGCCTGCAAAGTCTAATTTTTCACTCGAACGGATCCGTTTCCTCGGGCATATAATAGACAATAATGGAATAATGCCGGATTCAGCAAAGGTGAGCGCCATCAAGAAGTTCCCCACACCATAAAACAAGAAGAAGTTAAAATATTTCATAGGAATAACGACCTTCTATAGGCGATTTTTAAACAAACAGGTGATGAATGCAGAGCCCTTACACCAGCTTCCAAAAAAAACGTACCGTCGAGGTGGACAGATGACTGTGAAGTTGCAGGCCAGCTTATCAAAGACACTCTTGCGGATGTAAAATTGTTGCCCTACCCAGATATGACTTCGGAGTTTGGTTAGATGACTGATTCATCGGTTTAGGTTGCTGTTTGTTTCAAATCAAGGAAATCAAGAGTTAGCCAACGTTCTGTCTCATAGCTTCCGTAAGTCACGTGTTATCATGTTGCGAGCGCTCCTACACAACCACAGAATTCCACTATTACTTCTTCGGAGCACGCACTACCGTGTCCTGCGTTCATCAAACTCTCACATTCTTGTAAGTTCACGCTCATCTATCACGCTGGACCTTGGTTTTACAAGGATATAATCAGAGTTGTTACATAAAGGGACAACATAACCAGATCACAGATGCTTTATCTAAACTACCTGAAGGTTTGGAGAACATTAACACTGTGGAAGATGAGAAGAAGCAATACAGGATCTTGTTGATGAAAGATTTGGAATCCAGGAGATATTATTTATACATGTGTAGTAACCTCTCTGTTCTCCAGCAACGAGATGGTCATTGGTCAACAATTTTGAATAAACTGAGTCAGCCAGACCAAGGGCTGATCTGAAGCTTTTCAGAGTAGTTGATAATGTTTTGTTCTACAGAAAGCCTGATACTTCAGATAAGTGGTGTGTATGTATACCAGAATATTGCGTGGAAAAGCTCATACAGCACCCTCACTATGTTTGGGGACATTTTGGCGTACTTAAATGTGCAAGCCAAATAGGTAGCTTCTGTTACTTTCCGAATATCAGGAGAAGAGTTCAGCAGGTTTTGAAGAAATGCAAATTTTGTCAGCTGGCTAAGCCCTGTAACAAAGGTACACAAGATCAGATGCACTCAATAATTCCACATAAGCCCTTAGATCTGATCTCTGTAGGCATCTGTGGGCCAGTTCCGAGGGCGAGATGAGGTAGAAAATACACAGTTGGATTTTTTGATACGTTTTCTAACTATGTAATGTTGTACCCAATTTGATCAGCCACCAGAAAATCTCTCATCAAGGAATTGTTGTCTGATTTTATTCCATCTGTTGGGAAGCCAAGAACGATTCTGACAGACAATATAACGATTTTCACGTATTATACTTGGAAGAAGGCTTTACAGGAAGCAAATATCACACATGTCAAAACGTTGTGTTAAAATCCCAGAGCGAGTCTCATCGAGCGTGTATTTAGAGGGTTAAATAGTTTTATGAGAACCTACTGCGCAACGAAGCAAACCAAGTGGATTGATCTGTTACAATTGTAAATAACTTACCGCATACAACTACTGGTTTGTACTCCGGAAGAACTACACCTAAATACCGAAGAAAATAATGAGTGGATGCAAGCACTAGATAACCCCGAAATAGGATATCGTGGTAAGAAAAAATTCGTGATGCTTACCTCAACATGAAAGAGAAAGCTCTTATGAGAAAGAAGTGACACGCCGAGGGATTAAAGAGAAAACAATATTATTATGTTGTATATTTGATAATACTGAGATCTCATTTAAGATCTTCACTTCTGGAGAAGAGGATCAAGAAGTGGCAAAGAATATACCATGGAACATATGTTACAATAAAACTGCCACATCCAGGTGCATATCAGTTGGCATATCCAAAGACATTGAAAATAAAGGGTGTGTACCCTCATAAAGATTTAAAAATGTTCTATAAATAATTCTGTGTATTTTTTTAAATGTATGTCATGATTTGTGTAACTATATGATCTGTAAGTAGCAGTTATTTAAGTTAAGGTATATGATTTGTTTCCTATGATATGTGTTGATAATATGCCACCATTGTGTGCCATGAACCGGTGTTCTAAAAGGAGTGAACTTTCATTCCAGATGTAGGTATATAACTATGTGGTTTCGTTATGGTTACTTTCACCACTCTTGATTTTCTTGTCTCTTGTTAGTACTTGTAGGATAATCTGCATTTTTTTTTTTATTCTGTCGGTTACGCCATTTTCTGAGAGTTTCTGATTTTGTGTCTTAGCGTTAAGTGAGTTTCGAGGACTCTTTCGTCTGAATGTGGTATCCTATCCATTTTCCTATTCATTTGTCCTTTATTAGTCTAGTATTTTAGTGTTTTTCGAATCTTCAAATCGTTAGACAATATTTTTTCCGTGCTGCTCAGGTTATGAGCATACAGATCACAGACGGGACATTGTTGCTGTTTGACTGTAAAGCTAAAACTTGAAAATATTATTTTATACGTAAGTGTGCAGTAATATTATGTGTTGTATTTTGTCGTGATTACTGTGTCTAATGCTAACTAGTGACTGTTGTGGACAGTATTCATCGAAATTGAGTGAAATCGCCTTCAGCGATATAAAGACAGTGAACTTTGTCCTGTGAGTTGTTTCAGGCCTGTGTCCTGCCGACAATGAAACTTCAATGGAAGTGTTGTCGATTGACAGTGATGTTGTTGTTTTTGTTGTGTTAGGCAGACTAGTGTTACTATGCAAAGAAAGTTATCCATCCTGCTCAGTCGCTAGTACACATGTGACTATTTGCACCAATCTTCTCTGAAGAGTTCTAGTGCCATTTTTAAGGTAAATGTGGATACTCTGAACAACGTATCTGGTGTTGCGAAGATATCTCAGTGTACATTGTTTTTACTGTACTGTGACTGTTTTTTTGTTTTCTGGACGTTCTGGAGAGCAAGTACAAACACGAACTGAAGCGGACTGTTTCTACACAGGATCGAGTTGGGTAGAGTTGAACGCTAACCCGTTTTATTTAAGATAGGCGCTGTAGTCCTCCTTTTAGTTCTTGCTGATTCTTTTGTACCTTGTTGCATGTCGCGAGGACTTCTATCTTGGCGCTGTGAGGCCTCAGTAGTTCCATCCCAGCCTCCAGTCCTTCACTAACACTTACGTATCTAACCACATGACAAGTCATCACCACCGACCACCACACCATCCCGATGTCTTGCAGATTCTCACCATCATGCTGTACCATTGTCATCTCACCGCCGATATCATACCATTATGACCGCAGCGTCGACACAATATCCAGAACATGATTGTTTGTCAAATTAACCTTGTGTTGTATGAATAATTCCGTTTTCAAAGACTCTAAACACTTCCGTGTACATTTAAAACATTTTCTATATTTTGTTAAGTTCCTTACGAACTATGTAAAATTTTTCTTATTCATGCTGAAAAACAAAATGTTTTATACCAAATTCCGGTGTTTTGCTAAATATGATAATTACAACCGCTCTGGCGAGGCCCCCATTGGGGAGTTTTGATCTCGGGTTTCTTCCGCCAAACGCGTCCGAATGGATGAGCCTCATTTCCATTGTAAAGGCCATTCCCCTGAATGTTAGTATGATAGTTTGTGCCAGCCAGTAGTGAGAGTCAGCAACCACCTACAGCGCAATGATATTGTTTGACTGGGGTCAGATAACGATTTTGTAATAACAAAAATTGTTACCCAGAGTGGTCTTGTAATATCCCTATGTAATGTAATATGATTGTAATATTCCGGCAACGAGTGCCAGCGATTATGTGCTACTGTAATTTGATACGACATGCTCTTTTCTCTGACGACAACGCTCTTTGCTGAAAAAAAAGAGGAGCATCTATGTTTTCTTGTAATTGTTGGAAGTAAGTAATGCCGATTGGACATTGTGTTTTTTGTTGGAAGTAAGTTTGCATATAGAAGTAATTTGAAAGGCAGAGGTGAACGTGTTGTCGCGAATTTCAAGAATAAAAATTGAATCTGTTGACAAAAAGAAGGTAAATATCTTAACGAACCTTTATTCGACGTTCGATCCTCGGACCTTCATAAAATCGGGTCTAGTTTAACAGGGGATACAACCCGTTGGCTTTGACCAATGACGTCAGAATTGGCCAGAGAGCATGTATTACAAAGATGAAAGAGCTGAGAGGAATGTTCAGAAACAAAGGAATGCAAGAGAGAAAAACTGTACTTCACATATATAAGGGCCAGTAGTATTTTCACGTTAACGAAGGGCTCAAATGACTCTGAGCACTATGGGACTCAACTGCTGTGGTCATAAGTCCCCTAGAACCTAGAACTACTTAAACCTAACTAACCTAAGGACATCACACACATCCATGCCCGAGGGAGGATTCGAACCTGCGATCGTAACGGTCGTGCGGTTCCAGACTGTAGCGCCTTTAACCGCTCGGTCACTCCGGATTCACGTTAACGATATCGCGTGTTTGTATCTTAGTGTTTCTCCGCAAAATACAATGGAAAGAAATAAATGAAATATATTAGTAGCAAAGAATACATCACGTTACACGTATGTCAGTTGTATCTCGAAACTCTTTCCAACTGTATTGCTAAGTGAAGTACGGGATACAAGTTTAGCGTACGTCGATTTCTTAGTTTTAACTAGCATTGTTGTCCTGTTGTTCACTTGAACTATGTATCCCCTGCTTCATTAAACCTTAAATGGAACATGGGATACAAATTGTAGATGTGTTGTTTATTTCGTCTCGGCTATTACTAACAGTCTTTTCTTACGTACATATCAGTACTACTGATGACAGAAGGACCTACGTATGTAATATATGTATACCAGACTTCCGTTGACCTCTATATATGTACACTGGTAACGAAAAGGTGGAAATAGACGTACGTTACATTTGCAACCTGTACCTCAATTGAACTACACGGAGACAAGAAGACGACACATGTACAATTTGTATCCCGTACTTCACTATGAGGTACAGTTTTTTTGTTGCCTTGGACGTTAATAGTATCACATTCGTTACTTGAGCTATATAGCTATACGCAACATTTGTATCTTACTGCCAACTGACATATAGTGTCAGTGTAAAGTTGAAGTGAAGGACAGGATACAAATTTTAGTTGTGTCGAGGGTTTCGCCTTTAATACAACAAGTACACATTCGAAAGTTTCGTACTGATACTAGTGCTGGGAAACGAAAGAAGATCGACAGCTGAGCAATTTCTATTACGTACGTCACAGTACGAAAATACACATATTGGTGGAATAAACCAGTGCAATATGTCAAAGTAGTGAAATACAGTAAAAGAAGCAAATGGAAAAGTGAATTTACCAGGCGGAAATATCGAGGAATAACCGAAGCTCGCCTAGACAGACAGTAACGAAAATCACTTACCCACACTCACAAGAAACACATCACGAAACCTCTCTCTCTCTCTCTCTCTCTCTCTCTCTCTCTCTCTCTCTCTCTCTCTCTCTCACACACACACACACACACACACACACACACACACACACAAACACTCTTATTAACCTCCCCCTCCCCCCCTCCCCCCACACACACACACTGTGAAATTAGCTGAGATATTTGGAACGGTACATTTTGCCAACGTGTTTAATAAAACATTTAAACGGGCAATATGTCCGCGGAATACTTTACCTCCACGAATACTTGTCTAGGTGGCCTGGAAGTGTCGAAATCTGACGTTTCCCTTTCCCTATAGGAGATTTCACCGCTGACCAGTAACCCTCTATACTGTTAGTGCAGGCCCCTGTGGATAATGATCTAAATTCAATGTTGTGGTTTACTACAAGATGTAGATAACCCCTATCTCCTAAATCACCATATGAAGAAAACCCGTCTGAAATAACAATAGAACCCTCTGCAACCTGATCTTCAATGAAGCTAACCAAAACTTCCTTACTTCTATTTGGTACTACTCTGAACACTACATCGTCACAATGCTGACCTGAAACTACTGCCCCCGACACCCATAATCCCACCGGAGGTCCCCCCCTGTTGCACTTCCTTTTCCCAAAATGAGGCTCGTCAATTTCGACCATAACACCGCCCCCCCCCCCCCCAACGGCCCCCTATATTTCATGTACTCCCCACAAACTTCCCTACAAAACGAGTACCAATCCACAACTGTACGCTTACTCACACGACATTCATGCACACAGAGCCACACAGGATATCTCAAACACCAACAGTACGTGATTTTCATAATGCCTCTCGAGGCGAGCTTATATTTTTCGAACCACGTCCCTCGTCTAATGGACCGCCACAACCGATCTTTGCTGCAGCGCCATATGAATAAGTCATGAGTACGGCGACTTGATACACTGGTGAGGCGCATATGTTCGCCGCACTCACGACATCGGACGTATTCAGCAATAAGACCACACATTTGCAAGAAACAAATTGTGGTCAACATGTCTTCGCCCATAGCTTGTCTTAAACCGTCAAGATCCATTGCAACAGACAAATCCATTCCTATAAACGAAAATAAGACACTAAAAATTGTTCTACAATAACAAACTAATACTCCAAATTACCTCAATATCATTACGAATAAAATCAAGTACCGTTTGAATAAGAAACAACCAATTAATTTAATTAAATCACACGATGAATAATTTAAAGAATACCAAGCAATCGCTTTTGGATTCACATTCAATTATTTTAATGTATAATGATAGCGCTTATCCGGAACACAGAACTGTTTTATTACCTATGCCTCGAAGTGAAGACATTATTACCTATGACTAATGTATGACGTCATTGGTGAAACCCGACGGGTTGTATCCCCTGCTTCATTAGAGCCATAAAATCTATTAGGTGTTTAGCAACACAGTGCGCAGTGATTTCTTCGCGAATTAACAATACTGGGTGAATTTGCTACTATCACGGTCCGAATGACGAGCAATATTTCGCCGTCAGCTTGTGTGTTCAAGCTGTAGCTGATAAGGGAGAGGGCGTATTCATCGCGAGTTGTAGCATTTTTCTCCGACTTTGCCTGGCGTTCTCTGAGAACCGGAGAAGCAGAAACCACCGATCGCCAACTCATCCTGTACCTAACCCGATCTCTCCTTACAGCAGCCACTAACGAAACACATTGACCTATAGCCGAATTTTTTCACAGAGTGTTTGAATTAGACAGGTAAAAAGTTTCATAATGTATGCATCTAGACAAAAAATTCGAGAGTTTCTTAATGCAGTACTTGTCTTCTCTTTGCAAAAGACAAAAAGTCAAAGAGCAGGTTAATTAATTAATAATATTTTTACGACGTAGAAGAGTTCATTTTACCATGAGGTTAAATGTTTTGACCATCGTTTGTTTAGAAATGTGGATACTTCTTCTCTCACCCTACTGCTCTTGTCCATTCCACTAAATTAATGTCCGAACTCCAGTGGCTATTCACAACTAGTAACTTTCTTTTTTGTCTCAGAAAGCACAGTTACATCAATGTTGTGCTGTCTTATATCCACGTTGTTGTTTATTACGGATGTGTTATATATTTCAGATACCAAAATACAGGCCATTTTCATTTCAGTTGCCGAATTCCATTAAAACCATTCGAGAAAGTCGAGGCTATCACTGGGTATTTTAGCTGGATGTCTCTTTCTGTAGATGGGTAGCTGGCCATTGCACACCTTCCATCCTGGAAGAACAGGATTTTTAATCAGGGTTTTCTTTCCCTAGGAAGATTGGCTTCACCACGTCTCAGAGTTCTTCCTACCCTTTGATGAAGAAAACGGGAAAGGAATGACTAAGGGTAGAAAGAGGGTCCGAATTACTTAGTTCACTCATCAGCTCTTGCGTATAAGTAAAGTAAAAGGAATGACAGGCTGTTGTGGGACACGCTTCGTCTGGTTTCTTAGCCAGGACCTGTTCGGGAAAGGTGACCCTACAAGCAGCTAAGGTACCACAGACATAGCCCCGCCTTACCGGAGCATGCAAACCCTCACCGCCTGCACGGACAGTGCTGCGTTAAGGCCGTGTCCCCTGGGGAGGTAATTTTATTGTGATTTATGTCAATCATTAGAGCAAATAAATAACTGCTAAACTCAGTTTTTAGTCAGATTTCAAGATTCATTAACCTATCCTAGTTAGGCGGCGCATTACGTAGAAAAATAACATACTATGCACTGATCAGCCAGAACATAACGATTGACGTAAGCCCGTCCACGAAATAGCAGAGGCACAAGGCGAGGACTGAGTGCTAGCCAGACACACGTACTGTGCACGTAGTATCAATGAACGTGTTCTCCGTGTGTACAATAGTGAAGGAGGACAGTCTGTTTGAGTTTGACGGAGGACAGATTGTGATGCACGAGCATTTCGGAAACAGCATTACTTGCAGGTGTTCGAGGAATGCTGTCGTATCTTCAGCATGTGGCGAAACCACATCCAGACGTCCTGGTATTGTTCGGCCACCCTCTTTCAGGTGTCGGGCGTTGCAGGCTGGGCAGGCTGGTAAAACAGCACTTCAATTCTGGACAGAGTACAAGTGTGTCTGAACAGACAGTGCACCAAAAACTCCTAATTGCCTCTGCAGCCAGCGCCCTATGCATGAACCAATGTTAACATCACGACCTCGGCATCTACTAAGGAAATGGGCACTTGACCATCGGTACTGGGCGTTGGTGCAGTAGCAGAGTGTTGCATGATCTAATGAAGCCCGATGTCTTCTTGACCATGCCGACGGGATGGCGCGAATCCGTCGTCTTTCATCGGAACAGCTTCTTGACACCTGTACGGCGCGACGGAGATAAGCTGGCAGCGGCTCCATTATACTCTGGGAAAAATTCACTTGGGCATCCGTGGGTCCAGTGCAGCTCGTGAAAGGCACCATGGCGACCAAGGTGTATCGTACACTGATTTCCGACCACTTACACTCTTTCGTGACAATGATGTTTCCCTTCGGCAGCGGCATTGTTCAGCTAGATAATGGGCCGTCACTAGGTCAGGATTGTGTTGGTGTTAGCCCTCCAACTCGCAGATCTGAATCCGATTCAACACATCTGGAATGTACTCGAACGTGGCGTCACAGCTCATTGTCCCTCTGCCGGAATTTACGGAAATTAGGTGACTTGCGTTTGCAGATGTGTCCCTGCAGCGACCTGCCAAGACCTCATTGCTTCCATGCCACGGCACGTCGCCGTTGTTATCCGTGCCCAAGGTGGATATTAGATAGGTGGTCATGATGTTCTTCCTCATCAGTGTATACGCATTCGGTTCACTTCACTGTGTCGGCGTTTTCCTTGTGCACAAATGAAAGTATAATTTACTCATTATTTTGTGAACGTAAGACATTTCAATTGCTTGTCTCGCATAAGCAACATTTAGTTTTACTTGTTACCTGTGGAAACGACGAGCACTACACTCGCAGGTATTATGTTGCTACAAGTTCGTTTCATTAAATAAGTGGCGGTAACTTCCAACAGAACACACCAAACTGTTCGCAAACTGTGAAATGATTATCCTTGTTGATACTCTTGACCTCCAGAGAAGCTAATTTAAATCTCGTTTCCACTGCAAATATTTTCGAAAGGTCTAAAACCCGAAAGTGTGCCCGTACCTGCAGCAGACATATGGTATCAGTTTGCAATTTATACTCGGAGGGTGGGGGTGGGAGGGGGTGGGGAGGAGGAGGAGGCTCAGACTGAAATTTTATACTAGTCGATCCTTAATCGAAGATTATCGTCACTGTTAGGTGAACTTCCATTCCCCAATTTCGTCTACGCTATCCTCTTCACTTTCTTCCTGGGGGATTACTCTCTTGGGCCACTTTTCCAAAATCCTGTTCTAATGTGTCCATATCATCTGAACCGTTTTCTAATTACTCTCGTCAGTTACAATATCTATTCTCTATCTTATTCTTGAGAGTTGTTACCTAACGCTTTTTATTTCCCCACAGCAGCATGTTTAGCGTTTGATTTCGATGCTCTTATTTTCTTTACATTTTGTTTGTAGTTTTCCACATTTTTCGCCATATGTCCTCATTCTCCCACCCCTTGTTTTCTATATTCGTTCTATTGGTACTCCTAACTCGGATCCGCGACCGTGGACGCTAACTTACACATATAGGGTGTCAAACATCATGGAAGTGGTCGGTCCGAATTCTGTGATGGAAGAAATATTCACCACCAGTTTTTGGATGGCAGAGGGACGAGAGGTAATTCGCGCCAATGTCCTGGATTGAACTCCAGTCCTCTGCCAAGCGTCTAACAGTGTGCGAGCATGTGACGCTATTGATGATGAACCGTCCGTCGGACGAAGACGGTTAATCTCGGCTACACCCTTTGTGGTATTGAGGCTGTGCAAGAACGTCCATACTAAGGGACAAGGAGCAGCCGTCCCCTCCCCCTCACCCTAGCTCTCAGGGAAAGAAAAAAATATATTGTAGCCAGTTTCTTTCTCCCTCTTTGTTTCTCCAAGAAAATGATTTGAAAGTCAGTATTATGCAGATTTTTAATAGAATCAGAACTGGAATTTTTAATGCTATTTACAAGTCACCATTTCCTTCAAAATATTAAATATACTCCATGCGTCCATCCCGTCCATCCCCAGTCCCCCGCCCCCTACAAACTGTCCTATGGGTACCCGTGAGGCGGTGTACTGTTTCCGGATTTCGCCCTCTCCTTTCTGTCTTAATCATAAAACACAAACGTGACACCACGCTGTACAGTAACCTACACTGAATATATACACTTAAGACAGAACTCTCACCTTAACCATCTCTGTGTACATTATTCTTGGTTCAGTAAAATACCATATTAAGTGTCGCAACACGTATTAAGCAGTGAATAATGTGTCGTAGGAGCATTAAATATTAAGTGATCAGAAGTAATATAAAAAACAACTAAGAAATGCGTACTTCATCTGCATATTCCGTCGTGTTTTGGGGGGAGCAGTTGTGGATTTTAGCTGTATTGAAGTTTTCTGGTCCCTTCTAATCAGCGTAGTACATAGTTGTTCTGCTTCAGCAAATATCTCTCTCATTCGTTTTAAATATTATTTCCTTTAAATTTCTTGTAAAATAATCATTAATATTTTCGAAACAAATGCAGTTTCCACGTTCGCTAGCAAAGTTTTACTATATGTTTTTGTAACCAGGGAAATGTACACATGAGCAGCTTCGTGTATTACGACATAACATTCACCTCCTTTGGCTCTGTTTTGGATGTAATTTGCATGTCACATCGGTGGCGGGTCACGATTAGTGTTTAACATTCACTGGTGATACAGCCACAGGGAAGGCACGTATTTCCCGTCGACGGACTGGATTTTGATATATTTTAACTGAATCAGTCGTCTCAAAAAAGGAAAAATTTAGCCAAAAGCAAAGTGGATGAATTTTATTTTGTGTTAACATCAAGACAAAAAGGGAGAGCATTTGTTATATTATGATACAGACATCGTCGCATCACAAAAGCAAAGGCTTCGGAGTTGGCTAGAGAAAGCAGTATTCAAGCAGAATGGGTCTCTCTGGTATTGTGAAGTGCATGCCTATCTCGAAAGTTTCTTTTGAAAATGAGAAGCAGATAAACGAAAAGTGGAAAGAAAACTTGGACTGTGTCGGCAGCAGTCGCAGCTCCTAGCAGCGAAAGAGGCCGAAGAGCTAAAATGAAGTAACTGTGCCGTTGTGCCGAGAAGAACTCGCAGATTCGGATGGACTAAGTTTGCTTACATAAGAGAATGAGGCTGAAACAGGAAGTTACTCGATTTTCCAAAGGAAAGAATGGTTTGTTAAACACTCGGCGACGCATCTCATTTCTCTTGTTGATTTTAAATTCAACTTTTTGTGTAAACGAGACTTTTTAACCACATGATTCTTATTGTCCTCTGGTGTGCAAGTTCTTCAACTTTCATTTCAACAGAGGCACATTTAAATGCTTTGTGTACTGCTATGATTTAAGTGCATATATTGTGATAGACACTTTGTGCGCTCTTTTACCATTTACAACTATATCTACTCTGTAATTCACAATTAAGTGCCTGGCAGAGGGCTCACTGAATCACCTTTCAGTTACTTCTCTACCGCACTACTCTACAACAGCACATGAGAAAAACGAACACTTAAATCTTTCCGTGCGTCCTCTGATTTCTGTTCTTTTATTATCATGACCTGCCTATGCAGATGGGCGCCAACAAAATATTTTCACACTCTTAGAAGAAGGTCGGTGATTGAAATTTAATGAGGAGGTCCTGCTGCAGCGATAAACGCCTTTGTTTTAATGACTACCACCCCAATTCGTGTATCATATCAGTGGCTCTCTCTCCCCTATTTCACAACAGTACAAAAGGAGCTGCCCTTGTTTGAGCTTTATCGATGACCTCTATGAATCTGATGTGGGTCCCACACTGCACAGAGCGGACAGGAGTAGTGAAGCAGTCCGTTTGGTAGACCTGTTACACTTACTGTTCTGCCAATGATCGCAGTTTTTGGTTAGTTTTCTCCACAACGTTATCTATGTGATCATTCCAATTTAATTTATTGGTAATTGTAATTCCGAAGTCTTTAGTTGCGTTACAGCCTTTTTTGTATGATTTACCGTGTAAGTGAAATTTAGCGGATTCTATTTAGTGCTTGTGTGGATGGCTTCACACTTTTCACGATTTAACGTCAATTGCTAGTTATAGCACAACACAGATATCATGTCTATAGCATTTTGCGAATTGTTTTGATAATCTGTGACTTTATGTGACGGTAAACGCAGAATCGTACGCTAAGAATCCAAGAGGACTGCTCGAATTATCACCTAAATCGTTCAGTAGATCAGGAGCAACAGATGTTTCTTCTGTTTAACTCAGTACTTACTGTCAGTTATTCCAAACTATGACCTTTCTGACAGGAAACCACGAATCCATCCACGCAACTTCAGTGGCACAAAATTTAATTAGAAGTCTATTCACACAGAACCTCACGTTACGAAATGTAAAAGCATCTGACAGTGCATTTCAGACGCCACCATTCATAACAACTGTCAACTCCATGAGCACATTAACATCAGGAACAAACCGAGGCTAGGATTTAAAGGCTGTTGGACGACAAGGTCATTACAGGCGAAGTAGAAGCTTGGATTGAAAGATGGATGGGCCGAGTCTCTTTAAAAGAATCACCGTGGCATCTGCCTCAAGATACTTACAAGGCGTTGGAAAACTAAATCTGCATGGCTCAACAGGGACTTAAACCACCTTCCTTCGAATGCGAGTTCATTCACCCAATCACACCCCCACCTTGATGTAATCGAAAAGGATTATGGAGAAGAACGTTTTAGCGTTGACGGGGTGGTGACGTCGTTCGCTAATACTGGAAGTTAACTTCTTCTTACTCCTCTCAGTAGTCGATCATGTACGTTTACGTCTTGTGTTTATCCTGTGAGTCTTCTCCCACAAATGTGATCCGATATCTGAAAGCGAAAAATCGTTGAAGTTAACTCTGGACAAAACAAAAACACACTGTGGACAAATAAGATAATAAAGGGGATGGAGAAAAATACGTTACCACGCCTAATACGATGAAGGAAAATCGCTGACATTCAAAACAGCCTCTAGTGGTCTCGGAATGGATAAATACAGATCCTGTGTGTTTTTCATGGGAATCTGACACCATTCTTCCTGGAAAATAGTGGAAAGTTCAAATAACTATGGTGGAGGTGGATAGCGATCACGTCCCCATCTCTCCAAAGCAGGCCACATAAGCTCAGTAATAATGAGTTCGGGTGACTGTGGTAGCTGGGGGAGATGTGATTGTAAAAGCATTCTTGGATGATGCGAGCAGTGTGAAGAGGAGCCCTGTTTCTTGGAACACAGCATCATCATTTGGGGAAAAAAATGTTAGCATGGGATGGACCTGATGAGCCAGAATGGTCACGTAACGTGAATATGCAGAGTACCCACGGGGCCTGTGGAATACCACGATGTGGCTGCCCAAGTTATCACCGAACCCCTGCCATGTTTGACACATGGGACGTAAACTCGGCCAGTGGAAACCGGTAGCAACTACACTTCTGTGTCCAAATGACCTTCTCCCAATGCTCCACAGTCTAGGTTTCATCGCTTCGGCACCACGTTTGCCTGTTACGAGCATTTGCACCACCAATGAGTTATTGACTTCGAAGAGGACGTCCTTCGTCACGTACAAGAGAGTCACAGCACAAGTAATCGAAACATTACCCATGTCACGTACTTCTGTATCACACAGATCAGAACTCATTCTCTCCGCTGTGTGCGTACCGTGACCTGGGAGATTAGAAAGCGATCTGATCTTAAGCGATTTTACATCCAAACATGGACCTGATGAGTCAAAATGGTCAAGTAATGTGAACTTGCAGAGTACCCACGAGGCCTGTGGAATACCACGATGTCGCTGCCCAAGTTATCACCGAACCCCTGCCATGTTTGACACATGCGACGTTAACTCGGCCAGAAGTTGGAATAGAAAAGTCCTCTCTATAAACCCTAGAAGCCTGAAACAGGAATTTTAAATTTGTCTCTATTTTCTCGAAAAAATCTATCTTGTGTTTATACAACACTTTTATATTATTTTAGTTCCCATCAGTACGTAGGCTTTACCATAGGACCTTCATCAAGAACATACAGTACAATACCAATGTTGCCTTCACCATTAATAAACTCTATCAAAATTTCCCTCTCTTCAGTACTGTTTACCGACTTGTAAAATGGACCGAACTCCACAACTTAATTTTCAGCTTTCAGTAGTGGACGGAGCAACATGTTATGCTGACGATTCGCCTAGTGCAGTGATCGTCAAACTTCTTTGTTCAAGAGCCAAAACTGATTTTGTGGGGCGGCACATCAGGCCGATCTTACTATTTATTGGTATCCTACTTTAATTAGCACGTAATGAGCCCGTAATAGACTAATATAGTAAGAACGCGACAAGTTTGCCTCCGACCCCTAAGTATTGATCGTTAAAAATTGTCGCCACTCGGAACACTTTGGGTCGATTGTTCTATTGCAGATTGCTGCCACCCTCAGCGACCCCAAAGCGATGGCACTATAAATCCTTGAGGGGGGGCACTGTTGTGTTGTCTGCCTCAGCTGATGATTTATTGATTAATATTAGTAACTGTACTTACGTTGAAGTGCTTTATATAGTGTAAGACATGATCAAAAATCGTTACTAAGAGTTTTGAATGTCATCTTATTTCTATTCGTTGCGTCATACTAGAACAGCCTTGATTTAACTTCATATTCGTTGCTGCAAATGTGTACCGCATTTGAAGACGACCGTCTCTATAATTTGCATCCATAAATTCGTATCACTTCCTTCCGAAATTTATGTCGTTGTAGATACGAGCCACATACGCCTATAAGTAGTCACCACTGGAAGACAAACAATGAAACGTTCCCCCTGTCATATCCTCTAAACCAGTGGTTCCAAACAGGTGGTCCGCGGACCCACAGGGGTCCGTGAGCTATGCTAGAGGGGTCCGCAAGATGCTATTAGAATAAAAAATATACTAAATGTATTTCGTATGACAACAGATTTTTTGTTTTGGCCGCTTCCTGCATGAGCAGAGCTTCAGCGAACACTAACTTCTACGTCTAGCGTCTTCCTAGAGCCAACTGACACTAACACACTCTAGTGCAAAACTAGAATCAGATAGAGACAAATAGTTGTGCTGTATGCCGTTAGACTGATCGTGCTGCCTTTTTGCAGCTGACAACTGTCAGTCACTTTACACAGAAACTCGCATTTCAGACGACAATCGGCCATTGTTAATTTATTGCCAGTGGTTTCACAGACCGTGTTGTTTACAAAGTCAATATTCTGTATTAAAACAGTAGTGTTTGTAAAGCGTTGTTTTTCGCGGAAGCTACAGTTCGCGTAGTTAAAAATGGACCATTGGTTAAAAAGTGGTTCTTTAAAACGAGAAAGGTCTATAGATGAAGAGGAAGATAATGCATTTGATGTTCAAGCATTTAAGTCAGTGACTCTCGATCTGAAGTTGTCAGTGTCCATTGAGCCTAAATCGTCGGCGTCCCTTAAACCTAACTCTTCCAAGATCAGTGTTAGGCTTACTGGAAAAATTAGAAAATATAACTCTGATTACTTGAAAATCAGTTTTACGTTCACTGGACCTGAGCAACAGCCTAAACCTCAATGTGTAATTTGCTATGAAATCCTTTGGAATGAATGTATGAAACCAGCAAAACTCCGGCGCCGTCTCGAAAAAAAGCACTTAGAGTACAAAAGTAAGTCAATACTAGATTTTTTCAAAAAATAAAAAAAAATAGGAGAGTTGAAATCATCTCGTAAAACAGTTACCAAACACTGTGGTGCAAATGTAAATGAAAATGCAACCAGTGCGTCTTACGAGGTGGCTCAGCTTCTTGCTAAAAACGGTAAAAACCACACAATTGCTGAGGAACCTGTACTGCCATCAGCAATAATAATTTGCAAGAGAATATTATGTGATGCAGCTGCTAAGGTAATAGAAACTGTCTCGCTCTCAAATAATACTGTTCAAAGACGAATTACTGATATGGCAGTTTACATCGAAGAAACATTGCTGGTTAGACTTTGCGTGAGTGACATGTACGTTCTACAATCGGATGAAAGCACAGAAATATAAAAAAAACCTATATGTTCGTTTTCACGCGATTTTTTTGGGAGGACCAAGCGTTCGAAATGGTTCAAATGGCTCTGAGCACTATCGGACTCAACTTCTGTGGTCATAAGTCCCCTAGAACTTAGAACTACTTAAACCTAACTAACCTAAGTACATCACACACATCCATGCCCGAGGCAGGATTCGAACCTGCGACCTTAGCGATCATGCGGTTCCAGACTGTAGCGCCTTTAACCGCTCGGCCACTCCGGCCGGCACCAAGCGTTCGAAGATTGTATTTTTTCATGCCAACTGCTACATACAACAGCAGACGATATTTTTATTGCACTAAACAATTATCTCAATGAACACGATGTCACCTGGAAAAAATGTGTAGGCTTGTCGACGGATGGAGAAAATTCAATGGGTGGAAAAAAAACAACAACAAGACTTCTAGCTCGTATCAAAGCAGTAGCCCGCGAGGTGAAATGGACTCACTGTTGTATCCATAGTGAAGTCTTAGTAGCCAAAAGATTGCCTGAACCTTTGAAAAAGATACTTAACGAAGTAGTTCAAATCATCAACCACATTGAAACTCGACATCTGCAATCCAAATTATTTTCTTTGTTGTATAAAGAGATCGGCCGTGAGCATGAGCAATTTCTTATTCATACGGTAGTAAGATGGCTTTCTCGAGGTAGGATCTTGTCAAGATTTTTTGAACTTAGAGACGAGGTTCGTCTCTTCCTTCTTGACACAAAGTACGCGGATTTTCTCACTAACTTCAGTTGCGTACTTAGCTGATGTGTTTGAACACTTGAACATGTTAAACTTGAGATTAGAAGGAAAAAATGTAGACATGTTCAAAGTTGAGGATAAGATTAGTGCTAGGTCAAAAAGTATCAGATCTGAGCGCCAAGGATCGAAAACGAGTCACTAACTAACTTTTCTACTTTAAAAAAATCCTTGGATTCATCAGAGGAGAGTTTGCCTGACCAGATAAAGATCAATGTAGCCGAGCATCTATGCAGCCTAGCCACCACTTTTAGGGAGTATTTCCCTGAAACTGACCCTGACGACAGATGGATTCGAAATCCCTTCAGCTGTGAAGAAATAGACAAAATCCAAGGCCTCACTGAAGAAGAGCATGATCAACTGGTGGATCTGTCCAGCTGTGGTACGATGATAAACATTTTCATCAGTGAGAAAATTACAGACTTCTGGGCATCAGTATGCAAGGACTACAAGAAATTTGGAGATAAGGCAATGAAAAAGATCCTTCCATTTGGAACCACATATCGGTGTGAGCAAGCATTTTCTTCCGTGTGTTTCATGAAAAACAAATATAGGAATCGGCTCGACGTGCGGTCGGATTTCAGAGTGAAAGTTTCAAGTTTGGAACCTAATATTTCAGAAATAATGGACTCAAAGGTCAGGCTGAACTCATCTCATTATGAACTGAAAATTAAAACTAATTGTATACTGATGGAGTACTCTTTTGTGAGTGCATTTTTTCAAATTAATAATACCTTGTATGAAATTAGCGTTTTCTTATTTTTCACACATGTCTACTCAATGCAATCTCAAGTGTAGTACACTTGAAAGACCAATACACCCAGTTTTAATTTTTTCCTGTCATCTTCAGTTGATACTCAATTTTTTTTAAGAACTTTGCTATACTAAACACCTAGATTTGAAGACAAAGATTTTGAGCAACAATCAAAAATTTAACAATAACAATTATGGCTAAATTGAAAAGTTTTAAGCTCAATATTTTTTCAACAATGAATATGTCAATGTTTTTTCATAAGTACCAAAAATAGAAAACGTATAAAAAGACTCTTAATTTGGCTCTTTAGGTACTTGATACTGTGATATGACAAGGTACCAATAATGCTCGATGAGGGGGTCCTCGAGAAAATTTTGTTGGGAACCCGTGCATTAAACTATTCATACCATTCAATAGTAGTGTAATTCTTCATCATACTCACTCAGGATGGCAATGTCATCAGTGAATCTTACCATTGATATCCTTTCACCCTCCCACTCTTGAACCTTTCTTTTACTTATTCGTTGCTTCTTCAATGAACAGATTGAGCAGCAGGTGCGAAAGACTACATCCCAGACTTACACCCTTTTCAATCCGCGCACTTCGTTGTTGGTCTTCCACTTTTATTATTGCCTCTTGGTTCTTGTACACATTATATATCACCCGTCTTCTCTGTAACTTACCACTATTTGTCTCAGAATTTCGGTCACTCTGCTCCATAGACATAGTCGAATGCTTTTTCCAGGTCGACAGTTCCAATGTATGCGGGCTGATTTTTCTTCAGTCTTACGTCCATTATCAGCCGCAACTTCAGAGCTACCTCTCTGGTACCTCCACCTGTCCTAATGCCAAATTCATCGTCATGTAACTGTTCTGCAATTTTCTTTTCCTTTCTCCTGAACATTAATCTTGTCAGCAACTTCAATGCATGAGCTGTTAGGCTGATTGTACGGTAATTCTCGCACTATTCTTTTGTTGCCATCTTCTGAATTGTGCAGATGATGTTTTTCCGAAAGTCTGATGGTATGTCACCAGTTTCATATATTCTACACACCAACGTTTTATTGCCACTTCCCTCAATGGTTTTAGAAATTCCTGTGGTTTGTTATCCATCCCTTCTGACTTACTTGATCTTAAGTCGTTCAAAGCTCTTTTAAACTTCGATTCTAATACTGGATCCCCTATTTCTTCTCTGTCGAAAACTATTTCTTCTTCCAACACGTCATGAGACAAGTCCTCCGCTTCCTAGAGCCGTTTTACGTACTTTTTCCACCTGTCCGCTCTCTCCTTTGCATTTAACTGTGGAATTACCATTTCAATCTTACTTTTACCGCCCTTGCTTTTAATTTCACAGACAGGTGTTTTGACTTTTCCTACATGCTGAGTCACTCCCGCCGAAAATCATTTCTTTTTCGATTTCTTCATATTTTTCATGCAGCCATTTCGCTTTAGCATCAGTGCACTTCCTATTCATTTCATTTGTAAGCAACTTGTATCTCTGTATTCCTGGATTGCGCTGAAAATTGTAGTACTTCCTTCTTTCGTCGGTCAGCTGAAGTATTTCTTCTGTTATCCATGGTTTCTTCGCAGTTACCTTCCTCGTATCTACGTTTCTCTTTCCAACTTCTGTAAGTGCCCTTTTCGGAGATGTGAATTCCTCTTCAACTGAACTGCTACCCAATTTATTCATTATCACAGTATTTGCAGCCTTGGAGAGCTTCAAGCCTATCTCTTCATTCCTTAGTTCTTCCGTATCCCATTTCTTTGCGGATTTATTCTTCCCAAATAGTCTCTTAAACTTCAGTGTTGCAGCTATTAAAATGGGTCTGAATGACATGCATAATGGTCCGCTGCAGCCGTATTTGTTCAGGTCACTTATAAACCACCACAACCGGTATCGCAACTTTTGAGTTGCATTTTCTTGTGTAAATATAAATGTTATGTTATAGGTTACAGAATGCTGCTGTGTAGCAGTTGGCGTGGCTAGGTAAAGATTTCACCATTCCTCAATTGAGAGAAGACCACCGTCAAATAATAAAAAGACCATCGTCAATGATGAAAGTCATGTCTTTGTTGAATTGCGAAGTGTACACCGTCCGATTAAAATATGTTCTTGGAAAGATACAAACCGCCCATCATCATTACTAAATTGGGATCTCACCGTACGCCTTCCAATCCAGTATCTGATTTCGGAATCTCTGTCTGACCCTAATGTAATCTTACAGAAATCTTTCCGTATCTCCCAGCCTTTTCCGAGTATACCTCCTCCTCTTGTAGTTCTTGAATAGAGTAGTTGCTCTAGCTAAAATGTGTTGCAGAGCTCACTTAGTCTTTATCCTCTCTCATTCCTAGTGCCAAGCCCATATTCTGCCTCGACCATTTCGCCTGCTTCCTCCTCTACAACCGAATTCCAGTCCTCAGTGGCTATAAGATTTTCATCCTCATTTACGTTCTGAATTTTCTTTTCACTATCCTATTGTTTGAAATGTTTTTTATTCCAGTCTTTGATCAAATTATAAATTTCTTCGACGTTGATTGGTTTCAGTCAGTTATGACCATCTTCAGATTGTTCTACACTATGTCCTCATGTGATAGAGCCTTACCTCTTCATCCTCTGCCTGCGGCGTTGGCGTGTGGTGTTGATTTGCCGTCGATTTTAATGAGAACAACTCGATCACTGGTCTGTTCACAGTGACTAGATCTCTGCCTTACCTTCCTATTCATAAAGAATCCTACTCTCATTGTAACATTTTCTGCTGCTGTCGATATTACGCTCTACTGGTCTGGCCAGAAATCCTTGTCTTCCTTCTGTTTCACATTACTGACTTCCACTATATCTAGATTGAGCCTTTGTATTTCCCTTTACAGATTTTCTAGCTTTCCTACCACGTTCAAACTTTCAACTTTCCACGCTCAGGCTACTGGAAGGTTATCCTTTCGTTGATTATTCAGTTGTTTTCTCATTGTCACCTCCCTCTTGGCAGTCACTCTCTGAGATCCGAGTGGGGGGCCTATTTCCGAATCTTTTGCCAATGATGAGACCATCGTGACTCTTTTTCAGTTACAGGCCACATGTGCTGTTGATACCTGTTACGTGTCTTCAATCCAGTGGTTTCCTTCTGCATTCTCATGTCGTTGATTATTTCTAATTTGTCCGCCTTTTAGTGCCAGTTTCCCACACCAAGGGCAAGAGAATGCCCTGAATGTCTGTCCGCTCTTCCACCCTCTTTGACAAAGCCGATGGCAGAACTAGGGTGGTTTGTTATACTGGTAGTCTTCTGCTGACACTGCTGATGGTTTTCATTCGAAATTTAAACACTGGCAAGGTTCGAATCCGGGACTGAGAATGTTTTCAGAGCCAGCCGAAGACGCTGCCACTAAACAACGGGTGCGCGAGATATGACGTCATGAACATTGTGACCTATGAAAAAGTGGCTTTTGCTGATAACGTAGTGCGAATTACGCAGACTGTGTGCAACCAAAGTTTCATAAAGACAGAACTTAGTAGTTTCCAATAGACTTTATGAGAAACTTTAAACCTACGCTAAATATTTATTACTTATTTTCTAATGTAAAATATATTAACACATTAATTCATTTGTAAAGTAGTCGAACTTCTGAAGCAGTTTCACACATGGGAGTTCGGTTGTTCAAATTACTCGACTCCTACAAATACATGATGGTAGCCATTTGTGAGGATATGAAGCGGAATGACGGTATAGGCTCAGTCGTAGGTAAAGAAGATGACAGACTTTGGCTCATTTCTAAAACATTGAGAAAATGCAGTCAATGTACAAAGGAGACTGCTTAAAGACATTTGTGCTTCCCATCCAAATATACTGCTCAGGCTTGAGGGACACGCACCAATTGCGACTTGGAATACTGAATGTACAAAGGAAATTTTCAAAGTTCGTTTCGTCAGTGTTTCAGGAGAAGATGGTACACCAGGTGACAAACAAATGCCATAGATATCTACACCCGTTGCTAGTTCAACAACGGAAGGAGCGTCAACGGAGGAGGAAAGAAGCATACCCAGAGGGCTAAGGAAAAGAGAGTAGCAGCACATCGGCGAGCCCGAAGTTTTTCGAGGTCACACCACGACGGCAGATGGACAAGTATTGACAGCGTGGTTGCTAATGGAAGTGCGCGTTGTTATATGGTGTGAATAAGCACATGGGACTAGAGTATCTATCAAGAAAAAAAAAAAGGTTCAAATGGCTCTGAGCGCTATGGGACTTAACATCTGAGGTCATCAGTCCCCTAGAACTTAGAACTACTTAAACCTAACTAACCTAAGGACATCACACCCTGGGTTCGAACATGCGACCGTAGCGGTCGCGCGGTTCCATACTGTAGCGCCTAGAGCCACTCGGCCACCCAGGCCGGCAGAGTGTCCATCATCCGTGAACGCATATAGACCATGTATGATGAAGTGGTCATGTCTTGTCAAATAGTTGGGCGCAGGTATTACGTGTTCAGAGATGGAACACAAAGTGTGGAGGATGAAGGTAGGAGTGAACGCTCCTCAATATCCGTGAGTGAAACAACATGACTAGGGTACAGGAAATGGGGAAAGTTGTGCGACAATGCATTACAACGCAGGGCATCGAGTTTTACCAGAGTGATTTCTTCAAACTGGCTGCATGCTATGGCAAATGTCTCAATGAAATGGGCTAATATGTCGAAATCTGGTTTAAGGGTCATGACGGTTCATGATGCCGTGTTGTATTTGTTTGCAATAAAGTTCCCGTGTGAAAAACAGTGATGAAACTTACTTTCGGAACGTCACTTGCGTATAAAGGCAGTCCAAATACTCACAGGTTCGTTTCCGTGACGGGAGAGCGCCGCAGCAATGTTGAAACACCTGATCTGGCAGGGGCTTGATCACAGACAATACGATGCCGCAAAAACAGTCTTTCAGATTTTCAGAATTCATTATTAAGTGAGGAAACTAGAAACAGACTACAGCCGCCTACGTATCGCAGCCATTGGGACTACCAAGACGATATTAACACAACCGGGGCGTGCACGGAGCCCTTTAAATAGTCAGTCATCCCGGAGGACGGAACGGGAAGAAATCCTGTTATGTGATGAGTGGGACGTATCCTCGCCATGTTCTTCACAATGGTTTGCAAAACATAGGTGTAGATGTATTGGATTCTCACCGTAAGCAATCATTCATGGTCTGCTGTCCTAATGATTTCTGTGTTGTGATATAGCCAGTTTGCACCTACTTCTAATTCTTCTAATTCCTATAGACAAACACAACAAGTCAGCGTACAATGTATAACGGTGGATGCTTTGTACTATTACTGTACATTCCATTTGCTTTCGCAGTGGTAAATCGAGTGAGAGAAAAATCATTGCCTGTACGCATCTGCACCAGAGCTTTTCCAGAGACGCCTGGTGTAACCAGTGTAATCGTTCTGCTTCTCTAAACTTCCTCAATAACGTTGTGCGAAAACAGTATCTACTTTCTCCTGTGGTTTCCCGTCTATGTTTAGGGAGCAATTCCCTAACGGTGTCGTACTGATCGAACTGATAGCCAACAGATCTGGCAGCACGCCTCCAAATTTCTCGAATCTCTTAGTACAAACCGAGAAGATGGGGACCCCTTGCGCTAAATACTCATTTCTCTTAAAACTCATTTCAGGTTTGGCCTTGTAAGGTTTACAAATGTCAGTCTATTGAATCTAGACACTTATCCAGATATCTAATAGAAAAAAGTCAAACACAATGTATTTTCCCTTCTTTGATTTAGAACTAAGAGCTCTTTCGTATAGATGAGAATAAAATTAATGGTAACAATCAACAGTAAAAGCTATCTGTCTTTCCCAGCAATATCGGTAACTTCATGACAGGTTAAAAATGTTGCAAGACCAAGATTAATCCGGGCTTTTGTCTTTCATGGACAGTTAAAAAAATTAATATCCTACAAAAACAGAACGCCGGTTGTAAGTTAAGTGAAACGAAAATATCCTGAAACTTTTATTTCACTTGAGACGCTGTAACCATATGAGCCATTCGGGCGTGCACAAGAACCGACTCAAACTTTCATCCTGTTCGTACCTATTTGACCTGCTTTCCCAAACTGCATACGAGTGATCGCAAACTTCAAATTACCACGTAGTCCACTTTCTTATTTTGATGCCGCGCGGGATTAGACGAGCGGTCTAAGGGCGCTGCAGTCATGGACTGTGCGGCTGGTCCCGGTGGAGGTTCGAGTCCTCCCTCGGGCATGGGTGTGTGTGTTTGTCCTTAGGTTAATTTAGGTTAAGTAGTATGTAAGTTTAGGGACTCATGACTTTAGCAGTTAAGTCCCATAAGATTTCACACACATTTGAACATTTATTTATTTTTTTTATTCACCTGCAACATGTGCTTCAAATTTGAAGCTTGTTCACAAGTAGAGAACAAACACAGGTGAAAATAAATTTATATCAAACCACTTTATAGTGACCATATGTAACATCACAACCGGACTACGATGGTGTAGTATTAACATCATACGTTGCAGACGATGTGGTCTGACTATTGAGAAGGCCACAAAGAGTACTGAATACCCTTCTTCAGTATTTCACAGGAAACAGCGTCGTGTGCGTGGAAACTTTTTTATATCTTACACAGATTATTTATGCATTTCAATACTTTTTTAAGTTTGCATCATTTTATCTAGGATGTCAATGTTAATTATTCACAATTAATTTTGGAACAACAAAAATTTGAAGTACACGCTTTTTTCTTTGATACATTGCTTTTGGTGCACGGAGGTAAATAGTCCACTGAAATCAATATCCGCGGACATGCAACATATTATTTTTGAAACACGACAAATTTTCTCTTCACCACACATAATTTCAAGATTAATAATGAAGGAGAATTAAGCTGATAAGTACGCATAAGAATTCCAAGAACAAAGAAGTTTTCAATCTTTTCGTGTATATTTTCTTTTCTGTTTACGGTATTAGTGTGATCAGTACAATAAAACAGTGCCTGTGCTCCTGACCTAGCATTTAGATATGTAATTTTAAGTAGTGTACATATGACAACCAGAATAACCAAAAAAATAACATTCACACGAAAAATGTGTCAGAATCCAAAGTTGATTATTTTCTAGGGGGACATGCTGGTGGTAAAATTAGCCCCCTGGGGGTTGGTGGAAGGCAACTTTAAAATTTCAATTGGGAACCCCCATTTTTTAATGCACAATCAGATTCTATATAAAAGCTACGTACATTTTGTCTTAAACGTTTGTTTTGATTCTTTGTAGTTGGCGCTGTAATTCAAGAAAGTCCATGTTCTTATTTTTGCGTGGCAAATCGTTACGGATATATGAAAAATAATTGTTTACTTCATAAAGTTTGATTCGCTAAAACTAAAACTCTCCCTCTCTTCCCATACGATGGGCTTTGAGAGAGAGGAATCAGAGTTTTACAAATGTTGACCCAAATATTAATCTGAGGAAAAAATTAATATTTGAGTCAACATTTGCAAGACTCTAATTCTTCTCTCTCAAACGCCACCCTATGGCGAAAGAGGGAGAGTTTTAGTTCTAGCGAATCAAAAGTTTACAAAGTAAATAGGCTAAGTATTTTTTATTTATCCGTCACCATTTTCCACGCAAAAATGAGAACCGGATTTTCTTCAATTACAGCGCCAACTATAAAGAAACAAAACAAATGTTTACGACAAAATGTACGTATTTTTTATGTACAATCTCAGTCTGCAATAAAAAATGGTGGTTCCCATGTGAAATTTGAAAGTTTCCACCGGACCCACCCCCAGGGAATGGGGGTTGCGGGCTAATTTTAGCACCAGCAGCTGTCTCCCTAGAAAATAATCAACTTTGGATTCTACACATTTTTTTGTGTGAAGCTTATTTTTCGAGTTATTCTGGTTGGTGAACTTAAAATTTACACCCTGTTTACTATATGGACGATGTAATATATTTAATTACCTCGCACGCACTTCGCTTTTCAGGAATATTTAAATAAATTTTTATTCAGCTGGAATTAATTTATTATTTTTTAGGGTAGAGTACATTCATCTTTTTTTTTGCTGAAATGTCAGGTTATTACTATTAATTTGAGTATTAATGTCAAATGGGCTCTGTAATTCCACTTAGACCGAGCGAGGTGGCGCAGTGGTTAGCACACTGGACTCGCATTTGGGAGGACGAAGGTTCAAACCCACCTGCGGGCATCCTGATTAGGTTTTTGGTGATTTCCCTAAATGGCTTCAGGAAATGCCGGGATGGTTCCCTTGAAAGGGCATAACCGACTTCCGTCCCCGTTCTTCCCTAATCCGATGGGACCGATGACCTAGCTGTTTGGTCCCCTGCCCTAAATCAACTAACCAGCCATTCCACATATCTAAACGAGATTACGACTCAAGCCAGTTGCTGTTGCGTCTGTTGTTATATTTTTTGTCGAGCTACCAAGACAGTTTATGTGCTCCACTGGAAAGTTAACAAAGTGAAGTCCTTCAAGTGACTGAAATTTATATTAAAGCCTTGCGTATAGATTTATTATGTAGAAAGCATAAAGAAAGTCATTCCTCTTCTCTTGGAAATAGACCTAAGAAGGAGCTGAAACGCTGCCACGTACTCTACACAATCTCTGCTCGGAAGGAGAGGATTCCACGCCTTTTTCTCCTTCTGAATTCACTCGCTCCATTTTCTTCGGCTTTCATTCCGAAGCAATACAATCCCTTTCGCACGGCTGCCGCGCCAGTTAAAATAAAAATGACGCGCGGCGATATTGCGCGAAGCAGCGGTCGAGGACGAGGGCGCCATATGTGCGTGGTGGGGCGCTTGGGTCTAGAGCCAATCCCGCGGAAAGTTTTGTGGGTCAGTCAGTATCTCGCAGCTCGCGCCTCGCCAAATAAACAGCGTTAGCGCTGCCGTGCGCCGCGTCGGGAAGTTTCTGCCGCCATTACTGGGGTAATGCTGGCGTTGCCGCAAAAGCTCTGCTTCACGGACAAACCTAATTCTCATTACTTCTACTATTAACACTCGAGGAGTTTTTGGAAACACTGCCTGATTGCTCTTTCACTGTAACATCTGTCACAGGCAATTACATAATACCGAACTAACGGAGATAGGAGAGTTCTCGGATTTATTTTTAATGCTGTAACTACAGTATTGCATGTCCTAGCTGCATCTGACTCGCCGAATATGCAAGTCCTAGCTTTCGACGACAGCTATCACTGGTTTTGTCAGGAAAACAGGTGACTGTCAGAGAAAGTATAGATTCACACGGATGTAAATAATGTCATAGTGCTAACTGCAGCTAGAGATTACGTTGGCACCAACTGGGGTTAGGAAAACCGACCGGTTAAAACCGATCCTGATATTTTATTTCTTAATAACCGGTGCCTTTCCGTACTTCTTTGGTCTCGTTTATAACAAATGTGTGTGAAATCTTAAGGGACTTAACTGCTAAGGTCATCAGTCCCTAATCTTACACTCTACTTAACCTATATTATCCTAGGGTCAAACACACACACCCATGCCCGAGGGAGGACTCGAACCTCCGCCGGGACCAGCCGCAAAATCCATGACTGCAGCGCCTGAGACCGCTCGACCAATCCCACGCGGCCATTTGTAACAGGTGTTTATTTCTTACTAACAACCAAGTGAAAGAACAAAATATGGTTTAGCCACAACAACAACGCCAAAATTATCTTTTTTAATATTTTTTTAAAAAAGTAAACGAGTTTTTTTATTCGTAAAATTTCAATAGCAATGAAATATTGCTTTACTATAGAAAATGTGAAAGGCGGTCTGTGCTATTTTAGTAATAATGCCGACAGAAACGAGCAACAAACACACGGTATAAGAGCTGGTAGAGCACTGCTGAGACAAAAATGTACCTTTTATCACGTGGCGTTACCTATTATTGGACGGTACGCGTGAACATGGAGTGTGCATGACCTTGAACTGTCTGGTCTATATGGTAGTTTGTCACTGTTGTCGTTGGACATCAGTTGTATTTCAGAATCGCGCCATTCCTAGTCTGTAAGTATTTAGGAAGTGCAGTTCCAATGACGTGGATACTTCATTTGCTTTAAAATACTAAGAACGGGAGGAGCCGCCACAAACTTGCGACATCATATAAGGAGAAATCTTCAAACAGAACAGTTCATGCATAGTAAAAATAGCAGGTCGCTGATTCGTTGTATGTGTGTACATGATATAGCTGTATCTGATGGCACCTCTTCAAAATGGACAATTTAATATCAAAAATAGTTCTCCAACCTCAGTTCTCACCCTTTATCGCAGGCTGTTCGTAATGCCCAAATAGTGGCGTGGTTCTCGATTACGACATGATTTTTCAGCAGGGTTCCAAGAAATTAGAATCAGTAGGAGGATACTGATGATTTTTTGTAATAGTCAACAATTTAACTGTTTCAGAGCAGAGCAGCGAATGGTGGACGGACTTTGTTTTCCTTAATTTGTTTATTTAGTTTAATATTTTGTAACTTGAAACTGATGGATTTTTCAGACATTGTTAGATTTCTACGTCTACTACAGGAAGTGATGGGGATAAAAAAATGGTAACTTCGGTTACTTGAGAAGCCGATTATTTTCAGCGCTCTTAACACTCAGGTTAAATGGCCGTGGAAAAACCGATACAACCAAAACCGTTCGTTTCAGCGGTAACCGCCATCCCTAGCACCAACAGAGGAACATCACTCGCAGCGTCTTATGACAAGTAACAGAAGACATGCGCACCGACCGACACAAACTGGACATGTGTAGGAGTTTTGGCCAGCCGACCGATCGACTTTTCCTGTATGGCTGTCGGTTGGATATAACCAGTCGACAGCCGACCACCCCCGCGCCATCCCCACGTCACCTGATAAATTATACCGTGCATAGCGCTGCCGTGCCAACGCCCGACAAAAGTTCGTCTTCTCTCACTGCTCCTGGTATTAAATGCTGTTCTAATATACGCGAACATGACAGAGACCAAGGTGGACAAAACTTTAATGATAGGACGCACGGGGTAGCCGCGGTGTCTATGGCGCTTTGTCATGGTCCATGCGGCTCCCCACGTCGGAGGTTCGAGCCCTCCCTCGGGCATGGGTGTGTGTTTTGTCCATATGGTAAGTTACTTTAAGTTAGATTAAGTAGTGTGTATGCTTAGGGACCGATGACCTCAGCAGTTTGGTCCCATAAGACCTTATCACAAATTCCCAAATTTTAATGATAGTTTCGAGAGGAATTTGAAGACTGCAGAGGTTTGTGAGACACGTCGTGTGACGAGTACAACGATAGAAAGGCAAGAAATAAAGCTCTTGTTTCATTTTCACCTTTTTCATAATGGTTTCACGTGGCACACCGATAGAGTAAAAGGTATACTTTTTACGACTGAATGACAGTCGAACTTATATATTTTGATTTTTCCAATTTTTCCAGTACTTAACGGAAATGAAATACAGATTAGAGTTCAAATTGCTTTTCCGAAAAGTATCGGAAATAAAACTTAAAGATCGAAATGTAGACAGTCGATAGACTTACACTTCGTGTTAGAAGCGTTAAAAAATGTCCAGCCATAGCCAAGCCTTCTGAAGAGTAAAGTGTAGAATTTTTTTTACAGTTGTAACAGTTGCTGAATGCTTCATTTCTAATGTTTCTGTATTTGTTTTTGAGCATATGGCATGGTTGGCCGGGAGGCCTCATTCGGGGAAGTTCGGCGTCCAAGTGCAAGTTTTATTTCAGTCGACGCCGCATTCGGCGGCTTACGTGCCGGCGATGAGGATGGAATGATGAAGAGGACAACACAACACCTTGTCCATGAGCGGAGAAAATCTCCAACCCGGCGGGGAATCGAACCCAGGCCGGCCGGTGTGGCCGAGCGGTTCTAGGCGCTTCAATCTGGAACCGCGCGACCCCTACAGTCGCAGGTTCGAATCCTGCCTCGGGCACGGATGTGTGTGATGTCCTTAGGGTAGTTAGGTTTAAGTAGTTCTAGGGGACTGATGACCTCAGATGTTAAGTCCCAAGTGCTCAGAGCCATTTGAACCATTCGAACCCGGGCCCGCTTGCATGGGAGACGAGCACGTTACCACACAGCTAAACAGGCGGACTATGTGTCTTCCACACAGCTAAACAGGCGGACTGTGTGTCTTTTGTATTTATTAGGTGAAGTGTGCCACCACCATTTGTGCTCTTCCTTCTTTTAATTAGAAGTGAATTCGTTAAACTTATGGGTGGACATAATTCATTCTACAGATACAAATTAATAACGTTTACATGAACATCTTTAATGACTTTATTTATTTTACATTACCATGATATATTTCCTCGGGCAACTATAACCATGTTGGAGGTTTCAGGTATTATTTCAGATGATAACTGTGGGAATACAACTGCACTGATTTTGAGAACCTTGTAACTTAAGCCAGTGGGTAGCAACCGTAATGTGACTAATAGTCACTCCTCGTAGTTTACAGCATGACTGTATTCTTTTTCATTAAGAATGGTTTGATGATGTTCAGCAACTCTGAAAAGCATGTTACTTCCATTTTTATTTAGTTACTAAAATGATCAGCTCCCACCTCCTAAATTAACAGACTATCGGTGAACTTCTTTCTTCGCATTAGCCACAGCTTTCATTCGGCCTTATTGCCTTTAAAACAGCCAAGTAAAATACCAGTTTGTGTTACTACGTAAAACTAAGCAGCTTCTCGCTAACATCGATAGGAACAAGGCGATGCTGTTATCGTTGAGTGCAGTCGGTCGGGACTTGTGTAGGCTGCCACGCTCGGCCGATAAATTGGTGCCATGTGTGTGAGCTTTAAGGTATGCCCAGTTGAAAAGGAGACCTACACTTCAGTGGCATCTTATTTAATCCAAGTGGGTGAATGTGTTTGCCTAGAGGTAGTGTGATGGTATTCCCAACTGCACAAACTAAGTTAACGGCTTCTTAGTAATTTGCACGTTTGTGGAGAGCTGTTTCCGCATTTCGTTGTATAATGGATACCTCCAGAAGCGGTTATCAAACATCTTCGCGCAGAAGAGGAGCATGATCCATAAATTTATCGCAGGATGAAAGAGGTGTACAGGGAGTAAGTGTCCAGCAGAGTGCACAATATTCCAGCTGTGTCAGCGTTAGAGGCGCGACGTGTAGTCGTCTAGGACATGACACATCCTGGGCAGATGCTCGTCATCAGCGGTGCCACGATTTAGGCTGTGGAGGACTTCACGCGGATGAATCCTCCGATCACCACATTGCCACTCCTGTTGAACTGTCGACAAGCAAAGGAACTGTGCATTGCATAATTACCCGAAACATTGTTTTGGCAAAGTTTGTGCACAGTGGGCGCCCAAGCATCTATTAGAGACTAGGAAGACAGCTAGAATGGCTGTTTGCCTGACGCTTTGAACATGGAATGGATTTCATTGCTCAGACTGTGGCATGTGGTGCAACGTGGTGTCACCGCTTGGACCCTGCCTCCAAACTGATGAGCAGGGAGAGGGTACATCCCAGCTCATTCCATTCAAAAAATACTCTTTCTGCCCCAAAGGTGTGAAAAGTGATTTCTGCGAAGAAGGACCTCCACTAATCTCCAGGATAACATTGAGTGCAACAGTTAACAATGACCAGTATTGCAACGTATTGAAAGGCTCAAACAGACCCGCAAGAATAAGTGAAAGGGCTCTCCGCTGGGACAGTGCTTTTCCTGGAAAACTCCAGGCAACATGTGCCCAAGAAGACGCTGGATATCACTCAAAAATTTCGACGGGAGGGCCTGAAACATCCTTTTTACAGTCCCGGTATCTCCGTATGTGTCTTTCATATCTTAGACCCCTTAATCTCTAAAATGCAGGATATTGTATAAAAGTGGATCGCTCAGCAACCACACTGACACGATCCACATCCTACTTACGTGATGGGAATGGTGTATCAGTGTCAGCGGAAATTATTCATAGCTGTACTGTTCGACATGAACTATAATTATAATATTGTTACATTACTAGCCATTAAAACTGCTACACCAAGAAGAAATGCAGATGATAAACGGATATTCATTGGACAAATATATTATACTAGAACTGACATGTGATTACATTTTCACGCAATATGGGTGCATAGATCCTGAGAAATCAGTACTTAGAACAACCACCTCTGGCCGCAGCAACGGCCTTGATAGGCCTGGGCATTGAGTCAAACAGAGCTTGGACGGCGTGTACAGGTACAGTGTCCCATGCAGCTTCAACACGATACCACAGTTCATCAAGAGTAGTGACTGGCGTATTGTGACGAGCCAGTTGCTCGGCCACCATTGACCAGACTTTTTCAATTGGTGAGAGATCTGGAGAATGTGCTGGCCAGGGCAGCAGTCGAACATTTTCTGAATCCAGAAAGGCCTGTACAGGACCTGCAACATGCGGTCGTGCATTATCCTGCTGAAATGTAGGGTTTCGCAAGGACCGAATGAAGGGTAGAGCCACGGGTCGTAACACATCTGAAATGTAACGTCCACTGTTCAAAGTGCCGTCAATGCTAACAAGAGGTGACCCAGACGTGTAACCAATGGCACCCCATACCATCACGCCGGGTGATACGCCAGTATGGCGATGACGAATACACGCTTCCAATGTGCGTTCACAGAGATGTCGCCAAACACAGATGCGACCATCATGATGCTGTAAACAGAATCTGGATTCACCCGAAAAATGACGTTTTGCCATTCGTGCATCGAGGTTCGTCGTTGAGTACACCATCACACACGCTCCTGGGTCAAGGGTAACCGAAGCCATGATCTCCGAGATGATAGTCCATGCTGCTGCAAACGTCATCGAACTGTTCGTGCAGATGGTTGTTGTCTTTCAAACGTCCCCATCTGTTGACTCAGGGATCGAGACGTGGATGCACGATCTGTTACAGCCATGCGGATAAGATGCCTGTCATCTCGACTGCTAGCGATACGAGGCCATTGGGATCCAGCACGGCGTTCTGTGCTACCCTCCTGAACCAACTGATTCCATATTGTGCTAACAGTCATTGGATCTCGAACAACGCGAGCAGCAATGTCGCGATACGGTAAACCGCAATCGCGATAGGCTACAATCCGACCTTTATCAAAGTCGGAAACGTGATGGTACGCGTTTCTCCTCCGTACACGAGGCATCACAACAACGTTTCACCAGGCCACGCCGGTCAACTGCTGTTTGTGTATGAGAAATCGGTTGGAAACTTTCCTCATGTCAGCACGTTGTAGGTGTCGCCACCGGCGCCAATCTTGTCTGAATGCTCTGAAAAGCTAATCATTTGCATATCACAGCATCTTCTTCCTGTCGGTTAAATTTGGCGTCTGTAGCACGTCATCTTCGTGGTGTAGCAATTCTAATGTCCAATAGTGTATTAAAATATTTTTACGTAGAACAGTAGTCTCCTTTTCATTTGTGTACATCTTACACAATGCAGTCTCTTGGTATTAATTGACCGCTTCTACTCGCTGGTATGAGTCAGTACCTCATAAGGGTCATTCCCTACTGCTGGAGAAAACACTCCAATTTGGGGTCCGCCGCTCGTGGTCTCGCGGTAGCGTTCTCGCTTCCCGAGCACGGGGTCCCGGGTTCGATTCCCGGCGGGGTCAGGGATTTTCACCTGCCTCGAGATGACTGGGTGTTTGTGTCGTCCTCATCATTTCATCATCATCCAGGAAAGTGGCGAAATTGGACTGAGCAAAGATTGGGAAATTGTACGGGCGCTGATGACCACGCAGTTGAGCGCCCCACAAACCAAACATCATCATCATCATCATCATCCAATTTGGGTGTAATTAATGTAAGTGTGAGCCTTTCAGATTTCATAGAAAACACAGAAATAAAAATTCAGTTTCTCCTTCGTTGTTATGATGTTTTACATGTTCCAAATAGCAACAAGTGACTATTGCCAGACTCTTGATCTCACCATAAGTTCCAAAAAATTGCTCTACGATTACATTACCCGCGATTACTAACAAGCAGACGTATCTAAGGAATACACTTCCATTTTAATCGGCTTTGAATATGTTGTAGTGCAGAGCAAAATACGTCAGACATATTTTTTTATGCATGCCCATAAGGCCGTTAAGGAGGGGAGACATCCCCTTGAAAAGAAAATATGTTTAATATCTCTGAATGAATTCCGTTGAAACGGTAAATCATACAAACAAAGAACTCCAAATAAAAGTTCTATAGTTTTTAGCGGACATTAGAGTGGTGCACCAAGATTTGTCGTAATCCCCTCTCTCCTCCACTATTTTGTTTTTCATTTCGACATTTGTCTAATAGCGAAACGTCTAGCATCGTTAACACCATATTCAGTCACATTTGATGAAGTGGTTTCCAAAGACGCACTTCTCACAGATAAGCTAGATATACCGTTTCATCGCTGTATGCGCGCCCGGTATGTGTCTGCTTCAATCCCAGTTTTCAAGTTGAGTTACCTACTAAATCATTCCCAGATAAATATATTATAAATGGTATTATATGAAATATACATATCTTCTGTTGTATTTGTGTTTTTAATTTTACATTTTGTGTATTTTATTTGTATTCAAGTTGTAACCTTTTAGGAATTTAATTGCGTTATATTTGAAATTCTTCGTAAATTATTGTAACATTATCGTAAATCTATACAATAATGAGGAAGTGCAGAATCGTTCGGGTCAAATTCCTGAATCGCTTTCATTTTGCGCACCAAGCACATACGATAATTGCAGTGGCATGACAGGAGTCTCAAATAGAATGAAAGTTTTTAAAACAATCGTGAACAGGCGCCTCACTTTTGGTGATTTCTGTTCTCTTGCACTATGCATATTTATAAGGTTGACGAATTTGGGAAAAGAAAATTGATTGTGAATGAGAGGTTGAATTTTCGGAATCTTATCTCTTAAATGCAAGTTAACATCGTAATTGTGTAAAATGTTTGAAATATGTTTCAAGAAACTTTTCCACAGTAAAAATGTGTGTAGATCTAATGGCTGAATCATATCGATATTTCGGACATGAATCATTAAAGTATTCACCTGCTTTCCATGTTTACCAATAGTGTTAAATATTCTTTCGTTTTGCTTGGTCCAAGAATGTAGACACAAGACAGGTTTTTCATTCGTATTAAGTATATAAACCTGATCAAACCATTTTATTATCAGCTCCGATCTCAGTTTACCACGTGTAGAAGTGAATATTAGGATACTGTCTGCTTTGTCTAATTCTTTTCCGACTTTTGGTTCGAATTTGCTAATTTTTTTTTTCAAAACTATGAGCAAAGGAGATATTCAATATCCGCTTGCAGGAATAATGAGTTGAAAATATAACTGTGTGTTATGGTGTTCAGGCATTTTGCCAGAATTTCAACTTTTGATGTTCCTGTGAAGGATGTTCACTTTGCATGCATTTCCAAGTTGAAAAATGACTGGTTAGAATTATACACACCGGCCTTTCCAACCGAAACAATTTTCGATTTCATAATCTCGACAAATTCGTAAGGTTTTCCCCTAAATTCTTCTTTAATCGCTATTTGAACTTGAATGATGACTTTATTGAGTTTCCATGAAACATTCCGGTGTCTTGCTTTAGAAATATAAATCCATTTTGAGGAAGAGTTGAACAAACGTTACGATAATTATCATCGACCATCGATTTCAAAACTCACCTCTTCATATCCAGATCATTTATCGGTATTTATTTGTCCACGGCAGTTTGAAATTTATCTAATGCATACTTGGAAATATCTGATAACTTTTCATTTCTCGTCCCGCATGCAGCAAGTTTTGGTTACCATTTATGTCGATCTTCTTTCTTTGTGACCTTTGGTTCTATCGTTTCAAGTTCGTTTTTACCAGGGCAACAAAATGTAACGGCTTTTTTCTTTACACTCAGGGTTTTATGTGACTTTTTTTATCACCTTTTACAGTTTCTTCAATTAACATAGGATCTGAAATAGCATTTTCGTTTTCAAACCTTAGTCTCGGATTTTACATAAATATGTCATTATGAATAGCAGCTTTAATCGCGTCTTCTGTCACACGACTTGTCGGCCGGTCCGCTTAGGTAAAGAGAGGGGAAATCGACTCTTCCTTCTTGCTCCTGTCATGAAATCGTAGTTGTCCCATGTGCTTGGAACGCAAAAGTAAAGTGCATTCAGCTTTTGTTGATCCGAACAATTTTGCACTTCCTTATATTGCAGAGATTTACAATAATGTTACAACAATAATGTACAAACAGTTTTAAATATTATTTAATTAATTCTGAAAAGGTTACTACTTGAAAACAACAAAATACACTGAATGTATAAAGAAAACACAAACACAAGCAAAATATTTTACATTTCAAAAAAATAAATTTTTTTTGTCGATCAATATATGGAGAATAATATTTAGAGCACCAGGGAAAGACTTATTAAACAACCCAACTTGAAAATTGGCACTGAGGCGGACACACATCGCAACACAGACTTTTGATTTTTATAGCTGTTACAGTTTCAATGGTTTCATTCAGAACATTAAATCTAATATTCTTCAAGGGGTGCTTCACCACCATATTGGTACTTATACACACGCCAAAAAGTTTTTCATTACCCCAGTTCCCAGAAACCCTGATGATGTTCGTTGACTGCAGATATTATATCACAGACACAGTCCCTTGACTGTTCAGAGATGTCACTAAACCCGCACAAAGATGTAAACAACCATGCATGAGCAGCGCTAATTAGATGGAGGTGGTGCGACAGTCGATCAGTTCCAGTCCTTCCACCAGGAAGGAGGTACACGGCTCGTGTTGTCTGTAGTTCAACCATGCCAGGCGTCTCCGAGTGAACCGAAACAATGTTGTTCGGACATGGAGGAGATACAGAGAGACAGGAACTGTCGATGACATCCCTCGCTCAGGCCACCCAAGGGCTGCTACTAGTGCAGTGGATGACCGCTACCTACGGATTATGGCACAGAGGAACCCTGACACCAACGCCAACATGTTGAATAATGCTTTTCGTGCAGCCACAGGACGTCGTCTTACGACTCAAACTGTTAGTGATGCGCAACTTCACTACCGACGTCCATGGAGAGATCCAAATTTGCAAGCACGACACCATGCAGCACGGTACAGATGGGCCCAACAACATGCCGAATGGACCGCACAGGATTGGCATCACATTCTCTTCACCGATTAGTGTCGCATATGCCTGCAACCAATCATCGGAGACGTGTTGGGAGGCAACCCGGTCAGGCTGAACGCCTTAGGCACACTGTTAAGCGAGTGCAGCAAGGTGGAGGTTCCCTGATGTTTTGGGGTGGCGGTATGTGGGGCCGACTTACGCCGCTGGTGGTCATGGAAGGCGCGTAACGGCTGTACGATACGTAAATGCCATCATCCGACCGATAGTGCAACCATATCGGCAGCATATTGGCGAGGAATTCGTCTTCATGGACGACGATTCGCGCCGTCATCGTGCAGATCTGGTGAATGACTTCCTTTGGGACAACGACATCGCTCGACTAGAGTAGCCAGCGTGTTTTCCAGACATGAACCCTATCGAAGATGCCTAGGATAGATTGAAAAGGGCTGTTGATGGACGACGTGACCCACCAACCACTCTGAGGGATCTTCCCCGAATCGCGGTTGAGGAGTGGGACAAACAGGACCAACAGTGCCTTGATGAACTTTTGGATAGTATGCCACGACGGATACAGGTATGCATCAACGCAAGAGGACTTGTTACTGGGTATTAGATGTATCGTTGTATACAGCAATCTGGACCACCACCTCTGAAGGTCTCGCTGTATGCTGGTACAACATGCAATGTGTGGTTTTCATGACCAATAAAATGGGCAGAGATGATGTTTACGTTGGTCTCTGTTACAATTTTCTGTACAGGTTCCTGAACTCTCGGAACAGAGGTGATGAAAAGCCTTTTTTTATGTGTGTATAAAAACATGAATCTTATTTTGCTCTACACTCTGACGTATTCAAAGCTAATGAAAACATAAATCTATCTCTTGTGTAGGTTTACTTGTAAGATCTGCAGTGTGTACCTTTTGTCCGAAGAGAGTCACATAATGCTGTTTACAGTGAATCGACGCCAAATTTCCATTCACAGAGTACATAGATCAACATATCCACATTTACGTTTCTCTGTGATTTTCTTAAGCTGCTTAAGGTGATGCGTAGATAGTTTCTTTGAAAACGGCACAGCAAATATTCTATATCCACCTAGTCGCTCCCATTCGTTTTAGCGCTCTGACATTGTCGTTGATGAGGCGTGAATCACTTGCCTCCCAACAAGATTTAGATTAGATATCTTTTCACTGCACTGTCAGATTTCAGATAGATTATATAATGGTAAGACAGAGATTTAGGAACCAGGTTTTAAATTGTAGAAGATTTCCAGGGGCAGATGTGGACTCTGACCACAATATATTGATTATGAACTGTAGATTAAAACTGAAGAAACTGCAAAAAGGTGGCAATTTAAGGAGATGGGACCTGGATAAACTGACCAAACCAGAGGTTGTACAGAGTTATAGGGAGAGCGTAAGGGAACAAGTGGCAGGAATGGGGGAAAGAAATACAGTAGAAGAAGAATGGGTAACTTTGAGGGATGAAGTAGTGAGGGAAGCAGAGGATCAAGTAGGTAAAAAGACGAGGGCTAGTTGAAATCCTTGGGTAACAGAAGAAATATTTAATTTAATTGATGAAAGGAGAAAATATAAAAATGCAGTAAATGAAGCAGGCAAAAAGGAATACCAACGTCTCAAAAATGAGATCGACAGGAAGTGCAAAATGGTTAAGCAGGGATGGCTAGAGGATAAATGTAAGGATGTAGAGGCTTATCTCACTAGGGGTAAGATAGATACTGCCTACAGGAAAATAAAAGAGACCTGTGGAGAAAGGAGAACCACTTGTATGAATATCAAGAGCTCAGATAGAAACCCAGTTCTAAGCAAAGAAGGGAAAGCTGGAGGAGGAAGGAGTATATAGAGGGTGTATACAGGGGCGATGGACTTGAGGACAATATTATGGCAGTGGAAGAGGATGTAGATGAAGATGAAATGGAAGATATGATACTGCGTGAAGAGTTTGAAAGAGCACTGAAAGACCTGAGTGGATACAAGGCCCCGGGAGTAGACAACATTCCATTAGAACTACTGAAGGCCTTGGGAGAACCAGTCTTGACAAAACTCTACCATCTGGTGAGCAAGACGTATGAGACTGCGGAAATACCCACAGACTACAAGAAGAATATAATAATTCCAATCCCAAAGAAAGCAGGTGTTGACAGATGTGAAAATTGCCGAATTATCAGTTTAATAAATCACGGCTGCAAAATACTGACACGAATTCTTTACAGACGAATGGAAAAACTAGTAGAAGCCGACCTTGGGGAAGATCAGTTTGGATTCCGTAGAAATGTTGGAACACGTGAGGCAATACTGACCCTAGGACTTATCTTAGAAGAAAATTAAGGAAAGGCAAACCTACGTTTCTACCATTTGTAGACTAAGAGAAAGCTTTTGACAATGTTGACTGGAATACACTCTTTCAAATTCTGAAGGTGGCAGGGGTAAAATATAGGGAGCAGAAAGCTATTTACAGTCTGTATAGAAACCAAGTGGCAGTTATAAGAGTGGAGGGGCACGAAAGGGAAGCAGTGGTTGGGAAGGGAGTGAGACAGGGTTGTAGCCTCTCCCCAATGTTATTCAATCTGTATATTGAGCAAGCATTGAAGGAAACAAAAGAAAAATTCGGAGTAGGTATTAAAATCCATAGAGAAAAAATAAAAACGTTGAGGTTCGCCGATGACATTGTAATTCTGTCAGAGAAAGCAAAGGACTTGGAAGAGCAGTTGAACGGAATGGATAGTGTCTTGAAAGGACGATATAAGATGAACATCAACAAAAGCAAAACGAGGATAATGGAATGTAGTCGAATTAAGTCGGGTGATGCTGAGGGTATTAGATTAATAAACGAGACACTTAAAGTAGTTAGGGAGTTTTGATATTTGGGGAGCAAAATAACTGATAACGGTCGAAGTAGAGAGGATATAAAATGTAGACGGGCAATGGCAAGGAAAGCGTTTCTGAAGAAGAGAAATTTGGTAACATCGAGTATAGATTTAAGTGGCAGGAAGTCGTTTATGAAAGTATTTGTATGGAGTGTAGCCATGTATGGAAGTGAAACATGGACAATAAATAGTTTAGACCAAAAGAGAATAGAAGCTTACGAAATGTGATGCTACAGAAGAATGCTGAAGATTAGATGGGTAGGTCACATAACTAATGAGGAGGTATTGAATAGAATTGGAAGGAAGAGAAGTTTTTGGCACAACTTGACTAGAAGAAGGGATCGGTTGGTAGGACATGTTCTGAGGCATCAATGTATCACCAATTTAGTATGTGAGGGTAGCGTGGAGGGTAAAAATCGTAGAAGGAGACCAAGAGATGAATACACCAAGCAAATTCAGAAGGATGTAGGTTGCAGCAGGTACTGGGAGATGAAGAAGCTTGCACAGGATAGAGTAGCGTGGAGGGCTGCATCAAACCAGTCTCAGGACTGAAGACCACAACAACAACAACGCTGATAATTGCGTGTATGCAGAGTTCCTCAAAGATACCTCCCTTAAGAGTGATATAATTCACTAAACATGTCTCTTGCATAATGCATGCAATGTTCACGTCATCCTCGCTTGGTTTGAATTAGTTTTTTATTATTTTTAATTTTTTAAAGCGACGTTTGGTTTTGTTTCAAGACGTTATACATGTTGTTGTTGTTGTTGTTGTGGTCTTCAGTCCAGAGACTGGTTTGATGCAGCTCTCCATGCTACTCTATCCTCTGCAAGCTTCTTCATCTCCCAGTACTTACTGCAACCACTCTTATAACTGCCACTTGGTTTCTATACAGACTGTAAAAAGCTTTTCGCTCCCTATATTTTACCCCTGCCACCTTCAGAATTTGAAAGAGTGTATTCCAGTCAACATTGTCAAAAGCTTTCTCTAAGTCTACAAATGCTAGATACGTAGATTTTCCTTTCCTTAATCTTTCTTCTAAGATAAGACCTAGGGTCAGTATTGCCTCACGTGTTCCAACATTTCTACGAAATACAAACTGATCTTCCCCGAGGTCGGCATCTAGCAGTTTTTCCATTTGTCTGTAAAGAATTCGTGTTAGTATTTTGCTGCTGTGACTTATTAAACTGATAGTTCGGTAATTTTCACATCTGTCAACACCTGCTTTCTTTAGGATTGGAATTATTATGTTCTTCTTGAAGTCTGAGAGTATTTCGCCTGTCTCATACATCTTTCTCACCAGATGGTAGAGTTTTGTCAGGGCTGGCTCTCCCAAGGCTGTCAGTAGTTCTAATGGAATGTTGTCTACTCCGGGGTCCTTGTTTCGACTCAGGTCTTTCAGTGCTCTGTCAAATTCTTCACGCATTATCATATCTCCCATTTCATCTTTATCTACATCCTCTTCCATTTCCATAATATTGTCCTCAAGTCCATCGCCCTTGTATACATCCTCTATATACTCCTTCCTCTTTCTGCTTTCCCTTCTTTGCTTAGAACTCGGTTTCCATCTGAGCTCTTGATAATCATACAAGTGGTTCTGCTTTCTCCAAAGGTCTCTTTAATTTTTTTGTAGGCAATATCTATCTTACCCCTAGTGAGATATGCGTCTACATCCTTACATTTGTCCTCTAGCCAACCCTGCTTAGTCATTTTGCACTTCTTGTCGACTCATTTTTGAGACATTTGTATTCCTTTTTGCCTGCTTCATTTACTGCATTTTTATATTTTCTCCTTTCATCAGTTAAATTAAATATTTCTTCTGTTACCCAAGGATTTCAACTAGCCCTCGTCTTTTTACCCACTTGATCCTCTGCTGCCTTCACTACTTCATCCCTCTGAGCTACGCATTCTCCTTCTACTGTATTTCTTTCCCCCATTCCTGTCAATTGTTCTCTTATGCTCTCCCTGAAACTCTATACAACCTCTGGTTTAGCCAGTTTATCCAGTTCCCATCTCCTTAAATTGCGACCTTTTTCCAGTTTCTTCAGTTTTATTCTACAGTTCATAACCAATGGATTGTGGTCAGAGTCCACATCTGCCCCTGGATATGTCTTACAATTGGAAACCTGGTTCCTAAATCTCTGTCTTACCATTATATAATCTATCTGATACCTTCTAGTATCTCCAGGATTCTTCCATGTGTACAACCTTCTTTTATGATTCTTGAATCAAGTGTTAGCTATGACTGAGTTATGCTCTGTGCAAAATTCTACCTGACGGCTTCCTCTTTCATTTCTTAGCCCCAATCCATATTCACCAATTATGTTTCCTTCTCTCCCTTTTCCTACTCACGAATTCCAGTCACCCATGACTATTATTCGTCTCCCTTCACTATCTGAATAATTTATTTTACCTCATCATAGATTTCATCAATGTCTTCAACATCTGCAGAGCTAGTTGGCATATAAATTGTACTACTGTACTAGGCGTGGGCTTCGTGTCTATCTTGGCCACAATAATGCGTTCGCTATGCTGTTTGTAGTAGCTTACCCGCACTCCTATGTTTTTATTCATTATTAAACCTACTCCTGCATTACCCCTATTTGATTTTTTATTTATGACCCTGTGTCACCTGACCAAAAGTCTTGTTCCTCCTGCCACCGAACTTCACTAATTCCCACTATATCTAACTTTAACCTATCCATTTCTCTTTTTAAATTTTCTAACCTACCTGCCCGATTAAGGGATCTGACATTCCACGCTCCGATCCTTAGAACGCCAGTTTTCTTTCTCTTGATGACGACGTCCTCTTCACTAGTCCTCGCCCGAAGATCCGAATGGGGGACTATTTTACTTCCGTAATAGTTTACCCAAGAGGAACGCCATCATCATTTAACCATACAGTAAAGCTGCATGCCATCGGGAAAAATTACGGTTGTAGTTTCCCCTTGCTTTCAGCCATTCGCAGTACCAGCACAGCAAGGCCGTTTTGGTTAGTGTTACAAGACCAGATCAGTCAGTCATTCAGACTGTTGCTCCTGAAACTACTGAAAAGGCTGCTGCCCCTCTTCAGGAACCACACGTTTGTCTGGCCTCTCAACAGATACCCCTCCGTTGTGGTTGCACCTACGGTACGGCCATCTGTTACGGTGAGGCACGCAAGCCTCCCCATCTACATCTACATCTACATCTATACTCCGCGAGCCACCTTACGGTGTGTGGCGGAGGGTACTTATTGTACCACTATCTGATCCCCCCTTCCCTGTTCCATTCACGAATTGTGCGTGGGAAGAACGACTGCTTGTAAGTCTCCGTATTTGCTCTAATTTCTCGGATCTTTTCGTTGTGATCATTACGCGAGATATATGTGGGCGGTAGTAATATGTTGCCCATCTCTTCCCGGAATGTGCTCTCTCGTAATTTCGATAATAAACCTCTCCGTATTGCGTAACGCCTTTCTTGAAGTGTCCGCCACTGGAGCTTGTTCAGCATCTCCGTAACGCTCTCGCGCTGACTAAATGTCCCCATGACGAATCGCGCTGCTTTTCGCTGGATCATGTCTATCTCTTCTATTAATCCAACCTGGTAAGGGTCCCATACTGATGAGCAATACTCAAGAATCGGACGAAAAAGCGTTTTGTAAGCTACTTCTTTCGTCGATGAGTCACATTTTCTTAGAATTCTTCCTATGAATCTCAACCTGGCGCCTGCTTTTCCCACTATTTGTTTTATGTGATCATTCCACTGCAGATCGCTCCGGATAGTAACTCCTAAGTATTTTACGGTCGTTACCGCTTCCAATGATTTACCACCTATGGCATAATCGTACTGGAATGGATTTCTGCCCCTATGTATGCGCATTATATTACATTTATCTACTTTTATGGAAAGCTGCCAGCTGTCGCACCATGCATTAATCCTCTGCAGGTCTTCCTGGAGTATGTACGAGTCTTCTGATGTTGCTACTTTCTTGTAGACAACCGTGTCATCTGCAAATAGCCTCATGGAGCTACCGATGTTGTCAACTAAGTCATTTATGTATATTGTAAACAATAAAGGTCCTATCACGCTTCCTTGCGGTACTCCCGAAATTACCTCTACATCTGCAGATTTTGAACCGTTAAGAATGACATGTTGTGTTCTTTCTTCTAGGAAATCCTGAATGCAATCACAAACCTGGTCCGATATTCCGTAAGCTCGTATTTTTTTCACTAAACGTAAGTGCGGAACCGTATCAAATGCCTTCCTGAAGTCCAGGAATACGGCATCAATCTGCTCGCCAGTGTCTACGGCACTGTGAATTTCTTGGGCAAATAGGGCGAGCTGAGTTTCACATGATCTCTGTTTGCGGAATCGATGTTGGTTATGATGAAGGAGATTTGTATTATCTAAGAACGTCATAATACGAGAACACAAAACATGTTCCATTATTCTACAACAGATTGACGTAAGCGAAATAGGCCTATAATTATTCGCATCTGATTTATGACCCTTCTTGAAAATGGGAACGACCTGCGCTTTCTTCCAGTCGCTAGGTACTTTACGTTCTTCCAGCGATCTACGATAAATTGCTGATAGAAAGGGGGCAAGTTCTTTAGCATAATCACTGTAGAATCTTAAGGGTATCTCGTCTGGTCCGGATGCTTTTCCGCTACTAAGTGATAGCAGTTGTTTTTCAATTCCGATATCGTTTATTTCAATAGTTTCCATTTTGGCGTCCGTGCGACGGCTGAAGTCAGGGACCGTGTTACGATTTTCCGCAGTGAAACAGTTTCGGAACACTGAATTCAGTATTTCTGCCTTTCTTCGGTCGTCCTCTGTTTCGGTGCCATCGTGGTCAACGAGTGACTGAATAGGGGATTTAGATCCGCTTACCGATTTTACATATGACCAAAACTTTTTAGGGTTCTTGTTTAGATTGTTTGCCAATGTTTTATGTTCGAATTCGTTGAATGCTTCTCTCATTGCTCTCTTTACGCTCTTTTTAGCTTCGTTCAGCTTTTCCTTATCAGCTATGATTCGACTACTCTTAAACCTATGATGAAGCTTTCTTTGTTTCCGTAGTACCTTTCGTACATGATTGTTATACCACGGTGGATCTTTCCCCTCGCTTTGGACCTTAGTCGGTACGAACTTATCTAAGGCGTACTGGACGGCAAGGTCCATGGTTCATGAGGGAGGGGGGGGGGGGGGGGGGACGTTATACATATTCATGCAGAACAATGGTGATGCAGACGGGAATCGAAAAGCTGCATACCATTTTTTCTATAAACCAGTATTTAAGGAACCGTCTTTACTCTTCTGTACATTACAAACGACAAATAAGTTGAACATAACACTGGTACTTCCACAAAATGAGCACGCTATAAATATTTCATAGAGCTAATCAGTTTAAACGAAGCCCATTGGTCGCAAAATGCGCCATAGGTTTCAGTAAACTATTGGCCAGAGAAAAAAAGTAAATGAGAAGTTTGGTCTGCAATTTCTCTGTACTTTATAAGCGCAGCATTTCCGTTCTTATCGAAAAGTCTCGCCGTATTACTCCGAAGCTAATAACATGTAGTAAATATGCACATCATACCTTAATGGAATATTTCAAACAAACGGTTTTAGTAAATACAGCTGAATGTCACATAAAATCATATTCTTTAAACAAATTTTAATTAAATACTCCATGGGAAAAATTGCAGTATCGATTGTTGTTTTTAACAGAATTACACGCAGAATTTAACATAATTTGTAGCAAAACATATGAGAGTCACTGAATAATCAATGTGCTTCCGTTTAGGATCAGGTACTTAGGCGTTGTTTACGAATATAAGACTTAATAACCATTTTTGAAGCGATAATGTAACATAGCTTTTTTCTAAATAATCAGTCTGGCCAGGGAGTATGAGAGAGGGAGCAAACAAGTAGAAACGAAATGGAAATGAAGGGAACCGGACAACAATGTTAGTCACATCGTGATATACAGGGTGATTTTGTGATGATGGCAGAGACTTCCAGGGATGAGGGAGAAGCATAAATGTATCAAACTGAGGTAAGGGACCCTGGTACTGAAACGATCGAATCAAAAGTTGTAAGTGAAAATCGTTCTGATGCCTCTGACATTGGAATATATTTACAGATTCTGTTGTTCCTATGATTTTAGGGTAAGCAACATTCAGAGCTGGCATGGAACAAAGCAAGGAAAAACATTCTAGTAAAGATGAGTTCTAACATGCATACCTTAAAAGCAATGAGCACTTGTTCATCTTCGGTACGGTGAAACTCATCACTCCTGCTGAAAAATCTTTGGTTTCCATATTTTTAGAAGAGGCAGCATACACCAAAACGAAGGAAAAATATCCAGTATTTATGAACTCTAAAATGCATACCTTAAGAGCTATGGACACTTTTTCAGTGAAGATAGATGTTTTACAGTACTGAAGATGAAAAAATCCTCATAGATCCTAAGGTATGTATTTTAGAGAACATTTTTACCAGGATTTCATTCTTGTTTTGGTACATACTACCCTCTCTGATAGTTTCCTGCTTACAGTATTAGCAACAATAGTACTGGCATTTGTATTCCAAAGGTCAGTGGTGTCCGAACGATTTTCAATTCCAGACCAGTGTTCCTCACTTCAGACTGATACATTTACCCTCCCGCATCATTCCTGAAAATTTGTAACACCGTCACGGAATCGTCCTCTATGGGAGCCTCAGGTTTCTCCGTGCAATGGATTCATGCTGTACTTACAGGTGTTTCGTTTTTTTGCCCACATTTTCGACTACCTTCCCAGCCCTCTAATTCAAGTGCTGCGAGTTTTGTTCTTACGTGTACACGTTGCTTAGACTCCAATCAGTTGGAGTTCAGTTGGTGAGTACATATAACAGAAAACCTGCAGCACGTGAATGAGACGGCTCGGTCAGTAGTCGAAATATTCTAGAAGAAACGAAACAACTCCGCTTAAAACCCAGAAGTAAACATTAATATAAAGTGCTCCACGAAATTCATTTTATATCGTTTCATTCAAGATGGACTGAGGCTGCCACATGAGATTTTCTAAAATACCTATTCTGCAGCCTTTGACTTGAGGTCGTAACTGAAGCACGGAAGATGAAACATACATTGACCATTTTAATACGCTGGTACAATACAGTAGAAAGACTTTTGTCAAAACGTATCGCATTTTAGAACATTTCCATCAGGACTTCATTGACTGTCAGCATGTATCACATCAACTTACCGGTTACCGGGGAGCCAAGTTTTGGAGTAAAAGACGGCTCCTACCAAGCGCACGTTTCGGTGTATGTGGAACCTATAAGGCGACCACACGTAAGACAATCGCCCGTAGCACGCTAAGAAAGCAAGTAACTGAATTTCCGAAACACTGTCCCTGGAAATCAAATCATCACTATCATCTCCGTTTCCCCTCTATCCAACATCTGGTCGGGTTGTGGTATCAATGATACTTCGCCACTTTACTCGATCTTTCCACCATTCTGCTTCCACAATTTGGTTCCATAGCAGGTTTCTTTCCTTAAACTCATCTTTATTGTATCAATCCATCTTGTTCTCGGTCTTCCTCTTGGCCTCTTGCCTTCATTCTTAAACTCCAAAATTCTTCTTGGTATTCTTCCCTTTCCCATCCCCTTCACATGCCCAAACCATTTTAATCTATTCTTTTCAATTTTCTCAGTCGACTTCTCCACTCCGATTTTCTTCCTAGTATCTTCATTTTTCACTCTGTCTCTCCTCGTCTTGCCTAGCATACTTCTCAGAAACTTCATTTCACTGGATTGTATCCTACTCTCCTCTCTTCTAGTCATAGTACAAGTATCTGTCTGAGCCGTTAATTAGTATAGGTGTGAAGTAAGTCTTGTATAGCACCAGCTTGTACCTTATTGGCACTTTCCTTCCTCACACCAAGAGCCTCACACACTGGTAAAATGTATTACTCTGTTCTATTCTTTTGCTCATTTCTGTCTCCAAACGAGCATTCCCTATTAATACACTTCCCAAATATTTAAAGTTATCCACTATTTCAGTATCTCGTCCCTCAATACGAATTTGTCCCCTGCCATCTCTATTCCCTCTGGGTACCACCATGGTCTTGCTTTTCTCCGCACTAAATTTCATTCCATATTTCTCGACCTTAGAATTTAGGATGTCTATCTGTTTTTGTACCTCCTTACTACTTGTTCCCCACACCACAATATCATCAGCAAATAGTAACAGCTTCATCGGCCGGCCGGTGTGGCCGAGCTGTTCTAGGCGCTTCAGTATGGAACCGCGCTGCTGCTACGGTCGCTGGTTCGAATCCTGCCTCGGGCATGGATGTGTGTGTTGTCCTTAGGTTAGTTAGGCTTAAGTAGTTCTACGTTCTAGGGGACTGATGACCTCAGATGTTAAGTCCCACAGTGCTCAGAGCCATTTGAACCATTTGAACCATTATAAATAGCAGTGGTGATACCACTTCCTTGTCTTAGTCCCGTAACATTCTTAAACCATTCAGTTCTTCTAACTGGTGTCTGCATACAACTAGAACTTTTTTCGTACATTGCCTGAATGACTTCAAGTGTTTGCTTTCCAACTCCTTTTCTCTTCAACTTTGCCCATACCTTTTCCCTGGGAACACTGTCATATGCTTTCAGTAGGTGGAGAAATGTCATCACGAGATCTTCCCCATACTCCCAATGTCTTTCCATCAACTGTCTCATACTAAAGATTGGGTCCACTGTTGATCTACCATGATGAAAGCCATACTGTTGCTCTTCAAACTGCCCTTCCACTTTTTCTCTCACTCTTCTTTCCAGTATCCCCTCCATTATTTTTGCTACTTAGGATATGAGTGTAATCCCTCGATAGTTGTCACATACTTTCCTGTCACCCTTCTTGAAAACTGGGATTATTATTCCATTTCCCCATTCTTCAGGAACACATTTTTGGGTCCAAAAGCATCTTGTTTGTCTATATAGTCACTGTAGCCCAACTAGTCCCGCTCCCTTTATCATCTCCACAGTAGTTTCATCTATTCCAGGTGCTTTTTCTGTTCTCAATTTTCTCAGAGCTAGTTCCACATCTAACAGCGTTATATCTTCTTCCAGATCCCTGTCCCCCAGCCATACTTCTATTCCCTTTCCATTGCCATTCTTCACATTTAGTAGTTTCTCAAAGTACTCTTTCCATCTTTTTCTTATCTCCTCTGGTGGCGTTAATAGCTCTCCACTTTCCCCTTTCACTAGCTTTGTGTATTTTTTTCCTTCTTCATACTCTTTGTAATTCCATATATCATCCTCTTACCACTAGTAATATCTTTCTCCATTTCTCGGGTGAATTTCTCGCAGCTTTTCCTGTTTTCTTCTGCTATCATTTTGGTACACTTACTTTTCCTATCCTGGTATTTTCTTTTACTTTCAGCTGTTCGGTCCCTGTTCCATTCAAGCCAGGCTTTCTTCTTTTCTTTTACTGCCTCCTTCACCATCTCATTCCACCATGGTGTCTCCTTTTCCTTTACCCTTCTGGGCACTCTGCCACAGGTCTTCTCAGCAGAGCTTACAAATGCTTGTTTGAACTTATCCCATTCCTCTTCCACATTGCCGTACTCGGTGTTAGGGATTTTACGCTTAAGTAACTGTTCTTGTACCATGCCATCCTTTAGTTTCCACACTTCTATTTTCCTTTCCCTTTCTTACTTTGTGTCTTTCAATTCGTCGAATTTCACTGTTGCCTCCACCACTCGCTGATCTCCATTAAAAGCCTCTCCTGGGAGGGTAGTTACATCCGTCAACTGTCTCCGATTTTTCTTTTCCACCAGAAAGTAATCGATGACCGTCTTCGTCCGTCTGTCACACCATCCATATCTCGTTATCTTTTGGCTATTCTTTTTACAGAATCATGTGTTGCCCACAATCAGCCCGTTTCTTTCACAGAAAGCGACCAGTTTCTCTCCTTCATTTTTCCTCCCATATCCATTTGTCGAAAGCAGTAAACTCCCCACAGCTAATACCGTCATAGCGAACAATAGAAAGAAAAGATTAAATGTACCATAAATGGTTTAAAAAATTAGACAATCGCCAGTCAATACTATTAGGAGCTAATCTAACTCTTGTAAATAAAATCAAACAACGGAAAATCCAGGATAGAATATAACAGTATTATGAAAAGGATAGTTAATACTCACCATATAGTGGAGATGCTGAGTCACAGATAGGCATGACAAAAAGACTGTCACAAAATGAGCTTTCGTCTAACAAAGCCTTTGTCGAAAATAGACATGCACACTCACTCACACACACACACACACACACACACACACACACTTACGCAAACGCTACTCACACAGGCATGACCACAGTCTCTGGCTGCAGCAGTGCATGGTGGCAGAGGCAACTGGGTGGGGGTAAGGAGGACGCTGGGGCTGGGAGAGGGAGGGGTTGCAGGATAGGGCTGGGGACGGTAAGGTGCTGCCAGTGGAGGCACGGAGGGACAAGGTGGGGAGGGGTAGGGCAGTGATGTGACATGTGACATGGAGGGTGGGGATGACAGGGGATAGTTGCGGGAAAGGTGAGAAGTAAAAGAACTGGGTGCATTGGTTTTTTATTTATATTTTTTCTTTGTCCTTACTTCGACTTCACGCCAATTTCAGTTGGTTTTCGCCTTTCAATATCTACCTACTCCCTCATATTTCATCTTGCTTCCCATTATTTTATCTGTTTCATCCTTCTCGTGCTTTTACCCCTGCATTTGGATGTACTTTAACGAATTTTTTCGCACGCGAAAATAGTCCCACTTCAGTTCCTGCATTGTTGCTTGGCTCATGCAATCCCCCCAAATGGCTTTACCATCTCTGGCTGCCACCCTCCCTTCCACAATGACCTCTATCTGTTCAGATTCGCCAATCCTTAGTCCTCATCTGCATAGTCCTGCAAAACCATATCAATAAAGCCCTGACCTCTTTGCAATACTTTCTCTCTATCTATAAAATCCTCCTGCTATGCAATCCCAAATTCCTAAATCCCATAACACACACTGAAACCCATGTCCTCCAGAGACGAGAGCAACATGCACAATGCCTCCTCAAAAAATTTCCCACCCTGCTCACATCATACTTCCACCTTGGACTACCAATGTCCACCACCTCTACAACAACCTCCAGAGCTCCCCCACGTCCCCTCACAGCGTAAACCCAATCTTGGAGACCAACATACAATTGCCCCAGCCTCCAAAACTTCCTCCCACCACACAGAATCCAGAACCTAATCAGACCTGAAATACAGTCATGAACATTTACTCCAAAAGCTTTGCCCTACAGAAATATCAGTCCTTTCCAAAGGGCTCATATTTTTCCCACTCCCAAATTCAGTCACATAGGACTTGTTAAAGACCTTCTCTCCTTCTTCCAGTCCCTACAATGGACACGCTTCTTCGCAACAACCTCACCAATCAGACTTGGTCTTTGGTTGAGTCTGGTTGGTAGGGTTGAACAATTCCTGACTGCCCTCAAATCACCCCCTGTTAACATTCCAGAATTTCGTAACCCCAGACCTTCCCTCATAATCATTCCCCAAATCCCTCAACATGCCAGCAAAACTTAGATTTGCGGAAAGAACCGCAATCACTCACCAAAAATCTGATCCCGATCTTGTAATCTTATCTGCTAACAAAGCCTCCACCACCATTGTTTTCAACTACAAGGATTACATGGTAGAAGGACTCTGTCAGCTGTCAGATTCATCCACCTACAAACTCTGCCCCAGCAGGATCTCCAGTCACTCGTCAAAAGCTTAATCTCATCCCCAAACCTCTCCCTGGAGTCCATCTCTCTCCTCATCTCTACCACTCAATGCACTGCTGCTTTCTACATGCTTTCTAAAGTCCATAAACCCAAACATACAGGACATACCACTGTGGCAGGCTACTGTGTCCCTACTGAGAGAAGCTCTGTTCTTGCAGACCAACACCTTGACCCTATTACCCACAAACTACCATCCTATACAACTACCACCCTATATAAAAGATACCAACCATTTCTTCCATCGACTCTCCATAGTTCCTGTTCCTTTACTACTTGGTGCCATGCTCACTGCTGTTCATGCCACCTCCATTTACAATAACATCCATAATGCTCATGGCATTACCACTACTGAATGAACACTACTTTTCCTGATGCCCAATGGATTCCAAACCAACAACCTCCTACCTAGTCACCATGACCAAAATATACCCTCACCCACATTTACTTCTCCTTTGAGGACATTACTTGCAAAAAGATATAGGGTACTGATAGGGCACCCACATGACACCATTTTATGCCAACCTATTCATGGGTAATCTAGAGGAATCATTCCTAAGGAATCCCAAACCCCTCACCTATTTCAAATTCACTGATGACATCTTTATTATCTGGATCGATGGTGAGGACACCCTAACCATATTCTTACAGAACCTCTTCTCCCCCATTCACTTCACCCGTCCGTACTCAACCCAAAAAGCCACCTTCCTCGTTGTTGACCTCCACCTAAGATGGCAACAACGGTATCTCTGTTTATACACTATGTAATCAAAAGTATCTGGACACCCCAAAAACATACGTTTTTCATACTAGGTGCATTGTGCTGCCACTTACTGCCAGGTACTCCATATCAGCGACTCAGTAGTCATTAGACATGGTGAAAGAGCAGACTGGGGCACTCTGGGGAATTCGTAGAATTAAAAGATGGTCAGGTGATTGGGTGTCACTTGTGTCATACGTCTGTACGCGATATTTCCACACTCATAAACATCCATAGGTCCACTGTTTTAGACGTGATAGTGTACTGGAAACGTGAAGGGACACGAACACCACAAAAGCGTACAGGCCGACCTCGTCTGTTAACTGACAGAGGCCGCCGACAGTTGAAGAGGGTCGTAATGTGTAATAGGCAGACATCTGTACAGACCAACACACAGGAATTCGAAGCTGCATCAGGATCCACTGCAAGTAGTATAACAGTTAGCCAGGAGATGAGAAAACTTGGATTTCGTGGTCGAGAGGCTGCTCATAAGGCACACATCACGCCGGTAAATGCCAATCGACGCCTCGATGGAAGTAAGGAGCGTAAACATTGAACGATTGAACAGTGGAAAAACGTTGTGTGGAGTGACGACTCACGGTACACAATGTGGCGATCCGATGGCAGGGTGTGGGTATGGCGAATGCCCAGTGAACGTTATCTGCCAATGTTGTGTAGTGCAAACAGTAAAATACGGAGGCGGTGGTGTTATGGTGTGGTAGTGTTTTTCATGGAATGGGCTTGAACCCCTTGTTATTTTGCGTGGCACTATCACAACACAGGCCTACATTGATGTTTTGAGCACCTTCTTGCTCCCTACTGTTGAAGAGCAATTCGGGAATGGCGATTGCATCTTTCAACTCGACCGAACACCTGTTCATAGTGCACAGCCTTTGGCGGAGTGGTTGCACGACAGTAACATCCCTGTAATGGACTGGCCTACACAGAGTCCTGCCCTAAATCCTATAGAACACCTTTGGGATGTTTTGAAACACCGAATTCTTACCAGGCCTCAGCGAGCGACATCGATGCCTCACCTCAGCGCAGCACTCTGTGAAGAATGGGCTGCCATTCCCCAAGAAACGTTCCAGCACCGGTTTCAACGTATGCCTGCGAGAGTGTAAGCTGTCATCAAGGCTAAGGGTGGACCAATACCATACGGAATTCCACTGTTACCGATGGGGGGCGCCAGTCAGGTGTCCAGATACTTTTGATCACATAGTGGATCAAACCTACCAACCATCAACAATTCCCCCACTACGATAGCTGCCACCCATTGCACACCAATAAGTCCCTTCCATACAGCCTAGCCACCTGTGGCCTTGCATCTGCAGTGATGAGCGGTCCCTCTCGAAATATACCAAAGCGCTCACTAAGGCGTTTAAAGATCGTAATTATCCTCCCAACCTTGTACGAAAACAAATATCATATGCCTGTTTCCAGTCACCCACCATCTCCCAAAAACAAATATCATATGCCTGTTTCCAGTCACCCACCATCTCCCAAAGTCCCACTGTCTGGCCACAGAGGAGCATTCCCCTCGTTAGTCAGTACCACCAAGGACTGGAGCAACTGAATTACATTCTTTACCAGGGTTCTGACTACAGGGTTCGTCGTGCTCTGAAATGGGAAATTTCCTACCCACTATCCTTCCCACGCCTCCTGCTGTGGTATTCTGCCACCCATTGAACCTACACACCGCTGGCCGCGGTGGTCTAGCGGTTCTAGGCGCGCAGTCCGGAACCGCGCGACTGCTACGGTCGATGGTTCGAATCCTGCCTCGGGCATGGATGTGTGTGATGCCCTTAGGTTAGTTCGGTTTAAGTAGTTCTAAGTTGTAGGGGACTGATAACCATAGCTGTTAAGTCCCATAGTGCTCAGAGCCATTTGATTTTTGAACCTACACACTATCCTCGTTCATTCTTTCACAACCCCTTCACCCAGCCCCTTGGCTCATATCCCTGCAATAGACCTAAATGCAAGACCTGTTGCACACATCCCCACTCCACCATCTATTCCACTCATGTCACAAACACCACCTATTCCCTCAAAGGCCGGGCTACCTGTGAAACCAATCATGTGATGTACAAAGTAAGCTGCAATCACTATGCTGCAATCTATGTGAGCATGATAACCAATAAGCTCTCTGTCCACATAAATAGCCACAGACAAACTGTGACGAAGAAACTACTGGACCACCCTGTCGCTGAGCACACTGCGCAACAAGATGTTCTTCATTCCAATGACTGCTTGATAGCCTTTTCTGAATTGCGCAGGTGGGATCCATCCAGGCAGTATATCCTATGTTCCTGTAATCCTCCTGGCCTCAACATTCGTTACTCAATGTCCTTACCCATCTACCATCAAGCCCTTTCCCTGTTCCCATTCCAGCATTATAGAGTCCTCTATTCCACCAACACACACAGTGTTTTTACTTCTCTCCTTTTCCACTGCCCTCCTCTCTGCCCCACCCTCAGCCTTACCTCCTGACTGCACCTAGCTGCCCTACACTCTCTCCACATTGTCTCTGAACGCTCCCACTAACGGCACCTTATAGTCCCCCATCCCTTTCCTGTTATCTCTCCCTCTCTTAGCCGCAGCCTTCTCCTCACTTTCATCTGGTTGTCTCTCCCATTATATGCTGCTGCTCGTAGTTTGGCTCATCTGACAGATACTGTGATCATGTGTGTGTAAGTTGCATTTGTGTGAGTGTGTGTGTCTGTTGTCTGTTTTCGGCAAAGGCCTTGTTGGCCATAAGGTCATGTTGTGACAATCTTTTTGTTGTGCCTGTCTGCGACTCATGGTGAGTAGCAGCTATCCTTTCCATAATGTTGTCATGTACATAAAACTTTCTCTGTCCATGTTGTCCACAGAGTCCTTTTTTATCCTCTATCAGCAAACTTCTCATTTCATCTACAGAAATGTGTTACACTTCTTTTGGTTCTTAATGTATAACACTTTACACTGCATGAAAATATATTTTTGTCTCAAAAGTACATATGACTTCCAGCTAGTATGTACTGAGTGAAGAATAAAATAGCATTAACGTTTCCTCGTCATCGTTTCCGCGAACACAAGCAACTATTGAGAGTATGGCAATTTCGTCTTGTGTATCTAGAATGTACCATTATACCACTATTAAAGTATGTTTGGAGTCACTACTTCTCTTATATCTAGTCGTTACAGCTCCTCTCGGCTGATCACTCAATCTATATAATGAGTTCGTTTTTTCTAAGAATATGTGTTGTGCCATGTCTATCCCTCCCTTTGCATAAATAATAAAATTCATGTTTATTTTTTTTTATTTTTTTTTTTTTTCAACGGGACTACAATGAGCTCTCTCTCTCTCTCAACATTTAACACTGATCTTCCTCCGGTTGATAGCAGATGGTGCTGTGATTCTAATAGACCGCTCATTCTTATAGCTCTCCAGAAAAGTATCCAAGAAATCTCTCCACACACATTGATCTAGTACTTATGTCACATTTTGGCTTCATTCTAAGTGTAAATGCAGATATCCTACGTGACCACTTTCTTTCTGGGTTTGTTTCCTGAGTTATTGAAATTTTCCACATTTTTCGATGTGTATCCATTTTTTCCACGTTCTATATGTAGATGTGCAAGAGCATCCTTAGTATTATTACTTAAATAATCATGTATGGTGTGCTGTTTTCTTTATACCTTCCAACTGTCTGAACACAGCCTCCAGATGTCAACAGGAAGTGCAAAGCCAACGCTAAAGGTCTCTCTCTCTCTCTCTCTCTCTCTCTTTAACACACACACACACACACACACACACACACACACACACACACATACATGGATTGTTGTGGTGTAGAAGAGTTGACATTTAAAAAAAAACACACATGTAGCACAGTTACCCTTTTTCATATATTGTCTTCCCCAGTTAGGACCTCACTACCTTCCTCTGACGATGCCAGAGGTGACAGATTAAGAATATGGAAAATTATGATGACCTTAAATATGAGAATTCACAAAATAACTAAGCATCTCTTGATGATCTGACTGTCTTGCTAGCAAAGATATAGAACAAATTACATCTTCCTGATAGGTAAAGGAAGCAATCTGCGTCGATCAGACTCAGTCGGTTCCTTATTAAAATTATCTTAAATGCAGTCCTAAGATCGTTCTGCAATTTATCTACTGGGAGAGTAATACTATCTTAGAAACTGTTGCTCGAGACGTCTTTTTACTGTTATGACTCGAACAAAATTGGAATATGTAAGTGTTAATTTTTAGCTGGTTGTGTACATGTTGTGGAAGACTGTAGTTTCAATGGATTATTCGGTAATGAGAGGATTAACACAATCAGAACCTAGAATGATTTTATAAGGCTGAAGGATCGGCTACCTGTTTATCTAATCGTTTCGTCAGCTACGTTCATGGTGTTGAAAACAAGTTTGCTATTTGCGAGTGCTGTGGCTGTTGAACACATAACCCTCTGCAGAGGTTTTGTTAATGTGTTAAGAATATGGAATGAAACTAGTGACAGTGAGTCTAATAATGGAGACGTGAGTCCTGGCAGTCTTGGAAAATATACCTTCCTGATATGCTTGGGAGGTATTTTCGATCCAGCAGACTTAGACTACTAAAGTTTTCATGCTCGTCTGACTTGATGATAACTTCCAGACTGAAGCGCCTAGAACCGCACGGCCACACCGGCCGCCTTTGAAAAGTCTTCTTCTTAGTAAGGATTGTGTTACAAGCAACAAAAGATTCACTGCTACGAAGTGTGGCTTGCAACATTATAAAACATGTGGGTTGATGATAACTCCTTTTTACGGCTCTTAGGAAAAAGTTGTGAGTCAGTCTTGTGATGATTGACCGTAATTAACCACTAGATACGTAGCCAGAACATATTTTTAATGGTTCCCATCACGATGGTAAACATGACACAAGTTACTAAACATTTGTCTCAAAATGTACTTTTCTTAGTATAATCGACTTATTAAATGCTTACGAACTTTCGTCTCAGAAGCACAATTTTCTGAACTTGACTCCGGTATTAGCTGATTTGCACATCGTCATCAGTCACTATGTCATAGACGGGTTGTTTGTTGTTGGAGATCTAACAATGTATGTAAATCAGGAGAGAGGTGGATTCATGATAAAATCTTAATGTCCAGCACTTTACACCTGATGAGATTACTGTAATGAGTACAATTAGAAATTGTTTTTCTTACTGAAAATAATGTATTTTTCGTAATAAAGTTGTATGGGCAAATCCAGAGTCTCACAGATGTGTAATAAAATTAATTGTAGTGCGTTTTTATTCATACTACCCTAACGGCTGCAAAACTGATTCGACAGATGGCACACAACAAAGCTTGTCGAGCGCAGGCTTGTGCATTAGAGAGATATCACACACAGTGTATGGGCGCTGATCGCCTTCTGTTTCGTTTTAACTGTTGCAGAGGCTGTCTCAATCTTCTGAACGCTCTGATCTAGGGCGGGAAGAATGAATTTTTTGGCCATTACTGCTAGCGACACAGACAGGTCGGGGATCCCCTCCATTTCCCAGGACGTTTTGTCATTGTTACTTGAAGCCAATGAGATGGCTCTTCTCCAGTATAGCGTCAGAATATATGGATAGGTAATGGATGTCTGTAGTCTGCTTACTTTCCCTAGGCTCACAGTGCCGGCATTGGCACTGCGACTCCTGTAGTCCGCTGTTGTGGAAGTGGCAATAGTGTTGCATAGCACCTCATCATACATATGATGGTGTTCGTCCAGTTATCAGGCAAGTGAAGCTCTTTTTTCCGGTAGACATTGAGTGTGTGTTGGTCGTAATTTGAAACCTTACAGTTGTAGGGTAATTGTAACTGAGTCTTTGGAGAATCGGTTTACCAGCAGACACTGTTCAAAGTCTACGCTTTTCTAAGATTAGATTTTTTTAAATAGCATAATGGGAGAGACACTGTAACCTCTGCGAGTCGTTGACTTTGTACCTGCACTGTGGCCCTTGCTCAGTCTGATTTGTGTGTGGCGAGGACGTATATACACTACTGGCCATTAAAGTTGCTACACCACGAAGATGACGTGCTACCGACGCGAAATTTAACCGACTTTGATAAAGGTCGGATTGTAGCCTACGGCGATTGCGGTTTACCGTATCACGACATTACTGCTCGCGTTGGTCAAGATCCAATGACTGTTAGCAGAATATGGAATCAGTGGGTTCAGGAGGGTAATACGGAACGCCGTATTTTCGTCATCGCCATACTGGCGTATCACCCGGCGTGATGGTATAGAGTGCCATTGGTTACACGTCTCGGTCACCTCTTGTTCGCACTGACGGCACTTTGAACAGTCGACCTTAATTTCAGATGTGTTACGACCCGTGGCTCTACCCTTCATTAGATCCCTGCGAAACCCTACATTTCAGCAGGATAATGCACGACCGTATGTTACAGGTCCTGTACTGGCCTTTCTGGATTCAGAAAATGTTCGACTGCTGCCCTGGCCAGCAAATTCTCCAGATCTCTCACCAATTGAAAACGTCTGATCAATGGTGGCCGAGCAACTGCCTCGTCACAATACGCCAGTTACTACTCTTGATGAACCGCGGTATCGTGTTGAAGCTGCATCGGCAGCTGTATCTGTACACGACATGCAAGCTCTGGTCGACTCAATGCCCAGGCGTATCAAGGCCGTTATTACGGCCAGATGTGGTTGTTCTGAAAATGTAATCACATGTCAGTTCTAGTATAATATATTTGTCGAATGAATACCCGTTTATCATCTACATTTCTTCTTGGTGTATCAATTTTAATGGCCAGTAGTGTACTTTCGATTGTTCCCACATCTGTTTACGAATTTTAATGTGATGTCGCATTACTAATATCACAAGACCTTTTGCTATGTCAGAGACCCATGGCAGATCTCATGGGCAGTCTGCATTACTTCAGGATTGTACATATGAGTCTTACGGTATCGCCGCAAACTATTAACGTTGCAGATTTTATTTTGTAATTATAATTACGTGCACTCACTCCACCTAGGCATGGTGTGGAGCTGGGAATTGGTTCTTCCGCTCATAAGCGCAAGTTTTAAGAACGTGGTTGAGGGAGAAGAGGCATCTTGTTTCTTACTGGTCTGGAGAGAAAGGGGGGTGGGAAGGGCGTGCTTGGTGCTTAAACAGTTTGCAACGTTTATCTGTAAACTTGTCCACATATTTTCTCTTTTGAGTGTCTAGGTGTCTGCAGTTAAGTCTGGTGTGCCTGGTTGGTATGCCCTCTTCCTGAATGAGTGATTTTCTTTTGTGGCAGACGTCATGTCAGAGATGATCACACCCATAATTATGCATCTTGCTCTACGATGCCTTGGAAGACGTTCTGGCTAGTATTGGGCAGGATATGTGGACGCTCTCGTTCGCAGCCATCTGTGCAATGGTGGCCATGGGCACATGGGGATTTCCATACCTTACCAGTATCTCACTTGACTCGTTCTTCTTGTATTGTCTGGTGAATGCAGAGGGTGGGAGAGCGAATTCCTCATAATCTAGATATGTGTTTGTAGCAGTCTTAGAAATTTCCACCGACGTGTTATGAACTGTTTGTAATTGCTAGCATGGGCAGTAGACCCCTTGGTTAGAACTTATATAGCAGCAGTACCTTTTAGAGACCTGCAACCGTGTGGCCAATGTGCATAGCCCACCGTGGTGGTCCACACACGCCAGCGGTGTGCGAGATAGAGCGTGAATACGCTTCGTGTATGTTGATGAAAGTTGCCGAATATTACCGATGCTAACGACAGCAGCGTGAGCGCACGTACACCGGCAACGCGGCTGCACAGCCACGTGTGGGCTTGTCCGCAGCCATGCGGACTTCAAACGTCTGCTGTCAATTGCACATAGGTTGCAAATTTCCAGTTCTCTCATGCACTGTCCACTTCGCTTAGCATCAGACTTGGTCGAAATTTATGCGAATGACGAATAATTAATACAAATATAAAGTACTATTTATTATTCGTAAACGACAGATATTGTTCGAAATATTATTCATTTACACTAATAAAAATAATTATTCATCATCTGTGAATAAAAGAGGCTACAGTAACAGACAAATCTGAAATCAAACTGTAGTTATTGCTCCAGTTCTTTGTGATTTATTAAACGAATGTACTTTTCGTTTTCATAACAGCTCTTTCTTAGAAACGTTTCGTCAGATTCTTTATGTCATTTAAGGAATTACCGTTGCGACACAAAAGAAAATGCGTTCTACAAATGCAGTGCACTCCTGAATTTGTCTTTTATGATGCCATTGATTTATGACTTCCAGCTCACAATCTTCTTCAGCAAAAACTGAGAAATCATCAATTCTGATTTAGTTTTTGGCAAATAATTCGTTGTGATTCCACTTTAACTTCATATCTCAAATCACATTCCAAATAAAACCTTCTTGTTACATTATAAAGTCATTCAAAACTCATGACCCGTTCTTTTTTGACATTTCTTTGGGTATTATATGTCTGAAGGTTGCTGTAAGCCTTGCTTGGTCAAGGGCAACAGTAGGGGTCAAATACTTGTTTTTAATAAGATTATACTGCTTTTTTTGCGGTTTGTGTAGAAACGTGGAAAACATCTTCCAAATCGTCTCTTGATACTTTCACAATTCACAAGTTGCAAGTGTGCTGCAATACTGCAAGCTATTTTACATACTCAGGTTGAAAAATTATTCCATCTACTAACAGCAAACATAGAGTTAACCCTCAAACACTTTGGATGACTTTGTACGTCTAGCAGCATTCCATAAACATTTTAGGAGACTTTAGATGAAACGTCTGGTGATGTTAATCGTTAGAAACCACGGTGTTCTCGCTTGGTTAAATCATTTTGTAGAACTACAACCACGAATTGCCTGATTACATCAAGGAGACATGCATACCCGTTAGTGTTAGCAGTCTAAGAAATGTGATCAACACTAAGAGTTTTTGTTGGCTGGATTCTCATCGCTAGCTGCTTATTTAGACGTGTTGCGCTAGGTTATCAGTGGGAAGGGGAGACGTAGTGGCAGGTGCAGAGACAGCTGAAGGGGGCCAAGTCGGTATTCTAAGGGCTGTAAAGTACTCAGCAGGCCGTGCGGCAGCCAATAAAAAGTTTCGTGCTTTGAAGACCGAGCAGCTGTGCACTGGGATTTCATGGCTCTGCACTGCCATTTGAAGGTTCTTTCACTGTTTGTTACACTCCTTCCGCCGTAAGCAAGCATTAAATCTTCAGATATACCAGGTGTCTCATCAGTGACAATGACACACGGCATCGGTACTCCCTTGTTCGTACAGGACCTATCTCTTACATTCGTGAATTTTTACTAACGAGATTTTCATGCAAAATTTATTGCAAGAAAATAGATGAGTTGCTATATTTTATACATGCCCCAACATATATGTAAGTGAACTTATAACGCACAACGCATAAGGTAACAAAACCGGCGGAAAAATAATTTTTATAGTTACAGTAAAGAACGTTTATTATGAGAAAAAGGGCATAGCACATTACAAGTCCATCTCGCTCGGATGATCGGTCATGACTGACCGTCAGTTCGTCGACTAAGCTGGTTACTCGACATTGTGGCTGTTTAGTGTATTATTGCCCAAATTTCTGAGGCGGTCCGCCTATAAGCATTTTTTGTTTCGTTTGTTACGCTATCGATCAAATACAGCTATATTCATCTTGAAGGTGGTTTCAGCACTGCAGTGCTTTACTAGGCATTGTGGTGTGCCCTTGATTTCTTCCCACCTCTGAACCGACGTATACAGCCCGTTAGAGGGCTTTATTGTCATTGTTATTTGTGGAAGAAAGTTCAAATGGCTCTGAGCACTATGGGACTTAACATCTGAAGTCATCAATCCTATAGACTTTAGAACTACTTAAACCTAACCAACCTAAGGACATCACACACATCCATGCCCGAGGCAGGATTCGAACCTGCGGCCGTAGCAGCAGTGCGGTTCCGGACTGAAGCGCCTAGAACCGGTTGGCCACAACGGCCGGCGGTGGAAGAAGGGATAAGAACAGATAAAATGGTTGAAGCAACCGTGGATCGAACCGTGAGCCTAAGTTTTGTAATCTGGAACTTAAGCCCCTGAGCCACAAATGCACATTTCTGGACAAACCATTAATAAGTTATTTATCAAACAGAAACTGCACTGAGCCAAGGGAGCAAACACTAATTCTGTACCAGAAGAAAACGAAGAAAATACGGAGGCATTATATGTTATTCATTATATAAGTTGCAGATAATTTATTGGCGAATGATTTTGTCTAAATGTTCTGCTCATTCGAATAAATAACCAGACAGACTTCTTTTCGAATAATACCCTTCTCTTTTCACCACTACACCTTATGCTACCTTTCTCTTTCTGCTCATATTATCAGCTGTAATGAATCCTACTAGTTTGTTTGCTCGATTTAGTCATAAAAGCTTACGTTGTAGCTGGACTGATTTTTTGTTGTTGTTAATTATAAACAAAGTCGAAGTTTATAGTCTATTGTCACGTTCTAAATGTAAATATTTTTAATTTATTCAGTTCAAAATACGTCTCAATATCAGTGCGATTTTAGAAACTGACGAAAGCGAGTATTAATTCATCAGCTGTTATTTCACAGAAATAAACAATTCCACAAATGAAACACTGACCTACAGTAACACTCAATATTCAGTTATCACTTTAATTTTGGTTATACTGTGGTAACACATAGTGAATCTGAGGTATGCAGCACACACTAATTCCATAGGAAACATGGAAAATCGACAGCTAAAATAAAATTTCAATTATAAATACATTAGAACGCTTGCCAGGCGCTTGTGTCGAAGTTGTATAGTTACAGGATGTATTTCCGTGCCCACGTGGCATGGGCACCCAGCTGTTGATTGTCATTCTGTGAGTGAGCACCGCGTGATGCCGAGTGAGTGATGGTTCAAATGGTTCTGAGCACTATTGGACTTAACATCTATCGTCATCAGTCCCCTAGAACTTAGAACTGCTTAAACCTAAGGACATCACACAACACCTAGTCATCACGAGGCAGAGAAAATCCCTGACCCCGCCGGGAATCGAACCCGGGAACCCGGGCGAGGGAAGCGAGAACGCTACCGCACGACCACGAGCTGCGGGCGAGTGAGTGAATTGCCAAGCGCGTGATTCCGCGTGCGTGTGCATAACGAGTGACATAAACGAACGCTGCTCACACGGATTCGCCAGGCGGATGCAGTGCTCTGGTACCTATTGTGTCGGCCGTCAGCCCGGAGACGATTACATCGCAACTTTCTCGGCCGTTTGTGGTTTGAGTGGCAGTGGGCGTGGCTATACCTGACTCATCGAAGTTTGGGGGGCTGACTATCCTGCAAGCGACATAATTTTCGCTGTGGTTGTCGCAGTTACTGGTCAGCTCTATCTCCAGGTGCGTATCTACTGTAGCGCTGTGCTGCACATCGTATCTTTTGTTGGAATCATCAGAATTTTACTAAGACATTACACTCACTAGTAATGGTGGTCACCAAGCAGTGACAAGTATATCGCACCATCCTACGCGAGTATCATAACGTCATTACAAAGTGATGCAAAGTTGAGGCTCCGTCGTGAAGCGACATGATCTGCAACAGAACATATCGATTTGACGTGATATCATCACGCGACACGAGGTGATGTGATATTGATACGACGTCGGCACAGAATTAGGTAAAATGCTTAAAAATGTGGAGAATTACAGTTATTACATTCTTTCCAGTGTGAGGTTTCTGCTGGGGCCTCGAATGACGAAATATTTCATTACGTTAAAAAATTGACCTTGAGTGACATAATTTATAGACACAGCCTACAGCCTCTGCCGATGGTGGCCACTCACGTTTCGAAACTATGAAAATTGACGAGGGAGATGGGGTGTTTCAATAGCAATGATAAGTAATTCGGAAACATTCTGTCTTCTGGTTGGCTGGGAACAACATGATGTCGACGCGACTTCAGAAATAATGGGATGGATATTGCGGCGCGTTTATGTAAGCTGAAGGTGGGGGTGTGCCTGGTGAAGGGGGAGGAGGGGGTACTTGATCCTCATTGGTCCAACGGGAAGGGAGGAGTTTCCCACCATTTTATTGTGCTCCCATTGGTTGATCGCAGATTCCTGCTAATTACATATCATGTGACCAGTATCGAGCCAACTTGCGTTAGAAGTGAAAATACGACCACATGACCGCTATCAAGTTTCGTCATGACCTTGAACATACTCGCACAATTGGCTGGGGCGTTCCATTGGGTGACCATGATCAACTCTTGGTGGTCCTCCGGGTGAGGAGGAGTGGCAGTACCAAGAAGCCAAAAAGGGGTAACCTAACACCAGATGTATATTACGACAGCAGTTGTATTAAGACCGTTATCTCACCGACTGCCCGCTGATATCCTATGTTCGTCAGTCATACTCTGTACCTTGTACCTTGTACCAGAACAGGGTCTTCTGCTATAGAAAACGTGATATTTGGAAATAAGTGGGTTTCTTTGTTGTCTTAATAATTTTCCATATCTTGAGAGTGGAAACTTGTGTTAGTTGCCATTAGGTTCTACTGCAAAATGTTTTTAACTGGTTTTTTATAATAATTCTTCTTGATCTGATTTCACTCACTTGTTATTGCTATGTAGTAGAGTAATAGTATAACACAAACTATTAAATGCAGTACTGGAAAGTTTTTTTCAACTGGTTTTAAATTCAAATAGGAAATTTGTTCCTAAGTATACGACAGTGTTGTACCTCACAACAGTTTTTCACATCGAGAAAAACCTTACGTTTACTGAGTAGTTTCAAGAAAAGACAGCAGCAAACATATAAGGAAGGCTAGCGTTTCAAAACAGAACAAGAAAGTTTAATAAACATCTAATACAATGCTGACTTTAGGTCAAAGTCTGTAAAAGTCCGAAGATACAGTGATGACTAGAGGCGAAAGTCTGAATAAGTTGCAAGGTACGTCTCCCCTACTTGTTGTATCAGTAGGTGGCTGCCGATACAAGCGCCTGGCCGTCCCCTGTTAGACTCGCTTCCACGAGGCTCTTGCATTACCCATGACGGCGCCTTTATATTATTCAGCCGTGCCCTACCACTCGCCTACCACTACGTCACACTGATAAAAAGAAAAACGAAAGTAAGATAATGGTTTGTAAACTCTGTGTGTGCTGTTTCCTATATGTTATATGAAAGGATAATCAGCGAAATGCGAAATTCTAATTATAACATTTTATTTTAATTCTCCCTTAAAAAAGAAGCACTTTCGCCTTTTAAGACGAACATAGACGTTCCTCTCACCATACACACATATTTTTATTTAAAACGTTCTGTTACATTATCATGTGTAACAAATAAAAGGCAATAAGTATTTTAAAGAAAACCTGAAAAAAATACATCAGAGGAACTTTCACGTACGTTTGCATGGTACGCTAACTCCTGTACATCAAATGAGGAGCTCATTGAGAATTTAAAGTACAATGTTTGACATCAAATCTTAGAATTTTAAAAAGTGCTGAGGATAGGTGACTGATGGAACTTCAAATTCTTAACCTGCACCCCATTCCTTATACAAGTTTTTGAGCAACATACAAAGGCGCGTCAAATGTTTCTCTAAAGTGCTTTATTCACTACTTGTAGACAAATCATTTCACATAATATTCGACCGATTTCTTCAATTTTTGTTTTGTACAAAAGTAAGTCTCACACTGGGCAATTAGATACCCCATTTAACCATTTCTCACATTCCATTTGACTTCGAAAATACGGAAAGAAATTTTTTCGAAGGTTACAAATGAAGGTTTTTCTTGATTACTTTGATAAATTTCAAATGCTGTTCTTTCCGTTTTTTGCAAAACTACACTTCACGCAGCTCAATTTGCTGCACTATCTGTTTATTTCTAGCTCCTTGTCTGGTTGTGAAAATTTCAGACAAAAATCCGTCGTGTGATTTCTAGGGAGCTTTTTTTCTATTCAGTCAAACATTTCATGAAGTATAAGAGGGTAAATTAAAAAAGGAGATCCGTAATGTAATTGAAATCACGAGGGGTAGTTATCAAGTAAAAGACATCGTTGCTACTTTGAAATTAATTTCTAGTAAAAATGAGTTGAGACTATTGCTATTTATCGACGGGAAACGACAAGGGAAACAATAATGACTGGCATAAACAAAATTTCTTTATTCTTCATTCCTTTAGGAGCTTCTTCTAGAGCTAAGGAATGCTGTTGCTGTACACTGTCAGCGACTGCACCTGGCTGGAAGCATTTCGGTTCCTTTCTAGTATTTCAAGTCACCCAGAACCTAAACACTTTCAAGCACACACCAGGTCTATTGGATATTTAAGTATCGTTAACTCGCCCAAGATGGACAGACCGAGCTGTACGGCGCGAGTCGTGAAACATGCTGGCATTCACAGCTCGTAATAACGTTGCGCATGGGAGCTATTACTTAGAGCAGATGGCTCTCTGAAACCCAACTGGAGTTACATCTCGACCTGGCGACTTATTTGTTTTCAACTCTTTCAGTTTCTCCTCAATGCCAGGGATGACAGACTATTGCTACGTCTTCCTTGCGCGAGTCTGTGCGACGGTCAGAAGATGGAATATCAGTATGTTCCTCATGGGTGAATGACTTTTTAAATGCAAAATTTAGAAGTTACACTTTTATTTCACTGTCCTAAAACTGCTTATCACAGCAAGACCTTCCGCTTAAGTGTACTTTGGAAGTTACTGTGTACTTCAGGCATCGACCTTTTCCTAGACACACGAATTTCTTTCAAATTTTACCTGTCGACATTTTCGCGTTCTCTGTTGAACCGAGAGAGTAACAAACTCTGCTTCCTTGATGTTTTCCGAATTTTTCTATTAAACCACGATGGGCCATTTCACCCTTAATCCAGTGATTCGTCACATAAAGGGTGGGGCAAATAAAAGTGGACCGGACGAGTGCATACGATTAAACTTGAATGTATGCACATAAGTACACCCCGTGACGCGCAACAAGATGGAGCAGCTGCCCATACAGCTGGCCGAACCTTTGAGCAGATCTGCACAATCTTCGTTGTCAGCAGAGGTCAGTCTGGTCGTGGCCCTAACTGGCCACCCAGGTCACCTGATCTGGCAGTGTGCGATTACTTTGTGTGGGAAGCCCTCAAGTAAGGTGTATCGCAATAACCTTCATAATCTTAAAGTACTGCATCAGAACATTTCGGATGAGACTGCAACAATTCTAGCAGTCCAGTCTCGATCCGACCACAGCAACTTGGTGACCAGGGCCCAAAAATGCGAAGAGCTGAATAGTGGTCAGCTTCAACATCTGCCATAGTTAGGTCAGTATTTCCTTTCCTCTGCCGTGTTTCTTTGTAACCTGGAACTATGTTCTCCAGACCACTTTTATTTGCCCCACCCTGTACTTCTCCAGAGTTCGATTTAAAATCAATTTAAACTCTGCTCAGAATATCTACAAGTCCGTCATATAGGAACTGAATGGTAACATTAATTGTCTAAGTAGGAGGCTAACGACTGTTTATCTTTCCAGCGTAAAAACTCTCGTAGTGTACTTTATGGATGTATTAGTTGCGGTAACCATCGTCGCTAATATGAAATTATGATCACTAATCCCTGTGTATGTACTGACTGTTGATAAGGTCATGCTTGTCTGTAACAATAAAGTTTAAAATATTTCTATTGTGCGTGGGTTCTGTAACTATCTACTATAAACAACTTCCGGAAAATGTGTTTGGAACTGCTCCACAAGATCTGTACTATCTGCAGTGAATCCTCATACGTCACACTCGGTAGATTTATTTCACATCCAACTAATAAAGCAAGACAGAGATATTTTCAGGCTTCTGAGCGAAGGAATTCTTTGAATGGTTCCACAACTGTTACGACGAAATCGGGAAACCGATAAAGGCATCCGATGACTACCTCGAGTACACGTAGGCGTCAATAGAGTTTCGAAATGAGACTTATTTTCGATTTCTATAGATAATACTCTTCTATAGATAATACTCTTTCAAATTCTGAAGGTGGCAGGGGTAAAATACAGGGAGCGAAAGGCTATTTACAACTTGTACAGAAACCAGATGGCAGTTATAAGAATCGAGGGGCATGAAAGGGAAGCAGTGGTTGGGAAGGGAGTAAGACAGGGTTGTAGCCTCTCCCCGATGTTATTCAATCTGTATATTGAGCAAGCAGTGAAGGAAACAAAAGAAAAATTCGGAGTAGGAATTAAAATCCATGGAGAAGAAATAAAAACTTTGAGGTTCACTGATGACATTGTAATTCTGTCAGAGACAGCAAAGGACTTGGAAGAGCACTTGAACGGAATGGATAGTGTCTTGAAGGGAGGATATAAGATGAACATCAACAAACGCAAAATGAGGATAATGGAATGTAGTCGAATTAAGTCGGGTGATGTTGAGGGAATTAGATTAGGAAATGAGACACTTAAAGTAGTAAAGGAGTTTTGCTATTTGGGGAGCAAAATAACTGATGATGGTCGAAGTAGAGAAGATATAAAATGTAGACTGGCAATGGCAAGGAAAGCGTTTCTGAAGAAGAGAAATTTGTTAACATCGAGTATAGATTTAAGTGTCAGGAAGTCGTTTCTGAAAGTATTTGTATGGAGTGTAGCCATGTGTTTCTGTTGTTATCAGCTACTGTTGTTGTTAAATATTGATATAAATTTCTTTTAATAATTTGATTAACTGATTATGTGATGTGGTTCTCACTGCATGATGTGTGCATAAAAAAAGACAAAAAGTGGAATCTCTAAATATTATATAAAGTCGGAAAACAGTAGCAGAAAAAACAGTGTTACAGCAAGTAAGTAACTGAGGAATTAGACGCAGGAGTTACGTGACAAAGTGCAAATACAACGAGGAAACAATAAAGTTATTCTAACCGCCTTAAAAACTTTCTCGCTCAGAGCTCACAATATTGACGAAAGGAGAAGTCACTGAGAGGCAGGCTTCCCACACGACACAACAGGCAGGCGGGTAGCCGACAACGGGGCGCGGAAGTAAATTGTGGCCATAAAGCGTCGGAAGCGGCGATATATGGCGGCAGCTAGCGGGAAGCCGCCCAAGCTGCCACAATTCAGTTAGGAGGCGCGGCGTGGCACTTCTTCAGATACGGCACAAAGCTCCGCCAGCAGTAAACGTCGCCACAGTGCGCCGGACTGCGCGCTTCCAGAGCGCCAGTGGCCACGGGATATTGCTCTGAGTAATCCTCCCGTGAGGCAGTCTGCCATGGAGTTAACCCGTTATTGCTTCGAAAGAGCCATAAAAACTCACGTATTTTAAGTGCTATTGACACCGGAGCTACTTCTTGTTTAATTTGTTCAGTTTAATGCTTCGATTACCGCAAGGAGGAGAGGGCGTCTTTGAGGCAACGTTTGAAACTAGCCACAGAAGAGTTCTGTTCGCTAGATAACTTCTACGCTTCAGTAGTCGTATGTGCGAATGCAAGGAGAAAATTTCTAGGACTACCAATAAAATAATTTATCATTTAGGTTTAAAAAAAGTCATTTACTTTTCGGTGCAGTCCCCTTATAGGTCAAAAACGGTTCAAATGGCTCTGAGCACTATTGGACTTAACATCTGAGGTCATCAGTCCCCTAGACTAAGAACTACTTAAACCTAACTAACCTATGGTCACCACTCACATCCATGCGCGAGGCAGGATTCGAACCTGAGACCGTAAAAAGCGGCGCGGTTCCGGACTGAAGCGCCTAGAACATTATAGGTCACTATAAATATCCTTTCATTCATTCACCTATCGTCTTCCATACGTTCATACATTTAGGAAGGCTAAGAACTTGCAGTAAAAGATCCAGCAACCGGTATAGTCTGTCAGAAAATCACATGGAGCATGTATTTAAGCGCAACGCTGGAAGAAATTCACCGGCTCACTTAGGAAAGGTTGTCATTTTGACAAGCCATCATATCAGTCTTATGATTACTCGGTGAGTAATTCAGTGATACTAAAAGCACTACCGTTACCAATTCACGACACCATACTTGCTGCCGCTCAGGTAATGCAGAATACCGTACTGCTTTTGTATCGTTACCCGACGACACAAATCTCTGCCCATATCTCATGTTCTAAGGATTTCATTAAATTGCTATTTCCATTATATTATTTTTATTTTTTAGGTCGTAAATGCAAAAACTAGTTTGACCCAACTGTCCACGTTAGTCTACCCTGTACAAGCCCCTTTACGTCTACATAATTACCACAACGTGTACTATGTGAACCTGCTTATCGTATTGTCTCCTTCTACAACTTTCACACCCGATGCTTGATTCCATAACCAGCTGACTATTCTTCGATGTATTATCAGTCGGCCTCCTCTTAGTCAATTTGTCCCATATATTTCTTTTTTACCCAGCTCGATCTAGTACCTCCTCATTAATTATTCGATGTACTCATCAAATTTTTAACATTCTTCTGTAGCAATGAATTTGAAAAGCGTTCACTCTCTTCCAGTATGAACTGCCTACCACCCACGTTTCACATTCGTACATGGCAACACTCCTTTCACGTCCTTCAACTCCTTATAACTCTGATCCGAATTCTGTTTTCCTATCTTATTAGCCAAATAATATCTCCACATTTATTTATCTATTCTAGTTCTAGAAAGTTTACTTACATCTACATACATTGAGGTGTAAGAAGTCGGTGGATACCTCCCAATATCGTGTCGGATCTCCTGCTGCCCAGCACAGTCCAGCAACTCGACGTGGCATGAGCTCAACAAGTCACTAGTAGTCCTCTGTAGAAACACTGAGCAATGTAGCATCTATAGCCGTCCATAATTACGAAAGTGTTGACGTGCAGGATTTTAGACACGAATTGACCTCTCGGTTATGTCCCTCAAATGTTCGATAGGAGTCATGTCGGGCTATCTGGGTGACAAAATCTAATAACCCAGAATGTTCTTCAAACCAATCCTGAATAATTCCTCCCGCTGACTTTGCTCACTGTTACCCATAAAAATTCCATCGTTGTTTGCGAACATCAAGTCCATGAACGGCTTCTAATAGTTTCCAAGTAGACGAACAGAAACATTTACAGTCAATGATTGTTTACATTTCCATGTATACACAGAATACACAGACTACGCCATTATGGAGTCACCACCAGCTTGTAGAGTCCCTTGTTGACAACTTGTGTGTCTCCGACAGACTCTAATCTTACCATCATCTCTCACCAACAGAAATCTGGGCTCATCTGAGCAGGCAAACGTTTTACAGTCGCCTAGGACTTGACCGATATGGTCATAAACTCAGGAGAAGCGCTGTGCGCGATGTCGTGCTGTTAGCAAATGGACTCGCGTCGTTCTTCTGCTGCCATAGCCCATTAACGCACAATTTCGCCACAATGTCGTAACGTCCCAGATTGATTTCTGCGGCTATTTGACGCATTATTGCTTGTCTGCTAAGACTTGTAACTCTACACAAACGCCTCTGCACTCAGTGGTTAAGTGAAGCCCACCCACCCCTGTGTTGTCTTTTGAGAGATAGTGCACGAAAATTGGAATTCTCAGCGCACTCTTGACGCTGTGGTTCTCGGAATGTTGAATTCCCTAACGATTTCAGAAATGGAAAGTCCCATGCATCTAGCCCAACTACCATCCATCGTTCATAGTCTGTTAATTCCCATCGTGCGTCCACAATCAGATTGGACACCTGTTGTCATGAATCACCTGAGCACAAATGACAGATCCACCAACGCACTGCCATTTTATACCTTGTTTACTCGATACTAACACCATTTGTATATATGCCTGTAGCTACCCCGCGATTTTGTCACCTCGTGGAAATTACTTCTCTAGCCACCATACAGAGCATACAGGAGGGTACCTTATACCACTACCAGTCATTTCCTTTCCTTTTCCAAGGAAGGGCAGCATCTGTTGTAAATTTTTAATCTGTTTAATGCAAATCGATTTCAGCTTGTAGAGTCCCTTGTTGACAACTTGTGTGTCTCCGACAGACTCTAATCTTACCATCATCTCTCACCAACAGATATCTGGGCTCATCTGAGCAGGCAAACGTTTTACAGTCGCCTAGGACTTGACCGATATGGTCATAAACTCAGGAGAAGCGCTGTGCGCGATGTCGTGCTGTTAGCTGTTAGCTTCAGAGTAATTATCCCCTAAAGATGACTACAAACAGTTAAACGCAATTGTGTTTCTTGAAAAGGACTTGTCTTTCTTCTACTGACTGATTTGATTTTACAAAACATCTCCGAAATACTCGTGTGAGGGTCGAACCCACAGATAACGCATTTAGCAGCGCTCCTCTGTACGAGGTGCATTCAAGTTCTAAGGCCTCCGATTTTTTTTCTAATTAACTACTCACCCGAAATCGATGAAACTGGCGTTACTTCTCGACGTAATCGCCCTGCAGACGTACACATTTTTCACAACGCTGACGCCATGATTCCATGGCAGCGGCGAAGGCTTCTTTAGGAGTCTGTTTTGACCACTGGAAAATCGCTGAGGCAATAGCAGCACGGCTGGTGAATGTGCGGCCACGGAGAGTGTCTTTCATTGTTGGAAAAAGCCAAAAGTCACTAGGAGCCAGGTCAGGTGAGTAGGGAGCATGAGGAATCACTTCAAAGTTGTTATCACGAAGAAACTGTTGCGTAACTTTAGCTCGATGTGCGGGTGCGTTGTCTTGGTGAAACAGCACATGCGCAGCCCTTCCCGGACGTTTTTGTTGCAGTGCAGGAAGGAATTTGTTCTTCAATACATTTTCGTAGGATGCACCTGTTACGGTAGTGCCCTTTGGAACGCAATGGGTAAGGATTACGCCCTCGCTGTTCCAGAACATGGACACCATCATTTTTTCAGCACTGGCGGTTGCCCGAAAGTTTTTTGGTGGCGGTGAATCTGTGTGCTTCCATTGAGCTGACTGGCGCTTTGTTTCTGGATTGAAAAATGGCATCCACGTCTCATCCATTGTCACTCCCGACGAAAAGAAAGTCCCATTCATGCTGTCGTTGCGCGTCAACATTGCTTGGCAACATGCCACACGGGCAGCCATGTGGTCGTCCATCAGCATTCGTGGCACCCACCTGTATGACACTTTTCGAATTTTCAGGTCGTCATGCAGGATTGGTGCACAGAACCCACAGAAATGCCAACTCTGGAGGCGATCTGTTTAACAGTCATTCGGCGGTCCCCCAAAACAATTCTCTCCACTTTCTCGATCATGTCGTCAGACCGGCTTGTGCGAGCCCAAGGTTGTTTCGGTTTGTTGTCACACGATGTTCTGCCTTCACTAAACTGTCGCACCAATGAACGCACTTTTGACACATCCATAACTCCATCAGCACATGTCTCCTTCAACTGTCGATGAATTTCAATTGGTTTCACACCACGCACATTCAGAAAACGAATGACTGCACGCTGTTCAAGTAAGGAAAACGTCGCCATTTTAAGTATTTAAAACAGTTCTCATTCTCGCCGCTGGCGGTAAAATTCCATCTGCCGTACGGTGCTGCCATCTCTGGGACGTATTGACAAAGAACGCGGCCTCATTTTAAAACAATTCGCATGTTTCTATCTCTTTCCAGTCCGGAGAAAAAAAATCGGAGGTCTTAGAACTTGAATGCAGCTCGTATTGCTCCGATGTCTTTCTTTAGTCCGACCTGGTGGAGATCCCAAACATCCAGAGCTCAAGAATAAGTTCCACTGGTGTTCTATAATCAACCTCCATTTTAGATAACATAAACTTTTCTGGAATTCTTCCAATAGGCCGAAGTAGACCTTTCGCCTTCACTGCTCCCATCTTGACGTGCTCGTTCCATTTCATTCCGGTTTGCAACGCTACTCCTAGTATTTAATAAAAGTGATTGTGGGAAAAAGCACACCGCTGATATTGTACACATGCATTTGTTCCTATTTAAATGCATTAACTTCTATTTTTCTACAATTAGAGCAAGCTGCCATTCACCACACCAAATAGGAATTACTTAGAAGTAATCCTGTACCCTCCTAGAGCACTCAATGACGTGAGCTGCCCGTCACTAAAGCGTCGTCGGCGAACAATCGTTGATTCTTGCTTACCCTATTCTTCAGACAGTTCTCCCCACCGAATTGTTCAAGTGTTTGGTTGCATTCCAGAACTGTCGAAAAAGCTGCCACACGACAAGAAACCCACCACTTTGTTACGGAAAAGGCTAAGCGTCATTCAAGCATATGCAGGTGACTGCCTTATCAGCATTAAACAGAGTGTTTCCAGAACAAATTTTTGCTCTAAAGAGAAGTGTCCGCTGATTTATTACGTGCTGGTAGATTAAAACTATGTGCCCGACTGGGGACCAGAACCTTGGATCTTTGCCTTCCGCAGGAAAGTGCTCTGCTGACTGAGCTATACAAGCACGACTCTTCATCCCTCCCCCCCCGCATGGCTCTACTTCTTCCAGGGTCTCATCTCTTGCCTCCGAAACCTCACAGAAGCTCTCCTTCATACCATACAGAACGAACATCCCTCGAAGAGAGGATATTACTGAGATGTGGCTCAGCCAGGCTGTCAGGCAGCATTTTCAGTCTGCAGCGGAATGTGCACTGACCTGAAACTTTTTTAAACGGAGTGATTCTTCCCCATGTGAGACAAACCCTTCCAATAAGCCATCCTTGCCTTGTCTTCTGGAAAAAACCCAAAATATAGCGTACTGGTAGCAGCAAAAGCGTCACTCATATCAGTGATGCCCAGCGATGAAGTATTATAGTTTACATGATAGACTGGCGCTCTCATCCGTCGGCCAAGCACAGTGAACGATTTGAAGTTCATGCTAGACAGAACTCGGTTTTTAGGTTAATTTATGAGTCTGTTGTTGATTCCTAAATCTGTTATGCGTCTGCATACAGGTAAGAACCAACTCTTATGGATTTAAACATCCGATTTTTGACATGAAAGTGTCTAAATATTTAACAGTGTAAAAGTTGCATCCGCTTATAGCCAACAAAAACAGAAAGGAATATAAGTTACGAATATTCCAGGAATTCTTCTGTAACATAAGACAAACAAGTCTTAATATAGCCCAAAGATATTTACAGAGGTATATAAATTCACTCTCGACTTGGGAACGCTGCTACATGACGAGTTCCAAAATGTATACATAAGTTCCTGCCATCGTACAGGTGTCAGATTTAAAATCCCCACTGCGTTTGAACTTCGCATCAATGAGAAATAGCCTGCTATGTTGTTATTGGTAAGAGTCAGAAACTTAATGACACACTTCACATCTCTCACGAATTTTACTAAATACTACATTTAAATCCGTAACATTAACTAACAACATCATTGAACATACATACACAGCAACACACTCGACAAATCGGTCTGTCAGTATTAAAATGCAGCAGTTACATCCTCTTGATATGTGCATAATCCATTTGGGATGAAAGTATTCCGCTGTCGACTGTCGCTGGAGGCATACTTTTCGGAAGCCACTAGTATTGCAGTTCGTTGACTTTAGTATATGCACGATGATAACATTTCTGGCCCATAATACGACTGTGAATGTCAAGTTCGCAATTATTAAAGTGTCCAAAGACCACAAGTCGCGGAATATGAAACAGCATTTCGTCCGTTTATACTACAGGTGTCACACCTGTTAGGTCAACTTTTGGATAATATTCACGCACAGAAAACTGTTTAGTTGTTTTTAAAACCCGAAAATTTAAAGCACATCAATTTTTGAAAGTCACGCCACAGGAAACAGTTCAGTCCAACAAAGTAGCAATCACGACTTACCAACGTATGTTTTGTTAATGCAATCCGTTGTATTTCACGAAGTTCTTAGTATCTGCATTAGTTTGATACTTTCTCATACAATATTCATAAAATATCAATTTCATATATTCCGACATGACACGGACGTGCTACCTTCTCGGCGCTCACGCGAACACTTCCCCGCACAATCACTGTTCGACCCTGTAATAATCGAACTATCAGTCGACCGCTGCCTCAAGTATACCAGTTACATTTAGTGCAGTTGCTGCAAAACATGTTAGCTGAAACTGAAATATTCCACACCCAAGATTAAAAATCCCAATAACAGCACAGTTTTACTGCTTACAATTTGAAAAAGCACGTGAGTGAGCACAAGTATATAAATGTGTCCTGCATTGCAGTAACGTGGAAAGCAAAATAGGAAAAAAAATTATAATACCATTCAGATTTAGCAATGTCTTCACAATGCTAAGGAGTTTAATGAGATGTGTGGCTTTTGATTTCAGTTATTGGTTTGTAACTGCCTAATTTGAATTTATTTAAGAATAATGATGTACTGTCAGCTGTGAAACATTTGTGTACTTGTTCCATTATTCTTCTGGCTGTGTTAGTATGGATGGTTCAAATGGCTCTAAGCACTATGGGACTTAACATCTGAGGTCATAAGTCCTCTAGACGTAGAACTACTTACACCTAACTAACCTAAGGACATCACACACATCGATGCCCGAGGCAGGATTTGAACCTGCGACCGTAGCAGCAGCGCGGTTCCGGACTGTAGCGCCTAGAACCACTAGGCCACAGCGGCCGGCTGGTATGGATGTCTTTGGGCCTTTTATCAGTAATCTGTGCCATCAGCGAGCATCATCGTCTTTAAACATCTCACATAGGTGAGGCGCACTCCAAACGTTACCCAGTTACAAATACCTTTAGGTTTGTCATAGTTTAATGACTAAGGAGTAAATTATTGTGTATGGCGTGCATTTTTCAAGATCGTCTATCAAATCTCTAATTTCAAATGTCGAGATCACCTTTATAGACAGATGTATGTCCTCACTAAGGATGAACTATGCGTAATTTCATTAAGTTGGTCGGGAAGAACTTCGTAATACTGATCAGATTTATTTCAAAACTATTTAAATAGACGGTTGCAAAAAAATGATAAGTATGTCAGACTATGGTAGAGAAAGTTGAACGAAGAAAATTTTTTCAAGTGACCATAGGTTGAAAGCGTACCGTTCTGGAGCTGTGGTTATAGGAGAGCACCCGGTCAGCAACGAGCTTGGAAGTCAACAACCGTTTGAGGCCGTTCAATATTCCCTAACAACTCAGGAGTTTTCGACAGTGTACACAAATCGTATCTTCGATCACGATAGCTTTGTAGCTATCTGAAAGACTTACATTTCTACACCTTACAGTAAGAGATGTGAATTTAACGGTGTTTAAAATTTATTTCATGTTTCCTTTTTCAATTTTGATTTAATTTGAATTTACTGGTTCACTCACTGGAAATAAAAGTTCATTCATGTCTTCTTCTCAATAAGAAAAATTAAAACACGCGGTGTGTGCTTCCGATTCTTAAAAAACATTGCACAAATTGATTGCCTTAATGCAATACTGTTTCTCTAGAGCAGTTTATTGTCTTGACAAACGAACTACATTAAGATACTGCAAACCAAGTTAATTTATTAATTACACTTATTAAATTTATTAATTAAACTAATTAAATTTATTAATTCAACGTTAGCCATTGAACATCATACACAAATCATATGCAGTGAAACCAGCCGCAGATGCGAATCTAATGTGTGAATTTCACTAGTTACTGCCCTCTTTAGCATAAGAGGTACTAGGAAGGAAAATTAAAAGCACAAACTTTTATGCGCTTCTTGCTGATTGCCTGCCGTTTTATAGCCATGGCCCCATAATGGTGGCGTTTCCGACCTTTGATTATCTGGATAATTCTGCTGGATTCGATCCCAACATGACTCTCATCTTATTACATGGGTTGGATAAAAAGTGGTGGCAATAATGCCGTAACATGAAACATGTGCGTCACATGGCATACCTGCTGTCTGAAGGTGATAGCAGAAGATCAGTTGAAGTTGCACAGTGAGCGACGATGGCTGTGTTTGAGTCATTTGCTCTGTGAACTGTCTGAAAGTGCGGGAGGCCGGTTCGAGCGCCCCGACACTATGTTTAAGAAACACGAACAATGTGTGTGGATCGAGAGAGAAGTGGCACGTGGTTGGAGAGCACCTTCTGGCACTACATCCCATCATCCTTCATGACAACGCACGATACCACATGGCGAACCCCTACGTATTTGGGATTCGGAGGGTACTGAAAAATCCGTTGTTCTGCAGTACGTCGAAATCTTCCACAAAGTTTAGTATTTTTCGACTTTGTGTCTGTGTGGTGGAATCGCTGGTCTTGTAGAATGTCTTTGCCAGAGAGGCTTGTGGTGCGAATGTTGTCCGCGATGTGGGGTGGATCGGGGAGGGATGGGGTCTTGAGTTAGCAGCGGCACGAAGAAGGTGGAGAGCGGGGCACTGTGCTGGGAGCAGCCCTAGTATGTACCGCAAAACGACCTGGCCGCACCTGAGGTGGTAGAGCGGCCTAGTTTTAGTTGGGAGCTGTTATTTGGGAAGCTGTAATTTGGAAGCAGGAGCGCTTCGGTTGCACAATACTGGTGCTACTCGAAGGAGATCGACGGTTAAAGCAGCGGTTGGAGGTCTGTACAGCTGTTGCTATACTGTCACTGCGTCATGATTGCATTGACACACGAATATTGGATAACTCGAAGTGAAGCTGAGTAACCTTATTATTAGGTAATTGCCCATATGTGTGTTTCAGTTGTTCAGCTTGCAAAATCGTAATAGAGTGTGGTCTTGCGGAGCCCCATTAGTTCCACTATTTCCTGGGTGGTCATTTGATTGTTTCAACTCTTCATATTACGAGGTTGTCACTGAGTTTACCCTAGTGGGGCCTATTATTTGTTTGCATGTGTGGGACCAGCGGTAACTGATTTATGTTTCAGGTCTTATCACGCCAGTTTAATGATGTGTGTAATGTATTGCCAGGAAGTGTAGGCAAGACTAAGGTGTGAAATAAAATGAGATGGTAAGATTACGGCTGTGCAAAACCACTTAGCTAGCAGCGAATGAATTCTAATGTTGCAGATTTGTTCTTGAGTTGAGTAATTACCTTTTGTAATTGAACTATTCAAGCCTCTTAACTTGGCGTTCATCTGAAGAAGTTTTCAACTAAACTGCTTTGAAATTGTTCGGTACTCCTGAACAGTAAATAAGCATACTTCAAACTGTGTCACGAGAAAAACTGGCATGTACAATACTTGTGATAGGGAGTCCTGCTGTAATTTTTCGTGTATTTAAAGTGCTTTTCTCAAATTGGATTTATTTGAATACTGTTTGTAGGTTTGAACTGCTGTCAGTTTGTTATTATAAATTTGTATTAAGGTTACTACAGGCAATTTTGAAATAGTCTTGGGCATTTTAAACCCATTATCACAAGTAGTTATCAAGCCTAAATTGAAATCTTCAATTGATGTCATAATTGCTTTGGGCTCAAATTTGGCGCTAATATATCACTGTTATTTTACCCTCGATGTTGGATCAATGTAAATATTATTAAGAGTAAGCCTTGTAATAGATAGCCTTTAACCAACAAGTAAAACAAAGTACAGGGGTCGGACAGTATGTTTTCTAGTAACTGTTACGTAAGAATTGGTTGTTTATAAATTTCTTTCAAAGGATGTTTGAACTCGTGTTACCCCAGCACTTTGCTACTCCTTCATAGCTTTAAGTGCCCCGCTAGCCACCTTCCTCATGCCGCTGCACATTCTCACCACAGTCCTCTCTGGCAAAGAGATTCTACACAACCAGAGATTCCACTAGACAGCCAAAAAGACGAAAAATACCAAACTTTGTGGAAGGTTTAGATGCACGGCACCTATGAGTCCATGCCATGACGACCTGTATCGCCAAAGAGAAGGAATCCCTTCGTGGCAACGCTACAGGAAACAAGACATCATCCGTGACCTAGGGCGATCCTTGTAAGACCTCAGTAGAGCTGAATGCACTGATGGTGTTTGACGTCTTCCATCTTTGTGGCGGAAGGTGATCGAGATGCGAAGCTTACACTGAGGGCATGCAATAAGGTGAGCGTCTGTCAATAAAGTATGGTATGAATTCTAACCGTGTTGATACTACCTTTTCTCAACCCATGTATGTGTTCTTCTGTACTCTGTGTGTAAATCAGTCAGAGATGCAAAGTGATAAACTTGACTATGGAATAAATAGAATAGAGTCTCCATTGTTACTTGATAAATTATAACCAGCCAGTCGAGATGTGAAGTCGACCTCTAACAGCTCAAACAAGTCATAAAATCTTGTATCATTTTGTATTTTTTTACGAAATAAATGGAGTTCTTCCAACCAACATTTGTAGGCTGAACGATACAAAACGTTTGTTATTTATGAGAAGTGGTTAGTTCCTATCGAGAGTTCATAAGATGTGGGTGTAAAGGCCATACGTCTATTAGTATACAGGAATAATAATGGTTCCATTCAGGAAAACGCAAACAGAAAGCTTTTGATGGCTACTACTCTAAGTGTGGGAATGCAGTAGCGAATTTGGTAGTCTATGGTTATCAGCGTGGATTGCAGAGTTTGTATATGTTTCGGTTACCGTTGTTGTTGGGTGCGAATTATATCTACTGGCCCAATTATAGCTGTCTCGATCCTGTAACATGCCAATGTCGTCTTCAGGGTCAGAAGTGTAATTATAAAACCAACCTCTAAAAATATAGTGACTGTGTGGATTTTCTTGGCTTTTTTTTGTACTGTCATTTTTGCTGTAGTAACGAGTGCAAGGCTTAATGAAAACATATGATAAGGCCCGTCAGAATTGCTAATGCATGTACATGAGCTAACTTATATCTTGTCGACTGAAATATGGATGTTTGAACCTGTCGTATGTGTATAATTTCGCAGTTGTGACACATAAACAAGTTTCAGTGAATTAACAATTATTTTAACTAAGACAATATGGTTACCGTTGCAACATATTCTTCATGAATGCTGCAGGTACATTAAGTAGTGTGACTGATGACATCAAACATTCCATGTACAGACGCGGAACAATCATTTTAATACTGCTTAATTTCAACAAGCCAGTTGAAAATCAATATACATTGCTTATGAAAATGAAACAGCTGAATTCCTCAAATAGTGACATACTGCAGTTTGAAATCTACCTTAGAATCAGCTTTCAATGAGTAGTTTGCGGTTCGGAAATGTCTTAATGGAAACGTGACCATCTTTGAGTTCTGCAGGGTCAGGTCTTTACCCACTGCTTTTCTCGCTGTGTAGAAATGTTATTACATCTTCGCTACATGTTTGTTACTGATATTTCCTATGTATGCCGATGACATTTTTAATTGAGCCCCATCTGTAAAATAATTACTATTGCTTCATCAAGAATGAATGACGACCTCAAGATGGACAAAACTATCGGTCTTAAACTAAATCCTAAGAAGACACTGGTCATCTAACAAAACATTCAACGATGATCAGCGGCCTTTATCAAAGACCAATAAAAGAGCTCGACAAAATCTTGGATGGACTTGTAAACTGAGAAGAACGAATTGTCGCAGCATGCAGGAAATATTTCTTTTATCTACATGCAGTACAAAAATTTAGAAACATAATTGTACCCAAAACCAAAAAATATTCTGCCAAATTTATATTATTGTGATGTTCAAAACGGCGCAAATAGTGAAAATTCGAGACGACTCGAGCTGGCTATGGATGCTTGCGTGAGATATGTGTGTGACAGTCGGATGTCTGATCAGATCAGTCCTTCTGCTCATTTAGGATGCATGCGACCAGACAAGCGGGATACTCACTTGCTCTGCTGTCTTTTTAGGTTTTTTAGTCACTGGTGTCCTTGATATCTTCTCATGCCTCTCAAATAACTTTCATAATAAAGCATCTGATACGTCCAGCATCCTGGCTGCTCCATCTCATTCTGCGTTTCAGCCATACAACTCTGGAACAAACTAACCAGTAAGTCTCATCCATAACCACTCTGCATTCACGATTAGATTCAGGCTTTACTTATAATCATCGTGGTAGCTTCTCTCTCAAAATATCCTAGCTGTCATCGTTTCTATTCAACAGTGAACCAGTACTTCTGCCTTATTTTCAACTCTATCCACGCTTTCCTAATCCTTCTCTATTTTTTCTTCTATCCCATCTACAAACGTTATTCTATAATACCTCAATCCTCATCTTCTCGAAGCTGAATTCTATCTACCACTGCTCTGTATTTCTTTTCGACATCATTGCCCGCATAAAAAACCGTTGTGAGGAAATTAATTAACGAAGTGTGAGGCATATGGTATAATTATTAATATGTGGACCACGTGGAATGCATCTTTCAAGAACGAGACCGATTCCTCCCCACATTATATTCTGTCTCTAATGACACTGATACCGACGGAAAAATTTGTAGAAATTGTCTGTTGCACTACAGCTGCATGGTACGTTGGAATTTTGGTGCTGTCCCGATGTGGTGTTTTGATCTCGACATACTGTTTTGTCCTAACTTTAAAAGACACCTGCTTATGTCCCAACATTTATAGAAGTCGTTACTTGATGTTTATATCATATATGGATCTTTATGGGCAATTTCATTTGTTTAATAATTTGTCGACATTCGCTCACTAAATCATGATGACTATTAAACTGCAGGTCTATATTACAAGCGTGTAGTCTTTCCTTCCAGGTCTTGAAAAGTGACAAATTTATGAGCATCTTCATTTGGAATGCTTACAGTTTGTCTTGTTATATTATCGTACTGAAATCTGGGACCGCTTCAGAATTTGAGAAGTCTTTTACTATCTAGACTTGAAAGAGCTTGTTTCCTTCTTCAAGCAAATTTCCAGGCTACTTTCTTTGAACTGTAAATCAAAAACGACCATTAGGCTTTTTCTGCCAGCTTTACACCTAACAGAGCCGCCTGAAAAGAAGTCGACAGTGAACGGTCGCGTCTCATAAGGGCTGAATAACAGGACGATCATTATATAACAACTGAAGATGACCAGGTAATGTGAAACGCGTATAACGACGATATTACGTAGTAAAATCACAATGTTAATTTGTTAGTTGTATTCGTGTTCCATGGATAATTTCCACAATATATTGTAATAATGTAGAACGACTAATTTTATATTCACATCACAGATTGTTTTGTAAATATGCCTACATGATGACCATTTACAAGTCGATATTCGTATTTTATCTCTTCTTCCTTTCTTTTATAAAAATGGACGGGATACAGATACGAGTTCTTAATTCCTACCTTTTATGCATTACAATGTTGGAAATTCTTTTACGGAATAGGGGTTTTCAAGGAGAAAAGTTTTCACTTTATTTTCAAATTTTACTTTTCTGTCTGTTAGACGTTTTATACCACTCAGTAAGAAAAATTTTGATTCAATCTTTGTGCACCCATTTTGTGGTAACGATAACCTTACTAATGCACAATTAATGCCATTTCTGGTTCTGGTGTTGTAATTATACAATGTACGTCATAGTTTCTTTTGAAATGTAGTGGATTATTTTCAACGAAATTCATAAGGGAATAAATATACTCTAAAGCTGTAGTGCAAATGGCTAGCTCATTAAACAGATGTCTGCAGGATGATCGTCGGTGGACAACACACATTATTCTTACAGATTGTTTTTGAATAATGAATACTTTTTTTTCTTAAAGTTGAGTTACCACACAGCATTGCTCCACATGACAGTATTGAATGAAAATGTACAAAATATCTCAACTTACTGATTTGAATCTTCCCGAGGTTTGCGTTCATTCCAAGCGTAAATGTGGCAGAACTAAGTTGTCTTCGGTGTTCCAACATGTGTTTTTTCCTGTTTAAATTCAGATAAATATTGACACAGACTTTTGAAGTTTCCACCCTATTATTTCCTTATCATGTATTCTACCTCTCATTACTATAGCACCCCTATGTGTGCGAAACTGAATACGTTATAACTTTTTAAACATGAGGGTGAGGCCATTCGCAGAAAACCAGTCAACGATAATTTTAAGAGCATTGTTTACCATTGCTGTATGTATTCTAGGAGTGATTACAATACTAGTGTCAACTGGAAAAAGAACTAATTCTGTTTGTTCTGTTTTATATGGAAGATCGTGTACGTATTTGAGGAGGAATAGCGGAGTTACAACTCAGCTTTATGGGACACAATACATGGTTCCTCCCCAGTGAGAATAATGTCCCCAGGCTACATTGGTTGAATTATAACTTTCTGTATTCTTTTGGTTAGGTATTACACCATCCATGTATTGCAAAAACCATAAATTCCATTCAGTTTATCTAGGAGAACATTGAGGCCTAATAGTGAAATGCCTTAGATAGGTCGGCGGGGTCAGGGATTTTCTCTGCCTCGTGATGACTGGGTGTTGTGTGATGTTCTTAGGTTAGTTAGGTTTAAGTAGTTCTAAGTTCTAGGGGACTGATGACCATGGATGTTAAGTCCCATAGTGCTCAGAGCCATTTGAACCATTTTGAACCTTAGATATGTCACAGAAAATACCAACAAGTGTTATTTTCTTATTTATTGCTTGTAAAATTTGGTGAGTGAACATGTAAATGATATTTGCAGTAAGCAACTCTGCTGAAATCCAAACCTTGACTTACAGAGGATATTATTTGCCTTTAGTTTGTACTGCATTATATATTTTATATAAGACTGGGTTCATTACAAGGGAACAAATCGATAACACTGTATTGTTAAACGCCATCAAATCCAGAAAAGGTGTTATTTTTGAGATAATGTATTATTTTCTTTACTTCAGGACGATAATTTGGTGGTACATTAACGTTACTGAATTTTGTGAGAGTTGCTTCTTCAACATATCACTGTGATTTTTCTCTAGAACTGTGTGTCCCTATATTTTCTACTATATTTCAGAAACGATTTTTAATTATATCTGTTACATGTGACTCATCATGCGTAGATCATCCATTTAATTCAGTAGGGATGTTATCCTGTTCTGTGTTTGGCTAGTCTATCTCTCGTTTAATACATTCCATATAGTGTTAAATTTTTTTATCAGAATTACTGATTTATGACATATTGTGCATATTCCTTGACTTTTTAATGATTCTTATTAGTAGCTTTGAGTATTTTTTGTAGCGAGAAACTACTGCAGGTTCCTCACTTGTTCTTGACAACAGACACATTTCCGTTTTTGTTTCACAACGTACTCTAATCCCTGTAGAGATTCATGGTTTTTTACATGGCTGTTTAATGTCGCTTCTGATTAACTTATGCAGAAAGCTGTTTTCAAATAATGCAAGAATAGATTAAATTTCAAGTCAGCATTTTGTCGATTATAAATTTCCACCAGGTCATCTCTTGTAAACTATTCTTAAAAACAATTTTCCTGGTCTCATTAACTATTCTGATTTCCACTGTAAAGTATCAATACTGTAAGCCACCATCTGATACCTACTTACAGTAATTAGTGAAATAGAAGTGTATAATTAATTTTTCTAAGAATGAATATGTTTATTAAGCAGCTTGTATAGGCTCCACAGTGTTGGTTCGGCTTGTTGAATCTGTGCAGCACTATTTGTGTATAGTACTTTTAGTAGGCTTATAAATTACACTGGAAATGTTAGTCGCTTTTCCTGTATTAGCTGAACGAATATTTTCTATATCATCTCTATTAAATGAAGAAATAACATCCAAATTGGGGCCTATAGCGTTGGACTTTAAACACTGAGAAAATGAAGCTACTGAACACACGAAACTCGTAAATTTACACAGTGTGAAACACGTCGTATATTGATGGAAATGAAAAATTACAGTTGTAAGCAGCAGAATTAACAACTGCTGGCAGCGTCACGGCAACATCGCCAAACTCAGAGTCCAATTATACAGTGAACAAAATCTGCGACTTTAAAAAAGCACGGAATGGCGTTCCGCTAAATATTACATCCGATGTAACCTATCTGAGCCGCCGTAAATACTCGCTCACAGTCGTGAAAAATCAGTATGCGAAACGGGTAAACAGTGCCCAAAAAATAAAAAAATCCGATTTATCTAGGTGTTCGTGACCGATGTGGACAGCGTAAAATCGTTTTAATTCCTCGATGCGCCAGGAATGGTGCGCTGCTGGAGCATGTAATTACTCGCGAGCTCATTGTCCATCTGTCAGTGGCGGGGCTGGGTTTCGGGGCGAACGCGGCGCAAAAAGCTATCGAATAACGCGCGTCTCTCCAAAAACTGGAAAACGCAATTGATTAGCTGCAGAGGGGAGGGGGAGGGGAGGCGGGTTAACAGCAGCAGTGCAGCAGTGCTGCTATTCTCAGTAACAGACTGCCAGTTCTCCATTGCACGCAACAAACAGTTCATTGTGCGATTTCAGAGTCAGTCATTTCAATCAAATATTCAACAACAGAGTTGAGTGGAACAAGCGTATTAAACTAATTTCTAGCTGGATGTTTGAATACGGGGTGAAATGGGACTTCTTCGACAAACTTTCGGGTGTTTTTAGGGATATTTTCTAAGTATTTTGCTATAAGCACAGTAGTGTCTAGCGGTTTGTTTAATTTTTTACCCGAGTTTATCTTTGTATATATGTACTTCACTGAAAATATCTGCAAAACAGTCCACATGTCGACTCTATGCACTGTGTATCTTATTTCGGAACAAGTGTTCTATCCAGTGATGTTACCTGCAGCTGAAAAAAATATTGCCCTTCGTTCTCATGCTTGCATATAGTATTGTTCGGTTATGCCTCGGGTTTCAATTTCCGGCAGTGTTAAATATATGTGTTTACAGTGACACATAGTATCAGGAATAGGTTAGCTAGTGTGCACGTCTCGTATCTTTTCAGCGAATGTAATGGAACAGTGGCACAATGACTCTATGTTCAACAGTTACTGAAGGGACGACACCACATTACTGTACTTCTATATTTCTACATAACCGCCTACGAAAACTGGATAACTCCATGTAGTACGTTTTAGATGGCATAGTCACTATTGTTGAATTATTTTGATAGAGGCAAAGGAAATTACGCAAACAAAAATACACTCCTGGAAATTGAAATAAGAACACCGTGAATTCATTGTCCCAGGAAGGGGAAACTTTATTGACACATTCCTGGGGTCAGATACATCACATGATCACACTGACAGAACCACAGGCACATAGACACAGGCAACAGAGCATGCACAATGTCGGCACTAGTACAGTGTATATCCACCTTTCGCAGCAATGCAGGCTGCTATTCTCCCATGGAGACGATCGTAGAGATGCTGGATGTAGTCCTGTGGAACGGCTTGCCATGCCATTTCCACCTGGCGCCTCAGTTGGACCAGCGTTCGTGCTGGACGTGCAGACCGCGTGAGACGACGCTTCATCCAGTCCCAAACATGCTCAGTGGGGGACAGATCCGGAGATCTTGCTGGCCAGGGTAGTTGACTTACACCTTCTAGAGCACGTTGGGTGGCACGGGATACATGCGGACGTGCATTGTCCTGTTGGAACAGCAAGTTCCCTTGCCGGTCTAGGAATGGTAGAACGATGGGTTCGATGACGGTTTGGATGTACCGTGCACTATTCAGTGTCCCCTCGACGATCACCAGTGGTGTACGGCCAGTGTAGGAGATCGCTCCCCACACCATGATGCCGGGTGTTGGCCCTGTGTGCCTCGGTCGTATGCAGTCCTGATTGTGGCGCTCACCTGCACGGCGCCAAACACGCATACGACCATCATTGGCACCAAGGCAGAAGCGACTCTCATCGCTGAAGACGACACGTCTCCATTCGTCCCTCCATTCACGCCTGTCGCGACACCACTGGAGGCGGGCTGCACGATGTTGGGGCGTGAGCGGAAGACGGCCTAACGGTGTGCGGCACCGTATCCCAGCTTCATGGAGACGGTTGCGAATGGTCCTCGCCGATACCCCAGGAGCAACAGTGTCCCTAATTTGCTGGGAAGTGGCGGTGCGGTCCCCTACGGCACTGCGTAGGATCCTACGGTCTTGGCGTGCATCCGTGCGTCGCTGCGGTCCGGTCCCAGGTCGACGGGCACGTGCACCTTCCGCCGACCACTGGCGACAACATCGATGTACTGTGGAGACCTCACGCCCCACGTGTTGAGCAATTCGGCGGTACGTCCACCCGGCCTCCCGCATGCCCACTATACGCCCTCGCTCAAAGTCCGTCAACTGCACATACGGTTCACGTCCACGCTGTCGCGGCATGCTACCAGTGTTAAAGACTGCGATGTAGCTCCGTATGCCACGGCAAACTGGCTGACACTGACGGCGGCGGTGCACAAATGCTGCGCAGCTAGCGCCATTCGACGGCCAACACCGCGGTTCCTGGTGTGTCCGCTGTGCCGTGCGTGTGATCATTGCTTGTACAGCCCTCTCGCAGTGTCCGGAGCAAGTATGGTGGGTCTGACACACCGGTGTCAATGTGTTCTTTTTTTCATTTCCAGGAGTGTAGAATGAATCGTTATTGCATTATTACTCTATTGCGAATTACGGCATACCACTGGTCCCTCATAGCAAAATATTCAGAAAATATCATTCAACAGCTTCCGAAATTTCGTCAGTAGTCGTGTGCATCCTGCCATTGCAGAAATTGCGGAAATATAAAGCAACTGTTTTAATAGAGAATGATATATGAGCACTTTCTGTCTTTCCCTTAAATCGCTTTATCTGTGTTTTATCACCGTCAAGACGCTACTCAGGCTGTGCTGCTAACTTTGTTAAACCGATGCCGGAGCATCCTGTCATTGCAAAAGTTATGGATGTATAAAGCGCGTTGTTTCAGTAGAGAACGATGTATGACCTCTTTTCGTCTTTCCCTTAAATCGGTTCATCTGTCTTTTATCATCATCATTACGTTACTCAGGTTGTGCTGCTGACTTTGTTAAACTGATACTGGGCCACCACATTACACAGGCGTACAACTAACATTACTGAGGTTCGTTGATTAACTTGAGCAATTACTGAGATAACTATTGTAGCTGGGTGATCGTAAGGGAACCAGAGCAAAAAATAACAGTTCTCCTGAAATATGGATAAATCTAAGATCTCATTTTCAGGGGAAAGAAGCCTATATTATCCAATTGCGTGGGTAGTTGTTACATCTGTAACACGTCATAATATTTGATTATTTAAGGATAATATTAAGAAGCAACGAGATATGAGACGAACATACTAAGCTCTGCAGGTGCGAAAGCGAATAGGAAATTTAGATTTAGGACATGTTGCAGCTACCAACCTCTAATTTAAAGATTTGTGTTAAGATATTTTATTGATCCAATCCACTAGGGGTTTCTAATACTTGTTCATAATCATCTGTTACAGGGTGAATCGCTAATAACATATTGGCTGTTTTGCTTGCTACGATGCCCTATCGTGAAAATAAATTAACTGATAATTATTCATAAACGAAATGAAGATAAATGAAATTTGGACAATGCATAATGTCTGTTTAACACCATTACTTAAAGTGAACGCATACTGATAGGTTTGAAGGATCGGGTTTCTCTAATTTTTCATGTTCCACTTACTACCATCATAGTAAACGTGTTCCAGAGCTATAAACACAATCTCAACAACGAGCAGTAAAAGGTAGGTCATGTGCTGGGATAGAATGATTTCGCACGTTTTGGTGATGTAACTTTTTAAGGGTTCGTTTCATTCTATTGAAACAGCACGAGACAAATTATGGGGAAAGGAACATGTAAAAATTTGTAAGCACTTGTATGACGACTATACTATTCGAAGAAAAGCCGAAGTTGATCAGAACTGGCTAAAAACACATCACTACTGTTAATACTTCATTGATTAAACCGTTTAAAATATGCGTGAAATGCTTAAACACTTCCGGTTTTTCAGATAAGACTAACTGTAATGTAAGTATTTACGCTTACAGACGGTAAAAAAGCAAAAGCACGTAAGATGTTTCTAGTTATGCTTACATTGAGACATGCCCCTTTTCTTCTATCTGCCGTCTACTGTACGAAAAATTACAGCCAAACATGACGCATGTATTTACCATTATGTCAGAACTCTAAAGGTAAAGCATCTACATCGCTTCATCCCCATTTTTACGACTGTTTTATCAGTAAACAATCAGCTGTTTACACTTCCTTTGCGCTCGCCACCATATTATGATACTAAACTACTGGCTTCAGTGACACCAATGGTACTGTATACGGTATAGCCGGTCTAGGTATTTCTGAGATTAACGAAAGCAGTCAAAGTCAGAGGTTCCTGAGTAACAAATGAAAGCAAGATAGGTAATCAAAAGTATTCGCAAGTTAAAGAATTTTTACTTCAAGATCATTTAATTGATAAAATTGTAATTAATTAGAACTAATGTTTATGTTTAAAACGATGTCAGGGAGATTTATCTATTTAAAAGCAAAGAAAATACGAGCGATTGGTTTATTTTTGTTCTGTAGTTAAAGAAGTTTACGAACGTATTTTTTTAACATAAAGACAGAGACAATGTTTATATTATTGACGGGCGTTGCCGTAGCAACAAAACAAGCCGCTGAAAGTATCTGTCAGAGTTCATACACTTGAAACTTTATGATTTTTGGTGAAGGTAGTACGCGTAAGTAAAAAGGGAGCAAAATATATCATCCTTTCCTCTGATGTCGCTAAAAGCTCAATCACGAAGTCAGTGCATTTAAGGTCTGACGTTTCCAATGCTTGTAGTGATTCTTGGCTACTCTATAAGGTTACAAGTAAGAAAATTAAATTATTTCTGTTACAGAAACAGTTCCAGAGCGCTACCCCTTACATACGTGTTTAGACAAAATAATTTCAGATTAATTTCTGTCGGTTTATTATAATTAATTTTTGATATTACTGGATAATGTACGATACGCAATTGCATTTTCCCATTAGTGTGTTGATGTCAATTTAGGAGGAACTGCCAACTAAAAGTCACGGCTTGTTACCTTAACATTAAAATTACACATAATGGAAAGGTATTTAAAAATTATATCGATAGCAATCTACCCAAATAGCTGCCATTTGTGGGCTGAATTGCAATTCCCCAGAACCTGAACTACTGTGTAGCGAGAGTATTACCACTGGGTTCCTTCCCATTAAAAATCGTAATTCTTAATACTACTTAAAATTTTTTCTTCTGAATTTTTTCTCTTATTGGGGCGGGGTTGCGGCTGCTACTAACAGAACTAGTTACGTGAAGCTATAGGCGGCAATTCCGACATAGTGCTGTCACCATTGAGCTGTTACAACGAATAATGTGATTTCACATATACCTCACAGGTATAACATGTACCGTTAGCTTAGAAAGACGCTACGAAAGAAAGATGTACGTTGCTTACGTTAGGTGTCAGTGATAAGGTGAAAGAGACGCCCGAACAGAGGCAAAAATACAATTCTCTTTCGAAATGCTTCGCCATCTGGAGCTCCCATTTGCGCCACTGTCATTTATGACCAAGCCCTATATATATATATATATATATAGTTAATTTGGACGAAATCGATGGTGACGAGTAGTTATGGTACCCTTCTGAGAGTAGCACAGTCAACGTCCTCATTATTTTCTCATTTTACCGCAATCTATAACTTCCTCTACTTACTTTACTCCTTACACCTCTCTCTCGTACCGTGGAAGTTATTCTCTGACATTTTAATACTTGGCCTTTCATCTACTCAGTGTTTTCCACATACTCATTGTCTTCCCGATTCTGTGGAGACCTGCCCCTTTTCTTACCTCAACGGCCCAGTTAATTATCAACGCTTAGAGTCTATTTTCTGGGTGTCCCACACTTCATAATTGGATTTTCTTTTCTCGATGTCCCATACTTCAGGATTTATTTTCACACTATGCTCTCACCCAGGCGCATATTTTAAGAAATTTTGTCTAGAAATTAAGGCCTATGTTTCGTACAAGTACATTTATTTTAGCGCATAATGCCCTTTCTGGTTGTGCAAATGGATTTCTTATTTCCTTGTTTTATCCCTTACGTTTTATTTTGCTTCCAAGGTAGCAAAATAGCATCGTGTACTTCGTGGTACCCAATTTTAATGTCACGTTTATCACTAATTTCTTTTCTGCAAATACTCAGTACTTTCGCGTTTCTCTTAATACTCTCAGTTCCTTCGGTGTGCACATTACAATATAATTCTTCGTTACCTTCATTGATTACGGTCATGTCATCAGCGATTCTTATCATTGACATTCTTTCACCATGGATTTTAATCCCACTCCTTTTCGTTGCATAGGCTGAACAGTAGGGTAGAAAGACTAAATCTCTTGTTTACTGTCTTTCTTCATCCTTTGTCCTGGATTCTTATGTACGTTCTACATTACCCGTCCCTCTCTTTAACTTACCCTGTTTTTGTCTTCGAATATGGTGCAGAATTTAATGAATACGTTACTGAATACTTTACCTGGCTCGGAAAATCCTATAAAAGTGTCAATGTGTTTCTTAAACATTGCATCCATAATCAGACACATTGTCACAATTGCCTCTCCAATATTTTTACTTTCATAGATCCAAACTGATCGTCATCTAACACAACCTCGATTTTATACGCCATTCTTCTGCTGAATCCGTCCTTTTAGAAGACCGTTTCTTTTTCGATTTCTTCACATTTGTGTTGCAACCATTTCGCTGTAGCCTCCGGGCACTCCCTATTTATTTCAACCTGATTAGCTTATTCTACTGTGCTTCTGTCTTTTCCTAAATATTTCATGCTTCCTTTGTCGTCGATCTGTAGCAGAATTTCCTGTACCACTCAAGGTATCTTCTGAAGTACCTTCCTCGTATTTGTGTGTCCAACTTCTTGATTGTGAGTGTCTTAGACAGTTTCAAACGTCAAACCCAGAGCTACAGTATCCTATATACACTCCTGGAAATGGAAAAAAGAACACATTGACACCGGTGTGTCAGACCCACCATACTTGCTCCGGACACTGCGAGAGGGCTGTACAAGCAATGATCACACGCACGGCACAGTGGACACACCAGTAACCGCGGTGTTGGCCGTCGAATGGCGCTAGCTGCGCAGCATTTGTGCACCGCCGCCGTCAGTGTCAGCCAGTTTGCCGTGGCATACGGAGCTCCATCGCAGTCTTTAACACTGGTAGCATGCCGCGACAGCGTGGACGTGAACCGTATGTGCAGTTGACGGACTTTGAGCGAGGGCGTATAGTGGGCATGCGGGAGGCCGGGTGGACGTACCGCCGAATTGCTCAACACGTGGGGCGTGAGGTCTCCACAGTACATCGATGTTGTTGCCAGTGGTCGGCGGAAGGTGCACGTGCCCGTCGACCTGGGACCGGACCGCAGCGACGCACGGATGCACGCCAAGACCGTAGGATCCTACGCAGTGCCGTAGGGGACCGCACCGCCACTTCCCAGCAAATTAGGGACACTGTTGCTCCTGGGGTATCGGCGAGGACCATTCGCAACCGTCTCCATGAAGCTGGGCTACGGTCCCGCACACCGTTAGGCCGTCTTCCGCTCACGCCCCAACATCGTGCAGCCCGCCTCCAGTGGTGTCGCGACAGGCGTGAATGGAGGGACGAATGGAGACGTGTCGTCTTCAGCGATGAGAGTCGCTTCTGCCTTGGTGCCAATGATGGTCGTATGCGTGTTTGGCGCCGTGCAGGTGAGCGCCACAATCAGGACTGCATACGACCGAGGCACACAGGGCCAACACCCTGCATCATGGTGTGGGGAGCGATCTCCTACACTGGCCGTACACCACTGGTGATCGTCGAGGGGACACTGAATAGTGCACGATACATCCAAACCGTCATCGAACCCATCGTTCTACCATTCCTAGACCGGCAAGGGAACTTGCTGTTCCAACAGGACAATGCACGTCCGCATGTATCCCGTGCCACCCAACGTGCTCTAGAAGGTGTAAGTCAACTACCCTGGCCAGCAAGATCTCCGGATCTGTCCCCCATTGAGCATCTTTGGGACTGGATGAAGCGTTGTCTCACGCGGTCTGCACGTCCAGCACGAACGCTGGTCCAACTGAGGCGCCAGGTGGAAATGGCATGGCAAGCTGTTCCACAGGACTACATCCAGCATCTCTACGATCGTCTCCATGGGAGAATAGCAGCCTGCATTGCTGCGAAAGGTGGATATACACTGTACTAGTGCCGACATTGTGCATGCTCTGTTGCCTGTGTCTATGTGCCTGTGGTTCTGTCAGTGTGATCATGTGATGTATCTGACCCCAGGAATGTGTCAATAAAGTTTCCCCTTCCTGGGACAATGAATTCACGGTGTTCTTATTTCAATTTCCAGGAGTGTATTATTACACTGACCCCTCCTGAGGATTCTCTAAAACTTGAGCCTACTCTTCAACATTAAGAAAATGTGAACTCAGAATATGTTTGCTCCTGGGTACGCCTTATGGAGTGCACCCCATACGTATGGAGGACATGGCGGCTGCTGGTATTTTGTGTGCTGTGGAGCAGTGGAACAGGGCGGATTGGAAGAGGATCCCGAGCAGCGGAGTGGTGGTTGGTAGCAGACACTACGAGCGTGTGGGCCTGAAACCGGGAAGAACGAGGTGTCTTGTGCTGTCATGGTGCCAAGACGCTTCTTGTTCCTGGAGAGCACTGACTCGGGTAGTGTCTTGCTTGGTATTGGCGTGCATATGAAGGTACGCGAAGCTCAGTGCGAGTTGTAGTGGAGTCTGCCCCTGTACGGTCAGTCTTGTACTTACGGGCAACAGAGCAGTCACTAGTGGTACGTAATGTATTTGGGCAGTGGTTCCAAGCAAACCTGTATTTTTACAATGCTGATAACTGAGTTTCTGTGTGATTGTTACGATTATTATTAACGAGTAACATAATTTTGGAGAATTCTTGCAGAAGTACTGAGGGAACCAAATTTAATATTTGTGATTTATGATACATTTTCATCTGGGAGCTAATTATGTTTCCGGATGTATTAGGGTATAATGTTTCACCTTTCTTCGTGTGGTGGTCAGGGACACTTCAGGCATGATTGTTCACAACGGAAACGAGGTAAGGTGGAAGCAAGGTGGCAGTATCTTAAGGGAGAAACTGGAGTGACTAGGATGCTTGCAGCATTGGGCTAGGGGAAGATTTGCAGGCACAATGCGGACATTAAACCCCGTTCATATGCTGCGAAGCTAATAATGAGCCTCTTTGCTCTCTTTTAGACACATGTAAATAGTTATGTCAGAGTTTTTTGAGGAAGCTGGTGCCGTTCCCAGCAGTCTCAATGTGTGTGGCCAGAGTTGATCCTGGAGCCGGTTTCATATGTCACTTCTAATTCCACTTCATTGCGTGTTAAGATGGATGCGGTCAAGTTGCATATCCGTTTGGGTGACATCTATAATACGGGGCTAATCTCGAGTTCTGGACGGGGCTATTTTAATTTCAAAGCCTGTAAACATGTGACTGTTATTTTAAAAGGAAATTCAAACAGCAAGGGATTGGCGTGTTCATATTTCGCAAGTGTAAAATATGCTGTTAAATCATATTGCTTTCCTCTGGGATTTGTTGTAAATTGCTGCTAACTTAAGAGGGAAATCAGTGAACTAATCTCTCTTTGTACTACAGTGAGACATTCTTCCCGTTGCGCATACAGAGCTCCCCAAGGTCTAGTATGAATTGTTGTGAAGTTTTCTGCTTACAGGAAACAGTCCAGGCACTAGAGTTATGTAGTGTATATAGGCAATGGTTCTCTGCACAGGTGACCACGTTCGTACACTGATATTACCTAAGTGTTTATGTGTGTGTGTGTGTGTGTGTGTATGTGTGTGTGTACGTGTGTGTGTGTGTGTGTGTGTGATCATCACAGTGTTACCATTATTTCGGAGTTCTTGTAGCAGTACTGAATGAATTAAATTTATATATTTGATTTGTTGATAGTCCGCCCCGATAGCTGAACGGTCAGCGTGGCGGATTTCTGTTCTACGGGCCCGGGTTCGATTCCCGGCTGGGTCGGGGAATTTCTTCGCTCAGGGACTGGGTATTGTGTTGCCTTCATCATCATTTCATCCCCATCCGGCGCGCAGGTCGCCCAACGTGGCGTCGAATGTAATTAAGACCTGCACCATGGCGTCCGGACCTGCCCCGTAAGAGGCCTCCCTGCCAATGACGCCAAACTCTCATTTCCATTTCCATTTGGTAATATATTTGCACTTGACAGATGGCATTGTTTTTTGGTGAAATAGTCTATGGTGACTGATTTATTTCATTCTGATATTTTGTGGCGATTTGAGCATGACGGATTGGGCCCAATTACTCCGTTCATTTTGTGGCTAGGGTCAAACGTTAATTAATTGTGTTCTGTGGTACCATCTGCATTGAGCTTTATTATAAATTTTGTTTATTGTGGTGTATTTTAATTTTGTGATTAGCCCTTGGTAAAATAATTCTTTTGTTTTGGATGCTATGTGTCATGTCCTTTTATTCCTTAAAATGGGAAACGTGCGAAACTGTCGCACTATTATACTTTTAAGTAATGACAGTGTTTGAAATAAGTGTAGTCGTTGAGATAAGGGTAGGAAGATAAAACATCTTCAAAAATGAACCGAACGATGTGAAATAGTAGTAATGTAATTATACTACATCCTTGTATAAAAAAATACATTTCCGTGCAAATAATTCTGAACAAAATTCTTAAGATAGCATTAAGGGCATTATAATACCGGGTGTAAGACTGTAAGTCTGTAATGATTGTGTACACTCTGTTTTTAATTTTCCTTAGGAGATTCAAAAATGTTAGTTGATTCGGTTACCCTTCAAAAGGCTACATACAATTGTCCATGAGTAAAGACGGAATTCAGTAAATACAATCCTTCTCTTTGAAGCTTTTGTCCCTGCTACTTGTTTATAGTGATCACAAATGCAATTTTAATAGGCAACTATCTTCTTTTCAACTGAAAAGTCTTGCTTGGATCAGATGATGTTAAGTTTAACCGTGGTATTACAGCAGTTTGCAGGTGTCAGGCACCTTAGCTTTAATTTTAAATTCATTGGGTTTGGTTACGACCATGTGTGCTCCATTGCTAAGCCATGTATAGTTCCAGGCTTCTTATCACACGACAATAGTGTTTTTCTACGGTATAAGTTTACTTGGTGCTAATCCTGACGGATCTAATGAATGTGAGAATTTTACAGGATGTCTGTCTTTTGGAAAATATATTCGTTTAGAACAGGCAACTTGTATCACAGGCAGAGATAATGGACTACCGCAGTAGTCACGGTTATTATTTGTGGCAATTTTGTGTAAAAATTAACCTGTTATAAGTACATTAAAATAAATCAAATGGTGTTGGTAATAAGATAATATGAAAAGGGAGTCTCTTACGCGTGATTAATAACGTAATTTCGTAAAATATACATATGAACGTGGGCACCCATCATGCTCTTTCACCTAGAATAGTTAAAACTCTCTTCTATGTTAAAATTGGACAAAAATCGAAAGTCTTAGCGCAAAATCGGTATTCAGTATTAGAAGGCGGCTAAGAAACCATCCTAACAATAACGCATTCATCCCGGTACGGTTGGTGCATGTTGAAAAAGAGGGTTGTTGACTTAATAAATGATATACACTGAGCTGCCAAAAGTCATGGGATACCTCCTAATATCATATCGGACTTCCTTTTGTCCGCCTTAGTGCAGTAGCTCGACGTGACCTGGACTTAACAAGTTGTTGGAAGTACCCGCAGAAATACTGAGCCATGCTGGCTCTATGACCATCCACAGTTGCAAGAGTGTTGTCGGTGCAGGATATTGTGCACGAACTGATCTGCTAATTATGACCAACAAATATTAGACGGGTTTCACGTAGGGCGAACGGGATGGCCAAATAGTTCGTCCAAATTGTCTTCTTCAAACCAATCGCGAACAGTTGTGGACCGGTGACATGCCGCATTGTCATCGATACTTGTTCCATAGTTGTTTGGAACATGAAATCCATGAATGGCAGCAAATCGTCGCCATGTAGCTGAACATAACCATTTGCAGTCAATGATCGGTTCAGTAAACACAGCCCACATTATTATAGAGCCACCACCAGCTGCCACAGTGCTTTGTTGACAACCTGGGTCCATGGTTTCTGCGCCACACTTGAACTTTACCGTCACCTCTTACCAACTGAAAAAAGCCGCGCGAGATTAGCCGAGCGGTGTAAGGCGCTGCAGTCATGGACTGTGCGGATGGCCCCGGCGGAGGTTCAAGTCCTCCCTAGGGCATGGTGTGTGTGTTTGTCCTTAGGATAATTTAAGTTAAGTAGTGTGTAAGCTTATGGACTGATGACCTTAGCAGTTAAGTTCCATAAGATTTCACACGCATTTCTTTTCACCAACCGAAATCGGGATTCATCTGAGCAGGCCACGGTTTTCCAGTCGTCTAGGGTCCAATCGATATGGTCACGAACCCAAGAGAGGCGTTGCAAACGATTTCGTCCTGTTAGCACAGGCACTCCCGTTGTTCGTCTGTTGCCATAGCCCAATAACGCCAAATTTCACCTCACTGTCCTAACAGATACGTTCGTCACACGTCCCATATTGATTTCTGCTGTTATTTCAGGCAGTGTCGCTTATCTGTTAGCACTGATAAATCTGCTCAAACGCCGCTGCTCCGTTCGTTAAGCGAAGGCTGTCGGTCACTGCGTTGTCCGTGGTGGAAGATAACGCCTGAAATTTGGAATTCTCGGCACACTCTTGACGTCGTGGATCTCGGAATATTGAATACGCTAACGATTACCGAAATCGAATGTCCAATGTGTCTAGCTGCAACTGCTATTCCGCGTTTAGAGCATGTTACTTCCCAGCGTGCTGCCATAATCATGACCGAAACCTTTTCCCATGAATCACCTGAGTGCACGTAACGTAGGTGATATCTTCTCGTGTCTCCATTTGTTTTCCAAATATACATTCTCCTGTTGTGATTTTTGAACAGTGTATTGGTTATTACCAGCTGAAATTTATTTGAAGAACTCGCTTAGTCTTCTTCTTTCATCATTCCTACTACGCAGACCACATTGTCCTATAACTCTATCATCTATTCCTTCCCCTGCTACAGCATTCCGTCTTCCTCACTATTAAATTTGCGCCTCTTATGCATACTGTGTAGTCCTTTTAACGACCTCATGAATTCTGTCTGCTTCTGACGTCGGCAGTTATAGCTGAACTTTTGTTATTTTATTAGTTCGTAGTCGAGTCTGAAGAGAATAACTGTATCAGTGAGTTGTTCACAGTAACTCACCCTCTGCTTTATTTTCGTGTTCGTAACGGAACCTACTTTAGTTTTAACACTATCCGCCGCTATTGAAATCACCCTGACCATAAACCTTTACCTTATTTCCGTTTCAAGTCACTGACCCACACTACATGTAAATATTTCTCCTTCTTCTTGGTCTTACAACGTGTCTCCACGGGGATTTTGCATTATTAGTGGTAGTGGGTGGCAGGATGTCTTTTCTGACGCCACCATCCCCCCCCTCCCCCCCCCCCCCCCACACACACACACAGCGTGACGAAATTCTTGTGCCTCTTCTGTCTGCGTCTAGTATTATCTCATTGCAAGCTTGAGAATGTTTTCTAAATGTTTTCTTATTCTGTAACAGCCGGGGTGTGGATAGCTGCCCAATATTCCCATAGTTGGGTGTGGGAAGCCGCCTAAAAATCACATCCAGTCTGTCCGGCACACCGGCACACTGGCACTGGGCGGATTCGATCTGGGATCGGCGCGCCTGATACACTAGACTGAGCCTTTGTATTTCCCTTTTCAAGATATTCTAGTTTCCCTATCACATTCATAATTTTGATATTGCACGCTCTGACTCATAGAAGGGAACCCTTTCATTGACTGTTCAATCCTTTTCTCGTGGTTACCTCCTTCTTTACAAGCTCCTCCCATAGCTCCCAGTGGGGTATTAATCTGGAATATTTCCCCAATGGAGAGGTCATAATAACAGTTTTCCATTACAGGCTACATGTACTGTGGATACACGTTTTGTGTCTTTAATGCTATGGTTTCCATTCCTTTCCGCCGTTTAGTACTGCTGATTATTCCGCTTTCAGGGTCAGGTTCCCACCCCCAGTGCAAGAGGACGTCCTCAAACTCTGTGGCTCGTCCTCCCTCCTAGATAAGGCCACTGGCAGAACGAGGGTGTCTCTGAATAGTGGAAGTCCTTGGCCGCCATTTCCGACGATGTTTTATTCAAAATTTACGTTGTGACGACGGTCATACCCGGGAACCAGGACAATTTGTGTAGGAGTCGGAGACGTTACCGTTGGACCACGAGTGACCCACGTGCGATCATTTAGAGGTAAAACACCTGTGTTGTTGAGGGCAGGCGACCACTACGTGACAGATATCCTATGTTGTGTGTCTCGGAATGACGGATGTATGCTCGAATGACGTCACTGTTTTGTACGCCAAAATGGCCGGCAACTTGCCTTGCTGACAACCATTCTTGCCGTAAAACGATAATGTTCATATTGACAGACAGAACTGTATACAGAAGTCGAATTGTACTGTAAGCCATTCGAGACACTATGCCTGCTACGGAACTGCACAGAGAATGCAGAGTTATCGGTTTTCCTCGGAATTCCGAGACCAACGATGACTAGTCCGAGTAGAGAACTATCGGCTTGTGGTGGCAGAGAAACTTTCAGGATCACATATTAATTATTGTTACTTACGAATAAGATGGTGAAATTCTGCAGAGTTTCATTTTTCTGAATTTAAAGCTACAGCTGCTTCGACGTGCAAGGATACCAGTCTTGTCCGGTTTCGCAGAACTGGTGTCATTCAATCTCTGCGCCTACTAAACTGGAAGGACGTGTCGTCACTGGCCAGAACAGATTGTACCCACAACCTGCTGTGGGAACTTGCTTCTGCCTGCGAACGCTTAATGTGGAGAAGCATCTGAATTGAGAAAAGTGTGGACAGCTGCTGTCAGGGACACAGTTCGCTATATTTCTAGGTTAGAGTCACTTTGTGGTAACACCAGAGCGTGCGTTATCACCATTCTGTTAACTATGAGCCTGATTCCGTTATGTGGTAGCAGCCGTGGATCGACCAGTTTGGTTTCGTTCCATAGTTTCTGACTAGGATGTTCTCGATAATTTCGGTTGCGATTCTACTAGTACAAAGGATGAAACCGTTTGCATCTCCATCGACGGGCGTGGCTATTTTTTTCTATGCTGACTCCGTAAGCTGTTCGTGCTGCCTGTGTGCGTCCTTTTGTTCAAAAGCAAGCTTCACTGCTATTGAGCATTCGCCTTAAAAGCACGTAACGGGCTATGTTCGTTAACGTGTTCCAGGGTAGGTTATAAGGAGAAATAGCCGTTGCGAAAAAATTTCGATACGTTGAACCATCTGCGAGTTAATTACCGTTCAAGTTAGAAACTTAGGTCATTCTGCTCGCAAATTCAAGCGTCCCGCCAAATGTGTTCTTGAAACCAAACAAAAGAATGATACAAATATTGGTTACGGGATGGTGGTAAGAATCGAATCCAAACCAAAGGCTGTGCAGTCTCATGCGCTGTCACCTACGCCATGAGAACAACTGACAGTAATTGAATGCTTGAATGCAAAGCAGGTTGATAAAGTAGACCAGTACTAGCGAATATTGCTCCGTCACAATACACCTGTCATGCTGGGCAGCCTACATATCAGGGAACGGAAAATATTTTCTAGCCAAGTATATGATGCCTTGCAAACCCTGTTGATTTGGCGGGCTGATATTGTTCCCACACAACATTCCTGCTGTGCAGGGCACCCTATTTCCCAGTGGCTGCGAAATACACTTTTTTGTCTGCACTCCTATTGTATCCAGGAGAGTACAAACCACACAGTGCTGATACTCGTGAAACTGAAATATAATGAAATAGTCAGTTGCATAAGCCATTTCTAAGAGGTGAGTGTCTTTAGATCATAGGCATTTCTTACACAGCCACTATATGTTTTGCTGGTAGATGCTGTAACGTTTCCTAACTCTTGCGATATTGAAATCACCATCCTATAATGAACCAAGCGCTATGTGACACCAGAACTTCCTTTTCTTTCAGGTCACAACTATTATTTTGGATATCGCAAAATGGCTCTGAGCACTATGGGACTCAACAGCTTAGGTCATAAGTCCCCTAGAACTTAGAACTACTTAAACCTAACTAACCTAAGGACATCACACACATCCATGCCCGAGGCAGGATTCGAACCTGCGACCGTAGCAGTCCCGCGGTTCCCGACTGCAGCGCCAGAACCGCTAAACCACCGCGGCCGGCTTGGATATCGCACTTTGTTTTAGTTACGTTATGGAGTCAGATTGGCTACTACAACATCTGCATGGTCACGCGTTCTACTTAAGACGACGCTATCTGTCCCTGGTATGCCAGGCTCGTAAAAGCCATATAAAAACTCTCTGCTCCTGACAACAGTCTGGGCCGCAACCTCAACCACAGGCATTCTCTTCAGCCTTCCTCACTCTTCCTCACGTTTTGTCATTTCAGATGAATCTGACTCTTGGCAAAGAATAACTTGCTACACTCATGACACCACAGCAGATTATCCTGACCTCTGAACATGTTGCTTTGCTCAATAATGCTGAAAGGCGACTCTCGATTTCATGCAAGAAGCTCGATCCACATAAACAGGAATGAGATGGAAAATAAAAGTTTGGTAGAAATTTTACTACAGATATATTAATGGAAGGAAATATTACTTAGCATTCCAGCAGCAAGCCACCACATTGACAGAAGTAATCAAGGAAAACGTAACTGAAGCAGTTAAGACTATTTTTGGAAAGTATGCTAGTGACAACTCTGTGTGGTCAGGAAATTCACTTGTAATGTCTACACAGCAGTAATTTCAGCAGATAATTGTTCCCACTAAATTTGCCAGAGGAGGGTTTGCAGTAGGGGAAATCAGTAGGGGCAATCAGTAAGAGCAATTAGTAATTTACAATTACCTATGGAGACTACAAATCACTGGTTCAATAGTCTTTTATAAGTGATGTATTCACAGTGAACATCGTTGCTTCAGCAAGTACAGATCTGAACCATACTACAGTCTTAAGAGCAGTTAATAAACTGTACTTCCAATAGCTTAGCAGCTACTAAGATCGTTTCACAAGATGAAGTCGGTTTACTACTTTATGTGGCGCAGGAAATAGCGGTCATATTTACTTTCAAGACTAGTATTCACATAATCACGGCAGCCTAGTAGCTACGAGCTAAATTAGGCAGTAATTCTCAGTGATGTCTCCAAAACAGCAGTGAATGCGTCACCTACGACGGCAGCATCAAGCTACTTCTTCCCTGGCTGCTACTGCTGTCCCGTATCTTGCTCACACACAGTGGAGAGCCTCTGCATCTGGAAACTTCATGTCTGCTTCTGTCACAAAGGACACACCACTCCCGTTTTCCTTTAGCCGCTTGTTGGCTCCCAACAAGAAAGGTTCTCATTGGTCGCCCACCACCCTACTCTCTTAAATCAGTAATTTAGATCTTAGAGTGGTGAAAGGTGGCTACACTGAGCCACAGCGCCAGAGATCGGGCCAGAGAGTTTAGTTCAGCCACCTGCACTGGCAGTGATTATTGAGAAGTAGCGGCAGGCAGTTCTTGCCGAGAAGTTGTGGTGGACACTGCTTGTCGTGAAGTCGGAGTGAGATGTGGTAGTGGAGAGAGTTGTTCCATGTTTTATGCAGTGGTTTGATGGGAGAGATAGCAGATGTTGTTCCAATGGAGATATTGTAATGATCTGAGTGCTTTTCGTCAATATATATGAAGGTAGCAAATTCCCTGTTTTTTCTTTTTAATATTTCTGTATCTCAAATAATGCATCATTACAGGTTCATTCAACAAAGCATCTGGCTTGTGTTCTTGTATTAGAGTGTAATTCTGCTTTCCTTACGCAATTGTAGTATTTCTAATTTTCTTTCATCACGTCAGTATAATTGGTATTCAAAAATTCTTGTCTTGTTGAAGAAGAACCGTGCCAGATGTGCGTTGAGTCATACTACCACACACAGAACAGCTACACTTGTGCTTTGTTGGCTTCGTAGATTTTATAGTTGCTGGGGACTTAATTAATTAACTGTGTTAACGAAAATTTTGTTTCATTGTTTGTTGTTATTCTATGCAGTCAGATTGCGTAATAATACCAGTCAGGGCCAGCCGTTTACGAGACACAGCGTAATCGGACATACAGCTACTAAAAATATTTGCATTTTATATAATTAAGCCCCCATGCACGTGGCGACCGCTGCTTCGGATCGTCCCTTGGAATTCTTCTGATTGTAAAAATAGTAGGCAGTAGTATTGTTGTAATTTGTAGTTTACATTGCATGTGTAGATTTGGTAATTGTCATTCTTATAATGGTATTTTTTCTCAAAATTTAATTTTTATTGCCTTGTATACGCGTTTGACACTTTAGTGCAATTATTTCAATTGTTCGTTAATCGTGTTTGAAGGAAACATTTCGTGTGAATGGTATTGTTGGAGATAGAGAGTCATTGTGTGTAATTTTCATATAGTGACGAGTTTTGTATATTTTGTAAATGATTACGCGATCAATGAAAAAGGCGAAAATGATGGATAGTCAGAATAACGAAATTGTTGACATGGTGAACTCTCCAACACAGGACAACAGTATGATGAATAATGGTGTTGAAAACAATTTAATAAGTCGGGAAAATAGTCCGGAAACAGTTCAAAATTTTTCACAATCGAAAAATTCTCAGATTGCGTGGTTAACGACAGAAGAAATGGAGCAGTTAATGAGTGCAATATTAAATTTGGGATCACAGATGGGAACAATGGAAACGCAGTTAGACTCATTACGATCTGAATTAAAAACAGATATAGGAACAATTAAAACTGAGATAGGCACAATTAAAACCGAGATGAAAGCAGTGGGATCACAGTTACGATCTGAATTAGAAACTGATATGGGAACAATGGAAACACAGTTAGGCTCACGAACAGGGACATGTTTCAAATACATGAAAGACGAATCAAATAAAGAAATTAGAGAAGAAGTACAACCGATTTTGAAGGCTCACAGTAATAGTTTAATTTCCACAGAAATCGTACAAGAGGAACAGGACAGAGAACAGGAAGAAAAGGATCGCGTGATAGTACAAAATTTTTCAGAGCTAAATTTACATCGTGCACACGATAAGGAAGAAATAATTGAAAGAACCGAGGAATCCGTATCAAATGACAGATTAAATAACATAACACAACAATATGAACAGTTAACTACCAAATGTGTCAATACTGAAACCCGAGTCGCGACACTGACGGAAGACGTAAATAAACAGAAAGGACAATTAAGTGACTCATCGGAAAGAGTTGAGGAGATCTCAGATAAATTGACAAGTCTTAGTTTAGCAGAAGAGTTTGAAGAAAGTAATTTATTTCATTTACGAGATGCAACAAGAGAGCGCCAGGCGCGCGAACTTTACAATAATCGACATTCGGACTGGGACAGACGCGGTAGGTCTTTGTCGCCACGAGGCGAAAACTTTGACTATAAACATTTTTTGACTGTTCGGAAATTTAAGATCTTCCGCAATTCTAAGAATGACATACATCCATGTGCATGGTTAGGTCAATTTACGTACGCAGTTCCGCCAAATTTGCCACTAAGTCACAAACTGGAAATTATGTGCGGCTATTAAGGTCCTCAGGGGATTCACTACTCTTAAGTGAATATGTGCCGTAGCGAGCATAGGGCCCCGAGCTGTAGTGGTGCTATTTCTCTTTTAGTTTTCTGTACCGCTGCCTACTCTTTTACTATTCTTTGCATCTGTCAAAACAACTCTTCGACTATCAATCTATCTAGAGAGTAAGTAAAGAAACACCGGATATGACTATTTTACCCAAAAGTGACTTCGGAAATTATCGTTTGGACTTACTATATTTTCAGCAGCATTCATTCGTAGCTTAAATGAAATTTTACCTGTTTATCTTCGTGACAACATTACTTCATATGTTGACGATATTCTTATTGCTAAACGTTCTTGGAGTGAGCATAACAAAATCTTGGATTCATTATTACGTATTTTTGCAAGAATTGGCATTACAGTGAACTTAGAAAAATCTGAATTTGGTCGTTCTCAGGTGAAATTTCTCGATCACATTATTTCTACAGAAGGTATTCTTCCTGATCCAGAGAAATTAGACGCTATTCGTAATTATGTTGTTCCTACCACAAAATGTAATGTTCATAGTTTCCTTGGTGTCTGTAATTTTCTTAGACGCTTTGTTAGATTGGAAAATTTGGCCACACCTCGTTTTTGCGATCTATCTGGAAAGTTCTTTTTAAACGAAAATCGGTCGACAACTCTGTTTGGTTAGTTTGTATTCCTGATGAGTGGGTTAATAAGCTGATTTGGTATACACATTTCAGTTATGCACACTTTGGTCCCAGAAAATGCTTTCATAAATTACGGGAAAATTGCTACTTCAGTAATATGGAAAAACATATTCGATCCGTTCTTGCCAAATGCAAATTATGTCAAAAAGCTAAGCCGCCAACAATTTCTCACAGAGCACCGTTGTTTCCTATCATTCCAGCGAAATTAAAGGAGATGGCTGCAGTCGATTTGTTCGGTCCAGTGGTTCGTTCTACTAATGGTTTTGTGTACATTTTCGTAGCAGTGGAGTTGGCATCAAAATATGTGTGTTTTACACCTTTACGCAAAGCAACAGCTCGATCAGTATCTAATGCTTTCATCAAACATTTTCTTAAGGAAGTGGGTCATGTTGATAAGGTTATATCAGATAATGGATCACACTTTCGTTCTAAAATTTGGCTTCGTACTCTACAGCGTCGTAAAATTAAACCAATTTTCATTTCACTTTTTCACCCCCAATCTAACGCTTCAGAGAGATGGATGAAGGAAATCAATAAATTGTGTCGACTTTATTGTCATCAGAATCACAGAACGTGGGATCAGTATCTTCATATTTTTCAAAACATTCTGAATGAACTTCCTAATGACTCAACTTCTTTACCGCCTATACTGATATTAAAAATCAAAGCACCGACAAATCGCATTTCTGAAATCGTTCCTTTTCCGCCTTCACGGAAACTGTCATTCTGAAGTTGTCAACCTGGCTCTACAAAATATTGCATCTGCGGCTACTAGAAGAGAGAAATCAGCTAAGCGTCCTGGTCGTTTAAAAATCTTGTCAGTTGGTCAGATGGTGTTAATTAAGTCTCACCGTTTGTCTCACAAAGGAAAGGGCTTGTGTCGCAAATTTTTTCTGCTTTATAACGGTCCATATAGAATTCGCAAAATTATTCATGATAACACTGTTGAAGTAGAAACTCTTAAATCACGACGCTCTAAGGGAATACATCATATATCAAACGTTAAAATTTTTGTGGAATGACATACTTGTGAGAAACTAACAGCTACATGTAAACATGCAGAGAGTACAAGGATACCGCGCTGTGTTTTGGCGGCGGCACATACTCAAAGCAACAGTGAAGTCTGCGCGCTGCACAAGGCAGTCGTTGACCGCAAACAATTAGTTTCTACGTCACGCGCCTACAGCTGATCGAGCGCTCAGTGCGAATGCACTGACAGCCGTAAACAAATACATAGTCTAATTTCTCCGATTAAATTCAGTATAAAGCTATAGTGACTTGATGAATTATGTTATTAACATTCAGTATTTTTCAGGATACGGTTCTATAAAATATTTAAGAACTTCAGGTAAATTCTGTGCGTGTCCGACGTTAAGACGACTTGCTATCGAGAAAATTTCAGGAAGAATGTCATTTCGAAGAAGAAAGTAATAAACTAAAAAGGTAATTATTAATTGAGTTTATTTTCAGGTAACATATTTCCACTTAGGTATGTACTTTAGACGTAATTTGCTGCTCGCAATTACGTGATTCATACTTTGTGCTAATTTCATGTTCTATGAATTTACTTGTGAAGCGACGTGCTTGCGTACGTTAACTGATTTTGACAATGATTATTAATGAACTGGATTGTAACTTGTGTATATTATGCATCGCTTGGCTGCACTGCTTTTTCACTGATGTCATATTTTTTAATTATGTGCCTGCTGTGCTTATTTATTTAAATTATAATTGTCACCTGATTAATTGTGCTGATGTGGTTAGGTATGTAAGTTATACTTTGTGATTTATCTGCTTGCACCTTCATGTTTACTTATTAAGATTACATATGAACATTTATTTGCTTATGCTGATATGATGCTAATGACCTGTTTAGTACGTAAGATATATGTTTACTGCTATGCGTATGGATTGCATATTTATACATTTCTGTTGGTCGTCACAACTACTCTTTAATTTGGTATATAGCAATGCTGATGTACAGTGTACGAACATAGAGTTTAGGTTACACTATGGTATTAGTTACAGATTGTTCGCTTGGCAGAGCCTCGTTGTAAGAATTGTGCTGCATCCACTTGTTGACATTCTGTTCACTACTGGTATATTTACTCGCTATTGCATGTTTTGCTTACGCTCAGTGCCTTATAATTTTAAGATAAGAAAATCTGCTATAATTCGACGAGCGACTTTAGTACAAGAAACGTCATAGAAGTCATATGAGCTGGAGGTTTTATGGAAGCTGTATAAATTTATGCTAATAGGAAGGAAGCTAACGACATGACATACCAAAACTAGGTTTAGACCATTGACAGTTATTACACTGCATTCTTCGTGAGCAATTGAAATAGGAAGTGACACTTGACACAAGAAATACTCCACATGTTTGCTTCTGTTTGCCATAATTCTTGAAGTGGTGTACACACTGTGAAATATTATGATCATTCACACTCCGTAATCGTACTTAATTACTGAGAGTTATTTGAACTAAGTCTGTTAGAGGTCATGTATGCATTTCTTTTGTTTATAATTCATAATGAGTAGAAGATTTGGGTCAGATGGATTACACAGAGGTTGTGTGTTGACAGTGTGTCTTCGGATTTTATGGGATGATGAGGTTTGCATTAGGATTTTATCTGTACTTGTTCGAGGAGACTGACTAGAGGAAACAGTTGTTATGGAAGTGAAATGATATTGGCAATAAGGTTTATATGTATCGACGTATTGAAGAGGTATTATTGAGGTATTGAGATTATATGAAGTTGATGATTATTGGAGTTTTTGTGGACAAGAGGTAAGGTAAATGATATTGATGATAAGATTTATATGTATCGACGTAATGGGTATTATTGAAGTATTGAGATTATGTGATGCTGATGATTATTGGAGTTTTGGTGTATAAGAGGTAAAGTAAGTGAGGAGCATATTTTTTTTTGTTGGTCTATATGGAACAAGGAGGATGAAGATAGCAGACTAGAACACTAAAGTGGAAGGAAGATTGTCTACACACACTTTGTTAAATCACTAAGCAGTATTTTTTTGGGAGAGAGGAAGCATTTGCATATCTTGGCTCACTGACAGTTGTTCAGCAACCGTACATTTTGATCTGCTTTGGCAAACATTGGTCTTGACATGATGACTATGACGTTGACTTAACTATTATTGACTGTTATACATTGCTGCCACTACTGCTTGATACACATGATGAACATGAAATTTTGACAGAATTGCATTTACACAGTTAACACTATTCAATTACACAGTAGTACTTAATGTGGATGAAAGATGAGTGAGTGTGTTTTGTGTGTTTTCCTTTCCCAATCCCAAATTGGTACTGCCCTAACTCCTAAATATTATTTTATTTGTTTGTTGTGGCTTGCACTGACACCCATAAATATTATAGGTTTACTGATGTTTGTGTACTTGTAATAGTAATATGACAATTATCTGACATCATTTGTGTGTTTGTTATGATTTGTATGCTTAGTGTAAAAGCATTTGTATGTGTATTCAAACTATTGTTCATGCTTGAATAGTGTGATCAGTGATAGTAAATATTATGGACTGTTACTTGTACTTTTTCTACATGATTGGTGCCAATAGGACATGTTTACTTTCTGCATATAAACTCTGATGAACAGTGTGATCAGTGATAGTGAATATTATGGACTGTTACTTGTACTTTTTCTACATGATTGGTGCCAATAGGACATGTTTACTCTCTGCTTATAAACTGTGATGAACAGTGTGATCAGTGATAGTGAATATTACGGACTGTTACTTGCACTTTTTCTACATGATTGGTGCCAATAGGACATGTTTACTTTCTGCTTATAAACTCTGATGAACAGTGTGATCAGTGATAGTGAATATTATGGACTGTTACTAGTACTTTTTCTACATGATTGGTGCCACTAGGACATGTTTAATAAACTCTGATGAACAGTGTGATCAGTGATAGTGAATATGATGGACTGCTCTCTGCACCTGCTCATCATTGCTGGGTGCAACTGATGGAACTGCTTTTATTGAAATGGTGTCACTTGTTGCTCTCTGCACCTGCTCGACATTACTGGGTGCACAGATGGAGCTACTTCTATGGAAATGATGTCACTTGTCGGTGTCTGCACCTACTCAACATTGCTGGGTGCCACTGATGAACTGCTTCTACTGAAATGATATCACCTGATGGTGTCTGCACCTACTCATCATTGCTGGGTGCCACTGATGGACTGCTTCTACTGAAATGATGTCACCTGATGGTGTCTATACCTACTCAACATTGCTGGGTGCCACTGATGAACTGCTTCTGGTGAAATGATGTCACCTGATGCTGTCTGCACCTGTTCCACAATGCTGGGTGCCACTGATGGACTGCTTCTACTGAGATGATGTCACTTGTTGTGGTAGCACCTGTTCAACATTGCTGGGTGCTACTGCTGGAACTGTCAACTACCTGTTGTGAAAGCATTTTATGTGAATATTTGTATAAACAGATATTTTGTGTATTACTGTTTGTGAAAAGTTATGAGACTCTTACCTGCCCATATTCGTCTTTGCTGACGCTATCGATTGAATTGTTTAACCACATGATATTTGTGTAAACTATTATGTAAAGTCATATGTATGAAAGAATTTGTATTCCTTACTGTATTTTATATATTAAGCTATTGAAAGGTCAGTGCAAAGCCAAAATTTTATCTAGTTATATGATATTTACGTATTAATATTATCTTTTATTTTTGTCTGTATTTTTTTTTTGACGAATTTGGTGGCATTTTCACCACCAATGCTGGCAAAAATACCATCAAATTCTAGCCCATGGAGGAAGGGCATATGAAAGGTGACTACACTGAGCCACAGCGCCAGAGATCGCGCCAGAGAGTTTAGTTCCGCCGCCTCCACTGGCAGTGATTATTGAGAAGTAGCAGCAGGCAGTTCTTGCCGAGAAGTTGTGGTGGACACTGCTTGTCGTGAAGTCGGAGTGAGATGTGGTAGTGGAGAGTGTTGTTCCATGTTTTATGCAGTGGTTTGATGGGAGAGATAGCAGATGTTGTTCCAATGGAGATATTGTAATGATCTGAGTGCTTTTCGTCAATATATATGAAGGTAACAAATTCCCTGTTTTTTCTTTTTAATATTTCTGTATCTCAAATAATGCATCATTACAGGTTCAGTCAACAAAGCATCTGGCTTGTGTTCTTGTATTAGAGTGTAATTCTGCTTTCCTTACGCAATTGTAGTATTTCTAATTTTCTTTTATCACGTCAGTATAATTGGTATTTAAAAATTCTTGTCTTGTTGAAGAAGAACCGTGCCAGATGTGCGTTGAGTCATACTACCACACACAGAACAGCTACACTTGTGCTTTGTTGGCTTCGTAGATTTTATAGTTGCTGGGGACTTAATTAATTAGCTGTGTTAACGAAAATTTTGTTTCATTGTTTGTTGTTATTCTATGCAGTCAGATTGCGTAATAATACTAGTCAGGGCCAGCCGTTTACGAGACACAGCGTAATGGGACATACAGCTACTAAAAATATTTGCATTTTATATAATTAAGCCCCCATGCAGTGGTTCTGAATAACACAAAAAATTTTCTGAAATCAAACAATAAATAACATAGTAGATGAGTTTATACAGGATGAGGCATAAAGGATGGACGGTTTTCAAATCAACAATACAACAAAAAAATTTTAAAATACTGAATAACACTCAAATAATGTTGCCATTTAACAAAAGTAATGCTTGAAAACAACATCTACATCTACATACATTCTCCGCAATCCACCATACGGTGCGTGGCGGAGGGTACCTCGTAGCACAACTAGCATCTTCTCTCCATCTTCCACTCCCAAACAGAACAAGGGAAAAATGACTGCCTATATGCCTCTGTACGAGCCCTAATCTGTCTTATCTTATCTTTGGGGTCTTTCCGCGAAATGTAAGTTGGCGACAGTAAAATTGTACTGCAGTCAGCCTCAAATGCTGGTTCTCTAAATTTTCCAGTAGCGATTCACGAAAAGAACGCCTCCTTTCCTCTTGAGATTCCCACCCGAGTTCCTGAAGCATTTCCGTAAAACTCGTGTGATGATTAAACCTACCACTAACAAATCTAGCAGCCTGCCTCTGAATTGCTTCTATGTCCTCCCTCAATCCGACCTGATAGGGATCGCAACGCACGAGCAGTACTCAAGAATAGGTCGTATTAGTGTTTTATAAGCGGTCTCCTTTACAGATGAACCACACATTCCCAAAATTCTACCAATGAACCGAAGACGACTATCCGCCTTCCCCACAACTGCCATTACATGCTTGTCCCACTTCATATCGCTCTGCAATGTTACGCCCAAATATTTAATCTACGTGACCGTGTCAAGCGCTACACTTCTAATGGAGTATGCAAACATTACAAGATTCTTTTTCCTATTCGTCTGCATTAATTTACATTTATCTATATTTAGATTCAGGTACCATTCTTTACACCTATCACAAATCCGGTCCAAGTCATCTTGTATCCTCCTACAGTCACTCAACGACGACACCTTCCCGTACACCACAGCATCATCAGCAAACAGCCGCACATTGCTATCCACCCTATCCAAAAGATCATTTATGTAGATAGAAAACAACAGCGGACCTACCACACTTTCCTGGGGCACTCCAGATGATACCCTCACCTCCGATGAACACTCTCCATCGAGGACAACGTACTGGGTTCTATTACTTAAGAAGTCTTCGAGCCAGTCACATACTTGGGAACCAATCCCATATGCTCGTACCTTAGTTAGGAGTCTGCAGTGGGGCACCGAGTCAAATGCTTTCCGGAAGTCAAGGAATATGGCATCCGTCTGATACCCTTCATCCATGGTTCGCAAGACATCATGTGAAAAAAGGGCGAGTTGCGTTTCGCAGGAGCGATGCTTTCTAAAGCCGTGCTGATGCATAGACAGCAACTTCTCTGTCTCAAGGAAATTCATTATATTCGAACTGAGAATATGTTCGAGAATCCTGCAACAAACCGAAGTTAAGGATATTGGTCTGTAATTTTGAGGATCCGTCCTTCTACCCTTCTTATATACAGGCGTCACCCGCGCTTTTTTCCAGTCTCTCGGGACTTTACGTTGGGCAAGAGATTCGCGATAAATGCAAACTAAGTAAGGAGCCAATGCAGTAGAGTACTCTCTGTAAAACCGAACTGCCGTCATCTCTCAGCTGACGGCAGTTTTCAGCAATGCACTTCTCAAGGCGCTCTCGGAAGTTGGATCCAACTCTCTGCAACTGTTCGCGTTCTCGTCTTGTAAAAAGTATGGACCAATAACATCTGTACCTGTAACAGCACACCAAACAGTCACCTTGGGACTATGTAATGGTTTCTCATGCAGTAGTTTTGGGTTTTCAGTGGCCCAATAACGTTCTGCTGATTTACCATTCTATTCAAATGGAAATGAGCTTCATCACTCATAAGCAAAATAATTTTGTCATTTTGCTCAAATATGGCCTCCATTTCTCATGCAAAATTTAGCCGCTGTTTATAAGCTCTTGGGTTTAATTTTTGCACAATGGTCGTTTTGTAGGGATGAAATATTAGGTTAGTATGCAAAATACGCCTTACCGAGAGATTACTGATGCGCAGCTGAACCGAGTGTATTCTAGCAGATCGACCAGGACTGCGGAGTATGGCTTGCCGAACTCTTTCCACATTTTCTTGTGTCGGAACTGAGCGAGGAGTTCCTGCTGGTTTTTTGTCCGTAACTGTCCCTCGTGTTCGAAGTGACTCTACCCAACGTCAAATGGTGCTACGAGTGGGAACACTATCACGTCTAGCGATGTTAAAATGGCGACGAAACTCACTTTGCACTACAACGATCGACTCACTACCGCACACAAAACTGTCGTAGTTAAACACACCATGTTTTACAGTCCACGACTCCATGACATTGACTAAAAAAATGGCAGAAGCTACCGATCACTTTACCCCATCACTCCCCCCCACTCTGACCGCCTGAGCCTGAATACTAGCTGTTTTAAAAACGTCCATCCTTTCTGACTCGCCCTGTGTAATGACTGTTTGAACTGGCGTCTCAGGTATCCCACCAATAACGGTCTCCTTGTCTCGTCTTAACAACGTTCGCCTCTTTAACTCTTTGTATTCTGGCCAATGAACTCGAAGGCGGCCATTGTGGAAACGTATTGTGTCAAAATACAACAGACGACTTGGTAGCTGTGTGATGGTGTACAGGTAAATTGTTTGAGTGCTAGGTGCTACAGCTATCCAGAATCTAAGAAGAGGCTACAGGAAGCTTTTGCAGTCCGCCTCACAGTCCCACGGCTGCCTGCTGACCTGCGTGAGGCCCGTCTGCGCCGCTGGCTGCATTCAGCTGTCAGGCGCAAGTCCTCGTGTCGAGTGCTCGCCCACAGAGAGCGGGGCGGCGGCACGGCAGGCCCTTCATGGGCTTCCGGCATTCTGCGAGCCGCCGTGCTGCTCCAGCTGAATCTGTCACTGGCAGACATTCACAGGGAAATGTCCACTGCTGGAGTCTCAAGTGCTAGCAACCACGCACCATCGTCACACCACCTTGAGTAAAGAAATGCTTGACCCATACGTAGAAGGCAAGAAAGCTGCTACAACGACAAATCTTCAGAAATTTCCAGCAAATATCCCTTACCACTACTTACAAATATTTTCCGTTAAACTAGAGCATTTCATGATTTCCATCTCCCATAAAGTTTTGGGGCATTTCATGATTTCTCTCTTCAACTAGGTAGCCATAACTTTTTGCCACGCGTGAGTGATGCTTGCGCCCCAAAAGGTATCCTAACTTCTGCCACGAAGCAAATATAACTGCGCAACACAATTAGAGAACCCCTTTTTGAATCTCCAGCATTATTACTTATAAGTTGGCAATTCGGCTCAAACTTGCCCACAACTATCTTCTGTAATGGTGTAAAAGCGTGGCGTCCTGCGACTTAAACCTCGGGCACGACGACACTTAGGACATCACGGTGAGGACATATGAGAAAAAATACAGGAGCTGAGATGTTCATGTGACACGTAACGGAGGTTAATGATGTAACACTGTCACCAAATTTCACCGCAATTCCGCCCACCGCCACCGTGGACCTGTCACACGATTAGGAGGTCGTCACACTCTCTGTTAGCTACATTTCGCTCCTTCTTTTAACGCTTCTGCGATGGAGGTCAGAACTGCAACAACTAGCGTTGATATCGCACGCTTTTCTTAGAGGTTGCTGAGCAAAAGATTTTACACGCACCGAATCGACACGAAATGAACTCGAGAGGCAAATAAAGGATGTCAATGAAGTCACTCCTTTCTTTGGGGCGTTTACTCGCTCATATTTCGCGGTCGTAAGAGACAGTTCTCAGGATAGGACGACATTTTTGGTAGTCTTTGATACTTCTGACACCTCAGGACGCTTCAACCCCTCTCTGTGGACACTGTGGGACTTTACACCCATTTAATGTTATCTCTTCCCTTTGGAGTGCACCACGACCGCAAATTTTGTTCTCTTGTACAGGGTGGATACACTAGGGACCGTTCCAAACCATTCGACGAAATTTGAATGTGGTCCGAAGCTGCAAATGGTGGTTAAATTATGTTAACCCTCCCGTTTCGCGCCGTCCTGTAGCGACACTGAAACGCACGTGAATTAAACAGCAAAGGGTTTCTCTAAGACCCCCCCCCCCCCCCCTCCCCAGTTCGGCAACACGTTCGATGGAACATACTCACCTTTTCTGAAAGATTGACACACGCGTGAATGAGACAGCAAAGGATCCGTCTAAGAACCACTCCCCCTCTCCCCACTTTAGCAACACGTTCGATGGCACCCACTCGCCTCTACTGAGAATTTGAAAAAAATATGTATACAAAGAGAATTTTTAAAGTAGTGTCAGGCACCTGCAGGCAAGCAGCTGGCATTTGTGAGGTATCAACAGGTTGTCTGTTCACAGGCAGGAAATATCATGTGCACACGAAAATACAGCTCTGCCAATAGATATTTGTTTTGGTGGGACATAATCATTGAAACGCGTTCTACGTAAAACAAATATTTGATTATTTTCTAAAAATCGTAATCCTAAAAACATTATGCTACTACCAAAAAGTTGTTGAGTAATTATTCAAAATTTTAGAATGCAAACTTTTAAAAAATGTAGTATTACTATCTTGCATTTCAAATTTATGTATTTAAAACTGTATAGTTTCACTAGAAGAAACATGTCAGCTGAAAAAATATCATGAATATAAAAGTAGATTGCAGCTGTGATGTAGACGAAGCGTCCTTCATTAGTATTCAAGAATCATAAGAGGAGGAGTTGTATTTGGAAAAATAGTTTCAGTTAGATTCCATTAGGATCAGACACAGATTCTGAAAGGAAGCAGGAGTCGGTATAGACGAGATAGGGGATCCAGTATTAGAATAAGTATTTAAAACAGCTTTAGAAGACTTATGGCCAAATAAAGCATAAGGAATAGATAATATCCCATCAGAATTTCTAAAATCATCGGAAGAAGTGGCAACAAAACGACAGTTCGCGTTAGTGCATAGCATTTGAGTCTGGTGATATACCATCTGACTTTCGGTAAAATATTATCAAAGAGCGCAAGAGCTCAAACGTACGAGAGGTATCGCACAATCAGCTTAACAGTTCGTGCTGCCAAATTACTGACAAGAATAATGTACAGAGGAATGGAGAAGTACATTGAGGATGTGTTATATGACAAGGAATTTGGCCTTAGGAAAGGTAATGGCATCAGAGAGGCAATTCTGACGTTGCGGCTGATAATGGACGCAAGACTAAAGAAAAATCAAGACACGTTCATAGGATTTGTTGACATCGAAAAAGCGTTCGATAATGTCAAATGATGCAAGACGTTCGAAACTCTGTGGAAAATAGGGGAAAGCTATAGGGAGAGAAATGTAATATACAACATGTACAATAGCCCAGAGAGAATAAGAAGAATGGAAGATCAAGAACGACATGGTTGGATTAAAAGCGGTATAAGACAACGATTTAGTCTTTTGACCATACTCTTCAATATCTACATCGAAGAAGCATTCATGGATATAATTAAAATTTGTGATGAAAGGATATCAGTGATAAGATTCGCTATCCTCAGTGAAAGTGAAGGATTATAGGATTTTTTGAATGAAATGAACATTCTAATGAGTACAGAATATGGATTGAGAGTAAGTCGAAGAAAGATGAAAGTAATGAGAAAGAGTATAAATGAGAACGGCATGAAACTTAATATCAGGTTTGGTGGTAACGAAGTAGATGAACTAAGGAAGTCTGCTACCTAGTAGGAAAATAACCCGTGATGGAGGTAGCAAGAAGGAAATGAGAAGCAGAGTAGCGGTGGTAAATAGGGTATACCTCGCCAAGAGAAGTCTACTAGTGTCAAACATAGGCGTTGATTTGAGGAACAAATTTCTGAGAATGTACGTTTGGAGCACAGCATTGTATGGTAGGCAAACATGGACTGTGAAAAAACTGGAAGAAAAGAGAATCGAAGCATTTGAGATGTGGTGCTACAGACGAATGTTGAAAGTTAGGTGAACTGATAAGGTAGGCAATGAGGAGATTCTGCCCAGAATCGGAAAGGAAAGGTATGTATGGAAAACACTGAGAAGAAGAAGGGACTAGGACATTTGTTAAGACATCAGGGAATATTTTCCATGGTACCAGAGGGAGCAACAGAGGGTAAAAACTGTAGAGGAGGACAGAGACTGGAATACATCCAGCAAATAATTGAGGACGTAAGTCCTGAAGTGAAGAGGTTAGTACAGCAGAAGAATTCGTGGTGGGCCGAATCAAATCATCCATAAGACTGGCGACTAAAAAGAAAAAACTTATCTTGGCAGGATATTGCTCTTTACAACTCATTAAAACAGAGCCTTGTTTCAACTACTGACGACATATACCATGTATATACAGATCATGTTAAACAAAGTACGTTCGTGGTCAAATTTGTATAATCATTATGCATCGTTTCCATCTTTGCTCTTTATTAAGTTATATCTACTTATTTGGTATTAAGATATTTTGTTAAACACTCCTACGCCAGTCATTAAATAGTCGCAGTTGACAATGCCAAAGTCAGTCGCCATTTATTTTTCAATGAAAAATGTCCAGTTTCTGTAATATGACAAGAGATTTTTCGTTTATTACGCAATTGCAATAATGTTGGAAATTTTTCGCCGCCACTTTGTCCGTAAGAGTCCTAGGATTGCCTTATCTAACCAGTTTATTTTTTCCAGGTAACTGAAACTGTCCTAGCCGTTCCAGAGATGTGGAAAAAAGTTACCACTTTATTACCTCTTCCCTCAAGAATACTGGTACTTGGAGTATTTTACTCGCTCAGAAATTGTCTTTTAGCGCTCAGTCGAATATATGTTTATATTTTAGGAAGACTTCTCTGAAGGTATTTGTCAGTGTGTAGCCTTGACGGAAGTGAGACAAGAAGAGAATAGCAGCTTTTGGAATGTGGCTCTACAGAATAATAATGAATATTACTTGGGTGGATCGTAAACTAACGATGAGGTAATGAACTGAATTAGGAAGAGAAGTTATGTTTGTAAGAACTTTATTAGAAGAAGAGTTATTTTTACAGGACACATCCTGAAGCATAAAGAGATTGTCAGTTTAGTAAGTGAGAGACGTAGGGGGGAGGGGGGGGGAGGGTCGAGGTGGTTGCTGTAGGGTGAGACCAAGGCTTGACCACAGTGATCAGCTTCAAATGTGTGTTGGCAAAAATAAATGGTGTTGCACGCAACGGAACTGCGTGGATAGCTGCACAATCCAGTCATCAGACTGAACACAAATACAACACTAACTCAAATGAATACGAATTTTGGTTTAAAAGGCTGCAGGCATTTAAGAACAATCCTGGAATACCTCGACGAGTGCAACCCTCACACAGGTGTCTCCAAATTAACCCAGCGCGTACAGCTCAAGCAGAAAGGCGAAATCAGTCCTATGACGTCCGTGCACAACTAAGAGAATTACGCTGAATGTAAGATAGCGTAATCTAGTGTAGGGTACTTAATGGTTCTTTGCAAGTAAAGTGACACTACCAGTCTGCGCAGAGAGATATAACGAGTGTCTTTCCTAGAATTCCTGTTGAACAATGTTAAAAAATCGCCCAGAATGGATTCGCAAGTAATAAAAGTTTGAGTAGTCCACTCTTCGCACCAGGGAACGAATTTCAGCGAAACATGCGGCTATTGTTCTTCGATCTAATTTTCTGCTGAAATTTAATACCGTCGGCTGCTGCATATTAACAGCGTTATAAAGTAAATGCAATGAACAAGCAATCTGCAGCGCCTGTCCACACGCAAATGCGTGAGCCACGTCAAAGCCGCCGGGGTTAAAAGCCGGAATTCTCATTTTAACTGCGGCATTTGAATAATTGTGAAACACACTATTACGTGTCGCAATTAACTTTGCCGCTTCTGTAACCGAAATCTGTTCGTGTAATTACTTCATCATGTCCCTACTTTGCCCGGCAGGAACTAAAAATACTTTCATTCGTCGCCGTCTGTCAGACAGTATTACGATCATCCCTCACATTTTCTGTCTTTTTGGATGACGATGGACCCTCTTGGAAGTCACTGACTATCACTGAAGTGATGACATTTTGAAAGCTCTCCGAACATTTTGTTGCTATTTCTTGATTGACTGGAACAATCCCCCAACCGTTATATAAGGTACAGTAGCGACGTCTGAAGCCAAAATAAACAACTGCGTCTTGTACGGACTAATGTTAAACGAGCGACTGAGACTGAGGAAACTGAACATTTATATCATTATTTTCTTATTTTAAAATGTAATTGTCGATTTATTCTTTACAGATATAGTGGATCTGCCAGACTGGGTTTTATATTGCCTCTTCTTCGGCACTCAACAGTTACCTCATTGTCAAAATATCGAAACTTATCTCCTGCTTTTGCTGTTTGATTTTCTAATGTAATTCCTTCAACATTGCCTAATTAATTCTACTGTATTCCGTTCATTATCCTTGTCTCACCTTTGTTGATGCTTGTCCTGATAGTCTTTCGTGGCGGCATGTCTGAATAAAATCTTCTTGGTTTTCAAGCTGCGTCAATTGGAATAAAATTCTTGACCTTTCGATGGCCATCTCCGCCGTCGTCGTCAGGGCTGTTATTTTGCTTTATTGTTATTTCAGTTCGCCACAACGGGGCGGACACAGCGCAAAAACCGCTCTTCAGCTAAAGGTTACAAAAAGCCTATTTAAGAATGGTTCAAACTAATAATTGGTAACAATAACAGACTATATTTTAAAAAATACATAGCTGGACGATAGTGACGATTTTTGCATAGAAACAAGTAACAAGAAAGAAGGATTTGTAAAGTACACATAGATGGAAATACTGAATAGAATAAAAGTCTCTCGGTGTACATACCGTGTCAATTCAGGATAAAACTCCAACCTTTCGACCACCACCTCCATGGTCGTCGTCATGGCTATAACTGACTGCTGTATACTGTTTTTTTTCTTTTCTTTATTGAATTTCGATTCCCCCGAAGGGGGCGGTCTGGAAGCAGCTTAGTATGCCGCTCTTCAGCCTACAGACTTAGTTTTAAAAAGAAGAGAGAATAAATAATAAAAACAGGCGATAAAATCGGGGACTAAAATAGTAGCATGGCGAAAAAAATCGTGGAACTTAAAATATAGAACAAAGGGATGATGATGCTAATAAAATACATACGAAGCAGACAGGTAAAATAATAGCCAGACAATTAAAAAACACACTGACAGTCTGGTTTCTGTTCACAAAAGACATAAAATTCACACCCAGCGACAGCATGGTTTCTGTTCGCAACACTAGAAAGACGAACAACACTGAAAATTCACTGGAACAGTGCACTAAGAGGTTGGCAAATGTGACATAGCCGAGAGAAGGTGGGGGGAAACTAGACAGATGATGGGAAAATAAAAAAGGGGCGGGAGAAGGAAAGGAAAAGTTAAAGGGGGGAGGGGGTTTGTAAACTGTTATTTTTTTTCCTTTATTGTATTTCAATTCCCCATCGGGGCAGGCTGGCAGCAGCATATGCGCTGCTCTTCAGCCAAAAGACATAGAACAAACAATAGAAGACATTTAAAAATATACAAAGGTGAAAATATGGTGAACATAGATATAAAAAAGGGGGAACATCATGGAAGGCAATAGACAAAAAAAACGGGCGACTGTAAAACGGATATAAAAACCGTAAAAAAGTAGCACTCACAAAATACCACACACTGGGACAATTAAAAGAACACAAGGCACAGTATGACCGGAGCAGAAAAGTATCGACAGATGGTGTAGCACATAACAAACACTGACAGTGAACCTCACGACAGCACACAATTAAAATCACACCTCTTGACGCACAAGAGAAACAGCACTAAACACAACACTGACGTGGCACACTGACGATGATCAAAATGGAGCATCTGCCAGGTGCAAGGAGATGAGGGAACCTGGAAGGAGGGAGGGAGGGAGGGAGGGGAAGAGTGGGGGGATATGCGTGGGGGGCGCGCTGAAGAGGCCCAAGTAGGGAGGGATGTGGGAAGGAAAGAGGAAAGAATAGGGTGCTGGGTCTCAGGGGGGGAGGAGGAAAATCCGCTCTTGGAGAAGGAGGGGAGATGAAAAAGGGGGCCCTGGGTAGAGGGGGAACAAGGCCAGGATATAGTTGGAAGGAAGCGTAGATGTCACAGTGAAGTTCATCATCCGGGAGGGAAATTGCTCTGACAAAGGAGATGGAGGGTGTGGAGGTGGAGAGAGGGAGGGATACAGCGATAGAGGCGCGGCAATGGGCAGGGGGTGGAGAGGAAGGGGGAAACCAGAGGGTGGGGGGATCAAGCCTGCAGACAATGTTAAGGATTTGGAGATGTTGGAGGAACAGGAGGAGGTCGAGTGAGGGGATGAGTTCATACAGGAGCCGTGTTGGGGAGGGAAGGCAGATACGGAAGGCAAGGTGGAGTGCATGGCGTTCGAGGATTTGGAGGGCCTTGTAAAAGCGGATGGGTGCCGAGATCCAGGCAACGCTGGCTTAACAGAGGATAGGAGAGATGAGGGATTTGTAGGTGTGGAAGATGGTAGAAGGATGCAATCCCTATGTCTGGCCAGACAGGAGTTTCAGAAAGCGGAGGTGGGAATGGGCTTTCTGCTGGATGGTCCAGGTGAGGTGTTGGTCGAGGGTGAGGCCAAGGTATCTCAGGGTGGGGGTGAGTTGGATGGGACAACCATAAAGGGTTAGGTAGAAATCATGGAGATGAAAGGTTCGGGTGGTGCGGCCTATGATGATTTCAAGGGTTTCGGAGGGGTTGAGACAGAGGAACCACTAGTTACACCAAGTGGTGAACTGGTTAAGGTGGGTTTGGAGGGTACATTGGGACCGTTGAAGGGTAGGATAGAGAGCCAGGAAGGTGGTGTCATCAGCATACTGGAGAAGGTGGCCAGGTGGGGGTGGCTTGGGCATATCAGCCGTATACAAGAGATAGAGGAGAGGGGAGAGGACAGAGTCCTATGGGACACCAGCAGTGGGATAAAAGATACGGGAGTTGGTGTTGCAGAGGATGACATAGGAAGAATGGTGCGAGACAAAAGAGGCGACCAGATGGACGAAATTGATAGGCAGGGCGTAGGTTTGGAGTTTAAAGAGGAGACCAGGATGCCATACACGGTCATAGGCATTTTGGAGGTCGAGGTAAACAAAAATGGCGGACCGATGGGAGATGAGCTGGAGGGGCAGAAGGTGAACGAGGTTAAGGAGCTGGTCTGCAGCGGAGAAGGAGGGTCGGAAGCCACACTGGGTAAGAGGGAGGAGGAGGTGTTGAGTAAGGTGCTGATGGATACGGTGGGAGAGGATGGATTCAAAGACGTTACTGAAGACGGAGGTGAGGCAGATGGGATGATAGGAAGAGGCGGCAGAAGGGGGTTTGTTGGGTTCGAGGAATAAGAGGACGTGGGAGGTCTTCTACAGGTCAGGGTAGAAGCTAGTAGAGAGGATGACGTTATAGAAATGGGCGAGGACAGTCAGGATGGAATAGGGGCTTTCTCGAAGGTGGCAGTCGTGACGAGGGCCGTGTTGCGTTTTCGTAAACTGGCGAGGCTCCCACTTTTATATGCAAAGGACGGCTTCTGATTGGCTGGAATACGTCATGGCAACAGCGATATGGCACATAGTGAAGTGGTGCCCTCTACTTCCATAGATGTAGTTTCTATACCGCGTTGCTTGCAGCGCCATCTCTTGACTCAGGAAGTAAAGTGCGGGAAGTTTTCCTCTGCGATTTTTCTTTATCCAGTGCACTCTTCTAGGTGTTGCTAAGTGCATAACCATTGTCTCTGTTAAAGTTATTATGGCTAAGTCTAATTTCGACTGCTTCCCGGATCACAGAGTCCCAGTAATTCGATGCATGGGCTATTACTCTCGTTTCTTCAAATAAAATCTTATGCTTGTTAAGCAGGCTATGCTCAGCCACCGCTGATTTTACCAAATAGCTGTATTTCAGATGGCGCTGGTGCTCTATGCAACGGTTCTTACCGACTGGCCCACGTAATTCTTGCCACATTCACAAGGAATACTATAAATTCCCGGCACTCTTCAGCCGAGACTATCTTTGACTGATCTCAACATTTCCTTAATTTTCCTAGGTGGTCGGAAAACTGGTTTTATCCTGAATTGACGCGGCATGTACACCGAGAGACTTTTATTCAAGAAATATGTCGCGAAAGACTTCGTAGCCTTATTAGATGGAAATACTGATGGTTTTCAAATTCGTTCGACGATTTTATATTACAGTTACAATACAGTCACTCTTCAACGTGAATGATACCATGGTGAAATGGTGATGCGAGGTGACACACGAAAAAATTATCATGATGAAGGTGCGATGATGAGTATGACTGTGGGTAGCGACTAGAAGTCAGCAATATGAATGAAATGGGGCAGAGAAAATTAGGGGGATAGCGTGAGGTGGAGCGCTCTGACTAGAGTTGTAAGGAAGGCTATGTCTCGGGAGGGATTTCATCGTCGGGGAGTGGGAGTTGGTTAAAATTCCGGCGGGAGTGGTTGGATAAGGCCTGGAGGTGCACGGAAGGTATAATATGGATGTATGGCGCAGCAGGTACCTATATTGGTGATTCGTGGGTGGGAAACTGGGTTCTGAAAGTGGATTTTGCGATTAATGTATCGGATCCGAAGGTGCTCTACGAAGAGAAGAAAGTGTAAGAAGTGAATGAGTTGTTAGTTTCGAATTGGGGTTGGTCGGCAGATGCGGAAGGCGAGGCGGAGAGCATGTCTCTCCAGGATTTCAACTGACTTGTAGAATTTGGAGAGGCAGAGATCCAGACACGTTACGTAGGTTAAGATGGGGTGGATGAGGAATTTGCAGGTGAGGATAATGCCCAAAGGGTGTAGATCCCATTTCCGGCCTCTTAGTAGTTTCAGACAATGTTGGGCTTTTTGTTTGATGGCAAGGAGATGTGAGTTCCATACCACTTTTCTGTCATCAGTTAGTCCTACATATTTTACTGTGTTAGTTAGAGGGATGGGTTGATTGTTGGGGGAGAGATGGAGAGATGGAAATCTGGAGCACAGAAACGCCAAGTGGTGCGACCAAAGATGGTGGCCTGGCTTTTCTGCAGGTTACTTGAAGTGTCCACATATTACGCCTGCTCGACTAGGAGATTTGGGTGGCGTTGGAGGGAGGCAGGGAGGGTTGAAGGGTATGATGGGTGGCCAGGTAGGCGCTGTCATCAGCATATTGCTAGAGGTACATCGGGGGGAGACGGTTTGGGAACGTCAGCAGTGAGCGGGATATAAAGGAGGAATGAAAAGACAGAGCGTTGTGGCACACCTGCAGCTGGTGAAAGATGAGTAAGCAACTATGATTGATGTGCCATACGTAGGATAGTGGTGAAGGAAGGATGCTATAAGGTGGCCATAGTGAATTGGGAGTGTATAGATTTGTAGCTTGAAGAGCAGCTCAGAATGCCATACACAGTCGAAGGTTTTTTGGATATCAGAGGAGACAAGGATGGCGGACTTACGTTTATTTTGTTGAGGGACGATTATGTGAGTAAGCTAAAGAAGTTGATCGTTGATGGCCGGCCGGAGTGGCCGAGCGGTTCTTGGCGCTACAGTCTGGAACCACGCGAGCGCTAAGGTCGCAGGTTCGAATCCTGCCTCGGACATTGATGTGTGTGATGTCCTTAGGTCAGTTAGGTTTTAGTAGTTCTAAGTTCTACGGTACTAATGACCTCAGATGTTAAGTCCCATAGTGCTCAGAGCCATTTGGACCATTTTTGATCGTCGATGGAATAGTTGGGACGAAAGTCACACTGAGTATTGGGAATAGGTAGGCGAGTTGGAAGGTGCTCGTGGATTCGTTGGGTAAGAATGGTTTCAAAGATTTTGTTGAAAAAGCATTTTCCACTGCTCTGGGTAATAACCTGTGTACAGGATGGTAGCGTAAAGGGTGGTGAGGGTTTCGTCATAAGCTCTGGGACATTCCTTGAGGTGGCGTTAGGTAATTGTATCGCGACCAGTATCAGTGCTCCACATTTTAGCGATGGTGTGTATATTGTAGTCAGCTGTTATTGGCGTGTTAAGTCCTATTCGTGGAGTGCTGTATAAGTACTGGAAGTTTGATGGGTGGGATACTAGTTTTGGCACATTCATACATATAAGAGTTCAACCAGAGTTGGGCTCATGTGGGATTGTGAATGTGTCTTGCATGTAGGACGCAAAGCGGCTGGCATTGTTAAGGTTGTCTGGAAGTGGTCTGCTGTTATGTAGACGGGACTATGTGGGAGTGGGATTGTTTCCAGAGAATACTCTCCAATACTTTGTAGAGTTTATAGGTGTTTCGTTTAGTTGAGTACATGTTTGCCAGTCTCGACGTCGTTTGGCTTGTAAGTAACTGCGAACATGTCGCTGGAGCCATCGGTGGCGTGCGCGTGCTTCTCGGTGACGAATAGGAATGAATTATCTTTATGTCGATGCGATACTTGGAGCCATAGGAGGAAGACCAGGACGGTTGTAGTAGAGAATTCGGAGTGGGATATTGTTGGAAATAGCATCCGATACGGTGTGATGTAGGTCACCCTCATTTCAAATGTCGTCAGGATTTTGGGAGTTTGAATCATGGCTTTCGATTAAGGTCTGAATTAGGGCATGGTAAGTATTTCAGTCTGCACAGGAACAATCCTGGGTATGTCAGCAACGTTGATTAGGAGTGTTGTGGGTTGGGCTGGGTACATGGTATGAAATCAGGAGGGCAGACTGGTGATCACTCCCAGTTGAATCTCGGACTTGTATTGTGGGGCGCCTCAATAGGTAGGGGGAGACAATACTGGCATCGTTGGTAGTATCTGTGTGAGGTTGTGTGTGGACAATAGGTAGATATTATGTCCACTGAGACTGTTGATAAACTGACGCTGCAACCATTTTGCGTCAGATGTGAGAGAAAGGTTAATGCAGGTTGCGATTATGTATGTGGCACAGGTTTGGTCTACATGGGTCAGGTAATCGAAATGGATGGGATGGTTATAGCGGATTTAGATAGTGACAAGAGTTATGTGAGCTTTAGGAGACACATAGTGAGGATGAGGTGCTCAGTTGGATGACTGAGGAGCGGTCGGGGGAGTAGAGGAGATATTTCGGAGATGTGCGATGGCGACTCCGCCATGAGCTATAGGATGGGTATTATCAGTGCGATGTAGGATGTAAGGAGACATGCGAAGGGAGTGGTGGGGTTGGAGGAAGGTTTTGGTGAGGAGGAGGGCATGAATTTGATGTTGTTGGAGGCAATGGATAAGAAGATGTTTATTAGAGTGGAGGGAATGGAGACTTTGGTAAAGAACGTTGTAGGGCTGCTGTGCGATTTTCAATAAAACAAGGAGTTATAGGTTTATGTTAGACTAGTCTTCCCAGACGATCGAAAATGAAATGGGCTTTATTTTGGGAAAAAATGACGTAGGTAACGTGGCGAGGGTTATTTGTTGTAGTAGGTGAGATCTTTCAAAAGAGTGGATATTTTGCAGGATTAATGTTATGAAATGGATCACATCTCCAGTGGAGGGTGGAGGACAAACGGAGTTGTTTGTATGGAGCGGTTGACCAAATGTGCATAGGGGAATGTTTAGGCTTTTGGGAAGAGGGCTTGGATTTGCATTTATGGGAGTAGATAGTGAGAGGCAGGTTGCAGGTGTTGCAGATGGGTAGGGAGTTTACATTCGGACATTGTTTGTGAAGGTGGTTTTGCTCGCAATGAGGACAGGCGGGTGGGTTCCAGCATCCGTACACTTGTGTATTGGATCGAGATGCTGCTACAGGAAGCTTCCCGCAGTAAGTCATGGCCCCATGTTTCAAAAGTGTATAAACAGTGTTAAGTTATTCGGAGAACGCTAGCATTAAAAGATGAGCTCCATTATCACTTTGAATGCCGATTACCTCGTGCACATTGATTTCCTGTTACGAGTTGAGTTCACTTTCGATCTCTTCGTCGGTGTACTCTAACTTGACATATTTGAACACTGCTGTGAATATGGGGGTGGGGGGCGTGGGGTTGAAGAGTTTGCAAGGGCTGAATTTGTAGCATTTCGACCAAAAGAGGAAGTAACTGAAAGGAGCGACGAATGGAAATAACGGTTGTTATTTTTAATGATGATTGGATCTCTCTGAGAGATTAGTTGCTGGGTTTTAATTGCTGGTGTGTAGCGCTAAATGTGAGTTAACAGTGTCTTTGGACTGAAAAATGTGGGGTCACATCTGCTGAGCAAAAGAATAAGGAATGTACTAGGTGTTGCTGTTCTGGGATAATTTCGTCCTTCATGTCGTCAGTATCTGGGAGAGTTAGCTCGTCATTATAATTTTACCCTGACGATTACTGGTACCCGGCCTTTTCTTAGCTTTAGCGATAGGTTTTGGCTGGGTGTGGAAGAAAAGCTGTGGAATGACTGGGGGTAGGGAATGTTTACATGCTGATACCAGAGTATGCGTTGTAGCTGGTGGTGTGGCTGGCGGTGTTGGGATTGTTTCTAGTGATGATGTGGCTGCTGCTGTTGGGGCTGCTCCTGCTGGTGGTGTGGCTGCTGCTGCTGTTGGTGGTGTGGTTGCTGCTGTTGCTGACGATGCTGCGGCCGATGATGCTGTTGGCGATGATGTGGCTGGTGCTGAGAAAGTTGATGGTGATGGTGCTATGTTTTGAGCTCGACTGCGCTGTTGTTGGTGCTAGAGTGTTGTTAACAGGTCCTGTTGACGTTCGACAGGTAGTTGTTGCCCATGTTGTTGTGCAGATAGCAGGCGGTGTTGTGTAGATTGAGCTGTATTTGTCGTGGAAGCAATACCGGGCGATGTCTTCATTCTGAAACCTTGGTTTTATAGCAGTCCGGCGATGGAGACAACGTCAGTCCGCGACAGAAGAAGCTAACATCTCAGTGACGACTTTGTAAGGCGATGGACGTCGCGTCGGCGGTGACTGTCGGATGCGGTAATAGAGCGATATTGACTAACAGATTCTAAATCTGGAAGAGTATAGATTCTAGCGAGTCTGTCACTGCCAGTTAAGGAACTCCATTAATCGCTGTGCCGGGGCGGGCACGGCTTTCCGCGTGTACAGCCACGACTGCGTCCTCTGGCACCAATCAGAGAGGGCCGAAACGACGCGTGCGCGGAAGGTGATTGAGCCGTTTGAGCTGCCCAATCACTTTCCGCTCACTCGTCGTTTCGGCCCTCTCTGATTGGTGCCAGAGGACGCAATCGTGACTATATACGCGGAAAACCACGCCAGCCCCGGCAATCAGTTGTTTCACTCCTGACGACGATGACAGAAATGGCCATCGAAAGCTCAAGAATTTTATTCGAATTGACGCGGCTTGAAAAACAAGAAGATTTTATTTTGTTGGTGTTCATCTTATCACCTCATTTCAGGTCTATCCATTCTGTTCACCTGCTCTCCCCGATTTTCAATTCCCTTTCCAAATTTCTCCGTGGTTTTCTTTACTGCTTGCTATATGTACGGATTGAACAGCGTCTGGGATAGGCCGCATTCCTGTTTCTCTCCCGACTCAACTACTGCTTCCCTTTCATGTCTTGCAACTCGTAGGCCAGTAGTTTTGCTTCTGTAGAAGCTTAACGTAATATTTCGTTCGCTGTGATGTATTCCTGTCACCTTCACATTATCAAATAGTATAGTCAACACATTGTCAAAGGCATTCTTAAATGTACGAATACTATTACTGTAAGATCTGGCATTCTTTAATCTGCTTTCTTAGATAAGTCGCAGGGTATTGCCTCGTGTGTCCCTACATTTCTCCGGAACACGAACTGACCTACGCCGATGTAAGCCTCTACCATTTCCTCCACTCTTCTGCAAATAATACATGCCTATTCTACAACCATGACTTATTAAATTATTGGAACGGTAATTTCCACTCCCATCAGCAACTGCCCCTTTTATTTAATAATTATTTTTTCTTGGATTCAGACGGTATTTCGCCCTTCTCGTATATTTTACACGTGAAGTGAGTTTTGACATGGCTGGCTCCCGTAAGGATCCCATCAATTCTGAGGGAATGCCGTCTACTGCAGTGGTCTTGTTTCGATGTGGATCTCTCATAACTCAGTCAGATTCGTTTCTTGGTATTTCATCTCGTCGCCATTTACTTCGTCTTCCGTTTGTATATCATTGTTTTCAAATTAACTTCCCTTTGCGTAAGTATTTACTGTATAACGAAGCAATCCCTATATTCTTCATCACTCCTATGCGGTATCACTCTCAGACTTCATCATCATCATCATCTTCTTCCTCTTCTTCTTCTTCTTCGTGTTGTGCATTTGCCCACCATTGGCGCAGGTTCGGCGTGGTGATTAATGGATTCGGCGTGATTAGTTTAAAGGGTGGCCGGATGATTGTTCTGCCCCCATACGGTACCCATACTGACGAACAGTATTCAAGTATTGCTCTAACGAAGGGATTAACAGTTGCCTCCTTCGGGTGTTTACTATACTTGCTGAGCATCTCCAATGAATCTTAGTGTGGCATCTGCCTTATCTGCAATTGGTTATATGTGGTCCTTCCACCTTAAACCATTCCGCACGCATACTCATAGACATTTAATAAATGTGTTTGCATCCAGTAATTGTTCTGCAGTAGTGTAATTACATAAAAATGCGTCTTTCCGATTGATTATGCACAATACGTTAAATTTCTTTGATGCTGAGGGCCTCTGAAATTCTTCCTGCATTTTGCTTCAATTTACTAGTGTTGCGACTTGTCTCTATACAACAGGATCATTAGCAAAAAGCCTCACGGAACTGACGACGTTATTCAATAGGCCACTTACACAGGATGATTTTTTCCACCATGTACAAACCCTAGTGATTGATCGATGAGGGGATACGGAACAAAAAAGGTCTAATGAAATGCATGGTTTCCATGCAAGAGACTATTTATTCAATCATAGATTGTTACAGAGACTGCGGTCTAATATGTACTGTACCATGCAGTCACCGTTACAGTTGGTGTAGAAAATGGTTTCCATGTGCCTCAATATATGCGTGTACGTGCCGTGGCATATTCTGTCTCACACGTTCATCGGCCAGGCTGCATCCGAAGAGTGTCAAAGGCAGCATGAATACGCTGCTCCGGTGTCTCCACATATTTAATGAGCTCTGCATACACGAGAGTTTTGAGACGGACTGATGACCTGAAACTGCTCGGGTTGAAATCCGGTGAATGACCTGGCCATGAAACTGGACCACCCACACCAGGGAAGACACGACTGATATAAGTCCGGACGTTAACGGCGAAGTGGGCTGGAGCACCATCACGTAGCAGCCACACAACCCTTCAAACCGTCAGTGGCACTTCTTCTAGCGGGGCAGGCAAAGCCACCAGCAAGAAACGCCGATAATTCCGGCCTATTAGGCGGGGTAAGGAAAACTGGTCCCAAAATACGGTCGCCAATTAAATTGGACCACACATTCCGGCTGCACCGAGGCTCATGATTCGCTGTCACCATACCGTGGGAGGTTCTGCGTACTATCACACAGAAAACTGTTATGAAATTTTTAGGTACCACTTCGTGGAAAGATGGCCTCATCTGTGAATAGGATGCCTGGTGAAGAAACCAGTGACCAAACTGCTCCTGATGTGCAAAGTCTGTCGCTAGTAATCCCTGGCCACGCTGTAAGTGATGAGGATAGTAAGATGGTCGTCTGGCCTACCCTGTACTGGCGGACCAACTGCCTGGTACTGACACGGCGGTCGCCTTGCACAGCGTTAATATTTTCCTCCGAGTCTGGTTCCTGAACATTTCGGGTAAGTCCTTAATGATTTCCTGCTTCCGGAAATGACCCTGTCTGAGACAGACACGCTCTCGATTCGAATACGTGACCACAGTGTACAGCGCTGTATAACATCCACTACAAGGTGAGAGAGCAACAGCAGTGAATCGGACACAACTTTACTAATTACCATGGCAGGAGAGGACGCTAGGGCATGAGGTATAAGGAACAATACCACCGTCTAGGAGGAAACCATGCATACTGTAACTGCGGCTGCATTCTACAGCGCGTATTAGGCCGCAGCCTCTGTAACAAGGTGTGATTGAACAAATGGTCTCCAGCATGGAAAATATACATTTCCGGACATACGTTCACCAGAAATTTTTTGTTTCGTATCCTCTCATCGATCAAATCCTAGCGTTTGTACACGACGGAAAAAGCCACCCTGTATATACGGTGAACAGTACTGGTGCTATAACAACACTTCGGGTATGCCCGAAGTTACTTTTACGTCTGAATATTTCTCTCCGTTGAGAACGGTATGTTGTGTTTCATATGAACTCTTCGATTTAGTTACAAACCTATTCAGATAATTCGTACGCTAGTATTTCGTTCACTAGGTGGCACCTCGAAACTGTATCGAAAGCCTTCCAGAAGTCAAGAAACACGGCAGCTGTAGGTATGCCGTTACCTAAAGCTTTCTGTGTCTCGTGAACGAACACAGCACGCTGGGTTTCATATGATCGTTGCTTTTGGAACCCATGTTGGTTCCTACAGAGGAGATTTTCTGTTTCTAGAAATTTTAAAGTTCGCTAGCTTAAAGAAAAAAGTTCCAAAACTATTAACATGCTGATGTCAGAGATATAAGCCTACAGTGCGTTTGTTCGATGATCCTTCTTGAATGACTTGCACTTTCTTCCAGTCACTATTAACGGTTAGCTACTGCAGAGGCATAGGGTACAATCTTGTTACAAGAGGAGAGTGTTCTTTGGCGTATTCTTTGTAGAACCGCACGGGTAACCCGCCAACTCCAGAGCCGTTTTCTTTATTGTGGGAATTCAAGTGCTCTTCTATCGCGTGGTCGTTAACTTTGTTATCTGTTATTGCGACGTTAGTGTGACATTTTAGACAAGTAACCACATTACGATCTTCCTCAGTGAAATAGTTTTGAGAAAAGACGTTTAGTATCTCGGCCTTCTGTCAGTCATTCTCCAGTTCGATGTCATTATGGTCACAGAGTGTCTAGACGGTTGGCTTCGATCTGTTTACTGATTTAACATAAAAAGATAACTCATCAGGATTTTCTGCCGAGTTGGTTCAAAAATAGTTCAAATGGCTCTGAGCACTATGGGACTCAACTGCTGTGGTCATAAGTCCCCTAGAACTTAGAACTACTGAAACCTAACTAACCTAAGGACATCACACACAGCCATGCCCGAGGCAGGATTCGAACCTGCGATCGTAGTGGTCGTGTGGTTCCAGACTGTAGCGCCTTTAACCGCTCGGCCACTCCGGCCGGCGCCGAGTTGGTAGATAGAATTTTACTTTCGAACTCGTTGAACGCTTTACGCATGGCTCTTCCGGCTGTGCTTTCCGTGCAGTTTTTGTTTGCTTAATAGGGGCTAAATTTTGAGTGTTGCTTTCATAGAAGCTTTCTAATACGGCTGTCGAACAACGTATGGTATTTTACATGCCTGACAACTTTGCTCGGTTTATACCTACCTAAGATGTATTTATATAAAGTTCATTATTTTTGTCTCTTAATGCTCAACATTGTAATGCTAAAGATGAAATTTTCATGTTGACCGCTCAGGTAATCTGAAATATCGCTCTGAATTGTCGCTCTTGCTAAGCAGATCGGCCTATCTTTCATTGTATTCATATTTACAGCCGTATTCGGTGATGCGGTAACTGATTCCCTATTCTGTGCTAACTGAATAGAAAAGTTCGTTCATGTTGGTGGTTAGGGCATCTAATTTTGCTATTTTCGCGAGTCGGTTCACTACTGGTTGTTCAAGGTACTTTTAGAATAAGGCATTTCCAAGAATTCCGAATGATTCCCTGTTCTTGTTACCCACCTTAATACCTCGGGTCCCAAAGTCTACAGCTGATAAGTTCAGATTTCCACGTAAATTTACGTGAAATTTTCTTTAAGTTACCCCTCAAATGTCCCACCAGGACAGCCCCTGAGGCTATAATAGCATCCGATGACCATGTTGGACCACCCATATTATTTTGCATTAGAAGTCTTCCTAATCTCATTAGATATTGTCGCGATTTTATACTGCTGTAAACACATCTCTATGAACGCCGTTCAATCTACCTACCTTTCAGATATACATTCCAGTCAGGATTAGGAATTTGACTCCTATTAACATCTGATTCTAGCGAGCTTTCTGTCCAAGTACTATGCGTACTGTTGCCACTTGTAAGCATGACTAAATCTTGTACCTTTCCAAAGATTATCCTGGATAGCTAATGCTATGTCAACATTTTCTACTTCCGATCTGCTGTGCAAATCATCCTCTTTTTAATTAATGGGGATGACAATCTTCTCCATTAGAAATCAGTGACACATTGTTGACAAAGTGTTTCTACTGGATCTCCTTGAAGAGTTAGAGATTTACATTGACAAGCTAAAATAATTTCATACAGTCCTTAGTGAACAAATTGAATCAACACGGAACTTTTTCCTACAAGATTTTCATGTCGTCCCTATATGAAAATACCTTCAAGAAACACAATAAAAAAGATATGCTTATTCTGCAGCATAACTCATTATCCTACCAATAAACAACCAGTACTTTAAGTACTCACATACAGCTTTCATCTTCATTTGTGTCGGCATGTCGTTTTTGGAAACTCAGAATCTACTATGTAGGCATCAACATGGATTCCGGAAACAGCGATCGTGTGAGACCCAACTCGCTCTATTTGTTCATGAGACCCAGAAAATATTAGATACAGGCTCCCAGGTAAATGCTATTTTTCTTGACTTCCGGAAGGCGTTCGATACAGTTCCGCACTGTCGCCTGATAAACAAAGTAACAGCCTACGGAATATCAGACCAGCTGTGTGACTGGATTGAAGAGTTTTTAGCAAACAGAACACAGCATGTTTTTATCAACGGAGAGACGTCTACAGACGTTAAAGTAACCTCTGGCGTGCCACAGGGGAGTGTTATGGGACCATTGCTTTTCACAATATATATAAATGACCTAGTAGATAGTGTCGGTAGTTCCATGCGGCTTTTCGCGGATGATGCTGTAGTATACAGAGAAGTTGCAGCATTAGAAAATTGTAGCGAAATGCAGGAAGATCTGCAGCGGATAGGCACTTGGTGCAGGGAGTGGCAACTGACCCTTAACATAGACAAATGTAATGTATTGAGAATACATAGAAAGAAGGATCCTTTATTGTATGATTATATGATAGCGGAACAAACACTGCTAGCAGTTACTTCTGTAAAATATCTGGGAGTATGCGTGCGGAACGATTTGAGTGGAATGATCATATAAAATTAATTGTTGGTAAGGCGGGTACCAGGTTGAGATTCATTGGGAGAGTCCTTAGAAAATGTAGTCCATCAACAAAGGAGGTGGCTTACAAAACACTCGTTCGACCTATACTTGAGTATTGCTCATCAGTGTGGGATCCGCACCAGATCGGGGTGACGGAGAAGATAGAGAAGATCCAAAGAAGAGCGGCACGTTTCGTCACAGGGTTATTTGGTAAGAGTGATAGCGTTACGGAGATGTTTAACAAACTCAAGTGGCAGACTCTGCAAGAGAGGCGCTCTGCATCGCGTTGTAGCTTGCTCGCCAGGTTTCGAGAGGGTGCGTTTCTGGATGAGGTATCGAATATATTGCTTCCTCCTACTTATACCTCCCGAGGAGATCACGAATGTAAAATTAGAGAGATTAGAGCGCGCACAGAGGCTTTCAGACAGTCGTTCTTCCCGCGAACCATACGCGACTGGAACAGGAAAGGGAGGTAATGACAGTGGCACGTAAAGTGCCCTCCGACACACACCGTTGGGTGGCTTGCGGAGTATAAATGTAGATGTAGATATTTTGGTAACTCTCTCTCCCTTTCAATTACATAACAAATATTTCATTCTGATAAATTTCCTGTAACTGCTTTGCTCTTTATTATTTTATATTGCCATGGCTCCACCAACAGAACTTCAGTCCATGTCGACTCCTACAGTTTTCCAAGCTCATCTTTGTCACATACTATATTAACTCATTCACACTAATTATGAAGTAAATATCTCACTCAATTTGGTTGTCTGTAAATTGTGAGTCATACACTCCTGGAAATGGAAAAAAGAACACATTGACACCGGTGTGTCAGACCCACCATACTTGCTCCGGACACTGCGAGAGGGCTGTACAAGCAATGATCACACGCACGGCACAGCGGACACACCAGGAACCGCGGTGTTGGCCGTCGAATGGCGCTAGCTGCGCAGCATTTGTGCATCGCCGCCGTCAGTGTCAGCCAGTTTGCCATGGCATACGGAGCTCCATCGCAGTCTTTAACACTGGTAGCATGCCGCGACAGCGTGGACGTGAACCGTATGTGCAGTTGACGGACTTTGAGCGAGGGCGTATAGTGGGCATGCGGGAGGCCGGGTGGACGTACCGCCGAATTGCTCAACACGTGGGGCGTGAGGTCTCCACAGTACATCGATGTTGTCGCCAGTGGTCGGCGGAAGGTGCACGTGCCCGTCGACCTGGGACCGGACCGCAGCGACGCACGGATGCACGCCAAGACCGTAGGATCCTACGCAGTGCCGTAGGGGACCGCACCGCCACTTCCCAGCAAATTAGGGACACTGTTGCTCCTGGGGTATCGGCGAGGACCATTCGCAACCGTCTCCATGAAGCTGGGCTACGGTCCCGCACACCGTTAGGCCGTCTTCCGCTCACGCCCCAACATCGTGCAGCCCGCCTCCAGTGGTGTCGCGACAGGCGTGAATGGAGGGACGAATGGAGACGTGTCGTCTTCAGCGATGAGAGTCGCTTCTGCCTTGGTGCCAATGATGGTCGTATGCGTGTTTGGCGCCGTGCAGGTGAGCGCCACAATCAGGACTGCATACGACCGAGGCACACAGGGCCAACACCCGGCATCATGGTGTGGGGAGCGATCTCCTACACTGGCCGTACACCACTGGTGATCGTCGAGGGGACACTGAATAGTGCACGGTACATCCAAACCGTCATCGAACCCATCGTTCTACCATTCCTAGACCGGCAAGGGAACTTGCTGTTCCAACAGGACAATGCACGTCCGCATGTATCCCGTGCCACCCAACGTGCTCTAGAAGGTGTAAGTCAACTACCCTGGCCAGCAAGATCTCCGGATCTGTCCCCCATTGAGCATGTTTGGGACTGGATGAAGCGTCGTCTCACGCGGTCTGCACGTCCAGCACGAACGCTGGTCCAACTGAGGCGCCAGGTGGAAATGGCATGGCAAGCCGTTCCACAGGACTACATCCAGCATCTCTACGATCGTCTCCATGGGAGAATAGCAGCCTGCATTGCTGCGAAAGGTGGATATACACTGTACTATTGCCGACATTGTGCATGCTCTGTTGCCTGTGTCTATGTGCCTGTGGTTCTGTCAGTGTGATCATGTGATGTATCTGACCCCAGGAATGTGTCAATAAAGTTTCCCCTTCCTGGGACAATGAATTCAGGGTGTTCTTATTTCAATTTGCAGGAGTGTATAATATCTGTACTGAGGTATGGATACACTTCCATTGTGTGTTAATAACTTGAGTCCTCTATCTCCGTTAACAAACATTGTATAAGTGTATAAGTTAATGCATCTCATGTCAAAAATCGCGATGTAGCGAAGGGTGATAGTTAAAGTGTGTGTGTGTGTGTGTGTGTGTGTGTGTGTGTGTGTGTGTGTGTGTGTGTGTGTGTGTGTATCAGCTGGTAAACTGTACTTTATCGGTATGAATCTGTCATGGATGCCACGGAGCACTGCAATGTAACTGTGCTAAAGCGTAGCGATTTCGTTTCGTAAACATTTCAGCAATTTATTTTCGTTATCTGCGTCAGCAACATGGCATGACGTCTAGCTGTACTTGGCCCCAAATGCAAAATTCCTGTAATATCTCTATCTGATAATGAGCCTGCAGTGCTTCGAATGGTACAAAGAATCGTATCTGTTTCAAGGAACGACTGGTTGTATATGGACTTCCAATTTAAATCACACTCGCAGTTCGTCAGCCACAACTGATATAATGAATTCTGGTCCATCTTTTTTAATATTTATTTCATATTAGTGTTTTTTCACCCATTTGCAATAGCAATAACAACTCCGTTGGTCTGATGTAGTGTTCAGTTTCTGCCTTCAGTAACATATGGCCATGTGTTTGTTAGCCTTTAGCCGTAAGGAATATTTATGCATGTTGGATGCCCATTATCCTTACAACTACAACGTACATTACTTCAACCACCACTGAACTGAATGATCCAGCAACATTACTTCTTACTTTCTTTCCGCCGCTTCTAAGGCGCCCAGTTTCTTCCCGTTTTCGCAGTTCGTTATAAAGACTAATTTTCACTTAGTATATTTCAGTTTAAAAGGTAGGTGTCTTCACACAGTGAACCCAATAGTTCAAGAGTCGGTCTACGGAGAGATTACGTTGCCCCGAATAAAATCATTTCAGGGCTTTGTTCAATAAGATGGTTTGCTAAAACACATTAGCTATGGGCTTTAGTCATTAGTAGTGGTAGTGGTAGTGTCTTTATGTAGTAAGATGAACGCATAAGGGACAGATTAGTTACATTGATAATTGGTAGTGATATAGCAGAACATATAAGCTGGAGTTGGATGAAAATCATCTTGACGCTTTCACATTTACTAAATGAACCTATGATGAAGCAAGCTGCTCGTATTTGTGTCATCCCTATTTCATAGATCCTACCTAATAACGGTCTCAGACTGGCTATCATTACACTCAGAACGGTATGTAAAACACTTTGCCTTCTAACTATTTCGCTGCGGCGCGCTTCGATTTCCACTCCTGTGCAGAATCTCTATCTCACAGTAACACTCGCACCCAACATCCTCAATTATTTGTTAGACAATTCTTGCAATAATTTGTTAGATACAATTTTTACATTAGATACAATTTTTAAAATCTACAGTTCCCTCCAATATTATGAAAATTATGCCTTGATGTTTTAAAATTTGTCCTATCGTCCTGTTAATGTATTCCACATGTCTATTTCCTCGCCTGTTCTACAGAGAACCGCCTTATTACATATCAGTCAGTCTAATTTTCAACATCTCGTTCACATCTCAAACGCTTAGATTCTCTTCTTTCCGATTTTATCACAGTTTGTGATTCACTTCCATACAACGGTGTGCTCCAAATAAAACTTGTTAGAAATTTATCTCTAAAAACAAGGCCGACTTTTGTGCAAGACGGCGTTGTGCTATGGCTACTTATAAACATTACTTCCCTCGTCTGCACCGTGTGCAACGGAAGCTATTTGGAAAGTAATAACCCTAAAAAATGGTAATTGTAATAAAGGAAGTGAAATTAAAGACAGGTCTCCTTTGACGATAATTTACGGTTATAAAAATGCTAGTGGGCAAAAACATGACTCAGAAATGGTGCAGTATCTTTTTCCAAACCAACGGAGATAAAAGGAAATCAGACACAATGTCGTTGCAATAAGTTCAATTAAGTGCAATCTCCGAAAGGCAAAGCCCACAGGATTATGGTAGGAAAAACGGTCTGCCAGTCAACCTGTGATCCTCCGAGGTAAATCAAATACCCGATTTTGCACTGGACATGATGACCCCGTACACCTGCTATGGGGCAAAACAGTACTAGCGTTCCAAAACCAGGTCCTATTAGAAAGAAATGCGCCTACTTCTTTCTCACCACTTTTATTCCCTATTCGCCGTGTCTTTGTGGTATTATCACAATTATTCATCTCAAAAAAGTGAGTGGCATCCTCTCCTAAACCGAAATTCATGACTCTAAACTCGCTAGTGATGTTTCTTATCATCAATGCGCCATCTATCTGTCTCCAAAGTCACTCTTCTTCAAGTTCTCCATGGAGAAGCCGCCGAAAACAATCATTAAGTTTTTTAGTTGCACTCCCAATTGGATATCATGTAAAAACGTTGCTTTCTCTCCTCCAAAATGTTTATTTAATCGCTATCCAATCTCTTATTTATATTTAGTGGAAAACTCCCATTCTACAGACCACACAAAAGTGAGCAAAACCTCATCTGCTTTCCTTAGCAAATAGAGCCTGGTCTCCCACTCTTTACACTGTTTTGGGCACCATTGGCCTCCACAATCATCTTCGTCCCATATTAATATAAAAACCTGCGTAGCTCGAAGACAAAACCAAATATGTCAGTTACCTGATCGAGAATGATTGATAGTACATTAAAATGTCGTTAATCCGACCTCTCAGTAATCTGGCCCACGTCCAGCCTCCAGTCGCTTAAGAAGAAATGACTTATACAATAATGAATTCTCATCCCAAAAAAATGGTTCAAATGGCTCTGAGCACTATGGGACTTAACATCTATGGTCATCAGTCCCCTAGAATTTAGAACTACTTAAACCTAACTAACCTAAGGACAGCACACAACACCCAGCCATCACGAGGCAGAGAAAATCTCTGACCCCGCCGGGAATCGAACCCGGGAACCCGGGTGCGGGAAGCGAGAACGCTACCGCACGACCACGAGATGCGGGCAATTCTCATCCCAACAATGTTGTTAGTTAACTATAACGTTAAACAATGCAATATGATTAAGACACAATTACAAACAATGTCGAAGAGTGGGTATTGATAAAATAATTGGGAAAAGTTGAAAATTTGTGTCAGACCGGGATTAGAACCCGAGTCTCCTGCTTACTAGGAAGATACGCTGACCAGTGCTAGATCCAGACAGAGTAGTCATCGGAGATGTACGGACTAGTCTAGCACGCTTCCCATGAGACCCAAATTCTCACCTTATCCTCACACTACTAATGTAGTGCCCCTTGCCCGTCTATTATCTTCATTACTCGTGGCATTTCGTCAATTCCCTTAAGAATGCGAGACTGGTGTGCGTCCACACTGAAGAGATCATGTCCGAAGGCAGGGACAGACAGTGATCTCTTCAGTATAGGTGCACGCCAGACCCTGACTCTTACGAGAATCGGCGAAATACCACGAGTAATGAGGATAATGGGCAATGAGCACTTCATTAGTAGTGTGTGGATAAGCTGAGAATTTGGACCTGATGGGAGACTTGCTAGGGTAGTTTGTGCAGCTGTAATGACCACTATGACTGTATGGCGTAGTGGTCAGAGCATCTACCTAGTAAGCAAGAGACCCGGATTCAGATATAGGTCCGTCACAGATTTTCAAATTTCCCCGCTACTTTAATCAATGGCCACTCGCAGCCAATGTCTGTAATTCCTTTGTGTCTTAATTCATAGTGGTTGTCGGGTCAAAATGGTGTCTGTTCTTTCGAATATGTCTTGAAAAAAGAGACACCATACTTACATTGATGTTTTACAAATTTGGAATTGTGACCTTTTGTGTTCAGTACGACCTTTTCTAAACGGAAACACGCTATGCTAGCCCTCATCAGAAACTTGAAATTAGAGACAAGCTAAAATGAAGATCTTCACAGAATGCCATTGCTGCTGGGTATAGTGTTGGATAAGCAACTGTTCATAACCAAACTTTAAGAGACGAAGAGATAATCAAAGATGATGAATTTGCTGAAGAAGAGGACATAGGAGGAGAGAATAGGAGGAGAGAACACAAATATGATTCGCACTGCAGGCGCTGAAACTACAGGCATCTTTGTAGAGTACACAATGGACAATCAGAAAAGCTTAGTACCTATGTAAAGTTTGTAAAGCCACTGTATTTTAAGCATGCTGCCGTCGCATACCATGATTGCGACAACCAACAGTATGGGACATGTTTCATAGTGTGATACAACTGTATATGCACACACTAAAGGACTAAATGCCCTGCCGTGCGGAGTGGCCGACGGTTTGAGGCACCATGTCACGGATTGCGTCCTCCCTCGGGCATGGATGTGTGTGTTGTCAGCATAAGTTAGTTTAAATAGTGTGTAAATCTATGGACCGATGACCTCAGCAATCTGGCCCCTTAGGAATTCACACACACTAAGTGTTCTATGAAAATAAATCTGTATTAGGATTTAATAAAGCATAATCCCTCTGAGTTTACACTACATTTAAGGTAATAATTTGGCATTTCCACTAATCTGGCACCCAAATGTGCAAGGCAAGGCTGGATTAGAAAGAGTCTAGTATAATACATACGAAACAAGAGATCGGCACCAATCTGACGTGTTTCATTTGATAGTGGTACATAGCTTTCGCCAGGAAATATGTCTTTAACTATGCTTGTCTGCCTTTATTACCCTTAGTACGTCCGTCGTATGTTATTTCGTCTCCAGGGAAGCAGAATTTCTGCGCTTCGTCTATTTTGTGATCCCTAGGTATGATTATTATATTGAAAATCTCATTTCTGCTACTCCTCATTACCGTTGTGCTTCTGTGGTTCGCTCTCTGTCCATAGTGTGTGACCATTAGATTGTTCTTTTCATTCAGCAGGCTCTACAACTCTTCCTCTCTTACACGGAGGACAGCAGTGTCATTAACGAATATAATCGTTGATATCCTTTCGCCCTGAATTTAACTACCACTCTTGAAACTTCCTCTCATTTCCGTCACGGATTTTTCGATATACAGATTGAACAACAAGGGAAAAAGACTACATCCCTGTATCTAACCATTCAGAAGCTGAGCACCTTGTTCCTGGGCGTCCATTCTTATTTTTCACTCTTACTTCTTGAATATACCGTATGTTATCCATCTTTCCGTATTGCTTACACCCACGTTCAGAACAACGAAAAGCCATCAAAAGTCGCAGATTTCACTGTTTTTATTCGCTCGATGACTAGTTCCGTACAGGGATCCATTTTCAGGTCATCGTAACAGATAATCAAAATCGTATTTCCGATAATGCAAAAACCACGTCAAAAATGTGCAAACATACAGTTACAGCGCATACACTTATATTGTTGATGATCTACGATGGGCGTTCAGTAAGTGATGCAACACATTATTTTCTCAGCCAGCTTAAGTCGAAAAAAATGTGCACTTTGTTGTGGGACATCGTGGAATATCGCTTCAGCCCCTATAGCAACATGAAAGTCAGACAGGTGGTGGCGCTTTACGTAGCCGTCAAAATCACGATTGTAATGGAGGTGCATTCCAAGCAGAGAGCTGTCACTGAGTGTCTTCTGGGGGAAAAGCAGACCATTGCAGATATTCACAATCGCTTCCAGTGTGTCTACGGAGACCTGGCAGTGAACAAAAGCACTGTGAGTCGTTGGGCGAGGTGTCTGCCATCATCGCAACAACGATGAGCAAACCTGTCCCATCTCCCTCGTGCCGGCCGGCAGTACACAGCCGTAACTCCGGTAATGTTGGAATGTGCGGAAACATTCCGACACCTAGATGATCGAAGGATCGCAGTGACACACATCACTGATCATCCGGACGTCTCTGTTGATAGTGGTAACATACTCGTCCACCGGTTTGTGTACTCAAATGTGTGTGACTGCTGCATTCCTCGTCTTCCGACTTCCATCTGCTGGCCCAACGAACGATGTACTCCGCAGGAAGGAGTACGTGGATGATAGAGAGATTATGGATGCAGCCAGACTTTGGCTGCGACGTCGATCAGCAGAGTGATACCAAGCAGCCATATAGGCCCTATCAGTAAGGTGGCGCACGTCTACATCTACATGTACATCATACTCCACAAGCCACCTGACGGTGTGTGGCAGCGTATTGTTCGTGGAAAAAAAGATTGTCAGTATGCCTCTATCTGGGCTCTAATCTCTCTGATTTTACCCTCATGGTCTCTTCGAGAGATATACATAGGATGGAGCAATATACTGCTTGACTCCTCGGTGAAGGTATGTTCTCGAAACTTCAACAAAAGCCGGTAGCGAGCTACTGAGCGTCTCTCTTGCAGAGTCTTCCACTGGAGTTCACCTGTCATCTCCGTAACGCTTTCGCGATTACTAAATGATCCTGTAACGAAGCGCCCTGCTCTCCGTTGGATCTTCTCTATCTCTTCTATCAAACCTATCTGGTACGGATCCCACACTGGTGAGCAGTATTCAAGCAGTGGACGAACAAGTGTACTGTAACCTAGTTCCTGCATTTCCTTAGGATTCTTCCAATGAATCTCAGTCTGGCATCTGTTTTACCGACGATCAATTTTATATGGTCATTCCATTTTAAATCACTCCTAATGCTTACTCCCACATAATTTATGTAATTAGCTACTTCCAGTTGCTGACCTGCTATATTGTAGCTAAATGATAAAGGATCTTTCTTTCTGTGTATTCGCAGCACATTACACTTGTTTACATTGAGATCCAGTTGCCATTCCCTGCACCATGTGTCAATTCGTTGCAGATCCTCCTGCATTTCAGTACAATTTTCCATTGTTACAACCTCTCCATATAGTACAGCATCATCCGCAAAAAGCCTCAGTGAACTTCCGATGTTATCCACAAGGTCATTTATACAGAGTGTTACAAAAAGGTACTGCCAAACTTTCAGGAAACATTCCTCACACACAAATAAAGAAAAAATGTTATGTGGACATGTGTCCGGAAACGCTTAATTTCCATGTTAGAGCTCATTTTAGTTTCGTCAGTATGTACCGTACTTCTTCGATTCACCGCCAGTTGGCCCAATTGAAGGAAGGTAATGTTGACTTCGGTGCTTGTGTTGGCATGCGACTCATTGCTCTACAGTACTAGCATCAAGCACATCAGTACGTACCATCAACAGGTTAGTGTTCTTCACGAACAGATTCGAGAGGATGATGATTGGTTTGTGGGGCGCTCAACTGCGTGGTTATCAGCGCCCGTACAATTACCCAATCTGTGCTCAGTCCAATTTTGCGACTGTCCTGGATGATGATGAAAGGATGAGGACAACACAAACACCCAGTCATCTCGAGGCAGGTGAAAATCCCTGACCCCGCCGGGAATCGAACCCGGGACCCCGTGCTCGGGAAGCGAGAACGCTACCGCGAGGCCACGAGCGGCGGACGCGAACAGATTCGGTGACTGATGGATTTGTAAGGCGGACCAATTCCATGGCCTCAACGCTCTCCTCACCTCAACCCTCTTGACTTTCATTTATGGGGGCATTTGAAATCTCTCGTCTACGCAACCCCGGTACCAAATGTAGACACTCTTCGTGCTCGTATTGAGGACGGCTGTGATACAATACGTCATTCTCCAGGGCTGCATCAGCGCATCAGGGATTCCATGCGATTGAGGGTGGATGCATGTATCCCCGCTAACGGAGGACATTTTGAACATTTCCTGTAACAAAGTGTTTGAAGTCACGCTGGTACGTTCTGTTGCTGTGTGTTTCCATTCCATGATTAATGTGATTGTAAGAGAAGTAATAAAATGAGCTCTAACATGGAAAGTAAGCGTTTCCGGACACATGTCCACATAACACATTTTCTTTCTTTGTGTGTGAGGAATGTTTCCTGAAACTTTGGCCGTACCTTTTTGTAACACCCTGTATATATTGTGAATAGAAACAGTTCTACGACACTCCCCTACGGCACACCTGAAACCACTCTTACTTCGGAAGTCTTCTCTCCATTGAGGATGACATGCTGCGTTCTGTTATCTAGGAACTCTTCAATCCAGTCACACAATTAGTCCGATAGTCCATATGCTCTTACTTTGTTCATTAAACGACTGTGTGGAACTGTATCAAACACCTTGCGGAAGTCAAGAAATACGGCATCCACCTGGGAACCAGTGTCTATGGCCCTCTGAGTATCGTGGACGAATAGCGCGAGATGGGTTTTACACGATCTTGTTTTTCGAAACCCATGCTGATTCCTACAGAGTAGATTTCTAGTCTCCAGAAAAGTCATTATACTCGAACATAATACATGTTCCAAAATTCTACAACTTGTCGACGTTAGAGATATAGGTCTATAGTTCTGCACATCTGTTCGATGCCCCTTCTTGAAAACGGGGATAACCTTTGCCCTTTTCCAATCTTTTGGAATGCTACGCTCTTTTAGAGACCTACGATACACTGTTGCAAGAAGGGGGCAAGTTCCTTCGCGGACTCTGTGTAAAATCGAACTCGTATCCCATCCGGTCCAGCGGCCTTTACTCTTTTGAGCGACTGTAATTGTTTTTATATCCCTCTGTCATCTATTTCGATATCTACCATTTTTTCATCTGTGCGTCAATATAGAGAAGTAATTACAGTGCAGTCTTCCTCTGTGAAACAGCTTTGGAAGAAGGCATTTAGTATTTCGGCCTTTAGCCTGTCATCCTCGGTTTCAGTACCATTTTGGTCACAGAGTGTCTGGACATATTGTTTTGATCCACCTACCGTTTTGATATAAGACCAAAATTTCTTAGGATTTTCTGCCAAGTCAGTACCTCGCACTGAACGGAGATTGTGGTGAAAAGTAGGACTTTATAGCCAAAAGATTGGTGAATAATATGGTGTACTGGAAATGTGAATGAAACCGTCCTGCTTTCAGAAAAAAGATGTTGCGTTACTTACAGAACGCCCTTCGCAAGATTATATAACGTCGAACGGTTTTTCTGGGTCGACAAATTCTAGGAACGCGTCTCGATTTTTCTTACTTGCATTATCAAGCAAGACGTCAGAGCGGCTCCTCTGTTGCTTTTACCTTCCCTGAAGCCATCTTACGACACAATAACCATTATGGTACAGTTACTGCAATATATTAGGTAGGCACTTACAATTTAATTTTGCTTATGGGACAGTACGCAGTTGCTGCCAGAGAGTACATGCACGTGTAATCGAAAACCCTCAGGGTTTGCGACACAGCACTTCTGCACGTTTGCACTGCGCTCTGCTGCTGATGGAGAGATGTGGACAAACGTATTGTGCGCCTCGCAGCGGCCAGCCTGTGGCCGTGTAAATTAACACGGTCGTGGGGCACGTGCTGGGTGGGCGCGCGTGTTGAGTTACGGCAGCAGCCAGTGATTACCGTGTTAATAGCGAACGCGCCCACCAGAGCCCTATAGCCTCGCTGTCCTCACGTCGCTTATCGAACCCATCAGGTGACCCGGTGTAAATTGCAGCCTCATGTTATCTGGCGGAGTGGGACGCTCTGCAAATAGTGCCTCGGATTAGGGAGACAATAGTTCACCTGCCTTCGACCTCGGTCTAGTTCACGCACGCTGTCGTTGGCATAAACTGATTAAGACACTTTTTCTGCGTCATCGGTCTTCTGAATCGCTTGATGCGGCCCGCCATGATTTCCTCTTCTGTGCCAACCTCTTCATCATACTGTCAGAGTAGTGCTCATCATCGAAGTTCTCATATGTTCTATAGCGTAAACCAACATACCTCCGTGACATACTTCATTTCTTGATGCTGATAAGTCCTTTGTCCTTAAGTAAGGCTGGCCTTCTACACACCGTTCCGACCGTCCTCATCAAATGGCAGGTATGTCTTCACACGAGAAAGACATTCTGGGCAGGAATGAACGCTGTGTGCGGCACATGTATTTATTGTTAGATGCTACGTTGGTCCTGTAATACAGCTTCATTATGGTAAGTTGTTCAAGTAATTACTTAGACAATTACATGCAGCTCTATTGCCAATGGAACATACTTATAAACTTAGTCATCATAGTTGGATTTAAATGCCTTGTTACACGGTCATTTGATTAGAAAAACAGCACCAACTCTTAAAAGTTCTTGTCAACTTCACGAACAATGGCCCAATCTCTAAGCAAATATGTGAAGAAGAAGAAGAAGTCAAAAATGGGTTATGTGTGCAAGAGAACTGATGGCCTTTGGGGAGCACTTCAGAACGTATTGGAGGAAAACTTGTCGAGATCCATAGCTGCTAAGCATTTATGAATTCCTTGGAGTGCTTCAAAAGACTACGTAGCCGCAGACATGGTGACAAACACAATGCGACCTTTGGAAAAATGGTTATAGCGTTTGCCCTTGCGGATGAACTGGAAGTAAACTTAGTTAATTTCTTAATACAAATACAGGAAGTAGAGTTTGACCTAAACGTTAACCGAATAATTCACTAACCATGCAGGACAGTGAAAACGGAAGGCAAAAACCGAAAGAAACGATGACATTTGCGCCACTTGTAAAGAGAGATATAGCTGTGGAAAGAACAGAAGTGCTTAGATTCAGTGGTGTCTTTGTGTGTGATGATTCCTTGAAAGTTGTCAGTCCCTCGAGTCAGCTGCTGACACAATATTTAAGTGCAATATTTGTGCAGACGTTAGGGACAGTGACACCGATGCTGAAAATGAATGAAAAGCGCATTAAATTATGACAGAATTAATCAGGTTATTACAAAGTTAGGCATATAGTGCCTCACAGTTAGGTATGCTACAAGGAAATTAGATAACATGTCTACTTTCTGTACTACATTTCATAACTTCAACAGTTTTACATTTCTAAATGTTCTGTATCATGGGTCACTAGGGCAATGTGTTGGTCTCTTATGTATAAATTATAAAATTTTCAGATTGAGTATTTGGTGTGTTTTTCCATTTACAATCCTTAATATCTTGAGACGCAATATACAATTTCACTGTCCACATAATACAGTCTTTAAATAGTAAAATATCACCAATAGGAATTTCTGTAACTTGTCCAAAGCATTTGATTGTGTGAACCATGAAATTATGTTACAGATATTACAGTTCTATGGTATAAATGGAATAGCATATGAGTGGTTTAAGTCATACCCACAGAACAGGAAGCAAAAACTTTCCTCACATGGGTCAAGTGATTTAAATAAGTTTGCCGTTTTATCTAACTTGTGTGAAATTACATTAGGTGTTCAACAGGGTTTAATCATGGGTCCCCTTCTTTTCTTGATATATGTGAACGACCTCCCTTCCTATCTGCAACAGGGAGCTGAACTGACACTGTTTGCTGATGATACAAGCATCATTATTAATCCAGTAATAGAAATTCCATTTAAAAATGATACAAATAAGGCCTTTGGAGAAGTCATTAACTGTTTTTCTGAAAATGGGATTGCTCTAAACTTTGAAAAAACACAGTGCATCCAATTTTCTGCTGAAAAAGTACAGTTCCATCAATAAATATAACACATCAACAGAAGTAATTAGACAGGCTAGAGCATACTATGTTTTTGGGTGTACATATAGATGATAATCTTAATTGGAAAATTCATATTTTGGATCTCGTAAAGCGACTAAGTTCAGCATCTTTTGCAATCAGAATAATTGCCAATTTTGAGGATATAGAAATTAAGAAGCTAACATACTTTGCATACTTTCACTCTCTGATGTCATTCAGATTAGTATTTTGGGGTAGCTCAACATTTAGACAAAAAGTATTCACTGCTCAAAAGAAAGTGGTTAGAATAATGTATGAGGTTCATAGTCGCACATCTTGTAGGCATCTTTTTAAAAGATTGGGAATTCTTACAACAGCCTCACAATACATCTACGCACAAATGAATTTTTTTCTCAACAACAAGGATCAGTTTAAAAACAACAGTGAAATTCATTATTATAAAACCAGAAAAAAGAAATACTTACACTATCCTTTACTCAACCTATCTTTAGCACAGATAAGGGTACAACATGCTGCTATACAAATTTTCGACAAATTACCAGATGAAATAAGGCGCCTGACAGACAGCAGTAATAGCTTCAAAAATAAACTGAAATCCTATCTCCTTGACAACTCCTTCTATGCCACAGATGAATTCTTGAATAGGAATAAGTAAATCTATATATATAGTATATACATTTTGTGCCATTTAAGGGAAAGGGGGAAATAATAGAAATATTAATCTTTAACTGTGTATTGCAATATATATATATATATATATATATATATATATATATATATATATATATATACTAAAAATTTTGTTTCATATGTGCATTTCTTGTGCACTTGACACGTTCCACATCATAACTGCTACCTTACCGTGATACTGATGAATGGAACACGCAACCAACTAACTAACTTACTGAAGTCAATTAGGTTTCCTATATGAACCGACCTCGGTCTTTCGCTACAGTTTTTTTTCTCTATGTGTGCTTCTAGAGTGGAAGCTAATCACAGTTGTGTTGAAACATACTCAATCATTCTTTTTCTTTTTCTAGTTACGTTTCAACAGATTCCTTTTCTCACAAAACTTGTAGGAACCACTTCATTTCCTATCTAACCAGTTCATTTTCATCGTAAATCTCCAACACCACATATCTAAAGCCTTTTCCTCCTCATTACTTTCGTTTTCTTCTGTTTACTCTCTAGCCATATTATCTAATCAGTAATCTGGTTATTGTATTCATCAGGTCATTTAATTGTTCCTAACCTTCACAAAGTATATCTATGTCATCAAGAAAACTCATCGTTGATATCTTGTCACCTTGAATTATAATTGCTTTCCTCTTTTTACAGGTGTAATGGTAGAGGAGAAAGACTGCATTCGTACAGATTATTCTGTTTTATCCGAGACCTTACATCTTCGTCTTTCATTTTCATTGCTTCCTTTAGATACATTAACGTTGTGTTTATTACCCATCTCTCGAAACTGCTTTACATATTTTTCTGATGTTTCAAACATTTTGTATGATTTTACATTTAGAATAGATATTCTATATTGAAACATTCTACGAAAATATCTAATTTTTTCTGAACTCTTTATTTATTCATCAAGGAAAACAAAGGTCAGCTTTCTTGATACATTTGATTTTCTTAAAGCTAAACTGATATCCATCCAACAGAAGTTCAAATTTCAATCGAGTGTGCTTCAGACTATTTTCTGAACTTAATTCAGTGAATATGTTTGCAACCATACTATGTGTGCAACTGTATGTTGGGAGGGGAGGGGGGAATTTTATAGAATTTTTTGTGTTGCTTTTGTGAAATGTGTTCAAACATATGTTCGCACAATTTGTCTTATGCTCCCATAAGTTTGCTCAGACTACATTTTAAAGGCGTCTGATTCCCATAGAAGTTTATTCAGTTTAACATATTTCCGGAAAACTCCGTTTTGTGCGGAAATTTTGCTTAACTTACGCCGTTTTCTTTGTGACTTGCATCCAACAACAGGGGCACGTCTGTGGCCACATGTTAGATTAAACCAGTGTAATTTATGTTTCCTTGTTATATTTCGCACACTACAAAGTTAATTAATTGAGTATGAATAGAGCCAGCGACCTTTTATGTGAGAATTTTATATCATTTTACTGTGACCCTTTGTGAATGGCACGACCTCATGATCATGCTACGAGAGTATATTAAATTAACTCTGTCTAGATTGCACTTTTTCACCATCTACTTCCACTACAGGTTTACGAATTCTTTTTACTGTGACCCTTTGTTAATGGTGTACGACCTCATGGTCGTGCTATCAGTGATATGTTAAGTTATTCTGTCTAGATTGCACTTTCTCACGAGCTACTTGCACTACAGGTTTACGAAGGGAGATATTGGTGGACTGACACCAATTTTGTACGGAAATAATGTTGCCTTTGTGATTACTATCCAAAGTTACTAAGTGCAATATTTAAGATCAGTATTGATCCAATTTTTAAATGTTTCCCTGGAATCACAACATGCCATAAAACCAAATCAAGCCACGTCACACACTAATGCATATAGACAGAACTCCTAGGCTCTTTTACTTTAAAGGATCAGAAGACCTGTATGCAACTAGCCGTCAGAGCGCTTACGGTGCAGGTAGCAACCAACCACGCCAGTGACTCCAGCAGTGGCCCCCATCTGCATCTAGCCTGCGACGAACCGATGGAAATGGACATCGCACTTTCCAATTCAGACCATCCTACAGACATCGACAAGGCACTGTCGCTCTCTCACTGTGATTTTGCGTGGGTTTCCCACAGCGTCGAGGGTGAATCCCAGAGGGAGCAACACCCTTGCATCCACTAAATATTCAGACCTTCAGGCAAGGAGGCAGAAAGCTGATGAAGCCAGCTGGAAACTTGTTGTTTGTTATTGTGTTGTCACATTTGTATTATAGTACCTTCTTCTCAAACAAGTGTTTAATTGGCAAGGGTACAATCAAACATATTTAAGGAACTATAATGGGGTAACTCTTTTTTGCTACTAAGGATGTTTGAACCGAATTAATAGTAGCATTAAGCGATTTCATACACAAGATTTTGGCAATGAGGAAAAAAAGTTAACGACTGTTAGTAGTAGGGAGATGGCTGCACAAGCGCAATTTTGATATCGAAATGATATTCAAATTAAGTAAATTTATCAATTCATTACCCAACCCCACGCCACTGCCACCCCCAGATGACGTCATATGTTTTTTCCAGCTGGCACCTGGGCCCCCTCCCAGTTCACCTCCCCATCCTCCCTCCCCACCTACCCTATTGGTGGGAATTTAGAATTTTGATGGGAATTTTGAATTTACACTGTAAAATCCAATTTTTGCTGTAAAATTCAGTTGTCAATTCAGACGACATAGCATTAACAGAATCTGTTTATAAAACGTGGCCAGGTGGTAGAAACCGAAAAAATTCAAAGGACAGGAAACCAAAGAACTATGCGCTGCAGAGGTCATAATTTGATTTCATAGAACAAGGAAATTCAGAGGGCAGGAAACTGGTGAACTAAGCACTGCAGAGGACATAATTTGTCTTTCATAGGACGGGGATACTTTTGTTTATCTTCCGATCACATCGTATACTACGGTTGCCCCGCCGGACGCTGCACGTGCCGCGCGTGGTCGGGATAGATGACTGTCGTTGAATAACGGTTGGACCACAGCTGCCTCGCCTCGGGCGACCAGTGCCAGGCCACGCCCACCACGTGGGATTGCAAATGGGTAGCAACCGCCCAGCGATCAAAGAGAAGTCGGCAGATGATTGTGATGTGAGCCACCATTACCTAGGCACACATCTCAGGGCAGCTACCACGAAAAATAGATTTGTTTTCGATGGTTAGCGTCTTTCTCTCACGGCTGTGCCCAAACGAACCACAACGTGTATTTCGAGGGATGCAACTCGCACCAGAAGCGACAGGCTGTCTGTCTCTCCCAGAATGAACAAAGGGTGTTAATCCAAAGATAGCAGATGCCTCTAATTTAGCAGCCACATGCAGTCACTTACCAGCAAACAAGGGCTGATTTCATAAAGTCGCTCTATCTGTTTGTCCCAGAACCTTTTTCTCCCTCATGTAAGTAAGAAAAGGGGATTACTATACTTTCAACTACCTTCCAAGGTCACCCTACTACCCACTTTCCTCATTGGAAATACCTGCACATGGGTCATTGTATACAGGACATATCTTAGGAATTTTGTTGCATTAGCGCATAAGACAACCAAATATTCTAGTACAAAATCTTTATTACCAAAAACTGTCCAAATGTTTGTGGAATCTTATGGGACTTAACTGCTAAGGTCATCAGTCTCTAAGCTTACACACTACTTAACCTAAATTATCCTAAGGACAAACACACACACCCACACCAGAGGGAAGACTCGAACGTCCGCCGGGACCAGCCGTGCTGTCCATGACTGCAGCGCCTTGGACCGCTCGGCTAATCGCACGCGCCGGCCGGTATGACCGTGCGGTCCTAGGCGCTTCAGTGTGGAACCGCGTGACCGATACGGTCGCAGGCTCGAATTCTGCCTCGGGTATGGATGTGTGTGATGTCCTTAGGTTTGTTAGGTTTAAGTAATTCTAAATTCTAGGGGACTGATGACTGAAAATATTAAGTCCCATAGTGCTCAGAGCCATTTGAACCATAATCCCAAGCGGCCTTTATAACCTTTGGCATATATATTTACATACAGAAGACAACTCTTTTCTTATTTTTCTTAGGTGCAGTTTTAATAATGCCCATTTCAGTTTTTAACTTATAACTGAAATTCGCATCTGAATCACCTATTTCTTTCTCCAGCCAGTAATTTGGCAAATACAGAGGTGTACTTTCGAATTCAAGTAAGTATATAATTTATCTAATATTTTTTTCCTATAAACTACCTCTTTTACGCTTTTAACAAGTTCTGTTCCTACTGGCAGTTATTCTAGATGAGATTTTAATTTTTCCTCTTATTTCCTGCATAACACTGTTGTTATAACATTCCACATCCTCCTGGGCGAAGGCTGCAAGATCTTCTGCTGCACATTCTTGTGGAATTTTGGTGAGGAACTTTAAGTTTACAACTTTTGCAAACGAATTACCATTAAAGGTTGTTATCCCGTTGGTTTTTAGCTCTGCAAACGGTTATTCTGTTGCTGAGTGTATGATATGAAGCCTACCACATTTCGATATGATGTAACCATCCTTTTTAAGCAGATCCAAGGAGGAGTGAAGTCTGAAAAACAGATTTTTCGCGTATCCTTTAACATAATAAACGTGCTCCAGTCCTCCGTTTTGGCAAATACTCCAACATATGGCCACTTACCACTACTGTTTACAGTAAATGCTATTATCTTGAATTCCCTAATCGTAGACAGATTTCACCATAGAGAAATCCACAATAGCTTCTGCCTTTTTCATTTTCAGTTTATATTCTTCCTTCACGTCTTCTCCGCATACTCCAGTTTTCTTTATTTCGATCTCCTCCATATCCATTTTCCTTTTCCATGCACAGTGTACATTAACAGTACGTGAAGTTGTAATTTCTTTAACGGGGAATGGTTTAAGTCCATTCGACACATTGCTTATTTTCCTTAGGAGCTGTGGTATGACACTGTCCGTGTCAGCCAGTCATAATTCTGCAATGTCTGTATTGGACGGTTCTGTGGAGAACAGTGTTCTAGACTGAGAAAAACAGTTTTCACTAGCTATATCATAACACTTTTGTGTAATGTTTGTATCAGTTTTGTTGCAATCAGAGTTAAGAATCTCCACGTAGTTTACAGGTAGATAACTAAAACTGTATGCAGACAGATCTTAGCTCATGAGCTTTCCTCGTTGTTGAGTATTTGGAACACATACTTGTACACCTGTCGATTTCCGGGTACTCTTATTACCCCGCACACAAACTGCAGAACATTGATAAACACAACACAACAGCTGTTCCGTAAGTATTCTGTTATTTGACGCCTCGTGGACGCAGTTTGCGCAGAGTAAAATTGGGCACACTGTAAATATTGTTTTTTGGTGTGTGATACACGAACTCTCTTGTACAAGGTCAAATACACGATCCATTCTGTAGTTGTATGTTATAGCATCCAGCCTGGTAATGCCATGCTGCTTAGCCAAGAAAGACCTAAAAGTTCCTCGTAGTCGCATCTCAGGATACTTTATAAAACCTGTAAAGTTATTACCAAAATCTCTGTAAATTCCAGGACTTGTGATATGACATATAAATTTGTTATGCATCTTTACTCCACAGTTGGAGCTTAACCACATTAGACAATCTATTCTAACTGTCTAATTGGTGTACACAATCACACTGCTGTTTCCCTCGCGATCTCCTTCCATGCAGAAGTCGTGGTTTAATATTAAGTAGTCGCACATCTCCAGTGTATTAAAAATTCGGGCAAAGATTTGCGTTGCACCCAAATCCAGTTGGTAGTAGTCGTTTGCACTTATCTGTCACAGTATTCCAGGAAGCTCTTCCATTATAAAATCCATTTTAACGCAGCTAATTCCACTTTACGTGGTACTGCCAGAGGTTTTATATTTCCTCGAAATTTTTTTGATTGCTTGTTTTTCTCTCGCAGTCCCCTGGCTGTCACGCTGTCGTTCCCGTGTAGGAGGAAAGGCAGCTTCACCTTGACACAAAGTCTCTCAGTGGTGAAATTGGAGAATCTTTTGGAACAACGATTTGCCCTAGACTCCCTTACATGTGTTGCATTATGACTCATTGATAACGAATTCTGTTTTTTTTTTTTTACGACAATTTCGATGTGCAATTAGAACAGTGAAACATTTTCTATCAGTTGTGGTAGCGTGTGTTGGCTTCGATTACCTGCCTGGGCTGCAGAATGATTGTCGAGCAATGCCGGGTTGGGGGGGGGGGGGGGGCGTCTGTAGCGAACTCTGACATCAAACACCGACAGATACAGTTCTCAGCTGTATGGTTACAGGTAATAACTAATTAAATTCCTCGCTGTTCAACACCAGCATCACGTCACACAAATTAAGATAGTGACTTCCACTCGAGCCGTTTTCTCAGCAGGTTGCAGGAGGAGGGTAGAGTTTTAGTACATCTGCCACTAGTTTCTAATGGTATTGTGTAACTTTTTCCCATCAGACCTGTTGTATGGCATCATCAATTTTTGAGCAGTATTACGATTTTAGGTGCTCCTTGTGTAGCGCCATGCATATCTGGGACTGATCTCTATGGTTAAGCCGACCGGTGAGGTTCGGTTCTAGGTGCTTCAGTCTGGAAACGCGTGACCGCTACGGTCGCAGGTTCGAATCCAGCCTGGGGCATGGATGTGTGTGATGTCCTTAGGTTTAAGTAGTTGTAAGTTCTAGGGGACTGATGACCTCAGATGTTAAGTCCCATAGTGCTCAGAGCCATTTTAACCATTTGAACCCACCCAAAATAAATAAAGTACACTGACCTAATTTTTCTCTGCTGCATCTGGACAGTTTCCGTTTGTTGGGGGGTGTATCCCAGAAAGCACACCACCATTTTTAATTTTCCGCCAGTTCGAGTATGGGGAGTGGCGAGGGACATCATTACAGCCCTGGCACAAATAAATTTCCATTTCAATTCGAAATTTTCAGCTAAATTCGAAATTCCCGGAAAAAAGTTTGAAATTCCCGCCAAAATTCGAAACTACCGCTAAAATTCGAAATTCCCGCCAAAATTCGAAATTCCCACCAAAATTCGAAATTCCCACCTAAATTCGAAATCCAAATCCCGCCAAAATTCGACATCCCACCAAAATTTGAAATCCCGCCAAAATTCGAAATCCCGCCAAAACTCTAAATCCCGCCAACAAGGTAGGTACGGGAGGTGGAGGATGCGGTATGGGGAGGGGGATGAGATGAGGACCCATGTGCCAGCTGAGGAAAACACATGACATCATGTGTAGGTGGGTGCAGGGTGGGGGTGGGAGCTAATTAACTGATCCAAATAATTAATGTGCCTGTGAAATTGATATCAAAATTGCGCTCAGAGCCCCATCTTCTCACTACTACCGTTCACGCTGTATCTTCAGTTGATAAAGTGCAGATTGATAACGCATTTAGTAAGTGCAAATGCAGAGTATTCTTATCAGCTTTCGGTTACAAAACTATGCTGGAGAAAAGGAGAATGTGTACAGGACGAATTTTTTATTTTCATATACCTTCGAGTGCCTTGGTATTTTCATTTATTTCTGTGGCAACATTGGAAGGCTTTATTCTGCGACCGTTATATTCTATGATTTTAAACAGTTTTCCTCCCATGATGATATTTCTTTATTTTGTAAATTGTTCTGAGCTTATTTTCCAGAATTTACCAACTGGAACTCATCCTTCAAAGCATGCTCAATTTATTACAACTATCCCATGCGCAGGAGCTCATGGTGACGTGCTTGGCCCATATTGCAGGAGGCAAGACGAACTGTCAAACTCAGCCACTGCTCTTCAAGACGCTTCTGCCACCGTTTGTGCATTTGATACTAATGTTGACTCCTGGAACAACTGTCTATAGTCTGGTGCATGAGATATCAGTCAACACGGAATTGAAACTATTTAATTGGCATATACAGGCCCTCACCAACCTGTGAACCTGTGACTGTCTCTTCTATTGACATTAAAGAAATGTTTGCGAAGTAGGGCCCATTTCGGTTCATAAGTTCACTTTGCAGCTGTCAGACACGATTTTTTTTCGGTAGTTCAAGACGTCAAATCAAAGCTATTTATAAATAATTATGCATTTGCAGGTTCTGACTTCGGAATGTAAATTTCGTTGTGAAAATGATCAATGTACGATATGAAGTATTACACGCCAACCTTTATAGAGAAGTAAATGGGTAAAATGTTCAAGGTCCCAGAGCGAAACTATCTCGCTACATTACGGCAATGTCGACATGAGGCAGCCTCAATGAAGATATTTCGTCAATAATGCTGGGTCTGGGCAAAACACAACATCGGAGTTTTTGGTGAGCAGAATGTAGTGGGTAAGAACAGCCAAACAGAGTCACTTCACCTTCGTTATGTGACGAAAGAAAAGCTAAGGCGAATGCAATAAATGGTACCAAGAGCTTTTGCAAACAAGTTCGATACTATAACGAACTCGTTAAGCAAGCACGACAGAAAGAAAACAGCTGAAACCTTCGTAATACCAAGCGCATGGCAGTCATGACGAAAGACTGCAGGGTAAACATTAGCCACTTCTCTCTCCGTAAATAGCCCAGTAGTTTAGCTCGTAATGCAATTGGTCAGCTGATTGTAACAAAGTGACGTCTGGCACAAGTCTGTTGTAGATTTCCTGCATGCTATGGAAAACAACAGCCGCTATGGGAGAGATGGCTACCTCGCCATAATCACCAGTCACAGAGTTCAGCACCACATTCTGTCCCTGTTGGAGATGGGAGGACCTCGAGGTCTTTCCTTTCTTGCAGGACCAGGACACCAATGTTCCTGACATTCCGGCAGACTGAATAGGGCCTACCTGGATGGCAGTCCAGTCTCGTCGGACTTCACACGTAAACGACAACCGTCATCACGGAACGAAGAATGACGAAGAAGGGTTATGAGCGGGAGGGGAGAAGGGACAGAGAACCTCCCAGGTCGGTGTGTGTAACTTCAATACACGCGCCGCCATCAATCAATGCTGCAGCATCGCGGTACAGCCGGTCCTGGACCAACCACAGGTGGCGAACCGACATTGTAGGAGCCAGCTGGAACGAAGTTTGCGGTGTCAACTGCCTTGAGCAGGCTAAAGGCCCCTAAACGGTGCGGTTCCCCAGCGGGCATTGACAGATGATGATAACGACGAGTCAAGACGCTACTTATGTTTTTGTGGAAATAAATAGCAATTTCTGAATCTTGTTTCAATGCGGCTACTGGCGACCACAAGTCACTAGCATCCTTCCAAGGAAAATTGGCCAGAAGCGAACTGGAAGAGTGCCTCCTGACGCAGAACCAACTCTATTTACGCGCTCTAAGTAGTCGCCTCCTGCAGAATTGCTGTCAGGAAGTGGTCGTGTTTCTGACGCCTGTAGCATCTTCATCAGAAGGCTGTACAAAGCCGTTTGTACAGAGGGACTACGACAACTGTTGGGTGAATCACTGAACAGCTTTCTCTCTCAAACGAGTATGTTTTGGTGGAGATCATGTCCAGAATAAAACACAGCCTAGTTTCTGAATTTGAGGGGAACTATAGTGAAGTGTATTTTTAACCGGTATATTGTGAAATTTGTAAATTGTCTTGGCACAGAGCGTCTTGTGATACGTTTATTCCTCTAATATATTACACTTGCTCTATGGTGGCACAAAAGAGAGCTTTGATAAGTGTCATTGGGTCTTGATGAGACGAGGTAATAAGTAAATTTTGATATTCATTATATGTATATTGTGTGTAGTGAAAAGAAAAAAAAACTGCACAGGTACGGCACAAACGCGAGCAGCTACTACAGCAGACACGGTATCAGCACTGACAGAACAGGTTAAATTATTAAAAGAACAGAACGAGGAAATGACACAGTAGTTACATAGTCAAATGGGAGATTCTTCACAATCAAGTCCTAGTGAAGTTAAATCAATACTGGCAGTACCTTCTCCATCTATGGATCCTTTAGCCGTTAGCCTTATTTCCCTTTTATCTGTCAAAACATCGGAGCATGTCACTATTTTTATTCAGGACTCATTATTTGCAGTCAGCTCGCGTAACTGGTATGAACAAATATCATTGCAGTTGGCCATATTGTGCTTATTGGTTGAGGCTAAGATGTACTTCATGAGGTTTTGAGTAAAATAACCACATTTACAGAGTTGGCAAATGGCTTAAAACAACGATACAGAAAACAAAATAGTGCTCGTTTCTTTTTTAAAAAAGTTAAGTAATATGAGACAGTTGCCAAACGAAGAGTTTTCGGACGGGATATGCAAGCAGAGCGCACAAACTTAGCTCTGAGTAATAAACCGGATGTTGAAGCAGTTTTACTGAGAGAGACTGAGGATATGGCGCTGGATGTGTTCTTAAGGGTGTTTTCTACAGAAATTTCTCACAGAGTGAGAATGAGAAATCCACAAGATGTAGCAGCAGCGTTACAGGTACCGAATTATTTGCAAGATATATATGGTACTACTAAATATCGGAATAATCAGAAAATGTTTGTGTCGAACAAAGGATGTTATTACTGCTGACGAAAGGGTCATGTTAAAGCACAGTATCGACAAACACAATTTTAAATGGAAGTGCATTCACTTTGCACACAGTGACGGAATGTTCGTTGGTGGCTTGTTTGTAAGAGAGACAATGTGAATTTTTGGTAAGTAAAGTAGCCATGTTTCTGTTGTCAGTCTGGACCTTGTGGATAAGAGCAAACTACAAGAGCCGAGGTGTAGGTTGTTTAACGCTTACAAGGGTTATTAATGGTCGAGTTGTATGCCAATAAGCTTGAATAACTTGAGGGAAATGATGTGAGGTTTCCAAAGGGATTACTGATAGCTACGTTAGAGGTTCCCTAAGAGGAAGATATCGAGGATCCTAGAGTACAAGGTAGAACAGAGTGAACCGTCGACGTACCTGTTGCGCGAGAAAAAGCTAAACACCTGCAAGGTGAAGAACGAGCAGTAATGGAATCATTGTTAATGCCATATAAGGATTTGTTCAATCCACAAGGACTGTTACCTGCTACACCAATCATCCAACGTAGAACACCAACAGGCAACCACCCACCAGTATTGAGAAAGCAGAATCGGCTACCTAAGCGTATACACCCTTTAGTAGAGGAAACGGTGAATTAGCAGTTATCAGATGGGATCATACAACAGTAATAGTCGATGTTCAGTGGGTGTCGTGATTGTGAGTAAGAAGCCATCAGATGTAACAAAGAAATATCGATTTTGTTGCGACTACAGATTCTTAAACGAAAAAACAGTAACATAAGCATACCTGATCCCTAATATTAATGACACTTAATTTGGGTCACTGCAAGTTGTTTTCAGCCCTAGACTTAAGAAGTGGATATAATCAAATTGAGGTACGTGCCAAGGATAGAGCTGAAACTGCATTTACCATAACTTCTGGTCACTACCAATATTGGAGGATGCCAACTATGTTTCAGGGTTGCAATCTTTAATTGGATTAACGAACTACTATAACAAATTAGTGAAGACGTTCGCTGAAATGGCACAGTCACCAACAAAATTACTGCAGAAAAGTATTACATTTAGATGGACACCAGAGAGTCAGCCAGCACTTTAAAATTTAAAACATGTATTAACTTCAGTTCCAGTTTCGATTTCTCCAGATCTTAAAAAAGAATTCATGTTGTCATGTGATGGAAGTACTATTGCTTTGGGAGCGGTTTAGGGCAAATCATTGATGAACACCGGGTTGCATATGCATCTAGTCAGCTTAATAAGGATGAACAAAATTATTCTACCACTGAAAAGAAGATGTTAGCATAATATACAGTATTTCTTATTTTAGATGTTATCTATGTTGGCGTATATCCACAGTGATTACTGACCATGCAGCTTTAAAATAGCTACTAGGGCTGAAAGATCCTTCACATCGTCTAACAAGGTGGGCTTTGAAAGAAAGTGAATTTCAAAAACATATTATTCGCAAACCACGTGTTAAACACAGAAATGCAGACACACTTAGTAGGAAGATTGGGGCATTGCAAGTCTCTGGATTTGTTATAAAAGATCTGAGGAAAGCGCAAACAAGTGATAAAGAGTGTCAAGTGCATTGCAAAAAGCCATAGTATGTCATACAAGATGAGGTTTTATGTAGATCAACCAATTGTGGACCACCTGTTGTAGTTCCAGTAGCTTTGCCGACAGAAATCCTATGACAAGTACATGATCATATGTTATCAAGTAATGTGGATAAGAAACAACAGATATGAGTCCGCAGCTCGTGGTCTAGTGGCTAGAGTTGATGCCTCTGGATCACAGGGTCCCGGGTTCAATTCCCGGCCGGGATGGGGAGGGGATTTTCTCTGCCCGGGGACTGGCTGTTTGAGTTGACTTCATCATCATCATTCGTGACATTGGCGAGATTGCATTGTGTAAAAATTGGACTGTGTCAAAGGAAAGACCACAGAACAGGGCACATGGGCTGAGACCAATGAATACGTAGATTTGATGTAGCACATTGATTACAGTTCAATTTCTTTCTCATTTTCATTGAATCATATAGTTCATTTAGGAATATACGTATTATTGTTGTATTCCCACTTTTTTCTGAGGAAGGAGGGAGTACGTACAAATTATTTCCTCTAGGCGATGGCGAGGATGATGCCTAGATGGAGTATAGCCAGTGTTATGATTTTGCTCATCATTGGAGCAGAAGGAACTCTCAACCGACCTTTACAGAACGGAATTTTTTCGCGCAGCAGCCAGTTGTAATCGGTCGTTGACACTGACATTCGACATCTGGAAGTCAGAGGGATATACGAAATGTATGTTATTAACTTAAATTCTTCTTTGATAAGCTAAGAGAGCACTTGCAGCAAGTGAAAGGTACAGTTCTATATGGAGAAAGAGGAGATGGCTGAAAGCTGGTAGGAAACTATTAAAAATCATGTGTGTCACAGCAGATAGTGATGATATTTCACGTTTTAACCGTACAGTAGGCCAAGTGTAAGAAGTAGCGAGACATACAGAAACACTGATATACAACGAAAATTACGGGTATGGAGGAAGGATTGTTAAACATAACTAAAACAATGCATACAATAGCAATGGAATAACAGCAGTGCGCTAATAAGACAATGATTACCATTAATAAGGATTTAGGTATAACACAGAATTATGTAAAAACGTTGGACAGCAAAGTAGGCATATCTAGGCTAATGAGGGAATTACGGTGTAAGTGATACTAGAAAAGAATTGGAAATTCTACAGTGCTAAGCATAAAAAATTAAGCACTACACTTCTAACAGTGGAAAAATTTTTGCAGCACTATTGCAAGTGAAAAAGGAATTTCCCGCTGGTCTGCAGATTGTTATTTCCATAAATGAAAGTAGTGTAGCATTTTAATATAATGTTTCCACAATTAAAGTTTATTCTTGTAATACACGTATACATATTAATATGCAAAACCAGTTAACTAGCTTTAAGTCACAATTTCACTGTTATACGATTCTTGCATATCCAGTTGGATGGAGTCTTATTAACAGATGGATTAAATTTTCTGTTAAAGAAGTATTACTTGAATCTAAACAATGGGAAATGAGCCTTTATCTGTCAGCATAAGATCTTCGTAAATGTATTAATGAAATTACAACTATTTGCGCTGCACGAGTAATTCAAACGGATCACCGATTGTGGGAAGTGCAACTCTTCTTGGAAAAAATGAATGCACCAGAGCTAGAGCTTAAGAAGATAATTATGTAGCCACGAAAAAATTTTCATCTAGTCGGAAATCATTGGATTTATTCTGTACACAAGCCACAAACGGTAATTGTCAAAAAAAAAAAAAAAAACATGAGTTTTCCAGGTATGCCAAGAGTAGATTTACAGCTTAGCGGTATATTAATCAACGGAACTGAATGTGATACGTGGGATCAGTCTGCCATCTACTAGCAACCATCGTGGGTACTACAGTAATTTCTAGTGTAAAACCGACATTATAATGGCCAGAAAAGCCCTTCGGCATTGTACTTATTCAGAACATTTCCTTTCTAAATTACACGCCAGATGCTACGGTACTACATAGAGTAGATAAATTGATTGATGCAGAAAATGGGGAAATTGCTGTTATTCAATTGCTAAGACAAGGAATATCACCGTGGGGGAAACCAGAACATAGTTACCATCAGTGTAGCAACCTCTAGTAAAAACGCTGCACTAGCAGTCATTTGTGCAGTTTACCTTTTCCTAAGCAATAAAATAACGAAAGCAGACTTAAAGCCCGCACACGAGGTCCCTTTGGAATGGTTTGCACATCTACATCTACATCTACATGGTTACTCTGCAATTCACACTTAAGTGCCTGGTAGAGGGTTCATCGAACCATTTTCATACTACTTCTCTACGATTCCACTCTCGAATGGCGCGTGGGAAAAAGAAACACCTAAATCTTCCCGCTCGAGCTCTGATTTCCCTCATTTTATTATGATGGTCATTTCTCTCTACGTATATGGGTGTCAACAAAATATTTACGCGTTCAGAAGAGAAAGTTGGTGATGGAAATTTCGTAAATAGATCTCGCTACAAAGAAAACCGCCTTTGTTTCAATGACTGCCACCCCAACTCGAATATCATATCAGTGACACTCTCACCCCTATTGTGCGACAACACGATAAAGAATTTCGTAAGTGGAGTATGACTATTATATTAAAGGTTAGTATTGTTACTTGTTCCTAAAAATTCAGGACGAGATCTTTTTAGAGAGGAGGGGTATATTTCATGCCAACCTTGTGTAGGGAAGTAAAACGGGTAAAAATTTCAAAATTCCAGAGCGAAGCTATCTCGCTACATTACGGCAGTGTCTACATGACCCGGAGGCAATGAAGAAATGTCACCACTGAGACTAAGTCAGGGCAAAACACAACATCGCATTTCAGTCGAGCCAGTCAGCAGAATGTAGTGGGTCAGAGCAGCCAAACAGCGTCACGTCACCTTCGTTATGTGACAAAAGAAAGACAAAGGCGAATGCAAAAAACGGTAACAAGAGCTTTCACGAGCCAGTTCTGTATCATAACAAACTCATTAAGCCAGCACGACAGAAGGAGAACAGCTGATACCCTTGTAATAGCAACCGCTTAGCAGTCATGACGAAAGACTGTCGGCTAAAAATTAGCCACTACTTCGCTCCTTGAATAGCCCAGCAATTTAGCTCCTAAGCCAGTCGGTCAGACGGATATGACGTTTTGCACTCGATTCTCTGACTGTAGCGAACTGACGTTTCGCACAAGTCTGTTGTAGGTTTCCTGCACGCTACGGACAACAGCCGCGACTGGGAGAGATGGCTACCTCTTCATAATCACCAGTCGCGCAGAGTTCAACACCACAGTCTGCCCCTATTGGAGAGTCATTATTTCTCACCGGGATCAGGACACCAGCGTTCCTGACATTTCAACAGACTGAATAGGGCTAGGGCTGTTGATATACTTTCCGGGATGTGAGGTCTTGGTCCACGAACTTTTCTGCTCCTTACGATTCGTCCAGGACTGCGCTGGACTTCCTCAGAGGCGCTGCTCCGCTGAGACTTGCCGACCTGAGTTCTTGGACCACGACCTCACATCCCGGAACGTATATCAACAGCCATGTCAACCGGTCGTGAAAGCCTTCATTCTACAGACTGAAAAGGGCCTACCTGGATGGCTGGCGAGTATCGTCGAACTGCACGGCTACACGGCTACCGTCATCGCGATACGACGGATGACAAAGAAGGGTGGTGAGGGGGAGGGGTCAGAGGGTTTCCCAAATCTGCGTGTGTTAAGTTCGATCCAGGCGCCGTTGCTACTCACTGCCACAACGTCGCGGTACGGCCGTTGCCTGGGCCACCTCAAGTGGCAAACCCGCCAGTGCAGCAGCCGGCTGGTATGAAGTGTGCGTTGTCAGCTGCCTTGACCGGGCTGAGGGCCGCTTACGAGGCGGTTCCTTAGCGGGCATTAACACACGATGCCAACCACGAGTCAAGACGCGATATGTATTTTTACTGAAATAAATAACAAATTCTGAATCTAGTTTCATTGCGCCTACCGGCGACTACAGGTACCCACCTTCCGAGAAAAACTGGCAAGGAACGAACTGGGAGAATCCCTCATTACACAGAACCACCTCTACTTACGCCCTAGCAATAGTCTCCTCATGCAGCAGGCTCACTAATTCGTGACTTACTTATCATAAATTTCTCACACATAAATTAAAAAGGATCAGCGCAGTTTAAAAAGCCGTCTTTACAATATTATTTGCCACTGATCTGGACACACGAACAAACGCATGTATCTGCTGAAGCAGTGTAATGCAAGGACGCTGACGTGTTCATTACATGTCAACAGCCACCATGGCCAAGCAGCCAGCAAGGCCTCACCTGGAAAATACAGAGCGCACACGCAAATCTTAAAAAGTCCGTTAACAAGGAATTTCTTAATTACAGTCTTGTTCATGATGTGATGCAAATCACAGGAGATACGACTGTTGTATCACAACGCAGGTTGTAATTATTGAAAAAAGACTAAACATAGGGTTGAGGTGTGCAAAACGAAGCACCAGTGACATAAAGAGCAGACTCTTCAGTATATGGCAATGGTTAATAGTAAAAAGTCAGGTACTGTTAAGAATTTTTTGAAGCATTGTCCAAGGAAAAATAGCGATCAGTAAAAAGCATGTTAAAATTATTTTATTGAAACAGTCTTGATCGCATGTGCGTTGAATATTTCGTTTTTTGACCTGTTTCGGTCTTTTATAAGACCATCAACCATTTTTTACTCTGTGAGCAAGAGTGTTGTTTACAGAGTAAAGTATGACCTGATGATGCTCTTATAAATGAGCAAAACCGGTCACCAAATGAAATATACAATACACATGCGTTCGGGACTGTTTCATAGAAATGATTTAATGTAGATAAAGTGCTGTGGTAACAAAAATGTGCCAATTTGTGCAGAAACTTTCACATGAATTCCATCTTTGCTGGCAATAACCAGTCGTTAACGTACCTCTTCGAATTGACAAAGTATCGATCAGTTTTCGGACTGACACAGGGTCATCAGTTTCAAATGTTAACCTGCAGGCGTAACGAAACTTTAGAGTGCCAAAGATAACACATTTTCAAAATTCGCTGTACAATTACACCAATAAGGATATTCCAATAAAAGGACTTTTTTCAGTGGATATTGCGCACGAACGGTTTACGAAACGGTCTACATTCGTAGTTGTAAATTCAAATAAAGTGACAAATGTACTAGGTCTGGACCTTTTCAGCGGGTTAGGGCTTCACTGTTCACAAGGGAGAGAATCAAATTCAAACTGGCGTGCCGAATGGAATGCTAACACCGCTGTTCCAAGAATACAATGATATTTTTACCAGACAACAAGCAATATCAAAGGTTACAAGACACACGTTACGCTGAAGACGAATGTGGTGCCAGGATTTTGCAAAGCATGCAACATTCCTTTTGCTTTAAAAGATAAAGTAAAGCAGGAACTAGATCGTCTTGAACAGAATGAGATTATCAAAGCCATACAAAGTAGCCAACGGGCAACATCCACCGTAGCTATACAGAAACTGACAGCCTGACGTCACAACTGCGGAGATTAAAGCAATGGTTAGAGATTGAGTAATCTATTGTTGATTCATGTCTTATTCCAAGCCGGAAGAAATAATGTCGAAATTAGCTGGTGATGTGTACTTTCACAAGTTGGACGTCAGACAGACTCGTTTTCAAATCCATTTGGATGAAGATACACAGAGATTCGATGGTGATCAATATTCCACTTGGTCTCTGCTGTTATAAACTGTTACCTTTCCGAGTGGTCAGTGCACCGAGTTTGTTCCACCGATATTTAGAACAATAAATTTGGAAAGCTCAGGATTCTGTGAACTACCTTAACTACGTAACTGGCTGAGGAATATCACCACAGAAAGTGTTCCTAAGACTGACTGTCAAAAACCGCCCTCCTCCCACGGATGTCAAATAGTTATGTTCCTTATTGGGAAACCTAATTATCATAAGAAGTTTCTCCATCATACGCGTTCCATCAGTGAAACACTGTGCAAATTGTTTCGGTAAGGTATCAAATGGAAGTGGAACAGAGAATATCAACGCGCATTTAACAAATTCTGTGCTTGCTTGATGCCAAATGTTTTGTGACATATGATCCCGACAAAGGTGCTCTGTATACTGTGGATGCTTCAGACTACGGCATAGGTGCTGTTCTGTTATATCGCTATTATGGTTCTGAACGACCGATTGCGTTCGCTTCAAATTCTCGGGAGTACCCCAATGAAATTAGATTCACCTCGAAAAACAGTGTCTCGCGATTATACCAGGTGATCAACAAGTCAGTATAAATTTGAAAATTTTATAAGCCACGGAATACTGTACATAGAGAAGTAAAAATTGACACACACGCTTGGAATGACTTGGGGTTTTATTCGAACAAAAAAAAAAAAAAAACATTACACCCCATATTGCTAGACGCGTGAAAGATCTCTTGCGCGCGTCGTTTGGTGATGATCGTGTGCTCAGCCGCCACATTCATCATGCTTGGCCTCCCAGGTCCCCAGACCTGTCTGTGCGATTATTGGCTTTGGGGTTACCTGAAGTCGCAAGTGTATCGTGATCGACCGACACCTCTAGGGATGCTGAAAGACAACATCCGACGCCAATGCCTCACCATAACTCCGGAAATGCTTTACAGTGCTGTTCACAACATTATTCCTCGACTACAGCTACTGTTGAGGAATGATGGTGGACATATTGAGCATTTCCTGTAAAGAACATCATCTTTGCTTTGTCTTACTTTGTTATGCTAATTATTGCTATTCTGATCAGATGAAGCGCCATGTTTCGGACATTTTTTGAAGGTTTGTATTTTTTTGGTTCTAATAAAACCCCATGTCATTCCAAGCATGTGTGTCAATTTGTACCTCTCTGTCTACATTATTCCGTGATTTATTCAGTTTTCAAATTTATACTGACTTTTTGATCACCCGGTATTTGAGATCAAGAAAATTCATGATTTCATTTATGGACATAAATTTATCCATCTCACAGAACATCAAGCATTTTTTCCTGTCTTTGGATTGAATAACCAGCGCGACCTTTACAGCTCTGGCGCTACTTCTGTCGAATGGCGACTTTGAATTTATATCCACGTTTGCGGCACAACATGTGAACACAGATTTGCATTCCCGATTACCAACAGGACAAGACAAAAAGTTTGACTGTCTAGCAAATATTCTTTTTCAATAGATATAAACAGTCAAGACACCGTGGAACATTTTGCAGTAAACTCTAATTTAATTATCAGCCTTGTGTTTACAGATCCTGAGTCGTCTTAGATAAAATAGGACACTGAAATGGAGTGGCATAATGATAAGAAGTTATTTAATCAACCAGAGATTAAATCTAACTAGAATACGAGACATGCATTTATAATGCACAAAGGTGTCATTCTGGTATTTGAATCAGACAAGACACGAGTGCTTCAGACTATGGTACTACAGATGCAATATCAATGTCGCCCGGAACAGCACGTAGCAAACGCAATGTCAGAAGGTATTGTTACCAGGAAAGTGTTGACGAAAACATTGAAATTATGTTGGCTGAATGCTGCTTATGTCAAAAATACATATCAGCTCCGTTTCGATAATATTTTCAGTTGTCAAAAGCATCAGAACCTCTGTCACATATGCACATATGCATACTGTTTTTGCGGAACCATTACTCGAAAGCTACTGACTCATCCTCATCGGGGCTTTCTCCAAATTTCCTTTTAGATGTCAATGTGGTCGATATCTTCAAAAACACTATTCAGGCTGAGGTCTTCTCTATTCAAAGTTTGCGAAATCTATAGTCGCTAACAGAGGCATACGAGTTTCTTCAGAGGAATTTAAACTGTTTCGTGGAACCAACGGCGTTTCACACTTTAGGAATGCACTGTTTCATCATGAGACCAACAGACTCTAGTTCAACTGCACAATAAAGAGAAAGCTTTACTGATCTTTCTCCTTCTGCGTAGAGACACTCCACAGGGTGTACAGTCCCCAACGGAGAAAATCCACGTACGACCATATCGAACATTAATATCGATATCAAAGCCAGTCGTGCATCCAGACGCCGAGCTTCAACAAAAGTCCAAAAAACTATTTTTAAACTTAATGATCTGGTACTCATTTCAATATACAAGTATGGGAAACAACAAGGAAGGTTTAAAGTATCATTCATGAGATTGTTCTGCGTGTGTGAACTTGTTTCTTGCACTCCTCCATTTTGCGAGAAATGCAACATATATTTGACTCAGCAATAAAATTTAAGAGAATAATGCCATTTGTGCAATGGTATTAAGATGGTACTGGAAAATTAACTTTTGGCCCTGATGTTTACTTGGTTCTTTCATTGGTGGGTAACTGTACTCTACTAATCATTTTCATATTCAATTTAAGCAAAGAATTTGGATTATTATTCAGGCTGTTAGATTTAAACAAATTGTTTTATCTCAATTTATATATATATATTGTTATAATTTTAAGTCATACACAAAACCTACTGTAGTATGAAACACTCTTACAAAAAAATTTACCAAACGCTCACTGTGTCAAACCCTGGACATACAAATCCTAACTCTGAATGTTATCTAAAAAAACAGTTTGATATCATTATATATCTTCTCTCATTTAAGTGCTAAGGTTTCGTCAGGCGCAGCGAGCGCGACCTGCCTTACAGCTGTCACCACACGTCTGCTTCCTGTGGGCACCTACCTGCGACTACTCGGTTTTTTACTGCCCGCGCCCGGCTCTCTTAACCATCAAAGAACCTCCTACTCAAAGCTATATACTCGTTCCATCTTGCGGTTGGCAACTACCGGCTATATTCTGGAGCTACCCTGATCAGTCTTTAGCACATACCTTTCAAGGTGTCAGGTATAGAAATAGAACAACTCGGCAACGCTATGTTTAAGATTAAATGTTCATATGTAACTGCGACGTACCATAACAATCAAATCGCGCACTCCTAGGCTTTTGCAGCATCATAAGACCTGTACGCAGCCAGCAGTCTGAGGGAACTCCCGATGCAGGCGGCAGCCGCCACCTCCAGCGCTAGCGCTGCTGCAGCATGCCCAGCTACATCCGGCCTGCGACGAACAGATGGAAGTGGATGTCGCGGATCCCACATCAGACCAGCCTACAGACGTCGACATGGTAAACTCTTGACCGGTCGCCCATCACTGCGGTTTTGCGTGGGTTTTCCATGGTGCTGCGGGTGATTTCCAGGAAAAGCAACATAAGCGACCCACCAGATAGTCAATTATTTCTTTGAATGTTGCCACATTTCTATTGTAGATCCACACTGTCAAATACGTGTGCAATTTCGCACCTTTAAGGAACTAAAACAGAAAAATACTTTTCTGCTACCGTGGCTGAATTGATAGTAGCTTTTAGTTACTACATTCACAACACGCGCACAACATTCTAACTTAATTTTGAACAGAGCTTTAACAGAAGTAAAGTGAGTATGATACTTGTTAAGCTACCTTGATGGGCCAAGATTTTATTTTATGGTTTGCAAAACACAGTCAGTCTACAAATGAGTAACAAAATAAAAATTCATACCGCTGTATATCTTCAGTCTCATAGATTCTACACTCAAAGTTGAATAATCGTTTGGCTGCCAGTGTGTCCAGTAGTTTTAGAAACCCCTAGAAATGTGGTGTATGTCTTCTACTGCATTTGGTCACAGATATTCCAAAGTTTTGTCGACGTCTATTGTCCTGGCCCCCCTATGTGATACAAATCTCTACCCAATTCTTCTTCTTTGACATTAGACGGATTTCTGTGTGGAAACTGATTGAGAAGTTGTGTGAGCAGTGTTTCCCTGTACATCGCATTAGCGTAGCGTAATTATCATTTATATTACTGACTACTGATTAGTAATATCCAATGACACTCTTCATCTTAGAGAAATTCTGTAAGCACGTACGACGTTACCTGAATGACACCATTCCAGAGCGTTGGATTGCAAGAGGAGGAGCAGAAAATGAGCTTCATGGACGGGGCCTCCCAGGCCTCCACACCTCACGTCTTATGACTTTTATCTGTGAGGTTACGTAAAAGGCCACGTTTTTATCCCCCCTATACCTGACAAGAAAGTCTGTGACATCGCTTTGTTGAAGCTGTGAATTCGATAACGAGAGACCAGCTGCTTCATGTGTGGCAGGAAATGAGCCACAGTTTTGATAATTGTCTTGTAGCACGTGGTGCTCAAAGCGAATGCATAAAAATTTGAACTTTTCTCTCTCCAGGAATGTTGGAATTGTGTTTCTGTCTTTCGTAGTTTGGAAGCAATAAATATCTGAAATATATCCCTTCTTTTTAATAGCCCTGTACTTTAGTCTTTCTTCGATTTACTCTCAATCCATATTCTACACTCATTAGACTGTTCATTTAATTCAGCAGCTCCTGTAATTCATCATTACTTTCACTGAGGATAGCAATATCATCAGCGAATCTTAAGATTTGAAAGCCTTTCATCTTCAAATTTAACCTCACTCCTGAAACTTTCTTTTATTTACGTCATCGCTACTTTGATAGAGAGATTGAACACTAAGGACGAAAAACGACATCCCTGTCTTACACCCTTTATAATCACAGCACTTCAATCTTGGTCTTCCATCTTATAGTTCCCTTTCAGTTCTTCAACATGTTGTATCTCACCTGTCTCTCTCTATGCCTTACCCCTACTTTTCTCAAAATTTCCAACATGTTGCACTATTTTACATTGTTGAATGCTTTTTCCAGGTCGACAAATCCCATAAACGTGTCTTGATTTGTCTTTAGTCGTGTTTCCATTATTATCACCCACGACGTCAGAACACCCTCTCTGCTGCCTTTACCTATCGTAAAACCAAACTGGTCGTCATCTAACATATATTCAATTTTCTTTTTTATTCTTCTGTATATTATTCTTGTCAGCAACTTGAATGCATGAGCTTTAAAGCTGATCCTCTGATTCTCGCACTTAGTGTCTCTTGCTACTTTAGGGAATAAGTGGATGATGTTTTTCCGAAAGTCTGATGCTATATCTCACTAGTCTCATTACACACCAAAGAGGATAGTCATTTTGTTGCCACTTACTCCAGTGATTTTGGAAATTCTGATTGGATGTTATCTACCCCCTGTGCTTGATTTGATATTAATTCGTTCAAAGCTCTTTTAGACTGTAATTCTAATACTAGATCTCCTATCTCGACTCTCGTTTCCTTTTCGGTCACGTCATCTGAGAGACCCTCCCCATTATACACGTTCCATCTATCCACTATATCCTCTGCATTTAAGAGTGGAATTCCCAATGCACTCCTCATGTTACCGTCCTTGCTTTCAGTTTCACCAAAGACTGTTTTGACTTTTCTGTATGCTCACTCAGTCATTCCGGCAATCATTTTTTATTCAATTTCTTCATGCACCCATCACACTTTAGCCTCCCTGCACTTCCTATTTACTTCACTCCTAAGTGACCTGTATTAATGTATTCCTCAAATGTCTTGAACATTTCATTTAATTCCTTCTTTCGTTGATCAACTTAACTATTTCTTCAGTTACCCATGGATTCTTCGCAGTTATCTTTCTTCCGTCTGTCTTTTGTTTCTACTTCTGTAACTCCCCTTTTTAGAGATGTCCTTACCTTATCAACTGACCTGGCCACTATTCATTATGTTGTTATCCATAGCCTGGGATGACTTCAAGCGTATCTTGTCATTCCTTAGTACCTCCGTATCCCACTTGTTTACGCATTGTTTCTTCTTGACTAATCTCTTAAACTAGAGACTACTCTTCATAACTACAAAATGGTGATCTGAGATTATATCTGCTCCTAGGTATGCCTTAGAATCCAATACTTGCTTTCTGAACCTCTGGCTGACTATGATCTAATATGACTGGTACTTCCCGTATCTCCCTGTCATTTCCCAGTATACCTCCTCCTCTAGTGTTCTTGAATAGAGTATTCGCTATTATTAGCAGAAATTTATTCAGATCTCCACCAGTATTTATCCTCAGTCATTCCTACTGCCAAACTTATATTCTCCCTAACCCTTTCTTCTACTCCTTTCCCTACAACCGCATTCAAATTAGGCATGACTGTTAGATTTTCATCTCCCTTTACGTACTGAATTCCCCGTTGAATATCCGCACGTACTTTCTCTATGTCTTCATCTTCTGGCTTGCTACATCAATAAGTATACCTGAACTATCGTTGTCGACAACGATTTGCTGTCGATTCTGATGAAAAATCATATCACTGAACTCTTCACAGTATCTCAGCCTTTGCCCTACCTTGATATTCGTAACAAATCCTGCTCCCGTTATACTATCTTATGCTGCTGTTGATATTACCTTAAACTTGTCTGACTAGTAATCCTTGTCTTCTTTACGTTTCACTTTACTGACCCCCACTATATGTAGACTGCGCCTAAGCATTTCTCTTTTCAGGTTTTCTACCTTTCCTCCCACGTTCAAACTTCTGACATTGCGTGCACCAGCTCGTAGTCCGTTACCCTTTCGTTGGTTATTCAATCTTTTTCTCACGGTAACCTCGTCCTTGTCAGACCCCTCACGGAAGTTATGAGTCAAAGACACTACCATTTCCCACATTTTTGTGGCCTAACTATATACTTATCCGAGTTGAATCTTTAAAAAAAATCAAAGATACACCTACTTGAGGCCGCCACCTTTTACCCTTCCATAAAAGAATTAACTATCTCTCTTCAGGCGTTGCCCCTAATTATTCCCAAAAATTCTCCGAAGACGATATGAGCCTCAGTCCTTGACTTAATTAGAATTAGTTATTGTGTGCAAATGAAAATACTATAAAACATAACGCTACAACAAACAGATAGTCAAATGATAAAAAATAACATTTGTACATTACTTGCGCAACGTCAGTTTTTAAACGCACATTTGCATGCTGAGCTTTTATTAGAAGAAAACGTAATTATAAGTAACGAAATAAAGATATAATTTTCGCCACAGATAAAGTGCACGACTGCTTAAATATTATATGCAGATTCTGGAAACGTTTGAAGATTTTTGATCGTCATATTATTAGAACAAGAGGCACCTTTTGTTTTCTAGGTCTTGTCCAGATTAGACGCATTTTGCCACACTGCCATTAACACTACATTATTTTATTAATACATTCACGAGTTGCAACCAAACGGCACCCGTAATCGCATAATGAAAGCGTGTACTTCAAATTGTATTTTTATTTCAGAATATACTGTTGTTACTAATCTATGAATGTTTTATTTTGTATCTTAAGTGATTGTTGGATTATTGGGTGACTTTGCATGGCAATAGGTTCTGTACGTTTAAGCAAAAAGTCGTCCACCTCGATCCACCGTCGTCTTTGGGTGCTGTCTTTTCACCAACTCTGATTTAACACAGAGAGAAGAAATACGGTTAAAAATACATGAAAGGACCTTTAACAAAAGAAATCCCATCCTCAAACGCCGAGAGTTTGTACGAAATTTTTATATTCATTACTATAATTCATTGTATTGTCTCGATCCAGTTACGAATGACCCAAAAAGAAAATAAAAAATAAATTGGCTACTTAGTGTCTGGACGCATTGTCTTATGTACTATATTGTCTTCCTTTTGTTACCTGTTTGTCGGAAATTAAAAACTGGATAAGAGACCGGAGTATATTGAAGTAAGACGAATTGTATGTCGACATTTGAAATTACGCTGCAATCGCGGATACAAGGTAAGACACCGCATCTTTACATCAGCAATCTTGCCAAAGGGCTTTGTACACTCCTGGAAATGGAAAAAAGAACACATTGACACCGGTGTGTCAGACCCACCATACTTGCTCCGGACACTGCGAGAGGGCTGTACAAGCAATGATCACACGAACGGCACAGCGGACACACCAGGAACCGCGGTGTTGGCCGTCGAATGGCGCTAGCTGCGCAGCATTTGTGCACCGCCGCCGTCAGTGTCAGCCAGTTTGCCGTGGCATACGGAACTCCATCGCAGTCTTTAACACTGGTAGCATGCCGCGACAGCGTGGACGTGAACCGTATGTGCAGTTGACGGACTTTGAGCGAGGGCGTATAGTGGGCATGCGGGAGGCCGGGTGGACGTACCGCCGAATTGCTCAACACGTGGGGCGTGAGGTCGATGTTGTCGCCAGTGGTCGGCGGAAGGTGCACGTGCCCGTCGACCTGGGACCGGACCGCAGCGACGCACGGATGCACGCCAAGACCGTAGGATCCTACGCAGTGCCGTAGGGGACCGCACCGCCACTTCCCAGCAAATTAGGGACACTGTTGCTCTTGGGGTATCGGCGAGGACCATTCGCAACCGTCTCCATGAAGCTGGGCTACGGTCCCGCACACCGTTAGGCCGTCTTCCGCTCACGCCCCAACATCGTGCAGCCCGCCTCCAGTGGTGTCGCGATAGGCGTGAATGGAGGGACGAATGGAGACGTGTCGCCTTCAGCGATGAGAGTCGTTTCTGCCTTGGTGCCAATGATGGTTGTATGCGTGTTTGGCGCCGTGCAGGTGAGCGCCACAATCAGGACTGCATACGACCGAGGCACACAGGGCCAACACCCGGCATCATGGTGTGGGGAGCGATCTCCTACACTGGCCGTACACCACTGGTGATCGTCGAGGGGACACTGAATAGTGCACGGTACATCCAAACCGTCATCGAACCCATCGTTCTACCATTCCTAGACCGGCAAGGGAACTTGCTGTTCCAACAGGACAATGCACGTCCGCATGTATCCCGTGCCACCCAACGTGCTCTAGAAGGTGTAAGTCAACTACCCTGGCCAGCAAGATCTCCGGATCTGTCCCCCATTGAGCATGTTTGGGACTGGATGAAGCGTCGTCTCACGCGGTCTGCACGTCCAGCACGAACACTGGTCCAACTGAGGCGCCAGGTGGAAATGGCATGGCAAGTCGTTCCACAGGACTACATCCAGCATCTCTACGATCGTCTCCATGGGAGAATAGCAGCCTGCATTGCTGCGAAAGGTGGATATACACTGTACTAGTGCCGACATTGTGCATGCTCTGTTGCCTGTGTCTATGTGCCTGTGGTTCTGTCAGTGTGATCATGTGATGTATCTGACCCCAGGAATGTGTCAATAAAGTTTCCCCTTCCTGGGACAATGAATTCACGGTGTTCTTATTTCAATTTCCAGGAGTGTATTATCGTAGCTTGCTTGGTAGATCCATCACAATTTGCCGTTTCCGTGGCAGTGATTTTAAGCTACGTCGCTGTTTGCAAAATTATTATCATTAGTCATACAGTGCAACGATACAGTTTTATCAGTTCACAATATGGCCGACTTTACTTCTGTGCGACGTAATATGGCGTGCAGCCATTAGTGTTCCTTAATACCACTATTACTTACGACAATTATTTTCTTGTTCAGACACTGTGGCACAGCGAGATTAATTATTACATTTATTCTGATTACACATATGAGTTTAATTTTTTATTGTGTCATACATAACGTGTGGCATGGTTCTGACCAGAAAGCATTTAGCAAAGATCGAGAACCAGAGACGGCAAACACAGACGCAATCCGAATCTGACATGCCGTTAAATAACGAAAGTGACATTACAATTGACTCGACTACTAACGAGCAACATATTATTGACTCTTCTGGTGACGTAAATATAGAAAATAGACCGTCCCCGAGTAATGTGCCTACATCTTATTCCGAACCCATTTTGGTGTCTGACATCATGTGTAACAACGTGGCTGGGGCGGAACAGTTGCACATCACCATTATTTCCAGAATGTTCGATGCTATGATGAATCAAATGACACCACAAAAACAGGACATGTGACGCCTCATCCTATGGCTTAGGTTGTTGTTTGTTTCAAGTTGTAAAGAATGGAGGACAAGAACATGTGAAAATTATTAGTTATTTGGGCCGCACACTTAGTGAATGTGAACGCACTTACTCTACCACAGTACTTGAAACACTCCCCATAGTGTTGGCCTTTAAGAAATTCAATTACTATTAGTATGGTAAGTACACTAAAATTTATACTGACCACCAAGCTCTCACATTTCTGTTAACTTGTAAGCTTGTACTCGTACATCCCAGGTTATCTTTGCAAAACTATTCCTTTGAAATTGTATATATTCAGGGCAAAGGCAACATCATTGCCGACGCTTTGTTTCGTCTGCCTCAAGGCTTGAATGAGTGTAACTCTGACGTGGAGAATGTGAATGATTACCGAATACTTATTATGCAGGATATTTCTCATGTAGAAATATGTCAACGTTGCCGAAATCTGATCCTCATTGGAAAAAAGGTAAGAGTTTTACTCACAAATCAACCTCACCATCCTCTGTTCATACGATATTTGATACATAATGATGTGTTTTTTTTTTTTTTTATCGCCTGAAGCTACTACTTGGTGTCTTTGTATTCCTAAGGAATGTGAGCGCAACCTAATTTGGCACACTCATTTTATTTGGGGTCATTATGGTACCAAGAAGTGCCTAGCAAAGCTTAGTACCTACAGTTACTTTAGCAATATGGGACGTAAGATACACAGTGTATTCAAAATACGTGCGATTTGTCAAAAATCTAAACCGCTTAACTTGGCTACGAAGACTGATTTGCATTCTATTCTACCCAGTAAACCTCTAGAAACTGTAAGTTGTTACGTAGGTGGTTCGCATTCTACAAGCAGTGGTGGTGTGAAATATAATCTTGCCTTTTACGATGTATGCTCTAAGCGCGTTAAACTGTATGCTGTAAGATCTGCTACTGCCATTGCCATCATTCGTTGTTTCTCATGTGATTACATTCCTCACCTGGGAAAACCAAAAGCTGTTTTATCCGACAATGCTGCATACTATACTGGGTACAAGACAATAGTATTAAGAGTATTTTTATCTCAAGGTATAGTCCCCAGTGTAATTCCAATCAACGTATGTTCTGTGGGGTTAACAGATTTATGGGAACCTACATTTCTACCAAACATACAGGTTGGGTAACATATTTGCCTTTATTTGAAGAGGTACACAACAACTTCAATGTTTATGAAACTCCGTACAGTCTTAATGAGCTCATGCTCGATCGCAAAGAAGACAACGATTGGACAACGTCATTACCAAAACGTTCTTTTCAACAGCGCGAAGTGGCGTCTGCTGTACGACGGTCCTTATGTTACTGTCAGACTTCCACATCCTGGTGCGTATCTGCTGCAGCATTCTAAGGCAGACAGAATTATTGGGCTGAATGCTCACCGTCATCTTAGAATATACCATGCTCAACAGTAAACACATCTATGGATCATCCTTAAGTTATACACAACTATTAAATACACATTCCTCACAGTGCTTCTACAGAGGAGCTGCGTACTATAAGAGCTTTATTTGAGCTGTTCTTGTCAGCAGCAGAAGGAGAAAGAAGAGATTCGTCTTCGTAGAATACTTATAGCAGCCACTTAAAATTTTAAAGCACCTCAGTCTTCGACTACTAACGACTGATTGAGTTAAATACGTAATCATTCTACACCCTTACACTTTCACCTTGAACTGATTGGACATGCATCCCACAGTTGAACACGCACACTTACGAGTAGCTAAGGCCATCCTTAAACTGCACACTTACACTCGTGTCGCGAGTACTTTTTGTGCTTGATGTTAGTTCATGTTGTTGTTGTTGTTGCGGTCTTCAGTCCTGAGACTGGTTTGATGCAGCTCTCCATGCTAATCTATCCTGTGCAAGCTCCTTCATCTCCCAGTACCTACTGCAACCTACATCCTTCTGAATCTGCTTAGTGTATTCATCTCTTGGTCTCCTTCTACGATTCTTACCCTCCACACTGCCCTCCAATGCTAAATTTGTGATCCCTTGATGCCTCAGGACATGTCCTACCAACTGATCCATTCTTCTAGTAAAGTTGTGCCGCAAACTTCTCCCCAATCCTATTCAATACCTCCTCATAAGTTAAGTGATCTACCCACCTAATCTTCAACATTCTTCTGTAGCACCACATTTCAAAAGCTTCTATTCTCTTCTTGTCCAAACTATTTATTCTCCATGTTTCACTTCCATACAAGGCTACACTCCATACAAATACTTTCATACACGACTTCCTGACACTTAAATCTATACACGATGTTAACAAATTTCTCTTCTTCAGAAACGCTTTCCTTGACATTGCCAGTCTACATTTTATATCCTCTCTACTTCGACCATCATCAGTTATTTTGCTCCTCAAATAGCAAAACTCCTTTACTAGGTACTTTAAGTGTCTCATTTCCTAATCTAATTCCCTCAGCATCACCCGACTTAATTCGACTACATTCCATTATCCTCGTTTTGCTTTTGTTGATGTTCATTTTGTATCCTCCTTTCAAGACACTGTCCATTCCGTTCAACTGTTCTTCCAAGTTCTTTGCTGTCTGTGACGGAATTACAATGTCATCGGTGAACCTCAAAGTTTTTATTTCTTCTCCCTAGATTTTAATACCTACTCCAAATTTTTCTTTTGTTTCCTTTACTGCTTGCTCAATATACAGATTGAATAACATCGGGGAGAGGCTACAGCCTTGTCTCACTTCATTCCCAATCACTGCTTCCCTTTCATGCCCCTCGACTCTTATAACAGCCACTGCTTTTGTTATTTTCTTATTTGTAGTTGTGCGCTTGGTCTTATTGCTGGTGTGGGATGTCACGTTTAATCCTCCTCGGTTACAGGTGACATCATTTGATCTAAACTTGTAATGATTGTGAATACAGTAAATACTGTAAACTTGTATATTTTATATTCTAAACTTATATGAAGAATATTTCTACGTGAACAATCATATTTCTGTTAAGAAAAGAGAAATATGTTTCTATCTTTATGTAAAGCCAATATGTGATATGTATATGTACCTATGTAAGAGCCTATATATAACCTGTTTCTATGTATTTATCCGTATTTAGGTTCAAAAGTGGTTCAAAGGACTCTGAGCACTATGGGACTTAATTTCTAAGGTCAGCAGTCCCCTAGAAATTAGAACTATTTAAACCTAACTAACCTAAGGACATCACACACATCCATTCCTGAGGCAGGATTCGAACCTGCGACCGTAGCCGTCGCGCGGTTCCAAACTGTAGCGCTTAGAACCGCTCAGGCACCTCGGCCGGCCGTGTTTTGGTAAAGCTAAATGATGTATGCTCACTTGTTTATAGTATCTGTACTTCTTACATGTGCCAATATGGGTAAAGTTATCAGACTTGCATAACCTGAAACTATTTGTGGACATTTACTACACATCGCTGAACTTGTAACTACGAGGAAACTGGTGTACAAATCCGCATAATTGAGAAAAACTATTCATGATATATTGCTATGTATATACAGGGTGGTCCATTGATCGTGACCGGGCAAATATCTCACAAAATCAACGTCAAACGAAAAAACTACAAAGAACGAAACTTGTCTACCTTGAAGGGGGAAACCAGATGGCGCTATGGTTGGACTGCTAGATGGCGCTGTCATAGGTCAAACAAATATCAACTGCGCTTTTTTAAAATAGGAACACCCATTTTTTATCACATATTCGTGTAGTACGTAAAGAAATATGAATGTTTTAGTTGGACCACATTTTTCGCTTTGTGATAGATGGCGCTGTAACAATCACAAACATACAGCCCACAATTTTAGACGAACAGTTGGTAACACGTAGGTTTTTTAAATTAATATACAGAACCTAGGTATGATTGAACATTTTATTTCGGTTGTTCCAATGTGATACATATACCTTTGTGAACTTATCATTTCTGCGAACGCATGCTGATACAGCGTGACTGCCTGTAAATACCACATTAATGCAATAAATGCTCAAAATGATGTCCGTCAACCTTAATGCATTTGTCAATACGTGTAACGACATTCCTCTCAACAGCGAGTAGTACGCCTTTCGTAATGTTCGCACATGCATTGAAAATACGCTGACGCATTTTGTCAGGCGTTGTCGGTGGAGCACGATAGCAAATATCCTTCATCTTTCCCCGAGAAAGAAATCCGGGGACGTCACATCCGCTGAACGTGCGGGCCATGGTATGGTGCTTCGACGATCAATCCACCTGTCATGAAATATGCCATTCAATACCGCTTCAACCGCACGCGAGCTATGTGCTGGACATCGATCATGTTGGAAGTACATCGCCATTCTGTCATGCAGTGAAACATCTTGTAGTAACATCGGTAGAACATTACGTAGGAAATCAGCATAAATTGCAGCATTTAGATTGCCATCGATAAAACGGGGGCCAATTATCCTTCCTCTCATAATGCCGCACCATACATTAACCCGACAAGGTCGCCGATATTCCACTTGTCGCAGCCATCGTGAATTTTCCGTTGCCCAATAGTGCATATTATGCCGGTTTACGCTACCGCTGTTGGTGAATGACGCTTCGTCGCTAAATAGAACGCGTGCAAAAAGTCTGTCTTCGTCCCGTAATTTCTCTTGTGCCCAGTGGCAGAAATGTAAACGACGTTCAAAGTCGTCGCCATGCAATTCCTTGTGCATAGAAATATGGTACGGGTGCAATCCATGTTGATGTAGCATTCTCAGCACCGACGTTTTTGAGATTCCCTATTCTCGCGCAATTTGTCTGCTACGGTTGTGCGGATTAGCCGCGACAACAGCTAAAACAGCTGCTTGGGCATCATGATTTGTTGCAGGTCGTGATTGACGTTTGACATATGGCTGAACACTTCCTGTTTCCTTAAATAACGTAACTATCCGGCGAACGGTCCGGACACTTGCATGACGTCGTCCAAGATACCGAGCAGCGTACATAGCACACGCCCGTTGGGCTTTTTCATCACAATAGCCATACATCAACACGATATCGACCTTTTCCGCAATTAATAAATGGTCCATCTTAACACGAAGCAAATACTGTCAGCACTGGGGGAATGTTACGTGATACTACGTACATATACGTTTGTGACTATTACAACGCCTCTATCACAAAGCGAAAAAAGTGGCCCAACTAAAACATTCATATTTCTTTACGTACTACAGGAATATGTAATAAATAATGGGGGTTCCTTGTTTATAAAACGCAGTTGATATCCGTTTGACCTATGGCAGCGCCATCTAGCGGGCCAACTATAGCGCCATCTGGCTTCCCCCTTCAAGCTAGACGAGTTTCGTTCTTTGTAGTTTTTTCGTTTGATGCTTATTTCGTGAGATATTTGGCTCGGTCACTATCAATGGACCACCCTGTATATAGCCATATGAAAAATATTTCTATGTGACCAATCATACTTGTGTGAAGAAAAGAGAAATATGTTTCTATGTTTATGTAAAACCAATATGAAATATGTTTGTATGTATTTGTACCTAAGTAAAAGCCTATATATAACATGTTTCTATGTATTAGTCTGTATTTGGAATCCATCCTTTCCCGGCGCATCCATCTCCACCTCCACCAAAACCACCTCCTCCCAAACACCCAATGTGGCTTTCGACCTTCCTTCTCTGCTGATGACCAACTCCTCCGCCTCACTCATCTCCTCTCCCTCCAGCTTAACTCCCGTCGCTCCGCCATTTTTGTCTCACTTGACCTCGAAAAGGCCTACGACCGTGTCTGGCATCCTGGTCTCCTGTTTAAACTCCAAACCTACGCCCTTCCTATCGACTACATCCGTCTGGTGGCCTCCTCCCTCTCCCACCGCCCCTCCTATGTTACCATCCATCATGCCAATTCCCACACCTTCTACCCCTCTGCCGGAGTGCCCCAGGGCTCTGTCCTCTCCCCTCTCCTCTACCTCCTGTACACGGCAGATATGCCCCAACCCCCCCCCCCCCCTCCAGTACACCTCTTGCAATATGCTGATGACATCGCATTCCTCGCCCTCGCTCTTACCCTCCAACGGTCCCAACGCCTTCTCCAGAATCACCTTGACCTTTTTGCTGCATGGTGTAACCAATGGCTCCTGAAACTCAATCCTTCCAAGACCTAGGCAATCATCATAGGTCGTACCACTCGCTCCTTCCGGCTCCTGGATTTCTCCCTTACTGTCTGCGCACGTCGTGTCCGTCTCAACCCCACCCTCACCTACGTTGGCCTCACCATTGACCGTCACCTCACCTGGATACCTCATCTCCGCTCCACCCAATCCAAAGCCCACAACCGCCTCCGACTCCTCAAACTCCTCTCTGGCCGGACATGGGGGTTGCACCCCTCTACCATCCTCCACACCTACAAATCCTTAATCCGTCCCATCCTCTGTTATGCTAGTCCTGCCTGGATATCCGCACCCCCCCCCCCCCCAAATTCTATCAGTCCCTCCAGATCCTTGAGCGTCATGCACTCCGCCTCGCCTTCCGTATCCACCTCCCGTCCCCCACGCGGATCCTCTATGATCTCATTCCTTTCCCCCATCTGCTCCTATTCCTCGAACATATCCGCATCCTCTACACCTCCCGCCGTCTTGAACCCCCTCACCCCCTGGTTGCTCCCCTCCTCTCCCATCCCCGCCCCCTGCCACGTCTTCACCGTTGTGTCCCCCCTACCCTCCATCTCTACACCCTCCATCTCCTTTCCCAAGGTGGCTTCCGTCAACTCCCCCTCCTGGATGATGCCCTCTCTCCCTCCATTTATCCTTCCTATCAACTCTGATCCTCCCTCCTCCTCCTTTCCTCAGTCCTTTCCCTGGGCTCCCTCTCCCCCCCCTTCCGTCCTGGTTTCTCCCCCCTAAACCTCTCCCTACCTCCCTTCTCCCCCCAGTCCTTTTGTATTCCCCTCCTCTGCCTACCCCACTCCCTGTCGCGTCTGGCCCCCACCCCTCTTATGGGTCCTCATCCTCCATCAGCTCCTTTCCCGGTTCCCCCCCCCCCTTCGCTTTTACTCTCCTTTCCCCCCTTTTTTGTTTTCCCCTCTTCTGTCCAGTTTCCCCCCACCTGCTCTCGACTGTGGTGTCACATTTGCCAACTTTTTTGTGCAGTGTTCCAGTGACTATTCAGTGTTGTTTGTCTTTCTCGTGTTGCGAACAGAAACCATGCTGTCGCTAGGTGTGAATTTTATGTCTTTTGCGAACAGAATCCAGACTGTCGCCGTGTTTTTTACTTGTCTATTGTTTTCCCTGTCTGCTTCGTATGTATTTTTATTAACATCATCATCCCTCTGTTGTTTGTTTTCAGTTCCACGATTTCTTTTCGCCTTGTTACTCTCTAAGTCTCCGATTTTATCGCCTGTTTTTTATTATTATTTGTTCTCCTGATCTTTGTCACAAAATCTGTAGGCTGAAGAGCGGCATACTAAGCTGCTGCCAGCCCGCCCCCTTCGGGGGGAAATGAAATTCAATAAAGAAAAAAAAATTGTCTGTATTTAGGTAAAGCTAAATGATATATGTTCACTTGTATATAGTATCTGTACTTGTTACATGTGCGCATATGGGAAAAGTTAAGAGACTTGCATAACCTGAAACTATTTGTGGACGTGTACTACACGTCGCTGAACGTGTAACTACGGGGAAACTCACGAATTGTTTGCGTAAAGACTTGACAACGGACATCTGTTCTACTTCACAACTAGTTGCGTACGAATATTTGTATATCGCCTCTTAAACTGAGTATATGAAAGAACTTTCATAGTGAAGTGCTCCGACATTTTTGAGTGCATCGCAAATTGATATTTACTGCGATGTATCTCTGTATATCTGCATTTCTGCAAGTCTGAATACCAAGACTGCTTCACTACTGCACCTACGGTCGCTTTGCTCCAAAACAATGAAGACCACTCGACGGGCGGAGGAATTTTGAAGGATCCTTAGGGAGGAAAATGTTCTCGGAAATGACGGACACTCTTACAGTATCATTTGCGGAATCAATATCTTCAGGTTTATCTATCCATGTCAAAACACAAATTGAAAATATACTTTGCAATAAAATCTCTTGACAACACACTGAATACTTAGCGCCAGTTAACCAGAAACTAATTGCTGTATTACTAAAATGACAATATGGATGCTTCAAATTAAAACACTCCACTATCACTCGTTTTTATTTCGCTTGCGCGCAGCGGAAAAGTATACATCTTAGTATAGCGCTTACCAACAATGCCTACTGCAATTACAAATTACGCAAAATGCAGAAAATTCAAAATTGACGATGAGTTAAATGAGCTACGTATTGCAGACTACGAAAGCAGAGGCAACTGGTAACGTGTTGATAACCATACCTTTTTTTCTGTGTTGCTGCTTGGAGTCTGCTTTAATTTCGTTTAATGTTTCATGCAGTCGTCATCAGTTTTTTCTTGCATCCAACAATACAGTCGACTCATGAAAACAGAACAAACAAGCATCGATTAACATCGTACAATTGTTTGGTCGAGCCCCACGTTTGCTGCGCCAATATAATATTACTTTTATTTAAAAAAAAGTGTAATATTATATTTATCTCTTTTGCTGGTGGCAAGCTCCTAAAATGATAAAATGGTGCATGGAAAATTTGTGCTTGTGGATGATGATACTATATATTCCGCCAACCAGCATCAGCTTGCCATCAGACCGACGAGAACGTTGTCCGACGGCACTGTTTAGAGGCCAGTGACAGATCTAAAAATTACGCAGTTTGCGTAATTACATACTGGAAGAGAAGGCCGGTAAAAGATATCTTAGGGACGATGAAATAAACGTTTGATATAGTAACTGTCGTTCGAACACTAGTGGCGTTCGGCTGTGGCCACCAAACAATTTGTCGGCAACTCTCCTTCGCTGCAGCCAGGAAAAGTTCTAAAATGTAGCATAATAATTTAATATGTGTAATTAATGAAAAAGGAAAGTACAGTATTAATTAAAACACGGCTTTTGAAATTAAATTAGCGTAATTATTTGCCAAAAGTTAAAGCGACACTTACATTTGTGAAACACATCGAAAACAAGTGAGAGAGCTCACAGTTCCAGCTTTTATATAACACAAATTACGGCGACTGCCTTCAAATTGCTTTATACTTTCGATACATAAACATTTCTCTAGAAAATTCTTTAGCTGAACAGCAATAAAATACATTCCTTTCATTAAACCGTGATCTTTTCTCTTTACTTTGCGGATTTATTTACTCAGAAAAAATAAATTCTTAATGTATTTCAGCCATAATTAAACGATTGGGACATATTCTATTAATTATTCAAGAAGAAAACTGTTGTGTACATAGTTCCGCGTAGTCAGCGCGTACACAACTTTCCCACTAGAGCGCGCCCCGCTAAGCACAACAGCGCAGGCGCAGCGCTCGTCCATCTCAACACTACGAGATGGCGCTGCCATAGAGCCGGACCAAATTCTGCTTCCGCCGATCCGCGTATTAAAAAGTAATGCATCCAATGAGTACATAGCCATGAAGATAAATGTATAGACACTTTCATCAAATATCAGAGATATATGTGAGAATAAGATTAACGTACCAATACCAAAGGAACTTCAAATTGTCAATTGTAAATAGCATCCAGAACCCAGTTAAGTAATTTTTATGCTTGTTATTATTTTAATAAATGTGTGTGAAAATTAATCAAGTTCTGTTACAAGTTGGTCACCGTCAATCTGCTACTCTAAGCGTGCAAGTGGCATTTCTATCGTCCGACCTAATGGCAGAAGATAAACACGCCACGATAAGACTACGAGACATATTGCTGACACTCGCCTACTTCGTTAGAGTGACAAGTCAAATAATCTGATGGTGTGTGTACTGAAGGTCTTACAGTACGCACACCACAAAAACATTTCAGCAGTATTCAGTAGGTCTCATTTTCAAGAAAGAGAAACAACTGAGCGATAAACGCCTAGTGCAAGTTAAAAAAATATTAAAGAGGAAAACACTACCTAATGTTCTGCAAAACTGATATTGAGTCGCACATAATGTTTATCTGCGTTTGCGACATTCAATTGTCACTCCGCTACAGGGCGTACGCCTCGTTACGCCTGTGAAGTCTGCAGAGTACTAAATCAGATCGAGCGATGTGGACAGGCTGCGGATAGTCTTCTGAAGACAAACAGATCGGCGGCGCTGGATATCGAGCCCGACTAGACCGGGCGCTGTCGCGCCTCTCCCGAAAGTTACCAGAATGAGATACTTGGATATGACATTTACGAAGGAGGTTCGCAGAATGCCCGCGCCCGATATCCAGCGCCACCGACTTGGTGTTGAGAATACTGCCTGCAGCTTGTCAAATCGTTCGCTCTAGTTTAGAAGGCTGCGAACTTCATAGAAGGAATGAAACAGCAGTAGCAGGCCGTCGGCGTACGCAGTCCTTTCCTCTACTACAAACCGGCCGGGGTGGCCGAGCGGTTCTAGGCGCTGCAGTCTGGAATCGCGCGTCCGCTACAGTCGCAGGTTCGAATCCTGCCTCGGACATGGATGTGTGTGACCTCCTTAGTTTAGTTAGGTTTAAGTAGTTCTAAGTTCTAGGGGACAGATGACCTCAGAAGTTAAGTCCCTTAGCACTCAGAGCCATTTGAATTTTGAACCTCTACACCTTCCACTACAACCGCGTCCCACTCCCTCGTGACTATCATTAGATTTCCATCTCCTTTCACATACTGAACTACCCGTTCAATATCCTAACAAATTTTTTCTATCGTTTTATATTCTGATTGCGTCGTCGACGTGAATACCTGTAATATCGTTGTCGGCGTTGGTTTGTTGTCGACTGTGACGAGAGCAAACGTATGACAGCACTGTTTAGTGACTCAATCTCTACCCTGCCTTCCTGTTCATAACGAATTCTACTCACTTTAAAACATTTTCTGCTGTTATTAATAAAACTCTACACTCATCTGGCCAAAAATCCATGACTTCTTTCCATTTCATCACTGAACGCCGCTATATTTATCTCGAGCTATAGCATTTCCGTTTTCAGATTTTCTAGCTTGCCCACCACGTTCACCTCTCGAATTCCACGCTCCGGCTCGTAGAACGTTAATCTTTCGTTGGTTATTCAACTTTGTCTCTTGATCACCTCCTTTTTGGCAGTCCCTTCCCGTAGATTCGAATGAGGAACTAGTCTGGATCTTTTGCCAATAGAGAGATCATCATGACACTTTTTCAAATACAGGTCACAGGTCATGTGGATACATTTTACGTGTCTTTAATGCAATGGTTACATTAGTTTTTTCATCCTCATGTCGTTGATCACTGATGATTCTTCTGCCTTTTAACGGACGTTTTCTACCCCAAGGGCATGAGAATGCCTCGCCGTTCTGTCCGCTACTTCGCCCTCTTTGACAAGGCCCTTGGTAGACTTCTTGGCACCACCACTTTTTCTAGTATAAAGGAAAGTAAACGGACTGTCCCTCTTCAGGCGTACCCCTAACTATCCCCAAAAATTCTCCCAAGGCGCGAGGCTCCACTGGCCCATAATTTGTTTTTTTATTTATGTACTTATTTTTATTTACATGATTATAACTAGTAGATATGTACAAATGAAAATGCTATAAAACAGGATGTTGCAATAAAAATGTGATTCAAAGCATAAACGAAAATAGCTTTGTATATTGCTCGCGCTACTTCAGCTAATAGAATCTTTCTCCAAGAAACCCTGCAGCTGGAGTTTTCTTGTCCACTGCTTCTGGCGTTTTTTGTTTCCAACAATGCCATTTTAGATATCTACAACAGACTCATGTTGGATTGCCAATGCTTCAATAACTACGGCTTTCCTGAAATTAGCCAGTCCCTTTCCTTTCTCACTGATCGTATTTTAGGTCGTTCTGTCTTCGACGTGATTCAGCGCAGCACGTTACACTGATACTTGCACTCCCTAGCTATCGGGATTTTACGAAAACACCGCATACATTATTTTCAAAGAGTGTGCGGTAGCTCGGTGTGCTTTCAAGAGCGTCGTGAGCGTTTTCCAAATAGCCTACTACCAGTAGTCAAGCTCCACGTTCATCCCTTCGCCGAAGATGTAGTCGATTGTCATTCCCTTGTTCCCTTGAACCATTAAGCGCATTATGTTTGGCAAGAGGAAAGTAATAGTCATCCAGACACTAAAGGGGCTGCATGCTCTCACATTCGACACACAGCAAAATAAAATTACGTACCTACATACAGGCTGTGCACACATTTTTTATGCTTACGTCTCGACACTACTATATACACAGACATCTCGTAAACTTACTAGCTTACTTGCTCACGATCACCTCTCATGACAAAACTACTACTAATGCGAGAGAAGCAGCGCGCAACAGCTAGTTATTTTATAAACTTTTATTCTCGTGTCCTTTCTTGTCCCATTATTCAGAGTTCTTTTTGTAGTACCACATGTGTGTTCAGAACGTTGCATCTTAGTTTCAGTATCTCGATCTGTATTGCAAACTGTCAGCAGCTCGTGGTTTTGTGATCAGCTTTTCTGACTCTCGATCATGGGGCCTGGGTTCGATTCTACTCTAAGCCGGGGACTTTTCTCCTACTGGTGATCGCTCTGTATTTGGTCTCGGTTTGCATTTGTTGTTCCCATCATCACTTCACATCGACGCGCCAATCGCCAAAGTGGCGTCAAATAAAAAGACTTGCAATAGGTGACCGAATCCCCCGGACGGCGACTTCTCGCCAACAATGCCATAAGCACATTCCTTTACTGTAAAGTTCTATCGACTGCTAGATAACGAAAACTCGAGATTTGTTCTTTCTTCTGTCGATGAATACCTTTTAACAGACTGCATATTTTCCCTGAAATGATATTAGTCTACATTTAGATGTTGAAATTTTTAAGTTATTTTCTTCGACAGTTTGTTCAAGTCTATACAGAGATCTGTGAAAATCGTTTTCTCACTTTTGTACGAGTGTAATTCAAAAATAGTAAAACATATGTTAGTGTATTATGGTTTACTTTTGCAGATAATTTCTTAGATTTTAAGGAAAAATAGACGCTTCCATTAGAGCTGCATCACTACATCAACCAGAGAAATAATAAATTTTTGCAACATATTTGCTGCAAATGAACACTGTAAAGCTTATCTACATCTATACTCCGCGAGCCACCTTACGGTGTGTGGCGGAGGGTACTTATTGTACCACTATCTGATCCCCCCTTCCCTGTTCCATTCACGAATTGTGCGTGGGAAGAACGACTGCTTGTAAGTCTCCGTATTTGCTCTAATTTCTCGGATCTTTTCGTTGTGATCATTACGCGAGATATATGTGGGCGGTAGTAATATGTTGCCCATCTCTTCCCGGAATGTGTTCTCTCGTAATTTCGATAATAAACCTCTCCGTATTGCGTAACGCCTTTCTTGAAGTGTCCGCCACTGGAGCTTGTTCAGCATCTCCGTAACGCTCTCGCGCTGACTAAATGTCCCCATGACGAATCGCGCTCCTTTTCGCTGGATCATGTCTATCTCTTCTATTAATCCAACCTGGTAAGGGTCCCATACTGATGAGCAATACTCAAGAATCGGACGAACAAGCGTTTTGTAAGCTACTTCTTTCGTCGATGAGTCACATTTTCTTAGAATTCTTCCTATGAATCTCAACCTGGCGCCTGCTTTTCCCACTATTTGTTTTATGTGATCATTCCACTTCAGATCGCTCCGGATAGTAACTCCTAAGTATTTTACGGTCGTTACCCCGCTTCCAATGATTTACCACCTATGGCATAATCGTACTGGAATGGATTTCTGCCCCTATGTATGCGCATTATATTACATTTATCTACGTTTAGGGAAAGCTGCCAGCTGTCGCACCATGCATTAATCCTCTGCAGGTCTTCCTGGAGTACGTACGAGTCTTCTGATGTTGCTACTTTCTTGTAGACAACCGTGTCATCTGCAAATAGCCTCACGGAGCTACCGATGTTGTCAACTAAGTCATTTATGTATATTGTAAACAATAAAGGTCCTATCACGCTTCCTTGCGGTACTCCCGAAATTACCTCTACATCTGCAGATTTTGAACCGTTAAGAATGACATGTTGTGTTCTTTCTTCTAGGAAATCCTGAATCCAATCACAAACCTGGTCCGATATTCCGTAAGCTCGTATTTTTTTCACTAAACGTAAGTGCGGAACCGTATCAAATGCCTTCCTGAAGTCCAGGAATACGGCATCAATCTGCTCGCCAGTGTCTACGGCACTGTGAATTTCTTGGGCAAATAGGGCGAGCTGAGTTTCACATGATCTCTGTTTGCGGAATCCATGTTGGTTATGATGAAGGAGATTTGTATTATCTAAGAACGTCATAATACGAGAACACAAAACATGTTCCATTATTCTACAACAGATTGACGTAAGCGAAATAGGCCTATAATTATTCGCATCTGATTTATGACCCTTCTTGAAAATGGGAACGACCTGCTCTTTCTTCCAGTCGCTAGGTACTTTACGTTCTTCCAGCGATCTACGATAAATTGCTGATAGAAAGGGGGCAAGTTCTTTAGCATAATCACTGTAGAATCTTAAGGGTATCTCGTCTGGTCCAGATGCTTTTCCGCTACTAAGTGATAGCAGTTGTTTTTCAATTCCGATATCGTTTATTTCAATATTTTCCATTTTGGCGTCCGTGCGACGGCTGAAGTCAGGGACCGTGTTACGATTTTCCGCAGTGAAACAGTTTCGGAGCACTGAATTCAGTATTTCTGCCTTTCTTCGGTCGTCCTCTGTTTCGGTGCCATCGTGGTCAACGAGTGACTGAATAGGGGATTTAGATCCGCTTACCGATTTTACATATGACCAAAACTTTTTAGGGTTCTTGTTCAGATTGTTTGCCAATGTTTTATGTTCGAATTCGTTGAATGCTTCTCTCATTGCTCTCTTTACGCTCTTTTTCGCTTCGTTCAGCTTTTTCTTATCAGCTATGATTCGACTACTCTTAAACCTATGATGAAGCTTTTTGCCTTGAATCGCTAGAACTACATCAGGATCCTGCACCTATTGCATGAGTGAATCGATGTTGAATCACAGCCACAACTAAATTAATCATTAGAGCCTAATGTTTCTCAAGTGTTGCCATTACTGCGATTTACTAAATATAACCTCACTTTGTTATCATTGAGACTTCTGACGACCCCTAACAATAGTTGGTAACGCCGTATCATTGGAAGGGAGAGTTGTTGCACTCTGTTCCGTCAACCATACAAGTATCTGGTCGAGTCTGTGAGAGTTATTCCAAACGGCGTTCCTGTTACGCAACATGTGAGAAAGAAAGCAAAAATTATTCACGTTCTCCGGGTCCGCTACGTAAAAAAGACCTCCACATCCATGTTTGCGCGCGCCGGGTTCGCAAACAAGCTCCGGTGCTGAATGTACACTTTTGCCGGCGCTCGCCTAATTACAAGAGGCCCGGCTGTAGCTTAGCGGGCACAAGTCCCTGAATCCAGCCGCGGACAACTTGGAAAGTTTGGCCCCTAATTAATACGAATTGCTCGCTGACTGTCGGACCGTGACTTATTTACCGAAGGGGTGGGGCAGCCGAGGGCGTGTCACGGTCTGGAGCCAAGTTCTACTCCCTACACTCTCTCTCTCTCTCTCTGTGTGTGTGCGTGTGTGTTGGTGCGTGCGTGGTTTTTCGCGCGTTGCCGGAAGCCCTTCGTTATATTCGCCGGCTGCAGTCCATTATGCAAGACGAGCGTTGCGTACCGCTCGGTGAGTGCAGCTGCAATATTTACGTGCTTTCCATTACACCACGCTGCCTCGCTAACAATGAGAATCGATCCCCGCCGTAACTAGACAAGTTAAAATGGAAGGAATACTTTTACCGCGTAATGAGAGCCTCCAGCCATCCGAAGAACCACTTTTGGATCTTGCAAAAGACAGCGCCTACTCTTCATTAACGATTTCGTCCGAATGTACGGTGTACAAAGTTCTTGGCCAGAGAGGAAAGTGACGAAAGAGGAAGCTCCAGGTAGCTAAGCGTTTAAAAAAATAGCGGCTCGGGCAGACATGAGCCGTGGTTGGCAGCGTTGTTTTCAGACGACGGTTGGCGCATCGGAGGGAATGCAGAACGGTAATCCGAGAGCCGTGGTGTACACTTCCTACACGGATGTAGTTCTTTTCTTTCTTATTTTCAATTCTTATGTTACACAGTTTATAAACAAACCAAACTGACGATCAGTACATTGTTTTTATTAAGATTTTCGTAAAAGGCATGGAAAGTAAAGGAAAAAGAAGATCTGATTGTACAAATAAATTTCCAGAAACGGGTATAAGGTGTACACGAGAACTTAATATGTAAAACTAAGTACTTTTAAATTTTGTAGTTGATGATTTACAGACAAAGCAATAATTTTCTCTATATCTTACACACGTTATAAACGTCGCATTCGCAACATGGGTGTTTTAAAGTTTCTATACAAAAACAAACCTCGTTTACATACAGAAATGGTTCTCTCTGATCGCACTGTTTGGCAGTAAACCGCGGTACTTCACCATCTGGCCAAATATTGCAGGGGATATCTGGTGATGGAATGTCTTTTCATTCTGCCTCCTCGAGATGTAATGTCTTTTTATCTCTCAATAACACCAGTTACGAGGCAATTCGATCAAATTCCTTACCTCACCACAGAAACAGATCTTGCGAAGTTGCACTACCGGAGCGCGTTTAAGGGGAATCACTTTAATACTACAAGATGGCAACCTTTCTTCATCTTGAAAAATCTCGTCGTATAGTTAGCTATCCTCATGATTCAATTAACAGCAGAAATTTTTCTCCTGCACATAGGGCTTCATCACATCAGTCAAAATTTCCTTGTGTAAGGCTTTCGTAAGTTTCCCAGATTTTGATAGAGTATAAGGGTCAGTTAAATGAAAAGAGTCAAATGGAAAAAGTAAGAAACTGTTTTTTATTTGAAAAGTAAGCGCCGTAACTGTTAACGTATTTTTCCAACTGTGAGGTAATGCGATCAGTACCTTCATGGTAAAAGGTTTGCGAATTTTTACCGGAACATGATTGTACCCAGAAGCGCACCTCTTTATCCGAAACTAATCGACGACCACGAACGTCTTCCTTCAGGGTTCCAAAAATATGAATATCACATAGGGAGAGAGCTGGACTGTTTGCAGTATGAGACACTTCTGCAGCATATTCCAAACAATCTGGTAAACTCGTAGGCGGGCCCTGCAAACATTCTAAGGGGGACAGGCCAGATTGTCTCCGAAATTGTTTACATAGATTAACAACACCAAACGTTTGTAACGCATTATTCGGGGATGCCAGATATAATTTCTCTTTCACTAAATGATTTCCCAGAAATTTCGACAGCTATGACCTTTCCGTCAAGAAAATGTTCAATTGTGTGTGAAATCTTATGGGACTTAACTGCTAAGGTCAACAGTCCCTAAGCTTACACACTACTTAACCTAAATTATCCTAAGGACAAACACACACACCCATGCCCGAGGGAGGACTCGAACCTCCACCGGGACCAGCCGCACAGTCCATGACTGCAGCGCCCCAGACCGCTCGGCTAATCCCGCGCGGCTTCTGTCAAGAAATCAGGAATTCAGTAGCATAGCTGAGCAGTTACGCCATAGGCACGCGATTTGATTAGAAACCACGTGTGAGAATTGGTGTCAAAAGACTTCTGGAAATCTATAAAAATGTAATAAATTTAAGTCATCTTTCGGTAGCAGTCACTACAATTTCTGTATAAAGAGAAAGCCGTGTTCACAAAAACATAATTTTCTAAACCCGTGCTTCTGACGATAGCCTGCGTCGTTTTCGGTAGGAGCAGCTCTAGTTGTACCCACTGCAGTCATTCATTGCCTGTACTACGTATAATAGGTCTGTGGTAGGTCGAGCTACGAACGTTATCACGACGTTATGTCTGCAATGTAGGAACACTACTGTCTCCACCTCTTCCGTTGAGATGTAAACAACTTGAATTTCCTGTAACTTAAGGCTGTTAGTGAAAGCTTAGGTTCAACGTGCTGTGAGACAAAATTCCATAACTGAAGTTTGTAATAAGAAATTAAAATTCATTATGATAGAAAGTCTAATAATATAATCGATGCGTATGTGAAAGGTGTAGCGTCTGCCACTTACCGACGACAAGAAAATTGTTTTTCTATAAGTTTTTACAACAGCCAATATTCAGAGTTAATTGCAAATGAGAAAATATTTTTTAGAGACGAAATTACAAATTTTCACAACAAGTAGTTGCTGGCGGATGAAAATCCTCATACGCAATTCCAGCTAAACACTAGCTGTACTTTTACGTTAATATGAAGCCTGTGTAAGTAGGCTGTTTATATTTTCTTATTGGCAACGTTACGTAGCACTCAGTATGAAAATCACTGGCTGTGCTGTGTGCAGTCTGTGGCTAGTTAGCATTGTTGCCTGCCATTGTAGTGTTGGGCAGTTGGATGTTAACAGCGCATAGCGTTGGGCAGTTGGAGGTGAGCCGCCAGCAGTGGTGGATGTGGGGAGAGAGATGGCGGAGTTTTGAAATTTGTAGCACTGGATGTCATGAACTAATATATATATTATGACTGTTAAGGTAAATACATTGTTTGTTCTCTATTAACATCTTTCAATTGCTAACTATGCCTATCAGTAGTTAGTGTCTTCTGTAGTTTGAATCTTTTATTTAGCTGGCAGTAGTGGCGCTCGCTGTATTGCAGTAGCTTGAGTAACGAAGATTTTTGTGAGGTAAGTGATTTGTGAAACGTATAGGTTAATTTTAGTCAGGGCCATTCTTTTGTAGGGATTTTTGAAAGTCAGATTGCGTTGCGCTAGAAATATTGTGTGCCAGTTTAAGGACAGTTATGTATAATTGTTGAAAGGGGACGTTTCATATGTCGACCCTTAGCCGAGGATACCTCACTGGAGACTTCTGATTTTTTCTTCTAGGTTGTGTAATTAGTGTAGCTATTGTTTATTGCTAGTGCGTAATTATAGAGAGAATCTCCTTTGTAGTTGCAGTCTTGTTGTACAGTAAAACAGTTGTGGCATGCATGTAGATTTGCACCAAGTATTTCGCAGCTGCGCTTGCAATTAACTACATATTATTTTCAGTTCTATGTTAATGTGTTCTCTTATTTTTGCTCTTCAAATTGTGCTTTTCTGTGTTATCGTCTGAAATATTGTGACAATAATGGCGTGTGAAAAACGTAACACTAGGCTTCAAAGCAAACTGAGAAATAACAGTGACGACGAGCGTAGCTTATCAGCACCACTGTGTAGTGAATTAACAGACATTCAAAGTAGTAATTTGGTAATTATGCATAGGGAAATGGAGCGGGCGGCAAATAATGGTGTAGACAGTGAAACAGGTAGTGAACAAGGAAGCATTATCGATCGATCGGTCGGCAACAGCTCGCCTCAGGAATCCGAAATGACAGAACACAATATTGCAAATACTGTAGACTTAGGTTTTGGGTCCTCACCGTTTTCTCAAATGAGTCAAGACACATTTTCTGCTTGTCAAAATGTGAATGTTGCTGGTGAAAATGCACTGCCAAAATGCATAGGGAAACAGATTCCAGGCACTAATACATTATTATTGCAATTAATGCAACAAATGGAACAAAATCAGAGACAAATGGGACAAAGGCTTCAAAAGTTAGACACAATGGTACAACACCAGAAACAAACACAGCAACAGTTAGACACAATGGAACAAAATCTTCAAAAGTTAGACACAGTGGAACAAAATCTTCAAAAGTTAGACACAATGGAACAAAATCAGAGACAAACACAGCAACAGTTAGACACAATGGAACAAAATCTTCGGAAGTTAGACACCACACTTGAACAAACACGTGAAGATTTAACTACTGAGTTACATAAGATTGAATCGAAATGTCAAAAAATCTGTAATGACGTAAAAACACAAATTTGTGAGCATTTTCAACCTATTTTTTCGCGGCATGAAAATGCATTACAGAATCACGAAGCAGCCATAAAAGAACTGCAAACCATTGTTCATGAAAATCATGAGACCTTGTGGGCTAAAATTGACTCAGTTGCATCTACCAATTCGGTTACGCAACTTGCAAAAACTCAGGAAAACTTAAAGGACACAGTAGATCCGATTTCAACACAAATGGACACTCTGAAACTTGGTTCAGAAAAACACACTGAGGAAATGTGTTCACTATCGGAGAAAGTAGCCGAACTTTCGGATCAGGTCACTAACTTATCTACAAAGGTAGACGATGATCTGAATGACACAAGACCCGTAGCCTTCACTGACACAGAAGAGTATGAACAAATTAGAAAATTCAAACAAAATCAAAATCAAATCAATACACAGTACAAAAGTGAAATCCGGGAAGTACAAGATCAGTTGACGCAGGTAATACAAGAATTACATATTTCAGAGGACACTAGCGCTCCAGTACGGGAAGAGGGACATAGAAATACGGAACAACCACAAAATAATAACACAGGACACTTCGGAAATTATGAAAGAAATTGGCAAGGCGCATTGGATTTTGAGGTGGAACCGCCGAAACGAAGTAACAATGAGCGATGTGCGACTGGCCGACACGATGATTTCGACTATAAGCTGTTCATTACTACACGTAAATTCATAACATTTAAGAATTCTGACAACGACATGCATCCACAAGCATGGCTTCATCAGTTTTCTCATTGTTTTCCTCCCAACTGGTCATTGGAGCACAGGTTAAAATTTATGTGTGGCTACTTGGAGAATGAACCAGCTGTAAGAATGCGATCGGTCATTCACGATTGTCACAGTGAAGGAGAATTTTATCATGCCTTCCTCTCAGCGTATTGGTCTCAAGCTACACAAGACCGAGTAAAACATAGCATCATAATGATGAAACGTTTCGAACAATCTGAATTTTCCAGTCTTATGAAATATTTTGAAGACATGTTGCATAAGAATCAGTATCTTTCAAACCCATACAGCCCCTCAGAACTCATCCACATTTGCTTAATCAAACTGCCTGAACATTTACGACATATTATTTTAGCAGGACGTTGCAAAGACGACATTGAAGCTTTTCAGGGACTGTTACAAGAACTGGAAATTGACACTGACAATCGCAGAACGCGAAAACAGGAGTACAATAATTACAGGTCACATCTGTCACAATTCCGCGATGACAGAAATAATAAATGGACACGACAAGGCTATTCTTACAACGTAAATCGTGACCAAAACAGACACCACCCATATGACAAACGTTGGCAGAGTAGTAATAATTACAGGGAAAGATCACCTCTCCACGATAATGACTATCACAGAGACAATTAGAGAAATTGACAATATGGGAACCAAAATAATTATTATCAAGGGAGACAGAATAACTTCAAATGTAATGACCCAGCGCACAGTTACGATTCCGGGAGAAATTCTCCACCACGTAACCAACAAAAAAGAAAGTATGGAATCTACCCACATGACGACAGACGATATAATCATAACGATAGACCTGAATTTCATCAGAACTGGCGGGATTTAAACAGGGCTGGGCCCTCTGGGCAAGGTGAATTAGTAGAAGTTAGACCTCCAAATCCCAAAACCGACGCGCGCCAACAAAGAAACAGACAATGACTCGCACCGCAGGCAGCCGCATGCTTCGTCTGGCTCTGAGAAAAATAACATAGACGCTAACCTTGAGAAAAATTCCAGTATTCTTTACCGACGTATACCACATGATAATTGCGTTAAAGTTGAAACTCTGCGTACTAGGAAGAGCAAAGGGCTACAACACATTTCACATGTGAAACCATTTATTGGGAGATAATCTGCTTTTTAACTTTGTCTTTGCCATATAACTTTTCACTTTACATTACCAGTATGCTTTGTCAGACCTAGTATCTGTTAACATGCAACAGTGTTTGAAGTTAAATATCCAGACAAGAACCAAGAGAACTTATTTAAACAGAAATTACGAATGCATTGTTATTGTGAACAGACGACACAGTGTTATTGTGTGTGTACATTCTTGCTTGTTAGTTGCACAATTACGTAACGACTATAAGGCTCACATACTTAGGACATATACTGGTACTGCTAATGAGATTTCAATGCAACATTTTGGTTTACTTGAAAATACATTCTGGATTTAAAGTACTTTCTGTGAGATACCAGATGACACAGTGGTTAGTTTATGTGACAACTACACGATTTTATCATGACGCTACTAGTGAGTGACTATTTACAATGTTGCTTTTGCGGTGTTTCTGTTTTATATCTGCACAGTTTTTCTGAATTATTCTGGAAAGTAAAACATGTTTTAGTAGTAACTTTTGTGGTATAGCTACAATGAGACAGCCTGTTTCGTAGCACAACAATACGTTACATTATAGTACTTTCTTGATCACGGTAAGGTACGTAATAACTACGATATCTATACGCAAATCATTTCACTTTCGTTTATGATGAGGTAAGTACATTGACTTCAGCAGAACTTTGCTTACAGAGGACGATAACTACGACACTTCCACAGAATTATCTTACAGCAAGACGCACATTTAGCGCTACAGGACACGCATTTGAGTGCTTAATTTTGTACTTAAACCATTTATTTTTCAAGATTTTTGAATTACAAAGAAAGTTTTCCATGATACATTTCATTCCATTGCTGTAATCTGTAACACCTCAGAGTATAATTACATTAATCCTCAGGGGGGTACACGCCTACTTTGTGTACCATGTGTTTGGCAAGCACAAGGAGCCCTAGCTAATATGGTATTTGCTTATACAACTTTACACATCGGTACCATATTCCTCTAACACATAAATTACACAGCTATCTGATCATTTAACTGAGAGATAAACTTTTTTTACATCAGTGACACATGTTTACACAATTACACAGTTGGATAACTTCACACTTATGAAACTGTATTTTGTCTGTACTGTGTGAATTGTTCATATTTTTTCAGAACCATTGTGATGCTATGAGAGCTTTGAATGATGTATTTGGTATGATATCATGATTTATAAAGTATGTTTGAGGCAGATGACACTTTTGACATGAGTAGAGAATTTTTTTTAGATTTTGAAATTATTGGAGGAAGCTACCACGATTTTGAGAGTTGACTGAGGTGTTATGATGTTATTATTACGACGACGATGTGTATTATGCTGCTGAGGTATGTTTATGATTAATAGGCTGATGCTATATGAGTTATTTGATTGTGCTACGTATCTGTCATGATGAAATATTGAAGAAGTGTATATGTGTAATTAGGTAAGGAATAATGAGTAGTGGTTAGGGATGCTGATTTGTGAAATAGGTTATTGGAAACCAAGAATCGTACTTTAAGAGTTATGAAATGTATGTAAATGCGTGAATGTATTACAATACCGATGAAAATTTTTTTGGACAATGTTATATTCATAGGATTTTGTTTCTACACATTTGCAAAGCAAATTCTTGACCTGTGAAATATTTTTATATGAGACTGTCACTGTAGCGGAAACTGCTGTCATAAATATTTCCGTAGGAAAGTTAAGTGACCACCTGCACGTAATGCGTCGTGGGCACCCAGCTGCATCAGATGCCTGGAGAAAAAGCCATTAGTGTGTGCGTTTTCAGAGGCACAGGTAGAAAAAAAAGGGAGGCCCTTATCCTCGCTATTCACATTCCTTTGTAGAAAGCATCCCAAATACAACACGCTCAAACTTGAAAACATATAATTACACTGTGGAGCTCTTAATTTATGATTTACTGAAATGCCTAATGAAATGACGAGAAATATTTTATGTCTATACACCTGATTATGACTACTGTCTTTATAGTTGAGAGATTTTTTACTACCTTATGAAATGCCATATGGCTAATGAATGATGTTTCATGCCTTCCTTCGTACATATTTTCATTTTTTTTTAATATCTAGTTTCTAGCTGCACTGCAGCATTGGTTAAAATAGAATTTTATAGATGTACTAATATAAATATTTTCTGTCTACAGATCCAGTAAATACTAATTTTGTAATACATTTCCCAAAAATGGGGGAGCACAAAGACATTTCCCTTCACAGGAATTGCATACGGAATTTTCTTTTCAACTACTTGGTAATTTTTTTTGTAGAATAACTTCTTGTGGTGCACCACTTTAATTACATAGACATTAAGATGTGAATATACATTTCCTTTGTCTGCATTATTGTCTTTAGTGTAATGTTTTTTTCTGCTTGAGCTATGTCATGTTTAGATATAAGTAATTTCATTTGCTGCTGCTGTTTGCCTGGCATAGTGTTACTGAATTTGACTTTGTGTTACTCTTCTAAGCCAGTTTACTACTGATTTATTTTTCTTGTTTGCTGCACATTGCCTTATATTAGTTGTAATATTGCAATTGCTTTGCTAATTTCTACAATGCTGCTTGCTTCGCAAATCTGCATTTTTTTTCATTGCTGTTCGTGTTAATTGTTTTGTGCTGCTGCATTGCCTCGTCCCTTAGTTTAGCATCTGAGCTCAGTAGATTTAAGTTAGCTTAAGAGGGGGTAGCCTATAAGAGAATGAGTTGCGATGAATTTGAAGAAATGCACTGAGAGGTTATATGAGAAAAATACAGAAAGCATGCTTGGACAGGATTTTTTTGGCTGGAGCAAATATCGAAATATGACGAAAGATCTATGGAATGAAGTTTTGGGTTGGACTACAGTACCAAATGTTACACTGAAAACGAACCCTGTCCTTTCCTTTTGTGTTATCCCACTATGTGTTTGTGTACCCTTGTGTATTTGTTTTCTTCCTGTCTCTGTGTAGTTTCATAGAATTTTTTCTTCTTCTAATACTAAGCTACATTCACTATGATGAGGAATACTGTTATCCTCAAATATAATTGGCATTAATAATATGTTATTTACCTTGTAAATATGCTTAGACAGTATTTATTTTGTTTTGTTTTAATGCTCATGTGTAAAGTTGATGTTTCAACAGTTATTCTTATCTTTTATGTATTTACTTATGTCAAAATTCCTGTAACACTGATGTATATGTTAGTTCGAGTCTTTTGTAAAGCCTGTACCACAAATGTTATCTGTATTTTTATGTTTTTAATGATGTATTTTGTACCTTTGTAATTGTATTCTCATGTTGTAATATTGTAATTGACACCAGTTCATCAAATTAAGTAACTTGTAAGCATTCATTTCACTGCACACATTTCTGTTGGTCATAGTAATGCACAATATGTGAGAAGTTGGGACTGTTAGTGTTTGCACGTGTGTTAATAATTCAGCAAGGGACTGGTTAACAGCATTGCTGTTTCTAAGGACAATTCAAAAACTTTGTGAGTGCACAAGTGGTGGTTTATGGACTTGCTATATTTTCCGCAAGACTCTTCGATGGTGAATGTGCACCTGCACAGTCGCAACAGATGGCTGCTGGCTGTCTCTACATGGACTACAGTGGGTCTGCATCTTTGATGGCCCACCAATACGATTATTTCTACAAGGACTGCAGTGAGTCTGCGCCTCTGGTGGCCCACCAATACCACAATCTCAACCAGGACTACAGTGGGTCTGCACCTCTGGTGGCCCACCAATACCGTAATCTCTACCAGGACTACAGTGGGTCTGCTCTGTGATGACCTACCTACCAATATTCTTCAACTTCGACTGACTCTGCTGTGGGTTTGCTCTGCTGTGGCCCATAACCTGTCTGCATGTCAAGAGTCAGCACTGTCTTTCCGTTGGAAGGACAACACTACTTCTTCAAGACTGCATGGACATCCACTACTTCTGTGTGCATTGTCTTTTACTGCTAAGACTTTGATAAAAGAAACGGCAGTTTTACTGTGATGAATGATCAGGACTGTCTTTATGGACTGTGAGAAAATTTTAGCTTTTGTTATTGTAATTATGAAAAATTTTATCAAATCATTATTGGCCAATGCCCAAAACAATTTGTAAAATTTTTTGTGGGGAGCATGGGGGCTATGTAAGTAGGCTGTTTATATTTTCTTATTGGCAAAGTTACGTAGCGCTCAGTATGAAAATCACTGGCTGTGCTGTGTGCAGTCTGTGGCTAGTTAACATTGTTGTCTGCCATTGTAGTGTTGGGCAGCTGGATGTTAACAGCGTGTAGCGTTGGGCAGTTGCAGGTGAGCCGCCAGCAGTGGTGGATGTGGGGAGAGAGATGGCGGAGTTTTGAAATTTGTAATACTGGATGTCATGAAATAATATATATATTATGACTATTAAGGTAAATACAATGTTTGTTCTCTATTAACATCTTTCAACTGCTAACTATGCCTATCAGTAGATAGTGCCTTCTGTAGTTTGAATCTTTTATTTAGCTGGCAGTAGTGGCGCTCGCTGTATTGCAGTAGCTTGAGTAATGAAGATTTTTGTGAGGTAAGTAATTTGTGAAACGTATAGGTTAATGTTAGTCAGGGCCATTCTTTTGTAGGGATTTTTGAAAGTCAGATTGCGTTGCGCTAGAAATATTGTGTGTCAGTTTAAGCACAGTCTTGTATAATTGATCTAAGGGGATGTTTCACCTGGAACTGTAGATGATTGTCTGGCAGGTTCATTATGTATTATGAAACAGATTATCATAACGTAAAGTATACAACAATTTTATATCATTTGTCATAATCGATGTTTTTCGAAAGCCTTCATCTGTGTCATTAATGATTTCAGTAATAAAACATTACACCAATTACGTTTGTTAGTACATAGCATAACACATTTCAGGAATTGCACTTGAAAATGGGGATAAATTCCTGAGACTCTTCTCGCTATCCATGAAGAAACGTAGCAGCTTCAGTTTCTTTTATGAATCAAATCAAACCCTAAATTATTCCCAAGCGTTATCAATAATTTCTCAAACGTCTATAGTGTGAGAATATTCTGAATAGCATGTTTTTGTCATTAAATAATACGTTTGGAAATATTTTGGCCATTCGATAATGGCCAATACCCATTATCGAATTCCCGAAACAGTAGTGTGGGGAAACGAAAGGCACGTGCACGCATTTCGGTAAAATTTTTCAGCAAAGCTAGAGTTGAAATCTATTACGCTTTTATATCTTCTGTGTAAGTAATATCTGTGTTAGTCGCACATCATTTTGGCTGTGTTTGCGACATTCAATTGTCACTTTGATATTATCACAAGTGTATTTATTACGTCGATTATAAACGTCTAAGGGCTCAAAGAATAGATTCTCTGACTGCTTTTGCCAAATTATATGTACGTTAATATAGTTACTCTGCAATACAACTGATAATTACCATTGCTGAAACATGTCCTAAAACTTCAAAGAAGTTTTGATTTGTAGTTACTTCGTGTTTAAATAAAAGTCTTTTATGGAATTGTGATTACTGTTCTGTTCAGCTATTTCTTTGATGAAGCGTTAACGGTTACGGTTTTATCATTTTCTTTCATGCGTTAACAACGGGCCATTAAGCGAGATATTAAATTATACAAAACTTGATATACTCACTGATAATTTTACGACAATATAATAAATATAAAATGAAAAAACGTATTCAGAAGTGCATGAGATAGTTACATTACCGCAGCGGACTCCTTTGTTAGTGGCTGCATAATGAAGTGCAGCGCAGGGGCAGAACGCTTCCCGTGAAACGCCAAGTTTTACGCTCCGCTATAATCGTAAAATTCTGCCCGTAATGCGCGACGTTCTCGCTAAATTTCCAAAACGGCTTCCGCACAGCTCTGCAACTCCAGTTTCGCTCCACGTAATATTCTCATTTGTGACGAATTTCTGCAGACGTCCTGCGAATGCTCAATAAACTGAAACATGTGGCGTTGGCGGTATGCCACGTCGCTCGGTAGCGAAATAATTCGATGCGACAGCAGGGAGTGAATGAGTTGTCTACATGTTCTGACACGACTGCCTCCTAGTGCTGCGCTCTGCAACTACGCTACGGTGCGTATTACTATGCGAAACTTCGAGAGATGCTTTGCCCACTGACTATGTCGATTGATATGAATGATTTCTCTGTATACCTTGTAGTTCTCGCGCAATAGTTTTCGAAAATCCCAGAGATACTCGTGGAAAACCCTGTATTCTACACCATTTAGTAAATGCAGATCAGTTGAGTAAAAGAATTTGGACAGTTGATAGTAGGGATGGCATTTGTCGTATTTTTTCATTGTTACTCCATAACTGCACGGCAGACAGACTCCAACTACATCTTTGCTATTCTCAACAATTATGGGAGTCTGCCTGTCGTGCAGTTATGGAGTAACAAGGAAAAAATACGAAAAATGAAGATATAGCTGGAGTCCCTTTGTCGCACAGTTATGGAGCAGGAAGGAGTTGGGTCCTGTCAGGGTTGCTCTATGATGCCAACAATATGAAGTAACTGTTTTGCAGAATTGAGATGTTGTAAAGCTGCACTATGTGTTACCCAATGTTAAAACAAGTCTGACGTTCATTAGAAGTTTATGCGTTTATGCATCATAATATTACTTATTATTTCAACGTACATGGTACAACGCAACTGTGTCTGGCAGGAAGGTGAATCTACCGTCTAGACAAACAGCCAAACCACAATTTCAACGAGCACGAAGTATGCAGAAATAATAAACTTTTATTAATCTGCCTGCACTTGTTCATGCTAATATGCGTTTATCATGCCACTGCATGCAAAGTCAGTAGTTCGTGAAGTTTGTTAATTCGTTTGTTACTACGATTATTGTAGGCATCAGAGCAAGGGACGGATCATATGCACTAACCCATTAGCATAACAAACCGTTCTTTAAGTTTGATGCCGCACAGGGAACAAACCATGAATTTCTGGAAACGAGTTCCGTCTTGGACAGTGATTACTTCACCTGTTGCTAAAATAAGACGCTACACCGATCGTTATTTGATTGCATGATTAATTTGGGGACGAAACACTATACAAAGAATTTATGAATGCAGAGTCTCGCGGCGATAACATTGAATAAAATGTTCTCGGGTTCCCAACCGCGTCAATTGCTTAATACTACACGAGCATTCGGCCAAGCACTCCTTGGCCATTGTCAAGTGATACGACTTCCAGTGGGCTGTTGGTGCGCCCTTATATACGCTAGCTGCCGGCTGTGACGTCACTGGTGCCCGTGACATTGCTATTTATGGGCATGTTTTGAGTCGGCGTTAAATGTACCCTCTTCAACCGCGCGATCGCTAGATCCCACGCAGCGCTGAGCTGCAAGCCACCGTCTCTATTCAGGGTGTTTGCGGTAACTTTTATTTCAAAAGCTTCCTTCATTAAACTGTCCCAGAAGCCGTTAGTGCTAGCCACGGCAGAGTTATCGTCAAATTTTATGTGGTGACCGTTTTCTAACGCAGATTTCTCTGGACAGTGTAGGCGCTAATACCTCTAATGTTCTTTCCTTCGTTGTTCCACAGTGCCCACTGTTTGTCCGATGTACTTCTGGCCACACTAACAAGGTATTTCGTAGACTCCAGGTGTTCGGAGACCTACCTCTTCTTTAACTGGTCTCAGTAATTGACGAATTTTCGTTGGAGGCCTTAAGATTGATTTGATCTTGTGTCTTTTCAACAAAGCGGCTTATCTTGCCAGACACAGAGCCATAATTGCAATTTTATTCACTATACAAAGAACTTTGTCGCCCCAGTACGCCGAAGCTGGCCGTTTCCAGACAGGGGTTGAAGGACGATTATTAAATCGCCATTTTTTCTTTTTTTTTTTTTTTTTACAATTCAGTTATTTCGCAAGCTTGTTATGGCTGCAGAATTGGAAATATGATTTTGTAACCAGTATCGACTACAAACATTGTCTACCTTTGGGAGTTTTTTTTTGTGAAGTTTACAGCAAGCATGGTCGGGCACATCCACGTGTTCAAAGCAATAAGAGCGTTGACGCTGGAACATAGCTTTGAAACACATTTCTGGGAGGCGTGGTGTGATGAGAGGAGGACTTGTTTGGTGTTGAATGCGGTGGTCAAAAAAATGTTCAAGTGTGTGTGAAATCTCATGGGACTTAACTGCTATGGTCATCAGTCCCTAAGCTTACACACTACTTAACCTAAATTATCCTAAGGACAGACACACACGCCCATGCCCGAGGGAGGACTCGATCCTCTGGCGGGAGCAGCCGCACAGTCCATGACTGCACCGCCTTAGACCGCTCGATGCCGTGGTCGCTGTTGGTGAGATGCTTCATGTCATTGGGTCTGTCCGTAGGTGTTGCAAACCTTGCAATGTTGTTGTTGTTGTTGTTGTTATTGTTGTTGTTGTTGTTGTTGTTGTGGTTATGGTTTTCAGTCCAGAGACTGGTTTGATGCAGCTCTCCATGCTACTCTACTCTCTACCCTGAGCAAGCTTCTTCATCTCCCAGTACCTACTGAAACCTACATCCTTCTGAATCTACAATTTTTACGCTCCATGCTGCCCACCAAAACTAAATTGGTGATCGCTTGATGCCTCAGAACATGTCCTACCAACCGATCCCTTCTTCTAGTCAAGTTGTGCCACAAACTCCTCTTCTCCCCAATTCTATTCAATACCTCTTCATTAGTTACGTGATCTACGCATCTAATCTTCAGCATTTTTCTGTAGCACCACATTTCGAAAGCTTCTATTCTCTTCTTGTCCAAACTATTTATCATCCCTGTTTCACTTCCATAATTGGCTACACCCGATACAAATACTTTCAGAAATGACTACCTGACACTTAAATCTATGCTCGATGTTAACAAATTTCTCTTCATCAGAAACGCATTCCTTGCCGTTGCCAGTCTACATTTTATGTCCTCTCTACTTCGACCATGATTAGTTACTTTGCTCCCCAAATAGCAAAACTCATTTACTATTTTAAGTGTCTCATTTCCTAATCTAATTCCCTCAGCATCACCCGACTTAATTCGACTACATTACATTATCCTCGTTTTCGTTTTGTTGATGTTCACTTTATATCATTCTTTCAAGACACTGTCCATTCCATTCAACTGCTCTTCCAGGTCTTTTGCTGACTCTGAGAGAGTTACAATGTCATCGGCGAACAGCAAAGTTTTTATTTCTTCTCCGTGGATTTTAATTCATATTCCAAATTTTTCTTTTGTTTCCTTTACTGCTTGCCCAATATACAGAATGAATAACATCGGGGAGAGGCTACAACCCTGTCTCACTCCCTTCCCAACCACTGCTCACCTTTCATGCTCCTCGACTCTTATTACTGCCATCTGGTTTCTGTACAAATTGTAAATAGCCTTTCGCTCCCTGTATTTTATCCCTGCCACCTTCAGAGTTTGAAGGAGAGTATTCCAGTCAACATTGTCAAAAACTTTCTCTAAGTCTACAAATGCCAGAAACGTAGGTTTGCCTTTCCTTAATCCATCTTCTAAGATAAGTTGTAGGGTCAGTATTGCCTCACGTGTTCCAACATTTCTACGGAATCCAGACTGATCTTCCCCGAGGTCAGCTTTTACCAGTTTTTCCATTCGTCTGTAAAGAATTCGTGTTAGTATTTTGCAGCCACGACTTATTAAACTGATAGTTCGGTAAATTTCACCCCTGTCAACACCTGCTTTCTTTCGGATTGGAATTAATATATTGTTCTTGAAGTCTGAGGGTATTTCGCCTGTCTCATACATCTTGCTCACCAGATGGTAGAGTTTTGTCAGAGCTAGCTCTCCCAAGGCTATCAGTAGTTCTTGCAATATTGCTTCGTTAATCATTCGTCGAGTACTCACATTTTAAGATTAAAATTTTCATTAACTGTCATTGCGAGACTGCTGTGAGGGAACTTAAGTTACCTGTGTCGTTGCTAAACCACCTTTTCTTTATGAGAACAGTAAGTAAAAGTCATGATAAAGAATATCACTTAATCAGAAGAATATTTAAGTGAATTTTGCCACCCTTCCAACCCTTTTAACTTATCAAATTCTTCGTGTGTTTGTATGACCGAGTATGCCTTTGGACCTTACTTATCATTTATCGTTCGTGTACTAAGAGGGCATCTATTATTCTGTTCACTTACTTTCAAAAGTCAATTATATGACTGTTATTTGAATATTCTCTTTTGGTTTTACATCCGTCGTCATTTATCTGTTATTCAAATGCATTCGCTTAAATGAAACTTTGCCACCATAACACGATCGACGAATGCAGTACGGTGTACGAGTTGATACATTGCAAGTGTTTCATATGATCACATGAATGATAGCATAAACAATGCTGGATATTATTTATCTCGCTTTTTGCGCGAGTTTATCAGCAAACAAGTTAAGTCCTGTCGCTGAGGTGGCTTGCCCAGACGCTGTATTTGACTATAAAGAAGTGTGTGTGTTCGATGTTGCATACTTGACTGTTATAATTATAAATCGGGGTTCACATCCCCAGCGCACAGTAAGTTACTATAAGTCGAGTTTGCTAAAACGTATTAACTATTTCTGAAATAGTAAAGATGATTTTATCGTATTCACTTTAGTTTCCTGTTGTATCCCTGTTATTTACAGTTGTGATATTGAAGTGAGTCTTAACCGCTCAGGGAATTTTCTTTTATGAATTTGTAGTTCGTGACTGAGTGACATGGGTGAGAGCTTTATCTGTAATAAGTCTTGGCTTTTCAAATCAAGGCATATTAGGTAACTAAACCTAACATTCCTTGATTTCACTAGTAAATCAAATTCCTGCAGAGCAACCTGCTCACAATGTTTCAACTTGAAATATTGTCTGTTTCCCGTCCCACACAACGTAACAGAGGTCGTCGGTGTTGTTTATTACACAGTGTATAAATATAGAAGTAGACAGCCCTCCCTGCATCGCTAAAACTCACACGTGCTGAATCTGAAGAGCGTTCTCCGGCACGCGGAGGCGCAGTACGGCGATAGTCTCCGGGGCATTCGTGCTCTCTGACGATTTTCTCACAGCGTAGCCTGTATTTCTGCGAAAAGCAAATTATGCTTACCGTGACGTGGGATAGTTTGCAAGTTAATGGTTCAGAATTGCCCCATAAAATGAAATGAGATTTCTCAACTTTGCTACTGAATTATGCCAGTATTTGTCTTTTACTTCGTCTTGCGTATCAAATCCTTTCTCTTTCAGACCCTAAAGACCCGTTAAGGCCGTCGGAAATACTGGGTCCTGTTCACGTGAATTAAGTTGTCAATAATTTACGTGACGTGTAATTGTTTACGTGTCTCATACTGATTTAAAAAGAATATCCATGTTGAGACGTATTCATGGCAATCATCAGATTCAGTAAATCAAGTGCCACGTGTTTCACAATGTTCCTTGTTAAAGCAGCTACTGGTTTACTAGTTTTGGGGACTTATTCGTCTATTTTGAGGCATTTTTCAAACGGAACTACATTCTCAAACGTTTCTCATCATCGCGCTGTCGATGGGACGCTGAACTCTACTCTACCTTCTTTTTACATTACTGGACCATTCCAGTTATAAATTGAATGAAAATAATTACATTTACGACAGTATTAAAAAATAAAACCTTCATAAACGTACACGGACATGTTATAACGTGGAGAATTACAGCCACGTGGCAAACGATAAACAGCTAGCCTCTTCTTTTCCTTGGGTCATGGCGCTTGATGAGAACAGCTGTGAAAGTTAAACATTTTCTCTCCATAACGTTGCAGATTAATGCACAATAATAATAATTCTTTCAAGTAATTATTTCCTACATTATCACTTGTCAAAGAGCATCAGGCTGAAATTAAATGATAAAATTGACCAGAAAATTGAATGAAGCCAACCACATACTAATTTTAAACGGTACCAGTAAAACCACATTTCTGAACACAGTGCACCTGCGAACCATAGAAACCCAATGAACAACCATAAAATGACCAACTTTGTGTAATATAGTTATGTTTAAAAATGCTTGGAGACGGAGAATTAATCATATGAAACCGGCAACAATTAATAAAGGACATCCCGACTAAGGTGAAATTTTACCTACCTCAATTACATTTATTGCTACTAAGCGTCACAGTAACGTCCTTCGTCATAATTCAGGATGCCATATGAGATTAATAAAATGGATATGCATGTCATCAAGTCGCTGGGGGACTTTGGCACTGTGATTCATATTTGAAGTAATATTTTGTTTTGTGTGTCACATAGCACAGTTTCATGTGCTCATGTGGAAAAATAAGTTAATTAATAGACCTAATGCAGTGCCGAACGGATTCTTGTCCAAAGTTCTTCATATTTCCTCATATCACTTGGCACAGACTTATAAGCGAGAAATGTGGCACCTGTGACAGGACCGTGTTGCTCTTGCTATTTGGTGACGAAAACGAAGATTAACGTGTAGGAATTCTGTTGCCCACATTCTATTCAACAGTGAAGACAACATTCCGTCATTAGAACAGAGTGAAATTTCTAGAATTTTCTGCAGTCTGTGTAGCAAAGTAAATCCAGATCATCGAACTGTTAGACTGACTGAGCATCAAAGGAGTTGGAGAGTGAAAATGAAAGATTCCATATTTGCTGAAAATGCTCTGAATGAGTACCATTCTTATTATATCAAATGTGGCGTTATTCAAAGAGGATCTAAGGACATAAAACTAATATTACTCGAAAAATGGCTATCGATGAAAACCAACCAAAGAACCCTGACCTAATTGTAAATGACCAAACACAGTTTCGTTATTCACCCTTAGTAAAGTAGCAACAGCCAGTTAATACACTGGTCAGCCAGAACATTATGACCACCGACCTGCTATCGCCAGGCGATAGTGAGACAAACACACGGTGTATGTAGCATCAGTGCGCGTGCTGTCCGTGTATGGAATGAGGACGGCGTGCATTCTAGCTGATTTTGACCAAGGGTAGATTGTGATGGCCCAGAGGATCGGCACGAGCATTTCGGAAACTGCGCAATTATTAGGGTGTTCGAGAAGTGCTGTGGTGAGTGTCTTCAACACGTGCCAGAAATAAATCAAGGTGAAACTACGTCCAGGAGTCGTGGAGGTGGGCAGCCACCCATCATTGCAGATGTAGGACGTCTTAGGCTGATCAGAATGGCAAAACAGGACAGGCGGCGAGCCGCCAGTTCTAGGCTCTTCAGTCCGGAAGCGCGCTGCTGCTACGGTCGCAGGTTCGAATACTGCTTCGGGCAGGGATGTGTGTGATGTCCTTAGGTTGGTTAGGTTTAAGTAGTTCTAAGTCTAGGGGACTGATGACCTCAGATGTTAAGTCCCATAGAGCCACTTGAACCAGGACAGGCGGCGAACTGTGGCGGGACTAACACCAGACTTCAAGCTAGCCATAGTACACGTGTGTCTGATCACACAGTCCACTGAACACTCCTAACGATGGGCCACCGCAGCCGACGACTCGTGCATGTGCCAATATTGACACCAGGACATCGGCAACTCGATCAAAATGGACACGTGACCATCGGCTCTGTAAGTTGGCACAGTGGCAGATCGTTGCGTGGTCTGATGAATCCCGATACCTTCTTCATCATTCAGATGGGAGGACAAGAATCCGTCTCCTTCCAGGGGAACAGCTCCTTGACACCTGTACAGAGGGACGGAGACTAGCTGGCGGCTGCTCCATTATGCTCTTGAGAACATTCACATGGGCATCCATGGGTCCAATGGAGTTCGTTCAAGGTACCATAATGGCGAAGGTGTATCGTACACTGGTTGCAGGCCACGTACACACGTTCATGAAGATCGTTATCCTGACAGCAGTGACATTTTTCAAATGCTCCATGACACAAGGCCAGGAGCGTTAGAATAACGCAATGGCCAATTCAAATTGATTTGCTGGGCCCCCAACTCGCCAGATCCGAACACTATAGAACAAATCTGATTGCCATCAGGTCACCGATCCCTCCGTGGAATTTACGGGAATTAGGTGACTTGTGTGGGAGGATATGGTGCCAGCTCCCTGTTTGTCCTTAGGTTAATTTAGGTTAAGTGGTGTGTAAGCTTAGGGACTGATGACCTTAGCAGTTAAGTCCCATGAGATTTCACACACATTTGAAAATTTTTGACCTACCAGGGCCTCGTTGCTTGCATGTCAGGCCGCGTAGTCGCTGTTGTCCATTCCATATGTGGACATACCGGCTGTTAGGTGATCATAATGTTCTGGCTGACCACTATAACTTTCTGACCATTATATAACGTGCTTGTTAGAACTTTTATTTTTTTATAGACACCTTTGTCCCTCAGCCCCCCACCCCATTATTGGGCTGTTCATAACATTCATACTTTAATTTCGACATATAACATAGCAGGCTGTGCCAATACTCGCCTGGACACGGCTTTCAGCAAATACATTCCTTTAGTCTTCATCTTTCAGTATAAAGTAATGTAAGATTTATTTGTGCAGATTTTCTTTGTGTTTCTGTGTCGATGACGAGTTGTAAAATATCACATATCTCTGGAAAAACAATATTTGCACAGCTGTGAAATCTGGCTGATGTTGTGTGGATGATCTTTTTAGTCTTAAGTTTTGTAAGGATGGCGTAGAAAGTTCAATGCCGGTTGATAATAAACTATTAAATAAATATTATTGAGGAACATTGGTGCTATGTCTATGGTCCTCCACGTACCAATGGAATATTTCATAAATATTAATGACGAACAGTTCATTAGGTGTTTAAATTAGTGTAGCACATTCTACATCTACTTAACACTGCTTCCAAGGGGATCATGTAATCAGGAATAAATGACTTATGGTATGAAAAAATTCGGTCTTGTATTGGTCCATTGATTATACACGAATGACGATCTATTTACAAAGGTATTGGCCCTGATTTTTAAACATCAATTAAAACACGGTCCAGCGATCACAATTAGTGAATCCAAAATGTCATGAAGAGGACCAGAAGTTGATCTGAGAATGTTATTGGAATTGTAAGTGTAAATGTACCATAGTTTTCACGTGTTTTTTTAACCTTCTCATTTCTCAAACAACATTGGCAATTCATTATCTAATGCCTGTTTGTATACCAAATAACACAATTTAAGCTGGTCGGCTTCTTATGTTTAGCTGTGTCATAAAAGCTGTGTTTCTCTTCAGCTTCACTATCTTCTTGAACAGGATTCTCCCGTCTCTTATCGTTTCGTAAAACACTGAAGCGTCAAAGAGACTAATGTAGGCATGCGTATTCAAATACAGAGATATCTAAACAGCCAGAATACGGAGCTGCGGTCGGCAACGCCTATATAAGGCAGCAAGTGTCTGGCGCAATTGTTAGATCGGGTACTGCTGCAACAATGGCTGGTTATCAACATTTAAGTGAAATTGAACGTGGTGTTACAGTCGGCGCACGAGTGACGGATCTCCGATATAGCGATGAAGTGGGGATTTTCCCGTACGACCAACTTGCGATTGTACCGTGAATATCAGGAATCCGGCAAAAACATGAAATCTCCGACATCGCTGCGGCCGGAGAAAAGTTCTGCAAGAACAGGACCAAAGACGACTCAAGAGAATCGTTCAACGTGACAGAAGTTCAATCCTTCCGCAAATTGTTGCAGATTTCAATGCTGGGGCATCAACAAGTATCAGCGTGCAAACAATTCAACGACACACCATCAATATCGGCTTTCGGAACCGAAGGTCCACTCGTGTAACATTCATGACGACACGAAACTTTAAGCATTTCCTGGACCCGTCAACAACGACATTGGACTGTTGATGAGCGGAAAAATGTTACCTGGTCGGACGAGTCTCGTTTCGAATAGTATGGAGTGGATGAACGTGTATGGGTGTGGAGACAACTTCATGAATCCATGGACCCTGCATATCAGCAGGGGAATGTTCAAGTTGGTGGAGGTTCTGTAATGGTGCAGGGCGTGTGCAGTGATATGGGACCCATGTCACGTCTAGATACGACTCTGACGGGTGACACGTACATAAGCATCTTGTCTGTTCATCTGCATCCATTAATGTCCATTGTGCATGCCAATGGAGTTGGGCAATTCCTGCAGGACAATGTGACACCCCACACGTCCAGAATTGCTACAAAGTGGCTCCAGGAACACTGTTCTGAGTTTGCAGCATTCATGGTGTCAGTTCCGTCAGGCACCAACACAGACATTAGTCGCGTCCATGCCACGCCGTGTTGGGGCACTTCAGCATGTTCGCGGGAGCCCTGTACTATATTAGGCAGCTGCACCAGTTTTTAGGCTCTTCAGTGTATGGCATAGGATCCCTTCGAAGTGATCATTCTGTGCTGGGTCAAAAGGTCCGAAGAAAATAGGAACAGTTTTAGTAGGAAGGATTTAAGATAAAACACTAGACGCAATTGATATTTCTTACTTTGTAACCGTTGGACGATAGTGTAACTGTTATGACACGTTTGTAAGCGGAACTCCTTGTCACGACTTCAGATATTAGTAGAGAGGATAAAGGAGAAAGAACATGCACCATTGTAATGGAATTTTTCTCGAAGCAGGTATAAATTTATCGATACATAATGCACTCCAACTACTATTATGACACATCAAAACGTACATCAACACTATGACGCAGTAGGCCCTACACCCGTCAAAAAGAATAAAGAAAATGCCCACACTCCACAGTGAGAAATCCATTTTCGAACGACCCCTGCGAGTGGTATCTGTTCAGAGTGTCACGATATATTCGCTGTATAAAAGGTCGTCTGCTACACTAGAGCTTCCTTTCCGCTGTCTTCTGCGGCAGTGTGTGCTCAGTGCCGCAGTAGGCCAGACAACAAGTCTAAAGATAGTTGCTCATGTAGTGGATCATTCAATTGATAAAGTACTGCGACTTGTATAAAACTAATTCGTTTGTGTAGTTCCTTAGTCGTTAACATACACGGCAGCAACATTCCGGCTTTCATGGCCTTCTGTTCTTGACCTTGGGCACGATTTACGCATAGGCCAGGTGGACGCTGCCTGACCTGTCGTGAGGAAATATCTGCCGAGAGACATCGGTTGACGCTTGTAAACTTGGTCAAGCATGAAAACAAGAATTGCACGTAGTCTGAAAACAAGGAAGGCAAGCCAACTGAATTGTCGCTAGCGCAGAGTTCCGTTCATTATCATGTTCAGTTGCAGAAGGATCGTTAATATCAGCCGCAAATGCTTTATGAAGGTGTTTCGCATCGGTTCGCTCATAAGCCAATATCACGTAGGTAATCAGTTACTGTAGTGTGAACTTTTATTATTCTTTTTAAAAAGATTATCGAGACGCCCTGCTAATCGGGCAGGACGGGAAAGATAGTATAAATTGTGACACGGGCCCGAAATAAGGGGCTGTCAGTTACACTCGAACATACAACTTTATTATTTGATCAAATATTACAAGAGCCCAAATTTTAAACACAAAGCTTTAATCTTTGGAACTCAATTGCCGGCATAAAGCCACTTTAATTTGAAAACGGCTGCAATAACTTAATGTTGTTGTTGTTGTGGTCTTCAGTCCTGAGACTGGTTTGATGCATCTCTCCATGCTACTCTATCCTGTGCAAGCTTCTTCATCTCCCAGTACCTACTGCAACCTACATCCTTCTGAATCTGCTTAGTGTATTCATCTCTTGGTCTCCCTCTACGATTTTTACCCTCCGCACTGCCCTCCAATACTAAATTGGTGATCCCTTGATGCCTCAGAACATGTCCTACCAGCCGATCCCTTCTTCTGGTCAAGTTGTGCCACAAACTTCTCTTCTCCCCCATCCTATTCAATACTTCCTCATTAGTTATGTGATCTACCCATCTAATCTTCAGCATTCTTCTGTAGCACCACATTTCTAAAGCTTCTATTCTCTTCTTGTCCAAACTATTTACCGTCCATGTTTCACTTCCATACATGGCTACACTCCATACAAATACTTTCAGAAATGACTTCCTGACACTTAAATCTATACTCGATGTTAACAAATTTCTCTTCTTCAGAAACGCTTTCCTTTGCATTGCCAGTCTACATTTTATATCCTTTCTACTTCGACCATCATCAGTTGTTTTTCTCCCCAAATAGCAAAACTCCTTTACTACTTTAAGTGTCTCATTTCCTAATCTAATACCCTCAACATCACCCGACTTAATTCGACTACATTCCATTATCCTCGTTTTGCTTTTGTTGATGTTCATCTTATATCCTCCCTTCAAGACACCATCCATTCCGTTCAACTGCTCTTCCAAGTCCTTTGCTGTCTCTGACAGAATTACAATGTCATCGGCGAACCTCAAAGTTTTATTTCTTCTCCATGGATTTTAATACCCACTCCGAATTTTTCTTTTATTTCCTTTACTGCTTGCTCAATATACAAATTGAATAACATCGGGGTGAGGCTACAACCCTGTCTTACTCCCTTCCCAACCACTGCTTCCCTTTAATGTCCCTCGACTCTTATAACTGCCATCTGGTTTCTGTACAAATTGTAAATAGCCTTTCGCTCCCTGTATTTTACCCCTGCCACCTTTAGAATTTGAAAGAGAGTATTCCAGTCAACATTGTCAAAATCTTTCTCTAAGTCTACAAATGCTAGAAACGTAGGTTTGCCTTTCCTTAATCTTTCTTCTAAGATAAGTCGTAAGGTCAGTATTGCCTCACGTGTTCCAGTATTTCTACGGAATCCAAACTGATCTTCCCCGAGGTCGGCTTTTACTAGTTTTTCCATTCGTCTGTAAAGAATACGTGTGAGTATTTTGCAGCTGTGGCTTATCAAACTGATTGTTCGGTACTCCATTAACTTAAGTCACCTGACCTCCACCTCCTCCTAGGGATTCGTGGGCAAAGGACTCAGCCTGCACTGGGCTGGTGGAGAGATTAAGGAGTATATTTATCACAGGACGATACGATGGTTGCATACTCGGCAGAGATTTTAATTGTGTGCTCGATAGAAAGGACCAACAACCTAACTATACTACTAGCCAAGAACTTAGGGAGCTGGTCAACGGGATGGAATTAGTCGATACATGGCACCTGAAGTATCGCAACCAACCAGGATATACATTTTTTACTAGCCACTCCGCGGGCCGTTTGGACCGGATCTACGTTTCAAGGGCGTTAGCAATGTCGACGGTGGACGCAGAAATATGGCCGACGGCGTTTACGGACCACGAGGCATATATTTGTACGGTTAACCTTGATAGACAGCAGGTGTGGAGACGGAGGGGTAATTGGAAGATGAACGTCTCCCACCTGCGAGATGCAGAATGCCGACGCATGGTGGAGGACGCGTGGCATGGCTGCCTCCGTCAACGAAATTCTTTCGTTCTGTCCTGCAGTGGTGGATCGAGTCCGCGAAGCCAGCTTTACGGAGGACGTTAATAGGTTACGGGAAGGAGGTTTCTCAATGGCAGCGCACGACCACTGAGTTTTACTTTACGGCTCTCCGGGAACTGTTATCTCAACCACCTACACCAGAACGCCAGACGGCCGTCCACCGAGTTAAGGCGAAGCTGGTACAACTTGCGACGCAGAGGATGGCAGGTACGATGATACGCGCGAGGTCGCAGGATTTCCTGCCCAACGAGGTTCCCTCGATGCATTATGTGATAAAGGAAAGACGAAGAAGACGCAGGAATTTAATACATGAGATCGATCTCGGCGATGGCCATCGTTTTACAACACAGAGGGCCATAGCACAGGCGTTCACGGATAATTTTAGCAGATTATATGCGAGCAACGGGGAGGGTCAGAGGGAGCTGGGGAACGTCCTGGAAGAGATTCCAGACGCGACGAGTGTGAACGGGGAAGCGGACGAGTTATGTGAAATTACGTGTGAAGAGCTGGAGGAAGCGATTACACGAGGTGCTTGCAACAAGTCCCCAGGTCCAGACGGATTCCCGTTGGAATTTTACCGTGCCTTTGTGACCATTATGACACCGATGTGGCTATGTATGTTTAATGAGCTTCTGCGGCAAGAAGTACCGGTTCACATTCAATTCACGGAAGAGCTCATGATACCAATACCGAAGCCCCGTGGTGGCAAACGGTCTTGTGATTATCGCCCCTTGACCCTCCTTAATAGTGGCTACAAGATCTTCATGCGCATCCTGGGAAGTCGTATCAAAAAGTCGCTGGAGAATCGAATACATGCCGATCAGACTTGTCTTGGCGGCATCAGTAATATCCACACAGCCTTGGGAGACTATCGTGACGTCGTCGCCCTCGCGGCTGCATGCCGCCTCCGGGGGCGATGGTTGCAGTACATTTCGATCATGCTTTTGATCGCGTGGATCATGTGTACCTCGCGGCGGTGATGAACAGGATGGGTGTCTCGCCATTATTGACCAATGCTGTGATGCGGCTGTTGCACGGCGCCAGATCAGCGATGGTGGTCAACGGAGGGAGAACTGAGTATTTTAAGATCTTAAGATCAGTCAGACAGGGTTGCCCCTCGTCGATCCTCCTTTATGCGATCGCCTTAGAACCGTGCCTCGCAGGCCTTCGCCGCCGTCTTACCGGGATCTCCCTACGGCAATTGTCATTCAAATGCAGAGCATACGCGGATGATATTGTGTTCCTCGTACGGAATGAGAGGGAGACTCAAACAGCACTGGATTGGCTACAGACGTATGGGATGGCAGCTGGAAGTGTGGTCAACTACCGAAAATCACAATTCATGCATGTGGGGCGTGGACTAGAACCAGGAACGGAAGGACCCTTACCTGCGGTGGAAACCCACCGCTGTTTGGGTATCACCTTTCATAAAGAGACAGCGAGAACGGCTGCGGACAACTACCGAAGATTGTTACTCAGAGTCCGCACGGCAGTACGACTAAACGCCCTACGGTCGATGGATATGCTGCAGCGAGTGTTACTCGTCAACCTTTACCTCGCGCCCATGATGTGCCACCTGACACACCTTCTCCCCTTGACGCGCACGATGGCTATGAGGATTCAGGCGGCTTTTGGGTACTATGTGTGCCTGGGACAACTCTTTAAGGTACAGTACAACACGCTTACCCTCCCAGCGCGAGAGGGGGGCGTTGGTTTAGTGAACGTGCACGAGAAGGCGCGTGCCATGTATATTAATACTATGTTCAAACGGTGGCGCAACAGGAATCACTCGCTTACGGGGACGATCATCGAAGAACTCGTACCCACATCGCATCTTCCTCCAGTCAGTGTCGGCCATATATCACCCCCTTTAACGTATGTGCGCACGTTCATCGTGGAACACAGTTCCGTTCGAGAGCGTTTACCGACGACCCGACAGTCGACATCGAAGGACGTGTACCATCTGCTTCTTCGACAGATCGCCCGGAATAGGGTGGAACGCAAACATCCTGCTGTTAATTGGCACGTGGTGTGGCGCACGGTCCACCACCCCCACCTACCTACATCAGTCAGGTCAACATGGTACATTGTCGTCAACCGAAAATACCCTACAAATGATAAAAAGTACGCAATACATTTGGCGGATTCGCCCTTGTGTCAGCAATGCGGCGTGCTGGATACGGACGACCATCGGCTGGTCTGCGGCGAGGCATTGGCTGTCTGGACTCTCGCAAAAAAGATAATAGCGTTCATGCGGCGCACTATCTATACAGCAGTCTGTTCTGACATACTATTTTTTCCAGAGGCAACGTATTTTCCGCGTCATAAGACGAACGCAGTGGCGTGGATCAAGGTATGACGGTCCATTACATCTATAGAGACACGCGTACAAACTTTCTGAACGTCCTGGATTACTGTCAATACTTGCAAGATGGACACACAAACCTATTACGGCTACAAAAGTACAAGGATTGGTATGCCAATTTCCTGGTAACGGTTTTTGCGGACCCGCCATATACTTGGCGTGTGCCGGGTGCGCAAAGATGAGCGGCGGTGCTTTCGTTATGAAAACGACCCAATAATGTGATCGACTGAGAACACTATGCGAGTTTGCGACCTACGAAAAACTCACGCTTGAACAGTTAGCAAATGGATGTACTTCAAATTTTGTTTTCATATCCATAAATACTTTTCTTTAGGGTGCCGGAGGTGGCCCCACTTTGATTTTGTTGTTATTTCATGCTGCATGGTAGGACGGCAGCGAGGTTCCTTCCAGGGCAGTTATCATGTGTCAGGACGTACTATGTTTATTTTGTGAATAATAAAGGTTTCTGTTTCTCCTACCTTCCTTCATATAAAATAACTAAATAAATAAATAAAAACCCCTTGTAAAAAAAAAAAAAAGTTGGTAGAGCACTTGCCCACGAAAGGCAAAGGTCCCGAGTTCGAGTCTCGGTCCAGCACACAGTTTTAATCTTTTTAATCTGCCAGGAAGTTTCATTCATTTCTTGTTCTTCTTAACCATCTGCTATTACATCACGACACTTTGGATTCTGTCACTATACATCGATAAGGAGTGCTAAGTTCCTCGACGTGGGCGGATCTAAGAAATCTCATGCACTTGGATTGGTCAGGACTCGGAAAGCTCTATTCATTCACGAGACGTTGAGTGTAGCGGTATACTTCTGATCGGTTGCAGATTACTTCGGTTGGTCAATGACAGTGTGATGAGTGTCTTTCATTCTATAATTTTACTCTAAGACAGCGAGAATTCTCTGTGACTCTCATACCCAGAGAGGCTGATCGTAAATTAAGCACTGTGCTCGAGGTGTCACAAATATGTAGAGCACTGTCTGGTATATTTTTGATGATTTATGTGGTCGAGAATTAACACGGAATGGATGTACTGAGCAGTCATCTATCTGCATCCGCAATCATGCTTGCAAAGTATAGATGGGGCGGTTTACTGAAATTGGGCAAACATGCTGTCATATCATTGGCTGGTGTTGAAATTACTGCAAAATTGATAAAATTGTTCACGCTCTCAACTGTGATGCTTATTATTATAGTACATCGGCCTTGCCTTTTCCACCCCAGCTCTGCATTGGCGCCCTGTTTGTTATCACATAATGATTGACTGACATCGCTTGTTTGAGTTGGAAGAGAGTTTTGGAGGCTGGGCTATACCTTCTGAGGTAGATAGCACCGAAACAGCCATTTCATACATGAGAGAAATATGAGGAATCAGTCGAAAGGGCACGCAGAGCCATCATCTATTTTCTCACTGTGACAGATGAGTCTAAATGTAGAGGTCTTTAATCACTTTCGGAAATCAGTTTGTAGACTCTAAACAACGCAAGCAAGCACTTCTGGTTTCCTTATGTTGTAACTGTCTTTTATTTACAATTAGCCAAAGTGTGACGTGGTATGGTACCCGCCGTAAGAACATGATTTACTCTGTGCGATGTCTAGTTTCCTGCGAAAGGCCGTGGATCAGAACTTCTTAATGTCGGTTTAGAGCCTGGCACAGGCCTCGAAGTCATGGCAGAAAAACGAAATGTTTGAAATTGTACAAAAGCGAGTTAGAAAACAGTGTTTCAAACAACTAAACAGGACCAGAGGGAGCATCTTTGGCGACTTAGTATAGTCTGTGGTATACGATCATTCGCCTAGGGCAGGGCCTCCCCAAGTGTGGTCCGCGGACCCCTTAGGGATCCGCCGGCTCTTTCTAGGGGGTCCGTGGCCACCTTTACCAAATCGTGTAAAATAATGAGTAAAATTGTTGAATAAAAATGTGAAAATCAAATTCATCACTATTTTCTTTTTTTCGTGTGAAAAACATGTGTAATTTTACTTCAGGTCGTATTCCCAAGCAGCCTTTGCTGTTCCTAAGTGAGAACGCATACACAGTTTAGTCTGGAGTATGTGGCTTCTCTGATCGACTGTTTTGCAACTATATGGGGGTCGTTTGTGCGCCGGCTCACGGCGCTAGATGCGCTGAAACCTTTTACGCATGCGCGGAGAGAGCTTTGTCGACCAGTCACGGCGCTCGCTGGTACGTATGCGGCCCCAGGCATCAATAAATGTTAAACTTGCTTTGTCAGTGCACTACCTATTTCATAAGTCGATTTTTGACCGGTTTATTACTTCTAACATGGATCGGTGGCTGAAGTCAGGAGCATTGAAGAAGTGTGCAGTTTCTCCATCGCCTTCACAACAAGGGAAGTTTCCAGTTGAAATGAATGAGGAGGGAGGACGACCAAAGGAAGAACAATCACAAGAAGCTCCACAGCCGGCTTTATTATGTGAAAACGCTGCAAGTACTCCATTGGTTGCAATATCCTGTGGAAGTGGAATAACCAAGAAGCGTAAGTACAACGAAAACTATTTAGAAATTGGCTTTATGGAGACAAAGGAGGGTAAGGCTCAGTGTGTAATTTGTGCTCGAGTCCTTCCGAACGGTTCAATGCTTCCAGTTGAATTGCGCCGTCATTTTGAAGGTACTCACCCGGATTTCCAGGCTAAAGACATCGATTTTTTCAAACGGAAGAGTGCTGAGCTAGCTGCTCCTCAGCATTGCATGAAAACTCATGCAAAAACAGTTAATGAAAATTCATTAGAAGCTTCTTTCTTGGTTAGTTATTGAGTGGCAAAAACAGGCAAAGCTCATACCTTTGCAGAAAATCTCATAAAGCCGTGTGTTAATGATATTGTTTCTTGCATGCTAGACGAAAGCTTGTATCTTCGGTGCCATTATCAAACAATACTGTCAAGAGACACATTGTTGACATGTCAAATGATGTGAAAGACACTCTTGTTTCTCGCATCCAACACAATTCACTTTCTCTGCAGATAGATGAATCCACTGATGTAGCAGGATTAGCGATTTTATTGGCTTTTGTCCGTTATGAATATTCTGGATGTTTTGAGGAGGACCTCTTATTGTACAGACCACTACCTGCCAACACAACACGTGCTGAAATATTCCGTCAATTGACGCTTTAGCTACGAAACAAATGCCTGTTTCGTTCAAGAAAGTTTTAGGCGAATCCATTCAAATCATTGACTACATAAAATCAAGGCCGTTGAAGTCAAAACTTTTCACAATACTGTGTGAAGATATGGGAGGCCTTCACCGTTCCCAGCTCCTCCACACAGAAGTGAGGTGGCTATCACGTAGGAATGCACTCTCTCGGTTGTAAAAATTAAGATTGGAAGTCTTAGCTTTCCTTTTGGAGCATAGCACCAAATTTGCAGACCTTATTAATGACGAAAATTGGCAGTGTATAGTTGCCTATTTGTGAGATATCTTCTCCAAAATGAACGAAATGAATATTTCACTCCAAGAGCAAAGTGAAACAACGGTCATTGCTATCGACAAAGTTCGAGTATTCAAGAGGAAAATCAATTTTTGGGCAGAGAGTGTCGAGGAGGGGAGATCGAGTGTCTTCCTCTTCTCAAGGAGTTTTTGAAAAACAAAACATTGGCGCTTGGGAAGAATTTGTTTCATCAAATCCTGGATCATCTCCGAAGCTTGATATCATTGTTGGAGCATTATTTCCCAACAGCTGAAGGTAAGAAGGTGCTGAAATACGAATGGGTGGTCAAGCCATTCACTGTGTCCAAAAATCCGAACATTCTATCATCAAATGAATATGAGTTGTTGATAGAAATTGCCACAGACCCTACCTTGTAATCAAGTTTTGACATTGATGGTTACTCACACTTTTGGATCTGTTCGGATAGCTAGAAATACTAGCCCCTTGTTGCGAAGGCAAAACGTGTACTTCTTACGTTTGCCACAACATACATGTGTGAATCTGGATTCTCGATCGATGCTGCCCACAAAACTAAGTACAGAAGCTGTCTAGATGCGGAACCAGACATCCGTCTCCAATGGTCAAGAATTGAACCCAACATTTCAAAATTGTGTCAGCAGAAGCACCCTCAACCATCACATTTGGATTCCATTATTATTGCTACAGACTCATCTATAGTAACGAAGAAAGCATTTTTCTTCGTAGATGCTCAGTGAACGTACCTGAACTATAACTCTGTAGGAATTTTGTTTCTGTCTTCTATCATTTACAAAATAATTATTAATTAAATTCTGTTGGCACTGATATTTTTGTTACGAAAATTAAAATGATCTCTAAAGCTAATTTCTTTTCATTATAATATATTCCGTCCTCTCAGTTAAAAATATGGCCTGCCTATACTTCAATTAAAATTACTTGCTATTACCCTGACACTATATTGTGGCAACTGGCTGCGAGCGTAAACAAATGAGGACTTTTCACGTGCCACCTCGTAAAAGGTAAACCTCCTCTGCCGGAATTATTTCCTTTGAGAAAAAAAGTCTTACATTCTGTGAAATGCTTTGTCTTCTTATGTAGAAATAAGAGAGTCTGTTTGTTTGTTTCCTAATTTGTTTACAGTCGACGCTGACTGCTACGATATAGTGTCCAAGTAGTAGTTGAAGTTGTCAGCTGTGGCTAAACTGTTGCCACGCCGCCTGCCAGTTGCCAGCTACGAACTGACAGTACACTTTGGCAACGCCACATGCTAGCTGCCGTCTATGGACTGACAGTTGCCTTCAGTAGATAAGCAAAGCGTAAAAATAACTAGACATTCCGAGTTCTTTACACTGTCAAGAAAATCGATTGTGGAACTGGGAAACGACACTTACATTAAGAAGCTTTCAGTTCCCATGGGTTTCGCTCTGAAATTTAAAGTTACTGTGCTCTTGACTGACTAGGGGTCCGACATGGATTTTCGACTGAAGGAGGGGTCCGCCAGCTGAAAAGGTTGGGAAGCCCTGGCCTGTGCTATAGGTGATCAAACTTTAAAGTGGCCTCTGCAGTGCCTTTATATTTAATAGGATCATGCCACACTGGCATCACTAGCAGCATCAGTTTAAGATGTAAATTCGGTAAGGGATGGGTATACCGTTAGGAACGCTTGGAGGACTTCATGCTGCACTATTCACTGGAGCATTGCGAAATCTCTTTCTCCGTGCTGGACTGCACTGCAGCTATGCGTCATTGCTCCAGCATCAGCGCCTAGGTGACTTCTGTATTTGATGAAGTTAGTTGAGTTTTTACAGTTCATAATTTTTCTCTGTTGGATGGGTGGAGAATAAAGATGACAGAATGTTGTGTTGATTGATTTGAATGGACGCGGATCTGCTTCGGATCGTAGTATCTGTATCTAGTTTCAGATATACCACATTGCCTGCATTTCCGCCAAATGGTCAAAGCACTCTCGTGTTGCACTAAATCAGGTCGTTCTCATTCTAAATGGGTTGCAGAAGGTAGTGGATGTGTCTTTCTCCGACTTCTGCTCAGTTCCAACTTAAATTGGTACGATCTCATGTCGAAAGCTGTGGAAATGGGATCAGTTGCAATATGCGTAGCGGGTGACTAAAACCACGTTGGAATTTTACTGTTGCAAATAGGTTTGGGAAAGGTGACTCGTTTTGAGGTGTGGGAGTACCCGAAACATGATCGAGTAGTGATTGTAATCATTATCAGCGCACACTCCGCTGTAGAGTGAAAATTTCATTCTAGAAATTAAAACAATTGTCAATAGGACCCAACGCAGGTATGTGCTTGAATGCGAAGACCCGATTAAAAATGAAAGACATCACTTCCAGCAGATAGTGTAACACTAGAGATCTGAGAAACTAGTGTGCATTTTCATACGACCTCAATCAGCACATCATCTACCAATACTGTTTGCGTTCCTTCTCAATCAGTCAGCGCCTATAACTCGGTGGATATATCATAGAACCTCTGATATGGTATCGAGTCACAAGACTTTACAAGTACTTTAGAAATATCTAGCTGGGGCGGTGTGAGGGAGTCGCAAAATGCGGCTTACATACTGCATTCCTTTTCAAAACCACTTTCTAAATTGAGTAATTTTATTATGACATTGCCGGCCGGAGTGGCCGTGCGGTTCTAGGCGCTACAGTCTGGAACCGAGCGACCGCTACGGCGACTGATGACCTCAGAAGTTAAGTCGCATAGAGCTCAGAGCCATTTGAACCATTTTTGATTACGACATTGCATCGTCGGCGACGTGATGTGGGACTGGAAAACGACACTTGCATTGAGAAGCTTTCAGTTCCCATGGGTTTCGCTTTGAAATTTAAAGTTACTGTGCTCCAGCGATCACCATCACGGTATTTGTCCGGATAGAAAAACCACCTCATTCAGAGGTAATGTCATACCTCGATTTGTAAAAGCAGGTATAGTTTTTAACTGTAGAACCATCACCGCTTGTGACAGCAAAGGGAAGAGTATGTGAAGTCATAAGAATGATACTGGTATTTCTATTTCCAGAGGCACAGGTGTCAACAAGGTGTACTTCCGATACTTCATTCATTGTCAAATGTCGTCCAATGGAGACTGCGATAGTAACATTTAGTTGTAAGTACAGGGATGAAGTATATATGTAACCGATTTCTTAGGGTGATTGATTCTATCTGTGCGTTTTTGGTCAGCAGAAACGGTGATCTGAGTGGGGGTGATTCACCTTTCCCTTTAACGGTAGGAGCTGTTAGGATGGGGAGGCCTGTTGGAGTGTAGGTTTGTAGATGAATTAAGGTGTTGTCCTCTGGACTACCGAAAAGCGAATTAATAGTATGTGTTGGATAGGTTTCGTGTTTGCGCCCCTAGATTCTGTGTTGTCAGCAGGTGACTGAGTGTGTCCTGTGGGGATCAAAGAACAGAGCGAGCTGTCGACGTGAGTGCAGCGAGCGCGCGGTGACATGCCGTTAGTATATGTTGGACAGCTTTCGTGATTGTGTGGGAATCTGAGAATGAATGTGGAGGTGCGTGTGCACTGGACCATTCTTCCCTGCCACGTAAATTGATTGGTTGACTGCTTCTGCACATTTTGCGCCTTTATTTAGTTGAGAGAAGATCGATTGTGCAGTGTGCATCTAGCATGTGGAAGACACGTTTGTCTGTTCTCTAGACATGAGAAACACCTTAGGTGACCTTGTAAATTGTAAGGATGATTTCAAATCTGTGACATCACCGAGATCTGTATTTGTGGGTATAAATATCATTTTTCGTCTGTTTTTTTCTAGTTAGTCAGTGGTCTAGAGCAAACTCCATCTAGCTAAAGTTTTGGGTTTGTATAGAAATGAAATTCAGTGTGTATCTTTGGAATTAGGTTGTGTTAGCGATCGGTAGGATACTGCATTTGATATGTTCTTGTAATCCTAGTGTCAGGAGATAGGTATAGTAACACGAGCAAGCAGGTAGTTCCCGACCAGAAACAATAAATCGTTCGTACCGAGGGGGGGAAACGAGCCAATCATTGCCCAACAGTTCTGATAGTGACTTCGATCCACTGATGGCTTTCTGATGTAAAGGAGATGATTTTGCATAATGGAGAATATGAATTATATGTTTACTACATCGACACGGTTCATAGTGATATATTGCTAGGTTGGAGAACGGTTTCACACTCGAATATTCAAGTTCCTGTCCTCAGTGGGATAGCAGTGTAATTGAGTAAGAGTCTTCCCATATATGACGATATATATATGGCTCTTTGAGAGGGTTACTTATCGGTGGAATATGGTGATCAATGTATAATAGTTTATTGCCACTGAATGTCATGTCTATAGAAAGAAATAAAAGCTGATGGTTCTTTCCTAGGACTGAGGAGCATTGCGACTTATAGCCGTTTTTCGGGTGCTGTAGAGACACAAAAGATAACTGCACTGTTTGTGTAAAATGTGTATATACTGTACTGTAAAGTTACTGTCGCTTACGTTGTGTAAAATATGTATATATTATATTGTAAAGTTGCTGTGGTTTATGCTGTGGCATGACTGTGGAGGATGACTGTGCGTCCTATCGTGAGGGACGTTTAGGTTCAGCACATTGATAACCACGAGGATATGAGAGAGATTTTATAGATGGAAAATTATGTGAGCTTTAGATACTGAGATTTGTTCCAGATGCATAGTCGTCAATAGGAGTCATTACCTGTACATCAATAGGTGTCAAACTGCAGCAGCAATCATAATATTTAATTGTAGTTACACTGGTAAATATGTTCCAGGCTCCCAATATTCTCGTAAGTCTTGTATGTATTTGATAATCTGTAGCCAACTTTGCGTATTTAACTGTCTATGCAATTTAGCGATCTGTGTGGAATAATTTTAACACTGAAAGTCTCGTGTGCAGAAAGAAAGAGATGGCGGATTGTGCTTTGATACCTGCGGCATAAGTAAGTCAGTGGGTAAATTCGATATGGGCCAATCATAATGCTTGATTCATTCACATGCTTTGTGCTGGGATATTGGAGCCTCTACATAGCGGTGGGAATGTTTGTGTGTGTTTAAAGCAATAATGTTAACACATGATGGACTGGGTACCACATTAGGTCCACGAGGAAGACTGCATTGGACATTATTCTGCACTATTTTTACAAACAGGTTCTGTTAGGCCAAGAATTTCCGAGCATACAAGCAGAGACATCAAGGAAGAGAGAGTTAACTATTTCTGGGACACTATACTATTTCCACGAGGTCTACTCGGTTATTATTCGAAATAGGCATGTGGTTTCAGTATAACATTGGGAATGCTGCTAGATGTGCTTGCGAGGGTATGTAGCTATGTGTGGCATTACGTCAGTCACACTGGGCAGTTAAGTATGTTTAGAAGCTTCCCTTATGTCATGCTAGGAACAATGTGCCCTGTGCTACTCAACGATAAAGACAAGTGCTGCCTGGAGGAGTCTAGCATATGGGTGCTGTGTGAGCGAGTCTTGGAGTTCCGTAATGTCAGTATAACACTGACTGCATACCTGAAAAAAGAGGCAGCTTTCACCTGCATCTGCTGCGGATCACAGTTGTGACAGTGCCCGAGCGCCAACCCTGGAGCGTCTGCAGCCCTGTCCGGTCGCGTCAGCAATGGTGTCTAAGTGAACACGTATTTAGAGAGGGATTTCTCAAATGTTAAATATGAAATTGATGTCACTGCCTCATGCTTGATTGCACCAGTGTAGAGTCTGACATCTGACAGCCGCATCACTTCGCTGTGGCTGCTGCTAACCTCCTGTGAGGTCCAGTGGATAGAGAGTGGTGGACCATGCTTTTGCACATAGATTATGCGTCTGTTGGATTGTTTTTCGATTGGGTCTGTAGGCTGTGCTAAGCATTATTTGGTCAGTTTACGATTTGATTTCGTGTCTGCACATCACTGTACTGCATTATTTAGGAGGGGTTTCCATGTTTGTGCTGAAATTATTTTGGTAAATTAGGAGTTGTTTGCATGTCTCAGGCACGTTATTTAGAAGTAGTTTACAGGTCTGCATTGTGTGTATTGTGACCCCAAGCACATTAGGGCGAGTGTTTTGTGTCATTGTGATAAATATACTCCATCCCTAAATAAAATGTTCCTAAATAAATATAGTACACTCCTTTTCACTGCCCCCAGCGGCCCAGCACAGGCTGAGTAATTATCATGGCATTTTGCCCCTCCAGACCACCATCTTGGATTACATCACAGGAGGGATGACAGTACTTTCTGGTGGCAGTACTGTGTACTATATCAGTTGGACTCTAGATTTCGTGGTGGTGAGGCTGCCTGCAAAATAAAGACTCATGTTCATCACAGGTAGAGTCCTTTTCCCACCAGCCCAGTGGAGGCTGAGTCCTTTTCCCACAAAATCCGAGGAGGAGGTGGCGGTCAGGTGACTTTGGTTAGTGGAGGTAGTCGTAGTGTCCTTTCTTTCGTGCCATTTTCTTAGGGTAGTGGAGGTAGCCCAATTGACCTATCTCCCTGCCATAATTCAAACTTGGTGTCAGTTCCTAGGTTGAGGTGGCAGTCGGATAACTTAGGTTAGTGGAGGTAGTCCAAGTGTCTTCCCTTTCACGCCATTTTCTTAGTCGAGATACGCAAATTGACCTTTCTTTACCTCCAAAATTCAATCTTGGCTCCAGTTCCTAGGAGGAGGCGGTGGTCAGGTGACTTATGTTAGTGGGGGTAGCCCAAGTGACCTATCTTCCCGCAATTTCCTTAGGATACTAGATGTTGCATTGTCCTGATGGAATTTAAGTTCCCACTAGGAGGGCGTGGCATGGGGGTGTGTCAGAGGGCATGTTACTTTCCCGCCATCTTGGATAACGGTACTTTGTGCCAGAACATAGGTTGCGATTGGGTGACGTCATGGCCGCCATCTTGGGGATGTGTCTGTGATGTCACAGGTCTAATGGTACATGCATCATCACGTGATATCACGGTCGCCATATTGGGGATGTGTCTGTGATGTCACAGGTCTAACGGTACTTGCGTCATCATGTGACGTCATTGCCGCCAATTCGGATAATGGTACTTTGTGCCAGAGCATAGGTTGTCCCAATACTGCCACAGACCTACTGAGCAATACAATGACAGTTGATATACAAAGTAAATTTGTAAATATTGCTCTACAGAATCAATTAATGATGGGAAATAATAATGGTCAATGGTAGAACTATGGTATATTCGAATTTGGTAGCTGATGTACAAGTCTTTGGGTCTAGTTTTATTTATTATACTACGTGAGTTGTAAGGTTGGGCACGTCGGTTACTTTCGAGTAAGTGAATTCGTTTTTGGGTCCATACAGACGTATTGTTCAACAATGATGTTACAATATACTTGTGGGAATTATATTTAATATCAGAGAATTATATTTCTCTCATTTTATTGGTATCGGTTTTCACGTGCAAGTTAAGGTACAGGGCGAATGTACGAGTATTTACATTTACATCTACATACATACTGCGAGAACCATCGTGTGGTGCACTACAGAGGGCACCCTGCACCACTACTAGTCGTTTCCTTTCCTGTTCCACGCGCAAACAGAGCGAGGGAGAAACGCCTGTCTATTGGCCTCCGAATGTGCTCCAATTTTCGTATTTTATCTTTGTGATGCTTATGCGAAATGTATATTGGCGACAGTAGAATCGTACTACAGTCATATTAAAATTGCATTCTCTAAATTTTCTCAATAGTGTTCCTGGAAAAGAACTTCGCCTTCTCTTCAAAAATTCCCATTTCAGTCTCGAAAGCATCTCGTTAACGCTTGCGTGTTATCAAACCAACTGGTAACAAATTTAACAGCCCGACTCTGAATTACTTCCATGTCTTTCTTTAATTCGAGGTGGCGTGAATCACAAACACTACAGCAGTACTGAAGAAAAGGTCGCGCTAGTCTCCTATATGCCGTATCCTTTATAGAAGAACAACACTTTCCCAAAATTCTCCCAATTAATCGATGTTATCATATCATACATAAGTTTAATTATATATATTTTAAGTTAGCTAGTGAACTTACCTTTATTCTTTTGGTTGAAAATCCCACACGAGGAACTAACCACTGATAGGTAACTCTCACGAGTTCGTTCACTGAAACATAATGGAATTAGGTCACCACTTGACTACACGGTCATTTCTACTTTTTAAATTTACTTTCGACGACGCCGATGTTTTGCTAAACAAAGAGGGGACCTTCGTTCTTAACATGACCAAGGAAATACTTCATCCATTGGATTATGTGTAATTAATTCCTTTCGTCTAAATCAGTTTCTTTTAATCTTAAAGGTACTCAACAAGGAAACTGAAAGCAGAAACTTTCTATTTCAAAGAAAATGTACGAGAAAACACCTGGGTAAAGAACTCACTTCAGTATGCCTCGGCGGACTGTCAAACCATTGCGTTTCGTAGACAGTGGTGGCTGCTTCTGTAGTGGGGCCGAGACATGAATGTGAATCGGGTTTATGCAGATTCCAGCTTATCTGTTAATGCCAGATGCACACGCGCTTTGCAACGGTTTAAATTCTGTTGCGAATATGTCAGCTTTTATTCAAAAAATTTTCCGCTCGGGGAACACACAAAAATATTTATTTTTCTTTCACATGTAGTGTTGTCACAGACTTTTTGTCTTTAGTTTTAAATTTTGTTTCACAGTGTCCGGTTGGCACGCTGATGACGTCGCTGATCGATTCAGAGAGAGATACACGAACATTAAGACCTGTTTTCATACAAACGTAGAACTTTTTTCACGCGGATAACAGTACTGACGTGTTAGGCAAACTAACAGTGAAATTTACATTAGATGGATTTTCTAATACACAGCGATATTTCAATGCGAATTTTCATGTTCTTCACGCCATCCGTATAAGAGCAGATTGTTGATAATTTACTGTTCGGTACCAAAAGTATAGAAAAAGCTTTCTTCAGGAAAATAGATCTACCGTATCAGAAACAGATTTGAAACTAAAGACGAAGTTCCTGAAAATCTACGTACGGATTAAAGCACTGTGTCGAAATGGAGCATGAACCGCAATAAACACGGAGAAGTAGGAACTTAGAAAATTTGAATTGTAGTGCTATCGAAAAGCGTTAAAAATTAAATTTGCGGTCAAAGAATGGAATGGAGAAGTACTAAAAAGAATATTAGAGGGAATATGTCCACGAAAGACCCTTACGAGTGGACGTAATAGGGAAATGGGATATTTTCTACGCAGTGTGGGAATAATTAACGATACGCTAAATGGAGCAAAGGAGTGGAAAATTGGTAGAGGGAGAGGAACACAAGAACATGCAAAGTAGAGGATGTGGGATGTCGTGATCACGTGGTGATGAAAACATTAGCACAAGATAGACAAGCGGAGGACAGCATCAAACCACTCGAGAGACCAATGTCTTAAAAAACATGTGCTGTCTGCGGCTGACGTACCGTCCAAGACTTGCTATGTCGACTCATTCCTCAGTGCTGCTTTGGGATGAAGTGTCTTTAATGTCTGGCGACCCTTAGCCGCTGCGTCTTCGTAGAGAGCAAAGTACACAACATGTGGTCTGAAGTGCCCATATTGTTGCGGGCACACCTTTCGATCATCAAAAATGTTCAAATGTGTGTGAAATCTTATGGGACTTAACTGCTAAGGCCATCAGTCCCTAAATTATCCTAAGGACAAACACACACACCCATGCCCGAGGGAGGACTCGAACCTTCGCCAGCACCATTTCGATCATCTGCCTTTTGATTTAGTACAGATGGAAAGCATACACGCCACGACCGAAGGGCTCATGTGTGAGTCCGCTCTGCGGGTGAACAAATCTTATTTTTAGTCTCTTCCTGATGTCTGGGAGACTGCGATCTTGTATTAAGTTCTTCGTACTGGCGTAAGTTTTAAGAATCCTGTTTGAATGCCTTACCTTAATCAACAGAGGGTGCTCCTTTTCCGAAGTTCAGTGGGCGTATTCTTAGTATTATTAAGAATACAACGTTTTCGGTACACAATAGTCGTCCATTTATCTCATTAGCATTACTTTTTGAACTCTTATAATGATGTTGGCTTCTCAAGCTGTAATCTGACTCCAAAATGTCGCACTATGTCCTACAACTGACGCTAAAATAGGGTGGTGATGTACTGTGATTGTTTATAAGGGAAACGGAATTGCCTATTTGCATGATGTGCTAAATTACGACGTTCATTCAGGAAAACCCCTGGATTTCTCAATACGTACAAAACTTGATATTTCAACACCAACTTTTGGAACTCAGAACTGCGTTTGTTTATGAAAAACTTGATTACAAAGTATTAGTGTTCAACAGTAATATTTACTAGATCGCTATGAACCGGATTACGGCGTCTTAGGCCATCATCAGATAACTTAATGGTACACAGAGAGCCCATACAACTTCAGCAAGAATTCATACTTGTACAAAGATTGCTGTACAAAGATATGTGACATTTTATGACTATATCGATAAAAACACAAGCATAATGTGATACCTTAAGAGACTCTGATGAGTCGGTCTCATACTACATTTTATTCAAATATTAAAACTACGTGAATGTACAAGCCAAAAATGTTCTATAAGTGAGTCATATGGACAAACTGGTAAGTGTGATGAACAGACCGAATGAAAGGAGTTGGAGTAAGTACTCTGTGGAGTACAATTAAAACAAGCTTATTATGTAATGGTGAGAGAAATAATAACTGGCTCACCCTTATTAAAGTAGCAGCCAGTTACTTTTTCTTCCACCATTAGCTAATAAGCTTGTTACAGTTGTTCCACATACACATTCCGTAGACTTATTTCTCCCCCTCACGTTATTCGTTCTGTTTGCAACAATCATCAGTTTGTGCATATAGCATAATGGAGTGTGCCATTACTCATTTGTAGAAAATTTTTGTCTTACACATTCACATAGGTTTAATATCTGAATAAGATGTAATATAAGATCCATTTCTTCAGAGTTTCTTTAGGTGTTACATTATGCTTATGTTTTTATCGATATAGTCGTACAATGTCACATATCTTTGTACAGCAATATTTGTACAGCTATGAATTGTCGCTGAGGTTGAGTGGACAATATGTTTAGTATTAAGTTATGTGGCGATGGACTATGAAGCCGAAAACAGGTTCATAGCGATCTAATAAATACTACTGTGGAACATTAATACTTTATATTAAAGTCACTGATATGTCTATGCTCCTCTAAGAGCCGACGGAGTATTACATGATGGTGATGAGGTCCCATACTCCGAGGAGCGTACGGTACGATGCGGGAGACCCGCACTGCCGACTAGGCAAGGTCGTAGCGGAGGTAGTTTCCCATTGCCTTCCTCTGACCGTAATGGGAATGAATGATGATGATGAAACCAACACAACAACACCGAGTCATCTCGAGGCATTGAAAATCCCTGACCCCGCCGGGAATCGAACCCGGGATCCCGTGCACAGGAAGCGAGAACGCTACCCCAAGACCAAGAGCTGCGGACGGAGTATTGCATAAATATTACATTTTTCTATCATTCTTCCCGAACCACCCTTATGAACAACAACGAACAATCTACAAACGCCACCGGTTCACTTACCTTACCGGTGTCATGAAATAGTAATAGTAGAAGCTTCAATGCCCAAATAATTATTGAACTCATAATTGGAACGTCAGCAATATTTTAACGTAGTGTAACGTAAAGCAATCAGTCCACATCACAATGTTTCCGGTATGATAACCGACTTCAGTCGTACACAGACCGTCTTAAACCCAATAATTTCTCCATTGTTGACACGTGCAGTCGATGTGCGGAACCGTTGTAAGAAGCACCTACAGTCAACTCTTCAGCTGATATCTGGTGCTTCTTGCACTTACAAAGGTTCCACGCAAAGACTCCACACTTTACCAGTCGAGACAATACCGGTCTGAAGGTGGCCTATGTACGTCTGAAAGCAGTTACCGTACCATAGAAATAAACGGTATTTGCCACTGTTTGTTGTTAGGTCCCAAAACTCTAGACCACAAACTGATTCCTGTGGATAGTCGTTTTATATGGTCTTCGTTATTTTCCTTTCTGACATATTAAAGACGCTTGTCGCCAGTGACAGTTATCTCTCAGGCAATCCCACAACACCTGTGGAGACTAAAACTGCACTAGGCGACAAAAGAAAGACATATAACTTAGGTCATCGAAAGCAGCAGTAATATCTATCATCATCGCTGGAGCGTACGTAGAAGGAGAGTCCAACCCAATGTAATGTAATAAAATAAAAATGGTTGTGACTCTTTTTCTTTACTATCAGTATAATGTAATAGAATGAATATGAGCCCTGACTTATATAAAAAAAGAAACACAAATTAATGCAATGGTTCAGCATAAAAGAGAAATAACTAATGTAGGGATATTATTAACAGTGTAATATGTTGTTTAATTTAGCCCGACGCGTATAAGCACTCAGTAAACTAGCTCAGTCCTCAGGGGGTTACGGAATTGTAAATACTCATTTATTTAACTATTGAAAAACCACAGATATTCCTCAATATATGCCTAGTCGACGTCAAGATAAAAGTCGGACAAATCCTGCAAATTTTTCTTAACTTCAGATACTTCCGACTCTACCTTTTCTATTTCTTTGTTAACGTGTTGTAATATACGTTGATCCCTGTCATCTAGAGCACGATTAAGTTTCTGTATTAACGCTTGTTCACGTTTCACTAACGTCTCGTCCACTTTGGCGATTATGTTAGTCTCAATCTTTCCAAAAAACGCAGTCTGTCGTTGGACATCCTCCTCGTTCTCTATTTTTCTCTTCTGTTCCATTATTTATTGCTCTTTTTTCTCTTCTGTTCCATTATTTCCAATCTCTGGAACAGCACTGCAAGCATATCGCTTGGATTCACTAGCTCTACCTGCGTTCGTTAACTTTCGTCTGTTCTCTCGCAGCTGATTTCGCGCGCGGGTGCGACCGTCTCTTGTCCCCCCCCGCCCCCCCCCCCCCCGGTTGTAAATTCGGTTGACAAATATCAGTCTACGATCCTGCATTGTCGGGTGGGATCGTGGTTTGTTCAGCCTCAGTAACTACATTTCCTCCTACCAACGATCCCGGAATATTCTCAAGCTGTTCGTCGCGCTCGTAATTTTCTACGTCTACACGGTTACGCCTAGTGTTTGGTCTAAGTATGTTGCTAGCTAATGTCAATCCCGTCACACAAAAATCAGACACAAGCTAAACAGCACTTCCTATACTAATAGTCACAATCGAAATACTAGAAGGCCACTATGTTGAAAGTTTGTTATTAATTGCATGCTGCCAGGTGGTACAAACTAACTTCAATTAGAAACCTGGTCGCGTGCATTAGATTCCTTACCTAACAGTCTCTTTTGGATGAAGTGAACAGCATGGGTCTGCGATCACTCATTCAGTTTCTCTGTCAGCCTGTCGTCGTTCCCGTGCCTATGATGCCTGGAACGGAAACGTTTTGTTCATTAGTTACAATTCACTATTTGCTTTTATACATACATTTAAACAATGACATCAATTAAATTCGATCAAAGGATTCTAGTTTCAGTTTCGACCCCACGAGTAAGTATTCAGTGCACTCAGCTGTTGGTGTATGTGCACCGCACTGTTTGCACGCAAAACATAAGTTCTGTGGTGATAATGATTATCTCTGAACATTGTTACACATGCTGCAGAACACTTACTACCGGCGCCAGTGTAATGTAGTAAAATAAAAATATTTGTGAGTCTATTTCTTTACTATCAGTGTAATGTAATAGAATGAATATGAGCCGTGACTTATATAAAAAAGAAACACACATTAATGCAATGGCTCAGCACTCAGTAAACTAGCTCAGTTCTCAGGGGTTACGCAATTGTAAATACTCATTCGTTTAACTATTAAAACACCACAGATATTCCTCAATATTTGCCTAGTCGACGTCACGTTAAAAGTCGTGTGATTATAGCAGCAGAGAATATTTCACCTGTCCGTTCACTGTACAACAATAAATTCTGTAACTCAACATCTTGGTTTCATCTCCATTCCCAGTATAAGATAACAAGCGTAGCTTTTGCAGATAAAAATCTCATACCAGAACTGGAATCCTGTGAGCAGGCCTTCCTGCCTGGAATGTTAGCTCGCAGCTTTGAGAAAATCTGAAAAAGAATTTTATTAAATTATTTGCAGTGACCGCCAGGGTCGAAGAATCTTAAAGAAAGGTGCAGTTTTCTAAAAATGGTTCAAATGGCTCTGAGCACTATGGGACTCAACATCTTAGGTCATAAGTCCCCTAGAACTTTGAACTACTTAAACCTAACTAACCTAAGGACATCACACACACCCATGCCCGAGGCAGGATTCGAACCTGCGACCGTAGCAGTCTCGCGGTTCCGGACTGCAGCGCCAGAACCGCACGGCCACCGCGGCCGGCGTAGTTTTCTAACCGGCGGCACGTCTCTAGGATGAGCTAAAAGAAAGTTCTTAATTATTTTTTACTATGGCGCCAAACAATGAAGAATTTCTGTTAAGGCCCATGTCTAATCTAGACAAGAAAGGTTTAGGATTACCAAACGATTTCAACACGGACACAACTTTTATGTCACAAACAAATCTATTTTCAGTTCTGTTAGTAACTTACATTGGCTGATACAGCAAGATGAACCTTCGTTAAACGCTCCTTACGGTTCGCGTCCAGATCGTAAGCCAAAAAGAAGAACAGTAATGGCAAATGAGGTCAGAATTCAAACACATCTCAGTTCCATGGAATAGGCATACATTGTAGCATAATATATTGTTTCTTGGTAAAACTCTCAAGTTACTCATACAATACTTATCGTAAAACATGTAATCTATACATTTCACATTTATGTCCACCCAGGAGAAACAGTACACCTAGCGAAATCGCCTTATTAATTGCAAGTGCAGTTGAACTGTCTCTTCTAAATCCGTACTGCTGAAGGCTTATCTGGTGTAGCAGACACTATCTTGTATTCTTTCGCCGAATAATATCTCACCGAGAACGTTCAGGATAATGCCTATATGACTTTTGTATCATTAGATTATTTTTTTTTTGTGTTGGCTAGTATCTCCACGTCATCATTCTTCCACTTCTCTCATTGTACGGTTCACACACGTAGGTATCTATCTGGTCGCTAAAGGCTTTTCTTAATACTGTAATAGATTAGCACGGTCACTGCCTTGACGTCTGGAACACTAAAGACAGTAAGTAAGGAAACCAGTGTTGCGGCTTTCATTGATGCGACAGTAGAATGAGGCGCTCTAACAGTGCTACATCCAGCGACAACACTTTCGAGTGACACCACGTCGTCTTTTCACGTGAGTATCGACGACACCACCTACAACACCAGGATGCACGTATCCCAGTCTTCCGAGATGAACGATAACTGCTAAGTTGTATTCGTCACCAAAATTTCGGCCCAGGACCTGGGACGATAATATGGGTTACTATTGGGTATACGATGCATTGAGTGCGCAACAAAATCATATCTGGTTCTTTTAGCCGAAGACGTAGACGGCATCCACTACATTTCTGACTGTAGTCATCCTTTCCGAAATCTCCGCGACGTCACCCTTCAACAACGTGACACAAGACAGCATGTTATCCGCCCTTTTCTACCTGACTGCCGTACCCGTAGCTGTATAACTGTTGCCCAGGCTAGCAGGTTCTCTAAATATCCCCCTCATAGAAGAAAAGAAAACATTTGGCCAGCAGTTGCTGAAAGACTGACACCCAAGAACGCGCCAGTCACTAAGCTTGATAAACTTTTGTATAGAAGCTGAGTTTTTGACGTATCCATACCGACCATCCGAATCCAGTTCGACTTCAAGCCAAGCTGGATTAGAAACATTAGTGGTTATCTGAAGTGGCAGCTCAGTGTATTAAATTTTGCATCTTATTTATTCATAAATGGTTCAAATGGCTCTGAGCACTATGGGACTTAACATCTATGGCCATCAGTCCCATAGAACTTAGAACTACTTAAACCTAACTAACCTAAGGACATCACACAACACCCAGTCATCACGAGGCAGAGAAAATCCCTGACCTCGCCGGGAATCGAACCCGGGAACCCGGGCGTGGGAAGCGAGAACGCTACCGCATTATTCATAAATCACCAACATCTGTAATGATGTACTCTTACTTATATACTGCTTAAGCACAATAAATAATATTGCGTTACTTGCTATACTTCCTGGTGTTGCAATATGCATAAACGGCTGCTGGATAATGAAGGACTCTCCACGAATCTGTTCGCGAGTGGACGTGTTGCGTACAGGAAAGTCACAACGCCCGAATGTAGTAGACTGTTGTGTTATACAGAGAATGGCAGAACTGTCAGCATGAACAAATGGGAAGCATTGTATGTTAGTATGCCTCTTCCGTCATTGATAGTCGATCAATGGAACTACCCACTACTGAATAGAGAGTAATGCGCTAGAGGACGGATTCAGGAGACGAGAGGGGAGGGAAATGAGTGTGGTACATCAAATATTCTCCGCTACACATGGAAAGCTGTTTGATGGATTACCGATGTAGGAAATAACCTATTCAATAAACTAACAAACGTAATTATTATTCAGTGCATTGTAGTTCAAATGTCACATGGCACTATTTACTTCCCTGCCTACAGGCACAACGGACACACTCACCCCAAGCATGCTTCACGCTAATACCGCTTAACACCATCTCTAGTCTTGACGGTAGACTCATTTCCATAACTTTCTTCAGATATGCCATATCCATCGAGGATCCCTCGTTAATGATAAGATCCATAGACCTACCAAAATGTGGGGATTGCTATGTTTGACCTGCTGTTCGTAACAGCAGCACACATTTTCTATGAAAAAAGGATTTGTGGATTTATTGTAGCGAGACTGTCTAATGTGCCATAAGTTGCCCGAATATTTCCGAAAAACCAACATAATGTGTATACAGCCCAGTAAATTCGTTTGTCGTCGTTTCGGAAACGGGTTGTTCGCGGTATACTCATCATGTAGATGTAGAAGAAAGGTCAATGGTCACCGAGAATGTTGAAATAAATCCTGGCAACCTGAGTGACGGAGCCAAAGCTATTATAGAAAATATTCCCAAAATATATGAAAGAAACACTTCCACAGCGTCAGCCTCAACTGTACAAGATTGTGCAGCTTAGACGCCGCATTGGGCTCCCGGAAAACTCATCACATTCATCATTTGAAACGAGGCAAAATAGCGACTTCTCACAAAACATTTGGCCGGCCGTGGTGGCCAAGTGGTTAAAGGCGCTACAGTCTGGAACCGCGCGACCGCTACGGTCGCAGGTTCGAATCCCGCCTCGGGCATGGAGGTGTGTGATGTCCTTAGGTTGGTTAGGTTTAAGTAGTTCTAAGTTCTAGGGCACTGATGACCTTAGAAGTTAAGTCCCATAGTGCTCAGAGCCAAGCCCACAAAACATTACTCGTCTCCTTTTCACTGGCCGACTGAAGACGTGCTGGCCTCTGTTGCTGATCTGAGCAACGGCTTTCCTCGAGGTAAGAGATTCCAGATGTCTACTGCCTGCAGTTCTCTTGTCAGTTTTTCCCTCAGGAATTGAATGATATGGACGTTCTTTCACTGAACGCAGTCCGTCGTGTTTCAAAGCGTCACTGACAAGACGAGACCCTGGAGTCTTGTCCTGACGGTTAGTAGCTTTACACGATCAATGCTTTTGAACCAAGTTACGTGGCTACAAACAGTATGTGGGCGAGCGTTATGCTGTTGGGAAACACACCCTGGAATGCTGTTAGTGAATGGCAACATAGCAGATCGAATACCAGACTGAGTTACAATGCAGTCAGGGAACGTGGGATAGCCCCGAGAGTGCTCCTCGTGTCATACGAAGTCGCGCCCCATACCAAAGCTCCAGGTATACGCCTAGTGTGTCTAGCACACAGACAGGTTGGTTGCCGACCCTCAACTGCCCTCCTTCTAAACAAAACATGGCCATCACTGGCACCGAGGCAGAAAACACAATAGACCTCCACCCCAACCTTCCATGAACTCTCGCAACTGACGGTGGTTTGGGGTCAGTGGAATCCACGCTACAGGGAGTCTGGCTCGGAGCTCTCCTTGAAGTAACCGACTTGTAGCAGTTCGTTGTGTGACTGTCGTGCTAACTGCTGCTCAAATTTCTGCCGTAGAAGCAGTACGATACTCCAGAGCCATACACCGAACACGATGATCTTCCCTCTCGGTAGTGTCACGTGGCCGTCCGGACCTCTTGAGACCGTACATTCTCGCGACCGTCCTGCCTCAGTCACATTCCTACCAAGTCTTTCTGCAGTATTGCAGAAGGAACATGCAGTTTTCGTAGCCCCATTGCACGACGTCGAACTCAGTGATGTGTTGATAATGGCTTCTTTGTCATCTTAAAAGACATCAAATCACCACGTCAAATCTTAGAGGTAACTAACACTCACGACCGTTACAACATGTATCTAAAGCAATCCTGATTTGCATACTCACAGTGCCACTACTAGTGCCACTCTTACGCGACTAGTGCGAACTTTTAACACGTCTACCAATTTTCGTTAATGTCACACAACTCCTTTTCAATGTTCTGATTTTTATACCGTCAGTGTATTTTGGCCGATGAGCGTGAATTACAGAGGTAGTGAAAATTTCAAAACAACAATAGAAAACACAGGATGTCTCGTCTCACGAGTAACTGCGTATGAGACATCCAAAAAGTTTCGAGACTGATTTTATTCTTCGTCCGTAAGCGACGTCAGCGCAGTAACTACAGTTACAACTTGAACTAACAACTGTAAACAACGGATTTGCAAAGTTCCAAATAATTTCGACTGATGGCAGAGCCGCAGTGAAGCAATAAAGTGGTGTCTGCGGAAAATACTCGTAAGCAGCCCATTTGGTAACAGCAAGTGTCGTCACCCATTTCTTGTAACGTCTTCCACAAACGGCATTTTGATGGCTGACTACGGCTCTACCGTCATTCGAGAACGGTCTACGAGTATGTGCCAGTTGAGCGCTAAGCGCCACGTGCCGCTGGGTCAGAACGGGCTGACGTACGAGTGGAGGGAGGGGCTTGATTAGCGAGCCCGTCACGATGTGAGCGCAGCTGCGCCAGCGATTAATTAATTCCATTAACCTGGTGTCGAATTGCTGCCGCTCGCTGACGTGTGGCGAGGGCACGTGTTTTGGCTTGGCTGCTCAACCGCAACGTACGTAGACCGCCAAGCTCGTTGCGCCGCCACAGATTGCTGAGTACTGGAAAAAGAGTCGTTTTTCATTTAATTTTTGATATTTAGATCAATAAGACACTAAGCTAAAGCTATTCGAACGTTTGAATTAGGACGTCACAATCATCGCCTCACATTTGACGCGAATTAAAGAGAAACTGCTTATGTAAAGTGAAACGTCCCCTTAGAAACATTTATGAATTACTGTGCTGGTAAACCTCTACGTTATTTGATTTTCAAACAGTTGAGCATAACTGAACGTACTCAGACTTTTCTCTCCTTACTTATTCTGATCATCGCTAAACTGACACACAATATTCTTAGCGCAACGCAGTCTGACTTTCAATAATCCCTACAAAAGAATGGCCGTGACTAACAATATCCTACACCTTTCATGAATCACTTACCTCACAAAAATCTTCGTTACTCGAACTACTACAATATAGCGAGCGCCAATACTGCCAGCTACATAAAGGATTCTAACTACTGAAGGCACTAACTACTGATAGGCATAGTTGGCAAACGAAAGATTTTGTTAGAGAACAAACAGTGTATTTATCTTAACAGTGTTCAAAAGTCATAATATATATATCAGTTCATGACATACAGACTTACAAATTTCGTTTTTCTGACGGACACACGTCCAGATCATCCGCTCTCAAAACTCTGCCATCTCTCTTCCCACATCCACCACCGCTGGCGGTTCACCTCCAACTCCGCAACGCTAAGCGCAGTTCACATCCAACTGCCCAACACTACAAATAGCAAATATTCCAACAATGCCAACCAGACACAGACTGCACAGAGCACAGCCAGTGATTTTCGTACAGAGTGCTACGTGACGTTACCAAAATAAAAGCCTAAACAGCCTACTTACGAAAGTAATACATAATTAAGAAAATCGGCTAAAATAAGCAACAAATGATAACCCATCATTCAGTAAAACGAAGTGAGAATGCATACATATCTTAATCCGTGCACTGACACAAACATTAATACAGTAGAATCACCTACATCTACATCTACATCTACATCCATACTCCGCAAGCCACCTGACGGTGTGTGGCGGAGGATACCTTGAGTACCTCTATCGGTTCTCCCTTCTATTCCAGTCTCGTATTGTTCGTGAATAGAAGGATGGTCGGTATGCCTCTGTGTGGGCTCTAATCTCTCTGATTTTATCCTCGTGGTCACTTCGCGAGATATACGTAGGAGGGTGCAATATACTGCTTGACTCTTCGGTGAAGGTATGTTCTCGAAACTTTGACAAAAGCCCGTACCGAGCTACTGAGCGTCTCTTCTGCAGAGTCTTCCACTGGAGTTTATCATCTCCGTAACGCTTTCGCGATTACTAAATGATCCTGTAACGAAGCGCGCTGCTCTCCGTTGGATCTTCTCTATTCAAGCAGAGATGTTAACACCAGAGGTGCTGTAGGATGTTTCAGATATTTATTAAAACACTCCTGGTTATTATACCGAGGTTGGATGAATTACTTGTTGAAACCTAACGTTCTTTCTCCGTCTGTGAAGGACATCTCAGTAACGAGGCCGTGTGTACATGAGACTTTCGAAAAAGCTGCAATTCTGCTTGAAGATATTCGCCGCATATGGGGCGAGGCGTTGGCTTTCAACAAGAAATCCTTACGGCCAGTGCACAAAAGTCTTAAATATTGTAATAAGTTTGACATTTCTAATCGTAAACGTTTGGAGTTTACAAGATTCAGATTGTCCTGGTTCAAATTTTAGCTGACATTTAGGGGGCTCAGAACAAGGAATATCCTTAGTCTCTCTAACAAAATTATTTTCACGTAGGCCACATACTCGCAGCCCAATTTTACTTCATTATTGCAATATCGGATCGCTTTGTTTTATATGAGAGACTGATGACTGTGCTAGTACTGCTTTCACTCTCGCAAAAGGAAATCGAAACTCCTAATAAAGAGACTGCCACGACTAAAAAATTGCAAGAAGCAGGAATAGGTAGAGTTGAAATGAGATGCCGCGTACAGCAAAAGTAAAGGAACTTTTAAGAAAGTATTAGCAGCTGTATGAAAATAAAGAGCTCAGATGCACGCAAGTACTAAGCAAAGAAGGGGGAGGTGGGAGGTGAACGTTGGAACGAATGTATTGAAGGACTGTTAGAGACACGATACCATAAGAAAAAGGACATGAGACTGGAAGATATAAGTCGAAACAAGCCAAGTCGAATAAACGGCATTACAGCAGAATTACTGAGGTCGCTGGGAGAATATTCCACTACATACCTAGCCCATCTGTTGCTCAAGATGCATAAGACAGGCGAAATAACTTCAGATTTCAAGAGAAACGTAGTAGTTCCCATTTCGTGGAAGACACCTGCTGACGGGTTTGAATGTAACAGAACAACAGATTTATAAGCCAGGGTACCCTCCATCATCTCCGATCTTCGCCTTAACTTATGAGTTGTGTGGCAATGCGTTACCTTCATACAAAGTACGTTTTTTATTTACCTGTACAATGGGGAAACAAGACTGCATTTATTACCTAGCAGCCGTTTGTCTATGAATATTAGCGAAATGTTTTGTGTTTTCCGAACCCTAACTGTGTTCTTACGCTCTGACAGTTTTCAAAAATGGCTCTGAGCACTATGGGACTCAACATCGGAGGTCATCAGTCCCCTAGAACTTACAACTACTTAAACCTAACTAACCTAAGGACATCACACACATCCATGCCCGAGGCAGGATTCGAACCTGCGACCATAGCGATCACGCGGTTCCAAACTGAAGCGCATAGAACCGCACGGCCACACCGGCTGGCGACAGTTTTCACCAAAAGGAGATTTCATGAGTGACAGTGTGGGAACTGTGGATTATAGATATATTTTAGCGTTCCAGTGAAACACAAGACGCAGCTTCTGCGGAACCTTACGGAAATCGACAGGGAAGGTCTTAAAATGTCGTCGGAACGAATGCGGACTTGTATGAAATGAGATTGCTCCTATTTTAATTGCGGTCACCATCGAATAAACTTACTTTTAAGTGCAAAAACTTTGTAATAGGTGTCTCGTTTTTTTCTGTTACCTTCGTACTCAACACATTTCCTCTGAGGGCAAAAACTAGTCTATAACAGACTCTTTGTCTACAAGTTTATTGCCTGATACAAAGTAAGGACACACACAATACAAGGTGGAAGCAGACGTGCAGGATACGTCTCGATAAGTAGCTCTTTACTGGCTTTTTGCAGATGCCTTCACCCGCGTATGTACACTCCTGGAATTTGAAATAAGAACACCGTGAATTCATTGTCCCAGGAAGGGGAAACTTTATTGACACATTCCTGGGGTCAGATACATCACATGATCACACTGACAGAACCACAGGCACATAGACACAGGCAACAGAGCATGCACAATGTCGGCACTAGTACAGTGTATATCCACCTTTCGCAGCAATGCAGGCTGCTATTCTCCCATGGAGACGATCGTAGAGATGCTGGATGTAGTCCTGTGGAACGGCTTGCCATGCCATTTCCACCTGGCGCCTCAGTTGGACCAGCGTTCGTGCTGGACGTGCAGACCGCGTGAGACGACGCTTCATCCAGTCCCAAACATGCTCAATGGGGGACAGATCCGGAGATCTTGCTGGCCAGGGTAGTTGACTTACACCTTCTAGAGCACGTTGGGTGGCACGGGATACAAGCGGACGTGCATTGTCCTGTTGCAACAGCAAGTTCCCTTGCCGGTCTAGGAATGGTAGAACGATGGGTTCGATGACGGTTTGGATGTACCATGCACTATTCAGTGTCCCCTCGACGATCACCAATGGTGTACGGCAAGTGTAGGAGATCGCTCCCCACACCATGATGCCGGGTGTTGGCCCTGTGTGCCTCGGTCGTATGCAGTCCTGATTGTGGCGCTCACCTGCACGGCGCCAAACACGCATACGACCATCATTGGCACCAAGGCAGAAGCGACTCTCATCGCTGAAGACGACACGTCTCCATTCGTCCCTCCATTCACGCCTGTCGCGACACCACTGGAGGCGGGCTGCACGATGTTGGGGCGTGAGCGGAAGACGGCCTAACGGTATGCGGGACCGTAGCCCAGCTTCATGGAGACGGTTGCGAATGGTCCTCGCCGATACCCCAGGAGCAACAGTGTCCCTAATTTGCTGGGAAGTGGCGGTGCGGTCCCCTACGGCACTGCGTAGGATCCTACGGTCTTGGCGTGCATCCGTGCGTCGCTGCGGTCCGGTCCCAGGTCGACGGGCACGTGCACCTTCCGCCGACCACTGGCGACAACATCGATGTACTGTGGAGACCTCACGCCCCACGTGTTGAGCAATTCGGCGGTACGTCCACCTGGCCTCCCGCATGCCCACTATACGCCCTCGCTCAAAGTCCGTCAACTGCACATACGGTTCACGTCCACGCTGTCGCGACATGCTACCAGTGTTAAAGACTGCGATGGAGCTCCGTATGCCACGGCAAACTGGCTGACACTGACGGCGGCGGTGCACAAATGCTGCGTAGCTAGCGCCATTCGACGGCCAACACCGCGGTTCCTGGTGTGTCCGCTGTGCCGTGCGTGTGATCATTGCTTGTACAGCCCTCTCGCAGTGTCCGGAGCAAGTATGGTGGGTCTGACACACCGGTGTCAGTGTGTTCTTTTTTCCATTTCCAGGAGTGTATGTCACATAGACGCTAAAAGGAGCACCTCGCCAGGCTGTAAAGGCCCAAGGAATGCCTGTCGGCTGCTGCACTGCCTTCTATCTTTCAAGGTCACGCGAATGCGATATGCAGAGGCATGTGGTCAGCACACCGCTCTCCCAGCCGTTTTGTAGCCTTTCAAACAATGAAGCTGCTACTACTTCATGAAGTAGCACCTCAATAGACATCACGAGGCTGAGTACATCCCATACCAGGGCTTTTACCAAGTAAAAGTGCACTGGCATCTAATGTTAAAACAACAAAGAGAAATTTTGCAGGTTGTGTTTATTTCGCCACGAAACAATATAATCAGGTGATAGTGAAGTAGAAACAATGTAAAGAATACAGAACGTAAACAACTACAGCATGCATAACTGTAAACCAAAATGTTCTTAGTTTTCCTTCAACTGAAGGGTTTTGCACACACATTGCGATAATTGGTTAATGCGCTCAGTATGGAGTGTGACCTCCCCAGTTGAGGCAATAACGCCCATTCTCCTTGCAGCGCTGCTCGCAAGTCTTGGATAGTGATTGGTGGATGCTGATGTGATGCAATCCGTCTCTCTAGTACATCCCAGGCATGCTCTTTGGGATTCAAATCGGGAGAACGAGCAGGCCACGCCATGCATGCAGTATCTTCCTTTTCCTAGAATACATCAACAACACGAGCTCAATGAGATCGAGCACTATCGTCCAGCAATACGAAGTCTCGACCCACAGCACATCGCAAGAACCGCACATGAGGTTCCAAGATCTCGTCACGATACCTGACAGCAGTTAAACCTTGCCGATTAATCAGTACAATTTCGTGAAAAGGTAATTGAGTGGTCAACATAAACCCTGCCCATGCCATTAGGGATCGTCCTCACATCAGTCTTCTTCCTCAGAGGTTGGTCCCCAAAATCATGTTCCACGTTCCATCCAGGTGCGAATCCCCCCAGTAGCAATGTCCAGATCAAATCGGACTCATCTCCGAAAAGAACATTGGATACTGTTCGACTGTCCAGGTGGCATGTTGATGGTTTCACTTTGGACGTTCCCTTCTGTGAAGACGAGTCAGAGGTACACATACAGCAGAACTCTCCCAATAAAGACCACTGTGCCAAGGCCTTCGGCACAACGTTTGTCTCCTTATAACGCTTCCAGTGGATGCTGCGGGGTCAGATGCCGGTTGCTGTGCAATGCTAAGGGTGTCTTATGGCCGAATAACGGTCCTCTCTTTCTGATGCCACACTATGTCTGCCATCCACTGGTCTTCGGTATACAGTTTCGTTCTCTGTCGCCTACCCCTAGAAACAACACAACGATTCACATTAAGCCATGGACTCACATCAGTTTTCAACTGTTCTGCTTCTATTCTTCCCACGGCCCTCCACGACAGAGAGCCTGGTAGGTGTCTTCTATCTGTCATACTGCACCATCTGTGACTGTAACACAGCGATTTTGGATGTGGGGATACCTGGCAAAACTATCCTGTTTGATAGGTGTCCTGACGTCATTGTTGGCTTGGTTGTCCTTTGACCGGAGTGCCATCTTCCGTGCAGGGCACGATCGTACGGACATTTGTTGACATTTTGTATGATTATACCGTGAGTTAGAAACAGGACTGGGGAATAGTGTTTTGTTGGTTTCATTTTAGATAACAGTGTAAATTTTGGTGAGTACTATGAATCGAACATGGGTCCCCCGCTTGACAGCCGTCTACACTGACTACCCAACTAAGGAGGCAGACTACGTACAAACTTCGTGACAAAAAAGTGAGGCATCCAGAAGACATGGTCGGATGTCACTGTAGTTTCTTACACGCACGCGTCATCGGAGGTTATGTAAATGAAGAGTTGCAGTTCTCTGTGACAGGTAGAACCACCACCAGAGTCTATTAGCGTTTCTGTGTTTGGTGTTGTTAACAGGATCAGTAGAGTAGCAGTAAACCTCCGATTCCTTAAACAGTCGAACTCCCAAGTATAAATCAGCTTCAAACTACTTTTTACTTCGCAAATGAGTCAATGTGTTACTTACTTGATGTTAAGCATGTAAGCAAGAAGAAATTTAGAAAACGTTTGAAATCATCCTTGATGTTTATTGATAGTAGCTTAATGCTTTCATTGCGAAACACTCGACGAATAAAGTCAGGGTAATTTGGGCTCCATCTTATGAAAAAGAAAGTTTTTCAGTGATCCCGGTGCAAATGACGTCATATATCCTTAACTATGTGTTGTAAACTGACATAATTTTGCTTGAAAATTCAGTGATAATTGCAGATGATGTCTGCAATGTGTTTTTTGTTTTGTTTCGAACGTGATACGTGATGATAAAGTTTGGCTGCATAAATGTAGGGAGAAACTCATTTTGTGGGGGGCGTCAGTGAGAAGACTTTTCGGGAAGGTTTAAAATTATTATCTAAGTATGTTGGAAGTCTCTAAATCCCCTCATTTTCAAAAAATGCATAAGTGTATTCCGGCCATTTGCTCATCGAGACTTAGCATGCCTCAAGACATATACAAAGATTGTAACCCTAATGAGTCACTGTGTTCAATACGTAGCATAAGATTATGCCTCTTAAAGAGTAGATAACAATAACGTTCTAAATTTGTAAATTCGGTCAATCACCACGGGGGTAATCGGAAAGTCAGGTCCAATCAGGAGCGAAATGAACACCACAGTGAAAATCCTATAAAGTTTTGCATAGATGTGTTAGTAGCTCTAGTATACTTGTCGATCGGGTCACGCCGCTCTTTTCAGTTCTGAGCGCACGGAGTACACGTGAAGATGCCTTGAAAATAGTGACTCCCTCCAAGTACGAGGACCTGGATGAAAATTTCGCCTGTTGTCATGCGGCCCACGTAACATACGTGTCACACGTTTCCTTCTTCACTACAATTCTCGGCCGCACTCTGCAGTGGCAATGAAAATGCTCCTGCACCGATTTCGATGGGAAATCTTTGATCACCCGCAGTACATCCCATAATTGTCTCCCCCTGAGTTTAATCTCTGCTCACATGAACCACTGGCTATGAAGACAATATTTTGGTACATACAGTATGCTGTAGAGCAGCGTAGAGAATTGTCAGAAAGCACAGGCGCTGCCTTCTATGACGGGCGTGCTGGAAAGTTGTTACAATGCTACGAGAAATGTCTAACAAGGGGAGGCCGCCAATTGTGAAATTCAGATTCGATTCATACTGCGCATAATAAAAGCTCATGGCCAGAGGTGTAATGTGGCAAAGCACCAAGATGCACTTCCCAGCCGTTGTAGAGAAAATCGACAGTTAAAAGAAACCGTTGCATTGAAATACTCTCTACGATTAGTAATTTTCTACAGCGTCGTGGCGCAGTGGTAAGCGCTCGGGTTCGTAATCCGAAGGTCGCCGGATCGAATCTCGCGCCATGCAACTTTTTTTTATTATTTGTTTTTTGTAATTCAAAAGTACACACACACACACACACACACACACACACACACACACACACATCAGTTGCAGCAATTATGCATATAATAAGTTGTTGAAAGTCGTTTGTCGTGGAAAAATAATACTTGAAATAAAACACAATATCACAAATAATAACAAATAATATTCAAGTGGATACAATTTATTGCCAAGTGCGGTATACGCTCGTACATAATAAACAATTAGTGACCAGAAGTAGCTGGAGTATCGCACGAACCAGAGTGATAGTTATCATAGAAACATGGAAGGCAGAAAACAGCACGACATCGAGCACATCTGATAAACGATGCGTTTTTACAAGAACAATTGTTTTTTAAATTATCTGTTGGGAAACACACCTGATTGACATTCTGAAAAATTGTTCTATCGCTCGTCAGGTTTGATGCATACCACGCGTATCGTATCATATCGGCAAAAATCGGAGAAGACAATTGGTGTTGGACGATGGATTGAATTTTTATACAATCGTCTCTGGAGTTGATGTCACGGTTTCGCTCGATTAAAAAAGCACAATTTTGAAGGCGCTTGATCAAATTTTTTACCTCACGGTAAAAATACACGTCACACGGTTGGACGAGAGGAGTGCACTTTGGAGGAATGACTTTTATAGTGCTCGTTGGTAACTTCTTATCGTCCTGGAACACCTCGTCGTATAACGCCGGTTTCGGTTGCCCACCCCAAGAGTTGATCACAAGGAGAAATTCTTTCTTTTGTACGTATGATTGCAAAGCATTACGCAAGAAGTCCATGAACAAACCCGTTGTTAGTTTACCGGATTTGCAGGATGTAATAACAACGTTGGTATACTTCTTGGCGTACTCGTCGACTGTCTTCTGTACTCTGGGTCCAAACGTACCTGTGGACTCTTGGAGGCATACGAAAAAAGAGGCAAGACTCGTCCAGACATCGTGATTGAATATTGTGCCGTATACGAATGCGTCACATTGTTCACGTCGTGTCGGGTTACCAGGTCAGCCTTTGACCCTTTTTCGGCGAGAGTTCTGTTGAACGTGGACTGCTACTGGCACCCTGCAAACAAAATATAAAAATATCGTTTATAGGAGAAATATACGAAATCTGTGTTGTCTATCATATATCAGATTGTCATATTCTATCATCATGTCACATGACATTTGTGAACAGCTCTTTACGTACCTGTTTGATCAGTATTAATTATGAAATCTTTGTCAAAGTTAGTTATCAACGTTCGCGTCTGGATCCGAAATGTGTCCGCTGCGGCCAAAATTTCGTCTTGGGTAGCCGTCTCTTTCCGTGATATAAATTTTGTGATTTTCTGTTGCCGAATCCCATGCTTCTTTTTAAATTCGGTGACCCATGTTTTTGAAGCTTTGAAGTTGAAATCTGGGAACTGACTTGCAGCACCCAAGGCCCACTGCTGCAGGTTTCTGGTAGTAACTTGCCGGAAGTTTTATCGAACTTCTACGAAGCGATCATGCACCCATGAATCGATGGTACAATAATGATAAAATTTGCTACCGCCACTTTGATTTGCTCTTTCCACCTGCATAAATATCCCATATTTGTCAAAAGAGAGCACCCCTTTTTTGTAGAGTTTTGAGACTCCAGCCTGGATGTTCTTTGGCCAGATTGACAGCTCTAAATTTGTAATCCAGAGAAATATAGCCATATCCTTTTTTTTCTTCTCGTCCGGCTCGTATTCGCCTGACGATTCGTTGGCAATAGGACTCGTTTCAACGTCTTCGTAGGCATTATTATCGTCGATTTCATTAACGTCTATCAGTTCCTCATGATGAACGAGGGTTTTTTCGGCGAGCATTTGCAGCGCATTCTGGAACATTTCTTCCCCAATTACCATGACTTCTTCGTTGATTGATGGTGACGGTTCTGCTGCGATGCGATTACTGTTACGAAGGAGGCTTGCAAAATACACCAGCGCATCTTTCAATTGTTGTTTCGCCACTTCACTGTGTATAAAATCTTCTTCGATCACATCACTTTCATGCGAAGGGCCCGGATCGCTCTCCAATTCTACCGTCTCCATTTCTCCGTTTGCTTAATAGGGTGTACCAAAGGTCTCACGTACGCACTGATTTTCGACGATGTTATAAGTTGCGCTAGGGACCGCATCTACCTTCTTTCGAAGTTAGCAGGCAACTACGCTGTTATGCGGCGGCTCGTTTCGGCCCACTCAACATCTGTCCTTCAAGTGTAACGAGCGAGTAACGGAGTTTATATTTCATACCTGCCACAGCAAATGTGTGTTCGTGGGGTCTCTATTCTAATTCGAACGTTTGACTTACACTATACGTACTCGTTTCGGAATTTCGTTTCTACGTCTTCCGTTAACGATACATGGTAAACAGTATGAAGACAATTAATAACATTTGTGAAATACAACTTTGTTTGCGGAAAACATAATGATGTTCGAAGTCGCCAGTTTTTCCGTGACAAACGACTTTCAACAACTTATTATATGCATAATTGTTGCAACTGATTGCACACCATATTTGTGTGTATGTGTGTGGGTATGTGTGTACATGTGAATTACAAAAAACAAATATTTAAAAAAAAGTTGCATGGCGCGAGATTCGATCCAGCGACCTTCGGACTACGAACCCGAGCGCTTACCGCTGCGCCACGACGCTGTAGAGAATTATTAATCGTAGAGAGTATTTCACCGCAACGGTTTCTTTTAACTGTCGATTTTCTCGACAACGGCTGAGAAGTGCATCTTGGTGCTTTGCCACATTACACCTCTGGCCATGAGCTTTTATTATGCGCAGTATGAATCGAATCTGAATTTCACAATTGGTGGCCTCCCCTTGTAAGTCGGGGCATCGATTATGTAGAGAAGCAACTGGAAGGTGTAGCTAACGGTTGAAAATAAATATATTTTATTTTCACAGTGGGTTTGATTTCACGACCGATCGGACCTGACTTTCCGAATAGCGCTCGCATGTGAAACACTGAAAATCAGAATTTTTTTGCGCCTGGAAGCCGTTAGGTAGGCAACCTGCAACTAGCAATAGGTTATCGTGGCCCAGGTTAGTAAATAGGGAATTCTCACGCATATAATGAGTTGCGAACAGCGACAGACGTTGGGTGGAGGACGCTTATATGCTGCATAACCTGTAAGCCAACGTTATCAGCAACTGACAGGGTTTGGAAGGCGTATCGTGAGGGCTTTCCATTTGGCAGATTGGTCGCATAATGTAATATCCAGATATGTGGGACATTGGGTTGTATCAGTCGCCCAATGTTGGACTGCATGATAACGTGAGGGCAGGCATATTTGTTGTCAAGAATCAGATCCATCACGTCTGACCACCACAAGGGAGGGATCGCCATATTGTGCACCAAGCACATCATAATCCGTTAATATCTGCACCAGCCATCCGAGAACAAGTAATGGACTCCCGGCAACATTGTGCGCGATGCCGCTCCGTAGGTCACAAACTGTCAGTAGCCAGGGTACGGAATAACGTTCCCTGCCTACCCTAACGTGAACAAACTTCACAGACGGCTGCAGTTTGTGGGATGCTGTGACTGGGAAGCACGGACTGCCGATGAGTGGTGTGGCATTGAGTTCATCGATGAATCACGGTGCTGCACTACATGCTATGACCATTGCTGACGAGTCCTGTGGCGATCTAAGAAGAGGTCCCATTCTTCGAATATTTCGGAGAAGCGCAACGGTGTCAGTCCTGGCGACATGCTGTGGGTAACCAACGGGTATGACTTCTATTCACGGCTGACAGCGACAGAGGGAACTTTGACGGCACAATAGTACATCACGGGCATCCTGCGTTATCATATTGTACGTCTTATGCGACAGTTCCACGATGTCACTTTTCAACAGGAGAAAGCTCGTCGACATGAAGTACGTATCTGTACGAACGTTCTGCGTGATGTTGAGGTTCTCCCGTAGCCAGAAAGATCTCCAGATCTGTCCCCAATAGAACATTTGCAGGACCAGCTCGGGCGTCAAATCCACTCCTGTGCCAGCACATCAGGGCAGGCATCCAGGCTACAGAGAGTCAATGTATAGTAATAAGTTGGTCTATACTGCTAAATCCACTGTCAGTTTGACTCTATTTTGGCACTGCCTTACGTCAAACAGATATCAACTGCGTTTTTTTTAATAGGAACCCCCCATTTTTATTACATATTCGTGTAGTACGTAAAGAAATATGAATTCGTTGGACCACTTTTTTCGCTTTGTGATAGATGGTGCTGTAATAGTCACAAACATATGGCTCACAATTTTAGATGAATAGTTGGTAACAGGTAGGTTTTTTAAATTAAAATACAGAACGTAGGTACGTTTGAACATTTTATTTCGGTTGTTCCAATACAATACATGTACCTTTGTAAACTTATCATCGCTGAGAACGTGATTACCTGTAAATACTACATCAATGCAATAAATTCTCAAAATGATGTCCGTCAACCTCAATGCATTTGGCAATACGTGTAACGACATTCCTCTCAACAGCGAATAGTTCGCCTTCCGTAATGTTCGCAGATGCATTGACAATGCGCTGACGCATGTTGACAGGCGTTTTCACTGGATCGCGATAGCAAATATCCTTCAACTTTCCCACAGAAAGAAATCCGGGGACGTCAGATCCGGTGAACGTGCGGACCAATCCACCTATCATGAAATATGCTATTCAATAACACTTCAACCCCACGCGAGCTATGTGCTGGACATCCTACATGTTGGAAGTACATCACCATTCTGTCATGCAGTGAAACATCTTGTAGTAACATCGGTAGAACATTACGTAGGAAATCAGCATACATAGCACCATTTAGACTCCATCGATAAAATGGAGGCCAATTATCCTTCCTCCCATAATACCGCACCATACATTAAACCGCCAAGGCCGCTGATGTTCCACTTGTCGCAGCCATCGTGAATTTTCCGTTGCCCAACAGTGCATATTACGCCAGTTTACGTTACCGCTGTTGGTGAATGACGCTTCGTCGCTAAATAGATCGCGTGCAAAAAATCTGTCATCGTCCCGTAATTTCTCTTGTGCGCATTAACAGAACAGTACACGACGTTCAAAGTTGTCGCCATGCAATTCCTGGTGCATAGAAATGTGGTACGGATGCAATCGATATTGATGTAGCAGTCTCAACACCTTCGTTTTTGAGAGTCCCAATTCTCGCGCAATTTGTCTGCCACTGATGTGTGGATTAGCCGCGACAGCAGCTAAAACACCAAATATGTAATAAAAAATGGGGGTTCTATTTAAAAAAAAGCGCAGTTGACATCCGTTTGACGTATGGCAGCGCCATCTAGCGGGCCAACCATAGCGCCATCTGGTTTCCCCCTTCAAACCAGACGAGTTTCATTCCTTGTAGTTTTTTCGTTTGATGCTCATTTCGTGAGATATTTGGCCCGGTCACTATCAATGGACCACGCTATATGTGTGTGTGTGTGGGAGGGGGGGGGGGGGGATTGGCGTTAACGTCGCGACAAGAGGTGGTCACGAGATCCGAGCGGCCGAAACCAGGAGCTGCGCAAGGAGGGTCTCCGCAGAGCGAAGATACCGGCGTACTTCACCGGGGTCAGCGTCGCCTACAAGCAGCAGGCCGACATCCTGTCGGCTGGTTGGCAACATTCGTGTCGGATGACCGCTCGTGGCCTGGCTGCCCTTCTCTTTTTCATTGGTACCACTCAGTAACCACTGCGACGCACCGTGGATTTATGGAAATGCTTGTTGATAAAGGGGAGTAACATTCATTGTCAACCTGCCCTCCATATTATTTTCTGGTTTGTACCCGACCCTCAGAGTTTTACTCGGTCGGCTCGTTGGTCGTATATATAGGCAGTAGTATTGTACTGAGACACTAGTTCTCGACTGAAAAGTTGTGCCGCCGATTTATTGCCTTTACTTTCTGGTTTGTACCCGATCATCGATGTTCTAAATAATCAACTCTTGGCCGTAAAGACAGCCGGAACAATTGTACAAAGGCACAGGTTGCCGTTAAACAAAAGAGGAACCTTGTGGTTAAATTTAGCTGTTAACCGGTTCAGTTATTTGATTGTAATTGAATTTCTCAGTCATTAGTTATAATCTGAACAACCTGTTATACTAAGCTGTTCATTTCTGTGTTTGAAAGACCGGTTCATTATTGCTGTATTTTAGCTGGATCTTGTGGTTCCACCGAGTGAGCTCTCTTGTAATAAGTGTTCACAAGTAATGTTTTAAGACGTTCCTTCAGAGCGCTCTTGATAACTCACAATCAGTTTAACTTTGAAAATATTAACAGCCGACTGTCACCAGGCTTTTAGTAAAAAAGGGAAATTTTCAGAAGAGTTGGGTTGAGATCCAGTCGCACCTTGGTTGTCGATTGAAATTAAGAGGTGTTGCTTTGAAGTAAGCCTTATCATTGTCATATTGTTTGCTAATCTGGTTAACCATTAAGCATAGGTGCGCATATTAACTCCGAATCTTTTGACATAAAGCTTTCAAATTAAAAGTTATCTGTTTTGAGTAACTGAATCACACTTGACATCATATAGTTTTCGTGTGTTGCACAAGGGCATTTAATAAGATAGACTGTGTCCAGCGCGGTAGTAAACACCGCTGTTTCACCCGATAACGGGCGGGCTGCAGGTCCAGCCGTCTTGTAATCATTGTCATATTGTTTGCTGTTTTGCAATGCAGCACTTCAGATTTCTTTTGCAAAGGTTAAAAGCTTATTCAAGTTAAGGTTTAACGTCAAAAGAATTTTGCAAATTAGTTCATTTTGTTAAAGAAAATTTTGTGGTTAAATGCTTCGATTATCTGTAAAACACAAGTTATTATTGTTAAATAAATAGGATGTGCGTACAGAAAGTTATATTGGTGGGTTCTCCCTTCCACTTTTTCCTTAATTCCAGTAAGTGCCACGTATCAGTAGCGAAATAAAACAGCAAAATCACAATAAAATACACTACTAGCCATTAAAATTGCTACACCATGAAGATGACGTGCTACAGACGCGAAATTTAACCGACAGGAAGAAGATGCTGTGATATGCAAATGATTAGCTTTTCAGAGCATTCACACAAGGCTGGCGCCGGTGGCGAAACCTACAACGTGCTGACATGAGGAAAGTTTCCAGCCGATTTCTCATACACAAACAGCAGTTGACCGGCGTTGCCTGGTGAAACGTTGTTGTGATGCCTCGTGTAAGGAGGAGAAATGCCTACCATCACGTTTCCGACTTTGATAAAGATCGGTTTGTAAAAAAAAAGGTTCAAATGGCTCTGAGCACTATGGGACTCAATTGCTGTGGTCATAAGTCCCCTAGAACTTAGAACTACTTAAACCTAACTAACCTAAGGACATCACGCACATCCATGCCCGAGGCAGGATTCGAACCTGAGACCGTAGCGGTCGTGCGGTTCCAGACTGTAGCGCCTTTAACCGCGCGGCGACTCCGGCCGGCGATCGGTTTGTAGCCTAAAGCGATTGCGGTTTATCGTATCGCGACATTGCTGCTCGCGTTGGTCGAGTTCCAATGACTGTTAGCAGAATATGGAATCGGTGGGTTCAGGAGGGTAATACGGAACGCTGTGCTGGATCCCAACGGCCTCGTATCACTAGCAGTAGGTATGACAGGCATTTTATCCGCATGGCTGTAACGGATCCTGCAGCAACGTCTCGATCCCTGAGTCAACAGATGGAGACGTTTGCAAGACAATAACCATCTGCACGAACAGTTCAAATGGTTCAAATGACTCTGAGCACTATGCGACTTAACTTCGGATGTCATCAGTCGCCTAGAACTTAGAACTAATTAAACCTAACTAACCTAAGGACATCACACACGCATGCCCGAGGCAGGATTGGAATCTGCGACCGTAGCGGTCGCTCGGCTCCAGACTGTAGCGCCCAGACCGCACGGCCACTCCGGCCGGCACGAACAGTTCGACGAGGTTTGCAGCAGCATGGACTATCAGCTCGGAGGCCATGGCTGCGGTTACCTTTGATGCTGCATCACAGACAGGAGTGCCTGCGATGGTGTACTCAACGACGAACCTGGGTGCACGAATGGCAAAACGTCATTTCTTCGGATGAATCCAGGTTCTGTTTACAGCATCATGATGGTCGCATCCGTGTTTGGCGACATCGCGGTGAACGCACACTGGAAGCGTGTATCCGTCATCGCCATACTGGCGTATCACGCGGCGTGATGGTATGGAGTGTCATTGGTTACACGTCTCGGTCACCTCTTGTTCGCATTGACAGCACTTTGAACAGTGGACGTTAAATTTCAGATGTGCTACGACCCGTGGCTCTACCCTACATTCGATACCTGCGAAACCCTACATTTCAGCAGGATAATGGACGACCGCATGTTGCAGGTCCTGTACGGGCCTTTCGTGATACAGAAAATGTTCTACTGCTGCCCTGGCCAGCACATTCTCCAGATCTCTAACCAATTAAAAACGTCTGGTCAATGGTGGCCGAGCAACTGGCTCGTCACAATAAGCTAGTCACTACTCTTGATCAACTGTGGTATCGTGTTGAAGCTGCATGGGCAGCTCTACCTGTACAAGCCATCCAAGCTCAGTTTGACTCAATACCCAGGCGTATCAAGGCCGTTATTACGGCCAGAAGTGGTTGTTCTGTGTACGGATTTCTCAGGACCTATGCACCCAAATTGCGTGAAAATGTAATCACATGTCAGTTCTAGTATAATATATTTGTCCAATGAATACCCGTTTATCATCTGCATTTCTTCTTGGTCTAGCAATTTCAGTGGCCAGTAGCGTAGCTCTCAATGCAGTCCGAAACCACAAGTGAATCGATTATTGAAATCAATTTTGGTACAATTTCCCCGGGATGTGAGATTTTTAGATCGTCTTATCACCATGGGTGAATAATGAAAACACACGTATGATCCAGAGACAGAAGAACAGTCCAAAGAATGGAGTCACAATGGCTGTGTACTCAAAAGAAGTTCAAAACAGAAAGGTCAGTTAAGAGGTTGGTCGCATCTGCCTTTTAGGATAGTGATGGAATCCTACTTATTCATTACTGACAACATGGTATAACGATCACGATAAAGTACTGTGTTGAACTTGTCGAAAAGATAAGCAACAGCCGGTCTCTAAATGTTGAGGAAAGTTCAGAAAAGTAATCTTGTTTCTGCTAGACAATGACCCTCCTCGGTAGGCGGCCATCACACAGCAGAAACTGCCACACTTTCACTCTGTAATCCTGAAACAGCTAGCCTGTCCACTTGACTTGGAACCCCCAAACTACTAACTGTTCTCAAACTTCATGAAATATTTCAAGGGAAGATGATTTCTGAACGATTAAGGAGTCAGAAAGAGTACGGATGACTGGTATGCAGCACAATCGACTTTTATTTAAGGAACTGGAACAAACATGACACAAACGTTTTGAGCTCTAGGGGAACTATATTTGGAAAAAACTTTTCTTAAAACCCACAACAGCATTTTCTCTCTATAAAGCCACCCCGTCGTGAGAGAAAAATTTTCGTTCATACTTTTAAAGCATGAAAGTAGTTTAGTCAATTAAATGTAGGGAAGAGTTACCAACAGGCCGTCTCCGAATACTGTTACTTGTCACGCATAGTCATCCCCACCCTCATCCTTAGGGGTACCGTAGTAGGACAGCTTATTGCCACAGTACTTGATACAAATAATGAGACTGGTTGAAGTAGCTCTAGAAATTCCTGAGTCATGCCCTTTTACCCCTACTCCTACGGCTTTGAGAGGGAGTATTAGTCCCACAGTGGTTCTTGCCTGGTAGTAAGTGATAGGGGTACGAAGACGTATTGAAGTAGGTAGGGAGGAGATGTGGAACGTACTTACATAAATACAATTACTTTTATAAATATGTAGGTAGATTCCCCTTGCGGCAAAACTTTACGTTTCAAATGTGAAAATTGCCGATGGTAATCGACTAGCCAGGGCTGACTAGGAAGTGCGAGGCAAGTTAGTAAGTAAAGACAATTTTTTCTGCTCCATATTTTGACTGCACTGACTCAAGAATGACATGCCTTAAACTCACTGTTGTTTTCGTTAGCTGTGTCAGTTCAGTGAATAGTTATGTTCATAGTTTTTTAAGGCCTTTTGTTATGAGTGCCCGTTGTCTGTCTGCACCAATCAAGAAGTTTCTTTATCTGAGATACAGAGCATCTTCGAAAGCAGTAACATCGAAACAGCCGGACGAAATATATGTAGTGATTGTCGCGCAGGACTTGATAGCATCGCGCATGCGTTGGCCAATAGCAACAGTTCAGCGTTTGCAATTTTCCGTAAATCTATAAACTATAGGAAAGTTTGTCCTCGATTGTAGCAAGTCAACTGACAGAAACATACATAAACGTTTCGAAATGTCGATGTCGTATTTAAGGCCTTTTGACAAGGAAGGAGAAGACTTCCACAGTCACATAGCAATCGTTGATGAGACGTAGTTCCATCGCTACGAATCGAACTGTAAGCGGGAGAGCTTAATATGGAAACATTTAACTTCAACTACAGCAAAAAAGTTCAAAAGTCAAGCTTCTGCAGACAACTGATAATAACCGTGTTTTGGAGATGAAACGCTGATTGACGATTCATTACACTCCTAACAATCGATCGCGAATAGTGAAAGCTACTGCGAGATCTAAAACACAAAATAGAAAAGAAGAAGAGAGGGAAACTTTCAGAGCGTGATTATTCTCCAGGATAATGCACGTTGTCTTATAGCCGGGAAAACAATCCATTGCACTCAGAATCTTGGTCCAGCTGATGAAACACACGACGTACGGTTCTGATGTACTCAAAAGTGTTTTTTATCTTTCTGGGTCGACGAAGAAGCACCTGCATAAATCCCAGTTACATGCGATGTTGTTTTCCCATTAAAATTGTAAGTAGGCTGTTTAGGTTTTCTTAGCGCTCTGTATGAAAATCACTGGCTGTGCTGTGTGCAGTCTGTGGCTAGTTTGCATTGTTGTCTGCCACTGTAGCGTTGGGCAGTTGGCTGTGAACAGCGCGTAGCGTTGCGCAGTTGGAGGTGAGCCGCCAGCAGTGGTGGATGTGAGGAGAGAAATGGCGGAGTTTTGAAATTTGTAAAAATGGATGTCATGAACAGCTGTATATATTATGACTTTTGATGACTATTAAGGTAAATACATTGTTTGTTCTCTATTAAAATCTTTCATTTGCTAACTATGCCTACTAGTAGTTAGTGCCTTCCATAGTTAGAATCTTTTATGTAGCGCTCGCTGTATTGCTGTAGCTTGAGTAACGAAGATTTTTGTGAGGTAAGTGATTTGTGAAAGGTATAGGTTAATGTTAGTCATGGCCATTCTTTTGTAGGGATTTTTGAAAGTCAGATTGCGTTGCGCTTAAAATTTTGTGTGTCACTTTAGTGAATGTTTGAGTACGTTCAGTTTTGCTCAGCTGTTTGAAAAGCAAATAATGTAAGAGGTTTATCAGCACAGTAATTCTAAAATTGTTCAAAGGGGACGTTTCATATGTCGACCCTTAGCCGAGGATACCTCACTGGACTCTTCTGATTTTTTCTTGTAGTTTGTGTAATTAGTGTAGATTTTGTTTATTGCTAGCGCGTAATTGTAGAGAGAATCTCCTTTGTAGTTGCAGTTTTTCATTGTTGTACAGTAAAACAGGTGTGGCACGCATGTAAATTTGCACCAAGTATTTCGCAGCTGCGCTTGCAATTAACTAGATATTATTTTCAGTGCTATGTTAATGTGTTATCTTATTTTTGCTCTTCAAATTGTGTTTTTCTGTGTTGTTGTGTGAAATATTGTGACAATAATGGCGTGTGAAAAACTTAATACTAGGCTCCAAAGTAAACTGAGAAATAACAGTGAAGACAAAAGCAGTGTGTTAACGCCACCATGTAATGAATTAACAAATATTCAAAGTAGTAATTTGGTAACTGTGCATAGGGAAATGGAGCGGGCGTCAAATATTGGTGTAGGCAGTGAAACAATTAGTGAACAGGGAAGCATTATCGATCGATCGGTCGGCAACAGCTCGCCTCAGGATTCCGAAATGACAGGACACAATCTTGCAAATACTGTAGATTCAGGTTTTGCGTCCTCACCGTTTTCTCAAATAAATCAAGACACATTTTCTGCTTTTCAAAATGCGAATATTGCCGGTTCAAATGCACTGCCGAATAGCACTGAGGAACATGTTTCAGACACCAGTGCACTGTTATTACAGTTAATGCAACAAATGGGACAAAGGCTACAAAAGTTAGACACAACGCTTGAACAAAATCAGAAACAAATGGGACAAAATCTTCAAAAGTTAGACACAATGGAACAAAATCTTCAAACGTTAGACACAATGGAACAAAATCTTCAAACGTTAGACAACAATTCAAACTAGCCACAGACTTCACACAGCACAGCCAGTGATTTTTCATACAGAGCGCTAAGAAAACCTAAACGGCCTACTTACAAAATGTTTCTTTCTAAAGAAATTGTCATTAGTTCTTGACTGCTCAAAGAATAACCACAGAGTTACTAGTCAACTCGAAAACCTCTCTTCCTTTACAATTCAGGATCAAACACCAGCGATGGAAAGTGGGGGGAGGGGGCAAAGTGAAATATGCTACTTTGGAAATTAGAATATTAATTTCAACGAGGTAAAAGGGACGATGTAATTGTGCGATGTTTCTGTTTACTAATTACCTGCGCGGAATGTATTTGGTAACTCGACCGTTGAAATAATTTAATAGAGACAACTGTGTCTGTCCCTAAAGCGCATACTACGTCCAAGTGAGACGAAGTTTTGGTCTTTTCGCAAACGTGAAGAACGAGCGGAACAAAAGAGCCCAGTATTACGGGCTGTAGCGAGGACTCACTCGTGGCGCTGAATTATTCACCACGTGGGAGAGCGTCGCCGCTCAGCCACTATACTACACCGCTTTGTTTCTTTGTTGCCAGGAGCGATACAGCAACGAGCTGCTTCCATACAGTTCTCTTGGCCAGTTTCATTACGCTACGCCGACATAAACCACTGCCTCATTTCTACAGAGCAGGAATTGTGTCAAACGAGCAGGACACATCGTATGTATCAGAGATTCGTTGTCCTTACAAAAGGACGGCGAGAACCCTCTCCCACTGGGTCCACATTTACGCCCACCGAATCAATGTCATGTGTGTGACGCGGTACCCTAATTTTCCTGCACATCATTGTCGCATCCCCTTCGTTAGCGCTGCAGTTAGTTCAATACTCGTGAGGAGCAGGGTACTATTACCTCGTCTAGCTATTTATTAGGTCTACAACTTTGCTTCCGCTGTTTTCCAATAGGTGGTACCAACAGGAAGTGATGGTGCAGGTTCTGGATAGTAAGTGTCATACAATAACCACAGGCATTTATGACATAACGCCATTAAAATATTAATCGATATCTGATTGCATCAGTAAGTTATTTTCCATTGAATATGACTATTTACGAGAACCAGGTCTAGTCATTTGCCGGAAGTTTCAATTTTCTGTTTCAATATGAATAAATCTGCAACTGAAGCTCATAAAATGTTTGGTAGGACCTAGGTGAGGCACCTGTTAGTGAAAGAAAGCGCAGAAAATGGATTCAAAGTTCCTAGAATGGTGAGTTTTGTGGTCGAAGACCGGAATGCCGGTGGGAGAGTGAAAGTTTTCAAAGCTACTGAAACCAATGGAAACAATCAGAGGTGATCGTTTTAGCTAGTGTGAAAGACAGACGGCCACAATACAGCGATAGGTACGAAAAGGTGATTTTGCAGCATGACAGTGCTCCATCCCATGTCGCAGAACCCGTCATAACGTAATTGGAAAAGTTAAGAAAGTTAAAATGGAAAGTCATGCACCATCCGCCGTATTCTCCACACATTGGTCCCTCTTAGTCCACTTTTTTCTACCTATGGCACACGGTGTGGCTGAACAAATGTAAAACAAGTGTAAAACACAAGTGTAAAATTGGCTCGATTCATGAATCTCCTTAAAAGACAACAAGTTCTACTACAGCGGGATTCGTATCTTGCACAAGAGACGGGAGAAAGCAGTGACAGCGATGACCAATACTTCGAATAGTAACTTTTCTGTAAGTTTTCACAGTAAACCCTCTAACTTCGAAAAGAAAAAGCCGCGAAAGGAAAGTTGTAGACCTAATTGATCTAGGTTATGTGGTAACGGACTAAGGGGAATGTTTAGGTGGAGTAATTATTTGATGCAACTTTCAGTCCTCAGAATGAACTTACGCACGCGAATCTCGAGGCGAAAAGCTGCGTTACATGTCAGCACGAGTGCTTGTTAAAAGATCTTTCGAACTACTACTACTCCTCCGACATACCACCCCTACCAATTTAGAACAAAAGTTTCATTTCATGTGTAGACTAGTTTAACGACTTCTAGGCCATCGAAATTTAGGTTTCTCCGATTTTTCCAAAATCGCAAAACGCAAATACCGGGATGGCACCACCGAAATGGATCCTACCGATTCCTTTCTCTGTTCTTTTCCATACCGAGATACTATTTGGTCTCTAGTGAAGTCGTTCGTCGCCAACTGGACGTTCAACTCTACCCTTCCTTCCTTTCTTCATGTTGGTTAGAGCAATGTCAGAAACTGCTCCCGCTGTTCTTAATTCGTTTTGTCCACAGGTTACCAAAACTGGATTACCGATGGATCTTTAGAGGCATGGGGGAAAGCGATCTACTCGGGATGGCTTTCAGCTCTCCCATTTTGGCACTGGGTGGGAGGGGGGGGGGGTTGACAGGTTGACATGAATCTACTCAAATCTGCCGGTGGCGAAGGTGGCTGCCGCAAGACAGACGGTGTTCCTGAAAATTCTTCATTGTTCCAACAAGCTAAATCTGTGTCGAGTCGACCCACAATTATATGTACTGCTACAGCAATGGGGGATGTTCTTGAAGGTTACATACGCTGCTGGTAGGCAGTGTACTGAAAAGGCACCATTGGCCATCTCAGGATAGTGTAGTTTTCCTTTGGGCCAAGAAATTTGAGTTCTGGGACATTTTTGATATCAAGCTGGAACACTAATCAGTTAAACCATCCTTCTGCCCCATCACCCCTTAACCTACTGTTCTGCTATGTTGCTTATGTCACCCTGGGAACTACTTTCTGGCCGCCTGTGGGCTGGTTTATGACCCTCTGGAGATAATCCATCCTTCTGAGAAACCGCCACCCCTCCCCTGCCTCCCTCCTTCTTCCCCACCTTTCTGGGAAGAGGAAGACTTGCTTTGTCACCCCTCCAGAGTTCAGTTCTGAGCCATGTCCCCCTCCCCACTCTTGGGAAATCCCCCACTCTTGGGAAATCCCCCAGCCCTGCCCTCCCAGCCCTCCCATCGCCCACTCTCCCCCTCCCCTCCCCATCTGGATATTGGCAGGAAAAGACTCAATCTGTGAATTGCTGCCAGTGAGGAAGGTTGTAAGCTAGTGTCTTTATTTAATTTTCCATTAATGTTTGAGGGTGTCAGATTGTCCTCCAAACCATCCTTCAGCCACCCCTCATCACCACACACCACCTCCCGTCATCCCACTTTCCACTGCCCTCGCCGCCACTTTTTCCGATAACGTCTGTATATGGTCATCTTTCTGTATGCCCTAGGTGACAATAACACTTGAAATTGGCAGGAAATTGTTGAAACGGTAACAGAAACAATCTTAATATCAACTGGTCTGCACATCAAACACTTTGCACAAACTTTGTAGTGCTAAAATTATCACTACAGTGGAGGCTAAAATCAGACTACACGTACATAACCTGATACCACTCACCACTATTAAGCTGTTGTATCATAAAAATAAACGCTACTAGTAATAACACTGTTTTACAAAATAAGTATTCTTACGCTATGCTAGAAACGACTGCATATCACTAACTACTGATAGACACACTTCATCTGTGAATTACAGCTGTATACATAAAGAAAAAATGGTGCCCAAGGAGCTTAACAAATATATAATAACTTTCTAAATTACTGGCTGCTACTGCAGAGGAGGCTAAAACTTCTGCTGCTAATGCAGTACACACAACTGCCCATAAAGATGATCATGTACAGACAACAATACCCAGTGTCCAGTCTGCTGGGTGCTGGGCTATGTGGCATGTGAATACAATGACACCTGCAGACCCATCTGCTAGCTACTGGCAATGTGGCAAATGAAATCATGTAGCTGGCTCCACGATCTGCTGGCAACTGCCACTTCATCTTGGTCATCGAGAAAGTGGCAGTGACCTCTGGCCTGTTGAGGCCAGCAGCAGCACCATCACTGTGGAATCCTGTAGCACACCTGATAGGTGTGTTGGAGCGGAGCAACATGCCGCTATTATCCAGTTCTACAGTGCTACAATGCTATTTACTTCAAATTATAATTTAACAGCTAGCAGGTCAAAGTAGTGTTTCAATATTTGTGCAGAAGTCTCAGTCGACAGTGAGTGGAGTGTTGAGTTAGAGATTAAAACTTAAATCGAAAACTGTTGAAGTGGGGTTTAGGGAGTTGGAGTGGGATGAATTGTGTTGTGATAAACCTGCATCATTCAACAGATGATTTCTGAGTATTGTCCATCTCATTCACCACTAGACATTTACTGTGCTGGCGGATGCTATCTTTAACATCATTGTATGATGATGCTGCAGTCATGGTGAGACCTGGAGGTTGATCCATTCATCTGCAATGCTCCACTGAAACAAACTTGTTCTCCACAGCAACAGCACCAAGCTGTCTGAATCATGTTGTCACCATAGTCAATGTCTTCAGTTATTGTTAAATGAGTGATAGACTATACTTTCATGCCTATATATACCCTGTAGCTTAGTTGATGACATACACATTTCTATAAAAACCCATTGCACATCAAAACCTGATGTAGTTGGCATCACGATCGGTTGAGTGCAACATTAGCACTTTGTTGTAAGTGACTGGTCCTGTGATGGTGGAGAAGAAGACCAGAAGTAGAAGAAGAACAATGGGATACTCCTACCCAATGATAATTGTAGGTCCGTTCAACTGCAGCAACACATATAATGTCAAGTGATTGCTAACACACACAGATGGAGTCTGCTTTGAGCATGTATGTATATTTTCAAAAATTCTGATTCAGTCCTCGTACCAATTACTGCATAAGATACTTCAAGGTGTCGATAGTGTAACATACACAACTTTCAGTCAAAGCAGTCAAATCGATCCATCAGAAAATGGAAAGTCAAACACCATGTTCCTATTTGATAATGTTGCCGTGGAAAACCAGGACCAAATTGCAAGATATTTCTGTTTTGGTCATCATATGGATGTTGACATATTTTGCTTGAGTTACACATATTCCAGAATCCTAAAAAAGCTGGTGAAGGTTAATGCAAACAGCATTATAGTTTTCAAACAAGACAATTTGAATTTAAAACACATTTACCAGAAGAACATACAAACCGACATGTCAGTCAGTGGTCTTGTAGTGATATGCACAGATTGCTGGAATACACTACATGTTTCTCAATATTGGCAAATCAAGAAAACTGAATGATGGTAGGTACAGGCATAACTTCCAGTAGATTTTTAACGTATTACTTCGAAAAAAGTGATGAGCACATTAGTTTACATGAAACCATGGGCAAGATCTCTCATACTTCATGCACTCAGCCTGTGAAGACAGGTGTGTATAAAGTGATCAATAACTTAGATGTTACAGTTTAGGAACTATCGTCATACACTTGACTCTGAGAAAGAAAGTAGATGACTTAGCCGCAAAGGTTGATAAAATTGAAACGAATGTATATGATTTAACTGTAAAGGCTGGTAGAATTGGATGGAATGTGCATAAGGAGAATTTTGTGATGGAGTCCACTTAGAATATAACAAAACGTCGATCGAGCATAAGGTCATTGCAGAATCGAAGGCTGTTTGAGAGAAGTTACAACTGCTAAGGTTAGGACATTTGGATTGAAAGCAGACACTGAGGGAAGAGATCAAACCAATTGATGAATCTCTCAATGAACTCTTAGTGAAAATACGTAGTGATCACAGCATTGCTGAATTCATTAGCTGCCATAGCAGTGCTAGGATAGACAAAACATTCGGTTTCAGTGGTGAAAAACCATACATGTTAGCCATGCAGCCTGTAAGTAAAAAAAATATAGACTGGTAATAGAGAATTACAAAGAACAACTGGTCTAATGACTCTTATTTTCCTAAATCCCACAAAAACCCTAAATGGTTCAGCCAAAGGTTTGGTGATGAATAGAGAAATATTGCATTTGACTGGTGTTCATAATAAAGTGGGGAACTGGTGCGTTGCGAAATACATGACAATTATAAAACCTACAGTAGCTGCTTGATATAGAATTGGTGATGGTATTGTCGTCCAGCATAAAAGAGTCAACAATCGACCTCTGCTGTATATATACTGCGACGATCTCCATGAGCTAATAGATGGACTGCGGCTGTTCGTGGCATCAGCTGCTGGTGGTAATACGCCCATTGGAATGAGGTTTTTTCAGTAATCTCTGAGCTTCGAGAGAGAGGTATAGTCGAAGATGTATCGAGACAGCTGTTCCAGATCTCCACAAACCGGTACCTTCGAAGGCATGTTATGATTAAATGTTTGGTTGACTTATGGTAGGCTGATATTGTAGGTACACGGAAATATTCAAATGAAAATAATAGATACAAATATCTTTTGTGGTTATTGATTCATACTCAAAATTTTGCCAGACATTACCTGTTAAAACGAAAATGGAGAGAAATGTTTTGGGAGAGTTTGAATGTTTGTTGCAGACAGGAACTAATTGATGCTTGGACAACCTTCAAACTGATCAGATAGGAGAGTTTTACAATAGGTATTTCAAGACCAAAATGCAGCGGTATTGAGTGCATCACTACTCAACACTCACCCACCTGAAAGCGACTATGGTGAAACGTCTGAACAGAACAATAAGAGGTCAAATGTGGAAGCGTTTTGATCTTTGCAGCTCATACATATAGGTAGATATCCTCTCAGAAATGACTGCACAGTATAATCTAACTAAACATAACACAATGAAAATGAGACCGATAGATGTTCGTGATAATGAACTCACGGATGCGCCATACTCTCGTATTAAAATAGTGGATCCACGTAAACAACAATTTAATGTGGGTGATTTTGTGCAAATATCAAAACAAAAGACAGCATTTCAGAAGTTATACTTCCCGAACTAGTCGAGTCAGATATTTATAGTATCTAAAAGTGCAGAGAACGAATCCAAGAACTTACATCTTGAAGGATAGCAGTGACACTGAAATTTCAAGATGTTTTCGCACAGAGGAATTGCAGAAGAGCTCAGAACCACAACTGTTTGTCATAAGATAGCGAGCGAAAAGAACATTAATTAAATGGATTGGTTTTCCTGCAACACAAAACAGCTGGAGAGACGTTGACGATTTGGTCTATAATATGGTGCACAGAGCACAGCCAGCACACTAGCATAACATGCACGGTAAGAGACAAATTATACTAGGTCCTGATGTTCTCGACATTCTTCCAGTCAAACTGTACATTCCTGGGTATAACTACTGCGGACCTGGTTCAAAGCTTCAAACACGTTTGTCTTGTGGTGATAAGGAGATTAACCAGCTAGACGAGGCATGTTTCGAAGAAGACATAGCATACGCCAAACATAAAGTTCTCCTAGGATGTGACGATGCAGATCGAATTGTAGCTGATAAAGCCAAGGTAATATGTGCAAGAAAGGATATTGGTATAGGGTAGCGCACTGCAGAATTTGCAGTTGATAAATCAATGCTTGATAAAATGAAGTTTGACTTGCGTGTGAATTTCAAGCAAATTATGAATATTTTATGTCGTGCGCTGAAGAAGAAGAAGAAGAAAACAATGAAGAAGAAGAAAATGAAGGCAGTGTGGGGGTGTGTGACAGTGATGCATGCAGCTGAATCCGTCCTGATGCATGAAGTACCGAATAAAGTGCCCCAGGTTCTGCCAATATCCAAGACCCCTGGCAGAATTATCCCCTTCCTCATTCCCGTCGGCGCAGATCTCTCAGCGATGGGTTGACTGGATGCGGTATCCAGAACAATTAATAAACGCACGTAACACCCAGGAACCGCTACGGGAAGCAAGAAGACGTAACCAATGGTGGAAGGGGAGGGGATTGGGAAAGGACTACACCAGTGGCCTATCCTACCGGATAGAACACTTACAAAAACAGATCTGCTGAAGTTGGTTAAGGAAAAATGCAGCATTCCAAGATTCCAGGGCGTGCTTATGTGGGATACATTACCGAAGACTATATGGAAATCCAGAGTGTGTGGAATTGTGAATTTAGATATTGCTAGGTGACAGACGGAACGGTAGGTCAGCGTGTTCGGTCAGAAGGTCAGCTGACCTCTGTAATAAAAAATCTGAGTTAACCGATCAACGACGAACTTGAACGGGTGTCTTACGACGTCCACCCCGAGCAGATACAACGAACGAAAGAGAACAGAATGAGATTTTCAAGGATATTAGCAATCACCGAGTAGGAGCCCGATAAATTATTTAGTTTTGCTGTTTCCTAAGGAAAAGGAGTCTGTAACACCGAAAATGAACATAAAATACCTTCTACACCATCCAAAAGTTTTCGTCGTTTAATATCTGGCAATAAATCGTAATACATTACTGGTTCTTAAACTGTAAGCTTTATTATAGAAACTACATTTGTGTGTAATAGATGTAATAGTGTATTTATTTGTGACTGTATATAACTGATAGTAATTATAATGTAAATTTGGTAAATTGCTGGTTAATCAACAAGGGAACTTCGTTTAAATATATCGATAGCAACGACAAAATGAGAGTAGCTGTGCCGTTGTTTATATTTACGTACGGAGAGTCTCTGTCGCGCTGTGAGCTGAGAGGACACAGAGCAGCTTCAGTCTTAGAAGAGTACGGACGTGTTTGTTGGCCGATCCTATAGACGCGGTGCACAGCTCCTGTTTTACCGGTGTAGGCGCACCTAATTGGTCGACCCGCGAGTATTGAGACCGCGATATGAGTGGAGGAGGAAGCTACAATTCTAGCTATTGCCTTTCTCACAGTCATCCGTGGCTCTAAAGATGACTCGCGCATCGCAACCAGCAGCAACGGTAGCAGTTCAGCATTGTCACCGGCTACATTCTCCGTCGCCCACACAGCTACAACATCGTAAGACTGTTAACTTACAAAGTATAGCTAATATTGTACAGGTATTACTCAGTGGAATTTCTTTCACGTCCTTTAATAACTATCTTTCTTGAATAATAACCTGCGATCAAAATTTGTAGTGCACGTGTGTCGTCATTGTCCACAGACATTATTACGAGGCAGGGAACCTTTCCTTTCCATGCAATCACAGAGTGCTCTAAAAACATGAAAGCTGGTTATTTATTGCCAGTTTTCTTTGTCTGCTAAACACCAGTTTCATTCTGTATTTTTCTGCCCCAGTAACTGTTCATTCTTATATTGCGTAACAGAGGCTTAATTAATTTGCGGTTTTGGTTATTAACTTGCCTCATTTAAAGTAACATTAAATTTCAGGGACAAAACTAATAACTAAAGACTCAGCATAAATTAAGAGTGCGCAATTTCATTTATTCTGTATTTAGCTTAGCATGTGACTTCTGGCTTTCTGTGTGTTTTACTGTTCCTACGTTAAATCAGCTGCTCATTTGCTTAAAGCAAATTCTATCTTTCAATCATTAAAAGTAAACTCCTTGCCTTTTTCCAAATTTTCTATTACGTTATGCTGAGATTACTTGATGTCATTTTTTATGTGACGAAGTTTCAGTTACAGTCATTTATTGAACCAGCGACTTCATGTAACTTTATTTTCGAAAGTTAGTATTACGGAATAAGTAGCTGCCAACTCAATGTTTTCTCATTATTTTGTTTTCTCATGAACTTTTGTGTCGTTGAAGAGCGTGGCAGTCTTCTATTGTGTGACTATTTTCCTAATTTTCTCTGCCATTACCTTTCTTAGGATTTTGGATATTCATTGACCTGGGTAAGCAATCATTTAATTATCCTTCATTTTTAATAATCAGCACTTTTTGTATTGAATACTACGTGGTACCCTTTTTCCCCTGTATGGTTCGTGAGCAATTTGTAAATTTGCATTAATCAGTAAAACAGGCAACATGATGAACGTAAATGAAACTGATAATTTGATTGCACTTAACGGCGAACAATCGATAGAACAAAGGGGAACGCTGACAGCGGACCCCATTGTTGAGGAACTGGCGGCTAGCACCACAAACGCTACCGCTGAAACTAACGAAAAGGAATTCCAGGAATTTCAGATGTTACGAAATTCGGAATAAATACCAAAATCGAATCCATTGACGGTGGATACAAGGAAACCATTAAGAAACAACCAGAGTTAGAGTAAAAAAAAAAAAAAAAGTAATAGCTGGAAATAAAAACGATTTGTTGAGTATGTCGATCAGTAAAATTAAAGCTTAGTCTGATTAATAAAAGCTCAATCTGAATCAATTAAAGCTCAATCCGAATCAATTAACAGTAAAATTGATGCACAGTTAAGTAAAATAGATGATCATCACAAAGCAATCAAGACTGGTAACAATAATATTGGAATTGCTAACACGAAAGTATATGAAATGAAGAAAGAAATAAAGGTAATCAATATCGAAATCGGTAATCTTAAGCAAGACATGGAAGAGGTACATTCAAAAGTAGAAAGCATAAATAGTCGTTTTCAGACGAAAGAAGGGAGTATCGAATAGAAATTGGAACACACTGTTGATCCCATTATTGAAAATAAAGTGGTTCAAAGGAAGAATTAACGAGAAAAGACGATAGCGAATAGGTTACGAATTTGCAAATTTTAATATCAGACGCAGGTACTATAGTGAAGAAGTAGTTGATCCATGTGATGAGAAAAAGAGGGAAGTGGAAACGTTAGTGACGACCACTAGCGAAGTAGTTACAAAAGTAACCGAACTAGGAAAGAGATTAGACAACAAGCTGCACTACGTGTCATGCTACGCACATACTGAAATCTTAGCGAAGGAGGAGCCTTTCAATACTCTCAAGAAGCCGTTAACGTCTTCATAAAAAATTGTTAAAGGGTATTGCCAGAATCGTGGACGGATAAGAGAAAAATTAACTCTTCAATCGACGTGCTAGCGGGCGATTCCAAAAGATGGGCTTAAACCTCAATGTTGTGAACTAAAGGTTTCAAGAATTTAAGAATGCGTTCTTGAAAGAATATTGGTCAGAGCAGAAGCGGGAGAGCGTATGGCTCGATTTCAGAATCCTACGACGCAAACTCACGCGGCTCAGTGAAAGAATTTAGCGAAAATTGAATCCGTAAATTAGAATATTTGCAGTTATGTTGAGTAGCCTGTTTTCGCTGAGTTTGGACATACTGTCCAGATACTCATATGGAAAAACCCCTTTTCTAGTTACAAGTTGAAACTTTTCCTTATCAGGGAATGGAACTCAGATGATAAGCATTTCCTTCTGAGACACAGTTTCAACGGGTGGCGCCTGCATAAAACATATCGAGTCAAGGAAGGAAAGCGTAATTCTTGGCGTCATTCGTTTGGAGAATGAAATATACTTCTCAACACTCTCAGGCGGGTCACTAACCTGCTCCTCCTCCACACTGAAATTAGCCAAGTGCTCAACAAGAAAGTGAGAATCATAAATATTTAAATTGTGAAAGGAAAGGGGTATGTGTCGCAGTAATTGATACTTCTCAAGTTGCATGTGTCATGGGAGGCGCCAAGGAACTTCCTCATAAGATGGTATTGGTCCCTACGAGGAGTTTCGACTTTTCTGTCTAACGGCATCCCAAAAATACGGCATCTACAACCTCCATGTAGAAATCTTCATTCTCCTTCGATATGGTCATGGGAATGTCGTCGCTATAAAGCTTATCGAAGTCCCAAGAAAGTTTTCCTTTGTTTTCGTCAGTAGGCATAATAACACTACTGAGTCTTTGGAAGCACATTCTACTAGATGTTTTGCTAATAACTTGTCTGAGGAACCTTAAGCAAATATGCGGTTTACCATTACGTTTACCCATTTGGTATGAAAGGTGGGATATGGCGTTGACACAAAAATAGCCTTCCTTGTTATTTTCCTCACCTAAGAATAGCAGCAGGTTTACATGCACACCGACAAATTTTGAGAAATGGAGGGGTCCGACGGCTATATGTTTATCTTTATCGTTCTGTTACTCTGACTTGCATTTATCCAGGCCGTAAAAAATAAATTGATATTCCAGTATTCTGCTCCTCAAATTTAGTTGGTCCTGAAACTTGATGGGAAACTCGATACCATCAAAGCTACACACTCAAAAATGGAAAGTGTCTTTACGCATATGGTACCTACACTCCTGGAAATGGAAAAAAGAACACATTGACACCGGTGTGTCAGACCCACCATACTTGCTCCGGACTCTGCGAGAGGGCTGTACAAGCAATGATCACACGCACGGCACAGCGGACACACCAGGAACCGCGGTGTTGGCCGTCGAATGGCGCTAGCTGCGCAGCATTTGTGCACCGCCGCCGTCAGTGTCAGCCAGTTTGCCGTGGCATACGGAGCTCCATCGCAGTCTGTAACACTGGTAGCATGCCGCGACAGCGTGGACGTGAACCGTATGTGCAGTTGACGGACTTTGAGCGAGGGCGTATAGTGGGCATGCGGGAGGCCCGGTGGACGTACCGCCGAATTGCTCAACACTTGGGGCGTGAGATCTCCACAGTACATCGATGTTGTCGCCAGTAGTCGCGGAAGGTGCACGTGCCCGTCGACCTGGGACCGGACCGCAGCGACGCACGGATGCACGCCAAGACCGTAGGATCCTACGCAGTGCCGTAGGGGACCGCACCGCCACTTCCCAGGAAATTAGGGACACTGTTGCTCCTGGGGTATCGGCGAGGACCATTCGCAACCGTCTCCATGAAGCTGGGCTACGGTCCCGCACACCGTTGGGCCGTCTTCCGCTCACGCCCCAACATCGTGCAGCCCGCCTCCAGTGGTGTCGCGACAGGCGTGAATGGAGGGACGAATGGAGACGTGTCGTCTTCAGCGATGAGAGTCGCTTCTGCCTTGGTGCCAATGATGGTCGTATGCGTGTTTGGCGCCGTGCAGGTGAGCGCCACAATCAGGATTGCATACGACCGAGGCACACAGGGCCAACACCCGGCATCATGGTGTGGGGAGCGATCTCCTACACTGGCCGTACACCACTGGTGATCGTCGAGGGGACACTGAATAGTGCACGGTACATCAAAACCGTCATCGAACCCATCGTTCTACCATTCCTAGACCGGCAAGGGAACTTGCTGTTCCAACAGGACAATGCACGTCCGCATGTATCCCGTGCCACCCAACGTGCTCTAGAAGGTGTAAGTCAACTACCCTGGCCAGCAAGATCTCCGGATCTGTCCCCCATTGAGCATGTTTGGGACTGGATGAAGCGTCGTCTCACGCGGTCTGCACGTCCAACACGAACGCTGGTCCAACTGAGGCGCCAGGTGGAAATGGCATGGCAAGCCGTTCCACAGGACTACATCCAGCATCTCTACGATCGTCTCCATGGGAGAACAGCAGCCTGCATTGCTGCGAAAGGTGGATATACACTGTACTAGTGCCGACATTGTGCATGCTCTGTTGCCTGTGTCTATGTGCCTGTGGTTCTGTCAGTGTGATCATGTGATGTATCTGACCCCAGGAATGTGTCAATAAAGTTTCCCCTTCCTGGGACAATGAATTTACGGTGTTCTTATTTCAATTTCCAGGAGTGTATTTGGACGCTCAAGACGAACCAAGTAACTTCTCTCTAAAAACAGGATTGAATTTACAGTGAAAGCCTCGTCGGTTTTATTTTTGACATTAATACATGCCTTCTTATAAGCTGTATCCTTAGGAAGCTAGATATTTACTTCATCATGGAAATGCATATGGATGTCAAGATGTAGTATTTGGATGAGTGCTTCAGCTGAGCCTCTATTTTCGATCTTGAAAAACTAGCCCAGTATAGCACTCAAGGTGGACCCATGAAACCACTCGGTGATTGATGTGCTTTGTGATATCACTCCATTTTCCTCCGAAATATAGTGAAAATTGTCTCTTCAGTGCTAGGTGTCTGTTTGATGAGGGGGAGGGGGTATCAACAGTTCGATGCACAGAAAAGTGCCGCATTTAATGGCGTGTTACAACAGCTGGTTATCAAGCTTGGGGAACAGGAAGGCACGTTTGCAGAAACCCTGAAGAGTAACAGTACCCCCGTGTAACAGTACCCCCCTGCTGGATTCTCGATCCTAATGAACGAGATTTGCCCAGGTCAGGTATTCTAATATTGATGTGATGTTATCAATCTGATGTACTTCACTAAAATGATTGGGGAGGGAACTGCCACCACGCACAAAAGTACTACTGTCACTGCAACTACAGTTATTTGATAACAATGCAGCTGCTGCTGCCTATGACAAGGAGTAGGGATATGCATATACCTTCTAGTCCAGGCGAGAATGTTGGCGTGTAGGATATGGTGTGTTGCCCCAGTGTCAGCAGCCTGGCTGCAGCTGTGGCTGTGGAGATGACTTTTGCCACAACCCTGATACACTTTCTGCAGGGAGGCTGGCCTATAAATGACAGAGTGGAGCTGGTGTGGGGGTGATGGCGTCAAGGGTAACGTCAGCTGCTGCAACTTCCTACACAGCGATCAGTGGCATCTTACACGGTTGTGAGTGCTGCACAGGACCATGTCTGCATGGTGGTTTGTTCACCGCCCCTGGTAACCGTGCCACGATGTATTGTGGTGAGACACCTGTTGGAAGAAGAGGAATAACAAAACAAGGATGAAGTACAATGTTTGAGACATTGCTTGCTGCTGTTGCAAGGAAAGAAAGAACATTACTTGCAAGCAGCCTGAGCTTGTAAATGAATTACCTATATTGCTTTGGCCCCGTCATATATACTTCAGGTCATTACTAATCATCTGCAGCATCTCCTTGCGGCGAAACAGCTGCCTCTCCCTCTGTTCCATCCATTGTGGTATCTCATCATTGTCACCTGAACTGACATGGATCCAGCGATCCAACTGTCCTACATCATCTACAACAGTAATGTACTGATTTACCAAAAACATATACACACAGTAAATTAAGAAATATTTTTTTGTAGAATATACACTTACATAATACCTGCGACGGTGAAGGTATGACAACCACTGTCCCTCCCTGCTCCGCTGCCTCAAAATCATCTGCAACAAGAAGGAATATCCCTCAGACGACAACATATTATGCGTACACAACACTACGACGAAATTTTTGCAATGAAAAGAATGTATCATCAAAATGTTACGTATACATACAGCTCTAAGAGGAATAAAATGTATACTTACGTTGCTGCTGCTGCTGCTATTGCATCTCACCTACAAGCCAATCCACTATTTCATGGATATATACTAAAACAATAAGGAAAAGACATGTATCCAATACTACGAAATTCGTAGTGAAAGAATTGTGAAAACTAAATCACAGTTATTGATCGAAATATGTGCTTGCCTGTTAATTCTCCTTGCCTAGAGCGTCTGACAGTGGCTCTACTGCTGTTTGCTATGCATGACGGCTTCATCTTGAAATAGCTAACTAGTAAAGACAGGCAAGTAGAACAGGAGCAAAAAAAACGAAGACTGGAAACGCTGATAAGCACACAGACAACCTAATGCAGCCACAGATGAGAGCAGAATGGGGATAACTTTGTGGTGGGGAATGAGATTTGTATAGGTTGTGTAGGTTCACTGATTCCGTATTAACCGCCAGGAATGTAGAAATGGTGACCAGCAAGTTAGTAAAGGTCAGCAGATGAATGGACCACACACGTTGTAAGTCTTTGTCCTACAGACAGGAATCTGTTGACTTCTTCTTCTTTATCTCTGGAAGCCTTTTGCAAATATATTTATTCTTTGAGATAGATCGCTATCTAGATAAAATGGTGTGTTTCAGACAAAATTGTGAGTTCCCACAGTTCCCACAGAAAGGAAGAGGTAACTGCATATTTGGGTTTTTGAGGAAACTGCATACTTTCGCTGCTCCTTTGTGAGGAGAACAAGGAACCTGTAGATCGTAATCGCCTTTGACACAAATGGGGGGGGGAGGGGAAATCAGACATCTGCTGCCACAAAAAAGTAACTGAGTGCTTTTCCTGGCTTCTTCTTGGTAGGAGTCTGAACCATCTTCGACATCTAATGTATTGTTCTGTTTCAGGTAGAGGTACAGGTCTCCTGGAGACATACAGGGTGAAGAAAAATTGTCAGAAAATTTTAACCCTGAAGCGTCTATGGGTAAAGTATCTAATAGGAACATTTCGTATGTAGATTGTGGACAGTTGGGAATGTGGGTGTCACGGGAAGCGTGCAAGCGATAGGTCCCTGCAGTCACGCTATTTATCTGTGTCCTCGGTGGCTCATATGGATAGGGCATCTGCCGTGTAAGCAGGAGATCCCCGGTTCGAGTCCCGGTCGGGGGACACATTTTCAGCTGTCCCTATCAAGGTATGTCAAAAACCCCTGTCAGCAGCGGAGGGTTTCAATTAATTATCATTTGTTCTAGAGAAGCTGCATGGTCATCAATGGTATCTGTTCTTTCGAGAACAGTTAGTATCTTCAGAAATTCAATATTCCGAGGAGAGTGTGCCGAGAATACCAAATTTCAGGCATTATCTCTCACTGCAGACAACTTAATAACCGACAGCAGCGACGTTTGCCTAGAGTTGTCAGTGCTAACAGCCATCAACACAGCGTGAAATAGCAGCAGAAATCAATGTGGGACGTACAAAGAATGTATGCGTTAGAATAGTGAGGTATAACCTGGCGTTAATGGGATATGCCAGCAGGTGACCTACGCGAGTACCTTTTGCTAACAGCACGACATCGCCTGCAGCGCCTCTCTTGGGCTCATGACCATGGCGGTTGGATCCTAGACGACTGGAAAACCGTGGCCAGGTCAGATGCTTCCCGCTTTCAGCTGGTAAGATGGTTCAAATGGCTCTGAGCACTATGGGACTTATGATCTAGGGTCATCAGTCCCCTAGAACTTAGAACTACTTAAACCTAACTAACCTAAGGACATCACACACATCCATGCCCGAGGCAGGATTCGAACCTGCGACCGTAGCGGCCACGCGGTTCCAAACTGAAGCGCCTAGAACCGCACGGCCACTCCGGCCAGCTGGTAAGAGCGAGCAGGGTTCGAGTGTGGGGGCAGACCCCACGAAGCTATAGACCACGCTGTCAACAACGCACTGTGCAAGCTGGTGGTGTCTCCATGATGGTGTGGGCTGTGTTTACATCGAATAGACTGGGTCCTCCTTACGACTTAACTGATCATTGACTGTAAATGGTTATGTTCGGCTACTTGAAAACCACTTGCACCCATTCATGGGATTTACTCGTATGTTTCCAAGCAACGTTGGAACTTTTATGGATGAGTGCGCCATGTCAACGGGCAACCATGGCTCGCGATTGGTTTGAAGCACACTATGAACGACTCTAGCTTTTGGCCACCCAGGTAGCCTAATACGAATCCCGTCGAACACGTATGGGACGTAACGGAAAGTTCAGCTTCCACGAAACATCCTGAACCGGCAACACGTCCACAGCTATGACTCGTTATTTCCGCAGGGGACATCCAACGACTTGTTGAATCATGTTACGTCGAGTTGCTGCAGTACTCAGGGCAAAAAGAGGGCCGAAATGATACTGGGAGGTATATCATTAGCTTTAACACATCAGTCAGCTGTTTTTCGTGTGTCCACTCTATATTTCTCTACAGCTATAAGCTTGACGAGCAATAATGGGATAGTGAAATTTCTTTGGCAAGCCGGTATTTTATTCACCAAAAACTCTTCGCACCTTTTTTTTAAGTCATCAGTCTTCTTACTGGTTTGATGCGACGCACCACGCATTCCTCTCCCGAGCCCACCATTTCATGTCAGCGCAGCGATTGTTACCTACCTCCTCAATTATTTTCTGAATGTATTCCAATCTCTGTCTTCCACAACAACTTTTCCCTCCTACAGCTCCCTCTAGCAACGTGGAAGTTAATCCCTGATGTGTTAACAGATGTCCCATCATCCTCTCCCTTTTTGTGTTTCCCATAAGTCTCTTTCCCTGCCAATTCTGAGGAGAAACTCCTCATTCCTTATCTTACCAGTCCATCTAATTTTCAAGATTCTTCTATGGCGCCAAAACTCAAACGATTCGATTCTCTTCTGTTCCGGTTTTCCACAGTCTGTGTCTCACTACTATATGATGCTGTGTTCGAAACGTACATTCTCAGAAATTTCTTCCCTTATAACGGAACAACTATGTACACCCTCAAATTAAGGCTTTTGTTTAGTAGTAACAGACTTCTCTTGCACAGGAATTCACATTTTTCCAGTGCTAGTCTGCTTCTTAATTCTTCCTTGCTTCGTCCGTCATGGGTTATTTTGCTGCCTAGGTAGCAAAATTCCTTAACTTCGTCTACTTCGTGATCACGAATCCTGATATTCATTCTCTCGCAGTTTTCGTTTCTGCTGTTTCACATTACTATCATCTCCTTCTGTTTGCTCTAAGCCCATATCCTAAACTGCATTCAAGAGATCAAGTAATTCTTCTTCACTTTCACTGAGGATAGCAGTATCAGCAAATTTTATTAATGAAATCCTTTCACCATGAATTTTAATACCACTGTTGAACCTTTCTTGCATTAATGTCATTGCTTCTTCTATATGTAGAAAGAACAATTCGGGCGAAAGACTACATCGCTGCCTTACACCCTTTTTAATCCGAGCACTTCGTTCTTGGTTTTCCACGCTTATTGTTCCCTCTTGGAACATATTGTATATTACACGTCTTTCGTGTAGTAGTGCCTTAGTAGTAAAGAATAAATGTATTAAAACCTTATGCATGACGCAGCATTTTTTTCACGCATAACAGTGTTTATGACGTCGTATCTCCTTAACGACGATCGGTAAGTCGTTATTCTCCCCGACATCGATTGTTGCCTGACAGTTCAGTTAACATCGATTCAATGGTTTAAGCGATGTGAAACAACAACGTGCGCGCGCGCGCGCACACACACACACACACACACACACACCTGGTGAATTATCTAAATCTTGCACCGCAAATATTTCGGACGTGGAGAGAACTAGTGATGTACGGTTTTCACAGAACTGATTGATAGTCAGGGGCTCGTACTGTTAACCAATGAACGGAATGTTATAACACTTAGAAAGTGTATTTTTTGTGCAAACATACAAATTTTAAAATGGAACAATGCCTGTTGATATTAACAAAATAAAATTAGGGTATTTAGAATGTCATTGGTGTTTGTTGCAGGATTCTAGTGGGAGTCGTTTACGAGATATCGTATTTTGAAAATTTTCCCCACCGACACCTGTTTGTGTCATTCAACCAGCTAGGTACCATGCTCTTATGTTTACTTACAGCGTGCTTGTGTGTTCCTTGAATGCGTTGTGACTTGCTTGTCAGTTAGTGTGCGTAGTCTAAACTGACGGCAGTGAGTGGACAATGGACTTACCAATGCAGAGAAAGCCGACATGCTCATGGTACATGGAAGTGTAGGAAGACTGCAGTATATTCTTGTACAGTGTATGTGGCAAGATGTCCCAAACGACGTCAACTAGTTTGACAATTATTTATCAGCCTCTTCAGCTAGTCACGTGAAACTAGTAGTGAAACATCTAGACAACGTAACAGAAAGAAAAAAGTGACGACATGAGAGGGAGAAAATAATATTCTTTCTGTTGTTGCAGTAGATCAGCACGTTAGTTCCCACACTGACGCACGAGGAAGTGGCATGACTCAGACAAGTGTCCTATGCATTCTCTCTGAACATGGGCATTAAGACAGGATACTCCAGATCTATCAAGCATCTTGTTTAGTGATGAAGCCACATTTACGACTGATGCCCATGTAAACCGCCGAAACATAGCCCACTGGCTTCGTCAGGTGGACGGCCAGTGGCCGGGAGTGTAAAGGTGTGGCGTGGGATAGTGAACCATCAGCTCAAAGGCCCGTTTTTTCACAGACGGGACACTGAACGCTCGTAAGAATCGCAGCCTCCTAACAAAAACGTCTTCCAGGGATGACAGAAGACGTTCCTCTGCAGACTAAGAGGTTCCTGTAATACCGATGTGACAACTGTCTAGCCCATAATGTACTATACGCTGTAGCATGTCTTCACGAATTATTTCCAAATCGTTGGACTGGATGCAGAGGACCTGTACCTCAGCCGGCTGGCTCCCCAGATTTTACGCCTGTAGACTTTTTCTATGCGGAAAACTGAATCACACTGTCTACAAGGACACTGAAATGCTAGCAAGTGTGCAGCAAGCGTTCCATGCCCGACTAGAAGCGTGTATTGCCGCTGCCGGTGGTCATATTGAACACAACCTGTGACGGTAAATTGTCTCTTTATTGGTCACAATCCACATAACTAGAGTGTGCACTGGAGTTGTTCTTTAGTGTGTGCTACCACAGGTGTTGTGCAAATATCGGTGTGGGAACTTTTCAAAATACGCTATCTCGTAAACAACTCGCACTAGAATCCCACACCTAACAGCTTTGATATTCTAATTTACCCTACTTATGGTCTGTTAACGTCAATAGGTAGTGTTCCGTTTAAAAAAGTGTATGTTTGCACAAAAATACCATTTCTAAGTATTTTTAAGATCCGTTGATTGGCTAACAATATAAGCCTCAAACGTCCAATTCGTCCTGTGAAAACCGCACATAAATATCACTTTCCATTTCCTCTATATTTGAGGTGTAAATCTTCGGTAATTCATCTGGTATACATCCATATTTACAACATATAAGGAGGACTCTGAATTCTGGATTTTGGCACATATCCTGTTGGTTAACTAAAATTTAGATGCTGCATATGGGATCCAAACTTAGGTCCAATGATGAGAAAGTTAATCAGTGATCAGACGCCAAAGAATTGAAGTATGTGTGCCTGTGACGAATCATACCTGGGAGGGGGGGGGGGGGGTTATGGGCGCTCAACATCGAGGTCATCAGCGCCGAATCATACCTGAGGGCAGTCAAATCGCATAATAAAATTCTTCTTTTAGGGCTATTTTTCACTTCATACAGAGGGCATAGTCAATCAGGGCAACTGCAAGTGGAAATTTAACGTCCAATACTAGAAATAGAGCCTTTTACATTCCAGTCTTAACACACGTTTCTACAGACACCATACAACTTTCCCTTTCCCATCGAATAAAAACGCACAAAAGGTTCTCGTAGCAATAAATAAGCAATAGGCTTCCTAGGAATATTGCAGTCCCTTGAGGTTCCACTAACAAACTGAAACCTTTTTTTATATTGACTGGTTCCTGGTAAAATTATTTAAAAATTCATCACAAATTATCAAATTCGATCGTCTTCGGCCATTTCCAGATCCACAACATGCAACTAAATACGTGTAAAAATAAGAAAGTAACCAAAAACGAAGCTGCAAATTTGTCTCAAGTATCTAAACACGTAAAACATAGTCATAACGGACGAAACCGGTATTTTTTTATGAAATTTTCTGATTGAACCAATGAATCAACGTATCTGAAAAAGAATGTTATGAATCAGAGACTGGTCTCCAATATTAGGAGAAGTTGATATTTTCCGAACCTAAATATGCCATTTGCTCTTGTCCAAAATGAGAGAGGACAACTGTATTTCAAGTAATGTATTATTAATTTCAGGAACTTTTTCTTGACGTTACTGACGCAATAATCTTGCAGTCGTTGTCTTTAGAATTTCTACGCTGAATGAGGTTTACGATCTTACTCCTTCAGTCTAGAACCGCGCGACCGCTACGGACGCAGGTTCGAATCCTGCTTCGAACATGGATGTGTGTGATGTCCTTAGGTTAGTTAGGTTTAAGTAGTTCTAAGTTCTAGGGGACTGATGATCTCAGATATTATTTTCCATAGTTCTCAGAGCCATTTGAACAATTTTCGATCGTGCTACTAATTTACCGTCTTTCCACCTGCCATGAATAACTGTAAAAATCTAACGAGATATTCTTGTCTCTTAATCCATTTCTAGAGACTGTAGAGACTGTCAGTCACTTGACGACAATTCACTGAATGAGTTACCTAATTTTACTTGACTCTTATTTTGTTGTTCTATTGTTGTGGTGGCCTTCAGTCCAAAGACTGGTTTGATGCAGCTATCCATGTTTCTCTATCCTGTGCAAGTCTGTTCGTCTCCGAGTGACTGCTGGAAGCTACATCCTTCTCAATCTGTTTCTTGTTTTCAACACTTGGTTTCCATGTACAATTTTTACCCTCCATGCTTCCCTCCAGTACGAAATTGGTGGTCCATTGATGCCACACATGTGTCCTACCAACCGATTTAGGTTGTGCCACAAATTCCCCTTCTCCCCAATTCCATTCAGTACCTCCTTATTAGTTGCGTGATCTACCCACTAGTCAGCATTCTTCTGTAGCATCACATTTCAAAACCTTCTAACCTCTTCTTGTCTAAACTGTATATCGTCCATGTTTCACTTCCATACTTGGCTACACTCCGTACAAATACTTTCAGAAAGTACTTGCTGACACTTACAACTGTATTCGAAGTTAACTAATTGCTCTTCTTTAGAAATGTTTTTCTTACCATCGCTAGGCTACATTTTATATCCTTTATACTTCGACCACCATCAGTTAATTTGCAGCCCAAATAGCAAAAGTGATCTACCACTTTAAGTGTCTCATTTTCTAACCTAATTCTCGCAGCATCACAGGATTTAATGCCACTATATTCCATAATCCTCGTTCAGCTATTAATGTTCGTCTTGTATCCTTCTTTCGAGACACTGTCATTTCCAGCCAACTGCTCTTCCAAGACAATTACAATGTCATCGTCAAAGCTCAAAGTTTTCACTTCTCCTCCCTGGACTATAATTCATACTCCAAATTTTCCTTTGTTTCCTTTACCGCTTGCTCAATGTATAGATTGAATAACATCGGGCATAGGCTATAACCCTGTGTCACACCTCTCTCAACAACTGCTTCCTTTTCATGCCCCTCGATTCTTACAACTGCCATCTGATTTCCGTAGAAATTGTAAACTCCCTTCGATCCCTGTATTTTACCCCTCCTACCTTCAGAATTTTCCAGAGCATTCCACTCAACATTGTCAAAAGCTTTCTGTATTTCTACAAATGCTATAACCGTCGGATTGCCTTTCCTTGACCTGTCTTCTAAGATAAGTCGAAGGGTCAGTATTGCCTCGCGTGTTCCTACATTTCTCCAAAATCCAAAGTGCTTTCCCCGAGGTCCGCTTCTACCAGTTTTTCCATTCGTCTGTGAAGAATTTTGCAACCGTGAGTCACTAAATCGATAGTTCGGTAATTTTCACACCTCTCAGCACCTGATTTCCTTGGAACTGTTATGATTATATTCTTCTAGAAGTCGGAAGGTATTTGACCTGTCTTTTACTTCTGTACACCAGATACAAGAGTTTCGTAATGGCTGGCTGTCCCAAAGCTATCAGTAGTTCTAACGGAATGTTGTCTAGTCCTGGGGTCGTTTTTCGACTTACGTCTTTCACTGCTCTGTAAAATTCTTTACGCAGTATCATATCTCGTACCTCATCTTCATTTACTTCCTCTTCAGTTTCTATAATACTGCAATCAAGTACATCGCCCTTGTATAGACCTTCTATATATTCCTTCCACCTTTCTGCTTTCCTTTCTTTGCTTAGGACTAGTTGTCCATCTGAGCTCCTGATATTCATACGGGTGGTTCTGTTTTCTCCAAAGGTCTCTTTAATTTTCCTGTAGGTTGCATCTACCTTACCCCTAGGGTGATACATGCTTACATTTGTCCTCTAGCCATTCCAGCTTAGCCATTTTCCACTTCCTGTCGATCTCATTTTTCAGACATTTGTATTCTCTTTCGCCAGCTTCATTTACCGCACATTTCATATTTTCTCCTTTCATCAAATAAATTCAATATCTCTTAAGTTACCCAAGGATATCTACTGGGCCTCGTCTTTTTACCTACTTGATCTCCTGCTACCTTCAGTATTTCATCTCTCAAAGCTACTCATTCTTCTTCTACTGTAGTCCTTTCCCCTGTTCATGTCATGCGGTCCCTAATGCTCCCTCTGAAAATCTCTACAACCTCTTGTTCTTTCAGTTTTATCAAGGTCCCATTGCTTTAAATTCCTATCTTTTTGCTATTTCTTCAGTTTTAATCCACAGTTCATAACCAATAAATTGTGGTCACATTTCACAACTCCCCCTGTAAATGTCTTACAATTTAAAATCTGGTTTCTAAATCGCTGTCTAACAATCATATAATCAGTCTGAAACATTCTGACATCTTCGTGTATCTCACACGAATACAACCTTCTTTCATGATTCTTAAGCCAAGTATTAGTGATGATTAAATTATACTCTGCGCAAAATTCTACCAGGCGGCTTCCGCTCTCCGTTTCCTCCAGTCCACAATCACCTGCGACTTTTCCTTCTCTTCCTTTTCCTACTGTCGAATTCCAGTGCCCCATGACTACTAGGTTTTCGCCTTCCTCAACTACCTGTAAAATTTCATTTATCTCATCATACATTTCTTCAGTCTCTTCATCAACTTCAGAGATAGTTGTCATATAATCTCTTACTATTGTGGTGAGTGTGGGCTTCATGTCTATCTTGGCTACAATAATGCGTTCTCTATGCTGTTCGTAGTAGCTTATCCATGTTCCTATTTTTTTAATTCATTATTAAACCTACTCCTGCACTACCCCTATTTGATTTTGTTTTTATAACCCTGTATTCACCTGCCCAAAAGTGCTGTTCCTCCTGCCATCGAACTTCACTAATTCCCACTGTGTCTAACTTTATCCTATACTTTCTAATTACGACATTCTTAATGGAAGGTGACCTGATGGTTTATCTTACACATTTCACTTTTTAAATTTTCTGACCTATCTGCCCGATTAAGAGATCTGACATCCCACGCTCCGATCCGTAGAACGCCATTTTTTTTCTCCTGATATGTACGTCATCCTGAGTAGTCCCAGCCCGGGGATCCGTATGGTGGATTATTTTATCTCCGGAATATTTTACCGATGAGGATGCCGTCATCATTTAATCATGCAGTGGAGCTGCATGCCCTCGGGAAAAGTTACGACTGTAGTTTCCTCTTGCTTTCAGCCGTTCGTAGAATCAGTACAGCAAAGCTGTTTGGTTGATGTCAAATGGTTCAAATGACTCTGAGCACTATGGGACTTAACTGTTGTGGTCATCAGTCCCATAGAACTTAGAACTACTTAAAACTAACTAACCTAAGGACATCGCACACATCCATGCCCGAGGCAGGATTCGAACCTGCGACCGTAGCGGTCGCGCGGCTCCAGACTGTAGCGCCTAGAACCGCTAGGCCACTCCGGTCGGCGGTTGATGTCAGAAGGCCAGTTTAGTCAGTCATCCAGGCTGTTGCCCCTGTAACCACTGAAAAGGCTGCTACTCCTCTTCAGGAACCATACGTTTGTCTGGCCTCTCAACAGATACCCATCCGCTGTTGTACTTACGATACGGCTATCTCTATCGATGAGACACGCAAGCCTCCCCACCAACGGCAATGTGCATGGTTCATAAAAAAATTGACTATAGCATTTTGTCTATTAGAAATGGTTTGTGACAGTGTGAAACTTTACGAACAATTGATTTGTTAACAATATAAGTCTTGCGGCTGTCAGTCACAGTTTTTTCTACTTATTTCTAGGCGGCATTTTTCAAGAAATGATTTCCATTTTCAAGTGCTTTTTTTTGTGTATTATGGAAAATATTCAGTGTGAGCAAGACAAATGTGAGTAAAAGTTGTAATCATTCTGCTGATTCTTTCGTGCTCCCTAAAGCATTGCTAATGAGGCCATGTTAGCATCTATGTCAAACCTTTACCAGCGCTGAAACTAAACGCCAACAATGAGAGAAATGATAGTATCCCGAGGTGCAGAAAATCTTAAGATGAATGGGTAGAGGAAGGATGTTACGACAGATGTACAAAATGGAAACAGCCTTTGCTGCAGGTATTGGGAAAACCGATCGGCTAAAACCGATATCTATATTTTAGATTTGAATTTGTACTCTTTTTGTTTCGGTTGTAAATTTTTTAAAATTTACTACTAATATCTAGCCGAGAAAACGGTTTATCATTTTGTCATGGCAGCAGTACTAAATTTTTTAGGTTTCTGAATAAAACTTTTTTAAGAAACTGTAGCTGTAATCGACGGACTTCGGGTGTGTGAACGAAGTACAATGCTCCATTTGCTTAATAATATCTGAAGTGGGAATAGGCAGAACAAACTTTCTATACATAGGATAAATCATTTACATTATTCCTTGGAAGAAAACGTAACTTTGTTTGATATAGCTGTAATTTTTAACATATTGTAAACTCAGAGTGATAATCGAAACTTTAATTTGGTGGTTTTTCAGGTTGAAAAAGTATTACAGACACCGCTGCGCAGATATACAGTATCAGATTCACAGTTTAAAGATGTAAATGAACCCCTCATTTCAAGCAAATCTATTACAAATTTCACGTAAGAAGTAAATAACTACATGATCGAAATTGGTAAACATTCACCTTTACTTCAAACCCTCTTTGCTCATCACATGATCAGGAAGTAGCCGAGATTTATCTAGTGAGCCAGAAAATTGTTGCCGAACAAAATAGTGCTTTATTTTTAGCATCATTTAATAATCAGAAGCAGCGATCTTTTTGTTCTTTGGGAGTCAAGCAAAATGCATACAAAATGCTTGTCGTTTGTATCCGAAAAATATTTATCTTTGTTAAGAAGTTCTATGCCTTTGGAAGATCGTCTTTGAATGATATTGTTTCCGATGAAAGGAATGGACTTGCAGATCAAAACATTAGAGAATGGGTTAATTCATTATTGAAATTTTAACTATCGCATTCCTGGTGAATGTATTATTATGTCTGTTATCTAGACTGTTTTGAAAGCACACTTTTTTGTTTTGTTAGTAAAAAAATCAAACGTTTCCAAATTCGTGGTACAAAGGAAATAAACGTATTTCACTACAAAATTTGTTTTTTATTCAGAATAATTAAACGAACATAAGATTTATGAGACAGGCGAAATAATCTCAGACTTCAAGAAGAATGTAATAATTCCAATCTCAAAGAAAGCAGGTGTTGACAGATGTGAAAATTACCGAACTATCAGTTTAATAAGTCACAGCTGCAAAATACTAATGCGAATTCTTTACAGACGAATGTAAAAACTGGTAGAAGCCGACCTTGGGGAAGACCAGTTTGGATTCCGTAGAAATATTGGAACACGTGAGGCAATACTGACCCTACGTCTTATCTTAGAAGCTAGATTAAGGAAAGACAAACCTACGTTCCTAGCATTTGTAGACTTAGAGAAAGCTTTTCACAATGTTGACTGAAATACTCCCTTTCAAATTCTGAAGGTGGCAGGGGTAAAATACAGGGAGCGAAAAGCTATTTACAATTTGTACAGAAACCAGATGGCAGTTATAAGGGAAGCAGTGGTTGGGAAGGGAGTGAGACAGGGTTGTAGCCTCTCCCCGATGTTGTTCAATCTGTATATTGAGCTAGCAGTAAAGGAAACAAAGGAAAAATTCGGAATAGGTATTAAAATCCATGGAGAAGAAATAAAAACTTTGAGTTTCGCCGATGACATTGTAATTCTGTCAGAGACAGCAAAGGACTTGGAAGAGCAGTTTAACGGAATTGATAGTGTCTTGAAAGGAGGATATAAGATGAACATCAACAAAAGCAAAACAAGGATAATGGAATGTAGTCGAATTAAGTTGGGTGATGCTGAGGGTATCAGATTAGGAAATGAGACGCTTAAAGTAGTCAAGGAGTTTTGCTACTTGGGGAGCAAAATAACTGATGATGGTAGAAGTAGAGAGGATATACAAAGTAGACTGGCAATGGCAAGGAAAGCGTTTCTGAAGAAGAGAAATTTGTTAACATCGAGTATTGATTTAAGTATCAGGAAGTCGTTTCTGAGAGTATTTGTATGGAGTGTAGCCATGTATGGAAGTGAAACATGGACGATAAATAGTTTGGACAAGAAGAGAATAGAAACTTTCGAAATGTGGTGCTATAGAAGAATACTGTAGATGGGTAGATCACATAACTAACGAGGAAGTATTGAATAGGATTGGGGAGAAGAGAAGTTTGTGGCACAACTTGACCAGAAGAAGGGATCGGTTGGTAGGACATGTTCTGAGGCATCAAGGGATCACCAATTTTGTATTGGAGGGCAGCGTGGAGGGTAAAAATCGTAGAGGGAGACCAAGAGATGAATTCACTAAACAGATACAGGTTGCAGTAGGTACTGGGAGACGAAGAAGCTTGCACAGGATAGAGTAGCATGGAGAGCTGCACCATACCAGTCTCAGGATTGAAGACCACAACAACAACAACAACACTAAAACTTCCACAAAATCTTATTTGTGAAATGTAAACATATGCGGCCGGATATTCACAATTAATAAAATGTTCCGGGATATTATGCCGCGGTGGAATGGATTTAACCTTAGAACCTAGTGTTTCGTCCCATTCTGCGGAAGACATTTTCAGTAGGGAACGTAGCTTCTTTGAATGTCCGATTCACACCCTGGGTCGCTACTGTCAACAGCAAATTTCCGCTTCCGTGTGACTCCGCGCAATGGCATGACGTCACGTTTTGAGCGCAGTTGGCCGTTGTCGACTGCATTGATTAATAATGTTTATTCGTTCGCTGCAGTGAAAAGAGCATTCAGACCACCGTGTAGAAATCATAGCGATGGAAATAGAAATAAGCGTTTGGCGTCATTGGCCGGGAGGCCCCTTACGGGGCGAATCGGGCCGCCTTGGTGTAGGTCTTATTACATTAGACGGCACATTGGGCGACCTGCTCGCCGGATGAGGATGAAATGATGATGAAGGCAACACAACACCCAGTCCTTGAGCGGAGAAAATCCCCGACCCAGCGGGCAATCGAACCAGAACCCCTTAGGACGGCAGTCTGTCACTCTGACCATATCGGGGCGGACATTATATCGATCATCGAGCGCCGGTGAAATGGAAAGTTATCCTGCCTTTCATTAAGGACGGTGCTGACCGCATAGGAAAAATCTTGAAAGAGCGGAACATCGCTGCAATCTGCAAATCCATCCGGAAGATACAACATCGCCTGAAATCGCCCAAGGATGCTGGCCAACCGCTGGAAAAAGCGGCGTATAGGATTCCGAGTAGTCGTCGGGAGTTGTACTTGGGTGCTACGAAAAGGACTGTCAAAAAACGATTGGAAGAGTACAAGGGCAATTGTCGAAGAGGGAAGATTCATCAGCTGGTGCGGAACATGCTTTACAGCCGGGAGAACACATACCTTCATTCTGTTAGGAGTCAGGTACTGATAGCCATAGGCAGGTACCATGTAAGGTTATACAGAGAGGCAATAGAGATTGTGAAACATTGCAGGAATTTCAATAGGAAGCAGAAAGGCGTGTAATGGACCATGGGGTGATAGCAACAGCGGATGAGGGCTGTCGACAACGGCCAACTGCGCTCGAGGATTCCCAAATCATGCGACGTCACGGCACTGCGCGGAAGCACGCGGAAGGCGGAAATTTGCTGTAGTCTGTAGCGAGCCAGGGTGTGAACTGGACATTCAAAGAAGCTACGATCCCCCTTGAAAACTTCCTTCGGAGATGGGAACGAAACACTGGGTTCTAAGGCGAAATCCACTCGACCACGGCACAATAGCCGAAAACATTTTATTAGTTGTAAAATACTATTTGCCTGCCACATGTAAGAAATAATAAAAATGATAGTAGGTTATGGCAACAGTAATAAGTTAAAAATTAAAAAAAAACATTCACGGTTTATAATAAAGTCAGAATGTAGCTGATCTGCTACCTGGGTCTACATAATGTGCCTTGATCCCTTTGGAGGCATTGGGCATGAAAAACTTAATAGAGTTCTGCAACATCTGTTTTCACCCTTTAGCACTGACTATTCGCAATACTCAAATAATGGTAAGATCCTATATTACAAAAGATATTTGAGCGAAGGTTCAAACATTAAAATCTGGCGATATTTTGTAGTATTGAATCTCTCATTTACGTCCCGAAAAAGTAGCGATCCGTGGACGGGCTAACTTTTTTTATTTAACTAGTTCATCTGATATTTTGATTCTCCATATACTAAAAAGTATGACGTAAAAGTTTTTGAGACTCAGAATATTTGAACCTTTGTTCAATGTATACGTTTTCTTATTGGAAATAAAAGTAATAAAAAAATCAGTTGTCTTGAGACTCAGACATTCCGCGGTTTTAAGTGGTGTGGTTAAATGAAAATATGCGTTATAAACAAAAAGAGATTCTTTCAGCTATAAACGCAATTCTCACTTTGCTGGAACGATTTGGAAAACGTTTCAGCATTTTACACGCCCTAGCTAGCACAGCTCCTGCGTTTCCGAATGCGTATGTCGGATTTCACGTGCCTAAGCGGCGACGTTGGCACAGCTGTAGTCGGTGGGGGCGTCCCTGAGTGCGACGACGCAGCAGCCGCTGCAACTGTGACTGCGAGCTGCGGTCTCCCGCAGCTCCGCGGGGCTGCGTGACTCTCCTTGCTGTCGGTCGTTGCCCGAGAACAATCAAGCGGTCGGCGACTGCGAACAGTATCACCTGCAGCAGTTCAGAGCGATTCCTTAGGTTTCAACTACAGCCTACGCGGCTCCGGGAGTCAGCCATTACGATCGCACGTTGAGCAAAGTCTGCGTCGTAATAACATTGCCCCACACCATGCCAGCTGCGTTACACGCTGTGGCTTTTACTTTTATAATGCTCACAGAGACACAAAGTACGTTAGCGAACTCCGTTGTTTGCTGAATCAATTTAATTTTATAACCTAGCAATCAGACTTTCGAATACCAAATGAGACACAAAAGAAAAGAAATAAAATTTTGTAGGTTCCGAACAACTCTTAAATTTTGATTTCTTCGTCGACTACATTGTGTACGTCTGCGACAGATTATCTTCTTACGTAGGGTCATCATTCTTCAACCGATAACAAGATCATAGCAACATATAAGATAACAAAAATAAGAAAGTTCGTCTACACACTTTCAACAAAACTTTTACTTAATTAATGACAAACATTAATACCGCTTCTAAATGTCACTGTCGTGCAATATTTCGCAGATAAAATATAATTCGGAAATTTAACAGTTCACTGACTTAATAAACTAATTATTGCTCTACAGCGGAATTACTGAACTTTTTATATGGATAGAATGTATTTCTTCAAAAATGAATTATCTGAACAGATGGCTACTATTCGCACGAATCACGGGTAGATTTGAAAAAGGACTTCTTATCGTACACTATGAGCTGAGTAGCATTTCAAATGCATTTGTTTACTCTGCTGGTATTTGGGCGTAGCACCCGTCACCACTGCCATATACTCTGCACTTCTACACAAACGGCATGCCTGTCAGGCGTCAAACCATAAACTGATTATGAATTATGTCGGTCTAGAAACATATAAACCCGTCACTAATTTACAAATACGAGGGTTGCCCAGAAACTAACGCACCGCATTTATTTTCTCAGTCGAAAACAATTCTACGAATGCGAGACGTTTCATATGTATTATGTGAAGTCTCCTCAATGAGCGCGCCAAGTTCCGGTCAGATAGTTTTAATGGCTCTGAGCACTATGTGACTTAACTTCTGAGGTCATCAGTCCGCTAGAACTTAGAACTACTTAAACCTAACTAACCTAAGGACATCGCACACATCCATGCCCGAGGCAGGATTCGAACCTGCGACCGCAGCGGTCGCTCGGTTCCAGACTGTAGCGCCTACAACCGCTCGGCCACGGCGGCCGGCTAAGTTTCGGTCACTTTCGACGGATAGCGTAGCTGCAGGACAGTTTCAAAATGGCGTCCGTAGGCGATATACGTTACAAGTAACGTGCCGTCATTGAATTTCTCACTGCAGAGAAAGAAACTGTAGGTGCTATCCACAAACGCTTGTGCAAAGTCTATGGAGCATTGTCCGCAGCTCGTGGTCGTGCGGTAGCGTTCTCGCTTTCCGCGCCCGGTTCCCAGGTTCGATTCCCGGCGGGGTCAGGGATTTTTTCTGCCTCGTGATGACTGGGTGTTGTGTGTTGTCCTTAGGTTAGTTAGGTTTAAGTAGTTCTAAGTTCTGGGGGACTGATGACCATAGATGTTAACTCCCATAGCGTTCAGAGCCATTTGAACCATTTCTTTTTTTTATGGACCATTTGCTGTCGACAAAAGTACTTTTAGTCGCTGGGCACGGAGGATGAGGTCATCAGAAGGCGGTTCGGCGGAGCTCCACGATTCGCAGCAGTCGGAGAGACCATCCACGGTTGTCACACCTGACACACCTCACCTAGCCCCCTCGCACTTTCACTTGTTTCGGCCAGTAAAAGATGTCATTCGTGGAAGACATTTTGAGGACGATGAAGAGATGATCCACACAGTGAAGCACTGGCTCCGCCAGGGACTGGTACCAAGAGGGTACACATGCCCTTGTTTCGCGCTGGAGGAAGGCCATATAACGGGATGGAGATAACGTCGAAAAATAGGGTGTGTAGATAAAACAACATTCTTTCGTGTTTGTGATTCTCATTCTATTCAATAAAGACTTATTGAAGAAATAAATGTGGTTCATTACTTCCTGAACAACCCTCGTACAATGATAGTGTTGTACAGATCCATACATATATGAAGACGGTAAGGTCCATTATCTATTGACAAAAACAAAGTGTACCTTAACCGTATTATTTACGTAAAAAATTCTCCAAAGCTCTCAGATCACAAAGATTTGTCTCTCAAAATACGTAAAAAGATTTTATTTTCATTCAGATGCAAGCGTAGCTCTGACAGAAACATGGATGTGACGGGGATTTGATGTAACAGAAAAATGGGTGCAAGAAAATTTGTTGTGGTGCAACAGTTAAATATATTCAGCTTGCTACTGAAGCAATGATATCAGGCTTTTTGTGTCATTATATTCACCTGTTTCTTCCTCGTTAATGCGGATGTCGCATCACACCAATGACGAGAATTTCACTCAGTTTTTTTAGTTCCCAACACGCTGACTTACCGTGCTGGCCCAAAATCTTCATGCCAGCGATCTTTATTATTGCCCGTTTCCCTTTCCTTCGCAACGAATTAGCTTCATTTAGGATAAAATATTAAGATTTGGTTTATTCAATCTAATTTCATCTAAATTTATAAAGTCTACTATCAACGCCACCGCCGGTGCTGGCGCTGAATACTTGTGTAACTATAACCGCTTAGCCCCTTTACTGCCCTATTCGTGAACAGAGGTTGGGAAGGAGTACTTGCAACACTACCTGTTGTATCTGAGCGAATTGTTTTGATATTTAAATGTAATTTTACTTCAGACATGGCGTAATCAATGCTGTAGCTAAGCATAAAAATCGGTAGCAGTAGTGAGGCATAAGCAACACACCAAGTCTTTAATGTTCTTTTACTAAATTTAAATTAATAGTTGTCCTACTTTACTACTTTCCTTTGAACAGTTAGAGTAAGCAAGGTCTCGTTATATACTGCCTTCATTGACTGAAGTGTCGTGTGAAATCGTTAAAGGAATATGGCCCATAAAATTGTATCAAGTGCGCAACGAAAGTATATCTCATTATCTCAACACAACGGGGCAGAGAATGGATTATACCAGACTTTCAATGATCATTTCTCAAGCAGGGATTTGCTGTTGTCAGCGCTCTAACAGCTGATTTAGGAAGATAGCCGAGCTGCACTTGAAGAGAAAAGAAAATCGAGTTACGTCGCATGAAATAAAAATTGTTTTCTAGCTTATAGGCTCCCCTTTCTTAACTTGCTCATCACATACCGAAAGTAGAACGAACTTATTGATATGGTTCCTCAAAGTGGGATAGTTTTTCAGGATACGTAGACTAAGCAACATCATCACAGGTGAATCAATGAAGAGCGAGAAAGTCCCCCATGCTGCTAAAATTCGAGTGATTCAGACAAATGGCAACTATCAATATCTTCCTTGGCTTGCAAGCATTCGTAACGATCAATAGGCTACGTATGTAGAATACGACGGTATGTTGATATTGTGGATGGTCCATCACCTTAAGTTCCTGTAGCCAAAAACGTAGAGAAATGGTAAAAATCATCACACGCACATTAGGGTATCGATCCCGGTATTCAATCTACTCAGCAACCAACACTCTCATAATTGTTAGGAGGATAGTTTGACCCATGAGATCACACTCATACTTCTAAAACAGAAAATAGCGACAGGTTTTAGAAAAAATCATGATTTCTTACGTCACCAAAGAACGTCTATTCTCCTGATGGTTGAATTTAAATACTGAAATGATCACCTACGTTGAACTACGAATTAACTACCGGATCCTAAAGAAAGGAACGTGCGCTAGATGAGCGCGCAGCAGCACATCTCACTCACTATGCCGACAAAGACAACTTCTTAGGAATCTGCGTTAGCCGCCGTGTTACCAGGGCGACTTTACTCAGTGGGGGCATTAGCCAGCCAATCTGCAAAATGCTCAGGAGGTGTCAACCGCTTACCTAATAGGGTGGGAGTTAGCAAACCGCAAAGACGTCGTTGTCTTGTTTGCAATGAAGTGTAAAGGACCAAATCGAACAGGGAAAGCAGTGGAAGTTTCCACAGGTACTCACATTATTTTTTTCTTGACCTATAACAAACTATACTTTTAAAAAATATAGGACATACGTAGTCCCTGGCCTCATCAGGTGACAAGCCAGGTTTGGAGGTTTGAAACTGAATCCAATGGAAAGTTGTATAGCCTCTACAAAGAAAGAATGAGACAAAACTACCCTGGTTCTCCACTTACAAGTGCAGACCTAATTACTCATTCATCCACTCGTGATATAGATTATCCATGGAGGGGATTATGGAGAGAGTAAATCAATTATTGCTAATGTGAAATACAGAATAATAAAATCTATAAAGAGGGTTCCCCACCCAGTTATCCAGCTATGTTTTATGTAAAACAAACAGCAGTGAAATGATCTGGTTGACTAATTTCATCTAACTTTAATATTCCAGACAACAATTACATAAAAGGGGCATAGACAGGATGACAGGATACTTAGACCCATTTCCCTCCCCTCCCCCCCCTTCCCCCACGAACAAAGGACGTTGCCACCGTTGGAGTGGCTTGTGTGCCTCAGCAATAGATACAGCCGTACCATTGGTACAACCAATGGGGTCAGAAAAATGCGTGGTTCCTGAAGTAGGGCAGCAGCCTTTTCAGTAGTTTCAGGGACAAGAGACTGGATGATTCACTGGCGTGGCCTTGTAATATCAATTAACACGGCCTTGCTGTGCTGGTACTGCGAACGGCTGAAAGCAAGGGGAAGCTACAGCAGTATTTTTCCCGAGGGCATACGGCTTTATTGTATGGTTAAATGATAATAGCGTCCTCTTTCGTAAAATATCCCGGAAGTAAAATAGGCCCCTAATGGGATCTCTGGGACCACTGGGGAAGTTCCTAAAATCAGGAAAAAAAAACAGGCATTCTATGGATCGGAGTTTGCAAGATAAGAATTCTTATCGAATAGGTAGGTTAGAAAATGTTAAATGTTAAATGGATACGCTGAAGTTAGAAACAGAGGGAACTAGTGAAGTTCGGTGGCAGAGGAACAGGACATCTGGTAGGTGAATATAGAGTTATAAATACAAAATAGAGGTAATGAAAGAGTAGGTTTAATAATGAATAAGAAAACAGGAATGCGAGTAAGTTACTATGAACAGAATACTGAAAGCATTATTGTAGCCCAGATAGACAAAAGGTCAACCTAAACCACACGAGTACAAGTTTATATACCAGATAGCTCTAGGGAAGATGAACAGATTGAAGAAATGTGTGATGAGATAAAATAAATTATTCAGATAGTTAAGAGAGACAAATTTTTTATTATGATGGGGCACTGGAATTGAATAGTAGGAAAAGGAAGAGAAAAAATAGTAGATGAATATGGACTGGGGGAAGGGAATGAAAGAAACACCCTTCTGGTAGAATTTTGCACAGAGCGCAATTTGGTAATTTCTGACCCTTGGTTTAAGAAACATGACAGAAGTCTGTATACGTGGAAGAGACCTGGAGACACTGGAAGATATCAGATTGATTATACAAAGGATAAACAGAGATTTCTGAACCAAATTTTAAACTTTAAGGCATTTCCAGGGGCAGATGTTAACTCTGATCACAATTTATAGGTTATGAACTGTAGATTAAAGCTGAAGAAACTGCAAAAAAGTAGGAAATTAAGGAGATAGTGAGTTGAAAGAAAGGGAGGTTACTGAGAGTTTTAGATGGAAATTAGGCAGCGGTTGATTAGCTCAGGGAAAACAAATACGGTAAAAGACGAATCAGTAGCTTTAAGATATGAAATTGTGAAGGTAGCGGAGGATCAAATAGGTAAAAAGACAAAGCCTAGTAAAACTCCTTTGATAACAAAGGAGTATGAAATTTAACTGATGAAAGAAAAAATTACAAAAATGCAGCAAATGAAGCAGGCGAAATGGAATACAAATGTCTGAAAATGAGGTTAACACGAAGAGCAAAAGGGTTCAACAGGATGGGCTAGAGGGAAATTGTAAGGTTTAGAAGCATCTTTCACGACGGGAATGATAGGTACTGCCTGCAGGAAAAATAAAGAGGCCTTTGGAGAATAGTGAAGCAGCTGTTTGACTGTCGAGAGCTGAGATGGTAAACAAGTGGCAAGCAAAGAAGGAAAAGCTGGAAGCTGGAAAACGTATGTACAGGTTCTATACAAACGAGATGAGCTAGAAGGCAATATTATCGAAATGAAAGAGGACGTAGATGACGATCAGATGGGAGAAACTGCGTGAAGAATTTGTCCGAACTGAAATAGTAACTCGAATTCTTTACAGAAGAATGGAAAAGCTCGTTGAAGCTGACTTTGGGGAACAATACTGACCCTTCGACTTATCTTAGAAAGAGTAAGGAGAGCAAATTACGTTTGTAGCGTTTGTAGACATAGAGAAAGCTTTCGGTAATGCAACGCTTGGAAATTCTGAAGGTATCAGGGGTAAAATACCCGGGGCGAAAGCCTGTTTACAACAGTTACAGAAGCCAGACAGCAGTTACAAAAGGCGAGGGGCATGAAAGGGAAGCAGTAATTGAGAAGGGAGTGAGACACAGTTATAGTCTATCCCCATTGTTAGTCAGTCTCCACATTGAGCAAGCAAGCAGTAAAGGAAAACAAAGAAAACTTCGGAGTAGGAAGTAAAGTCCAAAGAGAAGAAATCAAAACTCTGAGGTTTGCCAATGACACTGTAATTCTATAAGACACAACAAAGGACTTGAAAAAGCAGTTGAACGGATTGGACAGAGTGCTGAACGGATGATATAAGATAAACATCAACAACACCAAAACAGGAATAATGGAAGGTGGTCAAATTAAACCAGGTGATGGTGAGAAAATTACATTAGGAAACCTGACACTGAAAGTAGTAGATGAGTTTTGCTATTTAGGCAGAACAATAACTGATAACGACCGAAGCAGAGAGGAGATAAAACGTAGGCTGTCAATGGCAACAAAAGCGTTTCTGAAGAAGAGAAATTTGTTAACACACCATATAGATTTAAGCATGAGGAAGTATTTTCTGAAGGTATTTGTCTAGAGTGTAGCCATGTACGGTAGTGAATCATGAACGATAAGAAATTTAAGCGAGATGAGGATAGAAGCTTTTGAAATGTGATGCTACAGAAGAATACTTAAGATCAGATGGGTAGACCATATAACTAATGAGGAGGCACTGGATAGAACTGGGAAGAAAATAAGTTTGTTGCACAACTTACCTAAAAGAAGGGATCGGTTGATAGTACACATCCTGAGTCATCAACGGCTCACCAGTTTAGCACTGGAGGCAAACGTGCGGTATACAAATCGTAGAGAGAGACCAAGAGGTAAATACGGTAAGCAGATTCAGGTGGATGTACGTTGTAGTAGCTATTCGGAAATGAAGAAGCTTGCACAAGACAGGGTAGCATGGAGAGCTGCATCAAACCAGTCTCCGTAACAACTCGTAGAGTTTAGTTTGAGAGCTTTTTGAGTTCGAATTATTTTGAAAAATCTTATAAATTCAAGCTAATGGCAGAACTGGCGAAATTCTTTCAAGTAAGCAGTTTCGTACCCCAAGAGAAATTTTCTATCACCGTAACGATGGCTGGTTAGGGGTTCTCGTCGTACTGCAGATGCTTCAGCAAAAACTTCATTTATGTGATGGGATGGTTACAGACAAGAAAGAGGGTGAATATCAACGTAACTACGTCTTCAAAACGTAAGTGACATTAGAAGCACCTTTTCCATTATGAGAGCCACTAACCTCGGTACAATACCGGTCTGTCAGAGGAAATAACCCCGTTCATACGGGGAAATATTTGACATGAGCAAATATTGAAAAGGTAAATTTTCAAGTGTACTAGTGGGAAAACCACAAGAAGAAGAGATGGGAGTGTCAACTAGCTATGGGAGTTCTAGAGATACATTACAAGAGGTGGCGTAGACCGTAGCGCCTACAATGTTAGTAAGTTTCTATCGGTCGCGAAATGGAAACCTCAATGAAAATCCGATGAAGCTGTGACAGTGTCTCTAGTAAGCCCGTCGATAGCATCACGTAGTACTTTCCAGCTCTGAGGGCACAGGCAGATTTCCAAAATGCTCTTCACTCCGTACCTCGCAAGCGGCTTGTAAATGAATTGCGTGCTTATGGAATATAGTCTCAGTCATGCGACTAGATTCGTGATTTCCTGTCAGAGAGGACACAGTTCTCAGTAACTGACACACAGTCATCGAGAAAAACAAATGTGATTTCTGACTTTCCCCAGTGTGGTGTTATAGGCACTCTGCTGTTCCTTATCTATATAAACGAGTTTGGAGACAACCTGAGAAGCTGTCTTACGTTGTTGGGCGGTGATGCTGTCGGTTATCGTCCACTAAAGTCATCAGAAGATCAAAAAAACTTACAAATCAATTTAGAAAAGTTATCTGTCTGGTATGAAAATTAGTAATTGGCCTTAAATAACAGGAAGTGTGAGGTGGTCCACATGAGTGCTAAAAGTAATCCGTTAAACGTCGGTAACACAATCAATCAAATCTAAAGGTCTTAAATTCAAATAAAAACCTAGGAATTGTACTTACAAACAACTTAGAAAGAACACACAGAAAACGTCGTGGCGAAGGCGAACCAGAAACTACGTTTTATTGGCATAATAGTTTTAGAAGATGCAACACATCTACTAATGAGACTGCCTACTGTACGCTTTCTGTCCTCTTGGAATACTGCTGCGCGTTGTGAGATCCTTTCCAGACAGGATTAACGGAGTACGTCGGGAAAGCTCAAAGAAGGGCAGCACATTATATATTATTGACAAGTAGGGGAGGGAGTGTCACGGGCATGATACAGGGTTTGGAATGGACATCACGGATACAAAGGCGTTTCTCGTTGGGACGCGATCTTCTCAAGAAGCTTTCTCCGAATGCGAAAACATTTTGTTGACGCCGACATAAGTAGGGAGAAACGATCAACACAATAAAATAAGATAAATCAGAGCTCACACGGAAAAATATATGCGTTCGTTTTTTTCTGTGGGCTGTTGGATAGCGGAATAATAGAGAACTGTTGTGCAGGTAGTTCGATGACCACTTTTTCAAGCACGTAAGTGTGATATACAGAGTAGCTATATAGACGTAAGTGTGGTATATTATAAGTACGTAATGGATGGTTATTTTGTCTTTAGTACGCGACCTGACTGTCAAATATGTCTATGCGACATTGCATCATTTTTTGCCTTTATTTAGCGGTTGTTGCATTCAGAGTAGTGGGCATGTTTGTTAAGGAGAAAAATTTAGTGTATTTCTTGATGGGTGCACCATAAAGCTGTCAGTGAATCGCAGCCTGAAGGGGTAGTGTTCCACGGGACCTGAGTAGATCTCGGAGAACTGGGCCTGGTTTTTGGTGAGAGCCGGCATCTGCCCTCCCTGGGGGCCAACCACCATTGCTATCTCCAGAGAATAACTGAGCATCGTATTTTGCCTTGTCTTCAGAGACGCCAAAGAGGAGGCCGCTGTGGCAGAACCAGAGCAGTAGCAGAAGTCGGTTACTTCCGCTCCATAACTTTGCCGTATCCAATTAAATGAGTCTCCCCTGCCAGTGCGCTTGTCGCGAAGAGGCTGACCAGTCGCTGGGACAATGCTCCATTCCAGTGCCAACCTCCAGTTTGTTAATGTACGTTTTGCACATATTGAGTACGACTTTTTCCTTGTGTTCCCCAATTTTTATGTCAAACAAGTGATATTCTGATTCTTCACATTTTCAACAGGGTTCAGTTGCCTCCGCCAAGTGTAGTTTGAACGTTCTCCAGTTGACGGATGTGAATTAAGTTTCGTGGAAATGGTGCTTATCCTTGAACGCTAGTTGATTTTGGGGAAATGTAAATGTCGCAACTTCGAGAGCGCAATCCCTTTTATAGGAAACTTGCATATTATTTTTGCCTCACAACTCGTGTCACCTAATTGCTTACAATTTCTTTTCTCCTTTACTTTGAATTCAGGAGCTGCCCAGATGAGGAAGTTTTCCATACAACGTACGAGCGTTGTCCAGGAAGTAGGCTCCGATCGGCCGCGACATGCAAACCACAACGACAATCAGAAATGTTTTATTTGCAATAGTTGGCTACTCCTTACAGCTACTTCTCTACATACTCGCTGCTCGTAATTAGACATTTATCACTGCGTTGTGCCAACTTTCGAATGCCCTCGTCAAAGAAGGCCACTGCCTGTGCTTTCGCTAATTCTCTACGCCGTCCCTGCAGCCCATTGTCTGTGCCAAAATATTGTCTGCATAGCCAGAGGTTCACGTGAGCAAAGATGAAAATCAAAGGGAGCCACGTCTCCCGACAGGCACCTATACAGGTTATTTCAGAAGTGGTGGTCAATATTCAGGGAAATAATAGGAATGAACATTCGAAACAAAAACGTCAAGTAAACATAGGGTCTAAAACGCATACCTTAGGAGCTTTGAGCAATTCTTGATCTTCGATACTGTGAAACAAACTGCAATCTCTTTGCTTTCCATATTTTGGGAAGTGGTAGTACGGATCAAACCAAGAAGAAAATGTCCAGTAAACTTGTCCTCGAAAATGCATACCTTAAAAGTTATGAGCACTTGTTCATTAGAAGAGTTGTGTTTCAAAATAGCGAAGATGAACAAGTGCTCATAGCTATTAAATTATGCGTTTTAGGGCACATGTTTACTGGTTCCCAGAATATGGAAAACAAAAAGCCTGCAGAAGAAATTTGTTTCACAGTATCGAAGATCAAGAATTGCTCATAGCTCTTAAGATATGTGTTTTAGACCCCATGTTTACTTGACTTTTTTGTTTGGAATGATTATTTCTGTCATATGCTTGAATATTCACCCCCATTTCTGAAACATCCTCTATTTGGCGGGACACAATACTTTCTAGGCATCTCTACGTACTCAACGAGCCCTGTGTAAAGTGCAACATGAAGATCGACAGGCCCTAGAGACACTGAGCCACACATCTGTGCAAAGCTTTATCGGATTTTCATTGTGGTTTTCATTTCATGGCCGATCAGAACTTACATTCTGGACACGCCTTGTAGTACCCCTTCCCCACAGTGTTAGCGTCAATCTCCTTATTTTTAGCTGAGATTTTATAGAACTTTGCTCTATGTTAACTCTATGTGAATTCTGTTCATTCAGTGAAGTAAATGAAAATTCCTTATACCAAGTCTTGTCATCATCATCATCATCATTTAAGACTGATTATGACTTTCAGCGTTCAGTCTGGAGCATAGCGCCCCTTATACAGTTCCTCCATGATCCCCTATTCAGTGCTAACATTGGTGCCTCTTCTGATATTAAACCTATTACTTCAAAATCATTCTTAACCGAATCCAGGTACCTTCTCCTCGGTCTGCCCCGACTCCTCCTACCCTCTACTGTTGAATCCATGAGTCTCTTGGGTAACCTTGCTTCTCCCATGCGTGTAACATGACCCCACCATCTAAGCCTGTTCGCCCTGACTGCTACATCTATAGAGTTCATTCCCAGTTTTTCTTTGATTTCCTCATTGTGGACACCCTCCTGCCATTGTTCCCATCTACTAGTACCTGCAATCATCCTAGCTGCTTTCATATCCGTAACCTCAACCTTGTTGATAAGGTAACCTGAATCCACCCAGCTTTCGCTCCCATACAACAAAGTTGGTCGTAAGATTGAACGGTGCACAGATAACTTAGTCTTGGTACTGACTTCCTTCTTGCAGAAGAGAGTAGATCGTAGCTGACTGCTCACTGCATTAGCTTTGCTACACCTCGCTTCCAGTTCTTTCACTATGTTGCCATCCTGTGAGAATATGCATCCTAAGTACTTGAAACCGTCCACCTGTTCTAACTTCGTTCCTCCTATTTGGCACTCAATCCGTTTATATTTCTTTCCCACTGACATTACTTTCGTTTTGGAGATGCTAATCTTCATACCATAGTCCCTACATTTCTGATCTAGCTCTGAAATATTACTTTGCAAACAACTAAGTCATCCGCATATGCAAGACTGCTTATTTTGTGTTCACATATCTTAATCTCACCCAGCCAGTCTATTGTTTTCAACATATGATCCATAAATAATATGAACAACAGTGGGGACAGGTTGCAGCCTTGTCTTACCCCTGAAACTACTCTGAACCATGAACTCAATTTACCTTCAACTCTACCTGCTGCCTGACTATCCATGTAAAGACCTTTAATTGCTTGCAAAAGTTTGCCTCCAATTCCATAATCTTGTAGAACAGACAATAACTTCCTCCTAGGAACCTGGTCATATGCCTTTTCTAGATCTATAAAGAATAGATACAATTCCCTGTTCCATTCATAACACTTCTCCATTATTTGCCGTAAGCTAAAGATCTGGTCCTGACAACCTCTAAGAGGCCTAAACCCACACTGATTTTCATCCAATTGGTCCTCAACTAATACTCGCACTTTCCTTTCAACAATACCTGAGAAGATTTTACCCACAACGCTGATTAAAGAGATACCTCTGTAGTTGTTACAATCTTTTCTGTTTCCATGTTTAAAGATTGGTGTGATTACTGCTTTTGTCCAATCTGATGGAACCTGTCCTAACTCCCAGGCCATTTCAATTATCCTGTGTAGCCATTTAAGACCTGACATTCCACTGTATTTGATGAGTTCCGGCTTAATTTCATCCACCCCAGCCGCTTTATTGCACTGCAATCTATTGACCATTTTTTCCACTTCCTCAAATGTGATCCTATTTCCATCATCATTCCTATCCCATTCTACCTCGAAATCTGATCGCATTTTCACCTACATTGAGCAACTCTTCAAAATATTCCCTCCATCTGCCCAAGGCATCCACAGGATTCACCAGCAGTTTTCCTGACCTGTCCAAAATACTTGTCATTTCCTTCTTACCTCCCTTTCGAAGACTGCTAATTACACTCCAGAATGGTTTTCCAGCAGCTTGACCCATAGTCTCCAACCTGTTTCGAAAGTCTTCCCACGATTTCTTCTTGGATGCTGCAATTATCTGTTTGGCTTTGTTTCTTTCTTCAACATAACTTTCTCTGTCTACCTGGGTTCTGGTATGTAGCCATTTTTGATACGCCTTCCTTTTCCTTTTACAGGCTGCCTTGACTGTATCATTCCACCAAGCTGTTTGCTTCATCCTACTTTTACGCACTACTGTTCCAAGACATTCTTTAGCCACTTCTAGTACTGTGTCCCTGTACCTTGTCCATTCCTTTTCCAATGATTGTAATTGACGACATTCAACTAACTGGTACCTTTCTGAGATCGCTGTTATGTACTTGTGCCTGATTTCCTTATCCTGAAGTTTCTCCACTCTTATCCTCCTACATATGGACCTGACCTCCTGCACTTTCGGCCTCACAATCCCAATTTCACTGCAGATTAAATAATGATCAGTGTCATCAAAGAATCCCCTGAATACACGTGTGTCCCTCACAGCCTTCCTTAATTCCTGATCTGTTATTATATAGTCAATGACAGATCTGGTTCCCCTGCCTTCCCAAGTATACCGGTGAATGCTCTTATGTTTAAAAAAGGAGTTTGTGATTACTAAGCCCATACTGGCACAGAAAGCAGAGATTTGTTTCCCGTTCCTGTTGGCCTCCATATCCTCTCCAAATTTACCCATAACCTTTTCATACCCTTCTGTTCGATATCCAATCCTGGCGTTAAAATCACCCATGAGCAGAACACTGTCCTTGTCCTTTACTCTAACAACTACATCAATAAGTGCCACATAAAAACTATTCATCTTATCTTGATCTGTCCCTTCACAATGCGAATATACTGACACAATCCTAATTTTCTTGCTAGACACTGTCAAATCTATCCACATCAGTCGTTCGTTTACATACCTTATTGCAACTACGCTGGGTTCCATTTCTTTCCTGATGTAAAGCCCTACACCCCATTGTGCTATTCCTACTTTGACTCCTGACACGTAGACATTGTATTCTCCCACTTCCTCTTCTTTCTCACCCCTTACCCGAATGTCACTAACAGCTAAAACGTCCAGCCCCATCTTACTTGCAGCCTCTGCCAGCTCTACCTTCTTCCCAGAGTAGCCCCCATTGATATTAATAGCTCCCCATCTCATTACCATTTGTTTGCCAAGTCGTATCTTAGGAGTCCGTGGTTTGTCAGTTAGAGGTGGGACTCCGTCACCTACAAAGTTCCGAGGCATTTTGCTCTGATTGTTGCCAGCATCATATTTAAAGTACCAGGGAAGCAGGTTGCTAGCCTTACAGGTCTTGTCAGTGATTTCGAAATTCCTTGTTGATAGCATTCATCACTTCATGTGAGTAAAGAGTTTTCTAAATCCTCGTAAACTATGTGTAAATAGACCGTTCTTGGCTTGGTTCAAATGACTCTGAGCACTATGGGACTTAACTTCTGAGGTCATCAGTCCCCTAGAACTCGTAACTGCTTAAACCTAACTAACCTAAGGACATCACACACATCCATGCCCGAGGCAGGATTCGAACCTGCGACCGTAGCGGTCACGCGGTTCCAGACTGTAGCGCCTAGAACCGCTCGGCCACTCCGGCCGGCCAAATAGACCGTTCTCTTGAAGGTAATACATAATGTTCGAACACAGTATTCGTTCCACATTCCTGCAACATAATGATGTTAATGACATAGGTCTGTAATTCAGTGTATTACTCATGCTACCTTTCTTGAATAGTGGTGTTATCTGTACAACTTTTCAGTCTTTCGGTACCGATCTTTCGTCGAGCGATCGGTTGTACGAGTATGGAGCTTTTGCATCAGCATACTCCGAAGGGAACCTAATTGATATACAGTATGGACCGGAAGACTTGCTTTTATTAAGTGATTTAAGTTGCTGCACTAATTCGAGGATATCTATTTCTAAGTTAATCATGACGGCTGCTGTTCTTGATTCTAGTTCTGGAATATTAACTTCGTCTTCTTTCGTGAAGCAATTTTCGAAGACTGTATTTAGTAACTCTCTTTAGCAGTACTGTCATCAATATTATTTTCATTGCTTAAGTGCAGAGAACGCATTGATTGTGTTTTGCCGCTAGCATATTTTACATACGACCAGTATCTCCTTGTATATTCTGTCAGATTTCGAGACAAAGTTTCATTGTGGAAACTATTATAAGCGTCTCACATTGAAGTCTGCGCTTAATTTCGAGTATCTATAGACGATCACTAATCTTGGCATTTTGCTCTCGCTTATATTTGGAATGCTTTTTTTCGTTATTGGTGCCACAGTATTCTGACCTGGTTTGTGTATCATGGGCAGTCAGCTCCATCGTTAGTTAATTTATTTGGTATAGATCTCCCAATTTCTGTAGTCACTATTTCTTTGCATTCAAACCACATCTGGTGTTGTGTTGAAATTGTTAACTTGTAAGAAGATGAGATTGTCTCTCAGGAAGGACTTAAGCGAATTTTTATTTGCTTTTTTGAATACATATATTTTTCGTTTATTTTTAATTAATTTGGGTGTTACAGTATTCAGCCTCACTACGAGAACACTGTGTTCACTAATCCCTGAGTCCATTTTAATGCTCGTTGTTGCTAAGAGGTCAAGTGATTTTTCATAGCTGTTTACTATCAGAGTGGACTCATGAGCTAACTGTTGAAAATAATTTCCAGAAAACGCGTTTCGTACGATTTCGGATGATGTTTTAAGTGTACCTCTGGATTTAAACAAGAGTTTTCGCCAATATATCGAGGGTAGGTTGAAGTCACCATGAACTATAATCGTATAAGTGGGGTACCTGTTTGAAACTAGACACATGTTGTCTTTGAACCTTTCAGAAAATGTATCATCTGAGCTGGAAGGTCGCCGAAAGGATCCAATTACTAATTTATTCCTATTGCCAGGAATGACATCGACCCATACTAACTCACAGGAACTACCTACTTCAATATCGCTACAATATAATCTACTTCTGACAGTAACAGACACACCACCGCCAACTGTATTTAGTTTACTCTTCCTGAACACCGATAGGACCTTCGCAAAAATTTCGGCTGAACTTATATCTGGCCTTAGCCAGTTTTGAGCATCAGTGCTTTCTATTAGCGATTGGAGCTCTCGTAGCTTCCCTACACAGCTGCAACACTAACTCTTTTATGTCCATGGTTCATAGATCTACGTTCTTCGTGTGTTCGACCTGCGCCCATTGAGGTTGAAGCCCTTTTTATGTTTTCCTGAGACCGTCTAACTCAAAATACTGCTCCAGTCCATGCCATCCAGCCCCCTCTACCCGTGTAGCCACCTCCTGCGTGTAATGGACTCCTGACCTTTTTATCGGAAACTGAAACCCCACCACCTTATGGCACAAGTCTTGGAATCTGCAGCCAACATGGTCGCAAACCCGTCTGATCCTCTGATTCAGACCCTTCACTTGGCTCTGTACCAGAGGTCCACTGTGCTGTAAATGGTGAGCTCTGCTTTCATCTCACAAGAAAGACTAGCAGCCTTTACCACAGTCGCTGTAAACCAGAGAATATCTCTTCCAATCCAAAGTGACAAGCCGGCCAGAGTGGCCGATCGGTACTAGGCGATACAGTCTGGAACCGCGCGCCGCTACGGTCGCAGGTTCGAATCCTGCCTCGGTCATGGATGTGTGTGATGTCCTTAGGTTAGTTAGGTTGACGTAGTTCTAAGTTCTAGGGGACTGATGACCTCCGCTGTTAAGTCCCATAGTGCTCAGAGCCATTTGAACCAAAGTGACAAACATCGTTGGACCGACGTGAGCCACCACTTGCAGTTAACTGCACCCTGTCATCTTCATGGCATCTGGAAGAACCCGTTCCACGTCTGGAATTATTCCATCCAGTATGCACACTGGCCTTCTTTGCCTCCTTGGCAGCCATATCCATAGGGAGCCCCACATTCGAGCTTCCAATCACCAATAATCCCACCCTCTGTGACAGCCTGTATCTTGCAGGCTGAGAGGTTTCCTCTGCAACAGGACAGGAAACGTGGGGAACTTTATCTGGCTGAGGGACAATGTCACCCACAGACAACACCTGGGTCTTTCAGACCAACCAGGGAGGCCTTAAATTCGCCCCCTCCCCCAAGGAATTCTTTCGTAGCCTACTACTCGACCACAGGAGAAAAGTCAACTTCAATGCTAGCAGTAATTGAGATGGCCATCGGTACAACCGATTGGTGTTCTCGTGGGTCGTGCTGAACGTCGTTTGGGTCGCCAAGGCTGGCCGACTAGAGTCATATTCATCCACAACAGTCTCAAGTTGTGAACCGAAGCCATCACAGCCTGGAGATGAGATCAAAGTTTCACCAACTCAGCAATCACAGCCTTATCCCTATGAAAGACTGTTGAAAACTATTCTAAACAGACAGATACACGACTATCGACACGTGCTACAAAACTCTACTGTAGACACTAACGTAAACGCAAGAAATGTGTCTAATAAATTGCATTAATAAGCAGAGAATCAAAAACCAAACTACCAAACCTCTCAATAATTCGCTCCTGGTTAGGAACTTGTAAAAATCACAAAATCGCTTTATTTTTCGACAGAAACAGAAACACGAGAACTATTCTGTTAAATATAAAATTAACACCCCGAGATTCAGAAACTAAACTACGAAAGAATACAAATGAAACTATACAATTCGCTCTGGCTAGAACCTCGTTAAATGTCACAAAATCGCTTACTTCCCTGTTGCTCCTATTTATCGGCCGGCAGCTGCTGCCTGCTTGACTGACTAATCACGTATGTGAATATGTCTGCTTGATAGTGATGCACAATTGTACTTGGCAAACGTACTGAAGTGCAGTGAAGCAGTTATTACTCTTACCACAATCGTTGAACTATTTACTGTTTGTCAAAATTGGAGGTTTCTCAGATCAATGAAAGGCCAGGGAAGGAAACATACACAGCTCATGTGTCTCAAGTTCAGAAATGATTAGTACCAGCTGCATTGATGTGCAGCAGGTTTTAGTAAGCTTTCTGTCGAGTTGAAATAACTTGTTGAGTTAGCGAGCTACTGACACACAGACACAGTTGGTGATGACGTATTAGTTTCAAAGTGGCTACAGCCTTCCAAGTACTGTTCCTCTGTGGCGATTTTGTCTCACGTCCACCACAACCGCTTTGGTGCACAGAACACGGCTGTACACTGCTGCTCATGGCAAGTGTTGCTGCCCCACTCTTGTATCTTGCGTTTCGCCTTATTCGCGCTCCTTGCCAACTTCCTCCAAGGCGAGTGTTTTCCCTGTGTCTCCACACTGTCTCTCTCATGTTCATTACATAACTCAGAAGTTGGTCTGTCTAACCTGAACAAGATACCAGTGGTAACACTACATTTACAATCAGGCTTTTCCAAGTAAATAGTTTTACAGCAGATAACGATTACATAAATATTTGAAATCAGGGTAACAACGCTATTACAGAAAAGAAAAATTGAAATCATTAATTTAAATGTAGCGTTTCGTGTACTTTTGTTACAAACTGCCGTTAGGCCTCTGTACGAGCTCTAATTCCTGTGTCTTTACCTTCATTGTTATGTCGTTAGTTGTGTGGAGAAGGAATTAATAATTCGCCAACTCTTCGTGGAACATTCGCTCTTGCAATTTCAACAGTAAACTTTTTCACCATGTGCTGTGACTACTGTAGCGTTCGTCACAGAAGTTTGAAAGCGTCCCTGTATAGCTTTCGCTTTTTAATAATGAACCTATGATGGAAAGCCTAACTCCTCTTCGCATCTTATCTCCTCTGTTAATTCTATCCAGTAACTGTCTTGGACTGACGAGCAGTACTGAAGTAATGGCTGAACAAGTGGTTTTTAAACCACTCCTTTCGAGACCGAATTACATTTCGTTAGGATTCCCTCATTGAACCGTTCTCCTACAGCTACTGTTATAAGGTTTTTACACTTCTAGGTTGTAGCGACCGTAAAATAATACATATTTTATCGATGTCCCTGTACTCAGTGAATGAGAGACAACAGTTTTATCGAATAATGGCAGATATTTCTACCTACTTCTGCGTTTGCACCTATCGTATGTTAAGTCGAGGGTCAACTGACAATTTCTGTAAAATTCTTCTATACTCTGCAGTTGTTCGATCATTCCCTGCAGCCTTTTGCCTTTGTAAACTTCCTATTCAAAACAGAGTCATCCGCGAAAATTGTCACAGCGCTTCTGACGTTACCAGTTAGATCATTTATATAGAGCTGGCAGGTGGCCGTACTCCCTTAGATTACTCCAGAAGAGGCTGTTACGTATGACGACTCAATCCTGTTAACAACGATGATTTAAATTACATCTACTATGAAGTATTGAATCAAGTCACATAGCTGCTATGATATAAAGTAATCTGATATTTAGTTCACTAATCATTAGTAAGGAATTTTTCCATTAAGTCTAAGAACACATCATCCTGGGCAACTTAATCTATGGCCCTCTAGATCTCCCTGAATGAGAAGAGTTTTCGAAAGATCACTCTTTACGAAATCCATTGACTGCTATTAAGGAGACGTTTGTTCTCCGAGAAAAATGTAATATACGGGCATGAAATGTATTGACACATCGTTGAATCAGGTGTACTGCCGGTGGTCTGCGTTTATCTAACACAATATTTTGACGTCGTATCTCGGCGTCTTCATCAGGTGCTTCCTGCTTCAGGAAGCACCTGATGAAGACGCCGAGGTACGACGCCGAAATATTGTGTTAGATAAACGCAGACCACGGGTAGTACACCCGATTGAACGAGATGTCACAAAATCGCCGGGAAAGTCTAAGAAATGAAACGTATTATTTAGACCTGCGACGGAATTGTGGCGGATATGGTATTCCAGTGAAAGAGCTCTTCATTAACTGTGATAAAAAGTAAGAAAGACTTCTCGTTGACGAAGTGATTACTAGATACAGACCACTAGACCGGATTCCTTTTTCAACTAATCATCTCGATGTTCTCCTAAACTGGTTTGAAGGACACTCTAAGTGATTAAAAATGGATACGAATCTGACTTGGCCTAAAAGTAAATCCAGTACCTTCAAAATTTACTATTACTTCCAATTCGACGGTATGATACCCTGTTGTTCATCCAAACTTATCGCGGACCGTAACTCGTCCTATACCGTTGGATACTTGTCGTTCATCACAACAGGTTGCGTGGAATTCACTCTAATCGAATGATTTGTACCTCCTCATAGGAATAGCGCCGCCCCCTGTTCGAAGTAAAACAGCCACGAATGAGGAAAGGAAGGAAGTTTAGCAGGGGAGAACGCGTCCTCTGCATGGGCACCAACCGCACCCGTAACGACTGAAGTCAAGGTGGAGTTTCCTCAGCAATCGACGGCACTTAGAGCCACTGCTCAAAATGCTATTGAGGGCTACCACCTACTTACTCCGCTGGCTATAAAAAACTTTCAGAGAAACTCTACCTCCTGGCTATGACGAGTAATGGAAGACTAAATAGATTGAGATCTGGAGTTGGCAGATGAAAGGTTGATTTGGCAAGATGGGGCAACACTGAGCAAGACGATATTTAATGCGACTGTGATCAGACTGTTCATCATATGTGTCCAGCCTCCTGCATAGTAGATCATAAAGGAGCACAAAAAGCATTGGATGTGTCCGGTTTTGGGACAAAAGTAATACAATCATAAATCTGTACAATATGCATGTTTCTGATAGAGACTAAAATGAAATAAATTAATAAGTCGGCAAGCATGACGAAATCACGAGAAACTTGCCCCAGCAGTTATTTAGTGTGCCCACAAGTCTAGAGAGCGTTGCGTCTACTCCTGCTGTCAGGGCGCCCACCGTAGCGCCATTGTCCTGCAGAGATGCTTGCAGCCGGTTTCTGTGGAGGCAGCGAGGAAGCTCGCGGCGGCTGGCAGGTAGCAGCAGCTGCGGTGAAAAAGTGGCAGCCACCTCTGGAGGCGGAGGCAGACAAAGTGTGTGGGTCACGGACCGCGGCTCCGTCTTCCCGCAAAAGGGCCGGCTCTTAATTAATTGTCACGGGCAGACACGCGAGCGCGCAGCACGCCACGCGCCATGCGGCGTCTTCACTGCGGAAGAAAGGGGACTCCGCCGTTTTCCCCTGCCGGCTACGCCACCAGACGGCATTCACGACGTTGTACTTTTCGTATTATTGCTACACCATTTGTCTGGTCTCTTTTGGACATAAATGAATATACACTACTGGCCATTAAAATTGCTACACCAAGAAGAAATGCAGATGATAAACGGGTAATCATTGGACAGATATATTATACTAGAACTAACATGTGATTACATTTTCACGCAATTTGGGTGCATCGATCCTGAGAAATCAGTACCCACAACAACCTTCTCTGGCCGTAATAACGGCCTTGATACGCCTGGGCATTGAGTCAAACAGAGCTTGGATGGCGTGTACAGGTACAGTTGCTCATGCAGCTTCAACACGATACCACAGTTGATCAAGAGTAGTGTCTGGGGTATTGTGACGAGCTAGTTGCTCGGCCACCATTGACCAGACGTTTTCAGTTGGTGAGAGATCTGGAGGATGTGCTGGCCAGGGCAGCAGTCGAACATTTTCTGTATCCACAAAGGCCCGTACAGGACCTGCAACATGTGGTCGTGCATTGTAAGGTTTCGCAGGGATCGAATAAAGGGTAGAGCCACGGGTCGTAACGCATCTGAAATGTAACGTTCACTGTTCGAAGGGCCGTCAATGCGAACAAGAGGCGACCGAGATATGTAACCAATGGCACCTCATACCATCACGCCAGGTGATACGTCAGTACGGCGATGACGAATACACGCTTCCAATGTGCGTTCACCGCGATGTCGCTAAACACGGATGCGCCCATCATGATGCTGTGAACAGAACCTGGATTCATCCGAAAAAATGACGTTTTCCCATTCGTGCACCCAGGTTCGTCGTTGAGTACACCATCGCAGGAGCTCCTGTCTGTGATGCAGCGTCAAGGGTAACCGCAGCCACGGTCTCCGAGCTGATACTTAATGCTGCTGCAAACGACGTCGAACTGTTCGTGCACATGGTTGTTGTCTTGCAAACGTCCCCATCTGTTGACTCAAGGATCGAGACGTGGATGCACGATGCGTTACAGACATGCGGATAAGATGCCTGTCATCTCGACTGTTAGTGATACGAGGCCGTTGGGATCCAGTACGGCGTTCCGTATTACCCTCCTGAACCCACAGATTCGAAATTATGCTAACAGTCATTGGATCTCGACCAACGCGAGCAGCAATGTCGCGATACGATAAACCGCAATCGCGATAGGCTACAATCCGACATTTATCGAAGTCGGAAACGTTATGGTACGCATTTCTCCTCCTTACACGAGGCATCACAACAACGTTTCATCAGGCAACGCCGGTCAACTGCTGTTTGTGTATGAGAAATCGGTTGGAAACTTTCCTCCTTACACGAGGCATCACAACAATGTTTCACCAGGCAACGCCGGTCAACTGCTGTTTGTGTATGAGAAATCGGTTGGAAACTTTCCTCATGTCAGCACGTTGTAGGTGTCGCCACCGGCGCCAACCTTGTGTGAATGCTCTGGAAAGCTAATCATTTGCATATCACACCCCCTTCTTCCTGTCTGTTAAATTTCGCGTCTGTAGCATGTCATCTTCGTTGTGTAGCAATTTTAATGGCCAGTAGTCTATATACACTGGCGTAACAAATCGCAATTCCAAAAACTGATGAATGTAGAATAATCAAACTTCCGGAATACTTTCGTCTTAAGTAACGTATTTAAATGATTCACATTGCAAGATGACAGATTGATGTGTTAAATAAACCACTGCAAATTTGGAATACTGGTGCATTAATAACCGGTTTAACCACCAGAATGCTGAATTCAAGCATTGCGTTGTGTTGAACAGGTACGGGATGTTAGTTTGTGGGATGGAGTTCCTCGCCTGCTGCACTTGGTCGGTCATTGTAAGTAACGATGGTTGTCGATGGCGCTGGAGTTGTCGTCCGATACTGTCCCATATGTGCTCGACTGGAGACAGATCTGGTGATCGAGCTGGCCAAGACAACCTTTCGGTACTCTGTAGAGCACGCTACGTTACAACGGCAATATGTGGGCGAGGATCAGCGTGTTGGAAAACACCGCGAGGAATGCTGTTAATGGATGGCAGCACAGGAGGTCGAATCACCAGACTGACGTACAAATTTCCAACCACGAGAGCGCTCCTGCTGTTACATGAAATCACATAGCAGACCATAATTCCAGATGTAGGTTCACTGTGTCTATCACGCAGACAGGTTAGGAGGATGACTTCAACAGGCCTCCTTCTAAGCAACTCACGGCTACCTCTGACAGCGGGGCAGAATCAGCTTTCATCAGAAAACACAACAGATCTCCACCCTGCCCTCCAACGAGCTCTTGCTTGACACCACTGAAGTCCCAAATGGCGACGGATTTGGGACAGTAGAATGTACGCTACAAGGCTTCGGGATTGAAGCTGGCGCTGAAGTAAACGTTTTGTAACAGTTCGTTCTGTCACTGTGGTGCCACCTGCTGCTCAAATGCAGTTGTAGTACGACGCGACAGAGCCTTTCGCCGAAAGTAGTGCCACGTGGCTGTCCGGAGCCAACATGCAGTGCCTTGCCTCTTCGCACAGCATTCGTCTATCGCACGTCACTGTATTTCGCTCTGTGGAATTCAAACGTGAAGCCATCAAACCTGCATTCAGGACAGTGGAAATTAAAATGTCGTCCTGTTGTGCCTCTCCTGCTCCCTGTCCACCGGTTTGAGATCGTACGAACCCTTTTCTTTTTTTAAAAAAAAAGAAAGAAAGAAACACCTCACAGTTAGGACTGGTTGAGATTATTTGAGCACGGGAGAATAAGAACTCTTCAGAAAATTTGCTCTCTTTATTGCCTATTAGCTAATATCTCACTCTTTTGTGTGACATAAAATTAAACACAGGAGACATAAAACCAGTAAAGACAAAAGACAGGCAAGAAAGTAGACATTTCTTCAGTGTTTAGGTCCCAGCATTTTTTTCTCTCTAATCTTGCTACAGGCTTACATGGTGTGGTTCTTTTCTGTGAAAGACGCTAATACCTCATTAAAGTTCGTCAAACGTTTTGCTACATGAAGAACAAAAAATTAAGGTACCTAATATTGAAAAGCTGTTAATACGAATAGTACCCAAGACGTGTGGTTTCACTATTTGATTACGTCTATTTTGTCACTGTCTGCCAGATAAAACGAAATAGACCTCCGTAATGTTGCAGCAATTGTATCACACGCCAAATAAGCGAGAGTGTTTTGGCACAAATGCTCATTTTTATGTACCTCATTTACGTAAATAACACGACAGAACATAATTCGCTAAATACCTACATCAAATACGTATTAGGCCTACTAGAAGCAAAAAGTTTTATGTTAGGTAATAGTTTCAAATTTCATTCATACGCTTCAGTTTCTCAAGCATGACTTCGAAACGTAGTGATACGAAATTTTTATATACATTATATAATTAATGTAATTTGTGTGATGTTCTCGTTTCTTCTCCTTTCTCGTTCTAACAAACAATCTTGTCTAAACTTATTTTCCGCTTGACTTCACTAACCCTGCCAGAACCACAGATTCATTTATCCCGCGTTTATTCTTCGTTAAGTCGTTATTACCTGTTCGTACAACGTGTTTTCCGCGCTGTTCCGAGAATAGAACTCAAAGGGGCTGCTAACCGAAGACTGTACAACTGGTAGTTTAGCGATCTGGCAAAAATTTTCTGTCGAAATTTCATTTCCTTGGATGCAACGGGAAGATTGTAATATTTCTTACCTGTTATTCCTGATAGTCGTTTATTTCCACTGTGTTAGTCTGATCTGGAGATTTAGCTAATAATTATTACAAAGCTGATCATTCGCACACGCAACCAACAACAGAAACAAGCAGCGATTGGCATTCACCCGTTCGGATTTATTCGGCTCAGCTCGTATAACCCCGTCCCCATTTGTCTGCGGGAAAATTTTTAATTTTTTAATGCGATGGGGATTTCCCTGGGCAACACATCACGTACACTACGCACACATTCAAAAATCAACTTATAATTCGTACAGAAATCAACTCAGAATGTTTCAAAAATGTTAAAAAACCAACGAGGATGCATTTCAAAATCATATGAATAATCGATAGACCAACGTGCGCTGGATGCTAGGCGTTTCGCGAAAGAAAGTTTATTTCTTCAAGAATATGAATTTGGCATCCTCTGATATTGGCGCCCCGGCAGATACCCCTGTTTGCCCTCTCCCATTCCATCCCCCCCTTCCCCACACCCCTCCATCCATACGTGCATGTTGTGTGGCAGATGTGCTGCATTGGCGTGGCCTGCGAGTGACTCAATGGCAGTAGAAGTGATTTAGCGTTATTAACGCGGCACCTTGTCTTCTTTGGAGGATGAAGTTGCTCCAGCTTTCAGATGATGTTCAGAAGTGTGTGAAATCTGATGGGACTGCGAAGGTCATCAGTCCCTAAGCTTACACACTACTTAACCTAAATTGTCCTAAGGACAAACACACACACCCATGACCGAGGGAAGACTCGATCCTCCGCCGGAACCAGCTGCACAGCCCATGACTGCAGCGCCTCAGACCGCTCGTCTAATCCCGCGTGGCCTGCTCCAGCTTTAGTTAACTTAATCTTAGTCGATGGAAATCTTAGAAACTGTGTTGCGTACATCGTTACTGCTATAGTTAAGTGAGCGAACGTAATGCCTTTACGATGTATCCCAGAAAATTTCATTCATTTTACAGAAAGACTGTGCCGTCAATTTCGAAAGAGGATACCAAATTCAGAGTGTCGCTGAATGCACAGTCATCTTTTGCAGAGGAAAGGAGAGTGCCCTATTGAGAACTCACACCAAAACCTAAGAAATCAAAGTAGACCAATTAGCACTGTAATGCAAATGAAAATTCGGCTCTGCAGTTTCTTTACGAGTCTAATAGGAGAATCGTGTTTGCAGAACAGAACTAAGTAATGAAAGGATCTGATATTATGTTCTTCTTAACTTCTTATTAAGTGTCGCTTGGGCGTTGGGGATCATACACGTTCTCTCCATTCCTCTTCCAGTGCTCTCTGTTTCTGGCTTTTGTAGTCCATTCTCCTTTACTCAGGCCCGTTGCCACCGCGTCCTTGTCGATGTCATCCTTCCATCTGGTTCGTGACTTTCCTTGCTTACTTCTGCCCCCTATGGATCCAGAGAATGCTACTATGCTCACATTCAAAAATCAGCTTATTAATCGTACAGAAATCAACTTTAAATGTGGTCAAAAATGTTAAAAATCAACGGGGATGCGTTTCGAAATCATATGAATAATCGATAGACCAACGTGCGCGGGAAGCTCCTGTTTCCTAATTAGATATCCGGCCCACATCAGTTTCCTCCTCTTCATCCTTTGACTGATATCAGCCTGTTGATATAGCTCCTCCTTCAGTTTCTGGTATTTAACTATTCTCCTCTCCTCTGTTTCTTGGTCTCTCTTGGGTACAAAACTATTACTTAATGTTTTCCTTTCAAAAACTAACTTCTTTACTCAGTTTTACTAACTTGGCGATAAGCCGTATAGTATTTTCAAATTCAGTGGTTTGGCAGTGAAACTTAATTTTCGCCTCATGTGTATGGCAGTTTGCTGTTACAGCTTTAGTGTCCAATGAAGTTCGTTATTCAGTTTTAATAACTTGGTCATGAGCTGTGTGGCAGAATTCTTGTTGAGTGAGTTTGAAACTTTTTACATTTCATAAAGTTTTTAATTTTATCTTTTAATTATTTTAAGGGGAGTTCCTGGAATTAAAAATTCTGTCTTGAAACTACGTTCTAGATAGCTGTCAAGCCCGAGGACTGATTCAATTAAACACTATTAGTAACGTCTACTCACTAAGTATTTTCTTGGAGGGGTAAGCTTAGTCATTTATTTGTCCTATCTGTTTGATTCGAGTATGCACCTGGCCATGGAATGTTTTTGTAATTTCTACCTAAATTATTTGGGGAGACATTAATTATTCCATTTTTATACTCCAGTGATTTAACATCTATTTCCTTTAGGCAGCATCTTGAGGTCTCAGTAGTAGCAGCGTGTGGTTGTGGAAGTGTGCTGTGCCCGTAACCCAGAGGTTCATGGATTGTAATCACTCTCTGCTTCCATTTAAACCTCAAGATACAGGTTGGGATAGGAAAGAGTCACATGGATGTGTGGGTCTACAGTTCTTACATCATTTGTCCTTTGAAAGATCACATTTATTTACAGTGCACATAATAGCACAAAATAAAATACAGTAATCACCAAATGTTTGTCGACATATGAGATTGTTAAATGAAATTATTTCTTGTTAAATTTTAACCACATATTGACTGTACTTTCAGTTCTTGCTGCCTCAAGGAATTTGTGCCAGCAAAAAATAAATCATAATAAAACCTCTCTTAAACACAAATTTAGCAAAAGATAACTCTTGCACAATCTCCTTAAGCACTCGCAGTTGGTAAATTAAGAACTGGTAATTTAAAATATACACCCAAGAAAGACAGATCTGACCAATTTTCTTACATGCCTAGAATGGATACAGTGACAAATAAAGTTCAAGCAAAGCATAGTCAGCTATAGAGTAGTAAAGTAGAAACTCAAGGAGATGCCAATAGGATGAAAATTAGATTAAAATTTTTCTGGGGATACAACTATATACACAAAGAAACTGCCTCATAATTTAATTACAACACCGCACACATGTAGGCCTTAGCCAGAATATTTAAAAGTTAAAGCATGTACATCAGTACCTTAAGATATTTAAAAGTTAAAGCATGTACATCAGTACCTTAAGAAGGGAAAGGCTAAACATAACTTAAGAAGGTAAGGCGCGTAGTTGAGAAGTTCCAATACAGCAATAGCAGACTGGTGTCAAACACAGGCGGAAGGCACGTGCAGGGGCAACAGCAACAGGGCCTCTCGGCCAGCAGCCCCTGAAATGTCGGGCTCGAGCTTCACAAAGCTAAGAGGCGCTGCTAACGAGCACCGCATAGGTGAGATACAGGCTACAGAAATATAGATTACATCGACAACAATCGTCACCTACTGAGGATATCATGGCTATAATCCCCAAAAATCCATCATAAAATACAGTAGCAACTATTACTCTAAAAAATGCTCCCCAGAGGGAATGGATCTTAAGTCACTGCTAAGGGAGTAAAATAATATTGTAGTTAATATCTTCACAAACAATTTAGGTAAAGTTTACAGCAACATTGCATGGCCAGGTGCTTACTTGGAGCAAACAGATAGAACAAATAAATGTTTAAGCTTACCACTCCAAGGAAATACGTGGTGACTAGACGTTACAAATAATGTTTTCTAGAATCACTCCTCAGGCTTGACAACTGGCTAGAACCTAGTTTCAGAACACACATATCAAACGTATAATTCCCATTAAAATAATTAAAAAGTAAAATTATAAAGCTCACCAAACGTAAAAAAATTGAACAGGAACTATGCCACACGGCTCATGGCCATGTTATTAAAACTGAGTACCAAACTTCATTGAACACTAAAGCTCAAACAGCAAACTGTCATACACATGAGGCGTAAGATTAGTTTCTCTAGTAAACCACTGAATTTGAAAATGCTATACGGCTGATAGCCATGTTAATAAAACTGAATAAAGAACTTGATGAAACACAAAAGCTCAAATAGCAAACTGTCGTACACATGAGGCGTAAGAGTGGTTTCACCAGTAATCCTCTGAATTTGAAAGTTCTGCACGGCTTGTGGCCATGGTAATCCACAGCAAGCAAAGGTCTCAGTGGTGCACTTTATCGCCAACGCTCTGACAGTAACTAATTTCCACCAATGAAACAAATGCAAAGGCACAACAAGGTTGCGGCCAAGATTAACCACATTACTTTAAAATGTTCTAGTGATTCATAAGGCACCAAGAGCAGAGGCAAAGATATCAGAGCGCGAGCAACACTGACCACAAAGTTTTACAGTAATCGTCCTTGAATACGCGGAAACGATTAGGACAAATCCGCAAGAATCCACGTCCGTACAGAGTGGATAAACAGGGAAATGCAAATCCACTGAATGCCGTAGGAGGACAGCGTCGATACAGCAATGTGATTGCCACTACCCAAAGGAGTGACAAGTTGATTCCGACAATAACAGAACTAACGGCCGAAGGAACCATTGTGCGAGTAAACCCACGCGTGATATCCTTACGCTTCACCCCTTCTCACCTCACAACCCACTGCTGAACTATTTCAAGCTCTCTGAGCACGCTATCATCTACACAAACTGCAAGATAAATTACCACCGCCTACCGAGGTGCGAGTGAAAGAAGGCATCGGAAAGACAGAGATAAGATGAACTGTAGCACCCAGGGCTCAATAACCTCTCCCCATAGTATCTTGGGTAGATTAAGGAGATAATAGTAAAGATAAAATGTGTCAGATAGCTTTGAGTTACTAAATAAAGACATTCTAATCTAGACCTTGGCCTTCTCCTGACTATGCTCTCAGCAACTTTTGTATCTACAAAAGGTCCACTGTCAGACTCAGACTTTAAACATATGCACAGAACAAGATGGTACGTTGGTTCACGCATTGATTTGTTTGCGGGGGGAGTGGTGGCTTATACTGTATTTCTATCCGGAATAGGTAATAAATGATTTAATTAGGTATATGCATGGATGATTGCATTAAAAAGAAAATGCCTGTTTTTCTTCCTCATCCACGTCCACTCTGGACTACGAGTAAACTGATTCCATGTGAAACCACAATCGGTTATTCGTCATGCATGGCAACAATCCACATGTGATGAAGCGGAGCGGCAGCCGATCTATTAATTTCAGTGGAGTGAATTGTTCTGACTAACATTCCTGTTTAAATGAAGTATTCAAACACAGTTTGAGTCCGCAATAATTTCTATAACTACTACAGTTACATAAAAAATTTCACAGTAGCAAGACGAATTTTAAATCTCTAGTCGGGTTTCTATTTAACTGAACTGTAAAATTTCTTTTTAACGACCGAAAAATGAAACATATGTCACAGTTCATTAGTCTAAGTCCTCAGTTCGTTTAATTCTCACCAACAAGGGTCTGAGACAGTTTGTTTTATTACGTTGTAATTAATTATCATCGTACAGTTAATGTTTAGATTCATGAGATCTATTGCATAAGATAACAGAAAAATGATTCATGACTTACTATTGCGAGAGGTCATCTAACAACTCCCGGTAGCGTGCCTCGAAACAAGCTACCATTTAAAGTCTTCTTAATCTTCGACTCATGGTGCTTGGAATCCTTGGAAATTTGGCAACTTAAGTACTGCATTTGTTGCTGTTGTACTTTAAATCGTGTCACACCTTCCTTCACACCTCACGATTCCTATTCAGCAAAGACTTAAATGGCACCGACGACAAATCAGTGTACGTCTATGCCTTGCACAAGACGTACACATTAGGCTAAGAGCGTGCTCAACAGAAGATTTTCCTTCTCGATGTTTGACTGCTAGTGCTTCAGTTCTGTTGCTAGAAATACTGAAAAATACCGTTTGTTTCTTCACTGTGAATATGTAGGGACGCAGTAGGGGGCTTTGCAGGAAAGACTGTTGCGCGAAAACTGACTCTAAAGCAATGTGAAACTAATGATGCTGAGAAAACAGTCGGTTAACTTGCTTTTTAAGTAGTATTCCTTTTCTTCATAGCACGAACTCATGGAAGAACGTATAGCTAAAAAGCAGTTTGCTTTTCTTCCTACGTGTTTCCAAAAACAAGGAGTTTGAGAAATATGTATGCTACAGTCTTACATAAGGCAATATTGTTCCAAATTATGACGATGTAGTAACAAACTATGTCCGTAAATAAATAACTTCTTAAACAAACGATATTCTACTTGTGTTTCGTAGGCTCAGTGTTTAATGGTATAGGCTATAACATATGGACGTTTATTAGTCACGTTCTGTTGTCAAACAAAGCACGATATAACTTGTCCTTGTATCAGCCGATCTGTACATTCAACAATGAGACTAAAAGAACTGCGATTCCTAACTGGTATTCTATTTGCGAATGAAGCAAGTTACACAGAAGGTTTAATAATAAATAACATTGTAGGGTAAGATGCATTTCTCGAAACAACATTAAAACTACACTCATGATCCATTTAACAAGAATGTTTGGACGGTAATTGTGGATGACAGGCTCGTAGGGGGTCCTAAGTTACCTTATACTTTAAGATGTGCTATTTACCTACAATGCATGCTCGACAGACTTATCGCTCTGTCGGATAAAGTTTTTATTGCAAAAAGACAACAAATGCAGTTTGTGCACATTGGGGCATCACAGCGGTTAATACGCTTCTTTAAGAGAAGGTCTTTAATCATGACCAACCCATTCACGTCACTTTAATCCTCTGGATTTATGGCTAAAAGGCAATTTCACAGCATATGCCAATGCCACATCTGTCGATAACTTACGTTCCTGGTTTGTGTGTCCTCTGCATATGACTAAATCGGAAGGCGACCAATTGTGCTGTTCTGAGCTCTTCATTGTTTCATTGTTGAAATAATGGGTGGTTACCAGGTCTCTTGCAGCGTCATGAGACAGGTAGCCATCATAAGAGAGAAATGCACATATTTCAACATATTTCTGTGTACAGGCAAAGCGCTGAAGGGTTTTCTGTTTTTACCAACGATATACCTTGTAAGGTCCGGAGCTCGTGATCTCGCGGTAGCGTTCTCGCTTCCTAGCACGGGTCCCCGGCACGGTCAGGGATTTTCACCTGCCCCGAGATAACTAGGTTTTGTTGTGTCGTCTTCTTGATCATCAATTATCCCCATTACGGTTGGAGGAAGGCAACGGCAAACCATCCCCATTACGACCTTGCCTAGTACGGCGATGGGGGTCTCCCGCATCGCCCCCCTACGCTCTGTCAAGAAGAATGGGACTTCATTTCCATTCCATACCTTGTAAGCATATGCACACCGTTTTTTAAACATCCTATGTCTTTTACTTGCCCATTTTCGATTTGACAAAGCTACACATGTAAACATTCATAAGTTGTAGTTGCGGATAGTGAGCCACGCTGATTAAGAGTCTCATTTTTATTATGTTTATGGAGGCAAAGATAGCAGTATTTCCTCCATTCATACTTTAGAATTGGAAAAACCCTGTGTACGTGAGAAACACCACACCGCATCTCGGCTGGGGTTCCATTTTAAACTGCACACGTCATATGGCAGCGTTCTCATTTCTGAGGAAGAAAAGGACATTGACCAAGAAGAGGGCCATGCCTACTATAAACTTGGACTTAAAGAATACTTTATTTTAAAAGAACTTCGAGAGTGTTTGTAAATGCAGCTCCCAATTTTGGTTTTAAAACTTGTGGGCTGAAATTATGAACGTCTCTGAAGCAGTCCGGCCTCAGAACACTGCTTAAAACCAGAGGACGAAGTTTATAATGTGTTGTCAGACTCATTCAGGTCAGTACAACTATTATGGTTTCCAGCTGTTGTGCGTTTCACTCTGTTTTCCTCACCCTGTATCACTTTTAATGCTTATCGTGAAACGTTTGCTTGTAGTTTCAGCCGTCTGTGTCATCCCCTCCTTTTGTCCTTTCATTACAAAAAGGTACATACTCGTATACCTCACCGTCCAGTAAAATTTTCCTACATTGAAATTAGAATTATTGGTTGTATTTATTACTTTTCGTGTAGTTAACTGATATCTTTTGACCTAGTTGGACATAGCTCTGTAATGCATGAAGAATAACTACAACTTGCAATACACTAAATGACCTTTTTCCATCAACAGTGTAGTACATTCATCAATGAGAGTAAATGAGCTGAGGTTCCTAACTGTTACTTTTATCCGCCATACAGTTCGGACACTGACGTGTTGTCTCACGTCCTGTTGGATGTAACACTTACGTCGGTCATAGAATAATGTAATGCAAGTTGTTGCTACTGAACAGTGGTTCCTTTCTCTTTCCTAAGTCACACTTGTAACTTAAAGGTACAGACACATTGACATTACAATTTTCGCAAATACTTTGGTTTACTTAACCAGTTTCAGAATCAGAAATTAACAGTTTGCGGTCTTGTTCGAACGTGACAAGATGTCCTCTCGGAGCTATTATGACAAGCTAGCGTGAAAAAGTTGAATCTGGAGATAAAACTCGTTTATAGTGAGAAAGATATTGCTTCTACGCTTCCACAGAGGAACTACTGTTAAAAACATGTCAACATTATTGCAAGTTCTATACAGGGTGTTTACAAATGAATATCGTGGTTTTAACGCTTTATTATATTTATTACATTAAACTTACACTTATAAATGATATGTCAAATGAAAGAGCAACTCAAACACTTGTGCTTGGCATCAGTGCGCATGCGCAGCGCGCAGTGTTTCCGCCGCAAAGTACGCAATCGGTTGAACTTCACTGTACCCAAGCGCTGGGTAGGTCGCAATGGGCAAGAATGGAATAACACAAAAGCAATTGTTCTTACATACAGCTTAAGCACTTCAAATTAGAGTATGTTGACGATCATTCTCGACGAAGAGTTCTCCATAATAATGAGCGTAGTCTTTCGCTCGGACATAATCTTTTCGAAACTGTGGGCTAAGATACACAGGGTATTCAGCTCTCGTCATATCGTTACGTCCAAACGCTAATGTAGGAAAAGATGCAAGCAACTGTTGGCATAAATCACGTCGCGTATTTATAAGATGATCTGGTGATTAATTGATACTGCTGGATCTTAATGAACGTAGCTTTCTTTCTTCATCCAGTGACATACGGAGGTTCTGAAAATGTTCGTCTACGTTAACGACCGCTTCCTTGTCGATTTTACTGGTGAACGCAGCCGTCATGCATTTAAGCGTTCAGTGAGTTCATTATCCATGGTATTCCACTGAGTGGCGCATCTGTCACAGACCCAGCTGCAAAGGCCTTTCTTTTCAGTTTCTGATGATTAGCCTCCGTTTGGGCTTCTCTCTTGAAACGATTAAACAAGTTATCCTAACTGTATCATACGTCTCCCCGATCGTTCCTTTTCACGCACCCATACGCTAAGAAGAAGGCGTTCTTCTGTTAAGAATCTGTTTATGTCCACGATTATAAGACAAATCATTACAACAGTACCGAACTGGTACCAAAACAGAACATGACCACATACCATAGCATTCGCCAGAACCGCAAGCAAAACTACACGATCACATGCCATATTTTCATGGAGTGACGTCTGCGTAGTTGTAATTTGACCCATAGCCAATTTCTCTTGGTTGGGTGTAATATGAGCGACCTTTACCAAAACACCGACGTCCTAAGGACGAGGAACATTGTTTCCAACCCAGGACACATCTCCATATCCATGTAACCGCGAAAGTATTTGTTAAGTTAATTAAATACTTTCCTTTTGTGACTTCTGGCCCATCCTATATTGTCAGAAAGTTAATCCGTTAACACGGTAACTCATTCCTCTATGTAAATACATATTTCACGTTCTGACATGGTGAGAATTGCGCGGTTACAGATTACGTTTCACGTGGGTGTTCACAGGGGTACGCAACTATGCACGCTGCTTTCTTCACTGTCCGTCCCCTTCCCAGAATGAAGAAGAAGCACTTGCTCTCGTAGCGACACGAACTTTGGAACGTCGTCTCTACATCCCTTCCTCGGCGCGCCTCCCAGTGTACGCTCTCTGTTGCTAGGCAACGCGGACGAAAATTGCACCGCCCGCACAGCGCCTCCATGCGCCGTCGACGTAGTAATTAAGTGCGTAACGCACGGGTGGGCGCGGCTGATCGATGGGAGGCAGTGATGGCATCAGGTGCGGCTCGGCTGGCGTCAGACCAGCACTGCTCACTGGCCGCACACCGCCCACGCGGTCGCCGTGGCTGCAGCACGAATACATACACAAGTAACACCGCACATACTGTAAGAAAACCATTTTCCTTTAGGGTATTTACAGTTGCAGCTCTATCACTTAAGGTAATGCTTCTGATCCGCCTACACTCTCCGATAATTAATGACCCGACTATCAAGTGTTCTGTAATTTCTTAAAAGGCGTCAGTTACTAAGAATTTTTACCTAGAGAATGCAAATAAGTGTACTACTGAAAGTTATAATGTCAACAAAATATATTGCACTAATAACGCTCGAAAACCAAAAAGATTGTGTATTTGTGTTGAATGAGTTTAATTACTTCACAGAGGTATTACTAACTATGAACTGAAATTTAGCAAATATGAAGCCGTTGAGGAAATAATGCGGTCACCATCCACTTAAGTACAAAAATTGCGAAACTATTTTGGCTTGAAAGTGAATTGACTTAACTATCACTTAAACTTTGGGAAGTGATAACGGTCAATGCACGTGCGAGAGCTCGGTTGCAAATGCGAGATGTGCAGAAGCTAAAAACTTCAGAGGGAGACATAGGTCGGAGTACATCCAGCAAATAACTGAGGACGTAGGAGGTTGCAAGTGCTATTCTGAGATAAAAATGGGAACGTTGGCACAGGAGAGGAATTCATGGTGGACTGCATCGAACCAGTCACAGAAGACTAATGACTGAGGCAGAGACAGGCTAGACAGTGAAGGGGGAGGCGTGTTTATAGAGATAAGAAGTGCAATAGTATCGAAGAAAATTGACGGAAATCCGAAACGTGAAATAATTTGGGTAAAGGTCACGGTTAAAGCAGGCTCAGACATGGTAATTGGATGTCTCTATAGGCCCCCTGGCTCAGCAGCTGTTGTGGCTGAGCACCTGAAGGATAATTTGGAAAATATTTCGAGTAGATTTCCCCTCCATGTTATAGATCTGGGTGGAGATTTTAATTTGCCGGATATAGACTGGGAGACTCAAACGTTCATAACGGGTTGCAGGGACAAAGAATCCAGTGACATTTTTTTAAGTGCTTTATCTGAAAACTACCTTGAGCAGTTAAACAGAGAACCGACTCGTGGGGATAACATATTAGACCTTCTGGTGACAAACAGACCCGAACTATTTGAAAAAGTTAACGCAGAACAGGGAATCAGCGATCATAAAGCGGTTACGGCATCGATGATTTCAGCCGTAAATAGGAATATTAAAAAGGGTAGGAAGATTTTTCTGTTTAGAAAAAGTGACAAAAAGCAGATTTCAGAGTACCTGTTGGCTCAACACAAAAGTTTTGTCTCAAGTACAGATAGTGTTGAGGATCAGTGGACAAAGTTCAAAACCGTCGTACATAATGCGTTAGATGAGTATGTGCCAAGCAAGATCGTAAGAGATGGAAAAGAGCCACCGTGGTACAACAACCGAGTTAGGAAACTGCTGCGGAAGCAAAGGGAACTTCGCAGCAAACATAAAGATAGCCAAAGCCTTGTAGACAAACAAAAATTACGCGAAGCGAAATGTAGTGTGAGGAGGGCTATGCGAGAGGCGTTCAATGAATTCGAAAGTAAAGTTCTATGTACTGACTTGGCAGAAAATCCTAAGAAATTTTGGTCTTATGTCAAAGCGGTAGGTGGATCAAAACATAATGTCCAGACACTCTGTGACCAAAATGGTACTGAAACAGAGGATGACAGACTAAAGGCCGAAATACTAAATGTCTTTTTCCAAAGTTGTTTCACAGAGGAAGATTGCACTGTAGTTCCTTCTCTAGATTGTCGCACAGATGACAAAATGGTAGATATCGAAATAGACGACAGAGGGATAGAGAAACAATTAAAATCGCTCAAAAGAGGAAAGGCCTCTGGACCTGATGGGATACCAGTTCAATTTTACACAGAGTACGCGAAGGAACTTGCCCCCCTTCTTGCAGCGGTGTACCGTATGTCTCTAGAAGAGCGTAGCGTTCCAAAGGATTGGAAAAGGGCACAGAGAACCTTGCAGAACTAGCACTCCTGAAAGAAAGGATATTGCGGAGACATGGCTTAGCCACAGCCTAGGGGATGTTTCCAGTTCGCAGGAGAGCTTCTGTCAAGTTTGGAAGGTAGGAGACGAGGTACTGGCAGAAGTAAAGCTGTGAGGACGGGGCGTGAGTCGTGCTTGGGTAGCTCAGTTGGTAGAGCACTTGCCCGTGAAAGGCAAAGGTCCCGAGTTCGAGTCTCGGCCTGGCACACAGTTTTAATCTCTCAGGAAGTTTCATCTCAAAGAATTAATTTATTTATCATCAATACACCTCTAAATGTGAACCATTTATAGCACGAAGAATATCGAGTCTATATTCAATTTCTTGCTTAGTTCTTTGTAACATTTCCTCTGTTATTGTTGCAATGGAATTAGTGATACGATGTCGCAACGTAGGAATATCGTCCACTTTGGTCGCATACACGCGGTCCTTTACTAATTCCCACACGAAGAAATCAAGTGGCCTAATGTCGGGTGAACGTGGTGGCCAGGCAATGGGCCTCCGCGTCCTATCCAATGATTGGGAAATTTTCTATCCAGGAACTTGCGAACAGCCGTTGACGAAAGCGGCGAAGCTCCATCTTGTTCAAAAATGATGTTGGGTTGCAAGTCTTGTACCTGAGGGTACACAAACTGCTCCAACACGTCCAGATACACTGACCCAGTCACTGTTTGTTCCGCAAAGAAGAACGGTCCAACGATCTTGTCGTGCATTAGCCCGCACCAGACGTTTATTTTAGAGCTATCACGAACATGTTCAGTGAAAACGTGCGGATTTTGCGAACCCCAATGCCCAACATTATGCCCATTAACCCTTCCTGGTAGATGAAAGGTTGCCTCATCTGAGAATAACCATATTTCCAGGAAGCTGGCATCCATATCAATACGCTGCAGCATATCCGCAGCAAATTGTTGTCGGCGTGGTTTTTCGTTCGGCGTCAGATGTTGCAGAATTTGCACTTTGTAAGCACACATATGAAGACGCTGGTGAACTACACGATGCATTGTTGATCGAGGTACATCAAGTTGCTTGACGAATTGACTTACGTGGGCTCCTGAGAAACGTTTGTCTGATGTCCTCCACTGTCACTTCTTAACCTCTGTAACGTGCACCGCCAGAATGTTTCAGAACATTTCCTGTTGCCAGAAACTTCCTATACCATTCCTTAGCTGTTTTCACATCAGGTGTATCACATTCATACACACGACAATTTCATTGCACAGTAATCGGTGATTTTGCTTCTACAAACCACTTAACTGCTTGTGCGCACTGCTGTGGAGTCGCCATTTTCACTTCATGCGACCATGCTGCACTCCGGTGATGATACTTGGCTCTTCTGACGCGGGAATATAAATTCTTGGAGATGCTCTACCATGTGGTGAATTTTTCACTGTCGTATATACAATCTTTTTTTTCTCCTGGGTCCTTGAAGTCGTGGAGGTTTGAGTGGGACACCCTGTATAACAAGTGGACGCTGAATGTGTCAGTTACCAGCAATGAGAGCAGGCACTATCGATAGCATGAAAGCCAAGATTACCCAGGACATAAATAAGTACATAAAATAATATAGTGGTGTGGAAATAAAACTCCGTCTTGTCCAATCCCAAGCCTGGTTGAGAATGGAGGAGAGGGAGTAACACGTCTTTAAAAAACCTTGGTTCACTTGCTATGGTTGAAAGTAACCTAGCCAGGTTGAGGCCAAGACTTCAACGCCAGTGAAGGTGCAGATGGAGATCATCGCACCCGCGAAGCTGGTGGATTAAGTAACCCTACTTTCAGGAGTAGCTTAAAAACTCAGCAAAATGAAAGCACTGAAATAAAAGCCGCGTAGTGTCAGTTCTCCAGGTTAGGATCGCCTGCAAAGGCGTGTGTTCTCCGAGTTAGTGGCGGCCTAAAGATAAGTCTGAGGCATACAACCTTAGTTTTAAATGTCGGGAATCGGCTACACCCACACACGCAACTATCTTGAACTTACGGCGCGATGGAAACACTTTTGGTTAAGATTACTGCAGGGGGTAACCGAAAATTGAAATCCTCCATCACCATGAGCGATGCAACCTGGCCATTGGATTCTGGAGAACTAGGGACATCATCTAGGGAAGAGTAGGAGATTCCTACAACCTCAACACAGCGGATATGACCAAAAGGAACAAATCTTCACGGAACTGTGAAAATCACAACGCTCCTGAAAACGGGAAAATTAAAGCAACTTATCAGTGGTTTGGAAGGGAGGAACATCTGCTTACTCGTTTGCAAGAGACCAGACACCTGGATAAACAGCCAGTAGATTCAGAAGAGTACAAAACCTATAGGAGAAAACTTACAGTAAAAAATGGCCCAAACATAACTATGACGATCCTTGTAATCAAGAAGAACATAATAAAATTTTCTCGGGCTTCCAGCCGCGTCAGGTGGTTAAATTTTATTAATTCATATCGCCGCGAAACCATGCATTCGTACAAGAAGAACATAATTATCGATCATGTTTTAAGTCAGAGAGGATTTCACTTATCTCCTTTATGTCTGGGAATAAAGTGCACTCTATTATGATAGCACATGTCCCTATAAATAAAGAAACAAGAGAAACCCAGAAAAACTGTCAACTTTTGGATAACTTTCGAAGATGCAGTATCCAAAATTTCTCATTGTCATGTTAAGATAGTGCTCGGTGACGTCAGTGCTCAAGTGGGTAGAGAAACGAAGTTTAGAAAAATAACTGAAGACTGTCTGGCACATACCAGAACCAAAAGTATGAGGAAAGACTCATTGCCTTCCGAAGGCAATTCAACATGCAGCTTTGTCCACATACTTCAAAGTCATCCCAAGGAAGGACACGTAGTTTTCTACCAGTTCAACGCTATGAGAGTTTCAAATTTGACGGTGTTGCAAAAGCAAGCAGAAATTTAAAAGGGATACTAAGCGTCAGAGTAAGAAAGAGCTCCAACATCGACTCAGACCACTACTTCTCACAGTCCCAAGTCGAAGATAAACAAGAAACCTAGACCTTCAAAGAAGAGCTGTGATTCAGGCGAACGGATGCCAGTATAGTTACAACGGCAAAGAAAGCTGTCCGCTCTTGGCTGAATATTCCAAAGTGCAACTAAACGGTGAAGAGCCTCAGGAAAGACCAGATGCTCAGAAACAAATCCTAAGTAAGGTAGATTCCAAATCACGAAGCCCCAGCGAAATCAGGCAAGTAATCAAGGAGCTGAAAGGTGGTAAGGCACCAGATGCCGATGGTATTCTGGCAAAAATGATGAAGATTGGAGAGCAAATCGTTGCAGATGGAGTACACCACCTTAAAGATGAAATATGGGACATTAAAGAGGTACACTATTTGACCAAAAGTATCCGGACACCCCCAAAACCATACATTTTTCATAGTAGGTGCATTGTGCTGCCACCTACTGCCAAGTACTCCATATCAGCGACCTCAGTAGTCATTAGAAATCTTGAGAGAACAGAATGGGGCGCTCCGCGGTACTCACGGACTTCTAACATGGTTAGCTGATAGGGTGTCACTTGTGTCATACGTCTGTACGCGATATTTACACACTCCTAAACATCCCTAGGTCCACTGTTTCCGATGTGATGATGAAATGGAAACGTGAGGAGACACGTACAGCACAAAAGCGTACAGGCCGACCTCGTCTGTTGACTGACAGAGACTGCTGACCGTTGAAGACGGTCGTAATGTGTAATAGGCAGACATCAGTCCAAATTCCAAACTGCATCAGAATCCACTGCTAGTAGTAAGACAGGCAGGGGTGAGAAAACTTAGATTTAATGGTCGAGCGGATTCTCATAAGACACACACCACGCCGTAAATGCCAAACTACGCCTCGCTTGGTGTAAGGAGCGTAAATATTGGACAACTGAACAGAGGGAAAACGTTGTGTAGAGTGACGAAACACGGTATAATACGTGGCAATCCAATGTCAGGGTGTGGGTATGACGAATGCCCGGTGAACGTCATCTGACAGAATGTGTAGTGCCAAAAGTAAAATTCGGAGGTGGTGGCGTTATGGTGTGGTCGTGTGTTTCATGGAAGGGGATTGCAGCCCGTGTTGTTTTCCGCGGCACTATCGCAGCTCAGGCCTACATTGATGTTTTAAGCATCTTCTTGCATCCCAATGTTGAAGAGCAAATCGGGGATAGCTGTCGCATCTTTCAACACGATCGATCACCTGTTCATAATGCACATCCCCGTAATGGACTGGCCTGCACAGAGTCCTGACCTGAATCCAATAGAACACCTTTGGGATGTTTTAGAACGCCGACTTCGTGCCAGGCCTCACCGACCGACATCGATACCGCTCCTCCGTTCAGCACTCCTTGATGAATGGGCTACCATTCCCCAGGAAACCTTCCAGCACCTGATTGGACGCAAGCCTGCGAGAGTGGAATCTGTCATCAAGGGTAAGGGTAGGCCAACACCATATTGAATTCCAGCATTACCGATGGAGGGCGCCACGAACTTGTACGTCATTTTGAGCCAGATTTCGGGACACTTTTGATCACATAGTGTAACTACAGAAGGGAAATGTGCGTTCATGTTGTTCTTGTTGTTGTGGTCTTCAGTCCTAAGACTGGTTTGATGCAGCTCTCCATGCTACTCTATTCTCTGCAAGCTTCATCATCTCCCAGTACCTACTGCAACCTACATCCTTCTGAATCTGCTTGGTGTATTCATCTCTTGGTCTCCCTCTACGATTTTTATCCTCCACGCTGCCCTCCAATAACAAATTGCTGATCCCTTGATGCCTCAGAACATGTCCTACCAACCGATCCCTTCTTCTAGTCAAGTTGTTCCACAAACTTCTCTTCTCCCCAATCCTATTCAACACCTCCTCATTAGTTATGTGATCTACCCATCTAATCTTCAGCATTCTTCTGTAACACTACATTTAGAAAGCTTCTATTCTCTTCTTGTCTAAACTATTTATCGTCCATACATGGCTACACTCCTTACAATTACTTTCAGAAACGACTCCCTCACACTTAACTAAATACTCAATGTTAACAAATTTTTCTTCTTCAGAAACGCTTTCCTTGCCATAGCCAGTCTACATTTTATATCCTCTCTACTGCTCAATATACAGATTGAATAACATCGGGGAGAGGCTACAACCCTGTCTCACTCCCTTCCCAACCACTGCTTCCCTTTCATGCCCCTCAACTCTTAAAACTGCCATTTGGTTTCTATACAAATTGTAAATAGCCTTACGCTCCCTATATTTTACCCCTGCCACCTTCAGAATTTGAAAGAGAGTATTCCAGTCAACATTGTCAAAAGCTTTCTCTAAGTCTAGAAATGCTAGAAATGTAGGTTTGCCTTTCCTTAATCGAGCTTTTAAGATAAGCCGTAGGGTCAGTATTGCCTCACGTGTTCCAATATTTCTACGGAATCCAAACTGATCTTCCCCAAGTTCGGCTTCTACTAGTTTTTCCACTCGTCTGTAAAGAATTCACGTTAGCATTTTGCAGCCGTGACATATTAAACTGATAGTTCTGTAATTTTCACATCTGTCAACACCTGCTTTCTTTGGGATTGGGATTATTATATTCTTCTTGAAGTCTGAGGGAATTTCGCCTGTCTCATACATCTTGCTCACCAGATGGTAGAGTTTTGTCAGTACTGGCTCTCCCAAGGCCGTCAGTAGTTCTAATGGAATGTTGTCTACTTCCGGGGCCTTGTTTCGACTCAGGTCTTTCAGTGCTCTGTCGAACTCTTCACGCAGTATCATATCTCCCATTTCATCTTCATCTACATCCTCTTCTATTTCCATAATATTGTCCTCAAGTACATCGCCCTTGTATAGACCCTCTATATACTCCTTCCACCTTTCTGCTTTCCCTTCTTTGCTTAGAACTGGGTTTCCATCTGAGCTCTTGATATTCATACAAGTGGTTCTCTTCTCGCCAAACGTGGTTCTCTTTTCTCCAAAGGTTCTATTTTCTCCTGCATAAAATAGGAAACCGAACGTATCCGAAAAACTGTAGAGCGCACTGCTTACTTTCACTTCCTTATATGGTACTCTTCAAAGTCCTGAGCAGTTGGACAGACTAATCCCTTCACTGGGGAATATCAAAACTGGTTTCCGAAAAGGTAGGTCGTGCATGGAATAGATATTCAGCTTCAAGAGCACTCTGAGAAGTAGAGCTATAAGAAACCAGAACACAGTAGTAAATTTGCCGATTTAAAAAAAATCGTACGTCTCAAATGACAGACAAATTTTATTTAGAGTTTTAGAGGTATTTGAAAGTGATAGGAAATCGGAGAAATCGTAAAACAAACCCTGACAGACACCATCCCGAAATAGATATTTTTGGAGGAATCTGCGAGCCCTCTGAAATAAATACAAGGCTCAGGCAAGGAGACAGACTATCACCATCTCTCTTCAATATCGTTCAGCAGAAAATAATAAACACCTGGGGTGAAACTGAAATTGGAAGGAATAAGTGTAATGCACCATGGGAACAGAGAAAACGACTTGGAAATCTGGTGTTTAGCCTGAACTTATAGTTGTATCCAGAAGGCAGAAAGATGTGCAAATAATGCTGGAGATCTTACAAGAAATCGCTGGGAAAAGGATTCTCAGATTGTCGTATGAAAAGACGGAATACGTGGAATACATCCACCAAGGAGAGAAATACTTGGAGGTAAAATATGGAAAGTTTAGGAAGACAGATAAATTCGAACACTAAGGAGAATGGAAATTCATAGAGGAGCGCTACCAGACTAGAGATTGCTACCAGTGTGTCGAAATAAATCAGGATAACATGGAAAATTAGTCTCCCCCCCCCCCTTCAACTCACACACGCTGCGCCGTACCGCCTGATACCGTACCTTATCCGCCAGCGGTCACTGTGGGACGCCAGTGCTTGCCGCCCCTTGTAGTTTCGGACACCCTCTAATTCTCCGTGTTTCATGATGTAAACAAGATTTTTGATGCCTAATTTCCCTGTTGACAGCCTCAGAGTGATAAATATATTATAATTGTTAATGAAACAGGTACGCAAAGAGCTTGCCACGTTTCAAATGTAATTGCAAGACAACATAATTGTCTTACCGAGCGAGGTGGCACAGTGGTTAGCACAATGGACTTGCATTCGGGAGGACGACGGTTCAAATCCGCGTCCGGCCATCCTGATTTAGTTTTCCTGTGAGTTCCCTAAATTACTTCAGGAAAATGCCGGACTGGTTCCTTTAAAAGAGCACGGTCGTCTTCCTTCCCCATCCTTCCCTAAACCTATAGGACCAAAAATCGCACTGTTTGTCCCCCTTCCCCCAAATCAACCAACCACAAATGCCTTAATACGATGACGGACAAAAATCGTGACTTTTAATGCTGTTTGTGGATGACACTTAAGTTGTGGTCCGATGACGTCCCATGTTTACTCGCTTGGAGACAGATCACCTGATGGAGCAGGCCAAGGGAACACGCTGTAGAGCACTGGGTTACGATAGCGGTACGTGGGCAAACGGTATCCTGTTGATAAACAGCCTCTGGAATGCTGTTCAAGAATGGCAGCACAACAGGTCGAATTACCGGATTGATGTAAAATATGCAGCCGGGTTACGTGGGACAGTCGAGAGAGTGCTCCTGCTATCATACGAAATCGCACCCCACACTGCAACTCCATATGAAGATCCATTGTGTATAGCACGCTGAAATGTTGGTTGCAGGCCCTCAACTAGCCTCCTTCTAACCAAGACACGGCCATCCCTGAGACTGAAGCAGGACCAGCTTTCACCAGGAAGCAACACAAAATGGGTCAAATGGCTCTGCGCACTATGGGACTTAACTACTGAGGTCATCAGTCCCGTAGAACTTGGAACTACTTAAACCTAACTAACCTAAGGACATCACACACATCTATGCCCGAGGCAGGATCCGAACCTGTGACCGTAGCGGTCGCTCGGTTCCAGACTGTAGCGCCTAGAACTGCTCGGCCAACCCGGCCGGTGAAACAACACAGATCTCCACCCTGTCATCCAATGAGCTCTCGCTTTATACCAGTAAAGTTGCAAATGGCGGTGGTTTGGGTTCAATGAAATGCACGTTACTGGTCTTATGGCTCAGAGATATTCTTGGAACAATCGATTTGTAACCGTTGTCTTACTGTGGCGCCAACTGCTGCTCAGATTGCTGCTGCAGATGCAGTACTATGCGCCACGACCGTACGTCGATCACGACGATCTTCCCTCCCGGTAGTGTAACATGTCCATCCAGAGTCCGATCTTCCTGCGACAGTACATTCTCGTGACCCCACTGCCAGCAGTCCTGTACAGTTGCTACATTCCTGGCAATTCTTTCTGCAATACCTCAGGAAGAACACCCAGTTTCTCACAGCCCAATTACACGACCTCGTTCAAACTCAGTAAGCTGTTGATAATGGAATCCTTGTCACCTTAAAGCCATTCTTGGTTAACATCCATTTACCACATCCAATCTCAAAGGTAATTAATGTTCACAACTGCTGCAGCGAAATTATAATAGATATCATCATTCAGTTGTAGGTAATTAATGTTCACAACTACTGCAGCGAAATTTTAATAGATATCATGATTCAGTTGTAGAAGCAGGGCTACCAAATTTGGTTTACGTCCCACAATTCCTCCTTGGTGTTGCCACCTTTTTCTGTCAATGTATAATTGTATGAAAAGAAAAACATGACATTACTGCCAAAATTGGCAGCGTCAGGAATTATAATACACGATGAAATTAAAAGAGAATCATTGCTCTTAAGGCACAAGTAAGCAAAAGGGTTCACTGCGTCGGGTCGTCCTCTGCATTCACAGTTTACCAAAATGTATGTTTCTAAAGCTAAAACTTCTATTAGTATTGTCCTATTATTTCGTTAATATGATTTTCTGAGATATTTGATTTACACAAAATGTTTTAGTTCTTGTTTTTTCAGGATCCCCTCTCTCCGCTGGATTCAGGGAATTTCATTTATGTAATTCATTATGTAATTAATGCAAAATATGCATTTTTAAAAGCTACATTTTTGTATTAGCTTGAAGTGTCATTGCGCATGTGATACCAGCACTTCTGCCATTGTTGAAAGCCGTGTATTCAACTCATTTGTCCGTACACTGTCTCAGAGGAACCGCAACGCTTCGAAATATACCAAAATAACTTGTTTGTGTACAGTATAGTCTTAAAAATGCATGACTACAATTTTTGACGATCTGGTGTACACAGCGCACAAAATTTAATCCACAGAACTCGCCTCTAGCCCGACTGGTATCGAATGGAATTGAGTTTTGATATGAGATACGGAAACGCAATTCCAGTCGTGGGGCAAGGGAGTGGTAGCGTGTAAGTCTCTCAGTAACGATTATCTAAGGTTCGGAATGGGTAAGAGATTTAGTAAATGTGACGGGCAAGGGAACAGCCTAACACCCTGTGTTCAACTTAGTTCAGCACAGCACGGGCAAAACGAGATTTTGCGCCATCCTGTTGAAACATAGCCTCACAGACAGTTCATAGATTGAGCACAGATGCTACGTTAACACGTCTGAAATGTGACGCCTGGTGTTCTTTTTGATGGTTCTGTGAACCATAGGTGAACGTGTTGTGTACCTCACGCCACTCCATACCATCGCATTAGGTGCTGAGCCCAGACGACGATGACGAATACAATCTGGCAGCCTCCACACACGTTACATCCAACGTGATGTTGTAAGCAGAAGCCGAAATCCCGTGGAAGCACGATGTGGTGCCGCTCCTATGTTCAGTACTGACGTTCGGCGTAACTCCAAGCCCCGACAGGTGTTGCTGTGATATCTGTACAGATATATGCAGATATGCTGCAAAGATCTCGGCTCAAGGTACTTAACGTGGTTGTAACATCTTACACAGCGCAGCGAATAAGGTGATTGACCTTCCGGGCACTAGTAGTGTTTGGCGCTGAGATGCTATAGGGCGCTGAGTAATGTCCTCTTGAAGCCATCGGTTCGATATCCACGTGACATTGGTGGGATCCCAGTGTCCAAGGAATAGAAAAGCAACTGACATCACTCAACAGAGGAAAGCCCATTGGACCTGACGGGATACCAATTCGATTCTACACAGATTACACGAAAGAACTTGCCCCCATTCTAACAGCCGTGTACCGCGAGTCTCTAGAGGAATGGAAGGTTCCAAATGGTTCAAAAAGAGCACAGGTGGTTCAAGATATCAAGATGGGTGGTCGAGCAGATGCGCAAAACTGTAGGCCTATATCTCTGACGTCGATCTGTTGTAGAATTTTAGAACATGTTTTTTGCTCGCGTATCATGTTATTTCTGGAAACCCAGAATCTACTCTGTAGGAATCAACATGGATTCCGGAAACAGCGATCGTGTGTGATCCAACTTGCATTATTTGTTCATGAGACCCAGAAAATATTAGATATAGGCTCCCAGGTAGATGCCATTTTCCTTGACTTCCGGAAGGCGTTCGATACAGTTCCACACTGTCGCCTGATAGACAAAGTAAGAGCCTGCGGAATATCAGACTAGCTGTATGGCAAGATTGAAGAGTTCTTGGCAAACAGATCACAGCATATTTTTCTCAATGGAGAGACGTCCACAGACGTTAAAGTAACCTCTGGCGTGCCACACAGGGGAGTGTTATGGGACCATTGCTGTTCACAATATATATAAATGACCTAGTAGATAGTATCGGAAGTTCCATGCGGCTTTTCGCGGATAATGCTGTAGTATACAGAGAAGTTGCAGCATTAGAAAATTGCAGCGAAATGCAGGAAGATCTGCAGCGGTTTGGCACTTGGTGCAGGGAGTGGCAACTGACCCTTAACATAGATAAATGTAATACAGGGTGATTCAAAAAGAATACCACAACTTTAGGAACTTAAAACTCTGCAATGACAAAAGGCAGAGCTAAGCACTATCTGTCGGCGAATTAAGGGAGCTATAAAGTTTCATTTAGTTGTACATTTGTTCGCTTGAGGCGCTGTTGACTAGGCGTCAGCCTCAGTTGATGCTAAGATGGCGACCGCTCAACAGAAAGCTTTTTGCGTTATTGAGTACGGCAGAAGTGAATCGACGACAGTTGTTCAGCGTGCATTTCGAACGAAGTATGGTGTTAAACCTCCTGATGGGTGGTGTATTAAACGTTGGTATAAACAGTTTACAGAGAATGGGTGTTTGTGCAAAGGGAAAAGTTCTGGACGGCCGAGAACGAGTGATGAAAATGTAGCACGCATCCAGCAAGCATTTGTTCGCAGCCCAGGAAAATCGACGCGCAGAGCTAGCAGAGAGCTGCAAATTCCACAATCAACTGTAAGGAGAGTCCTACGAAAAAGGTTAGTTTTGAAACCTTATCGTCTGAAATTGGTTCAAGCACTGTCAGCCGCTGATCAGATTAAAAGAATCGCTTTATGTGATTTTATCCTTGCTCAAATGGAAACAGATGAATCTTTCGTTTCAAAGATTGTGTTTAGTGATGAAGCAACTTTCCACACTAACGGGAAAGTCAACCGTCACAATGTCTGTATATGGGGCACTGAGAATCTGCGGGAAACAACTCAGTATGAACGTGACTCGCCTAAGGTGAACGTTTTCTGTGCCATTTCAGCCAATAAAGTTTTTGGTCCCTTTTTCTTCGAAGGTGCTACTGTAACTGGACTACAGTATCTGGAGATGTTAGAGAATTGGCTGTTCCCTCAGCTCGTACAAGAAGCACAACAATTCATATTTCAGCAGGATGGAGCGCCACCACATTGGCACTTATCTGTCCGTAACTACCTGAACGTCAACTACCCGAGGCGATGGATCGGCCGCCAGGCAGCCCGTGACAGAGCACTTCATCACTGGCCTCCAAGAAGCCCTGATCTTACCCCCTGCGATTTTTTCTTATGGGGGTATGTTAAGGATATGGTGTTTCGGCCACCTCTCCCAGCCAACATTGATGATTTTAAACGAGAAATAACAGCAGCTATCCAAACTGTTACGCCTGATATGCTACAGAGAGTGTGGAATGAGTTGGAGTATCGGGTTGATATTGCTCGAGTGTCTGGAGGGGGCCATGTTGAACATCTCTGAACTTGTTTTTGAGTGAAAAAAAAAACCTTTTTAAATACTCTTTGTAATGATGTATAACAGAAGGTTATATTATGTTTCTTTCATTAAATACACATTTTTAAAGTTGTGGTATTCTTTTTGAATCACCCTGTATATTGCGAATACATAGAAAGAAGGATTGTATGATTATATGATAGCAGAACAAACACGGGTAGCAGTTACTTCTGTAAAATATCTGGAAGTATGCGTACAGAACGATTTGAAGTGGAATGATCATATAAAATCAATTGTTGGTAAGGCGGGTGCCAGGTTGAGATTCATTGTGAGAGTCCTTAGAAAATGTAGTCCACCAACAAAGGAGGTGGCTTACAAAACACTTATTCGACCTACACTTGAGTATTGCTCATCAGTGTGGGATCAGTACCAGGTCAGGTTGACAGAGGAGATGGAGAAGATCCAAAGAGGGGCGGTGCGTTTCGTCACAGGGTTATTTGGGAAGCGTGATATCGTTACGGACATGTTTAGCGAACTCAAGTGGCAGACTCTGCAAGAGAGGCGCTCTGCACTGCGGTGTAGCTTGCTGTCCAGGTTTCGAGAGGGTGTGTTTCTGGATGAGGTTTCGAATATACTGCTTCCCCCAACTTATACGTCCAGAGGAGATCACTAATGTAAAATTAGAGAGATTCGAGCGCGCACGGAGGCTTTCCGGCAGTCGTTCTTCCCGCGAACCATACGGGACTGCAACAGGAAAGGGAGGTAATGACAGTGGCACGTGAAGTGCCCTCCGCCACACAGCGTTGGGTGGCTTGCGGAGTATAAATGTAGATGTAGATGTGAACGCGACCGGGAATAACGCTAAGTGATGATCCGCAATCTCGATAGACTACAGTTAGAATCAGAAAGCGGCTGAGTAATCCTTCTTTACACACTGCTGAAAAAAAGTACACCTGGGAAGATGATGTCGATTTTGTTCTGATTACGGCATATGCCACCTGGCGGATAGTAGATGTTGTGATAAGGATTTCAACGTAGTCCGCCAAGAGATTTCTCAGTAGCATAGCTATCAGAGCGGCAACCGTGTCTCCCTTTTAACAGCGAATGCTCAGGGCCAGAAAGCTCAGTGAGGTGCAAACGTGTAAAGCAAGCGGCCTAATATGCCTCGAAGATGCGCTTGAGCTTGCTACAGCCAACTGAACGACATAGAACAGCTTCAAATTTTTGCCTTCCGAGTGGTAGGATTGTCCTTTCGGAGAAATGCCTACAAGTTGAACGTGCTGCGTCAGATGTGCAACGTTGCTAGTATCAGTGGTAACGTGAACAATCTTACACCCACAGACAAGGTACTGGAAGACCACGCGGCGCGGAAGACTGCCAGGAACGCCGCACTGTAAGCGCAAAGTGACAGGTCGTACAGCTACCACAGTACAGGTGAGAGGGCGTGTGATCCCAGACGTTTCGACATAAACTGTTGCAAACCGTTTACTAGCCGTGGGACTAGGCGCGCGCACACCTATAGCTCGTCTTCCACTCACGTCACAGCATCGACGTCCAAGGCTCAAACGGTGCAATCAGAGTATAACTGGGAAGATGCAATGGTGCGCCGAGGTCTACAGCGATAGAAGCCGAGTTTACTTGGACGCACGTAGTGCTCGTTTGCAAGTCTGATATAGACATGATGCTCGCTGTCTCGTAGAGTGCATTGGTCCAGGACACACTAGCCCCAACTGGTTGGTCTAGGGTGCCATAAGGTACAATTGTTGTTCACCTTGGTGTTACTCGAGATGACGCTTACCGAAGCTCGGTACACGTAGAATCTTGTTAGACCAGTTCTTTGCCGTTCCTGCGACAGGAGGGTGATGTTAATCCAACAGGATAATGCACGTCCTTGCATTGCCCGTAAAACTCCACGTGCTCTGCAAGAAATTGCGAGACGTGCCAGTACGATCTTCGAACGTGTGGGATATGACAGGACGAGAAGTGACTCTTACAGTAAGTACTATGTGAACACGTCGAGCGGGCGTGGCTCTACGTATTCCAGGACACTATTCGCCATCTGCACGAACGACTGTATGGCAGAGACCTGCATTGCCGCCTGTGGAGGCCACACCACATACAGGTACGGTGTCTCAACATGTGTCAAAACCTGGTACCTCAGAACCGCTTGTGCTGTTCCTATGTTATTATAATCATTTCATTTACTCCACATGCACTGTCTAAACAATAAATCTTCAGTGAATTGGAAACCTCTAAAAGGGTGTACATACTTTATTCTGGCAGTGTGTCAAGAATTTAATTGACATTATTCCTACATACATGGCGCTGGAGAACTAATATATTTCCATAGCCACAGCCATACCACTTAGGCGAATCCCATCGTGTTGCAATTTTCAGGCTAGCAAATAGAAACTCGACAAACCATTGCACAGTGTATTCTTGGCAGGTAGAAGACCTAGTAAAGTTTGTAACGACCCACTGGGAAACTGAGCTTCAGAAGTTAGCGGCAATTCTGATTAAACTCTGCAAGAGAATAACGGTTTTTTGATCAGCTTATGTGGTACTGTGTCGCGCGATGCGAGATTAATCTACAGCGTTAAACTTTAGAAGCGTGGGCGGGACCTCCTGTTCCCGCCCACAGTTGTTCGATTACTTTGAAGCGAGTTAATGACCGCCGGCTGGAGGCGCGTGTCGACGCAAGCTGCCAAAACTTACGTCAGCATCGCGTCACAGCGCCACCGTTTCCACACAAAGCACTCAGTAAACCCCGCGCTGTCGATTCACCGGTTCAACACTTTAAATAAAACTTGATAACTTCCCTCGAACGGTGGGACTGCCGTACGCGACAAGTCTTTCCAATAAGAAACTAGGGCAGGCAGTCATAAACCTTTAGTAATGACGTCATAAACTTTCGGTTAATTGTTTAATTTTTTGTATGTTGCAGTTATATGTCTGGTACAGATGAAGTGGAATAACGCTACTACAGTCCATACTGCGCTAGTGAATGTGTACGGCAATACATGACATAGTTATTAGGCGGCTCAAATGCAGACAGTGTGGTCAATATAGTCTGAATATCGAAGAATTAAGTAGCAGACAATTTCTCTGTGAGTGGGAATCACATTAGAAGTGTGTTACACAATCTAGGTGACAGTGAAAAAAGAGAAAATCAGTCATGCATCAGTTCCCAACATTTCGCAAGACTTTTGAACATGGCAGAGGTCGGCATCCTCGGAAATTCTCGACCTCCCAAGCCCATTTAATAATTCCACCAAATCGAAATAGCACCAGGAGTGTTGTAGCTGTATCACGCCATTCCAGATGACTTCTTTACCTGAACGAACAATATGAACAAATACTTGGTGTATTACTATCTCCTTTTCCCCGCTCTCTGTGTCTCACCTCCTCCTCACACTCCGTTTGCCTATTTCCTCCACCTCTCTCCCCATATCTTCCTCCTCCCTCCCTCTGACCAAGGGAAGTTAGAACGGAATTTTTTTTCGCGTTTTCGGATCTTTATCTTATTATAAAATTTTTAATTTTCCGAATAAAATTATATATATATCACTTAAAAACTGAAATGGGAAGTATGTTTTTCTTAATGTAATCTACACCGGTTGAAAATGATAAATTTTTACGTGCATTATTTCAGGATTTAATAAAATCGGCAATTTTTTATTTACAACGTTGTAGATTGCTGTGTTATAAAAGTTAGATCGAGTCATGTCTAGCAGAGAATGGACATCAGGTTGAGGAAGTTGAAACAAAGTTTGAAAGACAAGAAACTTTCTGATAGTAAAACCATAAGAGGCACACTGACAGACAAAATGATTGATGAACTACAACAGTATTATGGGATGGCCATTAGAAATAACACAGAGGATATGTGGAAAATAAAATAGGCAGTATGAGCTACCTTCTACCCCAGACTGTCAACTGATGTGAAATCAGTACACCACCTCTGCTCTCCTGGACCTGATTCATGATGCAATTACCACAATGCCCAGTACTCAAACATGCCAAGGCCGCTCGTACGGAGGCAGAGCTCTCGTGAAAGATAAGTAATTTAGGTTGTCATTAATTGTAGTTGAACAATTTTAACTAGTTAAACACGTACTTTAGTGTACTCTTCCAGCTCACCATTAAAAGATTTTCTTTTATTTGCGTAGTGTTCTAGTAATCACGAAAAGTTCGCTTATTCACTTACTCCTGCTTAGACCTACTTTCTCGAGTGTGCATATTTAGCGTTATACCCCATTTCTGAGTGCATTTGCTGTCGTTTAACTGATCAAATACGTTCGTTAGGGTGCTTTTCAAGCTCACCATTAAAGGTTTTTCCTTTATTTGCGTATTGTTCCGGTAATCGCGAAAAGTTCGTTTTGTTTATATTTCGCGGCTTTGCCTTACTTTCCGAGTTTGCATACTTAGCGTTATACCTCAATATTAAGTGCATTTGGTATAGATTAACTAATTAAATGCGTTCATTAGTGTACTCTTCAAGTTTCCATAAAAGGTTTTTCTTTTATTTGCGTATTCTTCCAGTAATCGCAAAAAATTCGTGTTGGTTACATTCGGCTGCTTAGGACTAATGTTTGATCGTGCATATTTAGCGTTATACCTCAAATTTAAGTGACATTATCGTTATCACTTAATAAATCTCTTAACTAATTTCCAAACTACCATGGATACTATGTTTGTGAGCTGCAGGAGGAAAGTTAGTTCAGAGGTTTCGTGCAGCTCTTATGAAAGGTGGTTTCATTGGCGAAATTGTAGTGGCGTGGGAATTGGGGAAGCAAACGAGACTCTTCCATTATTTTGCAGGGTTTGCTCAAGAGATAGGATTATCGCTGAACAGGAGGAGAAAATTAGAGCCCTTCATGCTGATTTGCACAGAGCGAAGGAGGAACTGAAGAGGATAAGGGGGAGAGGGTAAACAGCGGTGGGAAGTGGTAGCTGCGAACAGGGGCCACAGAAAGAGGACAGTGTCTGACAGTTTCCCCATTGGCACAACAAACAAATTTGCCTTGCTACCACAGTTAATTAAGGTAGAGGCTCAAGTAGATGTAGTTAAGAGGCAACAGAATCTCACTAGGAAACAAACTGTTTCGAAAAAAGTAAGAGGAAAGTTCTGTTGCTAGGTAGCAGCCATGGAAGAGGTGTGGGCCAGGTTTAGCAGGAAAAATTAGGTGACAGGTTGTTGTTGGTGTGGTCTTCAGTCCTGAGACTGGTTTGATGCAGCTCTGCATGCTACTCTATCCTGTGCGAGCTTCTTCATCTCCCAGTACCTACTGCAGCCTACATCCTTCTGAATCTGCTTGGTATATTCATCTCTTGGTCTCCCACTACGATTTTTACCCTCCACGCTGCCCTCCAGTAACAAATTGGTGATCCCTTGATGCCTCAGAACATGTCCTACCAACCGATCCCTTCTTCTTGTCAAGTTGTGCCACAAACTCCTCTTCTCCCCAATTCTATTCAATACCTCCTCATTAGTTATGTGATCTACCCATCTAATCATCAGCATTCTTCTGTAGCACCACATTTCGAAAGCTTCTATTCCCTTCTTGTCTGAAATATTTATCGTCCATGTTTCACTTCCATACATGGCTACACTCCATACAAATACTTTCAGAAATGACTTCTTGACATTTAAATCTATACTCGATATTAACAAATTTCTCTTTTTCAGAAACGCTTTCCTTGGCATTGCTAGTCTACATTTTATATCCTCTCTACTTCGACCATCATCAGTTATTTTACTCCCCAAATAGCAAAACTCATTTACTACTTTAAGTGTCTCATTTCCTAATCTAATTCCCTCAGCATCACCCGACTCAATTCGACCACATTCCATTATCCTCGCTTTGCTTTTGTTGATGTTCATCTTATATCCTTCTTTCAAGACACTGTCCATTCCGTTCAACTGCTCTTCCAAGTCCTTTGCTGCCTCTGGCAGAATTACAATGTCATCGGCAAACCTCGAAGTTTTTATTTCTTCTCCATGGATTTTAATACCCACTCCGAACTTTTCTTTTGTTTCCTTTACTGCTTGCTCAATATACAGATTGAATATCATCGAGGAGAAGCTACAACCCTGTTTCACTCCCTTCTCAGCCACTGCTTCCCTTTCATGCCCCTCAACTCTTATAACTGCCATCTGGTATCTGTACAAATTCTAAATAGCCTTTCGCTCCCTGTATTTTACCCCTGCCACCTTCGGAATATGAGAGTATTCCAGTCAACGTTGTCAAAAGCTTTCTCTAAGTCTAGAAATCCTAGAAACGTAGGTTTGCCTTACCTTAATCTTTCTTCTAAGATACGTCGTAGGGTCAGTATTGCCTCACATGTTCCAACATTTCTACGGAATCCAAACTGATCTTCCCCAAGGTCAGCTTCTACCAGTTTTTTCATTCGTCTGTAAAGAATTCGCGTTAGTATTTTGCAGCTGTGACTTATTAAACTGATAGTTCGGTAATTTTCACATCTGTCAACGTCTGCTTTCTTTGGGATTGGAATTACTATATTCTTCTTGAAGTCTGAGGGAATTTCGCCTGTCTCATACGTCTTGCTCACCAGATTGTAGAGTTTTGTTAGGCCTGGCTCTCCCAAGGCTGTCAGTAGTTCTAATGGAATGTTGTCTACTCCCGGGGCCTTGTTTCGACTTAAGTCTTTCAGTGCTCTGTCAAACTCTTCAAGCAGTATCATATCTCCCATTTCATCTTCATCTTCCTCCTCTTCCATTTCCATAATATTGACCTCAAGAACATAGCCCCTGTATAGACCCTCTATACACTCCTTCCACCTTTCTGCTTTCCCTTCTTTTATTAGAACTGGGTTTCCATCTGAGCTCTTGATATTCATGCAAGTGGCTCTCTATTCTCCAAAGGTCTCTTTAATTTTCGTGTAGGCAGTATCTATCTTACCTCTCGTGAGATATGGCTCTACATCCTTACATTTGTCCTCTAGCCATCCCTGCTTAGCCATTTTGCACTTCCTGTCGATCTCATTTTTGAGACGTTCGTATTCCTTCTTGCCTGCTTCACTTACTGCATTTTTGTATTTTCTCCTTTCATCAATTAAATTCAGTATCTCTTCCGTTACCTAAGGATTTCTACTAGCCCTCGTCTTTTTACTTACTTGATCCTCTGCTGCCTTCGCTATTTCATTCCTCAATGCTACACATTCTTCTTCTATTGTATTTCTTTCCCCCATTCCTGTCAATTGTTCCCTTATGCTCTCCCTGAAACTCTGTACAACCTCTGGTTCTTTCAGTTTATCCAGGTCCCATCTCCTTAAATTCCCACCTTTTTGCAGTTTCTTCAGTTTTAATCTACAGTTCATAACCAATAGATTGTGGTCAGAGTACACATCTGCCCCTGGAAATGCCTTACAATTTAAAATCTGGTTCCTAAATCTCTGTCTTACCATTATACACTCCTGGAAATGGAAAATAGAACACACCATACTTGCTCCGGACACTGCGAGAGGGCTGTACAAGCAATGATCACACGCACGGCACAGCGGACACACCAGGAACCGCGGTGTTGGCCGTCGAATGGCGCTAGCTGCGCAGCATTTGTGCACCGCCGCCGTCAGTGTCAGCCAGTTTGCCGTGGCAAACGGAGCTCCATCGCAGTCTTTAACACTGGTAGCATGCCTCGACAGCGTGGACGTGAACCGTATGTGCAGTTGACGGACTTTGAGCGAGGGCGTATAGTGGGCATGCGGGAGGCTGGGTGGAGGTACCGCAGAATTGCTCAACACGTGGGACGTGATGTCTCCACAGTACATCGATGTTGTCGCCAGTGGTCGGCGGAAGGTGCACGTGCCCGTCGATGGGACCGGACCGCAGCGACGCACGGATGCACGCCAAGACCGTAGGATCCTACGCAGTGCCGTAGGGGACCGCACCGCCACTTCCCGGCAAATTAGGGACACTGTTGCTCCTGGGGTATCGGCGAGGACCATTCGCAACCGTCTCCATGAAGCTGGGCTACGGTCCCGCACACCGTTAGGCCGTCTTCCTCTCACGCCCCAACATCGTGCAGCCCGCCTCCACTGGCGTCGCGACAGGCGTGAATGGAGGGACGAATGGAGACGTGTCGTCTTCAGCGATGAGAGTCGCTTCTGCTTTGGTGCCAATGATGGTCGTATGCGTGTTTGGCGCCGTGCAGGTGAGCGCCACAATCAGGACTGCATACGACCGAGGCACACAGGGCCAACACCCGGCATCATGGTGTGGGGACCGATCTCCAACACTGGTCGTACACCACTGGTGATCATCGAGGGGACACTGAATAGTGCACGGTACATCCAAACCGTCATCGAACCCATCGTTCTACCATTCCTAGACCGGCAAGGGAACTTGCTGTTCCAATAGGACAATGCACGTCCGCATGTATCCCGTGCCACCCAACGTGCTCTAGAAGGTGTAAGTCAACTACCCTGGCCAGCAAGATCTCCGGATCTGTCCCCCATTGAGCATGTTTGGGACTGGATGAAGCGTCGTCTCACGCGGTCTGCACGTCCAGCACGAACGCTGGTCCAACTGAGGCGCCAGGTGGAAATGGCATGGCAAGCCGTTCCACAGGACTACATCCAGCATCTCTACGATCGTCTCCATGGGAGAATAGCAGCCTGCATTGCTGCGAAAGGTGGATATACACTGTACTAGTGCCGACATTGTGCATGCTCTGTTGCCTGTGTCTATGTGCCTGTGGTTCTGTCAGTGTGATCATGTGATGTATCTGACCCCAGGAATGTGTCAATAAACTTTCCCCTTCCTGGGACAATGAATTCACGGTGTTCTTATTTCAATTTCCAGGAGTGTATAATCTATCTGAAACCTTTTAATATCTCCAGGGTTCTTCCATGTATACAACCTTCTTTTATGATTCTTGAACCAAGTGTTATCTATGATTAAGTTATGCTCTGTGCAAAATTCTACCACTGCGGCTTCCTCTTTCATTTATTAGCCCCAATCCATATTCACCCACTATGTTTCCTTCTCTCTCTTTTCCTACACTCGAATTCCAGTCACCCATGACTATTAAATTTTTGTCTCCCTTCACTACCTGAACAACTTCTTTTATCTCATCATATATTTCATCAATTTCTTCACCATCTGCAGAGCTAGTTGGCATATAGACTTGTACTACTGTAGTAGGCGTGGGCTTCGTGTCTATCTTGGCCACAATAATTTGTTCACTATGCTGTTTGTAGTAGCTTATCCGTACTCATATTTTTTTTTCATTATTAAAGATACTCCTGCATTACCCCTATTTGATTGTATATTTATAACCCTGTATTCACCTGACCGGAAGTCTTGTTCCTCCTGCCACCGAACGTCACTAATTCCCACTATATCTACCTTTAACCTATCCAGTTCCCTTTTTAACTTTTCTGACCTACCTGCCCGATTAAGGGATCTGACATTCCACGCTCCGATCCGTAGAAAATCATTTTTCTTTCTCTTGATAACGACGTCCTCTTGAGTAGTCCCCGCCCAGAGATCCGAATGAAGGACTATTTTACCTCCGGAATTTTTTTACCCAAGAGGACGCCATCATCATTAAGTCATACACTAAAGCTGCATGCCCTCGAAAAAATTACAGCTGTAGTTTCCCCTTGCTTTCAGCCGTTCACAGTACCACAACAGCATGGCCGCTTTGGTTAGTGTTACAGGGCCAGATCAATCAATCATGGAGACTGTTGCCTCTGCAACTACTGAAAAGGCTGCTGCCCCTCTTCAGGAACCATACGTTTGTCTGGCCTGTCAACAGATACCCCTCCGTTGTGGTTGCACCTACGGTATGGCTATCTATATCGTTGAGGTACGCAAGCCTCCCTACCAACGGCAAGGTCCATGATTCATGGGGGGTGACAGGTACCAGGTCACAAACGTTTTCAAGCCAAGTGCATGCCTTAGCCAGGTGATAGAGGATATAGGTTCCTTGTGCAAGGGTTTCTCAAAGCAGGATCATGTGATGGTAATGGCTGAAGTGGGAAACAGTATTCATAGGGGTCAGGGCTACAGTATTGAGTGTGACCTGGTGAAAATACCCTCTGCAACGACCCATACCAATGTTGGGCTGGTGCCTGCTTTCATGCGGCATGATCAGCCCCAGTTGAGCTGTCCTGACAGGAGGGTAATTATGGAGTTGGATCAGTTGGGTAGGGCGGCCACTCTGACATTGGATTGGTTTCTGTCGAGGCTATTGATAGGGGGGATTTCAAAAGGCATGGCCTACAACTCAATAGGAAAGGGAAGGGTGAACTAGCAGGGTTGTTAGCGAAATCCATAAGGGGGGACACTAGCACTCATGGATGTACCTCTTTTTTAGAATAATATCAGTGTCCAATGAGAAGTTCAGGTAGGCAGGTGCTAAAGAGGTCCAAAAGTCACAAGATTTTCACAACAGGAAAGTAAATAATAATGTTAACATAGTGAACCAAAATATTGGTGGATCAAAGAAAAAAGTAGATTCTCACAAAAGTAAAGTAAAAAATTATGTTACTATTTTTCACCGAAATATTACAGGATTGAAGAATAAAGTAGATGAGCTCCTGGTTTGTTTAGATGACGTAGAATCTGATATTGTAATAGATATACTATGCCTGTCTGAGCAACACATTGTGTCTGATACGGAAAAGGTTAATATCAGTGGTTATAAATTAGCTGCACATATGAGTAGAGAGAATAAGGTGAGAGGAGGAGTTGCCATATAAGTCAAAAATTATCGCTGTGTAAAATCTTAGATACAAAAAAGTCTTGTCTAGAGCAACATATAGAAGCATGTGCCTGTCAACTAAAACTGAAGGAGGGCTCTTTTATAATTGTAACAGTATATAGGTCCCCTTCAAGAACCTTTCATTTATTCCTGGAAAACTTGGATGCCTTGTTGTGCTATCTGTCAGATTGGGGAAAGCAAATTATTATTTGTGGGGTCTTCAATGTTGATTCACAGAAAGGGTGTAATAGAAAGAATGACCTGGAAGTGTTGCTCGGTTCTTTCAATTTGACATCCGTCATTAATTTTCCTACTCGGGTAGTAAAGGACAGAAGCACATTGATAGATAACACTTTTATAGACCAAGATAAGTTTAAAAACATAAATTCTTGTCCTTTTGAGAATGCCCTTTCTGATCATGATGCTCAGCTATTTACAGTACATGACATAGCTAGATTCAGTAATTCAAAACTACCCTCCAAAGTTGTGCATTCAATTAATGACTCAACAATTAGAAATTTCAGAGAAAATCTTCAGCATTTACACTGGGATGAGGTGTACAAAAAACCCGATTCTAATTTAAAATATAGCTTATTTCATGATACACTAGTAAGAGAATTTTAAAACTGTTTCCCCAAGAAAGTAATTAAATCTAATTATAAGAAACCACGCAAATAACCTTGGCTTACTAAAGGAATAAAAATATCTTGTAACCACAAAAAGGAACTTTATCCAACAACAAGAAAGAGTAATGATGCAGAAACAGCCAAATATTATAAAAACTACCGTGCTACATTAAGAAATGTAATTAAAAAGTCCAGAAATATGTGCATCATGTCTGAGATTAATACCTCTGGTAACAAAATCAAAACAATTTAGAATATTATTACAAGGGAGACAGAGCAATCAAGAGTACAGGATGACGGCATTACAATCAAAGCGAATGGAAACATGGCAACCAACAAGCCGGAAGTAGAAAACATTTTGAATAATCATTTTTTAAATGTTGTAGATAAAATAGGATCTAAATGTTCATAAGAAGTAGCAAGGCAGTTAATGGAAAAGGCCTTACCCACACCATTTGATACAATTGACATTCCTCCCACCTCTCCTTCTGAAATTAGGAAGATAATAAACTCTCTTAAGAATTAAAGCTCACATGGATAACAAAAGCTTGCTCCCAAGAGATAAGTGGGATTCTTAGCCACATATGTAATAGCTCTCTGAATCAGGGTATTTTACCAGATGGACTGAAGTGTGCCATTGTTAAACCACTGCATAAAAAAGGGGATTCATCTGATGTCAACAACTACCGCCCAATCTCTCTTCTGACTGCCTTATCCAAAATTCATGAAAAAGTGATGTATTGTAGAGTAGCTTCACACCTTTGTAAAAACAAAGTTTTAACAAAACGTCAGTTTGGTTTCCAGAATAATTTTCGACGTAAAATGCTATACAGGGTGAGTCACCTAATGTTACCGCTGGATATATTTCGTAAACCACATCAAATACTGACGAACCGTTTCCACAGACCGAACGTGAGGAGAGGGGCTAGTGTAATTGTTTAATACAAACCATACAAAAATGCACGGAAGTATGTTTTTTAACACAAACCTACGGTTTTTTAAATGGAACCCCGTTATTTTTGTTAACACATCTGAACATATAAACAAATACGTAATCAGTGCCGTTTGTTGCATTGTAAAATGTTAATTACATCCGGAGATATTGTAACCTAAAGTTGACGCTTGAAACCTCCGACGTTCAGTTGCGTGTTGTAACAAACACGGGCCACGGTCGGCGAGCAGCATCTGCAGGGACATGTTTACGATGACGACCGTGTTTACGAGTGTGGCTGTAGTACACTGTTGTGGTTTGGTCTAGCTGTCGCAGTGTCTGCATGTAGCTCTTGCTGCTATTGTTATTCTGCATTGGTCTCCGCACGCAGACCAACTGTAGTACACCGCGTTACCAGACGTCTGTGATGGTGTAGTGTTGTAGGAACTGTGACCACGGTGTATTCGAACTCTGAAAAGGCGGAGATGATACTCATCTATAGCGAGTGTCGACGAAATGCGGCTGAAGCCTGCAGGATGTATGCAGAACGGTACCCGGACTGAGAGCATCCAACGTGCCGCACATTGCAAAACATCTACCGCCAACTGTATGCAACACGTATAGTCGTAGCACGCAAACGGATCCGTAACAGGCTTGTCACAGGAGAAGCGTATGCAGTTGGTGTGTTAGCTGCTATTGCCATGAACCCACACATGAGTACACGGGACATTGCGAGAGCCGGTGGACTGAGGCAAAGTAGTGTCATGCGCATACTGCATCGTCACCGCTTTCACCCGATTCATGTGTCGCTATATCAGCAGTTACATAGTGCTGACTTTAATCATCGAGTGCAATTCTGTCAATGGGCATTAACAGAGAATGCGTTGCAGTCCTACCTGTTTACCGATGAAGCGGGTTTCACAAACCACGGGGCAATGAATCTACGGAACATGCATTACTGGTCCGTGGACAATCCTCGCTGGCTCAGACAGGTAGAGCGACAGCGACCGTGGACTGTAAATGTATGGTGCGGAATCATTGGCGACCACCTCATTGGTCCTCACTTTATTGCAGGAGCCCAAACAGCTGCAACATACATCGCGTTTCTACAGAATGATCTGCCAACGTTGCTCGAAAATGTCCCACTAGAAACGCGTCGACGTATGTGGTATCAGCATGATTGTGCACCTGCACATTCCGCAACTAACACTAGACTGACCCTTGACAGGATGTTCGACGGGCATTTCATAGGACGTGGAGGACGCAGAAATTGGCCAGCCCGTTCTCCTGATCTTACACCTCTGGACTTCTTTCTGTGGGGTACGTTAAAGGAGAATGTGTACCGTGATGTGCCTACAACCCCAGAGGATATGAAACAACGTATTGTGGAAGCCTGCGGCGACATTACACCAGATGTACTGCGGCGTGTACGACATTCATTACGCCAGAGATTGCAATTGTGTGCAGCAAATGATGGCCACCACATTGAACATCTATTGGTCTGACATGTCGGGACACACTCTATTCCACTCCGTAATTGAAAACGGAAACCACGTGTGTACGTGTACCTCACCCCTCACGGTAATGTACATGTGCGTCAGTGAAAAAGACCAATAAAAAGGTGTTAGCATGTGGACGTAATGTGCTATTCCAGTCTCTTCTATACCTAAGGTCCATCACCGCTCCCTTTGGATCCCTAAGTAATTCGGTGCTCTCCGATACACACGATCGAACAGCGGAGGAGTGGTACTCAAGCGTCAACTTTAGGTTACAATATCTCCGGATGTAATTAACATTTTACAATGCAACAAACGGCACTGATTACGTATTTGTTTATATGTTCAGATGTGCTAACAAAACTAACGGGGTTCCATTTCAAAAAACCGTAGGTTTGTGTTAAAAAACATACTTCCGTGCATTTTTGTATGGTTTGTATTAACCATTTACACTAGCCCCACTCCTCACGTTCGGTCTGTGGAATCGATTCGTCAGTATTTGATGTGGTTTACGAAATATATCCAGCGGTAATGTTAGGTGACTCACCTTGTATATACTTTCACTAATGAAATATTAAATGCTCTGAGTAACCGGAAGTCACCCGATGGGATTTCTTGTGATATCTCAAAGCTTTTGATTGTGTAAATCATGAAATACTTCTACATAAGCTCAAGTACGGTGGTGTGAATGGGACAGCATTCAGATGGTTCAAATCGTACCTAACTGAAAGAGTGCAGATAGTTGAAATAAGCAGGTCACATAATATGCAAAAACAGGTGATTTCTCGAACTGGGAAACAATCAAGAATGGGGTGCCGCAAGGTTCGGTCTTCGGTCCTCTTCTGCTCTTAATATATATTAATGACTTGCCATCCTATATTCACGAAGATGCAAAGCTGGTACTTTTTGCCGTGATACAAGTATAGCTATCACACCCAACAGACAAGAATTAACTTGTGAAATTGTAAACGATGTTTTCAGAAATTCATTAAGTGGTTCTCTGCAAATAGGCTCTCATTAATCTTTGACAAAACACACTACATAGTGTTCCACGCAGTAAATGAAATGACACCATTAATAAATATAGACTTCGATCAGAAGTCTGTAGCTAAGGTAGAATATTCAAAATTTCTAGGTGTATGCATTGATGAGGGGTTGAGCTGGAAAAAAAAAAAAAAAAAAAAAAAAACACTGAAGATCTGCTGAGACATTTCAGTTCAGCTACTTATGCTATAAGGGTCATTGCAAATTTTGGTGATATATATCTAAGTAAATTAGCTTACCACGCATATTTTCATTCTTTGCTTTTGTATGGCATCATATTCTGGGGTAACTCATCATTGAGTAAAAGAGTGGTTATTGCACAGAAGTGTGTAATTAGAATAATTGCTCGAGCTCATGCAAGATCATATTGCAGACACTTATTTAAAGAGCTAGAATCTTCACTGTAACTTCACAATATATATGAAATTTGTTATTAACAATCCAAACGAATTCAACAGTAATAGCAGTGTACATGACTACAACACGAGGAGAAAGGGTGATCTTCACTACTCAAGATTAAATCTAACTTTGGTTCAGAAGGGGGTAAATTAAACTGCCACAAAAGTCTTTGGTCACTTACCCTATAGCATCAAAACTCTGACAGATAGCCATATACACTACTGGCATTTAAAATTGCTACACCACGAATATGACGTATTACAGACGCGAAATTTAACCGACAGGAGGAAGATGCTGTGATATGCAAATGATTAGCTTTTCAGAGCATTCACACAAGGTTGGCGCAGGTGGCGATACATACAACGTGCTGACATGAGGAAAGTTTCCAACCGATTTCTCATACACAAACAGCAGTTGACCAGCGTTGCCTGGTGACACGTTGTTGTGTTGCCTCGTGTAAGGAGGAGAAATTGGTACCATCACGTTTCCGACTTTGATAAAGGTCGGATTGTAGCCTATCACGATTGCGGTTTGTCGTATTGCGACATTGCTGCTCGTGTTGGTCAGATCCAATGACTGTTAGCAGATTGTGGAATCGGTGGGTTCAGGAGGTAATACGGAACGCCGTGCTGGGTCCCACTGGCATCGTATCACTAGCAATCGAGATGACAGGCATCTTATCTGCATGACTGTAACGGATCGTGCAGCCACATCTCGATCTCTGAGTCAACTGATGGGTACGTTTGCAAGACAACAACCATGTGCACGAACAGTTCGACGACGTTTGCAGCATCATGGACTATCAGCTCGGAGACCATGGCTGCGGTTACCCTTGACGCTGCATCACAGACAGGAGCGCGTGGGATGCTGTACTCAACAACAAACCTGGGTGCACGAATGGCAAAACGTCATTTTTTCGGATGAATCTAGGTTGTGTTTACAGCATCATGATGGTCGCATCCATGTTTGGCGCCATGGCGGTGAACGCACGTTGGAAGCGTGTATTTGTCATCGCCATACTGGCATATCTCCCGGCGTGATGGTATGGGGAGTAGAGGGACAAGGTTCGTAGCAGCTCACTCTACATTGTTGCCAAATTGATTCAAGATGGCGGCGATGACGTGATCCAAGATGGCGGCATGTAGACTTGGCAACATCGCATGACGTCATCCACGATGGCGGATTTTGGCGGGAGAGTACTCCAATTGTGCTACATCCACTAACCTAACCTCAAGAAAAAATGGCGGTACGTTTGAATTTTGGCTGGAAAATAGGCCAACTGTCCTATGTCCACTAACCTAAGCCTCCAGAAGAAAAAATGGCGGAAAGTTTGAATTCCAACAGCATAATGCATGCAAAGACCATACTTGGTCTTTATTATTATTCATTATTGTTTATTAACATTCATTATCATTCACTGTCATTTATTGTCATTCATTACCATTTATTATCATTCATTATCATTTATTATTATAGGCCTATCTCCACTAGAAAGTTGTGCCAAATTCAAATTCCAACACGATATTGTCTGGAAAACTGTACTTCTATTTATTATTATCATTTATTATTTATTCAAGATGTCGGTGAGAAAGCCATTTTCCTTACATCCATAACAAAAATCTACCACAAGTTCTAATCCCAAGAGCATAATTGATCATATGTACGAGCTTTCTCCGTCACTTATCTTTTTTCACTGGTAGCCTATCATAATCACGTCAAATAATAAACTGCACTTATAGTAACGTAAGTCACGTCCTTTGATTTTGCAGGGGGGGAAGGGACTGAAGACTTTATTTCAAGCAGTACAGTCATCACTTGTTCTCCAACGCAGTCAGCACACACATCTTTGATATCGCAGTGCAGTCACCTCGTTGTCCGCACTCCAACTGAATTAGTTCAAATCCTCGCCACACCCTGGCCAGCGTGCGGAGACACTGCCTATGCCTGTCATGTGAGGCGGCCAGCCACTAGCGCGGAGGGCGAGCCAAGCGATCGCCCCCACGTCGTAAACATGTTTTCGCTGGACACGCTGGAACTTGCCGAGTTTGGCGTCACAGCAGCCCCTTGTCCGCTCACCGTGTGTATTCGTCGCCTCCGCACGTTTCCCGCCAAAATTGATTGCCACGGAGCTGAATCACACAACGGTCGACCGTTCCCTGGGCAAGTCCGAACCTGCTGATACCGGACCTCACACAGCAGTTCGCCATCGACCAGGTGTATTTCTCGGACAAAGAATGCACTCGTGCATTTTCCCGCCAAACCCTATTTCCTTAACACTGGAAACTTCCACAAGAGCACGTGTGTTCTGCCCTAACTTAAGTGATCATCCTATTCTCATTAACCCCACTCCTGTATACTTGATCGATCGTATGTCCCTAGTCCCGTATGCAACCAATTTAATCTAACACAAAGTACCCATCACTACTTCATCTTTCTCACTTGTCCGTTGTCCACCGCATCGTTCGTTTATTTTTTCGCTGCTCAACAAGATGAAGAGAGCTAAATCAGCCAGCATGCCCTAATCAGCCAAGAGGTTCAAGGTCTGGGATATGCCATTACCGAGTAAGTAAATAATTTCTATTTCTTCATTATCCATTTTCATGTATACCTTATATATATTTCCAATTATTAATTATGTAATTTATCTTATTGTTATAGTTGACGTAGCGGTCTTGGTCCTTGAATGCGAGGAGCGAGCTCAAGTCCAACAGGCTCCTGTGCTACAGTCACAGTCGGAATTGCCTTGTGAGTATAATTTTTTTTAATATTCTACTCATTTACATTAACAATTTAAAAAATTTCTTTTCTTTTTTCATGTGTCTTATTATTATTATTATTATTATTATTATTATTATTATTATTATTATTATTTCGTTCTTTCTAGATCAATTAAGGCAAATGCAGCTAGAGTTGGAAGCAGAGCTGGGGGCTGCCCCACGTAGTCCAATACATAATTGGATTCAGCCACGAGCTCCAGAACAACATCACTCGCATGAGTATACCAAAAAATAAATCCTCTTTCTCTCTAGCTATCGTTTTCAAAATAACTAAAAATTATCTTTCCTTCTGTTACAGGAAACGCCATCGACTACCTTCATTCTATTGATGAACAGATCCAGGCCATCCAGCAACAGTCGCCTACTTGTAAGTAAAAAATTACGTATCTCTAATAATATTAATATACTTCTGTCTTTTTCTCTAGCAATTCCATTTATAGGCCATGACGGCCTTGATTATTTTTTCGACGGTGCGATAGACTGCCCAGATGAATTGTTCATGCCCTGGAGTCAGAGCCAAAAAGGTAATTACTCACTCACTCTCATTATAACCATCTTCGCCATCGTTAGAATTCACCACCGTAGACAGTGTACTTATATTACTTTACTTTATCTCTGCAGCGGTCGACCCCCAGCTGACGGTCGCGCATGTGCCTGTCGCGGCTAAACCCGGGCATCAACACTTCCCGCAGAGACACGCCCTGCCCGCCAAAGCGCCCCTTGTCGCCTCACGTGAAGCTGCCGCCTCTCTCAAGGTCACCGAAGCCGTGCCCGACCGCTCTCCCGCTGGGACTTCCCCCAGGCCACCACGTGCATCAGCCACCATCACGGACCCCGCCCCCGGCTGCTCGCACTGGGGCACACCCGCTGGTCCCTTGCAGCGGCCAGCACGTGTGCGCGAAGCTGCAGCTGGCAAGATCGCCGAACCTCTGCCCGGCTGCTCGCACTGGCCGCCTAAAGCCGCCGCAAGGGGAGCAGTCGCCACCGCCGCTACCAAGGTCACGTAGCCTGGCTGCCCCACTGACCTCTCGTCGCTGCATTCTCCACCTCCCGCAGCTGATTGCCCACGACACCGCCAGCGCAAGGTTCGTGTACCGAGACGAATACCAGTCTCATTAAACGATGATCAGGCGCCATCGCCAGCACCATCACCCACCGGCTGAACCCTCAGTATTAGTAGTAGTAAAAGTATTAGTGATCACCCTGTGGCTAGCGGCATTTCTCTCCCACGCCCTTTTAGTGAAGTAGATCAGATCGGTGACACCATACCTCAGTTGCAGTACTCGGTGATTGCCGACGCCTTCGAGGAGCAAATCTCAGTCACTCACATCGAAAACCCGGCAGGGGGGTACCGCAATCCTGTTGGATTTTTAAACGCATGCCTCCCTGTCCTGCAAACCGAGCTCCTCAGGGTAGTCGATAATCTGCGTTATCCCGCCGTTAAGCGCAGTGCAGTGCTCTGCATTGAGTTATCGCCCCCCCCCCGCCCCCCCCCCCCCGCCACTCCAAAGTTCAGTCTGGTCAGGAAGAGACCAGCATTCATTATCTTTTGGGGGGGGGGGATAATGGCGTGATAACGCGGAGCACATCGATCGCCGAGTGGTTTCGTAAATCCACCTTGAGTGTCACATTGGGCCACTTTTCCGAGATGGAAGTCAATGGCTCAGCTAAGGCACTCAGCAGAATTCTACACCTGGACATCCATATACATGTCCACGATCCGTTAAATGGAGGGTCTAGCTATATCAAGCTCCCTAAAGATATAGCTAATAAACAAGCATGCATTAATGTCCAAAATACAAAAGATCACGCTTGGTTTGCATGGTCAATCCTGGCTTGCGAGAGAAACTACAATTATAGAGATTGCCCTTATCGTCCGGGTACATACAAAGTAAGTGATATTAACACACATTATAACTTTGATGGTATTGAGTTACCCGTCAAGATCCAGGAGAGGCGCAGAATACCGGAATATCGGTACACGTTTATGGCCTGGAGAAGAAGAAAAGCAAGTCAGACGAGCAAGACAAGCATGTCGTAGTCGGCCCCTCCATTTCTCAAAATTTGTCGGTGAGCATGAGCTGCATGTAAATATGCTTCTCTTTTCTGTAGGTGACAATTATCACTATGTGTGGATCAAGGACATGTCCCGACTCCTTTCCTCCCAAATATCAGCCAAACATAATGTAAAACATATTTGTTTAAGGTGTCTCAATTATTTCTCCTCTGAACAGTTATTAGCTACGCATCTACTAGACTATACTTCCAAGGATGCAGTACGTGGTATTATGCCCACAGAGGAAACAAATTCATAAAGTTTAGGAATGCTGACCACCAGGAGCGCTGCCCGTTTGTTATGTACTTTGAGTGCCTCCTCGCTCCTGTGACCCACTGTGAAGGCGATCCTACGACCTCACACACTACATTTACAGAAAAACACGTACCTTATGCTGCAGCGTACCAAATTGTATCGTCATATGACACCAACCTTAACCGATACAAATCCTACGTCGGTGATAATCCATCAATTTGGTTGCTCTCTGAGCTTGAAAAATTTTCACTGCACGTTGATAAGCTGTATATCGGCAACGTTCCAATGACCAAATCGAAGGAGAATGAAGATTTGTATAATAAAGCCACCGAGTGTCATATTTGTGGGCAGCCGTTGGACAGAAAAGCGGAAACTCCTCGTAGGGACCACTGTCGTCTTACAGGGAAATTCTGTGGCGCTGCTCACAATGCGTGTAATTTGAAGTACCAATTACCTAGGCACATACCAGTTTTCTTTCATAATTTAAGTGGGTATGACGCTCATTTTCTAGTTGAGCACTTGGCCGATTTCGGTTTGGAGAAAGATCAGGTGAGTGTCCTACCTGAGAGCGTCGAGAAGTATATATCATTCTCCAAACGAATGACGCCAGGAATTACGCTGCGATTCCTCGATACACTACGTTTTATGCAGGCACCACTACAGAAACTTGGTGAAACTCCACCTCCGGCGGATATGCATATCACTCGAGCTGCATTTCCCGACGAGGAAATGTTTCAACGTATGACTAGGAAAGGGGTTTTTCCATACGAGTATGTGAATAGTATGGCCAAACTCGACGAAACCAGGCTACCCAACATAACGGCATTCTCCAGCAACCTCACAGGCGACACGATAACGAATGCAGAGTATGAGCATGCTGTGATTGTCTGGCGGGAATTCAATATTTTTAATTTAGGAGAGTACGAACGTCTTTACATGGACACAGACGTGCGCTTGTTTGCGGACGTTTTCGAGAAGTTCCGGAGTCTATGTATGACCACATATTCTCTGGACCCTGCCTTTTATTACACGGCACCTGGGTTGTCTTGGGACGCGATGCTCAAGAAAACGAAGTGCAGTATCAAATTATTGACCGATCCTGACATCCTTCTTTTCTTTGAGCGAGGGATCCGTGGGGGGCTCTGCCAATGTATTCATACATACGCGAAAGCAAATAACCCACGGATGGGTGACAGGTTTAATGCATACCTTGATTCAAGTTATATATTGTATCTCGATGTGAATAACTCATACAGACACGCTATGAAGGAATGTCTGCCCATTCGCGAGTTTACGTGGCTGTCCGAAGATGAACGCAAGGGATTAGGTGGAAAAATGGGGGGGGGGGGGTATGGCCGCCGATTCTGATGTAGGGTATGTTGTGGAGGCAGAACTCAAATACCCTATTAGTTTCCATGACGCGCATGCCGATTTGCAGCTGTGTCCAGACCAACTAGTTCCGCGAGGAGGTTCCAAACCGAAACTGATGACAACGCTGGGGGACAAGCAGAGGTACATCATTCACTATCTTAACCTCCAGCAATGCCTCAGCTTGGGTATGGAGCTGGTTAAAATCACCTGGGCCATCTCCTTTAAGCAGTCCCCCTGGTTGAAGGAGTATATTGATCTGAATACGAGACAGAGAACTTCCGCGTCGTGTGACATTGAGAAAGATTTTTATAAATTAATGAATAATTCAATTTTCGGAAAAACTATGGAGAATTTGAGGGAACGACGTGAAATTTTTATTACAGCGCAATGGGATGGGCGTTATGGCGTACTAAAATGCATTGCCAGACCAAATTTTAAACGGGTCACTATTTTCAATAAGAATTTTGTTGCTGTGGATATGGCTGAAACTGCAGTAGAGTTTACTAAACCTATCTATGTGGGGATGTGCATACTAGACCTATCCAAATTCCACATGTGCCGCTTTCATTATGAGTTTGCGAAAACTCATTTCGCAGATCCTAAATTACTTTATATGGATACAGATAGTTTCATCTATTGGGTGAAGAACTGCGATCCATATGAAGTAATTAGGTACCACGCCAATGAATTCGACACGCCGATAATCCTTATGGTATTGTTCCGCAAAACAAGAAGGTTATCGGTCTCACGGAAGACGAGACGAATGGATTGCCAATTGTGGAGTTTGTAGGTCTTCGGTCCAAGATGTATGCATATCGCACATTGGAAGGTCCCAGTCAGAGGCGGGCTAAGGGGGTACGACCAATGGCATCACGAGCTCTGTCTATCGAAGACTATTTTCAGTGCCTTCGTGGTGGTGTTCGCGGTGCTGAGCTGCAGCCGCCGCATATTGTCCGGCAAAGTAGTATTCGATCGATAGCGCACGAGGTGTACACCGTCCTGCAGTTTAAAATCGCTCTGTCGCCTCATGACGATAAAAGGGTCATCTGTGATGACGGCATTGAAACTCGCCCGTACTCACACTACTCACTTGTAGCGAGAGAAAGGGTGGGGGAGTCTGATTGAGGGAGAGAGAGAGAGAGAGAGAGAGAGAGACGGCGAGAGTGTCTGCTGAGTAGTAGTATGACCCTTTTATCATAGTGTAAATACTGAATGAGAGTGTTTTGTAGCGTGCGTACTTCCGTGTACGTCTGAGTGTGTGTTAATATGTGCAAGCTTGTGTTAAGTGTGCATGTGTGTAAATATTATTTATTCTATCAAAGAAAAAACAAAAAATAATAAAAAACAGAAAAAAACTAAAATACACTCCTGGAAATGGAAAAAAGAACACATTGACACCGGTGTGTCAGACCCACCATACTTGCTCCGGACACTGCGAGAGGGCTGTACAAGCAATGATCACACGCAAGGCACAGCGGACACACTAGGAACCGCGGTGTTGGCCGTCGAATGGGTCTAGCTGCGCAGCATTTGTGCACCGCCGCCGTCAGTGTCAGACAGTTTGCCGTGGCATACGGAGCTCCATCGCAGTCTTTAACACTGGTAGCATGCCGCCACAGCGTGGACGTGAACCGTATGTGCAGTTGACGGACTTTGAGCGAGGGCGTATAGTGGGCATGCGGGAGGCCGGGTGGACGTACCGCCGAATTGCTCAACACGTGGGGCGTGAGGTCTCCACAGTACATCGATGTTGTCGCCAGTGGTCGGCGGAAGGTGTACGTGCCCGTCGACCTGGGACCGGACCGCAGCGGCGCACGGATGCACGCCAAGACCGTAGGATCCTATGCAGTGCCGTAGGGGACCGCACTGCTACTTCCCAGCAAATTAGGGACACTGTTGCTCCTGGGGTATCGGCGAGGACCATTCGCAACCGTCTCCATGAAGCTGGGCTACGGTCCCGCACACCGTTAGGCCGTCTTCCGCTCACGCCCCAACATCGTGCAGCCCGCCTCCAGTGGTGTCGCGACAGGCGTGAATGGAGGGACGAATGGAGACGTGTCGTCTTCAGCGATGAGAGTCGCTTCTGCCTTGGTGCCAATGATGGTCGTATGCGTGTTTGGCGCCGTGCAGGTGAGCGCCACAATCAGGACTGCATACGACCGAGGCACACAGGGCCAAAACCCGGCATCATGGTGTGGGGAGCGATCTCCTACACTGGCCGTACACCACTGGTGATCGTCGAGGGGACACTGAATAGTGCACGGTACATCCAAACCGTCATCGAACCCATCGTTCTACCATTCCTAGACCGGCAAGCGAACTTGCTGTTCCAACAGGACAATGCACGTCCGCATGTATCCCGTGCCACCCAACGTGCTCTAGAAGGTGTAAGTCAACTACCCTGGCCAGCAAGATCTCCGGATCTGTCCCCCATTGAGCATGTTTGGGACTGGATGAAGCGTCGTCTCACGCGGTCTGCACGTCCAGCACGAACGCTGGTCCAACTGAGGCGCCAGGTGGAAATGGCATGGCAAGCCGTTCCACAGGACTACATCCAGCATCTCTACGATCGTCTCCATGGGAGAATAGCAGCCTGCATTGCTGCGAAAGGTGGATATACACTGTACTAGTGCCGACATTGTGCATGCTCTGTTGCCTGTGTCTATGTGCCTGTGGTTCTGTCAGTGTGATCATGTGATGTATCTGACCCCAGGAATGTGTCAATAAAGTTTCCCCTTCCTGGGACAATGAATTCACTGTGTTCTTATTTCAATTTCCAGGAGTGTAATTCCATTTATAAAAAAGTCCTAATATGTATTTGTATATTTTTTCGCCACTATCACTAGTCAATGGCTATATGACTGAAAGCAGATAAAAATTTTACACCTCTTATAATCAAATAGAAGAAGACCAAAATACAATTTTCGCATTTCGTATCTGCTTTGATCTTAGTAGTAGTTGTAAGTTTCATCCGCCACTAGCCATATACACTCCTGGAAATGGAAAACAGAACACATTGACACCGGTGTGTCAGACCCACCATACTTGCTCCGGACACTGCGAGAGGGCTGTACAAGCAATGATCACACGCACGGCACAGCGGACACACCAGGAACCGCGGTGTTGGCCGTCGAATGGCGCTAGCTGCGCAGCATTTGTGCACCGCCGCCGTCAGTGTCAGCCAGTTTGCCGTGGCATACGGAGCTCCATCGCAGTCTTTAACACTGGTAGCATGCCGCCACAGCGTGGACGTGAACCGTATGTGCAGTTGACGGACTTTGAGCGAGGGCGTATAGTGGGCATGCGGGAGGCCGGGTGGACGTACCGCCGAATTGCTCAACACGTGGGGCGTGAGGTCTCCACACGACATCGATGTTGTCGCCAGTGGTCGGCGGAAGGTGTACGTGCCCGTCGACCTGGGACCGGACCGCAGCGACGCACGGATGCACGCCAAGACCGTAGGATCCTACGCAGTGCCGTAGGGGACCGCACCGCCACTTCCCAGCAAATTAGGGATACTGTTGATCCTGGGGTATCGGCGAGGACCATTCGCAACCGTCTCCACGAAGCTGGGCTTCGGTCCCGCACACCGTTAGGCGGTCTTCCGCTCACGCCCCAACATCGTGCAGCCCGCCTCCAGTGGTGTCGCGACATGCGTGACTGGAGGGACGAATGGAGACGTGTCGTCTTCAGCGATGAGAGTCGCTTCTGCCTTGGTGCCAATGATGGTCGTATGCGTGTTTGGCGCCTTGCCGGTGAGCGCCACAATCAGGACTGCATACGACCGGGGCACACAGGGCCAACACCCGGCATCATGGTGTGGGGAGCGATCTCCTACACTGGCCGTACACCACTGGTGATCGTCGAGGGGACACTGAATAGTGCACGGTACATCCAAACCGTCATCGAACCCATCGTTCTACCATTCCTAGACCGGCAAGGGAACTTGCTGTTCCAACAGGAAAATGCACGTCCTCATGTATACCGTGCCATCCAACGTGCTCTAGAAGGTGTAAGTCAACTACCCTGGCCAGCAAGATCTCCGGATCTGTCCCCCATTGAGCATGTTTGGGACTGGTTGAAGCGTCGTCTCACGCGGTCTGCACGTCCAGCACGAACGCTGGTCCAACTGAGGCGCCAGGTGGAAATGGCATGGCAAGCCGTTCCACAGGACTACATCCAGCATCTCTACGATCGTCTCCATGGGAGAATAGCAGCCTGCATTGCTGCGAAAGGTGGATATACACTGTACTAGTGCCGACATTGTGCATGCTCTGTTGCCTGTGTCTAAGTGCCTGTGGTTCTGTCAGTGTGATCATGTGATGTATCTGACCCCAGGCATGTGTCAATATAGTTTCCCCTTCCTGGGACAATGGATTCACGGTGTTTTTTTTTCAATTTCCAGGAGTGTATATATATAAAGAGTTTAATTGGTGGAACTCACAATCTTAAAAAACTAGTTCTGACTGGATGGCTAGGGGCAGGTGAAACTTACAACTACTACTAAGATCAAAGCAGATACGAACTGCGAAACTGTATTTTGGTCTCCTTCTATTTGATTATAAGAGGTGTAAAATTTTTATCTGCTTTCAGTCATATAGAGTTATCTCTGTAGAGTGCTTATATATTTATGAATCATGTAAAAACACGTATCTGCAAAGATTAGAACTTTCATATTTTTACTTGCAGACAAATAATGTATATGTAAACTCATATAATGTGAAAAAAAGTGAATGATTTTACTGTAAACTGATATGTCGCAAACAACGCTTACAAAAATCTGAATTGAATAATAAATTCAATTATTTTATTGTAAAAAAATTGCCCGAGTTTGTTATTATTTGACCCTCAATCATGATTCATATACGCTGCACTGGCACAGAGAGAGACCTATAAGGTTTTTACTGATTTAAAGACAGAGATGAAATCTGAATGACGCGTGCTGGACTTCGTATGCCGGTCACAAACAGACCCCGCCACTCTCTTTGTGGTCCTGTCAGTTTAAACGGCGGGCATCTGGCGAAGCCAACCCTACCACTCTCTCTTTCAGGTCCTGCCACTTTCAACGGCTGACTCATCGCCGCGCCGGCGGGGTGGAAGCAGGTGAACTGGCTCAGACAGCTCGAGTGGAATGCGCTTCACGAACAGTATCACCAATAAACTTACTTCTATGGAAATAGGTGTCTCAGAAAGAAAAAAAACAAGTATTCTTATGGAGAAAAAAAATTATTAATTTGCGAGCCATTTTAAAAGTATTTTTACATTTTCAGATGCAGAAACAAAACTATTTTTTGCTTCTTCACACGTCCACTGTCTAAGTTGATGGATAGGTGAACGATCGTAGTATTCCAGGTTCTGGATAGCCGCATATTTGAAGATTCGACGCAGCCAGCTAGTCTTCTCGTCGCCTTTAACGTAGATTATTGTCTCCTTGTGATCAAATACTCTCAGAAATTGCAGCAAATGTTTATAAGAGATGCCAGGAGCGTCCCACATGATACCATGATAGAACTTTGTTAGCCACATCGCGCTTCTGACTGTCTTATTGCACTTGACGTCTTTAAATGGTTTCGGCGATTCAACTCTTGATACAAATGTTCCTATTACTCCATCACTTTGCGTGAATGCTATTAATGCACAGTCTTTAATTATGAAACGCCTGCACTCATCATAGTAAAATCCTTGAACATCAGCTACGATCCTCACACCTTCAGGTAACATCGTTATCTACGCTAGAGCTAGCAGAGTGCGTGTTAATTTATACAACTCGTTGCACTACACCAGTGAGCGGACAGTAGTTAACGAGACGATCATGCAGAATGAGAGCATATGCCGAAGTCTGATCAGGGAAGTTTGCTGAAGATTGATTTTCAATCCGTACATCTATAGGTCCTGATTTAATTATCTCATTCTGTTTTGAACAGTCAATTACGATTATTGGCGCTACCTCCTTGAAACTCTGTGGGCTGAGTAGGCATCCTTCATTTTCAACACCTTTGTAGTAAGATGCTCAGAATCTCGCATACATGTCAAATGCCAGACTGTATACGTTGCTGTCCCACTGTAGATGTAGATTCTCATATGGGTAGTATTCTGAATTCAAGTAGACTCTGGCGTTAGTTAACTTGCAGTGGTCAAATTCAGTTGAGTCCTTTGATACATTAGCGCGCCTTTGAGTTTGAAATGCGAGTATGATGAATCGAGGTGCTTCCAACTGCACTGATGTTTTAATAGCCCAAGTATGTGTGGACGCTGTAGGTTGGACTGGGTATTCAAAAAGCTCCCATGATCGGAAAGTTAGTGGTAGGTAGGTGTCAGCATTCAGAAATTTTAAGAGCTTCAAGCGCTCCTCATCGGCAATGGTGATGTGAGGCATTTTCCATGATACGCTATTAACCTTGATTTGAACATTCTCTGCAGCTGTTTGAGAGAATGAATTCGCGTCACTTGCACTTCTCACCAAATTAAGTTCCTGTTTAGCGTTGATAATTATTCACTGCATATCCTCAAAATAACCCATAAGCATTTTTAGTGGCACGCGGTAAATCGGCCTTGTCCTCCCTCCCCATCCGCTGCATCTATGAACCACCCAGCATTTTCCAAACTGTTTGAATCAGAGGGTGAGGCTGAAACGTACGTCTTAAGGGCTGATGTAATACCAACATTTCTAGTTCGGTCTATTTCAGTTCCGTTGAGTCCATAGCGTATCTCTTGAAACAGGAATGCTACGGCATTTCGAGTGAGCTTCGAGAGCGCTACGGCAGCCCCGTCAGCTTCCTTAAATGTGTAATCCAGATAGAGGAGGCTCTTGCTAGGCAGTGTAGCCGCGTCCTGATGCTGGATAACAATCCTAATTTCATCATTTTTGTTAAATGTGCTTGAAGCGTAGGGTTTGTGTGAGTGGTATTCATGACGAATAATTCGGTCATCATACTCTACTGACTGAGTTACGTTGAGCGACATCATTCTGCGGTTTTAAACCTACTGAAATGAGGAATTCGTAATTAAGGCGTGTTATCACCTTGCCCTTCCGCGATGCACTGACGGGTTCTGAGCCTGGTGTGCTAGCTTTATACCTTATTCCCGTCTCGCCTTAGATGCAGGCGTACAATGATCTCTTCTCCTCTAAAGTTAACAAGCTGATTATTCTGGTCCACAATACGCAGTTCAAGGTAGTCCAGTGTCTGAACAGTCACCGGGAGATATAAAGCGTTAGTGGGGGCTTGAACTATTTTATACCCTGTGCCGACTGTAGGAAAGAATCCGTAAATTGAGTGAATCAATTTATCGTTCAGGTATGAATTTGTGGCAATATTACACTCAACGTGGATTGTACTCACTGGGAGTATATACAGCATGATCTGATGCGTAAAATTTACTTCCGTCCTTCACCAAAACACGATCCTTCGCAAAACCTAGCAGTGGACCAATTGGCTGTCTCTGTGTAAAGTCGTTCGTAGCACTCTCTGTCCGTATTTCAGATTTAAGGGTATTAATGTTTGCCCGTAGTTCAATACCTTTTTCTGACTGTTTTAAGAGTTCGTTTAAATGATCAATATCGTAGGCACCAGGTTGTATTTGTAGAATCTCCTTTCGACCGTCAATTTCAAGATGTAATTTATTGTTGCTCTGTGTAATATTTGGAATGCTGTTATTCGTCTCTAGACCAATCAGTGCAATACTCCAGTCCCCTGCACTTAAATCAATCGGCGGAAAGTAATTTGCGCGTAATACTGATCCTCGCTCTTTTAAAGTCAGAGTGTACGACATTGCATCTAAACATCAAATGATGGTCATGTATTCAGTGACAGCTCTTTTCTATATCGCGCACTTGATCTGACGATGACGCATTCCAGACGGGGTTCGCCGTCGCTCTGATAGGGAACATAGCGCAGAGATGACCACAGAGATATGTGTTAAAGTCCTGATATCGCCGGACACTGTAGAAGACGTGTCTTTTGCTGGTGACGTAGCGTTGTAATTCTTCAGGCGGCTGTAAATCGCCGAATGAATCGAAATACTGAACTGTATTTGGACTTTTCTTAACATATGCAACCCAATGGGTCCCTGGACCCCCAGTAACATCTAAATTTACAATTCTGCACTCATTAGTCAGCCACATGGTCTTCGCTAATGTAATCCGCATAAAGACGCCGCGGAATCCATGAATGTTAAGTTTTTTCGTGAAAGCTCGGTCGGGTAGGATAACTAACGGACTTTTTTTTATTTATGAAGAGACCTAGTCCTTTCCTGTATGGTTCCAAGTAGAGACCTTTTCCGATAGCTGCTGCCTCCATAGCGCGATTATGTCTTGTGGCTTCCTCTAGTTGGGCTTGTGCATTCTGTGCGTTTTTTACCGTTTTGGCTACAGGTGCAGCACCGCCTGTGAGTGAACCTATAGCGGACAGTGCTGTAAGGGCTGAAACGATGAACGAGATAATTCCGCCTGAAGTCTTTGGTAGTGGTAGGACCCTAGGTGGTCCCCTTTTGAAAAATTTATACATGACTGTGCTTAAACTGACACACAATATTTTTAGCGCAACGCAATCTGACTTTCAATAATCCCTACAAAAGATTAGCCCTGACTAACGTTAACCTATACCTTTCACAAATCACTTACCTCACAAAAATCTTCGTTACGCGAACTACTGCAATACAGCGAGCGCCACTTCTGCCAGCTAAATAAAAGATTCAAACTACGGAAGGCACTAACTACTAGTAGGCATAGTTAGCAAATGAAAGATTTTAATAGAGAACAAACAATGTATTTACCTTAACAGTCATAATGTATACAGCAGTTCATGACATCCATTTTTACAAATATCAAATCTCCGCCATTTCTCTCCCCACATCCACCACTGCTGGCGGCTCACCTCCAACTGCGCAACGATACACGCTGTTCACATCCAGCTGCCGCTGCCAAACACTACAATGGCAGACAACAATGCAAAGTAGCCACAGACTGCACACAGCACAGCCAGTGACTTTCGTACAGAGCGCTACGTAACGTTGCCAATAAGAAAACCTAAACAGCCTACTTACATAGCCCCCATGCTCCCCACAAATAATTTTACAAATTGTTTTGGGCAGTGGCCAACAATGATTTGATAAAATTTTTCATAATTACAATTACAAAGATATCAAATGCACACACTTATTGATACAATGTTGGTCAAAAGCTAAAATTTTCTCACAGTCCATAAAGACAGTCCTGATCACTCATCATAGTAATAATTACAGTTTTTTTTACAAAGTCTCATTACTAAAAGAAATTGCACACAGAAGTAGTGGATTTCCATGCAGTCTTGAAGAGGTAGTGTTGTCCTTCCAACAGAAAGACAATTGCCTTGACATGCAGGCAGGTAATGGGCCACAACAGAGCAAACCCACAGCAGAGTCAGTCCAAGTTCAAGAATATTGGCAGGTAGGTCATCACAGAGCAGACCACTGTAGTCCTGGTAGAGATTACGGTATTGGTGGGCCACCAGAGGTGCAGACCCACTGCAGTCCTTGTAGAAATAATGGTACTGGTGAGTCAGCAAAGGTGTAGACCCACTGTAGTCCTTGTAGAGATGGCCAGCAGCCATCTGTTGTGACTGTGCAGGTGCACAATCACCATTGAAGAGTCTTGCCGATAATATAGCAAGTCCATAAACCACCACTTGTGCACGCTCAAAGTTTTTGGAATTGTCCTTAGAACCAGCATTGCTGTTATCCAGTCCCTTGCCGAATTATTAACAGACGTGCAAACACTAACAGTCCCTACTTCTCACATATTGTCAATATACTATGACCAACAGAAACGTGTGCAGTGAAATGGAACTTACAAGTTAATAATTTGATGAACCGGTGTCAATTACGATTTTATAACATAAGAATACAATTACAAAAGTACAAAATACATCATTAAAGAACATAACAATACAGATAACATTTGTAGTACAAGCTTTACAAAAGAATAGAAATAACATATACATCAGTGTTACAGGAATTATGACATAAGTAAATAAATAAAATAATGAGAATAGTTTTCGAAACATTAATTTCACACATGAGAATTGAAACAGAACAGAATTAATAATGTGTAAACATCTTTACAAAGAAAATTACATATTATAAATGCAAATTATATTTGAGGATAACAGTATTCCTCGTCATTGAATGTAGCTTAGTATTAGAAAAAGAAAAAATTCTATGAAACTACACAGAGACAGGAAGAAAACTAATACACAAGGGTACACAAACACATAGTGGGATAACACAAAAGGAAAGGACAGGGTTTGTTTTCAGTGTAACATTTGGTACTGCAGTCCAAACCAAAACTTCATTCGATAGATCTTTCATCTTATTTCAACATTTGTTTCCACCAAAAAAATCCTATCCAAGCATGCTTTCTGTATTCTGTTCATATCCTCTGTCAAAAATAGTTTTCCTCCACTGTACACTACTTTGTTGGCCAAACCATTTTCTTATAGCTTCTCAATGCATTTCTTCCAATTCATCATAGTTAGTTTCTTATATAGTCTACCCCCTCTTAAGCTAACTTAAATCTACTGAGTTCAGATGCTAAACTAAGGGACGAGGCAATGCAGCAGCACAAAACAATTAACACAAACAGCAATGACAAAAAAATTCAAATTGTCAAAGTAAGCAACAATATTACAACTAATATAAGGCAATGAGCAGCAAACAAGAAAAATAAATCAGTAAAAAACTGACTTAGCAGAGTAACACAAAGTCAAATTCAGAAACACTATGCCGGGCAAACAGCAGTAACTTATACCTAAACATGACAAAGCTCAAGCAGAAAAAATATTAAGTAAAAACAACAATGCAGAAAAGGGAAATGTCTGTTCACATCTTAATGTCTATGTAATTAAAGTGGTGCACCACAAATTATTCTACAAAAGAAATTACCAAGTACTTGAAAAGAAAATTCTGTACGCAATTCCTGTGAAGGGAAATGTGTTTTTGTGCTCCTTCGTTTTTTTTGAAGTACATCAAAGTTATTCTTCTTTTCTGGATCTGTTGGCGTAAAATATTTATATTAGTACATCTATAAAATTTTATGTTAACCAAAGCTGCAGTGCTGCTAGGAACTAGATATTAAACAAAATAGGCAAAGCAAGGCGTGAAACGTCATTCACTAGCCATATGGCATTTCATAATGCAGTAAACAATCTTTCAACTAACAAGACAATAGACATGAAATGTTTCTCATCATTTCATTTCAGTAAATATCATAAATTAAGATCTCTACAGTGTAATCATGTTTTCAAGTTTGAGCGTTTCGTATTTGGGATGCTTTCTACAAAGGAATGTCAATAGCAAGGATTAGGGCCTCCCCTTTTTTTTCTGCCTGTGCCGCTGAAAAGGCACACCCTAATGGCTTGTTCTCCAGGCGTCTGACAAAGCTGGGTGCCCACGACGCATTACGTGCAGGTGGTCACTTAACTTTCTTACGTTAATATTTATGACAGCAGTTTCCGCTACAGTGACAGTCTCATATACAAAATTTCTCGGGTCGAGAATTGGCGTTGCAAATGTGTAGAAACAAAATCTTATGAATATAGCAGTGTCCAAAAAATTTTCGCCGGCATTGTGATACATTCACGCATTTACACACATGTCATAACTCTTAAAGTACGATTCTTGGTTTCCAACATCCTTTTTCACAAGTCAAAGTCCCTATCCACTATTCATTATTCCTTACCTTACTACACGTATACATATTCGTCGACACTTCTTCAATATATCATCTTAATAAATATGTAGCATAATCAAATTCCTCATATAACATCGGATTATTGATCATAAACATACCTCAACAGCATAATACACATAGTCATCGTAATAATAACATCATAACACCTCAGTCAACTCTCAAATCGTCGTAGCTTCCTCCAATAATTTCAAAACCTAAAAAAAATTCTCTGCTCATGTCAAAAGTGTCATCTGCCTCAAACGTACTTTAAAAATCATGCTTTCATAATATCACAATGGGTCCGAAAAGATATGAACAGTTCACAAAGTAGAGACAAAATACTATTTTGTAAGTGTGAAGTAATCCAACTCTGTAATTGCTTAAACATGTGTCACTGACGTAGTAAAAAAGTTTGTCTCTCAGTTAAATGTTCAGATAGCTGTGTAATTATGTGTTAGAGAAATATGGTACTGATGTATAAAGTTGTGTAAGCAAATACCATATTGGCTAGGGCTCCTTGTGCTTGCCACACACATGGTACACAAAGTAAGCGTATACCCCCCTGAGGATTAATCTTCGTTACTCGAACTACTGCAATACGGCGAGCACCACTACTGCCAGCTAAATAAAAGATTCAAACTACTGAAGGCACTAACTACTGATAGGTATAGTTAGCAATTGAAAGATGTTAATAGAGAACAAACAATGTATTTACCTTAACAGTCATAATATATATAGCAGTTCATGACATCCAGTCTAACAAATTTCAAAACTCTGCCATCTCTCTCCCCACATCCACCACTACTGGCGGCTCACCTCCAACTGCGCAACGCTATGCGCTGTTCACATCCAGCTGCCTAACACTACAATGGCAGACAACAATGCTAACTAGCACACAGAGCGCTACGTAACATTGCCAATAAGAAAACATAAACAGCCTACTTACATAGCCCCCATGCTCCCCACAAAAAAATTTACAAATTGTTTTGGGCAGTGGCCAATAATGATTTGAAAAAGTTTTTCATAATTACAATAACAAAGCAATCAAATGCACACACTTATTGATACAATGTTGGTCAAAAGCTAAAATTTTCTCACAGTCCATAAAGATAGTCCTGATCATTCATCATAATAGGAATTACAGTTTTTTTTTCACAAAGTCTCATTACTAAAAGAAATTGCACACAGAAGTAGTGGACTTCCATGCAGTCTTGAAGAAGTAGTGTTGTCCTTCCAATGGAAAGACAGTGCTGACTCTTGACATGCAAACAGGTAATAGAGGGGGTAGACTATATAAGAAACTAACTCTGATGAATTGGAAGAAATGCATTGAGAAGCTATAAGAAAATGGTGTGGCCAAAAAAAGAATTTTGAAAGAGGATATGAACAAAAAAAGTAGGGTTTAGGGACAACAGGTTTAGGTAGGATTTTCTTGGAAATAAATGTTGAGGTAAGATAATGGTAAATAAATAATGAGGTAAGAAATGTGTGTACAGAATACAGAAAGCATACTTGGATAGGATTTTTTGGTGGAAACAAATGTTAAAATAATACGAAAAATCTATGGAATGAAGTTTTGGGTTGGACTGCAGTACCAAATGTTACACTGAAAACAAACCCTGCCCTTTCCTCTTGTGTTATTCTGCTATGTGTTTGTGTACTCTTGTATATTTGTGTTTTTCCTGTCTTTATGTGTTTAACTGATATGAGTTATGTTGTGGAATTTTTCTAATAATATGTTATTTTCTTTGTAAAGATGTTAGACATTATTAATTCAATTCTGTTTTAATGCTCATGTGTGAAGTTGATGTTTCGAAAGTTATTATGATCTTTTATATATTTACTTATGTCATAATTCCTGTAACACTGATGTATATGTCTATTTCGATTCTTTTGTAAAGCTTGTACTACGAATCTTAACTGTATTTTTATGTTCTTTAATGATGTATTTTGTACCATTGTAATTGTATTCTAAGGTTATAAAATCGTAATTGACACCGGTTCATCATATTAGTAACTTGTAAGTTACATTTCACTGCACAAGTTTCCATTGGTCATAGTACATGGACAATATGTGAGAAGTAGGGACTGTTAGTGTTTGCACGTGTGTTAATAATTCAGCAAGGGACTGGATAACAGCATTGCTGGTTCTAAGGACAATTCCAAAAACTTTGTGAGTGCACAAGTGGTGGTTATGGACTTGCTATATTATCGGCAAGATTCTTCAATGGTGATTGTGCACCTGCACAGTCACAACAGATGGCTGCTGGCCATCTCTACAAGGACTACAGTGGGTCTGAATCTTTGATGACCCAACAATACCATTATTTCTACAAGGAATGCAGTGGGTCTGCATCTCTGGTGGCCTACCAATACCATACTCTCTACCAGGACTACAGTGGGTCTACTCTGTGATGACCAAGAGTCAGCACTGTCTTTCCGTTGGGAGGACAACACTACTTCATCAAGACTGCATGGAAACCCACTACTTCCGTGTGCATTGTCTTTTACTGCTCGGACTTTGAGAAAAGAAACGGCAGTTTTACTGTGATGCATGATCAGGACTGTCTTTATGGACTGTGAGAACATTTTAGCTGTTGACCAACATTGTATTAATAAGTGTGTGCATTTGATATCTTTCTTACTGTAATTATGAAAATTTTTTTCAAATCTGTATTGGCCAGGGCCCAAAACAATTTGTAAAATTTTTTGTGGGGAGCATGGGGGCTATATAAGTAGGGGGTGCTGCCATCTAAATAAAAGATTCAAACTACGGAAGGCACTAACTACTAGTAGGCATAGTTAGCAAATGAAAGATTTTAATAGAGAACAAACAATGTATTTACCTTAATATTAATCAAAAATCATAATTTATACAGCAGTTCATGACATCCATTTTTACAAATTTCAAAACTCCGCCATTTCTCTCCCCACATCCACCACTGCTGGCGGCTCACCTCCAACTGCGCAACGCTACGCGCTGTTAACATCCAGCTCCCCAACACTACAATGGCAGACAACAATGCAATCTAAGGGCACGTTTCAAATTGAAGTCGTGTTTTTCTTCTTGTTCCCACCATTGAATACAGGTTTAGCTGCAGACATCGATGTGAAAATACAGTTGTTCAAACAACCGGGTTTGTTGTTCTTCTTCCCGTTCTTCTTCGCTCGCAAAGCTGTTCGCGCTGCTTTCATAATTCGTTTGAAATTCATCACACCCAAGCCCAACGTAATTTTTCCACGCATGGTTTTATCAACAACGAATGCAGCAACGCGTTGACCTATTCCGAGATCTTTCTTCGCCTTATTTGCTTGGCTTTATCTGCTAATATGCGGTTAGCGACGTTGCGTGCTGGGAGATCCTTATTTGCCGCGTATGCGAGGTCGTGCTGAAGGCAGGCTTTGTCTAGTAGGTTAATACCTTTATCGCCTCATGCCAGGCGCTTCTGAAGCTTTGTTCCAGGCCCACAGAAGTTATATCCGGGAATGTGCAATTCAACAGGCAACTTGTCGAGAACACCACCTCCACCTCTTCTTATGATGTGCCTCCTATCGTACATGGTACGCTGCTGAGGAGATAGACGTCTACTCTCCCCGTTATATACTAACGTGTCAGCTTCGATCCAACTGTTTTATGATGATGGAAATCCTAGCCATTTACCCAGTGCTCTATTCCCACGACGTCTTATCACGCGCTCGATGAGAAATACATCTGGTTCAGAGCTCTTCTGCAATTCCTCCGTGTAAAAGCATCCTGCAATTACTTCGCCCTTGCCGTCCTTTAAGATATATGTCCTAGGGTTGGTTCGCTGCACTTTGGACACTGTGAATATATTAGTCGACTAACTTGGTAAGTACGATTTCTCGAACGCTGTCTTGTGTTTTGAAATACGTACTAAGTCACCTATATTGAACCTCTGTTTGCGAGGGTCGAACATTTTAATCCGGAAATATACTGTGTCCATGAGTGAATTATCGCGAACATCGATCGGTCTCATTTTTATTGTACTATGTTTGGTTCGATTATACTTTGCAATTATCTGTGGGAGGATATCTACCCACTGGTACGAACCGCAAAAATTAAACTGCATCCACATTTGAGCTTTGATTGTTTTGTTCAACCGCTCGACGATACTAGCTTTAAGGTGGGTAAACGTGGTGTAGTGGTGTATGCCATACCGCGCCATCACAGTCTTGAAATGGTCATTGTAAAACTCCCCACCGTGATCGGTTTGAAGATTGGTCGGGCATCGATTCGTTTCTGTCTGCAGCAGACGCTCAAACACCACAGCAATATCTCTACCGGTTTTCGTTTTCACAGGTAATGCCCAGGCGCATTTAGAGTATGTACCAGTAACCATTAAAATGTATTTCAATCCATTATTATGAGGTGAATATCGATTCATATCTACAAGATCAGCTTGCCAGAGGTCATCCAGCCCTTTAATCATGAAATGTCTATGAGGGTATGTTTTGCGTACTGACTTGTGCAGTTCTCGAACCACGGTTTCCATACTTATTCGATGATACCTCTCTCTCGAAGCTCTGAGATTATGGATACAACCTCATTCAAATGAGCTGTATTGCCCGCAGCAGCCGAAGCCATCAACAGTCGAAGTCTGTCTATTAGTTCATCTGGATCATCGTAATATATATATTGCGGGACTTGACTGCTCACTCCTTTATGCTGAAAGTATACACCCTCACCGACACTTTTAGTTTGCTCATTGAGTAAAGGTTGTATAATAGTAGTGTATTTAGAGTTTTCAGTCTATTTCAGTGTTCCGACGGGATTTTTGTACAGATCAGTCAAGTTAAGTATTTCAAGATAGACTTTGCGATCATCGGCTGAGTATTTCAAGTTTTTTGATGGCCTTAGGAAGATTAGGTTCATTAAGCCACGTCTTCTTTTAAAATCTGTATCCCCGATTCGTATTGTTCTATCGGACAAAGTTATAGTTTGAGAGCTCACCATGTACGGTCTCGCCCTGCTGACACCAAATATTCTATCTATCTTAACGGTCAGATACTGGTTGGTGAATTCAGCGATATGCAAAGCTATCTTGGTGATAGATTCGGTAACAGGTTTAAAAGTTTCGTTTAGTGTTTGCTCGCGATCTATATGTCCCAACTTCAGCAAACGTAATTTCTCTCGAACTGCTTCGCGCGCCTGAATGACTTTATGCTTTGTCGACATCTCGAAGGATACTAATCAGAGCTCTGAATATCATGTGGTTTTATACAAGGTGAGTCACCTAACATTACCGCTGGATATATTTCGTAAACCACATCAAATACTGACGAACCGATTCCACAGACCGAACGTGACGAGAGGGGCTAGTGTCATTGGTTAATACGAACCATAAAAAAATGCATGGAAGTATGTTTTTTAACACAAACCTACGTTTTTTTTTAAATGGAACCCCGTTAGTTTTGTTAGCATATCTGAACAAATAAACAAATACGTAATCAGTGCCGTTTGTTGCATAGTAAAATGTTAATTACATCCGGAGATATTGTAACCTAAAGTTGACGCTTGAGTACCACTCCTCCGCTGTTCGATCGTGTGTATCGAAGAGCACCGAATTACGTAGGGATCCAAAGGGAACGGTGATGGACCTTAGGTACAGAAGAGACTGGAACAGCACATTACGTCCACATGCTAACACCTTTTTATTGGTCTTTTTCACTGACGAACATGTACATTACCATGAGGGGTAAGGTACACGTTCGAAGGGCGTTTCATAGGACGTGGAGGACGCATAAATTGGCCAGCCCGTTCTCCTGTTCTTACACCTCTGGACTTCTTTCTGTGGGGTACGTTAAAGGAGAATCTGTACCGCGATGTGCCTACAGCCCCAGAGGATATGAAACAACGTATTGTGGAAGCCTGCGGCGACATTACACCAGATGTACTGCGGCGTGCACGACATTCATTACGCCAGAGTTTGCAATTGTGTGCAGCAAATGATGGCCACCACATTGAACATCTATTGGCCTGACATGTCGGGATACACTCTACTCCACTCCGTAATTGAAAACGGAAACCACGTGTGTACGTGTACCTCACCCCTCATGGTAATGTACATTAGCGTCAGTGAAAAATCCCAATAAAAAGGTGTTAGCATGTGGACGTAATGTGCTGTTCCAGTCTCTTCTGTACCTAAGGTCCATCACCGTTCCCTTTGGATCCCTACGTAATTCGGTGCTCTCCGATACACACGATCGAACAGCGGAGGAGTGGTACTCAAGCGTCAACTTTAGGTTACAATATCTCCGGATGTAATTAACATTTTACAATGCAACAAACGGCACTGATTATTATTTATTTATATGTTAAGATGTGCTAACAAAACTAACGGGGTTCCATTTAAAAAAACGTAGGTTTGTGTTAAAAAACATACTTCCGTGCAGTTTTTTATGGTTTGTATTAACCAATTACACTAGCCCCACTCCTCACGTTCGGTCTGTGGAATCGGTTCGTCAGTATTTGATGTGGTTTACGAAATACATCCAGCGGTAACGTTAGGTGACTCACCCTGTATATGCTTTGTTGTACTTCTTCTCCTTTTTTCCTACGCCACCTTCTTCAATAACAACGGCCTCGGCTTCTGTCATGCCCTCAGTTGCGCTAATTCTGTTCTCTATCCGGGTTTGGTTAATGGCAGGAAGTTTCTGGGTGTCCTTTAATTCCCTTGCAACTTTAACTAGTCTGGACTCAAGATTTTTGAATTTGATATCGGTGTACATTCGGGCACTCTGTCCTTGCATACCTAATCTCTCAGACTGAGCGTCCGACATGTGTGCGAATTTGTCCATGGTGAAATGTTAACTGAAGGGATAAGGTATTTTCGTACGTTTATATATGGAGAAAGTCTTGGAAGTTTCGGTTATACCTACCCTCAATTAGTTTACGGGTTTTATCAATAACCAGAAAGCCGTATTGTGAGTGGTTCCAGCAATCAGCACATATCTTTACAAATTAATTGTACGACATGTCGGTCTCTATGTGAGCATGGGAAATGTGCTTCAAATTGAGGTTGTCTTGTTTGAATGCTATAATGAGATTTGCGTTGTCCCTCACCAGCTGTTTTGGGATCCTGGAATACGTTTGGCTCAGATAAAATACATCAACACCCATATGACGGCCAAAGCAGAAATATTTACGGATTTGATCTTGCTTTTCAACAGCGACATCGTCAAATATGAAGGCAGTGTTAGGCTCTACCTCTTCAGGTGAGGGGACGTCGTCGCTTTCACTGAAGGCTCTGTACGTTACACCGTCTACTCCATCTAATATTTTCTTCAGTAACTGGTTCTTTGGCTGAAAGAGTGTTTTGAGAAGACGAAAAGGTGCTCGAAGCGGACTCCGTCTACGTGCGTTAACAGAGCCACGAGGACATTTGTCTTACCACAGCTGGATGGACCTACAATTACAGCTCGTATGCTGTCAGGAAGGAGTGGTCCATTCTTATTGGTCTTCTGATCTTGGTCATCATCACAGGACCAGTCACCTACAACAAAGCCCTTGAGGCGTGGGTGTTTCACCCAGCCCGCCATGATACCTACTGTGGTAGGTCAAGATGTGGAATACGCTTTTATATGATTAAAAATACACTCCTGGAAATGGAAAAAAGAACACATTGACACCGGTGTGTCAAACCCACCATACTTGCTCCGGACACTGCGAGAGGGCTGTACAAGCAATGATCACACGCACGGCACAGCGGACACACCAGGAACCGCGGTGTTGGCCGTCGAATGGCGCTAGCTGCGCAGCATTTGTGCACCGCCGCCGTCAGTATCAGCCAGTTTGCCGTGGCATACGGAGCTCCGTCGCAGTCTTTAACACTGGTAGCATGCCGCGACAGCGTGGACGTGAACCGTATGTGCAGTTGACGGACTTTGAGCGAGGGAGTATAGTGGGCATGCGGGAGGCCGGGTGGACGTACCACCGAATTGCTCAACACGTGGGGCGTGAGGTCTCCACAGTACATCGATGTTGTCGCCAGTGGTCGGCGGAAGGTGCACGTGCCCGTCGACCTGGGACCGGACCGCAGCGACGCACGGATGCACGCCAAGACCGTAGGATCCTACGCAGTGCTGTAGGGGACCGCACCGCCACTTCCCAGCAAATTAGGGACACTGTTGCTCCTGGGGTATCGGCGAGGACCATTCGCAACCGTCTCCATGAAGCTGGGCTACGGTCCCGCACACCGTTAGGCCGTCTTCCGCTCACGCCCCAACATCGTGCAGCTCGCCTCCAGTGGTGTCGCGACAGGCGTGAATGGAGGGACGAATGGAGACGTGTCGTCTTCAGCGATGAGAGTCGCTTCTGCCTTGGTGCCAATGATGGTCGTATGCGTGTTTGGCGCCGTGCAGGTGAGCGCCACAATCAGGACTGCATACGACCGACGCACACAGGGCCAACACCCGGCATCATGGTGTGGGGAGCGATCTCCTACACTGGCCGTACACCACTGGTGATCGTCGAGGGGACACTGAATAGTGCACGGTACATCCAAACCGTCATTGAACCCATCGTTCTACCATTCCTAGACCGGCAAGGGAACTTGCTGTTCCAACAGGACAATGCACGTCCGCATGTATCCCGTGCCACCCAATGTGCTCTAGAAGGTGTAAGTCAACTACCCTGGCCAGCAAGATCTCCGGATCTGTCCCCCATTGAGCATGTTTGGGACTGGATGAAGCGTCGTCTCACGCGGTCTGCACGTCCAGCACGAACGCTGGTCCAACTGAGGCGCCAGGTGGAAATGGCATGGCAAGCCGTTCCACAGGACTACACCCAGCATCTCTACGATCGTCTCCATGGGAGAATAGCAGCCTGCATTGCTGCGAAAGGTGGATATACACTGTACTAGTGCCGACATTGTGCATGCTCTGTTGCCTGTGTCTATGTGCCTGTTGTTCTGTCAGTGTGATCATGTGATGTATCTGACCCCAGGAATGTGTCAATAAAGTTTCCCCTTCCTGGGACAATGAATTCACGGTGTTCTTATTTCAATTTCCAGGAGTGTATGTGTTTGTGTGTAGTCACTATAGCGCAGTCACCTTACCAACGGAGCTACAGCGGCTACACAATAGAATGAACTCGAGGTGGTATGTTTAAAGGGAAGGCAGTCGTATTGATTAACGTAGGTGACATTTTGTCTTGACAAATAAAAAACACGCAATGACAAATTTAATATTATAAAATAATATATTTATTTATTAAAATATTTACAAATATGATCAGCATGAGAAGAATTCAGTACATTCTTTTTTAAGCGGTGCAGCAGAAGGACAGTATTTGGAAAATAGCTGCTTCTTGTATGCTTGAAATTCAGCACGTACATCTCGTAATGTTATGGGTGAATTACAATAGTCCGGTATTCCATCAGTAAATTTGAGTTCGACATTTTCAACACTTATTCGAGGAATAGCACAGGACTTGGGCACTGGTGTTATACACATACTATAACAATGTTCTATATCATCTATGTGGATGCTACATGTGTGAAGCCAGTTAATGATGTCGGTGTACACTGCCTGAACATATGGGCACCATCTATTTAGTCTCTCTATCGTACTAGTTAGTGCCATGTCTAAATTGAACAAGTTATCAACAGTGGGGTGATGCATGAAAATACTATAACCATGAGCACTTTTAATTTTTAGTGTCGCATCATCATACATTGATAGAATACTCACAGTTAGATGGCCACAGTACACGTCCTGGTAGGAGTGGGATGGATAATGTTCGGTAGTCATATGATTCTTGATTTGTGTTTTTAAACGACACAGTTCATCCCACTCGTAGTCAGGAAATTTCACTTTAATATTTTTGAGCACATTTTCCAGCACTAACACAGTTGAGAGGCTACCGTATTGTGAAACTTCAAGTTCTACATGGATACGTTTTGAACCACTAACTTTTAACACATAGCTTGAGGCGAATAGCAAAGGATGAGGTGAAGCGGCGGTCGGTATCTTCTCATCCACGACATCCACACTAGCGCTGTTAGCCTGCTGTTCTTGAACTGATGGCGGGATGCCCCTGGTGAGATTATGATCAGTGGATGGCGCGTAAGAAGGAGCCCAGTACTGTGAAGCCCCGTCAAGCGCAGCCTCTGGCACCGACATTAACACCTGGCTATCCTGCTCCAGCATGCTGAGAAGCTGAGCTACAGGATCCTGCGTGGACGAGTCCGAGGCCTTCACTTGCGTGGACTGGGACATGCTGGGACCTGCTGATGCTGGCGTCATGGGTGGAGCTGCTGGAGGACTAAGACGAATATCCGTAAGAAATGATGTGATGTTGGTAGAGGAATAATAATAATAGCAATAATAATAATAATAATTTGAGGACTTACTTTTCTGGTGCTGCTTACTCCTCCTCCTACTCTGCTGTGGTGGTGACTGACGCTTCATCTTGACCGACTGGAACAGAAATGGAGGAGCTGCTGAGTCCTCCTTATATAGAATCCAACTACCTCATCATGATGCTGTGCTGCTATTGGTTGAATAAGGTGAACACGTGACCTATCGAAGTGCCATCTAGTGGAGAACTCGTGAACTAGATCAGTTTGTCGCTCTGCTGGATCGAAGGCAGTCGTCTCTTGTGGGCTGGGAGCTTATATGTGGGCTTTAGAAAAGGTAGGCAGTTCAAACAGTAGCAGATGTTTCCATGAGATGCGTAATGCATTTTTAAAGCATTTCGTTGGAGGGAATTTATTTGGAGACTGTGTTCTTGTTCTTATTCATATGTTCCAGGATTAATGCACGTTTCCATTCAGCATGTAGGAGGTTATGGGGGCAGTCCTCGGCTGTATGCTTGCAAACTACACTGCTGTTAAACTCATCGCGGTCGAACACTAATAATTCATCGATTGAACACATTCTGCAGGATGGGCTTCAATGGTATATACGTTGTATACGAATATGCTTACGCCGAAGCGAACTGGCCGAAGCCGAAGCGAATGCGTTTTGGAAGAGTGAATGTTTGATGGTAAATAAGCCTGCAGTTTGCGCATGCACATGAGCATATGCTGGTTATGGGATGCATCCTGGATCCATCCCTCTGCATTGCCGAAATCTGCTGAACAGAATTCTTGTGCTTATTGCTCTGACACTCCTCCATTATCATACGCTTCCACACCTCATGTATTGAGCTGCGACTACAGTCCTCCCTCGAATGTCTACATGAAATGCAGTTATTGGAGGCTGCTCTATCACTCACATCCATCTATAGAACACATGGGAACGGCAGCTCAGCAAAGACTGAATGTGCAGGAGAACGGTAATGGTAGTTCAGTGGAGGTAGCATAATTGGCTTTCTTCACATCAAGACCAACAATCTTTAATGACGTCACGGTGGCGCTCTCTGGTGGCAAGGCTATGAACTAACACAGTTGGGTTGCATACACATGTGCATGATATAAATAATAATAAATGATAATGAATGTTAATAAATGATAATGAATAATAATAAAGACAAGTACAGTCTTTGCATGCATTATCCTGTTGGAATTCAAACTTCCCGGCATTTTCTCTTCTGGGGGCTTAGGTTAGTGGACGTAGCACAATTGGCCTATTTTCCCGCCAAAATTCAAACTTCCCGCCATTTTTTCTTGAGGTTAGGTTAGTGGACGTAGCACAATTTGACTATTCTCCCGCCAAAATCCGCCATTCTCAGGATCTATGTACCCAAATTGCGTGAAAATGTAATCAAATGTCAGTTCTAGTATAATATATTTGTGCAATGAATACCCGTTTATCATCTGCATTTCTTCTTGGTGTAGCAATTTTAATGGCCAGTAGTGTAGCATTTAAAAGGAAATTAAAAGGATTTCTTAATGGCAGCTCCTTCTACTCATTAGACGAATTTTTGGATATAGTAAGTGGCTAATTTACCCAACCCACACAAAAAAATTAAAAATATTAAGTGTAATGCAATATTTTGTATAATGTAATATCTTTTATGGACACCTTTTATTACCCTGACACGCTCCACATCATTACAAAGTGTCGTATTCATGATCTACGGAACAAGTACTAATTTAATCTAATCAATACGTTTCCATCATTGCACATGTGGTTCTTCAAGAGAAAATTAACTGTGGAGGAGTAGTGTACAACAGAATTTTCAAAAGAGATCTTAAACGTGTCGCTCTTTTCCACTGCGGAATTCTACTAATTGTAGTATATCACTGTTTTCGGTCAAACAGCATGCCGGAGAGGAAATGAGTTGCAGCAGAGCCTGCCGCACGAGGCTACAGCGTTATGGGCCGTGAAGCGAAACAAGGCCAACAGTCGTTTCAAAGCACAGCCAGCTGGACATGGTATAGCAACAGCTGATGCGGCAGCACGCTAGTGGGAGGATGGAAGCATTTCCTCACATGCCACTATGCGAGTGTTATAGTACATGTGTTAAACCCTAAACGAACATAGTCCGGAGTGTATAAATACTCAGCTATTCGTGTACTCTCATTTGAGTATCACAGCCTACATTACGAGCATATGACACTCAGAGTGACATCCCTGAAGCGGTCTTCTGTTCGATGACAGTATGGGGAAGCCTACTCTTAGTCGCAAGAGCAGCCAATGCTAGAGCAGAGAGCCGCTCGGTCACTGGAGGGGCATCACAGCCGCCGTCACGGTATCGCCAGCTGTGCTGCCCTGTTGTCTTCATGGTCAAATCCACAGCTGTCACAGACAGCGGCATTCAACCAATGCTCGGCTCTGATCTTTGTGCAGTCAGCAATGCCATACGAATATTGTTTCACATGTGAGGCGACTCGATGCCTCCACCAGGCTGTGCCTGCTAGCATAAAGAAATTTACTAAGCAAAACTGCTGTTGTCATGGCGTCTCATTTCACTCTTGACAGGTGACAATTCATGCGTCACCTATCACTGGTGTCAGATCATTGACATCGACATCTTAGAGCAACATCTGAACCTACAGCCCCTCATACAGTGAGCCGAAAAAAATTTTATTCTATTTTAGACACGGAGGAAAGGTTTGACGGTGGCGCATTTTGTAAAGAAAAGTTTATTGCAACTAGAGAACCAGTGCATTTGCCTAGTCTCAGAGACAATGCAAACGGCTATTGATTAATGCCTGTTAGATGTGCACATTGTAACCTTGAAGGCCACTCAGCACTTTGTACAGAATCAGTTTCAGTAAAATGTCATACAGTTAATCATTAGGGGCATATGCCTAGACAATGCCGATGGTCAAGGTGACTCATTATTACACATAAGAATTAAGGTAACGCATTTTTCTTTCTTGTCTTGTGAATGTTAGTTCTCAAAATGATTGTTGTCCATGACAAAGCTGCGACAAAACCAGAGACACAAGGTGTTGTGGATTGGCAAGAGAGCCAACCCGGTATGAGAGGAAGCCGAAAGGCACGCGTTTTAGCTCATGCAGGCTGGCGTGAGGTCTGGAAGAGGTCAAGGAAATTAGACTAGCAAAAAAGGACGTAGCTGTGGATACTTAACTTTAATCCATAAATGGTGAACATCGCTCTTGACGGTACACGTTTTACAGCATCAATAGTAACTGGTAATGGCGCCTTGCTAGGTCGTAGCAAATGACGTAGCTGAAGGCTATGCTAACTATCGTCTCGGCAAATGAGAGCGTATTTTGTCAGTGAACCATCGCTAGCAAAGTCGGTTGTACCACTTGGGCGAGTGCTAACAAGTCTCTCTAGACCTGCCGTGTGGCGGCGCTCGGTCTGCAATCACTGATAGTGGCGACACGCGGGTCCGACGTGTACTAACGGACCGCGGCCGATTTAAAGGCTACCACCTAGCAAGTGTGGTGTCTGGCGGTGACACCACACAAGGTGTGTCAGAACCAGAAACAGTATGCACATTGTTAAAAATGTAGTACAATTAAGAGCGGATAATACGCCAAATCATTGGATACATAGAATGGTAACTGTCACAATGGGGTGTAGATTTATTAGTCGCAAGTTTAATTGCTTCTTTTCGTGGTACGGCAACCAAGAATGTGAAGGCCTTTGTGAGAGTTCTTGGAAATCTGGCTGAGATGGAAGGTTGGTCCAAGTGAGTGTTGCAAAACTGAGACTAACAGCGGAAGCTAAGACTTATGTAGGGTATACAGAAGCTCTTAAGGGAACCAAAACATTCGAAGAATTTAAAGAAGAGTAAAGTCAGAAATAAAAGAAAAGTAGTAGTGCCAGGCACATTAGGAAAGAATTTGGGGTAATAAATAAGACAAATACGGAGACTGCAGAACAATGGGCGGACAGGATAAAGAAAATTAATAGCTGTCCCTATGAATTAGGACAGGATGCTGCAGTGAATGAAATTATTTTGCAAGAAGCTGAGCAAAAAACGTACGATGCTTTTTTAAGGGGGTTGCATGCAAAAATGTCAAGAAGTACGTATATGTGCAGGGGACGGATCTGCACACTGTGTTAGCAGCTAATGTAAAATGTTTCCAAAAAATGGTTCAAATGGCTCTGAGCACTATGGGACTTAACATCTGAGGTCATAAGTCCCCTAGAACTTAGATCTACTTAAACCTAACTAACCTAAGGACATCACACACATCCATGCCCGAGGCAGGATTCGAACCTGCGACCGGAGCGGTCGCGCGGTTCCAGACTGAAGCGCCTAGAACCACTCGGCCACTCCAGCCGGCTAAAATGTTGCAGATGCAGACGAATGGAGCATGTAAGGAGGCAGTGTCGCTGGCCTTAGAAAGATGTGAATAAAGTAAGAGGGTGTAATAGTTGTACAAGTAGAGGACCGGGAAGAATAAGGTGTTAAACGCCAATGGGAACCCCAGGTCCACCTACCTGTCGTTCCCAGTTAGATTGGATGCTACGAAATCGTATGCTTCGTAAGCTGAGGTAGATTGTGGGATAAGGGGAATAAGGGTTGCAGGATACTACTGCTCACAGGGGCGCATGTGTCGGTAGCCAGTAGTGATCTGTTGAAATGTAAGCAACGAGGCGGATCACGGTACGGACTGCGTGGAGTGGGGGATAAAAATTTCAAACCATCAGGATCGGAGGATATAGTCATTTGCCTGGATACAGTTCAATTCCAAGAATGTGTAGAGATTGTGCCACATGTGAGTCAGGGATATGACATGATGCTAGGATTAGATTTCTTATGTCAGCATTATGCCATAATCGATCTTCGGCAACCTAGGGTGGAACTTGATGAAAAAATATTTCCGTGAGTAGTGATTTCCGTTAAAATCCACAACTGATGTTTCACATGCATAAGCTTGCTTAGTTCGCGCTTGCAAAAATCTCTCATCGTCCCATTACCGTACCTGTAACTCGGACCGTTTAAAAATTCATTTTGGATCTGCGTCTGTTTTTTCTCTATCCAAATTTTATCCAAAAAACACTTTTCAAACTCTTCTTACGATTCGCACGAACTACATTTAACATTTTCCCAAGATTGTGGGTCTCCCTCCAAATGCAGTTCAACGTATTTTATTTTCGCTTCTTCCGACATGCCGTGAACAAGACGTCCCTACACGCAGCCAAGAAATTTACTGGGTAGTATCTTCCGTCATCTGTGTAACATTTCACAGATCCGGTATTTGTCCAAGGGATATTTATAACCGGCGTGACCTGTTGGGAGGCTAACGAATTAAAATCACTTTTTATCCGTTGCATTTGTTTTTTAAATTTATTTTCGCTAGTGATACTGGACTCTATATTATCTTTAATTTTTCCCACTTCTTTCTCCCCCTCACCTACACAATTGGCAATGTCACTAATTGCTAAATTTACATCGCTTTTATGAGCATCTTGCGCTTTTATACAGTCGATTATGCTGCCCCAAAGTTCCGTCGGTATCTTATCCATTGTTTCCCCTAGATCTATTTCCACTGATTCGATTTTAGATTTTACTATCACAACTTAGTCTGTAATTTTCCCCATATCCAATCGGACACATTTTAATTAATCATCAATTGCTTTTTCAAGGTTACCCACAATTTTCTCAACTTCCTCTTTCACAGCGGAACCTATTTCAGTTCGCATTGTACCCATATCTGTTCGAATTGTACTGATATTATTTGCCATTGTATTCATATTATTTCCCAATTCCTGGATCATTTGCATTAGCTGATACATCATGTCTCCCCCACATTCATTACCCTTGCTGATTCCTACTAGTTACACTTTCGCGCTCTGTTTTCGGACTAACCGGCTCACTTCCGTTTTGAGGATTGCACGTACTAGGTGATCTATGAGTGGATGTGAACTTCAGAGTTAAACACTATCTCACTATTAGCGCAGGCACTTAGCTGATTTGAGATTGTTCCCTCCACCATGGTGATGCCATCGGTTGCAGTCGAAGACGACATTGAAGACTGCCCTGGAGTACTCGAAGATGCTGCCGTTGTACTTCTGTTGATCTGCGTCCGCCACTGGAGAAATCGCTTGATGTAACTGTAGCTGCTGTTGGTTACAATGTGTTCCAACCGTCTCCGATACTGCTGCCCGTTAAACGAACTAAACGCTATTGTTTCCTGCACGCAACTTATTTAGACTCTGAACCCCCATGCAAATTGCCTTTAACGTGATAGATTAGTACCTCTATCGAGAGCATACGTCTGTTGTGAAAATTGCTGCGCAATTTCACTATTTCTAGAAACCCATTTGCGGAGAAAACTGATCCCACACTGTATGCTGTGAGAGGTTCACTCTACAGAAATCTCTTCTGGTTTTTCAAAGGTTTTTACACTACGCATAGTACGCTGATAACAGAGAGCAAAGGAATTACCACTTTGGAGGACCCAAATCCCGGACGAAAAACCTCCAATTGCAGGCTTTCAAATAAAAATGAAATGATAGTGCCCCTCAACTACGTACCCTCCGACTCAGCGTCGAAATATTAAAGGTTTTGGCTCGTTTCGTTGTCTAGGGACTGGGATACGTAGTTGCCGCATTACAAGCCAAATACTGCCGAGTCTATGGTATACAACATGAATATGCACATGAATCGAATGGTAGAAGGTTCCTACCACTCGGAAAGTGCGAATTTTGAATGTAACATTTATAAATGAAAGATTGCAATTAAATAATATCTGTAGGTACTATTTTTGACGACTCTAAATGATGAGTACGGTAGCAGAAGCAACATTAAGAGTGCCCTTTATTAATGTAAAACAGTTATTGGTGTCGATGGTCCAGCAATTAAATAAAATATAAGTTGAATAACAGGGAAACAATACATTCCTACTTCACGTAATTAGTTATGAACAACAACATAGCTCACGAGTTATTCACTTCTAAACGAATACTACGTCATCACTGCAGAAGCCACGGAAATCTCACAAGTGCACAAGTCGGCACTACGAAATGTTTCTGTCTCCCACGGCCACGCGCAAAACTCCACTCTCCAACTTAGTTCCTGCGACCGCCGTCGCGCCTTCCTGTCCAGCACTCCCCTGTGTCCTCTCCCGTGCCCTTCCTCTATTGACTTCGGAAGTTGCCTACTGTAGTAACGAGCACAAACGTAATGAAACTCATTCGAAATACTGGATTTACATTTAAATAATTTGAAATTAAATAAATATTCCTACCGCTGGACCATAAACATGCTCTAACACACAATATTAAATACATAAACAAAGCAAAAGGACTAGAAGCAAAAGGTAGGCCAGTAGCTTAACGTCTCTGTGCTTTCTAAATCACAGTAAATGTTTAACCAATTCCTTCATGAATAGTATGTATCGGATATAAACAAAGACACAGATGAATAAATATATTTATAAGCACTACAGTTTTCTCAAATGGCTCTGAGCACTATGGGACTTAACATCTGTGGTCATCAGTCCCCTAGAACTTAGAACTACTTAAACCTAACTAACCTAAGGACATCACACACATCCATTCCCGAGGCAGGATTCGAACTTGCGACCGTAGCGGTCACGCAGTTCCAGACTGAAGCGCCTAGAACCGCACGGCCACACCGGCCGGCACAGTTTTCTCGTTTAAGTGTGGGGTACGTATGGCCTGACGCGATCGATAGTAATTTCCCACTTTGACCTCCAATAACTCATGTACTATTCAAGTTACATGCCTGTAGTTCTTTAGCTTTCTAAAGACACATCGATCGACAAAATCGAATGAACAGTTTATATTTTGGAAATTCGTTGCTGGGTGTTACTTGTATAATTTATTCTCAGAACCGAATCTTTAAACTTATAAAGATATTTAAAATCTGATTACACCATCAGAACTGTTGTGCAGATAATGGTAATGTACATGCTTCTTTTTGAGGTATCATGATTCATCTGGCTACTATTAATGTCTATACGAACTGTGAAATGTCTGCCATTAAGGTTTCACAAAGTCCGCCTTCTTTGGCACTCCTGGCGTGTCTCCTTCATCGGCACAGCATCACCATGGAATTCCCAACCACGCAGTCCCTGGACCATGCGCTGGGGCTGCCCCTCTTGTTCGGCACCACGCGGTCGGCCTGTCGAGCTGCCTGTGCGGCCACGCCAACTCCGAACTTGGAATATTTTCAGGGCGCCACAACTCGCCTGTTACCTCACATAGTGAAGCCATTGCAAGTGTAGCGATGTTGTGAGGGGAGGCTGTCATGAAATACGAATCGATTGAACCCTGAACGATCACAATAAAACTTGATTCACACGATTGTTCGCTTGAGGGTAATGGGAAATCACTTTTGGCCAGTGCTGAGTCTAGCTTGCTGGTAAGAATTTTATGTGTAGTGCAACAATTACAAGAGAATTAAATTTAAGATCAGGTGGGTAGCTTAGTTAAAAGACGTATTGTGTGCAAACAAGAAATAAATGGTGGAAAGAAGGTACCTGCCTTTGTAGATAATTTTAGTGCAGAGGATGTAGGATTAATAAAGGGATTGTTATTCAGTTTATGGATATCATGGAGGAAGAAGAGTGGGATACAAGGGGTATCAGTTACAGAAAATCGCCAAACGCCACTGAAACTGCATTGAAAGGAAAAGCGAAGGATTTAGAGGGAAGCAATAGGGAACGGATGGAGAAACTACTTTTGGAATTGCAGGATTTATTTTTTTTCCCCAAAAGGACCATTGCCAGCTATGCTTATTACACAGTACTGTATAGCAACGGGAAACAAATCACTAGTCGTGGAGAAAGAGATATTAAGCCTCATTTATGGAATCACCTATTTCAAATATTATGTCTACAGTAAAAAGTTTAGAGTAACAACAGATCATGAGGCATGAAATGCTTGTTGAGGTTAAAGTATCCTTCTAGGGGGTTGTCGTAATGGACAGTAAGGCTAAGTGGATTTGGTTTTGAAGTGACACATAATCAATTTATAGGAACTGACGTTTTAGGTCCATTAAATAAAACACCTGGAGGGAGTAAGTACATACACTCAGTCGTAGAATACTTTTGAAGACGGTGGCACAAGAACATGAGAATAATAATGTCTAAAATCTGAAGTGCCTGAAATAATAGTAGCAGAGCAAGGAACGACCTTCATGTCAGACCTATGCAAGGAATTGTGCAAGTTATTGAATGTGGAGAAGTTAAGGACGACTTCTCTCCACCCGCAGGTTAATGGAAGAACTGAAAGAGTGCATAGGACAATCGACAAGATGCTTGGATAATACGTTGATTCACTGAGATTAGAAATCTCAGTTGGTGTAATGTGGGTCAAGTAAAAGTTAAGATTCTGTTACCAACAAGAACGACAGTTGTGCTTGTAGGGCGGTTGAAATCTTTTCAAGGGAGTCCACAGTTAGTCCAGGGATAGAAGATGTGGCCTGGGAAGGGAGAATGAGGAGAAAGATAGAAAAAGAAGGTAAACAAGAGGTTGTGAATGAAATGGTAACGAGGAACTCGTATGGATTAAGTCCTAGGAGACGGACTCTTAATATTTTTTTGGGTTAGGTATTCATTTAGTGTGATTAGTATAAGCAACTGCGGAACAGCAATGAGTTTAATTGGGAGGAAATCAATAGGTATACCTGCCTGTAGATGAGATGCAGAGAAAGCAAGACGATGTGGTTCATAGCAGGACTACTAATCTTCATCGGGATGGAAGCGTTACGGTACCAGCACCCGGAAGGATGAATGCTGTTTGCCAAGCAGAAAGATGTAGTGATCACCAGTCATCGCTAGGCTATACAGGTGGTATTCAACGCGTGGGGGATGCGTAACAAGGTGAGAAGATTGGAAGAAGCATTCGGAAAATTCCGTGAGGGAAAGCAATGCACGGGATACTCAAAGAAACTGCCAGGATATGTGGAAGAGAACATGGAGTGTACGAGAAATTAAGGGGTGAGATTACCCTAGCGATGGGAGTTATTTCACATAAGCGAAGGAAGACCGCCGGCCGGAGTGGTCGAGCGGTTCTAGGCGCTACAGTCTGGAACTACGCTACCGCAACGGTCGCAGGTTCGATTCCTGCCTCGGGAATGGATGTGTGTGATGTCCTTAGGTTAGTTAGGTTTAAGTAGTTCTAAGTTCTAGGGGACTGATGACCAAAGAATTTAAGTCCAATAGTGCTCAGAGCCACTTGAACCATTTGAAGGAAGACGGGCTGAAGCGACGCTGGAGGTCAGCTTATAAAAACAATATTTAGCACTGCTGATGAGGAAAACATTCTAAGAGTGAATGACACTGTAGAAGATGTTAAGCAGTGGGGAAACGAGAGCAAGGGCGTGAATGATAGGCACAGATTGCAACTTTAGACAAGTATGTATTGAATAACACACGACTACTACGACAACTGACTGGAGAAGTAACGCAGTATCCCAGAGCTACAGAGGAAGCAGTCAGTCAGGATATCTGGGAACTATAAACCAAAGTAGAAGCCTTAGATAGGCAAGTAGTAGTGATAAAATGGTTGCTAATGTGACTAAAGGAGGTCAGAGGATGCAATAAAGAAATGATAGAGTCAGAATTGTACTTTCAGCAGGTCGAGGTGCATTGGTTTTGCCCTACCTTTGACAAGATGATCGTAGTGGCAGGTTGTTTTGAGCAGGGAAAACTTACGTCAGCAAAGCTGATGCAATTAAACAGGAATAGTTTGTTACTAAATGGAAAACCGTGCTAAATAACGGACCTATTTTTCATCTGCTCGCCGCGATATCAAGGATAACTCAGTTGAATACGTCGCACCCTCCTTCGTGGTGGTCAGAGTTGCCGATGGAAGGGCTACCTGTCGCATATCTAACCAGTTTCACTCAAACTATAGAGTCAGAAATATCGCAGTCAGTAAACACGCTTCTGAACCAGCAGACAACATTGACTACTGTCATACCAACCACCGCAGAAACACTAGTTCTGCTGAGCGTAGTCCTTGTTTTGGTGCGTAGAAGACGAAGAACAAGACTGAGTTCAGATCCAGCCAACGTTCTGATACCAATGGTTTGGATACCCCAAACATAAAGGCAGCCGATGGAAGATGAATGCACGAGGGGGTAGTATTAAGGCTGACTGATTTATTTTAGCTTCTAATTTTGGAAACAGGGAGTTGGAAGTAACCGAGCATGAAGACTAGTAATGAAATAAATTACACGGTGTTTAAGCTAACTAGCAGTGCATGAGGCCCTGTGGACAATGTTAAGGAAGCCAACTGTAGGAATAACAGTTAAGAGGCGAAGCAGGACCAGAATGTTTGATCACAAGGAAATATAGTGTAAAGGTTAACCTAGTTTCGTCGACCCGATGGACTGGGTCTTGATAAAGAAGAGGACAATGTAGCGCATCAAATGTATTCAGTCAAAAAGCACGCCAGAGCGATTATATGTTGCGATGCAAAACACAGGCAACAGGTGCTGCAAGGAAAAGCCAGCAGGAAATAATATAGCAACAGCTGACGCTGCAGTACGCTAGTGGAAGACTGGAAGCCTTCCCTCACTTGGCACCACGGGAGTGCATAGAGTATGAGCCTTAAATCCCAAACGAACGAAGTCAGGAGTACTCACTCATTCGTGTACTAAAATATTCTCGTCTGAGTATCACTGCCTACACCGTGGGCCTGTGACACCCAGAGCAACATCCCGGAATGCAGTACGGGGTCCACTGTTCGATCTCGGGACAGAATAGCCTATCCTTACTAACAAGAGTAGCTGCCACTAGAGAAGATAGCCGCCTGCTCGCAGGGCGCTGGGAGGGTGGTGGAAGGGGGGGGGGGGGGAGGTGAAGGAAGGCCGCCCAAGCGGTTTCATCACCTGCGCTGCCAACTGCCATCACGGTGTCAGCCGGAGACATATCTGTCAGTGGCGTTCGATTAACGCCACAGTCGGCCACTCTCTTTGCGCGGTCAGCAGTGCCGACGTCTTATGTTTCGCAGGAGAGGCAATTGGAAGCCTTCAGCAAGCCGTTTACGATGTACTACGGCCGAGGGCCAGAATTAAGAAGAATGACAATTCATGGGTCACGTAACTCTGATGTTGGATGTGGAGAGAAGTTACACTGCCTGCCCAGAAAAAAAGTGAAGCACCTATAAGTCATGCTAAGATGCTAATGTAACTTCGTACACATACATAGTATTGGCATGTACGCATTTCATGCAATTCTCTGTGACAAGCATGACGGCGACCAGAGTGCATTAGTATTACTGATGTTCTATGCTACTACCAGGTTTTGTAAGGAATATAAGAGGCTAGAGCAGCGTCAGGTGTAGAGTGGCCATTGTGAGGGGCACGGCGCTATCAGCATATAGTAGAGTTCGAGAAGGGCCTATTTGTGGGCCTTTATATGACCAGATGTTTGAATTGTAGAATATCAAGTTGTTGTGTTGTTGTTGTGTTGTGATCTTCAGTCCTGAGACTGGTTTGATGCAGCTCTCCATGCTACTCTATCCTGTGCAAGCTTCTTCATCTCCCAGTACCTACTGCAACCTACATCCTTCTGAATCTGCTTAGTGTATTCATCTCTTGGTCTCCCCCTACTATTTTTACCCACCACGCTGCCCTCCAATACTAAATTGGTGATCCCTTGATGCCTCAGAACATGTCCTACCAACTGATCCCTTCTTCTGGTCAAGTTGTGCCACAAACTTCTCTTCTCCCCAATCCTATTCAATACTTCCTCATTAGTTATGTGATCTACCCATCTAATTTTCAATATTCTTCTGTAGCACCACATTTCGAAAGCTTCTATTCTCTTCTTGTCCAAACTATTTACCGTCCATGTTTCACTTCCATACATGGCTACACTCCATACAAATACTTTCAGAAATGACTTCCTGACACTTAAATCTATACTCGATGTTAACAAATTTCTCTTCTTCAGAAACGCTTTCCTTGCCATTGCCAGTCTACATTTTATATCCTCTCTACTTCGACCCTCATCAGTTATTTTGCTCCCCAAATAGCAAAACTCCTTTACTACTTTAAGTGTCTCATTTCCTAATCTAATTCCCTCAGCATCACCCGACTTAATTCCACTACATTCCATATCAAGTTATGTGCGATATTTGGTGAAAGTGGCTTTACAGCTGGACATTGGACTTCAGTGGAACATGAAGGCAGGCATACTCATCGACAGGGTTACAGTCGACCAAGTATCTGACCACCACGCGGGAATATCACAGTATTGTGCACCAAGAACATTTTAACCCCTTGACATGTGTGCGTGCAACATTTTGTGTAATACCGCATCATTGGTCGGAGACTAGAAGTAGCCAGACTAAGAAATTAGCGAGCAATGCGAAGCACACAACACAAACGGCTATGTTTACAGTGGTGCTGCGATCGAGAAGCAGGGACTGCTGATGAGTTTTATTACATTGTGTTCAGTGATGAATCGCTGTTCTCCTCTACCATGGATGACCTCGTCTGCGAGTATGATGCGACTTGCTGAGAGATACCGTTCTTCCAACGTATTGGAGAGCCATATCGTTGTTACTCCTCGCACCATGATGTAGGACGTCGCTGGGTACGACTTCATGTCACAGCTGGTGATGACAGAAGCAACTCTGATGGCACAACAATACGTCACAGTGTGCTCCCTGCCGCCGTCGGACAAGCAGCTGCCAGCAGCAAGTCGTGTACTCTTAGCTCACTTATTTATTTCATAGTTTAATTCTTAATTTCTTTGCGTGTTTTTGGGTACTTGCATAGTTTAATTCACAGATTTCGGGCGTTTGATAGTTTTTGAGAGTTGTAGCAACGCGTTTTATTACCCGTGTAGTATAAATTCGCGTAGTCGTCAGTCATCTGTTTTGAACGGCTTGTGAGATAAGAGAGGAAAAAGTTGTTAGGGATGGATAGGGACTGCGCCTGTTGTGTACGCTTTCAGGGGGAATTGGCCACCGTCCGTAAATAGCTGGAAGCTGTGTTGGCCATGCTCGACAGGCTCCAGGCTGTTGCCCTGGGCCGCGGTGACATTGGGACACCCGAGGCGAGCACTTTGGCGCCTCTGGAACCTGTAGCATTGACTGGCATCTCTGATGCCACTGCGCCTTCTGATTCGGACGTCCCTGCCGGTCGGCACTTGCCTGGCGGTGATTGGCGAACCGTGGCGGGGTCGCGAATCCCTGGGCGGAAGGAGAAACTTGTTGCTGGCTGCAAGGCTGTACCCTTGGAACTCCGTAACAGGTTTGAGATAAGGCCCACTGAAGAAAGTACTACTGAACCAGCAAGGGCGGCCTCGCCTGTTGCGGCAGTGGCTGGTCTTCCTGAGAGGCCATGACAAGCGCAGAGGGTGGGATTGCTTGTCATTGGGAGCTCCAATGTTAAGAGGGATCCCCTTAGGGATATGGCAGCTAAGGACGGGCAGAAAGCCAATGTGCACTCCGTGTGCATACCGGGGGAATTCATCCAAGACGTGGAAAGGGTCCTTCCGGATGCCATGAAGGGTACAGGGTGCAGCCAACTGCAGCTGGTGCCTCATGTCGGCACTAATGACGTGTGTCGCTATGGATCGGAAGTGCTTTTCTCTGGTTTACGGCTGCTATCTGAGTTGGTGAAGACCGCCAGTCTTGCTAGCGAGATGAAGGCAGAGCTTACCGTCTGCAGCATTGTCGACAGGATCGATTGCGGACATTTGGTACAGAGCATAGTGGAGGGTCTGAATCAGAGGCTCAGACGGTCCTGTGACCGTGTAGGCTGCAGATTCCTCGACTTGCGCACTAGGGTGGTGGGGTTTCGGGTTCCGCTATATAGGTCAGGTTCCCACTACACACAGGAGGCGGCTACACGGGTAGCAGGGGGCTGTGTGGCGTGGAATGGGCGGTGTTTTAAGTTAGACAGTCTCGGGAAAGATCAAAAACGGCTCCGGTCTCAAAGGGTACAGGGCAAGGAAACGACAAGAATCGACCAAGCAACAGTCGGTATAGTAGTTGTAAATTGTCGTAGTTGTGCTGGAAAAGTACCAGAGCTTCAAGCGCTGATAGAAAGCACTTCAGCTGAAATCGTTACAGGAACAGAAAGCTCGTCAAAGCCGGACATAAATTCTGCCGAAATTTTTACAGAGGCGCAAACCGTGTTCAGAAAAGATAGATTAAATAAAGTAGGGGGTGGTGTGTTTGTGTCTGTTGGTAGTAGTTTATCTTGTAGTGAAGTTGAAATTCCTGCGAATTACTATGGGTAAAGGTTATACTCAACAGCCATAACAAAATAATAATTGACTCCTTCTACCGACCCCCCCCCCACTCAGATGATAGAATAGTTGAAAGAAAACTTGAATCTCATTGCAAATAAGTACCCCACTCATTCAGTTATAATTGATGCAGAATTCAACCTACCCTCGATTTGTTGGCGAAAATAAATGTTCAAAGCCGATGGCAGACAGAAAACATCTTCCGAAATTGTACCAAATGCTTTCACTGAGAATTTCTTTGAACAATTAATTCATGAGCCCACACGAATTGTAAATGGTTGCGAAAACACACTTGCCTTCTTAGCCACAAATAATCCTGATCTAATAGAAAGTGTCATTACGGATACAGGGATTAGTGAACACAAGGCCACCGTAGCGAGGCTCAAAACCATATCAACCAAAAACACTAAAAATAAACGCAAAATATATTTGTTTAAAATGGCAGAAAAAATTTGCTTGATGCTTTCCTAAGAGAGTCTCCATCCCTTCCAAGCTAATTATCTAAGTTTAGACCAGATATGGCTCAAATTCAAAGATACAGTACCGACAGCAATAGATAGATTCATACTCATAATTTAACAAGAGGCGGGACTGAACCACCATGGTACACAAAACACATTAGAACACTGTTGCAGAAGCAACGAAAAAAACATACCAAATTCAGAAGAACGCAAAACCCCAAAAACTGGCTAAGTTTCACGGAAGCTCGAAAATTTAGTGCGGAGGTCAATGCGAGATGCTTTTAATAGTTTCCACAATGGAACATTGTCTCAAAATATCGTAGAAAACCCAAAGAGATTCTGGTCGTATGTAAAGTACACCAGTGGCAAAAAACGGTCAATACCGTCAGGGCGCAATAGCGCAATAGCGATGGAAATGTTACCGATAATGGTGCCACTAAAGCGGAGTTAATAAATACGGTTTCCCTTAATTCCTTCATCAAAGAAGATGAAGTAAATATTCCAGAATTCGAAACCACAACAGCTGTTAGCATGAGTGACATAAATGTAGATATCTTTGGTGTTGCGAAACAACTCAAATCACTTAAGAAAGGCAAGTCTTCCGGTCCAGATGGTATACAGATCAGGTTCCTTTCAGAGTATGCACTGCATACTATGTAGACACAATAGCGCCTTTCTTAGTAATCATATACAACCGCTCACTTGACGAAAAGTCTGTTCCTAAAGACTGGAAAGTAGCACAGGTCACACCAATATTCAAGGTAGGAAATAGGAGTAACCAATTACAGACGCCTATCACTGACCTTAATTTGCAATACGATTTTGGAGCATATACTGTACTGGAACTTTATGAATCACCTTGAAGAAAATGAGTTATTGATACATAACCAACATGGATTCAGAAAATATTCTTCTCGTGCAACACAGCTCGCTCTTTATTCCCATGAAGTAACGAGTGCTGTCGCCAAGGGATCTCAGATCGATTCCTTATTCCTAGATTTCCAGAAGGCTTCTGATACCGTTCCTCGCAAGTGACTGTTAATCAAATTGCGTGCATATGGAGTATCGTCTCAGTTGTGTGACTAGATTCATGATTTCCTCTCAGAGAGGTCACAGTTCGTAGTGATGGACGGTAAATTATCGAACAGAACAGAAGTGATATCTGGGGTTCCGCAAGGTAGTGTCATATGCCCTCTGCTGTTCCTGATTTACATAAATGATCTAGGTGATAATCTGAGCAGTCCCCTTAGATTGTTTTCAGATGATGCTGTAATTTGCCGTCTAGTAAAATCATCAGATGATCAATTCCAATTACAAAATGATCTAGAGAGAATTTCTGTATGGTGCTAAAAGTAGCAATTGGCACTAAACAAAGAAACGTGTGAGGTCATCCACCTGGGTACCAAGGAAATCCGATAAATTTTGGGTATACAGTAAATCGCACAAATATGAGGGCTGTCAACTCAACTAAATACCTAGGAATTACAATTACGAGTTACTTAAATTGGAAAGACCACATAGATAATATTGTGGGGAAGGCGAAACAAAGACTGCGCTTTGTTGGCAGAACACTTAGAAAATGCGATAAACCCATTAAAGAGACAGAATACATTACACTTGTCGGTCCTCTGCTGGAATATTGCTGAGCGGTTTGGGATCTTTACCAGGTAGGATTGACGGAGGACATCGAATAAAAGCAAAGAATGGCAGCTCGTTTCGTGTTACCGCGCAATAGAGGTGAGAGTGTCAGTGATATGATATGCGAGTTAGGGTGGCAGTCACTGAAACAAAGGCGGATTTCTTCGCGGCGAGATCTATTTACGAAATTTCAATCACCAAGTTTATTTTCCGAATGCCAAATATTTTGTTGACACCCACCTACGATGGGAGAAATCATCATCATAATAAAATAAGAGAAATCATAGCTCGAACGGAAAGATTTAGATGTTCCATTTTCCCACTATCCATTCGAGAGTGGAATGGTAGAGAAGTAGTATGAAAATGGTTCGGTGAACCCTCTACCAGGCACTTAAGTGTGAATTACAGAGTAACCAGTAGATGTAGATGTACCGTGTCCTCTTGTTACCTCTGACGCAGCAGTATCTTGGTGCCATTTTTTCAAAAGGACACTGCTGGTCCACTTATAGCACGTGTCTCTATGAACTATCTGCATTTTGTTGAGGTATTCTCATGGCCAGCAAGATCCTCAGATTCGTCCCCAATGGAACTTGTGTGACACCAGCCTGGACGTCAGTTGCTGTCCCATTGCCAGTATCGAGGATATCGAGGATATCAAGGATCCGCTTTAAAAATCGTGGGCGATCATCCTCAGTTCAGGACACAACGGCATTGAAATACACTTCTCAACCGAACTAATGTATGTACCTGCATCAGTTTGGGTTAAACGTCGTAGCGGTAAGTGGACTCCTACGCTATTGCAGTGTTATTAGTAAATTGTGCTTGATTTTGTAATCACTAATATAAAAAAGCATGCCCTCTCAACCCCTGAAGTCTCATTTTGTTTCCCCCTGCTCCTCTGCGTGCCTCACTTTTCTGAAAGCCTACACAGAAATAAATTAGCTACACTTTGTTTTACTAAAACAACGATCATTCCAATTTTCATTTCAGTTTGCAATTTTTGTTTTTTAATTAAATTTTTGTATTTAAACTCTTTCTAAAGTAGACAAGAAGATGCTACATAATACTTTTATAAAGAAAAAGCTGTGTTCAGATATCATTCACAAACAATCCTATTTGATCCGTTTGTGTATCATACGAAATTTAAGAAAACTTTAAATTAATTTTTCGCGTACTGGATGAGCGTGTAAGCCTGTACAATATTAATTGACACTGGTTCTCTGTAATATTGCACCTATTACGGATGACGTCTAAGAACCCGAGTAAATCTGTTATTTTTGGGAAGTAGGAACCATACGCAGTCAGGTTCAAAGAGATGATATACCTATTGAGACACCGAATCTCACATTACAATGCACAAAGTGAGTACTTACTATTATGATACGAAGTGACACAAGAGACTGCCGAAGGCTCAGAATGCAATTTGCAAAACAAATGGCAGCACTGAATTAAAATATAGAAAAGAGACATACATTTGAATAAAATAAAAGATTAATTAATCTCAGCCTGTATGTGTAAAGTAAAATTGGTTTGCATAGTGAGACATTTTCCGAACAATTTCCTGTTTATTTTATATTCATTTTTGTATAACATACAAACATTGAGTGAATTTAAAGACTAAATTGCAGTATACTTCTTATATTACTGTAAGTTGTGTGTCGGAAATTTCTTTAGCATATGTAATCTGTATTGTTATTTCTCTTGTAAATGTTTATGTAACACAAGCTTTTGAAAGTACTTCAGCTTAATACGAGCATACCGTTTTAAAATTTGTTTCTGAGATATTGTACGCAGTATCTAATGTAACATACATATCAGATCGGTAAAAATGTGTGAGATTATGTTAGCAAAACAGCTGAAAGGAGAATTGATAAATAAATAGGCTCGATATTATCTTCCATGTCAGCGAGACTAAAAATGGAATGTACGAGGATTTGAAAAGCCCAAGAGCCAACGATTAGTGGAGGGAAGTAAAAAACAGCGGAGTGCCATCTGTTGGTGTCAAGTGATTAATGTTGTTCAGATTGAGCTGGTGAATGTAAGCATAGAGGCATGGACTATAAAGCAGAGGAGAAAGTGGCTTTGTCGTGGTACATTTTTGATGCTTAATGTTAATGGGTGATAATTATCAAGAAATACGTTTGTGAGGAAATAGGTTATTTAACCGTTGCTTGATTTTTTTCTGTTTAATCAACGATGGTGCCCTTACAATTACATATCAGTTGTTTGTATCAAATATGACGGAAAAAGACGATTGTGAGTGAGGTTATAATATTGATCCCCGATGAATATTCCTGCATATACTGCTCCGGGTTTAATTATACTTTTCAGAAAAGCTCTTCGATACAAACCAAGTTGTTCTACAAGTGGACCTCTAAGAATTTTTGTGTGTATTCGAATAAAATCGTAAAAGACTGCACACCGTCTTAGAAGAATCAGCAAGGGAGATGAAGAGGAGCCTCATCAACATTGTTAACATGGAGTGAGACCTGCTATGGCCAATAGACATCTGGAACTGAAGATCACAAACAGCCCATGGATACACTTGATGAAAAGTGTGCAGTGGTGATCCTAAGTAGAAATAATTACTAAAAATATTTTGCTGCAACAGTGATGAAACATAGTTCGTGTTCTTGTGCCTTTGTCCTGCGTCGCCTCAGGGTGGGCATGGTTATTAACGGATTTGGTATCGTTTGTTTAAGGGGTTGCCTGTTGCCACCAGATCCGCCCCTCCCTGTTTCCGTCCCAGGACGGAATGTGCGGTATTAAAAAAAAAATTTAAGACAAAGCTTTACTGTTGAGAACTACAACTTTTAAATCATGTATTTTTAAACGTTGATTCAGTAGACGACATGTACATGTACTGGACAGAGTCAGTGACTCCCACATTGGATGTACACGGTGTTTCAGTAAGAAAATACAAAAATGTAACAAGACATAGAGTATGCTCCACTGAACAATTTGAGGTAGGGAAACTGGGGGCGAAGAAGCTTAAGGAGACATGGAAGTCAACACGCCAACCGCTTTGTCTAGCATTACTGTTTTCCGCCTTATTTACAACTAATAATGGTACAAATTTCACACGTACTGTGCCGTTTTTTACATCTATATTCTTTATTTCCTACAAGAAAACAGGGAGGAGGAGCTTCTAGGAAATCATGTTGCGGGTTTTGTTTACTTTACTTTTCCTTTAGATGGCTCTGTTGTATCGTATTTACACTGTCCCATGACAGAACGTGCTATGAAGCAACGACAGACCCACTCATTACTCATTGCTATTCAGAGACATACAGTACGATGCAACAGTACCGGTAGAGTTTCGCAGAACTCATTGACATGCACCTTGTGTATGGGGAACTACGTTGCAATACTCTGTACAGGGAACGATTTCCTAACAGTCGTCATCCGCCACGAAGAGTGTTTATTTCTCTCGATCGACGAATGCGGGAGACTGGTTCACTGGAAAGTAGGAAAGAGGGACCTGGCAACATGACCACCACTCGCACACGGTATTTTGATGAGGAGGAGCTGGAACGTGTTGCAGCGGACCCTACAACAAGTATTCGTCGCATTTCACGAGAAATGGGGCTACACACACTAGCGTGTGGCGAGTTCTCCGAGAACAACAATTACAGCCATATCACCCACAACGAGTCCATGCAAAGCTTGTGACTGACTTTGCACCAAGGGTTCCATTGCATCAGTGGTTGTTCCTATAATGGATTGATAGCCCAGATTTCCTCCAAATCGTGCAGTTTACTGACGAGGCCTCATTTGATCTCGATCTGTTTCGAACAACAGGAACAGCCATGTGTGGGATGAGGAAAACCCTCACGCTGTAGTAGGGTCACACCGTCAAGTACGTTTTGCTCAGAATAACCGGTCGGCATTGTAGACCACAATCTCGCTGGGCCATATCTTCTACCTGGCAGTCTGAATGACTACCTGTACTTGAGGTTTGTGCAAGGAATTCGACCTGAGTTGTTGGCAGTTCGTGAGAGGATATGGATACGACATGACATTGCACCCCCTCACTTCAGTGAGGATGTCCGCAACCATGTCACTGCTGTCTTTCCTGATCGGTGGATTGGATGGGGAGCTCCTATTCTATGGCCTGCGAGGTCACCTGACGTGAATTCCCGCCATCATTTCCTATGGGGACAAGTAAAGTCACTTGTGTTATGAGACCCCAGCGGACACGGAGATGTAATTAGTTGCCAGTATTGTAGCCGCCCCTGACGTGATTCGAAACAGACCGGGGATATTTGTTAGGGTGTATCATAACCTTGTTCGTCGATGTCCTTCTTGCATTGAGGCTGACAGCCATCAGTTTCAGTACATTTTGTGCATTTTGTGAGATACAGCACAAATGGTACATTTAATCTGTCTGCCTGCCGGTGTGGCCGTACGGTCAAAGGCGCTTCCGTCTGGAACCGCGTGACCGCTACGGTAGCACGTTCGAATACTGCCTCGGGCATGGATGTGTGTGATGTCCTTAGGTTAGTTAGGTTTAATTAGTTCTAAGTTCTGGGCGACTGATGACCTCAGAAGTTAAGTCGCATAGTGCTCAGAGCCATTTGAACCATTTAATCTGTCTGCGTGTAGCATTATTCGTGTGAAAATTAGTGACAGTTTGCTAAATTTTTGTATACCTTGTAACTGAGGATTGACTTGTGTAATATACCCGTAATCACCTAGTGGAATGTTGAAAACCGCCTAAAAACACATCCAGACCGGCCGGCACACCGAACGTCGTCGCTGATCAGCTGGAAGGTTTCGATTCGGGGTCGGCGTACACCCGTCCCGGAAGCGGTGCTGTAACGCCCACGGCGATCCGGGCAGTAACAGTGATTACACTTTGTTTACTCACAACTCGGATACTGAATATAGTGAAAAGGATTAATCTCGTAGTTGCTTGTAGCGACACGAAGTTGATATTTCGAAGACAGTTACACAGCATAAATTTGATACCAAAGCGAGTTTCTTTCTAGTAGCTACAAATAATTCCAAACGTCACAGCCCGATCATGGTTTTTAGAAGATTTCTCTTAGTTGTTAGGCTGATAATGTAAGACTGAAAGGAACACAGTTTTATAAGAGAGGAAAAAAAAATTCCGTAGACTTCCACTCGCGACATACATACATACATCCATTTTTAAATTTTCTGATACTCTGGAAGAATATTGAAGAATTTCCAATCCTCACATTTGCCCAAAATGTTGAAGAGATGTTACTAGGCGAATATCTAAATGGAAAACACTTGCCAAACACTTTCAGTTGGAAACATGTCCGCCTAACTCTTACCTACGGGAAAATATGGCTGATTGTGGAAAAATAGCCTTCTCAACAGTCCGTTCAACCCTCATGATTACGGAGTGAAACGTGAACAAAGAAAAAAGAAAAAAACGCTTTAAGGGCTGATGTATTATTCCATCAATGTTTGTGATTGTTACAGTACTTTATTGGTGTGTGCCGACATCACACAACAAAATTAAATCGGAATTTAAACAATTATTCAGCGTCAAAAATAATTGCCATAAATAAATCTCCCTCAATACTCACGTTAAGAGAGCTGTTAATTTACAAATAATTTTTATAAAGACAACTCCCGAAATATAAGTAGATTTTTTATCTGTAGATGTAGCAATATGTTTCGCGTTTCTCGAGCGTTTGCGGTTGTTGTGATGGCGCACAGAGACACGAAGGTTCGACAGGTCCTATTTTCCATCATAGAGACACTGGCCTGCAGTGTTGGATGGGTTTGCTGTTTGTGTAAATGTGCAATTTCGCAGCAGCGCAGTCCTTTTACCTTTGAGAAGCTCGTAACGTGCGTTTCCTTTAATCCGCGACAAGCGCTGCGTTAGTCTTCCTTGATACTAATTTCAGTTGCTCATAAATAGTCGTGGTATAATCAGTTGTGAATTGATACATCGACCTACTTTGTAAAGAGCCTTTATTAATAATTAGTGTAACGTTGTTGAATACCCAAGTTTAAACTTCCTTCAGCCTTTCGTGGATAGTTAACAATCCTGTTTTCAGTTTCGTACTAGATTTTATTAAAGCGTTCTTACGACAAATTGTATTTTTTATAAGTATGATTGACCTCAGGTTATAATGTACATATGAACAGTATAACATTGATAAATTAAAAGTGACCCATTCAACTTATTTCGCTCAGTTTCATAATTTTGAACAGGCGACCTTCATTATTGAAAATCTTATAAATATGTTCAGTCACATGTGTTTATTTTAATCTGGGCTTTCATTGTGTTGGCAATCCTTTGCAATAACAACTGTCAGTTCTTACTGTTTTCTATGCACAAAATTTAATCTGATTTACAACAAAATAGGTGCAACGTTGATATCGTTTTATGTTCTCTCTACGTTTATCTATGTACAAAAACTAAATTAAATTAAGCTATAAGGAAAGGAGAAATAATTTCAGGCGCTTATGTCTACACACAACGCCTTGCGTCAGATTTGTCTTCTGACTATTGTGTATATATTAAAACATTGTTTGTATGTTTCTATGTTGGCATCGCTATAGACTGTATTAATATCGCTGACAGCACACTGTACCCTAGGTAAAAGATTGTATTGGTGGACGGATTAGCAGTTAGCGAGTGACGGCTTGGACATGTGTCCTTTGTGGAGACTTAGTGTTGGTAGGACATGCATTGTAAAATGAGGGTTGATGTAGTTGGTAATGTTTGGGTACTAGAATTATCGCAAATTAATAATATTTGGAACTGCATGTCACATGAATAAGGTAAAATCTGTTAAATACATTGTCTGCTCTTCAACAAAATTTTCTTTTGCTAATCATATACCTTCCAGTAGTTAGAGTCTACAGCATCTAGAATCCTTTTATTTAGCTGGCTGTAGTTCCTGCTCGCTGTAATTGCTGTAGTTCGTGTTATGAATATTTTCTGTGAGGTAAATGACTTGTGAAAAGTATGGGTTATTGTTAGGATTTCTTCCAATTCAGGGACATTCTTTTGTGTTAATTATTTGAAGCCATGTTGTTACTGTATAACAGTCAGACTGCGTTGGGATTGCATATTTCGGGTAATAAATCAATAGGTTAAGTTAGAGTTGTCTTTTTCAGAGAAAATTCTGTAGGTCAGTGTCTGAAATTATGAAAATTAGTAAACACTTAGAAGTTTCATCTGTCGACCCTGCCAGGATACTTCACTGGAATATTCTGATTTTCTTGTAATTTGAATAATTAGTCCATGATTAGGAATTAGTTATTGTTCACTGCTAATGCGTAATAGTATATATGGAATATCCTTTGCAGTTGTAGTTTCTTATTGTTGTACTGTATTGTCATGAGCAATGTAGTTATGGCATGCATGTTGATTTGCACTAAGTGTCTCGCAGTCGCTTTTGCAACGAATTAGATATTGATTATTTTCAGTGCTATTTCCGGGTTTCCTCCTATTTTTACTTTTAAAAGTGTTTTTTTGTGTTATTGTGCAAAACAGTGTGATAATCACGGCGAGCGAAAAGCGTGAAACTAGACTGCAAAGCAAATTAAGAAATGACAATGACGAGGAGCGTAGCTTTTTAGCACCACCTAGTAACGTCTTGACAAATGTTGAAGACAATAATTTTGGTATTTTTTAAGCGTGTGACGAGGGCCTCCCGTCGGATAGACCGTTCGCCTGGTGCAAGTCTTTCGATTTGACGCCACTTGGGCGACTTGGCGCGTCGATGGGGATGAAATGATGATGATTAGGACAACACAACACCCAGTCCCTGAACGGAGAAAATCTCCCACCCAGCCGGGAATCGAACCCGGGCCCTTTGGACTGACATTCTGTCGCGCTGACCACTCAGCTACCGGGGGCGGACAATAATTTGGTAATAGTGCATAGGGACGTGGACCAAACAGTAAATAACGGGGTGGGATTTGAAACAATCAGTGAACAGGAAACTAATATCGAACGATCGGTCGGTAACAGTTCACCACAGGAATGAGAAATAACAGAACAAAGTCTTTCAACTACCGTGGACTCAGGTTTTGCGTCATTACTCTTTTCTCAGTTAAGTCAATACACGCTCTCTGCTTTACAAAATGCGAATATTTCCGGTGAAACCCAATGACGAAAAATACAAATGAACATGTTTCAGTTACTAGTGCATTGTTACTGCAATTAATTCAAAAATTTGATCAAATAGATCAAAAGTTAGACACAAAGGAACAAAATCAGGAACGAATACATCAACAAATGCAACATGATCAGAAACAAACACAGCAACAACTTCAAAAGTTAGACATAACTGACGAAATTAAACAAACACTTGAACAAACACACGAAGATTTAGCCGTTGGGATACCCAAAATCCAGTCGACATATCAAAATATTTCTGGAGACGTAGAAACACAAATTTGTGAGCATTTTCAGCCTACTTTTTCGTGACATGAAGACACATTGCGAAATAATGAAGAAGCCATAAAAGTACTGCAGATCATTGTACACGAAAATCATGACACCATGCATACCAAAATTGACGCTGTTGCATCTACAGAAACGGTCGCATAACGTGTAAACAATCAGGAAAACTTAAAGCACACAGTAGATACGATTACGACACAAATGGACTTTCCAAAACTTGGCTCAGAAAAACACACGGAGGAAATCAGCACATTATCGGAAAAAGTAGCCTTACTTTGGGATCAGTTAATAAATTTATCTACGAAGGTAGATGGTGATTTGAATGCTACAAGACCGGTAGCCTTTACTGACACAAAGGAGTACGAGGAAATTATGAAATTCAAACAAAGTCAGAAACAAATCAATGCGGATCACAAAAGAGAAACGCGGAAAGTACAAGGTCAGTTGGAACAGGTGAAACTTCTTAGTGTTTAATTATTTTGATCATTTCAAACATTGGCCTACAGAATCTTCCCTGACAAAGACAACTCAAGCTTATCCTATTCATTTATTATACAAGCCCAAAGCAATGTGACTGTTATACAATGACAACATGGCTTCAGATAATTAACACAAGAGAATGGCCCGGAATTATAAGAAATCATAACAATAACCCATACTTTTCGTAAGTCACTTACCTCACAGAAAATCTTAATTTCGTGTTGCAGTAACCCAATTCAATGTGATCTGAACCCTTGACAGTGTAGTGCGTCAGCTGCTTTTGCTTTTGTTTGCGCGGTGAAACCACAAGGGACCGTTGAAAACCATTCAGCGAAATTTGAACATGATCAGATGCAACAAAGTGTGCTTATGCTTTTTCAGCCTTATTGTTTCACGCCCTCCTGTACGGTGATCACAGAGGGTGCAACACTGAAATATGCATGAATGAAATGGCAAAGGATTCCTCGAAGAACCTGCAGTACGGCAACGCTCTCGCTGTCACACACGGACGTTTGTTCAGAGTGTTAAAAATGTACCTGTCAGAGTCTTCGACACCTGCCTCTTGGCTGCTCTAGTGCCTGACAGCAGGAAACGACTTCGACGCCCTCCATCCCTGGAAGCTTTTCATGTCAATTCAGAGGGGCGGTGTGTCTGAAATGTTTTTCTCAGCCACCCATAGGATAACCACCTTGTCAATGCTAGATGTTATTATTCTGATCTCCGACGCAGAGGTATCAAACGATGGGGTCAAGTGGTGGTGAGAGAGGCGGGATAACATTCACATCGTGTGCACGTCCAGAACAGCAAATATTCTGGCATTTTTAGCGAAGGAAAATGACCCATGCATTTACATTTTTTTAAGTTAAGTGTATCTTCTACTTTCATTAAACACACATCAAAAGAATTTTTCCATCACCTTGGTTCAGAGAGTTTCACAACCTGTACAGAAAATTGGAATAGAGATCAACATAAATATCATTTCCGCCCTTTTCGTTGCTCATGAAAACCACACATTGCATATTGTACCACCATACAGCGAGACCTACAGAGGTGGTGGTCCAGATTCCTTACACACCGGTACCTCTAATACCCAGTAGCACGTCCTCTTGCATTCATGCAAGCCTGTATTCGTCGTGGCATACTATCCACAAGTTCATCAAGGCACTGTCGGTCCAGATTGTCCCACTCCCCAACAGCGATTCGGCGTAGATCTCCCTCAGAGTGGTTGATGGGTCACGTCGTCCATAAACAGCCATTTTCAATCTATCCCAGGCATGTCCGATAGGGTTCATGTCCGGACAACATACTGGCCACCCTAGTCGAGCGATGTCGTTATCCTGAAGGAAGTCATTCACAAGATGTGCACGATGGGGGCGCGAATTGTAGTCCACGAAGACGAATGACTCGCCAATATGCTGCCAATATGGTTGCACTATCGGTCGGAGGATGGCATTCACGTATCGTACAGCCATTACGGCGCCTTGCATGACCACTAGCGGCGTACGTCGGCCCCGCATACTGCCACCCCAAACCATCAGGAAACCTCCACCTTGCTGCACTTGCTGGACAGTGTATCTAAGGTGTTCAGCTTGACTGGATTGCCTCCAAACACGTCTCCGTCGATTGTCTGGTTAAAGGGATATGCGACACTCATCGGTGAAGAGAACGTCATGCCAATCCTGAGCCGTCCATTCAGCATGATGTTGGGCCCTTCTGTACCGCGCTGCATGGTGTCATGGTTGCAAAATGTACCTCGCCATGGACGTTGGGAGTGAAGTTGCGCATCATGCAGCCCACTGCGCACAGTTTGAGTCGTTACACGACGTTCTGTATCTGCACGAAAAGCATTATTCAACATGGTGGCGTTTTTGTCAGGGTTTCTCCGATCCATAATCCGTAGATAACGGTCATCCACTGCAATAGTAGCCCTTTGTCGGCCTGAGCAAGGCATGTCATCGATAGTTCCTGTCTCTCTGTATCTCCTCCATGTCCGGATAACATCGCTTTGGTTCGGTTCACTCCGAGACGCCTGCACACTTCCCTTTTTGAGAGCCCATCCTGGAACAAAGGAGCAATGCGGATGCGATCGAACCGCGGTATTGACGTCTAGGCATGGTTGAACCGCAGACAACATGAACCGTGTACCTTCTTCCTGGTGGAATGAATGGAACAGATCGGCTGTCGGACCCGCCCCTCCCCCTCCCCCCCCCATCCAATCTAATAGGCGCTGCTCAAGCGTGGTTGTTTACATCTTTGGGACTGTGTCAGAGTCTGTGATACAATTCCACAGTGAACGTCTATCTTATGTGGTTCAAGGAAACGGGGTGATGCAAAACTTTTTTTGATATTAAGTTCCATAAATCCGTTCGAGTACGATGGGTGGAGATGTCTTCTGGACAGCCTCTTGCAAGGCATCCAAGAAATGTACAATAATATTCATTTCCGGGTCATCGGAAGTATTTAAACTGAGAAGAGTGTTCCTGGGCTCTCTGTAACTGTTCTGGAATTATGGGGTGTCTCATTGTCGTGCTAGAATTGCCGAAGCCCATAGGAATGCACAAAGGAAATGAATGGGTGCGGGTGATCAGATAGGATACATACGTACGTGTTACATGTCACAGTCGTATGTAGACGTATCAGGGATCACATATCACTCCAATTGCACATGTTCTACACCTTTACAGAACTCCCACCATCTTGTACAGCCCCTGCTGATATTCAGGGTACATGGAATCGTGAGGTTGTCTCCATACAAGTACATGTCCATCCGCTCGATACAATTTGAAACGAGACTCGTCCGACCAGGCAACATTTTTCCAGACATCAAAAGTCCAATGTCGGTGTTCACGGGCACAGGCGAGGCTAAAGCTTTGTTTCGTGCAGTCATCAAGGGTACACGAGTGGGCCTTGGGCTCCGAAAGCCCATATCGATGATGTTTCGTTGAATGGTTCGCACGCTGACACTTGTCGGTGGCCCAGCATTAAAATCTGCAGCAATCTGCGGAGGGGTTGCTCTTCTGTTACGTTGAAGTATCCCCTTCAGTCACCGTTGATCCCGTTCTTGCAAGATGTTTCTCCGTCCACAGCGATGGCGGAGACTTGATGTTTTACCGGATTCCTGATATTCACGGTACTCTCGTGAATTGGTTGTACGACAAAGTCGCTCGAGCGCCGACTATAACATGATGTTGAGACCCACTTAAATCTAGGTTACCTGCTATTGTAGTAGCAGTAACCGATCTAACAACTACGCCAGACACTTGTATTATATAGGGGTTGCTGACCGCAGCGCCATATTCTGTCTGTTTACATATATCTGTATTTGAATACTAATGCCTATACCAGTTTTTTGGCACTTCATTAAATTAATAACTGCAATATGTGTGTGTGTGTGTGTGTGTGTTTTACAAAATATTGCATTTATTAATTTGTGGTTGCTGGTTGATATAAAACATATTAACATATTTAACCACAGAACCAAGATCCATCTATATGTCATTTACTGATAAAATAGATTTGTAGGTCTATCTGTTTCGATACATCCTATCTTTTCAAATTTATGATCTGACTTCGTCTCACTAACCCATGAAAAAAATTACTGGTTTCCAGAAAGAAGTAATCAGGGTTCACAAGAAATTCCTGATGTTTGAAAGCACTCATTCCAAGTAGTTTTAAATGTAAAGTGATGTTGGCAACCGTAATATAGGGTCTACGATATGTGGAGAGACATTTGCAGTAATCTGGTAGTTCGCATTTTAGTAAGACTCGTGATGGATTTTAGGCTGATTGTGGACCACCCAGATGACATTTTATCCTTGGTATAGTAAATAATTCTGTGTTAAATTAACGTTACAACGATTTTGTAAAATATTTTCTCTGTACGTTGTTGTTGTTGTTTTGGTCTTCAGTCCTGAGACTGGTTGGATGCAGCTCTATATGATAATCTATCCTGTGCAAGCTTCTTCAACTCCAAGTACCTACCGCAACCTACATCCTTCTGAATCTGATTACTGTATTCATCTCTTGGTCTCCCTCTCCGATTTTTACCCTCCACGCTTCCCTCCAGTACCAAATTGGTGATCCCTTTATGCCTCAGCACATGTCCTACCAACCGATCCCTTCGTCTAGTCAAGTTGTGCCACAAACTCCTCTCCTCCCCAATCCTATTCAATACTTCCTCATTATTTATGTGATCTGCCCAACTAATCTTCAGCATTCTTCTGTAGCACCACATTTCGAAGGCTTCTATTCTCTTCTTGTCCAAACTATTTATTGTCCATGTTTCACTTCCATACATGGCTACACTCCATACAAATACTTTAAGAAACGACTACCTGACACTTAAATCTATACTCGATGTTAACAAATTTCTCTTCTTCAGAAACGCTTTCCTTGCTATTGCCAGTCTACATTTTATATCCTCTCTACTTCGACCATCATCAGTTATTTTGCTCCCCAAATAGCAAAACTCCTTTACTACTTTAAGTGTCTCATTTCCTAATCTAATTCCCTCAGCATCACCCGGCTAATTCGACTACATCCATTATCCTCGTTTTGCTTTTGTTGATGTTCATCTTATATCCTCCTTTCAAGACACTATTCATTCCATTCAACTGCTCTTCCAAGTCCTTTGCTGTCTCTGACAGAATTACAATGTCATCGGCGAACCTCAAAGTTTTTATTTCTTCTCTATGGATTTTAATACCTACTCCGAATTTTTCTATTGTTTCCTTCACTGCTTGCACAATATACAGATTGAATAACATTGGGGAGAGACTACAACACTGTCTCACTCCCTTCCCAACGACTGCTTCCCTTTCATGTCCCTCGACACTTGTAACTGCCATCTGGTTTCTGTACAAATTGTAAATAGCCTTTCGCTCCCTGTATTTTACCCCTGCCACCTTCAGAATTTGAAAGAGAGTATTCCAGTCAGCATTGTCAAAAGTTTTCTCTAAGTCTAAAAATGGTAGCAACGTAGGTTTGCCTTTCCTTAATCTAGCTTCTAAGATAAGTCGTAGGGTCAGTATTGCCTCACGTGTTCTAACATTTCTACGGAATCCAAACTGATCTTCCCCGAGGTCGGCTTGTAGTAGTTTTTCCATTCGTCTGTAAAGAATTCGCGTTAGTATATTGCAGCCGTGACATATGAAACTGACAGTTCGGTAATTGTCACACCTGTCAACACCTGCTTTCTTTGGGATTGGAATTATTACATTCTTCGTGAAGTCTGAGGGTATTTCGCCTGTCTCATACATCTTGATCACCAGATGGTAGAGTTTCGTCAGGACTGGCTTCCCCAAGGCTGTCAGTAGTTCTAATGGATTGTTGTCTACTCCCGGGGCCTGTACGTTGTGTACTGTGCATATTCCTGCCCTACACAGTCCAGCTGCAAAGTTCTGTGAAGCAACTTTCGCACTCAGTATATGCCTGTGCATAAACTAAGTGATTAAGGCCTTTACATCTGCAGTTTTCACTAAGGGTTCTTATTAAACTTAACTATATTCTTTTCGTACATTGGTTTTTGACATTACACAGACAGAAGAACTGGGCCTACTTACGCTCTTCAGTACTTCTATAGATGAAGTTATTTATTTCTAAGGATTTAAGCTCTGAAAGCTACCTCCACTTCTCTTGGATAATTAGCGACTGGCACGCTTGCTCTCTCTCTCTCTCTCTCTCCCTCTCTCTCTGTAACGTTACCCGAGAGGAAAGAGAGGCAGATGCTGATTAGCCAACGCGAGTGGACGTATCTTTAAATTTTAAATTGTTTCGAGTGCTTAGAATTTTATAAATCTCTCTCTCTTCGGATTACTTTAGCATATATATATATATATATATATATATATATATATATATATATATAGAGAGAGAGAGAGAGAGAGAGAGAGAGAGAGAGAGAGAGAGAGATAATGATAGAGAGAGAGAGAGAGAGAAAGAAGAAGAGGAAGAAAGCGATATGAAGAGAGAGAGAGAGAGAGAGAGAGAGAGAAAGTGTTCTTTATGCATCATTGGGATCACTACCTTTTGCTAGGCAAAATGTTGTACAACGATTGATAAACAGAATGTAGACGTATTACGTGACATCTAGAAAACTAAAACAAGAATACTAATTTGGAAGAGAAAATAAATAAAAAGATGAAAGTTGTATTTATATGGTACCTGTCTTGAGCAAATATAAAGCTTAATTTACCGTGGCTACAATATCACATATGAATACGACCGTGACATAATGAGAAAGCTAGCATGTTTCTTACGGAAAAGTGGTACAGTCAGAAGAATATCACGTAGATCCTGCCGTGTAGAGAACCAAATGAAATTCTATACAACGATATTTTATGTACATACATTGTCAAAAACATAGAGGAGCAATATTTTATATTTACCAACGACATTTAACAATTTACCATTGTAATATGCATTCATTGAGTGTATTTTAGAATTTCTTGTGATAATTGTGCAACTGGTCTCTCTATTTCATGATTTAACTGAGAGTATAAGGATCTGAAATACGTGTAACTAAGTTCACATTACGATTGGTACTTTGTAACAAATTATATATATGAAATTATTCACCGTTAGTATTAATTTATTGCTATCTTGCGAGTACATGACTTTTCAATTGAGTGTAGCTCGTCTGTAAAAGAGGTGTTCTGTCATGTTGTGATGCTTTAAGCCCTTACAAACAAGTATCATTCATGAGGCCCCTTAATTTAACGCAGACACGTTAGTCAATATGTAAATAAATTACTAAGTAGCTGTGAATACTGATAGAAAAATTATTCTGGATTAGATCTTCTAGGATACCAATGTGGCCAGCAAACAAATGTTTTGTATTTACCAAGCGTTAACCCAAATGAAATAGAAATCTGTTGCGATTGGTGGCGTCCCACAAGCAGTTTCTTAAGACAATAGAAATGTAAAAGCAAGAATTGATGAATTTTGCAGTGTAAGGTTAGAGTTAGTGATCAATGGTAATCTCAAATTAAGGCATCTTACTGTGCATCAATCCCCTTCAATAGCAGCAAACTGTTAAAACCTCAACTCTTTACATAAATAAATTCACCACAGCAGAAAGTAGATTTACTGATAGCCCAACGAAGAGTCTATGCCTTCTGGCGGTCAGGGTTGCAAAATATTTCTAAGTTCCGAACTGAAGCACCCAAATATCTTTAATCATATAGAAATACTTCCAAGTACCAAATACACATAAGTCATGCCGCTCTGTAGCAACGCACTCTTACTAAAACTAACCTTACCAACCAATCATTGAAAACGAAATACCACTAACTTTGCTCTGCCTGCCTATTTAAAAACTGGGTCATGTGCCACCACTTTTAAAGGTACATATATTTTAACATACTTACATCGGAAACATATATGGCGTATATGCATTCTCATCTTAAATAATTTGATTTTATACATAGCATTTTTATGCGCTTCACGACGAAACTGCTAGAGAGGAGTCAAAATGACAGCTTTATTCGTCTCGAACCCGTAGCAATACGCTATTGAAATGACCATCTTACAAGCATTATATTACCAGAATTCTCACTAAATAACATCAGGTTAATGGAAGAACAAGATACATCATTCATACTGGCTATAATCTTTCGTTTACATGTGAAAACATTACTGGTTAAATTTGTTGATCTGTTCAAAATAATCATTCCACTGCTGGCTTCGACACCCGTCCAACTGAATGTCGAATGCTTATTCAGATTGTCTGGCTCGTCTGTAACTTTTCTTATTAATTTCTTTATAATTTCGTATATAAATGTAGAAAATATTTTAATGTTGACCTCAAGTTCAATGATGTGTTTTGATTTCTAATGGCATGTTTGGACGTGTTCAATGTTTTCAGCGATTGTTATTAGTTTCAAGCTTTAACATAGTCAGGTCCTAGTGTCATTGCTATCGTTCTAAAAGCATATTCAAGAACTTCCTTCTTTCCTACCTCGGGATTTTAGATGCAGAATCACTACAGCCTGTGTAAGACTCCCCATCTCCATTCATGGCTCACTACAACAACACTGCCCAGCTTCTGCTTACCTGTCTTCCGCGACCACTACACTGCAACCTCTCAGGCATATTTCGCTGAATCAAGTCCATTATTTTTTAATACTATACGTAGCGGACACAGTGACCGTAGTGTCACAAGTTAAAATACTTTCAAAATTCGTGTTCACTCTCTGAAGCCTGTAGTCCTTTTACAAACGTTTGAAAGTAGTCAGGTACGACTGGGGAGCCAGTTGTTAAAAAGCAGCGTTGAGGTTGTTGCGTGCATATAGACTTCTGTGCAAGCAGTGCTAGACATCGGACACGCCGGGTAAGCTGCCACACGTGGGACGAGGTGTAGTATAGTAGTAGAAATTAGCGCTAATACTGTTCAGTACAATTTACGATGACATCGGATAAGCACGTTTCTGAAGTAATGGCCGGCCAGTGTGGTCGAGCAGTTCTAGGCGCTTCAGTCTGGAACCGCGCGACCGCCACAGTCTCAGGTTCGAATCATGCCTCGGGCATGGGTGTGTGTGATGTCCTTAGGTTAGTTAGAGAAATGATAAAGTGGAAGAGCTTCGATAACGGCCAATAAGTTAGCGTGTTGTATAGCTTCTACAGTGAGTAGTAGTATCTGGAAGACCATGTTTAAAACTCATTTAAATATTCTGATAAGAAATGGCAAGTGCTTTTCGAACATAAACTTACGTTCAGAGAAAAGGAACGTCCTGCATAAATGATTTGCATTTAAACCACGTCGTCCAACGTCTTCGAGGTCATCATCGATATCGTGGCGTATCGAACCTTTACCGTCAGATGAGCGGGTTTGAAAAACGGTGCATTATTGGCATGAGAGAATGTGATGCATTCGTGTGGGACGAAGACTTTCGGCAGTGAAACGGGTATATGTGGAATGGTTCATGGAAGGCTTAGAACACGACAAGATGGGTCAGCTCGCACCACCCACACCACTCCACGAAAAGATCGATATCTCACCCAAATCGTAGTGCAGGACATATCTGCGTTCTCCTCGGCTCTGGCGCAACAGTCGAACAGTGTAACACATCGTACACTATCAGGGGTGATAGTCCGTCTCTGTTTATTACGGCATGGGCTATGTGCGCGTCGTCACCTTTGCCGAATATCCAGAAACATGCTAGACGGCAATGGTGTATGAGACGACGTCACTGGGGCAGGAATGGCGTCAGATAGTGTTTTCGTACAAATACAGATTACGTTTGTTTGAAAATGATGACCTCGTTTTGGTTCGCCGCAGTTAGGAGGAGCAGCATTATAGTGACTGCATTCACACAAGACTACTTAAACCCTTATGGGGTGGGCTGCTATTGGGTACAACTAAAAATCACAGTCTGTGTGTGTCCAGGGCACTGTGACCAGTGTGACGTATGTGAGTAAAATCCTGCGATCCGTAGCCACAGCCTTTCTATACAACACCTCAGACGCCATTTTTCAGCACGACGATGCTCGACCGCATGTTACTGCGCAAGCGTGTGCGTTCTTGGTGTTACAGGATGTCAGCCTTTCGCCCTGGCCCGCCAGATCACCAGCCTTGTAGCCAACCGAAGATGTATGGGATATGGTGAAACGACGGGTGCAGCGCTGTGATCCAATGTCAACCATCACAGATGAGCTTTGAAATCAGGTAAATGCAGCGAATGGTTATACCACAGGATGCCATTGGATCATTCTAAGCGTCAATTCCATCACGTATGGCACAAGTTATCACTGCCCATGACGGACACGTGCCTGACCGAAGTGACTGAAATGCTAATCATTTATGCAGAACATACTAGTGTATATGTCCTGTGAATACGAGCGTCCTATCGCGTTTCGTTCAAGGTGTTCAGTTTCTTTTTCTGAATGTGAGTATATTAATCTGAAATTTAATGTAATTCAGAATATAAGTAACTTGTTAATACCACAGTTGGTAAGAGGACACGCAAAAAGTGATGTTCAGATATTTCGTAGTAATGCATTATGAAATGACTCTTAAACAATTACAGATGAGGATGGTTAATGAAGATGAAAATGGATAGAGTGAGCGTAAAGTGTATTTGTCTTTTATGTACTTTTGGCACAGGCGTAAATATAGAAAAACTCTTTAAATGTTTTCATAGCGAAAACTGTAAACATTATGTCAGCATCCTTTAACTGAACAGAGATGAAAGAAGGTTGTTGCAAATATTGGTCTCATATCTGGATTCCGAAGGCCAACGGTTTCACTTTAGGGAAATGAAGTTAATTAAAGGAGTCATCGTCTCCAGCAGATTAGGTTACATCTGCATAAAACTGAAGATGTTCTCAGTACTAGAAAAATATAAGAATACGGGTAATATTGGCTCATCCAAGTTGTTATAATGGGCTATGAGGGGCTACTAAAAGCTACTGAATACCGACCAAGAAGCAAAAAATATATGCGAAGTCGAAGGAAAAGGTGGATGGATAGACTGAACCCCTTTGAAGATGTTGAAATCCACTCCATGGAGCAAGCTAAAATTTTTTCAGGAAATGACTTTTATTCCAGTTACTTTTCGGCGCAGATGGAAGGTTCCATATGTGACAAGCGATAAGACAGTTTATACGTCACATGGCGGTCAGATATATCTTGCTTTTGATATGATAATGTGTCACTGACATATATTTTAACGTCTATAGCGCGAAACTACATATTAGCATAAAAACCAGTCAATGATGAAAGCAACGGAAAGAAGAATAAAAAAGCACGAGAAATACATCCAGAACTAAGCCTTCAGGGCATTCAGTCAGTAATGTGCAGATTCATTCAATTAAAACAATACTTTCTTTTCGGGGTTAAGATAATGCCCAACTATCTTTAGAAGCGGGGAAGGAATTAACGATAGTAAAGTCGACGCATGGCATGTTGTCCCCTCGATTTTATTGGCAACTATCCTCAGTAAAACCCACAACAATGTATCAGGACAGTACCTGGCAAATTTAACAACATCCCTCCTGAAACAGCAGCTAGTTAATCATTCGGCATTCTCCGCTCAGTGCAATGAGAACCAGTTATAGGAACCTGCAGCTAATTGCGGAAACTGAGAATCTCTTAGACCGTGTGCTGTGGGACCGCCCACGGCGTTGAAGTTCCTCACCAACGTCCTGATGTACTGCAACGTCTTACAAAAGATCATCTGTCCCGTGGTTTTATTAGTATTTTCGTAATATTTCAGTGTACTGTTATATCACTTCATTCAGTCTAAGCTTTTTCCATATAATTCCACATTAATTATTGAATTAACGAAACAATAGTCTTAGCTAGATCACTTTTTATCTCTCCTGGAATTATCTTTCTGCATACTGTCTTTTTACCATAACAGATCTCGGCTCTGACTTTAAGGAATATAACCAAGCGCTTGGAGCCTCTAACACGACTATATTACATTACATAGCCTCTTTCGCCTGTACATTGCCACTCCCAATGCAATGAATTGTAGACGTTATCCTTTCCCGTGCTGAAGTCCAGTAGTCTACTAATCCGTAAATGTGGTATTATAATGGTGTCTCTGCATTCCTGCATGTAAACACATGTCATGTGGGCGTGTCATTTTGATTTTTTTAAGTTATTGATGCGCACGTCAGAGAGAGAGAGAGAGAGAGAGAGAGAGAGAGAGAGAGAGAGAGAGACAAGTTACGTTACTGTTAAATCTTCTTTGGTCTTGCTGTGGCACAGTGTTTGCCTTTGCGCAGTCTCATTCTTAGTTGAAGTGCGGTAGGTGATGGACCTATTCAGTAGTGCTGTGTTGGCTAGTCACTTCATCTCTTAGATGAAGGAAGGTTTACTATAAAGGGCAGAAAGAATAAGTATGATGTATACAGTGGAAAGCGAAAAGAATTTAAATTCTGAATATCGATATTAATTTTGAAGAAAAGTTTGAGGCAAGACTGCAGCGCTGTGCAGGTAGTTTGTCAGAATAATTACAGTCACATAGTTAACTTGCACAGGGCTGAGAGAAAGACCACCACACTTCCCTGAGTCATGCATTAACCTACCAACTGCTCAGGCAGTTTTTTTTTTATAGAAACTCTCTGTTATCATGGTACTCTTTTCAATTGTCCACTTTGTTAAGTGCGATATTATTCACAGCAATTTTATGTGTGAACATCACGCGATGTTTTACACTTTTTAAATACATACTTCATTTTAAAATAGTTGTCTTGGAATGTATTTGGGTAGGAATATTTACACTCTCCATTCCACTGTTCAAAGAAAATTCATCATTACTCATTGCCTCATTAAACCACTTGGTATGCAATAGTTTGAATATTGTTCAGAAATGCTATTTAAAAATAGAGATCTAGCTTAGCAGCTGCCTGCTTCCTGTTTTCCTTTCTAGAAATCAGTAACCATATGGTGAAGATGCGGGGTTCCTGGAAATTTTGATTAGGGCCAGTCAATTGTTTGACTTCAGTTGCGCATTCAGTATCAAGACAAGTTGAATTCATACCATTTTCATTCCAATTCAGATTAAGTTCTGTTTAGTCAAAGGTTCACATACATGTTTAAGTTGGATAACAGTCTGTGGGTACATAGTTTTGGTAGTACGTACATTTTTCATAGAGTTGGAGGCAAATTTGGGCTACATTTACTACAGAAGCACATAGTGGGAAGCTCAGACATATGACAATCGTTTTACTTCTACAAAGGCCACCGATCCGCTCGTTTGCGGATGACAACTAACTAACGATAGCTCCTGTTGCGGTGACAAGAAACTGTACTCTCATTCAGGGGAGCGAGGCTGAAATCCCCACGAGACTTCTGGGTATAGGTGTCCCCTAGTTTCAACCACTCAGTGAAAGAGAATACACGGATGGTTTTTTTGAAAAGAACACGACGCGTTTTCAAACTCATCTTTTCCATCCAAGCATGTCATACACCTCTATTGGGTCATTGTTGACGATAGGTTAAACCTTAACCTTCATTCCTTGCTGCTTTCGCACTTGAGCTGCAAATATTTTTTTGGTAGTACAGTTTAAACCATAATCTTCATACGTATCTGCTTTCCCACTTGAGTCGCATACACAGGGTTATTACAAATGATTGAAGCGATTTCACAGCTCTACAATAACTTTATTATTTGAGATATTTTCACAATGCTTTGCACACACATAAAAAAACTCAAAAAGTATTTTTAGGCGTTCACAAATGTTCGATACGTGTCCCCTTTAGTGATTCGGCAGACATCAAGCCGATAATCAAGCTCCTCCCACACTCGCCGCAGCATGTCCCCATCAATGAGTTCGAAAGCATCGTTGATGCGACCTCGCAGTTCTGGCACGTTTCTTGGTAGAGGAGGTTTAAACACTGAATCTTTCACATAACCCCACAGAAAGAAATCGCATGGGGTTTAGTCGGGAGAGCGTGGAGGCCATGACATGAATTGCTGATCATGATCTCTACCACGACCGATCCATCGGTTTTCCAATCTCCTGTTTAAGAAATGCCGAACATCATGATGGAAGTGCGGTGGAGCACCGTCCTGTTGAAAGATGAAGTCAGCGCTGTCGGTCTCCATGGCATGAGCCAATTTTCCAGCATGTCCAGATACACGTGTCCTGTAACGTTTCTTTCGCAGAAGGAAAACTGGCCGTAAACTTTAAACCGTGAGATTGCACAAAACAAATTAACTTTTGGTGAATTGCGAATTTGTTGCACGAATGCGTGAGGATTCTCTACCGCCCAGTTTCGCACATTGTGTCTGTTCACTTCACCATTAATAAAAAATGTTGCTTCATCACTGAAAACAAGTTTCGCACTGAACGCATCCTCTTCCATGAGCTGTTGCAACCGCGCCGAAAATTCAAAGCGTTTGACTTTTTCATCGGCTGTCAGGGCTTGTAGCAATTGTAAACGGTAAGGTTTCTGCTTTAGCCTTTTCCGTAAGATTTTCCAAACCGTCGGCTGTGGTACGTTTGGCTCAGTGCTTGCTTTATTCGTCGACTTCCGCGGGCTACGCGTGAAACTTGCCCGCACGCGTTCAACCGTTTCTTCGCTCACTGCAGGCCGACCCGTTGATTTCCCCATACAGAGGCATCCAGAAGCTTTAAACTGCGCATACCATCGCCGAATGGAGTTAGCAGTTGGTGGATCTTTGTTGAACTTCGTCCTGAAGTGTCGTTGCACTGTTATGACTGACTGATGTGAGTGCATTTCAAGCACGACATACGCTTTCTCGGCTCCTGTCGCCATTTTGTCTCACAGCGCTCTCGAGCGCTCTGGCGGCAGAAACCTGAAGTGGGGCTTCAGCCGAACAAAACTTTATGAGTTTTTCTACGTATCTGTAGTGTGTCGTGACCATATGTCAATGAATGGAGCTACAGTGAATTTATGAAATCGCTTCAATCATTTGTAATAGCCCTGTAGTTCTTCAAAGGTGTCTGGTAAGGACAATACTGTTAATGATGTTCTTGCACTACGTCAACATATATTTCCAGTAAAGTTAGCATATCTTTTGTGAAAATTAAACATTGTAATTATATTTAAAGAGCTGCTGATTTGTGTGGAAATAGCAATTTAATTTATACGGTTATTAAACATGTTAACGTCCAGTTATTCAGCTTTCGAGGCACTGCGATCTCCTCATAAGATGATGGCAATACAGTGTTTCAAAGTCTTTGCGTGAAACGTCTAGGGTTGATAGATCACGTTAAGGAAACAACCTTTTTTAGACACAAAATGACGCTAGGCCTCATTTTATTGAATTCGTAGATCCTGCGACGACGATATTTCATCGAACGTTCATGGTGTGCTGAACACATTGTGCTGCTTCGGCATGCTGATTGAACTTGTAAATTGACAGAGTTATTTTCAAAACCTTAAGATTGCCTATAAACGGAGAAAGATATTTTGGAAGCTAATCAGGAACTTAAACTTTGTCCTCTAATATTCAAATCAAATGTGTGTGAAATCTTATGGGAGTTAACTGCTAAGGCCATCAGTCCCTAAGCTTACACACTACTTAACCTAAATTATCTTAAGGACAAACACACACACCCATGCCCGAGGGAGGACTCGAACCTACGCCGGGACCAGCCGCACCGTCCATGACTGCAGCGCCTTAGACCGCTCGGGTAATCCTGGGTGGCACCCTCTAATACGAAGCAGATTATAGGATTATAGGCAACCCACACTGCATGCCCAGGCAGCATAGTGCCTATGCCCTGCTGTCCCTCAGGAGTACAGTAGCTAGTAAAAGACGCTGGGAAGCATCACCGAATATTTTGCATCTGACAAAAGCTGTTCCCCATGACGTGATCTGTCACCGCTAGAGGTTTGATGCAAAGACTTGGAAACACTCTACCATTGCCTAGGGGCCTACACCACAACGAAGTTCCCAACAGAAAAATTTAAAACGGAAAAATACTTTTATTAAAAAAACTATGGCTATAGTAGTAAATACCTTGATTTCATTTATTCACATGGTCCTATATGACTAAACGTTTCAGTGAACATCTCATATAAATTTAATCAATACCCACCATTCAGTGCCACCTGATTATATGTGTGCAACTATTTGCTAATCGCTAAGGCTTTTCAAATGAGTGGTAGGTGAAATCTTACCAGTTTCAAATGAGTTCTATTTCGCTGAAATTTGATTTATTCATTAACTCATTGCATCCGAACCAGGATTGTTTCCTTAACGAGGAGATGGTCCTAAGAATGTACCTGTCACTTATGACCATAAATATCAGTGGGTAAAGATCATTAATGACAGTGAAGTTGATAAAAATCAATTTTCGATTGTCTTTGTTAGAAAGCCGGCACAACGTTTTGACTTCCCATAGAATTGAAAGTGATATTTTATGAGAACTAAATTATGAAGGAATGACATCCGAAGTGCCATTAGTATGAAAGGTAGACGCATGGCAATTAGTGTATAAGAGTATTTAACAGATCCATTTTAACCGTGATTATGTGCCGAACGATTGCATCTGAGTTAGATACGGGTACAATTTGAGCGGCTGATACATTCCATTTGTTACCTTGCTTAGAGTAACAAAGCTGTTTTTAGTACAAACGCTGATTCTGTTGCAATATTTTTAACTATTAATTAATATACCGTACGTATTACGTCACACGCTTTTACTTGGAACATTTTTCTAGAATGTGTTTTCTACCAGTTGATTACCACGAATTTTCTCCTCGTAGACTTCGCTCCACAAGCTCTGCTTAGATGTCAATAAATGCTAAATGATTCGGCTGTCCCAGTTCCTTTTTATATGACAAAATGAAAGCTGAAGGGGAGATATATCAGAATGTGTAGAAATCGCGCAGACGTACTGTATACAGTGCCCATGAGTGGATCGTAAATATTTCCTTTGGTTCTGAAACTCAGATAGCCAATGACTTGCGGAATTTCTCATGGTAACGTTTTATAGCTAGTGTGTGTCATTGCCATCAGCTGTTGGTGACATGAATTTTACGAATAGCTAAAGGACCTGATGAGGTACATTTATTTTTGAATAGTTGAACGATATTCTTAGAACTGTAAAAGATTTGCGCATATTCTCAGACGGGCGTTCTCCCCAAAACAAGAATAATGCCATTGTGAGAATGTTTCTCGCACTTGTCAAAACTCAGTACTTCCCATTGAGAGGTCATTCCTTCCTTCCTTGTAACAGAGACTTTCCTGTAATCAGGACAAACATAAGGGAATGTGATAGGGTACACACAGTGATGGAATACGTACCAATGATTACTAATGCACCCAGGAACCATAGATTCACAGTTAACGTTGTAGACCTTAGTGGTGCTGTTGTTTATAAAACCTAGAGGAATCCTTTATTCAGGAAAACTGCCTCATATATTGAATCCCACTGTATAAAAGTGCCTCGAGATCAGAAAGTATCATTTAAAATATCAAAATATAACCATCTTCCTTCCTCGAGAGATAATTTTTGTGTAGTTAATGCTATCCAATGAATTAATGGCACTGTAAGTCACACAGCCAGACTTATGAAGCGTGATCCCAGCACCATTCTGATTCTAGAAAAAAGAGTATACCCCAGTAATTTGCCTACTCACATAACGCAAATGGATGATCTTGGAACGTTAGAGGGATACCTGTGTAATGACGATGAAATTAAACGTTTTTTTAAATAATATATATATTGGGAGCATGACTAACAAGGAGCGAATTGAGAATTTTTGTTTTCGTTTTCAGTTATCAAGGATGTTCCATGTATCATTATGTATTAAAATATTTTTTCCTCTGAATGTTAGGTGGGGTTTACAGGTACTATAAACGGTCATCACTTTTTATGATCAAATGAAGTTGATACACACATCAGTAAATCCTCTGATCATGAATTTTGTTTGTTTCTTTAAGATAACAATAAAAGGTTCATTTAGTTTTAAAGTGCTGCAAGTCAAACAGTTTTAAACTTATCCATAGTGGAATTTAATATGTAATTAAAGTTCAGATCATACTTCCATGATGCCTTTCTATAAATATTAACTTTCAGAGGCAAAAGAGTTTACAAGTATTTACTGGTTTATTCAGCACTCAGCCTGATCTGTTTTCCCACAAGTTTAGTTACGTAACCTATGGGGGTTCAAAAACAAACAATTCAATTATGGCCCTGACATAGTGTAAATTGCTGAACTTAGGTATATTCTTCAGATTTGTGCAAGAAATAGAATCTAGCGTTTTCACTCTATTACATTCCATACAACCTACGAGTGTGGTCCAATCTCATAATGAGCCTAAAAGGTGACTTGATTTCTTGATAATGGGACTACAAAAATGTTCTAAAACATTACAAAGAGTCTGGTTGCAATTTGCACACGTATCTTTGCTAGATATTTCGAGAGTCTAGACTGGAGTATTACGTTTTAATATTTCATTTCAAGTTCTTCAAGCACTCATTTATGATTTGTGACTTCACCCTTTCTAGAACTATTCATTTTGGTTGTCAACAACGGTACGTAAATGATTACTCAAAGTTCAACGCGTAGTGCGTAATAACAAAATGCAAGTCTCTGCGAACAGGTAAGTCAGAGGTAAATTGGGTAATTCGTGTTTTCCATCAGAATGACTTGTAACAACATGTCTGCTGTTTCGTGCACTAATTGATCAGGAAGCAGCCCGTTGAAATAGTGAATACAAACGGAAGGCTTGTTTGAAACGTAATACAACAATACTGCTACGGGGTCTGCGGGTGGCGTCGTACTAAACAGCCATCAATTGTCTCCGGTTCCCGGACGCTATTTACGGTGACGCAATGGCAGCAGTTCGCGGCACCGAACAGTGTGACGTCCGGAATTTAATGCATACACCGGTGATGTTAGCCTAGCACAACAGTTTGAACATGTCTGCCACACAGCATAAACTAAACAATGTGGCGGCTTTTAGAACACGAGACCAGTAAAGGGACGATTAAATAGACAGTTACGTATCTGTGAGATGCAGTTAAAGGTCACAGGGCGTCTGCCCACAGTATCCTCTAAAGTTTCCTGCAAACGAGCTGTTGATGTACACTGATGACCATCGACCATTCAAAAATCTGAACTCATTCGTGGAACTGAGGGTCGTAAAGTGATTTCGTGTGGCAGCTGGAAACAAATAGAGTCATAGCAATACACAGTCACCTTGTCGCGAATGACTGATGAATGAACTACTCGGATCTAATATAATGTCAACGAAAATGGCAATGCTGGCACTCTGTTATGACTTTAATGGCCCTGTAGTTCTTATTTAACAAAAATATAACAAAAATTCAACACTGAAATGTGCGGTCTCCTGCATTCCAATGTTCCACTCCCTTGGAGGAGCGGGGTTTTGTATTAGGAATATCTTCTCTGCCATTGCTTCACACTTCCCAACACCTACATCTGCATCTACATCCATATTCCGCAAGCCACCTGACAGTGTGTGGCGGAGGGTACTTTGAGTACCTCTATCGGTTCTCCCTTCCATTCCAGTCTCGTATTGTTCGTGGAAAGAAAGATTGTCGGTATGCCTCTATGTGGGCTCTAATCTCTCTGATTTTATCCTCATGGTCTCTTCGCGAGATATACGTAGGAGGGAGCAATATACTGCTTGACTCCTCGGTGAAGGTAGGTTCTCGGAACTGCAACAAAAGCCCGTACCGAGCTACTGAGCGTCTCTCCAGCAGACTGTTCCACTGGAGTTTATCTGCCATCTCCGTAACGCTTTCGCGATTACTAAATGATCCTCCTACTTCCTTTGTTTTCGGATTGCATTTCCTTAGGATTCTTCCAATGAATTTCAGTCTGGCATCTGCTTTAACGACGATTAATTTTATATGATTATTCCATTTTAAATCACTCCTAATGCCTACTCCCAGATAATTTATGGAATTAACTGCTTTCAGTTGCTGACCTGCTATATTGTAGCTAAATGATAAAGGATCTTTCTGTCTATGTATTTGCAGCACATTACACTTGTCTACATTGAGATTCAATTCCCATTCCCTGCACCATGCGTCAATTCGTTGCAGATCCTCCTGCATTTCAGTACAATTTTCCATCGTTACAACCTCTCGATATACAGCATTATCCGCAAAAAGCCTTAGTGAACTTCCGATGTTATCCACAAAGTCATTTATATATATTGTGAATAGAAACGGTCCTACGACACTCCCCTGCGGCACACCTGAAATCACTCTTAATTCGGAAGATCTCTCTCCACTGACATGCTGAGTTCTGTTATCTAGGAACTCTTCAATCCAATCACACAATTGGTCTGATAGTCCATATGCTCTTACTTTGTTCATTAAACGACTGTAAGGAACTGTATCAAACGCCTTGCGGAAGTCAAGAGACACGGCATCTACCTGGAAAGCCGGCCGCAGTGACCGAGCGGTTCTAGGCGCTACGGTCGCAGGTTCCAATCCTGCCTCGGGCATGGATGTGTGTGATGTCCTTAGGTTAGTTAGGTTTAAGTAGTTCTAAGTTCTAGGGGACTGATTACCTCAGAAGTTAAGTCTCATAGTGCTCAGATCCATTTGAACCACTCTATCTGGGAACCCGTGTCTATGGCCCTCTGAGTCTCGTGGACGAATAGCACGAGCTATTGGAATTCGGTCGTTCGATCGAAAGACATGAGCCCATAGGGAGAAGTGAGCTGGAATTATAACACAATAAGCTGTAATTAGTGAAAGCTGTTCATCAGCAATAATGTATCTTTCTTCGGACGCTCTGAAGATATCAGAATCAGGCACACGGTTCCTACGAGCCAAAGTCTTAAGGACGCTGATACTCGGCAAATAATGGTGCCAGTTTTGCTGTCACAAGCATGGCTGCGTATGGCTGCGCGTATGGTAAACATCACGAACTGAAGATCCTGCCTTATTCCTTGAAACTGTATAGTCCATCAAAATGAGGCAGAAATTATTTTCTGTCGTGTACTACGGTAAGACAGAGTTCAGATGCCTCCAACAGACCGTGATAGGTACGTGTTTGCTAATTTACGGTCTCAGTTTCGAAAGTGTAAGATCCTTCTTATATAAATTTGCTACCCAGGTTGGGTTAGAACTTTCCATAGCAACTTTGTAAAGCCATTCAAAATACTTGTGACGTCATCAGAAACAGTACGCATTGGTAGTGTAAAAATAGTGACGTTCAGTTAGATTCAACCTTTCTACTTACCAAGACTAGACATTTTAGTGCAAAGGAAAGTACGACGCATGGGAAACTATTTTGAATCCAAATGATTTTGATGTACCGAAAATAGTTGCTGAGCTATTGATATGCTATGCACACTTCCCAATGTGAGGTCTCCATAAGCTGCTTAAATATTTGGCTAACCAATCAGCAAGTGTTCCGTGATGCTATTACCTTAAAAGGTAATCAACTAGCAATTTATCTAACCCGGGGGCTGTCTTTTATGCTTTATTTATTTCACTCAGAACCGCGATAGGACCTTGAAAGATTAGAATTAGGTGAATGAAGGAGATAATGTCTTGAAAATTATGTTATGAGATGAAATTCATGAAAGCAAAGTAATTGTATTGCAGTATGGCTGATGTAAGTGCAAGGAGACTTAGGCTAGGAACATTAAGGGACGACTTTTGACATTTGGCAGAAAAATTAAGCGCGGCTCACACAGAGACGAAACAATATGCGATATTACACGTTGCAATAAAGTTCGCGTGACCCAACACTTATCAGTGCATCACTCATGTTCCCACTGGGATGATACGAGGGGGATGCAACTCGCCACACGACAAGCAACAAGACAGCACTAATCAAGTTTCTGGTACAGTTTCAGTTACTATCAGGAGCTCTTCTAAATAGGACGTTATTGTGGAACTACAATCCTGAGCTCTTCTGAAGTGGACGCTGTTGTGGAGTTACAATAATGAGCTCATCTGAAAAGGATCTTAGACTTGTTTATCATAATATAAATCTCAAAAAGCTATACTAAACTACACTACTGAGTGCACCCGTAAGATTATAAAAACATCACATTTTAGCTGTAGGTTCTCATTACCTCTCTCAACACGAAACTATCTACTAATTCTACAGAATAAGTTAAAACAATTTCTAAGTTTTGTTGCAACTAGTATCAATTACTCTCATAAATGAGCACACGAATTTTCGAGTTGGTATTCCACCTGATAGAAAAAAAAAGACATAGTTCAAATGGCTGTGAGCACTATGGGACTTAACTTCTGAGGTCGTCAGTCCCCTAGAACTTAGAACTACTTAAACATAACTAACCTAAGGACATCACACACATCCATGCCGGAGGCAGGATTCGAACCTGCGACCGTAGCGGTCGCACGGTTCCAGACTGTAGCGCTTAGAACCGCTCGGCCACTCCGGCAGGCCCGATAAGAAAAGTTGATGAAGATGTGTGAATGACGTTAAAAGCAACGCATGTATTTTATCGAGAAGGGAAAGAGGTATCGCCCTCCCTATATCGTTAGAAACAATTTGGGTATGTTACTTAGCTACATTTCATATGCAGCAAACGTGAAATTACCAGCCACTACATTCTCCATTACAAGATTTCTAAATATGCAGGTTGTTTAATTTATTGGAGAAGTATGACACTATCTAACTGTAATAACGAAAAGAAAGCTAGTTCATTATCAGTGATATCAGACTATAAGAGCTGAAAACTTTGTTCAAAATCAAATGAGAAAGACTGCAAAGCAAAAAACATTCGCGAATTCCAGAAACTGGTTTTTAAGTTTTTACCAAAAAGTTTCCGGATAAACTATTTACAGAGACGGATGTCGCTTTGCTTCATCTACAAAAACATAATTTTTTAGACACGTCAAATGACGAAATTTCCCTTTCAGTGTAGCGTACGATACAAGTTGCCTGGGGGGACCAGCACTCCATACTCCCCGGACGATACTCTAGAGATATCGCTGTGAATCAGCTAAGTCGCTTTCATTGTAATCCGATTAATATTACTTGACCGTTGACGTCTCGTTACAGTATTACCACATCGGCTGCCATTCGATTAAAGACTACATTGAAACAGGGACGTTCCCTTCACTTCATCTAACGCGTAGCAGTGTTGGAAGCGGCTACCCTCAGTTATTGCGCGAATGCGAGATGCTCTGTCAGCAGCTGATTTTAATCGACTCATGACTGAAATGCGGCAGGCGGTGAGCTTTGTGGCTCTGAATGTACACTCATGCCTAACCTGACCACAACCTCGTGATCTGCATTTTATCAGAGAACACTGCGGGCAACAACTTACGGCAGGGCTATTAGTCATTCTTACTTTGTTCAAGGCAGTTAAAGCTAACGTCTACGGAGAAAACTGATGATAGAAAAATGTCCGACTCAGCGCTAAAGGCGGCCTTGTTGCTTCCCGCTTTCATCGGTTGCCTGAAAATATCCCCGCAGTGGCTACACGAGCTGACGCGATGCCGACCAGTTTGCAATGCCGGTTTGCGCTCTTACAGACTGTAGGCGACGCAGATAGATTCCAAACGAAAGAAGAATGATAGAAACAGAAAAAGGGCTAATAAAGAAGTTAGTATAATGATGAAAATGGTGCCGACAAAAGGTTGAAAAAAAAAGCTATTTTCGACTCAGTAAACTGAAAATAATAATAATCAGAGTTATTTTGATAAAAATTTACAAATGAAAAGTATAATATCACCCGACGAGATTCGTACGCAAGACTTCCTGACTGTCAGGACAGTAATTTAACCACTGTGTTACGTCATCACTTCACACAACGGTTTTATGTTTATTCGTCTATATAACGAGTTGTAACGACGATCTGCTGCCTTCAAAAAGAGGGCCTCATGCAGTGTTGTATGATGCTTATCTACTGAAGGCCGTTCGCTGTGATGATAGTAGCTGTGTACGTGACTCCGAATCGCGTCATGTGCGAAAACATCCAGTAGTGCTTGGTTAGCTCTGTGTGGGAAACGTGTGTACGTATCTGATGTGGTTTTCATGCCTGACGAAACGCGGAATAAAAGGGTCAGCCCCTGGTATCGGGCTCCAAACACGCCAAAAACAAAACATAACAAAAAAAAAATGCCTGAAAAGAAAGGGAAGTGAACGGACCGTTTATTGTGACGGTTTGGCGACAGTTTGGCAAACAGTTCGTGTGCAACCCTGAGCTCTCTTATTGTAGGAAGACAGCTCCAACGCTTGAAGTGTCAACTAAGAGATAATTTCGATTGGGTTGTATGTTCCTAAGCACTCCGCCGTTGCCGGTTGCTTCTGTTTCGCATCACGAGTCGCATCGCGTATCATATCGATCATCGTATCGGCGCAGTGTGAATCGCACCTAAATAACAGAGAAGTTAAGACAATATGAAATTTCAAGTTGTTGTTGCAAGCCGGCGGGGGTGGCCTAGCGGTTCTAGACGGTACAGTTTGGAACCGCGCGGCCGCTACTGTCGCAGGTTCGAATCCTGCCTCGGGCATGGATTTGTGTGATGTCCTTAGGTTAGTTAGGTTTAAGTAGTTCCAAGTTCTAGGGGACTGATGACCTCAGAAGTTAAGTCCCATAGTGCTCAGAGCCATTTGAGCCATTTTTGTGGAAATATAGGCTGTTCCGTTCATAAAAAATATTTTACTCTCATAGCGCAATGTCCAACAAAATTAAAGGATAACTTGTTTCTAAACCATGTAATGGTCTCACACTGCAGCGCATAAGTTTGAATTTTGCCTGAAAGGTGCCTAAACCTTCCTCTAATACGGTACGAAAGGGTGGCGCCCTGCGACGTCACCCCGGCGACGCTTCAAACAGCAAGAAGTAAATATTTCGGAAATCGAACAAATAAGAACTTCCAACATGAGTAACCAAGAAGTGGATGTTTTCGGTGTATCAAAGCAGCTTAAATCACTTAGCAAAGGCAAGGCCCCGGTCCTGATTACATTCCAGTCAAGTTTCTCTCAGAGTATAGTGATACAATAGCTCCATATTCCGCTATCATAAACAACCGACCGCTCGTTGAAGGATCCCAACCTAAAGACCGGAAAGCTACACAAGTCATACCAATACCTAAGAAAGGAAATGGTAGTAATCCGCTGAATTACAGACGTATATCGCCAACGTTGATCTACAGCAGGATTTTAGAACAGTTACTGTATTCGAACGTCACGAGTCATCTCTAAGAAAACGATTTATTGATAAAAATCTACAACAGGGACTCAGAAAATAGCGTTCTTGTAAAACGCAACTAGCTCTTTAGTCTCACGATATAATGAGTGCTATCGGCGGGCGTAGTCAAATTGATTCCTTATTTTTTGATTTCCAGGCTTCTGACACCGTACCTCACAAGTGATTCCTATTCAAATTGCGTGGCTATATAACATCTGGTGTTCCCAAGGAAGTGGGTTAGGCCCTCTGTTCTTCCTGATCTACGTAAGGGATTGAGGTGACAATCTGAGTGGCACTCTTAGATTGTTTGCAGATGAAGCTGCCATTTACTATCATATAGAGTCATCAAGAATCAAAACAAATTGCAAAACGCGTTAGGCAAGATACCTGTTTGGTGCGAAAAGTGGCAATTGACCCAAAATAACTAAAAGTGTGAGTACGAAAAAGAATCCGCTAAATTTTGATTACACGATAAATTTAAAGGCTGCAAATCCAACCAAATACTTAGGAATTACGACTACGAATAATTTAAGTTTGGAACGATCAAATAGATAATATTGTGGGTAAAACAGTTAAAAGTCCGACTTATTTGTAGAACACTGAGGAAATTCAACAGGTCGTGTAAAGAGACTGCCTATGCTACACTAGTACATCCTCTTCTGGAGTAATGTTGTGCATCAGATAGGATTGACGAAGGACATCGCAAAAGTTCAAAGAATGGCAGCTTGTTTGGTACTCTCGCGACATAGGGGAGAGAGCACCACGGATATGATACGAGAATTGGGGTGGCAGTTATTAACACAAAGACGATTTACGTTGTGGCAGGATCTTCTTACGAGATTTCAATCACCAACTCTCACCTCGGAGTGTAAAAAAAATTGTTTGCGCCTATTTATATAGGGATAAATCATCACCATAACAAAATAACAAAAATCAGATCTCTAACAGAAATATCTAAGTCTTCGATTTTCCCGTTCGCTGTCCGAGAGTGGAACGGTAGAAAAATTGCTTTAAGGTGGTCCGACGACCTCTTTCCAGACACGTAATTGTCAGTTGCACCTTTCGTTATCGGAAACGAAAATTCGGAGTACGATGAGTAACAGGACGACGTTCTCAACAAATTAGGCCACTACTGCCATTCCCTGAGCTTTTGAACCCTAATCTAAAATCATCGCAGGGCTAAAACCCCACTGAACGTTATCTCGCACTTTGAAGTATAAGGTGACATAAACTGCCAGAAACGTGAACACCAGTTCAGCCAAGCGACTGCTCTAGCACCTGAGGGTTAGGCAAAATTTCGACAACTTCAGGCGCTAAAGCAGACGCAAGGCTGAATTTTGTTAGCGTTAAAGTTTCTACCAGATACGTTTTTAATGTGCTCAACAAAGGTGAGTTGGTGGCCCTGGGGGTATTGTCTAACAGGATTGTCTAAGAGGGACACTATGCTATTTTGTTCAGGGATGTGTCAATGTCGAACTGCTTCAGCCCCGCCTCCTCCCCCACCCCCTCCTGTGATCACTCCACAGGATGGCGCGAAGAAGGAGGGATGAGAAAACATAAAACAAGTAACACCTTACTGCTTCTCATCACATTCAAATTTCGTCGAACGGTTTTGAACAGTCGCTAGTTGTTCTATCCTGCAGGCCACAGCAAAAATTGCTGTTACCCTACGCTCCAAAGGGGTGTAGTCACGTTAAGTGAGTTTGCAGGCACGTAATGTCCTTGGAGTAGGGTTGAAATGCCGTGAGTAGCAGGTGTAGCCAAATTTGTAAAGCACGCCGTCGTATTGCTCAAAGCACTGCGTCGTTTACAACCGCGACGTGGGCTGGAATCAACGCATCAAGAGAAGGGTCGGTTTCATTGACTTGGCGGTGAGGCTGAAACGATTTCCTCGGCCATCCAAAAGAAAACAGCGTGATTTCAGGGCTGAGGCTGGAGGTTCTCACCTTCCATCGAGAGTGCTTCAACAAAAGGGGTGCGACAAGTATACGGTGGCGTTGAGCAGAATTGTGGTGAAATCTGGTGCCAACATGATTTCATTAACACACATTACAGCCCACTTGAACTACTGAGCCTTTTCTTCGCATCTGAAATATCGCCTAGTCTGACGGGTGACGTCGCATTATGCCACGCTCCTTCAACTTTACAGAGGAAGATTGTAGGCACTTTTGAGCCAAATGTATACGTCGCATGGAGAGACAATTACGGGGTTTCGGAAAAGTGATCCTTAAATTTTGTAGCGCAGTGTAGTTGTCTGGATAGCGTCGTACGGAAGTAAAACATGGGCAGGAAACAGCGCAGATAAGAAGACAGTAAAAGCTTCTGAAATGAGGCGTTACAGATGAATGCTGAGGATTAGGTGAGTAAACAGATATTTGCAGTTCTCTTGGTAGGGCACAACATTCTCCTCTACAGCCTCCTCCCTCGGGTTTCATTGTTCGCGTGGCTATACGTTACCCTGCAAAAGACTCCTGAGGGTGGAGACAATGTAATGAGGCATTACCTGCATAGCGCTCTTGCATGCGCGCTTTCGCTCGCAGTGCGGGAAACTTTCTCATGGAGCTGAAAATTTCGCACTTGTTGCTCTGCTTTGTGTGAGATGGCACTGTGATTAACCTACTGGACGTACTGTTTGCATGGATTAATGTTTGGACCCTCTATGGCTATCCAGACTTTACATTTTCTTGGTTATTCTACCTCGCTCAAGGACATTATCCCGATGTTACAATGTGCATTGAAAATTAACGTGCCGGAGGCTCTAAAATGGAAACCAACGAATGTATCGTAAGTCATTGACTACGGAAGAAGAGTAGAGGCCCCAAACTAGTCGCTAGAGGGACACGGGAGCATACTGACTTGTCGACAGAGCGAGCTCGCGTTTGTAATCCACCGCACACAGTAATGCCGAGGAAAGGGATAGGGAGGCTTCAAAACAAGATCGAATGGATTGCAGTGCGTTTCCTTACAGCGGAAGCAGTGCGGGCAACGGAAATTGGTCGAAGGATGGCACAAGTGAAAGAAGAGCACTCCGTGGCAAGAGTCAAGACGTGGTAATTCAAGAAGTGACAGATGCCGTTGGCCGGTGATGCACGACCTAGAAGCCACGCCGCGTTAGATTCCAGAGACACTCAGTGAGTAGTATTACCTACAGCACTATAATGTCTGCCTCTTCTCTATGTGTAAAGCCAGTCTGCCTATAGATAAAAAGAATATTCATAATATTCGAAGGTGAATTGAAATATTTTTGGCTAATTGTTCCTTTGCTGTGGCCAGTCAAAGCTGAAACTATATTGGTTAGCTGGGATGTGGTCACTGAAGCTCAATAGAGCGGGATATGGAAAATCCCCATCCATATACATACTCAAATCACCGTAGGGCGTATGCCTGTCCCACTCACAAATGGAGTGAGTAAAATCTGACTGTCTACAGCGTGTACCACCAGGAATACTCAATATTCAGGGATATGACAGAAATAGTCAATCGAAGCAAAAAAGGCTAATAAACATGGGCTCTAAAATGCATGCCTTACGAACTATGCGTGTTTCTTCATCTTCTATATTATAAAAAAAACAGTAATACTGAAAGCTCTTAGCTTTCTATATTTTGGGAGGAGATGCAAAGGATCAAAAAAAGAAAGACCTGTCTAGTAAACATAGGTTGTGAAATAGATAAGTTGAGAATGAACAGTTTTTGAATAGAAGATATGTTTCTGACAAAAGCGAAAATGAACCAGTGCTCCTAGCTTGACACGTGGCACTGATATGGTACTGCACACGCTCGTTGCAGTCATCCTCCATGATTTGGTTAATTCAGAAAATTAAAGAAGAACTGAGCAAGTACAAGCCTATCTAGCTGCAAAATGAATTCTGTAAAATTAATGCAGGTGAAAATTGCAACGTGATGTGAATAACGTATCACGAGATATTTAAGTTTCAAGTTCAGCTTGTCGATGTTATTTCACTAGTGACCGACGCGAGTGGGCTCTTATCAGTGCCGCGGAGTGTGTTGGTGTTGGCCGACAATCGCGTTATCGGGGTGCGTGGGCAGCCACCGCTGCTGGAAGGTTCGACGCTGGCGGATGGATACGAAAGATGTCCTAACCAAAATTACTGTGTAGCTTACACTAGCAGACACCCCTTGTTTCCGAATCGTCGGAAGAACTCAGAGCGTCATTAATAGTCAGAGAAAATGTAGGGCCTGTTAAGGTTACGGACTGTAATAGTATGGAGAGGGGTCTCACTTCGAGCTATCGACAGAAGGCATTTTAACATCAGAAACATTCACAGTTATTTGCAGTGGTAGCATGATGTCATTTTCGCCTTGGTATGAACTCAAAGAGTAGGACTCGCCATTGGCCGAGGAAAATGCGGCCTGAGCGTGGAGCGCGCGGACGTATCGAGAGACGGCTGCACAGTTATTGCAAAATACGCCTTCTCTTTGCGCATACCATACATATAATATTTTCGTAATTCAAGTCCAGTAGGAAATGTGGCGCACGGAGTGACCGCGCAGTTTGAGGCGCCATGTCACGGACTGCAGAGCCCCTCCCGCAGGAGTTTCGAGTCCTTCCTCGGGCATGCGTGTGAGTTGTTTTTAGCATAAGTTAGTTTAGCTCAGTTTAAGTAGTGTGTAAGTCGGGGGATCGATGACCTCAGCAGTTTGGTCCCTTAGGAATTCACAAACCTGGTGAACACACACGTAGGAAGTGTATTTGTTTAGTGATCATGTTTTTCGTTTTGTGATACACTCACAAGCCTAGACGACATCAGACATTGCGCATAGCTTTCACCAGTCGTCACGCTATTTCTACAATCCAAGGAAATAAGCTGAGTGGCTTTACTTTTCCGATGTGTGCTGTCTCAGTGTTGTGTATGACCATTTGCTTGCGACGGGGAGAGATTTCAGCTTAGTTTTTGTTCCTTGAGAACGTGCTACCATTTCCAAAATTATCCTGGCGGCATGTGGTTGGATGACCCGCGTGGCAGATGCAGCTACAAACAGAGTAGAGTGGTGGGAGATAATTGTTGTGCCTTCTACTGCACGTAGGCTGTCTTGCGTGTCAGTAGTTTCGGGCTGAGATGAAAAAGTTACGGACGCAAGCGCACTATGAATTTTGATCAAAGCAGCTGGAACATTGTGCCGTTGCTATAACGAATGAATACACATGAAATTGGACGATATTGGTCCTCAACAATCTATCAAGATTTTGTCAGGTATGTCTGCATTTTACTTACGATTCTAACTATTTCCTCAGAAAATAATTTTTTAGTACTTTCGTACTCAGAATTCACCGGATGATGCGTAACGTGCTTTTAGCTGTCCTGAGGGTAAGTGAGGCAAATCTGACAGCTGTGATTGGAGCATTTGGGCATCAGATTAGCAGAAAGACAAAAGTAGGTCTGCAAAGCACTTGAACCACGCAGGACTGGTACACTACGGCAAATGGAAATGAGCTTTTGGCGTCATTGGCCGGAAGGCCCATTACGGGGCAGGTCCGGCCGCCTGGGTGCAGGTCTTATTACATGCGACGCCACATTGGGCGACCTGAGCGCCGGATGGGGATGAAATGATGATGAAGACAACACAACACCCAGTCCCTGAGTGGAGAAAATCCCCTGGACTGACCAGGAATCGAACCCGGCCCGTAGGACGGCAATCCGTCACGCTGACCACTGAGCTATCGGGGCGGACTTAGACTACGGTCCTCTGATAGAGGCGGAGGCGATTAGTGTTTAGCGTCCCGTTGACAACGAGGTCGTTAGAGACAGGGCACTAGCTCGGATTAGGGAAGGATAGAGATAGAAATCGGCCGTGCCCTTTCGAAGGAGCCATCCTGGCATTTGCCTGAAGCGATTTAAGCAAATCACTGATACAGACTGCAGACATTATACTTGATAGTTACAATTGGTTACACCGTTATTTCCTCTCGTCACATACCGATGAATTTTACTTTGGTAGATATTAAAAAAAGGAACAAGTGAAATTCAAGATAAGACGGGAGGGAAAATAGAATAGGTCACAAATTGGTGCACATACGTGTGGGAAAAGGCTTGGATATTGCTGTAGCAAAAGTAAATATAAAGTTAGTGCTTTTTGCTATTATAAAGATATGCGATATTAAGGAGAAAGTAGTTAGAATGTTTTAAAATAGTGCAGTGTAAGTAGAGGCACGCGACACTGAGCCGTAACAGCAGGGGCTGGAAAGGCATCTGACTTGTGGCGAGAAAAGCGAGAGTGTAATAAACCGAAGCAGGGAGCATCGTCGTACTGCTGTCACTGGTTGTCCCAGCCGGCCGACCGACGTGTGGGCGGCGCCTAGTGAGTGCGTCGTGGCACGACCAAGCAGCCAGAGCCACGCGGCAGCGGGTGTAGTGGCAGAAGACGACGCGGCCACATCAAAAGCTGAGCTCCCATACTCAGTTTGTAAGCTGTTGAACATGCTACTAACTTTACAAAATATAGTGACCGCCTCTGAAATAGAAGCAGAGGAAATAGAACCTATAATTGTCATGGATATGATCAAGAAAGAACTACCCTCATCACGAAATTTGGATGTGGAGGAAATTGGATTAGAATTTAAAAATGTGGTATAGTCAGAACAATAGAAAGTGGAGTCACTGGACAGTAATTTGAGCGATTCACTGCTTGTGGGCACTTGTGATACTCAAAAAAATGGCTCTGAGCAGTATGGGACTTAACATTTGAGGTCATCAGTCTCCTAGAACTTAGAACTACTTAAACCTAACTAACCTAAGGACATCACACACATCGACGCCCGAGGCAGGATTCGAACCTGCGAATGTAGCAGTCTCGCAGTTCCGGTCTGAAGCGCCTAGAACCGCTCGGCCACCGCGGCCGGCGGTGATACTCAAATAATGACAGACGAAGTGGAGGTGCAGTTGACTACAGAGTTAGCGCTGGATAGGCAAAATGTTTTGCTATTGTCAGTAATGGAAGGGGTAGGCACTCTCAAGATGGAATTGCAGACCAAAATAAATGAGGAAAATAAAGCACTAAATTACCACGTGTTCGCAGAAGCAGGCAATTTAAAATCGCATGTAAAGCGTAACATAGAAAAAAACAGTTTTCCCAATGCCAAATAGAATTACAGCAGGAGGATGATGAAAAGTTGAAAAAAGTGGTTTCAAAGGTGGTCTCAGATCTTAAAAAAGTGCACAAAAATTGGACTGTATGAGCTAAGGGGGTGAAGCAAAGACTTTCATTGAGCAGAGTGCACAAAGTATTTAGAACACGAGCAGGTAATAGACCAAACAGTAAATGATATTGGTAACACAGAAAAGTATTAAATTTTGGTGAACATGCTAGTGAGATGAGACACTTGTTGTACACAGAGCACACAGCACGTCCATTGTTTCAAACGGTGAAGCAGGCGCACAATAAATCCATAGTGATAGGTAGGTAAAAACTGGTAAGGAACTTCAAAGTTGCCACAAACAATGTTACAACATTAACCTACTATTTCACTGGAAGCTAGACTTACACAGTGTCGTAAATTTAGTTATTTCAATCCGCATGGAAGTGTGCATCTAAAACTGCCCATAAAAGAATTTATGGATGTGCTACCCGTATTCTGGTCTGCTCAGGAACAAATTTCTTTTGTAGCAGGACAATGCAGAGTTGACGCTGTTAGTTGGGTGATCTAACTAGCGAGTGCAATTTATAAGAATTGAAGACTAGGTTCTCAAAAAGGTATTGGTTTGGCAGAAATACAGCAAGAATGTCTATTAGATTTGTGGAGTTATAACAAGTACCAGCCAGATCACAGTAAAGTGAAAAGGTTGTGTGAATACTGGTGGAAACATATTAACTATCTGGAAGGACGTATGGGTATAGAACTGTTTGCTGTGACTGTAGAATGAATGTTGTTACTTTACATTTACCTTGAACTGGTGGCAGCAAAGGGAGACAATTACGACAATCATGTGCATTTACTAGAAAGAGTTTAATGCTTGCATAGTAATTACAGTGGACGACCAACTGTAAAACGGGTCTGCAGGAAAGTGCTAGTACAGCACGTGTGATGTAAGGACGTGGCCACAGCACGGAACGACACAACTGACGCCACAGTTGCAACCATAGTAATCACAAAGTGGAACACGGCAATGAATCTTTCGCAGAAGATCCGTTAAAGTAAATAGTGTCTCGGTGCGGGATTGGCCATATACAATAAGTTCTGAGGGTCCAAGCTTAAGGCGAAAACTGGCAAGTAATGATAAGTACAGGGCATGCACTGGCGACCTTGGTAGCGCAAAAAACGCTTGGTGGGGAGATAAGGCTCGCTGACTGGCCTGGCTGAGCAACAGCTGGGATGCTCCAGCAACCTTCCGAGCAGAGGGAGAGACAGTCCCAGAGAGCAAGCTGGACAGGCGAGGAGGCACGACCATAGAAACAGGAGTTCCAGCAATTGTGGTACTCTTGACATAGTAGGCACCTTGGATATAAACGCGGTCGCATGACTTTTTTAGGAACACAAATGCATTGTAACAGCAACAATAAAAGTTAACAGTTCACTAAGCAGGCAAGAATGGTAGAACAGCCTGTCAAAGAAAACAAGATTTCAGATATTTCCAAAATGCAAGTGATAGAACTGAAACAAACAACGACGTTCGAAAGCACAAATGTATCTTTGAAGGAGGTCGACTTTATTTACAAATTCGTATTCAGTGGAGATACCAACTATGAGATGCCGTTAAGGCTGGATAACGATTTTACAAATCAGTTACACTCCAAGGCCAAGTGGGATGAAGCCAAGTACATTTACGACCTGTCGCCTTATGACAGAATGCCTTGAGATTTTGACCGTCTGCCTATATGAAGGATAACGAAACTGAATTTGTTAGCGACGCCAGAGCTGGACGGGAAAGGTATGATTACAGATTTGTTACATGAAGAAGAACCAATATCCATACCAGTCTATGTAAGTCCTGATGTAAAAATAACATTAGGAGGTTTGGACAGTGAGTTATTGATAGACTGTGGTTCGGAAATTTGTGCAGTTTCACAAGAATATTTTGTAGATGACAATATTTCCGATCTCAAGTGTTAAAATCTATGAAATTTAGGTGATTTGTCAAACTCCATACAGCAAGAAGTCACCCTGCCAGTTCATTTCAATAGTAATAGAGCACAAATTTTTGATTATTCTGAAACTTGGTGTCAACCTGATTATTGAGTCTACGTTCTGAATTTATTTAATTGCGAGGTAAATCTTGACATGAGTATTTGAAAATGTATAGCGAAGGAAAGGCGAGCATGATACCTTTTTTCAGCATAAAGAGACAGCTCAGGGAACCTCTGAACTCAAGAGAAGATCCATGAGTAATTATAACAAAGGTGTATGGAATATAAACCAATGTGTGTTAAGAATAAATTCAAAGAGTAGCAAAAAATCGGAGTAGGTGTTATCGGAGTAAAAGCGAATCAGACACGAAGAAATGGGAGGCAGATTACTGCACGACAGTGGACGGTAAGTTGTTCTAATGTAAAAGCATGAGGGTTTCCCTGTGCCTTATATGTGACCGCTTGAGTTGTGTGGAAATATTCGCCATTTGCTTGTTCTCTTCTTTTCGTCTCTTACTTTATTTACAAATGTATGTCTTTGCCGAGGATGTTTACAAAGCAAAGAAAGTTCAGGAAATAAGGGTCAGAGAAATGGTATAAATGGCACAAGAAAGTTCAAAGTAATCGGAGAATGTTATTAAACATTGTGAAGGTAGCACGAGAAACAAAGTACCAGAAGTAGAACCCTGTAAGTAAAGTTGTACAGTATGAGGAAAGTTACTAGATTTAAGTAAGGTAAAAACCAAATGTAATAATGGGGAAGCAAGGCTATGGGAAGCAATGCTCCAAAACGTTTATTTATGAATAGCACTTTTGGTTGTCAATTCAAAGAGTCTAAACGAGTAAAAAGTTAAAAAGGAAGATAAGTTGTAACAGGAGTTTCAGTCAGAAGTCGGAACATGTGGGAGAGCGAGAACTATATGTTAAGGTGACGGGTATTGGGTAGGACAGGGAAGTGAATGAATTGTAAATACTGTATATTTAGGCTAAGTAAACCAAGACTGTGTGGCACAGAACGACAGAATGATGTTAAGTAGCAGACAGAAGCAAGTCATATTTGGTTAACTAATGGACTGACCTGTGTAAAGCACCAGAATACGGTTTACTTTTATTTTTAGTTAGTTACAAGCTTCTCAAAGTGCAACGAGGTTTGAGAGGCATAAAGCGCCAGAATAGTGGTAAGTATTTCTATTGTGCTTATTTATAAGATGGCAAAAGTAAAACAAAGACTCAGCAGCCATAGGTGCCAGAGAAGTTTTAGTAAAGGGATGGAAAAATGAAGAATAAACTAATTAAAAAACTGTTAAGCATACTGTTGTGGCCGCCCACTTCATACATCGTACCACCTACCTCATAGGCATCCCACTTCACGTCCGACTACACGGGAAGCCTACATAACAGGGCGTATATTCACCATGAAAACCTACGTCGTCTGTGTTGTCAACACAAATACTTACCGGCTGCCACAACCCAACACAACACCAGGTCTCCACCAGCGGCCGCTAGGGACGGCTACCCGTTCGCGTAGCCTGCAGAACAGCTTCATCAGAGGTCGCAGCTAGCCCAGGAACTACTCTGATACTCCAGGCACGTGATCGCAAATAGTTCCGACAGATACATCCTCTAACGGGCTTTATATAAGGCGGAGCATTGTTGGCAAAAGGCAGTTAGACCCACCGCTTTGAAGGATACAGAGCTGCCGTCCCGGCAGCCACGGCCAGACGCCTCTGCTAGCTGGCCAGTCTCTTGATGATGGTATAGTCAACGAACCTCTTGAAATTGTAGAATTGTTTATTGTGTTCGCTCCCCGTGAGGAGTTGGGTCTTGTCTATTATTATTTCTCTTTCCTGTCTCAGACGTTATATTATTATTATTATTATTATTATTATTTGTTATTTTATATTTGTTTCGATCCGCAGTTGGGATCGTGTTGGTTATTCTTTTGGAGATCGTATTATTGTTTCGTTTTGGCGAGTTCAATAAATTGTTTTCGGACTTTTTCTCCGCATTTCTATTCTGCTAGCGCAGATACTTCACATACTATGGAAGTGAGTCTACTCAAGAAAAGGATGCTGGTATGGTAAAAGCCAGAGACGAGTCAGTGAAATACAGAGGAGTAGTCACGAGTCGAAGGAGACCAGACGTTTAATAATGTGAAGCTTCCAATGTTTTCCTTGTCCTGATGAAGGTACGTAGGTATTCTTTGTCCAAAAAGCAATAAATCTAACAGAGAAATCTCGATCTAGGTCGAAAATTCTTCTTGGAGTGCTGTGAGGCAATCGGTGGCCTTCAGGCGTCATTACACGAGTGGCAGTCTGAATTGTAAGGCTCGCCCCCTGTTGAGTAAGTGACCAAAGAGGCATCGGTTGGAGTACCCAACGGAAGTTATGATTGAGGAGGCTACGGCACCACGGATGTGAAGTTTTCAGTATCCTTCTTGGTTACATGAGTAGTGGTAGTCCTCAATGTGGATATAAGAGTCGCTCGTCCTGTGTCCTTCCGATTATTATATCGATACTAGTGCATGAAATAGTTTGGTGAGGTGTGACTGGACATATTATGTGGTGCCAAATAACAGTGAATATAGTACAAAAATTAACCGTAATTCGATGTATTAGTACTTGTATCAAGTTTACAAAACAGTTACTTTCTGTGGTAATTACTAAATTAGATGAGAAAGGCAGCTACAGGGGCTGGAAAAGTATAGAACAATTACTAGTGTAACCCACTAGGAAAGAAAGCGCAATATATCTGCATAGAGGAAAAGGATGCACCACTGTTGTTTTAAAATTCGCGAAAGTTTTAAAAACAGGAGCAGCAGAGTGAGCTGTGACACTTACATGGCTGTAAACTGTCCGTGCTCGTTGTATTTTTCGCCCAGGACTGGGTAAATTGTAATAGTTAAACAAGAATTTGAAACACACCAATATTTGATAGTTAGGATATGTATAATATGAAATATTGAAGTATTGACCTCCGGTGTCAGGCTGACACATTTACAGGCTTGTCTAAATTTTGTAACCATCTTCTTCATTTATCTGGTCATTATGGAACTCAGTTTGTTATACTGATTCAAATTCTGTCACTAATTTCTTTTCCACCTTAGCAAGGGTGCATAACCCTCTGCGCTGGTTCGACTGTTACTAATCGATACTTGAATATGATACATAAACAATTCTCATTTTGAAACTTGAAAGTTCCTGGCAGATTAAAACTGTGTGCCCGACCGAGACTCGAACTCGAGACCTTTGCCTTTCGCGGGCAAGTGCTCTGCCATCTGAACTACCGAAGCACGACTCACGCCCGGTACTCACAGCTTTACTTCTGCCAGTATCTCGTCTCCTACCTTACAAACTTCTGGAATTCTCATTTTGTAATTCCAGAGTAAGAAGAAGTGTAACTACCTTTTCGTTAGTATTTATGTAATGAACACGTTTTGTAATTCCACAATACTCCTCAGAAAAACGAAACTAGTTTTTCGTTAGTATTTATGGAATGAACACAGGAAAAATATTAGGAACATTTTCCAATTAATAATCTTCATGATATAAGGAACTTCATAAAAAGCACTGTCATCGAATATAGTTTACGAATTTCGATACAAAACCTAAATACTTTCTCAGTCTTTATGTTGCAGTGTGAGAGAAGCGAACTAACACATAATTCCGCGATGTCAGTCTGTGTACACACGCGTGTTCCTGGTTATAATATATAATTTTTCTGTTTCTAATACTAGATGACGTAACCAGTAATTGTTTATAAGGATTGGCGAAACAGCCACTAGGGACACAGTTTTCCACCAGTTTTTGTGAACCACGTCTGTTAGTTTTGTAACTGTACTGCATAATAAACATCAGTTCTGTGAGAGAAAGTCGTATCAATCACTATGTCTTGAAATTACTTTTTCACCTACCAAATCATTAGTTATACTGTAAAGAACTGTGGTAGGTGCAGCAAATTTTGGTGGAGCAGATACTCGCAAATTCTTTTACAGTCACTGTAGCATCGAAGATCCCCAGGAAAAGAATATGGGTATTTGCTAATAACTGTTACACTCTGTAACGTTTCAGTTGTGGTGGACGATCCTGGGATTATAGCTGCACTGATAATGAGATTATGCAAATAGAATTTAAATTTCAGGATAATTTATGCAATAACTGACTTTGATACAACGGACAATGTAGAACAAAGCCCTGACCATATCTATACTGTGACAATAAGCAGAATAAAGACACGATAACTGAAAAGCAGACACAGAGAACAAATTAATGTTTGTGACACGTAATTACATCGTCGCAGACAACTCAGATAAGTGCTTTTATTGTGTGAAGACTAGAATTTTACTGTGAGGACTGAAATTTTCAATTAAAGTGTATATAACTGTGTCTGTCTATTAACATGGCGAGTAGTAATAATCAATACACTGTGTAAGAAGAAAATAAGGAGGAGGTAACAGACGTGTTTCGATTATAAATATCAGTGTCACCGATAGTAAAATGAAACCGAAGTAAGCAGTGAGGTAGCTCAGAACAAGGTTCATGACAATGAAGCAATAGGCAGTGTTAATGTGAGTGTTCATTCACCATTCCTTGGTTTTGACGAAACTATAGTTGTAGGATCTGACAGTGGATATGTAGAATTCTTGTCAAGCTTGTTAACTGGAATGTCTATTACTTCAGCTAATACTAGCTGAAAAAATTACCGAAACTGCTAGTACTTTAACAGGCACCCCAGGTGTCCAAATTGCTGAAACAAACAATACCTTGAAAGACTTCAAAACACAGTTGGAAAATAGAACTACAACAATTACAAAAAATGAAGAGGTCACGAAGCTTAAAAATGAGATAGAAACAGTTCAGAAACATGTTGGTGCTCGAGTTGGGTCTGCAGAAACAAAAGTTGGTACTCTCTAAACAGAACTGGACACGGAAATTGGGCATACTGAACACAGTCTGAAAGTATTTTCAAAGAATGTAGTAGACAGATGTAATGCAGTAAATCATGTAATAAAGAACAAGTCTGGCTTAGAATTTAAATTAAAAAAATTAGAAGACCTCTGTAACAACAGTGTGTGGAGCTAGACTCCACAGTCACTAATGTAGAAAAACTTGTAACTACCAATACATATGCAAACTGAATAGTGTGAACAAGAGATTTACAGTCACAGAAAAATTGTTTAGCTAAAAGCTTCAGCAATACTTGTGTTGGCTTGTGGGATAACATTTCAATTAAATGATTTCCAGGTGACATTAAAATTCACCCTGTTGATCGTTTTACAACACTGTAAGGAAATCTTTGTGGGTGGTAGAGTGACATTTTGAAAATAAACTGTGTAAGGAAATTTTAGGATATGGAGGCGCTATCATGAGCAAAGCAAAATATCAATACTAAAATGTCTTATGACGAATTTGAGAGGTGTTTTTTAATAAAAATTTGGTCAGAAGTAGAGGAAATAGGAATGAAGAGTGAATTTTTAAATAGGTCACTTCACAGTGAGGGTCAGGTAAGTATAAAAACATTTCGTGAAAAACCAGCTTAGGAGACTAATCCATGTAAACAAACCATTTGATGTACTCACTCAGACTGACTGGGTTAATTCACAGTGAGTGTCAGGTAAGTATGCAAACATTTCGTGAAAAAACAGCTTAGGAGACTAATCCATTTAAACAAACCATTTGATGTACTCACTCAGACTGACACGTTGAAAATTAGAGTGCAGTGGGGTCTTGTGCATGTACTGGATGAATCTATAGAGGAATTACTAAAATTCATGAGTAAATTTGACAAAGACTGATAATGAAATGGAAATCAAGACAGTAACTTTAGTAGGAATAACAAATATCAGCCAAATGGATCGAATCAAATAATCTGGATAACTGTGTAAGGAGATATAGGAATAACTGAAGAAATGACTATCATGGAAGAGTAAATGGGATAGAGATGAGAATAGTGATAGAGGTAGGAGTAGAAACAGAGAAACAGATAACAGGAATACCCCATAAGGGGAACAGAACGAGTAATATCATAACTTGAGACCAAACAACAGGGGCAATGATCAGGAAATGTCACCTCACCTGTCAGTCATTAGACTCGGGCAAAACACTGAATGATTAGAGGAGACAATGTGAAATCCCACAGGTTCAGTGGCACAGGGACTCACCAGGTGGACAGACTATGATTTCATCAAAGGTTTTGGGGAGCAATGGAGTTTTATGAATACAGTATGAGAGATTTGCAAACCGTGATAAGATGGGAATGTAGGTTGGATGCAGATATTTTTCATAGAGAATAGTAAGAATGTGGAGAGAAAGTTTTGATATTAATTTTGATCTTTATGGTAGAAACAAACTGATGAATGATGAATGTATGGGAAGAGTGAGTGAATCTGTTTGCTCTGATGCTGAAACTAGTTAGTCTGGTGATATTGTACCAAAAACGTAAACAGAGAGATAAACCCATAGTGCTGAGGCTGAGGAGACACAATGATTCTACAGTAAGAGGGGCTTAGGAGATTGATGACGATACAGTAATTCGTAAAAGTAATACTGAGGAATTTTGTGATGTTATAAATGCTTGTGTTATAGATAGCATTGACGATTATTTGAAAAATTAGACTATTTTTAATGATGAGTTATATGGAATGATTTATGTGGAAATTAGAAACGTTATTGTGAAGGGAAATGATGATACAAGAAAGGATGATGATTCACTTTGGGGTGATGCATATGACAGTGAAACACAAGAAGATCAAGATCAGATGTTGCAGGTAGATGTCAGAAAATCAGGGGACACTAATAGTAAAGAGGAGGAAAGATTATCTTCAGTGATGAAGATAGTTAAGTGTTACTTGGGATCGTTACAGAAATGTGGATAATAAGGTTAATGTTGTTGAGAAAATAGAAGGGGTTTGCAACGAAATGCCTCCAGTCTGTTGGAAAGAGTAAAACGGTAGCATTTTAGGGAAACCTTATGTTTCCTATGGGGTTTGCAACTATTTTCTAATAACCAAGATGGGGGTGGTATTAGCTATAAATAGGTAGAAAATGATTTGTTGTTTGAAAATGAAGGTAGTGACTTTGTTAAAAGTGATAACTTGGAATCGATTTGTTTGGTAGACACTGACAGACCAATGTGTAGAATTTCTGAGTAATAGAGAGACACAGTTCAGTACACTAAGAATTTCACTGGGTCCTAATGTTGGTCTGAAGATTAAGGGAGCAACGGAAGGTACAGTAAAACAATAAATTTTCAAATATGGTTACAATTTGAAATTGGTGGTGTACTCTTTGTACAAGGCTGTCTTGTAATTCCTAAGCTTAATGAGGATGCAATTTTGGGGATTAATTTGATTGTTAAAGCTAAAGTATTTTTTACTTAGGAAGTTCAGGAACTAATTTTTAAGAGCCAAGGAGTGGGATGTTAAATTGCACTAGTTAAGTCAGCCACATAAAAGGCTAGGGAAGTCAGTCAGATAAAATGAAGTGCTTGTAATGAGGTCAGGGGCTATGTAACTGATGAAGAAGATATTAGTGATGAGGGACAAGACAAGAATGAGTGTTATGAAATTGTAAATTCAAAAGTTAATCATGCTATCAGCTTGATCAAAAGAAATAAAAAGAATTGAAAGAATTTTTATTCGAATACCTAGATGTGTTTAGTGAGAAACCTTGAAGAATGAAGAAGTATCAGTTTAAATTGAAGTTAAAACTTCATGAGCCATTTCTCAGAAAATGTTGCGGTATTCCAATTTTAAAGAGAGGTGATGTTGAGAGGGAACTATAGAAAATAAAGAGCTGTGTGGTCATAGAAAGGGGCTGTAGTAATTACAATAATCCATTGGTTATAGTTTAAAAAGGAGATGGGGGTATGAAAAATTTACTTGATTTCAAACATTTAAATAGATATTTGCAGAGAGGAACAAACTATCCGCAGAATATAGATGAGCTTCTAATTAAATTCGGAAAAAAATCCCATATGTCAAGCTTTTTTTGTATGGAGGGAGATATTTTCAATATTGTGTAGTACGTTTTGAGTTAAATGTGTATGTGACTAAATTCATTACAGCTTTGGAATATGTTTTGAAGAAGAAATTGTCACATCAATTAAGTATGTACATAGGTAATATACTTGCGATTGGGAAAATGTCGGAAGGATCATTTGAATATTTTAAGGGAAGTGGGACAGAAATTAAGAAAAGCGGGAATGACCTTAAAATTAGAAATGTGTAAGTCTGCAGTGACTAAAATAAATATTCTGGGACATTTCGTAACAGAGGATGGAATTTTGCTCTATAAAAAGATCTTGCCGATGGCAAAATTTGTTGATATTGAAATACAAATGAGTTACAGTCATTTTTTGGGTGCAGCAGCTGATCTTTATTGGCCTGTTGTATCATCTGCGATATATGTCTCATTTTCCATAGTTCACTTGCTCATCCTTCTGCAGAGCAATCTGGGGTGGGCTCACTGATTGCGATCTTCGAATTCTCCAACTCCATGGCATGTCTGAAGGAAATAACATTTCTTTTTCTAGTTACAAGTGTTGTCACATGCTTTATTAACTTATTAAAGTTGTAAAGACATTACTCAGTTGCTGGATAACTATAATTTAATGTTATAAGGAATTTATAAGCTTTAAAGTTTTGGATGTCATATGCAATACCTCAGGATTCAATGCCATTGATCGTGGAGTTAAATTTTTTTAGTTTGATTACCGAGGTTTACTATCATGTTCAGACGAACAGATAAATATGCTGGGTAGAAGGTTGAGGGTAAAGGCGCCACTTGATTGCTCATTTGGGATGCTGTTTGGAAGATCATCTACACTCAACAGTAAACGTTAGGTACCGTAGAAACTTGGGTTTTCTTGTCCGGGATATGAGTGTAATTCCTTCAGAATTTCAGTTGTAATTCTAATAATTTACAGTATTCTGTGGTCCAGGCCACAAAACTGTTGCATTACGAGCAGTTTGCATGTGGGCTCTGAGGATTAGATTTTGCAGCAGTTGATTGCATGAGAATCAGTATGAAAGCTAGCTGTGGAGTAATTAGACGCGGAACTTCAAGAAAGACGAAGCAGGCTACGCAGAGGCGTTCCGAGTTCGAGTCTGCAGCGGCCAGCAGCAGCGGAGACCTCGACGGTGGCGTAGCGGCATTGGCGGCCACGGCAACGCGGTCCACCGGCTGCGACTTCGAGCTCAGCAGCACCGACACTTCAGGCAACAGCAGTACAGCAGAAGCAGCCAGCTTCGCCAACAAGTCGAGTACTAGCACTGGTAGCTTTAATATGTGTGAATCCGCAGAATTAACTTGAGTAATGGAGCTTCGAAGCAGTCACCGTACATGTGTGGTTCAGATAATGGTAGGGATCAACAGCAAATATAAAGTTTATAAAATGCATAAACCTGTACTCTCTGTAATAATGTTATTTTATTTTGCTACCGGTCTCGTGTCTGAAAGCCCGTCAATGGCAGGAAAATTATCACAGATGTGTCACATTCCATACCTGCATTGACATAAGTTACCACAGAAAACCATAATCGTTAAGAAAAATCAAAAATTGTGCCAAGGTTAAAGTGCACATAATGTGCAATCATATTTAAAACTTGTCACAATGTATGATTTTTCTTGGCAGTTACGGTTTTGTGAGGTAACTTATGTCAAAGCATGTATGACATGCGAATAATCTGTGATCGTTTTCCTGACACTGATGAGGGTTGAGACCTGAAACCGACAGCAAAATAAATTAACGTTATTACTAACAGCACAGCGTTATGCATTTTCTAAAATTTGTATTTGCTGTTGATCATCGCCTAAGCAATATTCTATGGACAATAGATCGTGTTCATGTTGATATGGACAGCACTGGTGGGGCAGTGATGAGGGTTGAGACCTGAAACCGACAGCAAAATAAATTAACGTTATTACTAACAGCACAGCGTTATGCATTTTCTAAAATTTGTATTTGCTGTTGATCATCGCCTAAGCAATATTCTATGGACAATATGATCGTGTTCATGTTGATATGGACAGCACTGGTGGGGCAGATAGTCCAAAATCAGAGAAATGAGATGTTACTGGTAGTAAGTCAAAGGGGTGGTTAATTGAAAGTCTAACAAAATTGAACTGTAAAATGGGCGTGTTGGTCACAGAGGTAGGATCAATATAAGAAGAGATAGGTTCAGAAGAGACAACTGTAGCAGAAACAATGAAACCTAAGGTGTAAAACATTACAGGAGATACTGAATGGATGATTGAGTCAAAATAAAATTAGTATCTATAAAGACAGACATAGGCAAAGTTTCTGAACAGGCTGGGCTAATTAACACGATAGTCGACACTCTAGAAAAAGATTTGGAGAACAAATTGTAAAAAGATACAGAACGAGCTCGGTGGCAATGTTAAGAATTGTATGCTGACGCAAAATGCAATTGAAAACGTGACCAGTAAGTCTGCAACCAGTTTCTCAGGTAAAGCAAAAGAATGTGACAAGTACGTGGTTAATGACAGAGAAAATTTTGAATAAGGATAAAATAAAGGAGCCGTCTAGCATGAATAGCAGTTTAAAGAAATGAGGGAAGGATTAAATTCTTTAGCAGTGTATCAGGCTGCTGCTGCGACAGGTGCTCCATATGTTAATTCAGGAATTACAAAGTGTTTTTGAAAGGTATAAAACGCCAACCTTTTGATTTTATTTCTGCATGGAGACATAGCTTTTTGTGAGGGGAGTAAAAATTAAATTTGTGAAAAGGGTCTTGAGCGTAATGCACAATCATGGCAAATTTAGTGAGTGCTTCTTTCTCTACACACGCCTTTCAGCGTTCAGTCTGGAGCATAGCCCACCTTATACAATTCCTCCATGATCCCCTGTTCAGTGCTAACATTGGTGCCTCTTCTGATGTTAAACCTATTACTTCAAAATCATTCTTAACCGAATCCAGGTACCTTCTCCTCGGTCTGCCCTGACTCCTCCTACCCTCTACTGCTGAATCCATGAGTCTCTAGGGTAACCTTGCTTCTCCCATGCGTGTAACATGACCCCACCATCTAAGCCTGTTCGCCCTGACTGCTACATCTATAGAGTTCATTCCCAGTTTTTCTTTGATTTCCTCATTGTGGACACCCTCCTGCCATTGTTCCCATCTACTAGTACCTGCAATCATCCTAGCTACTTTCATATCCGTAACCTCAACCTTGTTGATAAGGTAACCTGAATCCACCCAGCTTTCGCTCCCATACAACAAAGTTGGTCGACAGATTGAACGGTGCACAGATAACTTAGCCTTGGTACTGACTTCCTTCTTGCAGAAGAGAGTAGATCGTAGCTGAGCGCTCACTGCATTAGCTTTGCTACACCTCGCTTCCAGTTCTTTCACTATGTTGCCATCCTGTGAGAATATGCATCCTAAGTACTTGAAACCGTCCACCTGTTCTAACTTCTATTTGGCATTCAATCCATTTATATTTCTTTCCCACTGACATTACTTTCGTTTTGGAGATGCTAATCTTCATGCCATAGTCCTTACATTTCTGATCTAGCTCTGAAATATTACTTTGCAAACTTTCAATCGAATCTGCCATCACAACTGTCATCCGCATATGCAAGACTGCTCATTTTGTGTTCACATATCTTAATCTCACCCAGCCAGTCTATTGTTTTTAACATATCATCCATAAATAATATGAACTACAGTGGAGACAGGTTGCAGCCTTGTCTTACCCCTGAAACTACTCTGAACCATGAATTCAATTTACCGTCAACTCTAACTGCTGCCTGACTATCCATATAAAGACCTTTAATTACTTGCAAAAGTTTGCTTGAGAGTTGTTTCCTGAAAAAGTTGTGGAGTGAAGCGAAGCAAACTGACTTCAGAATGCGATTCTTACCTAAACGGACCAAGGTTCAAATACGGAAGTCGGAGTATCTGGGATTTTTGTGTGCTTGAACTGGCTAAGTTAGCCCATATAATGCGTCCGCTGGGCGTATTGACGGAGACTACGACGCTCCAGAGACGCCTACCGGTATTTTTACAACATGATTTTGTCCGCAGTCCGACAAATTCCGTTGACGAGTTTTTATATTTTACTGAGAAAGTTGAACAGCGGTTGAAATTCAAGCAACATAATGGGAAAAGTAGACAGGGGAATGGGTACCTGAACGGGAGATATAATAATCATCAAAATAGTTACCACTTGTGTAAAGCATAAACTTGGTGAATTTGAGAAATAAAGTGTGCTGTATGTAAGCGTTGCGGGGAGATATAAAGGAGTTATTTAAATGTGTAACTTGTAGTATTTTGGATGGGTTTCTCGTGTAATATGTACAGTTTATTCGTAATTACTGTTTGTGCAACATTTGGTGCATGGAGGTCATGACACCTCACAAAAATTTAACTGCTTGTGGAAGTAAAACATGTTGTAACGTGCAAAGTATGAGGTACGTTTTGGTGATATATTACGTGGCGTAATTCTATCGTGTATGTAATTCTGAAAGGGTTTTGAGTAGACGTAAAATTGTGGAAGTAATTTCGTAATATGTTAATGAGAAAAAAGTCTGGAGATAAATCGTTTTGTAGTGCAAATAAGAGTGAACATAACTGAATTTATGATCCACCTGACCTCTGAGTTAAAAAGAAAGCTAAATGAGCGACTTCTGCACAGGGTAGTATCAGTTTTAAAGTTTGTAATTGGACGCTGTGAAATTGTGGGGAAATGATAAAATGTTATTTGATTTACGGTGACGAACAAATTTCATAGCAGGAGATACGTTTCTTCTTGTGGAAACATGGGCAGAGAATTTGAAATGTCGAGCTAAATCAAGTGTTTTACCTATGCTATAAAACAGTTCTCTCCTTCTACCTGTTTGTGAATGGGTCGATTCCACTTCGGAGGGCGTTCAGTGCCTGATAGATGGGGATTCGGTAAGTCATATGATTACTGGTAACTAAACCACAGTTGCATTTCGGCAGCTACCGTTCTTCCACGCTGACAGTGACTACGAATTGACACATATTAGAGGATGTGGTGATAGGAGTCATGATATTCTGCAGAGGCGACTGGACTGCGAATGGTATGAACTTCGACGCCAGGAAACCGATCATGTGCTGTGTTTTTTATACGGTTTTTTATACGGTTGATTCGAAAGTTTCTTTAAAGCAATTATTTCTGTTTATTAATATATTCTAGTTTTTATATTTAGTGTCTGCTTTAGAAAATATTTGCTGATGAGACGTTATGACACGTTCTAGGAGTTACGTGGTTTCTCATACACCTCCACTAGGATACTTAAACTATTACTCCGACAAGCAAGTAGGGTATTATTTTTAATATGTTATGCGTGTATTTATTATGTTATGTAACTTTGCAAAATTTGGTGCGACCTAATGTGTGAAGTTAGGGAGCTAATGTGCAACATTTAGTGGAGATTTGTAATGTTACGCATATTTAGGCGAGCTAATCGGCCGCCCAGTATTGGTAGGACATGGGATGATTTTGTTGTGCGACTGAACGCTAGTGGTTCCTGGTTCCAAGGAGCACCGCGGCAGTTCTGGTTTCTGGTTAGGCGACCGATACAGGCCAGCCAGGAGCAGAGTTGAGCAAATATGGATGTGGGGAAATTCCAAGTACAAGGAAATTTTGACAACGGGCGGTCGCTTAAAAGGACAGACATGGGTGAGGGACAGACTAGATAAAAGATGGAGTCTTACAGCTCTTTCAAAGTGTAACAATTTAATCAAACATTACAGCAAAAGTGCGGCTCACCGGATAGCGAGCGATACCGCATGCTGCCGCCCAGCTTCACCTACATCTACATCTACATCTACATGGATACTCTGCAAATCACATTTAAGTGCCTGGCAGAGGCTTCATCGAACCACCTTCACAATTCTCTGATATTCCAATCTCGTAGAGTGCGTAGAAAGAATGAACACCTATATCTTTCCGTACGAGCTCTTATTTCCCTTATTTTATCGTGGTGATCGTTTCTCCCTATGTAGGTCGGTGTCAACAAAATATTTTCGCATTCGGAGGAGAAAGTTTGTGACTGGAATTCCGTGAGAAGATTCCGTCCCAACGAAAAACGCCTTTCTTTTAATAATTTCCGTCCCAAATCCTGTATCACTGTTATGACACTCTCTCCCATATTTCGCGATATTAGAAAACGTGCTGCCTTTCTTTGAACTTTTTCGATGTACTCCGTCTGCCCTACCTGGTAAGGATCCCACACCGCGCAGCAGTATGCTAACAAGGGAACCTCCCTATCGCACCCCCCTCAGATTTAGTTATAAGTTGGCACAGTGGATAGGCCTTGAAAAAACTGAATACAGATCAATAGAGAAAACAGGAAGAAGTTGTGTGGAACTATGAAAAAAAATTAGCGAAATTTACAAACTGAGTGGTCTACTCGCAAGATAGGCAACATCAAGGATTGTGTTACCTCAGGAGCGCCGTGGTCCTGTTGGTTAGCGTGACCAGCTGCGGCACGAGAGGTCCTTGGTTCAATTCTTCCCTCGAGTGACAAGTTTAATTTCTCTATTTTCGCAAAGTTATGATCTGTCCGTTCGTTCATTGACGTCTCTGTTCACTGTAATAAGTTTAGTGTCTGTCTTTTGCGGCCGTACCGCAAAACCGTGCGATTAGTAGACGAAAGGACGTGTCTCTCCAATGGGAACCGAAAACACTTGATCGCAAGGTCATAGGTAAACCGATTCCTCCACAGGAAAACACGTTTGATATACTCTATACGACACTGGTGACCGCTTGTGGGTCACATGACAGGAATATGTTGTCGACCCACCTAACTTGTACACTTGGCGAATGGGTAAAGAGATTCTTCTACCTTGCCCGATTTAGGTTTTTTTGTGGATGTGATAATCACTGCCAAAAAAGTTATGAAAACATAAGAGTTTGTCACATAAACAGCAAAAAATGAATGCAACAGTTTCACAGTCTCACAGTTTTCCCTGTGCTCTGTCAACACATATGTTTTTAACGTTTTCAAATTTTTCCGTGTGTCGACCGTCAAGTCCTGCATATGTCCAAGCAAATCTGAACATGTCGTGGAATTTTGGAGAGCGAAGTTGATTATGTGTGAGTGCCTGAACTTTGATAATTGACACACAATCACGTAACAATACTGCTCTGTGTACCTGTGCAGCTTCGCAAAATCATAGACTCTTTTCACAAAGTTTTCCACTTGCTGGAAACCGAACACATCTAACGGTTGCACAAGAGGTGTACAACCTGGAGGAATGGTAGTCACGTCTACTCCCACACTAAAATTGTACAATGCCTGATCCTTCTGTCCTGTATAGCTGCCAAGGAGTAAGACAAAATCTTAGTCCACGTAAGGAGCAATCACACGTTCATTAAAGTCTTTCACTAGTCTTTTCTCCATTTTTCCTGACGCACTGCAATTCACAATGACATTCGGCGTTTGCGCAAGTACCTTGTTCACCTGTTGCTGAACTTGCGGTCCAAATACACCATTTTTTCCTGCAAACAAAAATAAAATGTAGGTAAAAGAAATCCTGCTTTGTTCAGAGCATATTGTATGGTATAACTATGTGAAGTGGCATGCAGCTGGTCTACAGTACATTCCGTGTCGGCTTCTCCAACTAACGATAACGTGCGGGTCGATTTCATTTCATAGTTAAAACGGGACTGATCTGTATTGATAATATACGCGTCTTCATACTATTGGAAACTGAAGTTAGTTTCTGTAACAAACGTCTTGGAACACTCCAAAAGTTCTTCCAGTTTATTCGCGTAGTTCTTGCTTACATATTTCGTAATCTTCCTGATCGTAATTTTGTATTTTCTTTTGAACGTGACAAGCCAATGAGATGCAGCCTTGAAGCTCAGGCCGATTTGTTTAACGTAATGCAATCCCCAAATCTGTAGGTCTGTATCACGCACTGCACTTAATTCATTTCTGGCTTTAAGAAATTGTCTGTATACATGGTTTTCTAGTTCACTGAAATTCTGTCTTCGGGTTCCACCTCGTTCCACGACTTATTTGCAATGTTTACTTGTGCTTTTTTCCTCCATCCATTTAAATTTCTTAAATTTATTTGTTACTTCACCCCATAATCTATATTTGCGTATTTTCATTGGTTTGGACAGTAACCTGTATTGGAGCATTTCCTTCATGTGAAAATGAAATGTGTGTGAGATCTTATGGGACTTAACTGCTAAGGTCATCAGTTCCTAAGCTTACACACAACTTAACCTAAATTATACATGGACAAACACACACACCCATGCCCGAGGGAGGACTCGAACCTCCGCCGGGACCAGCCCCACAGTCCATGACTGCAGCGAGTAAGACCGGTCGGCTAATCCCGCGCGGCTTCCTTCATGTAACCCAAAGAAATACCATCACATTGAAATCGCAGTATTTAATATTCGTGTTCTTGGTACGGATCGTCAACAATCTCATCTTCTGGTACATACAGCCCCGCAGCAATCAGCAAGGTATCGTCATCACGACACGTACTGTTTATCAACAAATGTAGGAAATATTCATACAAATGTTCGACAATCGTTCGATCCCTTAAGGAACTTTCCGATTCCTTACAGTTCGGAAAATATTCATTGACCTTGTTATTGAAGTCGCGAGCTATATTTGCTGGATTCATATTGCCCACGGAATACATCTCACGTATTTAATACACTCTCGTCCAAAGTAGCGAACAGTCAACTGCCAGCCAGGGAGCCTCGTTAGCAGGAATACTCTTTCTTCCGTACGCTGTAGTCGACTGATGTCGTGTGTTTCGATGTTTGTTTAGATGTAGCGTCCCCGTACTACGGCACAGTTACGTCGCACCGGACGGGCGGACGGACAGATAATAATTGTCTGAAACTAAAAAATTAAACTCTTCACATTTTTTTTAAAATCTCATTTTGTTCGCTTTTGTTCGTTGCATCTGCTCGGGGCGGACGTCGTACGACTTCCGTTTAAGTTCGTTATTGATCGATTAACTCAGTTTTTGTTATTACAGAGGGCAGCTAACCCTCTGAACCTCTTGTTACGCAGCTGCTCACGCTAACCACGGCACCACGGCGCTCCTGAACTCACATTATTCTTGATGTTGCCTATCTTGCGCATGGACTAATCAGTTTGTATATTTTGATTTTTTTTCATAGTTCCACACAACTTCTTCCTGTTTTCTCGATTGATCTGTATTCAGTTTTTTCAAGGCCTACCCACTGTGCCAACGTATAACTAAATCTGAGGGAGGTGCGATTGGAAGGTTCCCTTCTAAGAGAGGACGGGCAAGCGTAGGCTAGGCAGTCTCCTCAGTAGATCTGTTATATTTTCTAAATGTCCTGCATGTGGGTGAGTTCGCTCTCTAAGTTTTTATATATTTTTAGGTTTCAGATACATAATTTAACGGTTTTTGTGATAAATAAGTGACTTATTAGTGGTTTCTTCATTCACCTCTGCCTTTCATGTGGTGTGACCCGATATTTGTGAGTGTTTCGTATCGAGCAACGTAACCTCCTGTGTTTACATTCCGCGCTGACCAGTTGCAGCTGTATCGGCGCATCGAAAGCTAATTAATTGTTTGTGTATAGTGGTTTATTTAGGAACTTTAGTAATCTTCAACCGGGGTTTTTTGTGTTTTCTTGTGAAATAATTTCAGAAGAACCTTTTGGGAACTGTTTTCAGCTTCGTTACTGTGTCATTAGGCGTTTGATTCTCTTTCTGTATTAGTCTTTTGTTATATTCACATTTGTTGTGTATTAATACTGTTAATAGTAGTAGTTACCTCGGTTGTAGAGTAAGTTTGTGATTATTGTAGTCAGGTTTTTAACATCTTCTTATTGTAGTACCGGGACTTAGAAAAAGTGAAATTTTACCATGAGTGAGAAGTGTGGGCTTTGCCGCAGGTTCTTGAGTAGTGGATTGCGGTGTGAGACTTGTTCGAAGTATTTTCACTGGGAGGAATGCAGTGGGGAAGCCAGTGGGCATTCTGGTGAGATCTTCTCCTGGAACTGCAGGTTATGTAGCAAGAGTAAGTTGATAGAGGAGCAGGAGCGTAAGATCTGTGCCCTTCAGGTGCAATTGAAAAACGCACAGGAGGAGCTAGATAGGATGAGGAGGGAGAAGGGGGTTGGGGAATGGGAGCTGGCTGTTTGCAAGATATCTGCTAGGAGAAGAAGATTTTCAGATAGTTTTACTGTTGGTGTTTACAATAGATATGACCAACTGTCAGAGTCTAGTGGAGAGGAATCTCTAGTAGCTGTAGATGTAGGAAGTACGCAGCAGACCTCAGTAGTTACGATGGCTAGAACAGTTGCAAAGTCGAAGAGGAAGAAGAAGGTTCTGCTGTTAGGTAGTTCTCATGGCAGAGGTGTAGGCCACAAGTTTCAGGAAGTGCTGGGGAGTGAGTACCAGGTCACCAGCATTGTGAAGCCTAATGCAGGATTGGCTCAGGTGACTGTTAACATAGGGGGGTTACGTAGGGATTTTACTAAAGAGGATCAGGCAGTGTTTGTGAGTGGGGCTGGTAATAGTATTCATAGGGATGGGGAGTATGAACGTAACAAGCCAACGCCCAGCGAGACACCCAGAGGTATGCGTCCGCATGCCTCGACGTTCGCAGAGCGAATGACGCTCCGTGCTGCGGCGCAGCTGGAGCCTGCAGCGCTTAAGGCCTGGCCAGACAGAATCCGGCCTGCCGCTGCGACGGACGGCGCAGCGGTGGGCCGGGCCCGTCAGCGGCCCGGGACGCCACACAGGCAACGGCCGGCCGCAGCGACTCTAGATGCGTCAACTGTGTTGCACTGTGGAAGGGGCCGAAACCCATTATTAAGCTTGCATGCGTAGCGCGATTGTCTTCGCGTTAGACGATTTGGAATGTTCAGCGTGATCTTTGTGCAAGTTCTTTTTTTTTTCTTTTTTTTTTAATTGCAGAAATGAGTAGCTTGCACTAGCGATACGAAATGGCACCAAGAAGAGGAGATGTTGGGTGCACGACATTGATAGCAAGAGAAGAAGCTTAGGAGAATACTATCGTCTGTGTATTGACCTAGAGTCTGACGAAGATAGGTTCTTCAAATATTTTCGTATGTCGCGAGAATGTTTCAAGGAGATGCATCGCCTGATAAAAAGATAGCAGCGAGAAGTGCACAACGAACTGAAGAAAGCCAATTGATACAAGGCACAGACAAGCCGTTTGTTTGAGGTAAGTTTTACCGTTTGTGGCCTCTTTGTGCTTGAAATAGAAGTCATATAAATTATTCCATTTCAGTTTTGCTGTATCATATGAAAGGTTCGGCGGAAGAAAGTGCTATCCCACAACGTAGTTACTAGTGGAGTGATAAATTTATCTGCAGTGTTTACGAATACAGCAAACGATAGTAACATCTAGTTACGTATGTCCCGCTAGAGAGAACTTTCTACTTAATAGTCTGTTTTGTTTCATTGTATTCATAACATTGTCATTGAATTTAAACAAATATATCTTTGGTCGTTAACTTATCTATTCGTTCTATCAGCATAATTGATTTTAATCTTTTCCAGATACTTGACTACAGGCGACAGTCACCAGAGCATAGCTTTTTCTTTTCGGTTAGGACGGTCAACAGTCTCAGATATTGTGAAACAAGTGTGCCAGGCAACATGGACTGTTCTACAGCCCAAGTATTTTACTACTCCTACAACAGAGAAGTGGAAGAAATCTGAAGGAGGATTTATAGAACTGGGGGTTTCCGAACTGCCTTGGAAGCATAGACAGAAAGGCTGTCAGATTAAAATGCCCGAAGGATACTGGATCCCAGTTCTACTGTTCTACTGTTACTAACAGTTCTTTTTCGCTAGTTCTCCTGGCGATCGTTGATCGTATGCCATTTGTGTTGAGTACCAGAAAGAAGAAGAAATTAAATGCTGATGAGTACCTGTTTATATGGGCTAAAGTTTGTAATGGAAATTGTAAAATAAAGATTAATGGTGACTTTATGTTATATTACAGACAATAAAGTTGTCCTACCCGAGAACCATCCTTATCTATTCCGTGAGATTTTTTTTTAATGTGTTGCCAAGGCCATTCGAATTTATTATAGCTCTGGGTGCCTCGCTGGGCGTTGGCTTGCTACGTTCACCTGTGTTAACGTGCCACAGCAATGCCTCTGCGACGTGCATGGCGTCGTCGCTGGCGGCGCAGCGTTCCTGTGTATCGTGCTTTGAAGGCTATTGATATTGATTTGGCTGGACAGTTTAATAAGCAACAACTGACTGGAGGTCCAAATGTATTTCGAGGACTCCGCCTGAACTTCACATGTGATGTACAAGCTCTGTTTGGAGGTGGTACATGGTTGACAATAGCTGTAGTGTGGGGTAATCATTGTGATTATGGTGGCTTTGAAGCATTTCCAGATGCTAACATTTTGGCCTGGAAGACTTGGAGTATAGCTGAGACAACAGGACTCTTAGCTAAAGTTCGATACGGTACACTTATTCCCAGTATGCCATTTGTGTTGAGTACCAGAAAGAAGAAGAAATTAAATGCTGATGAGTACCTGTTTATATGGGCTAAAGTTCGTAATGGAAATTGTAAAATAAAGATTAATGGTGACTGTATGTTATATTACAGAAATAAAGTTGTCCTACCCGAGAACCATCCTTATCTATCCCGTGAGATTTTTTTTTAAGTATAAAACACTAATCACTTTCTGTTTGGTGGCCGTGCCTCTCTTGGTTGCTCGCTAGGCGGGTGACCTTGAAGCGGACTTAGCCGCTGGGGAAAAGATAGCCACTCAGACTGGCAACACGAATGTGCATTTCGTGGAACTGTTTCAGCGTCACGATCGGCCTCATCTTAATACAGCCGTCAGGCATAATAACATGAGACTTGGGGGTGCGCTGATGACAGAAAGCATGGGTCACATTTCAGTGGTGTCGGTGGAGTCTATCAGCAGGACAGGTTTTACTAGACATGGCCTGCACCTCAGCAGGTATGGGAAGGGGAGGTTGGCAAAGCTTATAGATGAGAGCATAGGTGGGGTTGGTGGGATGACTCATGGGAAAATTCCTGCAGTAGTGGGTGTTAGAGCTGCACCTTTTTTAGATTGAAGTCAGCTGTTAGGTATTCCGGCTTAAGGGAAGTCTCTCTAACAAAGGAACCACTTCTGACAAAGCTTAGGTATCCGAGTAATGAGAGAATTAGTATATTTCATCAAAATATACAAGGTATTAGAGATAATGTTAGTGAACTGCTTACAAATGTTGACTCTGAAATTATTGGTATATCTGAACACTTCTTAAATAAGGAGATAATTCAGAGGCTGCCTTTACAAGGATACAGATTGGCTGGCAGCTTTTCGAGGAGCTCTTTGCAGTGTGGGGGAGTAGTCATGTATGTGAAAAACGGCGTCCCATTTGAGTCAATTGATGTTTCAAAGTACTGCACTGAAAAGTGTTTGAATGTTGTGCAGGTGTAGTTAAATTTAATGGAGCTAAGCTTCTAACTGTTGTTATTTATAGATCCCCAGACTCCGATTTCACAACATTTTTGCGAAAGCTAGAGGAGGTTCTTTGTTCACTTTATAGGAAATACAAAAAGTTAGATATATGTGGTGACTTCAATATTAGTTGTATAAGTGATTGTGCAAGGAAGAGGATGCTGGTAGACCTCCTTAATTCATATAATTTTATGCTACCCGTATTCTTTCCAACGAGAGTGCAAGGGAACAGTAGAACAACCATAGACAACAATTTTGTTCATTCCTCATTACTAGAAGGGCATTCTGTTAGCAAAAAGGTGAATGGCCTTTCAGATCATGATGCACAAATTTTAACTCTAAAAGATTTTTGTGCTGCAACACTTGTTAAATATAGTCATCAGCTGTTTAGGAAAGCTGATTCAGTTGCTGTAGAGACCTTTGTAAACATTATCAAGGAACAAGAGTGGCAAGATGTTTATAGCGCTGATACAGTAGACGATAAATATAATGCTTTTCTCAAGACTTTTCTCGTGCTCTTTGAAAGTTGCTTTCCGTTAGAACGTTCAAAACAGGGTACGGGCACAAACAGGCAGCCTGGACGGCTGACTAGAGGGATAAGAATATCTTGTAGAACAAAGTGGCAATTATATCAAAACGTTAGAAGCAGTCAAAATCTAAATGCAGCAGCCCATTACAAACAGTATTGTAGGGTGCTTAAAAATGTTATTAGGAAGGCAAAAAGTATGTGGTATGCAGATAGAACAGCTAAGTCTCAGGATAAAATTAAAACCATATGATCAATCATAAAGGAAGTGGCAGGTCTGCAGAGACAGGTCGAGGATATAGAATCAGTGCTTAGTGGGAATGTCCGTGTTACTGATAAGTCACATATATGTACAGTATTTAATGATCACTTTCTGAATACAGCAGGTGCACTAAATAGAAACCTAGTCCCAACAGGGAATCATATAGCGCTCTTAGAAAAAAGTGTTCCGAGACTGTTATCTGAAATGCTCCTCCGTGATACTGACAAGAGGGAGATTGAGTTAATAATTAAATCACTAAAGACCAAGAACTCTCATGGATATGACGGGGTATCTAGCAGAATACTGAAGTATTGTTCTATGTATGTTAGCCCAGTACTTAGCCTTATCTGTAACTTTTCCTTTAGGAGTGGTCGGTTTCCTGATCGATTAAAGTACTCGGTAGTGAAGCCACTTTATAAAAAGGGAGACATTGATAATGTTGACAATTTTAGACCAATTTCTATGCCATCGGTGTTTACTAACATTACCGAGAATGTTGTATATACAAGGTTACTGGAGCATTTAAATTCACATAATTTGCTGTCAAATGTTCAGTTTGGTTTTAGAAATGGTTTAACAACTGAAAATGCTATATTCTCTTATGTGTGAGGTTTTGGACGAATTAAAGAAAAGGTTGCGAACGCTAGGTGTTTTCTTTGATTTAACGAAGGCTTTTGACTGTGTTGACCACAAAATATTACTGTAGAAGTTGGACCATTATGGAGTAAGGGGAGTAGTTTACAATTGGTTCGCCTCTTACTTTAAGAACAGAAAGCAGAAGGTAATTCTCCGCAATATTGAGAGTGGTAGTGATGTTCAGTCCCAATGGGGCTCTGTTAATGGGGGCGTTCCACAAGGGTCGGTGCTGGGGCCACTGTTGTTTCTTATTTATATAAATGATATGCCTTCTAGTATTAAAGGTGATTCAAAAATATTTCTGTTTGCTGATGACACCAGCTTGGTAGTGAAGGAACTTGTGTGTAATATTGGAACACTATCAAATAATGTAGTTCATGAAATAAGTTTGTGGCTTGTGGAAAATAATTTGATGCTAAATCACAGTAAGACTCAGTTTTTACAGTTTCTAACTCACAATTCAACAAGAACCGATATTTTGATCAGACAGAATAGGTGTATTATAAGCGAGACGGAACAGTTCAAGTTCCTAGGCGTTCGGATAGATAGTAAGCTGTTGTGGAAAGCCCATGTCCAGGACCTTGTTCAGAAACTAAATGCTGCTTTATTTATCATTAGAACAGTATCTTAAATAAGTGACACTTCAACACGAAAAGTAGTCTACTTCTCATATTTTCATACGCTTATGTCATATGGTATTATTTTTTTGGGGTAATTCGTCTGATTCCAAAAGGGTATTTTTGGCTCAAAAACGGGTTGTTCGAGCTATATGTGGTGTAAGTTCGAGAACCTCGTGTCAACCCCTATTCAGTAGTCTGTGAATTCTGACATTGCCCTCACAGTATATATATTTTTTAATGTCGTTTGTTGTTAGCAATATTAGCCTATTCCCAAGAGTTAGCAGCTTTCACTCAGTTGATACTAGGCAGAAATCGAATCTGCATGTGGAATGAACTTCCTTGACTTTTTGCGCAGAAAGGAGTGCAATATTCTGCTGCAGCCATTTACAATAAGCTACCACAAGAACTCAAAAATCTTAGCAGTAGCCCAAACTCTTTTAAGTCTAAACTGAAGAGTTTCCTCATGGCTCACTCCTTCTATTCTGTCGAGGAGCTCCTGGAAGAGCTTTAAAAATTAAGCCAATTCCAGTGTTACATTGTTGATTTTCTTTATTTAAACTTACGACTTGTCACCTGAATATGTTTTTTTATATTTCATTTTATCTGTTTCTAATGTCGTGTTATAATTTCATGTATTGACTCGTTCCATGACCATGGAGATTTCTCCTTAATTTGGTCCCAGGGAACAATACATACATAAATAAATAAAATAATAAAACGCAGTCTTTGGTTAGCCTTCCCCACAACATTTTCTATGTGTTTCTTCCAATTTCAGTTGTTCGAAATTGTAATATCTAGGTATTTAGTTGAATTTACGGCTTTTAGATTAGACTTATTTATCGTGTAACCGAAGTTTAACGAGTTCCTTTTGGCACTCGTGTGGATGACCTCACATTTTTCGATATTTAGGGTCAACTGCCACTTTTCGCACAGTTCCGATATCTTTTCTAAATCGTTTTGCATTTTGTTTTGATATTTTCATGACATTATTAGTTGATAAACGACAGTGTGGTCTGCATAAAACTGAAGACGGCTTCTCAGAATGTCTCCCAAATCGTTTATACAGGGTGTTACAAAAAGGTACGTCCAAACATTCAGGAAACATTCCTCACACGCAAAGAAAGAAAATAAGTTATGTGGACATGTGTCCGGAAACGCTTACTTTCCATGTTAGAGCGCATTTTATTACTTCTCTTCAAATCACATTAATCATGGGATGGAAACACACAGCAACAGAAGGTACCAGCGTGACTTCAAACACTTTGTTACAGGAAATGTTCAAAATGTCCTCCGTTAGCGAGGATACAAGCATCCACCCTCGGTCGCATGGAATTCCTGATGCGCTGATGCAACCCTGGAGAATGGCGTATTGTATCACAGCCGTCCACAAAACGAGCACGTAGAGTCTCTACATTTGGTACCGGGGTTACGTAGACAAGAGCTTTCAAATGCCCCCATAAATGAAAGTCAAGAGGGTTGAGGTCAGGAGAGCGTGGAGGCCATGGAATTGGTCCGCCTCTACCAATCCATCGGTCACCGAATCTGTTGTTGAGAAGCGTACGAACACTTCGACTGAAATATGCAGGAGCTCCATCGTGCATGAACCACATTTTGTGTCGTGCTTGTAAAGGCACATGTTCTAGCAGCACAGGTAGAGTATCTCGTATGAAATCATGATAACGTGCTCCATTGAGCGTAGGTGGAAGAACATGTGGCCCAATCACCTACAATGCCTGCCCAAACGTTCACAGAAAATCTATGTTGATGACGTGATTGCACAATTGCGTGCGGATTCCCGTCAGCTCACACATGTTGATTGTGAAAATTTACAATTTTATCACGTTGGAATGGTGTCTCGTCCGTAAAGAGAACACTTGCACTGAAATGAGGATTCACACATTGTTGGATGAACCATTCGCAGAAGTGTACCCGTGGAGGCATCAGCTGCCGATAGTGCCTGCCGACGCTGTACATGGTACGGAAACAACTGGTTCTTCAATAGCACTCTCCATACAGTGACGTGGTCAATGTTACCTTGTACAGCAGCAACTTCTCTGACAGTGACATTAGGGTTATCGTCAACTGCACGAAGAATTGCCTCGTCCATTGCAGGTGTCCTCATCGTTCTAGGTCTTCCCCAGTCGCGAGTCATAGGCTGGAATGTTCCATGCTCCCTAAGAAGCCGATCAATTGTTTCGAACGTCTTCCTGTCGGGACACCTTCGTTCTGGAAATCTGTCTCGATAAAAACGTACCGCACCAAGGCTATTGCCCCGTGCTAATCCATACATCAAAAGGGCATCTGCCAACTCTGCATTTGTAAACATTGCACTGACTGCAAAACCACGTTCGTGATGAACACTAACTTGTTGATGCTACGTACTGATGTGCTTGATGCTAGTACTGTAGAGCAATGAGTCGCATGTCAACATAAGCACCGACGTCAACATTACCTTCCTTCAACTTGGCCAAATGGCGGTGAATCGAGGAAGTACAGTACATACTGATGAAACTAAAATGAGCTCTAACATGGAAACTAAGCGTTTCCGGACACATGTCCACATAACATATTTTCTTTATTTGTGTGTGAGGAATGTTTCCTGAAAGTGTGGCCGTACCTATTTGTAACACCCTGTATAGATAAGGAACAGCAAAGGGCCTATAACACTACCTTGGGGAACGGCTGAAATCCCTTCTGTTTTACTCGATGACTTTCCGTCAACTACTACGAACAGTGACATCTCTGATAGGAAATCGCAAATCCAGTCACATAAGTGAGACGATGTTCCATAAGCACGTAATTTCACTACGAGCCGCTTGTGTGGTACAGTGTCAAACGCCTTCCGGAAATCCAGAAATAGGGAATCGATCTGATATCCCTTGTCAATAGCATTCAGTATTTCATGTGAATAAAGAGCTAGTTGTGTTTCACAGGAACGATGTTTTCTAAACCTATGTTGATTGTGTGTCAATAGACCGTTTTCTTCCAGGTAATTCATAATGTTCGAACACAATATATATTCTAAAATCCTGCTGCATATCGACGTTAACGATATGGGTCTATAATTTAGTGGATTACTCCTATTACCTTTCTTGAATATTGGTGTGACCTGTGCAACTTTCCAGTCTTTGGGTACGGCTCTTCGTCGAGCGAACGGTTGTATATGATTGTTAAGTATCGAGCTAATGCATCAGCACACTCCGAAAGGAACCTAACTTGTATACAGTCTGGATCAGAAGACTTGCTTTTATTAAGTGATTTAGGTTGCTTCACTACTCCAAGGTTATTTACTTCTACGTAACTCGTGTTGACAGCTGATCTCGATTCGAATTCTGGAATATTTACTTCGTCATTTTTTGTAAAGGCATTTCGGAAGGCTGTGTTTAGTGACTCAGCATTGGCAGCACTGCCTTCGACAGTATCTCCATTGCTATCGCGTAGAGAAGGGATTGATTGTTTCTTGTCGCTAACATACTTCACGTACGACCTGAATCACTTTGGATTTTCTGCCAGTTTTCGAGACAAAGTTTCGTTGTGGAAACTGTTATAGGCATCTCGCATGGAAATTTCGAGCTTCTGTAAGAGATCGACCATCTTGGGGATTTTACGTCTGCTTAAATTTGTCATTTTTATTTCGTTGTTTCTGAAACAGTGTTCTAACCCGTTTTGTGTACCAAGGAGGATCAGCTCCGTCGTTTGTTAATTTGTTTGTATAATTCTCTCGATTGCTGCCTATACTATTTCTTTGAATTCAAGCCACATCTGGTCTACACTTGTATTATTAATTTGGAATGAGTGAAAATTGTCTCTCAGGAAGGCGTCAAATGAATATTTATCTGCTGTTTTGAATAGGTATATTTTTCGCTTATTTTTCGAGGTTTTGGGGATTACAATATTCAATCTCACTACGACAACCCGGTGTTCACTAATCCCTATATCGGTTTTGATTCTCGTTATTAACTCAGAGTTATTTGTTGTTAACAGGTCAAGTGTGTTTTCACGACCGTTTACTATTCGCGTGGGCTCATGAACTAACTGCTCGAAATAATTTTCAGAAAATGCATTTAGCACAATTTCGGATGATATTTTATGCGTCCCTCCGAGTTAAACATGTATTTTCGCCAATATATCAAGAGTAAATTAAAGTCGCCACCAACTATTATCGTATGAGTCAGGTACGCGTTTGAAATCAACCTCAAGTTTTCTTTGAACCTTTCAGCAACTGTATTATCTGAACTGGGAGGTCGGTAAAAGGATCCAATTATTATTTTACCCCGGTTGCCAACAATGACCTCTGCCCATACTAACTCACAGGAAGTATCTACTTCAATTTCGCGACAAGTTAAACTACTTGTGACAGCAACAAACACGCCACCGCCAACCGTGTTTAGGCTATCTTTTCGGAACACAGTTAGGTTCTTTCGGCTGAGCTTATATCCGGCTTTAGCCAGCTTTCAGTGCCTATAACGATTTGAGCATCAGTGCTTTCTATTAGCGCTTGGAGCTCTGGTACTTTCCCAACATCGCTACGACAATTTAGAACTCTTATACCAATGGTTCCTGTATCTACGTTCTTCCTGTGTTCAGCCTGCACCTTTTGTGACTGAAACCCTTCTTGTGTTTTCACGTGACCTTGTATCCTAAGAAACCGCCCAGTCCATGCCAACACAGCCCCTGCTAACCGTGTAGCCGCCTCCTACGTATAGTGGACAGCTGACCTATTCAGCGGAACCCGAAACCCAACTTCGATGGTAAGGGGAAGGCCTGTGCTGCGGCTCCAGGGTGAGGCTGGTTGCTCGGAGGGGGTCAGAGCAGACCAACCCGCGTCCCTAGATTGCGTCTTTCGAGGGCCAGAGAAACTGTTCCGGAAGTTCAAGTGTAGGGCGCAACCGACGGCACAGGTAGGAGCATGGAAGGTGCTCCAGCGGGTGCTGGCGTCTAAAGCCGTCGGCACACGGACCGTGCTGTCGAACGTTAACGTTGAGCGTGCCAAGTTCAACGTGCTGCTGAACGCTCAGGAACGATGCGACGTGTGCATACGGTACGTGGGCCCGACGTGGTATACGCGATCGCATCGCACTCTAGCGGCAGTTGAGGGATGTTTCTAGTGAGTAAATCACACTCTCTAGTCAACGGGCGCGCGTGAAATTCCCACGTTAGCTCTATTAAAACGCACTTTTCCTCCATCGTCCACGAAAAGGAAAGTACCATGTCCAATCAGTAGAGACACAGGCTTATAAAAGTTCCGTTACAAACACTGCGTTACGAATCTGGAATACTTCTCCGCATAAGATAAACATTATTTCATCATTCCCGCATTTTAGTAAAATCCCAAGGTCAGTCTTATTTGATCACTGTTCCTACCCAGTAGCAGAATCTTTGCAACATGTGAATTACGAAGCGTAAAAGAAAAAGGAACAAAATATCTTAAGACAACTAGCGCAAGCTGTCCTTTAGATTAATACAATCGAACAAAGCCACCCCTCAAAAAAGGTGAACTTGTATTTACATAACATCAAATATTATAGTATATACTTATATTAAACTAATAATAAAGTATCAGAACCTAATAAAAACGCGAATGTTAGGAAAAAAATTTGGCTGTGTCAAGACGCGAACCACCGCCCCAACAAAATAACACATAGAGGGACAGTGACGCTACTCATTACGCTAAAGCAACATCTGCCGTTCTTGATCTAATTATAGTATCTTACCACGTGCTGAAAACTTTAATCGTAGATATGATACTAACTGAAATTTAATTATAACAAATTGTACCAAGAACAATGCGTTTTGTGTGACTCTTCAGTGTGTCGCTACCTTCAAATAGCCTACTGTCATAATACGCAAGTTACAATAATTCTTTTGCCACGAATATGATGTTTCTCATTATTTTATTGGAACGAATCACACAATTATCAAAGAGTTTTCCAATGATTCTCAATTTGCTGGTGCTCAGAGACGACATATATACGTACACACTTGAAATGAATGCCAATATGGCGCCTCACAACTCTGTACTGAAGGGAGACGGCGTGCTTGTGACGTAGGTGGCGTTGTGCCATCTCATTGGTCAACGCTCATACGCACGCTCAGAATATCTGGCACGCCAGATATTGCTCTGCACGTTCGGAAAGACTCCCGAGCGTGCTATTGCACGCTATGACGTCAGAAACTCGGCACGCTCAACGCTCAACGTTCGGATGCACGGTCCGTGTGCCGACGGCTTAAGCCGACGAAGACGGCGTCGATGTCCATGGGAGACACGACCTGCGGCGTTGGCGGCAACGACGTCGCTGGTGGGCAGGCGCAGACTTCCATCGGTGAGACGACCGCGCATGGAGGCGCCCACTCAGTAAGTTACGCAGAAGGCTTCGTTGGGGCGCATGGATGGGGCTGCGTCACGGCAACTAAATGTTGTGCGGTTAAGAAATCTGAAACACGTTGATCTAGGGCAGCCGTAGCTGATTTTGGTGGCGGTGATGCCTGCCTGCGCTGCCGCCAGTAGTTACTGCTTTCTGCCAGCTGATCTGAGAACAAAGCCGGATTCCCATAAACGTGACTTGTTGTGCAGTCGATATTGAATTCTGACGTGGGTGTGAAACCTCTGGTTGAAGACTGAAGCTGGAGCTGAGCGGTAAGAATGGAACTAATGCAGCAAGGTCCGATGGCACCTCCCATGCAGACGTTCTGCCGGTGAATTGCCAGGCGCAAGCAAAGGACGTTATGGACTCAGAAACATCAGTAAGGCATCTTCACGTGAATGGTAAGTTCGAAGTTTTGACATCTGCTTCTTGCACGTTCGAAGGAAACTGTCGATATGGCCCTCAGATGATGGTATTGGTGCTGTAATCTATTGTGTTAACAAAATTGTGCAAACTTCTTAGAAAAAGAAGGTGGCCCCTTGTCAGACACATTTGCTTGTGGTAAAGCCTTCAAGGGAAAATACAGAATAAAGTATCTCTATAAGGCTGGCGGCATTCATCGAATTGATTTGGACAAAAAAAAGAATATTTCCGATAAACATCAACGACAATCAACCACCGCGTATTCCGAAACGTGCAGGCAAAGTGTATGAGGAGGCGTTGCCATGGCGTATCAGAATATGTCCAAGAAAATATTTCCTGCTGCTGTAGATGGTATCTGTAGATTCAGTAAAACTTTCTAGTTCACCTTTACAATCTATTCTAACTGTTCACAAAATATTTCGACAGATAACATTTGTAAAAACCTTATAAGTTCTATAGGCAAGAAATATAATACCAATTTCACAGCTTATCAAAAATTATCTTCATTGTAGACTTACAACCAAATATGCATGTACACAGTTACCCAGGAAACATATATTCTGAAACAGACAGAACGCAAATTACATGTAAATAAACCTCTGAATGTCACCATCATAGAAATAGGCATATTAATTTCAGTAATAAACTAAGAGATGAAAATTACAAATTGTGTCCGACAGTTAAATAAACAGTTAAAGTACCTTTTGGATTTTTATGTCTCATCTGAGAACGTAGGAAACAAGTACACTGAAATCCTTCCTAGTTTTAGTCAGTTTTATTCCAAATAGAAATTAGCTAAATTTGAAATAAGAAAATTGCGTTGCAATTTTGAATTAGAAAGCATCATTCATTCACGAAACTGTTCATACCCAAATTACTTTTATTATTTGTAAATCTTGATATGGAACATAAAACACATGTAAGCTACTAGTAGAAAAACACAAAACTGCAAAACATCTGTTTGAGAATCAGAGTGGAAAACACACCGAACACAAATTAACTATATCATTGTCAACACAATATAAACACCATATTCCCGTAAATAAATACCAGTAGTTAAAGCATTATTATCAACCTGTAAGTTTAACATGTTTCCAATTTTTGTAACTGTTTACCTGTGTCAAAGGCTTGTAAACAAAAGCCAGAATAACTCCAGCCAGGACCTCGAGGATTCATGGGGTCTTTGACATCTCGACGCACTTGGGTTTCAAGGACAGTAGGAAGTGGACGTATTTCCAGAGTTGCTTTAAGAACTTGTAAGTAGGCTGTTTAGGTTTTTACGTTGGTAACGCCACGTAGCGCTCTATATGAAAATCACTCACTGTGCTGTGTGCAGTCTGTGGCTGGTTTGCATTGTTGGAATCTGCTATTGTAGTGTTGGGCAGTTGGCTGTTAACAGCGCATAGAGTTGCGCAGTTGGAGGTGAGCCGCCAGCAGTGGTGGATGTGGGGAGAGGGATGGCGGAGTTTTGAGAGCGGATGATCTGGATGTGTGTCCATCAGAGACAGTAAATTTGTAAGACTGGATGTTATGAACTGATATGTATATATATTATGACTTTTGAACACTATTAAGGTTCAAATGGTTCAAATGGCTCTGAGCACTATGGGACTTAACAGCTGTGGTCATCAGTCCCCTAGAACTTAGAACTACTTAAACCTAACTAACCTAAGGACGTCACACACATCCATCCCCGAGGCAGGATTCGAACCTGCGACCGTAGCAGTCGCGCGGTTCCGGACTGCATGCCTAGAACCACGAGACCACCATGGCCGGCCACTATTAAGGTAAATACGTTGTTTGTTCTCTATCAAAATCTTTCATTTGCTAACTATCCCTATCAGTAGTTAGTGCCTTCAGTAGTTTGAATCTTTTATTTAGCTGGCAGTAGTGGCGCTCGCTGTATTGCAGTAGTTCGAGTAACGAAGATTTTTGTGAGGTAAGTGATTTGTGAAAGGTATAGTTTAATGTTAGTCAGAGCCATTCTTTTGTAGGGATTATTGAAAGTCAGATTGCGTTGCGCTAAAAATATTGTGTGTCAGTTTAGTGATGATCAGAATAAATAAAGAGAGAAAATGTCTGTGTACGTTCCATTTTGCTTGCCTGTTTGAAAATTAAATAATGTAAGAGGTTTATCAGCACAGTAATTCATTAATTTTTTCAAAGGGGGCATTTCATATAGTAATAATTACAGGGAAATATCACCTCTCCACAGTAATGACTATCACAGAGACAATCAGAGAAACAGACAATATGGGAACCAAAATAGTTATTATCAAAGGAGACAGAACAACTTCAGACTCAACGGTCCACCGCACAGTTACGACTCATGGAGAAATTCTCCACCACGTGAGCGACAAGAAAAAAATTTCAGCAACTACCGACATGACGACTGACGATATAACCCTAATGACAGACCTGAATTTCATCAGAACTGGCGGGATTCAAACTGGGCAGGGCCCTCTCGACAAGGTGAATTTGTAGAAGTTACGTCTCCTAATCCCAATAACGATGCGCGCCAACATAGGGACAGACAATGACTCGCACCGCAGGCAGCCACGTGCGCCGGCTGGCTCAGAGAAAAATAACATAGACGCTAACCTTGATAAAAATTTTAGCGTTCCTTACTGAAGTATACAACATGATAACTGGTTGGAAGTTGAAACTCTGTGTACTAGGAAGAGTAAAGGATTGCACCACATTTCACATGTAAAACCGTTTATTGAAAGATAATCTGCTTTTTAACTTCGTCTCTGCCACAAAATTTTTCACTTTACATTAGTTGTACGTTTTGTCACACTTAGAAACTGTTATCGTGCAACAATGTTTTGAAGTTAACTATTCACTCTAGAACCTAGGGAACAAATTTAGACAGTAATTACGAATGCATTGTTATAGTTAACAGACGACAACGTAAGAGGTTTATCAGCACAGGAATTCATTAATTTTTTTAAAGGGAACGTTTCAAACTGTTTTCATCCATAACATATGTGAGCATTGTAACGAGTAGTGAAAGTATATCAAAATATGGAAGTAAACCATTTGGTGGAAAATGACATCACAGCCAAAACTTTTTATTTAGGAACAAAACTTAAACCTCTTACCAGCACCTATTTCATACACTTTCACAAGAAGCAGCAGAAGGAGCCTGGGAGACATCACTCAAAATTACAACAACATGAAAAAGCTAAGTACAAATTAACTCAGCTATGCCTTCTTCACTTTGTCCGAATTTAAATACTTTGTGGTACAGGACAAATACTGGAATCCGGTCATATCCAGGGGGTATTAGGACAGGCCAATGAAGTGACGTTAGACGTGATGCTGTAACCATGATTCTGAAGTGTAAATGTGAATACCCCTCTTGCAGAAAAATGTATTTAGAGTTTTATATAGTGGCATAGAGCCTTAGGACACAACATAAATTATATGATGGATGTCGCCTCCATACTTGTCACGTGAGCCACAAATTCAAGATGGATGGCACATTGAATTGAAAAACAAGATGGACGCCAGACTCAGGAATCAGCAACTGTAAAGTGGTAGCTAAGTTAAGTACATATATGTGTCTCATTTCTCAAGTTGGTATTGTGATTGTAGAAACTATTACAATTTAGAACATACTTTATTACTAGTGTTTTGGAAGAATGAGTTTTTTTTAATATTTTAATATTTTTAATATTTTAATATTTTTAAATTTTTTAATATTTTTAATATTGAGTCCGTTTGACGAAATAAACAAGAACCAGATGAAGAGAGGGTACACTTTCTGCAAGCAAATATAGAAACAGTGTCACTTGATCAGTCACATGTAGACCATTCAGATCATAATCTAAGAGAACTACGCCAAATTGAAAATAATGAAGAGGGGAATTTGCAAAACATTTTAATGAAAATGTGTTGCAACATTAATGCCACTCTCGTCCATCGGGTGTACGGCGGCGCAGTTGAAATATTTTTTCCACTGCTATATCGGCACATATTGTCCGACCATTAACCCGCGAGCACTCGTGCTATGAGCACTTCGCTTACACAAATTTTAAAACAATCGGCATTTTGTCAGCAATGCTTTCAGCGTTCTCGTTCGCTCGGTAGCTGGGTTTTCCAAACTGTTGTCATTGCTCCAGTACGCGGGTGTCGCTCACAGATATCAATAGGTTGGGCCGATCATCGCCGTGTGGCATTTTGCTGTCGTACGAGTGTCGACGTAGGTATATATTTTTTGTTATTCATGTTTCTTAAAATGTCATTTTATGTGCATTGCTCTCGCTTTGGTTGTGTTTTTTTTAAATTATTTACGATAACTAATTATCTATATAATGAGTAAACTATCATTATTTTGTATTTCTATAGATGGATGATAGATTAGAAGAAAGAATTTTGACGTGGCTGGAAGAAGACGCTCTAGATCTTCTAGTCATCAGATGAAGATGAGGTGGAAATGTCTTCCATCCAAGTACGAGGTCAGTTATTTTACTTAGGCACAAACAAACAAACGAAGTGGAGCTACAATCCAGGACGTTCCAATGTGAGAACAACGTCTCACAATATTATTATTGGTAGACAAGAGATAAAAGCTGTGGCAAAAGACGCCAAAGATATTGTAGACTGTTTTCTTCTTTTTGTAAGTGAATAAATTCTGACTGACATAGTAACTTATACGAATATTCACATTAGAAAAATCAAGGCTCGACTTTCAAGAGAGAGGGACTGTAAAGAGACTGATATTATAGAACTGAAAGTGTTTGTTGGCATTTTATACATGGCTCGTATAAAAATACGTTATTTGAATGTGCAGGAAATATGCGACAAAGACAGCACAACTCCTGATATTTCTGGAGCCGTTATGAGCAATACTGGATTTCTTTTTCTAATGACAACTGTAAGGTTTGACGATATTCAGACCCGCTGAGAGAGGTCTAAGTATGACAATCTCGCCGCAATTCTTAAAATATTTGATTCCTTTGTCGATAAGTATCGATCGAATTATCGGGTAGGAGAAAATGTAACACCTGATGAAATGATAGAAGCATTTCGAGGCCGCTGTAAATTCCGCATGTACATAGCAAATAAACCGGCCAAGTGCGGAATCAAGGCGTATGCTTTGTGATATTCAAATTCCTTTTAAATAGGTTACGTGGAGATTTATCCAGGCAAGCAACCAAATGGTCCGATACAAATTCTATAACACAGCATCTGTTGCCGTGAATTGATTATCACAAGATGCAATATACGTTGGTAGAAATGTAACGACGGATAATTAATTCTTCTCGATTCCATTGGCCGCTGAGTTGAAGCGCAAACGAACAACTTTAGTCGGTACTCTAAGGAAGAATAAAATAGATATCCCTCCTTGGTTCCTAGATACTAAAATAAGACCAACACCCAGCAGAATCTTTGGTTTCTATGAGGACAAGGTTCTGGTTTCCTATATATCAAAAGAAAAAAATTCTGCTTATAATAATGACACTCTATGACAATTATCAGATTGATCGACCAACTGGAGAACACTCAAAACCTGATATCATCACGTATTACAATAGGACAAAAGGAGGTGTCTATGTGGTGGATCGACTGAAAGAAGAATATTCCATGGCTCGAGTAGCAGTTAGGTGGCCACTAGATTACTTTTTTTTCGATTTTAAACGTTCCTGGCATAAACACAAATAATATATAACGAGATTACAAATGTGATTATTACTGGGAGACAGTAATTGAAAACGCTGGCACTAGAGCTAACACGACCACAAATTATGCGTAGGAGTACAATGCTAAACCTATCTCATCCTCTGCAGCAGGTTTTTAAGCAATTTACCAATGAAACTGAAGTACAAACGGTGAAAAGCCCAGTGTTACATGTCAAGTCTCTTCATGTAATAGTTCAGATGAACGACAAGCAAATACATTTATTAAATAGTAAATTATGAGCTTCTTTTTACAATAATAATAAATTTACCCCAATCAGAAATTCTTTAAACGGATTGTTGAGTAGCAGCTAAAATGCACGATGTGCTATAAATCACGCACTAGAGAAGAGCTCGAAATTGAAATTACTGACACAATGTCAAGTGAAGCTTTATATCCTCTATTTGGAGGTACGCACCTGCGAGTGACAGACGCTGGTCGGCAGGAAAGAGATACGCTTACGCACGCGCCGCCTGTGGCGAAGGAGTACGTAGGGACATTCGATTCGCTTGTCGATGTACAGGGTGATTATAACTAAACATTCAGAAATCTGTAGAAATAACACCACTGGTCAGAATGACGTCATTTGCAACAGAAAATTATCGGAGAAGGGGGAAAACCTATGGCAGAAGAAAAATAAATAGTTACAAAATGTAGCAGTAGATGGCGCTGTAAGCATCGTAATTTAATAGTGGTCAACTACAAATGACGAATGAATCACACAACGTTAAACAAACAGTACTACTCAGTGTGCCTGGGTGTACAGGTGTGATACTCTTAGTCACGTAAGCCCATCCACAACGGCATATCACATCGGATGGGAAAAATGGGATTTTAATTGTCCTGAGGCCATAAACGGCATAAAAAGCATCAATCACATCGGTTTTTTTTTGTCCTGTAATCAAAACCTGCATAAAAAACATCAAATTCAAATCGGATTATTAATTTCCGTGTCACTGGCGAAAACCATGTTCAATATGCTGTACACAGTTTTCTGCAACAAGTTGAAATAGAGAAACAGGATGTTACACAAGTGTTCGAAGTGTTTCCGGGCTCACGTTGAGAATATGTTGCGCAATGCATTCCTTCAATGCAAGTAAGTTAACAATCGGAGCACTGAACACATCTTTCAGATAGCCCCACAGCCAGAAGTCAGCCGGCCACCGTGGCCGAGCGGTTCTAGGCGCTTCAGTCTGGAACCACGAGACCACTAAGGTTGCAGATTCGGATCCTGCCTCAGGTATGCATGTGTGTGATGTCCTTAGGTTAGTTAGGTTTAAGTAGTTCTAAGTTCTAACGCGAATTCTTTACAGACGAATGGAAAAACTAGTAGAAGCCGACCTCGGGGAAGATCGCTTTGGATTCCGTAGAAATATCGGAACACGTGAGGCAATACTGACCTTACGACTTATCTTAGAAGCTAGATTAAAGAAAGGCAATCCTACGTTTCTAGCATTTGTAAACTCAGAGAAAGCTTTTGACAATGCTGACTTGAATACTCTCTTTCAAATTCTGAAGGTGGCAGGGGTAAAATACAAGGAGCGAAAAGCTATTTACAATTTGTGCAGAAACCAGATGGCAGTTACAAGAGTCGAGGGGCATGAAAGGGAAGCAGTGGCTGGGAAGGGAGTGAGACAGGGCTGTAGTCTCTCCCCGATGTTATTCAATCTCTATATCGAGCAAGCAGTGAAGGAATCAAAAGAAAAATTCGGAGTAGGTATTAAAATCCATGGAGAAGAAATAAAAACTTTGAGATTCGCCGATGACATTGTAATTCTGTCAGAGACAGCAAAGGACTTGGAAGAGCAGTTGAACGGAATGGATAGTGTCTTGAAAGGAGGATAGAAGATGAACATCAACAAAAGCGAAACGAGGATTATGAAATGTAGTCGAATTAAGTCGGGTAATGCTGAGGGAATTAGATTAGGAACTGAGACACTTAATGTAGTAAAGGAGTTTTGCTATTTGGGGAGCAAAATAACTGATGATGGTCGAAGTAGAGAGGATATAAAATGTAGACTGGCAATGGCAAGGAAAGCATTTCTGAAGAAGAGAAGTGTGTTAACATCGAGTATAGATTTAAGTGTCAAGAAGTCGTTTCTGAAAGTATTTGTATGGAGTGTAGCCATGTATGGAAGTGAAACATGGACGATAAATGGTTTGGACAAGAAGAGAATACAAGCTTTTGAAATGTAGTGCTACAGAAGAATGCTGAAGATTAGATGGGTAGATCACATAACTAATGAGGAAGTACTGAATAGGATTGGGGAGAAGAGAAGTTTGTGGCACAACTTGACTAGAAGAAGGGATCGGTTGGTAGGACATGTTCTGAGGCATCGAGGGATCACCAATTTGGTATTGGAGGGCAGCGTGGAGGGTAAAAATCGTAGAGAGAGACTAAGAGATGAATACACCAAACAGATTCAGAAGGTTGTACGTTGCAGTAAGTACTGGGAGATGAAGAAGCTTGCACAGGATAGAGTAGCATGGAGAGCTGCATCAAACCAGTCTCGGGCATGAAGACCACAACAACAACAAGTTTTAGGGGACTGATGACCTCAGATGTTAAGTTCCATAGTGCTCAGAGCCATTTGAACCAGAAATCACACGGATTAAGATCAGGTGATCCGGACGGCCAGGTTGTAGGTAAATGGCGGCTGATAATTCAAGCATTTAGAAAATGGTGCTCCAGGAGCTGCTTAACTGGATTTGCAATGTGCGGTGGTGCGCCATCTTGCATAACAATGATCCCAACCACACTTTCACGCTGTTGGAGATCTGGAATTACGTGGTTGTGCATAAGACACTCATAGCGCTTACCAGCGACGGTACACTAACAGGACCGGTAGCACCTGTCTCTTCGAAAAAATATGGCCATAAGATAAATGATGCCGTAAGCCTGCTCTGGTTGATTAGATTGTGGATTTGCCGTTGCCCATATTCGACAATTCTGTGTATTGACATATCCTGTCCACAATATGTTCCAAAGCCAATCATTGTCCAACTCCATGCGAGCAAGTAATTCTGTAGCAAAGCTCTCTTTTGCAGGTCAACAGGAAGTGACTCGTGCACACGGGTAATTTTGAATGAATACCAAAGAAGGATGTTTCGTAGGATTTTAAGTATCTGCTCACGGGCATGTCCAATGTTCAGGCAATTCTCCGTGTCTTCACGTTTACACATCACCAGTTGTCTTCTCCTGCATTGCTGTGGCAACTGCTTCCACTGAAGTCGAATCAATTCATTTCCTCCCTCTACCAGGTTGCACACCGAAAGAACCCGTCTTTTCGAATTTCCGTATAATTTTCTCCAAACTTACGGCAGTCATCAAATCAACGCCATTTTTCAAGCCCTTCAGTGTCCGGAATTTCAGCAGAGCGACGTGTGCACAGTCATCATTCTTGTAATACAGCTTTACAAGCGGAGCGCGATCCCGCATTGAGACAGTCATTGCGAACGTCAGGTATTTACATATACGTATTCTGACACATACAGCGCTATCTATTGATCAATTTTCACACGACTTTTTTTTCTTCCGCCTTACGTTTTCCCCTTCTCCGATAATATTCCGTTGCAATTTAACTTCGTTCTGACTAGTGATGTTATTTGTACAATGTTTCGAAAGTTTAACTTTAATCGTAATGAACCTGTATGTTCGACAGCGATGACACCATGACGGATTCTCTGGAGTTTAATTATCCCAAGATCCGGATTCCATGCTTTGTCCAAATTAAAACAATTATCTCTATTTGTTAAATTATTAGCTAATCTAATTTCTGTAGCTTCCTTGAAGACAGAATCCCAAAGGAAGAGGTGGATGTTAGAACCATCATATCACTGTAGTTCATGGAACGCCCTGTTATCAACATAACGTTCGGCCACCGCTGACTTGTCTGGCTGTGATAAGTGTGTGTATCTTCGATGTTCCACACATCTCTCAAACGGTGCGTGTTGTCTGACCTGTGTATGATTTCACACAATTTCTGCAAGGAATCTGATACACAACAGCTTAACGAAGCAATAAATCGTCCTTTACAGAGCCGAGTAAAGCTGCAATTTTCGTGGGAGGCCGCAAGATCGCCTTAACACAGTGTTTCTCGAGAATACGCCTATCTTCGAAGAAAGAGCACTCACAAAGGGCAAAAACGCACTTGATCTGAAGGAATTACTATCTTCATCCCCATCACATACCTGCATTCTAGGTTTTACATGCGGAGAAAATCTATTCGCTTTAAAAATGCTCGTGAGGTACGTGAGCTCTTCTTGCAAATTGTCTTTATCGGATATACTGTGCACACTATGTATTAAGGTCTGAAGGACACCTGTAGTCTGTGAAGGGTGATGGCAGCTACTGGCAAGTAGATACAGTTTTGCATGTGTAGCTTTACGATATAGGGCATGTCGTAATGTGCCATCAGCTTTACGGCGAACAACAACATCCGAAGAGGGGAAGCAACAGTCTCTTTCTATTTCCATAGTAAATTTGATACTAGCATGAATAGAATTCAGATGCTAAAGAAATAGATGTAATTCATCCATTCCGCGCGGCCATACTACGAATGTGTCGTCCACCCTCCTCCAGAAGACCGTTGGTTTAAAACCTGTGAGTCCAGTGCCTTGTCCTTGAAGTCTTCCATAAATAAATTACTAAAAATAAGGTGACGAAATCACATGTTCAAATAAGGTATTGATGTTCTTATCAGAATGTTGGCCGGTAACTGATGAAGAGTCCTTTAAAGGTACGTTGGTATATAATGTACCACGTCAAAAGGAACGAGCTCATCCGTACGAGCTCATCCGTACTATTTAGCCTGACATTGCAGAGTCTCTGAATAAAATTCGTAGAATTACGAATGTGTGTGACCACATTTTCCTACCAATGGTTTTCAATAGGAAGCTAAATATTTGTGCAGAAAAATACCAATAGTGTTCGTTATAGGCCGCATAGACAGATCCTTTAGACACTCATCCTTACTCATCTTGCGAACTTCAGGAAGCCCACAAAATGTCGGTTGTACTGGACCTGGCACTTTTAAACTTTTCACGACTTTCTTTGGTAGTGATGAAACGTTCAGTATGCCCTGTATCAATACAATATTCGGCCACAGATGACTTGTCTGGCTGTGATAAGCGTCTGATCTTCGATGCTCCACACATCCCTCATGAACCTTGTCACCTTGTTGGTGGGATCTTTGTTGATCTTCCGATATACACCAGAACTAAGTAAACCATGTATCTTTTTACAATATGTGGGTGCTCTTTCCTCGAAGATAGGCCGTACTCTCGAGAAACACTATGATAAGTTGGTCTTCTGGCCTCCCACGAAGACTGCAGCATTACTCGGCTCTGTAAAGGACGGTTTATTGCTTCGTAATGCGGGCGTGTATCAGATTCCTTGCGGAAATTGTGAGAAGTTATACACAGGTCAAACAACACGCACCGTTCATGAGAGATGTGTGGAGCATCGAAGATCAGACGCTTATCACAGCCAGACAAGTCAGCTGTAGCCGAATATTGTATTGATACAGGCCATTCCATGAACCACAGTGATGTGAAGACTCCGACATCCACCTCTTTCTTTTGTGTCTTCAAGGAAGCTATAGAGATTAGATTAGCTAATGATTGTTATTGGAAGTCCCACCTACCCCCTGGTAACTAATTTATTCGTGGAAGACTTAGCTCAGAACTGTGATAATGTAAGAAAGGAAATGTAAATAGATTAGTAAAAATGGTTCGGTTAAATAAAGAAGTAGTAGATGAAGGATTTAGGAGTGGTTAGTGGAAAGAACATTTCCCACGTCTAAGTAATGATGATACATTACGTGATGGTTGTTCTTTAGAAGAATGGAATTTATACAAGTTATTCAATCAAGGTCCTTGGGCTAACTTTGAAAGAAATGATGGTAAGGACATTGAATTTGTAGACTTGTTTGAGCCGAAGGACAAAGGTGCAACAGAAAATAAGGGAACTGATGTTTCCCCAGAACGTCAACATCCTAAAAAGAGCCATGTTAATTCATAATACTCTTCACACCTAAATTACTTTTATTATTTGTAAATCCTGATATGGAACATAAAACAGATGTAACCTATTTGTAGAAAAACACAAAACTGAAAAGCACTTGTTTGAGAATCAGAGTGGAAAACACTTGAATGTCAAATTAAGTACACCAAAAAACAAATGCCGCTGAGCAGTATGGGACTTAACGTCTGAGGTCATCAGTCCCCTAGAACTTATAACTACTTAAACCTAACTAACCCAAGGACATCACCCAAATCCATGCCCGAGGCAGGATTCGAACCTGCGACAGTAGCGGTCAAGCGGTTCCAGACTGAAGCGCCTAGAACCGCTCGGCCACAACGGCCGGCAAATTTTCAACACAATATGAACATCATTTTCCCTTGAATAATCACCAATAGTTACTGTAAATATTATTCTCTACCTGTAAGTATAATATTTTTCCAGTTATTGTAATAGTATTAACCTGTGTTAGAAGCACGTAAACAAAAGCCAGAATAACAACTCCTGTCTGAACCTCGAGATTTTTTTAGGTATTTGACGTCTCAAAGCAGAAAACGCACTTGATCTTCAGGGATGGGGGGAAGTGGATGTGTCGTGAGGGTCGCTCTAAAAACTGTTGTCATCATTAATACTTGTGAATATCGTAAGCAATAGTGAAAGTGTTACAAAATGTGGAAGAAAACAATTTGATGGAAAATCACATCCTAGCCAAGATTTTTTGTTTAAGGACAAACGACAGACCTCTTACGATAACCTATTTTTATCAACTTGCACAAAATACAGCAGCATCCTGCGAGACATGGTCCAAAACTTCAACAACATTAAAAATCTAAGTACAAATTGATTCAGCTACGCCTTCTTCACTTTGTCCAAAATATGGTCATACCCAAAAGGTATTAGGACAGGTGAATATAGTGACGTTATACCACGGAGTGATCTGACTGCACAAACGCGACACTGAGCCCTCACACGTTCTCTTTGCTTATCTAACCCAAGCCACAGCGCGGCCAACGAAGGATTTGTAAATGTTGCTTATCAGCAATCGTAGTGAGAAGTCATGCTCCGTGGCTTGTGCGATCCGCCTTGAATCAGTAGGAAAAGAATCCAGTGCTTGCGAAAAAGAAATATTAATATGTAATCAAGAAGCTTCCGAATCGTTGAATGCTGTATCTGTGCCGACAGGTAAACGAGATAATGTGTCAGCGTCTGGGTTTTGCACCGTCCGGGGATACAGAGTTTGATAATGGTAATTTTACAACAATAGCTAACAACGTTGAAGCTTTTCCGCCACGCGGTTGGGAACTTGTTTCGACAGATGAAACGGTGTAGTCAAAGGCTTATGGTCCGTGACCACGAAAAATTTTCTGCCATACAGATAATGTTGAAATTTGTAGCCAAGACTTCTTTCTCCAGCTGACTACAATTAATCTGAACTGTTCAGTTTTGAACGCAAATGCGATGGGACGTTGTGTTTCGCCAATTTTGTGGGTTAAAATTGCTCCAATTGCTCTGATGCCATAGCGCGAGGCATCGATTGCAAGTGCAAATGGTTTGAGGAAACGTAGTGTATAAGTCAAGGTTGACGAAGCAAAGAATTTTTCAGTTTTTGGAAAGCGTGGTCACAGTTTTCATGCGATGGAACAGAACATTTTTACCTCTGACGAGGTGCAGAGCTGTGACAATATGCGCCGCATTACAAATGAACCTTATGTAGTAAGACAAACGTGCAATTCACGTAAATTCTTAGGAGACGGCAAATGCTGAACTGGTTGCAAATGTTTCGTCAGAGGACAAGCACCATGGACGTCGATGATTACGTGTCAAATGGCGTTGAAAAAAAAATTTCTGCAAGCTGCTTTTGAAACCTGCCTCAGTTAAAACTTGAAAAATGCAATCTAAATTTTTAACGTGCTGTTTCGTTGTTTGTGCAGACACGATAACGTCGTCAAGATAATTAAAGAGAAGGCATATCGGACGTTGCTTGTTCGACAAAATTTTTGAAGGGAGCTGCGCGGGGTAGCCGTGCGGTCTGAGGCGCCTTGCATTGTCCCTGTGGTTCCCCCCGTCGGAGGGTCGAGTCCTCCCTCGAGCATGTCTGTGTGTGTTGTCCATAGCGTAAATTAGTTTAAATTAGATTAAGTAGTGTGTAGGCTTAGGGACCGACAACCTAAGTAGTTAGGTCCCATAAGACCTTACCACAAATTTCCAAAATTTTGAAGCGACGCAAGTGCGGTAGCACTTCCAAAAGATATGTGTTGACATTCAAACAATCAGACATTGGGTATTCGCAAGAAAAAATTTCTATTTCTCCTCGCCCAAGGGTAACTGAAGACAGGCCTCCGTATGAAAAGAACTGTCCTCCCACTAGACGGTCGAGTATTTCCTCTATACATGTCAGCGGGTGGGAATCAATAACTGCTTGTGAATTTACTGCGCGTCTGAAAGCCGAATGACGGATCTTCCCATTTGGTTTATGAATGACAACTAGGGGTGATGCTCACTGTCTTGCTGAAATAGGCCTTAAGACACCAACGGATTCCAATCTCTGAATTTCCGTAGCCACGTTGTCATGTAATGCAAGCATCACAGGATGTGCGTGACAAGATTTAGGCTGCGCGTTAGCTTTCAGCATAACTGAGCGTGGAAAGCTTATGCACATCCTAGAATACCGTCAAACAAATGTTGATACTTGTTACAAAGTTTTTGAATTGCGGCATGGGAAACTTTTGTGTCAGAGGCATGCGAATTGCCCTGTTTGTCTAATCCGAAAGAATATTTGAACTCTTGCGTGAGTGAACTACAGTGAAAGGCACTTCCTTAGTGTTGTCTTTGTATGTTGCAATGAAGCGGCACGTTCCAAGCACTGAAATGTTGTCGCCGTTAAGGGCGGTGAGATGCAGACTTGATGTTTGCAAAGCTGACTGGCCAATTCTTTCACACGTATGTAGGCTAGGCAACGTCTTATAAGCTTCTTTATCTAGTTGAAAAAGCAGTGACCTATCACAAAGTTGCAACATCATCCTCAGTTTGCGGTGTGTTCCCAGAATAAAATTGTCCATTACGGGTTGGAGAAAAAAAAATCTGTTTCGTCCTGGGCACTAAAGTCGTTTCTTGAATTTCAAGATTGGGATATCCTTTTTGAAGTATGTGGCAATCGCATTAAACGTGTATGTGCGTTGTCTGATTTTTGAGCAGGATCAGGCATAGAATCTGAACTTGAATGACACTGATTTCCATCTGTTCCTGATTTCAATTACTTCCGCGTGAAACAGAAGAGGGCCTTATAGTCTTCTGCAGGCACACCGGTTTTGTAGGTCCCATGCGACGACAAAATTTCCATTCAGGTTGTTTGAAAAAGCAGTTCTTCCGATGAAGGGTGACACAGAATTTCACACATTACTTCACTTTGCTTGGAGCTGGGGCAGCGCAGTTAGCGTTGCGCCGGCATGAAAAACGTTGTATGTAGTGAGTTCGGCATCATTTCCGGGGTGCTGACTAACGACTGCTGGGACCGGGGCTATGGCTGGGACACGGTTGTTGAAGCAATAACTGGTCGACAGAGGCTAGAGTTGCGAGGCTTTAGAATTTCGGCCCTCAATCTCCGATCTGATAGATTCTTAATAATAGCATCGCAGAGCATTTCATCCTCACCAGCTGCACCACAGACACAATTGTATTTACAGTCTGTAGCCACGTCCTGCAATCCCCCAATCCATTCTTTATAAGACTGATCACTACGACAATGCGTGAGGAAAAATTTAGACTGTGCAGCGGCAACGTGTATATCACTCTCAAAATAGTCGTCTAATCTTGTAACTATGAGCTCGTAGAGCATGTTTGGGGCCCACTGAGGGGAAACAATTTCACTATGAGGCGGTAGGTGAACACAACAATACATGAAAAAAAAAAATGCACGACGTGATTCACCTGTGGCGCGCTGGATTAGCGGAGCGGTCTTAGGCGCTGCAGTCATGGACTATGCGGCTGGTCCCGGTGGAGGTTCGAGTCCTCCCTCGGGCGTGGGTGTGTGTGTTTGTCGTTAGTATAATTTAGGTTAAGTAGTGTGTAAGCTTAGGGACTGATGACCTTGGCAGTTAAGACCCGTAAGATTTCACGCACATTTGAATATTTTTGATTCACCTGTGATTTTATAGGCGTCGAAATGTTGAGGCAGTTGTGTTACTATTCTTTTCACGTTTCCTTCATCTCATCGAACTGGCGGAAGGGCGGAGGCGGCAGCTGAATTCCTTCTTCAGCTTCTGGCGCCTTTTGCAGCTGGGCTGCTTGCACTTGTACGAGGCAAGAAACAGCTGACAGCAGTTCTACTAATTGTTGATCTCAAAACTGAACAAGAGATGTTAGACACAGCTCAGCACTTAGATGTAGCTCCCCTGGTTTGCATGATTCCTTACATACACCAACTTAAATATTTCACCTTACGTATTTCAATTTAATACATGCACACACACACACACACACACACACACACACACACAAAAGAGTTCTATGGAAAGAAAAAAGAAATGTCCCACTCTGGTGTCCAACACTCATTGTCGCACTTCCTTTTCCTAGTCGCCGGTTTATTAAGACACTCCTGTCCGCTGTGTGAATTTTAGTGGATACAGGAGCGAGGAACAGATGCTGTCCAGGAACAGATAATTCAGATATTTATTTATTGTACATTTAATATCAAAGATTAAAAATAATACATAACTTTGTAGTTGTATTTGCAGTATCAATTGCTAACAGCAGATCTGAATGTAGAAGTATATGCAGATGAAAAAGATTTATAAATCTGTCACTCTTCAAAAGAATGCCTATTCAGAAGTTTCGAGTCCTAATCACTACGAAATCTGTGTAATTACGCAAACACACAAAATTCTGTGCGTAATTGTTCGAACTTAAGTATACTCGCAGCTGGAGCTCCGAAGAGGGGATGCTTGCATCTCATTGGCAGAGATGTAATCGTTCGTGGTAGTGGCCTTGTGCCACAGTAGCAGCTGTACAGAACGTGGTGCCATAACATGCGTTGCGTGCATTTGAAGGTGTGGCCGACAGGACAGTGGGCGATACCACACAGTGCTCTTAAAAAAAAAAAAAACGGTGATAAATTGAAAGTGGTCAAAAGCATCTGTTATCAGACTTCGCAGTTTAAAAGAGAACCACAAGACGCTTCCGTCAAGAAAGCATAAATAATTGTTAAAAGAGTATGTAACAACTGTCTGTCGTCATTTTTCGTGAGAGCACTTGTACAAGAAACTGGATTATTTATTTTTGAACCAACTATTACTCATATTTCTTGTAAAAGATCTGAGTGTAACCGAATGTTTATGTTATTTCTTTATTTAAATATAGCTTTAATATATTAGTTTTATTCGGTAAGTGGTCTTACTGAATCAAATCACATCTGTAGCACGTAAGAACGATATATTTTTAATGTGGATGGCCTTCAACTAATGGAAAACGAGGCAATAGCGGAATACTGTGGGAGTGTAGTGCACAGTGGGACTTTTCGAGGGAAAAACTTAGTGCAGGGATTCCGGACACCTGATATGGAGTGCTGGAAGAAGGCAGACGTGCCTGTGTTAACGTGCGTAATTCAGTCCTAGAGATGACTGATTCTGGGTGGTGAATGACCGTTACACTACTCTAATATTTGAAGGAACTTTATATTTCGAGAGGTCCAATTCTGCTCCAGAATATGACTAATTTTACCGTTTGTATTATGGAAATGAGAATAGACAGAGTATGATATATTATTCTCTGTATTGTGTGTCTTAATTTGTGAATCATCATGTTGAATTCTTCCCCCAATGAACGATGGACCTTGCCGTTGGTGGAGATGCTTGCGTACCTCAGCGATACAGATTGCCGTACCATAGGTCTTACCACCACGGAGGAGTATCTGTTGAGAGGCCAGACAAACGCCTGGTTCCTGAAGACGGGCAGCAGCTTTTTTAGTAGTTGCAGGGGCAACAGTCTGGATGGTTAACTCATCTTGCCTTATAACACTAACCAAAACGGCCTTTCTGTGCTGGTACTACGGAAGTCTGAAAGCAAGGAGAAACTACAGCTGTAATTTTTCCCGAGGGCATGTAGCTTTACTGTGCGGTTAAATAATGATGCGTCCACTTGGGTAAAATATTACGGAGGTAAAATAGCCCCCGATTCGGATCTCCGGGCGGAGACTACTGAGGAGGACGTCGTTATCAGGAGAAAGAAAACTGGCGTTCTACGGATCGGAGCGTGGAATGTCAGATCCCTTAATCGGGTAGGTAGGATAGAAAATTTGAAAAGGGAAATGGGTAGATTAAAGTTAGATACAGGGGGAATTAGTGAAGTTCGGTGGCAGAAGTAACAAATCTTCTGGTCAAGTGATTACGAGTACAGGGCTATAAATACAAAATCAATTTGGGGTAATGCTGGAGTAGGTTTTGTTCTTGTTGTTGTGGTCTTCAGTCCTGAGACTGGTTTGATGCAGCTCTCCATGCTACTCTATCCTGTGCAAGCTTCATCTTCCAGTACCTACTGCAGCCTACATCCTTCTGAATGTGCTTAGTGTATTCATCTCTTGGTCTCCCTTTACGATTTTTACCCTCCACGCTGCCCTCCAATACTAAATTGGTGATCCCTTGATGCCTCAGAACATGTCCTACCAAGCGATCCCTTCTTCTTGTCAAGTTATGCCACAAACTCCTCTTCTCCCCAATTCTATTCAATACCTCCTCATTAGCTACGTGATCTACCCATCTAATCTTCAGCATTCTTCTGTAGCACCACATTTCGAAAGCTTCTATTCTGTTCTTGTCCAAACTAGTTATCGTCCTTGTTTGACTTCCATACATGGCTACACTCCATACAAATACATTCAGAAACGACTTCCTGACACTTAAATCTATACTCGATGTTCACAAATCTCTCTTCTTCAGAAACGCTTTCTTTGCCATTGCCAATCTACATTTTATCTCCTCTCTACTTCGACCATCTTCAGTTATTTTGCTCCCCAAATAGCAAAACTCCTTTACTACTTTAAGTGTCTCATTTCCTAATCTAATTCCCTCAGCATCACCCTACTTAATTCGACTACATTCCATTATCCTTGTTTGGCTTTTGTTGATGTTCGTCTTATACCCTCCTTTCAAGACACTGTCCATTCCGTTCAACAGCTCTTCCAAATCCTTTGCTGTCTCTGACAGAATTACAATGTCATCGGCGAACATCAAATTTTTAATTTCTTCTGCGTGGTTTCTTCTCCATGGATTTTAATACCTACACCGACCTTTTCTTTCGTTTCCTTTACTGCTTGCTCAATATAGAGATTGAATAGCATCGGGGAGAGGCTACAACCCCGTCTCATTCCCTTCCCAACCACTGCTTCCCTTTCATGTCCCTTGACTCTTATAACTGCCATCTGCTATCTGTACAAATTGTAAACTGCCTTTCGCTCCCTGTATTTTACCCCTGCCACCTTCAGAATTTGAATGGGAGTATTCCAGCAAATATTGTCAAAAGCTTTCTCTAAGTCTACAAATGCTAGAAACGTAGGTTTGCCTATCTTTAATCTTTCTTCTAAGATAAGTCGTAGGGTCAGTATTGCCTCACGTGTTCCAACATTTCTACGGAATCCAAACTGATCTTCCCTGAGGACGGTTTCTACCAGTTTTTCCATTCGTCTGTAAAGAATTCGCATTAGTATTTTGCAGCTTTGACTTATTAATCTGATAGTTCGGTAATTTTCACATCTGTCAACACGTGCTTTCTTTGGGATTGGAATTATTATATTCACGTCGTTCAAGAATCATGAAAGAAGGTTGTATATAAGAAAAATCCTGGAGATACTAGAAGATTTCATATAGATTACAAAATGTTAAGACAGAGATTTAGGAACTAGGTTTTAAATTGTAAGACATTTCCAGGGGCAGTTGTGGACTCTGACCACAATCTATTCGTTATGAACTGTAGATGAAAACTGAAGAAACCTGCAAAAAGGTGGGAATTTAAGGAAATGGGACATGGATAAACTGACAGAACTAGAGGTTGTAGAGGGTTTCAGGGAGAACATTAGGTAACGATAGACAGGAATGGCAGAAAGAAATACAATAGAAGAAGAAGGGGTAGCTTAGAGGGATGAAATGGTGAAGGTAGCAGAAGATGAAGCAGGTAAAAGGACGAGGGATAGTAGAAATCCTTGGGTAACAGAAGATATACTGAATTGATGAAAGGAGAAAATATAAAAATGCAGTAAATGAAGCAGCAAAAAGGAATAGAAACGTCTTAAAAATAAGATCGACAGGAAGTGCAAAATGTCTAAGCAGGGATGGCAAGAGGCCAAATGGAAGGATGTAGAGGCATATCTCACTAGGGGTAAGATAGATACTGCCTACAGGAAAATTAAAGAGACCTTTGGAGAAAAGAGAACCACTTGTATGAATATCAAGAGCTCAGATGGAAACCCAGTTCTAAGCAAAGAAGGGAAAGCAGAAAGGTGGAAGGAGTACATAGAGAGTCTGTACAATGGCGGTGTACTTGAGGAGATATTATGGAAATGGAAGAGGATGTAGATGAAGATGAATGGGAGATATGTTACTGCGTGAAGAGTTTGACAGAGCACTGAAGGACCTAAGTTGAAAAAAAAAAAAACCCAGGGAGTAGACAGCATTCAATTAGAACAGCCTTGGGAGAGCCAGCCCTGACAAAACTCTACCATCTGGTGAGCAAGATTATGAGACAGGCGAAATACCCTAAGACTTGAGGAAGAATATAATAATTCCAATCCCAAAGAAAGCAGGTGTTGACAGACGTGAAAACTACAGAACTATCAGTTTAACAAATCACGGCTTCAAAATGCTAAGGCGAATTATTTACAAAAGAATGGAAAAGCTGGTAGAAGCCGGCATCTACATCTACATCTACATCAAATTTATACTCCGCAAGCCACCAAAGGTGTGTGGCGGAGGGCACTTTACGTGTCACTGTCATTACCTCCCTTTTCTCTTCCAGTCGCGTATGGTTCGCGGGAAGAACGACTGTCTGAAAGCCTCCGTGCGCGCTCGAACCTCTCTAATTTTACCTTCGTGATCTCCTCGGGAGGTATATGTAGGGGGAAGCAATATATTCGAAATCTCATCCAGAAACGCACCCTCTCAAATCTGGCGAGCAAGCTACACCGCGCTGCAGAGCGCCTCTCTTGCAGAGTCTGCCACTTGAGTTTGTTAAACATCTCCGTAACGCTATAACGGTTACCAAATAACCCTGTGACGAAACGCGCAGCTCTTCTTTGGATCTTCTCTATCTCTTCGGTCAACCCGATCTGGTACGGGTCCCACACCGATAATCAATACTCAAGTATAGGTCGAACGAGTGTTTTGTAAGCCACCTTCTTTGTTGATGGACTACATTTTCTAAGGACTCTCCCAATGAATCTCAACCTGCTACTCGCCTTACCAACAAATAATTTTATATGATCTTCCCACTTCAAATCGTTCCGCACACATACTCACAGATATTTTACAGAATTAACTGCTACCAGTGTTTGTTCTGCTATCATATAATCATACAATAATGGATCCTTCTTTCTATGTATTCGCAATACATTACATTTGCCTATGACAAGGGTCAGTTGCCACTCCCTGCACCAAGTGCCTATCCGCTGCAGATCTTCCTGCATTTCGCTACAATTTTCTAATGCTGCAACTTCTCTGTGTACTACAGCATCATCCGCGAAAAGCCGCATGGAACTTCCGACGCTATCTACTAGGTCATTTATATATATTGTGAAAAGCAATGGTCCCGTAAAACCCCCTGTCGCACGCCAGAGGTTCCTTTAACGGCTGTGGACGTCTCTCCATTGATAACAACATGCTGTGTTCTGTTTGCTAAAAACTCTTCAATCCAGCCACACAGCTGGTCTGATATTCCGTAGGCTCTTACTTTGTTTATCAGGCGACAGTGCGGAACTGTATCGAACGCCTTCCGGAAGACAAGGAAAATAGTATCTACCAGGGAGCCTTAATCTAATATTTTCTGGGTCTCATGAACAAATTAAGCGAGTTGGGTCTCACACGATCGCTGTTTCCGGAATCCAAGTTGATTCCTACAGAGTAGATTCTGGGTTTCCAAAAAGACATGATACTCGAGCAAAAAACATGTTCTAAAATTCTATAACAGATTGACGTCAGAGATATAAGTCTACAGTTTTGCGCATCTGCTCGACAACGGGGAAGATCAGTATGGATACCATAGAAATGTTGGAACACATGAGGCCATACTGACCCTACGACTTACCTTAGATTAAGGAAAGGCAAACCTACGTTTCTAGTATTTATGGACTTAGAAAAAGCTTTTGACAATGTTGACTGGAATACTGTATTTCAAATTCTGAAGGTGGCAGGAGTAAAATACAGGGAGCGAAAGGCTATTTACAATTTGTACAGAAACCTGATGGCAGTTGTAAGACCGAGGGGCATGTGAGGGGAACAGTGGTTGGGAAGGGAGTGAGACAGGGTTGTACCATATCCCCGATGCTATTCAATCTGTATATTGAGCAAGCAGTAAAGGAAAAAAAAGAAAAAATCGGAGTAGGTATTAAAATCCATGGAGAAGACAGTTTTGCCGATGACATTTTAATTCTATCAGAGACAGCAAAGGACCAGGAAGAGCAGTTGAACGTAATGGACAGTGTCTTGAAAGGAGGATATAAGAGGTACATCAACAAAAGCAAAACGAAGATAATGGATTGTAGTCGAATTAATTCTGGTGATGCTGAAGACATTAGATCAGGAAATGACACACTTAAAGTAGTAGATGAGTTTTGCTATTCGGGGAGCAGAATAACTGATGATGGTCGAAGTACAGAGGATATAAAATGCAGACTGGCAATGACAAGGAAAGCATTTGTAAACAAGATAAATTTGTTAACATCGAGTTTAGATTTAAGTGTCAGGAAGTCGTTTCTGAAAGTATTTGTATGGAGTGTGGCTACGTATGGAAGTGAACCGTAGACGACACATTATTTGGACAAGAAAAGAATAGAAGCTTTTGAAATGTGGTGCTACAGAAGAATGCTGAAGATTAGATGGGTAGAGCACATAACTAATGAGGAGATATTGAACAGAATTAGGGAGAAAAGAATAGTGGCACAACTTGACCAGAAGAAGGGATCGGTTGGTAGGACATGGTCTGAGGTACCAAGGGATCATCAATTTAGTATTGGAGGGCAGCGTGGAGAGTAAAAATTGCAGAGGGATGCCAAGAGAATGAATACACTAAGCAGATTCAGAAGAATGTAGGTTGCAGTAGGTACTGGGAGATGAAGAAGCTTGCACAGGCTAGAGTAGCCTTGAGAGCTGCATCAAAACCAGTCTCTGGACTGAAGACCACAACAACAACAACATGTTGAATCATGAACTACATTGATCTGGCGAATATTTCCGATATTATGCTCACGAAATAGACTTCGTTTTCTCATATTTTTGATGACTACTTTGTTTGGAGATTTTTCTGCCGTTCTCGTAACGATCTCAACGTTACTTTACTGAATTTAATAAGGGATAAGTGTATTTTCGTTTGTACTTTAATTGATTATCGTACGACCACGTCCCGTTTTTTAGATGTCCTTTCTTGAATAAATTTTACTCAACAAGTTTCTCTGTCCTTGTTATTAAAGTATTCATTTTTTATTTTGTAATTTATTGCATCGTAATTCTAGCCAAGGCACAGATTATTTGACTGTGGGATCACGCTACAGGTTACTATTTGCGGCGAATTTGTTACAGGGCACGAATGCAGACGTGCGCTGCTCGGCCCTATAGCTATATAGAGCTTTTCTTTTCAAACAGAGCACTTCATAGCAGAAGTGCCCAAAGTACGAATAACTACAGGTAAAAATACAACTGTTTTGCTCATATAGGATGCTATTTGGAAGAGCATCTATGCTCTGTAGTAACTGCCAGGTACCATTTCACAGTCCTACAGAAAGCTGCATGTGAGAAATGGGTAGACATATCGAAGAGAAGATCACTTCCGAATGGACACACTATGCGAGAGATTTTGAGGACATTTTAAATAGTTCTCGGTACTCTGCCACTGGCTTTTCTCTTTGTGAAATAGTGTACAAAAAACCCTGACAATATTTTCAATGAAGTAATAATAAATTCTCCGGAATGTAAGAGATTAACAACACAGGGAAGGAAATAGGTTTTTAGGAAGACCATGAAACAACAGTACAGTTTAACAAAACAGAGACATAACAGAAAGGTACAAATTGCACATTTCGCAGCTGGGGACCTGGTTCCTGTGAAGTTCAACGACAGATATAAAGCAATTAGTACAGAACTCAAAAAGTTATTTCACATGTGCATTGAGCCTTTTAATGTAATATCAGATCCTCATACTCTAAAACAAGAAAAATGTTTGGGTTAAGGAATGTAGTGCAACTAAAAGCTTACAACCAAAGGGGAGAGCGTAAATTGTCATATGAAGTGGGCTGAAGAAGTCAGAAAACTTTTATGTACTGTTTTATGATATACATAAAGTGTGATGTACGATTTTTATTTTACAACAGTGTCATTACTCCCTCAGAAAACGTCTTTTCTTTGCAAGTTAAGAGTGTGGCAACCTTTAGGGAACCATTTGTGTCTGTCATTTAGCCTCCTGATGATACAGTTACTTTCCGACCATTTTCTTACTCTATCCTTGCTGCTGCTATCTGATTTGCGATTATCAATTTTGATTTAATAATACTGTAGAATTATGTTCGTTTTGCACAAGAAAAGAAAACTTAATTCATACAGAAAAGTTACTCAGAAACAAAACATCAAATGTTAATCATACAAAGAGTCTCAAGCTGTGTACTGAAACATTATTACTTTTTGTGTTCAGTTCATCTCATTTTCAGTCTGTGAGTTCGACAGCTACAAAAATGTGCACTGAAATTTATGTCACAGTAAGTATTACGTATGGTACACAGATTTTACTTGGCACTGGAAGAGTTTGTTGGAGAAGTTGATTGTTCCTCACTACATAAACTGTATTTACTCACTGTTTAGAACTAAATCGTGCTGAGTTATACTGAAGTGAGTAGTTATCTATGCACACATAATTTTTTGCTTGAAGTCAGTCAGTCGTACTAGCAATCTTAAGGAAAAAAAAACCACACTCATGAAGTACTTTCGATACTGAAAGATATACACTCCTGGAAATGGAAAAAAGAACACATTGACACCGGTGTGTCAGACCCACCATACTTGCTCCGGACACTGCGAGAGGGCTGTACAAGCAATGATCACACGCACGGCACAGCGGACACACCAGGAACCGCGGTGTTGGCCGTCGAATGGCGCTAGCTGCGCAGCATTTGTGCACCGCCGCCGTCAGTGTCAGCCAGTTTGCCGTGGCATACGGAGCTCCATCGCAGTCTTTAACTCTGTTAGCATGCCGCGACAGCGTGGACGTGAACCGTATGTGCAGTTGACGGACTTTGAGCGAGGGCGTATAGTGGGCATGCGGGAGGCCGGGTGGACGTACCGCCGAATTGCTCAACACGTGGGGCGTGAGGTCTCCACAGTACATCGATGTTGTCGCCAGTGGTCGGCGGAAGGTGCACGTGCCCGTCGACCTGGGACCGGACCGCAGCGACGCACGGATGCACGCCAAGACCGTAGGATCCTACGCAGTGCCGTAGGGGACCGCACCGCCACTTACCAGCAAATTAGGGACACTGTTGCTCCTGGGGTATCGGCGAGGACCATTCGCAACCGTCTCCATGAAGCTGGGCTACGGTCCCGCACACCGTTAGGCCGTCTTCCGCTCACGCCCCAACATCGTGCAGCCCGCCTCCAGTGGTGTCGCGACAGGCGTGAATGGAGGGACGAATGGAGATGTGTCGTCTTCAGCGATGAGAGTCGCTTCTGCCGTGGTGCCAATGATGGTCGTATGCGTGTTTGGCGCCGTGCAGGTGAGCGCCACAATCAGGACTGCATACGACCGAGGCACACAGGGCCAACACCCGGCATCATGGTGTGGGGAGCGATCTCCTACACTGGCCGTACACCACTGGTGATCGTCGAGGAGACACTGAATAGTGCACGGTACATCCAAACCGTCATCGAACCCATCGTTCTACCATTCCTAGACCGGCAAGGGAACTTGCTGTTCCAACAGGACAATGCACGTCCGCATGTATCCCGTGCCACCCAACGTGCTCTAGAAGGTGTAAGTCAACTACCCTGGCCAGCAAGATCTCCGGATCTGTCCCCCATTGAGCATGTTTGGGACTGGATGAAGCGTCGTCTCACGCGGTCTGCACGTCCAGCACGTCCAACTGAGGCGCCAGGTGGAAATGGCATGGCAAGCCGTTCCACAGGACTACATCCAGCATCTCTACGATCGTCTCCATGGGAGAATAGCAGCCTGCATTGCTGCGAAAGGGGGATATACACTGTACTAGTGCCGACATTGTGCATGCTCTGTTGCCTGTGTCTATGTGCCTGTGGTTCTGTCAGTGTGATCATGTGATGTATCTGATCCCAGGAATGTGTCAATATTTTTTTGGCAAAGTTGCAATAAGTAAGAAGGACATGGCTACCGTTTAGAACTAATACACACCAACTTACTGTTAAAAAGGATAGCACTTACTAGTGTTCTGCAAAATTATATTTATTTGGTCACAAACAAGGTTTCAGGTTCTCAGCCCATCTTCAGGTGACAACTGAATGTCGCAAACACTGATAAATATGACATGCGACACACATAAATATTATTTATATAGAAGATACCTAAATTATGAAATGTTTACACAGGAAAATATTAAAATAATTAGATTAACTAAAGTGTGGGTGTAAATAAGGTCATTATTAGGTTAGAATCTAGTATTTTATTTCTTTTCTTTCGTTATATGTACCTCTACATAGTAGTTTTGTTCATCACCTCTTTTTTAGTTTATATTCTACTTTACATAATTTGTGTGCTGCTGGTAAGAGAAAAATGATGTTAGTGATACACAATAAGTATGATCATTATTACTTTACACTATAGTTCTTGCCATCAAGATGCTGAATGTCTGGTAGACCATTAGGAAGAAGTTGGAGTTTGCCAATAAAAATGTCTCAGACACGTTCACATGAAAGAGTTCTATGTTTTTGTGTAGCACACACAACTGAAAGTGATTTTAACAAAACATGTCCTATTATGTTACTAAAATATCTTGTAGACAGAACATGGTTCATCCTTATTTTATGGTACATACACAGAACACGTGTAAAGATGTATTAAAAAATACACAGAAAGGATTATGTGAGTGACAGCAGTTTGTGAAGCCATTAAGCCAAAGCTCTTGTCAGTCACACACATTGCTACTTTCTTGTATTCAGGAATTGTTGGCTGTGTGGGTATTGGAAGATCAATGGTCAAGGACCAGGATGGTTAGGGAACTTTGATGTGTGTTTCATGGTATTGTACTACACCTGTATTTTACATTTGTCTGTAGTATAGGGGCACATAGCCTTAGTGGCGTGCTTGTAATCTTACATTTGAGTTCATCTGTTTCTCGAGAGTGCATTTCTGCACGAAAATTTCACTTTTATTGCATTTTGAGGGGTGTGAAATTGCATTTCTTACACGAATAATTTATGGGGGCTCATATAATCGTTGAAATTCAAGTCTACTATTGAGATTTGATGTGTACACTTTCAACACGTTACGTCAAAAGGTTATTAATCATGTAATTTTCACACTTGACATATAGATTTGTCATTATATCGACTTTAATTACATATCAATGGAAGGAATACTTGCACAAAAGCATGTCTCCACACAGTATTACTCATCTTAGGTGATTACATCTCTGCAGTGCTGAGAAGCTGGAAGAAGGAGTCTACTAGTTGTTAATTTATTACTTACTTAAATACACATAAATTCACTGACACGAGAGGGACACTAGCGCAAAAATGTGTGGCTATATAGTGATTTCTTTTACTGAACAAAATTTTCATTACTTAATTTCTCTTTGGACTGATGTCCTCCTTGTTTGGTCCCCTCCCAGAAACCAGCCAACTTAATTCTCTATATTTTATGAGTACACACTAGTTTGCAGAGAGAGTAAATATAATATCAGACGAAAATACAGTCAAGTAAAGAAATTGAAAGTAACTTACATCTATGAAAACACAAACTAATTTTCATACTATCTACACTGTGTCAAAATTTGTATTCTGCTTTGGAGGTGATATTTGAGAATGTGCAAGCTATCCACATATTTTGGGAAGTCATGCACCTGTATCGGTAGAATTGACCAAAATGTACCTTTGTAGGAACTTACTGTCTTCGAAGCCATATTAGTGTAATGATAATTTAACTGTAGACTATTTAATATAAGCACTGTATGTGAGTATTTGAGAATCAGCTGTGTATAATTGTTCTTTTTCTTTGTACACTGCGTCATGTACGAGGGCTATCCACAAAGTACAATACGTTTTGGAATTAAAAATAAATAAAGTATTGGAATTTTTTTTAATTATATACAGATGAAAGCCACACTTAAATACTACTTTTCTACATAGTTGCCATTTAAATTAAGGCACTTATCGTAGCGATGGACGAGCTTGGAAATTCCTTCGTCGTAAAATTCGGCCGCCTGCGCCTTCAACCACGTGGTTACCTCTTCTTGAAGTTGTGCGTCGTCATCAAAACGCTGCATAGCCAACCACTTCTTCATTGCTGGGAATAAGTGGAAGTCGCTCGGTGCCAGGTCGGGACTGTACGGCGGATGAGGAAACAACTCCCACTTAAAAGATTCGAGAATTTCACGACTGGCATTTGCCGTGTGGGCCCGGGCGTTGTCGTGAATCTGCAAGATCTTTGAGCCCAACTTTCCCCTGCGCTTGTTTTGTATTGCTCTTCTGAGGTTGTGCAGAGTTTGGTAATACCTTTGGGAGTTTATTGTCGTGCCTCTTTCCAGGGAATCCACAAAAATCACACCTTTCCTGTACCAAAAGAAGAGGTAACCACGTGGTTGAAGGCGCAGGCGGCCGAATTTTACGACGAAGGAATTTCCAAGCTCGTCCATCGCTACGATAAGTGCCTTAATTTAAATGGCAACTATGTAGAAAAGTAGTATTTAAGTGTGGCTTTCATCTGTGTATAATAAAAAAAATTTCCAATACTTTATTTATTTTTTATTTCAAAACGTAATGTACATTGTGGATAGCCCTCGTATGTTGGATTGTTGCTTAGTGTTCAAAAATCAAATTTATGTATTTGGAGGTATTACTGAACACAGAGGCTGCATGTATAGGAGTACCAGAGGCCTGTAAACAGACTGGAAGAAGGTGTTACCAAAAATGCACAGGAATCTCTGCAAGCAGTAAGTCAAGCACATAACGCCGGAAAACGTATGTATTTTTTAAATTATGTGTAACTGATTCTTTTATTTCTTTTTCACAGGATGTAGAAAGTGACGAAGTTTAAATTTGGTTAGGTTAGGTTAGTGTTTTTTAACGTCCTGTCGACAACGAGGTCATTAGAGACGGAGCACAAGTTCGGGTTAGGGAAGGATGGGGAAGGAAGTCGGCCGTGCCCTTTCACAGGAACCATCCCAGCATTTGCCTGGAGCGATTTAGGGAAATCACGGAAAACCTAAATCAGGATGGCGGGAAACGGGATGGAACCGTCGTCCTCCCGAATGCGAGTCCAGTGTGCTAAACACTGCGCCACCTCGCTCGGTTAAATTTGAATCTTTTTGCTAAGATATACTTTGAGCACGAACTCATAGTTATTGGATTTTATGGGATTCAATTGAAGTGTAAATTTTGACAAAGTTCCGTACTTGATTCGAATGTACTACAGTACTCTGGAGTACTCTGGGGACGGCCGCTGGTGACCGAGCGGTTCTAGGGGCTTCAGTCTGGAACCGCGCAACCGCTACGGTCGCAGGTTCGAATCCTGCCTCGGGAATGGTTGTGTGTGATCTCCTTAGGTTAGTTAGGTTTAAATAGTTCTAAGTTGTAGGGGACTGATGACCTCAGATGTTAAGTCCCATAGTGCTCAGAGCCATTTGAGTGCTATGGGGGAGGTTGATGAGAATTACCAATGTATGAACACTACTATATATGTGATATAAAGTGTTCACATCGGGTATCAGGCTGCCTCACTGAAAGGCTCTCATTTTATCTGGCCATTTTAAAACTCAATTTATTATACTGATTCAAATTCTGTCATTAATTTCATTTCCACTTTAGCAGGCATACAAAAACCTCTGTGCTGGTTTGACTGTTACTAATCAGTACTTGAGTATAAAACATAAACAAATCTCATTTTGTAATATCAGAATGTCTTTCAGAAGAAGTGAAACTAGCTTTTCATTAGTATTTATGGAATGAACATACGCAAATGTGAGAAACATTTTCCAACTAAAAATCTTCATGGTATAAGTAACTTCATAAAAAGTATTGTAATCGAACATATTTTATAAATTTCAGTATTAAACACTAAAAGCGGCGTAAAACTTTGTTGCACAGTGAAAGGAGCGAACTAACAAGTAATTCTGTGTTGTCAGCCTGTGTACACCAGCGTGTTTATTACTGTAATCCATAAATTTTATGTTTCTAATAATAGATGGCATGACTAGTAATTGTTAAGAGGGAGTGGCGAATCGGCTATCAGGGTTTCAGTTTTTGGACAGTTTTTGTGAGCCAGGTTTGTTAGAGTTTTGTGAATGTGCTACACAACAAACATTTAATTCTGAAAGAGAAACGTAGTATAAACCTGGATTTCTTGAAATTTCTCTTGGCGCTAACAAATCATAAGCTACATCGTCAAGAGCTCGGAAAGGTGCAGTAAATTTTGGTGGAACAGATGCTCGCAAATTCTTTTACAGCCACTGTAACATCGGAGATCGCCGAGAAATGGATATTTGGTATCAATTGTTACACATTGAGACACTTCGAATTGAGCAAGTATAATCCAACAGAGCTGTAAAGAGAATTCTTTAGAATAAGAAAGGTGAAATTCACAGTGTGATCCAAATAACGGATATTTACGTTTAAATTCACCTTCTCGGTCTTAAGTCACGAGAGACCAACATGATTGGGCTTCTCAGTGCCACGGATTGGGCCGATGTTGGTCGAGAATCGCAGGTCATCGTGCCGCGGGCGCAGCTACCCCTCCTGCAAGGTTCGAATGCTACCGGATGAATAAGAAAGGTGTCCCAAAGAAAAACACTTCCTAGTTGAACAAATTCAGAGTGGAATTAAAAGTCAAAGGAAAAAAGTAGTGGCTGATAAGGTTAGGTATTGTAATAGTAAGGAGAGAAGTAAAATACCGGCAGACATCATTCTGTAAAGCTCCCACTTTAATCTGTTCACAGAAGGTATTCTAACAACAGAAAAGTTCACAGTTATTGAAGGTGGAGCATGACTCCACTCTCGCCCAGGTGTGGTAGGAAAATGCAGCCAGAACCTGGGGCGAGCGGACGTATCGAAACACGACTCCACACTTATGGCTAAATAAGCTTTGTCTTTGTGTATATGGTATAGATAATATTTTCATAACTGAAGTCGCGTAGAAAGTGAACTTGTTTAGTGATCATGTTCTTGGCTTCGTGATACACTGAGAGGCGTAGTCAATGTCAGATAATGCGCATAGCTTTCGCCTGTCGTCACACCGTTGCTACAATGGGAGGAAGTAAATTGTTTGTTCCAATGTGTGCTGTCTCATTGCTGTGAATTTATAGCCGCTGATGATCATTTGGTTGCGACAGGGAAAGATTTGAGTTAAGTTGTGTTCATTGAGAAAGTGGTTAATTTACGAGGGTAGCCACTTCCACAAACTATTATTTTCATGATAATTTCGTACTCAGAATTCACAGGCTGGTGTGCAACGTGCAGGTAACTGTCCTGTGGGTAACTAAGTAAGTCATTTTCTTTTGACAGTTGTGGATGGTGCGTTTGGACTTCAGATGTGCAGAAAGACACAGGCAGGTCTGTGAAGCAGCACTGTTAGAATACAGTGTCCAGAAACATGCATTAGACGTGTTATAAGTTGCTAGTTAGACATTTTTCCATCGTTATTTACTCTTGTAATGCATCGGTGTGCTTTGTTATAGTAGACAAAAAGGGGGAAAATCAAATTCACGTACAAGATGAGGGGGAAAATGGAAAAGGTTTGAAGCTGTTAAGGTATGAACTTAAGAGTCGATGTTTACTAGACTTCTCTTTTCCTTGCTTTGGTCCATACTACTATCTCTCAATATATGAAAAGCAAGGAGCTTTTAGTGGAAGTGATTTGTTTCACAGTATCGAAGGTGTAGTATTACTCATAGCTCTAAAGATATACACTTTTGAGGCAATTTCTAACAGATATTTTGCTTTGAATAATCGTTTCACTCATATATACGAATACTGGAGATTCCTCTTGGGATAACCCGCCTCTAATTTCTCTTATCCTGATTTCACGGTCCTTAAGCAAAATGTACCCTGGTGAAAGTACAACTGTTCTGCAGTCAGCTACAATTGCCTCTTCTCTAAAGTTTATAAGTATCGTTCCATGAAAAGACCGCCTTCTTCCTCCCAGGTAATCGAAAGTGAGTTCACTACATAATACTCATGAGATTACAGATCCTACCGATAGCAAATCTAGCAGCACACTTGTAAATTACTTCAATGTTTTTATTTAATCCGACCTGGAGAGGATCCCAAATACTCGCGTATGACTGAAAAAGGAGCTGAGATGGCTTCTTTAGTTGGATACAAAATCGCATGTTGATACTGTTCCAGTAGTTGCTGTAGGAGGATGGGGACATACATCTCATAACCTACACTTGGATAGGATAGGTAAGAATAAGTTAGTAGATCTGCTAAAAAAAAAACATTTGGGTGTTGGTCGGGGGCGGGGGGGGGGGGTGAGGGAGGGTGCCAGCACACAAAGATAAATCCCAGTGGTCACTAGGCTCGGATTAGAAGGCATCTACTTTAGATCCAATGTAAAATTGACACAGACAGTAAAAAAGAAAATTAAATTGATAGAGACTCCATCTTATAAGGAACCAATGGAAGGGAAAACCACTTGCTTCATCAGTAAGTTAGAAGGGTAAAAATATGGTAAATCAGTTGGTAATTTCTTTGCAGGACTATTGTAGTTGGATAGAAATTGATGTCATTTGTCTCTCTGAACACCGCATAGCCACAGGGACAGGCAATCTTAATACAAGTCGTCACAAATTAGCTGCATATTCATGTACAGACAGGACACAGAAAGGAGGAGTTGTCACATCACACTCAATACAAAAATGCGTAAATAAGAAAATTCCGCATAGATCTGGCTATAGAAGCATGTGCTCGTGGGCTGACAGAGGAAAATATAATATCTGTGTGGTACAGGAACTGTCTCCGACGGGTAACTGGGAATTTCCAGGAAAAATTTTAATGGGTTAGTACGTTGTCTGACAGACAGAAGGAAAGTATTATTAACACGTGATGATTTCAACATAAATTTCTCGAAGAAACTTGACATAAAAATTGTCTTGAGGTGCTGGCAGACAATTACAGGTTATTGTCAGGTATAAATTTATCGACTGAGTTGCTGAAGGCGGTAGTATCCTTATACATAGTCTGTTCCTACAATGTTCATTAGTTGAAGAGATTCACGAAAACAGTGAGGCAGGGTAATGAAAAACATACGGAAAATTTACAAGAAAGTTTCCAATGAACCTAACGCCAACTCAAAAATTCAATGAGGTTTTTTTTTGTTTCCGGAAGAGTTCTCATAAAAATATGAATAAAGACAACAATAAAAGCTCATTCAACAAACCTTGGATACTTAAAGGCATTAGAATCTCATGGCGACGAAGAAAGGGCTTGTACAAAATAACCAGAAGTAGTAATGATAGGGAAATATTTCCAAATCATAAATGGTACTGTAACATATTAAGAAATGTTGTACAATAATGCAGGAATATGAGCGTTTGTGTAAAGCTGACAGATTAGAAAATAAAAATGAAAACAATATCGAACACAGTTGAAAGAGAGACAAGGAGAGAAGCTATGAAATATGACATTATTTCTATTAAATGAGACGGAAGCACTGTAAATGCCAGTTCATATGAGGCAGATTTTTTAGTAATTAGTTTTTAAATAGAGATGAGAATATAAAGTAAAATAGCACACGATAGATGCAATATACAACAACGATTTGTAAAATGAAGATGTCACATCCTCATCTATAGAAAGGAAACTCATCACTATTCAAATAATTAAACACCCACGTTAATCTTGCAGGCCTATCTATAAGGAGCTGGAAATTGTAACTACAGCCTTACAGCATATTTATTGACATATCAAGTTAGTTGTTAATAACCTATTTAAGTCTGAAGATAAGACAGACATTCAGAAGTACCTCAACGGATAGAAAAATTACACATTTTAACGAATCCCTCTAAGGCAGAGAAAGAGGTAACATATCTGTCTGACAGTCTATTCGGAAAAGTCTGACAGATAGCAGAAGGGTTTTCGAATGTGGAATATCCTAAATGTATCTCCTTAACATTCCTTTTTTACCTTAGAAGTTGCAGCATTAGAAAATTGTAGCGAAATGCAGGAAGATCTGCAGCGGATAGGCACTTGGTGCAGGGAGTGGCAACTGACCCTTAACATAGACAAATGTAATGTATTGCGAATACATAGAAAGAAGGATCCTTTATTGTATGATTATATGATAGCGGAACAAACACTGGTAGCAGTTACTTCTGTAAAATATCTGGGAGTATGCGTGCGGAACGATTTGAAGTGGAATGATCATATAAAATTAATTGTTGGTAAGGCGGGTACCAGGTTGAGATTCATTGGGAGAGTCCTTAGAAAATGTAGTCCATCAACAAAGGAGGTGGCTTACAAAACACTCGTTCGACCTATACTTGAGTATTGCTCATCAGTGTGGGATCCGTACCAGATCGGGTTGACGGAGGAGATAGAGAAGATCCAAAGAAGAGCGGCGCGTTTCGTCACAGGGTTATTTGGTAACCGTGATAGCGTTACGGAGATGTTTAACAAACTCAAGTGGCAGACTCTGCAAGAGAGGCGCTCTGCATCGCGGTGTAGCTTGCTCGCCAGGTTTCGAGAGGGTGCGTTTCTGGATGAGGTATCGAATATATTGCTTCCCCCTACTTATACCTCCCGAGGAGATCACGAATGTAAAATTAGAGAGATTAGAGCGCGCACAGAGGCTTTCAGACAGTCGTTCTTCCCGCGAACCATACGCGACTGGAACAGGAAAGGGAGATAATGACAGTGGCACGTAAAGTGCCCTCCGCCACACACCGTTGGGTGGCTTGCGGAGTATAAATGTAGATGTAGACGTAGACGTACCAAAGACGAAATATTGAACAGAAGTAATTAGTCATTTTTACAGAACAAACACTTGTAGATAGACCGAGTTTAGTGTAACAATATTTATAGACTGATAGAGAGAGCGCGCTTACTGGGGTCAACGCTGACCATTGGCTGAACATGTAACGCCACGGAACATTGCAGGCAGGCACCGATGTCGGAGTGCACTGTGGAACGTGATCGGTGACCTGTCAGGGATACTGGTGCCTCCATTTAGAGCTATTCGAGGTGTTCCACATCATAACATGTTTCATGGGCATGGTTTATTGAACACGTAAATGTAAATAATTAACTAAACAAGACCAGACGTGACACGTCTGGCTTTTGCAACCATCTCCATTCATCACGATTTCGATTGGAATGGCAAGTGGAGTTGTTGCAGATGGTACTTCATCTCCCAAGTTCTCTATAATTTGTGTTTCTTGATAATAATCAGTCTGCTTCATACTGTTTCATAGTGGGTCAATACCATATCATGGGCAAAGTGTGAATCCATGATGATTCTGTTATGATGACGACGAACGAGTTGTCGCCAACGTTGACTGGTGGCCAATGCTACCTAGAAATATATAAATTACTGCAGGTTTGTCAGTAACGTCGATAAGGTGCCGGCTGCACGGTCTGGATCTGCAGCGACTAAAATAATTAGAAGTCGTTGGTAAAAAATTATATATATTGTACTTAACTTGTTGTACAGGATTATTCTTGGCTGCATACATATAATTATAAACAGATAGCTATTGAGGCCTCACTTAGGCCATACGTTACTAAGCGCCTTGTTAGAGGTTGCTTCCCATCAGCTGAAGGCGATGCTACTTTACTACTTGACGTCCCGAGCAAGAGTGGACGACCGCTAACGGCGCTGGTCGCGACTCGCGGGTCCAACGATACTAATACGGACCGTGGTCGATAACTGCAACCCCTAACAAGTATGGTATCGAACGTTGATACCACAGATTCCTCCATGAGGTAGATGCGAGGCACAACTGTTTGTCTGCTTGGTCATGGAGAGAAATGGTATTACGTTTTCCACACTGAGCAAGGGAAAAACGACTAATTATGCACATGCCTTGACGTCTCAATTTTCCATGATTCCTCCGAGACGTAAATGCTTGTTGCAGCCGATTTCATCCGTTTTACATTGAATACCGATCTGTAATTTTATCTGTAATTGCGAGAACAATGTCGCCTTTCCTCCAGAGCTGCGCAGTTACGTCCAGCAACCATTTGTTTTTCGCTTTGATGAGGGTTATGCTGAAATACAAGGGTTCTAGTAGCGCTTCTCTACGTTCGCTATGTATTTGCTAGCAAACCAATTTGATAAGACTCGGTAGGCTGGAGCAGTACCGCACAATTGGTTCCACTAGCATTCAATGTATATATCACGCAAAGCTTTCTGACGTCGTTTCTTCCATACTTCTTTCATTCGTTCTCCATGTTTTCTTTTTCTTTCTTCTGTCCATTTTGTTCCTTGTCTCTTTAGTGCTTCCTTCTCCGACAATACAATCCACTTTTCCACCTTATTTCTAAAAGTTTTTCTATCTTTGACATCTTTAAGTTCAATATTTGCTTTTTGTAAATCTAATTTTACTTGGCTAATCCATGGTGTTGTTGATTTGACTTTTTCTATGTAAGTGAGAATTCTGTTGGTGAGTCGTGTGGGGGGAAGTCTAGTTACATGTCCATAAAATTTTAATCTTCGCCTTCTTATGTCTGCTGCCAGGTTTGATATAGTTTCTGTGGTTCTTCTTGATTGTATCCGGTATCCTTCTTCTGTTAATTTTGGACCTAAAATCTTTCTCATAATTTTGCGTTCTTCTTTTAGTATTTTTTCTAAGTCACATTTTGTGTGGAGTGTGAGCGTTTCACTAGCATATAGTGCTGCTGGCTTAATTACTGCGCAGTAGTGTCTGATTTTTGTGTTCGAGGAGATGCATTTTTTATTGTATATTTCATGTGTCATACCATATGCTCTCTTCATTTTCTGTTGTCTGATCTTCTGTGCAACTTTCTCTCCTCCGGTTGGCTCCAAAATTTCACCTAGGTATTTAAAATGTTTTACTCTATTTATTTTTCCATATTTTGTGTTCAAACTGTGTATATGGAATTTCATACAGAAAAATTCTGTCTTTTGAAACGAAATTTGTAAATCTACTTTATCCGCGCATTCCTTAAGGATCTCTATTTGTTTGGTGGCGATTTCTTCATCATCTGCAAGTATGGCCAAGTCGTCCGCGAATGCTAAACAAGATACATCCACGTTGTCTTTGGTTCTACCAAGATGGCTTGGTTTCCAGTAGGATTGATTTTTTATTCTTTTTCCCATTCCTTAATGACTTTATCCAGGACTATATTAAACAGAAGTGGAGATAGCCCGTCACCTTGACGTACTCCAGTTTTTATGAGAAAAGGTTCAGAGATTTCTCCCCTGAATTTAACTTTAGATACAGTGTCTGTCAGTGATTCTTTGATAAGCCTTAGTGTTTTGGAGTCAAGTCCAAGTTCCTCTAAAATGTTGAACAAAGATTGCCGGTCAATTGAGTCATAGGCTTTCTTAAAATCTACAAATGTACAAATTATGGGGGCATTTCTAATTGCTTTGTGTTTTAATATTGTCTTTAAATTAAATATTTGTTCTATGCATGAGCGACCGGGGCGGAAGCCTGCTTGATAAACACCAATTGGGCGTTCCAGCTGCTCTTGTGTTCTTTTCAGCAGGCATGTTGAGAGAATTTTGTAGGTGACTTGTAAAAGTGAAATTCCCCTGTAGTTATTGACATTTGTTCTGTCTCCTTTTTTATGTAACGGGTGAATAAGGGCACATTTCCAATCCTCTGGTAATTTTTCTGTTTCCCATATTTTTGTTATTATTTTTGTGAGCTCTTGCAACGTCTTTGGTCCTAGGTTTTTTAATAGCTCTGCAACAATGCCATCTTCGCCAGATGTTCTATTATTTTTTAAGTTTTTAATGTGACATTTGATTTCTTCCTGTGTTGGTGGTAATGAATCCGGTTGAGCGTTGGCACTGATTTCTTTGGGAAACCTTAAACTAGGTTCTGGGCAATTTAGTAGGTTAGAAAAATATTGAGCCAATACTTGACAGTTTTCCTGGTTTGTTAGGGCTAATTTACCATCTGGTTTTCTGAAACATAAATTTTGAGGGATATATCCTCGTATTTTATCTGCGAAAGTTCTGTAGAAGTCTCTTGTATTATAGTTTTGGAAATTTTCTTCTATGGCATCCAGTTGTGCCTTTGTGTAGTTCCTTTTCGCTTGCCTAATAGATTTTGAAACCCGTTTTCTAACCTCGTTAAATAAATGTAGATTTTCTTGTGATTTTTTACTGTTATATTCGTGAAATGCCTTTTTTCTCCTTTCCAATGCATTTTCACAGTCTGAATCCCACCAAGGGTGTTTGAATATCTTTTTCAAGGGAATAGTTTCCTTAGCTATTCGCGTGATTTTAGAATGAAATTCTTCCCATGTGTTTGCCTTTTCCTTCTCCCATTCTTCTTTTACTTTAGATTCTTTAATCTTCTTGGTGTCATATTTCTGTATTTCTATTTTCTTCTGATGACTTCTTCGTGCTGTAAACTTGATTTTAATTCTAGTTAGGTAATGGTCTGAATCAATGTTTGCTCCTCTGCGTACTTGGACGTCGTAAATTTCTTTTTGTACTGGGTATGAAATCGCCACATGATCTATTTGAAACTCGCCAATTTGTTGTATAGGAGATCTCCATGTCTTTTGTTTTCTTGGACATTTTCTTAGAGATGTTGACATTATCTTCAGGTTATTCTGCTTACATAGTTCGACGAGCCTTGTACCATTTTTATTGGTAAATTTATGTGCAGGATATTTGCCTACGGTTTTTGGGTGGATTTTCTCTCTAACAATTTGGGCATTAAAATCGCCGAGTAGAACTTTTGTATCATCTTTTGGAATCTTGGCCATTATATTCTCCAAATTTTCCCAGAACTTTTCTGTTTCTATGGGGTTTTTCTTGTTGTCTCTGTTTGTGGGAGCATGAACATTAACCATTGTGTATGTTTTGTTGGCACATTGTAAGCGCATCGTCATTATCCTATTATTTACGGGAGTAACTTCCTTGATGGAGCTGAGCACGCTCTTGTGTATGATAAACGCCACCCCGAGATGGGGGGCTCCTCTTCCGATTCGTTTATCCGTCTTGCTCTTAAAGATGCGATAGTTGCCATAATCTGATGTTTCTTCATCTGTAAAACGTGTCTCCTGTAAAGCTAGTATTACTATCTTTTGCTTTTCAAGTTCTGTTGTAAGGTTTAGAAGTTTTCCTGGTTGGATTAATGTATTTATGTTAAAGGTTCCAATGTATGTAGGTGTTTTAAGTGGAAGTTTGCCAGAGAGCTCCGACTTTCTCTGATGTAATCGTGTAAGTCCAGGTTCCCCAGAATCCGAATTCCTGGTTGCCATCTGTTGATGGGTGGATTGGTTACCACCTGGGGTAATGTTGTTATTACTTGCACGAGTCATACTTGCTTGTAATCAAGTTGGTCCAGTGTCTCCACTGGGTGTTTAGAACCAGGGATTGTTAGTTTCTGGCGCATTATGACCAGCCGCACATTGTGTGAACAGACGCTGACCAGGATGCCGATGGTTCCCACTTCAGACGCGTCCTGGATTTGGGTGTTGACAGTGCTTATTGTAATGGCGGCACTTACTCGCCATGACACAGCAACGTCTTAGGGTTCTGCGGTTTTTGAATGAGTGTGACCCTTGCCAAAAGTCACCCTCCCACACCCTCGTGATGCTGCCGCCTCGGTCCGGGACTGCTTATTTGGGTTTCCCCTTATTCGCAGCTGTCCACCATATCTGATGGATCGTTCGCTATCCGCCACCTGCGACCCGCCCTGTACCTGAGGCTCGGCTAGGGTATATATATATATATATATATATATATATATATATATATATATATATATCTTCTTTCCAGAATTCCGATTATTTTTAAGCAAAAGTGCAAAACAGTCATGGTAATAGAGCCAAGAGTATAAATTTCATGTAGTTACACCACAGCGTCAGACATTTTTATTGACGTCCCAGTTACTAAGCACAAAGTAAAACAGCACTGTTAAAAAGAAAAGAGGTACACCATTGGTCACTATTAGATGTGACTTTTCCGAGGCGGTAGCAGTAAGTTTACAGAAAAGGGGAACGAAGAAGTTACAGCTGCACTACGGAGACTGCAAATACACATTATCGTAGATGCAAATGGAAGTGCAGCAATAGCGTGCCTTGATAGGCTGCGGCGTGTATGGTAGAGAGAGATCCGGGCGCATAGTCGACACGCAATCCGTGTATACGGCTAAGTGCGCGCAGCGCAGCGGCGCGGCGGGTATTTGGCGATGCGGGCTGAAGCGGCTACCCGGCGCGCACACAGGCGGGAGCATGGCCGAATCCCGGGGGCGCAGTCTGGCCGCAGCCGCAGCCTCGGCGCGCGGCCGATTGGCGGCGTTGCTATCGCCAGACCGGCCCGGGGCTTCCCCTGGGCCCACCTGGCCGCTACAGAGCGCTCTTATCTGAGCGCGGCAAACCCCTGGGCGGCGTGCCACCGCCCTCAAACGGCAAATTAACCCCGCACAAGAATGTTCCGATCTGCAGTGCACAACAAGTATCGCCCCTATTGCTCCTTTAGGATTGGATACTCTACTGCTAGACTCTCCGGTCCTCTTTCTCTTGCCGTAAGTGTGCGTTACCTTCTTCGTTTCATGTATCACATAGAAATATTTTCCTTCCATGCGTTTATCTCTAGTTTCTTTTCGTATGGGATTACCTTGTGCGACCGTTATCGGACATTGTAGCACCATCTGTAGTAGATGTGCGCCAAAAAGTTGTTCTTGAGCAACAGATATCGGAGTTATGGTTCTTTTCTTATACCAGTACTTTTAACATTTCTTTATAAATGTCAGCTATTTTTACTACCACATACCTTGTGGGGGTACAGTTAACTCTGAGCTCCTGCAAAATGTGATCTGCTACATTTCCCTCCGCAACGCACCGTCAGGTGGCTTGCGGTGTAAGGATATAGATGTACATGTAGATTGAGTATACAGTAACTCGGAGTTAGAATACTTTCTATCAAATGTATTTCTTATGGGTGGCACTTTAACATTTGTCACTTAATCTCTCGGCTGTTTCCACCTTCATTACTGCCACTGACCTCAACGTCCAACGTCGATCCCCTGCAGAATGCTGGTGGTGGTTTCAGTATATTGACTCCCCCAAGACGATAATGTCCCCACCCCACAGCACGCCCGTCCTGAAAGCAACGCCATCCCAGAAGTCATCCTAGCATCTCCTAGCCTCCTTAGGTGCCTCACTGCAGAGGTCCTCGACCCAATTGGAAGTGACCACCTACCCATCCTCCTCACCATATCCTACACCCTACTCCTCTCCCATACACCCAATCCCAATCTCCATCCAAAATCCGTCCATGACTATTTTGTACCAACCGGAATGAATAACCTTCCAGCAACTCAGTGATGTCACCTGTGCTTCCTGCAGCAGACCTCATCAGATCCTATATCCACCCATATCTCCACTGAAGCCGTATATCCTCATCGCCATTCTAACCCACCACAGGCCATACTCCCTCACCATGAATCTCATCACTTATATCACTCCTTCCTACTGACTCAAGACCAGGACATACTCACATACCATGGTAGATAGAGTGACACATTAGAAATTTACTCTATGCCAAGGAATACCAGGACTGGTGACAGACATGCACCAGCCTCAATACTGCACTCTCTAGTAACACCTCTAAGTGCTGGCAAGCTTTTCACTGACTTACTGGCACCCATCCCATCCATCACTACCCAACCCTGCATAACAATATTCTATTACCTGATGACTTTAGCAAAGCCAATCACTTTGCATCCTATCTTTCAGACATCATCTGCATTTCTGACGATGCTTATTTTCACTGCTCCCAGTTACCTACTATTCTTAAACATACATATACTACCATCCCAACCCTGTCCTACAGCTTCCAGTACTTGAACAACATACCATATACACAATTAACCACTCATTCGCACCACAGGACATGAAACAAGTACTTCACAGAATGCAAAACACATCCTCTGGTTATGGCCACACCTCAAAGGATGGCCTCTCTCTTCCCTCATCGCCCTTGCCACCCTGTATATCACTATCTTCTGCAGCAGCTACTATCCTGACTTATCGAAAACCTAAAAAAATCCTACTGTTCCCCACCTCCCCCCCCCTTCCCCTCTGATACCTTCTTGTACTGCCCATATGCCTCACCTCAGTGTTCAGCATGGTATTTGAATTCATCCTCTCTCAACACAAACACAGCCACTTGCACCAATGCTATCTTCTTTCTAGTACCTGGTGTAGCTTCTGTCAATCCTCCTCTGATGATGACCAGCTCTTAACCTCGCCCATATCCTATCCCAACAGAGCAAAAACTGTTAATCTGCTATCTTTGTCTCCCTTTATCTAGAGGAAACGTTTTACCACATGTGGTACACAGGTCTCTTTTCCAAACTCCAGACTTATGCACTGCCAATCAACTATGCATCCTTTCAGTCCAGTCACCTGTTTCTTGTCATTCTTTACAACAGATTTTCCTGTGCCATTCACCCCACAGCAGGTGTGCTCCAAGGTTCCGTTCTTTCCACTCTCCTTCGCCTCTTACACGCTGCTAACGTGCCCAAACCACCACCTCCAATCCAAATCCTTCAGTATGCTGATGACACGACCTTCGTCACTCTCTATCCTACACTCTAGAAGTTCCAGAGATCCCTCCAAATTCACCTCAATCAGTTTACCATCTCTAGTAACCAATGGCTCCTGAATAGTTATAGGACACACCACCTGCACCTTCCATACCTATTACTTCTTCCTCATCGTTTATGACCGTCCTATCCAGTTCACTAGCACACTAAAAAACTTGCACTAACCTTTGACCAGCACCTAATGCGGACACCTCAGTTATTAACAATCCAACAGAAATCCTACTAAAAAAAAAACCACTAAAGGTTCAGACATGGGGACTACCTCCCTCCACTATCCTTCACACATACAAATTCCTGATTCATCCCATCCTTTGCTATGCCATTGTTGCCTGGATATCTGCCCCACTCAAATTGTATAAGTCCCACCACACTCTCGAATGCAATTGTTTCCCCCTCGCTTTCCGTATCTGCATACCTTTCCCCACAACAATCCTTTACCATCACACTCACGCCTCTCCTCATTCATATAGAAAACCTCCAGATATTCTACACAACCTGCACACTCGCCTCCAGCAATCCTACTGTGTCCTCTCTTCTCTCTAATCCTAGGTCGCTGCCAAGCCTCTACCTACACATCCGACCAATGATCTTCTTGCACACCTTATACCTCCACCTCTCCCAAAGAAATTCCAACCATCTCCCTGTCTCAGATCATGAACTCAGCCCCAAAATATACTCCTCCTACCAACTCTGAATCCATCCCACCTTCTCCACCTCCCCACAGGGTACCTCCACTTCCTCTCAACCCTCCCAAACCTACTCCTGTCTTTCCTCTTCCTTGCCGCTCCCCTCTCCATTTTCATTTCAAATTCACAGATTCCAACGCCAGCTATTTGTTTGTTCTTGTTCCCATAACAGCTATCCCTACCTCATAGTGACTGCTCCCTCTTAGTAGCCCTCAGTTCCCATCCCCACCATTCTCTTCTCTCGCTCTATGTAACTACTTTTCCTTTCGTCTGATATTATAGGGCAGTTCCCGTCGAGTTTTATTGAAAGTGTGCAGTGCTCTGTTTCTAACGGTACGTGTCTCTTCTATGAAGTTCAGGTGTTGTTCCAGCGTTTTACCGAGTGTATTTTAGTGCTCTTCGTGTGTTTTTAAACTGTGCTGTCTAACCATATTATTAACACCGCTTTAAAAATACCCAGCCATCCTATTACGGCAGTCTTTAAATATCTTATTATTTCACTACTGTTCTTCAATCATTGTCATTGTGTCTTAATCTGGTATGTTGGCTCCTAAGTGCGTTTATTTATTTATTTACACAAGTTCCGTAGGACCAAATTGAGGAACAAATCTCCAAGGTCATGGAACGTGTCAGTACATGAACTTACAACACAAAAGCAATAACAGATAAAAATAAATGTTCATGAACCTGAAGAAAAGTTAGTCCACAAGTTTAAGTACACGCTATCAGCAATACAATAAGAATCAGCTTAATTTTTCAAGGAACTCCTCGACAGAATAGAAGGAGTGACCCATGAGGAACCTCTTCAGTTTCGATTTGGAAGCGCGTGGATTACGGCTAAGATTTTGGAATTCGTGTGGCAGCTTATTGAAAATGGATGCAGCAGTATACTGCACACATTTTTTCACAAGAGGTTTGATTTCTGCCGAGTATTAACTGAGTGAATGCTGCTTATTCTTGGAAATAAACTAATATTGGTAACAAGAAACGACAATAAGGAATATACATATTGAGAGGCCAATGTCAAAATAGACTCGTGAACAGAGGTTGATAAGAGGTTCGTGAACTCACACCACTTTTTGCCCGAACCGCCCGTTTCTGAGCCAAAAAATATCCTTCTAGAATGGGAAGAGTTACCCCAAAACATACTACCATACGACGTAAGTGAATGAAAATAAGCAAAGTAGACTAATTTACGTGTCGAGCTATCACTCACTTTTGACGACAGCTTACTATATATCTGAACACCTAGAAATTTGGACTGTTCAGTTTCACTAATCATATGCCCGTTCTGTGAGATTAAAACGTCAGGGTTTGTTGAATTGTGTGTTAGAAACTGTAAAACTGAGACTTACTATGATTTAACGTTAGTTTATTTTCTACAAGCCATGAACTGAGGTCATGTACTGCACCACTTGAAACCGAGTCAATGTTGCACAAAACATCCTTTACTACCAAGCTAGTGTCATCAGCAAACAGAAATATTTTAGTCATCCATAATATTAGAGGGTATATAATTTATATAAATAAGGAACAGGAGTGGCCCCAACACTGATCCGTGGGGCACCCCGCACTTTACAGTACCCCACTCAGATCCCACATCACAGCCGTTATCAGCACTGTGAATAATGACCATTTGCTGTCTGTTGCTAAAGTAAGAGGTGATCCAATTGTGAGCTACTCCCCTTATTCCGTAATGGTCCAAATTCTGGAGCAATATCGTGAGATCAACACAGTCAAATGCCTTTGTTAAATCAAAAAATACTCTAAGCGTTCGAAACTTTTTGTTTAGCCCATCCAGTACCTCACAGAGAAAAGAGAATATAGCATTTTCAGTTGTCAAACGACTTCTAAAGCCGAATTGTACATTTGATAGCAAATCGTGTGATATAAAATGATCAATTATCCTTACATACACAGCCGTTTCGATAACTTTTGCAAACACTGATGTCATAGAAATAGGTCTGAAATTATCTACATTATCCCTTTTTCCCTTTTTATAAAGCGGCTTTACTACTGAGTACTTTAATCGCTTAGGAAACTTATCATTCCTAAAGGAAAAATTACAAATGCGGCTAAATACAGGGCTAACATGTACAGCACAGTACTTTAATATTCTGCTAGACACTCCATCATAACCATGAGAGTCCTTAGTCTTCAGTGATTTAATTATTGACTCAATCTCCCTCTATTCCGTATCACAGAGGAGTATTTCAGACGTCAATCTTGGAAAGGCATTTGCTAAGAAATTTGTATGATTACCTGTAGAAACTAAATTTTTAATTAATTCACCAGCAATGCTCAGAAAATGATGTTAAATACTGTACATATATCTGATTTATCAGTAACAGAAATAATATTACTGAGAACTGACTTTATATAATCGACCTTGTGCTGCTGACCAAACACTTCCTTCACAACTGACCATATGGCTTTAATTTTATCCTGTGAATTAGCTATTCTATTTGTATACCACATACTTTTTGCCTTGCTAATAACATTTTTGAGCACCTTACAATACTGTTTGTAATGGGCTACTGTAGCTTGATTGTGACTACTTCTAACATTTTGATATAATTCCCACTTTGTTCTACATGATATCCTTGTCCCACTAGTCAGCCAACCGGGCTCTCCATTACTGTTAGTACCCCATTTAGAATGTTCTAATGGAAAGCAACTCTCAAAGAGCATGAGAAATGTGTTATGGAAAGCATTGCATTTATCAGCTATAATATCGACACTATAAACATCTTGCCACTCTTGTTCTTTGACAAGTTTTAAAAATCTCTCTATTGCTGTTGGATTAACTTTCCTACGTAGTTTGTAATTAAATATGATATTTGTTTGAGTACAAAAACCTTTTAGTGTTAAAATTTGTTCATCATGGTCTGAAAGGCCATTCACTCTTTTACTAACAGAATGCCCGTCTAGTAATGATGAAAAATATTGTCTATGACTGTGCTACTGTTCCCCTGCAACCTAGCTCGAAAAACACAGTTTGCACCAGATCATATGAATTTAGGAGATCTACCAACATCCTTTTTCTTGCACAATCATATACAAAATTAATATTGAAGTCACCACATATAACTACTTTCTGGTACTTTGTACAAGGTGAATCAAGAACCCTCTCTAGCTTAAGCAAAAATGCTCTGAAGTCAGAGTTAGGGGACCTATAAACAACAGCAATTAGAAGTTTAGTTTCACTAAATTCAACTAATGCTACACCACTTCCAAATATTTGTTCAGTGCAGTGTCGTGATACGTCTATGGATTCAAATGAAATACTGTTTTTTACGTACAGAGCCACTCCCCCACCCCGCAAGGAACTCCTTGAGAAACAGCCAGCTAATCTGTAGCCTGGTAAAGGAAGCCTCTGAATTATCAAATTATTTAAGTGGTGCTCTGATATACCAATAATTTCAGAGTTAACATCTACTAGCAGTTCACTAACTTCATCTCTAATACCTCTTATATATTGATGAAATATACTGATTCCTTCTCTACTTGGAAACATTACATCCTGTGGAGGTGAGCCCTTAGTTAGAGGCACTTCCTTTAAGCAGGTATACCTATCAGCTAAAAAAAAGGTGCAGCTCTAACACCAACTACTACAGGAATTTTTCCGTGAGTGACACCACTACCATCACCAACTACACTGTCACCTATAAGCTTAGCCAGCCTCCCCTTCCAATACCTATTGAGGTGCAGGCCATGCCTAGTGAAACCTCATCTACTGATAGACCCAACTGGCACCACTGAGATGTGATCCATGCCCTCCGACATCAGTGCCCTCCCCAACCCCACATTAAAGCACCTAACAGCCGCATTAAGGCGACGCCGATCAGAACGCTGAAACAGTTGCATGAAATGCACATTAGTGCCACCAGTTTGAGTAGCTATCTTAACCAAGTCACTACAGACATCATATTCCCCGTCCCTATGGAGACTGTTCTCTGCTCCACCTACTATCACTACCTGAACCTTCTTTGTAAAATTCTTACATAACTCCTCTATGCTTCCAGTCACCTGAGCCATCCCTGCACTAGGCTACACAATGCTGGTGACCTGGTACTCACTCCCCAACACTTCCTGCAACTGCTCGCCCACACCTCTACCATGCGAAGTACCTAGCAGCAGAACCTTCATCTTTCTGTTAGACTTTTCAACTAACCTAAGCCTCCTAATTGCTGAGGACTGCTGCAAGTTACCTACATCTACAGCTACACGAGGCTCCTCTCCACTCAACTCTGACAGTTGGTCGTATCTATTGCAAGTATGCAAAGTAAAACTAGTCTGAATACCTACTCTTCCTAGCTACCTTCTTGCCAACAGCCAGTTCCCATTCCCCACCACCCTTCACCCTCCTCAACCTATCTAGTTCCTCCTTTTCGCATTCTAACTGCACCTGAAGGGCACAGATCTTACGCTCCTTCTCCTCTATTGACTTGTTTCTACTACAGATTCTACATTTCCAGGAAAGGATCTCCCTAAAATGACCACTAGCTTCCCCACTGCATTCCCCCCAATGAAAATGATTTGAACAAATCCCACACCGTAATCCACTACTCAGAAACCTACGACAGAGCCGACACTTTTCATCCATGGTAAAATTTTACAGTTACTGAAAAAAAACTATACTCTACGTTACTAAAGTTCAGTTACACCAGTAGAACTATTTAAGAACTAACAACAATGGTCTCGAAATTCTCTGCCTACTAAGAAAACAGCTACTTGTATACTACTACTACAACACAGCCGATCCCAATACCAGCAAAACTTCACAAAATTATTAGCTAAAACCAAAAAATTAAAACGACCACTGTAACACTAAGAGAAGTTAAAACACTGAATGAAAATTTTTCTGAAATATTTCACTAGAAAGAATAATAAACGTCAGTTGAAAACTAAAGAACGAAATTTACTAAACGACTTCAACACACTGAAAACTCTATAAAACACAGCGAGCGAACGATTACAAAAGTTTATTAAGTCGTTATTTCGCCACAAACGGAACGCAACACCGCTGAAATCTATTTTCGTTAGTTAACATATTTCAATTTTTTTGTTTCGTTGTTGCCTTATAGCTAAATATGCCAAACGTATGTTGAGATCTTGACCTTTTTTTTTTCAATTGATAGTAATGCAGGTTGTTTCGCTTGCGCGGCGCTAGCTGGTTCAAGGAAACTGAATGTGTAGTGGCATGAGAGTGACGTTAATGGCAATGAAAATCCAGTTATTTGTAAACTCTGTGGAAAACCTCGACGGTCTCTGCTTATTTTCGTAGAAGTACGAAAATACTTGTTTCATTCGAATATCTGTCCTCTCTGGAAAAGTTATCAGCTGCTACGACTTGCTGGAGTTCAGGACACATTTAGCAATTACCAGGTTACCTGTTGTGGTAATGCGTAACTCCCAGAGAACAAGAAGTGTGACCAAATAACTTCCACAGATTAATACACATACTCACCTACCAATGGTTATTTCCATAGAAGCACAAATTCTTTATGGTCGTTCTATGCAGCTAGATAGCACGAGAGCGTAGTAATCACTTCAGTACACAAATGGCGCTCAGTACTGCAGTTATTTCCATGAGCCATCGAGTAACTTCTAGATGATATGTTCCTCTGCTCTGCTCATTTATCCGTGGTCAGATCTCAGATGGCAGCTTTTAAAATAATGGCTAATAACAGATGAGCGGTTATTGCAGTAACGGCTGCTTCTTTGTCACCTGTTATTTCTATCACTTTAGTTATTTTTTCCATGTCTGCTGTGTAGTCTTTGCCTCGATCAAGCAACGGCTGTCTTCAGACGCACCTCGTAATTTTCTTATTTCAGAAGGCAGTAAACTTTCGAGTCCAAGAGAGTCTTACCGATTCTTTGTCCTCTTCAAAATACGTGATTTTGGCAGTTCTATGTAATGCTTACATTGAGAAAATCTTCAGAATATGCATCACGTACAAATGCGTAACAGGATGAACTGCAGCGATTCCGGGAGCCGAAGACAGAGCGCTAGGAGACGGGCACTAGCTGCCGCTGGTCTACGACTCTGCCAGTTGAACAGCTCAGCAGAAGCTGCCGCCCTTATTGTCAGAGTTTCGCGCCTCACCTGGGTGTGGAACAGCCTACAGGGAGTTTTAGCAGCCTGACTGACTGCACCGTGAAAATAGCCACTCATCGGTCACTGACTCTGTTCCAGAAAATTTCCTCGTGACACAAACACTAAGACACTTCCTCGAAGTCAAACAGACGTAGTCGTCAGCTGGACAGCAACGCGACGTACCGTCTGTGAGGGAGAGCGCCAAGCTGATGTCGATGCGGCCACTACCGTCGCCAGATCTCTCGAATCCTTGTCTGCCATCTGAGCATCCGGCGAATGGGCAGCTCAGCACTTTTCTGCCACCTCAGAACTGCGACGCCGGGAATCCAGCTTCTCCTGTCTCCTCCGAGGTACCAACAGAAAACTTCCTTGAGCAGTGCCACTGAGAGGAAGACGCAGCCTGACATATTGATAGCGACAGCCACATTGGTCCGTCCACCCTACGGCCGAGTAACTCGAGACGTTCTCGCATATAGTAGCACAGTGGGCTCGCTCGTCACCTACGCTAACAGCTTCAGAATCCAATGATTGTAGACAGACAGCATTAAAGCAGTTCTTGTATCAACGAACTGCCTTCACCTACAGCAGCTGCATCTATATGCGACACAGAATCGCTACTCACACACCCAGTAATCCTAGAAACCACAATATAACTGAGTCAGAGATATCTCCTCCTACCCGTTATAAACGATGCCGAAAAGGTTGCCTGCAATGGTGAGGACTGTGCTGGAATACACTACCACTCTATCCCTTCCAACCTGCGGCTGACTGTACCCTGTGTTACAGGCTACATGAAAACATTGACTTAACAGTAGGCTTCTTTGTCATCTTTATTGTGTTCCATTGTTCCCCGATTATAGTTTTACTTTAATTTCCTTTTTCACATATAGTATCAATCATAAAGGGGAAATTTCAAGGCAAACCCTTGTATGACTACCATATGACCACTGAATGCAAGAAATCCACCAAACCCAACTGCACTGTAAGGAATAAAAAGAAACAAAAGATGCACCGTGAATGACTTATCCTAATTGGATAGAAATACGTAGATGTGATTTACATGTGCGGACAAAGGAATAATTATCATTTCAGAAAAATTAGATCATATTCAAGAGGAAGAACTTCACAATTTGAGGTAGTTAACAATGCTTTGGTCGACCTCTGGCGCCTATAAAAGCAGTTTTTCGGGTTGAGACTGATTGACAGAGTTGTTGGACGTCCTTCAGGACGACGTCCAACAACTCTGTCATGAAGGATATCGCGGAAAATTCCGTTCAACTGGCGCGTTACTTCCTCAAAATTGCGAGCTGGTTGCAAAGCCTTGCAGATAACGCTGTAGATGTTCCCAATTGGGGAGAGATCCGGCTAAGGTAGGGTTTGCCAAGATCGAAGTCAACTGTGCGCTGGCTGGCATCACCTCGCTGAAATGTAAGCCTAGAACGGCTTCCCATGAAGGGTAATAAAACGGAGGGTAAAATATCGTCGACATACTGCTGTGATGTAAGAACGTCGCGGATGACGACCAAAGTGTCCTGCTACGAAATGAAATAGCACCCCAGGTCATTACCTGCCTGCTGGGCCGTATGGCGTGTGACAGTGAGGCTGGCGACCCTACCTCTGTCTGGAGAGTCCCCAGACGCATATTCGATGACCATCAGAACTTAGAAGCGGCACTGATTACTGAAGATAATCCTACTCCAATCAATGAGATTAGGGGCAAAGACATATCTGAAGACGCACCGGACAGCAGTGCGGTATCAACATGACTGTCACCCTCTATAGAGCCTAACAACGAGGAGTAATGGTATGAGGTGTCGTTTCCTATCATAACAGGTTGTTTGTCATCCGCGGCATCTGCACATTGGTGTACTGAAGATAGTCTACGCCCCGTTTTGTGGCCCTTACATCCTGCGCTTACATTTTAGCAAATTAATCTCCGCGCGCGTACGGCGAGAGCTTCTGTTGATTGTCCTCGGGCTTGCCAAAACATACCTGAGTCAGCAAGTGAGAACGCTCGAAGCTTTATGGGCAGGGCCTTGAACCATCTTCGAATTTTTTTACGTTTTGACACGCTAATCGGACAGAATTTGGCACGATATCCCTCAGGAGGACATCCTACAGCTCTGTCAGTCAATGCCAAGTTGAATAGCTTCTTGTATAAGAGGTAGATCATCACGTTACTGAATTGCTCAACCTGTGAAACTCTTTCTCTTGAAGAAGCCATAGAATTTCTCTGGAAGTGTTTTTCTGTACATGAACGCCACATCTGCCGATTTCCGTGCCATTTGGCTAATTCCTTTGTGGTGTGTCCCTTTTCATGTCGTAGAGTATTAGTGATGTATTAACTCAAGAAAACAAAACAAGTATTGTAACTAGAAACATATTTCAGTTCTTGCGTCTACAGTACCAACAGCAAATAACTACTTATACACCAACTATTGATAAGACACATACAAATGACAAATTTACAAATGACAATTTTTTCTCGCTTACATTCTTCTCAGGAGTGAACAGTAGTGTCAGTAAAAATACTCACAAAATGGAATCGCTATGTATCAAGCACACGCTGTCAGCAAGCAAAGTACTTTTTAGTAGCTGAAAGTAACGGCAAACTTTTCAACCTGGAACAATGCCTATTTCAGCTAATTCTTGGTAACATTATCGTTGTGATGACACATGTTGCCTTAATGTGGTGCACTCTGGGGAAACATTTACAAACTACCCACATTCTCACGTTTGCTACAGTGGACATAATATTAAAATGAGACAAAAAGTATATTATTATGCCAGCAAAACAATGACATTAAATGCTGATTAATGATTCGAGTTATAAATGTGAACGTTCAACCGCTCTGCTGTGGAACATGAAAAGGATTCCTTAGGCTCATCTAGTTGAGGTTCTTTCATGTCATTATGAGCGGAAATCCATAAAAGTTTCATACCTAAATCTCTGAAACACGGAGCTAAAAAGCATTTCAAGGCACAGTATACTGACTAGCTACTATAGGTTTGCTAAACGTCACTCTATCTCAGTACTCCCTAAGAAGTGTATTTTCATTGTTTAAATGTACAAACAAAATATTCGAAATGTCTCCTGATAATTTAAATGCTACTATACATTTTTGAAATATGTTTTTTAATATACCTTTAGAGGGTTCAATGATTAGAGCGATTAAGTCAGTTGAAAGTAGGAGTTTCACAGTAATGAAGTTAGTTATAAAGTGAGGGTATATTGGGTGCCCCATGTCGTATGTGTGTTACATTGTGTAGCACAGTTCAGTGGAAGGGCATCGTGACACAAGCTGGTCGGCGGAGCGCCGAGTTAAGCAACACAAGGGAGAACGCTGCGTCACCGGCGAGGTCGCCACACGCCAGGATGTTAACATCGACGGCAGTAATGGGGTGAGTTACGCGAGCCGCGCAGCACCATAATATTCCACCGAGCTTCTCGGGAAGCAGAGCCGCAGAAATCAGCGGCAAAAAACCGTATTTAAGGACCAGCAGTCAGCCAATCACGATCGTGTGTCATGAGGCGCTGGAGTGGTGATGCTGAGTCTGTGCCAGCGTTGCCACCAGTTCGGAGTCGTCGCTGTTACCGCAGTCATGGCTGTAGCGACCGTCGTGATGCCGATCATTACCTAGGAGGCGCCAATGTGACGCCGCCGCTGTAACTACCGTCGGACGCCATGGGAGTCATCGCTTGGGGTAAGCTGTGGTAACACACGGTCGCCATCGCCCTGAGACACTGCCTTCACAAATACCATGACCAGGGCCAGAGATGGGGACTCTGGCCCGCTGGCGATAGACAGCCGCAGCTGAGGATGGTCGCTAAGAAAGGCCACTGACCTATTCAATTGCTATGCCCCCCCCCCCCCCCCCACCTCCCCCCCCCCAAGCAGCTGCCGAGAACTTTACGAGCAGAAGCTAGCTTCGCCCAGTTAGTCAATAAATGTTGTTTCATCAGGAGCCATCTGTGGACACACCCCGACCATCCTCTTCCTCTCACGCAGCAGAAAGCCCACTTTCGAATCCGGTGGCCGGCAGTGCTGTCCCGTGCCTTCTAACATGGCCAGTTTGGACTGATGTCAGGAAGACTGCTGTGGCATCGTGGAGAACGGAACTCGTGAAGTTAAGAGTTAGCAGTATGTAGCACCTCCAGCCTCGATTTTCCGCACAGTAAAGTAGGGAACTGCCGACTTCAGTTATTTTGGTTTCGAGCCTGTTGGATTGTCCCTTTTCCTGTCTTTTGCCTGTACCATTTTTTGTATTCATTGGGTATATTTTTCTCTTGATTAAATTGTAGTCAAGGCGAAGAAACTTCCCGCTGCTGCGGTCATAGAGCAACTTAGGGATCAGGTAGATAAATTACAGATAGAAGTAAATAAGATCAGAGCGTCAGAGTGGGAGCAGTCAAATCGCAAATCACCCACCCTGGAAGGGGCCTGTGGAACTGGTTACCCCATTTTCAGGGAAACAGGGGGAAGATGATTTTAATTTTTTGACAATTTGGCTACAGCTGGCAAATTGGGGGGATGGAGTAAGGAGCATTTACTACGTTTTGGTAGACTGAATATAACGGGAGATGCTAGAGCAGATACTAAGTGTAATGAGAATCTGAGGGAGGCTACAACATTTGAGGATTTTCAGGAAGGGTTAATAGAGTGATATCAGAAGAACACGGAAAGATACAGTCGAGAACAACTTACGAGGATTTATCATAAGCAGGATGAATCGACTGTATTACTAAAACCACTGTAGGTACTTCTGAACTCACGATTGATAATAGGGTTGACTTGGTAACTATGCGGAAAGCAGAGCAGAGGCTTCTTCGCGCATTTTTGAGAGGGATACAACCGGAAATGTCAAGAAAGATTTGTTTGGAATATCCTAAGCATCTTAGTGAAGCAACAGCTATTTCATTATCATTACAGGAAACCGAGTCATTGGAGATGTCACGTGAATGTCGGACAGTGTTTAGTATGGGCATAAATTGTTTTCGGTGTGGACAAATGAGTCATGCCCAAAGAAACAGCAGACATAAAAGTTGCAGGTATTGTAAGAAAATTAGTCACTCGGACTGGCAATGCCGTAACAGAAATCAGCGACAACGGAAGTTTCAGTCACAGGATAGATCTTATGGGTAGCAGTCAAACTGCGTATTGGGTGGGGTGTCCACTGTGCATGCTCCCAGTAACAGATAGTGCATGTAAGAAAACAGTGCTAAACTTTTTTCTGACCGACAATGTGCAGGATAAATTATGTACAATGGTGTTGGATACCGGTTCTCAGGTGACGGTTGCATGTGAGGGAATATTTCGCGCAAATAGGTTAATTGCACCACGCTGGACGTTAAGTGACGTAGGTGGAGATCGTGTAAATTCACTCTGTGCTGAATTGCTGAAGTTCCAAATGGGGGAGGTTAGCTTCCATGTGGATGCAGGAGTTCTTTCTGTGGTTAGCGTAGGTAGGACGTGATTCTCGGACTTGATTTCTTGGTTGGACATCGTTCCATAGTTGACGACGAACGGCATATTGTAGGACTGAATGGAAGTTTGTTTCAGCTAAGCTCTGCAGCTGGAATACCTTCTGTGTTGCAAGGTCTGCCCCATGATCAGGGGCAAACAATGAAACTGCGTACAAGCTCCCTTAAAGTCAATTGGCCGGGTGGCGAAAGGAAAGGAAAACTGGACTGACGTTGGTACTGATTTGCTAGGGAACCTACTATGTATCATTGAACCTTTGACAATTAACGAAGTACTAGATGCAGTTAGTTGTTTTATATGACATAGTGTGTTCTATGTTTGGGAGGTAGACAAGATGAGGCTAAAGCCTGTCAGTATTGATAATTTTGACCCTGAGGAAGTAAAGTTGTCGCAGCGTAGCCTGGTACCAAATTTAAAAGTGTTACATGAGGATGAACTAGATCATAATTTTACAGCAAATTACAAAATTCCTGGAGGATCCGTCGACTGGTCGCCAATAAGGAGTGAGGTAGCACATCTGGAGGCACAGAACAGAGCACTAGTGGAAAACCTGTTGAGTGAGTACGTGGAATTATTTAATACGTCGTGTCCAATACCTGCAACACAGCTTGTTCAGCACCAAATTCCTGCTGGAAGTGAAGCACCGTCGAAAAACGGCCGTATAGAGTTCCAAGGCACGTACAACGAATTATGGAAGAGTTTATAGATCAGCAACTTAGACATGGGATCACAGAACCTAGTTGTAGTCCCTGGTCTGCTCGCTGTAAGCAGAACTAACTGTAAGCAAAAGATCAACAGATGACGTCAAAGCGTAACTTGGGTCAGTGTCGGTACTTCACAACACTGGATTTGTGTAGTGGTCACCTTCAGTTCAAAGTAACGCCGGAGGACCGACCAAAACTGTGTTCTCAACGCTAACAGGGCATTTTCAGATTTGCCACATGCTTTTTGGATTTAAAAACGCGTCGGCAGCCTTTCAGCGTTTGTTCGATAGTGTGTTACGTGGATTAAAACCAAAACAGTGCCTGGTAGTCCTGGATGACATAGTAGTGTATTCAAAGAACATTCCAGAACATTTGGAGCAGTTGTTCGAGGTTTTTGATCGTCTGCGCCGTCCACATCCCGTGATGTAGAGGCTAGCATTGCCACTTCTGGAACCCTGGGTCCCGGATTCGATTCCCGGCCGGGTTGGTGATTTTTTATGCCCGGGGACTGGGAGTTTGTGTTGTTCCCATCATTCCATCATCATTCGTAGAAGTGATTAGTCTGGACTATGTACAAATTGGGAATTTGAACCGGCGCTGACGACCGCGCAATTGAGTGCCCCCATAAACTAAACATCCATAAACTAAACATCTGCGCGCCGCCTGGTTAAAGTTGAGTTTGGAAAAATGTCATTTTGTATAGCAAGAAGTTCGTTATTTGGGTCACATTAAAGGAGTGGAAGGATTTCGTACAGATCCAAAGATAATTAATTGAGGACGTTCAAAAGCTTCCGGCGCCCACCGAAGTAAAGGTATTGCAATCTTATGTGGGGCTCGCGAATTTTTGCCGTAGGTATGTTTCTAAATTTGCAGAAATTGCAAGACTGCTCACACAATTGCTGTGGAAAGGAATGAAATTTCATTGGAGAGCTGAGTGTGAAGCGGCGTTCCAGAAGTTGAAAGATCTGTTGACATCTAGTCCCGTCTTGGTCTATCTGGATTCTGAAAAACCGTTTATTCTTACTTGTGATTCGAGTGATTTTGCGCTAGGAGTTATTTTGAGTCAAGAAGTAGATGGACAGCAGCATCCTATTGGGTACACTTCATGGCAGCTCAATAATGTTGAACGAAGTTATTCTACCACAGAGAGGGAAATGCTTTTGGTCATTGGGATTGTGTACTTTGTTGTTACCTCTATGATAGACGATTGAAAGTGGTGACTGATCACACAGTGCTTAAGTGGCTTTCAGGCCTTACAGATCCAACGACCCGGCGGAGGTTCGAGTAAGTGAATGGACAGCAGCTGATCTGGACTGTCAGCGGTTTGCTAAGCAACAGCAATTCAGCACCAAGCCTAGTGTATTGTATCAAAAGACATGAACAGATCAAAGAGCAATGGAAAGAAGGGAAGCGCAGGATTGTAGGCAGGACGTGGACTGTTACATGAAAAACTGTCTTCCATGTGCTCAATCAGCAGAGTTCAACCATCAGAAAATTAAACTACAGGGGTTGCTGGAAGTTGGTAAGCCCTCCCGAATGACAGGATTTGACATCCTAGGACCCCTAGCACAAACGCCAGCTGGAAATCGTTTTGTATTAATCATTATTGACCATTTTCCTTGTTACGTTTCCATGATAGGTTTACCAGACCAGCAAGCCACAATGTTGGCACGGGCACTAATCAGCCAGTGGATACTTCAGTTGCACCTGAAACCATAATCATGGATCAGGGGGAAAATTTTACATCAGAGTTAATACAGCAGCTATGCAAGCTGTTGTGCATTAAGAAATTATGGACGAGTGCTCTGAATCCACAAGCTAACGGTCACCCAGAACGAGTCCTCAGACAATATTTAGTTTTTACATAAATATCCAGCATAAGAATTGGGACGTCCTATTGGCTTACATCTTCGCTGCATATAACTCGAAAGTTCACAGAGCACAGGGTTATCCTCGTATGAACTAATTTTTGAGGCCAAGTTGCCGTCGCCCTTTGAGAATTACAAAGCCCTGGCCCAAGGAGACATCTCGTCAGGTAAGGATTTTGCTAGGAGAGTGAAACTTACTCGGATGCAATCACAAAAAATGCAGGAAAGAAATGTCGTGGGGCTAGGGCCTCTCAACGGATAGACCGTTCGCCTTGTGCAAGTCTTTCGAGTTGACGCCACTGCGGCGAGGTGTGTGTCGATGGGGATGAAATGATGATGATAAGGACAGCACATCACCCAGTCCCTAAGCGGAGAAAATCTCCGATCCAGCCGGGAATCAAACCCAGGCCGTTAGGCATGACATTCCATCGCGCTAACCACTCAGCTACCAGGGCCATATAGCACAAAAATGAATACGAAGTATACAGAGAAACAGTAAATGGCATACAATGTGACAGCAGCGTTACCTAAGTACCATGAGGGTCAATGGGTTATGTTGACGAATCTTTATGTGCCAAAGGGGGAAATGAAGATTTTTGTGTTACGGAATAATGGCTCTCACCAGCTAATAGAAATGACGTCGCCAGTTAACGTTAAACTGCAGCCCACATCCCTTCCTTCCATAGTCCATGTAAGCTGAATTCGGCTGTTTAAGGGGAATACGGACAATTTGCCTCATGTGATCCCAGTTTCTATAGAAGAGGGAGAGGAGAAAAAGGGAAGAGCAAAGTGAAGGAAACTGGATAAAAGGTGAATCATCGGCATATACTGAGACCTAGAGCATGGTTACGGAACTGACATTTGGATTTTCTTTTCACCAGCTGCGAAAATGGGAACCATAGCCATCACTATAGTCCATTCCTTAATTTACGTATCTGACCTACCTTCCTCAGTTTTGCGCCCTTAACACCTTTCATCCATTAACAATACCATTGATGAGGACCAGGTCACCTCTCTGGACTAGCTGACTGCGACCAAACATGGTCGTATTACCATGGAACATCTCTTAGAGCATGTGAAAACCTACAGAAGTAAGCAGCACTAATTGGTAGTCACTGGTTCATCAACGTGAGCCACTTGTGTAATGCGTATGATGATCCTATTTCTCGTTCAAGAGAAGAACTGCCAAGCCTTCAACCTATGGGTTCGAACCAGTCAGGAGGCACATCCCCCCCCCCCCCCCCCGACAAGGCAGTGTAATGAGCGAACAGTCATGAACGCAAAGGCTAAGTGTGCTCAAGGATTGCAAGGAACCACTGTGTATGAGAGGGAGAACTGTAGTGTAGTAAGTAGTGACAAGCCACAATACAAAGTTTCAAAGGAAGTGAACTATGTAAATACGATAAAAGGCCAGTATTGGTAGCGAGTTCAAAACCTTGTAAATAGAGCTGAGTGTAAAGAGATACAGTATGGCGGGACGCATTCTTTCTGTAGAAGGGGGGGTGGGGGAGTGCAGAGGCTCAAATGATTTACTTGAAGGTAGGAGTTTTACAGTAAAGAAATTAGTTAGAATGTGAAGGAATATATTGAGCCAGAAATCATATATAGGTTATATTCTGTTGCACAGCTCAGCCGTGTATTCGATGATGTAAGTGGGTCGGCAGAGCTGTGAGTTAAGATACACAAAGGAAAACGATGAGTCTGCAGCCAGCGCGCCACACGCCAGGGTGCAGTAATGGGGTCAGGTACGCCAGCCGAGCAACACCAGAATATTCCACCGACCTACTGGGGGAGGAGAACCACGGACAGCAGCTGCAGAAAGCCGCATTTAAAGTCCAGCAGCCAGCTCATCATGATCGTCTGTCGTGAGGTGCTTAAGTGACGCAGAGGTTGTGTCACTTAGCGCCGCCAGCAGTTCGGAGTCATCACTGCCTCTGCAGTCATAATAGTCACCGTCGTAATGCAGATCAGTGCCGAGGAGGAGCTAGAGTGACGCTACGGCTGCAGCTATCGTCGCACGCGGTCAGTAGACAGCTGACTGCCATGGGAGTCATCGCTTGGAGTGTGTTGTGGTAAAGCACAGTCGCCATCGCCTGGGATCGTGGGCCGCCTTAGGAACCATGACTGGGGACAGAGCCGGGATCGTGGTCCACCATCGCCAGACAGCCACAGCTGGGGATGGTCGCTGAGGCAGGCCCGTTCTGCAAAGAACCCAAGCTACAACACTAAATAATTCAGAGACCAAGCAACAGTCAAGATGTGAAACTACATTACCACCAACATTATCGTTTCCTAGACTCTGTCATTAAAAAGCAAAATTGATGTCCATAATTCAAGAAATAAAACACTCTGATAGTAAGATAAAAATTATTTGAATCAGTATTAACCAAGGAACAAACAAAGATACAGACATGCACGAAATCAGATCCCCAGAAAATAGCTCTGGGTGAAATGGTGGCACTTTCAAATCATCATCCACTAAATGCAATGACTAGTTTCTCACAATGGGTCAAAATCTACAACTAACAATAAACAACAAAATACTGACACGCTACATTTACTTGTGCAGACCATGAATACATTACCAATAGACATGCTGTTGTTGTGGTCTTCAGTCCTGAGACTGGTTTGATGCAGCTCTCCATGCTACCCTATCCTGTGCAAGCTTCTTCATCTCCCAGTACCTAATGCAAACTTACATCCTTCTGAATCTGCTTAGTGTATTCATCTCTTGGTCTCCCTCTACGATTTTTACCCTCCACGCTGCCCTCCAATGCTAAATTTGAGATCCCTTATTGCCTCGGAACATGTCCTACTAACCGGTCCCTCCTTTTTGTCAAGTTGTGCCACATATTCCTCTTCTCCCCAATTCTATTCAATACTTCATCATTAGTTATGTGATCTACCCATCTAATCTTCAGCATTCTTCTGTAGCACCACATTTCGAAAGCTTCTATTCTCTTCTTGTCCAAACTATTTATCGTCCATGTTTCACTTCCATACATGGCTACACTCCATACAAATACTTTCAGAAACGACTACCTGACACTTAAATCTATACTCCATGTTAACAAATTTCTCTTCTTGAGAAACGCTTTCCTTGCCATTGCCAGTCTACATTTTATATCCTCTCTACTTCGACCGTCATCAGTTATTTTGCTCCCCAATAGCAAAACTCCTTTACTACTTTAAGTGTCTCATTTCCTAATCTAATTCCCTCAGCATCAACCGACTTAATTCGACCACATTCCATTATCCTCGTTTTGCTTTTGCTGATGTTCATCTTATATCCCTCTTTCAAGACACTGTCCATTCCGTCCAACTGCTCTTCCAAGACCTTTGCTGCCTCTGATGGAATTACAATGTCATCGGCAAACCTCAAAGTTTTTATTTCTTCTCCATGGATTTTAATACCTACTCCGAATTTTTCTTTTCTTTCCCTTACTGCTTGGTCAATATAGAGATTGAATAACATCGGGGAGAGGCTACAACCCTGTCTCACTCCCTTCCCAACCACTGCTTCCCTTTCATGTCCCTCGACTCTTATAACTGCCATCTGGTTTCTGTACAAATTGTAAATAGCCATTCGCTCCCTGTATTTTACCCCTGCCACCTTTAGAATTTGAAAGAGACTATTCCAGTCACATTGTTAAAAGCTTTCTCTAAGTCTATAAATGCTAGAAACGTAGGTTTGTCTTTCCTTAATCTTTCTTCTAAGATAAGTCGTAAGGTCAGTATTGCCTCACGTATTCCAATATATCTACAGAATCCAAACTGTTCTTCCCCGAGGTCGGTTTCTACCAGTTTTTCCATTCGTCTGCAAAGAATTCGCGTTAGTATTTTGCAGCTGTGGCTTATTAAACTCATAGTTCGGTAATTTACACATCTGTCAAGACCTGCTTTCTTTGGGATTGGAATTATTGTGTTCGTCTTGAAGTCTGAGGGCATTTCGCTTGTCTCATACATCTTGCTCACCAGATGGTAGAGTTTTCACAGGACTGGCTCTCCCAAGGTCGTCAGTAGTTCTAATGGAATGTTGTCTACTCCCGTGGACTTGTAGCGACTCAGGTCTTTCAGTGCTCTGTCAAACTCTTCACGCAGTATCGTAACTCCTATTTCATCTTCATCTACATCCTCTTCCATTTCCATAATATTGTCCTCAAGTACATCGCCCTTGTATAGACCCTCTATATACTCCTTCCACCTCTCTGCTTTCCCTCCTTTGCTTAGAACTGGGTTTCCATCTGATCTCTTGATATTCATACGAGTGGTTCTCTTTTCTCCAAAGGTCTTTTTAATTTACTGTAGGCAGTATCTATCCTACCCCTAGTGAGAGAAGCCTCTACATCCTTACATTTGTCCTCTAGCCATCCCTCCTTAGCCATTTTGCACTTCCTGTCGATCTCATTTTTGTGACGTCTGTACTCCTTTTTGCCTGCATCATTTACAGAATTTTTATATTTTCTCCTTTCATCAATTAAGTTCAATATTTCTTCTGTTACCCAAGTAGTTCTACTAGCCCTCGTCTTTTTACCTACTTGATCCTCTGCTGCCTTCACTACTTCATCCCTCAAAGCTACCCATTCTTCTTCTACTGTACTTCTTTCCCCCATTCGTGTCAATTGTTCCCTGATGCTCTCCCTGAAACTCTGTACAACCTCTAGTTCTTTCAGTTTATCCAGGTCCCATCTCCTTAAATTCCCACCTTTTTGCAGTTTCTTCAGTTTTAATCTACAGTTCATAACCAATAGATTGTGGTCAGATTCCTTATCTGCCCCTGGAAATGTCTTACAATTTAAAACCTGGTTCCTAAATCTCTGTCTTACTATTATACAATCTATCTTAAACCTGTCAGTATCTCCAGGATTCTTCCATGTATACAGCCTTCTTTCATGATTATTGAACCTAGTGTTAGCTATGATTAAGTTATGCTCTGTGCAAAATTCTACCATGCGGCTTCCTCCTTCATTTCTTCGCCCCAATTCATATTCACCTACTATGTTTCCTTCTCTCCCTTTCCCTACTACCGAATTCCAGTCACCCATGACTATTAAATTTTCGTCTCCCTTCACTACCTGAATAATTTCTTTTATCTCATCATACATTTCTTCGATTTCTTCATCATCTGCAGAGCTAGTTGGCATGTAAACTTGTACTACTGTAGTAGGCGTGGGCTTCGTGTCTATCTTGGCCACAATAATGCGTCCACTCTGCTGTTTGTAGTAGCTTACCTGCACTCCTATTTTTTTATTCATCATTAAACGTACTCCTGCATTACCCCTATTTGATTTTGTGTTTATAACCCTGTAGTCACCAGACCAGAAGTCTTGTTCCTCCTGCCACCGAACTTCACTAATTCCCACTATATCTAACTTTAACCTAACCATTTCCCTTTTCAAATTTTCTAACCAACCTGCCCGGTTAAGGGATCTGACATTCCACACTCCGATCCGTAGATCGCCAGTTTTCTTTTTCCTGATAACGACGTCCTGTTGAGTAGTCCCCGCCCGGAGATCCGAATGGGGGGACTAGTTTACCTCCGGAATATTTTACCCAAGACGACGCCATCATCATTTTATCCATACAGTAAAGCTGCATACCCTTGGGAAAAATTGCGGCTGTAGTTTTCCCTTGCTTTCAGCCGTTCGCAGTACCAGCATAGCAAGGCCGTTTTGGTTAATGTTGCAAGGCCAGGTCAGTCAATCATCCAGACTGTTGCACCTGCAACAACTGAAAAGGCTGCTGCCCCTCTTCAGGAACCACACGTTTGTCTGGCCTCTCAACGTACCCCTCCGTTGTGGTTGCACCTATGGTACGGCCATCTGTATCGCTGAGGCACGCAAGCCTCCCCACCAGCGGCAAGGTCCATGGTTCATGGGGAAGGCAATAGACATGTTTAAAAAATACAAACCCTAACAAGATCACAGAACTCACGAAGTCACTAAACATTGGTAATTTTTCTAGTTGTAATAGTGTTCCTAGCAGAATTTTAAACTTTTGTGCTGACTTAATACGATTACCTTAAGATATCGTTGTTGGCGAACAAAGATACCGACATCTTTCTGGATATGCTGCAGTAACTTCCACCTACAAAACTGGATACACATACACCGCCTCTAATCACAGACCTGTACCACTTCTTCCAGCTTTTCAAAATCGTAAAATATTCTACTCACAGAAAGCAACACCACACCTCACAAATAAAGTGTTAACAGAGCTAAACAACAAAAAATTAACCTGTTATTTCATTCTGTGTCTTGCTAAAGCCTTAGAATATGTGGATCATAAAATTTTACTTGGGAAACTAGTTAGGGCATTGTGGCATACTTCATGCATGGACAGAAATTTATCTCCAAAGCAAGATGCAGAGGGTTCACTTCTTCTTATACCTTTACAAGCATCTTTTATTGTACTGACCGAAAGGCAAGAGTAATTGATTATTTTGCCTATTTGTACTCACTTTTGTGTTACGGATTTACCTTCTGGAGCAGTGCACTTAAAGTATATAAAGAGATTATTCATCAGAATAGAGCAATAGGAACATTGTGTGTAGCAAAAAGATGTACATCTTGCAGAAGTCTTCTTAAGGGCGTTGAAATCCTTGCACAATTAAATGTAGTAAGTTAGGTGCAATGGACAGAACATTACGAGTCTCTTTGGTATAATCCAAAGGGAAATAATCGTTATAATTATCTAAATATGTTAACAATGATTTAATTACCTAACAAGTAATGGATGAAATGACGAAAAAAACACAAATGCAAGGACTGCTCAGGACACGAAGGTATTAACATATAGTTGATTACACATTGTGGATTAATGCTTAAGTTTAGAAACTGACATTCGAAAAATACCTGCTGGATAAACACTAAAATTCCAGAAAACAGGCTTAAAGCTAAACTGTTGTTATTGTTTGAAGAAAAAGATTGCAATAAAACTTTAAATTTTAGAGCTATCAGTATTTTAGGTACTGCCTACAAATTATATTCACGTGTATTAACCAAAACATTAAAATTATTACAGAAGTTTTATTTTTAGAAGAACGTAACAGGTTCATAAGAGACAGGTCATGTAGTAATATTACATTTACTGTGTGAAAAATAATATAGAAAAGAAGTACATTTAAATTACCAGCCTACCTCGTTTCATATAGATGTCGAAAAAGGATTTGAGAGGGTTAATAAAGAGAAACAGTGGGAAATTTGGCAAGACTTGAATACCCAAATCACTTAATAAACTGCATCAAGATTCTGTTTTGTGAATCTTATAGAATATACTTGAGTCGCAACTACACATGCTAAAAGATTCCGTTAAACCAAGTTGTGGAACGAGGGTGTACTTTATCGCCTACTCTTTTTAGAATATATCTAGGCAATTCCACCCGAAAGTGGGAAAACAGAGCGCCAGAAGGGAGCCACAGTTTAACATACCATTACATGCTGACGACATTGCATTAATGAAAAATCCCGAAGACAAATTAAAAAATCAATCCATTTGTTGGGGTGCTGAGTGGTGACGCCTCTGTGTTGTTAGGATGGCGATATAGACCTGTAAAGCGTCTTTAGGTGCTAACAAAGCGTGATTAGCGTGTTAACATTTACTGGTTCAGGTTTACACTGAGGTGACAAAGTTCTTGGTATACCTAGGCGGACCTCCTTTTACGCAGCGTACTGCAGCAACTCAACTTGACATAGACTCAACATGTCGTTGTAAATGCTCTGCAAAATACTTAGTCATATTGCCTCTACAGCCGTCCTTGTTCGCGAAAGCATTTCGGACGCATGACTTTGTTCACTAACTAATCTCTCCATTATGTCCCACAAATGATCGACGGGTTTCATGCCAGGTGATATGCGCGGCCAAATCATTCACTTGAATTTCCCAGAATGTTCTTCAAACCAATCGCGAACGTTTGTGACCTGGGACATGGCGCTTCGAAATCCACCAAAAGATCCATAAATGGCAGCAAAAGGTCTCCAAGTAGTCGAACATAATCGTTTCCAGTGCAGTGAATGATACGTTCAATTAGTTGCACAATGATAATACAGGCTGACCGGGGACTTTCGCTACATTTGAAAATGCCTTAACCAGCTATCGACCTATAATAAGCTACCAGTAATACCAGTAGATGTAGGTGTTCTGATCTTCTGTTGCTTTCTTGTAAATAGCTTCTCATTCACTGTCTTCCAAGTGATGAACCTTGGAACATAGTGCAGATGCACTGATGGTTTGCCTATGATCACCTGTTGACCTATCGATACTATCATCATCATCATCAAGTATTTCAAAAGTTACTAATATTAATCCCTTCGGGAGACTTACATTGTCCATCCTAAAATTATCCAGGCTTAATGGAACCATAAATTCACCATTTGCGTTGTTTACGGACGCTACACTCCTGCGTAAGGGACAATGCCTTTCATCTAGTGCCTTATTTTTCGGTAGTGGCTCAATCAGACACTGTACTCATAGTGGTGCATTGACATTCACAGTTGCCCATCACCTCCCCTGCAGCCGCCGGTACTTTGTCATGCGAAACTATCTTTAATGCACAGCACATGGTCACAGTTCAGTTGGTGATACCTTAGCAATCTTTTAACACTGAAGCATTTACAGGCGTAGTACCCAATATAAATGAATCCCCGTTAAGTTCAACTATGCAAAAGATCGATTTGGTACGATGCCTATCCAGAAAGTCATGTCCGATAATCACATAATATCCCTGTCGTACAGTAGCAGCACTTTCATGTGCTGACGAATACCTGTAGTTCCTATCTTAAAGTTGAGCTGTATTGTCGCCAATGTCTTCTCGTAGCTACTTCCTGTTTCATGTAATGTGTATCTTGGAGTTTTTAGTCACTCCTTCTCACGAGGTCGAGATTAACTACTGACACACACGCAGCATTATCTTACCTGAAATTTATGTTCCCTGTGCTGTACTGAGCCCATCAAGCAGCAGTCCGTCTCTGCATACGTGTTTGTAGTATATTTTGGTTTACTGGGAATGATTTCTGATGGACGAAACATTCCCCTTTACGTTTAACGTTTGCTTCTCTTTGTTTTGTTTGACCTGCTTCTCGCTTCTACAGTCATGTGTCTTGTGACCAAAGCGCCCATAACTACAAAACTGTGCCTCTCGACATTGTGCGTTCGAATATCCTTTCTTCCCATACTGATGACATTAATTTTTTGAAGCAATTATTCATATCAGTGCGTACTTTCGTACTAATGTCGATTTCCTGTAAGTACGTGTCAATGTGTAGTGCTGCAAGCCGGCCGCGGTGGTCGAGATGTTCTAGGCGCTTCAGTCCGGAACCGCGCGACTGCTACGGTTGCAGGTTCGAATCCTGCCTCGGGCATGGATGTATGTGATGTCCTTAGGTTAGTCAGGTTTAAGTAGTTCTAAGTTCTAGGGGACTAATGACCTCAGATGTTAAGTCCCATAGTGCTCAGAGCCATTTGAACCATTTTTTGTAGTGCTGCAGTTGTAAAATTATGCGGATTTTTCGTATGGGCCTCACATTAAATTTCTGCACCAATTCCCTATAGAAAGACGTGTAGAGCCCTATTTTGTGCTTGTCTGAGTATGAGTCTATACGCTTCCTGATTTTGTATTATCTCATATGTCTGCACATTCAATTTTCGGATTCTATCTGAAAAGGCTTAGAAAATTTTACTTGATTTCTGTACTAATTTTCAGTGCAAGCTTTCTCTAAAATAATCTTTTTATGTAATCTGAGCCATAAACACTCTACTGATTGTTTGAATGCACACATTTTCCTAAGCGTCTTGTGATACATTACATGCAGTTTAGCCTCGCGCTTTACACATAGACTGGCTATCTACAGACTAGTTTCATCTGGAAAATTACTCATTTTGATTGTGCCTAAAACATTATTTATGAATACTGTCAATTTCTCCGTTCTTTTGCCGCAAAAAGGTGTTATTAAGTTATCGGCTAAAGGATCGGTGGAGGAGGGAGTACACTCACTACTGCCTTAGCCTCATCTGAACTTGACTGATTGGTGGACGGGTTGAAAATTTCTGCTTGCTTACTTAACTCATCATTATAATAGTTCTACTGAGCATTATCCTATAACAATTTCGATACTTGATCCACCAGAGTGGTTACAGTATCATTCATATTAACTCTCGTGTTTCCGGCACTTTCGTGATATTTATTATTACTTTTACTCCAACAAGACAAGCAATAGCGAAACTGAACATACAGTAATTCATGTAATCTTAATTAATTGTTAAATCTTATCACTGCCAGAGAAACTCGGTACAATCGTGTGATGCATGATCATAGCTCCTCCAAGTGGTAAAGTTTACTGGTAGCATTCCACTGCATTGCATACTATGACCAGATATATTTATAGCTCTCACATCTTAAGGGCACCAAGTAAAGTTCCCTACAACTCCCTCTAAACTGACAGATCTAGAGGTTCTTCAGCTTCTACAGAAGTCACTTTTTACATCACATGCATGTCTGTGCATTCAATGCTGGCCATAACACAACAACAATGTAAAAAGTGCAGTAGAATATGTTCTTTGGATTGTGGTCGTAGTTAAGGCGTTTGGATATAGTTCAAGATGTTCAAATGTGTGTGAATTCTAAAGGGACCAAACTGCTGAGGTCAATGCTCCTTAGACTTACACACTACGTGAACCAACTTATGCTAAGAACAACACACACACACACACACACACCCATGCCCGAGTGAGGCCTAGAACCTCCGGCGCGAGGGGCCGCGCAATCCATGACATGGCGCCTCTAACCGCGCGGGCACTCCGTGGGGCGTTCAAAATGTCAGATGGCTGTTGCCGACACTGCGACGGCATCTCCTGGTTCGTCAATCATTCCTGGACATTACTGTCGTACTGATGTCACTCAGAAACTACTTCTGGCGCCAAATTGTGGATCACCAAGCACAGACATCTCTATGTTGTCAGCACGCTGCTCTGGAACTGTAGAGCGTGTTGCGATGCTAATAACAGACGAGTATGGTGTCAACATTTATTGGTGCAGTTTGGTTAAAGTCATGCGGGCTGCTGTGTGTGACCCATTGGGATATACGACGCTGCTGGAAGACATGTTATTGTGTAATCCTGTCCCCACCAGACAGTTATGTCCTGTCATCTGGAAGTGCCTGCAGCGATGAACTGTATAAGAGGCACGTGATGGCCCTCTCACACAGCAGTGCCGATTATGTTGGCGAGATAAGCACTGCGCGATGTACTGGTGTTGGAAGACCTACGGTCTCCCCATTAGTGGTGTGGTAGGTGGCGGGTATCAGTATTTGTTATAAATCTGTATAAGAAGCAGTAACTTACTGTAAACAGGACTCAGTATGTACAGTTGCAAAAAATGTTTTCTTTGAAACATACAATTGTAGTCAAGTAAATACTATACTACTATTAGTAGACAAACAGCAGCTAATATCGAAACTGAGGAGGTATTAGTTGTTTTCAGAGTATCAGCTTTCTTATAATTTTCTGAATTTAATTTAGACTGCGTTAGTGGTAGCATTAAGCAGTACAGCGATAGTTTAAAGTTAACACACTGCACAAATTACATCTCTGTTATGTCTGTCTTGTGTTGACGTATATATGACCCATTGTGCGTTACTGAAGGCTGTATTTCTTGATGAGATCTATGAACCATCACGAGTGAACGAATGAACTAAGGACCGTTTGTATACTGTCCTTTTTTTTCTAATTTTTCCACAGAATGTAACATCAGAAGAAACAGTACCCAGGTAAAAGGTAAGAATTTCTAAAACATTTATTTTACCTTATTTTAGTTTGTACAGTTCCTCAACTGCTATTTTATCAGACAACGTTACACTGGCTTGAAACTGTCACCCTTTGCAACAGGATTGACACAAGATGCCATCATTGTATTACTAAGAATGTGCCTTTGTTACAACTACCATCAGTATAGATGTTGGTTTGTAATATTAATAATGAAATTAGGTGGGGAAGTGGTTTCCTAACCAGCGATATCTTATTGTTACATCTCGTACTGACAACGTGACAAATTACAGTGGAAGTCATACACAGTTACATTATCTGTTTATATTATATGAATTTTCTATGGTTTGAATTCATTCACATTTTCATTATACATATTTCCAACAATTTTATAAACAGCTACCTCTTTACACTATTTTTTCATACAGTATGACTATCATGATTCTGTACAGAATTTGCAACTGAATTAGCAACTATTTACCCATCATATAGTCTAGAAGCGTTTTAACCATAATATACCTTAGACCTCTTGAACAAAGTAATATGCCAACTTATAGGTCGCACCTGTCTCCAAGAAGAGTATCAGAAACTACCATCATCTCTCAAGGGGAAAAAAACCACAAACTCCTAGATCATTTTCAGAGTTCGAATATAATGAAGTATCTCTAACAGAATAGCCTCCTCCATGAGCACCATCATCAGGGATGTAAGTAATACGCCATATTTCTTGAGCTTCTAAAAGAAAAACGTTTAGTAACCAAAGTATGATTATAAGCGGTATCAAAAGAATTTCGTGACTAGGTTGAGAGTTTCTTCAAAGGCAGGACGCAGTATGTTATCTTCGATGCAGAGTAATCGACAGAAGAGGAAGTGAAGAGGCAGAGAGCGTGTTGAGGAAGTGGAAGGCCACTAACCCGGATAATATAAACAGTTTGCACCAACTTTGTTATAACACTATTCAGTAAGCGGTAAGAAATACATTTGCAATATAGGTAACGAGTAGTGTCTTCAGTTATAGGTCGACAGCGCAAATAGTAGAAGTCAAATACAGAGGAGGGAACATGTTAGCACTCTTAACCCACTAGTACCCATTTGAGTGACAGCCCAGAAAATTTCGTGTAAGTAAGAGAAATTTATTAACCTTCAAACGCATAACATAAACAAGTGAGGTGAAGCACCCAATATCGAAGAATTACTTGTACCAAATGACAAACGTGATTAAAATTTTTACGATTCGCTGTTTCGACTTGAATTACATAAGTTACTTGAATGTGAATTTTACTAATACTGCACAGATTACGCATTTCCATATTTTACATTTAAATCACGTCTAGAAAAACGACGACGATACCGATTACAAAGTCTTTACATCAACAACGTCCAATCCGAATGTAAAATTTCAGCGGTAAACTGCAGTGCTGCAGAATTACAATATAACATCTACGAATAATAAATTTCGTGAAACACTCATAAGAAACTAGACAGGGAGAAGGCTAAAATTTCGAAATAATTTAATATCAGAATTACTTGTTTCTCAACCACAAGAGCTTCCAGTTAATGGATAAATAAAACTTGAAACTACAATTTTAACGGCGTGCAAGTTCAGAATATTACAAATGGAAACGCCTAAAAGCTTGCACCAAAAACAAACAGAAGAGACAAGACTGGAAAGTTAACAGCACAAATATCAGCTCACCAAAATGGAAAACGTAATACAACCAATTACTAAATTATAAAAAGACATATCATTTTACTCAGTCGGCCAGGTACATAAATCAGTGAACAAATATACCTAATGAATCAGTGGTTTCAAGCAAACCAAAATGGCCCTTGAACATAAATAGGGCTAACTGGGCACATCCAGGATACAATATCACTCATGTACAATCCACTCATAATAAAAATTCTAAGTACTGCCTACAACTTAATAAACTTGATTAACAAATTTGTCGCTCATATATGCTTGTGTATGGCATGACGCAAAGAACCTATGAAGAAAAACACGAAAACCAAATGAATCAGATTTCTTTAGTGAAAGTATGAAAAATAAGCGCCTTCGATCGACATGCCCTACACAGGGTGTAACAAATGCTTTTTATAAGTACTAAACGGAATAGGAGAATACGAACAGAAAATCAACACAGCCTACCGCAAATAGCCCAAGTTGCAGCTTGGAGCCACCCTTGAAATAGAAAATGACAACCGCCCACTAGGGTACTTTTGACGGAGATTACAGTATAAACAAGTCCTACGCACAAGTAGCGTAAGTACCAGCTTGTCGGTGCCCCTGAAATAGCAATTGACAGCCGCCCACTACGACAGATGGACATAAAACAACGGAACACAGTAAGAGAAATAAAGACACTTGCTGGACACCAAACAACAGACCTACCATAGCATATAACGATCGTGGGCATGGCGAACTTTACAGGAGATTGAAACACTCAAATTAAATACAAGTGTCTACGTGTGGAGATGTCACACAAATAAACATAAGAAACATTGGATGTTGCATAAACCATTTTAGGTGCATATAACCTGATAGTTAAATTCTTTGCATAGTCACTCAACGCGTCACAAAGCGTGGTTCCAACGGATACAGCAGAAAAATCATTTCACAACTCAAGCAGCCATACACAATGACCAAATAGCACAAGGTGCACGTAAACAAAAGCATGACGTTTGAGAAACGGGCAGAAATTTTCAGATAATGCCAAAGCCGACGCTTACCATTAATGTACCGTTTTGAGAAACCAAGTTAATTCCACGCTGCAGTTAGTGCTGGAAGGATGTCAAGTGCCAGGCTGGTCGAATCCCGATCACTATGTGACAGAACAAGAGGCCATCCTGACACTTCCTCCACGCCATGGAAAGTGTGCTGCGACCAACGTGGTTTACCAACAGCACTCAGCGCGTCCAGTCAGTCAGCTCAAATGCTTCCACAAGCCTTTTTCTTTTTATTTGAATTTGTGATGGGTTAAGGTACAGCGCCAACGTCTCATCTCGGTCTTGCTGTCTTGATGGAACTGTAAAATTGTTTGATCCTACAATTACATCATTCCGATGACCTCACAGGAGTGCACGTTGAAGGTGTGATGGTGAGACTTGATGTCCCGTGTCACCCAGAGACGGTGGAAGTTCAAGGTAGCGGGCGTTAGGGAACATAACTGCATAGGTACTGATACTGGTTGACGTTTTATGTACGTCACATATCAAGTGGTCGCATCAGGATTGACACTTTATTGGTGGCTGTAACAGAGCTATCGTTATCCATGGTCAGAATCTGATTCATCAGTGATGATAAGAGGGACAAGGTGGAACTGCCAAAGACAGGAAGTCGTGGTGCCAATGTGGCCCAAGCCAGTGACCATGTCACGCTGAGATTCCACTTTTTCATAGAGATGCGTGGCATGGTATTCAGAAGGCTAATGGGCCTGTCGTTAGTAGGGACCATAGGATCATTCGAGGGCTTGGGGATGGCATGCAGTTTGGCCTGGTTTTCAGTTTCCACTGGGGGGGAGCTGGTTGTGAGACAGCAGTTCAGGAGCTGGTAAGGCGGGGATGGGACCTCTTGTGACACCAGAGGCTCTTTGTCCCGGGACTTATGTTTCTTCCTCTTTTCAGGCTGAGATCGAGGAGGGCTGTGTGGCATAAAGGAGCCAGCTGCAGCAAGATCGGGAACAGAAAGAGACCGGGCGACCTGGAGGCCGACAGACCGCGGCTCTCGCGGTCGTCGCGTGGCAGCAGACCTTTGGCCTGGAAGGTGCCGGGAAGGGGCATCCCGGGAGAGGCGCCCTTGACCAGCAGACGCTGAAGGAGTGGGACACTTCTCCGGCTGGGGAGGGGGAGCAGCGCCCAGAGGAGAATATGTGGGAGCTGCAGGGGAGGGGGGGAGGAGAGGGCTCTGGGATTGGGGTAAGGAAGGGGGAGGAAGGGGTGAAGATGTAACCAAAGCGTAACTAGATGTCATGGACACAGGATGAAGACGTGTATACTTCTTACGGGCCTCTGTGTAGGTTAAACGATCGAGGGACTTATACTCCTGTATCTTCTTTTCCTTCTTATACACTGGGCAATCTGGTGAACGTGGAGAATGATTGCCATGACAATTAACACACACAGGAGGGGGAACACAGGGACTCCCCTCATGGAGTGGACGTCCACAGTCACCACAGAGAGGGTCATGTGAACAGCGGGAAGACATGTGTGCAAAATGCAAGCATGTAAAACACCTCATAGGAGGTGGGATGTACGGCTTCACATTACATCGATAAACCATAATCTTAACTTTCTCAGGGAGGGTATCCCCCTCAAAGGCCAGGATAAGAGCACCAGTATCAATGCGATTGTCCTTAGGACCCTTCTGAACACGCTGAACAAAGTGAACACCCCTCCGTCCGAGATTGTCCCGAAGTTCCTCGTCAGTTTGGAGGATGAGGTCCCTGTGAAAAATCACACCTTGATCCATATTTAGAGACTGGTGGGGGGTAATAGACACAGGAATTGTGCCAAGATGGGTACAGGCACGAAGGGCAAATTGGGCAGCTGAAGCAGTTTTGATCACCAACGAACCCGACCGCATCTTGCTCAGGGAGTCCACTTCACCAAACTTGTCTTCAATGTGTTCCACAAAGAATAAAGGTTTGGTATTGGTGAAAGTATCCTCATCAGTCCTGGTGCAAACCAGATAACGGGGCATAGGTTTCGCCCCTACCTGACGGGCCTGACCCTCTTCCCAGGGGGTAGCCATGGAAGGGAAGGCGGAAGGGGCAAGAAAAGCAGCACTCGAAGAATCAGTTCCATGCAGAGAGACGGCCGCAGAAGAATGGCCAGAGTTCTGGACCCGAATGTGTTTCATTTGCATAGCGTCCACCCTGATACCAACCACTGTGATCAGGGGCTCTCCTCACGGGCGCCACCCAGCCACAGCAAGGGCCGTCTGGCACGGTGGGCATTGCCGGGAGTTCCAATGCTCCAGGATGACGAGCAACCACTCCAAGGAAGAGAAATTTAGTAATGGAGGTCAAACCCCAGAGGAGGACCAGGGAGTGCCAAAAGGAGGAGGTGAATACACAACAAAGCCAAATTGTAAAACCAACAGAACCAGGAGGATAGTGGGGGCCAACATAAGCAAGGACACCAAGAGAGGGAGAGGAGAAGGCGAGGGGAAAGGAGCAAGGAGGGGAAGGGAAAAGAAATGCAGCCCTGGAGAGAAAGAAGGCTGCAGTAGCTCGGGGCCCTGTGCTCGCCACGCAAGTATCCGCAAAAGAGTTGTGGACTCCCCAGGGGGATTATAGGAAGAGAATAAATAGAAAATGTAACAGGTGCACCTAGAAATAAGAAAGAAATGTATACTAAAATAAATGGATGTAGTAAATTGTCTCAGTAGGACAGTCAATTAAAACTGCATATATGCTAAGGTAGAAGAAATATGGTGAATGGAATGTGGAAATATAAATGACCACAATCAGTTAGAACAATGATTATACTTGTAGTATGTGGTTATGATGTTGTGACAATGAAACACATAATGTTTTTGGCAGGTAAATTGACATGAAAGGTTGTATTATCTGTCTATAATGTTTTTGGCAGTTATACTGGGTTAAGAAATACTATGAGTGATGCATGAGATTTCAGTTAACGTGTAATATGTACATAATACAGAAGGTAGAAAGCTGATCAGTACATTGTAGTAGTATGTGACACTAGGATAAACTATCACACACAGTGACTGAGACTCTGACTTTGACATGCACTCAGTTCCTTTTCCTTCACATGAACCATGATACATTTGTTTGTTTGTCCTTTATTAGTGGTTTATATGCCATCTTGCTCTTACATTGTGTATGTTATCATGTACGTATTTTTATTACCACTGTTCCTATGTTTTACACATTAGTTGTTAGTTCTCAGTAACTAAATATTTTCTGTAATGTAAGATGTATCATTGTTTGCTCACTAGATTTTCTTGTACATTTTATGGGTTTTTGTCACCATAAGAAGATAATGATGTTTTGTCTGTGGCTCCTATTGTTAACTTTACTTTGTATCTGACACAGAATACTGCACAGTTTTTTCTGCATGTAGACGTTTCCTGATCACTCTGATTATTCTAATCAGCAAATATTCATGTTTTGTACATAAGGTTCCTCTCACATTCTTATGCAATGCTTGTGTACTATTTCACATATTTTCTAGGAATAAGGTCACTTCTTAGAGAGACAATACTGCATGTTCAGTTCAGATATTTTTAAACTACATATATAATAACAAACTCAATGAATTTGCCAGGGATTTAATTAAGTTATTCACACATTTAAAGGAAATAATAGTAGTGAGAGCAAAAGTATTTACGAGACTTCAAATGAACGTTTGAGTTGGCAATGGATGATTTCTTCCCTGGGTCTGCTCATACTTGATTCTATATTTACTACCAATCTTCAGAATGCTGTCAGTGATTGACAGTCAATGGCCTTACTGAGTCTGCCTCTAATATAACAACATCAATACTTCAAGAAATGTTCTCAATATTGTGCTGGTTCGTTTTCGTATCTGCAGGATTAATGAAGAGATATTAAATAGTATCTTAGTTGGTGATAAGTGAGGCAACGTTTATCTTCAACTGTATTCCCAAACTGGCCTCAAGACTAATGATAAGAGACGTTGAAGTAAACCTTGAATGACTATAAGTAATGCAACGTTTACCAACATTCTACAGAACTCGGCAAATAGTGTGTGTGCTTCCTGCCTGTGCAAAGATAATTTTCACACATAAAAGTCAAATTGGAACGTTCCATTGTACATTTTATAGCTCGAATGCTAACACTTGTAATGTTGTTTATGATTATAAGTTAAGTACTCACTCCTTTATAAATTTTTTAAAATTTCATACTCATTACCTTACCACAGCTAAGACAATCCATATGAAATTTTTTCCTGATGGCAGAGAATGATGCAAGCTTCTCATGTTTTCTGCTATTGTAAATAATTCATTTTTGCTGTACTCTGACAAAGATGAATGAGTGTGCTTTATGAGTAGTCAATAAGACCATTGACACTGTGTTAATTTTATCTGTAGTTCACTTGCTAGACAGTCAGTTGTACAGCGCTGAAACATTCATATATGAGTCATAGGGGCGAGCAGTCAAGTTTTAAGAGATCTGATTTACGTGAATCTGGGAGAAATTCCCTGAAATACTTTGTTATGGTGATTAAAACCTATTTCTAAACATAATTTTTTTTTTATAGAGAATACCTCTGGAGGAATTATTCAAGGTAAATAGTGCACACACAAGAATGAAATTTTTGTTTGTCAGAACTATTATTTGAGGGAAATCCCGAGTTCTTTAGATAGCTAACAACATTCAGGTTTAGTGTTGATTTGGTCCCTTTGTTTTAATTTTGTCACAAATAACACATCTGGCTGAAATGTTAACAACTTTTAAGGAGATAATTTCGTAATTGTTGGGGTCTCCTTACGTTGTACAGTCCCTTTCGTCAATATCTAGGGTTTAGTTTGTAAAGGGCGATTTACGTAAAAACCTCCTCCATACTTAGTAAAGTTTTGAACATTTTGTTGTGTGTGCATCGCACCGTACGCCACAAAAGCAACAGACTTTTTATGCCAAAAAAATTGGTTGGTTTACGTTTTCTTTAGCTGTTGTAGATGATGATTTGCATTTGTTTTCAAGAACGAGCAGTCCAGTAGGCAAAATGTAGCGTAGTGAGTAACAGGTAAGTTATTTCATGGTAGATATCATCTTGCATTCTTGAGCACACAGAGTGTAGTCGGGATTGTCAGCGGTTGTTCTAGAAAGCAGATTAATTTTCAGTGGAAAATTCTGGTAATATAAATCATTTATTTTCTTCCGAATAGAGCAGTAATTTATTTTTGTGGATATTCCAAATCAAATACTGCACATCATATCACGCAACGATGCTAATGTAGTCTGGTACTGTGTTTTAGTTATATAGTTTCCATTTAGAAAACAATTTGTGTAATTGGTTTCTTTTGTTATTTGATTAGATTCATTTTCTTCACTTGTAGTTTAAAGTTTTATTTATGACACTGTTCACATGCTCAATGTAGGCCCAACTAACAGTCAGTATTGCTTATAAGTTGAATATGATGTATCTAAAGTACACAATACACGACGAGAAAACTTTAGAAAGCAAAATATTCAGTATTCAACACACAGATTTTATTTTTTGGAAGTTCACAGCAGAAGTATTCAACTTGGTCCTGCTAAGCTTTTCAAGTGACGCAAAGATTGACAACTTGCTTGAAATATATGTAAATGTACACTATGCGCTTTGCAAAACAAAACAACGTTGTACCCTATAACTGTTATTTCAGTGTCTCACAGTTGGAGTCATTCATCTCATAGAAATGCTTAGGTGTAACAGTGCGTAGGGATACGTATCTGTTGGCTCATTCATAGATAAGCGAGGTGACAGACTTCTGTTCATTAGCAGGATACTGGGGAAATGCAGCCAGTAAAGAAATTACACTGCTATGATTACCGTCCATACAAAATATTACAAATGGTGGATGTTGAATGTATACACACAATGATGCCATGAATGATCACAGTTTTTTTTAACTCATGGGTGAGCATCATGAAAATGCTAAAGACTTGAGTAGGCATACCCTTTAAAATTTATGCTCATTATCCAGCGAATGTTTGATTAAAATTTTTCAAGAATCAGTATTAAGTTAAGAATCTGTATATTTTCCTTAGCTTCCTAAATATTCCTCTTGTAGGAACCACAAAGACAAAATTAGACTAATTACAGAGTGCAGACAGGCATTTATGCAGTGATACTTCCCTGACTCCATTTCAGAAGGAACCGTAAGAGGATTTGCTCTTCAGTTTGGTTTCATTAAACAAAAATAAATGAGTTGACTGTAAATTAGGCTCAATAGAAAAAAGGACTATGTGCCCCCAAAAATGTGTGAAATCTTAAGGGACTTAACTGCTGAGGTCATCAATCCCTAAGCTTACACACTACTTAACCTAAATTATCATAAGGACGAACACACACACCCATGCCCGAGAGAGTATTCGAACCTCCGTCGGGACCAGGCGCACAGTCCATGACTGCAGCGTCCTAGACCGTAGTTGCCCCTAGTCCGCCACAATTGAAAGACAACTAAAAACTACAGATAAATCTAGTTTATTTACTTATCTCAAAAAAATTTTTTGCAAAGCAGCGGGCCGATCAATAACTTATTTACTTCCACAGTACTTAATAATATTGATGTATGACTTTGAATAACACAAGCTATAAAGATCTTATGTACAATTTTTGTGAGTCAGATGCTGTGAAACGTCAAGTTTTCTTTCAGAAATCTTTATTCTATGGTGATATCTCTTTTTTATGCTGTGGAAATGTATGGACAAAGTTCAAAACCATCGAACAATATGCATTAGATGAGCATGTGCCAAGCAAGATCGTAAGAGATGGAAAAGAGCTACCGTGGTACAACAACCGAGTTAGAAAACTGCTACGGAAGCAAAGTGAACTTCACAGCAAACATAAACATAGCCAAAGCCTTGCAGACATACAAAAATTACACGAAGCTAAATGTAGTGTGAGGAGGGCGATGCGAGAGTCGTTCAATGAATTCAAAAGTAAAGTTCTATGTTCTCACTTGGCAGAAAATCCTAAGAAATTTTGGTCTTATGTCAAAGCGGTTGGTGGATCAAAACAAAATGTCCAGACACTGTATGACAAAACTGGTACTGAAACAGAGGATGACACACTAAAGGCCGAAATACTAAATGTCTTTTTCCAAAGCTGTTTCATAGAGGAAGACTGCACTGTAGTTCCTTCTCTAGATTGTCGCACAGATGACAAAATGGTAGGTATCGAAATAGATGACAGAGGGATAGAAAAACAATTAAAATCGCTCAAAAGAGGAAAGGCCTCTGGACTAGATGGGACTCCAGTTCGATTTTACACAGAGTACGTGAAGCAACTTGCAGTTGAGATCGCAATAACAGTTGTTTGTTATGATCGGTTTCGGCTTGGGTTAACGCCATCCTCAGATTTTTTGGACCCGTTATGTCTGGTGCTGGCGGCTCCTCGGTATTTCACGTGATGCCACTGTGTACAGTGTACGATCGTGCTATCACCTGAAAAACCGAGGAGCCCCAGCACCAGCCATAAGGGGTCCAAAAAAATCGGAGGATGGCTTTAACATAAGCTGAAACTGGTCATAATAAACAAAAGTTATTGAGATCTGGACTGCATTTTAACCAAAGTATGGCACCAAATCACTGCGATCCACGAACAATATTGTCTAAATTTATCAACTACACCTATAATTGTATTTATTTATTTATTTATTTTTACTGGCTACCAGGTTTGTAGAAGAATTCGTCAGCGGAATAAGAGTTGTGCTGTTGAAATGATTTTAATTTAGATTTAAAACTTTCTTAACTACCAGTGAAACATTACATGTTATTGGGAAAACGATAAAAAATTTTAGTTGTTGTATTTTGAACTCCTTTCTGAGCCACTGAGATCTTTAACTGTGGGCAATGAAGGACATTTTTCCCTCTACTATTGTAGGCATGTATATCACCATTCTTCTCGAACTGTTATCGATTATTTATGACGAATATCATTAGCGAATGTATGTATTGCGCCCACGCAGTTAAAATCTATAGCTTCTTGAAGAAGAGCCCGTGGAGGAACACCACATATTTTTCTTACTGCTCATTTTTGTGGAATCAATACTTTCTTTTTAAGTAATGAGTTAGCCAAGAAAATTATTCCTTACGACATTACTAAGTGGAAACGCGCAAAATATGTCAGGAGGTTCATAGGTGTGCAATTATACGAATAGCAAACCTGGCTGGACTTAAGTCTTTGAGAAGCTCAGTAACACGATTCTTCCGGTTCAAGTCTTAATCAGTAGATATACACTAACATTTGGAGCATTCTTACCTACTTACTGACTTCTGCTCATGTGCTACAACAATTGTTGGAATGACTATTTGTTTCATAGAACTGAATGCAGTGTGTTTTTTCATCATTTAAGAAGAGTCCCTTTTCAGAGAACCACTTAATTATTCCTTATAAATTATCATTTTCCAACTTTTCTGTTAATTCCTCTCTAATGAGATTTGTTATAACACTAGTGTCATGAGTAAAAATACCACTTTTGCTTCTAGGATTTTAAATGAAAGGCCATTCACATGTAAAAGGAATAGAAGTGGATCAAGAAATTAATCCTCTGGGACTTCTTTCGTCATCTTTTTTTCTTCCCCAGTCGCGTCACAATAGTTTCCAGGGTATGAATGTACATATTTAAAGAGTTTTTGTATATATAGTCTGAGAAGAACTGCAGCATTAAAGCTATCCCTCTTTTCCTGACTTTGAAATTTCTGCTTAAATTAGGGGCATATGTGTATTGATTGAATACTCTTCACATTGCGAACATTTTTATCGAAGCTAATTTTCCTCAATTGTCACTACGCCCGTGGCCAGTTCTATCTGCTTTTGAAATGTGAACCACTGTTTCTACTAAATACAGTAACACCACTACCCAGCTCTTACACGGTACAGAGTCATGACCACATAATCCCCAGTGATTACTACAAGCCGCTGCTTCGGCATAATGCTTTGTATCACGCCCCAGTACATCGGCACGAACACCATGCGTCAACCTGCGGTGTCACCAAAATCCAGGCTGCCACTTCAGCATTACGACATAGGAACTACGTAATACCTGGGGCATCCAAATGATAACACACTGGTCTGGGCTTGTAAAAACAGCAATCGGCCAAATGGCAAAGGGTTCCGAGTCGGCGACGAGTGTACATTGGAAAACTGCCTTGGGATCATGAGAAACCTCTCCAATCAATCACTGTCCGCTTTTCATTGCTCATTGCATTCAACCAGCGCCAGTCAGCGTCATTCCGCCATACCCCTTGTCGCTCAGTCTCGCAACTAACACCGAAGGGCCCGAGTGTCAAACTGAGACCATACTAGCCACAGGCTGTATAGTAATTGCTATCACAGAATGTCACCATCAAGAAATTGGAGAATGCCAGAGTTCTCTTCCTGAATGAACCACCTTCGACGCAAGCCGCGGCTCAGCTTTCTAGCGACACCACATACCACCCATGTGGTCGCGAGGCGTCGCTACATCGCCAGCATTGACTGCGTGGCCCGTTGCTGCCTGCCTAACAAGAGTGCCCCTAGCCACGCTGCCCTGTTTACAGGTCCCGACAGCACACCGCCGTCGCACTGGGTTGAGCACCCATCCTGTCGTTTGGACATGGGTTTAGATCTTCTCTATATAGTAACCAAGAATAATACATTTATGTGGATTATCGTGAGCTTCGCTGAATTAGCTCCAGCTCTCGGCGGTCCACCCAAATCTCAGGGTGAGGAGGTCGGATCGGCCATCCTGACAAGCCCACACTTGTTCCCGCACACTCCAATTGTGTCGACACTAAGACTGGCGACTCAGTTTCACCGCTCGCTTCAGATCGTCGATTCTACTCCAGTACTTCTATCAACTTCTATCAAGGAAACAATCCTAGAAAAATCAGAAGTCGAAACCTGGCCACCTTTTGAGGGGACCAGGGGTTTAAATGAAGTCATAAAGTAAGCTTTGTAAACTGTTACACAGCTTCTTGACTAGCGCGGTTCTCTTGATTTGGTGTTTGGCGATGTATTAGTCTTTCTATGCTGTTACCAGTAGATGCTGGAATAATAACTTCCACCCATCCTCACTTAAGACATATCAAAATCAAAAAGGGACATCTATTTCAATCGACATCTGAGCTAACACGACAGTCTTGTTGTAGACGATTTATATCACAGTAAAATAAAATTGTAATCACTGCTAAGTTGTACTACCTTAATTTTACATACGAATTATGAGAAAAACATATAGCAAAATCCCAGCCATTTAGCCCGCTTTATAGGACACTTGTGCTACATATTCGTGAGTACTGCCCGAGTGTTTGGGACCGCCACCAGGTCGGGTTACAGGAAGACATCAAAGCAATTCAGAGGTGGGCTGCTGCGTTTGTTACTGGTACGATCGATCAAAACACGAATACTACAGGTATACTTCGTGAACTCAAATGGGAATACGTAGAGTAAATATGAAGCTCTCATCGCGAAGCACTGATGAGAAAATTTAGAGATGTGACATTTGCAACTGACTGCAGAATGACTCTACTGTCACTGTCCTACGCTTTGCGCAAGAACTGCAAAGACCATAAAAGAGAAATAAGGGTTCGCTAGGAGGTATATAGTCAGTCTTTTCCCCCTCCATTTGCGAGTGGAACAGAAAAGGTCATGACCGTTAGCAGTACAAGGTAACCTCAGCTATGCGCCATATGGTGGCATGCGGAGGGCATTTGCAGATACAGATGTAATAGTTTGATCTAGATATCTTTTTACTGAGCATTATGTGAATGGCCTGTATAAATCGCCATACACATGGATGCGAAGAAAGTAATCGAAACACCAAGACAGAGTTGTGCGATGTAAGCGAAAGTTGTTAGGCATGTTGTTACATCTGAAAAATGTCTATTCAGATTTCAGCACCAGTCGCACAAGAGGGGCCCCAGTAGCGCCGCGATGAGGATGTAAATTAGGTTTGGTTTAAGTAGACGCTGTAGTGTCTTGATCTTCAATTATCTTTGGGATTGGACGTGGTGAGTTGAAGATAGTCAAGAATCCCTTTAAGGCGACAAAGACGGGATTATCAGCATCTCACTAAGTTTGAACAAGGTTGTATTATAGGGCTAAAAGAAGCTGTATATTCCTTCTGCGACACAGCTGATAGACTTGGCAGGAATGTAACCATGCATTGATTGCTGGCAGCGAGAATGTACGGTCGCCACACTACCAGGCTTCGGACGGCATTACCGAGATGGGTGACCATCGCGCTTGGCATACTGCTCTGGCGCATCGCACTGTATCTGCAGCAGCAATATGAGCAGAAGTTGGGACTACAGTGACACAATGAACTATTATAAATCGGTTACGTCAAGGACATCTCCGAGCCAGACTCACTGAGTTGTCCATTCCACTGTCCCCAAGTCACCACGATTTGCGACTTGTGTCGAGTGAGCGTTTATTGGAGGATAGAGGGGAGGTCTGTTGTGTTTTTTGATGAAAGCTGATTCTGCCGCGGTGCCAGTAATGGCTGTGTGTAGTTCAGAAGGTGGCCAGTTGAGGTCCTGCAGCCAATCTGTCTTGTGATAGATGAACTGGACGTACACCTGCTAATATGGCTTGGTGTGCGATGTCGTATGATGGCAGAAGCACTCTTGTGGTTACCCCACGAATCCTTACAGCAAACTGTTCGTCACTCTGGTGATTCGACCTGTTGTGTTGCCATTCATGAACAGCATTTCAGGGTGTGTTTTCCAACAGGATAACGCTCGCCCACAAACCGCTGCTGTACTCCAACGTGCTCTATATAGTGCTGATATGTTGCCTTGGCCTGTTCGATCACTAAATCTGTCTCCAGTCGAGCACGTATGGGACATCATCGAACGACAACTCAATCGCCATCCACAAACATCGTTAACCATACTTGCATTGAGCGATCAAGTGCCAGAACCTTGGAACTCCCTCTCACAAACTGACATCCGAAACCGGTGAAACTCAACGCATGCACGTTTGCATGAATGCATTGAAAATTCTGGCGGTTGCACCGGTTATTGACGTACCTGCATGTCACGTTTCCAGTGGTTTACCTCACACTTACATTAATCTGTGACCTTGCAATGTTACTCTACATTAACTATAATTTGGTGTTGCAATTTTTTTCCTTCAGGTTATCTTACATAGCTACAATGAAATCTTCTACAAAGGTAAATTATGAGTGATATTTAGAGATATAATAATCATGACAAAATTCTTGTTGCAGCATTTTCTCTTCATAATCTCCAAATAATATAAATTCCATTATTCAGACTCTTGATACCCTTTATTAAATTACTTAAAAATTTGATAATTCAGGCGATTTCGGTGTTCTCGTTTTGCCTCAGTTTCTCACATGTTCTCTCTGTCTGCATTGCCAAAACCGTTCTCAAAAGCTATGAGAGACAGGTGTATTAATAAATTAAATTCTCTTCTTTTACGTACTGCCGCACAGTAGATATACGTTTTACCGCTCCATGGTCTTTCTCTTATGAAACTGCTTTGTTCTTCTAGAAGTAACACTTCAATAATAATCTTGAACCTGTTACTTAATAGCCTGAATATTCTTATTGTACCATATATTACAATTTCTTCACGTAAAATTCACTGAAACATCGTAAGAAGTTTCATTAATTTTGTTATTATACGTGTACAATCGTTGGTCAAAAATGAGTTTCTATCAAGGTGTTTGTAACTGGGCTTAATGGAGAGCTACTCCATCAAAGTGTGAGAAGGAGTGTGTCCCCACATTTTCCCTGTCCATGGAGAAATTAATAATGGTCTACATTCTCAGTAATGACAACGTAAGACATCAAACTCGTCCCTACATTGCCAAAAACAGGTTTCACTTCACACAGCTACAAGAACACTGCAGACTGTTAACATAGGTCCCATCATACGGAATAGGTTCTCTGTTATGTCAGTAACTGGAATCCCTTTTTAGTAACGAAGTCCATTATGTTGTCCTGGACGGTGATTGGTCATTGGAGGAAGAGGTATCACCTAGAATTCCTAAGGGAAGTGCTACAGGACGGCTCGGGTTCTCTATACAAATAAACTATCTGTTGTACAGGTTGAGCAGTAACCTGCGATTGTTAGTTGACGAAACCTTAGTGTATGAGACAGTGTCGTCTTTAATTGACGGTGTCACAGAAATTTTCATGTGATGAATGTCAGCTTATTGAAAATGTGGAAAAATATACATTAATCCAGACGAACTGCAAAAATCCTTCAATATTCGAATACATTATTAGTGAGGTGTTGCTTCATAGATCCACGGTGATTTAATATCTAGACGTAACGTTGCAGTGAGACCTGAAAGGGAACAAGCACGTAAGGTCTGTTTCAGGGGAGGCCAATGGTCTTCGGTTTACTGGGAGCATTCTAGGAATGTGTAACTCAACAATAAACGAGATAGCGTGCAGAACACTTGTGCGAACCGCTACTGCGTACTGCTTGATTTCTTGGGATTCCCAATAGTCCTGATTAGAGGAAGATATCGAAACAATACAGGGGTTTCGGGCCTACTGCTAGATTTACTACCGGTATGTTCGGTGTAAACGCGAGTAAGACAGAAATGTTCCGTGAATTCAAACAGGAATCCTCGAAGAAAACAAGACAGAACAATTTTGAGAAAATTTATGAAACTGTCGTTTACAACTGACTGTGGAACAGGACTACTACCAAGATATATTTCCCATAACGAATAAAGGCCATGAGGACATAGTAAGTTAAATCAGGGCTCATTAGGAAGAATATAGGTAGTCTTTTTGTTTTTCTTTTTCTCAGATGCACGTACGAGTGGAACAGGAACGGTCACGTCTATCAGTGGTACTAGGTATCCTCTGCCATGCACGGTATGGTGGCTTGCGGAGTATTTATATAGCGCAAAGTTACAGCACTAGGAGACGAGCCTCATTGACGATGAAGTTTTGAATTTTTGTTGGGTAAATTTTGCTACTCAGTTTCATACTATCGTTAGTATTAAAAATGTCTTAGATTTAGAGACACTTATTTTTAATTATCCTGCTTTAAGACTTTCATCCTAACATTGTAATTTAACCTCCTCAGTCCGTGGGTCCACATGCGTGGACTTCGCGGTTTTATTTCGCAAAGCTTATGAACAGTTTCTATCGACTAAATACCTCTAGTACACGTTTGTGAAAGCTTTATAGTTTCAGACCATGCCACCAGATTGCACCCAATCTGCTTGCAGTGCCATCTGTGATGTTTTGAAGATACCGGTTGGCGAAATGGCTACACACGGCACACGCTCTGAAGGTAATTGAAAATAATACCTTATTCTATACGCTAACTTTACTTAATTTTTTGCTTTACACATGTAAAAATTGAAACAAATGTGATTGATATATGTTTTCTTTCAAATTATCTCTTATTGTGAATACAGAGGACATCGAAAGTCGCATTACGCGTATGTGTACTTCAGGTCTCAACCTCAAAGTTTTCCTGCTTACCTTATTCATTGTGAAGTTTTAGTTGTTATGGTATTGCGTGAAGAAATCCTCATAATTATCCAATTGTTGTGGCTAAATGTTATATAATGTTTACGATCTCGATTATTTAAACACCATAAATTAATTTATGGCTTTATTTTCAGTAATCAACGATGAAGACGTACTTCGGATGCTGAGGGAGAGTGACTTCAGTTCACTTTCACACGATGAGAGTCAATAATTGTCGGATGAGGAGGCTGTCCCTGAATCTACAGTCACTACTGAACAAGCAGACATCGAAATAGAAGACCCTACACCTGGTTCGTCGCAGGACAATGGACGTAAACGTAAGTTAAAATGGAAATGCTCAAAAATGGAAAACAAGGAACCAGGTGAAAATAATTTCGAAGATATGACGGATGGTGTGTTAAGGGATCCTGCTGAATTCCTTATCGAATATTATGATAAGAATTTTTGGAATGTTGTTGCAGAACAGACAAATCTATATCATGTGCAAAGCAATAGTAAGAATTTGAACACAAATATGAACGAAATTCTTTCCTTTGTAGGGATTGAAATTCTACTGGGTACGCTCAAGCTACCACAAGCCAAGATGTACTGGAGTAGGCTACTTGATCTGCCTCTCATCAGTGATACTCTGACTCGGGACAGATACTTCAAGTTACGCAATCATTCACATTTTGTAAACAATTTACATGACCAAGATAGAAGTGACAAACTTTGGAAAGTGTGGCCTGTGATCAATGTTTTCAGGAGTAAGTGTCTCGCTTTGCCACGATCTAAGCACCTATCAATTGATGAGCAGATGATTCCATTCTCTGGAAGATGTGCTATGAGAACTTATGTGCCATCCAAACCCAATCCTCTTGGGTTGAAAAACTTTATTTTGGCATCTTCAAATGGTTTAGTTCTTGACTTCATAATATATACAGGCAAAGGAACAGTGCCTGACATTGAATTAAAAGAAATAGGTTTAGGTGCAAGTGTAATTAAGCTGTTGACTGTGACAGTTCCAAAGAATGGGCAGCATGTGATATATAGTGACAGATTTTGTACAGGCATTAAGTCGATTGAGCTTCGCTTAAGCAACAACATATAACAAAAAGGTACTGCAATGAAAATCAGAATTTCTGATGTAGTTTCAAAATTCAAAACTGATTGTGATCTAAGCAGAGGTGAATGGGATGAATATGTGAGGGCAGACAAAAAGGTGTGTGCACTTAAATGGAAAGATAACAAGGTTTTCATTTTGGTATCATCTTGTGTTGGGAGTGAGCCGTAAGGTACTTGTATGTGATGGTCAAAGGCGCAGAACAGAAGTACTGATGTACCACAATCAGCTATAGTGAAGAGTTACAATTGGAACGGGTGGTATTGACCTATGTTACAGATTTATGGCCTACTACAGGTCAAATACCAGAACAAGAAAATGGACAATCAGAATATTTAACCATTGTATTCATTTAGTTATTATTAATTGCTGGATTATGTACAAAAGAACCTATGCAAAAGAAGAAATACCAAAGTGTAACAGACTGTCCCTAATGAACTTAAGACTGAATGTGGTCAATGTACTGATAAAGGGTTCTCATGTCAGAGGGTCCTCACGACTCTCCAAAGAAATAACCTTCGATGAACAGGAGATCACTGACAGCTCAGGAGAAGATGAAGACAATAAACCCAAAAGAAGAAAGGTTGTTTCCATGCCGAGGAAGCCAACTCGATATGACCGGATTGATCATCTTCCCCAATATGTAGAGGCAAAGAATGCATCTAAATGTCGTTTTGAAGACTGCAGATCCCGCGCAAGAACCTTGTGCAAGAAGTGCAATGTTTATTTATGTGTGACTACAAACAATTGTTTTGCAAAATTCCATCAACAAAAATTTTAATCTGTTTTTCAATGAATTACTTATTTACCACTTAAGACCTTAAGTCCACATATGTGTACCTAAAATATTTTGGACTGTACAAAATATAAAAATACAATTAATGTAATCCTGAATGTAATTATGTGTAAGACTAATAAAAATAACACTGAGAAAAATTTTCCTCATTTACTTTATCTTCAGGACTCAAAGAGGATGTAATATATATCATAATTTTATTAATAGTAAAACAATAATAGTGCTAGTAATGACGTCTGCCTTAGCCAGGTGGGAGTAAAAGTGGCGTCTTCCTTTTATTGATTTGGAGAATATTACATCATAGTGGTGAATACTTAAAACTAAACAAAGGGGCTACCGTGGTATTTTCAATGAGTTTCGTAGCGGCAGTTGAATGCGATCGACTGCTGTATTGTTGTTTGAGTTGCACCGGGATGGAAAGTTGCTCCCAGCGCTCTAAGGCGTTGAACATGTAGATAGAATGACAGTACTAACAACTTTTTAAGGGAAGGAACAATTGCTGGGAGTCCCTGCAATCCCGACATCTTCTGGAGAAAGTCAAGTCATGGCTGTTCACCAGGTATCAGAAAAGTGGGTATAATTGACAAAATTCAGGCACTTTGCTGTGATACGACAGCAAGCCATACAGGTTAAGCAAATGACAGCTCTACAAATGTAGAAAAACTGTTCAACTGTGACCTGTTATACCTACCCTGCGATCATCATATTCTTTAATTGGTACTGATGACCTGTTTCGGCTCGCTAACGGAGGTTAGTTCGGGCCAACACGTGAAATTTTGAAGAAATTTAGACTAACTTGGACAAAAGTATATAAACTGCAACAGCGGATCACCTAACAACATACAGTCTATTATTATCAAATTTGTATAAAATGAAATTTCTTCGCATAAACAACAGCAACATGATCTTCCTTTGCGGTATTTAAAACAATGAGATATCGTTTCGAATCTCAGGAGCTGTATCTCATTCTATGTGCACGGCAAAGGCCATATATGAATTCAAGTTATATACATTTCAAGTTCAGTTTCACTTGCCTGATATGGGGAAGAACTCATAAACAAGACGATGTATTTTTCTTGGACACTTGTACGTTCGAGTCTGATTCCAGACGATAGAAGCAATTAAGACACCTTATAATAATTTACTATTATAAGTCAACTGACAAATTATCCGGATAATGATCCAGTAATCAGTAAGACTGCTGCAAAAAAAGTTTTCAAGTCACCTTTTGTACGTGGCTGCAGAAACCCTGCCTTTAGCTTTCTTTGATGACAATGCTCCTACAAAGGTCAAAGAAAATATATCTACACTTATCTGGAATTAGAAAAAATATGAAGAGGAAGAAGGAAAAAGTCAACTAGAAACGTACGTTATACAATAAATCATCAGTTTCCTATTACGGATATTCACTTTCATCTTATTGGAACACATGTTAAAAAAACTTTCTGAATGAGGTTTTCTATCAGTACAGATTTCCTCTGCACACACGTTTCAGCATCAAAAGATAGGTCGCGTTATAAAAGTCCAATTAAAGGACTTGAGTAGATGGCTGTTGTGAATGATGTTGCAGAAAGAGCTACAGAACTAATACAAAACTACAATAAGATTCTCACAAGAGACGAAATTGAAAAACATTTGTTTTACAAATGATTATTGTAAATTAAAAAGTACTTCAAATTGAGAATGTGAGCATTATAGAAAGTAAATTTGATATTTCTAAAAATTTCGCACTGCTTCTTGTATTCCTCAAATGATCTTATCAGTAATATGAGTCAAAATTATTTTAAACAATTGCTGGGATTGCTTGAAACTGTCACATAAGGAAGAGTACAATGCATTTTAACGGAAATAGGTCTTGCTCTGTTCCAACTTGAAGGCGTTTGAGAGTCCCCTAGAATTTTTTGGACTGGATTTTCCCGCGCTTATTTTGTTAAATGGGGCAAAAATGAGGGGTGGCGGAAGTAAAATTTTAAATTTCCAAACCTTACATTTATCTAAGGGCCACCCCAATGTACACTGCAGAGATGCAGATATGTTCAGGAGAAAACTTTCAATGCAAATCAGAGGGATCAGAGAGGGAAAGTCATAGAGATCACTGCACTCATGAGAATCCGGTCGATGCGTAAACTGGGGAGGTGCGGGAGGGGGCGGAGAGTTAATGGTCATCCTCGAAATAGCTCCATTCACTGCGCTAAAACAATTACACTTTATTGCAGGTATCATTAGGCATCTCTGTCTAAGGTCATGAACAGGAAAACTATAACGAGACTCTATGTAACAAGTGCCTAGAGACGAATGTGAAACCGTTGGCGTCTTCCCGATGTGAAACCGCTATTGTTCGAACGAGGAGAATGGTAATTGGGACTACCGCATCCCAGAGTTTTATGACCTGGGCTGCCCTGTAAGCTACTACCTCAAAATATTGGTCTCATGCCAACTGCTGAGAAAGTCAGCGGCCAAATTTTATCTTCTAAGACACAGACCTATTTATAATGCCGTTGGTCCTCAGAGATTCCCCATCCTGCCTAACCTCCTACAGATACGAATTAGGACGTTTTCTGTATCAAGGTGCCTCTTTAAGAAGAAGGAATCATTAAAATTTCAGTGGATTCTAACAGTTGTCGCCAGTTCGGAAGAATTACTACTTTCTCTAATGATGATCGTATTCTATATCAAATTCCAGACTATTTTTCTACAGTATGTAAGAAATAGTCTATGATATTCTCCAGTTATACTTTCAGGAACATATCTGCTTGTAAAGTAACACATACATCGAAATAAAACTAAAATAATGCACGAAATACACTAGAGTGTTTATTCCTTAGGAATACAATACGGAATCTCATTAACTGGGGCCTCTTTCTTTGTTACATGACTTCGGTCGAGGACTCATATATACGTCTCCACATGTAGCAAATTTGGCTGTAGTTGTACTGTCACATCTTAGCTACTGGAGTGACGGGTAAAAGAGTGTAGAATGTTTGTTTCTGCTCTCATAGAAATCGCCTATTCGAATTTTCAAAGCGGGTTCTTCAGGATATTTGACGTCTCTTTCAAGTGTCCACCAACTTCACCTATTACATATTTTACACTCTAGTCTTCCATTCTCCTAAACTATTCTTTCCAGTGCTTTCTGAATGACGTGCCACGTATCCAACTACTACTGCTTCTTCTGCTAAAGGTTTTTTATAGGCTTCGTACCCCACCTCTTGTTAATAAATCTTCATTTCGTACTTCATATTTCAGCTTAGATTTTAAAATTCCCAAATTTCATCACGTCGCAAATGCTCCCCATTCCTTCTTCTCCAGATTTCCAGTTGTTCATGTTTCACTCACCTACCATGCTGTGCTATAGATGTAGACTTACAGGAACATTTTTCTCGGTTCCACATCAAATTCTGTAATCGGTTGGGTTCTATTATTGGAAAGAATTTTCCTCACCTGTAGCAACCTACACGTGATATATTCCTTGCTTCGAGCATTCCGTATGATCTCGCTTCCTAGACAGTATCTTCCGCTACTGTATCGTTCCCACCCTCATCACGGTTTGAAACTCAAAACTGTTGCTAGCCTGGAGGATTCTGACATGTTTGTGGTAGTAATGAAATAGCGCAGGCTTCAAAAGCAGGCCTATGAACAGAGTAGTATATGACAGATGCGAAGGAGGCACCGAAATACGTGGAAAATGACTATGGAAAAAATTTAAAAATGAAATGACCACAAAACAAATATTTAGGTGGGATAATACAACGAAATGTTTTGGACAAAGAAACTAACCTAGCAAGGAGAACGGAAAGGAAGGTGGCTTTTCAGCTAAAAGAAGACCTGTACAACAAGAAACCTGGTTGCATAAATGCAAAACTCCAGCGCTGCGCCACTGTCATCAAACCAGACTTCCTTTATGCTTCAGAATGCCTTTCGCCAAATACAGCTAAATACACTCCTGGAAATGGAAAAAAAGAACACATTGATACCGGTGTGTCAGACCCACCATACTTGCTCCGGACACTGCGAGAGGGCTGTACAAGCAATGATCACGCGCACGGCACAGCGGACACACCAGGAACCGAGGTGTTGGCCGTCGAATGGCGCTAGCTGCGCAGCATTTGTGCACCGCCGCCGTCAGTGTCAGCCAGTTTGCCGTGGCATACGGAGCTCCATCGCAGTCTTTAACACTGGTAGCATGCCGCGACAGCGTGGACGTGAACCGTATGTGCAGTTGACGGACATTGAGCGAGGGCGTATAGTGGGCATTCGGGAGGCCGGGTGGACGTACCGCCGAATTGCTCAACACGTGGGGCGTGAGGTCTCCACAGTACATCGATGTTGTCGCCAGTGGTCGTCGGAAGGTGAACGTGCCCGTCGACCTGGGACCGGACCGCAGCGACGCACGGATGCACGCCAAGACCGTAGGATCCTACGCAGTGCCGTAGGGGACCGCACCGCCACTTCCCAGAAAATTAGGGACACTGTTGCTCCTGGGGTATCGGCGAGGACCATTCGCAACCGTCTCCATGAAGCTGGGCTACGGTCCCGCACACCGTTAGGCCGTCTTCCGCTCACGCCCCAACATCGTGCAGCCCGCCTCCAGTGGTGTCGCGACAGGCGTGAATGGAGGGACGAATGGAGACGTGTCGTCTTCAGCGATGAGAGTCGCTTCTGCCTTGGTGCCAATGATGGTCGTATGCGTGTTTGGCGCCGTGCAGGTGAGCGCCACAATCAGGACTGCATACGACCGAGGCACACAGGGCCAACACCCGGCATCATGGTGTGGGGAGCGATCTCCTACACTGGGCGTACACCACTGGTGATCGTCGAGGGGACACTGAATAGTGCACGGTACATCCAAACCGTCATCGAACCCGTCGTTCTACCATTCCTAGACCGGCAAGGGAACTTGCTGTTCCAACAGGACAATGCACGTCCGCATGTATCCCGTGCCACCCAACGTGCTCTAGAAGGTGTAAGTCAACTACCCTGGCCAGCAAGATCTCCGGATCTGTCCCCCATTGAGCATGTTTGGGACTGGATGAAGCGTCGTCTCACGCGGTCTGCACGTCCAGCACGAACGCTGGTCCAACTGAGGCGCCAGGTGGAAATGGCATGGCAAGCCGTTCCACAGGACTACATCCAGCATCTCTACGATCGTCTCCATGGGAGAATAGCAGCCTGCATTGCTGCGAAAGGTGGATATACACTGTACTAGTGCCGACATTGTGCATGCTCTGTTGCCTGTGTCTATGTGCCTGTGGTTCTGTCAGTGTGATCATGTGATGTATCTGACCCCAGGAATGTGTCAATAAAGTTTCCCCTTCCTGGGACAATGAATTCACGGTGTTCTTATTTCAATTTCCAGGAGTGTAGTTAGGTCAAATGCAAAAGAAGGAAAGAAGAATAAACAGGAAGTCTTGGGACATATTACGAGAACGGGGAATGGAAATTAAGAATCAATAAGGACATTAACGATAAAATGGAACCAATATCAGACAAAATGAGGAAGAGAAGAGTTGTCTTATAGGGACACCTAAGCCAGTTATACGAAAACAAGATAACAAAAAAGAATTTTTAACTTTTTGACAGAAACCCAAAATCATCAATGACATGGGTCAAAGACGTTAAAGCAGATCAGGGGGAAATGGAGACAACAGAGGCAGAGATAGGAGAAAGAGGATAGTTCAGAGAAAAAGAAAAAGTTTCAAGAGCTTCTAGGAGAAAACAAAGAAAGAGAGAGGCACAATATGGACAGAAGAAAGGAGAGAAAAACATAAGTAACGAATGAAGAGCTACTGGGAAGATGAAAAGGCGAAAAGAACGGAGACGCAAGTAATTTCATGTTGTCCTTAGTAGTCCAAACCAATTATAAAGAAAAAAAAGGTAGCGTAAAGTGGCAATCATAAAATTGTCTTAAAATTAAGCTGCAGATCTGTCACAAACGACATTCCCCTGTAAAGAAGCTAAGTATTAGTTAATACTTTTTTTTATTTTTCAACTTTGTGGCTATCACCTGCCAGAACTCAATTTTTCGTGGTACGTTGTAGAAATGTGGTATTCACTATGAAAAATTATATAATTTGTGCCAGAGGATGGCTTCAAGAGACAAGTTGAATAATAATAAAAATAAAAACTTTTTGCAGCTTGTGATTGTTATTTACAACGAATTGGTATCGTAAAGTACGAGTATGTTGCGTAGCACCACGTTGTAGTTACAAGACCTGAAACGAGAAGATGGAGCGCAAGCACCTGATACGAAATTGTTACTGTGGAAGTATATTGTGCAAAGCAGCTTTCTTCCAGTGTATGCAGGTTCGGAGGGTTTGAGGTATGTAACCCGCCAAGTTAGGAGCCCACCGGAAAACCTTGACACGGTAGCGGTTTTGGAGATGGTAGCGGGTGCTGTTCACTGAAGTCGCGGCAAGTTTATTGAGCTCTGGCGGTATATCGCGAACTTTTAATCGAGGCGTAAATTTTACTTTCGCCTCGAGGCGTCGGTGGCGAACAGGGTCAGCGGTGGCAGAAAGGGACGGAAGGCGCAACGGCGCCCTCGTTTTTGCCGACGAACCGGCGGGGCTGAGCTCCAGAAGTACGGCAGGGACTATTTATATCTACGCAGTGACTACTTTGGGAGAGCGGAGCTGATAGCCCTAGACTGAGAAGAACAGAGACGTTTCCAGAAGTTAGCTGGCACTAAAAACAGGACTGTCTGCGGGCCCGCGCACGGATCAGGGAGAAGAGATCGTCAACTTTGTTGGGAGCGCCCTGGAATGACGGAGGCAGAAAATGGCTCCCGTTTATTTCTGCTGTGCTACGTTATTCCGCTCCAGTATCTTCGCTTTTACTCTCGCTTTTATGTTTATCTCTCGCAATTCTTCACTGAATTGGCACTTCTGCTGTTTCCCAGAGGACGATACGTCGAAAACTACGTCAACGTCCCGCCGATTGCCACAGGCCATTACCGTAGGCAAAGTTTCACCACAGCCTCTGATGCGCACTGTCAGACAAAGAAAATTTCGGAACAGGGAATAGATTTTACGGAAAGTTGGAAACATAAACAACAACTAGTTAATAATGATAAACAGTAAGGAAATGTCCAAATAAAAAATTTGTTACAGCACTGAACAGTTTATGTTGTGACGTTGGACTGATAGATGTGTCATTGCAATTTTGTGCTCCGTCTGTGACGAAGAAGTCGATCTACATCCAAAGAATAGGTGGGAAAAGACATTGACTTAATAGAATCTGAAATTGTTTTGCAGAAAATGGTAATACCATATCGGAATGCAGCTATCTTCCTTATGGTCTTCGATTCATAACACAAAGAACACCAACACTGAAGTAATTTTTTGTGCATTAATGAACATTCGGCTATCATAAACAAAGCAACTGCAGACACAAACACTAAAAAAAAAAACCATTCCAAGCAGGTGCATTTAAGGGAATTGGTCATTCAAACTGTGATTATATTTCGGAAATACAACAACCGGAGGAAGAGAGTAGAAGAAAATGAAATATATAAAAAAAAGCAAAGGGGGATTTTATGGCCATGCATAGCTGGATCTACTGCGGAAAGCGTGATCTGACGGAGTCGGAATGAAGAAATGAAACGAAAATTCCATAATACGAAAGAGTTTTGGACACTGGTGTGACCATGGTTGTCTGCACAAAAATAAAATTCGATACTCTGCAGGTGACGAGGGGGCCGATCTACATATTTTAATTTATTTATTATATTTATATGTACAGGGTGTTTCAAAAATGACCGGTATATTTGAAACGGCAATAAAAACTAAACGAGCAGCGATAGAAGTACACCGTTTGTTCCAATATGCTTGGGACAACAGTACATTTTCAGGCGGACAAACTTTCGAAATTATAGTAGTTACAATTTTCAACAACAGATGGTGCTGCAAGTGATGTGAAAGATATAGAAGACAACGCAGTATGTGGGTGCGTCATTCTGTACGTCGTCTTTCTGCTGTAAGCGTGTGCTGTTCACAACGTGCAAGTGTGCTGTAGACAACATGGTTTATTCCTTAGAACAGAGGATTTTTCTGGTGTTGGAATTCCACCGCCTAGAACACAGTGTTGTTGCAACAAGACGAAGTTTTCAACGGAGGTTTAATGTAACCAAAGGACCGAAAAGCGATACAATAAAGGATCTGTTAGAAAAATTTCAACGGACTGGGAACGTGACGGATGAACGTACTGGAAAGGTAGGGCGACCGCGTACGGCAACCACAGAGGGCAACGCGCAGCTAGTGCAGCAGATGATCCAACAGCGGCCTCGGGTTTCCGTTCGCCGTGTTGCAGCTGTGGTCCAAATGACGCCAACGTCCACGTATCGTCTCATGCGCCAGAGTTTACACCTCTATCCATACAAAATTCAAACGCAGCAACCCCTCAGCGCCGCTACCATTGCTGCACGAGAGACATTCGCTAACGATATAGTGCACAGGATTGATGACGGCGATATGCATGTGGGCAGCATTTGGTTTACTGACGAAGCTTATTTTTACCTGGACGGCTTCGTCAATAAACAGAACTGGCGCATATGGGGAACCTAAAAGCCCCATGTTGCAGTCCCATCGTCCCTGCATCCTCAAAAAGTACTGGTCTGGGCCGCCATTTCTTCCAAAGGAATCATTGGCCCATTTTTCAGATCCGAAACGATTACTGCATCACGCTATCTGGACATTCTTCGTGAATTTGTGGCGGTACAAACTGCCTTAGACGACACTGCGAACACCTCGTGGTTCATGCAAGATGGTGCCGGCCGCGGTGGCCGTGCGGTTCTGGCGCTGCAGTCCGGAACCGCGGGACTGCTACGGTCGCAGGTTCGAATCCTGCCTCGGGCATGGGTGTGTGTGATGTCCTTAGGTTAGTTAGGTTTAAGTAGTTCTAAGTTCCAGGGGACTTATGACCTAAGATGTTGAGTCCCATAGTGCTCAGAGCCATTTGAACCATTTTTTTGCAAGATGGTGCCCGGCCACATCGCACGGTCGACGTCTTTGATTTCCTGAATGAATATTTCGATGATCGTGTGATTGCTTTGGGCTATCCGAAACATACAGGAGGCGGCGTGGATTGGCCTCCCTATTCGCCAGACATGAACCCCTGTGACTTCTTTCTGTGGGGACACTTGAAAGACCAGGTGTACCGCCAGAATCCAGAAACAATTGAACAGCTGAAGCAGTACATCTCATCTGCATGTGAAGCCATTCCGCCAGACACGTTGTCAAAGGTTTCGGGTAATTTCATTCAGAGACTACGCCATATTATTGCTACGCATGGTGGATATGTGGAAAATATCGTACTACAGAGTTTCCCAGACCACAGCGCCATCTGTTGTTGAAAATTGTAACTACTGTAATTTCGAAAGTTTTTCTGCCTGAAAATGTACTGTTGTCCCAAGCATATTGCAACAAACGGTGTATTTCTATCGCTGCTCGTTTAGTTTTTATTGCCGTTTCAAATATACCGGTCATTTTTGAAACACCCTGTATGTGCAATGTAATAGAAAAAAATATTGTATACAGATGTGTAAGCAAATCATAGCTAGTCGATAGGGTGACTACCACCGAAAGAAAATAAATAAAAAGACATCATTTTCTCCTTCTTCTTCCCCCTTTTGGAAGAACCAATACTGACTCCCTTCAGTTTCTGGACATACCACGTTTCTCTCATTCTCTGCAGAGTCCACCGTGGTTTCATATTGGCTTCTCATTTAGTTGTGCTACATCTGCATCTACGTGGTTACTCTGCTATTAACAATAAAGTGCCTGGCAGAGTCATCAATGAACCACATTCAGGCAGTCTCTCTACCGTTCCACTCTCGAACGGCGCGCGGGAAAAACGAGCACTTAAATTTTTCTGTGCGTGCCCTGATTTCTCTTATTTTACCGTGATAATCATTTCTCCCTATGTAGGTGAGTGCCAACAGAATGTTATCGCAATCGGAGGAGAAACCTGGTGATTGAAATTTCATGAGAAGATACCGTCGCAACAAAAATGCCTTTCCTTTAATGATTGCCACTCTTGTTCATGTGTTCATGTATCCGTCTGTGGCGCTATCTCCCCTATTTCGCTATAATACAAAACGAGATGCCCTTCTTTGATCTTTTCCGATGTCATCCGTCAGTCTCATCCGCTGCGGATCCCACACCGCACAGCAATACTCCAGAAAAGGGCGGACAAGTGTGGTGTAGGCAGTCTCTTTAGTAGATCTGTTACACCTTCTAAGTGTTCTGCCAGTGAACCGCAGTCTTTGGTTTGCTCTACCCACAACATTATGTATGTGATCGTTCCAATTTAGGTTTTTTGTAATTGTAATCCCTATTACATTTAGTTGAATTTACAGCCTTAAGATTTGTGCGACTTATCGCGTAATCGAACTTTGGCGGATTTATTTTTGTTCTCATGTGAATAACTTCACACTTTTCTTTATTCGGGGTCAATTGCCCAACTGCCACATTTCGCACCACACAGTATCTTATCCAAATCATTTTGCAATTCATTTTCGTCATTTGATGACTTTACAAGACGGTAAATGACAGCATCATCTGCAAATAATCTAAGAGGGCTACTCAGATTGTCTCCTATGTCGTTAATGTAGATCAGGAACAATAGAAGGCCTGTAACACCTCATCCTGGGAATGCCGGATATTATTTCTGTTTTACTCGATGACTTTTTTCGTCTATTACTACGATCTGTGACCTTTCTGACAGGAATTCACGAATCCAGTCACACAATTGAGTTGATATTCCATGGGCACACAGTTTAGTTAGAAGACGCTTGTGAGGGACGGTGTCAAAAGGCTTCTGGAAATGTATAAATAAGGAATCAATTTGACATCCCCTGTCGATAGCACTCATTACTTCATGAGTATAGAGAGATAGCTGTGTTTGACAAGAACGATGTTTCCTGAATGCGGGCTGATTGTGTGTCAATAAATCATTTTCTTTGAAGTAATTCATTATGTTCGTATACAGTATATGTTCCAAAACGTTACTGCAAATCGACGTTAGTGATATGGGCCTGTAATTCAGTGGATTACTCCTATTTCCCTTTTTGAGTATTGGTGTGACTTGAGCGATTTTCCAGTCTTTAGATACGGAACTTTCTCTGAGCGAGCGGGTGTATATAATTGTTAACGATGGACCTATTGTTCAGCATACTCTGGGGGAACCTTACTGGTATACAATCTGGACCGGAGGTCTTGCCTTTATTAAGTGATTTAAGCTGCTTTGCTATATCGAGGATATCTGCTTCTATGTTTCCCATCTGGGCAGATGTTCTTGATTGGAATTCAGGAATATTTACTTCATCTTCTTCGGTGAAGGAGTTTAGGAAAACTGTGTTTAATAAACTCCGATTTAGTGACACTGTCATCAGTGACTTCAGCGATGTTATCGCGCATTGAAGGTATTGATTACGTCTTGCCTCTGGTGTACTTTATGTATGACTAGAATCTCTTTGGGTTTTCTGCCAGATTCCAAGACAGAGTTTCGTTGAGGATATTATTAAAAGCATTTCGCATTGAAGTACGCGCTACATTTCGAACTTCTGCTAAAATTTGCCAGTCTTGAGGATTTTGCGTTGTATTAAATTTGGAATTCTTTTTTCATTGCTTCTTCAACAGCGATCTGTCCCGTTTTGCGTACTGTGGGGGATCATTACCATCACTTATTAATTAAATGGTATATATCTCTCAATTTCCGTCGATACTATCTCTTTGAAATCATTCCACATCTTTTCTACCCTTACGTAATTAGATCGGAAGGAGTGGAGACTGTCTCTTCAAAAGCCATGAAGAGCATTTTTATCAGATTTTTTAAACAGATGTACTTTGCATTTCTTTTTGATGGTCGTGTGTGTTATGATATTCAGCCTAGCAGCAACTGCCTTGTGGTCGCTGATCCCTGTATTCGTCATGATACTCCCTATTTGTTCAGGATCATTTGTTGCTAAGAGGTCAAGTATTCTTTCGCAACCATTTACACTTTGGGTGGGCTGTTGAACTAACTGGTCAAAATAATTTTTTGAGGTAGTATTCAGAACAATTTCGGATTACGTTTTATGCTTGCCGACGGCTTTAAAGGTATAATTTTTCAAGCAATTTTGTTTCAGCGTATCGAGGGTAGATGAAGTCGCCATCTGCTATAATTGTGCGAGTGGGGTACCTATTTGAAATAAGTTTTCTTTGAACTGTTGAGCAACTATATCTTCTGAGTCAGGGGTCGTTAAATCGATCCAATTAATAGTTTAGTCCTATTGTCAAGTACAACCTCTACCCACACTATTTCGCAGGAACTATTAGATAGGAAATTCGATTCTAACAAGCTACACTTTAGTGTTGGCAATCAATGGTGCTGACTCACGTTTCATTATTCAGCGTCTATCAATTTATTCCGATTAGATTTGACTCTTTCCCCGATGCGAAGGGACACACCAGACAATATTAGATGTGGGCCGTAATGTGATTTGAAAGGAGGCCGTCTTGGCACCGACCGGAAAAAGTCATACCATCCAGATTATTTCTCCAGGATGTGCCGTTGCAGTGTAAATTCGCAGAAACAACTTAAGCTGTTCAGACGAAATCTTAGAAAGTGGAATGAAAAGAGAAAGTTTAGGGTCCCTTTGAAGATTGTGCTTCACTGATACCTCACCTACGGGTCGCAAAACAAAATAGCTAAAGAAATGTAAAAATGGCTACTACTCGTTCATTTTGTTCATGCAAGTAATTTAGAAGTGGGTGTAAGAAAAGTGACGACGCCTACAGAGTTCCTTCCAGACTCGCTAGTGCATGAAAGTAAGCAGAGGTAGGAAGTGATTAGGATACATTTTGGAGCACCAAAACTAACAAGCTTTTTAAATGATTAACCACCTGAGACACGAGTAAGGCTGATAAGATAAAATTTTAGAGCTTAGTACTCACAAGGGTTATTATTCAGGCAATCGCAAAATATGTAACGCTGAGAAACAAAAAGCACCAAACTTTCGTTGTCTGAAGGGCTCTGCAGAGAAATGCTTGATGGTCGGACTTCTTCCCAGACTGGCATCTTGATGGACAGACATCACTTCTAGACGACTGCTCCTTGCTAATCTGGGCGATAGTTGATCCTAGAACTGATATTAGATGCAGCCAGACAGAAGGTTTTGGTTCAGAGACAGTGACTGAATTTTTTGCTTCCACGTCAATTGCTAGTTGTAGATTATGAGTGGAGTGAGATCCAGTCGAACAGAGAGGCCAACTGCAATGAAAGAAAACTTCATATTTAACAACGTTCACTGATTTTCATTCTTTATCCTAGAGACGTTTATGCAATTAGAAGTTCAACATGCTCTAAACTGCGGCAGTATAAGAACACACGTATCCTTTTGTAGTATTTTGCTTATCTTTGTGCTAACTTTCAGTAATCACGCTTGTAAATGTTTTCTCCAGCCTTGTGTTTACTTGAATCACATTTCAGATCTACTATCTATTTTGCAAATATATAGTCTGCACACTTTTTATTGTGGATTTAATTATATACATGTGTAAGAAAATGAGTTCGGAGATATTTGTTTGATTTCATTGTCAGATGAATTCCTTTATAATTCTTTTTAAGGGTGATAGTACGAATGTCAGATATACAGGACTAATTTAAGAAGTTTAATTAAAGATTCTAACCAAAACAGGCCACGCAAGTCCCACAACAAAGCATAACCTAACAAATTGGCGACTCTGCTCACCATATGTTTGCTTGCAATTTCCTGATTCCAAAGTTATATCTGAAAAAAAATCTTTCAAACTAATGCTCAATAAGAATTTGCATTTGTCATGTCAATAGTCATGTGATTTATTTCAGTAATTTGAGGTTAGTATATATCCATCGTTGTCCAGCTGAAGAACATTGATGAAGTTACAGAGGGCGTCATATTCCTTTTTTTGTGCATTGTGTTTTGTGTTAGGAGAACATGGAATTTTAACGTAAATGTGGATATCGAGTATTCTACTGCACGATAGTTACTTTTATTTAAACGATAAAAGTATTGAAGCTTACAGAATTTGTTAGGGCATGCCAAAATTTACAAGAAACTAACTAGAAAATTAGTGATAATGAGCGAGATAGTGAGAGAACTTTAAGTTAAGGTAGAGTAAGCAGACTGTGGAACAGTCACAGAGATACATTAAGACAATGTTCTCCATATACATTTCAGTTATGCTGGGCGAAGAATAGCAGAATGGAATAAATGTAAGAAGACAGCGGTTTTAGGCGCTTCAGTCCGGAACAGTTCTGCTGCTACGGTCACAGGTTCGAATCCTGCCTCGGGCATGGGTGTGTGTGATGTCCTTAGGATAGTGAGGTTTAAGTAGTTCTAAGTCTAGGGGACTGATGACCTCAGATGTTAAGTCCCATAGTGCTCAGAGCCTTTTGAACCTTTTTTTTTTTTTTTTTTTTTGCAGAAAGTCGGATGCATGTTAACTGCAAAATGTCAGAAGTTGAATTTAGGAGAGTAGGTGATAGAGAAATTTTACTTTTAGTGGAGACTTCTGAGGTAGTACGCCATGAAAACACTACAAAAGTTATGTAACTTGTGAGCTCACATTTCGGTAGCCATTACCATTCAATCAAGAGAGCTTTCAAATTGCTCAGTTCAGGAAAACAAAGGACAGCGAAAAGGAAAATGACACATAATTCAAGAAAACAGATGAACGATTCGAGACAAGTGAATATTTACTCAAGAATAATGATTAGCTAAATAAAAAGACAGAAGAACAAGTTGGGGCCATAAATTAGAAACTCGATGAACATGCGAAGAAATGCGAGGAGAAATGAAATCATTAGAGAAAAATATTGATAACCAGGTTACTAAGGTACAGAAACAGCTCACGAAGAAAGTGAATGACCAAGCACAAGATTTTTTTACAAAAGGAGACACACTGACGCTGAATACAAAAGGGACAACAGATAGACTGAAGATAGCTACAGAAGGATATTAAAACTAAGAAATTGTGGAAGAAGGAGTATCATAACACACAGCAGAATACTTTAGGCAAATTAATAGATGAAGTTGAATAATTAACCATCACAATGAAGCAGATTTCGAAATGCTACAAACTCACATTTTGTAAAACTGTACCAAAAAGTGTGTATAAGCGTCAACAGATTAGAGATTTAGTACAATTTAAGGAGACTTGGGCCCACATCAATTGAAGGAACAAGGAAACGTTTGTAAGGCGTCCGGATTTTACGGACCTTACATGAGCTTGATCGATAACGACAGGATGATACAGTATGAGATCCTCAGAAAATAATAATTACATTATATCAACAGAAGGCAATTTCAGTTAATTTAATGTACTGAGAACTAGCAAAACAATCTCTACCAATGAGGGCAATGGCTTCGAACATACAACTTAAATGGAAATGCATTTGGGAGACGAACTGAGCAGGTGGCTAATGATATCGTAGAGCTTCCATTTAGCAAGATAACGGCGAGCTTCAGCACAGAAAGGGATAAGGCCAGATTAATACACTATTCCTTTTAACGTAAATAAGTCCGGGATCGAGGGTAAGTATCTGCATATCATTAACAGGGCTAGGCTGCAACCCAGCAAGAAAAAAAAGTTTATTCACCTCAAGCGAGATAGTAATTGGCTGGAGCCACACTGGGCGACTCAGACGCAACACAATGGGGAGATCCCCATTACATAAAGGATTTTGAGACATTGAGGCCCTGTCTCTCTCTCTCTTGTCTCGTGGCGGACCGCACTTGCGCGAAAATAAGCGAGGGGATTGAAAGATTTACTTTGTGCGAAGCGAGGACGATGCGCTTCATGTATCGTGGCGACAGATAGCAAAGCGGTTGTTAATTATTCCTGTAGGAATTTTTGCGGGTAAAGGAAATATGGATATCGCTTCGACCCCTATCGAGTGTGGAAAAGCCTTTATTTCAACTAGGGATAGATTAAAGTTCTACAAAATGCAGGAAAGTTGCGACTGAGTGAATTCAGTGAAGGCCAGAGTAGGGAATTAGCGTTTCAGATCCAGCACGGAGACAACGCCATTGCAGATGGCGCTTGGTAAAGTATCATCGAACATTAAGCCACAGTAAATGTCGAGTCTAGATTTTGCTCACTCCAGCTTGCGTATGCTTTGACCATTGAATATCAAAAGCTTGGATACTAACCTACCATCACATTGAGTAAATAAGAGTTTTTTCATTGGTTCGAAAAGTAAATTTATTCTCCACCAACTCAGTGCATTGACAAGCTGTGACAACATAGATTTAAATGAGCTTATGAGGATTTTGAATAATCGTTCTTTCCTGTGGCAAAAAAATTCCATTTGTAGAGATAACGATTTTAATCGTCATATCAATATGTCCAAGACTTCAATATTTTGTTACTGAGTGTCAAAAGTAATTGTGGTTTATCACTTGGCCCCTGAAAGCAGCAGTTGATAAATTATATTTAGAATAAAAGAGGGAATAGCTGTTATGTCTTTCTAGAATAGACACCAAACTTTCACTTTTATTAAATCATACATTTTAGGGACGTGACAGCAGCATATCTAATGATTTTTATTACAATTCGCAAGTGATATTACCTGCCTTACAGGGCCAGGGTCATATTTTTTTAGAATGTCTGTTTGACACACTGGGCTTGAGAAGACAGTTCAGATGTTTTGCCCAATTGCGCGCTAAGTGTTTAGCTAACCTTGCACACGTTAATACACTCACTGTGCAGATACAAAGGTCGGACGTACAACACGCTAGGTGTGCTAAGAGAAGGACACTAACAGAAATTCGAGAAGCAGTGGAGGTGGAAACAAGACTAACAAAAGGGAAGGGGAGAAAAATCGGGAAGAAGAGCAATTAAGAGAACTTTTGAGCCGGCTATGTTGTATCAAAGAGCTACCGACACGTTCAAATCCACCAGTATTTACCACCAAAAATGCCGAAACTTTATCGTGAGATGTAGACAAGGAAGAGATGAAAAAGCAGTTCGTGTCAGTTGAAAAATATTCGTTGTTTTCAGATGCATCGAACTACATACACCTGAAAATTTGGGTTGAGTAATTTCAGGATGCTTACCTAGGTCGTGGACACATGTTTTTATGATTAACTTCACCTCCGAACACTCCAGAGAAGAAGCTGAAGCGAGAGTGGGAGTGATTGCAGGAGAATGTAAGACGTACGAGGAGTCCAAACACGCTTTCCTTCGTGACACTGATCAAAACCAAAGCAAGAACAAGTTGAAATGGGAATACTGATGGTGGAACATATGTAAAATCGAGGTAGCAGGGCCCTAGACAATATTTCAAGAAAATTGTAGATATAAATAAAATTTTAGACGTAATTTATCAACCAGCAGGACTAATTCAAATTTGTTTGACGAAACCACCATGCCAGAGAGAGATTATAATCGCCGGTAGGAACCTGCATTATGTACAAGGATTCCAACATCTGTTACAAGAGTTATGAAACAACTGTAACAGAAAAGTGAAGGAAGCTCTACACTTCATACAGATGCTCTTTCCACCTGGACGTCAGCAACTGGATAAGTAAACCTGGAGAGCGAGATACCACCACAAAGAAATGGAAAAGGAGGGAGTAGGCGGAAAGATGACATAAGTTAGTGACAACAGTATTGGTCAGAGGACATTAAAGAAAAATTATAGAGACAACGAACAGGAAGAAGAGAGAGAGAGTAAGCTGTGAAAGTGTGGAGGCCTAACCAAAGGGACAACCAGAGGACTGAAGAACGAGTGAAAACTTCAATACACTGAACAGCTCTGACACCTAAAATAGTAATGATAACTCTCCTGCGAGAACTATTTGTAAATTGCGACGATTTGTAAGCAACGTTAGTGGCAGGCATTAATAAATTTGACTTTAGAACACATCCAATAATAGGTAAGTGCAAACATGGGAGAAAATGTAGTACAGATTCTGGATGGCATGTGTTGGTGGTGGACAAGGAAGCCTATGAGCGAGATGATAAAGAAAACAATTGGGTGTTATTTACAATATAGTATTTTGAGAATACGAGGCACAGTAAAAGAAAATTGTGCGGAGGTTGAGGAGCAAGAGAGAGCAGACTGAGTGCCACTCACACTCATTTAGCGCAGACTTCTTTATTGTAAAGAATTTAACAGTGAAAGCCATATTAGGACTCCACTATTTTTTAAAATATTACTGCGTCGTGCTGCATTTTCAGCACAAATTTGCACTGGTGATTTCAAATGACGTAAACATAAAATTAAAATTCGTAGATAATGTTGGCAGAAGTCTCGGTAGATGTTACTTATTCGCTACACCTGGTTGTCACTGAAGAAGAAGATGGACTGTCATTAGGGAACAAAGAGGAACTAGTGGAGGAAGCATGACGAGAAGTTAGCCATAGCACAACAAGTAATTATGGGGAGGTTCAGGTACCTGATTTGATAGAAGAAGTGATTCCAGCTTTGAGCAGAAAAAATGGTGAAATAGTTCATGTAGAAATGACGAAGGCAAAAAGGATATGTGGATTAACGAATCGGAAGAGGAAGAGACAGGATTCATTGAATTTAACGCAGTAGAAGAGAACAGTCCTGTGCTGGGGTAAGCTGGCGGCAGCAGTCTGGGCTGCAAAGAGGTTGCGAGAAGATCGGTAATAGATGCCGGAGCAAGCGAGCCTATCACGTGAGAGGCCAAAGACAAACTTGCAAGAAATGCGCAGCCAATGCCCTCTCGACTGCCAGTATTTAGATCGCCGCCATGGACCAGAGGGCCCAGACAGTTCCAGTCAGTCATCAAGTGAGTCAACAACTCGAGTCTTCAGTCACCATCCAGTTACATGCAGTCACAGAGTCTCACTCTCAGGCAGCACATAGCGACCAGAGTAGTGTGCACAGCGGGACTTGTACCTCACTAGCAGTGAGGCTAACGTTGGCTTTTACGGAGAGCTTGTACCACAACATCTGGACTGTCTTAAGTTAAGTAGCTTCCTGTTTATGTTAATAAACAACACTGTTAATACATACATGCTGTTATGTTATAGAAAGAGGATATCGGCCACGAAACAACATCCTCTCCTTGCTTCCTGTGGTACAAGCCTACAGTGAAAACGAGACGACAGAAGAAGTACGATATTCGATATTTTTAACTTGAGAGGATTTGTAGATGCTCAGTTAAACGCATCAAAAGAGGGAGAGGACACGAACGGGGACGACGATGTTTCAGATGCCTAAAAATTTTCATATGTGCTACCTGTAGGACCTGAGAAGAAGGGAAAGAGAAACGGAAAAGAAGCGGAGAGCGATTGCAAAGGGTATCTGTGGGGTAACCGATTCTACAGAAAGAGTTGAATAGTCAATACACGTTGAGAATTTTCAGTAAGGTGAAGAAAGTGAGGCCACTCTAAGCAAATATTGGAAGGTATCAATAAACTAGTGAGACGTGAGAAAGATTAGCGAAAGAAGATTAGACGTAAACGGCACCAAGGAATTTTAAAGTTAGCACTAGAGACGGTAAGGTTACTTTCATGTGTCGCTAGAAATATGAATTTAAATGGTAGTCTAATTGAGAACTAATTAATTGGTCACAGAGAAGTTTTGCACCAAAAAAAAAGGAAGTGTCATAACAGTAGGATGAGAACCTTAAGGTCAGTGTCCCCCTGGTTCTATTTCAGAGCAAGAGGCCGTTTTGCGCTTCTGGGTTTCACCCTTCCACCTTCAATTTCTCTGATCATCATACAATGGAAATAAGTCACCAAATTCCTCACGTCCCTTACAGCCATCCACATGTATAAGACAGACTTCACAAACAAGTCTAACACTTCATGAAGGAAAGATGCCAGCGTGCGTCAAGAACAGGGAAAACATTTTCAGTTAGGTGAACGGAATATGTTTACGTGTAGTGTTATTCGTGTGAAGGAGGGCGAAAGTTTGCTAAATGTTTGCCAGTCGTGTAAATGAGGTGGGACTTGGTTACCACCATGGTATTCACCTAGTGGGATGTAGGAAACCGCATAAAATCACTTACAGGCTGGTCAACACATCGACCCTCGTCGTTATTCAATTGGTAGGATTCGGTCCAGGTCCAGTGCGGTTCCCCATCCCAGAGGCGGCGCTTTAAGACACATCGCAATTCGGCAGGGTAGCTTTCCAGCCAATTATGTAATACGACTTTAGCTTTTAATGAAAACCTGTTGGAGGCTGTTTAGTTACTGTTTTCGGTTCTAGTTTTCCAGCCTAGTGCACAATTTGGAAATCTTTTGAAAGTAGTCTGAATGTTACAGGGCACTGCTTCACGAATCAAAGGGAGGGTGGTTGATCCTTACTTAAAATGTAAGTACATATTGAACAGTGCAAAGAAATAATGCAGATCCGGCAACAAACGTTTCGAAAGAGGTACACGGAACAAAACGGCGCATGATCCGTCTCGCGCACTGCTCGGCGCTAATAGTGCGTGGATTTTGGCAGTAGTCGCGACTGAGCCTTCGCCAGACGGTACATAATTCTCGAGAGGAATGAGAAGTAACGCTTCCAGCTAGCTTACAGAACACTCGTTCGACCAATACTTGAAGATTACTGGTCATTCTTGCATTCGCACCACAGAGCATTGAAAAAGGAAATAGAGGAGATTCCATGAAAAGCAGAGCGTTTCGTTACAAGTTCATTTAACAAACAGGACGGCGTCAAAGAGATGCTCAGGAAACTCCAACTGCAGGCTCTACAAGGCAGCGTTCTGCACAAGAGCAAAGTTTGCTGTTAAAATTCGGAGTATATTTTTCCTCGCAGCTGCATCTCGCGAAAAGATCACGAAGGTGAAATTATAGACTGGAAAACAATTGGAGGGCAACGGACAATCGCTCCTTCCGTGGACCATTAGCGACTGGGGCAGGGAACGGAGAGAGGTGACAGTGGCACACAATGTATTCTCCACTAACATCATAAGGTGGTTTGTGAAGTGTAGATGAAGATGTAATACTAATACATTGCCGGAAAAAAAATGCAAGACCCTCAATATATCTGTCCTGTGGCACGAGGGAACAATATATGCATAATGATGCCATCAGTCCCCTAGAACTTAAAACTATTTAAACCTAAGTAACCTAAGGACATCACACACATCCATGCCCGAGGCAGGATTCGAACCTTATGCATACTGGTGGGTTGAATTGTTAGTGATTTATTTCTACACGGTCATCGGCAATCAGGTGGCACTCAGGACGAATGTCCATGCACCCCGTGTGTCGACTGAGCATACAGTACTGTGCTGAGTAAGAGGTGAACAGTGTTTGTAATATTAATTGCTCTAGAGTACCCCACATAATAGTACATACTCCCGCTGAACAAATTCAGACACTTGAACGGGGGTCGTATTATATGCTTCCGGGTGCGTGACGGACTTATTGAGTGACTGCTGCACGTCTTGGCCACACTGTATTGATAGTGTGTCGCTGCTTTCAGGAGTGGTCTGTGGAACACTCTCACACGTAGACCAATTTCTGGACGTCCGAGTAGTACAGATGAATGTCAAGATCGACACTTAGTGCGAGAAACGGAGGTCGACCGAACATCATCCAGGAAAAAAATCAGGGAATATGTTGCAACTGCTGTCTCGCGGAGGGGAATAGGGAACCGTCTGCTTGTAGCAGGTCTAATATCAATTGTGCCTTGGCCAGGCATTCACTGACACCACGACACTGCTAGGAATTGCTACTCGGGTGGCCTGACATAGTCGACTGGAGAGAGGTATAGCACTCTGTTCTCTCCCTTTGAGAACAGGTTGTGACTGTATGCGAGACTCCTTTGGTGTTTCTGCAGGGTAATGTAACGAGCGCGCACTACATTGATCTATTCATTTTCCCCTTGCTACAGCCATTTGTATGAAATGAGGGTGATGTGCTTTTTCACCAGGACAGTACACGTCCACATACGGCTGCTGCGATGCAAAGTGCTCTTCATGGTTTACATAACCTGCCCTGGCTTGTAAGTTCACAAAATCTTTAGCAAACTGAATATGTATTGGACCTGGTGATGAGGGAAGTCACTCATTTCTCAGAGTCTGGAAGAATTATATCCGAATCGTAACCGAAGGTGCAAGACGCTTGAGACAATCTATTAATTATAGGACGTCATACGGCGCCTTTATGATCGTTTGCATGCGGGAATACACGCCTGCGTTGCGGCCGGGGGATGTTTGGCCACCTGTCACTGTGACATGTCTTTTTCTTTTGGTATGAAGTTGTTGTCATACACTCTTACAATAATGTACTACTGTCACGTCACTTTTCAACAAAATCACCCTGGCGTTGATGGTGTTTCATTTTTATCCAGCAGGGTAGATAATAATGGTGGCTATTCCTTGAGGATTTGGGGCGGTGTCCTCTAAATAATATAAATCTCAGGACACGCTGCAGTATGAAGCAATCGTGAATCAAAAATCGACAATTTTCTTATTATACCAACCCATCTACGCGAATGATCAATGATAGTAGAATGGGTCTGATATAAGCCCCACGTAAGTGGATGATCAACGATTTTAGAATGGATCGACTGTTGATCTTTCGACGAACCGTCCCAGAGGGCTGAAAGCGTGTGAAAGAGAGGGTGGGGGGTACTGCCGGTTGAGTGACGGCCGTGCGTTGTGTTAGGTCTGTTTAGGGCGGCGTTGGCGGGAAGCCGGCGAAGTACACGCTTAAGGAGCACAAGAAAAGGAATATATTGAAAAACCATTAATTGTATATTTATGGGGTTTACGAAAATAATTCGGTACGAGAGGCTTTCCTCTACATACGCTGTCTGCTATCAGTTAATTTCCAAAGCAATATCGCAAACAGATTACATTGCAGTTGCAGTTGATGAAATGGCAGATTATGTAACCTTGTCTCAGCTCGTATTCACCATTCGGTGTGAATTAAAAGGGGAAGAATTGTATATGAAGGTTCATAGGTTTCATAACTCCCGAAGATCATACAGCTGCAGAAAGAAGTAGTGGATTGTTCAACGTAATTAGGACACTAAAGATTGACGTCCCTCCAGGAAAAATGATAACTAAGAGTTGTGATTAAGCTTCATTTCTGAGTGGTAGGCGCAATGGGGTGCTGGAAAGGTGAAAACACCGTATGAATGAGCAAATTTTGAAAATTGTTATCCCCAACAACTCATCCTCATTGTAGAGCACCCTACAACACAACATAGAGTATATAGAATATTTTTTACCAGTTTACGGGGATACTCTACTTGCAAGGTCAGTGAAAGGAACTGGCGTACTGGATAATGCTGTGAAGAAAAGTATTCCCAGAGCTGCTCTGTTCCGCATGAAATTTTTAAAGCGATGTGTGAATACCTTATTAAAGTATAAGAAAGAAATATCCGGGTGCACTGGGATCAGTGAATGTTGTAATATCAATGATAATTCAACAACCAGGAAAACAGTTTCGACAAACGACTAAGAATTTCCCTTCTAGGTTGAATTTCTCAATAAGGTCTTGCCATTCACCGACATTTATTTTAATCAGCTGCGACGTAGAGATATTGAAAGTATGAAAGCTCTTGTGATCGGGTCTCATTTAAGTCAGTGATAAAACCGACAAGAATATCTTTCGATTTCAATCATCATTGGGATAATGGGTAAGAAAATGAGGAGATCACCGGCCCAAATTGTTTCTGTTTTATAAGGGCCAATAAAACTTTAGCAAAAGGAGTTTAACCTTGTAATGGCTAACACTTACGAGCGTTTCGCATTTAGCAGCCACTTGCCGTTAGCTATATTGTTTCATCCCAGTTCTTTTCCGAAACACAAGCTGTTATTCCTTGAAACAGAATTTCACGCAACAGTTGAACTGTTTGACTGAAATGAAAATGAACTGCGACAGCAATTGACAGTCATACTGAGTAGAAATGATTTATGAATTACAAACGGAGCAGTAATACCTCTGAAGTATACCTGCGGGAATAATTTAGAAACTGTATAACCAACAGAAGTGAAACTTTTATGAATTACTTGTAGAATACCAGTGACAGCAGCGGAATGCGGGAGGTGTTTCAAATAGTTCAAATGGCTCTAAGCACTATGGGTCTTAGCATCTGAGGTCATCAGTCCCCTAGACTGAGAACTACTTAGACCGAAGTAATCTAAGGACATCACACACATGCATGCCCGAGGCAGGATTCGAACCTGCGACCGTAGCAGCCTCGTGGTTCTGGACTGAAGCTCCTAGAACCTCTCGGCTACAGAGGCCGGCTTTCTCCACACTGAAAAGCGTTAGCTATGCCCTCTATAAAAAAGTCATTTGTGAATGTGCATAATTCTTTTGAGATAGTAATTGACGATTTTACTGAAGAGAAGGAAAGGAGAATGGACTTCGTCTACGAACTTATTAATTAAGGTAAGAACGACGTTATAATTTTTTCCATAAATTACTGTCTTTCTCACATAAAATGCTAATACCCATATATTTGTGGATAAATTTTTGTATTTTGGTATCAGAGTAAAAAAAAAAATGGGTTAAATGAAGGTTTCGATTACGTCACTTGCTAATATACTAAATGCTCTCGGTGTATTTTCCACGTTCAAGAAACGTTCTAAAGAGACAAGAAGTTGAAAGTGGTTTCTTGGGACAGATGTGCCACCGATCTTAATCTACAGGCTATCGGCCTGCACTGGCTTGAGGGCACGGGAAATCCTTCCGGAAATATCGGTAGGGAGGAAAACTTGTGACGCACACACTAGTAGAGAGAGAGATTAGTTTCAGTTTTCTTCCTCAGTTTGTGACAACGTCGTGTAACCTGAAATTTAGACTGTATTATTCAGCAGCTGTCTGACGACCGCACGTGATGTGACACGGTACTGACTCCTCTGGAATACGTGCCAGACGGGTTCGTGGCGCGCTCCAGGAGTTTCAGGGCGTCAGAGCGCCGCGCCGCCTTCCTCTCCTGTGGCAGGCCTGGTCCTCCGGTGTGACAAACAGCGGCGCCTGCAGAGGGCTCTGGGAAGCGGCCTTTGTGCCGCCGCCGGGGGCGGATGCCGACTACAATGGCCCGGACGGCGGACCGCGTTATCAAGTTAGCATCTCGCCGCCGCCTCCACTTCTCCCCAGGCGCTAGTGTGCTCGCACGGACGCGGACCGTCATCAAAACTGCAGCGGGGTAGCAATTAGTGGGCTTCTCTGGGGACTGGGGACTGCCCGACACGTAACTGGCGGACCTGTATGGAAGTGGCGGGCAGAAAGGCCTATTTCTAAGTAGAATTGGCAATGGAAGTGGGCGAAAGGAATCTGAATCAGTTTGTATCAGTTAACATGAAAGGCATAATGTCGAATGCATACTACTGTAACAACCTCAATGTCTCATGGCTTGCTTCTGCGCCAGAAATAGATTCACCTTATGTAACATACGAGGGGTGTTCAATAAATAATAAAGAGATATGGAAATTCAGCCTCTTAATTGGGCCAGGAAGGAAAACGAGGAAGGGCTAGACCAATGGGAGCTGTTACAGTTCATTCACAGTAAAACATACAAATTTATTTTACAGAGACAAAAACAGATTAACCCAATTAAAAATTTAATTAGACAACAACTAATTTGAATACTGAACAAAAATAAGTGATGGCAGGAAACCTCAATTTTACCTCGCACGCAATAATTGTTTACCAGACCATAAAATAAAAGACCAATGGTAGGAATTTCAAGCCAAATTTAAAGAGTCATAATCGACTTACAGTGTTCCACAATAATATTTAAATAATTAAAATATACATTTAAAAAAATGACCCTTGAGATCTCAACCACTAGTAAAATGTTTAAATAACTCAAAGGAGCAATAAGGTTATAAATGGAGCGTCTTTTAACTAACAAACATAATGACTCTGAATAGCTCTAAAATTTGAACTTAGCTTTAATCAGCTGCATTACAGCTAACGCTGTGCTTGGAAGAAATCTCACTGTAGAAGACTGACAGCGCGAGATTTCACTGCCCAAGGTTTGTGCACACATCGGCATGTACGGGCAGCACTGTAGTCCGACTGGCCCCACAGTGAGTGGGCCTGACAAGGATCGCTAAACAGCACCGACGCCGGAGCACAAGCAGTCCTAGCAAAATTCCCTGCAGCACAAATAAATTCTAATAAGTGCTACCTCAAGGCACAGCTAAGATTGTAATAAATAATGGTTACGCCACCAACAGTTAATGCAGTTTCTTAAGGAGCCACATTCGAAATTTACCAGTGTTCTAAGAAGTTAGCAGAAAATCTAAGACACCACCAATAGATGTCTTAAGTGAATTTCAGAATTAAATAGTTACACCAAATTCTGCTGGAACAAATGATTAAGCCAACCCCGAGCCAATTGTTTCAAATTTTACGGTTCCTGGGCAAGAACACAGTCCAGGCTAAACTCAGAACGGACAGTGAGTCCTAAAACAAACTAAATTTCAGTATAAACCCCTTCAATAAAATAAACACACGATATACATGATCTCTAGTGGAATAAGCAATACATTAACCACAATGAATAAGACACAGTAGAGCCAAGTCCAAAAAGACGGTTAATGTTCCGCTAAACGATAACTACAAATTGAGCACAGTATTTATCCAAAATGTTCAAATTAAACATAAGTCACAGGGTTCTCAACGATAATCGTGATAACATTCGCAAACACAAAAGTCCACTTTCACAGCGGGAATAGACAATCTGTGATCAAACTTCCAGTAAAGTGCAATATACTACCATCTAATTAAAATTTTTTCCAGACTTTTTTTCAACACATAAAATCTTACTCATGCAATGCAGCCTGCAAATCCCATGGAGGTGACCAGTAGCGTGAGCCAGAAGTAATGTCAGCTGATATTTATTTGCTTCAAGGACGGTGAGGATTAATAACAAACAGGTAGAAGCAATTAAATATACATAAACATTTAAGTGCCAAAGAACTTCACAGCAAACTTCGTTGGAGAAGCGGACGCTAACATTAACAAAAATTAAAGGCACCAGAGACACTTAAAATTCACAGACCAAACTTCCAGTAAGGTGCAAGAAACAAAGATCTGTTTAAAGTATTTAAGATACCTTTGTCACACATAAATCTTTCTCACACAATTCAGCCTGCAAATTCCATGGAGGCGCGGACTTCAGAAAGTGAGCATCCAGAGATTGTCGTAAACACGCCTCTGAGAGCTCCTGAAGTTCCTCGGCACTGTAAGCTAAACACGGCCAACATGACTCCTGATGTCCTTTCCAGTTTACACCAACAGATAGACAGGTGGGTGATGGCAAAAGGCCTCCTTTCCGCCTTGTTGCTCCACTGATACATCCTACTAACTCTCATACCGTCATTTCTGGCCCCAGAATCTCCAGCTGACGCCCGAGGGAGCTGCCCTCGCTGATCAACATCTTACAATCAAATAAAAGTGCATAATCATATCGATACAATACGACGAGCCGCCACGGTTCAAATGCAACACATTTAGTTTCACTGCCGATTTCGGTTGAAAAGATGGAGAGATTGCATATCAATACCGATACGGTGCGACGAGCCGCTATGGCCCAAATGCAACATATTTTGTTTCTGGGCCGATTTCGGTTGAAAAGATGCAGAGATTATTGTCTGATATCGTGGAATATTCCCGCTTCAGCCCCTAGAGTTTAATGAAGTTTCGAAATGTGGCGGTGCTACACATAGCCTTCGAAGTGGCGTCTGCAACGGAGTTGCGTTCCAAACAGAGAGCTGGCGTTGAGTTTCTTTTGGCGGAAAACCAGAGAATCGCAGATATTCATAGCCACTTGCAGAACGCCTACGGAGACCTGAGAGTGAACAAAAGCACGATGAGTCATCGGGCCATGCTTCTCTCATCGTTGCAACAAAGTCGCCGAGACCTTCCCGATCTAAATGTCGGCCGGCCGCACACCGCCTTTACTCCTGCAATGTTGGAATATGTGGATGCTCTCATTCGCGGTGACTGACGGATCACAATCAAATACCCGGCTGCACAGATGAACGTCCCTCTTAGTAATGCTGACACACTCGTCCACCAGTTGGGGTACTCACAGGTTTGTGCTCGCTGGATTCCTCGTTGCGTGAAGAGCAACGAAGGACAATTTTTGCGGAGTTGCTTGCGTGTTGTGAAGCATGTCTTGACAGTTTTTCCTGTCACAGACAATGAAACATGTGTTCATCTCTTCGAACCGGAAACAAAACTGCAATCCATCTCTTCTCCGAAAGAAAAGTTCACAGCCGTACCCCGTGTCGGTAAAGTCATTGCCAAGATGTGCTGAAACTCTGAAGGGGTTGTCCTATTTGATATCCTTCCTCAAGGTGGAACGATTAACTCTGAAGTGTACCCTCAGGTGATTGAAGAAATTACTTCAGCGAACATCTCCTTTCCCATGACACAAGTCTGCACACCAGAGAGGAGTTCACCGGGTCTCGCAGTTTCGATGTGTTTGGCACAGTGAAGGACGCATTCCGTGGGAAGCAGTGCGTGGATGATGGGGAAGTTGTTGATGCAGCAGGACGTTGGCTCCGGCGTCGACCAGAAGAGTGATACCAAGTGGGTGTAGAGCTCCAAGTACGGTGCCGTAAGGCTGTCACACTGGGCGGACGTTATGTTGAAAAATAGAGTTCAGTCAAAAGAGTGGGGAACAATTTGAGGCACTGAAATCCTGCATAAAATCAACCTCCTTTCAGAAAAAGAGATGTGTTGCATTACCGATTGAACTCTCCTCGAAAAAATTTATCGAACTGGCAGCAGCATCAGCTACAGAGACCAAAATCAGCTACAGAGACCAAAATCAGCTACAGAGACCAAAATCAGCTACAGAGACCAATTCAAAGAAGCAACATTGACGGTATTGTCTGTTGCCTCGACGATGGACTTTTTAGTGAATGCTAGGTGCCAGATCACCATTGTCAAACCATCAAGCAATCAAATGCACTGTAACGACACGGGCTCAAGCCAGGGCCCGATGACGAAATCCAAGCAGTTGCCGAAACACGCAGCCCTAGCATTGGACCATGCCAGCAGCTCCGAAACTATAACCCGGGAGTTGGAGCAATAACCGCCATTCGAGACAATTAAGCAGATGCAAATGTGAACATAAAATTAATTAAGAATGTGACTTGGGATTTCAACTGCTTGATTGAAAACAGATGCAGTCGATTAGCACAGATTTATTTTAACTCATGACCTTCAATCATCACATTAGATGACTCTCCTAATGGGCAGTGGTAATAAATTGCGTTTGAGTGGAGTAAAGCGTGATAAATCAAAAGTAATTCCTATCGACTGACCCAGGTGTAATGCGAAGTGGGAGAAGAATTCTACAACACACAGCCCATGAAACCCTCATGGAAACTTTGCAGATGTGATCCAACAAATTAATCAGTAGCTGGAGCGGGCGCAATATCACCGAATACACCGTGGCGGAGCGGCGTCGTTGTGTGGACGTCGGCCGACCTCGTGGTGCTGCAAGGCTGTGCTCGTCTATTCACTTCTAGCTATCTAGCTCAGTACATAACTCAACCAAAACTTTCTATCTCCAAGCTCAATCATTGCATTTGCTAAATCCTAAACTGCAGATATGCTCAGTCTTTCTCAGGCAAGCTGAATAAAGAACGCCATGTCCGCACTCAAGGCAAGCTGGGCACGGAAGACCTCTACTGAGACTTCTGCCAGTCCGGTCTTCACCTCGGTTTCCCCTCCAGCAAAATCACTTACGCCAATTGCAGCGCAAGTTGCGTTAATTATGCGTCGCTTCCCAGCGCCGACCAATGCCTGCTCTGGGAAGTGAACAAATTCCCATAAAATTTCCCTTCATCTCAACTTCTTCTATTTACCTCCACCCAGGCCATCCATCAAGGTTAGCGTCTGCACAAACACCAAGTTTTCCGGAATTCTGATTCCCAGGAGAGTACTTCAAATTCCTTGGTCCTACGTTCCCATCGGAGGCCAGCATATTTCATGCTGTCGCTCTTCACCTGATTTACTTCAGACTCTGAAGACCGTGAATTCAGCATGAAGTTGCTATAGTCACGAACATGCATATTTTGACCTCTGTTGACCGCTCCACCATAGTTTTGCGCGGCTTTGTCGCATGTTTTACAGAAAACAGGATGATGGACATTTATCAACAGGTGTACAAGTTCTTCGTCTGTTCCCTGGTACACCAGCATTGAGTCGGGGTCAACCACCCACTCACTGTCACTTATCTTAAGGCGGCTGGAGGCCGCGATGCGTTACCACTCTCTCAGAGCTTGAGCCACCCTAAGCTGCCTATAGTTGCTTCCCTTTGCCGTTCCCCAGCCGGCCACGGTCAACTCTAAATGTTTCCCTGGGGTAAAGTAGCGTCCAGTAAATCGACTCGTTTCCACAAAGTTTTCATGTCGTGTGAATTACTGTACTTTAAAACCATCACCCGACATTAATTATTGCAATACATCCATAGTATACCCTCTACAAGATGCATTGTGCCTTGTCAGTCATTTTTTGTGCAGCCCTACTGTTCGCTCAATGTGAGTTAGGTGATCTTTAATGACTTCATGTAAGGGGCATAGTTCTTGCCATCTTTCATAGCGCCTCTCTTCAAATCAGTTTTGTAGTACAGGTGATGACTCCTATGGTGTTACCACCTGTGGCAAAAAATTAATATCTCCATAACTGTTATTGTAATCCGTTCGCGTGGTTAGTTACTGGCGATTGATTACCACTGCCTCCTCTCTGATGCAAACTGCCACTCATTCCTAGGGTACCTGCCTTCAGTGACTGGATTTACTGTTAAGGACATGGTCATTATTTAGTCTAATTTTACTTTAATCTCTGTCGATTCCTAAGACAATTATTGGTCAGAGTACTCAAAAGAAAACTACAATTATATTACAAGGACACACGTCGCAAAGGGCAAATACACATGTTTAAGCACCTCTGTGCTTGTCATTTGAATGGCAAGTCCCGCAATTATAACTTAAGGTCCTTTTACTCTCAGTTATCCATCCTCACTTGACTTAAATTCCTAAAAACATGTTGTTGTTGTTGTGGTCATCAGTCCTGAGACTGGTTTGATGCAGCTCTCCATGCTACTCTATCCTGTGCAAGCTTCTTCATCTCCCAGTACCTACTGCAACCTACATCCTTCTGAATCTGCTTAGTGTATTGATTTCTTGGTCTCCCTCTACGATTTTTACCTTCCACGCTGCCCTCCAATGCTAAATTTGTGATCCCTCGATGCCTCAGAACATGTCCTACCAACCGATCCCTTCTTCTAGTCAAGTTGTGCCACAAACTTCTCTTCTCCCCAATCCTATTCAATACCTCCTCATTAGTTATGTGATCTACCCACCTTATCTTCAGCATTCTTCTGTAGCACCACATTTCGAAAGCTTCTATTCTATTCTTGTCCAAACTAGTTATCGTCCATGTCTCACTTCCATACATGGCTACACTCCATACAAATACTTTCAGAAACGACTTCCTGACACCTAAATCTATATTCGATGTTAACAAATTTCTCTTCTTGAGAAACGCTTTCCTTGCCATTGCTAGTCTACATTTTATATCCTCTCTACTTCGACCATCATCGGTTATTTTACTCCCTAAATAGCAAAACTCCTTTACTACTTTAAGTGTCTCATTTCCTAATCTAATTCCCTCAGCATCACCCGACTTAATTTGACTACATTCCATTATCCTCGTTTTGCTTTTGTTGATGTTCATCTTATATCCTCCTTTCAAGACACTGTCCATTCCGTTCAACTGCTCTTCCAAGTCCTTTGCTGTCTCTGACAGAATTACAATGTCATCGGCGAACCTCAAAGTTTTTACTTCTTCTCCATGAATTTTAATACCTACTCCGAATTTTTCTTTTGTTTCCTTTACTGCTTGCTCAATATACAGATTGAATAACATCGGGGAGAGGCTACAACCCTGTCTCACTCCTTTCCCAACCACTGCTTCCCTTTCATGCCCCTCGACTCTTATAACTGCCATCTGGTTTCTGTACAAATTGTAAATAGACTTTCGCTCCCTGTATTTTACCCCTGCCACCTTCAGAATTTGAAAGAGAGTATTCCAGTCAACATTGTCAAAAGCTTTCTCTAAGTCTACAAATGCTAGAAACGTAGGTTTGCCTTTTCTTAATCTTTCTTCCAAGATAAGTCGTAAGGTCAGTATTGCCTCACGTGTTCCAACATTTCTACGGAATCCAAACTGATCTTCCCCGAGGTCGGCTTCTACCAGTTTTTCCATTCGTCTGTAAAGAATTCGCGTTAGTATTTTGCAGCTGTGACTTATTAAACTGATAGTTCGGTAACTTTCACATCTGTCAACACCTGCTTTCTTTGGGATTGGAATTATTATATTCTTCTTAAAGTCTGAGGGTATTTCGCCTGTCTCATACATCGTGCTCACCAGATGGTAGAGTTTTGTCATGACTGGCTCTCCTGAGGCCATCAGTAGTTCTAATGGAATGTTGTCTACTCCCGGGGCCTTGTTTTGACTCAGGTCTTTCAGTGCTCTGTCAAACTCTTCACGCAGTATCTTATCTCCCATTTCATCTTCATCTACATCCTCTTCCATTTCCATAATATTGTCCTCCAGTACATCGCCCTTGTATAAACCCTCTATATACTCCTTCCACCTTTCTGCTTTCCCTTCTTTGCTTAGAACTGGGTTGCCATCCGAGCTCTTGATATTCATACAAGTGGTTCTCTTTTCTCCAAAGGTCTCTTTAATTTTCCTGTAGGCAGTATCTATCTTACCCCTAGTGAGACAAGCCTCTACATCCTTACATTTGTCCTCTAGCCATCCTTGCTTAGCCATTTTGCACTTCCTGTCGATCTCATTTTTGAGACGTTTATATTCCTTTTTGCCTGCTTCATTTACTGCATTTTTATATTTTCTCCTTTCATCAATTAAATTCAATATTTCTTCTGTTACCCAAGGATTTCTATTAGCCCGCGTCTTTTTACCTACTTGATCGTCTGCTGCCTTCACCACTTCATCCCTCAGAGCTACCCATTCTTCTTCTACTGTATTTCTTTCCCCCATTCCTGTCAATTGTTCCCTAATGCTCTCCCTGAAACACTCTACAACCTCTGGTTCTTTCAGTTTATCCAGGTCCCATCTCCTTAAATTCCCACCTTTCTGCAGTTTCTTCAGTTTCAATCTGCAGTTCATAACCAATAGATTGTGGTCAGAATCTACATCTGCCCCAGGAAATGTCTTACAATTTAATACCTGGTTCCTAAATCTCTGTCTTACCATTATATAATCTATCTGAAACCTGTCAGTATCTCCAGGCTTCTTCCATGTATACAGCCTCCTTTCATGATTCTTGAACCAAGTGTTAGCTATGATTAAGTTATGCTCTGTGCAAAATTCTACAAGGCGGCTTCCTCTTTCATTCCTTCCCCCCAATCCATATTCACCTACTATGTTTCCTTCTCTCCCTTTTCCTACTGACGAATTCCAGTCATCCATCACTATTAAATTTTCGTCTCCCTTCACTACCTGAATAATTTCTTTTATCTCGTCATACATTTCATCTATTTCTTCATCATCTGCAGAGCTAGTTGGCATATAAACTTGTACTACTGTAGTAGGCATGGGCTTTGTGTCTATCTTGGCCACTATAATGCGTTCACTATGCTGTTTGTAGTAGCTAACCCGCACTCCTATTTTTTTATTCATTATTAAACCTACTCCTGCATTACCCCTATTTGATTTTGTATTTATAACCCTGTAGTCACCTGACCAGAAGTCTTGTTCCTCCTGCCACCGAACTTCACTAATTCCCACTACATCTAACTTTAACCTATCCATCTCCCTTTTTAAATTTTCTAACCTACCTGCCCGATTAAGTGATCTGACATTCCACGCTCCGATCCGTAGAACGCCAGTTTTCTTTCTCCTGATAACGACGTCCTCTTGAGTAGTCCCCGCCCGGAGATCCGAATGGGGGACTATTTTACCTCCGGAATATTTTACCCAAGAGGACGCCATCATCATTTAATCATACAGTAGAGCTGCATGTCCTCGGGAAAAATTACGGCTGTAGTTTCCCCTTGCTTTCAGCCGTTCGCAGTACCAGCACAGCAAGGCCGTTTTGGTTAATGTTACAAGGCCAGATCAGTCAATCATCCAGACTGTTGCCCCTGCAACTACTGAAAAGGCTGCTGCCCCTCTTCAGGAACCACATGTTTGTCTGGCCTCTCAACAGATACCCCTCCGTTGTGGTTGCACCTACGGTACGGTCATCTGTATCGCTGAGGCACGCAAGCCTCCCCACCAACGGCAAGGTCCGTGGTTCACGGGGGGGCCTAAAAACATACATGAGCAATATTCGTGTAACATTTTGTGAAGTTGATAGTGGTTGCTCTCATTCAATTATATGTGAACGCACGTTTGAAACGTGGCATGACAAATATATGACGTTTTAACAAATGGCACATTTATAAAATCATAACCTTCTTATAACATAATTCATAAACAGAACAAATGAGTACGTTTGTTGACGCGCATGTTATTCATTTGAATCCACACTGACACACTCACATACACAGCACAAGTTTCTTGTAGGAACGGAAGTGACAATATGTCTGACTAGCAAGTTGAGGGATGGGTAACGGCTGAGAAGAGAGCCACGTCGATAACGGAGATGGCGCCACAGGCACCCGCATCTTCTTGAGGCAGGATGGCTCTCACCTAAGAGCTCGTTGTTGTCATCTTGTCCGACAGGCACAAGACCCCATTGGTGCCTCTATGATCGGTGACCTCTCGCGGCTCAGCCACAGGTCATTGCTCCGATAGACGTTTTAGGGCAAGGGAGGGACCGTGATAAGACAAGAGCCTATTTTTTGCTCAGGCGTTCAAAGATGGTGCCATTAGGCCCAAAAGGTCATCTGGGCTGTCGCTCCACCTGACGTGGCGAGGAACAAATATAGAAACCTCCTTGGACCTCTTCATTGCTGCCCCCGATCCGTACCGTGTACAGAGACCAGGACCGACCTCTATGTCGTACACAGAGGTGCTGGATGTCACCTCTCCTTGGCTGCTGAGTTGACCACCGTCCCTGTCGCTTCAGGGCGTGGTCTGCATGCCATCACCATCGTCAGCTGTGTGCTCCCCTCATTACTGTCGTCCTCGTTTCTTGTCAGCTCGTGTGTTGTGTGCCAGGTGTCGTAGCTTCAACTCCCTCATGCTCAGTTACGCCACCTTAACACACTAAGACAACTAATTTTAGTACATGGAAAGTGCTCATGTTTAACCATCAGTACCATACATTTTTTTTATACATAAACATAAAAATTGTACAAGACAACTTGCTTCACAGTCGTTCACACACACACACAATCAAGGGGTAGGGAATCAGTAATATCTGGACAGGATCCCATCACCATTTCTAGCTACTAATTCCTACGACTAACACGGTGTTGGCCAACCCGACTACGTATCTACTATTTACTACTTTTTATCTCGAATCTTGTTTTTTCTTCTGAATTCTCTATGTGGGAGACGTCCCTCTTATTGTGCCTGCGAACATACATAAAACACAACAAAATTAGACATGCGTCAATCTTACCAAGATTTTTTCTTTGAAGTTTGCATAGCGTCCTTTATCATGTTCTATTGCGACACTTCCTCTCTCCTCTATTTTCTTCCTGTTTTCTCCTTTTGTCATGAACGGTTTTATAATGCCTGTGAACATGTTTCGGATTAGAAATGTCATAATGGCACAACACAAATATAGCTCACTGCTCACACTCGCAGTTGTTACACTATCTTGGTATCAACAAGTATTTCTGGCTTATCAATGCTGCAGTTCGCTCTGTTGATGATTACATCCGTTCCATTTTAACATACCTTGGGTGCGCTAATTCACGCAACTTGTAACTTCCCCCTCACTCATCGACCTTAATGACACTGGAAAATGAAACCGCGTGTACCTAATAGACGTTTGGGAAAAACAATCGTCACCGAAGTTAATCTGTCGGTAAAGAGGGAGGAAAGGGTTACATCTAAATGAAAGGAAAAATGCAAATGAAACTGGTGGGAATTAATTTTGAAAAAGGGTAAAGTTAATAAAGAAAGTAAATGTGCGGTCGTTACATTAACAATTAACTAGCGGTAATTAGATATTTGAGATTTTGGGAAAATTACGGTCGCCAGTCCTATGGGCAATTACTATAGTAACTGAAAAAGAAAGGTTATTGCACATACAATTAGCACTAAAGGCTGGCAACTGAAGCTTGACACGTGTTGTGTGAAAACTGAATGTTTGTCATAAGTAATGAATTTCGCTACACTCAGATTTAATTTAGCAAAAGAATTAATAAAACCGGAAAATTGAAAGTTAATTTAGTGACTGAAATTAATAGTGAGCTTTGTTTCTGAAGCACATCGAAATTCAGTAAAATACGGTTAGTCTTGGGCTACCTCAACAATCATTTCAAAAGCTACTTGAACCTACGCAATTTAGAAACAAGAGATTTAACTTCGAACTTGAATTAAATGATTCTGAACAATTAACAATAGTAAAATTTAGTACGTATCAAGCCGAGCTGCAGTCACAGGTAAGCTAAAATACGGTAACAAAACTCGCACTCTTAATTTGTGCTTGTGTAATCTAAATATTGTGGCCAGCTATGAATACCGTAACTGAACTTTGAAATTAAAGCAGTGAAATCGAATGATATTACTTTAATGCTGGCGTTTGAATTTCAACGACACTCGGGTTCATTCCGGAAAAGGAAGGGACCCTGCTTGGTAATGCAATTGGGACAATGAGCAACAAAGGTTCATGCTACGTTGCTGTAATTTAGTGAGAAAAATTTAACAGTTTGAAAAGCTGAGGTCTGCCATACAGTTCTAAAACTTTACGTGCTACCAGTCTTCCTTGTTGGTTGATTGAAGATTTGAAGTCGTCGATCGAGGAGGTGGCGACAGTCACTCATTGTCGGCCGTCAGTGTTGCAGAAGCTGGATGTTGGCGCGCCTCCTTCTCGACACGGTCACCAGGCGAAACGGGTTCTTGATGTGCGCCAGCTAATGCTTCCCGTCCGCGACACCGTATCAGAAGGTATCATAGCAAGTCGAGCGCAATTACATGCTGCCAAACCCCGAAAGCGCGGCAACTCGCGGGAGCGTCACACAACACACCTGCTGCACTGCCCTCCTCCAGCCAGACTCTTCCTGCCCGCGCTCCATGCGGCAGAGTTAACACTACCAAAGATCCTAAACGCTTTGGTTCTCCACACGACCTATCGATGTATTCGTTCGATAGCATAGCTTTCCCTAGGCCAGACCCAGCGTATAAATTGCAAATAATATTCACAAAACAAACCAATTATACATCGACATAAATGCATATATATACGAATAGTAAAACAATTACAATATACAAAGACACAGAAATGTTATATCTTCAGGTAACAAAATAAGGTAAAAAATTTGCAGTGCAATAGATGGAAATAGGAGGATATGCATTTCTGGCGTTACAAACTGCGCATAGCTGTCCACCTCTTACGTAGTCAGGGGTATACGAGATGTGTCGGTGCGTCCACGTAACGACCTACGGGACTTGCCACCTTAAATATGTTCTACAATGACGGAGATACAATTACGGGGAACTTTTCTGTAATTTACAGAGTTCCTAATCAATCTTTTTCTAGGGGTACGTCCAGAAATACTTCTATTCCATTCTTTAATCATGTGTTTTTACAAAATAATCTAGTGCTTCACTTTCACAGCATCAAGAGGCGAGATATCATTATTAATAATAAAACACAAAATATAGGCACATATAAACGAGACATTCTACCACTAAGATCAGTATATACACAAACAAACAAGACACTTTAACAAAATCCTTATTCTAAGCCTATATTTACTACGTCCGCGCTCTGGTCTAGGCATTCGTAATCCTGCCTGTTAAGGTGGGATGGACCAAGCTTTGGAGGGCGGACTTCGACCTCTTCCTGGTTGTTATTTTGGTAACCATTATTCCTGTTCCTTCCCGATTGCTGATTACCACCCCAGGTCCTTTGTGATTTACTATGTTGCACCGTTGCACCGGAGAGTGTCGTTCTTCTTCCATGTACCTTCTTTTTGAGTTGCCATTACTCTTATCTTGATTGTAGCCGTTGTAGTGTGGTACTGGCCTGCTATCCCACTGGGGTCCATTATTGCGACGGTTGTTATTTTGTTCACGCTGTCGTCGTTTCTTCCGCGCCTGTTCCTCTCGAAATGCGACATCCAGTTCGCGCAAAAAGCCCTTCAATACCTCATTATCGCTACCACAACGACCGGCAAGTAATTGTTGATACGAGACGGGAAGTTTCATGTAGCATAATCTGATCATTTCCTTACCGCTACATGGATTGTCTAGGTACTGGTTCCTTTTTGTCATATTTTCAAAAAATTTGACCGGACTCCGTTACCCTGCCCCTTCCATATCACTGGACATCATAATTTCTTGTTTGATCCTTTCTTGGGTTTCTTTAGGCCAATAATTGCCCAAGAAGGCATTTTTGAATTCTTCGAACGAGACGCTCGTCTTCGCTACATTTCTCATGTAGTCAGCGGTCGCGCCCTCCATATGGCAGCACACAAAATCCAGCTGGTACATCAGTGGCCAGTGTGGGGGCAAAGATAACTCGAGTTGTCCCATAAAAGTTTTTGGATGCAAGCTATTACCTTCGTCCTTGTAATGATGCAACTTTCGGACATACAAAATGCTTGTAGTCAAACCGGTCATCATCCCAGTTATCATTTCGCCCGTTCTTACGATTCGTATGAACTTCGGGACGTGGACTAATTCGTTCCGACACGCTATCGTCATCTCTCCCCTTCTGTATGTTCGACAGTTGTTCGGTACATCTAATCAGCCGACAGCAATTGTGCTCACTTGACAGCTGCGCGCTGTCCGTATTTACCTCGGTCGTTGCCTCAGAGCTGTGAATGAAGGGGTGGCTCCCGTTGCTTATAGTGTCAACTTTGTCACACCGTGAAGCGGTTATCTGTGTTCCAGCAAGTGACGCTTCAGTCGACGCAGTACTTACACCCTTCTTCTTTCCTAATGTGTCTGTAATGAGACGTTTTACCTCGTCCTTTAAATTTCTTTTTAATATCGCCACCTCCTCTTTCAACATCTCTTTAGGCCCTATGTCCGGTTCCTCTTGTTGCTTTTCTTCAACATGTTTTATCCGGCTTTGTAGCCTTGATAACATGACCTTTCCTACTTTTGCCGTGCACCTTTCGCAATTATTTTTGCTTCAATTGCCGTTCGTTTGATGATGGCAATCTCTTTCTCTATTTGACGCCGAGATTCTTTACCTCCTCTTTTACTTCCCTATGATCTTCTGTGAGCCTGTAGTTCAGCTCCGAATTCGCCTTTTTAATTTCGGCATTAAGGTTGGCGCTCTGCTCTAAGTTCACCGTTTGCATCTGTCGCAACAGGTCCGTAATGTTTTTGAGAGTAGCCGCATTTTGATCCTCGTCCATTTGTGGTTGAAAATGCGACTTTTCTCCTCTGTTCTGAGGAACCCTTCGATATCTAGACAATTACCGTCTCCGCGCCCTCGTCGGATCACTTGTGAATGAATCGTTTGATAATCGTCGGACACCGTTTTGTTCTAACACACTCTGGCTTCTTAGGCTGGATCTTCCATACTTCTGGATTAATCCTGTACTCCCTACGTCCCCCGAGCCCTCAGTATCACTGCCTGAATCAACGTACTTGCTATTCAGCGGACTAAACCAGTCATGAGACGCAGTTTCAAGAAGTTGCAACTCGCGTTCTCCACGCTCATCGGTAGAGCTTTCCCTACTATCACCCATGTTCTCCCGATTAACAATCTGATTCTGCCGTTGTCTTCGCTTTTCCCCTCGTTATCATTTGCACTTTAACGTTACACAAAAACTCAAAACCAAGGTACACCTTACAGTCAATAATTAAATAATACAAAACATATATCAGGACACAAATTGATACAATGCGTGTGAGCAATGACCTGACAAACAGTTCATACAGAATTCCCCCAAAAAGGTTAGTACCAATGATTGTGTTCTGTGTGCTCAGCATCGGCTGATTACGGCACTACACATCATAAGTACTCCAACAACTCGCAAATACAATGCAGAGGCACCTATAAACGTCAGTTTGAAGGACAGCACACAAAGAAGACAATGTAACTTATTGTAACTAATGCTACCTGTTTTTCAATTAAAAATCGCTTAGCAATGGACCATGTGGAAAAATTTCCTTTTTTAAGACTACTTCCTAGCAAAACCCGAAGTATCGTATCCTGGCAGGGTCGCCATATGTAACACCCCACCCATCCCTTAGCTTGTTTTGGCGTGTGTTCACCCCAACTAATTGACTAACAGATCAACAGAGAGTGCAAAACTGCCGCAATATCGGATAACACAAAAAAGTAATATGGCCCTGTGACTCCTGTTTGAACTGCAGTGGCAGCATTGACATTATTGTGTTCAGAATTGATCCCTTTTTAATTAAAAAGGGGTGTACATTTATGTTATATTCAGCTATTGAACACCAGATGCAAATGTGATCATAAAATTAATTAAGAATGTGACTTGGGATTTCAACTGCTTGATTGAAAACAGATGCAGTCAATTAGCACAGAATTATTTTAACTCATGACCTTCAATCATCACATTACATGACTCTCCTAACGGGCAGTGGTAATAAATTGCGTTTGAGTGGAGTAAAGCGTCATAAATCAAAAGTAATTCCTATCGACTGACCCAGGTGTAATGCGAAGTGGGAGAAGAATTCTACAACACACAGCCCATGAAACCCTCATGGAAACTTTGCAGATGTGATCCAACAAATTAATCAGTAGCTGGAGCGGGCGCAATATCACCGAATACACCGTGGCGGAGCGGCGTCGTTGTGTGGACGTCGGCCGACCTCGTGGTGCTGCAAGGCTGTGCTCGTCTATTCACTTCTAGCTATCTAGCTCAGTACATAACTCAACCAAAACTTTCTATCTCCAAGCTCAATCATTGCATTTGCTAAATCCTAAACTGCAGATATGCTCAGTCTTTCTCAGGCAAGCTGAATAAAGAACGCCATGTCCGCACTCAAGACAAGCTGGGCACGGAAGACCTCTACTGAGACTTCTGCCATACTGCTCTTTGCCTCGGTTTCCCCTCCAGCAAAATCACTTACACCAATTGCAGCGCAAGTCGTGTTAATTATGCGTTGCTTATCAGCACTGACCAATGCCTGCTCTGGGAAGTGAACAAATTCCCACAAAATTTCCCTTCCTCTCAACTTCTTCTATTTAGCTCCCCCCAGGCCTGCACAAACACCAAGATTTCCTGAATTCTGATTCCCAGGAGAGTACTTCAAATTCCTTGGTCCTTCGTTCCCATCAGAGGCCGGCATATTTTTTTATGCTGTCGCTCTTCACCTGATTATTTCAGGCTCTGTGGAACGTGAATTCAGCGTGAAGTTGCTATAGTCACGAACATGCATGTTTTGACCTCTGTTGACCGCTCCACCGTAGCTTTGCGCGGCTTTGTCACATGTTTTACAGAAAACGGGATGATGGACATTTATCAACAGGTGTACAAGCTTTACGTCTGTTTCCTGGTACACCAGCGTTGAGGCGGGGTCAACCACCGACTCACTGTCACTCATCTTAAGGCAGCTGGAGGCTGCGCTGTGTTACTGCTTTCTCAGAACTTGAGCCGCCCTAAGCTGCCTATTGTCGCTTCCCTTCGCTGTTCCCCAGCCGGCCACAGTCAACTCTAAATGTTTCTCTGGGGTAAACTAGCGTCCAGTAAATCGACTCGTTTCCACAAAGTTTTCATGTCGTGTGAATTACTTTAAAAACGTCACCCTACATTAATTATTCCAATACATCCATACTATACCCTCTACAATATGCATTGTTTCTTCTCAGTCATTTCTTGTTCAGCCCTACTGTTCGCTCAACGTGAGTTAGGTGATCTTTAACGACTTCATGTAAGGGGCATAGTTCTTGCCATCTTACAATCTTGAACTTTTGTAGTCCTGTCTTCCTCAGTTGCGTGTAATATTACGGTATACTGGCAAATTTTGCTTTTAAGACTGTCTGACTACTACTGAACATCAGTTGTAGTAAGATGGCCCAAAAAGCAAAAATTATCAACATCCAGTCTATCTATTTCCATTGCAGCCTAGAGATCCCTACAGTATGTCGAGACATATTGTTTTATGACGACCTGAATGATGTGTTGCTCTTCATCATCCCCATCTGCGGTTATTATATTCTGCTTCCCACTGTGTGTCTCCCTTATTACATGGTACAATGACGTACGTTTCTGAGTAATATCGCCCTTGATCGGTCTTGCCTAATCCAGATGCTGCCGGACTAGGCTGCGTATTTTCGACTTACCGCGTTTCAGCTTGATTACATTAGCTGAAAGACCATCTGATTGTTTATGAAGGCCTCGCAAACAGGAGAAGAGATATTAAGCCGTTTTTTTACGCGAATATGCTTGGGCTTTTGGACATTGTATAATCCTTTTACAAGTTATTGGTTTCGCGTGTTCGGTCCACCAAATTATTCGCCCGCGATATTTGGTTTGGGAGCGTAAGCATTTGTGCCAAGTTTGTCTAGTCTGTTGTTTGAATTCAGCTTCCTGCAATAATGAGACGCAAAAATGTCATACCCCATGGCCACGGAAAGTCTTTGTCGGATGTACCGAATGAAACATCGTATGCACAATGGTCAGGGAAGTTTATGGGCCATATCTCAGAAACATCGATATTGCGCATGAATCTTTACTAACATAGATTCCACCTAACCTGCTTGCTGACGGACTGCGGACGTAAGTACAGTCAATAAGTTGGGGATTCAAGTAAGTCCAGGTGTTTTGCAGTTCCAGTTTATTCATCAATGTTTGTAGCTCTTGGCACGAGTTAAAATTAGGCGTCTGGTCTTCACGTCGCAACACGCAGCTAAAACCTGCGGCAAGTATGGTGGAGGCCCCGACGTTCGTTTGAAGTTCAGCTATCCCATTCCGATAAAAGTTACTTCTATGCCGGCTTTCACTCTGTTCCTCCTTAATTTCTGATGTTCATGATGCCTTCATAAGCTGTTATATCCGCTACTTTAGTTCTTATAACTTCTTGTAACATACGAACATTTATATCAGCACGATAAAGATAATCTTTCAAACACTGTAGCTCTACCGCTGGTTTTCTCCGGGAGACATTGACTGTAGCCAGCTTGTGAGTCTGCATATAAATGTTTACTATTGCTCAGCATCTCCCTTCCAAAGTATGGTCGGATCCGGAAGAGAAGGGGAAGGCTTTAACCCGATAGTGTTCCTGTGACTGTCTGAGTCCATATGAACGCCCTCATTCTGAATAGGAGCCCTTATCCTGATGGCATCAGCCGTTGGGGTTTCCGCTGACTGGTATTTCTTAACGATTTCCCGGCTGCATGATCTTTTCCTGTCTAATTCCTGTGTCTCTTCCTGACTTTGTATTCGAGGGGCCCGTTTCGTTTGTTTGGACAACTTTTTTTATTTGTCCTTACTTGACACTGGATGATCGGACCGGTCACGTAATGTTGTTATTTTGGTTCGTTTTCTCATCATCTAGCATGTCGCTGCCTAGTGGTAACACTGTAATATCATCTGGATTGCAGCCTGGTGGTACCTCGGGATGTTTAGCAACCATAGTAGTTTCCTTTGCAAGTGTCTTGCTACCATCTAAGATCTGGGGATTAGTCTGTCCCGGAGATACATGATTGAAACATTTTAGCGGGTTAACCGCTGCATTCTCTTTGTCCGTCAACACGCTGTGAGCCGTTGAATTCCGATTCTTTTCGTTTTCTCCTCGACGTGGTACGTCATGGCCCTCCCAAATCCCGGTTTCCTGCAATGAACTAGCAAGGTCTAGTATACATCAATTTTTGTTGACACATTTCGCCTGTGGGGGTGAGTGTCTGGTTTTCCATCTGTAAAGATTTCACACGGGGGCAGGTAGCCTTGAGATGATCCGTGGGTCCAAATAATACGGAGGTCCTTGGTTGGCCATAATAAATAGCCAAGGATTTGAAGCAGTGAACCATGATGTACGACGGGATATTCTTAAAGATCAGTTCTAAAATTTTGCACACCATTGTCAACAACGAAATGTTTGTTGCCTGTCTGTTTCTCGTCAGTAACCTGCAAAACCATACCATAAGGCGTTTTGTTTCGTGAGATCGAACTTCAGTTCATAAGGGAGGCTGAATATGCGGGCAGATCGTAAGAGTGACGCAGCATAGCTCATTGCACTTGAACTAGGTTCACCAATGGAACAAAGAGAGTTCAGGAAACTGCCTGTTTCAACACCTTACACTTTAACATACACTACATTACCAAGGAAATCACTTTACAAACCGTGAACGTCATCGTCTTGATCTATCTTTTCGAACAACCAATCGCCAAGTTCAGACAATTTCTGTCTGTCCTATCCTAACGGGAACGAAAATTTTAGCGTAGACTTTCTAATTTGAGCTTCCGTAGCTGGATGACTGCTTTGTACTCACAAGCTACAGTGAGACCGGCCGATGACGTGCCCAACTCGAGGCGAACTCCGCAACGATGACGGCTGGACAGTACTGTATGAAACTGCGACTGAGTTACCCAAGCATGACTCACGACCCGTCCTCACAGCTTTACTTCCGCCAGTACCTCATCTCCTACCTTACAAACTTCAAAGACGCTCTCCTGACAAACTTGCAAGACTAGCACTGCTGGAAGAGAGGATATTGCTGAGACATTTAACCACAGCCTGGGAGATGTTTCCAGATTGAAATTTTCACTCTGCAGCGGAATGTACACTCATATGAAACTTCCTGGCTGATTAAAACTGCATGCCATAGCGAGACTCAAACACGGCACCTCTGCCTTTCACGGCAAGAGCTCTACCGACTGAGCTCTCCAAACACTACTCACGACCCACCCTCATACCTTTGCCTCCGGCAGTACCTCGTCTCCTACCCCAGGTTCTGGCTAAGCCATGTCTTGGCAATATTCTTTCTTCCAGCAGTGCTAGTCTTGTAAGTTTCTAAAAGAACTTCTGTGAAGTTTGGAAAGCAGAAGGGCTCGGAGCACTATGGGACTTAACAGCTATGGTCATCAGTCCCCTAGAACTTAGAACTACTTAAACCTAACTAACCTAAGGACATCACACAATACCCAGTCATCACGAGGCAGAGAAAAGCCCTAACCCCGCCGGGAATCGAACCCAGGAACCCGGGCGTGGGAAGCGAGAACGCTACCGCACGACCACGAGCTGCGGACTGGAAAGCAGGAGACGAGGTAATGGCGGAAGTAGAGCTATGACGAGGAGGGATGAGTGTGGTTGTGTAGCTCAGCTGGTAGAACACCTGCCTGCGAAAAGCAAACGTTCCGAGTTCAAGTATCGGGCCAGCATACAGGTTTAATCTGCCAAGAAGTTTCAGAACACCGTACACTCCGTAGCAGACTGAAAACTTCATTCATGTCTTTTGTTCGAAGCCATTTTTAAGTGGCCAAACGTACTTCTCTTATGTCATGTGGTACACCAGTATTCGTCCCTTACTAAGCAATTCCCAAGATATAATATCGTATTCTGCAAATGCTGGAGTGGACTCTAATCATTCAGAATTCTTACATCCACTCAAATTATCAGAGATTTTCTTCTAGTTTCGCATATTACTACGAGGGGGAGCTTAAAACTACTACCTCAGAATTTTTTATGTGAATGCTCTTAAACCTTTTTTATTTTTTATATGAAACAAACTTATTAACGTTCTACATCTTTATTGTTTGCGTCTACATATTTCATGACATCTGCCGCTAGATGGCTCCGAATTGCAGCATGTAACATGGCGGTGTGTGACGTAACTAAGCCGACGCATGAGAAACTGCGCGCTGTAATTGGGTTTCTAACCACATAAACTGTTCGTCCACGGGTCGATCACCTTCTTCTTCATTATAACAATACCAGACCACACATGAGCGCTGCGACATCTGCATCATTCTGAAGCCTTGGGACAACTATCACTGATCATCCTCCATACAGTCCCGGCTTGGCCCCATCCGATTTGCATCTGTTTCCAAAACTTAAAGAACAACTTAGAGGACATCACTTTGATAGTGATGAAGCGGTAGAAGCAGAAATGAGGTTGTGGCTCGCTCAAGAAAGTTAGACATTCTACAGAGACGGTATCAACAAACTGGTGTCTCGTTGGGAGAAAAGGGTTCATCGGCAGGATGACTATGTTAAGGTAAGAGTACTTGGACATAAAATATAAAAACTGATAACAACATTTGTTTTATTTAATAAGCTTTAAAAGTTTTCACAGAAAAAATTCGGAACTAATACTTTTCAGCATGCCCTCGTACATTTTAACTGGGCATCTAAAGGTGATACACTGCTGGTATTCGACGTTTCCAAGATAAGGTATAGTCAACAAAGGGTACGACCAGTAACATTTTATGGGAAATTGAATGACACAGGGGCATGTTCTTGTTGTTAGTCTAAACACTAATTTCATGCAGTTCTCCAAATTTCTCTGTCATTTGGAACTGTTCAACTATACACATATATTGCAACGAACGTAATCTTCAAACTGCTCAGTATAATCAAGCACTGGTCTACCTGTACAATTTTTATTCCCGCTTCCCGCAACACTTCCTCGATCACAAGCAAACCCTTCAGCATTGACTAGAGAAGGTTCAGTATGGAGCGGTCTAGACGTGATGACATATCTAACTACAGCAATAAATCACTCATACACATTATGTTTTGGGAGCTACTCGCAGTTACTCTATCTAGGAACCTCACTGTGACACAATAGAAGTTCATATAAGTTAAATGTTAACTAAATGGAGTTGTAAACCCTATAAGCACTTTCATCTGGATTTCTAATGTTGTATCGCAGCAAGCAAACAAAAGAAAAAAATTCGGAGTAGGTATTAAATTCCATGGAGAAGAAATAAAAACTTTGAGGTTCGCCGATGACATTGTAATTCTGTCAGAGATAGCAAAGGACTTGGAAGAGCAGTTGCACGGAATGGACAGTGTCTTGAAAGGAGGATATAAGATGAACATCATCAAAAGCAAAACGAGGATAATGGAATGTAGTCGAATTAAATCGGGTGATGCTGAGGGAATTAGATTAGGAAATGAGACACTTAAGTAGTAAAGGAGTTTTGCTATTTGGGGAGCAAAATAACGGATGATGGTGGAAGTAGAGAGGATATAAAATGTAGACTGGCAATGGCAAGGAAAGCGTTTCTGAAGAAGAGAAAATTTGTTAATATTGAGTATCGATTTAAGTGTCAGGAAGCCGTTTCTGAAAGTATTTGTATGGAGTGTAGCCATGTATGGAAGTGAAACATGGACGATAAATGGTTTGGACAAGAAGAGAATAGAAGCTTTTGAAATGTGGTGCTACAGAATAATGCTGGAGATTAGATGGGTAAATCTCATAACTAATGAGGTGGTATTGAATAGGATTGGGGAGAAGAGGAGTTTGTGGCACAACTTGACAAGAAGAAGGGACCGGTTGGTAGGACATGTTCTGAGGCATCAAGGGATCACAAATTTAGCATTGGAGGGCAGCGTGGAGGGTAAAAATCGTAGAGGAAGACCAAGCGATGAACACACTAAGAAGATTCAGAAGGATGTAGGTTGCAGTAAGTACTGGGAGATGAAGAAGCTTGCACAGGATATAGTAGCATGGAGAGCTGCATCAAACCAGTCTCAGGACTGAAGAGCACAACAACAAGAACATTGTTATTAGACAATTTTGGATAAGAAACAAATGAGACACAAGAGCAGTTTTGCGGTGTATATGTACTAAATACGTTTGTATAGTTCCAAACGGTACGAAGTACTCAATCTCTTTAAGAAATTAAAAATTACCGTTGTTGAATGAAGAAACCACATAGACACCTTCAGATACACGAAGTATGGTACGATAGGTAGCCAGTGCGAAATAATCGTATCTATAGCACTGGGAATGTCGTCTTCACACACACACACACACACACACACACACACACACACACACACACACGGGGAGAGAGAGAGAGAGAGAGAGAGAGAGAGAGAGAGAGAATGGGATGCAAATGAAGTCTTTATGCCTCCGCTAGCACTCTAGAATTCTTGTGACAATGAGTTTCGTAAAAGTAAAGCAATTTCCTAAGTGTTCAGACCTCCAACAGAGTGAGTGCTATGGTTCCATTAGAATGCAAATTGCCGTTCGCCTGCTCGTTTCTTGAAATGAGCCCGGATTGCGAACGATTGTCCTCATCCTGTTCCGGAAACAGACACTGCTAACGACCCACGTCTCATGGATTTACATTTTACTATTAAAAAATATGAAAAGCTATGCAATCTAAACGCCAACCGTAACAAGTCCTAACCAGATTTCTGTCATCAGACCGTTTTCGACGGATATACCGTAATTTTGCTATGACTAAAGCTATGATACTAATGAAAAACAAATATACAAAGGCACATCAGATATTTGTGATTAAAAATGGTTCAAATGGCCCTGAGCCCTATGGGACTTAATATCTGAGGTCATCAATGCCCTAGAACTTACAACTACTTAAACCTAACTAACCTAAGGACATCACACACAACCATGCCCGAGGTAGGATTCGAACCTGTGACCGTGGCGGTCGCGCGGTTTCAGACTGAAGTGCCTAGAACCACTCGGCCACAACGGCCGGCTGTGATTAAAAACATATGAAGGTTAAAATTTTTCAATATCACTGCAGCAACTTAGTAAAGCCACTAATTGTTTGGTATTTCTCATCTTCGGCAAAGGACAGAAGTTGCAAATATCAGTATTTATCTAAAGGAGGCCACGTTACAGAAATATAACAAAAATAAAACCGCAGCACAAAGAGTCATTACGATAGTATATAAGCTCATTTTACTGACTTTTATTTGTATATCAATACGTTTATTATTTATACGACTTAGCCGAGCGGTCTAAGGCGCTACAGTCGTGGACTGTGCGGCTGGTCCAGGCGGAGGTTCGAGTCCTCCGTCGGGCATGGGTGTGTGTGTTTGTCCTTAGGAAAATTTAGGTTAAGTAGTGTGTAAGCTTAGGGACTGATGACCTTAGCAATTAAGTCCCGTAGGATTTCACACACATTTATACGACTACCACGTATGCAAATGGAAACATTTCAAACGTAGCATGTCAAATCTCAATCTCTGGGGTTATCGATCAGTCAAAATTAGTAATGTGATATAGTTAATATACTTTTAAGAAGTAGAATGTCTTCAAAACGGCAGGTAAATTTCTATTTTAGTTGCCGGTGTGGTTGTCAACTTAGGAACCATGTATTTCCGTAAGAATTGTAAATATCCTTCACATATTTCATATTGTATGTCAGTTAATGTCCATTATAAATTTCATATGGTATGAGATAATACAGAAAGACGTAACTCTTACAAACCGAAGTTTGGTTTGAACACCATAATGCCTTACTACGCATGCTCCTCTTGGAGGTGATATCCTGTTGCCTGTCTCCAACATTTCAACTGACTTACCAAGCCATTTGTAGAGGACCTGGAGTTCAACGATGACTCTAACTACGGGACTCCTTGGTATGTTTCACGTTCACTATTTTACCAAAGTTGAAATAAGGGTAACTACCAAACATACATCCTAGGAGCAATTGGAGATCCCATCTGTACTTCGGGAGTAAGAGTCTGGAACCTTACAATCAGGATACTGAGACACACAAACATAGGCAAGTTATTACGCGACCTTGCTAATAAAGCTAAGGGTAACATTTGGGAGCCTAATAGTTTGACATAAGCCTCCACACAGCATTGCCATATGCTAAACCGGACATGAAATGTGTCTCCTTCATCCAAGGTTTCAAGATGTATCCCTTTGTTGCCGTAAGTCGAACATGAGGAATGTCCCTCACAGTTCCTCTGAAGTAGACATTATTGTGGCCTTAAAACAGCAATCATTCACTTCCCGCAAATTTGAATAAATTATGGCGACAAATAAAAAAGTGATAGCCGGCCGCAATGGCCGAGCGGTTCTAGGCGCTACAGTATGGAACCGCGCGACCGCTACGGTCGCAGGTTCGAATCCTGTCTCGGGCATGGATGTGTGTGATGTCCTTAGGTTAGTTAGGTTTAAGTAGTTCTAAGTTCTAGGGGACTGATGACCTTAGAAGTTAAGTCCCATAGTGCTCAGTGCGGTTTGAACCATTTTTGAATAAGTGCATTTAGTGAAACAGAACACTGAGCTGTCAGTAGTTGTCCTAGACCCTTAAAGCCGGCGAATGCAAGTGCAAATATTGAGGCATTAGTCTGCTGTCTGGTTTGTGCGGCCCGACACTAATTCCTTTCGTATACCTAGCTCTTCATCTCAGAGTAGCTGCTACCTATTCCTTAACTTATTGTTTTGTATATTCCAATGTCTGTCTTCCTCTGCAGTTTTTAGTCCCTGCAGTACTATGCAAGTCCCTGGCGTTCCCCGACACAGCGCGAGCCATGGCTTGCCAAACCGCACGTAAGCCAGATGGGCGGGCCGAGAGTGGGTCGAAGCTCTGCCTGTCTCGGCTTTGCGTGGTCCATCTCGGAAGTACTCGGTTCAGCGCCACATTTCTTTTAGTACTGCGGTGCGCATATTTATGTCGGCACAGCTCTCTTCAGTTCGGCAGCACCGTGGTGCTAACGTTGTTAATCCCTCGCTTTCGTGGTATGAAGAAAATTTCACAAGTACAGTCGCGATTTTCACAAAAGGACGCAGTCTGGTGATCTATCCTCACAAGTCTCTAAAAATAAATAGGAATGACAGAAGTGGGGGAGGCGAATTCTCAGTATCCATTACACAGTCGCATACTCGAGAAGAAATGCACATTTTCTATGAAATTTCTATGGTATTGCAGTACCACGAGAAATGATATAAAGGGTTAGTTGATGATGAAAGAGGAAAAGCTGGCCGCTGTGGCCGAGCGTCAGTCCGGAACCACGCGGCTGCTACGACCGCAGGTTCTAAACCTGCCTCGGGCATGGATGTGTGTGTTGTCCTTAGGTTAGTTAGGTTTAAGTAGTTCTAAGTTATAGGGGACTGATGACCTTAGAGGTTAAGTCCCATAGTGCTCAGAGCATTTGAACCATCTGAAAGAGGAAAAAATTACAAAAATTACAACGACTGACAGACGGGATTCATTCTTCTGTACAACAAGAAGCAGCTTGTGCTATATGTTCAAGTATGGAGCACTTGAAGAAATTGGTGGTAAGAATAGTAACATTTTTCAATTCTCGTGTATTATTCCACTGTCAGCTGCAACAGTTTTCGATGGAACTGAAGAAGAGTATAGAGACTAAATGTATTACTTAAAAAATACGTTGTTGAAGTCAAGGGGCACACCCGGAACGACTTTTCCACTCAAAACACTCTACTGTTAAAATTATGAAGGGAAAAGGATTACGGAAAAGAAAATTAGAGCATGTGGAATGGATTGCGGACCTTGCATTTTAACTGGACTTACCTCTCCACTGCCTATAGTGCGAGTCGACTGCTAAAGTATTGCATCTGGGAGTGAGGAAGTTTCATTCGGCTCGTGTACTTATCTGTGCTCTTGTGCTTTGCTGTTCTAAAGACCAGAAAACTTGCTGGTGAAGCTGTTCGGATATCCACGTTGTATACGACAGCTGAAAAAAGTGGAAATGATGTTTGTTCACTGTAACTTCATCTCTATCTCCCATAATGGCCAGAGGAGGCCAAATGCAGTAAATCGTGGTTGAGTAGTAAGACATTACAAGGTAAACAAGTAACTTATTTTTTATTTGATGGGGATTCATTTGAGAAGAAAATTGTTTTGCAGAGGGAAAATTTCTGACAACACAGTCGAATTCCCTAAGCTCACAGACATTACAGAGAACGAGGCTGGAAGAATTTATTGTGACCTCAAAAGAACAACAGCGATAGTTCTTAAGCATTTATAGGACGCTACGAATGTTACATCTGCTTTCGAACCGTTTTAGAGATCGTCTGCCACTTTAGTTGAAAGTGTCCCGCGCGTGTGCAAATGGAACCGATTGATTTGCAAATGTAATTTCCGCTTTGAAGACTAGACTCGCATTCTCAGAATGCTGAGCGGCCCTGTGCGCCCTTTATCCTATCACTCAACAAGCTTGCATTATGTTGTCAGAAAAGTATTCTTGATTACAATTCAATCACTTTACAAGTTAACTGCAGGGAGTCTCGTAATTGTGCTAGTTTTAACTAAAGAGGATACATATATGAATAAAGAACATAAATATACAGTTTCGCCTCAAAATAACTGTTGCAGTCCTTGAAACTTAATAATGTAATAATGTTTATGTATCATGTAGAAGAATCGTAAACAAACATGATGCAAGTACTGTTATCGTTTGAACAACGGATATAGCGGATTAAGAAGCACTGGAAAATCGAGAATCTGAGTGAATTTGAGTTTGGAATTATGTGACACAAGTCTTATAAATTATAGAGTACAGCAATCAATCATCCATTTTTATATTTTATTATGCAAATCCAGATTTCGGCTAGTAGCTAGCCATTCTCAATGCACTTTTTTCTATTCTCAATGCATGTAAGTCCCTGTCGTTCGAGCGTCAGTCACAGTTCTTTGAATACAAGTCTGATGTGCTATTTGGTGGAACGGTAGAAATTACACAGAGGAGATACTTCGGAAGAAAGATAAGTTCAGTAGGTAAGAGTAGTTTTGCTGTAGTGGCCAGGGCTACACAAATTCCCAAAAGAAGAATGTGAATCAATTTTTCCGTGAAGAGGGCATCTGGAGAGGTGTATCAAAGAATTTCGTGGACTTACATGTCTTACTTGCACTGTACGAGGATGACTCCGATAGATAAGGTCAGTTTTGAAAGTTGTCCGACAACAAGTGCGAAGGAGAGAGAGGTGTCTAATAAATACAATTCTTAAATCTGTGAAAGTAATTTTAAGCTTAACGAAACATTGAGTCTTCATAGCCTCGCATACTAAGTTACCGAAAAATCACACGTTGTTGATGAGAAAAAGCTTAATCTACCAGAAATATCAGTGTAATGTGGTCTGCCTAAAAGAGGGTTGATCTGGCGGCATTTCGTCAGGCGTGTGATGTTTTCCCACTGTACTACTGGTCTGTCATTTAGTTTTATGTTACTATTAGACGATGCGCTGTTGCGAAACGTGGCTATTTTGATGATTTAGTGCCTTGCGGCCTATGTATCCACAAAAATCTTGTACTCTGTTTCAAAGAGTGTATACATTAAATTGAGCGACCTACTTTTTGGTTTTATTTCCCCTCCGGTCTTAATTTACTTAACCCACGAAGATAGCAGTGTTGCATGCTGGCGCTGTCTGGGGGTTTACTACAAATCGCTCATCGTGATATTTGCTAATGTTTGTGACTAGTCACTTTCTTGTCATTCACTCAACAAGAATTTTTACAAGAATTCAAAAATACACTCCTGGAAATGGAAAAAAGGACACATTGACACCGGTGTGTCAGACCCACCATACTTGCTCCGGACACTGCGAGAGGGCTGTACAAGCAATGATAACACGCACGGCACAGCGGACACACCAGGAACCGCGGTGTTGGCCGTCGAATGGCGCTAGCTGCGCAGCATTTGTGCACCGCCGCCGTCAGTGTCAGCCAGTTTGCCGTGGCATACGGAGCTCCATCGCAGTCTTTAACACTGGTAGCATGCCGCGACAGCGTGGACGTGAACCGTATGTGCAGTTGACGGACTTTGAGCGAGGGCGTATAGTGGGCATGCGGGAGGCCGGGTGGACGTACCGCCGAATTGCTCAACACGTGGGGCGTGAGGTCTCCACAGTACATCGATGTTGTCGCCAGTGGTCGGCGGAAGGTGCACGTGCCCGTCGACCTGGGACCGGACCGCAGCGACGCACGGATGCACGCCAAGACCGTAGGATCCTACGCAGTGCCGAAGGGGACCGCACCGCCACTTCCCAGCAAATTAGGGACACTGTTGCTCCTGGGGTATCGGCGAGGACCATTCGCAACCGTCTCCATGAAGCTGGGCTACGGTCCCGCACACCGTTAGGCCGTCTTCCGCTCACGCCCCAACATCGTGCAGCCCGCCTCCAGTGGTGTCGCGACAGGCGTGAATGGAGGGACGAATGGAGACGTGTCGTCTTCAGCGATGAGAGTCGCTTCTGCCTTGGTGCCAATGATGGTCGTATGCGTGTTTGGCGCCGTGCAGGTGAGCGCCACAATCAGGACTGCATACGACCGAGGCACACAGGGCCAACACCCGGCATCATGGTGTGGGGAGCGATCTCCTACACTGGCCGTACACCACTAGTGATCGTCGAGGGGACACTGAATAGTGCACGGTACATCCAAACCGTCATAGAACCCATCGTTCTACCATTCCTAGACCGGCAAGGGAACTTACTGTTCCAACAGGACAATGCACGTCCGCATGTATCCCGTGTCACCCAACGTGCTCTAGAAGGTGTAAGTCAACTACCCTGGCCAGCAAGATCTCCGGATCTGTCCCCCATTGAGCATGTTTGGGACTGGATGAAGCGTCGTCTCACGCGGTCTGCACGTCCAGCACGAACGCTGGTCCAACTGAGGCGCCAGGTGGAAATGGCATGGCAAGCCGTTCCACAGGACTACATCCAGCATCTCTACGATCGTCTCCATGGGAGAATAGCAGCCTGCATTGCTGCGAAAGGTGGGTATACACTGTACTAGTGCCGACATTGTGCATGCTCTGTTGCCTGTGTCTATGTGCCTCTGGTTCTGTCAGTGTGATCATGTGATGTATCTGACCCCAGGAATGTGTCAATAAAGTTTCCCCTTCCTGGGACAATGAATTCACGGTGTTCTTATTTCAATTTCCAGGAGTGTATGTATAAAGCTACCTATCTTTTGTCATTTCAATTATTGTTGCGACAGAAGTCTTGTTTTAGTTTAATTCGAAGAGAAACAGGTCTGAAAAGGATTTGGATGTGATTAAAACTACACATTTGTAATGCAAAGAATTCCTTCGTGAATCAAGATCCGATTAAGTTCTTCACAAAGCTCACCTGTCATAAATGATTTTATTCCATAGTCAACGGTACCACAGCACGTAGCAGTTGGAACTGATAGACTGTAATATTAACCTCGAACAACTCGAATAATGGAAACTTATTGCACAGTAAATTTAGCGAAAGTTAGTTGTTCATAAAGTGGTCAGTTATGTAAGTGGCACATGCACGAGGTATGTACTGCAGGCAATACGATACTAAAGCACTGAAATTGCTAATGCGTGAGAAGCAAATATCTACAGTAACGCCATGACGATGGTAAAAAATAAAGTCTGTACACAAGTGCTTCGTGATGTGAGAAAGTACTTCTTCAAGCGATATGAGTCAGTTACACCACTCCGCAAAATTTTTACAAGACCACGCTCAATTTCACTACAAAATTGACGTGTGGCGACAACCTTGTACAACAGCTCTTCCTCACAGACAGGTTTTGCGGACTGAGTCGATCCTCGACTTCTCTGGTTAGGTTACATTAGGTTATTCTACGGATCTCACCGCTTACGGGTATGGGGTTTGGCAAGAATCTGGCCGGTAGCTATGAAATGCCTAAAGTTTCTCTCTTGATCGCAGTAAAGACCTAGCTGAGCAACACATTTTATTTGTGGCAGAAAGAAATTCCGAAGTGAAGGTGGAAATATGCAATGTTTTTGTTTCAATGAATATTGCTAATATAAAATAATCCCTTTACGTCCAACAGAATAGATTAATATTTGAAGTCACTACACGCAACATGCTACAGATACAGAAATCGGAATTTCTTTCTGGATACAAGTGAATGTGGTGCTGAAAAATCCATTTGGAATTGTATCCAAACTTTGAAGGCTAGTTAATCTACAATGCTTTATAGTGTAGACTGTAAAATGTCATATTCTTCTATAACTGGAAAAGGCCAAAACAATTTATAAATGTCATTGTGGGTCCCTCGAACTGTACGAAATAGGTAAAATATCTCGATAGCTACTTTTACGAAATTAATTCAACCTATATGTTGAAAATGAGGATGTCGTGACAAAAATTCTAGAGGTCACACATTAAGTAATTTGGTGATGAGTTATTGTGCCATCTCTCAGGGCGGGTGACACGCCAAGGCACGCAAGAACTAATGCACGACATGCGGGGAAGTCCCTCGCACAGCTCGTACGAGGCTTCCTTCTTCGTCGGAAATGATGGCTGTATTTGTGTGTTCAAAACTGTGCCAAGTACACAACCTTTAGGCTTATTTTCCTGAGAGTCTTTGAATATACGAGATCGTGCTGAAAACTAATGCCTCCCAGTTTTTTCTTAAAAAACGTCATTAACATTCTACATATTTATCTTTTCATCTCTATATATTTGTTTCTCAACATAATCACTCTGGTGACGAGCACACTTCTTCCAACGAGAGATCAGTATGTCGATACCGTCACTGTACAAGTTTGACATCGTTGACGGGGCCACAACCTCTCCTCTACCTGCTCCGCTTCATCATTATTAAAATGAAGGAGTTCTTTCAGTTTTGGAGAAAAATGAAAATCGGATGGGATAAAACCTGGGCCGTATAGAGGATGATCGGTGACACTGAATCCAAGGCGTCGGATTGTTTCAGATATCGCAGCCCACAGTGTGGTCAAACATTGCAATGCTGAAGGAGAGTGTGCTAGATGTGTGGAGGAACACTTCGAATTCAAAACTCCATCACGGCACGCTGTTTCTAAAGCACCGACATAGTTACTTTACTCACTACCATATTACACGCTGCTTTTCTGAGCTCTCTAGCGGCAGAGGGTTGCAAACATATAGACGTATAGGTTAAAGACGGAGGACGCTAATAACTTTTATTCTATCTAAAGAGGTTTGAGAGTTTTCACATAAAAAAATTCGGTAGAAATACTACTCAGTCCGCCCTCGTAGATTAGTTTACCCCTTGAAATACACTCTACATAAAAAAGAGAGGAAAAGACGAGCCACGAAGAGATCATCGGAAAGGGACGAAAACCAGTAGATATGATGTACATATAATCGAACATGTAAATAAATTATTACAGTTTCAGAAAGTTGGATTATTGATTTAAGAGAAAGAGCTTCACAAACTGAGCCAGTCAGTAACACAATGGTCCATCTCTGGCTCTTATGACAGTAGTTATTCACCTTGGTATCGAAGGAGTTGTGGGATGTCGTGGTGAGGAATATCGTGCCAAATTCTGTCCAACTGACGCATTAGATCGTCAAAATCCTGCGCTGGCTGTCGATCCCTGCCCATAGTGCTCTACGATTCTCAAATGGGGAGAGATCTGGTGATCTTTCTGGCGAGTCTGGCAAACACGAGCACAAGCGATGAAACTCTCGCTTAGTGCAGAATATCGTCGAACTACCGTTGGGCTATAAGGATGCCACGAATGACAACAAAAGGTACCATGCTACGAAAAGAAATGCCACCCCAGACTATCATTCCAGTTTGGCGGGCTGTATGACGGACAGTTTGTTTTTTCTCTGTACCGCGGCATCTACCAGTAGGACAACGCAAAGTGTCCCACAGATCGCAGGGTACGTTTGTGTTTGGAAGAGCACCAGCTTGCGTTTACCGTACTCAAAAAAATGGTTCAAATGTCTGGTTCAAATGTCTCTGAGCACTATGGGACCTAACTTCTAAGGTCACCAATCCCCTAGAACTTAGAACTAATTAAACCTAAATAACCTAAGGGCATCACACACATCCATGCCCGAGTCAAGATTCGAACATGCGACCGTAGCGGTCGCAGGGTTCCAGACTGTAGCGCCTAGAACTTCTCGGCCACCCCGGTCGGTTTACCGTACCCCCCTGCCCATCAAACTCCCTGGATTTAAATGGAGTCTGGGGTCTACGAGACCATCATGACTGGGCTCTTCACACCAAGGATCCTCACCCGAGAAGCCTAGCTTAGCTTACCATGGCACTGGAGTCAGTGTTAAGGCGTAACGTGAGTGCAGGCAAGCCAGTCGGGAACGACAGAGAAGAGAAGGCTGTGAGAAGAGGTCAGCCAATCACAAGCTGACAGACCTCCCTTCAGGACGACAACGCGACAGCAGTGGCTCGTAGGTGACGGCGACATACAATCCGCGCCCGACTGGTGGCAGCATATTTGTGGTAGACTCTTTCAGCAAGTTTCCTTCTGCTGTGCCAATGAACTCGACAACGTCGCGTAGCACAATTCAGGCGTTGTTCTCTATTTTTTGCCTCGAAGGTTTGCCTGAAATAATCGTGTCGGAAAACGGCCCTCAGTTCACGTCAGATGAATTTGATACATTCAGTTAAGCCAATGGCATACGGCATCTAACTAGCACCCCATTCCATCACCAGTCAAACGGCGAAGCGGAACGTTTTGTCAGAACTTCCAAGCAGAAAATGGCCAAACTTCTCAACGCACACACACCAGGGATCAAGCACTGCAACTGTTTCTCCCTTCCTATCGTTCGCATCCACGAGATGGACCATCGCCGGCGGAATTGCTTCACGGCCGCCGCCACCGGACACTTCTCCACCTTCTCCACCCTCCTCAGCATCCGGTGCCGAAGGACGGCCGCAAGTATCGCTTCGTGGTGCATGATATTGTGTTGTTCAGGGTTTTTAGTGGTAGCAGACGGTGGGCGCGAGGCGAGGTCCTTCGTTGATTTGGCGCATGCATGTATCTCATTTCAGGGCCAGACGGATTGCAGCGCCGACATCACAATCAAATTCGCCACTGTCATGTGCACAGTGATCATTTAGTATCTCTTCCCCCAGATTCACGAATACCGAGAACAGCGCAGCCACAGCACCCTCTGAGCCTGCGTTGGAATGGGTTTAATTCACCGCTTCTATATCCAGTTATGTAAGAGGATCAGGTGTTGCTTGGTTTGTCATTGTATAGTTGCTGTAGACTGAGCTGCACACTAACATGTGGTGTCATATACACTTAAAGGAAGGTTTACAGGCGACTTATGATTCGCTTACAATCAGTCGAGATCTGTGAGATTTTGACCCAAAAACATGAGGTGCAATATATTTCACAGTTTTCATACCTCATTGCAAAGGCACTGCAATATCAGTGGCATGAAACATTGTCTGCCATTTTTAATCAATTCAATGAAGCCAAAAGCTGCTATAACCGAAAACCACACTAGGCTGTTCAAGACTGTGCACTCATGTCGTTCTGTTATATGTATCGCTTATTACACACACAGTAGTCAGTAACATGGCCCTAAATGAAGTGCTTTGCCATGAGAAATAGTTGTTTATTTAATCTAGCATTACCATATTCCTCTTACGAGTTTTCCTGACTGGATGTTCTGCATTTGTTCTCACGATCAAACGAACAAATGAAACGATACTGTCAATTCTAAATAAAATAATTTGTCATTTGGTACCTTCAAGCAGGGAATCTAACCCGTAAGGGCTGCATGAAAAAGTGAATAAATCAAAAAAGAAACGATTGTCGGTAGGGCTAATTCAGCATATAGAAAAGTCAAAATAACTTTCGGTGAAATGAAAAGCAATGGTGGTAACATTAAGAGTGCAATGGGAATTCCGCTGTTAAATGGAGAGGAGAGGGCTGATAAGCGGAAAGAATACACTGAAGGCCTCAATGAAACGGTAGACTAGTCTGATGAGGTGATAGAAAAAAAATAGAGGTCAATATAGAAGAGATAGACGAACCAATATTAGAATCAAAACTTGAAATAACCTTGTAAGAATTTAAAATCAAGGCATAAGGGGTAGATAACATTACATCAGAATTTCTAAAATCATTGGAAGAAGTGGTAACGGAACAACTATTCACGTTTGTGTATAGAGTATATAAGTCTTGCGACATACCACCAGACTTGGGAAAAACATCATCCACACAATTCCGAAGATTGCAAGAGCTGTCAAGTGCGAGAATTATCGTACAATCAGCTTAATAGCTCATGTATCCGAGTTCATGACCACAATAATATACAGAAGAGTGGAATAAAAAATTAAGGACGTGTTAGATGACGATCAGTTCGTCTTTAGGAAAGGTAGAGACGTATATATGACGTTGGCGTTGATAATGGAAACAAGACTAAAGAAAAATGAAGACACGTTCATAGGATTTGTTGGACTGAGAAAAGCGCTAGGAGTGTCAAATAACGTAAGACGTTCGAAATTACAAAAAAAAAAAAAATAGTGGTGAGCTATAGGGAAAGAAGCATAATATATAATAGATCATAATATGCAATACAAGGCCCAAGAGGGAATAATAAGAGTGGAAAATCACGAATGAAGTGTTCGGATTAAAAGTGGGTCACGAGAGAGATGCAGTATTTCGCCAGTTCTGTTCAATCTGTATATGGAAGAAGCAATGATGGAAATAAAAGAAAGGTTCAAGAGTGAAATTAAAATTCAAAGTGAAAATACATCCATGATAAGCATCGCTGATGGTAACGCTATCCTCAGTGAAAGTGAAGTAGCATTACAAGACCGGCAAAATGGAATGAACAGTATAACGGGAACAGAACGCGAACTGAGAATAATTCGAAGTAGGACGATAGTAGTGAAATGTAGCAGCATTACGACTAGTGAGAAAGTTAATAATCAGCATTCGGGACCACGAACTAAATGAAGTTAAGGAATCCTACTTCCTAGACAGCAAAATAGCCCATGTCTGACAGCGTAAAAAGGACATATAAAGTAGACCATCCCTGGCAAAAAGTGTATTCCTGGTCAACAGAAATCTAACAATATAAAACACAGGCGTTAACTTCAGGAAGAAATTTATGACGACGTACGTTGTAAGCACAGTATGGTATGGCACTAAAACAAAGACTGTGAGGAAACTGGAAAAGAAGAGAATCGAAGCATTTGAGATGTGGTTCTACAGAAGAACTTTGAAAATGAGGCAGTCTGATAAGGTAAGAAACGAGGAGGTTCTCTGCAGAGTCGGCGAGGAAAAGAATATATGTAAAACATTGACAAGAAAAAGGGATAGGATGGGAGGACATGTGTTTAGACATAAGGGAATAACTTCCATGGTACTAGAGGGAGCTGCTGAGGGTAAAGACGTGGAGGAAGACAGAGATTGGAATACATTCAACAAATAATTCAGGACATGGGTTGCAAATGCTACTCTGAGATGAAGAGGATGGAACAGGAAAGGAGTGTGTGGTAGCATCTTCACCCTTTATTGTTATGAGGTGCCTCTTGAGGAAAGAAGACCAACAAAATGAATGTAATGCATTTAATACCACATTATACTTGCTCCTCGCTTCCTATCTGTAAACCTTATTGAGTGATTTTAGGGATGAATCATCCTGTTTTAAAAGTTCCACGGTGAACCAATCAACACTTGCACACATGGGATATGCCAACATTATATCCCGGCAGTTGTGGGGCGAAAGTTCGACATTTTTCGTTTTTCATTAAATTTACACGCATTTGGTTATTTTAAATATCAAAATGCCAGTTACCTACTGAAAAATCAAGAAATCAGTAGGATATGTCTCCAACTGCACTGATAAGGATCTGCCCAAAGTTTCATAAAATATCTGTTATCCAAGAAATGAACAAAAAATGCAGGCTTTAGTAATCAGCTTACTATTTTAAGAGCAACATAGCAATACATGAACACAATCACATGAACACAGTAACATTAGTACATTAACACTAGAACAGTCGCACTAAGACAATACACTAGCATGTCTAATCCAAAATCATTAATTATACATTCTTTAATTTCCATATTTTTTCAATTATTTTGTGTTACCAGAAATTCTAGTACTTTTGCAATTTGTGTCATTCCACTTAACAAAGACCATCAGATAATTTTGAACTCTTGGTGAAGCATACAGTTAAACCTGTGTCCCACATAATTTTTTTACAGTCTTTAAAAACTGCTCCAAGTAACTTCAAACGTGTGTATTTCATTTGATCTTACCTTTTTACCATTATTAATTAAACACTTTTCTAAGCATACTTTATCTGTTATTGATTCTGTTATGTATAACAATTTGTAGAAGTTATATGTAAGTGTTCAACTCTGGGTAGAATATAATTACCCATTTCAACAATAACTGTGTCAAACAGCTTTGTAACAAAATTATCCATCAGTTTAAAATTTGATTTACCTCTATATGCTATAAAAACTGGTCCATCTGCATGAATAACATTAAATGTCAGCTCTAACTGAGGATGATTTGAATGATTTCATCCATAATGAACATTAATAGTTTCTTACATTTATTTATAAGGTATATTTAAATTATTTTAGTCTTTTCATTCACTGGGAGTAACTCAATCTCATAGCTTTGAATTGTGTTCATTTATGTAGAATAAAATATTCGAAAAATAAAATACAATAACTATACCATCTCTAAAATAACTGTTACAGTGAATCTCAGAAACCATCATAATTTTCATAAATTACAGTTCTTTGAAGACAATTAATCTCATCATGAAGTATTACAAATAAAAGATGATGAGGTTCATAAGTCATTGAATTCAAAAATTCAACATCAGCTTTAAAAAATGCAATAATATTGGTTTCAGCATTAAACTGTTCTGAAATTTGAATAAACATTTTTCAGCTAAGTTAAAAACTGTTAACAAATTGAAATGAAAGAGGTTTAAGAATAGCATGAGCTACAGTTTTTATTTTCAATCCAATATCTTCATTTTTGAAGCCAAGGAAGCTATGTGCACTATTAATTATATCTATGAATAACTGTACATCACTTTCTATTATCAAATCATTGTTGTTGTTGTTGTTGTTGTGGTCTTAAGTCCTGAGACTGGTTTGATTCAGCTCTCCATGCTACCCTATCCTGTGCTAGCTTCTTCATCTCCCAGTACTAACTGCATCCTACATCCTTCTGAATCTGCTTAGGGTATTCATCTCTTGGTCTCCCTCTATGATTTTTACCCTCCAACGCTGCCGTCCAATGCTAAATTTGTGATCCCTTGATGCCTCAGAACATGTCCTGCCAACCGGTCCCTTTTTCTTGTCAAGTAGTGCAACAAACTCCTCTTCTCCCCAGTTCTATTCAATACCTCCTCATTAGTTATGTGATCTACCCATCTAATCTTCAGCATTCCTCTGTAGCACCACATTTCAAAAGCTTCTATTCTCTTCTTGTCCAAACTATTTATCGTCCATGAGTCACCTCCATACCAGGCAATACTCCATACAAATTCTTTCAGAAACGACTTCCTGACACTTAAATCTACACTCGATGTTAACAATTTTCTCTTCTTCAGAAACGCTTTCCTTGCCATTGCCGGTCTACATTTTATATCCTCTCTACTTCGACCATCATCAGTTATTTTGCTCCCCAAATAGCAAAACTCCTTTACTACTTTGTGTCTCATTTCCTAATCTAATTCCCTCAGCATCACTCGACTTAATTCGACTACATTCCATTATCCTCGTTTTGCTTTTGTTGATGTTCATCTTATGTCCTCCCTTCAAGACACCATCCATTCCGTTCAACTGCTCTTCCAAGTCCTTTGCTGTCTCTGACTGAATTACAATATCATCGGCGAACCTCAAAGTTTTTATTTCTTCTCCATGCATTTTAATATCTACTCCGAATATTTCTTTTGTTTCCTTTACTGCTTGCTCAATATACAGATTGAATAACATCGGGGAGAGGCTACAAACTTGTCTCACTCCCTTCCCAACCACTGCTTCCCTTTCATGCCCCTCGACTCTTATAACTGCCATCTGGTTTCTGTACAAATTGTAAATAGCCTTTCGCTCCCTGTATTTTATCCCCGCCACCTTTAGAATTTGAGAGAGAGTATTCCAGTCAACATTGTCAAAAGCTTTCTCTAAGTCTACAAATGCTAGAAACGTAGGTTTGCCTTTCCTTAATCTTTCTTCTAAGGTAAGTCGTAAGGTCAGTTTTGCCTCATGTGTTCCAATATTCCTACGGAATCCAAACTGATCTTCCCCGAGGTCGGCTTCTACCAGTTTTTCCATTCGTCTTAAAAGAATTCGTGTTAGTATTTTGCAGCTGTGACTTATTAAACTGATAGTTCGGTAATTTTCACATCTGTTAACACCTGCTTCCTTTGGGATTGGAATTATTATATTCTTCTTGAAGTCTGAGGGTATTTCGCTTGTCTCATACATCTTGCTCACAGTTGGTAGAGTTTTGTCAGGACTGGTTCTCCCAAGAGCGTCAGTAGTTCTAATGGAATGTTGTCTATTCCCGGGGCCTTGTTTCGACTCAGGTCTTTCAGTGCTCTGTCAAACTCTTCACGCAGTATCGTATATCCCATTTCATCTTCATCTACATCCCCTTCCATTTCCATAATATTGTCCTTAAGTGCATCGGCCTTGTATAGATCCTTTATATACTCCTTCCACCTTGCTGCTTTCCCTTCTTTGCTTAGAACTGGGTTTCCATCCGAGCTCTTGATATTGATGCAAGTGGTTCTCTTATCTCCAAAGGTCTCTTTAATTTTACTGTAGACAGTATCTATCTTACCCCTAGTGAGATAAGCCTCTACGTCCTTACATTTGTCCTACATTGTCATACAATGTCCTACATTGTCATACAATACTTTATTTTCAATGATATTTGTACCTGCATTCTTTGTAGTAATACATTTTAAAATTTTTATAAATTTCTTGCCCCTCTGGTACCACGATTGTTGAATAAAGTCCATGTAATGCAATATTTCTTAATTCATCATTAACAGGAAACACGCTCTATTCAGGATAATACGGATTCCGTTGAGCCACACCGTAGGGAATCTCTTGAAGCGACTGTAACAGTCCAGAACCCGTTGCAAACCGACTAAAAGTCGGTGCTAGCATAACAGCATTCGAGAATCCTGAGTTGTATCCCTTGTTACCAGTATGGGATATGAAGTACCGGAGGATCCTATTTTAACTATCTTAGAGAAGTGGAAAGAGAAAGAGATCAAGTAGATAAAAGCTGGGAGGAGGCTGAAATGACACGGAGGCGCAAATTTCAAAGAACTTAAGAAGCGAAGTTTCATTAAAATTAGTCAACCTGGGGAAAAGGTATCGAAAATAGCAAAAACATGCCCAGACGCAAAGTAAACTGCATCTAGTGGAAAAAGAGACGCGCATTTAGCTACATTATAAGCGGCAGGAGCCAAGAAGATAGCTAACACAGCAGTGGGGAGCTAAGCACCCGAATCAAGCAGCGAATCGGAACACAAACTCCTTCACCAGTCGACAAAGAGAAGGTGACGTCGTGATCGAGAGCATCTCTAATATAGCCACAAATGGCTCACTTTGAGCAATCGTTCAACACAAGCACCGTGAGGGAAGATGAAATGAGCCTGTACGGTTATGTGGAATTGTGGATCGCCATCGGTTCAGTAAGTACCGACGAGTTTTGGATTAAGCGGCGACCCGCACGGTTAGAACAGAGACGCGATCATTTTGCACTCGGAGGTCCATTTCAGAGGGAAACGAGAAGCAACAGCGGACACCCACAGCGGAAATTCGGGTCCGTTCGATGGTCGCGGTAGACATGATTTAGCACATCATGTCGACCCTTTCCAGACATCATAGCCGATGATAGGTTCAGCTTGGTAGGAACACCCGCTTGAGATCACAAACACTCCCTGTTCATCCTGAAATTTCAGAACTTCGCAGAGATACGGCATGCTTTACATTCCAAGATTGGGCTGGGACAATTTAGTAAGACACTCCCTCTCTTTATGGTCACTTAATGCGAAGCTGGAATTTATTTATGGTCACATGAAGAGTGTAGCTGTTGAAAAATTAGAGGTATTGTAGAACGCTGCACTTCCATCGATGAACTTAGAGAAGCGTTTCTCACCACATACTGATCGTGACGGATTACAGACTGCATTTAGCAAGAAATAATGACGTAACCAGATATAGAAGCGTTATAATGCAAAAGCCCCCTAAAAATGTGCATTGCTTAGAAAAAAAACAGTTTTGTGTCTGACACGATTCGGTTTTGCTTCATCAGTCTCCTCACTCACTCCCAGCAGGTATAAGTTGGAAGGCACGGTCATAACATAGAATCATTTAAATGTTTGCCATGAGAACTGGAACTTGTTTTTGACAAAAAAAAATGCAAGGGAAAGAAGAAGGGCAAACGAAGGGAATAATCAACTCTGCAAGAATAACGAAAGAAGCAATGAGAGAAACGAACTGCGAGGTGTGCTACAGGAAAGACTAGCACAGCCGGACCGTAGGAATCACAGGCTGTGAAGCAGAGAATTTCTATACTTTTGAAAGAAACTGGGCGAATAGGAGTATAGACAACCGATGGGGAAGACAAAACCATAATAATAACGACAGAATCGTAATTAGACAGTCGAACCCATCCAGTTAACTAACACAGCGAAATGACAATCATAACTGAGACCAGATGTGAAACCGCTTACAGAATAGGAATCTTTTCATATATTTTTTTCATTTTTTGTTGTTCATATTAAGTTTGGTCTTCTCATTTTTCTGAATTTTCCTTATGTGTTACTGTGTGTAGAATAGCGTCCGTATTAGTCTCTAGAGTATCATTGTTTTTGTTGTTGTTTTGCGTTTTTCTCTAGGTCTCATTTTGTTTGTTTTGTGTGAACGATGGTTGTGCAACAAATACCGTTCCTGGAAATATTCGTGCATATGTGAGTGTATGGTATCAAAGTCGTCGTTTCCTTTTGTGGATAAATACCTCGTCGTATTCATCAACTGCCTGCTCCGTAAGAACCGACACCATTCCGTTTTCTGTAGGGTGTCGCGTTTGTAGTTGAATTGTCTTTGGTTTGGTCAGTTGAGTTTCAGGGAAGTCAGATCATCTTGATCAGCAGCATACAGAAGACGCGTAGATCCACCACTTGCAGAAACAAAACGAGAGATACGCCATCCCACGAGGGAGCTCCCTACTGTAGCGGCAGCGCAATAGGAACGTCAAGCTGCTCAGTAACAAGGAATGAGAAAGATTTCATTTCCTTTGTCTTTTTTTTCAGTTTGAGTGCCTAATTTCAGCTATGTCGATGTATCGGTCGATGTACATTCTGATTTTTCCCATAATGTGTTTGGGAATACGTTGCTACTATGTCTACAGGTGCAGTCCTAATGGAAGGAAAGGGAAGCGAAGCATAAAGTAGAGGCCTGGGCCTGACGCACGCGCGCGCGCACACACACGCACACACACACACACACACACACACACACACACACACACACACAAAATACAAATAAATATGGACAATATCAAACAAAAAATTATGTACATAATTTGAATTACACTTGGATAATTACCAAAACATGTTTAATTTAATTACCTGCATGTCGACTTTTGTGCGTGGTAATTCGTAATGGTACTTTTAGAAGCAGGTGGTGACGGGCAGCATTGGATATCTGCTTTCTTGAATGATAAGTATTACTTGAAGTTAGTCTTAAACGGGGTCCCCACAACCATTCTCTTCTAGGTGCTTTCCTTGCACTCTCTAGCATTAAGCTGCATATCACATTCAGTGTCAGACATTTATGAGTATAGAAATTAGGTTATCCTTTTCTCATTCTCCTTCTTGCATCTCGCGAGAGAGAGAAATACTGAAGTGCGTTGTATATGTGCTTCTCTGCTTTCATGAACTTGTGAACTGAAATATATGATTATATTCAACAACGTGTAAACAGATTTATATGGGTTTTGGACAATGCACCGAAAACAGTGTTGTACAGTGATCCACAATAGAGCTCGAAAAGCGTCGTCGTGGGCCCGGTACCCGAACGTTCGGCAGAGGGGTGATCTGAGGGAGAGGATAAATGAACGGCCATCTGATGTGCAGCACGAGGCCGGAGACATTCCCCGAGCTGCCAGCGTAACGTAATCCCCGCCCATGACGGCTCTCACTGTCGGTGAGAGAGCGTGGCAAACACAAGCACGAGATCCATTGACAGATGAAGGTCCGGCTCATGGAAGGGGACTGAATTGACGCATTGAATGCCCACGCAGCGGACCGACCAAGGTACTCCTAGCAACCAAGTTAGTTTGCACGGCTTGTAGCGCACCGCACGGGAGATGCATACATCGTCATACGGTGCAGACGACTGTAATCAGTGCAGTATGGGCCCCCTCTCCCACAATATATCGCCTTGAAAGAGCCGCCTAATGGCCGCCTAACGAGGATCTGTGTGGTTGAAAGCTGCATTGCTCCTAATGCTCTGCAGTGGGGGTGGACATCTCACCGCACGCCATCTCCAATCTGCTCTCCATCTCTCGTCACATTACACTCAAGACTCTGCGTGTGACAGATGTTTTTGTTAAGGTATGTGTTTGAAACTTTCTTATTACAGTCATGGTAGGCATTTTATAGTGCGACGACTAAAACACAATACAGTTTCAACTCATATAGGTCTACACACATTTGCACAATCTGCAATACGTCTTAAATAATCAGCTCAACGTTTTTCTCATTGCAACAAGACACTCTTCATTTGCATTTTATCTCTTTCTGTTTGTATGTAATTAATATGTCTATATGGAATATGTGGTAGGGATATTTTGCTTAGAAACACTTTGATTATTTTGATAGCTAAATATAACTCTATACTGGATATCTTTACCTCATTCCTCTAATAATTTCTTCTCAATTGCAGTCAGTTTACACATAATTCAATGAACCCTAGATTTTGGTCTTTTTTGTCTTGTAAACTCTACTTTCATTTATACACGTAATGTTTAAATGTATCTTCTTTGTGCATATTCTCCACGAAATACACTGATATTCAATGTTTTTTTTTTCAATATCACCACGTTTGCTATTATTATTATATGAAATTATCGATGCCATCCTTATCATACTATACATTCATTTTTGTAATAAACTGATTGCCTATGTTCATCATAGTCTGTTCATCTTGAACTAGGTTCCTTTCGACCACTATGCATTTTATTATGTTACGTTGTTCTACTTTTGTGATGTGTATGTCTGGAGATTTACTTTTGGTCTACACATGTTTTCCGATTGCATGGCCATGACAGAATATTAGGTCAACTTTAATTGATTATACGCTAAGCATCGGTTATTCTGGTACACATGTTTGTGGCGTGTTTCCATTAGTCGGAGGTACAGCTGGATTGCGTGTTGGTCCCCATTTCTTTCTGTCGTGGACGTCTGTGGTGTTAACTGTAAAGCCCTCAGTCGAATCTGGCACACTCACTTCAAATATTTTGGGCAACAATATGGTATCTAGTTCTCTAAATGTGTGTGATAAATTGAGTGAATAAGTCTAGTGTCCCAGAGGACGTCTCCATTTTGTCTGACTTAATTGTGGCTGGATAGAGGGTTGGCAATTCTCTACCGTTGTTTCTTAATTGAATCCTTCGGTTTCTTCAGGAATGTTGAGAAACTTTCGAGTTAGGTTTGATTGTTTTACTTGGTGTTGTGCCACACTGTCCCCATTTCTGAATGGAGTCACACACGCCACATAAAAATCTAATGTGAGTGGGAGGCAATGCAAGGTGGTCGGCCCTCCGGTTTCTTCACACACTCATTACGGGCCATCAAACCAGTCTATCTTTTATATCTGTATTCTGAATATGCACACATGTGAATAAATGTTATTTCGGTATGGTATTGCACTGCCATGCCTTTTACAACGCCTGGGGGCAGTTCTCTCGCGAAAGCCTCGGATTTTAGACAGCAGTGCTCCAGCTCAGCGCCACAGCTATGCATTACCTGGGATGTTTTGGGGAAATGGTCCCCAAATCCATTGAGTAGACGACAGAATTGTGGCATACGAAGCACCCCAATCATATTCTTTCGGCACCCGTCACCAAAAAGCTTCACAAGCAAAGTCCCCATGAGGGCTGTGATAGTCTGCTTGACTGTTGTAGCAGCACACGTTCACAGTCGTTGTAAGGAATTGGTGGGGAGGAATGGTATTGGCGTCTAGGATGACGGAGTACGGTGTCTGGAGTCCAGACGAATCTGCTATAAGGCCATAATTGGGGAAAGCTTCGTTTTTTGGCAATTATTGGCTGAATTCTGACAGTGGACCGATCGTTCTCTGGGTGTGGAGCAGAGGATAATTTGAAGTTGGTTCCTTCGCTCCATAGGAGTCGGTGGCATACTTTGCCGCCCTTGGTGCAGAGTAATTTCATTTGTAGTTTCACTTGTCGAACCACCTGTACTCTTTGCTCCCTCTTCTCACAGTAGAGAAGCACACTAGATTCCTTTCAGTTTCTTTTTCACTAGGTACTTGCCACCACCTCTATCAAGTGAATACTATTTACGTGTTTGGTTTACGTTAACGTACGAGTAACAGCCATCATCAGCACGCCACATTGTGCCGTACTGTCAGTGGGATATGCAGCTTCGTGCTGTAGGGTTTCAGTTCGTCTTTCAGTTGCCAAAAATCAGAACTGAGGCTACTCAGCGGAGGCATCTGTAAAACCCCTTAGATGATATCGTAGTACTGCATCCGATTATTGATTTGTTTATTAATAATATACATTTCCCCTGTACTCTTTGCTCCCTCTTCTCACAGTAGAGAAGCACACTAGATTCCTTTCAGTTTCATTTTCACTAGGTACTTGCCACCACCTCTATCAAGAGAATAATATTTACGTGTTTGGTTTACGTTAACGTACATAACTGTTCCTTGTAGAAACTCTTGATAAATTTTATGTACTATTTAAAGAAAATAAATGTAATTGGAAATTTTTAGGACGACATTTATCTGTTCAACAGCCACAGACAACATAATCCTTTCCTGTCATAATATTTGGAGGGGAACTTTGATCAGTTTATTTAATGAAGGCAGTATATGAGAGGCTAGCCACCTCAAGTAGGATATATCTCAGAGCCATTGTAATATCGGGTTACACATATTATGCAGATTCGAGATAAACCCACTTTGGTGTGATTTGTATAGCAATGTAGTTCTTCCCCTAACTTGCATATCTGTTAAAGAGTCCCACAACAGTAAACATATGCTTAGTTTCAAACCTAATATTCCACATATTGGTGAACAAATATAGCACATATTGGACCAATTTCTTTAAAAATAAACTCGTGAATGTTAATGACAATAGTTTTGGAATTAGACCTGAGAGTGATTATTATTTTGTTGGAAATGGAAGGGTTGCTTTTCATTATGACGAGTTAATTATTGTAGACTAAAAACATTGGGAAATTGTGTTTACTGAAGTTATTAACAGGAAATCTCTTATTGGTAAAGATTACACTGAAAAGGACCTAAGTAACAGTAAACAAACAGTAATTAACATAATTGACTTCATGAAAAATACGATGCTGATACTACTGAAGAATGCCAAGTAGGGGATAGAAATAGATGTGGAATGAGATAAAAAGTGATCTGTAAGTAAATAAAACAAACAGGCACAGGTTTTATTAAGAAGATTAATGAGAACGACGTTGGATTTATTTGGAGAAATGTTTTTAGGCAATTAACTGCCAGATTTATGGTTATTCATCGTTAAGAGATGCTGGTAACAGTAATTATTACTACGAAAGAGGAGGAATAACAAAAACGTTAACAAGTATATTTAATGAAACTTCCTGGCAGATTAAAACTGTGTGCCCGACCGAGACTCGAACTCGGGACCTTTGCCTTTCGCGGGCAAGTGCTCTACCAACTGAGCTACCGAAGCACGACTCACGCCCGGTACTCACAGCTTTACTTCTGCCAGTACCTCGTCTCCTACCTTCCAAACTTTACAGAAGCTCTGAGAAGTTGTGAGTACCGGGCGTGAGTCGTGCTTCGGTAGCTCAGTTGGTAGAGCACTTGCCCGCGAAAGGCAAAGGTCCTGAGTTCGAGTCTCGGTCAGGCACACAGTTTTAATCTGCCAGGAAGTTTCATATCAGCGCACACTCCGCTGCAGAGTGAAAATCTCATTCTGGAAACATCCCCCAGGCTGTGGCTAAGCCATGTCTCCGCAATGTCCTTTCTTTCAGGAGTGCTAGTTCTGCAAGGTTCGCAGGAGAGCTTCTGTAAAGTTTGGAAGGTAGGAGACGAGGTACTGGCAGAAGTGAAGCTGTGAGTACTGGGCGTGAGTCGTGCTTCGGTAGCTCAGTTGGTAGAACACTTGCCCGCGAAAGGCAAAGGTCCCGAGTTCGAGTCTCGTTCGGGCACACAGTTTTAATCTGCCAGGAAGTTTCATATCAGCGCACACTCCGCTGCAGAGTGAAAATCTCATTCTGGAAGTATATTTAATGAATCTATTATCAGTAATCCGAAAGGTGTACCATATTTAATTAAATTTAAATAATTTGTCACATGTATAGTGTGAAGGCTGAAAATTATGGAAAAGGGTTAGTTAGACATCAATTTGTAAACAACTATTTGAAAGGCGTCTACCTGTTTATAATTAGTGTGACCCAGATATTTAATTTCAACATATTGGCGCATGGAGAATTGTCATTAATCCACTACATGAATCATGTAAACAACATTATATTGCATATAGACACCTTAATTAAATATGTAAAAAATAGATTAATAGCTGATAAAATATTTCAAACTTTAGCAACAGAGAGAATGCATAGCCCATATGCTACTGCAGTTAGAGGTACAATGTATAATAAAAGAAAATTGGGAAACGGTATTTACAGTGTTACAGTTGTATGGGGATTATCAGTAATTACTATAGTTTTATGTAATATAATATCCCTACATGTGCTAAATCAAACCCAGAAACTATAAAAGTTGTTTTCTCTACAGATCATTTGAAATCAATTTATTTTTATTGATACATATTTAACTGAGACACAGAAAAAAAACAATCATATGAAAAATAGGTGGTAGCCTAATTACATAAAAAACCTGTATCACGATTATGTAAACAAACAGGTGGATTTGTACCATTAATACACTGAAGAGCCAACGAAACTGGTACACCTGTGTAATATCATGTAAGCCCCCCTCCCCACCGAACACGCAGAATTGAGGCAAAACGACGTGGCATTGTCTCGACTAATGTCTGAAGTAATGCTGGAGGGATTTGACATCATGAATCTTGTAGGGCTGCCTATAAATCCTTAAGAGTACGAGGGAGGGGAGATCTCTTCTGAACAGCATGTTGCAAGGCATCCCAGATATGCTCAATAATGTTCATGTCTGGGGATTTCTGTGGCCAGAGGAAGTGTTTAATGGAGCCAATGGTGGTGGTTTGGAGTCAATGGAGTGTACGCCATAGGGCGTCTGGCTCGGAGCTGACGTTGAAGTAACCGATTTGTAGCAGCTCGTTGTCACTGTGGTACAAACTGCTTCTCAGATTGCTGCTACAGATGCAGTACGGTGCGCCAGAGCCATACTTGGAACACGACGGACTTCCTTCCCGGTAGGGCCGCCTGGCCGTCCGGAGTCCGGTCTTCTTGCGACCGTACAGTTTCGTGACCATCGCTGCCAGCAGTCAGGTGCGGTTGCTACATCCGTGCCAGAAGGAAAATGCAGCTTCTCGTGGCCGTTACACGACGATGTTCAGACTCAGTGAGATGTTGATAATGGTGTCTTTGTCGTCTGAAAGGCGTTCTTCACTAACATCAACTCACCACCTCCAATCTCAAAGGTAACTGACGCTCAAGAACGTTACAGCTTGCATGTAAAGCAAACATGATTCTTTTTCCCATAATGGTGCTACTAGCGTTACTCTTATGCCGCCGCGCGGGATTAGCCAAGCGGTATACAGGCGTTGCCGTCATGGACTGTGCGGCTGGTCCCGGCGGAGCTTCGAGTCCTCCCTCGGGCATTGGTGTGTGTGTTTGTCCTTAGGATAATTTAGGTTAAGTAGTGTGTAAGCTTAGGGACTGGTGACCTTAGCAGTTAAGCCCCATAAGATTGCACACACACACTCTTATGCCACTGGCTTGAAATGTGAATGGACGCCAGCTCTCAGATGTAGAAACACGCCTGACAACTTTCATTTATGTCGCATTCTCCTACTTTGTGTAGCGGTTTTTTTCCATCAGTTATGCATTTCAGCCATGCCGGACTTTAAATTCTTTTACTATTGTGTGTTAAATGCTTTGAGTTTCATCGCTTTCGGATTTACCCTTTTGTCTGTGATTTGTTTTATCTTTCTTCTGGACACCATTCTAGGTTTTGTTGATTGCTTGCGCGTGTGTAGTAAGGCGGGCTGGTCAATGTGGAAGGTACTTGCTTCTTATTTCTTAGTACAAAATGGTGGAGCATCGTAGAAAGAAACGAAGATAAATCAGGCAAAAATGAGAAGAAAGTCGACGCGAGAGGCAATCGTTATGATATAGATTATCTGCGGTTTTGCTGAATTATTTCATAACAATGCACAGGTGATTTACTAAGAAGGAATGTCACAAATAACGTCCCAAGTTACCAACCTGTCTTCCACCTGAATTAGTCCTTCCCATGAACCAGACGTTTTCTCCCGGTAAATTTTTCAAATATTCCTGTTTAAAAAGGTAGCTTGTTGATTTTTTAGCTAAAACAAACGGTAGATAACACATTAAATATCCATAAATTTCTCATAGATTTCACTACTTACTATGATGATGACCACTTGGAATGGTGGTCGGAAAGATAGTTCATCGTTTAATATTAAGATGTGGTGTACAGCCCAGAAGAATTCTATGAAAACTGGCTGGCGCTATACCTATAAACGAGTACATACTTCAGTCGTCGATGAAATGAAAAGTGGATAATAGCAGTTTTTGTCAAGAATACGTACGAGTTTCCATTGTGTATAGAGCGTCGTTTGTATCCGGCTATAGAGAGCTCTGTGTTTCAGTTCAGACGCAAGCGCTTCGACGCATTTGCATCGGAAAGGCCGTGGCACCTCGTGGGCGCATCGGCGCCGCAAAAGCAATATGAGGGCACAGACAATTTACCGCGCGGAACAAAGCGAGGCATTCCGCGGGCGCGCTCGTCGCCACGTGAGCATCAGCGGCGGCCGTTGCCGCCAATGAAATTAATGCCTATAGCTGCTCAACAATTGCTTCAAATTGTTAATGAAATTCCCCTGTCCGGCCGTCCCAATTACCCCGCCGTTACATTTATGTGTCGTCAGGTACGCAGAGCCGACAGCGCTCTCCTCAATAGTTTTCACTGCTGCTATTGCCGCTACGTGCCGCGGTTCAAGTGTTCTTTGTGAAATTGTTTCCACTGGAGGAGAACCTTTCAACGTTGCTTGCTTGTGATTGCATCACGCTGTCACATAATAGCACTGGGGAACTTCCATCGCGCAAAGAAAATTAATGCAGCATTTGACCGTCTTCGGCTTCTTGTACAGACACAATGTGCCGTGCATGCTACAGAGTGACGGTTTACCAGCACAGTCTGCAATATTTATGTATACTGCTATCTACCTATCTTCCGTACGTACGTAAATAAAGTTTCCTGCTGCGGTATCTATCTGTTTCCTTTGGGGAAGTCTTAAGAACTCCTGTAGTTATTTTGGTACGGATTTCACTAATAGACTGATTCAGGGGGAAGATTTGTGTATATAATTCTGAACGTTCCATGCAAATCGGCTGAACTACACTGTAAACTTTTTACCGCGAACTCGCTTAAGAAGAACTAGCGTTGAATATGAAAAAAAAGTTGGACCCAGCAGGAGAACATTACTTCTTATGGGAAGCTCTAACGATTAACATGGATTTCGGTTAAGGCAAATTAATAACTTCTTTTCAGTCCCTGCAATAATTAAATTTAATTGTAACACAAACATCTGATGTTACAATATTTTTAAGTGTCAATCTTTTTCCGAAATGAATCCAAGAAAGGTACCCATTGTTGACTCGTTCCTAACGTACTGTAGATGGGCAGCCACAAATATTACCGCAACAATCAGCGTGCTCTGTACATTTAAATTAATTCAATCGAGTTAGAATACTGAATAAAATTTTATGAACGGTGGCATGTGGAACATGGAAAAGAGGAAAAAGCTCTAAATGTACAGGTAAAGGTTAAGATTCTAGATGAAGTGGATCGTGGTACAAAGAAAACAGCAGTTGGTGAACGCTTTGGGGTTCGTAAACCTACTTTACACGTGGTAATCAAGAATCGAGAAAAATCATTAATTCTGCTGCATCAGGTTCCAAAAACATATCTATAGCGTTAAGTATCAAGACATCAAGATGTTACTACTAGAATTGTTCATGCCTGCCTCTAACATACCTTTAAGTGTCCTTATGATTCATGATTCAGTCAAAAGCAAATGAGACTGCCAAAAATGTAGGCATCGAAAACTTCAGTTGTTCTGCTGCTTTTCTGTATCGGTTCCTAAAGAGACATTCGGTTTCATATGTACAGACTTACGGTGAAGCCAATAAAGTTGATGAAGGAAGTGTGAAACAGCTGGTTGCACGAATTAGATCGAGTAAGGGAAAAACATGCCTCGTCTGATGTGTTCAATATGGAGGAAACTGGACTTTTCTACAAACTGTTTCCAAATCGCTCCTTGGAGATGGCTCAAATGGTTCAAATGGCTCTGAGCACTTTGGGACTTCTGAACTCATCAGTCCCCTAGAGCGTAGAACTACTTCAACCTAACTAACCATGCACGAGGCAGGATTCGAAACTGCGACCGTAGCGGTCGCGCAGTTCCAGACTGTAGCGCCTAGAACTGCTCGGACACCCCGCCCGGCTCCTTGGAGATGAAAGATGATAAGTGTCAATGCGGAGCATGTAGCAAACAACGTGTAACTGTTGCCCTTGTATGTAATGCGGACGACATTGAGATGTTTCGTCCATGGGTTATCGGTTAGTGGAGAAACCGCGATGTTTTAAAAATATGAATATGTGCACTGCACCTTACTCTCATCATAAGAAAGCTTGGATTGGCGGCACATCATTTCGCAAGTGGCTTCTTCGTTTCAGCAGTCGAATTGTTGCTCAAAACAAGCATGTTCATTTTACATTGGACAGATTTACTGCTCATAACGTACAGAATCTGAGCCTAACAGACATAAAGGTTTATGTTTTTCTACCAAACGCGACAAGCCGCCTTCTGCCGTTGGACCAATGCATCATTTCTCAGGTGAAGAGAGCTTATTGCAAGCAACTTGTACGAGCTGCAGTTTGCGCCGCTGAGAACAACGCAGCAACCCCAAATCGGAATCCGCGTAACGCAATAAAAGCTATCGTAGCAGTTCGGAACTCTGTGTCACCACATCATATACAGAAGTGCTTTAACAGAGACTGGAGAAAGCAATGCTGAAGACGTCCACGAGTTAGACGATGCCACGTCACCTGATGAATGGTCATCTTTGCAAGACGCTGCGAACCCTGGGATTAGTTCTGAGGAATTCATTAGTGCAGACGATGGTGTTCCAGTATGTGCTTCTGAAGAATCTGGTGTGCGAAAAGCTATGACCGAGTCGTAAGAGGGGATATCAGAAGAAAGTGAAGAGGAGAAGAATACAAATACCATTCCACATCCCCGGCAGGAGATGTTTACAGCATTGGAGATTTTAGAACGACTTTCTTCGACACGCGACGGCACTGCTGACTTACAGTCACAGTTGGTTGGGAAATTACAAGATATTTTCGTTCCCGTGACAGTCAGTGGACTATGCTTGCATTTTTTCCAAGAAAATAGTGTACGTTGTGAGTACTTGACTTTTACAGTTACTTTATAGTGTTATAAGTCAACAGTAATATAAGGTGATTGATACTGTGGTGCACAAAGCATCACTGTACTACTCTACATGTACACAAATTAAAATCTGTGTTTTTCGCTTAACACGAAATTTTTAACACCAACTCTTGATTTTTCTGTCACTTCTGATTCCTGTTAACGATGTTATACTATGTGATGGATCAACACATTCAGCACAATGCCCGTATGCCATACGGTCGCGCATTTATCGGCCGCGTGGATGCCTCCAATATCCGGCACGGGTGTATTGTTTCCACTCGCTGAAATGTTCAAATGGCTCTGAGAACTATGCGACTCAACTTCTGAGATCAGTCGCCTAGAACTTAGAACTAATTAAACCTAACTAACCTAAGGACATCACACACATCCATGCCCGAGGCAGGATTCGAACCTGCGACCGTAGCGGTCACGCGGTCCCAGACTGAAGCGCCTTTAACCGCACGGCCACACCGGCCGGCTCGCTGAAATGTGTTTTCCCGCATGCTACACGTATGCCGGCTGTAGGTTAGCCATAGTAGTTGATATTTTATCCACTACACGCAGCGGGAGTCAATATAGTAGTGTGCCGTTACAGGACATGTCGTAGGAGCTTCAGACACTAGCTGTCGAAACTGTCATAAAGGACAGAAAGCGTTTACCATCAAGCTGAAATAAAATAATTTTTTTTCCTATTCTAATGTTCAAATGGATAAATATACGTAACGTACATTGCCTGTCGGCAAAAATTAAAGCAATAATTGAAATGGGTTCTGTACCTTCAGAAGGATGTTTTACAAGAAAAATAAAGCCAAAGATCTCCTAGATCTCGTAGATTATATCATGAACAAGACTGGTGTACAGCGTGTCAATTAGCTGTACACCCAATATGTTTTCGATAGAAAAACGATGAATTGTTGAAAAAAACTTTTCTTTCACGTGTTCCTATTATCTATTGCGAATGGATGTCGCCACGCAAAAGGCATCTATATTGGAACCTATAAAAATTTTAGCATGGGCTTGGTAGCTGCAGGAGGGGACATTCGATCACTGAAAGCGGTAGCCTAAATAGAAATTTTGGTCTCCGTTTTCCAGAAGAGGAACCATCCACTGGCAACAAAGTGAACGCCACGTGCTGCTGTAAAGTTTGCTCTGACGAAGGAAGGAGAGAGACTGACAAACGGATAAGGAAAGTTGAAGACTACGATTTGTTAGTAAATAATGTATGAATTACGCGTAATCATTTTTGCCGTAAAATATGAAATAAATGTGCACTTGTGAAGCTATTATTTGTTTTAATTTCTACTTGAAATCTTTGTGAGTAAACGCGAAACTTTTCACAGAGAGTGAGGGGAGCTTTCTCAGGTTTGTGAAAAGGCAAACACTGATGAATATAAACAAGTTTACCCTAAGCTATAGATTATGGGGATTCAAATAATGCTAGATGTGTGAAAATGCTTCAATACTGTCTAGTTGTTGTTCAAATTTGCTAGAGTATCGCAAGTTCAGCTATACAGTCAGAGAAGAGAGGTAGCAGTGTTGAAAGTGTTAAAGTTACGCACCACTGCGAAAACTATGCCACTGACATAAACCGGTTTACAGTATCAGAATCAGTCGTACATGTTATGGGCGTAAAGCTACATCACTGCAGTACTAGGATGGCGGGGGCACTACTAACTTTGTAAGCGACCTGTGAAGCAGAAAATATCAGATTTTAAGGTGATAAGAACAGGTTTTTGGTACAGAGTTAGTATTTAAGTGATCTGAAGGGTAGTGTAGAAGACGGTCACACAGAAAATGTAGCTCCCGCCATAGTGGCACTGAAAGCTGGTGACCTGCGGGTAATCACAGTTATATGAATGCTTAGTGTCCGCTCTTTCGGGCATACCCGAAATAACAGACATCACACATTCATATAAGTGTGGTTTCTGGCCGGCCACCAGCTTTCATATAATTGATTCGCCTCGATGGACAACGAATCCACCTTCTTCAGTGCGGGAGCACAAATACGTCCGACCTCCTGCGGGAATCTCAGAGTAATGACCGTGGAGGCAATGGACAGGGACTGAGGATAGGTGGCGCTCGTTGTGAACATGGGTCGGGAGCGTGGCGTGCCGAGATAGTCCACGAAGGTGCGATGAGCACTGTCCGGTTAGCTCGGTGGTTAACGCAGCGGCCTGGTAACCAGGAGATCCCGGATTAGAATCCCAGTTCAGCACACATTTTCACTTGTCGCGTAACGTCCCGATGCAGGTGAAGTCCTTTCCTTTCCTTCCCCCCACCCTCCCTCCACAACCAGTTTGAAACGTCCCCTTAGAAAAATTTATGAATTACTGTGCTGGAAAACCTCTTACGTTATTTGCTTTTCAAACAACTCAGCAAAACTGAACGTACTCAGACATTACTCTCTTTACGTATTCTGATCATCACTAAACTGACACACAATATTTTTAGCGCAACGCAATCTGACTTTCAAAAATCTCTACAAAAGAATGGCCGCACTAACAATAATCTACACCTTTCATCAATCACTTACCTCACAAAAATCTTCGTTACTCAAACTACTGCAATACATCGAGCGTCACTACTGCCAGCTACACAAAGGATTCTATCTACTGAAGGGACTAACTACTGATAGGCGTAGTTAGCAAATGAAAGATTTTGTTAAAGAACGAACAATGTATTTGCCTTAACAGTGTTCAATAGCCATTATATATATACCAGTTCATGACATCCATTCTTACAAATTTACTGTCTCTGATGGACACACGTCCAGATCATCCGCTCTCAGAACTCCGCCATCTCTCTCCCCACATCCACCACTGCTGGCGGCACACCTCCAAATGCGCAACGCTACACGCTATTAACATCCAGCTGCCCAACTCTACAATAGCAAACAACAATGCAAACCAGCCCCAGACTGCACACAGCACAGCCAGTGATTTTCATACAGAGCGCTACGTGGCGTTACTAATAATAAAAACCTAAACAGCCTACTTACATAGCCCCCATGCCCCCTACAAAAGATTTTAGAAATTGTTTTGGGCACTGGCCAATACATACACTCCAGGAAATCGAAATAAGAACACCGTGAATTCATTGTCCCAGGAAGGGAAATGGAAAAAAGAACACATTGACACCGGTGTGTCACACCCACCATACTTGCTCCGGAGACTGCGAGAGGGCAGTACAAGCAATGATCACACGCACGGCACAGCGGACACACCAGGAACCGCGGTGTTGGCCGTCGAAATGGCGCTAGCTGCGCAGCATTTGTGCACCGCCGCCGTCAGTGTCAGCCAGTTTGCCGTGGCATACGGAGCTCCATCGCAGTCTTTAACACTGGTAGCATGCCGCGACAGCATGGACGTGAACCGTATGTGCAGTTGACGGACTTTGAGCGAGGGCGTATAGTGGGCATGCGGGAGGCCGGGTGGACGTACCGCCGAATTGCTCAACACGTGGGGCGTGAGGTCTCCACAGTACATCGATGTTGTCGCCAGTGGTCGGCGGAAGGTGCACGTGCCCGTCGACCTGGGACCGGACCGCAGCGACGCACGGATGCACGCCAAGACCGTAGGATCCTACGCAGTGCCGTAGGGGACCGCACCGCCACTTCCCAGCAAATTAGGGACACTGTTGCTCCTGGGGTATCGGCGAGGACCATTCGCAACCGTCTCCATGAAGCTGGGCTACGGTCCCGCACACCGTTAGGCCGTCTTCCGCTCACGCCCCAACATCGTGCAGCCCGCCTCCAGTGGTGTCGCGACAGGCGTGAATGGAGGGACGAATGGAGACGTGTCGTCTTCAGCGATGAGAGTCGCTTCTGCCTTGGTGCCAATGATGGTCGTATGTGTGTTTGGCGCCGTGCAGGTGAGCGCCACAATCAGGACTGCATACGACCGAGGCACACAGGGCCAACACCCGGCATCATGGTGTGGGGAGCGATCTCCTACACTGGCCGTACACCACTGGTGATCGTCGAGGGGACACTGAATAGTGCACGGTACATCCAAACCGTCATCGAACCCATCGTTCTACCATTCCTAGACCGGCAAGGGAACTTGCTGTTCCAACAGGACAATGCACGTCCGCATGTATCCCGTGCCACCCAACGTGCTCTAGAAGGTGTAAGTCAACTACCCTGGCCAGCAAGAACTCCGGATCTGTCCCCCATTGAGCATGTTTGGGACTGGATGAAGCGTCGTCTCACGCGGTCTGCACGTCCAGCACGAACGCTGGTCCAACTGAGGCGCCAGGTGGAAATGGCATGGCAAGCCGTTCCACAGGACTACATCCAGCATCTCTACGATCGTCTCCATGGGAGAATAGCAGCCTGAATTGCTGCGAAAGGTGGATATACACTGTACTAGTGCCGACATTGTGCATGCTCTGTTGCCTGTGTCTATGTGCCTGTGGTTCTGTCAGTGTGATCATGTGATGTATCTGACCCCAGGAATGTGTCAATAAAGTTTCCCCTTCCTGGGACAATGAATTCACGGTGTTCTTATTTCAATTTCCAGGAGTGTATATAGCAAATCCATAAACCACCACTTGTGCACTCACAAATTTTTTGGAATGATCCTTAGAACCAGCAATGCTGTTAACCAGTCCCTTGCTGAATTATCAACATACCTGCAAACACTAACAGTCCCAACTTCTCATCTGTTGTGTATATACTATGACCAACTGAAACGTGTGCAGTGAAATGAAACTTAATTTGAAGAACTGGTGTCTGTACCATTATAAATTTATGACATGAGAATACAATTACAAAGGTACACATCACTAAAGAACATAACAATACAGATAACATTTGTAGTAATACGGGCTTTACAAATGAATAGAAATAATCATATATATCAGTGTTACAGGTATTATAACATAAGTAAATATATAAAAGGTCACAATAACTTTCGAAACATCAACACACGTGAGCATTAAAACAAGACAGAATAAATAAAGCCTAAACATCTTTACAAAGTAAATAACATATTATAAATGGAAATAATATTTGAGGATAACAGTATTCCTCATCATAGTAAATGTAGTTGAGTATTAGAATCAGATAAGCACATAAAGACAGGAAGAACACAAATACACAAGGTACACAGACACATAGTAGAATAACACAAAAGGACAGGACAGGGTTTGTTTATAGTGTGACATTTGGTACTGCAGTCCTACCCAAAACTTCATTCCATAGATTTTTCCTCTTATTCCAACATTTGTTTCCACCAAAAAAATCCTTTCCAAGCATGCTTTCTATGTATATTTATATGTTCACATATTTCTTACTTCACTATTTATTTTCCATTATCTTACCTCATCATTTATTTCCAAGAAAATCCTATCTAAACCTGTTGTCCCTAAACCCTACTTTTTTGTTCATATCCTCTTTCAAAATACTTTTTTTGGTCAAACCATTTTCTTATAGCTTCTCAATGCATTTCTTCCAATTCATAACAACTCGATCTCTTATATAGCCTACCGCATCTTAAGCTAACTTAAATCTACTGAGCTCAGATGCATAAACTATGGGATGAGGCAATGCAGCAGCACATAACAAATTAACACGAACAGCAATGGCAAAAAATGCAAATTGGCAAAGCAAGCAGCAGTAAATCCAAATTAGCAAGGCAAATGCAATATTACAACTAATACTTGTGCAACAAACAAGAAAAATTAATCAGTAGTAAAACTGGCTTAACTGAGTAATACAAAGTGACATTTAGTAGCACTATGCCTGGCAAACAGCAGCAGCAAATGCAATAATTTTTACCTAAATATGACATGGCTCAAGTTGAAAAAATAGTACACTAAAGACTACAATGCAGATAAAGGAAACGTCTATTCACATCTTAGTGTCTATGTCATTGAAGTGGTGCACCACAACAAGTTATTCTACCAAAAAAATTACCAAGTAGTTGAAAAGAAAATTATGTATGCATTTACTGTTATTAGTCTCTTCTTATTGTTCTTTCCTTTCCAAGTGCTCCTTTTTCGAATAATGTGGATCATAAAATTATTATTTAACAGATATGTTGACAGAACGTTTTCACATTAGCAAATACATTTCATTTTATTTAATAAAACCAATGCTGCAACACAGCTGGAAAACAGATATCAAATGAAATAAGCAACTATGTAAAGCAAACCATAAAAACATCATTCAATAGCTATGTGGCATTTCATAAGTCAGTAGAAGTTCTCTCAACTCTTGTAGAAAGACACTTGTCATAATCAGGTTTACAGATGTAAGAATATTTCCCATCACTTCTTAAGCATTTCAGTAAGTAGCACCAAGTACGAGCTCCACAGTATAATCATATGTTTCCAAGTAATGAGTGTGTCGTATTTGGGATGCTTTCTACAAAGGAATGTCAATAGCGAGGTTAATGACCTCTTTTTTTCTCCACCTAATGGCTTTTTCTCCAGGCCGCTGGCACAGCTGGACACCTACAATGCACTATGTCAAGGTCTCTTAGCTTTCTTACTGAAATATTTACGACACCAGTTTGCACTACCGTGACAGTCTCATATAAAAAATTTCGAGAATTTGCGTTACCAATGTGTAGAAACAAAAACCTATAAATATAACAGTGTCCAAAAAAATTTTCATAACTCTTAATGTACGATTCTTGGTTTCCAACATCCTTTTTCACAAACCAGAGTCCCTAACCACTACTCACTATTCCTTTCCTTATTACACATATACATATTCGTCGACACTTCTTCAATATTTCATCATAATAAATACGTAGCATAATCAAATTCCTCATATAGCATCAGCTTATTGATCATAAACGTACCTCAGCAGCATAATACACATCGTTGTCATAATAATAATATCATAACACCTCAGTCAAATCTCAAAAATGTTGTAGCTTTCTGCAATAATTTCAAAACCTTAAAAAAATTCTCTGCTCATTTCAATAGTATCATCTACCACAAATGTACTTTAAAAATCATGATCCCATACAAAATACATCATTCAAAGCTCTCATAGTATCACAATGGTTCCGAAAAAATATGAACAGTTCACAAAGTACAGACAAAATGCAATTGCATAAGTGTGAAGTTATCCAACTGTGTAATTTCGTAAACATCTGTCACTGATGTAGTAAAAAAATGTTTGTTTCTCTGTTAAATAATCAGATAGCTGTGTAATTATGTGTTAGAGAAATATGGTACCGATGTGTAAAGTTGTATAAGCAAATACCATATTAGCTAGGGCTCCTTGTGCATGCTACACACATGGTACACAAAGTAAGCGTGTACCCCCCTGAGGATTAATGTAATTATACCCTCAGGTGTTACAGATTACAGAAATGGAATAAAATGTATCATGGAAAACTTTATTTGTAATTCAAGAATATTTAAAAATAAATGTTTTAAGTACAAAATTAATCACTCAAATACGTGTGCTGCCGCGCTAAACTGTGCATCTTGTTGTAACATAATCTCTGTCGTTATGTGAGGGTAAAAAATGTGCCAAGTGTCGTAATTATCGTCGTCTGTAAGCAAAGTTCGTGGAAGTCAATGTATTTACCTCATAATAAACAAAAGCAAAATGCTATGCCTATAGATATCATAGTTATTACGTACAGTACCATGCCAAGAAAATACTGTAATGTAATGTGTTGTGCTACGGAAGAGGCGGTCCCATTGTAGCTATACCACAAAAGTTGCTACTAAAACATGTTTTACTTTCCAGAATAATACAGAAAAATTGTGCAGATTTAAAACAGATACACCGCAAAAGCAACAATGTGAATTGCTTCACACATTAACAGCGTCGTGATATAATTGTGTAGCTGTCAAAGAAACCAAGTGCTAAGTCACCTTTAATCTCTCAGAATGTACCTCAAATAAAGAATATCTCTTCAAGTAAACCAAAATGTTGCATCAAAATCTCATTAGCAGTATAAGTTCTAAGTATGTAAGCCATATATTCGTTATGTAATCGTGCAACTCACAAGCAAGAATGTACAAGTAACAACACTGTGTCATCTGTTCACTATAACAATGCATTCTCTTCGTTCTAGACTGGATAGTTAACTTTAAAACATAGTTGCATGTTAACAGTTTCAAAGTGTGACGAAGAGTAGTAGTAATGTGAAATGAAAAACTTTATAGCGAAGACTAAGTTAAAAAGCAGATTATCTCTCAATAAATGGTTTTACATGTGAAATGTGGTGCAATGCTTTACTCTTCATAGTCCTCAGAGTTTCAACTTGAACGCAATTATCATGTGATATACGTCGGTAAAGATTACTGGAATTTTTCTCAAGGTTAGAGTCTATGTTATTTTCCTCTGAGCCAGCCGGCGCATCTGGCTGCCTGCGGTGTGAGACATAGTCTGTCTCTTTGTTGGCACATGTCGTTATTGGGATTTGGCGATCTAACTTCTACAAATTCACCTTGTCAAGAGGGCCCTGCCCTGTTTGAATCCCGCCAGTTCTGATGAAATTCAGGTCTGTCGTTTTGTCGATAGTTTACATAGTTTCTCTTTTGTCGGTCATGTTGTGGAGAATTTCTCCCGGAATCGTAACTGCACGGTGGACCGTTGCATCTGAAGTTATTCTGTCTCCCTTGATAATAATTATTTTGGTTCCCATATTGCTGTTCCTCTGATTGTCTCTGTGATAGTCATTACCATGGAAAGGTGATCTTTCCCTGTAATTATTACTACTCTGCCAACGCTTGTCATACGGGTAGTGTCTGTATTGGTCACGATTTACGTTGTAAGAATAGCCTTGTCGTGTCCAGTTATTATTTCTTTCATCGCGGAATTGTGACAGATGTGACCTGTAATTGTTGTGTTCCTGTTTTTGCATCCTGCGATTGTCAGTGTCAATTTACAATTCTTGTAACAGTCCCTGAAAAGCTTCAATGTCGTCTTTGCAACGTCCTGCCAAAATAATTATCCGTAAATATTCAGGCAATTTGATTAAGCAAATGCAGATAAGTTCTGAGGGGCCGTATGGGATTTGAAAGATACTGATTCTTATGTAACATGTCTTCGAAATATTTGACAAGATTGGAAAATTCAGATTGTTCGAAATGTTTCATCATTATGATGCTATGTTTTACTTGGTCTTGTGTAGCTTGAGACCAATATGCTGAGAGGAAGGCGTGATAAAATTCTCCTTCACTGTGACAATCGTGAATGACCTATCCCATTCTTACAGCTGGTTCATTCTCTAAGTAGCCACACATAAATTCTAACCTGTGCTCCAATGACCAGTTGGGAGGGAAACAATGAGAGAATTGATGGAGCCATGCTTGTGGATGAATGTCGTTGCCAGAATTCTTAAATGTTTTGAATTTACGTGTAGTAATGAACAGCTTACAGTCAAAATCATCATGTTAGCGAGTCGCATATCGGTCATTGTTACTTCGTTTCGGCGGTTCCATCTCAAAATTCGGTGTACCTTGCCAGTTTCTTTCATAATTTCCGAAGTGCCTTGTGTTATTATTTTGTCTCTGTTCCGTATTTATATGTCCCTCTTCCCGTGTTGGAGCGCGAGTGTCCTCTCAAATATGTAATTCTTGTATTATTTGTGCCAACTGATCTTGTACATCCCGGATTTCTCTTTTGTGCTGCGTATTAATTTGATTCTAATTTTGTTTGAATTTCCTAATTTGTTCCTATTCTTCTGTGTCATTGAAGGCTACGGGTCTTGTGTCATTCAGATCATCATCTACCTTTGTAGATAAGTAAGTGAACTGATCCGAAAGTTCGGCTACTTTCTCCGATAGTGAACTGATTTCCTCAGTGCGTTTTTCTGAACCAAGTTTCACAGTATCCATTTGTGTTGAAATCGTATCTACTGTGTCCTTTAAGATTTCCTGAGTTTTTGCAAGTTGCGTAGCTGAATCGGTAGATGCAACTGAGTCAATTTTAGCTTGCAAGGTGTCGTGATTTTCATTTTCAGTTCTTTTATGGCTGCTTCGTGATTCTGCAGTACATTTTGATGACGCGAAAAAATAGGTTGAAAATGGTCACAAATTTGTGTTTTTACGTCATTACAGACTTTTTGACATTTAGATTCGATTTTAAGTAACTCAGCAGTTAAAACTTCACGTGTTTGTTCGAGCGTGGTGTCTAACTTTTGAAGTTGCTGCTGTGTTTGTCTCTGATTTTGTTCCATTGTGTCTAACGTTTGAATCTTTTGTCTCATTTGTTGCACTAATTGTAATAACAGTGCACTGGTGTCTGGAACATGTTCCGCAGTGCTTTTCGGCAGTGAATTTGCACCGGCAACATTCACATTTTGACAAGCAGAAAATGTGTCTTGACTTATTTGAGAAAACGGTGAGGACCCAAAACCTGAATCTACAGTATTTGCGAGATTGTGTCCTGTCATTTCGGATTCCTGAGGCGAGCTGTTGCCGACCGATCGATCGATAATGCTTCCCTGTTCACTAATTGTTTTACTGTCCACACCATTATTTGCAGCCCGCTCCATTTCCGTATGCACAATTACCAAATTACTACTTTGAACATTACTTAATTCGTTACCCGGTGGCGCTAAACACCTCTTTCGTCTTCTCTGCCATTTCTCAATTTACTTTGGAGCCTAGTATTACGTTTTTCACACGCCATTATTGTCACAATATTTCACACGATAACACAGAAAACCACAATTTGAAGAGCAAAAATAAGAAAACACATTAACATAGCACTGAAAATAATATCTAGTTAATCGCAAGGGCATCTGCGAAATACTTGGTGCAAATATACATGCATGCCACAACTGTTTTACTGTACATGAATGAAAAACTACAACTACAAAGGAAATTACGCGCTAGCAATAAACAATAGCCACACTAATTACACAAACTACAAGAAAAAATCAGAAGGATCCAGTGAGATATCCTCGGTAAAGGGTCGACATATGAAACATCCCTTTAGAAATATTATAAATGAATTACTGTGCTGATAAACCTCTTACCTTATTTGCTTTTCAAACAGCTAAGCAAAACTGAACATACTCAGACATTACTCTCTTTACTTATTCTGATCATCACTAAACTGACACACAATATTTTTAGCGCAACGCAATCTGACTTTCAAAAATCCCTACCAAACAGTGGCCCTGACTAACAATAATCTATACCTTTCATCAATCACTTACCTCACAAAAATCTTCGTTACTCCAACTACTGCAATACAGCGAGCGCCACTACTGCCAGCTAAATAAAAGGTTTTAACTACTGAAGGGACTAGCTACTGATAGGCGCAGTTAGTAAATGAAATATTTTGATAAAGAACAAACAATGTATTTACCTTAATAGTGTTCTAAAGTCATTATATATATATATATATACACACACACACACACACACACACACACACACACACACACACACACACATATATATATATATATATATATATATATATATCTCAGTTCATGACATCTAGTCTTACAAATTTACTTTCTCTGATGGACACACGTCCAGATCATACGCTCTCAAAACTCCGCCATCTCTCTCCCCACATCCACCACTGCTGGCGGTTCACCTCCAACTGCGCAACGCCACGCGCTGTTAACATCCAGCTGCCCAACACTAGAATAGCAAACAACAATGTAAACCAGCTCCAGACTGCACACAGCACAGCCAGTGACTTTCATCAGAGCGTTACGTTGCGTTACCAAGAAAAAAACCTAAACAGCCTACTTACAAGTTTATATTTAGAGTAGCCACAGCTCGCGCCAAACTGTTGCTCTACCCGACCACATGGGCAGCGAGGTGGCTCGTTACGCCCATCATTGCCACGAAATGTCACCCTAAAATTAAGTATCGAACAGGTAACAATTCTGCCTCCTGAGAACTTTTCAAGCTTGTGCGGCTTAAATCGCTTAAGTTATGTGGAAGTGATGATATTCCGCTACCTAACTCCTAACGTTTTTTTCTTGAATTGCAATGAGGACTATGCGCAGTACCCCTCCACCCCCCCCCCCCTTCACCAAACGCCCACCAAAAAAAAAAAAAAAAGAGTAAGTTAGAAAGTTGCTTCTACACCAAACATCTGGCTATAAATGCTTAGCGCTAGTCGTGCAGTCCTGGGTTGCGTCGACACTACTTTGTCGTGTACGTTGTCGTGTACGTTGTCGTGTACGTGTAACTATGCTGCAGCATAGCACTCAGTTGTGTGAAGCACTTTAAGTCGAGCTCTGAAGATGTAATGCTCTAAGAGAGTTCTATCCAACCTTCATTAGTTATACAAAATTTTTAATCGAAAGGTCTATCTTCGGTTCTCTTACTTATAGGAAATATCTTATCTCTTTTTAAAGCCCCCTGTGGAATAGAGGTATAAAAACTGTATCTTCAGTCTAGTTCTGTGAAACCCGCCATTTTTACTCTTGCGAACAGGACAATGTAGCTTGTGTAGACAGTTCAGTCTGTCAACATGCCTCGCAGGTTCGCTTCAAGCTGAGACCAAGTGCGCATTTATCACCGTAAGAATCAGGAGATGTCTTCCACAATCGTGTACATCACTAGGAAGTCATCCAGAGATTCAGCTTGTAAAACAAACTGGCAGCCAAGATCGCAGGAATTCCTTTTATTCCATGATTATCGGTTTCGGCGAAACTAAAGCCGCTATCATCGGGTCTAGGGAGGACAGAAAACACTATAAAAGTTGGCTTGGATTCCACTTATATAACATGTATACATATAAATTTCGCTACATACCTTGGGACACATACAGGTTACAACATCAAGGCAAAAAATGGTGATATTAATAGTTGCCTATAACACGCAGATCTTACAAAATTGTCGTAAGTAGCACATAGGCGTCCAAGAGAGATGACACTACAAATGTTGAGTGTCTCCATCACATACAAGCGCAAGCTACGTACTACCGCAACTCCGGCTCTGTTCTCACACTACAGGCCGCGTCGCGAGATGGCGCTATCAAGAGAGGCGCCAATGAATGTCACAGCTCGCGTCATAAGTGGCTCTATGTGTTTAGTGACACTACGTGATTAGGGCTTGTACATAATTCTAGAGATTACTGTATCACGTAAGCATATACTAAACCTATGAAATCTGCAGTGTTTTCAGCCCTCCCTAGATCCGATAGTGGTGGCTTTAGTTTCGTCGAAACCGGTAATCATGGAATAAAAAGAATTCCTGCAATCTTGCCTACCAGTTTATTGTTTTACAAGCAACTAGATCGCTCCGACATGAGCACAATGCGCTCCCTGCAAAAGAGATTCATCTGTTGCCGTGAGACACAAGACACTGAAAGTCGACCACACATTGCTCACTCAGGCCAACAGCTCCTGTTGGACACTGCTGTCTATGACTTACAGGTCGTAGCTACCCCAAAGAGAACGCAACAGAAGTGAGCAGTTCCTTTTCGGAGGTAACTGACAGAGCTGTGTTAACCCAGACAGTATGTAACTCTCACCACTTGTCCATCACGACCAACAGCACAGCACTGACATGGCAACCTAATAAGCAGGTTCCCAGCTTGTTACAATGCTCTGGTGGAGCAACACGCTGTTTACTGTTGCATAGCAGCTTGAAACGTTACAATCATGCGGTGAGCTGATATGTCTCATATATACTAGGGCCTGATTAATATTATCGAGATTTATGTGCTGTTTCTATCTGTCGATAAATATCAGGTACTGATAACATAGGTAATATCGGTGATAGCAAAGATCGATCCTTTTCATTTCCTTCTGTCTCTGTAGTTAATTGTGTATCATGTGATTTATGAGCCTGACGGAGTGTTCGATGGGTTCTCATGGAAGGAGGGGTCAGAGCGCGCGGCTGGTCAGCTCTCAGAAGTCCATAGGCATCTTCTTACAACCGCGCCGTTGGGGTAAAGGCAGTGACACCGACACTGGACGTCAGACAGGCATTTGCAGGATTCTGTACTGTTCAGACTGACGGCGGCATGCAACTAAAAGTCAAGACTGCGCTGGAGTCTTTCTCGAAAGAGCCTGTGTTGTGAACTATGTTGCAGCTCTGGCCAGTAGAGAATTATTTTTACTAATCGATTTATCTGCTCTCCTTATCAACGTTAACACGTTCCACAGAAAACCGGAGACTTAAAGGCTGGTCGGGATATTTTCATCCTTCCTTTCTTGTGAGAAGGTCGGCAGAAGTTTTCTGTTATGATTTTTCCGTCTCCCTTTATGGGTGAGAAATGGTCTGATCATGACCGAGCTGATTCTCTCCCTATCGATTTCATATGACCTTCTACCAGGATCGAGATGATCACTGCAACCCACATATGTTTTCGAGAATGACCGATTGAGAGGATGGTCGCTACTGGTGTACTTGTTCCTTGGACACTTTGCTGAACCAATTTATCTGTGATTTAAGTGTGTTGCAATGTTCAAAGTCGGTACTTCCTTTCACTCTGTAATTTATTTCTTACGAAATTGCGTAATTATGGTTTTCTTGAATACGTGTATGCTTATGAGCAATTATTGTAATAACTGACGCTATATATAGTTACATTAAACTTCCTTTCAATTAAACTTTGATTCCGAAATTATCCCTGAACATATTTCTAAACTTTATCGGCTAGGTTCTGCTTCACCCATAAATTACAGATACTTATTTTTAAAGTCAAGAGAGAGAAAAGATACTTGGTTGAAGTTGAGAGGTACAATTTACACATCTTCTACTACAACGATTTAATTGTAAACACATTCTTGGAGAACATATACATATACAGTGCATCAAATTATGAAGGTGGCAGGGGTAAAATACAGGGAGCGAAAAGCTATTTACAATTTGTACAGAAAGCAGATGGCAGTAATAAGAGTCGAGGGACATGAAAGGGAAGCAGTGGTTGGGAAGGGAGTGAGACAGGATTATAACTTCTGCCCTATGCTATTTAATCTGTATATTGAGCAAGCAGTGAAGGAAACAAAAGAAAAGTTCGGAGTAGGTATTAAAATCCGTGGAGAAGAAATAAAAACTTTGAGGTTCGCCGATGACATTGTAATTCTGTCAGAGACAGCAAAGGACTTGGAAGAACAGATGAACGGAATTGACAGTGTCTTGAAAGGAGGATATAAGATGAACATCAACAAAAGTAAAACGAGGATGATGGAATGTGGTCGAATTAAGTCGGGTGATGCTGAGGGAATTAGATTAGAAAATGAGACACTTAAAGTAGTAAAGGAGTTTTGCTATTTGGGGAGCAAAATAACTGATGATGGTCGAAGTAGAGTGGATATAAAATGTAGACTGGCAATGGCCAGGAAAACGTTTCTGGTGAAGAGAAATTTGTTAACATCGAGCATTGATTTAAGTGTCAGAAAGTTGTTTCTGAATGTGTTTGTATGGAGTGTAGCCATGTATGGAAGTGAAACATGGACGATAACTAGTTTGGACAAGAAGAGAACGGCAGCTTTAAATGTGGTGCTGCAGAAGAATGCTGAAGATCAGATGGGTAGATCACATAACTAACGAGGAGGTATTGAATAGAATTAGGGAGGAGAGGAGTTTGTGGCACAACTTGACTAGAAGAATGGATCGGTTGGTAGGACATGTTCTGAGGCATCAAGGGATCACAAATTTAGCGATGGAGGGCAGTGTGGAGGGTAAAAATCGTAGAGGGAGACCAAGAGATGAATACACTTAGCAGATTCCGAAGGATGTAGGCTGCAGTAGTTACTGGGAGATGAAGAAGCTTGCACAGGATAGAGTAGCATGGAGAGCTGCATCAAACCAGTCTCAGGACTGAAGACCACAACAACAACAACAACAACAACAACAACAACAACATACAGTGTATGCAATGGAAGTATTCTGAGCGAGGTATATTCTCTGTGTCTGTAGACTTATTTTCGACATTTATATTTCATGCGTTTGAAATGTGTTCCTGATGGTAGTGTGTAATTGCCATTAGTTTTCTGGAGTCTGTCAAATTTTTCATGATTTGGTACAGCTAATAATGAATGGAATCTTCGCCTACGAGACAGTTATTGTGAACACTGTAGTTATTTAGGCTTATGCAATACGAATATTGCGAAGAGGTGTTAAAACTATAGTGATCTGTCATTTATTAAACATGCCTCATTTAAGTGTAATATTAGAGTATGGGGCTTAACACAATAGGTTATCAATAGATTTTGAGACTAACAAGGATCATACGTCTCACGCGCAAGCATCAGGTGGCCAACTTCCCAAATAAAATATTGGAATCTCAATAAACTTTACAAGTGGCTCAGTATCATATTAATAGCGACGTCTAAGATCTCACTTTTCAAGTATCTACAAATTAAATGGACGCTGAAGTGCGGACACATGTACTTGGTGTTGTGAAACCTTCTGACCGCCTGATAACTCAGTCAGTGACTGCATGAGTTAGAGTACAAACCGGTTGACACCAACTGTTGTCGTACAGCTCAAAATTTTTACTAATTACAAAAGTACTAAACACCTGTTGTGAATTTCTGAACTGAATCTGATTTATTGATGGGCCATCGTCTCGTTTTTTAAACTATTTGCCGTTAAATTGCTGCAGTCGAAAAGTAGGTGTCCTCCATTACATGTGCACAGTGCGTCGTCATGTATTTTGAATAGTATGTAACAGGATTTAAGCCTTATATGGCCTGTTAACATAACTATAAAATTCGGTGATAGTCCGTAGCATAATCACTAAGCTTTAGGTGATCGTAAGAAACTAAGGTTTCGTATTTCCCCCATTTTAAGTTCGTTGTTACTTAATCTCGCATTGGTTTCTGAACTTTTCTCTTAGTTTTCTTCTTTACTGCACTACAGGTAGTTTGCTGTAGCTGTGTAAGAAGTGGTTGTAATCAAAGAGTTCATCTTCATGTGACCTTACTCGATTGTTGCTTCTCAGGTCATGTTCTTCCTCATATACACTCCTGGAAATTGAAATAAGAACACCGTGAATTCATTGTCCCAGGAAGGGGAAACTTTATTGACACATTCCTGGGGTCAGATACATCATATGATCACACTGACAGAACCACAGGCACATAGACACAGGCAACAGAGCATGCACAATGTCGGCACTAGTACAGTGTATATCCACCTTTCGCAGCAACGCAGGCTGCTATTCTCCCATGGAGACGATCGTAGAGATGCTGGATGTAGTCCTGTGGAACGGCTTGCCATGCCATTTCCACCTGGCGCCTCAGTTGGACCAGCGTTCGTGCTGGACGTGCAGACCGCGTGAGACGACGCTTCATCCAGTCCCAAACATGCTCAATGGGGGACACATCCGGAGATCTTGCTGGCCAGGGTAGTTGACTTACACCTTCTAGAGCACGTTGGGTGGCACGGGATACATGCGGACGTGCATTGTCCTGTTGGAACAGCAAGTTCCCTTGCCGGTCTAGGAATGGTAGAACGATGGGTTCGATGACGGTTTGGATGTACCGTGCACTATTCAGTGTCCCTTCGACGATCACCAGTGGTGTACGGCCAGTGTAGGAGATCGCTCCCCACACCATGATGCCGGGTGTTGGCCCTGTGTGCCTCAGTCGTATGCAGTCCTGATTGTGGCGCTCACCTGCACGGCGCCAAACACGCATACGACCATCATTGGCACCAAGGCAGAAGCGACTCTCATCGCTGAAGACGACACGTCTCCATTCGTCCCTCCATTCACGCCTGTCGCGACACCACTGGAGGCGGGCTGCACGATGTTGGGGCGTGAGCGGAAGACGGCCTAACGGTGTGCGGGACCGTAGCCCAGCGTCATGGAGACGGTTGCGAATGGTCCTCGCCGATACCCCAGGAGCAACAGTGTCCCTAATTTGCTGGGAAGTGGCGGTGCGGTCCCCTACGGCACTGCGTAGGATCCTACGGTCTTGGCGTGCATCCGTGCGTCGCTGCGGTCCGGTCCCAGGTCGACGGGCACGTGCACCTTCCGCCGACCACTGGCGACAACATCGATGTACTGTGGAGACCTCACGCCCCACGTGTTGAGCAATTCGGCGGTACGTCCACCCGGCCTCCCGCATGCCCACTATACGCCCTCGCTCAAAGTCCGTCAACTGCACATACGGTTCACGTCCACGCTGTCGCGGCATGCTACCAGTGTTAAAGACTGCCATGGAGCTCCGTATGCCACGGCAAACTGGCTGACACTGACGGCGGCGGTGCACAAATGCTGCGCAGCTAGCGCCATTCGACGGCCAACACCGCGGTTCCTGGTGTGTCCGCTGTGCCGTGCGTGTGATCATTGCTTGTACAGTCATTGCTTGTACAGCCCTCTCGCAGTGTCCGGAGCAAATATGGTGGGTCTGACACACCGGTGTCAATGTGTTCTTTTTTCCATTTCCAGGAGTGTAGACATGCGTCAGAAGAATATTTCCGCCCATGGATTGTCTCCGGAATAACACGTCCTGGTTAACAAACGTAGCTGTCTCAAAGCTGTGCACAGTTACATGCGTCAGTTGCGTCTGCTAGCCATCCTACCACCTACGTGACCTTTGCCTCAGAGCTTCCATAATCGCTGACCAACACCTCACTCATTTGCTGCTGTCGTTGATTTATTCCTTCTTGCTTTCGTTTATGTGCTGTTTCTACCACGGTACCAGTCACATACCGTCCGACTCTTCACACACATTCCTGAATTCCTGCTCGATTATCTCTTATTTGCTGACCTTGAGCCTTTTTTTTATTTTTTGCTGATTTACACAAGTGACTTTCAATTTTCGCCAATATTTGACTCACTTGCTACGCCACTTTATTTTTCCGACCCTCTGCTCCTTTGACATGGCTCTCTTGCCCTTCACTGCTACACATGGCTAATCTGTTGTTGCAGTACTGGAATTTGCTCCCGTAGCGTCCCAGTTTCTTTTTTCCTTTATTTTGATAATATAACATCCATTTTCTGTCCACACTCATTACTTTCGAGTAATACGTTTAACTTCTCCTTTGTGTGTGTGTGTGTGTGTGTGTGGAAGTACAATCTAACTTCTGCACCATTTCAGTGCAGTAATGTGTTCATTGTAAATAAGTATTATAGTAGTTGTATTACATGTTTATTACCTTACAAATAAATAAAAAACTTTTCTATTTTATATTCAGTGCATTAGTATTTGTAAAATGACTTTCATGTAGTGTTCATTTAAAAATGACGATCATTCCACTTGGGACCTGTGGAATGGTACATTAGCTTATTTGTTTTAGTTGTAAATATTTGTCATGTATTGTTATCTTTTCTGACATGTTCCACATCCTGGAGGACCTCCTCACTACGGATCAATTGGAATGAAAGTAAATCTAATCTAATCTTTCCCTTAAAACTTTGCCGATGACGTGCTAGGTTGACTCAGTTGAGCATCTCCAGGGGCAGTGAAATTTGATCCAGCGCTACTTTCCACATCAGACATTTCACGAATATTGATACAGTCTTCGTTTTCCGGAGCTACCGCATTTTCAGTCACTCCTGTACCAGCACTAATATCGGTGATTCCCACTCTACCATCTGAGTCAGACACCATCTTACTCTCTCATATCTATACTTCCTACTAGAGCCATTGCCTGCTCATCCGGTTACAGCTATTTCCTCATCACTCTATGCCACCTCCATATTGCATTATTAAACCTCTCTTTCTAATTTCCTTTTGCTCTACTTTGGCTCCTCATCCGGATTCGTTTAGATTTTAGGGCCAAAACATAATCAGGTTTCTGCTGTCCTAAGCAATACATCACCCCTGATGTTTCATTCTCTAAGAATCTCTTCCAAAATCTACGAGGCTGGTAAAATGCCAGAAGCAATACCACTGTGGACCAAACTACAGAATCACAGTAAAAGAAAAAGCTAAAAGAAAGCACAGGTCAAATTAAATACTCCAGCCACTTTGGTCACACTTTCACAGTTTTCTAACATTCTTAAAATACTGCATAGTTGTGACTTATAGTCAGTGTCACTAATTTTGTATGCAAAACGTGTTCAATTAATTAAAAATTTAAGAAATCGAATCAGCTCATAAACGTTCATTTTAATCCTGGAAAACCTGACGGCACATCAGAATATTTCAACTGATCGAATCCTGTGCAACGTCACTAATTAAGTAAGATTTCAGCCGATATATAAGTCTTTGTGCTGCAAAAATAATCTGTACCAGCTGGATAGACTGAGTGCCAGGTCACATTGTATGAACTCACATATTATGCAATGATGATGTCGCGCAACAGACTGAACGATACGAATAGCATGGCACGCGTGAATAGGAACTGAGTGTTGGTTCTTTAGAAATACGTTCAGGGATAATTTCAGAATATTTTAGTATGAGGAACCCGAGGTCTCCGGTGGCTCCTTGCAGGATAATTGCATTTAGTATGATTTATAACCCATCCATTTATATTTGTAACAGTAGTAGTTGTTTTATTCATCCACGGATCGCTTTTACAAGAGTGTTGGAAAAGTTACGGCACTGCAGTTTAAATACACAAAGAACCGATTCAAGTACATGCGTATTTACATATTTACAGGTCTATCTTGACAAGGACTGAACGGTTAGTCGGCCGTGACCTTATGATAGGATCCATCCAGGCATTTGAGGGAAGTAATTTAGGCAAACCACCTAAAATCTCAATTAAGATGGTAAGATGGAGGTTGAAATCTCGATCCTTACGAATGATACGTCAGTTTGTTTAACACATCGTTATCTTATTTGGTTTACCTGTAGTGTACAGTACCATTTCGCTAAGAAGTTAGATAATAATGCAAAAAGGTGTGCTGCTAATTCATTTCTCAATACTGTTCACCGAATATACTCTTCACACATTATTTATAATGTGACACTACAAACATAATCGGTTGGTATTACGGCCACGAAAACAATATTTGATTTCCCTTTTGTGCATGACCACTATCCACTTGCTTATCTGAAGGACTGAGCCAGCATCTATCCAGAGTGAGGGATGCTGTCGAGCTCAAAATAATGATAAAATGTGCACTGTATCTACATTACATTGTAGAAAATATCTTCACAACGATGAAAAGGTCACGTATGTGTCATGTCTCTTGTCTGGAAACGAACGTGTCCCATTCACTCATGGTACTTTTTTTGACAACACTAATGCCCGCTTTATTCTTCGCACTCGAGCTTGCAGTCGATACTACTCGCTTCTGTATCGGATTTGTTTTTGAGGTCATGTTAGTTGTGCGTTAAGAGTGACATGTGACACGGATATTTCTGCTGGTGAAGAGTTGGCCGATATCCACCTCTCTTATGCATGGTCTGCGCTTTACTGTACACTGATAAATAGATGATAAATACCATGATAGAAATATAAGTGTTTGAGAAATGACAACATTTCCTGTCTGGAATGTTGGTAAATGTATTTACACACAAAGGCAGTTACGGCCTGTTACTCCACTCTTAAGTGCAACCTGTAAGAACATGACTGACACAAGGACTGTGTCCTCTTAAAAGGAATGGCTATCGGATGTATTTTACAGTGAGGCAGGAAAAAAATATAAATAAGTTTGTAAAACAATAATTTTATTTTCATAAAACTATTCAGAACAGTTATAATTGTTTTAAACGATATATTATGATGTTCTGGCTGTCATCTGAGAATGCTGAAATTTCGACTGTAAACAAATATATTCAGTCAAGGTGGAAAATATGTCGTTTGTTAAATATTGCCGGACTGTAGTGACTATAAAACAGTTCTACGTGTTTCTCCAAATGGCTGACGTATTCTTCTGCGTTTGTGTTTTACGTTTTCGTGAATAGATATTACACACTTTTTCACTGTTGTGAAGGTATTCTCATAGATAGTTGATGTATCAAACTAAATAAATCATAACGATAGTATCATTATGTAACTAACCAGCAAATATCATGCAGTCCATTGTACGAAAATACTCAGAAAATATCCTTATACAGGGTGTCCCATAAATGTTGCTACAAGCGTCGAGGGCTATAGAGTGCATCTTGAGGAACAAATCTTGGACAGCAATCCGTGTCTGGAACGTCATCAAACGGCGCTACATAGAGTCGAAGCTATAGGTGCCGGCCTCTGCCACAAGGAACACCTCGGCAGCAAACTTGACTTAGTACGCTGACGGACTGTATTCAGTGATGGTGCCTGATTACCACGCTCGTCAGTGGAGAAGATGGGACCAGCTGCTGCGTAGAAAGGCTTTGTCTCCTATGAATACAAGGCTCTGTTGCCGCCGTGGATGACAGTTTCGGACACGTGTTTCCACTTGGAGTTTATTTTTCTCCTGGAACCCTCTAAAATCTACAATACAGGAGAAAAATTAATTACAGATGGAAACCGTGTCTGAAACCATCATCCACAGAGGTGACAGAGAATCCCTTCATGGGAGTCAAGGACTGTCTACGCAGCACCTAGCTCCATCTTCTACACTGGCTATCATGACAATCAGCTCTGATCATTGAATGACAAACAACACTGTGAGACGTTCCGCCTGCGATCCGTCAGCATACAAAGACACTTTTGCTGCCGATGGAGTGGTGTAATGGCCGGTGCTGGCGCATGTGACTTCGATGTTCCCAAAATTCGTTGGATGACGTTATCGGACATGGGTTCCTACGCCCGATTTGTTTCTCAAGACACCATCTAACACCCCTCAAAGTTCCTCGCTGTAATACCCACTGCAGACCAGTTGTAACGCCGGAAATGCATATCCTCCTACTTCCATCTATAGTACTATAAATTCTTTTCCTTTATTTGTTACCTGAAGACATGATATTTCTGTGTCTTTATATATTGTAATTGTTTTGCTATTTGTGTATATATATTTATGCATTTATGTCGATGTAATTGGATTGTTTTCTAAATACTATTTGCACTTTTACGCTGGGTCTTGCCTAGGGAAAACTATGCTATCGAACGATTACATCGATAGGTCGTGTGAAGAACCAAAGTGTTTAGGATCTTTGGTAGTGTTAACTCTGCCGCATGGAGCGTGTGCAGGGGGAGTCTGGCTGGAGTGGGGCGGTGGAGCAGGTGTGTTGTGTGACGCTCCCGCGAGTTGCCGCGCTTCCGGGGTTTGGCAGCATGTAATTGCGCTCGAATTGCTAAGATAGTTTCTGACACGGTGTTGCGGACGGGAAGCATTAGCTGGCGCACATCAAGAGCCCATTTCGCCTGGTGACCGTGTCGAGAAGGAGGCGCGCCAACATTCAGCTTCTGCAAAAGCGACGGTCGACAATGAGTGACTGTCGCCATCTCCTCGATCGACGGCTTCAAACCTTCAATCAACCAACAAAGAAGACTGGAAGCACGTAAAGTTTTAGAACTGTATGGCAGACTTCAGCTTTTCAAACTGTTCCATTTTCATAACTAAAATTACAGCAACTTAGCATGAACATTTGTTGCTCATTGTCCCAATTGCATTACCAAGCAAGGTCCCTTTCTTTTCCGGAATGAACCCGAGTGTCGTTGAAATTCAAACGCCAGCATTAAAGTAATATCTTTCCATTTCACTGTGTTAATTTCAAAGTTCAGTTAATTTATTCATAGCTGGCTACAATATTTAGATTACACAATCACAAATTAAGAGTGCGAGTTTTGTTACCATATTTTAGCTCACATGTGACTGCAGCTCAGCTTGGTACGTACTAAATTTTACCGTTTTTAATTGTTCAGAAACATTTAATTCAAGTTCAAAGTTAAATCTCTTATTTCTAAATTGCGTAGATTCAAGTAGCTTTTGAAATGATTGTTGATTAGCCCAAGACTAACCTTATTTTACTGAATTTCGTAGTGCTTCAGAAACAAAGCTCACAATTAATTTCAGTCACTAAATTAACTTTCAATTTTCCGGTTTTATTAATTCTTTTGCTAAATGAAGTCAGATTGTAGCGAAATTTATTACTTCTGACAAACATTCAGTTTTCACACGTGTCAACCTTCAGTTGCCACGCTTTTAGTGCTAATTATATGTGCAATAACTTTTCTTTTTCAGTTATTATAGTAGTTACCCATAGGACTGGCGACCGTAATTTTCCCCAAATCTCAAATATCTAATTAACGCCAATTAATTATTAACGTAACAACCGCACATTTTCTTTCTTTATTAATTTTACGTTTTCTCAAAATTAATTTCCACCAATTTCATTTGCATTTTTCCTTTCATTTGGATGTAACCCTTTCCTCCCTCTTTACCGACAAATTAACTTTGGTGATGATTGCTTTTCCCAAATTTCCATTAGGTACACGCAGTTTAATTTCTCACTATAATTAAGGTCGATAAGTGAGGGGGAGGTTACACGGTGTCCTGATTTGAAAATCAATATGAGATCACACTCTGACTAAAACTCCTACAATAATATAATGCTGAATATAGGACCAGATTACGACATAGCCGCATTTTTCTGGGGCAAGAAGGTTTGTATGATTTAGATATCATGTACATAAATTCTAAAGAGCAAATCTACCAGTTAATTAAAAGAGAACGAGGGAAACTACGACTGACTTTAGGCAACAGCTATAAATTTTGAACATGGCTAGAGCAGCAAACGTAGGATGAAATCTTCTTGTAGAATTAATAAACAACCATTGAGTTAGAGCATCGTAATGAGTTAGAACACCTTATGGACAATGCAACTTGGAAGGATTACCTGTCAATATACATATGAACCATGGACTCAATGTGAGTTTCAAAATTTTGAACATGGCTGGAGCAGCAACTGTAGGATGAAATCTACTTCTAGAGGTAATAAACAGCAAATGAGTTGCAAAATGAAAGGTTCATTTAAACCCCTTTGCCATGGTTTCAAAATATATAAAAACAACTTCTTAAGATGGAAAACCTAAACATGTTAAGAGTGAAAACATGTTAAGATTATACGCATGTAATAAAAATGATAGAGTTTGCACCTTCCTCTCAGTTGATTTCCTTTGATATTAGAAATTTGTATACTAATGTTCCGGTTATCATTGAAATTATTATTGAAAACATCAGTTTAACAAAATATTAACAAAATTACAAGTGCCTAGATTACTGACTTTATTGTGGACAGTACTCAATAACAGTTGCTTTCAGTTCATTGGCAAACTATATGAGCAACCATTTGGCTCAGCTGCTGGATGTCCGTTAGCTGAATTTCTGGACGATATTGTCATAAATGTATTAGAATATTTATTTTTCAAAAGTAATATCTTGTTGGAGCATATGATCCCTTTCTACGCTCGTTAAGTAGACGTCATACTCCGGTGTTTAATGGCAATGACCAAGATCTACATCAAAGGTTCCATAGTTTTAACAACTACTATGAGAGAGATAATTTCACGAAAGAAATTCAAAACGATAATAGAGAACTTAATTTCCTAGATTTGAAACTAAGGATACACAGAAACAAAATCGGCTTTGACATTCTCCGTAAGCCTACTTTTTCAGGTATCATGCCAACCAGGTCATGTCATCCACAAACCCACAAAACCGCTTTTCCCCTGTGCAGTAAATCACGCATTTGTTTAGAACAGCACAACTTTCTAAAAGGATTATCCATAATTGTTTCTATTAAATTAACAATGGACATGACCCTAGATTGGTTGATCATGTTCTAAAGGAAAATAACAGCTGTTAAGTGTCCTTATTCAAGCAGCAGCAGCTTGAAGATAGGGATTGAGAATAATGTCCATTTCTACACTATAGACCATTAAAATTGCTACACCAAGAAGAAATGCAGATGATAAACTGGTTATAATTGGACAAATATATTCTACTAGAACTGACATGCGATTATATTTTCACGCAATTTGAGTCAATAGATCGTGAGAAATTAGTACCCAGAGCAACTACCTCTGACCGTAATAACGGCCTTGATACGCCTGGGCATTGAGTCAAACAGAGCTTGGATGGCGTGTACAGATACAGCTGCCCATGCAGTTTCAACACGATACCACAGTTCATCAAGAATAGTGACTGGCGTATTGTGACGAGCCAGTTACTCGGCCGCCATTGACCAGACGTTTTCAGTTGGTGAGAGATCTGGAGAATGTGATGGCCAGGGCAGCAGTCGAACATTTTCTGTATCCAGAAAAGTCCGTACAGGACCTGCAACATAAGGTCGTGCATTACCCTGCTGAAATGTAGGGTTTCGCAGGGATCGAATGAAGGGTAGAGCCACGGGTCGTAACACATCTGAAATTTAACGTCCACTATTCAAAGTGCCGTCAATGCGAACAAGAGGTGACGGAGACGTGTAACCAATGGCACCCCATACCATCACGCCAGGTGATACGCCAGTGTGGCCTCAGATGAGGAATACACGCTTCCAATGTGCGTTCACCGCGATGTCGCCAAACACGGATGCGACCATCATGCTGCTGTAAACAGAACCTGGATTCATACGAAAAAATGACGTTTCGCCATTCGTGCACCCAGGTTCGACGTTGAGTACACTATCGCAGCGCTCTTGTATGTGATGCAGCGTCAAGGGTAACCGCAGCCACAGTCTCCGAGTTGATAGTCCATGCTGCTGCAAACGTCGTCGAACTGTTCGTGCAGATGGATGTTGTCTTGCAGACGTCCCCAACTGTTGACTCAGGGATCGAGACGTGGCTGCACGACCCGTTACAGCCATGCGGATAAGATGCCTGTCATCTCGACTGTTAGTGATACGAGGCCGTTGGGATCCAGCACGGCGATCAGTATTACCCTCCTGAATCTACCGATTCGATATTCTGCTAACCGTCATTGGATCTCGACCAACGCGAGCAGCAATGTCGCGATACGATAAACCGCAGTCGCGATAGGCTACAATCCGACCTTTATCAAAGTCGGAAACGTAAAGGTACGCATTTTTCCTCCTTATACGAGGCATCAAAACAACGTTTCACCAGGCAACGTGGGTCAACTACTGTTTGTGTATGAGAAATCGTTTGGATACTTTCCTCATGTCCTCACGTCGTAGGAGTCGCCACCGGTGCCAACCTTGTGTGAATGCTCAGAAAAGCTAATCATTTGCATATCACAGAATCTTCTTCCTGTCGATTAAATTTCCCGTCTGTAGCACGTCATCTTCGTGGTGTAGCAATTTTAATAGCTAGTAGTGTATATCTTTACTAAGAATGTATCGCACAGGATACGTAGTTTGTTAAACATGAAAGAAGACTGCAGAACTGCTTTCTAGGAAAACAGTAGTCTAAAACAGTTCTATCAGAACACAAGAAAATCATTTCAAGAGCTTTGGCGTTTATAAAATCACACGTAATCATTGCCTTAACTATTCATAGAGCAGACAGGAAAACCGTTAAATGTAAGATATAAAGAGCACCTACTAAGGGACGGTGGGGAAATGTGTACAGTCGCACTTCTGTTACACATCTGCTTCTTCTCCAACACACCAAGGAGGCCAGAAGACTTAGAATTGTTGTATAAAGAAAATACAGGTTATAGGCTTGACTTGCTAGGAGAATTAGAGATTTTTAAACGTTTTTCTCACAAAGATGTATGCATCAAGGGCAGCTCAAAAAAGTAATTTTGTAGAGAGTTTTAGACCCCTACTTCCGTATAACGTAACAGAGAAGTGGCTCGATATTCCAGATAACTATTGGGTATGTTATTTTCCTAGTCTATTAATCCTAGTGGTACTTGTGTTTCTTCCTTGTTATGATGTAAATTTAATTTTAGAGGTTTTGATATGTGAGTTATAAGTGTTTCGCAATCATCCCCCCTCCCCCCAATCTATATTCATCCTCCTTTCCTCCCTTCACTCTGTCCCCTGTTACCCCCTTTCCACCTCTGCCCTTCCTCTCCACCATGATCTTTCTGCTATTCTTTCCTATTTGCAATCTCTCATTTTGTAATTTGTTTGTACCGCGATGAACTTTTCTAGATGGTAACTTATTATTTGTTACCATTTTCTTAATTTTAAATATGTGCAAAATAAAATTTTACCTGTTTTTTAATGTCTTAGTTCAAATTTTAACGTTTTAAGCAGATTCAGCATAATAATAATGCTCATTCACTATAGTGCAGCCTCCTCGCACATACTGCTAGTGCTCTCTCTTGCCGGATGCTTTCCTGAGCCCAAGCGACGCCTACGCAACTCCAGTGCGCTGGCTGTACATTGGTGAGGTAATGCTAAATGACAACCAACACGATGAGCATGTTTTAATTATTATGGAGGGGATATTTTACATTTGAATGATCCCTTTCGGCTACATTTCTACGTACCTCTGCCAGAACACGTAACCCAGTCGGTCTGAATTATTTTTTCGTATTCATAACGAGATTTTTCACAGTTTACCTGTTGCGGCTGTCTATTTCTTCCTGAAGAAGTCGTTTTAATAAACTCTGAAAACATCGTAAAGGGGTTTGGATAAACCTTCCATTATGCAGCTGATTGGCTGTTTATTAAGTCTACAAGAAGACTTAATGTAAGTACTAACTTGTCGAGAGTTTTTGACCTAGATGAGGAAAGTCTCTTCCACTGTGATGATTTCTACTTAGGTTCATAGCCATAAACCTAACTTCCGTCACCAGTGAACCGTGAATTTACTTTCAAAACCTTTTCTTAAGACTTTACTTTATCTACTAGCGATTCATCAGGAACATTAACACATTTAATCACACTATGTGAGCGTGGAAGTAGTTGGCAGTGGATAACTGATGAATACAAATCAAATTTCTTTCAACAAATGGAAATTTTATTCCTAAAAGCCCCCCCCCCCCTTTTTCTTAGAACAGATTTAAAATTATAAACAGAAAGCGCCCTCTAAATATCATGTTACAATTTATTCAGAGGCAGAAAGAACAAAGTTTTTGACAGTAACAGCTTTCGGGTTGAGAACCTTGCCGCTCCTTTTGACACAGCCGTAGGCACGACCGCTCACAACAACCTCTGAAAGACTACACTGGTACAAATCTGCAACACACTAGACTACTTTAAACTAAAAATCTTAACAACTCACACAAGCACATAAAATGTGCTCCCCATAGGAGGGACACAAATGGTACAAAACACTAACATTAAAGGATTAACTTGCCACTTGATTTAAAAAACTCTTACGGTGGAAGGCGGGCTACTTTATATACTGAAATGACCATTTAAATAAAAACCCATGAAAAGTAGTCTTACATAAAATATACTAGGTTGGCCAAACATGCTCTACATTACACACATACCGCCTCTCAAAATGACAGGCAAGATAAAAACATATTTCAGGAATTAGGCCGTTAGCCCGTCCGCTACGGTCGCAGGTTCGAATCCTGCCTCGGGCATGGATGTGTGTGATGTCCTTAGGTTAGTTAGGTTTAAGTAGTTCTAAGTTCTAGGGGACTGATGACCACAGATGGTAAGTCCCATAGTGCTCAGAGCCATTTGAATTCGGCCGTTTCACTTCAAACAATAAATTCGTTAACACCGAATCCGACAAACATGACAGAGGCAGCTATTAACGTATGGCAAATCATTTGGAAGATTACCGAACAACCGAAACCGCAGGTCGCTCTAACCCACCCCTACTCCACAAGGGAAAAGTGGACCACCCAATTCATAAATAACTACCTTCCCGCGGGTGGGCAAACGGAGAAGAATAGTGGGACGACCCCAAAACAAAGCGGCTGGCGACCTCACCAAGAAAACAAGTAGAATTTAGTAAGTAAAGGAAACAGTCTGGCGTGAGGTCGGTCGCTTGACGGCGCGTTCGGCGCGTGCCCGCCCGTTGCCGGCGCGCCGTAAGGCACGGAGGCCCGCACTGGGGCGTATCGCTTCCAGTCTGGCGTGCCGCGGCAGTCCTCACAGGGGGAGTGACGCGTCTCTTATAGCCTCTCCTTCCCAAGTGGCTCTTTCCACCTTCCCGTGGTGCCAGATGATAAGCTTGGCTTCTGTCTTGCGACAAAAGGGAGAGCTGCGACCCAACCCGATGTGAAAGCGAAGGGTGCGTGGCACAGGGGGAGCTGTGTCGAGGGACCGAACATCAGCACCTTTCTGTTCGCAGGGCACAGACCAGCACGTGCTCTGCATGCCAGCGATCTCATTTGTCGGCGTGGGATCGCGGCGCGAGTCGGCAAGGGCGCTTCGCCGCGCCCCTGGGTAACCGAGGCGTGTTCTGCCAAACCCAGGAGGTGGTGACATCGCCTGGGCCAGGTTAGATGGGTCCAGACCGCCGAACGTCGTCTGGGGGACCGGCCCGCCACCTGAGTAGGAGTGGGTCCTTGGCCGAGAGGTGGAAGCTCGGGCTAGTAGGCGGCGAAGGGCGAGAGGTGCATCCGCCTCTCCGGAGTGCGGGGTGCAGTTGCCGAGGAGCGTCGCGTGAAATCGTCGATGACGGAGTCACCGAGGGGGATCAGTGCACTGGCGACGGTGCGCTGAACCCAGCAGTTCGGAAGTGCCCTTGACATAGGGGCGAGGTCGGTGGGCGAGCTGCAGAAGTCCCACCCCCCCGCCCCCTCGCCCCCCCGCCCCCCCGCCTCCCCGCCCCCCCGACCCCCCACCATGCCAGAGGAGCCGGTCCGGGGCAAGAGACGGGCACCCACATCTTTCTTATCACTCGTACAAAATGGCGACAACAGAGACGAGTGATACTAGTGCGCTTTCGAGAACTTCTCTTGCGCCTGATACCTCTCCACAGGACGAGGTGGGACAGGCAAAGGAGGATTATTTAGTGATGAAGAGACACGCAAAAATTACGCTGCTCCTGGAGCAAAGTATAAAAAATGGGAAAATAACTCAGGCAGCAATCTTGCAAATAAAAAACGAATTGGCTGCATGGGCAATCGCTCACGCAAAATTAGAAGGACGTGTAGAGGAGCTGGAGAAAGAGGATACCCGATTGAGACAACAGCAACAACAAACGAGCAAGACCTGGGCGGCGGTGGCTGCACAAGCCCCCACCAGACATAACAACACGAAAGAGACAATAGACAGGATGACTAAGAAACAAGAGACGGCGGTCTTTCTTAGGACCTTGCCTGGACAAGGCACGAGTGTCAAAAGGATCCAGGAACTTTTAACCACCACAATCGACCCTGTGAAAGATAAAATAAATATTAAGCGAGTTAAACCAAGCCGCAACTCGGTGATTGTAGAAGTTGCGTCTGAGGAGGATAAAAACAAGCTGCTTGAAAACCGAAATTCAACGCAGTTGTAAAGTGCGAACCGCCAAAAAAGAGGAACCCCTTGGTCATACTGTACGATGTTCCTACAGTAATGACAAACGAGGAACTATGTGAGGCAATCAGGAAGCAAAACTTTGAGGGCATTAACGAAAATGATTTGCAAAACAGCTTCAAATTGAGATTGAAGACGGGTCCTTGGTACCGTGATGTCGTACATCATGTTGCTGAGGTCTCCGCAACGATGTGGAGACAAATAACAACAATGGGCAGACTATACTTGAGGTTCCACGCAATAAACACTAGAGACTACATTGTGGTACCTCGTTGTCACAATTGCGGCGACCTGGACCACATTCTGAGGCACTGTGGTCGGCTTGCTCCAAATGCGGTGATAGCGGTCACACCCGAAAAGATTTCAAGGCCACAGGCGTCTGCATCCCTTGCAAGAGTCGTGGCAAAAAGTCTTGTGGAGCCACAGGACGGAACTGCCCTACCTACAGGATGCTTGAACAAAGATTAATATCGCGAATTGATTGTGGCTGAAAACGGCATACCAAGTAGGATGCCAAAGCATAAATCCCCGAGCAAAAGGAGGAGGGATGCTATGAGAGCAAGTAGATTCAGGAATTTCCTGAAGTAGCTCACCAGCGTCGACGTACCAACAGTCGACAAATCAACACAAATAGAGTCCCCCACTAGGGACATTGGCATTCAAACTGAGCTCCCCTCAGGGGTCAGAGCACCTTCCTCCCAATGCCGGCACACGCTGCCGACTAAAAATCCACAACGGCAAGAGCATCCTGTGGTAGCGACAGATAAAGCTGCAAAACCTGTCCAAGAAAACACGATAACGAGCTCCACCGCCAACTCCATCACAAAAGACAGCCCGGTGGTCAGGTTGCCACCCGTGGACCCGGTGAGGGTGTACCCGAATCTCGAGTACACCATGCAACTAGCTAGGCTGGACACCAGCATGTCCCTTAAGACATGTGGTCCGAGTAGGACATGAGTACGGACGGAGGGTAACCTTCTCGGTGATGGAGGCTGTGGACAGAATACAGTTAAAGTCAGTGAACCTCCCCACTGACTTCGGAGCACTGCAGACCTAGACCTAGATGAAATCTACCATCAATCAGTGATGGCAAACGGACGACTAGCATATGACTGGAACAAAACCTGGCCACATGACCACATACAGACTTACTTTACATGACGACCAAAATAAAAATAGGACAACTCAATACTCATAACAGTCGACTAGTAATGCAGGAGCTCCGTAAGGAAGTGGTGGAAAAGAGACTGGACATACTCTGTTTACAGGAGCCGTACTCTCCGGCTGGAAAAGTTGCGTCCACTGACGCAACATGGCAAACCGTTAGCAGTGGGGACACCTCCAAAGCAGCCATCCTGGTGACAAACACTGCACTGCGTGCAACACCTCTGTCACAGTACTCCAATAGTCACTGCAACGTCGTGGAGATACAATCTCCTGCTGGAACTGTAATCATCATTAACGTGTACTTCCAATACAGAGACAGAGTTGAACAGCACATAGACCATCTAGAGAGTGTGGCCACGGTGCTGCGGGGACGCAAAATCATTATAACTGCTGACATAAACGCCAAATCCCCCCTATGGTACAGTGGCACAAGGGATGAAAATGGTGCTAAAGCAGAGGAAATGATTATGGCTCTTCAACTAGTGGTGGCAAACAGACCAGGCAATCCCCCCTCCTACGTGGCTGGAGGGGGACAGGGTACCGACATTGGCGTGACGTTGGTCACGCCAAACGCAGTAAATGTGCTCCAAGAATGGAGAGTGGTAGACAATGACACCACTAGTTATCACAATCTAATTACCTTCATTGGAGGAGATAGAGAGTGCCGCTGGGCCATGGTGTGGGAGGTGCAAAGAAATTTTAGGAAAAGAGACTGGGAACGCCTAGCCAGAGAGTGCGACATTCCTCCTTTACCAGAAGGGGACGCACGACAGGACTTTAACGTGGACGACAGAGCCGAGGGGCTGATACGTGCAATAACAAGGGCGATTAAGAAGGCCGTACCAACCAGGAGGAGGGCCATGGCGACCACACCGTTACCATGGTCAGCCGAGCTACAAGATCTGCGTCAGTCTGTCAGGAGGCTGAGGAAGCACTTCCAGCGCAGTGTCGTCTGGTGGGAAAAGCAAAGATGGCTGCAGTTATACCGAGAGGCAAAAGATAACTTTCAAAAAGAGTTACAGAAGACCAGAATAAAAAGTTGGGAAAATTTTGTAACCAACCAGCTGGCCCTTGACCCTTGGGGTGTGCCATATAGATTGGTGAGGGATAAGATCCGCTCCCCAACGATAATATCAACGCTCAGGCACGGGGACGTATGTAAATGACGAAGCGGTCCTCTCCTTCTCTGAGGAGGAGGTTGCTGCTCTCATCAAGTCCCTAAAGAAAGGTAAAGCCCCCGGTCCAGACGGCATTGTGGCGGAGCCCCACAGCTAGTTGCGCCACTCACACAACTCTTTAACGAATGCCTCAGGCAGGGCAAATTTCCAAAAATATGGAAAACCGCAAATGTGGTAATCATTAAGGAAGGCCCTGAGAAGGACCCTGCTAAGGCCAAATCCTACAGGCCTGCCTGCTGGATGGCTTTGGCAAACTTCTCGAAAAGTTATTAGCTGACACACTGACTGCTCACCGCATGCTGCAGGGGATGAGCGACAGGCAATTCGGTTTCAGGCTGGGGCGATCGACATCTGATGCAATCGCGCTGGCGGCCGAGGTCTGCGGCTCATCCCCGTGTAAGTATGTTGTTGGCATCATGGTGGATATCAGTGACGCCTTCGACAACCTCTGGTGGCCTTCGCTCTTCTCCTGCCTTCGGGAGAATGAGTGCCCAGGGCTACTATATGGCTGTTTGAGGAGCTATTGTGAAGATCGGGAGGTATGGCTATCATCCCCTAGCGGGAAAGTCCGGAAAACTATCACCAAGGGTTGTCCCCAGGGCCCCGTGTTGGGTCCCCTTTTCTGGGAAATCCACATGGAGCCTCTTCTGGACAGACTGCAACAAAGCGAAGAGGTGCTAGAGGTGATAGCCTACGCTGATGACCTCCTCCTGCTGGTCGGCGGCCGAAGTCGCGAGGACATAAAACCGAAAATAGAGAGAGCAATTGACAAACTACAACTATGGTGCCGCAACACCAAGATGACCATCTCACCAACCAAGTCGACTTACCTACTACTCAAACGACAGTTAATGAGAAATCCGACCGTGAGAATTGACGGTACGCCGGTTCTTCGGAGACGAGAAACGCGCTACTTGGGAATCATCATCGATGAAAGGTGGAACTTTGCAAGGCACATTGAAACCGTAACCCAGAAAGCACTAGAACTACTAAATAGCCTGATTTCCATAGGACGTAAGAGATTCCACCTTCCGTCTCATCTAATTAAGCTCTATCATTATAGTATACTGACATCAATAGTGGGTTACGGCTCGGGAGTCTGGGCTCACAGGCTCACGAGGGTGGTGCCTGCCGTGACGGTGAGAAGAGTACAAAGGAACATAATACTAAGGTCCGTTGGAGCATATAGAACATCTCCCGGAGGTGCCCTGTTAATTACAATGGGGCTCTGTCCCCTGGATATAAAGATAATGGAACAGGCTGCATGGTACTGGGCCAAAAAAGATAATATCACCAAAGTACAGGAAATTATGGGGGCACCAGTCAGGGAAAAAGGGGAGATACGGGGAAGGGGTGAAGATTTATGGCAGGAGATATGGGAGTCAGATGAAACTGGTAGAAGAACCTTTCAGCTCCTACCGGATGTTAAGGAAAAATTGAAAATGAAATATTTCGAGCCAACTCACTGGTCACGGCCCCTATCCGACTTATCTATGTCGGTTTGGGAAAAGGGCGACGCCCGCGTGCGACTGTGGCGCACCGGAGGGTACTCCTGACCATGTGGTTTACGAGTGCCCCCTTTTCGATGATGTAGCCGAAACACAGACGACAACTACCAAGTACAAACACCTATGACCTTCTAAAACAAGAGGAGACCTTTCAGAGACTGAACACGCTAGCCAACGAGGTATCACAAAAAATATTAAAAACCTTTTTGAGAGACCTTCATGACTAGATAAATAAAAATCACCGATTGTGACCACTGCCCCAATCTCGTACTGCCTGTTCGTGGATAGGTCGACTTTACAGTTGGAATCCGCCACGTGCAGGACCAGGGGGACTGGGGTGATCCTGAACTGAGACAACGCACCGATTATGACGTAGAATAGGAAGTAGATATAGTCAATTAGAATAGGATAGTAAGTTAGGAACCTGCAGCGATGAATAACTTTTGGCCTGCCCTATGCCAGGGGCATGCTCGTAGGGATTAGCTCTATGAGCAAGGCATCCAAGTAGGTTTATACACTCCTGGAAATGGAAAAAAGAACACATTGACACCGGTGTGTCAGACCCACCATACTTGCTCCGGACACTGCGAGAGGGCTGTACAAGCAATGATCACACGCACGGCACAGCGGACACACCAGGAACCGCGGTGTTGGCCGTCGAATGGCGCTAGCTGCGCAGCATTTGTGCACCGCCGCCGTCAGTGTCAGCCAGTTTGCCGTGGCATACGGAGCTCCATCGCAGTCTTTAACACTGGTAGCATGCCGCGACAGCGTGGACGTGAACCGTATGTGCAGTTGACGGACTTTGAGCGAGGGCGTATAGTGGGCATGCGGGAGGCCGGGTGGACGTACCGCCGAATTGCTCAACACGTGGGGCGTGAGGTCTCCACAGTACATCGATGTTGTCGCCAGTGGTCGGCGGAAGGTGCACGTGCCCGTCGACCTGGGACCGGACCGCAGCGACGCACGGATGCACGCCAAGACCGTAGGATCCTACGCAGTGCCGTAGGGGACCGCACCGCCACTTCCCAGCAAATTAGGGACACTGTTGCTCCTGGGGTATCGGCGAGGACCATTCGCAACCGTCTCCAAGAAGCTGGGCTACGCTCCCGCACACCGTTAGGCCGTCTTCCGCTCACGCCCCAGCATCGTGCAGCCCGCCTCCAGTGGTGTCGCGACAGGCGTGAATGGAGGGACGAATGGAGACGTGTCGTCTTCAGCGATGAGAGTCGCTTCTGCCTTGGTGCCAATGATGGTCGTATGCGTGTTTGGCGCCGTGCAGGTGAGCGCCACAATCAGGACTGCATACGACCGAGGCACACAGGGCCAACACCCGGCATCATGGTGTGGGGAGCGATCTCCTACACTGGCCGTACACCACTGGTGATCGTCGAGGGGACACTGAATAGTGCACGGTACATCCAAACCGTCATCGAACCCATCGTTCTACCATTCCTAGACCGGCAAGGGAACTTGCTGTTCCAACAGGACAATGCACGTCCGCATGTATCCCGTGCCACCCAACGTGCTCTAGAAGGTGTAAGTCGACTACCCTGGCCAGCAAGATCTCCGGATGTGTCCCCCATTGAGCATGTTTGGGACTGGATGAAGCGTCGTCTCACGCGGTCTGCACGTCCAGCACGAACGCTGGTCCAACTGAGGCGCCAGGTGGAAATGGCATGGCAAGCCGTTCCACAGGACTACATCCAGCATCTCTACGATCGTCTGCATGGGAGAATAGCAGCCTGCATTGCTGCGAAAGGTGGATATACACTGTACTAGTGCCGACATTGTGCATGCTCTGTTGCCTGTGTCTATGTGCCTGTGGTTCTGTCAGTGTGATCACGTGATGTATCTGACCCCAGGAATGTGTCAATAAAGTTTCCCCTTCCTGGTACAATGAATTCACGGTGTTCTTATTTCAATTTCCATGAGTGTATTATTAACACTGGCACAACTGTAACACTGCAGGCAGTTAATACTAACCTTTCGTAGAAGCTAGAAATAATGCTAACACTAGTAAAAATAGAAGTAGTCTGCCTAGTAATAAATATAGTACTGTCTGTAGTTAAGTAGAATGTAGAAGCTGCAAATATAAATCTAGAGACATAGGACCCACCAATCATTAAGGTGGTGGGTCATTTTGTATAATTATTATGTTATGAAATAAAGAAACTTTTTTTAAAAAAAGTAAATGAAACAACATATCTCCAATCACTTAACTTCTAATAAACTGCGATTTATGGCGAAGACCTGGTGCAGCACCCCCAAAACGCTCTCCCGAACCCTCCGCTGCCAGCCGCTTCAATGGACGCAGGAAGGCGCACTGATCTCCCTCTCACGGCGTCGCAGCTCGCACCGGCCAGCCGGATGTTGTGGGTTGACTCCTGTTGCTCTCGTGTCGGCCGCGAAGCCACTACCCCTCGCTATACGGCGCGCCCCAATGGACTCGCGTGGCGACCTCATGCGCCGACGCTCAAGGCGGACAAATCATCTTGTGTCTCAGTGCGTGACCGACCAACCGATCGATTCAACCGCCAATGACAGTTGCCTGAGCAACTCGAGCAGACTGGCGCCCTAACGCGCAGACTCATATGCAGGAACTCAGCCCCGACCGGGCGACCACAAGCGGAGTCCTATTACTGGCGGAGTGGCAAGACTCATTTTGCCGGCGTTAAAGTTTGACCCAAACGACAGACATACTAACGCTCCGAACGACAGACAGACACTAACTGCCGCACAAATGCGAACGAGAGACCGACCAACAACTGGTGTCAAGTGACTGACCCAGACTCACTCCGACTGACCAACTGACCCCTTGCGAGCTCATCGCGCCCCTTAAATGCACGTAAACAGGCAACCTTTCCCCTTTTTCACCAGAGGGAGACACCAAAGCTGCGATTGCCACAGCGGCGCGACCGCCAGGAATGGAGGGCGACTGTTTCACACAACGCGCTGCGGCGCACTCTTCAAAACAGCAATTTTTTCCACGGTCCAATTAGTAACAATCTTGAAAGATAGCTTTAACCGTTGTGAAACAGTTGCTTAATTTGTTTGCAGATTTCCACATAATGTTGCCTCTGATCGTCTTGGAGCTAAACAGCTAAACATGAGACCGAAGTTCATGAGCGTAATGTAGCCATACTCTAGTAGTATACATTTCAAAATAAATGGAGCTGGGGCTGCAATGTACAAGTAAATTTAGGCCCTATATTACTATACAACATACATTACCACATTTTCCAACTATTTTTGCAATCATTTTTGCTTTCAACACTCCTCTGGTTCACCTCTTACTACGAGGCAGTGGTTGATATCAATAGAAGTAGTTCTTCAATTTCTTTTTTTAAATGTGAAGTAGTTGCCTTTATATCTCAGAAGGAAAAATAAGCTATAAATATTAATTATACGGAAAAATGATCACCTCTTTGGTACTATAATTTGTAGAGACTTTTGTATCATGATATTGCGTCAGTTACGAAAAATTAAGAGGGTAACTACTCTTCGCTACTCGGGGTGCGAATAGTGGACCCAGTAATGATTCCTGAGGGATTAAGATGCTTTGTCTCCTATCGCACTTGGTTTTCTTAGCGAATCTTGATTCGGGCTGAGTTTAAATTAAAGGAAGTTAACCTGAAGCATTTGCTTGCGGGATGTCCTCTTTCTCTCCCTTTCTCCTTCTTATCTTCCGCCTTATTCTGTTCTCGTTGCTACCCCGTGTTTGTGTTGATATGAAGTGTACGTCACCCGTACGGGAATGGGGATTAAGCCGCAGCCGGATATAAGGTAAGTTTGCCGGCTCCTCTCGGCCGCAGTCGGGACACGTTTTTCATTGGGCCGATCGGCGCTATGAGCGGCTAGACGCCGTGTCCCGCGGCGCCCAGTCGGGGCACGTCTCGGCTGCGTGGGGTAGGCCAGTGCGCGCATCAGGTGCGGCGCGCGTGCGCACTGCCGCCCGCCTCGCCACGGCGTCGCTCCGGCGTCCGACGCCGGCGTCCAGCAGTCTGTGCGGCGGCGGGCGCGGCGGCAGACATGCGAGCATGGCCATCCTGCAGTCGTGCTGCTGCTGGCGCTCGGTGCGCATGGGCAGCTACGCCAGCGCCGCCTACACCACGGTCAGTAGCCAGCGTCTAGCCTCACTGACAACAATCCCACCTGCCACTTTGTAACTCTGCAGCATGTCGACCCCTCAGAGATCATTTTAAGAGTTGTATTAAAAATTGACACCTTTAGTACCTGACATACATGAGGCGTCATATATGTAAACAAAGTAATGCCTCAGTAGTCCGTCCCTAACAAACAGTAACATGTAGCCAGTAAATGTCCCTCATTTCTCGCTATGCTGAACGTCTATTATCCCTATAACGTCTTAACTGTTGCACTGAAGAGTGCCACCTTTAATATGTACTATGCATGACAAATGTCCATGACACGATGTGTTGGACTTGCCAGTTTTAAAAATGCAAAAATACGACACTGTTGAATTCGAGGATGATTTTTTACGCTTAAATGCATAACAGACAAACATGTATGTAATAACGCCATTGTCAGTATAGTATGTTCCAAACATAAGACTGCTGCCGAAGCACTACCGGCGTTGTATAAACATGCAGCACCTCCGGATAGCGCCTCAACTTTGACACTGAAAATTGCTAATTTGAACATCTATAATGCATGATAATAGCGCTGGAAACTATGTTTCTTAAAGTAATAGATTTAAAGTAATTCAATACTACAACAAATCTGAATTCAAGCAGGATGTATGCTGTAAATGCAGAACCGTCTAATATTTAAACAACTCAGTGCCACGGTAGTACATCCCAAACAAAACAGTTATGTGCTGCTACCCGTGCAGAACATGGATAGTCCGTAAATGTCAACCATAACGTGTGTTATGATTGACAAAGGTCCACAAAGTGCTTTGTTAAAATTTATTAGCTTTAAAAAAAAAAAAGTATGCAGGAGTCTTGCTGTATAAGCTGAACCGTCAAATATGTAAACCAAGTCATGCCACAGCAGTCCATCTCCAATAAAACAGTGAACTGCTGCCAGCGAACCTTCGTGACCTTGTAACCATGTAACATCTCAATTTTAGGACTGAAATGTGTCAATTTTAACATCTGCTGCCCATGATAACAGTTTTGGAAATTATAATTTTTAAAGAATCAACTTAAAAAAAAGGCACGATACAACACTATTTAACTCAATGAGAACCTTTGTTGTAAATGCAGAATCGTCAAATGTTTTAACAGAGTAACGAATCTGTAGTCCGTCCCAAACAGTGATCTGCTGCCAGTTTATTTGCCTCCACTGTTATCTCGCAGAATGTTGACTATTAGGATGTGTCCTGCTACGCGTGATTATGCCACTAGGAATTATGTTTCTGAACGTGCTAGAAGTCAAAACAACAAATAATGAACTTAAAACTATACGTATCGAAAATGATGACTGTTAGAATTACAGAGCCTTGCAACATGTAGACATCATTCATCAAAGCATGGATGTAAGGTGAGGCGGTGCAGCCGTTGCCAATTCTCGTGTGTTAGTTTCCAAAGCCTATAGCTATTTCATTTTTAAACTGGCTATTACCCTTCCAGTTAAAATGAGCTTAAAGTCTTATTTACACTTCAGGAACTCCGTTCTGTTGTTATTCCTGCAATTTCTTGTACCTATTTTCTAAACTCGGAACGCACACTTCCATGCAATTTGTACACAATAGAAGCTGCTTCTGTCCATATTTGTCAATTTCTTCTGACTCTTGTATGTTCTAGGAAGTAAGCGGAACGTTACATTTCCTATTGAGAGTAGCAGAAATCATATCTGTCGGAAAAAAAGCAAACAAACACCATTAACCATGCTCGGCCTTCTGAAATACCAAAATGAGTTGTATAATAAACAAAGAAAAGTCAATTAATTTTTAATGCTCCTGCTGAGGGTTAAGTGGCACTTGTGATATTCCACTAACGTGCAAATTGTTGCGAAAACAATATGTAACTGAAACAGCATCACCATATACAATATTTGATGTGAAAGACAGTAACACTTTCGCAATGAATTCTTAAGAAAGTTATTATAACTTGTCAGTGAAACACTATACCTACTACGTACGGTGTAACTGTTGTAGCATTCCAGTTAGCTGTATCAATTCGTAATGAAAACTTGGCAATATTTTATTATATTAATTAGTCTTTTGCTCCGACATAATTATGGGTGGGGAAACGAGGACGGTTGGTACGAATATTACATTGTAGACAAAAAAAAGTTATGGATGGGAGACTTAGCCGTAAATAAAATTGCAATTGCCATTTAAATGGACAGAGATATTTTCGTACAACAGGCTGCAATGACGTTTTCCTTGCCACCTCTACAAGTTGTCACAAATTTTCAAGTATCAGTCGTGGCACGATTGTGTTCGAAAAGCGACTCCTAAACAACCGTGTCGATCTTAAATTGAAAGGTATTCAACAAGAGGTGATAGAGTGGTGTTGCGTCGAATGATGCATTCTGAATGTCTCAACATAGGCCTTACTTTACAAAGCGCATGGAATTTTGCCTGGGATCAGATGTTCAGTGGATGAGTATGTATAAGTGAATTGTTGAAGTGTTATGAAATACTCACTCTGGTGCTTCCATAGTAACCTCTGAGCGCCGCAGCCAGTGACTTTTGCTTATCTTCTGATCTGAATTACCATTTAAGTGAAAAGAGTTTCAAGACAACATTGATCTTAGGGAAAGGACAATGAAATGAGTTACGGAATCAGTGCAACACCTGTACGGTTAATGAATGAAAATGCCCTTATTAATACACATAAAATATATTTTCGTTAGTGATAGTTTGGCCCACCTGGCTAGCCGAGCGGGCTAATGCGCTGCTTCCAGAGCGGGAAGGCATGCCGGTCCATGGCACGAATCCACTCCGCGCATTGGTGTCGAGGTCTGGTGTGCCCGGCATTCTGTGGATGGTTTTTCACGTGGTTTTCCATCTACCTCGGCGAATGCGGGCTGGATCCCCTTATTCCCCCTCAGTTGCACTGCGTCGGCGATTGCTGCGTCAACACCATTTCCACGTTTTTCCGCAATTTGTCTACCACGCCAAGATTTGGGGTTACACACTCGTCTGGTCTGTGACGTTCTCGAGGGGGGGGGGGGGGTCCACAGGGGGCCGAAACGCACGACAATAACCCTGGGTTTAGTGTGGGGCGGCGGTGGGGTGGGTGGACTGCTGTGGCCGGTTGTGGGGCTGTGAACCACTGAGGGCTACGGCGGGACGAAGCCTCTCCGTCGTTTCTAGGTCCCAGGTTTAATACGTACATACATAGTCATTGTTTTGTGGAACGTAACCACAACCGTGCTCTAAAGATAAATCCAGTTAGTACCTAAATTCAGTGCTTCGGAAATATTTTCTGTATTTCGTATTGCTATTTGCCTCACACAGAAAGACTGATTTAATTAGCTATAGTACATAGGGCGGTAGAATATTTTCTCAATATTTCGGGTACTGGAAAGATAACTGTAGATACAGGTTTACGGAAGCTTCCTGGAAGTTCAGTGCTGTCTCTGCATTAGCTAAGAGCGCAAGTGGAAGCAACAGTGCGTTTTCATCGTATCATGTGTTGCGATAATTTAGGGAAAGATACCAATCATATTAGACCAACTGCTGCCACTGAAGTATACAAATTTATCTATATATTGTGTTAGGTGTGATTACCTGAAATCTATTTAGCACTTTGTTACTTTCCTCACTAGCTAATGAACCACTTCATGATACATCAATACTGCTGACCAATTCGGAAAGAAAGATGTGGCCTTTGTCGTGTCGGTTAGTTAGTCAACTATTGTTCTACTGTCTCACTCATCTTTCTGTTTAAATTTTCATTTTTTATTTCATATTTTTATTGGGTTGGAAACAAGTTTTCCTTCTTCTCTTTTTATAAACCACATTTAATGTAAAATGTAACTTCAGTTTTGGTCGATTCTACGGTCAAGATTTTGTAATCATGGCTAACTGTAAAGTGTCAAGCGAGTGAGTCAAAAGCTAAGCATAAGTAATATGAAATGAGCTTTTGTATCAAACGACCCCACTTTCCTCTTATCCGATTTACCTGTACTTCACTTCAGCAGACCTGTGTGCATTACAAGCAACGGTGATTCAGCACAGTAAAGAAAATGTCAGAGGTGTTATTTTATTTAGATGTGGTGTTTGTTCTTTCGGACATGACCATTTTTCCCGGTTGGTGCAGTACTCAAAACGTCAGCGCAGCGAATCTTGGTCCGGCACAAATTTTCAACTTTCCCCATTGCTATAAAGCAATGCTGGCTCGTAACCAATGTCTATAATTCGTTTGTGTCTTATTTTCTTATTTATCCCTTCCACAGTGACTTTGTGGCGTACCCTGATTCCTCCAAAATTAGAATACATACTTGTTTCAAGAAAATAATTTTTTTATTGGTCTCTCTTTTCCATTGTACATAGTCCCTCCCAAGATAATACTAACAAGTAATCTGAGCACTCCATGAACGAACGTAAACCGATCTACCGAAATTCTGTCGCACATCAGCTCAGAGAACAGCAACAGGTTCTTCCGACGGAAATAATGCCGGTACCCGCAATATTCGTACTCCACGATATGGCCCAATTCAAAATGTTATGCTTCGAGGATTAATACTTATAGATACACTTTCTGAGTCTTCGCTGAAATATCCCTGACCATTATGTACGATGACGGTTTCCGTCTAGGTTTTCTGTAAATATCTGTAAGAGGTGACTTGCATACAGTATTTCTGCTGCAATGTTGCTCCATATGAGATGGGTGTCAAACACACTGCCATAGACGAATATATTAAGTATGAACTCATATGAAACGATATCATATCAGAGATACGTGGAAAAAATGTCTGGCTTAAGTAGTAAATTGAAACAAGATATGCAGATTCTAAAATTATGGAAGTCGTTTTCTTTGTTTTCTTTATTTTTTCAATTAAAAATTGGGTTAGTACTCAATCAACTGCAAAAATGCAACACACAAAATTCAGTGGAGTGCGTTATTTATAAATATTTACCAACCATGTTTGGAAAAAAATCTCATATCTAACTAAATGCATGTTTGCAAGTACTTATCGATGAGAGCAGATTTTTACAGTTGTGAAGGAAAATAAATAGTCCGTCATCACCGCAATTAGTGTTGTTCGTCTTGGGTCAGTTTTGGAAGTCGTAACCTCAAAGAAAATTCCTTCTGAAATAGAAGCTACGGTGTTATAGAAGACATCCCATGTGTAAGGATGAAAACTTCAATTTTGTCATTATTCTTCTCCTTTCTTATATTAAACACTCAAAATGAAGTATATTTCTGTGAATACGTAAAAGGCTTAAGGTTTTTCTGAGACCGGAACCTTACTTTAATCGTTATTTTTGCTTCTTTATATGCACTGATTCAAAATAAACCCGTTCTCTACAAATTACTATTTTTTACATGCTATCCATATGAATTTGCGCCTTTTTTACTTGGGTCAGTTTAGCCTTCCAATTTTAACTTTAGCTGCACGGTACTACAGCGTAATATCTAACTAAACAGCAAATTTGGGAATAATAAAGGCACTTGACAAGCAATGCTCATTGCTACAGGAAGCTTCGACACAGCGAATGCTCAAGGTACTGCTGAAAATTATGTTCACAATCGTGCTATTGTCATCAGCTGCATGTATTGAATTACTTGATCATTTTATGTGTTGCCACAGGTTGCGTTTTTCTGAATACTTTTACAAGGAGTGCTGTATAATTTACGTTTTGATGTTCTGTCGTCGCTGACAGAAATAAACGTTAACACAGTCCATAGCAGTAGCACTTCTATGCCGAAAACATAGTACTTTTGTTTTACTAGCAGCCAATACAAAATATCGGCGTTTTAAAAAGAAAGGAAGGGTAGCTATTTAACATGGCTTGATTTGATCTGAATAAAGGTGTAGAAGCACACTGAAAACAATGTCTTTTTGATATAAGCTTATTACAGACTGTGGATGCTTTTATTACGCAGTAATATTTTGGCAGCGCTGAAATGAATTCCAATAGCAGAGAAAATGTTGGGTAGTAGCATTGTTTCATTTACCAGCTATTTTATTCAATATTTCTCTTTCATCTCCCTTGAAGTGAATAAAGATATCGAGTTCTGCACTTAAATTCGTTGTATGACATTCCTCGTACCCTCTATTATATTACGCCCCCGGGCTATTCTAGCAAATTGAATTTTCTAATGTGCGTAGGAAGGAAGACTAGGATAGGTTTCCGTTGACAGCAGGACATCAGAGACGGATGGAAAGCTCATATAGAACAAACATGGGTAGAATATCTCACGTACCATCCTTAATTGATTCATCCTGTCATTTGTGGTTATCGATTTAGGTAAGCGCCTCTAAACTTGAATTTCGGTTGTCGTTTGGGCATTTGAACGCTCTTCTTCCACTCGGTGAATGTCTTAACAGGCAGGGCACCTTGCTCTTTACTGTACGAGAAGATCTGCTTTCACTTTGTGCTAGAGATCACAATTCGTAGCAACTGTTGAAAGTGGTGACGTGCCAATATCTTTGCAATCCAAGACCTGATATTTTCAGTGAGTGAGAGATTTGGAGAACGTGCTGGCCAGGGCAACAGTCGAACACTTCTGTATCGAGGTACGTCAGAATAGTGCAAGCAACATATGGTTTTGCACTATCTTGTTGAAAGATAAAATGACAGTACACCAATGATTTTAACACGACCTGTATGTAGCCGATGTTCTTCTCTTTATCGGTTATACTTACCACTGGTGATCGTGTTATATATCAATAAGCATCCCATACCACCAACCCAGATGCTAGGCTCACATGATGGTGATGATGATTACAATCTGGGGACGTTCATTCCACTTTCTTTTGAGTAGATGAAATGTCGCAACATCCGTGTTTATGGTCGTTTTGTAGGAAACAGAGCCACTTGCTGAGTTAAGGTACGCGAGTTGACTACACCATCCTGCATGATCGAGTCCTTGCCGGCCCTAGTCGCATGGGACAGGCGCTGAGTTCGGGCTTCCTTAATCCATCGATTTCATATTTGCATGACAGTTGTGAAATACCTACGAACGCGAGCTGCAATATCACTGAACGATTAAAGCCAGCCACGAGATGTCACGATGCTATTATTGTCGAATACCGATACCTGCTGGCTGTTGTTTCCCTTCTTTACAAAGTATGATCTCCTCCTAAACCGCATTAAATGTGATATATAAGTGAGAACATTCTACGTAATCTATCCTTTTGTGGAGAATGTAGACAGCGTTACTGCCACTTAGTGCGGCTCCGCTGAAATGCAATTCACCTGAATATCCAATTTTTTTGTTGTATCCTGTCGCATGGGTGTTGCAAGTTTAATGACCAACAGGAAGCTATATACAAAGGATGTAATGAAGGGGACGCAAGTTGGCAGGCATAGGGAGCAAGAATGTTTGGAGTGTGGTGGACACCAAACACTTTCTCATCTAGTATTGCCTCCGACATTTTTCAATTTCTTATACGCAGTTCTAATGCGTCAGCCCAATTTACAACTGACCGTGTGGATCAATCCAGTGAAAGGGCAGGGAAAGAAAGGTTCAAATGGCTCTGAGCACTATGAGACTTAGCCGGCCGGGGTGGCCGAGTGGTTCTAGGCACTACAGTCTGCAACCGCCCCATCGCTGCAGTTGCAAGTTCGAATACTGCCTGGGGCATGGATGTGTGTGATGTTCTTAGGTTAGTTAGGTTTAAGTAGTTCTAAGTTCTAGGGGACAGAAGTTAAATCCCATAGTGCTCATTTCTGGGGTCATCATTTCCCAATAACTAAGAACTACTTAAAGCAAACTAACTTAAGGACATCACACACATCCATGCCCGAGGCAGTATTCGAACTTGCGACTGCAGCGGTCGCGCGGTTCCAGACTGTAGCGCCTAGAGCCGCTCGGTCACTCCGGCCGGCCGGAAAGAAAGGAAGATGGGGGTGTACGCCCAGTGGACAATGAGGCCATTAGAGACGGAGCATATGCTCGGTTTGAGGAAGCATGCAGAAAGAAATCGTCCACGTCCTTACAGCGGAACCGTACTGGAATTAAACTTAACCGATACATGGATCTCCAGCATGTTGGGTTAATAACAGGACAGCAACTTGTTTTAAAGTGTTTGGCATAGAACACAGCCAAAGTTGCAAGATTGAGTTTTTTTTTTTTAATAACTAGTTTCGGGTTACCTTAAGCAATTTTTCATTAAATAAAAAAACTGAATATAGGAACTTCGGCTGTTTTCTACATGAAACTGGCTAAACACTTTAGAGAATTCGTAGTAAACCTACTTTTGGATGACTAGGCAGTGTCATGAACTGCCTCTCTCCCGAGCGCCATATCACGACGCCATCTCGTTGGGGTTACTGTAGAAATTTTTTTTTTTTAAATTGAATGCTGTCTTACTGAGTACATGGTGTCATGGTTGAGCTGTATCTGAATAAGTGAGGAAGATAACTGTTTGTATTTCATCACAGCGGATACGGACCGAACGCAAGACCACGAACAGTGAGGAGAATGTGCTTGTGTGCATTACTAGACTGATCAACGCCCCAGGAGACCGATATTTCTCGTGAAGTCGTTTTGGTGTAAAAAGTAAGGATGAATTTCAAGTAAGGGTGCTCCGAGAGGGGAGCGATGGTCGCGAAGAAAGGGCGAGGAGGAGCACTTGTTGACAGCGGTGTGCACACCGCGCCGCTACCTCTGCAGACGGCAGAGGGTGGGTGGAGGATCTTCAGCGTGAGTTCTCTGCAGCATTCTAGTCTGGCACGAGGAATAAGGACCAAAGGCGACACGTACTCTATTATAACTACACGAACTTCCCGTCTCGTTTGAATTGACATGAATCACGTATTACTCCTCTTCTGAGACGCAACGTATGCTAGCGGAAGGCTGCAAAATACAGACAAGATCCCACGGAGTCTCGTCGGGAATATGTGATTGGCTCGATGAATATTTAACTAATGGAACACAGTAAGTTATATTGCATGGCTAATGTACTGCGGATACGAAAGTAACATTGGGTGTTACCGAAGGAAGTGCCGCAAGTAGTCTAATGTTCTTAACATACGTAAACGAATTATCTGGCAGAATCATCAGCACTGTCCCATTGTTTGCTGACGGTGTTGTTATGCACAGGATCGTCGATCGTACGGAAACGCAGGAACACGTGGCTATAATGGCTACTTAGTGCAGTGAATGAATTTAAATGTAGATAAACGTACGACAGTGCATACGAAAAAGAGAGGAAAAACCCCTAAGTTATCCGACTACAACACTAGTTGTGAATATCTAAAGCACTTCGCGTTGTATACTTATTTTATCTGTAATACCAAGATGTGACATGAAATTGGTCTATCACGTAAAATCAGGGTTATGAAAGGGGAGTGTAAGACGTACACCAGGGCGTGCTGAAAATTAATGCCTTCGAATTGTTTATGTGAAAAACCTTCAAGCTTCTTCCATAAAACAAACGTTATTTACATTCTCCATCCTTATTGCACATGTCTAAATATTTTAGCTCTATTCCGTGAGAAGGTTCCGCATTGTAGTGTGTAACATGGCGGCGTGTAACATAACTATGTCGATGCTTAAGAAACAGCGTGCTGTAATCGAGTTTTGAATTAGAAGAGTTCGTCCGGACATGGACTGTCCTCTGCTTCAACCATGACAGTGCCAGGCCACACACGAGCACTGCGAAACGTGCAACAATCCGAAGCATTGGCTTCACTGTCATCGATCATCCCCCATACAGTCCCCACTCGGCCCCAACCGATTTCATCTCTTTACAAACCTTAAAGAGCACCTTCGAGGGCTTCACTTTAATAGTGATGAAGCGTTTCAAGTAGAGGTGAGGTTGTGAGTCCGCCAACAAAGTCAAACACCCTACAGTGAGGGTATCATCAAACTGGTCGCTCATTGTCAGAAACGTGTTCGTCGCCGATGTTAAGATGTTGAGAGATAAATAAGTATAGTTGGACAGTAAACATGTAGAATATTAATAACGTTTGTTTTATTCAGAAAGCTTCAAGACTTTCATATAAATAATTCGGAGGCATTACATTTCATTACTCCCTCGTACATGTCAGATGAGTTTTGGAGAAATACTATGCATCTGTCAATGAAGTCATATGTAAGGCGTTAGTATGACCAATCTTAGAATGTTATTCTATTATTGGGAGTCTTGATCAAGTAGGCATGAAAATGGACGCGGAACGATTTCAGAGAGGCACCCTAATATCCTAATAAACTGTAACAAAAATTCACTGAAAACGTAAAGAAGAATCCGAGAAAGAAATAAATGTGGGGAAAGGGTAATAAAAAAAAGACTGTGTCAGCGTTATAGTGGTTTCACCGCATATACAGCGTATGGATCATGGGATTAAGAGGCTTTAGGGTACTAACAGATGCATATAAACAGCTCAGCTCTTGAAACGAATAGGCTAAAGGTGGGTACTACGCAGTATCTTCCACAGTAGACAAGGTGTTAAGAAACTACGTACACAAATTTGTAGAGTTTTAAGAAAAGATAGAAAGAATACAATTTTTATGCGACAAAAACATCACAGGCACACTGATTTCCCTCCAGCACCCACGAAGTTTTCGCCGCTAGTGGTGTACGGAGACGGCATTCCAACTGGCGAGTCATGCATAGAGTCTTAGAGATTTTGTTGAAAATGTCGTCTGTTTACATAAATGCACAACTGGCACCTGTGCGCTAGTGACTGTTCTAAACACAACTATAGTAAGGAGTGACTGTTAACGTCCAAAAATATGAATCTGGAGGTCAGATAAACGATCATGATAAGCTTGGTATGGATGTGAAACATGAACAGTGGGAAAGAAAAAATGGAAAGCATTTGCAATTTTTAAATGTGATATTATAAGAGGCGGTTGAAGATCGGATGAATTGACAGAGTAAGGAAAGAAAAAGTCTGCAATGAGTCAACGACAAACTATGCGTAATAATAGACTTTGGTATATCGAAGAGAGAGCATCGTCGGGCACATTACATGATATGATTGTTGTTGAAAGCTGCAGGTGAAATGACGTAACAAGTTAATAGTCGTAGGGCAGGCATAGATATGAGAATGTAAGGCAGACTGTTGACGATGTCGGATCTAGCATTCATGCTGAGATGAAATGGAAAGCTGCGTAACAAAAGGATTGGAAAGCTTCACCAGGTCACCTTACGGCTAACGGGCAGGACGTATGGGTTAAATGGTCTGCACGTAACTGAAATGTAATGGAAAGATGATAATTTGCGGAATTCCGAGATTTTAGGAGACGTCGTTAGCAACTACTTTTTGTCAAAGATAATTTTTAAAGAACTGTAACTTCTATAATATGTGTACATTTCAAGGCTTGTTGATTTGTCGGAGTACGGGACACCGTTAAATAATATTTATTCTCTTTCATCATCAGTGTTGATACCAGGAAGAACAAGAATCATGACAGTTACAGATGTTCAAACGCATCATAACCTTGTGACTATGCAGAACAGCACTGAACCTTTCTTAAGACACATGTCGAAATACTGTTTATCCGCTTAACCCCACAAGTCCCGAACATTCCATATACATTTACCTCGTCCACAGTTGGAAATAAACAGATCTATTTTTGAAAATAGCTGGTTTGTCGCTACTTGCTCTAAGCATAATAATTTACTGAAAAACGTATTAGGTGTTTGTCTAGTAAACAGAAAATTTTGCCCTCGATAATAAGGCAACATGGCTGACATGCTGCTGAAAATGTTGTTAGTAGACAGCAACAAGAGTCACATAACTCATTTATTAGAAATATCATCATCACGTGGCAGTTACTTCTGAATCATCTGTATTTAAAAGTACTATCCACGTCGTCATTTACCAGACAAAATCTATTTTAAACTTTATTTTTCAGGGAAAGACAAATTCAGACGTAATTAAACGGACTGACATTTCGAATGTAGTCGTTTGCGGTTTGACACTTCTTTTGTGGAGGAACCACTAGTTATAACTCTTTGTGCGGAATGTGTTTGCACGACGATATAATTGACATTTAATAACATACAAATAGCTGCTTTTCACTCGAAATATTCAAAATAATTTACTGATGAATGTTATTTAGTTGTACGTATAGTGTGTGTAATGGTTGTTTTTGCAGTAAAAATTTCGTTGGATGAATTTTCGTCAAATAATTAATGTTTTAAAGTGGTAGGGTTTATCCTGTATTAATTAAAATATCACGTCTAGCTTTCATTTGATTGCCTGTACCGAGAGAGTTTTATATCTTGCGAGGTATGCAAAATCATTGTGCTACAAAATATAATAAATATGATGCAATACGACGTACTTGTATTACCACAAATCAGGTATCATAGCTTAGTTTCCTACGACGTGCCTCAAGGAAAGTTTATGCCCCTCATGTTCTTCTTAACATACAAATGCAAATTTTTTGTATTTACAGGTGTGCGCAATACAGGAAATGAACGTGTACATTGGGTTTACTCAAAGATTATTTAATGTGTCTGATTTCATACAAATCAGGAGATAACTATACACTGTGTTTCATTAAAATGTAACATATGTTACGTAAATTTAAGTTAGGAATCGATGGTACTTTGGTCTGCAGGAGTGAATAAGTTATCGAACTTGTACCGATTATCGGTCTCTTATGACTAAAACTCATCGAATAAATGGTCCAAAATTTTTTTAAATGGTTCAAATGGCTCTGATCACTAAGGGACTTAACATCTGAGGTCATCAGTCCCCTAGATCATAGAACTACGTAAACCTAACTAGCCTAAGGACATCACACACATTCATGCCCGAGGCAGGATTCGAACCTGCGACCGTAGCAGTCACGCGGTTCCGGACTAATGCGCCTAGAACCGCTCGGCCACTGCGGCCGTCTGAATAAGTGGAACTATGTGACAACTTGCATCAACATACTATATTGGAGGTGAAAACAGTAGCTTTAATAAACATGAAAATGGATGTACAAGCTGTTAGATCTCTTAAAAATGTAATAAAGCGGTATAGATCACATAAAATATTTTATTCAAAAGAAAAAAAAAAGAAAAGAAAGTAAGAAAGTGACCGGTTTCGATTTATAGCTGATCATTCTCAGACGGTTACATACTCATTGCTGACTGCTGGAGCTGGTGACATGGACATGGAGCGCTAACTGCTCTAAGTTGGTCTGAAGGGAAAATGCTGAGTTGATAGTATTTTATAAACGCTGATATTTACTGAAACTATTTCTCAAAAAATTAGATCTCTTCTAAGATATCTTTGAGATACATACTATCTCACACTCTGTCCAAAATGGAACATCTAAATCTCGCCATCATTTGGTTTCGAAGCCCTAGCAACAGACGTATTTCCAGGTTAAATTATGGGAATCTAGGTCTCCCTGTAATGGCAATTGATGATGGCCTAAATATGCCGAAACGTGTTCTGGCAATAAGAGGATTATAATGCAATATTTCTGTCCTGCGTCTGATGCACATAGTCGTACGTCAAGGCCGGGATCCATACTGTACTGCGAACCGAAGTCTTTGCTTACTGCGTTTACAGTTATTTTGATCTTTATAGCTTCTTTAGTTACGTACTCGCAGAGACCGTTGGCCTCTTTGAAGATGGAGGTGTCGTTGAATGTAGTTTTATGCTCCCGTAAAAAACTATTTTAATTTTACGTCAGCGACACATTCTTTGTCTGCTCACATCAACATGAAAAACTGGAAGAATTCTACGAACGTCTCTGTAGCACCCATGACCACATCATGGTCAGTATGGAGGTTGAAAAATACCGTGTCTTGCCCTTCCTTGACGTTCTAATATACAAAAACCGAATGGGAATCTTAAACACAAGGGTATATCGGAAGTCAACACATGTGGACCGATAGCTACACACTGGAAACCCATCGACTGTAAGCCCATCGGCGCTCGACACTCTTGAAAGGACCCTGGGTCATCGAGCGGACGCCGTCTTTGATGCTGAAAATACGCCACAAGATGTAAACCATTTACGATTAGTCTTCGTGAGAATGGCCACAATAACGAAGAAATATTGCAAGGGATTACCGAAGTTCTCGAAAGCGGAACACTGTAGAGGAAGAGAACAAAAAGCATGGCTTTAGGTGATTCCATCATTCGGTGACAGGGAAGAAACGAAACATTAACCCAAACTTCACAACTCCAGCCCAAATACGTTACCCCTGAGGTCTGTGAAAGATTATGAAGACCTCAGCTTCCCTAGCATTTCCAAACACTGTGTGAGTGCAGAGCGAGTTACATTGTGCAGACAGGGTGGAACAAGTGACGTATCTGCTACGACGATATCCGTAGAAACACGGGATAGTTGAGCACACAGTGCAAAACGCGAATAAAATTGCATTCAACGACACCTCTATTATAACGAAGGCTAGAGATTCCTTGGATAGTACAAGAAAAGTATGTACAGATAAGAAAGTGTTTGATGATAACATCAATAAGGACGTAAGTTTGTATTTTAATACTGCGCGTAGTTCATAACGCATATTTTGGGTGATCAATCTTCTGACTGGTTTATTACGGTCGTCACGAATTCCTGTCGTGTCCTTCGTTTCAGAGTAAATCTTTCCCTCAATGTCTCCTAAACGATTGGTCGATATATTCAGGTGCACCCGTAGTCTAACGGTGGTGTCCTCGGTCCCGGTTTCGAAACTCGCCATCGGTAATGTTTTGATTAATAATTGGCACTGGCGGCAGAAGACTTCCAGCATATGAAGTCACCCTCATTCTGACAGCAATCGCGTCAAACAGAGCAGAGGAGCGGACAGAGTTTCAGGGCACATTCTCGCCCTTGGGCTGGGAAACTGCCCATAAAGGCAGAAGAATCAGCAATGATGAAGGGCATGATGATGATTAAGGGAATGGAAACCACTGCGTTAAAGACACAAACGTGCATCCACAAGACATGTGGCCCCTAACTGAAAAAGTGTCGTGATGATCTCTCCATTGTCAAAAGATTCCCCCCCACGTTCGGATCTCCGGGAGGTGACTGCCAATGGGGTGGTGACCATGAGAAAAGGACTGAATTACTGAAAGGAGAACGTTCTACGAGTCGGGACGTTGAATGTCAACAGTTTGAACGTAGTAGGGAGGTTAGAAAATCTGAAAAGAGAAATGAGAGGGTCAATTTAGATATAGCAGGGGTCAATGAGGGAAAATGGAAAGAAGACAAGGATTTCTAGTCAGCTGAGTATAGGATAATATCAACAGCAGCAGAAAATCATACAGCGCAGTAGGATGCCTTACGAATAGGAAGGTAGGGCAGTGAGCGTATTACTATGAACAGTTCACTGATAGGGTTGTTCTTATCAGAATCGACAGCAAACCAACACCGACAACGATAATTCAGGTATACAGATAGAGAAAGTATATGAGGATATTGAAAGGGTAAAACAATACGTAAAGGGAGATGAAAATCTAATAATCGTAGGGGATTGAAATGCAGTTGTACGGGAAGCAGAAGAATAAAAGGTTACAGGGGAGTGTGGGCTTGGGACAAAGGGGTGAGTGAGGACAAAGAATAATTGAGTTCTGTAATAAATTTCAGCTAGTAATAGCGAATACTCCGTCCAAAATCATAAGAGGAGAAGGTATACATTGAAACGACCGGGTGATACGGGAATATTTCAGTTAGATCACATCATGGTCAGACAGAGACTCCTAAATCAGACACTGGATTGTAGGGTGTCCCCAGGAGCAGATGTAGACTCAGATCTTAGTGTTGTAATGATGAATAGTAGGCTGAAGTTTAAGAGATTAGTCAGGAAGAATCATTAGGCAAAGAAGTGGGATACGGAAGTACTAAGGGATGACGAGATACGCTTGAAGATCTCTAAGCGTATAGATACAGCAATATGGAATGGCTCATTAGGTAGTACAGTTGAAGAGGAATGGACATCGCTAAAAATGTCAATCATGAAAGTTGAGAAGAAAAACTTAGGTACCAGGAAGGTAGCTGCGAAGAAACCATGGGTAACTTCAGTTGATCGATGACAGAAGAAAGCACAAATATCTTCAGGTAAATTAAGGAATACACGTGTACAAGTCTCTGAGGAATAAAATAAATAGATCAGGGGAGCTAAGACAATATGGCTATAAGAAAAATGTAAAGAAATAGAAAATGAAAAGAATGACAGGTGAACTGACGCAGCATGTAGGAAAATCAAAACAACATTCGATGAAACTAAAAGCAAGGGTGGTAGCATTAAGAGTGCAACGTGAATTTAAGATCAAATAAGGCAGCAAGAATAGGTAACATTCCATCATAATTCCTAAAGTCACCGGGTGATGTGGCGACCAAACAACTATTCACATTGGTATGTAGAATGTATGAGTCTGGCGACATACCATCTGTCTCTCCGTAAAGCATCATCCACACAATTTCGTAGACTGCAAGAGCTGACAAGTGCGAGAATTATCGCACAATCAGCGTAACAGCTCATGCAGGCAAGTTGCTTAGAAATATAATATACAGAAGAGTGGGAAAGAAAATTAAGGATGTATTAGATGACGATACGTTTGGCTTTAGGAAAGGTAAAGGCACCAGAGAGGCAAATCTGCCGTTGCCGTTGATAATGAAAGCAAGACAAAAAGAAAAAATAAAGACACGTTCATAGAAGTTGTCGACTTGGAAAAAGCATTCATTCGACAGTGTAAAATGGTCCAAAATCTTCGAATTTCTAAGAAAAATTGGGGTAAGCTATAGGGAGAGATATGTAATATACAACAGCTACAAGAACCAAGAGGGAATAATAAGAGTAAACAACAAAGAACGATGTGCCCGGAATAAAAAAGATGTAAGAGAGGGATGTAGTCTTTCGCCCCACAGTTCAATCTGTACATCGAAGAAACAGTGATGGAATTTAAAATAAAGATTCAGAAGTGAAATTAAAATTCAAGGTGATAGGATATCAATGATTCGATATGTTGAAGACATTGCTATCCTCCCAGTGAAGGGTAACTCATCAGATAAGTTATGAGAAGGTGCTGCACAGATTCGGAAAGGGTTGGGTTGTTTGGGGAAGGAGACGAGACAGCGAGGTCATCGGTCTCATCGGATTAGGGAAGGAAGTCGACCGTGCCCTTTCAAAGGAACCATCCCGGCATTTGCCTGGACCGATTTAGGGAAATCACGGAAAACCTAAATCAGGATGCCGGACGCGGATTCGGAAAGGAAAGCAATACATGGAAAACACTGACAAGGAGAAGGGACAGGATGATAGAACATCTGTTAAGATATCGGGTAGCTATAGAGGGAAAAAGTTTAGAGGAAGATAGAGACTGGAATACATTTAGTGAATTATTGAGGACGCAAGTTTCAAGTGATATATATATATCAGAAGAGATAGGGTAATATAGATCAGCAGAAAATGGTGGACCGGAAATGAGTTACTGTGAACACTTCAGTGGCAGGGTTATTCTCATCAAACTCGGAAGCAAACCAACTCCGACAACAATAATTCGCGTCTACAAACCGACGTCACATGCAGATGATGAAGAGATAGAGAAAATGTGTGAGCATATCGAACGGTTAATTCATTATATAAGGGACGATAATTTTATAATCATGAGGGATTGGAATTCGGTCGTAGGGGAAAGAGTAGAAGAAAGCGTAACGGGAGTAGAAGGAATGATGAGATGTATTTGAACTTCACTAAATATGTGGATATTGCGATATGAATACGACACTAGGCAATTCAGTTGAAGAGAAGGGGACATCTCTAAAAAGGGCAGTCACAGATGTTGAACAGACAAATATACGTACAACGAAGGTGACTCCGATGAACCCTTGGGTAAGAGGCGAAATTTCATTTGATCGAAGAAAGAAAGTAGTACAAAAATGTTTAGGGAAAGACAGGAATACTGCAATCTAAACATTTAGGAATGAATTAAACAGAAGTGCAGGGGAGCCAAGGTGACGTAGCTGCATTTAAAACGTGCGAAATCGAAAACGAAATCGTCATTCTAAGGTCTGACTTAGCACATAGAAAAGACAAAACAACAAACAGAATAAGAACAGATAAGTACGAGAACTATCCCATAATTAGCTCAAAATCTCCTGCATCCAAGTTACTGGTACCAGTAATTTCTACATCTTCATCTACTTCTACAGCTATATGTAGATGTAGAAATTACTGCATAACTACTCTGCAGTTCACAATTAAATGCAAGGCAGAGTGTTCATCAGACCACCTTCGAGCTGGTTCTCTACCGTTTCAATCTCGGAGAGCGTCCCGGAAGAATGAACGCTTAAATATTTCTGTGCGATCTCTGATTTCTCTTATTTTATTACCATGTTCATTTCTTTTTATGGAGATGGGTGCCAACAAAATGCTTTAGAAAATTGCAGAGAAGATCCTTTCGCAACGAAAAACGTCTTTGTTTTAATGATTGCTAATTCAAATCGCGTTTCGTAATCATTCACACACTCTCCCATATTGCACTATAATACGAAACGAGCTGCCATTCTTTGTAATTTTTCATTATTCTTACTGAGTTCTGTCTGATGCGGATCCCATACCATGCAGCAATATTCTAGAATACAGACAAGAGTAGTGTAGTGAGACTCTTTAGTAGGTCTATTGCATTTTCCAAGTTCACTGCCGATAAAGCGCAGTCTTTGCTTCGCTTTCTCCACTGCGATAGTTCCAATTTAAATCACTCGTAATTATAATCCCTAAGTACTTAGTTAAATTGACAGCTTTTAGATTTGTGTGACTAACTGTGTGACCGAAATTTAGCGAATTCGTTTTAGTTCTGATTTGGATGACATCATACTTTTCATTAATTAGAGTCAATTGCCACTCTTTGCACCATACAGATATGTTATCTAGTCCATTCTCAATCGGGTTTGATCCTCCGATGATTTTACGAGACCATAAATGACAGCGTCATATGCAAACAATTTCCAAGGAATGATCAGTTTATCTCCTACATCTCTCAGTTTGAGACCCAAGTCGATAGCGCTCATTATTCCATGTGGATAAAGAGCTAGTTTTGTTTATCCAGAACAATATTTTTGAATCAGTAACAACAATTTGTAAAGATCAATTTCTTCGAGGTAATTTATAATATTCGAAGACAATACACTTTTCAAAAATCGTATTGCTGTTCGACATTTGTGATATGGGTCTGTAATTCAGCGGATTACTTCTATCTCCTTCGTTGAGCATTGTTTCCATCTGTGCAACTTTCCAGTTCTTAGGTAAGAATTTTTTTTCGTGCGTGCGATTGTACTCGATTGCTGAATGTCGTGCTACTGTATCAGCATTCTCCGAATTGGTATACGTTCTGAACCAGAGGACTTGCCTTTGTTAAGTGAATTAAGCTGCTTCGCTACACTGAGAATATCTGCTTCTATATAAATTTGGTTCCCAGTTAGAAATAAAAAAATACGTGTTTCGCTCTTTTATGGAAATATTTCATGTACAAGCATTTTAAAGCTAAATCTATGAAAATTTGTGTTTGGCTTCTCTGTTAGAAATAGAACATCCACATGTCATGTTTTTCGGAAATTTAACCCATAAAGGGGTGAACCAACGGGTGAAACGTTTTATGAAAATACTTGATTGCGAAAGCATTTTCAAAGCAAAATTTTGAAAACTGGTGTTTGTATTTTCGGTTAGAGATGAAATAAATACGTGTTTCACTGTTCGTGGAAATTCAGCCTCTAAGGGGTGAATGAAGGTCAGACTGATTCACTGGCTCATCATCGGCCAGCCCAGACTGCTAAGGATACAAACTTGAAATTGGGAGAAAATGTGGATCTTAACTGTAGGCATCGTTTAACGATTGATTTTTCGAAATTTCACTCCTTTTGAAAGTATGTCGCACTCAAGGGAATTCTGAAGCAAGAACTACCACTGGTATTTGGTTTCTCAGTCAGAAAATAAAGGAAAAATACATGTTTCAGCATTTTTATTAATTCAACCAATAAGGGGGTCAAATAGTGAGTGAACGTTTGTTTTGAGTAAATAAATACTAAAGTACTACTAAACTATTTTTAAGGCTACGTCTATAATAACTGGTATTTCACTTCTCGGCTACGAATTTTAAAAAAAATACGTGTTTCAGTGTTTCTACACACTCAGCCCCTAAGGGACTGAAATAGGAGATAAAAATATTAAAGCTAAATTTATGAAAATAGGTATTTCATTTATGCGTTATGTATAAAGAAATATTCGTTAGAGGATGAGTTGCCATGGAAATATCTCCACAAGAGCGCAAAAGGCATGATTAACAAAAACTTTGGAGTCCAGCTACCAGAATCATTTGTTGATTAGAAGTGTATTCGGAAAAGACTACGCTTTTATGGCCTTAATTAGCGTGAAAAGATTAGGCGATGTTCCAATTTCTAAACAACATAAAAAGTCGATAAAATAAAAACAAAAAAGTCTCTGCAGGCTAAACAGTCTACGCGATCTAAGCAGCGGGCGCTAACTTAGACTTGTATAAATATGTCAGTCACCATCGACACTATTTCTTTGAATTAGAACTACATCTAGAGTACGTTTACGCAGTGTGGTAAAAGTGGAGATTCACTTAGGGAGGCGTCAAGATAGATTTTTCTGCTTTTTTTTAATAAATATGTTTTTCCTTTATTTTTAGTAGATTGGGATGTTACGGTATTCAGTTTTACTGCAACGACCTTTTGGTCACTAATTCTAGTAGCCGTCATGATGCTCCCCATATTCTCAAGATTATCTGTTGCTAAGAGGTGTTTTCGAAACATTGGAGTGGGCTCCTGAACTGAATAGTTCAAAATAATTTTCCGACAACACATTAAGTACGATATCGGACGAATTTTTTGCCAACCACCAAAGGAACCGATTATTAATTTACTCTGGTGGTCATGTACAGCCTCTAGCCCCCACCTCATAGGCACCATCATTTTCAATTTCAGTACATAATAAACTACCTTTAACAGTAAGTAACACTCCACCATAAACTGTATCTAATCTAAGTTTACTGACCACCATTAGGTCCTTTTTAATAACTTCAGCCGGACTTGTCTCCAGTTTTGAGCAGATTTCAGTACCCCTAACGGCGAGCCACGTATTACCGAATTGTTTCGACTGTGCTGCAGAAGTGTTGCTGGGAAACCCTTAACACATCTTTCGTACAGCCCTGATCTCTCCCATGGCGATTTCCATATCTTGGAGCCATGAAGAAAGACGTTCGTGGCCGTCGGTTTGCTTCGGACGAAGAGATGCACGCCTGGGCACAATCATTCTTCCGTAGGTAGCTGCAAACATTTTTCCATGAAAACCACTGACGATCTTGTCTCACAGTGGGATAAACATATGAACAGTTGCCTCAGTTACTTTTGAAATAACACACAGATTTTTTACTGTTTTCGTCTGTCTCTATTTCATTTGACTGCCCCTTACAGATTAAGTTGAAAGATGACAATTTAGTAAATACGAGATTATTGTTACTGTTGAATACTTCATCTGCCTGAGTTGTTGCTTAAACGAAGACTTCTGTAAATCCGATGACATCACTGTGATTGTTAATTGGACTTCTCCGCCTTTTAAGGCCTCATTAAACAGTATTTTCAGTGCTGTATTAGTGTATCTAATCATTTCATTTAAGATGTACAAACGAAACTGGAAACTCGGCAAACATCCATTGGTGTCCCCACATGGAGGGTGGTGGTGAAATCGAGAATTGAGAATTGCCCGTCGCTCCCCCCCCCCCCCCCCCCCTTGAATGTGGAGTAGGATTTTTTATTCCTACCCCAATTCTCCCAAATCTCCAGCGGTGATTTTCCGGATCTATAGTCAATCAGAATTTGCCTTGTGTGAATTAAAATACTATGACTTTAGCAGTTAAAAATTTTTGTGTCAGGCTGTTTATGGGAAATTATGCCGATTCCGTCAGTATGGATGCGAATCTTTACGGAAAGAGCGTCTCTGATCATTTCCTCGTCCTTTTCTGTTAACCCCTTATGGAACTGCAGAAAAGGACCAATCTAACGCCCTGACACTTGTGGGCTCCCAAAACAACATAAGCGGGCACAGTCGTAGGTGCCACTCATCTCTTCCCAACTCTCTCCCAAGGGTGCCCCGTCCCACAACAGTAGTTCCCATTTCTGTTGGCAATGTAGAACTGCGATGGATTGCTAATTCAGCTTTAAAAAGCAGAGCTGTTGTAGAAGAACAAGTCCCTATGCACGTATACAACTGTACTTAATCTGTCGGGCAATATTCGTTAGCTGCATATAGTAAGTATCAGATTCTGGGCTAGAACAGAAACAAAAATGTGAAACTTCTAGGTTAAGTAGACGTACTCTCCAGGAACTGGGATCTTTTCTACGGGGTGTAAGGCAGCGTCACATGCAGTCATAGAGGGAGGGTTTCTGCATTCAGTCGTCAAGTCTTCACAGTAATGTAACTCTTGGAAAGATGAGGACCGCACTGGTTGAGACCCAGCAGAGTTCAAGACAGTGAGTCGCGAATCTTCCACAGTTTCTCGGGAATTTCGCTACTGCAGCGCTTACAAGCGGCTCGCCTGTGTAAGTACACTGAGAAACGTCTGCACGATGTGTATGGAGAGGACAAGCATTTTCAGATGAAGTCTTACTTTGGATCTTATTCTAGAATTGCGAACTGCAGCAATACTCTTATGTTTCTGCATATCATCTTTGTTGTTACTTGTTTGTATAACAAACCCCATAGAAAACTCCTCAGTGCGGTTGGACAGATCAGTCTATGCCTGCATAATCCTTATATCTCAAATGATGTCGCTTCACATCTTCTGTAATTTGCCTTTTTATGCGCAGATTTTGTTCAGTAGTTGCGAATATAATGTGCGTCTGTTTAGTATAGGGAAATGTCTATGTAATTCAAAGGGCAGAAAAATGGAAAGTCATGATGATTTTTAGAAAACGATTGCACATGGCAAAGAGAGCTCTTAACTAATTAGCTACAAGTAGCTTAATAATAATAATGAAAAATAAAAATTTCCAGCTTAGTAATAGACACGGTGCTGGGGGCGGGTTACTCAAGAACAGACCCAAAATCAACTACAAAGAAGGCGAAACGGGTTCTTATAAAAGGAAGAAGCTGCTAAAGTCAAAAATCATGGCAAGGTTTGAATGTGCTGTAATAGGTATGCAATGAGCACAGAAACTTGTAAAATGAAATAAATCCACAAAAAACGCCAGAAAGTACGTGCCAAGCTCGCGGATGTAATCTTCATCATTTCCGTTTGGACTTAAGACACATCAGATTACAACTAATTTCTCGCCTTAAACGGTTTTTTACGATACGAACAGCAATCGATTTATGTGAATCGTATATACACCTAATGGTTATAATGAAGGTACAGTAGTTTATAGAGGTCTCTTGTGGGCTGTGGTTATCATGTTGCTGTTGTGGTGGTTCTCAGTCCGAAGACTGGTTTGATGCAGCTGTCCATGCTACTCTATCCTGTGCAAACCTCTTCATCTCCGTGTAACTAGTGCAACCTACAACCGCCTGAATCTGCTTACTCCCACCACGAACTTTACCCCACATGCTGCCCTCCAGTACTTAATTGGTGATCCCTTGATGTCTCAAAATGTGCCCTACCAACTGATTCCTTCTTTTGGTCAGGTTTTACCACAAATTTCTCTTCTCCCCAATTCAGTACCTTCTCGTTATTTACATGATCTACCCATCTAATCTTCAGCAATGGTAGAGAAATTTGGTCACTATTCTAATGCGTTAATGCGGAACCGATTTACGCTGGAAAAATTTAGTTCCAATTTTGGCCATTAGGTACAAATATGGCTCTGAAAATGCAGGAAGACGTATAGAAATGTAACGGGACATGAGCAGAAGAGATCAAACAAACGAGAAAGGTACAATGTTCATTTTATTATTAACCGCCGCTTTCACTACTTGTTCAATATGTGCTCCAGAGGTATTGACGAGATGCGGTACAGTGCCAGATTTGCACCTGGTGGTCGTAACTGGAACTTTTTTCTAGTGTAAATCGGTTCCGCATTAAGGCATTTGCACATACACCACGTTTGGGTGCCATATTACAATTACAGCCCACAGTGGCCCTCTGTGAGTGGCTGTACTTTAATTGTAACGAACAAGTACATTGCCCTCAGATTTTAGATACTAGCAGTGAGACAGATACTAGTTTAATTACATTTGCAGAACACTATTGGTAAAATGATCTCGTATAGTGACTAGGAAATAAGGAATTCACACTTCTGAATGTAGTTGTCTTGCGCTATATATCATGCTATTCTTCTGTTATAAAGGCTTGCCGCTTGAACCGCTAGCATTGCTGCAGTTGTCAAATGGTTGCATTGTTTTATCTTATAGAGTCTCGTAGACGGTGGTCCTAGGCTGTTGAAAATCGATTTTACCTGGCAATACGAGGAGATATAAAACTTATTTAGCTTTGTGTTATATTTATTCCCTATATATACAGGGTGTTTCAAAAATGACTGGTATATTTGAAACGGCAATAAAAACTAAACGAGCAGCGATAGAAATACACCGTTTGTTGCAATATGCTTGGGACAACAGTACATTTTCAGGCGGACAAACTTTCGAAATTACAGTAGTTACAATTTTCAACAACAGATGGCGCTGCAAGTGATGTGAAAGATATAGAAGACAACGCAGTCTGTGGGTGCGCCATTCTGTACGTCGTCTTTCTGCTGTAAGCGTGTGCTGTTCACAACGTGCAAGTGTGCTGTAGACAACATGGTTTATTCCTTAGAACAGAGGATTTTTCTGGTGTTGGAATTCCACCGCCTAGAACACAGCATTGTTGCAACAAGACGAAGTTTTCGGATGTAGAGCTCTTCACAAGTCGTGGTACACCTCCTAGACGGGTGAAAGTGCCTGTTAGGCTGAATTAAACGCTATTATCAATTACCTTACAATCATGACTGAACAACGTTGTTGTTAAAATAACTGATTTCAGATTTCCATATTATTCAGGCACTTTAGAGTTTCTTGTGAAGGTGCTAATCTACATTGTTATTATCCAGTCCAATATACACTGATAAGCCCAAACATTCTGACCACTGCTCACCGCGACGTTAGATGTCAACTTGTGGCGTTGCGACATCGTAACGCGGTAACAAAAGCAGAGTAGACATGGAAGGGTGATCACACTAGCGAAGATATGGCCTGCAAATTGGGAAATCCATTGAAATACGCAACTTTGACAAAAGTTAGATTATTATTACGCACCCCCTGTGAACGAGTATCTCAAAATCGTCGATATTGGTCGAATGTTGACGCGCTATTGTCGTGAGTATCTACGAAAAGAGTAGGACAGTGAAACAACCATTAGGCGCTGAATAGCTGGACGTCCACGAATCTTCACAGGACATGGAGTTCGGAGGCTTGTCTGCTCTGTAGATGCTAATCCGTAGCATCTCTGCCAAAAAAGCACAATGTTGGTGCACCCACAACTTTTTCAGAGCCCACCGTTCATGCTACATTGTTGAACATGGAGCTCTGCTACAGGCCACCCCTAAGTGTTCTCACGTTGACTGAACATCGTCAGCTACGGTCACAATAGACACGGGAACATCAGGATTTTACCGTAGAGCAGTGGGAACGTCTCCACTCTTCGGGTGAATCATATTTTTGCTACACTAGGTGAATAGTCGCCTACAAAAACGCCGTCATCGAGGTGAACGGCTGCTCGAAACAAGCAGCGCGCGTGGCAGGCTCGTGGGAGCAATATTATGCTGTTGGAGACATTATCCAGCGCTTGCATGGGTAGTAATTGAAGACACACTGACAGCTGCGAACCACCTGTGTCCGCCGAGCGGTCTAAGGCGCTGCAGTCATGTACTGTGCGGCTGATCCCGGCGGAGGTTCGAGTCCTCCCTCGGGCATGGGAGTGTGTGTTCGTCCTTAGGATACTTTAGGTTAAGTAGTGTGTAAGCATAGGGACTAATGACCTTTGCAGTTAAGTCCCATAAGATTCCACTCACATTTTAACGTTTTGAACCACCTGCGTCCCAACATGCTTGAATTCTTCCCCCACGGCAATGTCAATATTCAGTAGTATAATTGCCCCTGTCTTGGAGCCAGAACCATGCTACAGTGGCTTGAGGAGCTTTACAGTGAGCTCACGCTGATGTCTCAGCAATCAAATTCGTCTCATGTAGAGCCGTTGGAACCCATCAGGGTCGCTATCGGGCGTCATCACCGCTTACACAAATCATCGGACCGTTGTTTATGAGAATTAAATGTCCTGTGCCTAGACATCTAATGCCACATACCTCCACAAACTTGCCAACAGAATATCGGATCCCTGATAAACAGAAACAGTGATGTATTTCGTTCCAAAGACGGACAAATAAGCCACTACCAGGTGGTCATAATGTTTTGACGCTTCAGTATATGTGGTTTAACTGTTAGAAACACCGAATGGGTAACGGCACCGATTCTGTAGCAGAATTCGTCTAGACAGGCTGCTACACCAGTTGGAGCAGATCCGGTCTCTGGTGATTCACGTTCCCACACAGCCACACAGCCACTTTGTGCCAGATACTCTTGGCAGTTTCAACACATCGCGGCCCGCCGTGCGTTATTTTTGACTTGTGTCCAGGTTCCTGTGAAATTTCTGTATTCCTCTTAGCAGAAACAGTCTCTTCAGACATATCGTACTTGGCAGATATTCAGTACAGACATTGCATGGTTGTTTTGTTAGACATTTTTAACATACGATGAAATTATATGTAGTAAGGAAGATACAGTCGGCAGTGAAAACGAGATAATTTCAGAACAGTTAGAGAAAAGAGCCATTATGTTTTCAAAGGTCAGAGGCACTAAATGAAAATGAAAGTTACAGTCACTGTAAATATCCTGCAAGAACTGCAAGACATGGGGAAATCAGGTCCTGGAAGGATAATGTTTCAAATAATTATATTGTGGGTCATTTTTTCAAAGGAAACGATGTCTTACACAACTGAACATGGGATAACACAATACAAAAGCCTGCCATAAATATCTGCGATCAAACGCTGATAACTAAAACTCCATCATTACGTTCATATGATTTTTGTATGACGTGCAGCGAGTGGACTGGTTGTTGCTCGGCTTATCTTTCGGGAGGACTGCCTACCTCTTACAGCACACTTTAGCTCAGATACAGCCGCTTATGCAGCGACTGATAACATCCCGCCTGTGCACGACGTGCATCTCGCCTGTTTCACCTTTACGGATGGTGTTGCATTACATTGTTTGCTGTTTATAGTGCGAAAAAGACGATGAACCCTCTGCCACGCACTTAAGTGTGATTTTCAGAATATCCATGTTGTTGTAAATATAGATAGATCATAGATAATATTCCCGTAAACAAGAGTAAGGTAGCTCTGCCATATTGTGTTCCACCCCTGTTTATCCTGTACCCTGTCTGGAAGCATCGTGAGTATCTTGACTGCCATAAGCTTATGCCACAAGCTTAAAAAATCACACCTAACTATAGAATTATAGCTCTCATTATTCGTACGTCGGCTGATGCTCCTTCCGACGTGAAACGTGGAGCTGCAAGAGCCCCCACACTGGAACTACCACATCTGTATCTAGATGTAGATATTTTATGGGTTCTGAATTCGCGATAAGGTATGATTCATTAGCTACAAGCGGGTGCCCGTCTAGGAACATTGCTTACAACATTCCGCGGTACATAATCTATGATTATGTCATGATATCTCGTGTACGAATTATCCATAGGTAGTAGATGGTTTTGGATCTGCCTTCATCACTTATCTGGTGGATAGCTTTAGTGTCGACCTAAAGATTTTTACCACCTGTTACTGACCTCGACTTACGAGTGCGGCTTTGAATTTTAAAGTGTTTGATCATTACTTACGTCATCATATTGTTCTATATATTTTGTATGTAGCATACAACTACGACACTGATGATCGCGAAATATAACATTTCTATACGGTATAAATTTATGACGGTAGATGGAACCAACTATATGTTCTTACGTGAATTATTTCAGAAATTAGATGACCATTTATCAGGAATATCTGAGTTTTTCGAAACAATGTTTGATATTTTTCACAATAATCAACAAATTTCCTTTTAATATTGTCGTTGAAAATTTATTATGATTGGAATCTTATGTTTATCCTTCAAAGATCGAATGAAAACGATATTACAAAAGTTGATGGTAGTCACTGTTTTTATCACATTATATTAAAAAAATTATCCAATAAAAATTTTGCTTCCAGGAAGACAAAAGTTTTAAGTAAATTCTACGCACACATGAAATCTAATTGCAATTTTAGATTATATCTTGCCCCCCTCCCCTTTCCCACTCTTATGGCGGCTGACAATCTCCAATGTTTGAATAGCCCCCAGTGCTAGCCGATGTAAACTACAACTCTGAGAATCATTTTCAGATGTCGTTGACTTACGAGTACCTAGTTATGGGGAACACGTGTGTTGTCCGTGAATTATTTTTGACGACAGATTGCTGAAAGCCACTCGCAAACTTCCCGCTTAGTTCTATGATGGGAAGAGTTTGTTTCTTTGTCCATCAACAACGGATGTTACGTGTGGTCTGTTTCCATTGATATCCCGAGAGGCGTTTAATATTAACTGGAAGTTAGATAGCCTATACATGGCCGAAGCGTGAATATTGAGAGATAAGTTTCTGTTTTTCCTTGTTTCCAATTTCCCAGCCGCACAGTAGCACGGTTCACTGGGAAAATACTGTGAGCAGTTTAATAACACTCTTTTATATCGATATCGTGCTGTAGAAAATTTGAATAAATCTGAAAGGAGGATGTACAAATCGTGGCATCGATGTATTTACTGTGACAACTCACTTGCAAATTCTTCATCTGTCATATGCAATGATTTAATCATTCGTTATTTCTGATTCATTTATTGGTTAGTGTATCTTCTTTCTGCAGTATCTTTTCAGCGTTGCGAAACTCTTTCAGTCTGTTGCATTAACCTCTAAATCGTACTCCTTTTCAAGAACGCAAAGTATTAACTCTGTAGGCCGGAATAGACAGAGTTGCTTTCGCTAGAGTAATTTTATGATCACTGTGGGAGAGCTCAGTTGAGTGTAGTTTGTGTAACAAGGAGATAGTGACGTCGATTGTGTACGAGCAGCCGTAACTAAATATTTATTATCAAGCCAGAAATACCATACAGATTTCAAGCAATATGATTAAATTACGACTAAGAACGCAGCACGAAAAATTATCGGAATGGAATTTTGAAATTGAATATTACTTCAGACGTAAGTCATAAAAAATTAGGTTTGAATATTTGACAATGACATTATAATTTGGTCATAGACGGAAAAAGACTTGGAAGATCAGTTAAATGGAACAGATAGGGTCTCGAAAATATTCTAAAAGATGAACAACAACAACAACAACATAGAAATATAGGGCAATGGGTATAGACGAAATGCATTAGGAGATGCTAAAGAAATAAATGTTAGGAAATGAAGTATGCACAAAATATAGGATTCGAATTTTGTTATTTGGACCGCAAAATAACTGATACTCTGAGATGAAGACGTTGCAAGCGGATACATTAGTGGCGGGCAGCATCAAACCAGTCATAAGACTGATGACTAAAATGGGAAAAAATAACTGACAATGACAGAAGGAAAAGTAATATAAAGTGCAAACTAATAATTTGAAGTTTTCTAAAAAAAGACAAACGTGTTAAAATCCAATGCCCATTGAAATCCCACGATGCTGCATCTAAATGTCTTGTCTGGATTGTAGCACTGTATGGTAGTCAAACATTGACGTTAAGAAACTGACAGGAACAGAACAAATGCTAATGAAATGCGGTAACAGAAAAATGCTGAAGACTCAATGGATGGATCGCATAACCAATGAAGAGCTACAGCATCGAGTTGCGGAGAAAAATTAAGTCACAAATTGACTAAAAGGAGGTATAGGTTGATGCGATGCACCCTGAGGCAACAAGAAAAATATTTTGATAATGGAGTGGAAGTTTGACAATGTTGAGGGGGAGGGGGGGTGAGGAGTCAAGTTATTTCACTCCCACCATTTCCACTATTTAGCCGGAGATGTTACCTGACGAGTAAAATTTTCATTACTACAATTACTTCTATTTTCTTTGCATTGCTCTTCAATATTCAAATCACGCATATGACGAACTGAAATATTATTTGTTTTTATAAGAGTTTTTTAGATTGTTATCGTAGCGTTGTATATGTTTCTCAGTGTTCCTTTGGTTCACGATTTTAGCAATTTTCATTACAGATTTCTTATTACACATTTTCCAGCCTAGTTTCAAAATTTTCGCTTCTCCCTTAAAACGTAATTTGGCGGCTCAGATTTTGTAGAACGAAATTTTCGTGCTTCCACATATAGAAGAACTCTGTGACTTGGAATAGTTTTTAACGGTCTTCCTTCACGCTTTTTGTCTCTGCAGCCACCTGACATTTCAGCAGAATCGTGTGATATATGGAGAGGTCATTAGTGGTCATTAGAGACAGATAATTTGGCGTCTTTCTCGTAAGGCGTCTCTCATTCTTTTCCTCTCAACAGACTGATGGAACTTTGCAATTTAAGAATATCCCGGGGACTCTTTTTATGAACAGACAGTTTCTTCACAATATCATTAGACTCAACGCACATGAGGGACGTTGCGATGGCATTTTGGCGTACAAAGTAAACGTCCATAAACTTGTACAGAACGTGAAGAGAAAGGAACAAACAATATTTACTGGGTATTTTTTGATTCGTAGAAGACAATTCGCTACTCTTAAAGTTAATTTGTAAAAACATACTTTTAATTGTATAGAATTTTTTACACAACAACTGCTGCTCTAGACGATCGAACTCCATTCTAGAACGCGTAGAGGAGGGATCATTTTAGATAAATATGTGTTACAATAAAAAGTGATTTAGGGGTAGCGTCATTCATTAGTGAACATAAATTCCTGGGTCTCGGGTTCAGTCCTAGTCACTGCTTAAGTGTTGAACAAAAATCATCAGCATTGGCGGCCTAAGACCTCCGATTTAAGGAGGTATCCTCGTTCTGCCAGTGGCCTTGTCAAAGCGGGCGGAGGAGCGGAAAGAGGTCTGAGATCCATCTTACACTTAGAGTGGGCAAGCAGTCCTAAAAGACCGAAGAAACAGCAGTGACCAGTAACATAAGGATACAGAAGGGAATGATAACCACTTCACACTACACATATTATTTGTATCCGCGCGACATGTGGTCTGTAATTGAAAAAGTGTCATGATGATCTCTCCAGCAACAAGAGATGCTGGATTTGTCCCCCTTTCGGCTCCCCGGGATGGGACTGCCAAGATGGATGTGATTACGAGAAAAAGACTGAATAACGAACGGAAATGAAACATTGTGTATGTCTGAGAATGGAATGTCAGAAGTCAGGATGTGGTCTGGAAATTAGAAACTCTGCAAAAGGAGATGCAAGGTCTGACTCTAGTTTTAGTGGAGCTTAGCGAGGTGAAAAGCAAAGAAGATAAGGATTTGTGTTCGGACGTATACAGAGTAACATCAGCAGCAGCATAATCTGGTGTAAAGCGACTAGGATTTATCATCAGATAACGGATAGGAGTGTTATTTATATATTTATTTATGCATTTATTTTACCTGGCAAGATTAGGGCCTTCAGGCCCTCTCTTACACCTAACCAGGCATACTCAGATTCATCAAATTTCAGTTTCTACAGAACATTAAGGGCATATAACATGTTATACAGTATTAATGTTAAAGAAAAAAAGTAGAGATTATAAAAGTAGTACAATGATAATTATAACAATCAAAAATAATTATAACAATCAATAATAATAATAATAATAATAATAATGACTATGTATGTGAAAGTAAACATTTTTCTTTTATGAATGTCAGTCCTATTGCTAGTTGGGAATTTTCTCGTTATATTCTTGCAGCTTGTGAGTTATTCTCATCAAGCAGAGACATAAGACGATAGAATGGGGTGAAAGAGATATAGAAGAGGTAGATAGGTTAGAGGAAGAGAAATAGAATGGTAAAATTCGAAGCTATGATGGAGAGGAGAAAGAAAAAGATGAGAGGGGCACAACAATGGTGGCTATACCGTCCCTAATACGTAAGTCTTGAGTTCCCTCTTGAATGTTGAGTGGTTCTGGATAAGACGCAGATCACAAGGGAGCGCGTTCCATAGTCGTATGGCTGAGATGGAGAATGACACGGAGAAAGATTTGGTGTTATGTAAAGGTACAGCCAAGATGCTAGACGTATCCGATCTGGTATTGCGGTTGTGGAATGATGATAGGTGTTTAATGTGAGAAGATAAGTATTGGGGGCACCAGTGGCTAAGAAATCGATGAAGTAAGCACATCGTGTGGAGATCGCGTGCCTTATGTGGGCGTATCCAACCTAGCTGGGAGTATGAAGGACTGATATGATCATACAACCGTATATTGCATACGTATCTAACGCAAGCATTCAACACTAGCTCGAGGCATCTCGAATTTTCACTATTTGTGCCGTGTTGAACTACATCACAGTAGTAAAAATTAGGTAAGACTAGTGTTTGGACTAAATTTTGTTTAACATGGGTTGGAAATATTTTTCTAAATTTTTGAATTGCATGTAGGGAGGAGAGCGATTTCCGGCAAGCTGTGACTGTTTGTTCTTCCCAGTTTAGGTGTTCATCCAAGATAATTCCAAGGTCTTTTACTGTTTTTTGGTATGGTAGTTTGGTACCATTGAGGAGTATTTGAGGGACTGTTTCGCGAAAGTACCGACTGATTAACTTTGGATGAGATATAAGTATGACCTGGGATATCTTGGGGTTTAGTTTCAGACCTAGGTTCTGCGCCCATCGAGAAAAAGAGCAAAGATCTGCGTTCATACTCGCTACTGCGTCAGCAATGTTCTTGGGTACGAAGTCTTTCGCGACGGAGTCCTTGCATAAAAAGTTCTCGGTTTACTTGCCGCGTCAAATTTGGATAAAATCCCAAGCTTTCGATGACTACCTCCGTCATCTTCGTCAGGGGTAAAACTGACTGTCGTGGACCGGTGAGGCTTCCGCTTTTATAAGCAGTGGACGGCTTCTCATTGGCTGGATGACGTCGCGGTGAAACCGATGCGTACTGAGGTGGCGGCCTCTATATCCACAGATTTTGTTTGCGCGCTTTATCCAGTGTTGCTTGCAGCGCCATCCATCGCAACAGGCGGAGAACTGCGAGGAATGTAAGAAGTCTCCCTCTGCGCTCTTTCTGTATCAATTGCGCGCTTCCATGCATTGCTGAGTGCATAACTAGAATCTCTGTTGAAATTATTTTCACAGAGTCTAATTTCAACTGCTTCCCTGATGACAGAGTCCCAATAGTTTGAAGCGTGAGCAAGTAGTCTTGTTTCATCGAATAAAATCTTATGTTTATTTAACAAACTGTGCTCAGCCACCGCAGATTTTTCTAGATACCTGTATTTTAGGTGACGCTGATGTTCCACATTGCGATCGGCGACAGTTCTTATAGACTGGCCCACATAACTTTTGCCACACTCGCAAGGAATTCTGTAAATTTCCGGTACTCTCAGGCCAAGATTATCTTTCACGGGTCGCAGCATTTCCTTAATCTTCCTGGGTGGCCGGAAGACTGGTCTGATTCCTTGCCGGCTTAGGACTCTGCCGACCTTGCTGGTCGTTGCACCGCAGAATGGTAGCCGCGCGATGTGTTGGTCCTCTTGATCTGTTCGAACAGCATTCTTTCTTGGTTTCTTCACCAGAGTAGATCTGATATCACGATCAGAATAACCATTTTTTATGAATACCGTCGTCAGATGGTTAATCTCGGAGCCGAGATGATCCTTGTCCGAAATAGTCCTTGCTCTGTGTACCAAGGTGTTCAGCATAGCTCTCTTCTGAGCTGGGTGGTGAAAACTACGCGCGTTTAGATATAAATCTGTATGCGTCGGTTTTCTGTGCACAGAATGTCCGAGACGTCCATCTGATTTTCGCTCCACCTGTACATCTAAGAAGGGTAACTTTCCATCCTTCACCTCCACTGTAAATCTTATGTTCTGATGTATACCATTCAAATGTTCAACAAACTGCTGCAGTGCCTCATTGCCATGTGGCCAGATTAAAAAAGTATCGTCGACATACCTGAAGAAGCAGGATGGACGTAAGGGAGCACTGTTCAACGCTCGTTCTTCGAAATCCTCCATGAAGAAGTTAGCTATGGCTGGTGACAGTGGCGAACCCTTGGCTGTTCCGTCAATCATTTCATAATATTTTCCACCATACAAAAAATAGGTGGTCGTCAAATGCATGGAAGCGCGCAGTTGATACAGAAAGAGCGCAGAGGGAGACTTCTTACATTCCTCGCAGTTCTCCGCCTGTTGCGATGGATGGCGCTGCAAGCAACGCTGGATAAAGCGCGCAAACAAAATCTATGGATATAGAGGCCGCCACCTCAGTACGCATCGGTTTCACCGCGACGTCATCCAGCCAATGAGAAGCCGTCCACTGCTTATAAAAGCGGAAGCCTCACCGGTCCACGACAGTCAGTTTTACCCCTGACGAAGATGACGGAGGTAGTCATCGAAAGCTTGGGATTTTATCCAAATTTGACGCGGCAAGTAAACCGAGAACTTTTTATGCAATGTTCTTGGGGCTTGCACTTATGTACAGTTGGATGTCGTCGGCATATAGATGGTAGTTGCAGGAGTGAATCACTGAAGAAATATCATTAATGTACAGTGAGAAGAGTAATGGACCAAGGACGGAGCCTTGGGGAACTCCAGAGCGCACGTTTTTCCATGATGACTTTTCCGACCCACAAATGACTTGTTGACTTCTGTTTTTGAGGTAGCTGTCGAACCAGTGTATTGCGCTGTTTCAAAAATTCAGCTGCTTCATTTTAATTAGTAATATATCAAAGTCAACTGTATCAAAAGCCTTGCTAAAGTCAAGCAGTGTTAGGATAGTAGCTTCACGTCTGTCCATAGCATGTTTAATGTCATCAGTTACTTTGATTAATGCAGTTGCTGTACTATGGTGCTTTCGAGAGCCTGACTGATATTTGTCGTGGATGTTATGAGTTTTGAGGTAATCCGTCAGTTGTTCATGGACGATGTATTCTAGGGCTTTAGATATTGCAGGTAGTATGCTGATCGGCCTGAAGTCGCCTGGCGACTTGGGTATAGGTTGAATTAAACTTTGCTTCCACTCAGTAGGATATGTACTACTGACAAGAGACAGGTTGAAGATGTCTGTGATAACTGTAGTATTGCAAGAATTGGCAACAAATCTGCGCTGTAATCGTTCAGATATAATGACACCGCCACAAACAGAAGATGAAGAGGCATAGAACGCAGATGAGGATACAGAATGTGTAATTCAGTGTGTAAAGGGAGACAGTGTAATAATCATGAGTGAAAGAAAGGTGATTGTGGGGGAAGGAACAGAAGAAAGAGATATTGGAGAATACGGGCTTTGTAGTAGGAACGATACAGGAGAAATACTAATTGAGTTCTACAATAAACTAGTAGTTGCTAATGCTCTGTTCAAGAATCACAAGTGGAAGATATATACTTGGGAAAGGCCAGAGACACCAGATGATTCCAGCTGAATGACATCATGGTCAGACAGAGATTCAAAAATTATATTTTATATTTTAAGGCTTACCTATGGATAGGTACAGATTCGTATCACATCTTAGAAATGTTGAAGAGTAGGATGAAGTTTAAGAGACTCGTTTGGAAGACTCAGTATGCGAAGAAGTAAGATACTGTAGTAGTGAGGGATAGTGACATGTCTTTCCAGTTCGCTTAGACTATAGGTATTGCAAAATTCGTAGGAAATCTTACTTCGAAATATCTTAAATATCTTAGGAAAATGGGAACCAAACGATTATTGAACTTTGTTAGTCGAATCTCTGAATCTAGAAACATGATATCAAAATTTCTAAAATCGGCCACCCAGTCCCGAAAGTAGCAAGGGCAGATGAGTGTGTGAAATACCGTACAATCAGCTCAACAGCTTATACATCCAATCCTCTGATAAGAATAACATACACAGGAATTATAATAGAAAACTGAGGATCATTTTGGGTTTAGAGAAAGTAAGGGCAACAGGGGAAGTTCTACCGTTGACATTTACAGTGTGAGCAAGACTTAAAGGAAAGCAAAACCCGACCGTAGGATTTGCCGACCTGAAAATTAGTTCCATAGTGTAAAATGGTGCAAGCTGTTGGAAATTTAGAAAAAATGGGAGTAACCTGTAGGGGAATACGTAAAAATACAAGAAACAAGAGAGAATAATTACAGAAAACCAAAAGCAAAGAGCGCAGATTGAAAAGGATGTATGACAGGGATGTTTTACGCCCCTGCAGAACTGAGGACTGAGTTTAACTGGCCTGATGGAACTAATGGCAAGTAGTAGAAACGAAATCAATGAGAAATTGAAAATTGGGGACCACGAAGAAGAGGAAATTGATGAATCCTGCTGAACTGGAAGCAAAATAACACATGATGAACGAAACTAGGGTGACACAAAACACAGACTAGGACAGGCAAAGAGGGCGTTGCTGGTGCAAAGAAGTATTGATTTGTAGATGGTACGATTTCGTGGATTTAAAGGGTTCAGCCTGCCACTGTTTCTCGTCTCGTCAGATTAAAACGATCTCACCTGTTATCCTTCCACTTCCTGGACTGTGGAGACATCGGGCAACTTCTCCTAAAGCAGGAAATTTCATTGAAAAAGAGAGAGAGAAAGATAGAACGAAAGAGACAGAAAGAGAGAGAGAATTAAGGGAACAGAGGAATATTACAGAGCATTTAATGGCAGACGACTGAAATTAAATATGTTATATTCTTATTAAATCACAGAAATGCAGGGCAGTCTTGTTACAAAAAGTGGAAATTTGCTAGTTCACAATTTTGGACTGTACAGTGATCCACAGACTTCGTGTGGGCCAAGCCATATGTGCATGAGAAGACATAGAAGCAGACGAGAAACGATAATAACTTGTGAAGTCGCTAGAAAGAGTATTGATCTGAAAATAAGATGCGATTCTCTGGAATTTAGACGCGCGAACAAAAGTAATGAGCCGCGACTAACCACAGAATGCAGACATGTAGGCCGAAGCTTTTCCTCTTCTAAGACAGAAGGAGCTGTAATACTGCTTTCTTGCGGTGCAGATCGCTTATTTGCATCTTAATCACTGACGGGTTTGCTAATAGCATTCTACGGCAAGTGCATAGTCGTTTCCAAGGTGACGGAAAGCAACACATGTATCACGAAAAAGAGCGACAACTGCCGCAGTACCACTAGTCACGAAATTGTGCATACCAAGAACTGCAACGAACTAGGACTGAAAAGGGCCTTTCTGTAGTTTTGTTTCCTCTAACGCCACATAGCAATGAGCTTCCTCTGGGAGAAAAAAGTTCTCGTTGCCAACTTCACTGGGTGTAGCAATAGAGATGTTGCTGTTGCTTTCTGCTGAGGGTCAGTTCACCCTATCCAACATTCAGATTGTTGGTCTGGTGGTGGCGACAGTTCTGTGACTGGGGTAGGATTCAGTGTCGCTACGCGCTGCCATTGCCGCGGCTTGAGTTTGAAACAAATGGCCACTAGAACTTACACCTAATTTAGGTTTCCCGTGATTTCCCTAAATCACTTTATGCAAATGCCGGGATGGTTCCTTTGAAAAGGCACGTCCGGTTTCCTTCCCCACCCTTTCCTAATCCGAGTTTGTGCTCCGTTTTTGATAACCTCGTTGTCGATGGGACATTGAGCACTAATCCCTTCCTCCTGCTCCTCCTCCTTAAGGGACTTGACATGAAGATACTAGATGAATGACGCCAGTTTTTTCACTGAAACCTGCGTGAAATATTTACGACAAACTTGGCATAATGAAGAAAAACATTCATAGAAAACATCTTGAAGTATCGGAGGGAAGTGATGTGGTAAAATTATATAGTGAGAACAAGACGTGACAGTACTAAATCGGTCCATACGGATTTACGTAGGAGTAGCTGAATACTGATGAAGAGACGGGTGCAGGACAGACTAGCGCAGAGAGCTGCACTTTCAGACTTAATACCACAACAACATCTATATTTTATGACCCTACTTTCTCTCAGTATCGGTGAATATTCAGCAGTTCCCTAAATACCGCTTCAAGAATTAATACTGTACTATTGGCAGCTACACAGTGCAATATAAGCATCCATTCTACTTTCGCTAATGAGGAGCGATATCTTAACATTTTTCACCTATCTTCTGACACCTTTGATGCGGTCTGCCACTAGCTCTTTCGCCAAATAGTCATATTTATGTGTTTGATGTATTCCAGTTTCAGCGTTCCTCTACTGATTTTTAACCCGTACAGCTTCTTCTAGTAGTATGTAAGTTGTCCCTTATTGCTTCAACACATTTCCTGTCATTCTGTTCCTTCCTCTTGGCAATGTGTTTCACATATTGCTCCCCTCGAAGAGTCTACGAAAAACTTCCTCATCTCTTACTTTATCAACCCACCTAATGTTTAACATCCTTCTGGAGCATCACATCTCAAACGCTTCAGTTCTCTTCTTTTCTGGTTTTCCACAGTCCATGATTTTCTTAAATACAATTAAGTGCTACAAACGCAAATTCTCACAAAAATTTCTTAGAGCAAATAGTCTGTAACCTAGCGACTTTTTGGAGATGTTTATAGCGCGTCACGAAGTCTCAGCGCAGCCTAGCCCAGTCCCATCACAAGAAGAGAGAGTAAAATAAAATAGTTGCCGCTTCCATCACAGGTTCAGACAGATTGTGCAGTTACGAGTTCACTGTTAGGCGACACGGGTTGTCAAATCAATTATTTAAAAAATAATGGATTTACTGTATTTAATTATACATTCAAAGTAAATTCCCTCGTCCAATAGATCCAATAGATTGCGTAATTAGAGGACTCCGATTGGTTTTGTGTGTGTGTGTATGGGAGAGGGGGAGAGCAATTTTCATGATCATTTAATTCTTAAGATACACAAGATGGTGTAAGTTCTAGTGGCCATTTGTTTCAAACTCAAGCCGAGGCAATGGCAGCGCAATATATATATATATATATATATATATATATATATATATATATATATATATATATATAGTAGTGATGTAAATCAAAATGTTTTTCAGTACCAGGTACGATTTTACGAGATGAGAATGAACTTCCCTCTGCCCCTTCAGATCACTGGTCCATTGCATTTACCTAACGAAGGAACTGAATGCTAGAGTCCATTACAAATTATATTTAATGGTATGAAATTATACAGCCACTTAACGCAACTGAAGACTCCGACCGTACAGATATTGTCCTGTATCGACGACGCTGTCTTTTAAAGATGACTATAATTCTTTCACAATTGGGTTAACATCAGGCGAAGTTTCATGAACAAGCAATAATTTTTGGCACCCTCCAAATTGAAGAAATTAACGTTACTTTTCATTTGTGGACCGTTTTAAAGCAGAAAATCCTGAATAGGCTTCATACTGCGACCATAGCTGGCTCAAGTAAGTGGTAATATTCATGACAATTAATACAAAACTGGTCTGCACAGAGTCACCAGAACAATAAGCACGCGCTGCAACTGTCAAGGATGAAGCCCATGTCACCCTGGTCAAGAATGAAACTGAGTGCTTCATGTAGAAATGGCTCTCAGAACTATGGGACTTAACGTCTGAGCCCATCACTCCCCTAGAACTTAGGACTACTTAAACCTAACTAACCTAAGGACATCACACACATCCATGTCCCAGGCAGGATTCGAGCCTGCGACCGTAGTGGTAATTTGATGTAAAAACACTAAATAATAAATGTTACTTCGTAATTAAAAAGTCATGACAGGGCACAGACTATTTAATAATATGCTAACCTAAGGCATATTCAATGTGGTAATTCTTAGTTACAGTGAGCTTAAATACTTACGTTATCATACGGCTTGTAGCTGTAATATGGGTGAATAGTAGTACACTCACATTTTTTGGGCTTCGAATACGCGTGCAGTGCACGTGGTTCGCAATTGAAATAGTCTTGACAATTATCTTGTTTTGGCTTACGCTCATAATGGGTGAATAATGCGAGTTTTGGCGGATTTCGGAGAATACGCACTGGTCGCCAACATAAAATACGTTTTCTGTATGATTGATCCCTTTATAGCCTCAGAGAATGTATCGCAATTATAGAGGAGATAGTTAGTAGCTAAATATGATCATTTACATGTCGGTGAGTTGTACGACTGCCATTATATAATGGTACGGCACTACTACCTTAAAAACAACACAATATAATCTGTGTAATATGTGCTTCATCGGCAGAGAGTTTCTTCGGTGTTTACATGTCGTGGCGGGTTGTGCAAGAAGTTACTACAGAAAGCTGTAATCGCTTTTAATGTACTGTGCAGCAGAAAGCAGTACGTGAAAAGCCGAAAGATGTATGTACATAGGCTTGTCTGCAACAAGCTTCATCGTAGTTAGAAGAAATTTATTGCTGTCATTTGTGAGAAATGTGTCATTCAAACCACATAACTAGTCAGCAGTCTCAATCAAGAATTGTCCGTGTAACACAATTTGAGGAGATCGGATGGGTAATGCTCCATGAGCAAGTAGCCAGCTGTTTGCCCGCGAAATACGTATTTCGAAGAGAACACCTATAGTTAGAAGCGTGCGCACAAAATAGCTTGGCCCATACGTGCGTAGATTGCGTAACAAGCTGGAGGAATGTGGTACTGGTCGTAGCTCTGTTGTAAACGACCTGCCCATGGTAGAGCAGGCGACGTTCGTCAATTGAAGCCTACGCATAAATGTGTATCTAGCATATCTTGTAAGGACAAACAGTGAGTGTAGAAATTTCGTATCAACAGGTTATCGCAGTACCACCATTAAATCAATAGTTTCTCACTAGAGTACCATAAATGAAGTAGTCGCAGAAACAGAGAATCAACCAAAGCGAAACAGGTCGAACCACGTGCTGCTAGGAGCATTCTCATGTAAAGAAGAACATAAAATCTTTATTATAGCGGACAATGTCGCTTACTACGATATATGAAGTCTTTGGTGTGTGAAAATCCAGGACAAACCGAAATGGAAGTATGTTGTATGTGGCATTTATTGCATTTTCTGGTTTCATTCACACGCAAAAAGTTCCAGTGATACAGTACACAACCTTCAAGCATCTGGGTACAGCAAACATGTCACCTGTCGTAATTTACAAAATAGATAGACACATCTATGTTCACCTTTAAAAATTTGATTTATATGGACTACATCAAACTGAGCTACTTTCACTTACATACAGCCATGTGAGCAGCACAGTATTGATATCTTAATGAGAGATAAGAGTCATTGATAGTAGCTGCTCTATACCACATTTATAACTGTAGAGATAAAATCAAACAGCCTTCAGTGTAAACGTATTAACTGGCAAGAACCGTACGCACACAAAGGTGAAAGAATGTACGTGACATATTCAGTAGGATCTGAAACATATCATGCTGTATTATCCTCAGTTGGAGGACTGTATTTCCCCTGTGTCACATAAAACGGTTCAAATGCAGCTGCACGTAATGAGCCAATTACATGGGTAGTAGTATCATAAAACAGAATGTAATATATACTTAAGGTAGTTAAAATGTTTAATGCCACGGTAAAAACACATATCCATATAAGGTGGAGTCATTAGTTGTAACGCAATACGTTACACATGTCTATTTATGATGTTCAACTCACTTCGCTCGCCTAAACCATTATGCGGTCTAGGACAGGTCTGGTATATGCATGGCAAACGATCACAGTGATATGATTAAGCACCATTGAGTGGTATACCTTCACTCGGCAACACAGTGAAAACACTTGTAACCACATAGTATACTGTGGTTATAGACGAGTTAGTGTGCCAGAAAGCCCACATCATGAACAGTTGGGGTAGTTGAGTATGTATTAGCCAGCAAAGCACGTTACGCGAACTGCAGAAGACATCTCCCTAAATCGCAATTAGTTACATAGAGCGATTTAAAAGAAATTCATCTGTGTAACAGTATCTGTGATCTGGTAAAGTGGTTAATAATTCTATAAACGGAACGGACCCCTGTTTAACTTATCAAGCGTGTCATACCGGAAAACACAACACGCCGTAACAGCAACTGTAAGCTGTGACGAACATCAGTGCAAGCTGTTCACTATAAACAGTGAAACATATTGAACATATTAAATAAAAGTGCATAGGTTATGTAAAAAAAGGACTAAAATCTCCTCACCTCTACGATTCTGGGTGAACGCATTGATTCCAGTAATCATTATTATGCTTTTTGTAGAACATTAAAAACAGCGGTGTCCGCTAAACTAACACTGAATATAACAACATACAAGACAATCCAGCCGAAGGAAATGGTAAAGTTAATCACGTTACTTCTGTACAAATTTTCGTCATGTACGGTGGCAGTACATCAACTGAGCTGTTGTTAGGAAATAGGGCACTAACTAACTAACGGCTATGTCAGAGTGAGACAATATGAAATTGTTGAGGTCTTTCTTCTCTACGTGTTGCCTGTTGATGCAATTCTCTGGATATTCTTGCGACGATCGTTTAGTGGTTTTTCTGACAGCCCACGTGCTGACATTGGAAAAGATTCATCTTCACTCGTCATTACCAATCAAGAATAAATGTTTCATATTGGTAACCGTTCGTGTTGCCGAAACGTCAGAAAACGACTCAATGAGTCTTCGCAGAAGATTTTGAGACGTCAAAGTGCAGCTTAATCTTCGTGCGTTGAGAGTGGCATCTGTCATTTTCAACTATTGCCGTGAGCGTAGATTGTTAATAAAGGCGTGTAAGTTGTTTTCGCCAGTAAATAATTGGGCCTTCAATTCAAGTGCTCAGTTTAGCATCCTCTGCCACGTACGTAATTTCGGTATTAAAGGCTTGAAATGCCCCCTACGACAAGACACAGTTTTACACCAAAAGAAACTCTTCTGAAAAACAAATAAGTTTTGAACGTAATAATAAAAGCCCCTGGACAACAACATTCCAATATAAACTAGTGCCCCGCTTGCATGTTTTGGTTTCCTGCACGCCACTGGCCAGTAGATCGCCTTATCGTGACCCGCGCGGCGAGGCTCACGGTGTGGCGGCAGCTGTCAGTGTAGCGGGTAGCCTACAAGTCCGGGGGCGTCTTCCTGCCGCACACAAGGCGGTAGGCGGTGCGATTTACGAGTGTTTTGCGTGGCCGCACTGGCTGTGGGGCCGCGCCCGTGTAAACACGGCCGTGGGCGCTGCAAATACTGGCTGCCGCGGACTATCCCGACAACACCAGTCTTATAATGGGTACCGGCTGTTTCGTGGAAGTCTCTCCTGTATCGTTAGAACCACATACATACTATAACATCATTATGAACACCCACGGGAGTCAGAATTTCGCAACATGTTTCTGCGCTTAGAAGAGGAGAATTTATTATATGAACGGCACGGCAGAAAGGCTTCATTTCCAAATTATAACTCATTTTGTGCAACACAGAGGAAAAGAATGCAGTTGCATACCATATGAAACCCTTTCTTGCTCTAGGTGTTCAAAATGACTTCTGTGTACCGTTCTAAGACTTAGATCAACGCCAGTATTTAGTGTTCCATTTCGCCGATGGTAGTACTTGACTTGGAGCTCACTTAACTCTTTCCTTATACGTAGCATCAACTGTTCAATTAGTCATTACGTACATCACGAGTATATGACTGTGCACTGCTATTCGTCGAGGCTCGTTTTCGGATGGAGTGCATAGGAAAAATAAACAACTGTAGTGTACGATGATGCCTGTTTGATATATGGATTATCATTGGGTAATAGCCGTGACAATGAACATTTGTAGCAGGGGAAAGGCCTAAAAATACAAAGACATTTGAACGTTTCACCCCATTGTTCATTGTGTTAGGGGTCACGGAAACCCGGAACATATTACTTGCAGCTGGGGATTCGGTAGAGGGACGAGGACGTCGCAGATGGAGAGGATCCTACTGTCATCGTAAGACGATAGCTGCAACAAGTAACGCTGACCACATGACTGCGCAGAGTTACATGATATCCTGCTGCGTTCATACCCTTTCAGTGCGTGTAGGCAATATCAGCAGCCGATTTACCTCCACTAATATACGTCAAAAGTGTACAAATGTGCGTGAATTCTTAAGGGACCAAACTTCTGAGGTCATCGGTTTCTAGACTTACACACTACTTAAAGTAACTTAAACTAATTTATACAAAGAACAACACACACAACCATGCCCTAGGGAGGACTCGAACCCCTGGCGGGTTGGGCCACGCAATCCGTGACATGGCACCTCGAACCGCGCGGCTACTCCGTGCGGCGAATATACGTCCTAAGTGGTTTCTTCAACAATATATAAACAATTATTCCAGTAAAAATGTGCTGTTGCAGGATGATGAGTTCGCTTTTGAACGTATGAATTATCTCAACTCTTCACCCAAATATGGAAGCAAGTCATCAACAAAGATTTTCTTCAACATGAATTTTCACTCTGCAGCCGAGTGTGCGTTCATTTGTAACTTTGTGGCAGATCGAAGCTGAGTGTCGGACCAGCACTCTAGCCTCGGACTTCTGCCTTTTCTCGGACAAGTCCTCTACCGACTGAGCAACCCAAGCATGACTTCCGTCAGTACACCTTCTACCTACCAGACTTTACAGAAGTTCTCCTACATACCTTGCTTTAATCTGCAATGAAGCTTTAAATTAGCGTACACTCCGCTGCAAAATGAAAAATTCATTCTGGAGCCCCCCCTTCCCACCGCTCTCTAGGCTGTGGCTAAGCCATATATTCAGAATAATCTTCCCACCAGGGGAGCTAGCAAGGTATACAGGAGATATAATGATATGACAGCTCTGTCGGAAGCGTGCTTACCCACGAAAGGCAAAAATCAATTGAACTATTGTACAATTACTAGCTAGTTCATTTCGATCGCTTACTTAGAAAATGTTCTGGGGGAAGTGAACAAAACAATGCGTTTTATTGGCAGAATGCTTAGAAGATGAAACAAATCTACGAAAAGTACTGCCTACACTACGCTTGTTTGTATTCTTCTGGAGTACTGCAGTATGGGTTCGTTGCCAAATATGACTGACGGAGGACATTGAAAAAGTTCAAACTACACAGCTCGTTTTGTATTATTATGAAAAAGGGAGCAGAGTGTAACGGATATCACACGCTAGTTGGGATTGTAATCGTTGAATCAAAGCCGTTTCTCACTGCGGCGATAACTTTTTACGAACCAACATTGTCCTCAGAATCTGAAAATATTTTGCTGATACTCACCTACATAGGGAGAAGTCTTAATATAATAAGACAAATCAGAGACATCCCGGAAAGATTAAGTCTTCGTTTTTATCACTTCCTATTAGAGAATGGGAAGGGAGAGAAATAAACTGAAAGTTATTTGGTATCACCAACACTTAAGCGTGAATTACAGAGTACTCATGTTGCTGTAGATGTGGATGTACGAATTCGAATCCTGGTGTGGTACACAATTTTAATCTGCCAAGAAGTTTCAATGGCTTCAGAGGTCTTCTGTCAACGCTGAGGAGAACGAATTTACAATGCTTTCTTAGAGAATATACTAACTGATCAGCTAGAGCATCTGTCCTTGTCACTGCAAGGAACATTTACTACATGATCGATAAAGCGGTTCTTTATTTCATTGCTAAGTCCCCTCGGTTTCTAAATAAAAGATTTCATGATTTCTAGTGGGAACAGATGGACCAGTTACCTGGCATCAACGTTATCCGTCCCTAATCCTACTAACTTAAATCTGTGCGAACGTTTGAAAGCTCTAATGTCTCAAATCTCAGTACAAAATGCAGTGTGTCTTTCTACCACTGTTGTGTAAGGCAGCGACACCATGTGTAACCACTCCAAGAACGCTTCGGAGCATCCAGGGTTCACTGCAATGGTGCGTTGCTGCAAGTATCACAGCTAACAAGCCGTTTTCATCTCACTCAAGATAGAGTATGATTTGGTATTCTGCTACATCCTGTTGCTGCTTTTTTCTCATGATTCATTTCCTATGAATACTTGTGAAAACTGAGTACTGGTAAATGTATCTGGAGCCATCTGCATATTACATACACTACTGGCCATTAAAATTGCTACACCAAGAAGAAATGCGGATGATAAGTGGGTACTCATTGGACAAATATATTATGCTAGAACTGACATGTGATTAAATTTTCACGCAATTTGGGTGCATAGATCCTAAGAAATCAGTACCGAGAACAACCACCTCTGGCCATAATAACGGCCTTGATACGCCTGGGCATTGAGTCAAACGGAGCTTGGATGGCGTGTAGAGGTACAGCTGCCCATGCAGCTTCAACACGATACCACAGTTCATCAAGAGTAGTGACTGCCGTATTGTGAAATGCTCGACCACCATTGACCAGACGTTTTCAATTGGTGAGAGATCTGGAAAACAGTCGAACGTTTTCTTTATCAGAAACGCCAGTACACGACCCGCAACATGCGGCCGTGTATTATCCTCCTGAAATGTAGGCTCTCTCAGGGATCGAATGAAGGGAACAGTCACGGGTCGTAACACATCTGAAATGTAACGTCCAGTGTTCAAAGTGCCGTCAATGCGAACAAGAGGTGATTGAGACGTGTACCCAATTACACCCTATACCATCACGCCGAGTGGCACGCCAGTATGGCGATAACGAATACACGCTTCCAATGTACTTTCACCGCGATGTCGCCAAACACTGATGCGACCATCATGATTCTGTAAACAGACCTGGATTCATCCGAAAAAATCACGTTTTGTCATTCGTGCACCCAGGTTCGTCGTTGAGTACACAATCGCTGGCGCTCCTGTCTGTGCTGTAGCGGTGTGTGTGTGTGTGTGTGTGTGTTGGGGTTTGTGGGCGCTCAACATCCAGGTCATCAGCGCCCTGACACACATTAAAAGGAACGAATGTGGAGAGACCTAATAAAACTGAAAAACATATTCAAAGAAAGCAGGAAAAGAGAGAAATTACTAAATAAGAAAGTAAAAGCTAAGGGAAGGGAAAACATAGCAACAAGAATGACACAGGAAAGTGTCATTGGCTGGCCACTTACATAAAAGATGGGCGAGCTTGTCACACAGTGAGCAAATTAATATCCTCTTCCTAAAATCTTTGTAAAAACATTTGACAAAGCACAGAACTTTAAAACTTTAACCACATTCGTCCGAGTGTTGCCTAAAAGAGTTGGCAGGTCCGCTGGCAAATCAGCCGAGGCCCGCTGGTCAGAAAATAAAACACAATCCAGTAAAATGTGGCTCACAGTGACCTGGACGCCGCAAGCACCACACAATGGAGGGTCTTCTCGCCGGAGCAGGAAGCCATGCATCAAAGGGCTGTGGCCTATTCGAAGCCGAGTGAGGAGAACCTCGTCCCGTCGGCGGGGCTGAAAGGAAGTACACCACACACGCGTTGTGGGCTTGACTAGACGGAGCTTATTGTCAGTCACTTCCAGCCACTCATCCTCCCACCGACACATGACTCGGGAGCTCAACAGCGAGGTGAGTGCGTGCAACGGGATAGCACACTGAGATACGTGTGGATCAAGACATGCCTCCTTGGCTGCGAGATCTGCCCTTTCATTCCCAGCAATGCCGACATGCCCTGGAACCCAGCACAAAGCTACAACCTTCCCCAGTCGCTGTAGCCGGAGGAGGGCATCCTGGATGGTCTGGACTACTTTATCCGCCGGATACAAATGGTGCAATGATTGAAGGGCACTGAGTGAATCGGAACAGACAAGAAATTTAAGCAAGGAAGAAAGTCTCATCGGCTCCAGTGCCCGCAAGATCGCAGACAATTCTGCATCAAAGACAGTAAAAGTCTGAGGCAGGCGGACCTTGAGGACACGATCCGGAAAAACAACTGAGCAACCCACGGAATCCCCTTGTTTCGACCCATCCGTAAAAACAGCTACATAGTCGTGGTGCTCATATAAAATAGCAGAAAATGCTGCAGTAAAAACGGTGGCAGGAGTGCAATCTCTCTTGTACTGCAATAAATCTAAAATCACACGTGGCCTCATTAGTAACCAGGGTGGCAGGCGGTTAAAACCCAGGATTTGGGGTTGGACAGACTCCACACCGAGGGACTCAAGCACACGGTGCACTCTGATCCCAAACGGCAACGTAGCCCGGGGACGGCGGGAAAAAAGGCGATCCAGAGGTGGAAGGGCAACAAGATGGTGAGCAGGCGAGCTGGGAGCTGCAAGAAACTTACAAGCTTGGCGCACCAGCAGGGCTGCCGCCGGATGGTAAGTGGTGGTTCGCCAGCCTCAGCACAGAGGCTGGGTACGGGACTGGTCCGATAAGCACCCGTAGCCAGTCGAATCCCAGCATGGTGAACAGCGTCAAGGATCCGCAAATAAGACGGCCTCGCTGACCCATATACTGTGCAGCCATAGTCCAGCCGTGAGCGCACGAAAGCTCGATAAAACTGAAGGAGACGCGCCCTGTCCGCTCCCCAAGACCTGTGGCTGAGGCACTTGAGGATGTTCAGTGCCTTCAGCGTTCTGACTTTCAAGTCACGTAGGTGTGGCAACCATGACAACCTGGAGTCAAAAATGAGGCCCAGAAACCGCACTGTGTCTCCAAACTGTAGGACAGTATCCCCCATATGCAAGGCAGGCAACGTAAAAAGACGACGAGAACGATTAAAATGAACACAAACACACTTATCGGCAGAAAACCTAAAACCCGTCTTTGCAGCCCACTCCTCTAACCGCCGCACCGTTAGTTGCAATTGACGGCTCGCGGATGCAACACCAGAGGAGGAACAGAAAACAGCAAAGTCGTCCACAAACAAGGAGCACTGTACTGGACTCCTCACTGTAGACGTTATACTGTTGATTGCTATGGCAAAGAGGGTAACGCTTAAAACACTGCCCTGGGGGACACCGTTCTCTTGCTCAAAGCGATCAGACAGTGTGTTACCAACGCGGGTCCGAAAAAACCGCTGAGACAGGAAAGACCGAATGAAAATAGGGAGGCGGCCACGAAAGCCCCATTGATGCAGTTGTGCAAGAATACAGTGTCTCCAAGTAGTATCATATGCCTTACTGATATCAAAGAAGATACCGATACAGTGATGCTGACGGAGGAAAGCCTGCTGAATAGCCGCCTCGAGGAGAGTCAGGTTGTCGACTGTGGATCGAAATTTTCGGAATCCACACTGAAAGCGGCTAAGGAGCTGTCTGGTGTCTAGCAGCCAGACCAGACGACGGTTAACCATCCGTTCCAGAGTCTTTCCGACACAGCTTGTCAAGGCGATACTACGATAACTACTGGGACATGTGCGGTCCTTTCCTGGTTTGAGGAGAGGGATGAGGATTGCCTCCCTCCACGAGGTTGGGAACACTCCTGTGTGCCATATGAGATTAAAACATTCAAGGAGGATTTCCTTTGACGCCGCTGGCAGATGTCTAAGCATGGAGTACCGGATGCGGTCGCAACCTGGTGCAGTGTCAGAAGTCTCAGTAAGAGCCGACTCAAGTTCCCACATGGAGAAAGGGGAGTTGTAGGCCTCAGAACCGTTCGACCGAAAGTTCAAATTCGCTCTTTCGACAGTCGCACGGTAGCGACGAAACGCTGGATCCTGGGTTGCAGTGGCAGTACTTTGTGCAAAATGCTCTGCCAGCGACTGAGCTATGGCGCTGGGTGTCGTTTGGAGGCATCCCTGGTTCAGGACTGCAGCTATTGGTAAACGGCTGCGTTTACTGGAAATCTTCCGGATGGCTTCCCATACCTTTGTGGAACAAGTGGAACGGTTGATGGAGTCCAGAAACTCCTGCCATGACCTTTTCTTGCTCTCTTTAATGACACGGCGTGCCCTGGCTCTCGCGATACGAAAGGCGGTAAGATTGACCGCTGTTGGGCGGCATTTAAATCGGCGAAGAGCCGCACGCCTGTCACGGATGGCTGAACGGCACTCTTCTGTCCACCAAGGCACAAGGCGCCGCTTACGAGTGCCAGAAGACTGTGGTATGGACAGGTCAGCAGCATGGTGGATCACAAGCGTGATGTGATCCACCCATTCCTGTACGCTGTTGTGGCGGTCAAAGACAGCCAACCGAGTGAACAGTGGCCAGTTAGCCCTGCCAATCATCCACGATGGTGGCCGCTGCTCCAGCAATACACCATCCAGGAGATGAATGCGGATAGGGAAGTGATCGCTGGAATGTAGATCGTCAATGACCTCCCAGTGAACGGAGTCAGTGAGGGTTGGAGAGCAGAAAGATAGGTCAATGGCTGAGAATGACCCTGTAGCACTAGAGAAATGAGTCGGAGTACCTGTGTTGAGGATGCACAACACTTGAGATGTTAGGAGGCTCTCCAAAATTCGACCTCGAGCGCAAATAGAAGCGGAGCCCCACAGGACATGATGGGCATTGAAGTCTCCCAGGAGGAGAAGCGGGCGGGGGAGTTGGTCGATAAGGTTTGTGAGAGCCTCTAAGTTCACTGCATCCAGAGGGGGTAAATAAAGGGAGCAAACGGTAAGCCTCCGACCGGAATAAATTGCAACTGAAACTGCTTGCAGGTCAGTATCCAGGGGGAGAGCAGAGGAGTGGTGGTCATTATCGACAAACACGGTGACTCCGCCTTTGGCCCTGTCTCCAGTCAGGTCATCTTTGCGATACAACCTATAGCCCCTGAGTACAGGATCATCAGATTTAGATGTGTTTCCTGTAAACACAAGCACAGGGGGCGTTGCCGTGCTAGGAGGTGCAGTTCCTCCACATGTGCCCGGAATCCATTCATGTTCCACTGAATAATGGGAGCCATCTATCGGGGCGGGAGTACCTTCAGTCGCACTTTCTGTCGGGGAGGAGAACCCACAACAGGTGGAGGCTCAGTTTTGGGGCGAGACGATTGCCCCAGTCTGGCATCTACCTCCATCGCCTCAGAAGAGGAGTCGAGAGAGACGTCAGAGAGAATGACATCCACATCAGCAGACTGTACAACTTCAGTCCCCTTTAGCGGGCGAGTCTTCACCTTTGGCTTGTGCTTCGATTTTCTGGCCTGAGGTGGCATTGGAGCCAAAACCTCAGAAGCAGTAGGGGGTGTAGAAGCGCTAGGAATGGCACAAGACTGGACCTGGGAAGGGGCAGGAAGTTCCATGACGTCAGCTACCACGGCCTGGTCAGAAGGCCGGGGAGGAGCAGCAGGCTTCACAGGAACAGCAGCAGCACATGTACATTGACAAACACAGGTGCTAGTGCTGACAGTAGCAACCTCCGTTTGTGTAGCGGCATCAGTTTTCAAGACTGGCTGTTTCAGAACGGAAGAAAAGGAAGCAGCGAACGTGGGCGGCTGCAGGGACTGGTAAATTTTCTTTGCCTCACCGTACGGGATGCGTTTGGTGGTTTTAAGTTCCTGGATCTTCCGTTCCTCAAGGAAAACTCTACATTCCCTACTCCACACAGGGTGATCCCCAGAGCAGTTGACACACTTGGGAGGAGAGGAGCAATCAACTCCCTCATGAGCGGCTTTACCACATTTCCCGCAAGTGGCTTCCCCTTTACAGCCGAGAGTAGTGTGGCCAAAGTGTTGGCATTTAAAACACCGCATGGGATTGGGGTAATAAGGCCGTACACTGAGACGTAGGAAACCTGCCTTCACATGCTCTGGCAATTTGGTGCTGTTAAACGTAAGAATAAATGAGTCAGTTTTTATGAGAGCACCATCCACCCGTTTCATAACGTGTTGCACGTCGACAATTCCTTCCCGGGACCATTCAGACTTCAGTTCGTCTTGGGGGATGTCGACAAGATCTCTACAAGTCACAACACCCTTGCTGTAGTTCAAGGTGTTGTGAAATTCAGTCTCTATCGCAAACTCCCCAAGAAATTGTGCCTTCTGAAGGTTCTGGACTTGCTGGAAGCTAGATGTTTCAACCAGCAAGGTGCCACTGCGCAAGCGCTTTACAGACTTTAACGTGCCAGCAATACCCTCTAAGCCCTTCTGTATATAAAATGGCGAAACTTTTTCAAAACTCCCATCTTTTCTTTTAATTATGAGAAACACATTCTGAGAAGCAGAATGCGTTCTGTTACTACTACCTGAATTAGGAGGACTGGCTACACGAGCCCTCTTGTTAGATTGGGTGTTAGAACCTACCAGCGGCCCACCCTTTCCGCTGGGAGGAAAAGAAGAAAAGTTCGAGGGTTCCATCTCGATCCCACGAGCAGCTAGGGAACTAAAGGTCCGCTCAGACAGAGCCCCGCATGCCTGAGTAAGCCCTATACAACTGGGGTGTGGCAGGTGCCCCAGAGGTTGCCCGCTTGCGACTGTTCCACCTCAACAGCCATGCATCTCATAGGCGCGGAGCACACCGGAAGATTGAGGTTTTTTTTATAGAGGTTTGTTCCGTCCTCGCGATCCGGGCGGTCAAGCCAAGATCCCCATTCCCTGAGACACACAACGTTCCACCGCCGCGCCGCACGGTGGTCGCTGAAGTGTACTCAGAGCTTACGGTGACGGGGGACAGGTGGCGCTTACCAGTCCCCAGCTCAGGAACCCCGGGGTCGCCAAGCCCGTACCCAGCAAATGAATGCTGAGCCCCTGGGGGCTGTGCTGTAGCGTCAAGGGTAACTGCAGCCATGGTCTCCGAGCTGATAGTCCATGCTGCTGCAAACGTCGTCGAACTGTTCGTGCAGAAGGTTGTTGTCTTGCAAACGTCCCCATCTGTTGACTCAGGGATCGAGACGTGGCTGCACTACCCGTTTCAGCCATGCAGATAAGTTGCCTGTCTTCTCGACTGCTAGTGATACCAGGCTGTTGGGATTCAGCACAGCGTTCCCTATTACTCTCCTGAACCCACTGATTGCATATTCTGCTAACAGTCATTGGATCTCGACCAACGCGAGCAGCAATGTTGCGATACGATAAATTGCAATCGCGATAGGCTACAATCTGACCTTTATCAAACTCGGAAACGTGATGGTACGCATTTCACCTCCTTACCCGAAGGATCACAACAACATTTCATGAGGCAGCGCCGGTCAACTGCAGTTTGTGTATGAGAAATCAGTAGGAAACTCTCCTCATGTCAGCACGTTGTAGGTGTCGCCACCAGCGCTAATCTTGTGTGAATGCTCTGAAAAGATAATCATTTTCATATCACAGCATCTTCTTCCAGTCGGTTAAATTTCGCGTCTATTGCAAGTCATCTTCGTGGTGTAGCAAATTTAATGGCCAATAGTGTATTTACTGTGTTCTGTGTTCTGAAACTTTCAGTCATGTACATTGAGGTAACAAAAGTAATAGGACAGCGATATGCACATATACATACGGCGGTAATATCGCATGCATAAGACATAAAACGGCAGTGCATTGGCGGAGCTGCCATTTGTACTCAGGTGATTCATGTGAAAAGGTTTCTTACGTGATTATGGCCAAGTGACCGTAATTAACAGACTTTGAAAGTGGAATGTTAGTTTGGAGCTAGACGCATGGGACATTCCATTTCGGAAATCTTAAGAAATAATAAGAAAGAATAACAAATTTCGGCCATTACCTCACACCACGGACAACACAGTGGCCGACGTCCTTCACTTAACGACCGAGAGCAGAGGCGTTTGCCTAGAGTTGTAAGAACTACCAGACAAGCAACACTGCGTGAAATAGCCGCATAAATCAATGTGGGACGTACTAAGAGCGTTCAGTGAAAGTTGACGTTAACAGACTGTTGCAGCAGACAGTCGACGCGAGTGTCTTTGCTAACATGCTAATAGCACGATATCAACTGGAGAACATTTCCTGGGTTCGTGACTACATTGGTTGGACAATAGACGACTGGAAACCCGTGGTGTGGTCTGATGAGTCCCGATTTCTGTTGATAAGAGCGGATGGTAGGGTTAAAGTCTGGCGCAGACCCCACGAATCCATGGATCGAAATTGTCAACAAGGCACTGCGCAATCTGGTGGTGTCTCCGTAATGGTTTGGGCTGTGTTTAAATGGAACAAACTGGGTTCTCTGGTCCGTCTGAATCGGCCAAAGACTAAAAATGGTTATTTTTCACTACTTAGGGACCATCTGCAGTCACTCATGGACTTCAAGTCCCAAAAAACTTTGTAATTTTATGGATGACAATGCATCATGTCACCGGACCACAGTTGTTCGTGATTGATTTGAAGAATATTCTGGACATTTCGAGCAAATTATTTGGCCTCCCAGAAATCCTGACACGCACCTCATCGAAGATTTGTGGGACATAATGGATGGGTTTATTTCGTACACAGAATTCTCCACCGGCAACACTTTCTCAGTTTTCGAGAGCTATAGAGGCATCACGACACAATAGTTCTGCAGGGGGCTTCGAACGATTTCATGAGCCTGTGGCAGGTCGAGTTTCTGCCCGTCGGTGGGCAAAAATAGGTCCGACAGGATATTAGGAGGTATCCCTTGTCACCTCATTGCTGGTGTTGACAATAATGTGACGATGCATGAATAAGGTAAAGATATTTTCTTTCCGGATAAATCAACGGATGGAACAGAGTTTTGTGCACAGTTGTTGGGACTGAGAGCTTCTGGCATTCCGTTAGAGTATCTTCGTAGAAGTTGCATGTTCACAGGTTCGCTGTGAACAATGGTGTCCGATGAAGGGGAGTTAGAAATGCGCCAAATTCTACCACCATCATCCTAGATTAAGAAACTGTTGACAGAGCATGATCAAGCCTAGGGATAGGTGACGGAAGGATCCTTGAAGGTTTTCTGGACATGTAGCGAGCCAATAACCACTAATCGAAATAACAATAACTTTGTTCGCTCATGGTGATAGGAGCAACACTGACACCATAGGACAGTCCAAGAAGACTTAATGAAGATCTGAATGACTCTTCCCAAAACGATGGCATTTTGTTGAGTGTTATATCAACAAACACTAGACCTGATGTTAAATTCCTGACTATTTTTCCTGCCGCACAATCGTTTCTCACGTTATGATGTTTACGAAACCGTTATAGCGAATGATAAGTTTCCCACTCTGTGATAAATGATCCTTCTGCATAACATGACAACATTTTGACGAAACCTAACAGCTGTTGCCGGTGATAATCTACCATATTTTCCACATTTTAGATCTGAAATTTTCCGATACTAGACGCTGAAACAAAAAAAAAATACTTGATCAAAGTAGTGCTTCCTTCGTCAGATTTTAAAAAAGGCCAAATATTCCTCCTCGTAGCAAAATGGCCCCTATCTGTAAACAGAATATCTGTAAAATAAGGTTGATGTGTGTCTGAATCAGAAAGTTTACAATCAGTAAGTGATACTAGTTTTTACCTGTGGCACTGAGATATTTCCATTTAATGTGTAAAGTATTCAACAACGAAGAGTTAAATAACAAACAATGGAGTGGTACAAGCAGAAAAACAAGCAATTGGAAAATGATGTGGTGGTGAGCGTATCATGTAGCCAGGCGAATAGCAGAAAATGGGCCAAAGAACTCCTTTGATGTAAGCATGGACCTGAATGTCTCGGCAGACACTTGAACAACAGTAACAGCATGCGTGTTGCAGCAACATGAAAGCGCAGAGCTGAAGACCGTAATCCTTTAGAAACGTTTGCAAGTCCCTTTTTTGTCACAATATATAAATAAAATCCCATTTCTTCGAATTCTTCATTAAAAAAATGCGACGAGCGTTTTTGAACTACCAGACTGGTCTCTGATGCAAACCTCGTCCTTCACGTTATTAATTTCCGTTTTAATTACAATATTAGGCCCTCATGTCTAACGTCACGTCGAACGTAGGGTCATTAATTACGCGTGGCAGGCGACAGTAAGGGAAGGAGAGACAATGGAAGCCAGAGAAAGCGGCCTAGACCGAACGCTCGCGCCGCGCTCAATACGTTATCCGCTGTCAAGAGTCACCGACAGATTAACGGCATATCTCCCCATATTAGGACATATCTTCATCCACACTCAGTATACCACCCTACGGTGTGTGGCGTAGGATTCTTCTCGTATCATTTCCACTCCTTCCCTATTCGATGCGTGAATGGTGCAGGGCATGAATGAGTCTGGAAAATCCTCTGCAAGAGCTGTAAGTTTACTAATTTTCTTTCCGGAATGCACGTAGTAGGAAATAATGTGCTTCCCTCAACTCAAATTGAAACGAAGAATCTCGAAAATTAAACTGTAAACATCACTGTGGCACAAAATGCCTCTCTTGTGGCCTTAACTACTGGAGTTTCTTGAGCGCTTACCCTACTCTCTCGCACTTACTGAACGATACCATGACGAAACGCACCATTCTTCTTTGGATCTTCTCTGTCTCTTCCATTAAGCCGGATCCATAATGTTCGAAGGCTGAAGAGCAATACACAAGATTCAGTCCAACAAGTGTAGTGTAAGCAAGGTCTTTCGTGTGTGCATCACATTTCTTATTGGGACTTCTAGAATCTAAACCTGGCATCTAACTATGTTACAGTTAACCTTACTCGTAGATGGTCATTTCAGCTTAGGTCAGAATTGATAGCTATTCTTAGCTAATTCGCGGTACAGACAGTTTCCTGTTGGCTACCGACAATAGCGCAACCCGATAGTAATGGATTTCTTCGATTATTAATGCACACTGCGTTAAATTTATTTATTTTCAGGATACGTTTCTGGCTCGCTAGTAGGAAAGAGAGAGCCGTAATACCGAATGAAGTCAGTGATAACTGAAAAATGATCGTATGGCACTGTTGGCTGGGAGGCCGCATGCGGGGAAGTTCGGTAGCCTCCTTTTTAGTTGACGCCACTTCGGCGACTTGCGAGTCAATGATGATGAAATGATGATGAAGAACACTCAACACCCAGTCATCACGAGGCAGAGAAAATCCCTGACCCCGGCAGGAATCGAACCCGGGACCCCGTGCGCAGGAAGCGAGATCGCTACCGCAAGACCACGGGCTGCGGACTCAGTGATAATTACCAGCTAGGAACAACGCGTTCACTGTTAAGAGATCTCAAACGGAGGAAATGTTGTCGGAGAAAAAAGAACTGGAGACATGGGAAGAGCCCAGCTACATTACATCATGGTCAGACAGAAACACCGATAACCGGTATTTCTTTGAAAGGCGTACCCTGGAGCAGACATGAATTCAAATCAGGATTTAGTAGGATGCAGAATAGACGGAAGCTTAATCGCCCGGAAATCAATGCGGAAAGAAGTGTTATACTTAAGTACTCGAGAATAGTAAGGTGCTTTGAAGTTCTCTAAGGCTGTAGATACTGCGATAATGAATATTACATTAGGCAGTTAAGCTGAAGGGGAATTAACATCTTTATAAAGGGCATTCACACAAGTTCAAGTATAAGTACAAGGAAGATAATTCCGAATAAACTTTGGATGACCTAAGAAATTCACTGGTGTCCAAAACTTAATGTTGAATATAATTTCTGCAGGAAGTTTGGACGAAACATCGCAAAAACTGCTACATCGTCGTACAGAAAGTAACTAAAAGGAATACATAGGGAGACTCTTAATCCAAGATAGTACACTCCTGGAAATTGAAATAAGAACACCGTGAATTCATTGTCCCAGGAAGGGGAAACTTTATTGACACATTCCTGGGGTCAGATACATCACATGATCACACTGACAGAACCACAGGCACATAGACGCAGGCAACAGAGCATGCAAAATGTCGGCACTAGTACAGTGTGTATCCACCTTTCGCAGCAATGCAGGCTGCTATTCTCCCATGGAGACGATCGTAGAGATGCTGGATGTAGTCCTGTGGAACGGCTTGCCATGCCATTTCCACCTGCCGCCTCAGTTGGACCAGCGTTCGTGCTGGACGTGCAGACCGCGTGAGACGACGCTTCATCCAGTCCCAAACATGCTCAATGGGGGACAGATCCGGAGATCTTGCTGGCCAGGGTAGTTGACTTACACCTTCTAGAGCACGTTGGGTGGCACGGGATACATGCGGACGTGCATTGTCCTGTTGGAACAGCAAGTTCCCTTGCCGGTCTAGGAATGGTAGAACGATGGGTTCGATGACGGTTTGGATGTACCGTGCACTATTCAGTGTCCCCTCGACGATCACCAGTGGTGTACGACCAGTGTAGGAGATCGCTCCCCACACCATGATGCCGGGTGTTGGCCCTGTGTGCCTCGGTCGTATGCAGTCCTGATTGTGGCGCTCACCTGCACGGCGTCAAACACGCATACGACCATCATTGGCACCAAGGCAGAAGCGACTCTCATCGCTGAAGACGACACGTCTCCATTCGTCCCTCCATACACGCCTGTCGCGACACCACTGGAGGCGAGCTGCACGATGTTGGGGCGTGAGCGGAAGACGGCCTAACGGTGTGCGGGACCGTAGCCCAGCTTCATGGAGACGGTTGCGAATGGTCCTCGCCGATACCCCAGGAGCAACAGTGTCCCTAATTTGCTGGGAAGTGGCGGTGCGGTCCCCTACGGCACTGCGTAGGATCCTACGGTCTCGGCGTGCATCCGTGCGTCGGTGCGGTCCGGTCCCAGGTCGACGGGCACGTGCACCTTCCGCCGACCACTGGCGACAACATCGATGTACTGTGGAGACCTCACGCCCCACGTGTTGAGCAATTCGGCGGTACGTCCACCCGGCCTCCCGCATGCCCACTATACGCCCTCGCTCAAAGTCCGTCAACTGCACATACGGTTCACGTCCACGCTGTCGCGGCATGCTACCAGTGTTAAAGACTGCGATGGAGCTCCGTATGCCACGGCAAACTGGCTGACACTGACGGCGGCGGTGCACAAATGCTGCGCAGCTAGCGCCATTCGACGGCCAACACCGCGGTTCCTGGTGTGTCCGCTGTGCCGTGCGTGTGATCATTGCTTGTACAGCCCTCTCGCAGTGTCCGGAGCAAGTATGGTGGGTCTGACACGCCGGTGTCAATGTGTTCTTTTTTCCATTTCCAGGAGTGTAGTTACACTGAAGTCATCGCGATTTACTTTGGTTCCCTGGACAGTACAAACGGCAGGAAATGATCTTTAATAGGGGACTGAAGTGATGCTCTGCAACGTGCTACCATGCTCTCCAAAATGTTAGTGTGGCGTTCCATTGCTCCACCAGCGCGGTTGACAACAGTGTTGGATGCTTGTTGGTACATGTGCACTTGCTGTAAAAGTTCTCTTCAAGGCAGCCCACACATGCTCAATAGGAGCTGGGCTGGTCAGTCAATTAACCGAATACCCTCTTTTTCCCATGAGTTCCTCAACCTGTGCTCTTCGATTTCGCTGACCTTTATCGTCCATAAAAATAATATCAGCGTCGAATGCACGTGGAAGGAATACAGTGTCACAACGCTGCCTAGTGAGTGTACTTTGTTCGAAGATCTGAAGGTCAGTACGGCCATGCAACATTGTGCCTGCTAACACCATAACACTTGGACCATCTAAACGACTATGTTCGATTGTGTTCGTGAGTACATTACCTGTCACCATCTTTCGCTAAATGAGGGTACGTCCAACACTTATGAACACGATCGCGAGGCTTAAATAATATCGATTCGTTGACCTAGAAAAAGGTTTTCACAATATAGAATGGTACAAGTAGTTCGCAAAAATCCGATTCTAGCCATACATGACTAAATAATATTTATAATGAATGTATTTTAGACATTGTTCGTGATGTGTGCATGTAATTTTTCCAGTTATAAGAATCTGTGCGGCTAAATGCTCGTTGACCGAAACCGATCGCACAGCACACAACAAATGCAACTGCAACTTATGTTCTTAAAAGTTACGTTTCTATAATTTATAAAATTTGTGAAAGACAATCGAAAATAAATATTTTGATATTATAGTAGTTTCTGAGGACATCGAAGAACCTATGGTAGATTTACGGGATGTCTTAAGTCGATTCCGGGTGGCGCAACTGACTCGTAGTTTGGAACAATATCATCTTATGTTGAAGGGCATTCGCTAGTTGTGCCATGTTGTTAGCCAGGATTGTGCGCAAACAGATCACTGGCTTGTACAACCCATGCAGGAATTTCTTACTCGTACTATGGAAAAAGAGCTATAGTGCTTTTGAGGGTTGGTTAACTGTTGCAGGAAGCTTGTGCCAAAGTTTATGGAAGTAGGAAGACCCCTAGCACATTCTTGAGGAAGCGAGTAGAAGTTTCAGTGAACTCTGGATAGCAAGCAGGTCTTAGTGCGATTATAGTATCTATTGAACTTTCGTCTAGGCCTCACTTTCCTGAATTATCAAAAATAATTCATACTATCGCATCTTATAGTGGTAAAACAAGGAAATAGGATGGGTACGGCACCTAATAGTCTACGTTTGTAGGCAAGTTAATAAGGTAGAAATGAATTACTAAACCAGAAAGGAGATGTCATCCGTATAGCCGGCTTTTCTAAGTATCAACGAATCTTACAGCGCCGGATCTAAAATATCCGGCCAGCTACTTAACCAAATGGACATTTTGGCATAGCGATTTTTTGTCTGAAGTGGTTCAATGCCTAAGGAAAATACACGGCAATGCGAACGAGTTAAGTTTTAGGGTATGCATGTTGGAAAATACTGGTATTAGAGCATACGAGTGGCGAAATGCTTAGGCCGCTAACCGTGAGTAGTTTATGATGCACGTCCAGCTCTGTGTTCACGATGAAGCATTGTACAAACAAACGAAGTGCAGACCACGTATACTCTAATTGGCAAGTTTATGCGACAAAGAGTGAAGGCAGATCCATGACTATGTTAGCTTGGCGTGAAGGTCGTCGAGCTACTGCGTGACATGTTTCACAGAATTATTGGTAGAAACCGTGCGAGCAGGTTTGTGAAAAACCGTGTAACCTGTGTGTAGAGCTTTGTCAACTGCAAGGTGCATTACAGTAACCGACAGAGACAAACTGACTATTTCGGATGATTGATATGGTCATTCTCAGATAATTTTCATAGATTTACAAGAGGAATCGGTAGATTTTTACTATAATGGATAACGTCTCGCGGTATTTGTCTATGACACAAGTGCCAAATCAGCAAGCAGACACGATAGTTCAAGCAATGATGAACCACTGGATTTTTAGGTTTTTAAAACCAGAGACAATGCTAACTAATCAGGGTACCAATTAAATGTTCGTGCGCATGAAACATTTATTTAGACTTCGACGGTTTCGTTACTTACGCATGAGTGCGTCAACATACGAAGGGGAAGACAGACAGGATGCATAGAACCATAGGGATAATACTATGAACAATCACCACCTGCTGGGATGAGGTATCAGAAGCTTATAATTTTGGTAAGATGTAGAGGAGTGGACAGTGTCACTTTAAAAAGGAAATATAAAAGCCCTAGAGCGGCGGAAAGAAGTATGAAAGGAAAATTGCAGGCTTCCCAAGTACCATGTTGGGAAATGAGTATCGCAGTTACAGCATCAGACTCTTACCACTGTAGTGCACATTGAATGAGTATATTTGTTTAAGGTTCGCCTGGAAGCTCTACTTAATTATTGATGGCTTTCTTAAAAGGGAGGAGGGTAACCCTGCTGCCATTAGATGGCATACGCGCCCTCTGTCATCTCGGTGCTTGTTTTATACAGGCTTTTACAACTGCCCTGCTACTGATCGTATTTTTTGAGTTATGACAGATAATAATGAAATAGCTTTCACGAAATGAAATGGAACAACTCCTACACTGAGTGACAAATATGTGTGTCGTTACAAGTGAGCCATCATAATATGGATTCCTCGGTCACAGAAAATTCTGGATGGGTAAGTCCTGTGTATTGTAAATGGAGGTAGTCCATTAATGTGTGGTGTGAAATACTTGCAGATGAAAACACCAGTCCAGACTACTTCGCAGGTGCACTGACAGGTAAGATGTATCGAGCTTTTATCATCGTCTATCTAAGAGCTCTCGTTGTGTTATGGTCCGTCTAGACACTGTAGACACTGGAAGCCATATGTGGACGCAGCACATTGATCATGCAGTCCACTCTGAACTTCATGTTGTGCCACATCTGAATAAGTTCCCTGGCACATCGTTGGGGCGCCTTGGTCCTCAGCAATGGCGCATAAAGTAGGCTTCATTTTGTAGGGATATGTATAGAATCGTTTTTATAACATTGAACTGCCCGGGGTGGCCGAGCGATTCTAGGCGCTACAGTCTGGAACCGCGCGACCGCTACGGTCGCAGGCTCGAATCCTGCCTCGGATTGTCCTTAGGCTAGTTAGGCTGAAGTAGTTCTAAGTTCTAGGGGACTGATGACCACAGGAGTTAAATTGCACAGTGCTCAGAGCCATTTGAACCATTTTTTATAACATTGAACCCACATCCCCAGGTGATTTGAAATGGTGCGTCGAAGAAGCCTGTCGCTCTGTGACGCCGGTGACACTACATCTCGTCCATAGGTGGTTTAGAAGGCGCATTGCGTTGTTCAGTTAGGAACATTGGCACACATGTGAACACCTCACTGAAATCAACATTCCGCCGCCCGAACATCCACGTGTATACAGCAAAGTACTACTTACAGCATGTTGCAATCGCGTCTAGCACTCTGAAGGTTTCTAGTTCTCAAACTGTCGGTGATGAAAATCGTGATTTAAATTGATTTGTACATAGCGAGCCAGAAGTTGGTTTAAATACACCAGCTAAAAGGTGGGGAAACTAGTATTCTATTTTTAAAAAAAATGTATTTCGTTGCTGTAACACTCTGTAACTCAATAACCTACGTTCATAAGCCAACAGAGAGTGTAACGTTTCTTATGCGGGCCTATCTCAAGAAATATTCCTGTCATCTGTTATTTTGTAGGTTACAGAGACATACATTTTATCTGAAACGCACCATATACTGACTGTCCTCCACTCAGTAGCTAAGGTACATAAAGATTATGTGGATACGGATTCCCAGTGGAATCCTAAGTTGTTCAATGGACATTACCAGAGGCGAAGAGGGTCTGCTTGTGGCTGTTGAAATTGAGTACCTGAAGTGCGAATTAAACCCACTTAACCAGCGAAATCCACAGAGGCCTGGCTCACGATTTTGTCGTAACGACGGATCTGCCACACGGGATAAGAGTGTAGACTCTGTAGAAGTGTATTACCACCAGTTAGGCACATTCATTTTCTTCCTTACTCATATTGCCATTTTCTAACTGACTCGGCTACGCAGTGTATATTTTCGAGTAAAATAAAGTGATATAATGGTTACCTTAAAGAACCGGCAACACAGCAAGATGCAGGAACTTCTCTAGGAAGTATTGTTTTAGACTTGAGCTGTTCAAGTGCTGTATGTATTTGTTGTCTTACCAGTTTTCGACTTCTTAATGGCTTTGTATAGTTATCCCACAGTGTTGTCAAGAGTGTGGTGACTGGTCTCCAAGTCTTTTTTGTCATTCTCGTTTGGTTCTACTTGTGTTCTTGAATTTTTTTTAACTAAGCAAGCTCCGATTAACCATAAAATCTGGAGACAAGTTGATGTGTGCAGGGTCTACCTTGGAAGTATTATGAAATCTATGCAGTAGTCTCCCATAGGAAATGAAATTACTATTACTGTTATCCACTGAGTCAGATTAGGACGCAGTTACCGAAGTATTCAAAGTAGCAGTCTGTTCTAGCAATACAGTATAAGCGACGATTAAAACATTTAGTTTGAGGGTGCTGCTGCAGCGTGTATGCAACATAGCAGGTATATAATCACCGATGTGTAGGCAAGGCATTAGTGTGGCACTCGTGACTTTCCGACGTGCGTGCAGTAAAAGCGTAAGCGTGAACTGTGGCGAAGTTATTACCAAACGTGACAAGACAGAATCAAGGTTCTGCTATTTTTTTCTTCATCAGTAGACATCCATCGAACAATACAGAATATGTATGGGGCAACATGCCTGTCGTAAGCCATCGTTGTGGAATAGTGGGCCAACTTCCATGCTGGTCGCGATTCTACATAAGACGCCGGTCGACCTGGAAGGACAGCCTAATTCATGACACCAACTCAAGTGAGAGACAATCGCACCGACCCTATAGTCCTGATCTCTCTCCAATGCGATTATCTCGCCTTCGGGCCCTTAAAAAGACCTTGAAGAGGCGAAGATTCCCGTAGGACGAGGGTGTGCTGTAGTCACTTCTTCACACAAGAGGACACCGTGTTCTACCAAGCGAATTTGTCCCACCTGGTGCGTCGGTGGGCTGATTGCCTCGATGCTCATGGTGATGTTGTCTGAGCATCATACTGATTCGGGACTGTACAGCCTTCGAACGTAAAGTTTTTGTTGCCTCTTTTACATGCAGAATTCGCCAACTATAAAAGGTGCTTAGAAAAACAGTCGCACGACCACATAGATGAATCTCCTTCTATTACTTTGTTGTCTCTCTGTCTTGATGATGCTGATGAAGTCCCATACTCCTTGACAGGTTAGGGGACGATGCTGGAGACTCGCACCGCTGTACTAGGCAAGGTCCTAGCGGAGGTGGTTTGTCATTGCCTTCCTCCGACCGTAATGGTGATGAATGATAATGATGACGACAACACCACCCAGTCATCTCGAGGCAGGCGAAAATCCCTGACCACGCCGGGAATCGAAACCGGGACCCCGTGCTCGGGAAGCGAGAACGCTACCGCGAGACCACGAGCTGCGGGCCTCTCTGTCTTATGCCATCTAAAAATTGAAAACCTCAATCATTAGGAATTTTTCGATTTCACTAACAAAGCATCACCATCAGTTATGCAATACTCACTACGGTTTTCGATCCTTTAGCTTTTATAGGCTGAATGACAGTTTTGCTGAGAAAGGACATATCCATGACATTAATGTCATCTGTTTGTGTTCCTTGTCCCAATTCGGGTCATAACTGATTTTCCTTTCATGGTTAACGTATGGTTTTGATTAGCATCTCAGAAAATCGTTTTTGACAGGCACAAGCAATTCCACTTCTCCTCTGTAGCGCCCGCTGAAGAATGTACGTATGCTTGCATCGTGTTTGCAAATCCACATTAAACATCTTCTTCCTTCGCTACTGGAGGACAGTATATCTAGGTTTTGGACCCTGACTGAGACGAATGTCGCAGTAAGCAGAAACCCTGTCAATTTGAAGCTTTCTTACACTTGAAATTTTATTTTATTTAATGAGCCAGTTCTCATGTAAGTCACAGAGCACTTGTTTCTTACTGTATTCGGACCTGAGATGTGGAAAATGTTGGTGCGTGACTGGGATTCATACCCGGGTATCATCTTTCTCGGGATTTCACGACTCCCGGACCGTAGAGCTGCATTATTGTTTCGTTTTCATAAGGTTCAAACTCCTCAGGGTCTCTAGTACAGCATCTTTCTGGCTTTAGTCATGGTCCTGCCTAAATATATTCATCGTATCACTTCAAGCTGTAGCGTGCACTCACTAAACAAATAATAATTAGGATATTTAATGTGTCTTCGTGCGTTGTTAACAAACACGGCAGATACAGAACTGTTCGTCACGTTTGTATTTCAAACATTTCAAACATGGCCATATCTAGATACTGGTGAAATAAAGCCTTATTTAATATACAGTATTTCCTCGAAAACAACAGCGTCAGGTACTTGTTTCTCATGGGAGAAAGCGAAACCTTTTCGTCTTGTTGTTTCAGTTTCCATCATCTCGCTACTAGTGAGAACATTCGAGATCTTACGTTTGTTTACACTTAGTTAAGTGTTAGATTAGGTGCTGGGCTCGAATCCACGTCCAACATAAAACTTTATATTACATAACTTCTAGCATAAACATGCACGCACTTTATTTGCGAATGAAAATATCTTTTAGTTATTTTCTGCTTGGTTACCGGAGAGCATACTTGCTGGATAGGTATTTTGGGTCCGTGTCCAATACATAAGTTTTCGCCATCTAATTTCAAGCTGAAACTTTTCTTTAAATGCCACTTATTGTCATAAATTTGAGTTTACAGTCGTTAAATACTGAGTCATCTCTAAAACCGTTTATCCTTATATTTGCAGTATCGTGGTACTGAACTAGACCTGGACTGATTGCCACTCGTAGCAATTTTCGTTATTGGTTTCGTGTGCTAATAATTTTGTGTAGTCTAACGAGTGTAACGAAAAGAGTTTAGAGGACATGCGAAAAACCTGCGTTAAATAGGCTACCTGCAGATTGGGTGGACAGCAATTCAAGTAGTTCGGATACTTCTGAGCATTGCAGTACGGTTGAAAAGAAATAAACGGGCTATTAGTAAAGTAAGTGCGCAATATCATACAGAGTGAAAGGAAGAATAAAGTGGGATTCATCCGAATTCTGCGGCCGTTTGAGCGACTAAGGGAAAAGTACTTGGTGGTTGTAGCGAACTTCTGTTCTTCTTAGTGCGAAGGAATTGGAGCTCTTCGTTCGGCCCTATCGCTCGTTAACATAAACGTTTGGCGCTTACGGTAACGCCTGGCACCTACGCACTCATATGGAAATAACATAACATCTTATACACGACTACACACCAAGAGGTCTCACGGATCTGCATTTACATCTGCATCTACATGGATACCCTGCAAATCACATTTAAGTGCCTGGCAGAGGGTTCATCGAACCACCTCCACAATTCTCTATTGTTCCAATCTCGAATAGCGCGTGGAAAGAATGAACACCTATATCTTTCCGTACGAGCTCTGATTTCCTTTATTTTATCGTAGTGATCGTTCCTCCATTTGTAGGTCGGTGTCAACAAAATATTTTCGTATTCAGAGGAGAAAGCTGGAGATTGGAATTTTGTGAGAAGATTCCGTCGCAACGAAAAACGCTTTTCTTTTAATGATGTCCAGCCCAAATTCTGTGTCATTTCTGTGCCATTCCCTCCCATATTTCGCGATAATACAAAACGTACTGCCTTTCTTTGAACTTTTTCGATGTACTCCGTCAGACCTATCTGGCAAGGATCCCACACCACGCAGCAGTATTCTAAAAGAGGACGGACAAGCGTAGTGTAGGCAGTCTCCTTAGTTACATTTGCTAAGTGTCCTGCCAATAAAACGCAATTTTTGGTTAACCTTCCCCACAACATTTTCTGTGTTCCTTCTAATTTAAGTTGTTCGTAATTGTAATACCTAGGTATTTAGTTGAATTTACGACTTTTAGATTGTACTGATTTATTGTGTAACCGAAGTTTAACGAGTTCCTTTCAGCACATGTGGAAGACCTCACACTATTCGTTATTTAGGGGCAACTGCCAATTTTCGTACCATTCAGATATCTTTTTCTAAATCGTTTCGCAGTTTGTTTTGATCTTCTGATGACTTTATTAGTCGATAAACGATAGCATCATCTGCAAACAACCGAAAAAAGCTGCTCAGATTGTCTCCGAAATCGTTTATATAGATAAGGAACAGCAACACTACCTTGGAGAACCCCAGAAACCAGTTTTGTTTTACTCGATGACTACCGTCAGTTACTACGAACAGTAACCTCTCTGACAGGAAATCACAAAACAAGTCACATAACTGAGACGATATTTCATAAGCACGCAGTTTCACTACGAGCCGCTTGTGTGGTACAGTGCCAAAAGGCTTCCGGAAATCTATAAATACGGAATCGATCTCAAATCCCTTGTTAATAGCTCTCAACACTTCATGTGAATAAAGAGTTAGTTGTGTTTCACAGGAACGATGTTTTCTAAGCCCATGTTGACCGTGTGTCAATAGACCGTTTTCTTCGAGGTAATTCATAATGTTCGAACACATTATATGTTCCAAAATCCTGTTGCATATCTACGTTAACGATATGGGCCTCCAATTTAGTGGATTACTCCTACTTCCTATCTTGAATATTGGTGTGACCTTTCGTCGAGCGAGCGATTGTATATGATTGTCATGTATGGAGCTAATGCATCAGCATACTCCGAAAGGAAACTAATCGGTATATAGTCTGCTCCAGAAGAGGTATATACATGATGAAACCAAATCGCACGAACGAGGTAGCAGCGTATAGGATTATTTTCCGATACTAATGTAAACCTATTAGAGGTAATCTTTCATTTATTTTGTTTTCTCGTTATGGTGCGTGGAAAACCTGTATTTCCTTGATTATCCGACCATTCCCTCACGGTGCTGGAATTCGTCCCCATTGGGAAAAGTGCTGGAATCCTCTCATACTGATGAAGATCTGAAGTAGACTCCTCTCCCTTAAAATTGCAACATATGAAGGCTGCATACAACTAACGTCAAACTGACATCAAATTTTTCTTAACTTCTGAGGTCATCAGTCACCTAGACCTTAGAACTACTTAAACCTAACTAACCTAAGAACATCACACACAGCCATGCCCGAGGCAGGACTCGAACCGGCGACCGTAATGGTCGCGTGGTTCCAGACTGAAGCGCCTAGAACCACTCGGCCACTACGGCCGGCAGTCATGGACATGCAAAGGATTAACAACTAAGAGTGACCTTACTAAATTGGCAGTATTAGTGCTACCTGCATGCCGTATGTAAGGGAGATTACAAAACTTAACTATTTCTACTATGACTAAAACCTACTACTACTACCAAATCTATTTCTGCTACTGCTATAATAACTACAGTTCTTTTTCTGTCACGTTCCACAACGCAGTCCATGGCTCGCCGGTACACAGACATATCCTGGCGATTCCCTGTGCACCTGGCAGGCGTTTTGGCGGTGTCTGCCGCCTACACTGCTCGTGGGCTCCCTCGTGGCAGGGAAGGATTCTCCTGTTTGGAAGGAGCTTTGTTGTTGTCGGTAACGAGCGCAGATGACCCACGTCACCGCAGTTCTGGTTCTTTGGGGGGCGAGACACAGCCTAGAGCTGCGTTTCTTTCTGGTGTTATTAGAATGGATGCGAACAGAGTGTTGGCAGTTCTTCTGCCGCTACTAATGACCTCAGCTGCCTTCGATGCGTTGCTTCTCGATCTTCTGTCGCAGCTTCCCGTAGTGCAGTATATGGCCGCTGGTTAATAAGATAATGCGCTATCAAAGCCTATCTTGAAACAGCGTTAGCAATGTTGTCACCAACCTGACATCCTCTTTCGCATCACTATTTCGGCAACATCGGAATACAACGGACACCCCACACAGTATGATCAGGCGTACTTCCTTCACTACAGGCTATTCCGAAGTCTCTTCTGCCAGTTCGTAGGGCGCATGATCAGTGAAGAAGTGTGTCAAGGGATTCAGGTATTACATTCAAAGTTTCTGTTTCATATTTAGCAGAAATATCTCACGAAATAAGCATCAAACGAAAAAACTACAGAGAACGAAACTCGTCTAGCTGGAAGGGGGAAGCCACAAGGCGCTATGGTTGGCCTGCTAGATGGCGCTGCCATAGGTCAAACGGATAAGAACTGCGTTTTTTTTTTAAAGGAACCCCCATTTTTTATTACATATTCGTGTAGTACGGTACGTAAATAAATATGAATGTTTTAGTAGGACCACTTTTTTCGCTTTGTGATACATGGCGCTGTGATAGTCACAAACGTGTAAGTACGTGGTATCACGTAACATTCCGCCAGTGCGGACGGTATTTGCTTCGTGATACATTACCCGTGTTAAAATGGACCGTTTATCAATCGTGTTGATGCATGGCTATTGTGATCAAAATGCCCAACGCGCGAGTGCTATGTATGCTGCTCGGTATCCTGGATGACATCATCCAAGTGTCCGGACCGTTCGCCGGGTAGTTACGTTATTTAAGGAAACAGGAGGTGTTCAGCCACATGTGAAACGTCAACCACGACCTGCAACAAATGATGATGCCCAAGTAGGTGTTTTAGCTGCTGTTGCGCCTAACCGGCACATCAGTAGCAGACAAATTGCGCGAGAATCGGGAATCTCGAAAACGTCGGCGTTGAGAATTCTACATCAACATCGATTGCAACCGTACCATATTTCTACGCACCAGGAACTGCATGATGATGACTTTGAACGTCGTGCACAGTTCTGCCACTGGGCACAAGAGAAATTACGGGACGATGACCGATTCTTTGCACGCGTTCTGTTTAGCGACGAAGCGTCATTCACCAACAGCGGTGACGTAAACCGGCATTATATGCTCTATTTGGCTACGGAAAATCCACGATGGCTGCGACAAGTGGAACATCAGCGACCTTGGCGGCTTAATGTATGGTGCGGCATTATAGGAGGAAGGATAATTGGCCCCCATTTTGTCGATGGCAGTCTAAATGGTGCAATGTACGCTGATTTCCTACGTAATGTTCTACCGATGTTACTACAAGATGCTTCACTGCATGACAGAATGGTGATGTACTTCCAACGTGATGGATGTCCGGCACACAGCTCGCGATAGTCCGCCGCTCGTGGTCTCGCGGTAGCGTTCTCGCTTCCCGAGCACGGGGTTCCGGGTTCGATTCCCGGCGGGGTCAGGGATTTTCACCTGCCTCGAGATGACTGGGTGTTTGTGTTGTCCTCATCATTTCATCATCATCCCGGAAAGTGGCGAAAATTGGACTGAGCAAAGGTTGGGAAATTGTACGGGCGCTGATAACCACGCAGTTGAGCGCCCCACAAACCAAACATCATCATCATCACACAGCTCGCGTGCGGTTGAAGCGGTATTGAATAGCATATTTAGTGACAGGTGGATTGGTCGTCGAAGCATCATGGCCCGCACTTTGACCGGATCTGACGTCCCAGGATTTCGTTCTGTGAGGAAAGTTCAAGGTTTTTGTTATCGTGATCCACCGACAACGTCTGACAACATGCGTCAGCGTATTGTCAATGAATGTGCGAACATTACGAAAGGCGAACTACTCGCTGTTGAGAGGAATGTCGTTACACGTATTGCCAAATGCATTGCGGTTAACGGACATCATTTTGAGCATTTATTGCATTAATATTGTATTTACAGGTAATGACGATGTAACAGTATGCGTTTTCAGAAATGATAAGTTCACGCTGGTACATGAATCACACTGGAAGAACCGGAATAAAATGTTCATGCGTATCTACGTTCTGTATTTTAATTTAAAAAACCTACCTGTTACCAACTGTTAGTCTAAAATTGTGAACCATATGATTGTGACTATTACAACGCCATCTATCACAAAGCGAAAAAAAGTGGTCCATCTAAAACATTCAAATTTCTTTACGTACTAAACGAATATGTAATAAAAATGGGGGTTCCTATTTTAAAAAATGCAGCTCATATCCGTTTGACCTTTGGCAGCGCCATGTAGCGGGCCAACCATAGCGCCATCAGGTTTCCCCCTTCATGCTAGACGAGTTTCGTTCTTTGTAGGTTTTCCGTTTGATGCTTATTTCGTGAGATATTTGGACCGGTCACTATCAATGGATCCCCTTTTACATATATACGGGCGTGATTATCCACAGTCAAATATGTATATGTATTAAGCTGTTAAACTACACACCGTGTTGGACAGCGACAACAGGTGAGGAAAGGATACTGCCTGAAATTACGTTAGTGGTCAGGGCAGCTAACCGGAACACTAACGGCCACTAGGCAGAAAATTCCGCTTGTGCGCTTGGATTGTAGTCAACCAACATAGTTAATTCCACCGCATGGCGGCTAAATTTCAGAACTACAAACACTCTGTGTTGCTCACAGGAAAACCTCCCCAACAGCGAACCACCGACACGAACCACACAACATCGATGGACGTGGCTTGAGTACTTGAAACCACTACTCAAGTGTGACGTCGTGGGTTGGTGAATCACGTAGCTCGTAGCGATCGGACAGCTCCACACACGCCCCGACACCGCACAGGAACCGCAAGCGAACCCAGCCGACTGCACTGCGCGGAGATAACTTCCCTGGTCCGCAGCAACCGACTGACTGCCGGCAAACCCCCTAGCCGGAAACTGTATGCACAAAACCAAAGATGGTACACGGTGCAAATATCGATACAGATCACTGCTGGCACACATAGAAGGAAGAAGAACCACGGCGTAAACGCAACAAGGGTGGGAAACCCAACACAGATAGACAGCCAAGTTTACGAAAACGAATAGTTGGGAGTGAGCACAGCTCAATGGGAATTTTATTTAAATGTATCGATAGCAACGACAAAATGGCAGTAGGTGTGCCATTGCTTATCTTTGAGTATGGAGACTTTGCTGCGTAACAGCTTGAGTCGTGAAAGAGTGTTGAAGTGTCGTTGGGCGCTCACGCAAACGATGCGTGCAGCTATGATTGCGCCAGTGTATGCGCGCCTACTTCGTTGATCCACAACTAGTGAGAGCACACTAGGAGTGAACAGGTGGGGGAAACTGCAATTCTGACTACTGCCTGTCCCATCATTATCTGTATCTGTGAAGACAGCTCATGCTTGTCAATCAGCAGCAGCAACAGGAGCAGTTCAGTACTGTCGTTGACTACATTCTTCGTCGTCTTCACAGCTCCAACATCCGAAGACTGTCAAATGACAATGTATAGCTAATACTTTACAGACGTTGTCAGTGGTATTTCTTTCACAAACTTTAATGACTAATCTGAATAATAACCTGCAACAGTTAAAACTTATAGTGGATCCTTGTTTTCATTGTCCTCAGACCTTATTTTCAAGCAGGGTACCTTTTCCTTTCCATGCAATCACTGAGTATCGTAAAAATATGAAAATTCTTTCAATAGTTATAAGTAAATTGTTTGCCCTTTTCCGAATTTTGCTTTACGTTACACTGAAGTTACTGAAAGTAAACAGAGTTTCAGCTACGCCAGTCATTTATTTAACCAACAACTTCATTTAACTCTGCTTTCAAAATTTAATATTTCAGATTAAGTAATTGCAAGCTCAGTGCTTTCTGATTCATTTATTTTCTCTTGAACTGCTGTGTTGTGGAAAAGTGTCACAATCTTCTGTTATCAGGCCAGTTATTATTTGCTTAAATTTCTTTGCCATTACCATTCTTAAGATTCTGGATATTCATTGATCTAGTGGACGACGACCATTTAACTATGCTTTTTACAAGTCAGTATTTTTTATACTATCGGTATTTCTGTATTAAAATATTACGTGGTACCCTTTCCCTAGTGTGTGGTTCGTGAGCGATTGCACTATATTCCATCCATTTCAAAATTATCATTATATTTAGATGACGTTTAGAATAGATTCTTCATACAGAGCGGTCTGTTGTAACTTTCCTCCTGCTAAGCGGTATTATTTTATATTTTACTTTGGTAACGATAGCCCTAGTCATTCTAATATGCCATTAGGCACACGCAATCCCGATCAGTTACAAGGCAATCCAGTAAACCGATTAGGAAGCGGGATGACATGGTAACAAATAATGAAGACAGGTGCAAATAATGATATCATACAATTCGGCGTAATTTAAAAAATGGGATTATATAAATCTCAAAAAAAATCTATTGTATACATTTTAGAAAAACAGAAATACGTACCATTTAATATCATTACAAATACTGATAAGGACGTTGAATTATGTGCGTACTAAGGTCAAGCAGAACACGTGTTGCCATACACAAAGAGTAGATCTAATCAGTAGCTGACTACAATTACCGTGACGAGACACCGCTAACGGAGCCATACTGCAAACATTTATCGCTAGAGGACGGCAATTCTGATGACGAGTAAACTAGAGACTTTAATACAAAATAATAAAAGTTCAGTCAGCACTGGTGTGCACGAAGCACAGTTATAAAATACAATATAAAACAGACATTACATTAACACTGATGTCGTATAGTTCTTCATTAATTGTTCATGTTTGCAATAGGGGACACAACATCTTTTGCAAAGTTAATTAAAATAGTTATTTTTAAATAAAGCAAATGTGATTGCAAATATTTCATTTTTATCAGCGCAGTTGCTCAAGAAAGTTGACAGCAAAACACAACAGTACAGATTTCATAGAACAAACGTGCTGTTACATACCATTTTTACATTTACAGTAACACTTTTGAAAGACAATGGACTAATGAAATTGCATGTAGTCACTAAAATTCTGTAAGACAAAGTGACAGTTAATCGAAATAAGCCGAACTGGGGTTGATCACTGTTTCCTTCCCATAAGCACATCACCAAAAGAAATCAAAGACTCAGCTTTGAGTGCTTGAGATTTGCTCATTTATTATAAGTTCTGTATCTACTTGATTACTCATATATATTTCAGTTTCTTCTAAAATGTTTTGTACAGTGCCTTTATTAGCAAAATGCCAAATGAACATGTCATCTTCGATATTTTTAAGTTGATGGTGGTTCTCCTATAAATGAAATTCCGACGCACTTCCACTACTTGTGCATTCATGTTCGCGAAATCTAATTTGAAGCTCCCTTCCAGTTTGCTCGATATAATATTTCTCGCATGAACAAAAGAAAATCTTATAGATACCTGCGCTATAACATCTATTCGGTGGTCGTTAGTTTACCCAGTTTATTATTCGTTCGAAATCCCACTATAATATTAGTTTTGCGGAAGACATCTGCTCTTCTATCTGATATGGACCCATAGTGCGACAGCGAAATATAAATTTCGGTCTCCTTGTTAACCACTTCATTCTTTCCTACTCTATTAAAACGTGTTTTCCAGTCCTGACTGCTGCCTCAGTGAAGCCATTAGCAATTCCGATCTGGACAATCATGTCAGTTTTCTTCTCAAACACATGTTTAGGGCAGCTTAGCCTAGCTAGCTGATAAAACATTGAAGGCCGGCCGCTTGGTAAAGAGATTCTAGGCACTTCAGTTCGGCGCCGAGCGGCTGCTACAGTCGCAGGTTCGAATCCTGCCTCGGTCATGGATGTGTGTGATGTCCTTAGGTTAGTTAGGTTTAAGTAGTTCTAAGTCTATGAGACTGATGACCTCAGATGTTAAGTCCCATAGTGCTTGGAGCCATTTGAACCATTTGTGAAAACAATGAAGTAAAATAAGCACGCTTTTTAGCTGGCAGGTGGCATGGATCTGTCGATATAATCAAATTCGTAGCCGTTGGCTTACTTCAGATCCGTTTTACGAAATAGGAGCTCCATTAATTTGCGTAGTTGGAGGAGATGGAATCGTTTCGGGGTGATCAGTATTGTGAATGTTTAAACGGAGGCCAAATCGTTTTAGACGATCGTACCATGTTTGGACTTTAACTTCAAGGTCTTCCCTGGCGTCTGTCGCAAGCATCGCATCATCAGCGTATAGGATGAACCACGGTACACACTTCTGTGAGTCGCGCGCTATGGTAAGCACTTTTACTGAGCTTATGTAGGGCCCAGGAACTTGATTGTCGCGAAGAGCGTACCAAATCGTTTGACGTGGTACTCAATGAAATGCCTTCTCGAGGTCAACAAAGGCTAGATGTAGTGACCTACTATTCTCGCGGCATTTTTCCATCAGCTGGCGCGAAGCGAAAACTGCAACTTTCGTGCAACATCCCTCACTCACTGAAACAATGTGGTCATGGTTTGCGGGTAATTGGCACATTGAAACTCGGCAGCCCCTACAGTTGATAAGCTCTGGCGTGAAACTGAAACAGCGTGGAATGAAATACCCGTATCTGCCATCAAAGTTCAGTTCGACGCAGTATCCTGCTGATTTAGCTGCAACATTTTTTCCCAGAGATAACAGCTTTGTGTACTAAATTTCGCATCCTGTACACCCCGAAATCACCAGCGAATTTAATAAAATTTTCATCCTCCAGTACAACATACACATAGTAAGTGAAATTTCGTCCAGTATCGTGTCTGCAGTAGCTACCTGCTACCCCTACTGCGTACGCTCGTCAGGAGGACGCGTTGCCCGGAACCGAGTGCGGCTGACGCGCCCGGCAACTTTCCGCCGGCTGCGGCCGCTCTCGGATGATGAAAGACCCGGGGAACGCACCATGTCTCATCGACCACCCGATGCCTGCCTAATAGCGCCACTCCCAAACCTGCCGCGTGCCGGACTCTCAGTACAAAACGCGAAAACTGAGTTACGAAATTTACCCTGTGTTGCACGTCAACGTTATTTTCAAGCACCAAAGTTTGGAGATATATTAATACTGATAATATCTGCGGACTATGCAAAACACCAATGAACATAAACAACAAGTAGGAACAGCCGAACCTAATAATCAGGTTACCACAAAGCAGTGGAAACAAAATCAAAAATATGCGCAAGCTACACAACACCTTTAAGGAAAAGGTACAATCAAAAGATAGCAAAAATAAGAGCACTTATCAGTAACGTAAACTGAGCACACATACCGGGAAACATATTCGTCAACACTAACACAAAATGACACACGATAATGTATCACAATTAGCTAGAAAATACGATAGGTAACGTCCTAAAAATGGAATTCATATATCTTTCAATAGAAGCAGCGCAAAAGAAAAAGGAAACAAAAACCGTAACAGAAGAGGAAGATGAATACACTGGTTAAGGAACATGTGAATCAAAATGTAATAACTGCAATGCAAAATGCACTGATGGGAAAAATCACAACGCCAAGAAGGATTTCTGCACATCAACGAAAGTTGGTAGGAGTGTTTCTACATCTGAAAGCTGATGTTTATTAAAATATCGCGCTAGTCGCATAAGACTAGCGCTATTACAATCATTATGACGATGCAAATCAGGTTTGCTTTAAACGCACGCTGTTACAGTCATGAACGTTAGTTATGTTTGGAAATTGACGTGGCGAGCTGGTGTCAGTAAGGAATCCCTTTAAGGAGATAAAGACACAATTATCAACACCTCATATAGTCCGAACGAGGTCGCGTAGTAGGGCTACGAGAAGCTGGATGTTCCTTGCGCGATACTGCAGAAGCACCTTGCAGGAATGTAGGCACTGTGCATGACAGCTGGTGACCAGAACGTACGGTCGCGAGAAGACCGGGCTCCGGACGGCCACGTGACGCCACCGAGAGGGAAGACCATCGTTTTCGGCGTATGGCTCCAGTGAATCGTGCTGAATCTGAAGCAGCAATCTGCAGTAGTTGGCACCACAGTGACATAACGAACTGCAACAAATCGATTATTTCAATGACAGCTGCGAGCCAGACGTCCTGAAGTGCGCATTCCACTGAGTCTAAAGCACCGCCATATACGACTTCACTGTTGTCGAGCGAGAGCTCACTGTAGAGCAGGATGGAAGCCTGTGGTGTTTCCTGATGAAAGCTGGAGTTGCCTCGGTGTCAGTCAGTTGGGCGGAGGCCAGTTGAGGGCCTGCAGCCAACCTGTCTCCGTGCCAGACACACTGGACCTACTCCAGGAACTACGGTATGGAGTGCGACTGCGTGTGACAGCAGGACAGTTCTCGTGGTTATCCCACGCACAATGACTGCATATTTGTCCGTCAGTCTGGTGATTCGTCCCTTTTTGCTGCGATTCATGTACAACATTCCAGTGGGTGTTTTCCAACAGGATAACGCTCGCCCAAATACAGTTGTCGTAACTCGACATGCTCTGCACAGTGCCGACATGTTCCCTTGGCCTCCTCGAACACCAGATGTGTCTCCAGTCGAGCACATATAGGATGTCATTGGACAACAACTAGAGCTTCATCTGCAAAAAGCGTTATCCGTCCCTGTAGTGACTGACCAAGTGCTACAGGCATGGAACTACAGCCCACAGACTTACATGTGGCACGTGTACAACACAATGCATGCACGTGTGCTTGCTTACATTCAACATTCTGGCGGTTACACCGGTTATTAATATACCAGCATTTCACATTGGCAGTGGCTTATCTCGCACTTACATTAAGTTGTGATCTTCCAATGTTTATTACTTAAATATGTTACTTGAACAAATGTGATCCCGTAATTTCATTCCTACACGTTAATTCTTATTTGGTGTTGCGATCATTTTTTCATCGAGGTATATCGGGAATACTGCAATACCTAATAATAACAGGTTCAAAGAATATGTCAGACATTGTGAAGAGGCATCGCACCAACTCCATATATACAGAACACACAGCCGTCCGTATGCCATAATACCAAAAGAATGTGAATGTTCGTCCTCCAGGAAGAGTAGTTAAAGTAGGAGCCCACAAAAGATAACGTGAATATGCTGACTGACGAAAATAGCAATAACAGATGGACAAAATTCCAACTAATTCACAGCTTACCACAAAAATCGAATACTGGAATAGTACTAAAGTATAACATAATTCCCTTCCCCTGACACACACACACCACACACACAAGCACCCACCCAAAAAATATGTTCATCACCACTCTCTGCTGCTCCGCCCCTTTATTGTGATGTGCCATAAATTAGAAGTATGTTCTGTGTTCATCTAGTTGCTATAGAAGAACAAATAGGTACACGAAGGAGAAAATAGGAAACGGAAGTAAGTGAAAAGTCGCCGTGAGCTCTAACGCACTGCTTTCACTGCGGGAAGTCGTGCCGGTCCCCGGCACGAAACCGCCAGGCTGATTAGTGTCGGGGTGGGGTGTGGCGGCCAGTCTGTGAATGGTTTTTAAGGAGTTTTCCATCTGCCTCGGCGAATGCGGGCTGGTTCCCCCTATTCTTCCTCAGTTAAACTCTGCGGGCGACTGCTGCGCAAACTCTTTCTCCACGTACGCGTACACTAGAATTACTCCACCACGCAAACATTGGGGCTACGCTCGTCTGGTGTGAGACGTTCCCGCAGGTGAGGGGGGGGGGGGTGATTCTACTGGTAGCCGAATCGCACAATAACCCTGGGGTCTGTGTGGGGCGGCGGTGGGGTGAGTGGACTGCTGTACCCTGTTAGCCTGTTGTGAGGTTGTGTACCACTGCGGGCTAAGGCGGGGACGAAGCCTCTGTGTCGTTTCTAGGTCCCCAGTTCAATACGATACAAATGATGAGTCACTACTTTGTAATTAGTAGGATAATGTAAGTGTTCTGCCAGAAACATTGCATGGCTCATTACTAAATAGGCATAATGAAATAATTACCTGCCCAGTGTGAATGGCTGGAACAAGTATGATTAGAGAGAGAATAAACATTCAGTTGCGAAAAGGCTGACAATGTTTTTTGTTGTCTACATAATAAACAGCAACGTAATAAAAAAAATGGTTGAAATGGCTCTGAGCACTATGGGACTTAACTACTGAGGTCATCAGTCCCCTAGAACTTAGAACTACTTAAACCTAACTAACCTAAGGACATCACACACACCCATGCCCGAGGCAGGATTCGAACCTGCGACCGTAGCGGTCGCGCGGTTCCTGACTGTAGCGCCTAGAACCGCTCGGCCATCCAGGCCGGCGGCAACGTAATCCTTCAGTGTTAAGTCTTAGATCATATGAATGTCAAGATGCTTATTGCATCAGTTTTATGTTAACATACGTGGACTGTTGTAGTCAAATAATCGTATGTTACTTGTCGGTGGCTAGTTAGAATCACCTTAGATTTCCATCATTTATTTCATTCGTAAATACACCACAGTAGTAGAGAATCTGAACTACTAGGTGGTGGACCAATTTTATTACACGTGTGACTGTTTAGTAAAATGTGCAAATTAATCAAGAAATATTTGCAGCTAATCCTTATTCTGACAGGTTTAGATATCACACACAATTATTCCCCCATGTTTTAACGTCACTGACACCTAAACCTTCAGATGTCTGACACTCATATCTGTACCAAACATTGTGTGTCGATAGACTGTCAACAAAGACACCGATTTAGTTCGTGCTATGCGCTGTCGTCCAGTACAACATGTGTAAACGGTAACTCATAACTACTGAGCACAGGAAAACTGTATCTGTGAGCGATTAATTTGTAGATCTTGCTTGAGTGATGATGTTACCAATAAAATTACAATATCCCAAAACACCGCAAAAATGTCATAAGTAATGAATCGGTCTATTCTGGGGAGGAGGCCAAACAGCGAGGTCATCGGTCCCACAGGATTAGGAAAGGATGGGAAAGGAAATCGGCCGTGCCCTTTGAGAGGAACCATCCCGGCATTTGCCTGAAATTATTTAGGGAAATCACGGAAAACACAAATCAGGATGGCCGGAAACGCGGGTTTGAATCTCGTCCTCCCAAATGCGAGTCCGGCGTGCTAACCATTGCGCCACAGCGCTCGGTTGGAAATAATGATGGTTATAAATAGGCAGCGGGGCAACAATGAAAAACACATCTACTGTGGCTAAATGAAAGTGCCCACCCCATGCCACAACCATTCTCGGAATCTGTTGAAATGGAAGTTAACTGCTGGGACGGAAATGAAGGAAAAACTTAAACGACGTAATTGTCGCAAATTCCAAATGATTTGTAGAAATAGTAAGAGGTTCCCCGATACGGAATAGTGCAAAGAAATTAAATATTATTCAGAAGACAAAATGTATAAACATACTAGCCCTATCCAAAATGTGGTATGTTGCGCAAATCATACGCACCGACAGAAAATGTATCGCATAAGTACATTGGCTGGTTTATTTGGAAAAACATGTTGTTTCGAGTAGCCAGGGATCCACTGACGGAACCACGTAACGAAGGCGGCCTAGATTTAAAAGATTGTGATGGAAAAGTCTCATACGTACCCTCTAATTACCAGTTTGTCAATCAGACTTACTAAAGGCGGGCTGACACAAAACACAGATTACAGAAGGACGCCAGCGAATTTAATTTGAGTCTTGACAACTACAGTATATATTTTACAAAAGCTCAAAATGTAAGACTGTACACGACAAACAAAATGATCGAAATTATTGGGATAAAAAACTCCATGTCCCCCAGAAAACCAGATGAAACACATAGACTTAAACTGGAAGACGATCTGGTGAAATTTTGCAAACAAATCCTTAAGCTCAAGTTTGGGTTCAGCAGCTTACATGTTTATAAATGATTTGTTGACTCCACAGAATAAAACTAACAATCATTCGTACTGCCAGTGGTGTGGCACGTTGACACTGCCATACACCAAACAGTAGCTTGCGCCAGAACTGCAGGTTTATGGAAACGAATAAAGTTTAAAGCAGCAGGTTTGCTATCACCGACAGTTACCGAAATAAACACCAAGAAAATAATGTATATGGACGTGAAAGTGTTTCCAGACTCCAAGACAAGAACACTCAGATGGTTCATATATTGTTTTATAAATTACATCATCAATGAGGGAGGAAAGTCTATATATGACCTGAAGCAACAATTGAAGAACGAAAAACAAGAAATTCTGAACAGTAAATGGAAAATAGAGAAGTTCTTACCAAATACACATATAATTTAAAGTCAATGTAAATATTTTGTGATACCTATAGGTGCATAAATCTATAAACACACCCAAAAAAGTGAGTTGGTAGAGCATGAGGTCGTCGTAGCAAAGGGCCCGCGTTCAAACCCCGTTGATGATAATCTTTTGCTGGTTACACATGAAACTGTTATGTGGTAGAACATTTTCGTGCCCCTCAAAAAACTTTTCGGAGTTTGTAGCAATGTTCTTTTGGCAGTCTGCTTTCGCTTCGTTTGTTGAAAATAGCAAACCTGTAGGGTACTTTTTGTGTTCTGCCGGACATATGCGACAGAACACCACACCTATCCATTTAAATGCATTCTATAGCTTTGCTACTTTCAAGTAACGAAGCGAAAGCATGCTGCCAAAAGAACATTCCTACAAACTCCGAAAAGTGCTTTACGTGTCAGAAAAGTGTTACCCCAAATAACAGTTTAAAAAGGATTGTCATTAGTTGGGTTTGAACGCGGGATATTTGTCACTACGACCTCAAAAAAATGGTTCAAATGGCTCTGAGCACTATGGGACTTAACATCTGTGGTCATGAGTCCCCTAGAACTTAGAACTACTTAAACCTAACTAACCTAAGGACATCACAGACATCCATGCCCGAGGCAGGATTCGAACCTGCGACCGTAGCAGTCGCGCGGGTCCGGACTGAGCGCCTTAACCGCGAGACCACCGCGGCCGGCCACTACGACCTCAATCTCTACCAACTCAGGCACGCGAGGTCTTCAAAACAAGAGCTCACAGATACGATTTTCCTGTGCTCCGTGGTTGTGGTGTCATTTTTAATTATCGCTTATGCATGTTCTACTGGGCGACAGCGCATACCAAAAGTAAATCGGTGTTTTGGTCGATACTCTTATCGACATACAACGTTTGGTACCGATCTGAGTGTCTGATGACTGAAGGTTTGCGTTGAGTTCCACACAGGAGTTTCTGTAATAGCTCGAAAATAACTTTCTGTGTAATTTGTCCTGTTATGCGTATTCTTTTTTTGCTTACTCCACTATTAAAGTGGAGACACCATAGATTACTTGTAAAGTTTGTTCCAAAGGTATCCGAATCCCGGAATCAAATGAAACTGGTGTGGCTACCAGCCTGGTGCAAGGATTTTTATTTGATGTCTCTCCGATGTTGTGGTGCCAGTTTCACCGCTTTTTCAATGGAGTAGTCTCACGAGGTGGAATAGACGACGCTCAATATTCTAGCTCTACAGAAACTTGCAATGTTGTGTAACTGCTGTTGTGAGCATTGTTATTACCTAGACCACGGAGCCAGAAACTTTGACACTGCACTACAGCAAAAATAAATGACGTGGTTGATGACCCACAAGGCCAAGAAATCTCAAAGAATCTTGAGATGACGTCCTTACTAAAACAAACATCGGATAGTGATCTCCGTAAGTTTCAAAGTGTCAGTGGTCACGTAATGCGTTTTTGTGTGGAAGAAGCCCAGTTTTTACCTTTGCACATCTCCAGGGATGGGAAAACCGAGCGGTTAAAACCGATACCGGATTTTAGTTCTGAATAACCGGTATTTTTCGGTATCTGTTTCGTTACTGTTGCAAAAGGTGTTCTTTTATTTTATACTAATAACCGGGTGAAAGAAACGAAATATCAGTGAGCCATGGCAACTATTTTCTCGTTTTGAAGTAAACCTTTATTAAATAAGCGAAAATTTTTATTCGTATAACTTCAATTGCCTTGAAACTGCGTTTCTATAGAAAAAAGAAAAAGCGACCAGTGCTCTTTTAATAGCAATTCCAACAGAAAAGAGCAGCAAACACTTGGCATAAGAATTCGTACAGCATTGCTGAGACAATAACATATCTGGTATCATGTCTAGACTGTTATATAGTATGAGTGTATACGCAATGTTGTAGGTTTGCCCCTTCTGGTTTGTATGATTGTATCTCACTGTCGTCGTCGTATATACATTGTATATCAGAATGGCGTCAACCCTAATCTGGAAATATTTACGAAGTGATGTAGCAATGAAGTGCAATGCTTCACTTACTTTAAAAGATTAAACACTTGGCTGCCGTTTTATGAAATAATAAAAGATGAAGGAAATTATGGTGATAGTAATAAATTGAAAACTTAACAACAATTCACAGTTTACAATAAAAATAGGACGTAGCTAATCAGCTGCTAATTCTACACTTGTTTTAACGGGCACGAGTGTCGTTCGCTGAAGCTTCTTGATGCAGAGTGCTACTAAAAACGGTTTGCTACCACGATCATTCCAAACTCTTCCTCCGCTCTCCGTCATTCTGAAATTTCCAGTTTTTGTTGTTTATCGTTTTCTAGGAAAGATTACGGGTACAGCTTCAACGGGTACAGCTTCAACGGTTAACCACTTCACGCACAGAATTAACATGTGGTGGTAATTTTGTTATTTTGTACTACGCGTTTCTTTCACGATTTAATAGAATTAACCTCACATCAAAAGTTTCAACAGTATAAAAACTAAATGTGCTATAAAAATACTCTGCGTTAAGAGTTCCAAATTGCAGGATATCTAAGACCAGTATAGTTGGTTCGGAAGAAATGCCTTTGCAGTACCACGTTGACCGAAGTGATTTACTCTTTTCCTTATAAGACCTTATTAAGGACTCTACCATCTCGTCTCGACGTTTGTGTTTATCTTGCGCTATCCGGAGGGATAACCTACTGTTTCGCAGGGAAATACTGCCACGAGCTTCTCATTACGCATGAAACGCTACATAAACCCTGAGTGTAACACGTGAAGACACAGGGCCCGGTTAGACAAGTATGTTGTGTGTGCTCGGACTACGTGGAGCGTGTATACTATGTAAGCCTGGGAGGAGCATGCGGTAGCGCGCAATCTCTACCCGGAAAATTTCATTTCACGCGCCAGCACCCCTGCTACAGCCGCAGCGAGCGTCACTGTTTTTCCTAAGTTATACATGTGGCTCTATTACAGCGTTATGGGCAGACGACTATCAATATTACCTCTGCTGGGATAATCGGGAACTACTTCGGCTATGGCACCAATATCGACCAAGAGAAAAACTATTAAAATTACGAGTAGGGCGTTTTTACGGACAATTTGGGGTAATATAATAGACAGGGAATTCGATGTTAGCATGAAAACCACGTCATAGAATAGCAATTTTGTTGATACTACGATCTGCCACTAACAGGTCATTCGTTAATGTCATTTGTTGGGATAAAATAATGGTATACTTCACGTGGCCGCTTTTTACTAAATATATGAAGCATTTTAGCTTAAAAGTGATTACATAACGTGCAAGTCTGCCCAATATTGCACAGCCACAACTTTTCGCTGGTGGCTGTCGTCTTAGAACAAGTGAGTGCTCGATGACATCTTACTCCTTCCCCTTTGTTTCTGCTTATAATGCTGTTTTCTATTATCACTGCAACTGCATACAGTCTCAGTCTTCATTAGTTATATTGACTTCCGCAGACTGAGGAGTTTCACCGTTTTGACAAAATAGCAGTAGAGTTTGGATAATCCACACTAGAACGAGTAAGGTTTCAGGATTCTTAACATTTATCTTTGATAAGTTGCAAATTGTAACACCGCGTTGTAAAGAATAACCGAACATTGCGTGTCATTTATGTATAGTGAATACTAACATTGCTTGTCAGTTAAACGAGCTACTTTCACTCTCAACTTATTTTTTTAACTAGTGCACATGTTGTAAACATTAGACAGCTGTGGTGTTGCCGAGAAGATTGGATCGGCTCGGAATGTTATCTAACTGCTTAGTTTCACCGTCTGTACGTCATATTCACAATAAACTTTATGATGTGGAAAGTGTCAGTTGAACAAAAGACTGCTGGCACAATTGGAATATACTGGGTGCCTCCCCTAAGCGTCGTCAAGTGCATTTTATCTTATATTTCCGCACATCTTAGCAGGCTCATTTTTCAATGTGAATGTGGAGTCGGCCCAAGCAAATACCGCTCATCGTGTCTTCCATGTGACGCCAAGTCTCGGAAGAAAGCGTCGGTTTGCTTCCCGTTGCAAACTATATGATTTTTAAAGTGGTACTCAACCGACCCATTCGATAGAACGGTGCGAAATTGGTCTAGCGGGACATTAGTTTTATCCAAGTGGTCTGGCATAAATACCAGCAGCTGCGGAACGATATGTTGTTTTGGGTACATTGTAGTGCTTCCCGATCTTTTGGATAGTGACTGGTTAATGCGGTTATTATGTATATTGCGCTTTTTCGAGTTTTCATTTGTTTCATGTCTTCTGTGATCTAAAACTTATAAAGAGATTATCGGTGGTGTCCAGAATGAGATTTTCACTCTGCAGCGGAGTGTGCGCTGATATGAAACTTCCTGGCAGATTAAAACTGTGTGCCCGACCGAGACTCGAACTCGGGACCTTTGCCTTTCGCAGGCAAGCGCTCTACCATCTGAGCTACCGAAGCACGACTCACGCCCGGTCCTCACAGGAAGTTTCATATCAGCGCACACTCCGCTGCAGAGTGAAAATCTCATTCTGGAAACATCCCCCAGGCTGTGGCTAAGCCGTGTCTCCGCAATATCCTTTCTTTCAGGAGTGCTAGTTCTGCAAGGTTCGCAGGAGAGCTTCTGTAAAGTTTGGAAGGTAGGAGACGAGGTACTGGCAGAAGTAAAGCTGTGAGTACCGGGCGTGAGTCGTGCTTTTGTAGCTCAGATGGTAGAGCGCTTGCCCGCGAAAGGCAAAGGTCTCGAGTTCGAGTCTCGGTCGGGCACACAGTTTTAATCTGCCAGGAAGTTTCATATCAGCGCACACTCCGCTACAGAGTGAAAATCTCATTCTGGAAACATCCCCCAGGCTGTGGCTAAGCCGTGTCTCCGCAATATCCTTTCTTTCAGGAGTGCTAGTTCTGCAAGGTTCGCAGGAGAGCTTCTGTAAAGTTTGGAAGGTAGGAGACGAGGTACTGGCAGAAGTAAAGCTGTGAGTACCGGGCGTGAGTCGTGCTTCGGTAGCTCAGATGGGTACAGTCTGCCTTCGGCAGGGCAACAGAGCGGACGCGTACGTGTTGACTTCGTGCGGCGCGCGAGCTCGCCTTGTTTACTTTCTGACGGCCGTTGCTTAAGTGCCGGCTTACTTTGTACGATCCATGGCGAACCGTTACCGTAAATCAACACTCCGATTTACTTTCTGCAACGATTATGCCCGACCCAAAGCGCTCGAGGTGGAGCGTTTTTCTGCGAGAGGAAGTGAAGATCCCGGCGACCGATATTATCGGCATACATTTGTCCATCGTGAGCAGCACGGTCTATGTGAAAATCATTAACGACGCGGCGTGCGAACGCATACTACGTGAGACCAAACAGGGGCTCCGCTTCTGTCACGCTGATGGCAATGTGGGGGAGGTAACCGTCGACCACGCAGGCTTAGGTATGCGAACGATACGCATTTTCGAATTGCCATTCGAACTGCCAGCTGAGGAAGTCGTCGCGGCACTACGCCCATACGGCACAGTCCACGGCCACACTGCGGAGAAGTGGACACAGTTTCGGACGTATCCTGTCCTAAACGGGGTCCGACAGGTCACCATAGATCTCCGAAGCCACGTCCCGTCCTACTTACAGATCGGCGGATGCCGTGCCATAATTATATACGATGGCCAGCCTCGGACCTGTTCCGGGTGCGGCAAAGAAGGCCACCTTAGATCCGAATGCCTACAACGGCGTATTACGCAACTTCCAGCTGCCGAACAACCACCCATGTCGCAACCTACAGTGCTACCGGTGACCTATGCCGCTGCTCTGGCTTCTCCTCCCACTTTGCAACGTCACCCGGTCACCACAAACGACGCCACCAACGAGCCCGACCAGACACCGACGGAGAGCGCCTCGGACGACCCGCCGCCTCCGCCGGCCATTGACGCCGCTCCGAAGATGCCGGCGCAACCAGCCGCTGACCCTGATCTCGGAAACACGATGGAGATCGACTCACTCATCGTTCCTACAGCAGCCTTTCTGCCAGAACGACGCGACTCCCTTCCGTCGTCGGACACGGAGGGTCGCACAAGGAAACAACGTTCCCCGAAACGTCGCAAGCGAAGACGTCGCACCGTTTCCGGCCAAGAGGAGATGTTACAAGTCGAGGAGGACGTAACCGTCGACCAGCACGAGGCCTCCGAACCCGCTACTGCTGCCGAAGACGTAATGAGCGCGGAGACATCTATCGGTGAGCCTGCGCCCCGTGCTGACGCTGAACTAACTCATGGACGTCCCACAGGCGACACTACACCACGCACAATTACAACATCTTCTGCAGACAAAATGGACGATACACCAGCTTCCGCTTCCACGGCGTGGCACGAGGAGGAGGTCACGGAGCAGGAGCCGTTACGGGACCCTGCGCCGTCACGGCCGCACCACTAATCATACTCTCCCCAGACTCCCCTGCGGGCCAGCGGGATAACGTTCCGCTGCGACACCCACACCCTTGCGCGGACGGCGGAGTGGACCAGCCTCCAGCAATCCGACACCAGGCCTACCGGATAGCAACCATCAACACCAACAACATCCGTTCTAGGGTGAAAATCCGCCTTATGCAGGAGATGTTCTGGGCTTCGGATATTGATTTCGCCCTTCTGCAGGAAGTTCACTTGGCTAGTCTCCCGGATATCAATGGCTATACCGCCCACGCCTCCGCGAGTGATCCTATGGGCCGCGGGGTGGCCATCTACGTCCGCCACGGGATTTCTGTGACCGATGTCGCCTTCCTTCCATCAGCTCGGGGCATGGCACTCACTGCCATGGGGACACGCATCATTAATGTCTACGCTCCCTCAGGCACCGACCGACGGCATGAAAGAGCCCAGTTTTATTCCGAGGAAATCGCTCCCCTGTTTTTAGGGCGTTATGACCATTGCCTACTAGGGGGTGACTTTAATTGCGTTCTGCATCCTAAAGATCAGATTCCCCACTATACTACATGCCAGGAGCTACGTATAGTGGTGCGAGACCTCCTGCTTCACGATACCTGGGAAGTACAACACGGCGACCTTTCTGGCCATACCTTTCTTACAAGTCATTCCGCAAGCCGACTAGATAGGATATATGTCTCGCACACTCTTAGATCTGCGATACGGGGCGCCGAACGCTGGCCGCTGGCCTTTTCCGACCATTGCGGTTACATCTGTACGGTCCTCCTTCCGCCGCAATCAGTATGGCGCAGCCGTGCGCCATGGAAACTCAATACCTCACACTTGCATGACCTGGCGTGTCGCCAACAAGTCACTGAAACGTGGACAGCCTGCGAACGACGCCTTCCCCACTACCACTCGACATTGACATGGTGGTTGGACTGCGCCAAACCAGCGATCCGGAGGACACTGATGAGATACGGGAAGGACATGGCCGACTGGCATCGCACCACTGTTGACTTCTATTACGCGATTCTCCGAGATCTGGATGCTCAACCGCCAACCCCGGACAACCAGTTGGAACGGCAAAGAACTAAGGCGAAGATCATTGCGCTGGCACGCCGGAAACTGCAAGGGGTCGTGATCCGGACGCGGCGCCATGATCGCGCGGATTTAGAAATTCCATCCATGCATGACATAGTGTCCGACAAACGAAGGCGTCGTCGGCAGATCATCAGCACTCTGACCACGCCTCATGGAACACAGGTGACCACTCAGAATGACATCGTCCGCACATTCGTCGAGCACTACCGTCGTACTTATAGTGATGACGACGCTGAAACTGCAGCAGACGACTCCATTTTGAATTACGTCACGCGCACCCTCCCCCACACGGAGGCGGATGCTTTGACAGTGGCGGTCACGCTAGACGAAGTCAACAACGCAATCGCCAAGGGGGCAGTCAACAGATCGCCCGGCATTGACGGCTTACCGATTGAGTTTTACCGTACCTTTCGGGACCTCATGGCCCCACGGTGGACGACTATGTATCAAGAACTGATAACATCTGACCAAGCAATCCCACCCGCCTTTGCTGAGGGCATCATTATACCAGTCCACAAACCAGCCCGTGGTTCGATGGTCACGAGTTACAGACCGCTCACCCTCCTCAATGCCGATTACAAGATTTTCGCGCGCTTACTGGCAATGCGGCTCCGAACTACACTCCCTCATATCCTCTCGCCAGAGCAAACGACGCCTGGCGGACAGATTAACATACAGACTGCCACAGGGGAATGCCGCGACTTAATTGCGATAGCGGCGGCCTGCAGGCTCCGGGCAGCGGTCGTCGCTATAGACTTCGACAGCGCCTTCGATAAAGTGCGTCATCGTTTCCTGTTTTCGGTGGCAGCCCGAATGGGCATCCCTCCTCCGTTTCTCGACGTCATCCGGCGTCTTTACGACAGTGCCAGTTCACGTGTCCAAGTCAATGGACGTATAGCAGGGCCGGTACCTATCTGCCGTTCGATACGGCAGGGGTGCCCCCTCTCTACCCTCCTGTATGCTATTGCCCTTGAGCCACTTATTGGAGGCTTGACGACCAAGCTCTCTGGCCTCACCCTACGCCAACACACTTTTCGCTGTCGGGCATATGCTGATGACCTCCTCCTCCTCATTCGCTCCGGCTCTGAGATTCGGGATGTCCTCGAATTGATTACCCGTTATGGGGCTGCCGCTGGCAGTGCCATGAATATCGCCAAATCTTCTGCAATGCACATTGGACGAGGCCTCCAGGAGGGTGAAGTTGCACCACTGCCGCTTGTGATGACTTTCCGGTACCTGGGCATTACCTTTACCCCCACGGTCACACGCACGGCGGCAACGAATTTCCGTCGCCTGTTACACGTCATCCGCAACGACGTCCGCCAGAACCTCTTGCGCCGCCAGGACACACTTCAACGGGTTGCGTTTATTAATCTTTATGTGGCATCAAAATTGGTTCACATCGCGCAAGTTCTCCCTCTGCCAACTGCAATTGGGCGCAACCTTCAGGCGGCTTTTGGCTATTATCTCACGGCTGGTTCACTGTTCAAAGTCCGTTATGAGACACTTACCCTGCCCTCACGGTATGGTGGCGTCGGGGTCGTCAATGTCCGTATGCGAGCTGCAGCCTTGTACATGAGTACCATGAGAAAACAGTGGATGGGCCAGGGTACATCTCTAACACGCAGCTTGCTTGAGGTCCTCCTACCTGCTTCCACCTCACCACCGGTGTCTGTCGGCCATATCGTGCCTCATTTGTCCCATATTTCGACCTTTTTCGTCGACTACAGTTACATACATACCAGTCTCCCAGATACACGCCCACCTCGGACTAAGGATTTTTACAGCCTGTTGCTGCGCTGTGTTCCCCGGAATGTGATGGAGACCAAACACCCCTCCATCCAGTGGCCCATAGTGTGGACTACCGTCCACCAGCCCTTCCTCCCTACGAACGTCCGGGCACTGTGGTATCACATAGTAAACAGGAAATTTGCCACGAAGCAGCGCCTGCACAACATTGGCTTGTCAGAATCCCCTCTTTGTCTCCTTTGCCAGCAACTGGACACTGATGAACACCGTCTGACATGCGCCTCATCGCGAGATGTATGGCGCTTCGTGCAGCAAATCATTGCCTGCTATCTCCGGGTGCCACCAGACACAGTCGAGCCTCGAATGTTTCTATACCCAGAGGACCGACATTTTCCCGCCGCCAAATGTCATGCTATTACGTGGGTCAAAGGGTGGGCGGTCGCTTATCTCTTTCATGAGGGACCTAAATCCCGCCTCGACTTCTGGACCTATTTACGAACAGCCCATGCAGCTCTCGAAAACACGCCACGTTACCGAACATTATTTGCTAACTATCTTCGAGCGGTCTTTGTTAGACCTCCACTGAGTTGGGGGGTGCCTGGCACAGAGGGCACCCACCCCTCCTCCCCCGGCGGTGTCTGAGTTTCAACCGCCGACGATCTATTCTACTTCTGACCTCCGCGGATGGGAGAGCGCGTCGCAGATTGCGTGGATTTTATTTCTTTTTGCTTTTCCTTTTTCCTTTCATTTTCTTTACCCAGAATTTATATTTCATTTTCTCTTTCGCATATGTGTTCCCATAATTTCATGCTATTAGTGAATATTACAAAAACACACGCAAATAAATAAATAACAAAGCCTTCCACTACTGTTCATTCCTGTTTCTCCCACTTCCCTAAGCACCACAGGCTCGGTGGTGGTGAGGGGGACACTGTGGCCAGGCCTCAGTTTTCGAGCCCTGCCCATTTTGCCCCCCGAGCCCCCACCGGCCCATCAAAAAAAAAAAAAAAAAAAAAAAAAAAAAAAAAAAAAAAAAAAAAAAAAAAAAAGATGGTAGAGCGCTTGCCCGTGAAAGGCAAAGGTCCCGAGTTCGAGTCTCGGTCGGGCACACAGTTTTAATCTGCCAGGAAGTTTCATATCAGCGCACACTCCGCTGCAGAGTGAAAATCTCATTCTGGAAACATCCCCCAGGCTGTGGCTAAGCCGTGTCTCCGCAATATCCTTTCTTTCAGGAGTGCTAGTTCTGCAAGGTTCGCAGGAGAGCTTCTGTAAAGTTTGGAAGGTAGGAGACGAGGTACTGGCAGAAGTAAAGCTGTGAGTACCGGGCGTGACTCGTGCTTCGGTAGCTCAGATGGTAGAGCGCTTGCCCGCGAAAGGCAAAGGTCCCGAGTTCGAGTCTCGGTCGGGCACACGGTTTTAATCGGTGGTGTGTTTACAGTCTACCTGCCAGCTTTCTAATCTTTAAATTTTGTTTTGGATACATTGCGGTGCTTTACATAATTTCCATAGGTCGTCGGATTTAGATTATTGTTAGAAAATATGGTTTTTGTAGGGTTCGGTGCCGCAGTAGGTAAATATGGAACCATTGCCGGATAGTTTTGTTCTCCAGCTGTCTGTGTGTCTGTCTTTCCGACTGTTAGAAGCCCTTTCTCCAGGAACGGGTAGTTGCATCAGGTTGAAATGTATGACACATACTGAGGTCTATGCTTCATTGGTGGTGTAAGAAATTGAAGCTTCCAAGTCAATGCAATCAAAAGATAAGGGTATTTGAGACACATATTTTGTAATCGCAAACTCACTCATCAAAACATATGGGTACTTACCGTTGGCATAGAATCATGATATTCGGCAAAGAGGAAGGTTTCATAGTAAAACCAAAGAAAAAAATGAAAACTGTAAGTTTGTAATTCTATCACACGAAAAAAATGTTTCTTTTCTCCTTTCTTGTCTGACTCTCTGTCTATTCGTTTGTTAGGACGTACTTCACATACTAAGGTCTATAGGGTCCTGACGGCATAATAAATGTAACGAAGTCTAATAAGCTTCTCAGACTAGTCTGCGAATGTTTGTTTCACATACAACTTGAAACGCCATATCTACGTGCAGTAATCGCACCTGGATATCTGATGGTGGATAAATTCCGAATCGCGTCACATGAGCAATAAAGCCATTCATTGTCTGATATTTGACTTTTGCCATTGCGACACAGTTCATCAGAATGGAGAACTACTGATTATAGTAATAATGGTCGCCTGCTGCACGACGTTATGTCACATTTATATTACTGTAATTAAAACAGTCTCGAAAATCTTGGAATCATTGGGTCCGATATATTGCCAATACAAATGTCCCTAACAGAAAAAAATGGTCGAGATACTCGTTTCCAAAAATGGATGAACTGTCTATATACGTCACCGAGCTTGTAAGGAACCCTCAGAGATCGATTCCTTCTCCCGCCTGGCCAATTTTTTGGTTTTCATTCAATTCACGTCTTCTGCTACCCGAAACTTACACTCAGCAAACACTTGAGTGTTGTTTACATGTTCGTGTTTTTTATGTCCTCCCAGAAGTTAGCAACACAACTCGTAGGAAGATAAGATTTACTTTTTATTACTTTAATACAGTTTAAGTGCGTCGTAGTGCTTTTCAGTTTACTTTAAGAGTTGCGTCATGTGTGGCAGAAGTGATGTTGTAGTATGTTAATTGGTTTGGGAAGAACTTGTCAGGTCTGTAGGTTGATGTTTCACTTGGATGAACGCATCGGGGAAGCCAAAGCGCCGGCCGCGGTGGTCTGGCGGTTCAGGCGCTCAGTCCGGAACCGCGCGACTACTACGGTCGCAGGTTCGAATCCTGCCTCGGGCATGGATGTGTGTGATGTCCTTAGGTTAGTTAGGTTTAAGTAGTTCTAAGTTCTAGGGGACTGATGACCACAGATGTTAAGTCCCATAGTGCTCAGAGCCATTTAAACCATTTGAAGCCAAAGCTGTCAATGGCTGAAAAAGAAATTTGTTATCAACAACAAACACCATTGATCATCCACCGAATAACATAAAATGTTTGCAAACAGCAGCACAAAAATTTAAATCTGGTCAAAAATCACTTCTCACGGATAACTCCTTTCCTTTAATATACATTAGGAGTACAAAAATATGTTAATTACTATTAACACTAATTACGTATACATATACTGTAAACTGATTCACACCACATTTTTTCAATAAAAGAGTCTTTCAATTTATCTATGGGAAATTTAAGTGACTAACTGACTCGACACACAAGGTGTAACGCCAGGTGTAAGTGCAGATATTCCTATTGGTGACTGAGGGAGGTGTGCTGATCACCACACCAGTATTTACGTCATTTGAAGAAAAATAATTATAGCTGTGAAGAACATTACGTTTTTGGGTTGGCTCGTTTCTCCAAGTACATGGGGCAAGAGTAACCACTAATCCTTAATTTCGCCGCGCGGGGTAGCCGCGCGGTCTCTGGCGCCTTGTCACGTCCGCGAGGCTTTCCCAGTCGGAGGTTCGAGTTCTCCTTCGGGCATGGGTGTGCTACTGCAACTACGTGCTAGTGCTGTGCAGCAGCTACTGTTTTTATAGTTTCCGAAGTAATAGTTTTGCGTAAGCCCTATTCCTGGCGTATGTTTACCATGTAACGAAATATTTTTTCACAGTTGACTTTCCCTCTTTGTAGCTAATTCTAATAATAAGCACCGTAAATCAAATTTCTGTAGTTCTCCTTGTAGCCATTCAAGACTATTATTTCTCCACATCTGTGAGTAAACATGAGAAACTGAGAATCAAAATTATTAGCGGCATCCGCAAACTTCGCTTAATGACCCTCTTGGCTAGTCCGAAATTTGTGCGGAACATTATGTCTCTTTGCTAAAGCTTTAGTATATATAAAAGATTTGTCGAATAGCGCCAGAGCATTTATCATATCAGTAAAGCATCATCCCCAGGGTGAAATTAAGAGGATCAAGACTTTTAAATCACAATAACGTCCGCAAGATAAATAGCTGCGTATTAACAGACTACATTAATGATCGCTGAAAGAAAAACAATTTCAGGAAGATCGTTAAGGTGGGTTTTGTAAGCACGCCATTCCTTTCGTCATTCAGAACTCACGTAATGGTAATGAGAATAAAAGAGATTATGATGCGAACGGACGCATACCGTATGATTTTTTCATTGCTCCATATGGGACAGTAGTAAAACAGATAACAGACAGCTTTAATACAGAGCAACATTCGCGATGCACTTCATGGTGGCTTACGTGGTGTATGTTTTGACGGTGATGGCAATGCTAAAAGGCGTACTGTGTTCGATTTCCGTCAAGGGTGAATTTTGGGTCTCATATTGTACCCGATCGATAAATAAAGGCTTAATTTTGCCCAGTACGAACTTATTTAATAGCAGCTACAGATTTTCGATGACCATCGATAATTCTAAAAGGGGCCTATGAGAGTTTAGACCCACCATAGTATTGCCTGAAAGCTCGCCTTGTAGAGTTTAAGTACAGTCCATTAGAGCTGTATAATAATTTCATCGGTACTACCCATCCGAGGCTACAATAATCTCCACTTAAAACATGACCTGTATTGTCATATCGTCAACATCTGAAAGACTGTTTCAAAAGCAGAGTATACTGTCCATAACAACGAATTACGCTGAAGGAAAAACTGTTCTCAAAAACGTTATGTCTGAAGCATGTAAAAAAAACCTTGTGGAATATGGAATGTTAACTTTTCCTGTATTTATTGATTCATGAACGTGGTATTGCAGGTATCTGTATCTTCCTTTTTACCATGTTCCATAAATGGAACATCTGACATCGATTCTTTGGACATTATAATTTCGGGGTCATTATTGTCGGCCATTGACGTTCACATTTCTGCGGCGGAAGCTCACCTGTTTGTATAAGCGTTTCTAACAATACAAGTAATCTAAATAACATTTTAGAAGCTACGTTCGCTTCCAGACGGTGCACCTACTGGAAAAGAGTAATTTCACGATACCTTTATTTAAGCCTTCAGCTAGACAGTGGACAATTGTTCGCTGGAAGAAAAGTGTGCACTGCTTTTAAACTCTTGTACCAACTCCTCGAGGATGAGTGTCTGCCAATAAAGATTATATTAGACATATATTGTCAAGCCACTGGGAAAATTTCTACATGAGAAAAGTTATCAAGGCACACACACACACACACACACGCACACACACACACACACACACACACACACACACACACATACACAAAAAATAAACCATACATTTGAAAAACTGTAGTTACTGAAAAGGAAAATCTTGCAAACAATAGCAACTATCGACCGATATACGCTGAAAACAGGGCGGTTCAGAAGTGATGGTCAATATTTAGGGATATGAGAGGAATGAACTATAAGCAATCCTGGATCCTCGATACTGTGAATCAAATCTCGTCCACTGCAAGCTCTTTGTTCTCCAAATTTTGGGAAGTGGTGTTATGGACCAAGACAAGAAAAAAAGTCAAGTAAAAATGTGCACGTTAAGAACTAGGAGCACTTGTTCGGCTTCGCTACTTTTAAACACAACTCTTCTAATGAACAAGTTCTCATAAATTTTAGGTATGCATTTTAGAGCACATGTTTACTGGACCTTTTTTTGTTTTGGTCCATACTACCACTTCCCAAAATATGAAAATCAAAGAGCTAGCAGTTAAGAGATCTGTTACACAGTATCGAACGTCAAGAACTGCTCGTAAGGTATGTGTTTTAGAGCCAATGTTTACTTGAATTTTCTGTTTCTTGTCATATCCCTGAATATCGGCCATCGTTTCTGAAACAAACTACATACAGGGACACTTTAAGAGAACTATCGATCCATTATGGCATCAAAACGGTGCGAAAATTCAAGGACTGCCTCGCTACAAATTCAAAAATGTAAGGCACGTTACATGCGATCTGAGCTTAGAAGGAAATAAGAAAATCTTTCATATGAAATGATGTCGAAATTTGGACTGATTCATTAGCGAATCATGAATTCATATTACATGAAACGATTGTTACGGCGAGAGAGACAACTATATTGAAATTTCTCGCGGCAAATGTTTTACCATATACTTTCATTCTCTCAGGCTGTAATTAAGTTACGAGAACCTGAATTGACTGGCTTGGTTAAAAATTCTAGGACCGTGGACATTTGTTTGTTGTAATGTATGTGAAATCGTAGTATTCGGTTTTCCTTCATGTAAGCTGTTTCGAACTTCATGAAACTGAGAAATGATGATTTCGCTTCAGAGGTCTGATACATATCAGTCAATGAAAACGACTGATAGGACGGAAAGTCAACCACATAGCATTTTATGTAAATTGAAGGTGGAGGCGCGTGAAAAGAAAGGAAAAGGAATGATCTGTTGACGTCAGCTCCATAGGGACTTTATGCGGAATCAGCGACAACGAGTGAAAATGCTTAATAATCAGATGTGACGTTAACCTCTGCGCCATCAGGACACATTGCTTTTCGTAATAGTGCGGACTGTTTCCATATGCCTCCCGGCTGACCCACATTCCCATATAGAGCCAACTGTCGAATGTAATTGTACATCCGCACTGAAAGTGGTAGACTTACTGCCCTTCGAATAGAATCAATTATAAGATTGCGTGGCTTCTGTGCTTTGTGTCTGTACATCTGCAACGAATCCACAACCTTCAGTTCTGATGCACACTTACGTTCGGCCTCGTGTGGGAACCCCAAAGGAGCGAACATGGAGGACAAGGACGGGAAATGCGGGTAGGAGGTTGTGGGTGGGACTGTGGACCGGCCTGGAGGTGTGCTGAGATAGTCCACGCAGTTGATATAAACACTATGTCCAGATGGACAGTGGTTAACGCATCTGCCCAGTAAGCAGGAGATGCCAGGTTCGACTCCTGGCCCAACACACATTTTCACCCGTCGCCGCTGATTACACATAAAGACCTGATACAGCTGAGATCAATAGTTCCTTTCTTTTCTTTTTTCTTTTCTTTTCTTTTCTTTTCTTTTCTTTTCTTTTCTTTTCTTTTCCTTTCCTTTCCTTTCCTTTCCTTTCTCCCCACTGCCCCTTCAATTAAAATAATATATAACGTTTTCCTTGACCAAGGAGCTACTACATATTGGGAGACAAATGTCGGACCAGCAAAGCACCAACAGAAACGGAATGGCCAGATGTAATGAAAGTTTCTCTGTGGAGTTTGCTTTGTAAGCTTTCTATGTAATTTATCTGCGTATGAGATGTTGAACACTATTTTTCAAAAAAACCTTCCCCGCGATTAAGGTGTCCTTAAGATATTGTATTCAATTTCTGAGCGATACTGACCGTTTGTTGGCCCTGTATTGCGCTTGTGAACAGAACCGCGAGACAAAATTTTAATTTCAGTGAAATGCTCAAGTTGAAGTAATGAAAATGAATCTATTCAATTCCCAAAACATAGAATTGTATACTCAGAAAAGACTATTTAACTGAAACTCCATACGGAAGTAAATTGATGTTTGGTTTGTGGGGCACTCAATTGCGCGGCCACCAGTGCCCCGTACTGAAGTACGTTATGGAAGTGCTATACGTGACTTGAAATATCCATAAAATAAAATACTGCACAACTCGGAAGAAAGTAACTGTACAAGATTACCTTCACTGTTCTCTGTAAATTAATTTGCTTACTTATCACAACACTTGAAAATTCTGACTAACGACCGTTTGATAGCAAGTATACAAAATGAGAAGAGTAACTTACCTCTTGCTCAGCACGCTATTTTATGTCTGGTGAACTGATGTTCTCAAAAGCAAACAGAAGTCAGTAAATGCTGCAGCTAAAGAAAAATAATCTGCTAGCTACTAAATTTTTTCTCTGCATGTCGGAAACCGTCTGTGGCTGCATGTGGTGTAAAGCGCTATGCACACACGAAAAAATATACAAAACTTTACTAAGAATGACAGAGGAGGTTTTTACTTTAACGAAAAGCGTTCTTGAAAAATTAGACTCTGATTATTGTCATAAAGGCTGTACAGTATAATCAGACTCTAACAATTACGCAACTCACACAGTACAAAAATTTACAGACATTTAAACAAATTGCATTATTTGTGACATAGTGAAAACAAAGAGATCAAAGCATCACTAATCACGAATGTTATTAGTTATCCAAGGGACAAGCATTTTCTTCAGTTAATAGTTCTTCCTATCAAGCACGACATTCTTGCGCATCCGTTGTTTACCTTGAAATATTTCTCCAAATACCTTCTCCTTCCATACAGTCAAGAAAATTTCTTTACAAACTAGTTTTCACTTCCATAATGAAGTATTCCACGGAATTTCTCCCAGTTTCATAAATATCAGACGTCCTTCTCTGAAACTCAGTTGCCTGCTACTATGCCTCTAATTAGGTACTGGATTGTAAGGCGTAACCAGGAGCAGATATAGACACAGATCACATTTTAGTAGTGATGAAGAATAGGCTGAATATTAAGAGATAGTCTGGAAGAACTAATGCGCAAAGAAGTGGGATACGGAACTACTAAGGAATGAGGAGATACGCTTGAAGTTCTATGAGCCTATACATACTACGGGAAGGAATAGCTCAGTAGCAGTTCAGTTGAGGTGGAATGTCCATCTCTAAACAGGGCAATCACAGAAGCTGGAAAGGAAAATATATGGACCAGGAAGTTAATGCGAAGAAACTACGGGTAACAGAAGAACTAATTCAGTTGATCCAAGAAACGGGGCGCTTCAGTCTGGAACCGCGCGATCGCTACGGTCGCAGGTTAGAATCCTGCATCGGGCATGGATGTGTGTGACGTTCTTAGGTTAGTTAGGTTTAAGTAGTTCGAAGTTCTAGGGGACTGATAACCTCAGATGTTAAGTCCCATAGTGCTCAGGGCCGTTTGAACCAAGAAACGGGAAGTACAATCTCTTTCAGGTAATTTTAGGAATATAGAAATACAAATCACTTAGGAATGAAATAAATAGGCAGTGCAGGAAAGCTAGAGCGAAATGGCTTCATGAAAGACGTATGGAAATCGAAAAAGAAATAATTGTCGGAAGAACTGACTCAGCCTACAGAAAAAGAGGGTAATGCAGATGAGAAAGCGGATATGTGGAAAGAGTACGTTGTATGCCTCTATGAGGGGAAAACTTGTCTGATGACGCGTTAAAAGAAGAAACTGGAGTCGATATAGAGGAGACAGTGGATCCAGTATTGGGATTAGAATTTAAAAGAGCTTTGGAAATTCCATTAGAACTTCTAAAATCATTGTAGGAAGTGGCAACAAAACGACTGCTCAGGTTGGTGTGCACGATATACGAAACTGGCGATATACCATCTGAGTTTCGGCAAAACATCAACCACAAAATTCTGAAGATTGCAAGAGCTGTCAATGGGAGAAATATCGCACTGTCAGCTTGACAGCACATGCATCCAAGTTGTTGATAAAAATAATGCGCAGAAGACTGGAAACGAATATTCAATATGTGTTACGGGACGATCAGTTTTGCTTTAGGAAATATAAAGGCGTCAAAGAGGGGAATCTCTCGTTGAGGTTGACAATGGGTGGAGGACCTAAGAAGAATCAAGCTACTTTCATAGGATTTTTCGATCTGGAAAAAGCGTTCGACAATGACAAATGGTGCACGATCTTCGAAATTCTGATAAAAATAGGGCTAAACCATAGGGAAAGACGGGAAGTATACAATACGTATAAGAACCAAGACGGAACAATAAGAGTGGAAGACGAAGAGCGAGATGCTCGAATTAGAAAACATGTAAGAGTGGTATGTAGTCTTTCGCCCCTACTGTTCAGTCTAAATATGTCGAAGAAGCGGTGACGAAAATTAAAAAAAGGTTCAAGAATGGAATTAGTATTTAAGGAGAGAGAATATCAAAGGTAAGATTCGCTGTTGACATTGCTAACCTTAGTAAAAGTGAAGAAGAATTAAAAGATGTGCTTAATGGAAAGAACAGTCTAATGATTGCAGAATATGGATTGAGAGTAAATCGAAAAAAGGCAAAAATAATGAGCAATAGCAGAAATGATAACAGCGAGTAACTTAACATCTGGATTGGCGATCACAAAGAAGATGTACTTAAGGAATTCTGCTAAATAGGCAGTGAATAATCCTTGATGAACAGAGCAAGAAGGATGTTAAAAGCACACTAGCATGGCAAAAAGGTAATTACCTTCCAAGGTTAAGTCTACTAGCAACAAACATAGGATTTCATTTGAGGAAAAAATATCTGAGAAAGTACGTTTGTGACACAACGTTGTGTGGCAGTGAGACATGGACTGCGGGGAAACTGGAAAAGAAGAGGACTGAAGCATTTGAGATGTGGTGCTACAGAATAATGTTGAAAAGTAGGTGGACTCATACGGTAAGGAGTGCAGGAGGAAAGAATATTTGGAAAATACTGACAAGAAGAAGGGACAGAATGGTTGGACATCTGTTAAGACATTAGGGAATAACTTCCATGTTACTAGAGGGAGCTGTAGAGTAAAGATTTTAAAGGAAGGCGGAGATCGGAATATATTCAGCAAATAGTTGAGGACGTAGATTGCAAGTGTTACTCCGAGATGGAGAGTTTGGCATACGAGAGGAATTGATGGCAGATAGCATCAAACCAGTTAGAAGACTGCTCTAGCGCTGCACAACTAAGTAGCGAGTGAAGTTCACCAGATCGCAAGACTGCATTACAGAAAATGTCAACGATCATGTCCACTATTTGTGCTGCACGCTCATGGATATTTGTCCTAGTACAGTAAAGTTGAAATACTTACAGTGGCAGAAAACATACGAAATCCTTACAGCTTCAACTTGAATTATGATGAGCTATGAAAGGGAAACAGATAAAGAAGGATCCGCTGAACGAAATGTGACGCGACTTGCAAATTCCTTGCGGGAATGCTGCGATGGCTCTGGGGCAAGGGGCAGAGAAAAAGCACACGTGTTATTTCTGGTGCCCCGTGTTTGCTGCTTTCGAAGGCCACAGGGGCCAGGCGTTGGGGCTGTGGGCGCTTGTCACCGACAGAGGAGGCGCCGCTGTGGCGTGTGTTATGCGTGTGTGTGCGTAAGGCCCGAGGATAACGATCAAAGCGCTCCGAGACAAAAGACGCTCACCAACCCTGCAGGCGTACCGCGATAGTGCCGACGTTTCGAGGGGCACGGCGCCTGCCGGAGGGAAAGGGGAGGGGCAGTTGTGACGGGCCACGCCCCCTCTCTAGCTCCTGCTACTGCCGAGCGCCGATCTGCCGGCTTCTGAGCACAGAGTGGCCTCCCTCGTGGAGGTCACTTAGCAGAGTTCCGCTGCGAGGCGGAGAGAGCTCATTGTGTGCTGAATCAACAGGTCGTACAGCCAGATTCGAAAGTTAGCTTGAACTAAACTGAAACGCGTCCGCAGAATACATAATGAATAATTTCAGCTCCACAATGGCTGGGAACTTCTACCGAGGTGCAAGGATCCTTATAATGAAGTGAAATGATTTTGACGCGACACAGACTTGTTTTCGGTGCACGTAGACTGGCATTAAATTTATATATCCAGCTCTAGTTACCGATGCAGTACTACTACTGCAAAATGGATACTGCAGTGTTACATCGTGTTCGCAACGAAAACCATAGTGCATATTAGAAATTTTCGATCTCTAGGTTGTTGTTTCAGTTTGTCATCAAGCTAGACTAACTGTAAAGCAGAGCTACTTTAAAGATGATGCTTGGATTTGCACGTGTAAGGAAACCGGTATTAGCGAAAAGAGTAAATAGACTGACAGAGCACGCATCAAATGAAAATACCGTACACGCACATGAACATAAACGTAAAACTGCGCTTTTGGCAAAACGTAAAAAACACACTTTGAATTATACAACTAATTCTAATACTTCAGTTCAACGACATGTATGGAAATAAAATGAACTGATAAAATTGGCTGAGTCGTATGTGAAGCAGGTGCCAGAGTGTGATTCATTGACAGGTTTCTGGGGAAATGTAGCCTACTCTGGAAAGGAGACGGTGTACAAAACGACTGTGTGTCCCACGTTCAAATGTTGTTCAGGTATAGGGGACCGATATGGATTACAACAGGATTTTGTATGTATACCGCGAACGACGGCACGGAGAGCGTCACGGGAATACAGAAAAACCTGAAAAACCTGAAATGTCAGACTCCTGAAAAAAGATGCCAGTTATTTCGCGAAAGCCCTCTTACAAAGTTCAAGAACCAGCAATACGTGGAGGATCTATAAATTAGTCAGTCCTCAATATATCGCACCCGTAACAGATGCCGTGTTATCGTACCACTACGGTTAAAATAATGCTCTCACTCCACCTGACTTCCACACACAAAAGTAATGGGAATGTTATGTTTCTCTGCCACATAATTCCCGCTACTTTGGAGGGTACGAATGTACATGAGGAAATTTTAATGTCATTTTGAAGAATGAAGTATTACTAATTAATTGTTTGGGTATGTATTAATCCGAATGGAAAATTAAAAGAAAAAGTAATATTGTGTTTATCGTAAACGCAGAAGATATGGCACCTTTCCCTTAGTAATCCCGTAGTAGCCGGTTAACAGATTTTGATTATATATAACATTGACTTCAGACATTTCAGCTTTGGAAAGTTATACATTAAGCTAGCGAAACTGTATAAAAAGTTCTAAAAAGAAAACGACACCATATCGAAAAGCTGAAGGCGAATAAAAATAATTGTGAAATGGGGAGTTTAATCCTGCGACGATACGGATAAATAAATGGAGATACTAACTTGTTACCATCTTGTTGATTCCTCAGAATAACTGTGAGTCCCCACGGGCTTCTGCACAAGTAATCTTCTGTCTATCTATATTTATAAAGGAGAGTGTCCACTTGTTTGTTCATTTGTTTGTAATTCATACAAGTGTACAGTTTTATTCCGATCTTGATGAAATGTTGCCAATTTTACCTTAAGGGAAAGAGGACGATCACTGTCTAAATATGAGTTCGCAATCTGACTTGCAACATATAAGTATGAAATATATAAAGGGGAAGGATTGTTACCAAAAATCTGTAAAAGTGATTGGCCGATTTGCTTCAAATTTTCACATTCAGATAAAACAATGAAGAAAATTAAAGAAAAAGTAAATGCCTAAAAGACGAAACTTCTGCAATTTTTTTATGTTTGTGGTAAGTGAAATTCAGAATTCAGAATCCAAGCATACCTCTCCCAAAGGAGTTCGATGTAACTGTCAAAAATTCTCGAGAAAATCGCTCTTCGAGAACCAGTGTGACTCTACTGTAGACTGTTTGCTCGCTTCTTGGGTGCCTGCGTTCGATTATAGGTGAACTAAAATTTTTTAAACATATTTAGGAGCTCTTTTGTGAAGTGAAGAATACGTAAGGAACTACATCATTTAAACGCAAAATTCATCAAAAATATGCTAATTAACACACCTAATAGTGGTTCCAATGAAACACACTTCTTTTCCTTTTCAAGTATTACACACAAAAATCAACTTTTTACTACAAACAAAAATTCTTAGTTACTGATCCTGTGCAAAATATTGTTAATCAAGGTTGTTTAATTTAAAACAGTAGACATGAACTTTTATTCATCTTTTTGTGTTTTTACATTTCACATAATGCGCATACAACACGCACCTCGATTGAGAAATTTGATTCTGCAGGATTCATACGAAGTCAGGACCCCCGGACAGCGAGGGAGCACTCTACAACAGATCCACGCTGCTTGCCGAAAACTACCTTTTTTGGCGTATTTAACGTGGTCAGAAAACTTCAAAGGCGATTTTATACGGAAATTTTGAGAGTTGCATCGAAACATTTTCGGAGCGTACATTTGAGATCTGATCTTCACACACCATAAACATAAAAAACTGGGGTGGCGGCGTGAATGGCATCTGGCCACCCCTTAAAATTAATCATGCCAATTACGTACTTAGCTATGCTGACCCTGCGCGCAATGAGAGATAAAAGCAGTAGCAAACGATGAAGAAGAAGATACTGAGAATAAAGACCTTACATATCGCTAAGGCTTCATAATACAGCGAACACTGCACAAAATCATATCCAAAACATCGATGAACATTTACAGGGAACATGAGTTAATAAGCTACTAAAGGGGTGCTAGTAACAAAGAGGATGATGATGATGTTTGGTTTGTGGGGCGCTCAACTGCGTGGTTATCAGCGCCCGTACAATTACCCAATCTTTGCTCAGTCCAATTTCGCCACTTTCCTGGATGATGATGAAATGATGAGGACAACACAAACACCCAGTCATCTCGAGGCAGGTGAAAATCCCTGACCCCGCCGGGAATCGAACCCGGGAACCCGTGCTCGGGAAGCGAGAACGCTACCGCGAGACCACGAGCGGCGGACATATCCAAAACATCGAGGAACATTTACAGGGAACATGAGTTAATAAGCTACTAAAGGGGTGCTAATAACAAAGTGGTGCACAACACAATGGTCAGTTACCTGAAAGGTTAAATTAGAATAAATACCTTACATATCGCTAAGGCTTCATAATATAGCGAACACTGCACAAAATCGTGTCCAAAACATCGATGAACATTTACATGGAACATGAGTTAATAAGCTACTAAACAAGTGGTAGTAACAAAGTGGTGCACAACACAACGTTCCGTTACCTGAAAGGTTAAATTATATCTCTTCACTGATGATACTGCAGGTGAATGACCTCCAGATAAATCGTAGAGAGAACTGAACACACGAGAAACAATCTGGGTTGCTAGGTATTCGGTTTTTTGCGGAAATCTTCGATGTTTCAACTACGTGTTCGGTGTTCGGTAGTCGTGTATGAGTGCTTCTCCATTCTTAGAATTCCATTTCTATCATTAATTTATTTGTCGATTTGCAAAATAAAGTGAATACACATTTGGTGATCCGTTTCCCAGTGAGTACTGCAATAGTGACTTAGACTGATTGCTATCTGTCTCTTTCTTTCTCTACTTTCCGCTGCAGTCGCACGGACCGGCTAGCCTGCGCCAAGCATCTGCTAACCAGTTGAACCGCAGTGTCGAACACAGTTGTGTTTTGACCTTATTGCGTGCATTGGTTGATATGCGCATCTAACATACTTGTGAATTAATAAAACATAATAGAAAGAAAAATTCCTTCTGATTTGGTATATTATAAGAAAATTTTAACCGTATATAATTCCTGCTTCGTGGGTAACAATTTATTTAGGTATGCCTACTTCCTAGTGACTTGTGGTACCTTAAGTATTATCATTTTGTTTGTTACAGAAATATAGAAAATAATGTAATGGTTCAAATGGCTCTGAGCACTATGGGACTTAACATCTGAGGTCATCAGTCCCCTAGAACTTAGAACTACTTAAACTTAACTAACCTAAGGACATCACACACAGCCATGCCCGAGGCAGGATTCGAACCTGCGACCGTAGCGGTCGCGCGGTTCCAGACTGAAGCGCCTTTAACCGCGTGGCCACAAGGCCGGCCCAATAATGTAATGTATTTAGCGTAAAATATGGATTCTCCGGTCGGAAGAACAATAGTCTTCATGGCATATGTGCTTTTATATATGACTGTCTTCAACATTTAACTTGTAAAATAGCAATGCATTTTCAATAAAGGGCACAACCAACGGGAGGGGGATTTATGACCCCACTCCCAAAATTGTTGTTGTGTTATGTTAACAACATTGTTTTTTACTTATGTGTAAGTGGGGTCCATAACCTGAAAATATATCTTAGCGCATTCTTAACAATACCAAAGACTTGCAGTAAAGCGAACTACCAAAGCCAAGGAGGAGGGAGGATGGATATATTATTCCACAATAAAAAAAAACTACTTTTTTATGTTGACTGTTGCAACATACTTTTTAAAGAGGCATTGAAGTGTACGTGGGGTCCTGAACCTGAAAATATAAAATTACACATTCATTGTGAAAAGACATATCTATTATTATTAATTTGGCTGAGTTTAACTGAAAAATTTAAAACATTTATGAAATCTGATGGAAGAAATTTTAAGTTATATTGTATATGGCTGGGTTATAATAGTTTAAAAAGATGGACAAAAAATACTTCCCCTGTCCCTTCTTATTGCAAGCGTTAATAGGTATGTTTCATGTTCGTCCTCAGCTAAGCAAGTTCTTTAGTCAGGCAACGTTCGGTAATATTGTAAATTTAGTCTGTCAACCTTAGTAGTGATAGACCTAGCAGAAGCCCACTGTAACTATAGTCGAAACGTTTGTTACACCGGTAACAGTTATTAATAATTTGATGCAGCGGTGCCATACTCAGAAAACTTGTACGTTACATGAAAAGTGGTCTTGGCGACAAATGGGGGAGGGGCTGGTTCCGATGTCTTATTACCACATGGTGAAGAAATGATAGTTCGTAGCGTGTAGCACGCTGAAACAATGCTCCTGCGCAAGAAAATTGTTCTCACACTTTATTGTGCACGTCATCACGCGTCTCGGTCGAAGGCAATGAATAAGAAAACGGCAACGAGAGTCCAGGAAACAAATGTCAGGAACCAAATATGATATTCCTTGGCGTCTTTAGAGCGCACCGTGTAACTGCGATCGCTGATATCCGAAGAGCCCGCATCTCGTGGTCGTACGGTAGCGTTCTCGCTTCCCACGCCCGGGTTCCCGGGTTCGATTCCCGGCGGAGTCAGGGATTTCCTCTGCCTCGTGATGGCTGGGTGTTGTGTGCTGTCCTTAGGTTAGTTAGGTTTAAGTAGTTCTAAGTTCTAGGGGACTTATGACCACAGCAGTTGAGTCCCATAGTGCTCAGAGCCATTTGAACCATTTGCCATATCCGAAGAGAAAGTATTATCTCCACTACAAGCTTTCGACCTCAAACAATAGTTCCAAATACTGAGTAGTGCATTTACCTGATAGCGCACAGAGATCAGATAATGCTGTCGTTCCACAGTGGTTTCCCCCATGCACTGACGTCAACCAGTTTTTCGTATCAAGGCGCCTCTTTGAAGAAGAATGAGCTGATTAAATTTTTATTCTTTTAATTTTTGACAATGTAGCAGAAAATACAGAACTAGAAAATGGGGTTCCATAACAGTACAGTCGCGCATTTTCCTGCAAATAACTCAAAAACCTGTAAGATTTTACCATCACGCAGTCTGAATGCTGGGTCAGCTTTCTGAAATAGTGCAATACGAACCCATGTTCAACTGGACTACTGTCATGTCCACAGGGAGTCTCATGTCAACAGGCCAATCAGTTCACATCCTCCTCCTCTGGTGTAAAATATATTTCACGACCGTAGATTACGCATCACTAGCGTAAAACATTCGCGGACGTAAAATTAATATAAGGCTACTTGACTATGAGAGGAAGTCTTCGAGTCACAGCGCAAATAAAATCATGGAGTTAAGTGGACAACTCGTTACTAGTTTAACAATAAATTCAGTAATGTGTGTAGCTAAATGGTTATCGACGTGACAAGTACCAGTTGCGCCAAAGGCCACCTGACCCGTTGCTGCGAGAACGTGACGCCGTCAGTATGTATGCGTGGGCCGACTCAGCAACCGGCTAACGTGGAAGTCGATACTCCATCAGAGGACATGAATATATTCTCAGATCAGATCGCGCGCCCACTGACAAGCTGGCTGGGCTGGAGCTGTGCAGAGCCGGTGACAGCGCTGGCATCTGCTTACCGGGTAAACACGGTCTGCAGTGAGACGTGCACAAGGCGTGCGCGGCGCCCGCAATTAGCACGTGATTCCGGGCACGTCACGCCGGCCGCATTTCGCTCAACAGCCGTGTCGTGTGTCCTCCCAGGTAGATGCGAGACAAATGGGTTAGACGTCACCCGACCCGTGTCCATCTGTAACGGATGAAACATTTAGACGAGCATCTGACGTAAATAACGTATTAGTGGTCCCGAAAAGCAGATTTCAGTTTCATGTTCGCGCATCACTGTTTACCTTCACGGTAATTTCCCTGTATCGCTTGGCAGCTTGGCTGTGCATCTCCTACAACGATGTATTGGCCAATTCCTTCTCGCCGACGAACTAGTCATACATCTTTCGTTTATAATATGACACTGCAAATTGCAGTCAATATATTTTACAAATTTTAGCATTTTCATCCACACACATTTGACATGTGTGCTACTTTAACTCAGTCGAGGCGAAAATTAAATTTAAGAGGCTGCGGAAGTAATGAACTCGAAAATGAGGAGCAGCGAATCAAGTCATGCGGCTTACATAGCCAACTTAGTCAAACAGATTTCAAAAGCACGATCGCTCAAATAAAACTGACAGGGTCCGAATGTTGTTCAATAAAAATCGGAGTAAAGCCAGGTGACAGAGTACTTCCGTTTCTTTCTAATGTCGTACTTTATTATCATAATATAGCTACGGGAACCCACGGGGAAAACGTGTGTGCATAAAAAAAAAGATATGAATTATCGAAGACTCATCTTTCGTGATGTAAAGAACGAAGGAAGGAATATAAGACTACATGTTGCATAATTCTATAACAGATTGACGTGAACGACGTACGATTACAATAATGTGCATCTGTTCTACGACCCTTCTTGATAACGGGAATGCCCGGTGTCTTTTTCCAGATTCTACGCACCCTTCTTTGCTCCAGCAAACTTCCGCGTTAAACTGCTTCACGAAGGGGAGCAAGCTCTTTCGCGTAAACTCTGTAGAATCTTTCAGGTATCTCCTACTGTTCTGAAGCGTCTCCACTACAAACCGATTGTAATTGTTTTCCTATTTCTTGATCAGTTACCTGCCACTTAGAAATTCGTACGATGTATAAAAGGAGAGAGCGTGTTACGATCTTCCGCGGCGCAACAGTTTCGTATGACAGAATTCACTACTGCCGCCTTCTTTTTGCCATTTTTCGTTCCGGTGTCACTATGGCCACTAACTGACTGAGTATATGATTTCGACCCCTTACTCATTTCACGTAAGACTTAACATTTTAAGGTTTTTAGTCAGACAGAGTGGCAAAATTTTACTTTCAAAGTCATTGAAAGCTTTCCTCTTTGCTCCCTTTACGCTCATTTTCGCTCGTTTAACTTTGGTTCGTTAGCTACGTCTTCTCATGAATCTGTGGTAAAGCACTCTTTGTTAACGAAGTAGTTTTTTTAAGAACGCTGTTAAGCCGTAATGGATCTTCCCCATCCCTTGACACCTTAAGACCTTGCTCGGAACATATTTGTCTAAGGAATATTTACCGAAGTGTAACCTCCTCCTTCCTAATCAGCCAACTGGACTGCGATAAAACTGACCGCGATCGCAAATGTCTAACGAAAATTCACAGTGAATAAGGCTATCGTTACCGAAGGAAAACAACACCTGTTAGTTGAAGAAAAGTGTACAAAAGACTCTTCTGAAGGAAGAATCTAATCAATATTCAAGCTACATTTAGATGATAATTTTGAAATGGGTGGAATGTAGAACAATCGCTCACGGACTGCACAGGGGGAAAAAGGACACCACAGAATATTTACTACAAAAGTCACTGATAACACAAAGAAAACACCGATTAGCTAAAAAGAAGGGATAATTAAACTGTCGGCAGCTCGCTAGGGCAATGAATCTCCAGAATCTCGAGAAATAAATTGAAGCAAATAATCACTTGCGTGGGAACAGAAGGATGTCACGCGGTTCCATAAGTCAACAGTTCACGAGAAAATAAATGAATCAGAAAGCATTGAGTTTTCAGTTACTTATTCCGAAATATTAAATTTTGAAAGTAACTTTAAATGAAATTACTGGTTAAATAAATGACTGGCTTAACTTGAAATTTGTCACGTAAAAAAAAGGATTCAGTAACGTCAGTGTAACGTAATGCAAAATTTAGAAAAAGGCAAGCAGTTTACTTTTGATTATTGAAAGACTGAACTGAATTTACTGTAAGCAAATGAGCAATTGATTTTACTTTTAAAAATACTACCATAAAATACATACCAAGCCCGCAGAAGTCACTCGCTAAGCTAAATACAGAATAAGTGAAATGGCGCGCTCTTAATTTGTGCTTTATCTTTAGTTACTAGTTTTACCAATGACATTTTACTTTACTTTACGTAGCCTCTGTTAAGCTATACAAGAATGGACAGTAACTGAGGCAGAAATTTTAGATTCAAACTGGCAGTAAATAGTTAATTTTTTATATTCTTAGGACGAGTGGTTCCAGGCGCTACAGTCTGGAACCGCGCCACCGCTACGGTCGCAGATTCGAATCCTGCCTCGGGCATGGATGAGTGTCACGTCCTTAGCTTAGTTAGGTTTAAGTAGTTATAAGTTCTAAGGGGCTGATGACCTCAGAAGTTAAGTCCCATAGTGCTCAGAGCTATTTGAACCATTTTTGATTGCATGGAGAAGAAAGGGCCTGCTTGGTAATAATATCTTAGGGCAATGACAACCCAGGTGCCCTACAAGTTTTAACTATTGCAAGTTACTATTCAAGGTATTCATACTTCGTGAAAGAAATGTTGCTGGTCAAAGAATCTAAATTACTATTTTTTTCAGCTAACAGTCTTACGATTTTGTAGCTGTGCGGACGACGAAGAATGTATCCGACGACAATGCTGAACTGCCGTTGTTGTTGTTGGTGTTGCTGCTGCAGCTGCTGCTGGATGAGAACAACCCCGAGTCGTCTGCAGAGCCACGGATAATTATGGGACAGACAACAGTTGGAATGACAGCTTGCTCCGCCTGTCCACTCCTACCGTGCGCTCAGTACTCGTGGATTAACAAATCAGACGCATCTGCACTGGCGCGAGCATAGTTGCACACCGCGCCGGCGGAAGCGCCCAACAAACACTTCCTCACCCTTTCATAACTCAGGCTGCGGTGCCGCTCTCTGCTAGCAACGAAACAGAGACTCTCCACACGCGAAGATAAACAACGGCACAACTACTACGATTTCGTCGTTGCTATCGATACATGTCTATAAATTTCCCCTTGGCTATTACCCAACAAATTACAATATTTTCGTTATAATAACAATCAGTTACAAACGGCCGGCCGCGGTGGTCTAGCGGTTCTGGCGCTGCGGTCTGCTACGGTCGCAGGTTCGAATCCTGCCTCGGGCATGGGTGTGTGTGATGTCCTTAGGTTAGTTAGGTTTAAGTAGTTCTAAGTTCTAGGGGACTTATGACCTAAGATGTTGAGTCCCATAGTGCTCAGAGCCATTTGAACCATTTTTTAGTTACATACGCTCAAATTAGCAACTGCTGTGTAAAAATTAATAACGATGGCAGCACACAAAACACTTCATATGTTACTGAAGGGATCGTTATGAAGATTGAGAAAAACCACATTGAGACTAAATGACCAACGCGTGGAGAGAAGAGGAATGATTAGATTCACATCTAAAAAATATGGATTGTAAATGGTATGCTGTCGATTTCACATTGTATATTGTTGAGTCAAACCCACAGGGGTCCAGTTAATTGCAACAGAAAGTTAGCCATTCTCTGTGTATATTTCTGCTCCTTACTTTTCCTGGTTGCCATCATTTAATGATGTAGTTCAACAGGTAGGCCTCTGTTAATCAGTTAATGGCGTGCTGCGAGGCTTTCGCTGTTGGTGCGGCACGTACAAGGAGCAGGTCGGAGCCCGGATCAGCGGCGGTAATCCGATTTCCATGTCCCTCTAGTAACATGGCAGAGGCCGCTGTAGTTCGAAGAAAACCGTTCCGGCCTAGGACGCAACGAGTAACAGATTTTTACAGAGCAACTGTGCTTGGACTTTCCAATGATATTAGCCCTTTGGCTCTGTTTCCCGGGAAAGAGCTACGGAACAGTCCGAAAATTTGGGCAAACAGAACAGAACCTTCTCTGAAGGAACAGCGGCAATGTGACGCACCAGAACACTGCAATTACTGCAGAGTGGCATTTCTGAGGAGAGATGCAACTCTCCTCAGAAACGAACACTTATTCCAACATTCACTACACTGAATGCGGGATACTGTATTACCTTATAACGTGTACACAAGTATAAGTAACCCCTAGTACATAAAGATCTCTGTATTTTTAAATCAGATCACCACAGTTTGTCACTTCTGTTAGTAACAGAATTGCCAGGTAGAATTAAATCCTTCAGATTCTCTTACTTGTTACTCCATTACAAAAAGTAATTTAATGTTCAAGAACGGAGAAATAAAAGTTACCAGGGCGTACTTTTTGAGTAAAGAGCTACCTACAACGGGAACACGAATGATGTAGTATCTTAAAAGAGGAAATTAAAATGTAAATGTAGTACCACGTAACACTTACACCGAGAAACATTGAAACAATGATTGCAAGAAAATAGAAAAACTCGGTACGACGAATACATTCAAGAGAATCTTCCTATCTGTACATCACGCTCTGATCGCAGGAAACCCTCTACATTTCGTAACAATATACTAACGAGGCCACCTCCAAATACAGCCAGTGAATATTTTTACTTTAATTTTTATTTTTGCAGGTGTTTTATTTTGTCCACCTTTTCGATGCTACGATGCACAATAATTTCCTATTATTTATATGATTTGTATGTGTTTTATAAATGAAAATTGCTGTTTTTGCTAGCTCACGTTCAAGTAATAATTTAATTAAATACGATGTTATATCAACGTTTACAATATATTTGTTGCACCATCTTTTCTTTTCCTTTTGACCGTGTAAGGATCACGTTAGGTGAAATGAGCTGTGTATCTTCTGGTCTTTATCCTTGTCCACTGTTCTTTCATTCTCACACTTCGCGATGTATTCGGTATATTTGCTCTTGGATGATAGTATTAAGGACCTTTACCACAATAGCTTAAGTAAAGAATTAGATCGATTAACTGCACGGTACAACATTGAAAGAGCATTGAAGAGGCAATGTAAAAACCTGGAAACGAGGCATTAGGAAAGAAAAAGAAATATCACAGAAAGTGTGGATTAAAAATTCGGCCAACAGAAACTGTGGGGCCAATACAAGGAAAACTACCCGGCAAATAAGTTCAGAAGCAGAAACGGAATTACACAACAGGAATAGTGAAGAGAGCTCACCAGCAAGCCTCGGACAGATTCATTCGTTATTACAATACGATATTCATGCCCATCAGCAGATGGAAAGTGAAGCTTTGAAAATTAAGTAAATCATAAAAGGATAGAATTCGTTTGAATAATATTACGGAAGAAGCCCATTATTAAGTGCTACAAAAACTTATGATATGTTTCTAACACGGGACAGAAAAAGAGAAGCACCCGTAAACAGAAGAAAAATTATATGATAGTAAAAGAATTCGCAGGAACTTTGAAAACCACAAAAAACTAATGCAGTGCGCTCATGGGATTCTGGCATAAGCACTACGATCAGTTAAATAATTCTATGAAAATAAAATCATTCCCGTATGCTGATGATCTTACGCTGATTTTTTAAGAGAAGATGATTTGCAGAAAGTAGTTTATGAACTAAATAAAATATGTGTATAAAATAATATGAAAATGTTTTTTAGTAAATCTAGGTTAATGGAATTTGTGGAAAAATCCAGAGAGAGCGAACTTAGTAACTAAGGAAAAAACAAATGAGCAGGTACAACGTTTTACTTGTATCCGATGCAAAAAACCGATGAATACGAAGAATGCTTGCAAATGAAGTTGAATAGATGTGGAAGTATCTGTAGAATAGTTAATATAACTTGAAAGGATAAAATACGGAAAGAAAGACTATTGAAATTTTACAAAACAGACGCTTTGCCAACGGTATTATATGGAAGTGAATCGTAGTTATTGAATAAAAGATAAGAAGAACGAATACAAGGAACAGAAGTAAGATTTATAAGAGCAGTTACGGGATGCAAAAGAATAAATAATATAAGATATAATGATTTTCAAAAGACATTGAAAATATGGATTGTAACAGAAAAATTTGGCAAAACCAAAAGTAAATGGATCGAAAATCTGCAAATGATGTGTGCACCGAGACAGCCATGTCAGATAAAGAAGTTTAAACCAAAATGGAACAGAGACCCTGTCAGACCGAGAAACAGATAAGATGGGAACAGTAACAAATCACAATTAGCATAATACCTAAAAAGCAGAAAAGAAGACTTCGCAGTCTCTTCGTTCTTCTGCTAATGATGTTTACGTCCTGTGGCTGACCCTGTCCTGGACGCCTATGACAGACTGATATTTTTGTTTGTAAGTCACCCTCTTGTAAATGTCTGTTGATTGTATTCTTCCAGATCCTAGTCGTCGTTTTGGATCCAGCTTACTTTGGTTCTCTTGTTCAAATGAAACTGAGTAATCAGAATCTCCGTTGATCCATTCTAAGGATGTGTGCAAAGAAAATGGTCCTGTTTTTCAGACAGTGACCGAGAGCCTCTTTACCTGAGTATGCAGATCTTGTTTCGCTCGTCTTCGAGTCCTAATATCCTAGCAAAAATCAGTTGTTGCTCAAGTTACAGCCTACGAAATAATCTTGTTAGGGCTCTGACTTTCTATTGCTTGTAAGTGTTTAGGGGGAATCACTAAGTGGTAATATCTTTATTTTACTTTAATCAATGAAGTTCATAGTGAGTTTATATGCTAAATTGCTTTTCTTTATTCGTGTTCCCAAAGCTTCTTCTGCTGTAAGACTGATTTATACATTCATTGCGATATTTAAATCTCTGTAGCTTCTGAGTTTTCCCTGTTTCTAAATACGCATGTCTTGTTCGTCATACGCTAAGTCATCCCGACAGCGATATGCACACCTGATTTAGCTGCTTATCTCCATGGTTTTATTAGGAACCTCTTCTAATTATTCCGACAATATCACAACATTTTCTTTTTTCTTACACCACAGTTGAATTCCACTGACTCGTTTTATTTCCTGTCTCTATACTCTGATCGCCTTATCAAGGATACAACTAACAAGCAATAGGAAGAACCTCTTTCCAAGTGTGACTGGGGATTTAAACTTGAAGCGATCTGAATACTTTGCTCTGAACTTCCTTTGGCTATCGTATCCCGTTAAGTCTGTTTTTCACACCGTTCGTTTGTTGCATATTTTTACGAGTTACAAGCAGGAGCGACTGCAGTAATGGATAGGAACTGTGATTGTTGTGTACAGATGCGAGCTGAGCTGGCGACCTTCGCTCACAGCTTCAGGCTTCCATCACACAGCTTGAGGCTGCTGCCAAGGGGTGTCACTGTGGGGGATCGGATGCGGGGATGCCAAGGACGTCGACCAGGTCCCACGTGTCCTCCAATCGGTCCACTGCTGTGACCGCCGCGGGTACTGCCTGAACTGAAGTTGACCCCTCACCCGTGGTTGAGTGGAAGATCATTCCAAAGTATGGCAGGAAGCGAAAAGCTTTCCGAGGGGCCGATCGTAGGGCCTCCCCGGTTCGTTTGACGAACAGGTTTCGGGCGTTATCTGTGGCTGACGATGTCTCTGAGCCGGATGCAGTCGCCCACCCTGCTCCAGAGGAAGCTTCTCGGCTCGAAAGGTCTGGGCATTCACAGAGGGTGGGTTTGCTGGTAGTTGGGAGCTCCAAAGTTAAACGCGTAATGCAGCCCCTTTGGAACATGGCTGCCAAGGAGGGGAAGGAAGCCAGTGTGCACTCTGTGTGCATTCCGAGGAGAGTCATTCCGAATGAGGAAAGGGTGCTTCTGGATGCCACGAAGAGCACACGGTGCAGCCAGCTGCAGGTGGTGAGTCATGTCGGTACCAATGACGTGTGTCGCTTTGGAATGGAGCATATTCCGTATGGTTTCGGGCGGCTAGCGAAAATGGTAATGACTGCCAGTCTTGCTTCCGAGATTAAGGCGGAGCTCTCCATCTGCAGCACCGTCGATAGAACCGATTGTGGTTCTTTGATGCAGAGCCGAGTGGAGGGTCTGTATCAGAGGCTCAGGCGGTTCTGTGACCGTGTAGGCTGCAGATTCCTTGACTTGCGCCATCGGGTGGTGGGTTTCCGGGACCCGCTTAATAGATCCGGAGTCCATTACACACAGGAGGTGGCTACATGGATAGCGGGGGCTGTGTGGAAGGGACTGGGAGGTTGTTTAGGTTAGAGAGTCTGAGGGAACCACAGAAGGGGCGTCCGTCTAAAAGTGGGCAGGTAAAACACAGTAAGATAGTTGTAGAAACGACTGGTATTGCAGTTATAAATTGTCGTAGCTGTGTTGGGAAAGAACCAGAGCTCCAGGCCCCTAATAGAAAGCACTGAAGCTCAAATAGTTGTAGGAACAGAGAGAGCTGACTAAAGCCGGAAATAAGTTCAGCCGAAATTTTTTCAAACGATCTAACAGTGTTCAGAAAGGATAGTTAAATACAGTTCTTGGTGGAGGATTTATTCCTGTCAGAGGTAGTTCGCCTTGTAGCGAAATTGAAGTAGATAGTTCATGTGAAATAGTGATGGGTAGATCACATAACTAATGATGAAATATTGAATGGAATTGGGGGGAAGAGGAGTATGTGGCACTACTTGACAAAAAGAAGGGACTGGTTAGTAGGACATGTTCTGAGACATCAAGGGATCACAAATTTAGCATTGGAGGGCAGCGTGGAGGGTAAAAATCGTAGAGGGAGACCAAGAAAGGAATACACTAAGCAGATTCATAAGGATGTGGGTTGCAGTAAGTACTGGGAGATGAAGAAGCTTGCACAGGATAGGGTACCATGGAGAACTGCATCAAACCAGTCTCAGGAACTGAAGACGACAACAACAACAACAACAGTGTGGATAGAGGTTATACCTGACAATCGGACGAAACTATTAATTGGATCGTTATACCGAACCCCCGACTCAGAAGATATAGTTGCTGAACAGTTTAAAGAAAACTTGAGTCTCATTTCAAGTAAGTACCCCACTCATACAATTATAGTCGGTGGTGACTTCAATCTACCCTCGATATGCTGGAAAAATTATACGTTTACAGCCGGCGACAGGAATGAAACGTCATCCGAAATGGTACTGAATGCTTTCTCAAAAAATTGTTTTGAACAATTAGTTCTTTAGCCCACTCGAAGCGTAAGTGGTTGCAAAAGCATTCTTGACCTTTTAGCAACAAATAATCCTGGAAAAATAGTGAGTGTTGTGACGAATACAGGGATTAGCGACCACAAGGCAGTTGCTGCTAGGCTGAATACCGTAACACCTACAACCATCAAAAAGAAACGCAAATTATATGTATTTAAAAACACTGATAAAAATGCTCTTAACGCCTTTGTAAGAGACACTCTTCACTCCTTCCTATCTGATCATGTAAGTGTAAAGAGTTGTGGAATGTTTTCAGAGATAGTATTGACAGCAATTGAGAGATATATACCACATAAATTAGAAGGTGATGTTACTGATCCCCCATGGTACAAAAAACGGGTCAGATCGTTTTTGCAGGAACAATGTAAAAGGCATGCCAAATTTAAAAAGACGCAAAACCCCCATGATTGGCAAATTTATACAGAATTTCGAAATATAGCACGTACTTCAATGCGAGATGTTTTAATAATTTTCACCGAAATTCTGTCTCAAAATCTGGCAGAAAACCCCAAGAGATTCTGGTCTTACATAACGCACACATGTGGCAAGGAGCAATCAATACCTTCACTGCGCAATAACAGCAGTGAAATCACTGATGACAGTGTCACTAAAGCACAGTTATTAAACACGGTTTTCCGAAACTCCTTCACCAAAGAAGACGAAGTAAATATTCCAGAACTCCAATTAAGAACACGTGCTAAGATAAGAAACATAGAAGTAGATATCCTCGGTGTAACAATGCAGCTTCAATCACTTAATAAAGGCAAGGCCTCCGGTCCAGATTGTTTTCCAGTCAGGTTCCTCTCAGTGTATGCTGATAAAACAGATCAATATTTAGCAATTATATACAACCACTCGCTCACATAAAAATCCGTACCTAAAGACTGGAAAATTGCTCAAGTCACACCAATACCCTAAGAGGAATGTGTAGAAGTAATCCATTGAATTACAGGCCTATATGACTAACGTCGATTTGCAGTAGGGTTTTGGAACGTATAGTGTATTCGAACACTATGAAGTACCTCGAAGAAAACGATTTATTGGCATATAGTCATCACGGATTCAGAAAATATCGTTCTTGTGAAACACAATTAGCTCTTTGTACTCATTAAATAATAAGTGCTATCGGCATGGGATGTCAAATTGATTCCATATTTTTAGATTTCCAGAACGCTTTCGACACCGTTGCTCACAAGCGTTTTCTTACCAAACTGCATGCCTACGGACTATCGCCTGAGTTATGAGACTGGATTCGTGATTTCCTGTCAGAAAGGTCACAGTTCGTAGCAATAGACGGAAAATCATCGAGTAAAACAGAAGTAATATCCGGCGTTCCCCAAGGAAGTGTTATAGGCCCTCTATTGTTCCTGATCTATATTAACGATATAGGAGACAATTTGAGCAGCTGTCTTAGATTGGTTGCAGATGATGCTGTCATTTACCGTCTTGTAAAGTCATCAGATGATCAAAACGACTTGCAAAATTATTTAGATAAGATATCTGTATGCGGCGAAAAGTGGCAACTGACCCTAAATAAAGAAATGTGTGAAGTTATTCACATGAGTACCAAAAGAAATCAGCTAAATTTCTATTACGCGGTCAGTCACACAGATCTGAAGGCTGTAAATTCAGCTAAATACTTAGGGATTATATTTACAAATAATCTAAATTGGCACTATCACATAGATAATGTTGTGGGTAGATCAAACCAAAGACTGAGATTTATTGAAGGTGCAACAGGTCTACTAAAGAGACTGCTTACACCACGCTTGTCCTCTCTATTATGGAGTACTGCTGGGCTGTGTGGGATCCGCATCAGGTGGGACTGACGGATGACATCGAAAAAGTACAAAGAAGGGCAGCTCGTTTTCTATTATCGCGAAATAGGGGAGATAGTGTAACAGACATGATACGTGAATTGAAGTGGCAATCATTAAAACAAGGCTTTTTCGTTGCGACGGGATCTTCTTATGGAATTTCAATCACCAGTTTTCTCCTCCGATTGCGAAAACATTCTGCTGCCATCCACCTACATAGGGAGAAATGATCATCACGATAAAATAAGAAAATCATGGCTCGCACTGAAAAATTTAAGTGCTCGTTTTTCCCACGGGCCGTTCGAAAGTGAAACGGTAGAGAGACAGCTTGAAGGTGGTTCATTGAACCCTCTGCAAGGCACTTTATTGTCAATAGCACAGTAATCACGTAGATGTAGTACCGTCGTCAGACCTTCTGGAAGCTGCTCTTCTATTTTTCGATGGCTGATTTCAGCTTCATATACCTCAAGGGTTCTGCCTTGATCCCATCTTTATAGAACTTTTGTTGTTCTCCAAGATACTTATGATGCTCCTAACGTCTTCTATAGCAGGTGATTATGAGTCGGGATATGGTTTTTTCGGATTCAACGTACTTGCCCGTGGTCTAACAGTTTAACAATGCATTACAAATTACTGTTCCCTTCTTGATCGTAAACCAGATATATGGTTGATCGTACCTAATTAAGAGTCTTTAACGTTCTGTGAGACTTGAGTATTGTTCTTTCGGAAACAGTCATATTCTCTCTTAAGGTTCTTCAGACACATGATAGTGTTTTTCCCTACGTTTTGAGAGATACTGAAACTTTTTCGTGTTTTCTAAGAATACCAATCAACCTCCGCATTCCGATTCTCTCTGATTTCTTATCTCCATCTACTGATTGTCACGCGTGTCTCCTCTTTTTTTTTCTAGGCAAATCGTTCCCCCTTCGCGCTGTCGATCAGTGCATCTCTTTGCTGTTCTCATCCTTAATATATCTGATTCAGATTCCCCTTAAAATTCTCCCCGGTTCTAAGTGTCTCTGTGTCAAACTTCACCTTCATGAACTTTCGTTCTTTCTGAGTTGGGCATTGAAGTCTCCAAGAAGTACAATGTCTCAGTTCTGGAGTCATGTGCATTAACCATTATACCATATTTGCTTCTCTGTAGAGAATTGTGGGAACGCTACTGTTCTGGGAGATTAAATTATTGATGGTTCACAGGATTTGTTTCTAAAAACTGTGCCGTGGCGAGGTACACAATATTCCCTTTGTGTTCCCCTTCAGCAACCTATTTCTCTCAGATCCTAAAACTGCTTCGTTTGTGTATCTGGGCTCTTGTAACGGTTTTACGATGATTTTCTGTTTGTTCAGGACATCTGTAAGGTGCTTCAGTTTTGCGGTTTTAAGAACTGAGTTATTGTTGAAGTTAGCGAAGTGTAATACTTTCTAACTTTTCACCGTTAGCATTTTGGTGTGAGCTCCCCAACATCCGTTGATTCACTTACGTTCTCTATACCAACAATGGACTGGTTATCGTCTGGGGTAGAACTCCGTAACATAATACTGAAACTAATCATCTTAATTGGTGGTCAAAGCGTAGACGTCAATAGGTTTACAACTGAGATGTCCAAAGGTGTTATCTGGATTCCACGCTGCCTGACAAAGCATGTGAAGCACCCAGAAAACATGGTCTGACGTAACACTGTACGCTTAAGCGTTATCAGCCCCCATCTAAATCATTAAACTTGGAATTCTCTGTACATATAAAAGGCCATTAGAGTACATCAGTGTGGTTCAAGTTTAGTGTTGTTACCAGGCCCCGTATAGTTCACTGAGGTGAGAAAAGCCACAGGGTAGCGATATACACATACTCAGATGGAGGTAGCATCCCGTAGCCAAAGTATGAAAGGGCAGTGCATTGGCCGAACTGCCACATGTACTCAGGTGATTCATGTGAAAAGGTGATTATGGTCACACAACAGGAATTAACAGACCTTGAACGCGGCATGGTACTTGGAGCTAGACTGGGGACGTTACATTTCGGATATCATTAAAGAACTCAATTTTTCGATATGCAGAGTGTCAAGAGTCTGCCGAGAATACCACGTTTCAGGCATTCTCTCTTAACACGGGCAGCGTAGTGGCCGACGGCCGTCACTTAAACGACCGAGAGCAGAGGCGTTTGCACAGGATTGTCAGTGATAACAGACAATGTTTGAAATACCAGCAGAAATCAATGTGGGACGTTGGACTAACGTATGCGTTAGGGCAGTGAGGCGAAATTTTGCTTTTTCAGCAGACGACCTAAGCGGGGATCTTTGATAACACAGACCTCACCTGTAGCGACTCTCCTAGGATCATCAGTGTCTATTGGACCCTAAACAACTGGAAAACCGTGACCTGGTCGGATCAGTCCCGGTTTCAGTTGGTAAGTACTGATGGTAGGGCTCGAAACTGGCGCAGACTGCAGGAAGCCATGGAGCCTAGTTATGTACAAGGCACTGTGAAATCTGGTAATGGCTCCAGAACAGTGTAGGCTGTGTGTACATGGAGTAACTGGCTCCTCTTGTCCAGCTGAATCGATTATCGACTCGAAACACTTATGTTCGCTCACTTGGAGACCATTTGTACCCAATAATATGCTTTATGTTCCCAAACAACGATGGAATTTTTATGGATGAGAATCTTTCGCATCATCGGGCCACAACTGTTTGCGACTGATACATTATGTAATCAAAAGTATCTGGACACCCCCAAAGCATAAGTTTTATTTTTTTAATATTAGGTGCATTGTGCTGCCACCTACCGCCAGGTATTCCACATCAGTGACCTCAGTAGTCATTAGACATCGTGAGAGACCAGAATGATGCGCTCCGCGGAACTCACGGACTTCGAACGTGGTGAGGTGATTGGGTGTCACTTGTGTCATACGTCTGTAAGCGAGATTTCCACACTCCTAAACAGCCCTAGGTCCACTGTTTCCGATGTGGTAGAGAAGTGGAAATGTGAAGGGACACGTACAGCACAAAAACATACAGACTGACATCATTTGTTGACTGACAGAAACCGCCGACTGTTGAAGTGAGTAGTAATGTGTAATAGGCAGATATCTATCCATCACACAAGAATTCCAAACTGCATCAGGATCCACTGCACGTACTCGGACCATTAGGCCGGAGATGAGAAAACTTTGATTTCATGGGCGAGCGGCTGCTGATAAGCCACACATCACGCCGGTAAATGCCAAACGACGCCTCGCTTGGTGTAAGGAGCGTAAACATTGGACGACTGAACAGTGGAAAAAACGTTGTTTGGAGTGACGAATCACGGTACAGAATGTGGCGATCCGATGGCAGGGTGTGGGTATGGCACATACCCGGTGAACGCCATCTGACAGCGTGCGTAGTGCCAACAGTAAGATTCGCAGGCGGTGGTGTTATGATGTGGTCGTGTTTATCATGGAGGGGGCTTGCACTCTTTGTTTTTCAAGTGGCACTATCACGGCACAGGCCTACATTAGTGTTTTAAGCACCTTCTCGCTACCCACTGTTGAAGAGTAATTCAGGGATGGCAACTGCATGTATCAAAACGATCGAGCACCCGTTCATAATGCACGGCATGTAGCGGAGTGATTACACGACAATAACATCACTGTAATGGATTGGCCTGCACAGTGTCCTGACCTGAATCCTACAGAACACTTTTCGGATGTTTTAGAACGCCAACTTCGTGTCAGTCCTCACTTACCGACATCGATACCTGATCTCAGAGCAGCACTCCATCAAGAATGGACTGCCATTCCTTAAGAAACGTTCCAGTACCTGACATAAATGTTTTCTGGGTATAGTACCGCGTCATAATGTATATAGAAAAGACTACTGCTGCTGGAGACCCAGAAGAAGGCCGCTGCAACCGTGGCCGAAACATTGGTTTTCGCTAGCAGCAGTAGTGTTTTTATTATTATTATTATTATTATTATTATTATTATTATTATTATACACTCCTGGAAATGGAAAAAAGAACACATTGACACCGGTGTGTCAGACCCACCATACTTGCTCCGGACACTGCGAGAGGGCTGTACAAGCAATGATCACACGCACGGCACAGCGGACACACCAGGAACCGCGGTGTTGGCCGTCGAATGGCGCTAGCTGCGCAGCATTTGTGCACCGCCGCCGTCAGTGTCAGCCAGTTTGCCGTGGCATACGGAGCTCCATCGCAGTCTTTAACACTGGTAGCATGCCGCGACAGCGTGGACGTGAACCGTATGTGCAGTTGACGGACTTTGAGCGAGGGCCTATAGTGGGCATGCGGGAGGCCGGGTGGACGTACCGCCGAATTGCTCAACACGTGGGGCGTGAGGTCTCCACAGTACATCGATGTTGTCGCCAGTGGTCGGCGGAAGGTGCACGTGCCCGTCGACCTGGGACCGGACCGCAGCGACGCACGGATGCACGCCAAGACCGTAGGATCCTACGCAGTGCCGTAGGGGACCGCACCGCCACTTCCCAGCAAATTAGGGACACTGTTGCTCCTGGGGTATCGGCGAGGACCATTCGCAACCGTCTCCATGAAGCTGGGCTACGGTCCCGCACACCGTTAGGCCGTCTTCCGCTCACGCCCCAACATCGTGCAGCCCGCCTCCAGTGGTGTCGCGACAGGCGTGAATGGAGGGACGAATGGAGACGTGTCGTCTTCAGCGATGAGAGTCGCTTCTGCCTTGGTGCCAATGATGGTCGTATGCTTGTTTGGCGCCATGTAGGTGAGCGCCACAATCAGGACTGCATACGACCGAGGCACACAGGGCCAACACCCGGCATCATGGTGTGGGGAGCGATCTCCTACACTGGCCGTACACCACTGGTGATCGTCGAGGGGACACTGAATAGTGCACGGTACATCCAAACCGTCATCGAACCCATCGTTCTACCATTCCTAGACCGGCAAGGGAACTTGCTGTTCCAACAGGACAATGCACGTCCGCATGTATCCCGTGCCACCCAACGTGCTCTAGAAGGTGTAAGTCAACTACCCTGGCCAGCAAGATCTCCGGATCTGTCCCCCATTGAGCATGTTTGGGACTGGATGAAGCGTCGTCTCACGCGGTCTGCACGTCCAGCACGAACACTGGTCTAACTGAGGCGCCAGGTGGAAATGGCATGGCAAGCCGTTCCACAGGACTACATCCAGTATATCTACGATCGTCTCCATGGGAGAATAGCAGCCTGCATTGCTGCGAAAGGTGGATATACACTGTACTAGTGCCAACATTGTGCATGCTCTATTGCCTGTGTCTATGTGCCTGTGGTTCTGTCAGTGTGATCATGTGATGTATCTGACCCCAGGAATGTGTCAATAAAGTTTCCCCTTCCTGGGACAATGAATTCACGGTGTTCTTATTTCAATATCCAGGAGTGTACATTATGACGCGGTACCATACTTAGAAAACTATTATGTCGACTGACTCTGGCCTCGGAAGCCTACGCAATTATGTACTTTCAGCACCTGATTAAACTTACGCCTGCGAGAGTGGAAGCTGTCATCAAGGCTAAGGGTGGGCCAACAGCATATTGAATTCTAGCATTACCGATGGAGGGCGTCACGAACTTGAAGGTCATTTTCAGCCATGTGTCCCGATAGTTTTAATCACATAGTGTATGAAGAAAATGCTGGACAATTTGAGTTAATGATTTGATCAACCAGATCACCAGACAGGGGTCTCGTCGAACATTTATGGGAGATATTCCAGGGATCAGTTCGTGCACAAACACATACACCTGCAACACTATCGCTATTATGGACGGCATTAGAGGCAGCACAGCTCACCTCCAACGATTTATTAAGTCCCTGCCATGTCGAGTTTCTGCACTACGCTAGGCAAAAGGAGGCCCGACACAATAGTAGGGGTATTCCATGAGTCCTGTCACCTCAGTGTATGTGGGGAACAAACAGCTTCAGATATTTAGTGATCGCTGTGAAGGACACGGAAATGCTTCGTTACCAAAACTTGACAAAGTTTGAAAGGTCTCCATTTTATCGACTGGTCGGTTCATGCGATATTCAGATCTGTGGGGCATCTACATCTACATCTACATCCATACTCCGCAAGCCACCTGACGGTGTGTGGCGGAGGGTACCTTCAGTACCTCTATCGGTTCTCCCTTCTATTCCAGTCTCGTATTGTTCGTGGAAAGAAGGATTGTCGGTATGCCTCTGTGTGGGCTCTAATCTCTCTGATTTTATATTCATGGTCTCTTCGCGAGATATACGTAGGAGGGAGCAATATACTGCTTGACTCTTCGGTGAAGGTATGTTCTCGAAACTTTGACAAAAGCCCGTACCGAGCTACTGAGCGTCTCTCCTGCAGAGTCTTCCACTGGAGTTTATCTATCATCTCCGTAACGCTTTCGCGATTACTAAATGATCCTGTAACGAAGCGCGCTGCTCTCCGTTGGATCTTCTCTATGTCTTGTATCAACCCTATCTGGTACGGATCCCACACTGCTGAGCAGTATTCAAGCAGTGGGCGAACAGGCCTACTGTAACCTACTTCCTTTGTTTTCGGATTGCATTTCCTTAGGATTCTTCCAATGAATCTCAGTCTGGCATTTGCTTTACTGACAATCAACTTAATATGATCATTCCATTTTAAATCACTCCTAATGCGTACTCCCAGATAATTTATGGTATTAACTGCTTCCAGTTGCTGACCTGCTATTTTGTAGCTAAATGATAAAGGATCTATCTTTCTGTGTATTCGCAGCACATTACACTTGTCTACATTGAGATTCAATTGCCATTCCCTGCACCATGCGTCAATTCGCTGCAGATCCTCCTGCATTTCAGTACAATTTTCCATTGTTACATCCTCTCGATACACCACAGCATCATCTGCAAAAAGCCTCAGTGAACTTCCGATGTCATCCACCAGGTCATTTATGTATATTGTGAATAGCAACGGTCCTATGACACTCCCCTGCGGCACACCTGAAATCACTCTTACTTCGGAAGACTTCTCTCCATTGAGAATAACATGCTGCGTCCTGTTATCTAGGAACTCTTCAATCCAATCACACAATTGGTCTGATAGTCCATATGCTCTTACTTTGTTCATTAAACGACTGTGGGGAACTGTATCGAACGCCTTGCAGAAGTCAAGAAACACGACATCTACCTGTGAACCCGTGTCTATGGCCCTGTGAGTCTCGTGGACGAATAGCGTGAGCTGGGTTTCACATGACCGTCTTTTTCGAAACCCATGCTGATTCCTACAGGGTAGATTTCTCGTCTCCAGAAAAGTCATTATACTCGAACACATTCGGTCGTGACAGTGGCCCAATGGTGGACAGCACGGGAACGAGAAGGTGAGCATACTCATCGTCAAATTTCTGGTCAACCAAATAGGACCATTACAATGGAGCATCGAAGTACGGTGCACCACGCACATTGTAGTCCCTTCACATCTGCGGCAGCCTTCCGAGGAAAAGTAATGGACTGCCTGTAACATTCTGTCATCCCGCACCAGTGGTCAGAGACTAGGAGCAGTTGCACCAGTGGATTACTGCCCGATGTGTTGGATGTCGTTAACACTGTAAAATAAACTGTTGTTTCCTGAATGGTTCCGTTACTGTGAAGCATGGGCTGCAGGAGAATGGCGTCGCGTTCTCTCCAGCAATGAATTGTTCTTCTGCATTGCCTCGAATAATCATCGTCGGCGAGTATGACGTCGATCTGGGGAGAGATCACATTCTTCCAGTGTCTTGCAGAAGCACAGTGATGTTATTCATTGCGTGGAGTGAGGAGCCATCGGGTACGACTTCAGGTCATGGGTGGTAGGCACCGTGACGTCGTAACAATATGACCCTGACTTCTTGCATCCTAACGTATTACATGACAGGCGATAGTGTCGTGGAGCCATTTTCAAACAGGACAGTGCTCATCCACACATGAAACGTGTCTTTACGTCTGTGTGTTGTTGAGCTACTCCCGTGACCTTCAAGTTACTACGCAGATCTGTCCTCGACAGAACATGTGTGAGACCACCTCGAACGTCAAATCTGCGGTACCATATTAAGGACCACGTCTACATCTACATCTACTTTTATACTCCTCAAGCCACCCAACGGTGTGTGGCGGAGGGCACTTTACGTGCCACTGTCATTACCTCCCTTTTCTGTTCCGGTCGCGTATGGTTCGCGGGAAGAACGACTGCCGGAAAGCCTCCGTGCGCGCTCGAATCTCTCTAATTTTACATTCCTGATCTCCTCGGGAGGTATAAGTATGGGGAAGCAATATATTCGATACCTCATCCAGAAACGCACCCTCTCGAAACCTGGACAGCAAGCTACACCGCGATGCAGAGCGCCTCTCTTGCAGAATCTGCCACTTGGGTTTGCTAAACATCTCCGTAATGCTACCACGCTTACCAAATAACCCTGTGACGAAACGCGCCGCTCTTCTTTGGATCGTACCTAACTCGTCCGTTAACCCGACCTGGTGCGGATCCCACACTGATGAGCAATACTCAAGTATAGGTCGAACGAGTGTTCTGTAAGCCACCTCCTTTGTTGATGGACTACATTTTCTAAGGACTCTCCCAATGAATCTCAACCTGGTACCCGCCTTACCAACTATTAATTTTATATGATCATTCCACTTCAAATCGCTCCGTGTCCGCAGCTCGTGGTCGTGCGGTAGCGTTCTCGCTTCCCACGGCCGGGTTCCCGGGTTCGATTCCCGGCGGGGTCAGGGATTTTCTCTGCCTCGTGATGACTGGGTGTTGTGTGATGTCCTTAGGTTAGTTAGGTTTAAGTAGTTCTAAGTTCTAGGGGACTGAAGACCATAGCTGTTAAGTCCCATAGTGGTCAAAGGCCTTTGAACCATTTGAACCAAATCGTTCCGCACTCATACTCCCAGATATTTTGCAGAAGTAACTGTTACCAGTGTTTTTTCCGCTATCATATAATCATACAATAAAGGATCCTTCGTTCTACGTATTCCCAATACATTACATTTGTCTATGTTAAGGGTCAGTTGCCACTCCCTGCACCAAGTGTCTATCCGCTGCAGATCTTCCTGCATTTCGCTGCAATTTTCTAATGCTGCAACTTCTCTGTATACTACAGCATTATCCGCGAAAAGCCGCATGGAACTTCCGAGACTATCGACAAGGTCATTTATATATATTGTGAAAAACAATGGTCCCATAACACCCCCCCCCCCCCCCCCCCCTGTGGCACGCCAGACGTATCTCCATTGAGAACAACATGCTCTGTTCTGTTTGCTACAAACTCTTCAATCTAACCACACAGCTGGTCTGATATTCAGTAGGCTCTTACTTTGTTTATCAGGCGAATGTGCGGAACTGTATCGAACGCCTCGCGGAAGTCAAGGAAAATGGCATCTAACTGGGAGACTGTATCTGATATTTTCTGGGTCTCATGAACAAATAAAGCGAGTTGGGTCTCACACGATCGCTGTTTCCCGAATCCATGTTGATTCCTACCGAGTAGATTCTGGGTTTCCAGAAACGACATGTACGCGAGCAAAAAACATGTTCTAAAATTCTACCACAGATCGACGTCAGATATATTGGTCTATAGTTTTGCGCATCTGCTCGACAACCCTTCTTGAAGACTGGGACTACTTGCGCTCTTTTCCAATCATTTGAAATCTTCCGTTCCTCTAGAGACTTGCGGTACACTGTGTAGAATCGAATTGGTATCTCGTCAGGTCCAGTGGACTTTCCTCTGTTGAGTGATTCCAGTTGCTTTTCTATTCCTTGGACACTTATTTCGATGTCAGCCATTTTTTCGTTTGTGCGAGGAATTAGAGAAGGAACCGCAGTGAGGCCTTCCTCTGTGAAACAGCTTTGGAAAAAGGTGTTTAGTATTTCAGCTTTACGCGTGTCATCCTCTGTTTCAATGCCATCATCATCCTGGAGTGTCTGGATATGCTGTTTCGAGCCACTTACTGATTTAACGTAAGACCAGAACCTCCTAGGATTTTCTGTCAAGTCGGTACATAGAATTTTACTTTCGAATTCGCTGAACGCTTCACGCATAGCCCTTCTTACGCTAACTTTGACATAGTATAGCTTCTGTTTGACTGAGAGGTTTTGGCTGCGTTTAAACTTGGACTGAAGCTCTCTTTGCTTTCGCAGTAGTTTCCTAACTTTGTTGTTGAACCACGGTGGGTTTTTCCCGTCCGTCACAGTTTTACTCGGCACGTACCTGTCTAAAACACAAAGTGGCAGCAGTATGCCATTTTTGGGCGAGAGTGGCTTAGGGGAGGATACAACGCCTTTATGATACTATTCACAAACGAATCAGAGTATGCTTCCATGTTACATGGTCTGCAACGTCATATCGATAAATGGGCTCATTTTGCCAAGTTCTTTGTAAAGTGGACGCGATTATCTAATATCCGGAGTAACTTGACATACTTTCTTAGTTTGTGAAGTTACACCTCGTTTGCTCCTCCCCTGCAGTGTATTCAATTGCTTTCCTTGATACCATCCCTACTCCTTTAATACGGGATTGGTACCAGAAGCAGCAGTTCTGGGTTACCCAGTCCACCCAGCCATACTAATATACATATTTGATTAAAAACAATTATATTTAGTTGGAAATTAGCTAACAAATTTAAAACAACGTCTGACGCGACAGCAAGTGAGGTACAGCGGAAGTGAGAGGAACAGGTACCTTGTCGTAGACGACGGAGTGTAGATTTATGAATAATATGAATACGACTATCTATATATAACTTAATTATTTTTTATTACAGCATGTCACTACATGTTTCGGCTACTACTGAACCTGTGACAAAAAATCAGTGGCAAAGTGCCAAAGCGGGGCACAGGATAAACGAGATACACAAGTCTGACCTTGTAGTAGAAACGTACGAAATGATACACCTTTATTTTAGCCTTCAAGACAGCATTAATGTGTTTGTCGACTTACAATTATTACATATGTAACATAAACTGTGGGTGAAGGTGGTCTGTCAGCTATGTTATTTTGGCCCAGTAAATTCCCCATGCTCGTAGCACACGATGAATCTAATATTCGGCGATTAATGCTCTTTCGATTCGTTCAAGGATATTGGATAGGTGGTCGATGCAACTTGTACGGAAGACGTATAAATTGTGGAGCTGAATGGAAAGCCAAGTCGACACATTGAAAGAAAAAACGGCACCTACATTAGACGTTCGGTGTAAAAGGAATACCTCCTCATAAAGTGTTGGGGTTGGGTTGTTTTGGGGGAAGAGACCAAACAGCGAGGTCATCGGTCTCATCGGATTAGGAAAGGATAGGGAAGGAAGTCGGCCGTGCCGTTTCAAAGGAACCATTCCAGCATTTTCCTGGAGTGATTTAGGGAAATCAGGGAAAACCTAAATCAGGATGGCCGGACGCGGGATTGAACCGTCGTCCCCCCGGATGCGAGTCCAGTGTGCTACCACTGCACCACGTCACTCGGTTCCTCATAAAGGCAAAGCAATTTCCCAACAGTGGAGCTCCACATACAATTGTGAAAGGAGTTACTTTCGTACTTGTTGGTATTTTTTGGAAGCTTAGTTTCAACTTTCGTCAAGTTGTAACCTCCCCCTCACTTACCGACCTTAATGACAGTGAAAAATGAAACCGCGTGTACCTAATGGGAGTTTTGGAAAAGCAATCGTCACCGAAGTTAACCTGTCGGTAAAGAGGGAGGACTGGGTTACATCTAAATGAAAGGAACTGTGCTAATGAAACTGGTGGAAATTAATTTTGAAACAGGTAAAGTTAATAAAGAAAGTAAATGTGCAGCCGTTACGTTAACAATTAACTAGCGGTAATTACGTATTTGAGATTTGGGGGAAATCACGGTCGCCAGTCCTAAGGACAGTTACTATAGTAACTGAAAAAGAAAGGTTATTACACATATAATTAGCACTAGAAGCGTGGCAACTGAAGGTTGACACGCGTAGTGTGAAAACTGAAAGTTTGTCAGAAGTAATAAATTTCGCTACACCCTGACTTATTTTAGCAAAAGAATTAATAAAACCGGAAAATCGAAAGTTAATTTAGTGACTGAAGTTAATAGTGAACTTTCTTTCTGAAGCACATCGAAATTCAGTAAAATACGGTTAGTCTTGGACTACCTCAACAATCATTTCAAAAACTACTTGAATCTACGCAATTTAGAAATAAGAGATTTAACTTTGAACTTGAATTAAATGATTCTGAACAATTAACAATAGTAAAATTTAGTACGTACCAAGCTGAGCTGCAGTCACAGGTAAGCTAAAATACGATAACAAAACTCGCACTCTTAATTTGTGGTTGTGTAATCTGAATATTGAAGCCAGCTATGAATACCTTTGAGATTAAAGCAGTGAAATGATGTTACTTTAATGCTGGCGTCTGAATTTCAACGACACTCGGGTTCATTCCGGAAAAGGAAGGGACCCTGCTTGGTAATGCAATTGGGACAATGAGCAACAAAGGTTCATGCTAAGTTGCTGTAATTTTGCGAGGCAAATGGAACAAGATTAAAAGCTGAGGTCTGCCATACAGTTCTAAAACTTTACTTGCTTCCAGTCTTCCTTGTTGGTGGATTGAAGGTTTGAAGCCGTCGATCGAGGAGGTGGCGACAGTCACTCATTGTCGGCCGTCGCTGTTGCAGAAGCTGGATGTTGGCGCGCCTTCTTCTCGACACGGTCACCAGACGAAACGGGCTCTTGATGTGCGCTAGTTAATGTTTCCCGTCCGCGACACCATGTCAGAAACTATCATCGCAAGTCGAGCGCAATTACATGCTGCCAAACCCCGAAAGCGCGGCAACTCGCGGGAGCGTCACACAACACACCTGCTCCACTCGCTACTCCCGCCACACACCTTCTCTCAGCCCGCGCTCCACGCGGCAGAGTTAACACTACCAAAGATCCTACACACTTTGATTCTTCACACGACCTATCGACGTAATCGTTCGATAGCAGTTTTCCCTAGGCAAGACCCAGCGTAAAAATACAAATAATATTTACGAAACAAATCAATTATACATCGACATAAATGCATAAATATACAAATAGTAAAACAATTACAATATACAAAGAGACAGAAATGTCATATCTTGAGGTAACAAAGCAAGGAAAAAAATATTACAATAGATGGAAATAGGAGGATATGCATTTCCGGCGTTACACGTGCCCCACATTGTCTGAGGATGTTCGTGTAACGTAAACAGACTCAGAAAATGTCCCAAAAAAGAAACAGCGGAAATGCATATGCTCAAAACATCAAAAAAATTTAGCATTCGTCTAATTAACCATAAACCAATTTTTAGACAATAATAATTGAGTGGAGACACTCCTAATCTTATTCCACTCTGTCATCTTGCACAAAATAAAACAGGTTGACAACATATCAAAATTCATAGAAAACATAGAAAATGGTTTAGCTATTCCAAAATCATTAAAATTCGTAACACTATAAGAAATGGAATACTATTTGCAAAATTGATCAGAGTACATGGTCATAAAAAACAGGTATATCAAAATACGCAAACTAATGATTAATTACATAGAATACACATTTTATGTAACCTTTTCATAATTAATTTTCTCGTCATGTCCAATTAACGCTAAACAAGAAAATAATATACAGCAGATCGAAAAAAACATAAATATTGACAGCAGAATTCTTTCACATCAGCTGTCCGGGAAGAAAAGCAACTCCACATTCCGTACTCGCGAGTACAAAGGATGCCGACAGCGGCACAAGAGCCGACAGCGGCACAAGAGCCGACAGCGGCTTCGCCTCGCAAGTATTCTTGCGCCCGCCTGTGCGGCACGCTTGATCTCACCTGCCTGTGTGACGGCATTTCCAGAACGTCCGTTTCACTGAATTCTTTAGGAAAAACTCACTCCCGAGTAATCTCAAGGAGTCCCTTAATACTATCACAGTGTATAACTCAACACTGTCCATCATCACACGCATGTACTAGCCTGAAACTTAAAACAGCGTCTAAGTACATCGGCAATGACTAATAAAAACACACATTCATGAAATATTACAGCAAGTTACAATATCATATTTACATTCTTTAATCTACTGTGACTCAGCTGAAAACTTAAACTAGCAGCTTGGATTTTTCAGATGATTACTAATCAGTTACTCTTAAATCATTTAGTCAAAATTAATTACTTGTTAATGACCTCTAGGTCAGGCAAAAGCATCGTAACATGGCACATCCTTAAATCTTACACTCTATATTTACATACTGTACAAGTTACCCATTGTGTGGTATTAATCGATCCTAGGTTGGTACAATTTCAAGTCTACAATATTCCGTATACCTAATCGTTTTCCAGAGCTTGGATACTCTAAGCAATAAGCATTTGTGTGAGGTATACCAATGACTTTATATGGTCCATTATAAACAAACTTAAATTTAGAGATTTCATTGTCTATCTCGCTCGACTTCTCATGAGCTTTTACAAGTACTAAGTCTCCGATTGCAAACTTAGCAAAACGCGTTTTAGCGTCATGACGACGTATGCGAGCATCGGCTCTTAGCTTCATTACTTCTCGCAAACGATCTTTTTTCACACCAATACTAATGTCAATCCGTGGAGGGAATTTGATTATCTCTTCCACTAAACTTTTACTTCTGTCAATGCCGAGATTCCTCACATTACAGTAGTTCAAATTCATTCCTACGCCAATGTCATCCGGCCAGTTAACAATGTGTATAGGCTGGTATTGCTTCTGCACACCGTCTCCTGCCTCGTCAAAACTAACTATTATCGTTTTATGTTGTGACGTACATGTCAAAGTTTTGCTTTCGCAATTTATCACCGAACGGTACTTTAATAGCCAATCTAACCCGATAATTACTTCCGTAGTCAAGTCTGGCACGACGACAAACTCTTGTTCAAATCGTGCCCCACATATCTCGAAGTTGACAAAAATCTGTTTTGTGACCGGTTTACTGGCCTTCCCAGTAGCATCGATAATTTTCACTCCTGTTACTGGCATAACTACGATGCCAGGTCTGTCTTTCAGTAACTCAAATATTTTCCCAGATACAGCACTCAATTCTGCACCGGTGTCAATCAACATATTTAGTTGTAGGTCATGTATATTAACAGACACTACTATCTGTCTACACTTGTCCTCGACTGTTTCTTTATTTTCCCACAGTAAATCCTCGTCTATATCCAGGTCATTCCAGAAAAAAAACCATCCGGCTTTGATCCTAAATCCGGCTTATCTGGCGGCTTTTTCAGCCTCTGTTCACTTACAGTTTTAATTTCAACACGTTTGTCCTGAGGCTTAGTCTGTAGCTTCGCCTCCAATACCGAAACCTTTTCCTGTAACTCGTCAACTATTGAGTGTTGCTTTGCTATCAATTCATTAATCGTCACCTTCGTTGATTCCACTTTGGTCAGATTAATCTCATCTGCCAATCTACCTGGAGGAATGAGCTCAGTAGTATCTGCAATTACTTCCTCTGGATCTGCGCAACCCCCACTGCTATCGTCCGACCGTATAACGTCAGCCCTAACCTCATACACGCTGTAATCTACGTGCTTTTCTACCAATCGTGTCCGGCTGCCACTAAAATTCTCGTAATCTTTATCCTTAATACTTTCACAATGTTTAAACTGGAGGTTTGCGTCGGATGGGTCGGCTACTTCTACCACTACAACTTTCGGTAAGGTCTGCTGGTTAGGGCCAGAACTTTCCGTTACTACTTCAACATCCAACCCTTGCGGGACGAAACACGACGAATCTTGCTCGTGCTCCCCATTAACATCAACTATTTCTGGTAAAGTCTGCCGGTTAGGGCCAGAACTTTCTATCACTTCACAAACACTATCTTCCTGCGGGACGAGACGCGGCAAATCCTGCACGCGCTCCCCATAAACACTTCTCCCATACAGACCCCTATAATCTCTTAGTTCGTCGTATAAGCGACCGAACTGCCTTAACCAGACCTCATCCCTCTCTGCATCCCCTCGCTCGATGACGGACGTGTTATCCGACATCTGATCTTCTCTCAACAATTGCGAATCATTCTTAAACTCAATCTCCAGTTCCGCTGTGTGTATTACAGCTGCCACTTTATGATCGATTTCCGGAACACTACTTAAATTGTTCTCACTGACAGCGAATGTATTTTCTACTGCCGTGTATACAGCTGATCTACTACTTGTGGGCGCACTCTTTTCTCTTAACACTGGCACACTCTCCCGCCGTTGATTATTCCATACGGAATTTTCATAACGGCGACACCTGGGTTTTCTCTTGTTATTGGGCCGCCAAAATTTCTCCACGCCCGCTCGGCCCCTCACCGGCGCGGCTAATGGTTTCCCTGTCTCGTCCCAGCAGATACGCTCCCCGGATGCTGCTGAGGCGGCTGATCACACCCTCTGGCGTTATTACTATTCTGTGAAGCCCGTATCACGTTAGTATGATACTGGTTTCTGTCATTCCTGTTATTATTTGCATTGTACCGATTGTTATTACGGTCCGAACCATTATTGTTATTGCTGCGGTATGCATTATTCCCATGGTTATCATTGTTGTGGTTGCTGTGGTACTCGTTGTTGTTACCACGGCCTCTACCACTGTCGCGATTATTGCGCCAATTGTCCTCGTCCTCAACTCTTTCCAGGAAATCATTCACTGTCCTATAATTGCTTCCTACGTAGCGTTTTGTATCATCTGGAAGCTTCTTGTAGAGTTCCCAGACTATTTCGGATTCCGTGCGGCGATCACGCAAATATTCCAATTTGCGGATCCAACCCTCACAAAACTCCCTCATCGAACCGCGCGAATTCGCATCGAAAGGCCTCGATACGACAAATTCGCGCCAGACACTTTGCTGTTTTTGCTCTGACCAGTATTCAGCCAGAAACAAATTTTTAAACTCGTCAAAAGTCAGGTTCGTAATGTTGAGGTTTAAGCCCCAACGCTTGGCATCACCAGCCAGCACATCAATAACCGCATTAATTTTTCTCTCATTAGTCCATGATCTGGGTAAAACTCTTTCACAATTTTTAATGAAGTCCGTCGCGTGTATACCGCCTTTTTTCAAGGGGTCGAACCGCTCCTCTTTCGTCAACAATTCCGAACTATGTGCACAGATTGGCACATAGCTCTGTTTTTCGTCAAGTTTCTTTTCTAATTCCGACACTCTCGTAATTACTTGGCAAGTGGTTGTCGCAAGCGTTTCCACTTCCCTCTTTTTCTCTTCGCAGGTATTAGCCTGCTCCCTCACTTTAGTGTCTACTTCGGACACTAAAGCCTTTGAAGTTTCCACCTTCTGTTGATCCTCTTTTTTCACTAATTGAATTTGTTCCGTCACCTTATTCTCGATGATCAGAGCAACTGCTTCTCCTACACTTTGCTCGATTCTGCTAATTTCGGAATCAAAACGAGTATTTATGCTCGCAATTTCCGCCTGAACGCCTATCATTTCCTGTTTAAGATTACCGATTTCGATATTAATTACAACAATATCTTCTTTGATTTTATCAACTTTTGTATTAACAACTCCAACATTGTTGTTAACAACGGTAATAGCTTTGTTCTGATTGTCTAGCATCCGTTCAATTTTTTCAGACTGAGCTTCTTGCTTGGCAGCCTGAGCTTCTTGCTTGGCAGCCCGAGCCTCTTGCTTGACAGCCTGAGCTTCTTGCTTGGCAGCCTGAGCTTCTTGCTTGGCAGCCTGATCTTCTTGCTTGGCAGACAGAGCTTTAATTTCTGCCGATTGACTCTTGATTTCGTTAATCAAAACATTCAATAAATCAGTTAAATTCCCGGAAACTACCGGTTTTACTTCCGTAGCGGCTTCCTCTTTAATTGTCCCCCCGTATTCGTCATCAAGGGATTCACATTTGATTTTCACTTCCGATTCCGAAACATTTTCCAAAGTGTGGAATTCCATTTCTGCTCTTTGTTGCGTTTCGGCGGTCGCGTCTTTCATGCTAGCCGCCTGCCCCTGAACAATGGGTACCGCGGTGCGCGTTTCCCACTGTTCGACCGATTGTTCCGTATCCAAGTCTACCAAATTTTGGCAATTGTTGCCTTCACTCATTTTAATAATTTTCAATATAAATTCCAAACCTCAAATATAATTAGGATTACTCCCACTACTTATTCTCGCTGACGTAACGGCCTGTACGTAACCAGTACTTTGTTACGAGATTTGCACAATGCAAAATTCGTGTCCAGAACAACCTCAAATCCGAAGATTGTCCTGTCACCAGGTCGCCACGTGTAACCTCCCCCTCACTTGCCGACCTTAATGACAGTGAAAAATGAAACCGCGTGTACCTAATGGGAGTTTTGGAAAAACAATCGTCACCGAAGTTAACCTGTCGGTAAAGAGGGAGGAAAGGGTTACATCTAAATGAAAGGAACTGTGCTAATGAAACTGGTGGAAATTAATTTTGAAAAGGGGTAAAGTTAATAAAGAAAGTAAATGTGCAGCCGTTACGTTAACAATTAACTAGCGGTAATTAGGTATTTGAGATTTGGGGGAAATCACGGTCGCCAGTCCTAAGGACAGTTACTATAGTAACTGAAAAAGAAAGGTTATTACACATATAATTAGCACTAGAAGCGTGGCAACTGAAGGTTGACACGCGTAGTGTGAAAACTGAAAGTTTGTCAGAAGTAATAAATTTCGCTACACCCTGACTTATTTTAGCAAAAGAATTAATAAAACCGGAAAATCGAAAGTTAATTTAGTGACTGAAGTTAATAGTGAACTTTCTTTCTGAAGCACATCGAAATTCAGTAAAATACGGTTAGTCTTGGACTACCTCAACAATCATTTCAAAAACTACTTGAATCTACGCAATTTAGAAATAAGAGATTTAACTTTGAACTTGAATTAAATGATTCTGAACAATTAACAATAGTAAAATTTAGTACGTACCAAGCTGAGCTGCAGTCACAGGTAAGCTAAAATACGATAACAAAACTCGCACTCTTAATTTGTGGTTGTGTAATCTGAATATTGAAGCCAGCTATGAATACCTTTGAGATTAAAGCAGTGAAATGATGTTACTTTAATGCTGGCGTCTGAATTTCAACGACACTCGGGTTCATTCCGGAAAAGGAAGGGACCCTGCTTGGTAATGCAATTGGGACAATGAGCAACAAAGGTTCATGCTAAGTTGCTGTAATTTTGCGAGGCAAATGGAACAAGATTAAAAGCTGAGGTCTGCCATACAGTTCTAAAACTTTACTTGCTTCCAGTCTTCCTTGTTGGTGGATTGAAGGTTTGAAGCCGTCGATCGAGGAGGTGGCGACAGTCACTCATTGTCGGCCGTCGCTGTTGCAGAAGCTGGATGTTGGCGCGCCTTCTTCTCGACACGGTCACCAGACGAAACGGGCTCTTGATGTGCGCTAGTTAATGTTTCCCGTCCGCGACACCATGTCAGAAACTATCATCGCAAGTCGAGCGCAATTACATGCTGCCAAACCCCGAAAGCGCGGCAACTCGCGGGAGCGTCACACAACACACCTGCTCCACTCGCTACTCCCGCCACACACCTTCTCTCAGCCCGCGCTCCACGCGGCAGAGTTAACACTACCAAAGATCCTACACACTTTGATTCTTCACACGACCTATCGACGTAATCGTTCGGTAGCAGTTTTCCCTAGGCAAGACCCAGCGTAAAAATACAAATAATATTTACGAAACAAATCAATTATACATCGACATAAATGCATAAATATACAAATAGTAAAACAATTACAATATACAAAGAGACAGAAATGTCATATCTTGAGGTAACAAAGCAAGGAAAAAAAATATTACAATAGATGGAAATAGGAGGATATGCATTTCCGGCGTTACAAAGTATTGGCGAATTTTTACACAAATAATTGGTTTCAGTGTATTATCTCTGTGCACCTGCGTTTTTATCATTTTTATACGCAACACTGAGGAAACTACAGCCTTACACTCACTAAAAATGATTACTGGAGGTCGCATGCGAACTCAGGTTGTATGAACGTAAGAAGGTAAATCCAAGCCATAAAGGTTTGATCTGTGTTTCAACCAAGCTGTTCCCAGTTACATATGCAGTACAATAAGTTGAAGAAACTTGAGCCTTCACTGAACATCATGTTTAACAGTGAGAGTGGATTTGAAATTTCTGAATTGCTGTATCCAACGTAGCAGCATTGATATGCAGTTTCGTGATTATTTGCAGAACGGCAACGCAATCGTATTTAACCTAAGTTACGTATTGACGCACTAGCAAGTACATACGTATATTTCCTTTTAGTACATACGATACAGAGGACGGTTAAGCCAAGATTGTATATCAGTCACAATACCACAGTTAACGATGGTAAAACGTTCATAAATTTGTTGAGTGTTCAAATTAAGTCTGAGCTACGTTAGATAATTTAACTACCAGCGTTTTGAATGGTGAGTGTTCGTCAGTATTTCTCCTCCAAAATATTCTGAATGCTGACGGTATTGTTAGTATGAAGTATATAAGGTCTGCTCTGGCACTATAACGTTGCTTACACATTTCAACTTCCATCAGTGTAAGTGGTCTGCCTCTTTTTCTACTTTGCCTTATTTCAACGGTAACGTCTACTGAAACAGGATCGTATTTCGTCAAGGAGGCTCCACCATAAGGCACCTTCAATAAAAATCTCCTCATGTGACCGATTTTGTTCTTATTATTGCTTTGTAGGATAAGGAAGAGGAAGTGTAATAAACGTCGAAGAGTAGATTTATTTGTGATTACAGCTGTCAAAATGCGTTGCATATTCCAAACAAAAGCGCACGGATGTAATTTTATTAGCTATAATAATTCGCTTTTATAATTGTTTCATATGTTTAGGGCCTTCTACTACAGGTGAAACCCACTCAGTTTTGACCAACGTTGTGGAAGGTTGCCGCCCCGAATCAGTGGAACAGACTATATCAGCAGCTGTTAAAATGGTTCAAATGGCTTTGAGCACTATGCGACTTAACCTATGAGGTCATCAGTCGCCTAGAACTTAGAACTACTTAAACCTAACTGACCTAAGGACATCACACACATCCATGCCCGAGGCAGCATTCGAACCTGCGACCATAGCGGTCGCTCGGCTCCACACTGTAGCGCCTAGAACCGCACGGCCACTCCGGCCGGCTCAGCAGCTCTTACAACCCTTTAAGTGACAAAAGGTATTTACAGCATAACAATGAACTACAGGTCAGTATACATTCTTTGGGAATAGCAGTAAATACACCTGCTCAACTTTCTATTACGAGTTATGAGGTGGTAGATATTCATTCCATTGAATCAGGAGAATAACAACTGTATATGAAATGTCAGGTGTTTCCCAGTGGTATATATATATATCTACCGGCGTTACTTAAAACAGTTAAGTGATTTACTAACAATGCGTGATTTTAAACGTTGTTCAGATGTACTTCTGGGGCTAACCAAACAAATTCTACAGCTGGGCTCTTGCTGCAGATTCCCGCCATGTTTAGGTGTCAGCGCGCGGCTGTGACAAGTTGGACGGACGACCGCCACGTCTGTGCTCATGCGGAACGTGCACACACGTAATTCTGAAATGAAGACGCAGCCTTCTCCTCTCTGTCAGGATTGGCCAACGCATTTCCAAGTTTCTAACCAAATGTTTGCCCAATTCCTTTAATGCAAATAAATTTTACCTGAAAAACATTATTCCGTCCTGCACGTCACATTAATCTGAAACACTCGTGAAAGATGAAGTGACTCTAAAGACCGGTGTTTGCTTACAGCTTTGCTGATGTTAAAACATTTTGAGGACAGTATTCGGCTTTGCTGAAACTGGTATTATGTTTTTTGGCGGCAGCATTATCTTTTGCTTTCTTTCGCCTGTATCCTCAAATTTTGAGAAAACCTTGAAGTTGCATTGAAATACATATTTATTTGAAAGGTATTGTATTAAATTGCTTTCGTCTAACAACAATTTTAACAAATTCGTATTCCTGTAAGAGACAACCTCTATGTTCTTTTACAATAAACTTTAAAGTTCATTTGATAGTGAAATATCATCCTTGCGGTGCAACAAAATATTTCAAGGTAGTAATGTGCTCTGTTTCAATTACCTTTTATACCGTGTGTCTCTCCTAAGACCCGTGAAGCGCACTTTCTCTGGTATTTTAGCTGGTAATTGCAAATTTGTTTTTTCACTGTGTAGCTGCAGTCACCCCAAACCGTTACGATATGTCGCGTCTTTCTTGCGACTGCTTTTGTCTACAGAAAGCTTCCGTTTGTTTCCCATTACAAAGAAAATGATTTTTAAAGCAGAATTTTACGTGCCCATTCGATAGACCGCTTCTAAATTAGTCTACTCCGATAGCCGGCCGTGGTGGCCGAGCGGTTCTGGACGCTTCAGTCCGGAACCGCGTGACTGCTACGGTCGCAGGTTCGAATCTTGCCTCGGGCGTGGATGTGTGTGATGTTCTTAGGTTAGTTAGGTTTAAGTACTTCTAAGTTATAGGAGATTGATGACCTCATATGTTAAGTCCCATAGTGTTCAGAGCCATTTGAACCATTTGAACCATCTACTCCGACGTTTGACAGATCTATTTGTATCAACGGGGACAATAAAACACGGGAAACAAATAACAATCCAGCAGCGACTCAGTAGCAGAGCGTGCTCGGAGGTAGCAGTCAGCGCCGACCATGCTATTTCCCTTGGTGCTGGAGTACTGGTTATGCTTCAGGTTTTGTTAACACACATCAATAAAAGAGATATCTCACTAGACTAATGTTGGACAGCTTTATCGGACATGCACGTAAAATTTTGCTTCAGAAATCGGTTTCCTTTGTAATGGAAAACAAACCGACGCTTTCTGTTGACAATGGCAGTCGCATGAATGATGTGGTGAGCATTATTTGCTTGGCTGACTCTAGCTACACAACGGAAAAACGAAACTGCAGTTATCTGCCGAAACACCAGAGAAAATGCGCCGGAGTTGTCATAGGAGAGGGATGTCCTGCATAGCAGAAGCATTTACTGCCTCGTTTCCGAGGATGTCGCACTTACAAAATTACAGCTGTGGTAGGATAATCGTAAAATAAGCATACTAAATATGCATGACTGAAGATGTGTTAGAAATGTAAACAGCAGGATTCACGTACATCTTAATTTTAATTTAATATAATGACCATGTTTTACCTTTACCTTTGTAACTTTATCTTTTAACTTTATCTTCTAACGCGCTTGCTCTCAATCGTTTGTAATTCCTGTCATAGTAATGTTGTACATCAATTACTTGTGGAGGTTGCGCGCTGATATGTGTGTCGTATATAATAATGTGTTTGCCATATGTGTGTTCCAGCTAAGGTATGTAAGATAAAATTTTGCATGTCTTTTAGTTGTTTCAGCAGATATCAAGATGTTCAAAATTTGAACGAAATCTGTAACTATTACAAATATAAAGACGACGCAGTCCTGCAATAAAAAGTTAGCGAATATATTTCCACTTGACGTCCTGTCAGAATTCCAGTAACGTCCGTCCCTTATCATCGGACAAACATAAAAGAAAAATGAATGTAGCTGAGCGACCGACGAGTCATCACTGCACTTTCCAGACACCTGGCATCACCATCAAATAGTAATAACAACGATTCTTAGGCACATTATGCAGTGGTCTCAAGTGCGTACTCTACGTGAAAACCGAACTAACTAACAACTTAATAAACTGCATATTAAAAGCTTAATTTTAATCCGATATGAAGTAAGTAATACGTCTAGTACGTCTAAATAATTGATTTATTTATGCCATCCTTGCAGTCATCTACGCACCTAACATTTGTATTGTGTTCATTTTAAGAATAAACCTGATGAAAGCAATATGCCACGTATTCTTCCGCGTTTGCTTGAATCTAATTGGATTTCGATTCGCGTGGAGTTGAAGGCAAGCTGTGAGCAGTACAATCTAGTACGTCATAAGGATACGTTTTATGCTTTGCGTTACGCGCACGTAGACTGAGCGATAATACGGCACAACAGCTCTACCGACGCACGTAACTTTGACAGAACCGGCTAGCCAGTTGGTCCAACTAACCTGCAGTGATGTGAGCAGATGCAGTGAGACGTAAAAAGAGACGAATAGCTTCAATTTCACTCAACTTTTAAAGAGAATGAAATAATCCAGAATGAAATTTTCACTCTGCAGCGGAGTGTGCGCTGATATGAAACTTCCTGGAAGATTAAAACTGTGTGCCGGACCGAGATTGGAAACATCTCCTAGGCTGTGGCTAAGCCATCTCTCCGCAATATCAGTTCTTTCAGGAGTGGTAGTTCTGCAAGGTTCGCAGGAGAGCTTCTGTAAAGTTTGGAAGGGAGGAGACGAGGCACAGGCAGAAGTAAAGCTGTGAGGATGGGGCGTGAGTCGTGCTTGGCTAGTTCAGATGGTAGAGCACTTGCCTGCGAATGGCAAAGTTCCCGAGTTCTCGGACCGGCACACAGTTTTAATCTGCCAGGAAGTTTCAGAATGAAATAATATTCGGCAAAACTCTAGCACTACCGCACGCATCTTAGGTGACCAGACGGAAACCATAAAATGATCTCGTTCTCACCTCATTTAGTATTCTAATTACAAAGAAGAGTGATGGAAATTCCAAACTTAAACACAGGGCAATTTTTCTGAGTGAGCTGTGTGTGATGTAAAAGCGGATTTCACCGTAATGTTAAATACTGAAGCGATTGAAGGTATTACTCACAGTCAGTCGTCTGCTAATCTCATCGCTCCTCCCTTATCCAAATCCGGAAACTACATTTCAGTTCTGGAACAGTTATATGCTACATTGATAATGTGCCGCATTATCTCCTCTTCTTCAATGATGTGCCGTTCTACATCCCTCCACCGTTCGGCAGTGACATGTGAAAAAGCTGCGTGCCTTATTTCCGGTACGCCTGGCAGTCGTGTTACTTCTCGCGACAAATCGCTTAACTTGGCTCTATACCAGTGGGTTCATACTGTAATGGTACAGTAGCAAATGTAAAAATGTAACATTTGTATGGTGTGAAAATGATGGTTTTTCATATTTTTGCGACACGTATCACTCTGGCTCTTGTGAGGCTGCATCTGCAGTTATAAAACAATGGACGTAGTCGAAATAAAAGAGTATTGGGTTTTCTATTTTTTATTTAAAAAATTAAATTGTTATGTTTCCTCAATTTAAGCATTCATTATGAAGAGTCTTTCATAAAATATCGATAGTTAAAAATTTATATTGGAAATGAAAACAAGAATTTAGAGTGCGATTTGTAATTAGATACAAGAAAACGCTTGTTATTCATAATAATGATGATGAATTTTACACTTACGAGCTGTAGGTATTTCAAACTGAACGCAGAAGGAAGGATGACTCTGGTGAGGCTTGAACCAGCCAACCAGGACACTTAGTTAAACCTACCACGCTATCGACTCCGCTATACTTCTTAAATTCATGTACGTGTCAGATGTATGTAATACAGTGGCTCGGAAAACTTCAGAGCCGATTATTTCTATAATTTACGAAAAACGTTAAGAACAACCTATTTCTTGGCACTTTTTGACCGTGTTCCACACGGTTGTTTCACTACGGAACAGGAAGCAGCTTCAGCCATTTTCATACTGTATATCAACAGCTCGACAATCAGAGCACAACAGTGCAGAGACTGTGACTGTACACGATTTTTCAAATAAAAACTACATAGCTAAAACGTGATTAAGAAAACTTTGATAACTATTAAAACGTTGGAATATCTTAAAGTTTCATTCAACGTAACTTATTGGTAATGTATTTAATACGTAGGTAGTACCTACTTCCCTGAGCGTAACATCACCAGTGTACGTATACTACGGCTTCTGACCAATCATCGCGTTTGGTTTTGCACGCATCAAGTTTATTCTTATGATGAACGGAGTATAGCAGTAAAATTTTACCATGGCTTTTAACTTCTCTTTAATTTTCTACATGTCTTATCCAAACAGGCCTCTGACATTACGAGTGGCTCCCCTGCGCCCTTTGAAATACTCTCCTGTGTTCCTTTAGTTTTCTCTTTATATTGTGACAGTGTTTTGCCTGCAGAGGCGGCTGATGGTAAATTACTCGAGTACAGCCATCAGCAGGTATTAGTCCGCTGAGATGGAGTGACGTGGGACAGCATGGGGCATGCGTGGTATGTTTGAGCCTGAGCATACAGTGCTAGCGCAAACAGTGCTGTTTGCTGTACAAGCAGTGCCGTCTGCTGCCAGGTTTGCGTTCCGATGGACGGAGTGCGTTTGTGCCCCAACCTCTGTGCGTATCCCATCATCCGGAATAGCTTTTAATCTGTCAGACGGTCCCCGGTAAAGCAAACATATGAACTGAAAGTTCTTGAATTAATGAGGTAATGCATTAAATCTAGGGAAGCAAAGTATCTCCAATCAAGCAACGGCAAATCTTGGACATTTGAGGCACGAATTGATGTTTGCGGGTGATAAAAATGTTTACTATTTCGACTAAAATGTGGCAACAACTCGAGAAATGCATGATTGGACATAAATGCAGATACTGCAGGTTGCGCTGTTGTATTTGACTACGAAAGTCACATCTGGAGTGCTTTCAATACGTTCCATGCGTCAGTCATTATCACAACAGCATTCTGTATACTCGTGAGTGTATTATGTCGGGCATAAGCGAGTTCGAATGCGAGCAACTTATTGATGCTCTTACGGTGGGTGCTTCCGTAACCAAGGTAGGCACAGTGTTTTGTGTTTCAAGATGCTCCACATCGAAGATTTATACCATATACGGTACAAGAAAAAAGAAGAAAAAACGTCACCCGCTAAGTCACAACGCGGAATCCTGTGATATTGACGGACGGTTATTAAAAGGAGTTTGGAGAAAAATAAGAGGACGACAGCGGCAAATGTCACTGCCGAACTGAATGTCTCTCTCGCGAACTCTGTCAGTACCGAAACAACACGAAGGGAAATACCGGGAGAGCTGCAATTCCAAAATCACTTATCAGTGATACAAACTGCAGTAACGGGAAAACTAGGCTCCGAAGCCATGAAACCTGGATTGTGGAGCAGTGGAAGAAAGTCACTTGACCGGACGAGTACTGTTTCACACATTTTCCAACTTCTAGCAGGGTTTACATCCAAAGAGTGAAAGCTGGCGTGTATTCGATTAGGATTTGGGAACCATATCGTGGTATTCAATGGGGCCCATGGCTACTCTGGAAGTTAGCATGACTGCCAAAACTTAAGTGAACACTTTGGTTAATTAGGTCTATCCCACGATGCAATGTTTGTTCCGCAATGGTGATACCGCGTTCCAAGAAGGCAAGGACCCTTTTGATACAGCTGGTTTTGTGAGCAAGAGGATGAATTTTCACATCTCTTCTGGTCGTTACAATGACCAGACCTCAATATTATTGATATTTGTGATCTACGTTGGAAAGAGTGGTGCGTTATCGCTATTGATATCCATTGTCTTTATCTGAACTTCCCAATATTTGCCTAAATAATGTTATATGATTCCCTTGATAACCATACAGGACGCGCTTTTATCCATTCCGAGACAACTGAAAGCTTTTCTGATATCAACAGTTTTCCTACTCCGTATTGGGCATGATAATGTGTTGCGTTTTTGTGTTTTCGTATTTTTGCCCACTTCCTTTACACTGGAAAGTTCCAAGACCAGGAACCTGCTGCGAAATGATGAAGGTTTGTTCAAATGACTCTAACCACTATGGGACTTAACATCTGAGGTCATCAGTCCCCTAGAGTTAGAACTACTTAAACCCACTAACCTAAGGACATCACACACATCCATGTCCAAGGCAGGATTCGAATCAGCGACCGTAGCAGCACTGCGGTTCCGGACTAAAGCGCCTTGAACCGCTAGGCCACAACGGCCGGCAATGAAGAAGGAACAACAGATAATTCAATGTTGGTGCAGTAACTGGCAGGTGCACCAACGCAACTATAAGCAACGTATTGTCCGTAAGTACACTGCTAAAACGATGACAATTCTATTACGCTAATGACGATAATCATTAGCAACAATATCAACAAATATCTAAGGGTATTCGTTCGGAGCGGTCGTGACCACATAAAAACAGATATGAAACAAATTGCAGGCTGAAATTCATTGCAAGAATCGTAAGAAAATATAGTTCGCCCCTGAGAGTAGTTTAAAGCCACAGATTCTTGAGTATTGTTCGTCAAACCCGGACACTCACCAGGAATGATTGAAGGGGCGTCCACAAGAGGCTTTATTGTGTTCAACTTGGCGCATGTGCATAAATTTCCAACCATGCGACCACACACGTGCATTTATGCTTGCGTAATTTTCTGGAAATGGAGGCCTTGCACATACTGCATTGCTAGCGGCCTTCGGTGCGAATCTTTGCGCATATTAGCAGACTACACGCAGCTGGGGCCCACGTGTGTATGACACTGTAGTGTGTTGAGGTTGTGCTGTGAAGCCTTCTATGTGCACTAATGTATCTTGAGTACAAACGAAGCACACTTAAGTTGACAGATGATTGCTGACTAAATAAGAGTCGTTTGGAAGGCCGCTTCTGAAGATTGTTTGAATAAAAAGTTGAGGTGAGTTGCCCTGAGCCACAAGTATTAGAAAAAAATTCTTCGATCCTACTACTGTAAAGAATACCGTACCATAAGAGTCGAAGTAGGAAAAATGGTTCAAATGGCTCTGAGCACTATGGGACTAGACTTCTGAGGTCATCAGTCCCCTAGAACTTAGAACTACTTAAACCTAACCAACCTAAGGACGACACACACATCCATGCCGAGGCAGGATTCGAACCTGCGACCGTAGCGGTAGAGCGGTTCCAGATTGAAGCGCGTAGAACCGCTCGGCCACTACGGCCGGATCGAAGTAGGAAAACAAAGAAGAATAAGCCATAAATTTATGAAAAATGTGTATGAAAACTGAACGAATATTCATGCTATGTCGAGATAAAATCACAAAAACTAAGGAGCCTGACATCCGAGTAAAAGAATTGATGGGGTATGTGCAGCTCCTGAACAAAGTGATTGAAACACAAATGAAGCACATCGACGATGCAGTAAAGAGAAGATAGAAAAATGCTATCACCGTTCCAGTGGATTTTCGCCTCTATGAAATCCGCAAATTTTTAAGTCCGTGAATATTAAACTACATATGGTCTTTCACGATTAAAGTTGTGTAAACAAATAAAATACAAGTGAAGAAAGTTATTTAACCTTCGCGACTAAGAACCTTCCTTAAGTATGTCTCAATTCGAGAACTAATCACTGAAATGCTTTTTTTTGAAAAGAGGAATAAATAGTTCAACCAGGTACACTATGTGATCAAAAGTATCCGAATACATGGCTGAAAATGACTTACAAGGGCGTGGCGACCTCCTTTGGGAATGCTGGAATTCAATGTGGTGTTGCCCCTAACTCAGTCTTGATGACAGCTTCCGCTCCCGCAGGCAAACGTTCAATCAGGTGCTGGAAGGTTTCTTGGGAAATGGCAGCTCATTCTTCACGGAGTGGTTCACTGAGGAGAGGTATCGATGTCGTTCGGTGACACCTGGCACGGAGTCGGCGTTCCAAAACATCCCAAAGGTGCTCTGTAGGAATCAGGTCAGGACTCCGTGCAGGCCAGACCATTACAGGGACGTCATTGTCGTGAAATTACTCCGCCACAGGCAGTGCATTATGAACAGGTGCTCGATCGTGTTGAAAGATGCAGTTGCCATCCCCAAATTGCTCTTCAACAGTGGGAAGCAAAGAGGTGATTAAAACATCAGTGTAGGCCAGTGCTGTCATAGTGCCAAGCAAAACAACAAAGGGTGCAAGCGCATTTCATGAAAAAAACGACCACACCATAACACCAGCGCCTCCGAATTTTACTATTGGTACTACACACGCTGGCAGATGACGTTCACCGGACATTCGCCATTCCCACACCTGCCATCGGATCGCCATATTCTGTGCCATGATAAGTCACTCCACACAACGTTTTTACACCGTACAATCATCCAATGTTTACGCTCCTTACACCAAGGGAGGCATCGTATGGGATTTACCAGGGTGATGAGTGGCTTATGAGCAGCCGCTCAACCATGAAATCCAAGTTTTCTCACCTCCCTCCTAACTGTCATAGAACTTACAGTGCATCCTTACGCAGTTCGAATTTCTTTGTGATGGTCTGGATAGATGTCTGCCGATTACACATTACGACTCTATTTAACTGCCGGCGGTCTCTGTCAGTCAACAGACGAGGTCGGCCTGCGCGCTTTTGTGCTGTATGTGTCCCTTCACGTTTCCACTTCACTATCACATCGTAAACAGTCAACCTAGGGATGTTTAGGAGTGCGGAATTCTCGCGTACAGACGTGTGACACAAGTGACACCCAATAACCTTCCCACGTTCGAAGTCCGTGAGTTCCGCGGAGTGCCCCATTCTGCTCTCTCACGAGTTCTAATGACTACTGAGGTCGATGATGTGGAGTACCTGGCAGTAGGTGGCGGCACAATGTACCTAATATGAAAAACGTATGTTTTTGGGGGTGTCTGAATACTTTTGATCACATAGTGTATGTAAGTCGCGTGGTTACTAGCTACATAAGTTTAATTGCCAGACTTATAACTGCAGTTTCTCAGGCAGAAAATCTAAAATCTCGTCGCGACGTCCTAATGAAATTTGCAACGAAAATGCTGTCAGCATATTGTATTTCTCGTACCTCAGCGTTTAGATACTTTTTGCACACTGTCGGCGTTTTGTTTCCTTTTTCTGTCGCCTTTTCATCAGAAGAAACGCAGTGCAAGCTCCCAAGCAAAGAAAGGAATTCATAGCAGACTCAGTGCTCAACGAGGCAATGTGTGGACACGAGAACGCCTATAGGTACAGTAGTTAATTCCATAAACTCTTCTGTATTATCTTTTATTTCCTTGCGTTTGCGTTTGCGCACGACGGGAGAGACATACCTTAGGGAAAGAGATTGATAACGTGGAAAGCAGGGCAACGCTTTTCTTCATTGATTTGTTCATTTAGGGCGAGAGCTTCACGGAGATGGTCAGTGACAGACGCTACAAGAGAGGCGTTGTTAATCGCTAAGTTGTTTAGTGTTCCAAGGGCATACTTTGCAATGCGAGCCATGTATCATGTTACATTTTCCAAAGAAGTCTTACTGAAGGTGGCTCTTCCATGGATGTTTCACGTCTGAAACAGGAAAGGACGCAGATCGGAATAGTACCAGCATATCCACTACCAGTCTGCGTAAAATGACTTACCAAGTACATACACTGACGCAAATGGACAGCGTTACACTAGATAACACCAGATCGATACCACGGATCAATTTTTTGGAGATTTTTTACTGATTCTCAGTGTTTTCGATCTGGTGATTGCAACTTCGAAATCGGTTTTGGCCTCAGTGGTCTAGTTTTTATGTAATTGGAACTTTTCCATTCCAACCGCTTGCGGTTAGATTAATTTCTTATATGTCTATGTTATGGACAGGGTTATAATATTACCACATTTTTCTATTACATATGATGCAATTTCATAATGGCTACGGAGATACTTCCTTGTAGTAATCATTCAGACAGTTTCTGTTACATTTGCTGTTACTACACCCTTACTCGTCAAAGGCGCTACAGAACTTCCTTTATGAGGCAGACTTATAAAGCGTACTTTGGACTTATTCTTGGCGACCAACACAAAGTGTGGGCTCGATATACTGTACGTCACGACTGTGATGAAAAGCTCCGTGAAAGGACTAAAAGAAAGCGTAAGGATTTACCTTTTGAACTCATGGTTTCCTGGCGAGAAATAGTATATACACAAGCGACTGCTATTTTTGTATCGTTAATATGAAGCAAACTGGTACGAGAAACAGACATACCCCTAATATCCACAATGTATGACAAAGATGAACATCAAGGAAAGGGATGTACGGGTGTCATCGTAGCGCTAATGGAAAATTCTCTTCGTAACAAAACAGCTGCTAACTATGAAAGCTCATAGCTGGAATGTTGTCAGCATTTCACGTCCTGCAGTATAACATGAGTGTCAAACTCCTCTTCATATTCAGTCATCTTGAGAAATTCCCTGGCTGCTTAGGACATGTCAATGACAGGCAAGGCAAACGGTTCCATAAGGACCTCAAGACTATCAACATAAGACGGCAGATTATTGTTGGAGTGTTGAACGAGATCTCTCTGAAGGTATTAAACGATATCTCGCTGAAGTAGTCCACAAAAGTGAGAGCTTGAAACGAAAATTTCTGCCTCGACAGAAAGTGCTACTTCCAAGTCATTTTTATCAAATTTTAGCCTTCTTCACTACAGTATATGTTTTACATCGTACAACTGAATAGCTTTAGAATTTGATTCTATTTAATTTGTATTTTATCTAATTTGTATTACCAGAAACTGAAATCAAATGTTTATCCATTTTGATTAGGATTTAATGATAAAAACATGATATATTATCATTTAGCGATTGCAAAAAGATTGTTTGTTTCAGAAAGCAAACAATCTCGGATTAGAAATCAGCATCCTTAAATTGGGTAAGAACAACTACTGATATCAATGCAACGAAAATGTTGTCGACCAATGTATTTATCAAGCTTTGTGGAAATAATCACCACATAAAGGGGATTTAATTATTAAAATTTCATTCAATTCAGAAATGATTTCCACCTCAAAATCAATACAATGTGTAAGTCCCGCAGGTACGAATACATTCTCGTGTTTTTGTTATGCCAAGAAAGGAAAGAACCCTCGAAAGTTGTCTTGAGGAATCTCTTTCCACGCCTGCAACATATGGTGGCTGGAATCTGCTATGAAATGATAAACTTTCTGGTCGATTCATGGATGCCCTGCATGTGACAATAAAGAAGGCCGACAGCCACTCAAGGGTCCACACATTCCTCGAGGCTCTTGTCGTGCAAACTACAGTATCAACTCTTCAAACATACTTCTGGAAAATGTCAATTGGCATCCTGGTCTTGACATGATATGACAACAGATTTACTATTCTTGTCACATACTGGCGACCATTCAACTCCCCTTAGACAAATCCGTCTGTTATTCAGTAACTCCCCACGCCGATATCGCAGGAATTAAGAGGTACGGGTCTTGAGAATAGCTACTGCCTGTGACCTGTCACCAGACTGTCAAAGAACAGTATGGCGTCGGTCTCACAACCAAAAACAGAAGTGACGCTCATAACTGAGTGCCACTGAATGTAAATCTCTTCACCGCCCAAGACTGTGGTCTGTTTTTATGGCGTGCGAGGTAAACGACGCGTGACATCTTGAGATCTCAACTCAACCAACAGCCAGCTTTTTGTGGAGATGTCGAGGTAATACTTTAAATTTTCTGCCGGTGAGTATGTTCTACCTTTCAGTTGCAAATATTATTCATAATTTTCCACAATCCTGTCTACTAACATGCTACCTCTCCATTTTTCGCTGATGTAAAAATTGTTGAGGCCTGTCGCAGCGTTGACTGAAAAAGAAAAAAAAAATGTGAAGTTGGCCACTATTTTGGTGAATTTAAATGGAATTAGCAAGAACCACGAACACCGTCATGGGTCGCTATTATATTACTTCACTGATAGCCGGGTTCTATCCCCTTCAGACAATATATGAAGATCGTAAATCGTACCAGACGGCAAAGTGACATGATAAACTCGCTGCCAAACCGTAAAACTCAGAAATAAGCAGCACCTACTACAGAAAAATGTTCAGTCTCGTTTAGAAGAATTTAATCGATTATTATCTTTATTTAAGACCAGTAAACACCTGTGTGCTATTGCGCGGGACTACAATTTCTCCTATTTAATGGCAACAGTCCCAGAAGTTGGTGGTCGTTCTACAGAGCTATAGCGTAAGCATGGAGAGGTCGTTGAGCACTTATGCGTTCCAGGTGTTCCATAAACGTTCCCGAAACGCGAGAGTTTACATAGTTTTGACGATCAGAAGTTTATTACAATTCACAAGTTTAGAGACTTCGAGAGGTAACAGCGGGAACTAAAGAGAATTACGACTGGTTTTACGGTCCTCCAGAGTTCTAGGAATCCACTCACCCTCACCCTCTTTAATACATCCTGAGCGCTGAGAAATGCTCTGTTATTGCCAATAAGCCACTCTTTGAAACAGAATAAAAAAGTAATAAAGTGATATATTTCAATAGTAGGAATTCCTTTACCATGGGTCAAGACAAACAGGCACTAATTAATCTTCTTATCAAAATATACTGGCAAGAAACTAAATCTATTATTTACCGCAATACGCAAAATATCTGCTCAACTAATACTCAGTTTTTTTGCTAGTGTCAAAAATATATGCAAATGATAGTAAAAATCCGTTATCATTTTTAAAACATGTGCCAGTATATTTGATGTCATGTTTTAAAGACATGATAACCTTAGTTTCCCTGCGTCATCATTCATATGTGTTGGCAATATTAGCAGAGATAACGACTAATCTCGAGAGTAAACTAACGTACTGTTCTCGTCTACTTCTCACCTCCCGGGCCAACTGAGATGAATCAAAACAAAAAAAGATTACTATAAAAAATGGCTCTGAGCACTATGCGACTTAACTTCTGAGGTCATCAGTCACCTAGAACTTAGAACTAATGAAACCTAACTAACCTAAGGACATCACACACATCCATGCCCGAGGCAGGATTCAAACCTGCGACCGTAGCGGTCGCTCGGCTCCAGACTGTAGCGCCCAGAACCGCACGGCCACTCCGGCCGGCAGATTACTGCAGCTCCCGTGAATATTCCAGAGAAATACATACAGCTATCCATTCAATAGGTTCTGTGAGATCCAAGCACAGATGAACAGACAGCTTGATGGGCAGAGAAGAGTTCCGAAATCTGAATTGATACATTTTGTTGTATGAGTAGATGCACTAAAAGCTTCACTTCTGATCAAAATATGTAATGTACGGACCTATCACTTTGATAGTTTCATTACGTACGGAGATGTACAGGGGAACCAAAACCTCAGCGACAAACTTTTATAGATGGTGGTGCTGGTGGTATGAACCAAAACAAAAAAGAAAAAAATCTGGAAAACATGGACTCTAAAACGCATGCATTAGGAGCCATGACCATTTCTTCATCTTCGTTTCTGTGAATCATATCAATTGAAGAAGTGCTCGTAGCTCTTAAAGTATGCACTTTAGAGCCCATGTTTACATGACCATTTTTCTTCTTTTTGTCCATACTACTATCTCAGAAACCTTGTAACCGGAGTACTTGTTCACCCTGTATAATGTAGATATTCCTAATTTTTTTCCACATCTGGTCGAGATCGTGTAACTTAAATAATTTCTCAGACGTTGCTGCAGCTGTAGCAGGGCGGTGCTACTTTTCCCCTTCGTGCCCTGTGTGGCAGCCATTTATCCGTGAACACATCTTCTAGTACCTTCTACAGTATCTGTAGCTTTTATGGCACATATTGCACTTGTCATCTAATTGACATCTCTGTTTTTATATCTGTATACACGTTTAGATCTACACTCTGCGATTAACTGTAAAGTGCAGCAAAGGCTAATTTCCGTTGATCCTAAGCAGTGGTTCCATCCTCAGAGGGAACGTGTGGAGGACAGCTTCGTGTGTGTATCTCTATGTGAGCTATTGTGGAGCTGCTCGTGATATTGTCTTCACAATACCTACAAGCTAGATGTGTACGGAGCTGAAGAGTACTCGTAGATTCACGTCTGACGACTTATTGTTGGACTTTTGTAATCCGATTTTCGTCAGCTACGCACTGTCTTTGTTAGAGCGACCCCCAACAGCTTTTTAAACAGTTCTGTGACGCATTCTGTCCAGATAAACAAACCTCTGACTTTCGCCATATGAATCTTTTCGTAATCTCAAAGCACTCTGTTAGTTTGGCGTGATACGTTTCTTACACCCTTTAATGGGCTCTTTGCAGAACTTAAGGATGAAAGTAACTTCGCATGATATGTCACTGCTAAATAACATAACTCTGAAATGTTGACCATACATGGAAAGCACTGCTGTAGTACAGTACGGTACAGTGCAGAACGGTACAGTACAATACAAAAGGTAACAGAAATAAATAAATGAGACACTCAGAGATGACAGTTATATCCAACGTCCACAATTACATTGAAGTCACCGTGATTTATAGCAGCCGCTTGGACATTATAAAGAAGGAACATGGCTTTTAATAGGGATCTGATCCTTACAGACGGTAATGTATGATCTACTACGTGCACAGATGCTGGTCACAATGCTGGTAAAGGTATTTGTGGTAAGGCTTTCCATTCCTCAATCAGCGTGGCTGACAACTAGTGGAGTCAATGGTGCATGTGGAGATGACGCAATTCGACTCTCCAATGCACCTCACACGTGGTCAACCGAATTGAAATCGTGTTAATTCACAGAGTATCTTTTAGTTCCAAGAGCGCCTCTAACAAAAAAATGGTTCAAATGGCTCTGAGCACTATAGGACTTAACATCTATGGTCATCAGTCCCCTTGAACTTAGAACTACTTAAACCTAACTAACCTAAGGACATCACACACATCCATGCCCGAGGCAGGATTCGAACCTGCGACCGTAGCAGTCGCGCGGCTCCGGACTGAGCGCCTGGAACCGCTAGACCACCGCGGCCGGCTCTCTGACATTTTTGTTCGATGTGGTCTCGTATTGTCATCCATGCAAATAATGTCAGGGCCAAATGTACATGGGGGAGGAGTACAGTGTCACAATAAAATTAACAATTTGGAGATCAGTGCGATCAGGCAACATTATGTTTCCTCTCAACGTAACATCTAGAACACGAAAATGATCATTGTCAATAATGCTGGATGTATCGTCATATGGTGAGTCGTGCCAACATGTAATGTACTGAGGAACTCCCTTTCCTAAGTTTTACACACCAGTGTATTTCAGTATGTGCTGTATTAATGTTTTGAATGCACTACTGTGCACTACTTTTTAGAACGAAATTCCCTGCATCACATTACTCTGCCAATGAATTTTAGCATGCCACACACATCCCAAGTTGCTACCCTCTGTAAAGGGTGTAGTGGGTGTTCTATGGTAGAACATGGAGGGTATGGCAGAGTTGTCGGTGCTAGACTTTATTTATGTCCCTACAAGCAAGCTCAGCCTCTCAACAGGAGGGTGCTGGGCGTTGCTCTCATCGTTAGTGGTCAAAGCACTGTGATGATGAAGTGTGGCTGAGTAGTTTTCAAGGGCTGGTTCTGAAACATTACTTTCCTATCACTGATAAGGGAAGGAGGATATCAGGTTGCACACGCAGTGTCAGGTTACACACTTGGATTTCTTGTTCAAATCCACTCCCACTTCCCCTCCCCCATCCGGGGAAACCACTGGGAATTGATTAAGATTACCCAAGGGTCCAAGTGTGTAACCCGACACTGGATGTGTATCCTGATACCCCTTATATTACCACTGGTCCTTGGTAATTATTTTGCAGTCCTACATCTTGCTCAGCACAACAGCATGGGGATTGTGGTGTCACCGCCAGACACCACACTTGCTACCTGGAGCCTTTAAATCGGCCGCGGTCCGTTAGTATACGTCAGACCCTCGTGTCGCCACTATCAGTGATTGCAGACCGAGCGCCGATACACGGCAGGTCTAGAGAGACTTCTTAGCACTCGCCCAAGTGGTACAATCGACTTTGCTAGCGATGGTTCACTGACAAAATACGCTCTCATTTGCCAAGACGATAGTTAGCATAGCCTCCAGCTACGTCATTTGCTACGACCAAGCAAGGCGCCATTACCAGTTACTATTGATGCTGTAAAACATGTACCGTCAAGAGCGACGTTCACCTTTTATGGATTAAAGTGAAGTATTCCACAGCTACGTCCTTTTTTGCTAGTCTAATTTCCATGACCTGTTCCAGACCTCACGCCAGCCTGCGTAAGCTAAGACGCGTGCCTTTCGGCTTCCTCTCAAAAACTGGTTGGCTCTCTTGCCAATCCACAGGGATCTTGCAACATCTGTAAACTCAGACTGCCGGTATTGCTTTCTCAGCTATGGTGCAAAGTAGCATGGCCAGGACTGGCTGTAGGTGAACTGGGTGGTGGGTGGCATTTGGTGCTGGTGGGCACACAGTGGCTCTGCGCCTAGTATGGCCCACCAATGCTGTGGCTGGAGCACTTTGCCGGTGGCCCTGTCAGTGTAATAGTGGAGTATTCGCGACCCCACGGCAGAATCGAACACTGCAGTGGACACCGATTTGATGACTCTTCGATTTCATGACCAACCCTTGTCAGACAGTCAGTACTGTCATGCGCCAGAACGGGTTTGCTGTGGTGTGCCTGTAGCTGAAGTCAAGTGGACTGTGTGCCAAGGTATCGCTGGTTTCGTCGAGCAGCTTGTCACCCACTTACTGGTGGACTGTGGCACCTAAGAGGATGTCGTGACATATGCTGAGCCTAATCGTAGGATAATCTTAGCAGTGCCAGCTGTGTTGACAGTTTGAGCGGCGAGGTCTATTGCCCGACGAATTTGTAGCAGTTCTGAAGCGAATGACGTGAAGTGTTTCCTTCAGTTTAGAAATCTAGTTGTACTCGCGAGGGCTTAAGTCAGGAGAGTGCAGTAGGTGGTATAGCACTTAGCAGCCCCATCAGTCAAACAAATCAGTAATAACTTGCACTGTACGTGCTTGAGCATTGTCCTGCAAAATGATGGTCAGGTCCTGCAGAAAGTGTCATCGCTTCTTTCTCTAAGCTGATCGTAGATTGTGTTCCAAAAATGAACGGCATAGAGACAGAAGTGATGACACTTTCTGCAGGAGCTGACCATCATTTTGTAGGACAGTGCTCAAGCATGTGCAGTGCAGGGTGTAACTGATTTGTTTGACTGATGGGGCTGCTAAGTGCTATCCCACCTACTGCACTCCCCTGACTTAAGCCCTTGTGAGTTCAACTCGATTTCTAAACTGAAGGAAACTTCACGGAATTCGCTTCAGAACTGCTACAAATTCGTCGGGCAATAGAACACGCCGCTCAAACTGTCAACACAACTGGCACTGCTAAGAGTATCCTACGACTTCCACATCGCTGACAACGGGTTATACACAATGCTGGTGACTACTTTGAAGGACAGTAAAATTTTGAAAAACATATCTATTTTGTAAGAGCTGTAAATAAATAGTTGCGACTATTAAAGTTCCAATCGTCGAAGATTGTGGAACTGCAAGAATTGTGAATGGTCGTACGGTCGTCTCTGGGTGAGTCGTCAAGTCCAGGCAAATGAAAACTTCAAACGCTTTGGGTGATAGGTTTTTATGCACCGAATTTATTTATGCCTATTATTGAGTGTTTGCAAACGCCGACCGGCTGTAGGAGAGCGGGTTTATTGTATGAGATTCAATCCCCGTCCTCCATTTATATTCCACTGGGCCTTTAACGTTTTAGCTTGCATATTCGTTGGTATTTGAACATGGGTTTTAATAATTTTAAGATGATGTACAGTGCCTCTTTTATGCGGCCTCCAAGTTCAGTTTCTTAAAAAATTTTGTGACCTCTCCAGTGACTGTAGGAAAGCAGTGACGAAGTATACAAAAGTTCTTTGAAATTTTGCATATCTACCATCAACGCAAAATGATAAAGAGTCCCAGACCGTTGAACAATATTCCGCAATCAGTTGAAAGATGATTTTGTAAGGGTCTTACTTAGTGCGAGAATTAACTTTTATAAGAATCCTTCCAATGAATCTGTGTGGCACATGTCATTCTCAGACTAGATTTATGAAGCCCTTACAACTACGCTGGCCAGTCACTTTACTACGACCACCTTTCAGAAGCCTGAATAACCATCTTTTGCAAAACGGACAGCTGCGAGGCGTGCAGAACAAAGTCAGTCAGACACCGGTAGGTAACGAAAGGGGTGTGGAGTATGTCGACTCCTGTACCGTGGCCATCTACACTAGGTTTCTCGGATGGAAATTAATGGCGCGGATAGCCAGATCGATGTGGTTACACATATCGTCGATTGGGTTTAAATCTGGGGAGTTCGATGGCCAGGGGAGTAAGGTCAACTGAACGTAATGCTCTTGAAACCGCTCACGTACACTGCGACCTATGTGATACGTTGCATTTTCTACTGGTAAATGCCGTCGTGCCGAGGACAGACAAACTGCTAGTAGGTGTCGACGTAGCTCCCAAGATTAGATACATACATGTTTTGATTCACTATGCGTTCCAGAATGATGAGACGACCAAGAAAGTGCCATGAAAACGTTCCCCAGAACATAAAGCTCCCTACTCCACCCTAGACCCTTCCGAAGATTGTTACAGGCTGCTTGATTTCAAACGTTTCACGCCAAACACGCCAACGGCCATCTATCTGATGGAGCTCTGAAAATCGACCCACCTGAGATGGCTACTCAGCAGACGTTCAGTTCGGTACGGCCAATGAACAGCAGTCGGCGTAGGTGCAGGAACCAGGCGCCTGCTGTTGAGGCAATACGCAGCAACGTTCGCTGAACAGTCGCTGAGGACACGCAACTGGTAGCCACTTGGTTCATCTGTGCGGTCAGTTGCTCACCAGTTGCACGCCTATTCACCCGCACACGTCTCTGCCGACGTCGTTCACCCCTGTCATCTGTGTCCTGTGGTGCAACACAGTTTCCTCGGCTCTGTCCACTGCCAGCCTGCCGTATGCGACTGGTTATCGCACGTTGATGTCGAACACAGATGGTGGTTATATGAATGTGACCAGACGGTGTGTATCGTATGTTTCCACTATTGTTTCTCTATTCAATAGGCTGAATAAAATGGGGGATAGGCCACAAACATCTCCCACTCCTTTCTCAATTACTGCCTCGATTTCACGTCATTCAACTGCATCTAGTTTCAGCGCAAGTATTTCTTCTCTGATAACCTCTGAAGTTGAAAGAACCTACTTCAGTCACTGTCACAAGATTTTTTCTAAATCTAAAAAATTCAGTCTCTTGTCGGAATTTTTTGACCATCTACGAAACTTGTCATAGATTAGTAGGAAACCTAATAGCTATCGGTAAGAACACAATACACTTAGTGCTTACTAACATGTCGCTATATTTAGCCTTTCTTCTGATTGATCAATGTCTGCAGAAAAAAAAAACATTGAATTAATGGGTCCGCCTTCTTGGTACACCCTAATTAGTGTCGGTGACATTACATCATTATTACCGAGGTTTCATTGAATACAGATGTGACATATACATCGGTACAACATCAATTTAAATTAATCACAAATTTTGTAAGTAAGAGAATTCTGATGTATTTCTGTATTCTACTTGTTAGCTTTCTTACTCATATGTCCCAAATTTCTTAAATTTAAGCTTTCCTCATACAGCATAATTTAGCATCTGTAACGTCGCCAGGTCGTAGTACTGGTGTAACTGACGAATAGCTCACCGCTAGGCCAACTCTTTTGCAACAACAATTACAGTATGCTGATTAACTACTACTTTACTTGAAATGACGAGCTTTCAGAGTTAGCTGATTAGTCGAGAAAAGCACGTGCGTGACACATCTTAAGTTGTCTTAAGTTTGCCACAACATTCAACCACTGTCGTTAATTCGGAGATTTGTTATGTAAAAGTGATTTGCAGTTAGCGATACACTGCACTAACAATAATCGCACTAATTGTAGATGACATATTGTTCGAAGAAAGATGGTTCAAATGGCTCTGAGCTCTATGAGACTTAACATCTGAAGTCATTAGCCCCCTAGAACTTAGAACTGCTTAAACCTAGCCAACCTAAGAACATCACACACATCCATGCCCAGGGCAGGATTCGAACCTGCGATCGTAGCGGTCACGTGGTTCCAGACTGAAGCGCCTAGAACTGCTGGGCCACACCGGCCGGCTCGAAGAAAGACTTCGTGTGCCAATGGTATAAGATATGTAAGAGTAATTGTAATTTAAAAGACGTTATCATCCAATTACACACAAGAACACACAAAGCGAATATAATTTCACCGCGTAAATATCTACAGAATATTTCATATGGTATAAAATTCCGCTGATGGTGCCCGATTTGCGTACAAAAATCAAGATGTTTGACTCAAGGTGGCTACGAAAATCTCATATTGTCGCCTACTGCATCGTTTGCATTGCTAAAAGGTCAGTAATAGCCAGTTTAGATTAATTTCATCTCCGGATAGAAACTCAATGGCGTACTTATTCCAGCAGTAATATGTCAGATGTCTGTGCACAACTACAGGAAGTCAAACGACATAATGGAATTCTTGATCTAATAATAGCGGCAATGACGAAAAAAATACTGCAAAAATATAAATACGAGTACTGTCAGCTAAAAGTAATTAGGTAATTGAAACACATAACAAACAAAAAGAATGGTGTCGGGATTTGGCGCGTTTCACCGTATGACACACGTAATTAGATACTGTAGAGGAGCTTTGAATTAAGCTGAAATCACTGTTCACAAAGAACACAAAAAAGAGGTACATCCTCTCATTTATATTACTTTCTAATTAAATGTAGTAACGTTGTTTCAAATTCCTAACATAATAATATAGTACCATAAATCGGTTTAAACATACGTCATAACATGAAACACACAGCTCGAGGTACATGAAACAAATAGTTTCTACTAGGGTAGTGCTCTCTGTCTACAGAATCTTGGAAACGTGCCATGTAATTTGTTAGTGGAACGAAGTTATGAATCATATTCTTAAACTATTAAATGGTGAGAAAGTGAGGGTTGATTTTTGTTTATGCAACATATTTTCAAAATTAACGGAGACAACTACTTCTCTAGCCAACATGATGTTATAATTCACACGATAGTGGCTCTGAGTTGTACGAGACTTGTTTTCAGAACATATCTTACTGCAGAAATCCCCTAAGAGAAAATTCATCGATACGTATGCAGAAGGTGTAAGGGGTAGTGTTGCAAAATTGAAGATTCTAAGGAAATCGGAAGGCCAGTCGTTTGGAGGAGAAAGAGTAGTAGATTAATGTCTAACGTTCCGTCGACAACGAGGTCATTAGATACGAGGCTTAAGCTCGGGTTGGGGAAATATGGAGAAGTCGTGCCCACTCTAAGGAAACGTCCCGGTATTTGGCTGAATAGATTAATGAGAATCACGGAAAACTTAAATCTGGATGTCCTCAGCTGGTTTGAACCGTCACTCTGCCGAATGCGTGTCCATTGTATTAACCACTGCGCAATCCCGCTCGGTTGTGATGAAGAATTCTGTCCTTACCGTTTGGGGATGACAAAAATGACAAAATTTACTTTTTGATTGTTGACACGCGCTAAATGAATAACAGTTCGCGTAAAATAAAGAAGTATACACAAACACCCCTACACGGGGCTACACGATATTTCCTCATAAGTAAACTCAGGAAATCGGTAGATGTGATGCACTTGTACAGGCAGACAGATAATAACTATTTCAGAAAAACTGGTTGATGTAATCGAGACAAAGAGCTTCACAAATTGAACAATTCAATAACTTGTTGCCACACCTCTGGCTCTTATGTAAGCAGTTATTCTATTTGACATTGATTGGCACAGTTGTGGACGTCCTATTGAGGGATATCGTGCCAACTTACGTATAATTGGCACGTTGGATAGTCAGAACCCCTAGCTGGTTGAAGAGTCCTGCCCATAATGCTCCACACTTTCGCAACTGGGGATAGACCCGGTGACCTTGCTGGGCTAGGTATGGCTTAGACAGCACGAAGACAAGTCGCAGAACTCTCACCTTACGCGGACTGGCAATATCTTGCTGAAATGTAATCCAAGGATGGCTTGCCATGTAGGGCAACAAAACGGGGCATAAAATATTATCGACGTATCGCTGTGCTGTAAGCGTGCCACTGGTGACAACCAAAAGGACGCTTCCAGAATGAAATTTTCGCTCTGAAGCGGAGTGTGCACTGGTATGAGAGTTCCTTCCAGTTTTAATCTGCTGTGAAATGAAGTGGCAGTCCAGACCATCACTCCTGGCTGTCGGGCCGTATAACGAGAGACAGACTACTATCCCACCGTTGTACGTGGCTTCTGTGGACACGTCACGACTTTGATGGTTAATTGGGTCTCAATTCAGAGCGCAGCTCATGGCAGTCAATGAGATACAAGGTCCCAGTGACCACCAAAACTGTATATGGAGATGCCCTGGGGGGCAGCAGTGTGATACAGACCTGACTGTCAAACGCCGTGAGGCCCGAAAACCAGGAGTGATCGTCTGGGGTGACATTTCATTTCATTGCAGGAAGCCTTTGGTTGCCATCCGCATCACCCTTACAGCACAGCGGTAAGCTGACGATTTTCTACGTCCCGGTTTGTTGTTCTTCGTCTCAAACCATCCTGAATATGCATTTCAGGATGATAATGCCCTCCTGCACACGGCGAGTGTTTCTACTGCTTGTCTTCGTGCTTTCGAAATCCAATCTCGGCCAGCAAGGCGTCCGGCTCACTCCCCAATTGAGAAAGTTAGGATCTTTATGGGCTGGGTCCTCCAAATAGCGTAGGATTTTGATGATATAACGCGCCACTTGGAAAGAATTAGTGACAATATCCCTGAGGAGGACATCCAACAACCATATCAATCAACGCTGAGCTGTGTAACTGCCTGCATAAGAGACAGAGATGGACCAACGCGTTATTGACTTGGTCAATTTGTGGAGCTGTTTGTCTTGAATAAATCATCCAAGATTTATGAAACTTTAGCCATATGCTTGTCTATAAATGTACATCACATCTACCGATTTCCATTCCACTTGGATAATTCGTTTATGGTGTATCTTTTTGTCTTAGAGCGTGTTTTAAAACATTGTCATTGGAGTCGTCTATTATTTACTGTTCTGTAAAGTATGACATTTTCTTACCTTACACCAACATATTTTGCGCCCTAAAGCAAAACAAAAACTAACACATTTGTGTCACAATTTACGATACATCTTGCGACCCACACAGTGACTCAAGGAACTCGCTATTATCCGATAATATTTCTATTGTAGCTTTAATTTTGTTAATTGCGAAGGAAATCGATCGGCGGAGAAAGCGGCGCTCTTGTCACAGATCCCTAATACTTCAGAAATGGTGAGGAATATTAGTGCAGAAAAGAAGGTATCTACAGATAAATAATTACTCAGTAAATAAAGATAAAGATGGATGGAACTGGAGCTTAAAGGAGCTGAAATGACGACTTGATATACAGAAACTAAGTGAGACAACAGTAACCAGGTATGAAATCTTGCTACAGCGTTGTGCATTAATACCTCCTCCCATATACTAACTTCAGCCAACGTCAATATAAATGAATTGTGACTGCAGAAAAGTTACTGAAAAATATGAAATACAAATGAAAGTTAGCTGAACACAATATCCTACTAAAAACTAACTAAATGAAGAAAAATTGTTACTGGCAAACAACTTAATTTTGTACTTAGTACTGCAAAAGCTAATCATCAATTTGAATATCCAGCATGAACGAAAATACTTTCACAATCCCAGATTTTCAATTCAAAATGATTTAACTCGATGATAAAATAGTACACTGACAAGTTATGGCTGTAAATACAGTTTCTTCATTAAGCTTGTATTACATTTCAAACAGTATAGATGTTTTGTACCTCAATCCGTAAAGCAGAAACCCTTCAGCAACAATTCATGCTCATGTAGGTAATCAGTCATTCAAAGTTTCACACAATACAATTTTTAATTAAAACTTTCCTTTTCCCACATTACATGAAAATGAACAGCTGCTATAAAAGTCCCATAGGACGTATCCTTAACACATAAAACAAATATTTTTGTTGAAAGAAACGTGGTTAATAAAGGAACGAAGGTATGGAAACCAAATACAGTGTTACGAATTTATATACAATAAAATTTTCTTTGGCAGCAAAATAGAGGATTGTTTCCATACCTCGCACCGGCGAGAGCTCCATTACAAAGGCTCGTTCTCTTTAGCTAAATAACAGTCTGATGTCTCATTTGCTCACTGTTCTTTTGCCACCCCACAAAAAATATATGTGTAACTTTTCTAATCTGGTTCCGTTTTTATTTGTTTCGGTCAGCTCGATAACGTCGATCTAGAGGTTTTTTAATTCTTGAGTAATTTCAAACACATTCTCCCTCATTCCTTATACATTCCCACCTCCAAGGTTCATGCTACTTTTTCGTAGGAATTTTTGTCTGCCAAGTGCCCCATCCGACGTCCTTAGACAAATATTGCGCTTTTTCGTAATCTTAGTCTTTCACAAGTGACAAGGAAATCCCTAACGCCTCTGTTCAAATGTTCAAATGGCTCTGAGCACTATGGGACTTAACATCTGTGGTCATCAGTCCCCTAGAACTTAGAACTACTTAAACCTAACTAACCTAAGGACATCACACACATCCATGCCCGAGGCAGGATTCGAACCTGCGAAAGTAGCAGTCGCGCGGGTCCGGACTGCCTAACACCTCTGTCCTCCAGCTCGAAGACAAGATGATTTTTGTTCAAGGGTGTCTCCCTGTAGATTTGCAGTCTTTCTGAATTTCGGATGACTCCTGAGAACGTTCATCCTTCTTTAAGTTAGACCCTTCACGTTATCCATCGTTGGGATCGATGGACATGTTCTTCCTTCAAACCGTTTGTCTACCTTCACCTGTATCCCTGTCAAGGATCACTTACACGGTACCACCTGCCGCGCGAGTTGCACCAATGCCTCTTTTATAGGTGTTAATTATCTGTGACACACCCCACATTCTGCCTTGTGACAAGCAGAGGAAGGTTTCCAAATGTTGAGCCGATGATGGCAGGACATTTTATATTGTCACTTAATGTAACAAATTCAAATTTAACTTAATCGTATTAATACGTGAGTAAAATTTTTATATGAATGTGTAGTTTCTTTGTTCACCTCCGCGTTTTCCCATTTGCCCCTCATCCGAAAAGGAACTGTAGCACTACAGCCCTCTGTTCCAATATGACGGGATCGCTTTAACACGATAAACAAATGAGTGGTCGATGCCGGGTTTGCACCTCATTAATACTCTTCGGAATTGCAGAGAACAACGTCTCAAGCATTAGGAACTGCTCAGTTTTTAAAAATATTTTGACACTTGTTCATACACTCCTGGAAATGGAAAACGAACACATTGACACCGGTGTGTCAGACCCACCATACTTGCTCCGGACACTGCGAGAGGGCTGTACAACCAATGATCACACGCACGGCACAGCGGACACACCAGGAACCGCGGTGTTGGCCGTCGAATGGCGCTAGCTGCGCAGCATTTGCGCACCGCCGCCGTCAGTGTCAGCCAGTTTGCCGTGGCATACGGAGCTCCATCGCAGTCTTTAACACTGGTAGCATGCCGCGACAGCGTGGACGTGAACCGTATGTGCAGTTGACGGACTTTGAGCGAGGGCGTATAGTGGGCATGCGGGAGGCCGGGTGGACGTACCGCCGAATTGCTCAACACGTGGGGTGTGAGGTCTCCACAGTACATCGATGTTGTCGCCAGTGGTCGGCGGAAGGTGCACGTGCCCGTCGACCTGGGACCGGACCGCAGCGACGCACGGATGCACGCCAAGACCGTAGGATCCTACGCAGTGCCGTAGGGGACCGCACCGCCACTTCCCAGCAAATTAGGGACACTGTTGCTCCTGGGGTATCGGCGAGGACCATTCGCAACCGTCTCCATGAAGCTGGGCTACGGTCCCGCACACCGTTAGGCCGTCTTGCGCTCACGCCCCAACATCGTGCAGCCCGCCTCCGGTGGTGTCGCGACAGGCGTGAATGGAGGGACGAATGGAGACGTGTCGTCTTCAGCGATGAGAGTCGCTTCTGCCTTGGTGCCAATGATGGTCGTATGCGTGTTTGGCGCCGTGCTGGTGAGCGCCACAATCAGAACTGCATACGACCGAGGCACACAGGGCCAACACCCGGCATCATGGTGTGGGGAGCGATCTCCTACACTGGCCGTACACCACTGGTGATCGTCGAGGGGACACTGAATAGTGCACGGTACATCCAAACCGTCATCGAACCCATCGTTCTACCATTCCTAGACCGGCAAGGGAACTTGCTGTTCCAACAGGACAATGCACGTCCGCATGTATCCCGTGCCACCCAACGTGCTCTAGAAGGTGTAAGTCAACTACCCTGGCCAGCAAGATCTCCGGATCTGTCCCCCATTGAGCATGTTTGGGACTGGATGAAGCGTCGTCTCACGCGGTCTGCACGTCCAGCACGAACGCTGGTCCAACTGAGGCGCCAGGTGGAAATGGCATGGCAAGCCGTTCCACAGGACTACATCCAGCATCTCTACGATCGTCTCCATGGGAGAATAGCAGCCTGCATTGCTGCGAAATGTGGATATACACTGTACTAGTGCCGACATTGTGCATGCTCTGTTGCCTGTGTCTATGTGCCTGTGGTTCTGTCAGTGTGATCATGTGATGTATCTGACCCCAGGAATGTGTCAGTAAAGTTTCCCCTTCCGGGACAATGAATTCACGGTGTTCTTATTTCAATTTCCAGGAGTGTATTTAAGCTTGCAGGCATTTGTATGTTGACTCTAGGATGTAGCATGAATCTAATTATATTTCCATTAAAAAACGAAAAATCCTTAAAAATAATATTATCATAAGTTTCAACATTATAACTAGAATGACCTACACACGTTATCACATAAAGGGGTAGGAGACATTGTAACACGTAGTACCCTGTACATGTTAAGGATAAACAAAGTAAAGAAAAAGGTGAATAAGAGGAACAGAAAGGAGCTTCAAACTTATAATCGACTCAGTAGAGAAGAAATGAAAGATTTTTCGGAACAAGAGAGCAAGATTGTGTGAGATGATCGAAGCAAGAAAGGTGTCAAAGTGGATAAGTACATGTGGAAAAAGCTGTCTTTAATAAAATAATGTAAACGAAGAAGAAATAAGTGAAAATGTACTTCTGGAGTGCAGCATTGTATGGAAGTGAAGCGTGGACGGGAAACAGAAGAAGAAGAAACCGCAATCATTTGAAATGTGGTGATACAAAAGAAAGATAAAAATTAAGAGAGCAGGTACAGTACGATGGGAGGGTTTACTGAAAAGAAACAGTGTGGAAGGAAGTATATCGAAATACTTACCGAGAAAAGCGACAGGTTACTTGGGCATCTGCTACAGTATCGGAAAAAATAGTTTTGGAAGGGGCAGGGGACAGTATAGAAGCCGGGGCAGACGAATACTAGAATGTTGAGATTTATAAGTGTCATAGTTATGTAGAAATGGAAAGAATAGCAGAAGATATAAAATATGGAGGACAGCATCAAATAAATGGATTTCGGTCATAAAATATTACCAACATGTGCCAATTTTAGCAGCAGTTGATTACAGGCGGAACATGTCCAGTGCACGTAACAACAAAGCATACTTGTTATAAAAGCTTCTCGATATAAGCATGTAACAATTTTTTTCTTTCTGGCGTGCCATAGTCCTCCAAATTAGTGGGATGTAGAGATTCTAGATTTTCACAGTACATTATCTCCTAGATCGGTGTAACAATCACGGACAAGACAAAGGAAAGCCGTCCAGCAACGGACGTGGGTGCGTCTGAATTAGCCGTGTGCGAGGTCAGCGCGCATTTGGTCGACACAATTGCACTGTCAGCGGCAAACAGACTGTCCGCTGGTTTGACCTCAAATGGCGCGTATAATGCGCTGCAGACAATGTAAACATTCATACCTAGCCTGTAAGCTAATTCGACGCCAGTCGGATCCTGGGTGTAAACAGAACACGCGGCTGGCTCAGAACAGTAAGCGGGCATTTGGAACGGCTGACGACTCGGTAAACGGCCAGTGCCCCCTCCCAGTAATCCTTCCGCGTTCAGATGGCGGTAGAGTTGCACTTACTGCGCACGTAGCCAAAGGGTGCGCACAAAAGATATTTCTAGTTTATTCTTCACCTACTAAATTCCTCGAAGCTTTCGCGTTACTACGCAGCTGTTCGCCTTCGAGTTACTTCATCCGATTATTTGCAATTGGCGGGAGCCATCACGCACTTGTCAATGTTTTGTTTTTAATGTGCATTTTGTTCGTTATACGTAAGTTATGAGGTAATTATTGACAGCTCTGTATCACTATAAACCATTTGTATGATAATTTTCAACTGTGTCTGTACGACAAACTGTAGACGTCCCATAGACATGTCACCTTATTTAAGGACGTGGGAACGTTAGTTCCTGTACTGGTAGTGGCCATCCACGACTTATTTCTATGCCGCCATAAAGATCGTTCCAAGCTATCATTTTCTTACTTTTATAGTACTTAGAAATTTATTTGTGCAGGTTGTGAAACTAATGTCTAAATGGTTCAAGTGGCTCTGAGCACTATGGGACTTAACATCTAAGGTCATCAGTCCCCTAGAACTTAGAACTACTTAAACCTAACTAACCTAAGGACATCACACACATCCACGAGGCAGGATTCGAACCTGCGACCGTAGGGGTCGCGCGGTTCCAGACTGAAGCGCCTAGAACCGCTCGGCCACACCGGTCGGCAACTAATGTCTAATAATGTCATATAATATAGTATTTATTTTTGAAATCATTACCAAACCTCATCGATCAAAGTATAATATTTGAAATTAATTATCTAGATGATTGTAATTATTTTGATACTTTTTCTTCTCAGTATCGGATATATGGCTATTGAAAATGGCAGAGAAGCCGAAAGCAGCAAAGTGACAAATATTTTATTCGAGATTTTCGCTCCAGAGATCTTTATTATTAAATTTATACATCGGCTTTATGTACAGGAATAATGTATTCGTCGTCCAAAGCCTTCACTGTACCTATAAGCTATTGTGCGAGATCTTTTTCATAAATTCGTAAAATTTGGAATCTAAGAAAGGTCTAGTTAACCACGGTGTAAAACGGTAGTTTTATCATACGAAGTGTACAAATTCTGAACAGTGAATGTGGCGAGAAAACTTCTGTAGTAAACACTCCTGAACAACTTTTAGGTCTCACCAATGATGGAATCCGCTGAATTCGAAAAAAATTATTTATTTCTAAAAAGGAAAGCACAACCTACTTTGAGGTTGTGCTTTATTTTTTAGAAATGAATAGTCTTTACAACTTAAAAGGATTTTGTTATTGATGGTGAATGTCAACAGTTGTGGGTATCCGGTCAGGATAACTTGATACTTACTTGTGCAAAGAACATAGGAAGGCTTTTCGAAACTTTACCACTAGCGACAGACCTGTAAACAAGGGGAAACTGAGCATTACGTTATACTGGTCCTAAAACTTTACAGGGTGCTACTTTCATTAGAAAGTATGAACAATGTAATCTATGGCGCTTAAGTATTGTGTAGAAAGAGCGGCACATCAGTTTTCCATAGTACTTGTTTCAATGCGAGCTGCGTTGTTCTATGTACACGAGGTAATCGTCAACTACGTAATATTGTGTAATGTAGGACGCGTCTTCCCTTTGGTATTGTCGAAAGTGAATATGTTTTAGCTGACAAAAATAATGCATTTTATTAAAAATTTGTAAGTAGGGACCTCTGAAAGAAAGTTACGTATGTCGTCCCCCTTTCAGACCATCCCGCAAAACTATTGGCACATTGTCAGAAGAGATTTCATGTTTCGGGTCTCCTGCGGACACATTTCTGCTACAGTACAGAAGAAAAGCCGTATCACGGCATGGGGCTGAAGTGGCATGGCAACTGGAGACGTACTGTAGTGTTGACGTACTCTTGACAGTGCTATTCTTGTAGACAAAATCTCTCAATTTCACACAAATTCTGGCAGTATGTGGACTAAATGCGATGTCGCGTCCAGTCATAGTGAAATGGCGCCAACATTTGAAAAAGGCCGCAAAGACTGGGGTGATGCTGCTCAGGAAGGGAGGCCATCAACGTCGACCACAGAGGACAATGTCCAGCAATCGAGGAAGGACACTTGTGAGGGGAGGGAGTGAGGGGGAGGTGAAGAGGTTTTATAGCGATGAGAACGTTCACACAGTGGCTCTCGAATGGCTTCGTGAGCAGGAAGAGAATTTCTATCGTCGGGGAACTGAACTATTGGTAGAACATTCTATGTCGAAAAAAGAGTATCATATGACTTAGAAATGTAGTGCAGTGTTCAATAACAGTTACTCGCCCTCCAATAATAATGCTTATTTTGTATTCTGAAGTCCCCTCGTATACTCACTGGCATAACGACAAAAAATTTCAACACGAAGTACGAGATTCGGTTGTCAATGCTATATGTAGATAGAGAACGTAAATTATTAAAAATGAATCAAAATAATTTATGACGAAAGCAGAAACATTTAAAGGAATAATACCAAGATTCCATAGAGGAAAAGCAGAAGATAATTCACGAAAACTACGAAGGTTCAAATGACTCTGAGGACTATGGGACCTAACATCTATGGTCATCAGTCCCCTAGAACTTAGAACTACTTAAACCTAACTAACCTAAGGACAGCACACAACACCCAGTCATCACGAGGCAGAGAAAATCCCTGACCCCGCCGGGAATCGAACCCGGGAACCCGGGCGTGGGAAGCGAGAACGCTACCGCACGACCACGAGCTGCGGACAACTACGAAGGAAATCATGTTGCTAATGAAAATATTTGTTGAACATTATGTAGGTAAAGGGTAATCACATTTTGAGTAAATGATGAATAATTCATGTGCTGTTGAGCATGAACTGATTACGCCTAAACGAAATAACAAAGTAATACACATGTAAGAACCTTTAGTCAAAGTATGAATTCGAGGTACTACTGAAGTACAGATCCTGTGTGTAAGTATAATAACGTTTATTACAAGAAAATAGCTTGACTACAGAAAAATTTTTGATACTTTTGTTCCAAACATCTTGTTGTAGAACAGAAGTACATCGTGTGACTAATAACGACATCTTTACATGAGAACAATGAGTATTTAATGTACGGCAGCGTTGTTTACAAGCGGGCGTAAGTGCTTACCGTTTATATGTGTGATGTTCAAAAAGAAAGTTACCTCAGTGCTTTCGAGTGCATCTTCTTCGACGTAAGTTGCTTAGCTTCATATGCAGTTATCTTCATTTTAATTTCTTTTAGGCCTTTTAGATTCAACACAGCTGATGTCGATCGAAACTGGTTATTTGAGAACATGTTAAATACCGACTGTGACTTCCATTGCATTTATTACTAGTTTTCGATATATAAAAAAGATGCACCGTAGAAACTAGTAAATAAATTGTTAGCCATAGTTAGTATTCATCACATTAAAAAAAGTCTTTGGCGCCATGCTTTATGAAAATGGTAATATTAGCTGAAACATTTTGGACTGTAATAGTGAATAAACGAAACAATAATAATAATAATAATAATAATAATAGTAATAATAATTTTATCAGTAACAGTCAGGATTCCATTACAAAATACATGCTCATTCAAATGCTCATTATGTCAACATGATGATAAGTAAACAAAATATCTAAGTCACTTCCCATAATGAGTGTTTCCTCTGCAAACAGGGGTATTCTCTTCGTAGTAAAACTATGTTCAGGACCAAGTGTCGAACTTCGAAGTACTGCCCGTCGCGGCCGGTGCTCTAAGCCATTGAGTTATTCACGTAATACTCTCAGCTTTACAACCACCATTACTTCTTGCGTACTTTCCCTGCATATCTTTTCTGATTAACGCTTCCTGAAGGAAGGACATGGCAGAGAAAAAGGCTTAGCTAAAGAGCAGCTGAATGTTGTCAGATTGAATTTTTCATCCTGCAGCGGAGTGTGCGCTGATTTGAAACTTCCTAGCGAATTTAAACTACGTGCTAAACCAGGAGTCGAACCCTTAAAGTTGTCTTTGGCAGCTATCCAGTCACAACTTATAAGACACGCTCACAGCTTTCCACAAGAAAGGTGTGGTTCTGGGCTGCACTCACATTTCAGTACACGTTTTTGATCTGCCTGCAGTTAGACTATTTGTACCTCTCAAATTGAAATATGACTAGCATATCCTGATCTCCACAATACAGTTCGGCCATGGATGAATACATATTACAGAAAGTTGGATCACTGTTAACCCCATAAAATGTAAATCAGGCTCTAATCAAGGCTTCGGTTCTTGGAAGAGGCGAGGCTCACCGGTTTTCCCTGTCTTTCTCTCTCTCTCTCCTGCCCCCCATCCCCTCCACCCAACGTCCCAAATATCCAGTATAAAAATTGCCGTCACGTCGCTTTCAAGATGTGTACCATTTTAATTGTAATGGTAACGAAATGTGTAAAATGATTAACTCTGTAATAAATTTGTTGAATTGCCATAAAATATATAAAATATTCTAAAGCAAGAGTAGTAATGTGTTTACATAAGTGAATGGTATGTTGCTTTAGTATAACGTCCAAGAAAGAGCAGTTCAGTAAAATATAGCGTTGAAATGCATACTTCAAAGTATTTGAGATGTACATGATAAACACAATTAATTTAAGAACGAAGTGTATAATAAACATCTTCTCACAACTTCAGTAACGTCATAATTTACGCAATATAAAATTTTGTGCACCCACAATTGAAGGCACTGGTGCAATAACCTGTGATGTCATGTTTGTATAATTTCGAGGGAACACCAAAAACCTTCCTCAAATTGGAAACATTCATTAATCGGCCTTATCCTTTCCCAATATTTGTTTAACCCGCCAGCACACCGTAGTATCTGATTACATAACATTTTTACATTGTGCTGTGAAATGAATTTGAAAAACTTTGACTTGCCACGCTGTTTTTTGAATATGATGTTAAATAAATAAGCAAGTAACTAAAGAAACTACAAGTATTAGCACTTGAGCGTTACAGAAATATTGTGATAAGAATGAGGATTACAAATGTAATTCGTACCCTAGTAAAGCCCATAGTAATGGAAAGTTAATAAAAACTTTATTGTGCTTCTCGTTTTGATGATCTGTGTGTACCATTGGTGACAGACCTGTCAGAGACCAGCTTACTATAAAATTCCATCGGTGGGAGTGGCACATATCACTTGGCAAGCTTCATTCCAGAGGTAAGGTAAAGTTCCGAGTTCTGGAGTTAGATGGGTGAATCGAGCTTGATCTACTGCTACGTCGCCAAAGGCGTCATATGGATGAGCATGTCGTCAGCACATTTCTCTCCCATTCGTTGTCGGTATTCCTTGACCTTGGAAACCCTACTAATTGATCAAGTGGCTCCTCATTTGGCCTCACGAGGCTGCCTGCACCCCCTCTCAGTCCCCTCACCGTGGAAAAATCTCTGTCAGTACCTGGAATCGAAACCAGGTCATCGACTTGGTAGTCAGTCGTCCTGGTCGCTTAGCTACAGGGGCTCACGCAACAGACCAGTTTACTGTCTCCTCAGGAAAAAAATGTAGTTTTGGCTATCTCAATGACGAAACCATGATAGATAAGCTGTGGTAATGATGCGCTACTGCGAACGACATGCTTCTGTTCAGTGGAGTACTCATAGATCCTGTACTTTGAAGTGGTAAACTAGTTGTTCTAGCACTCGTTAGACCGAATCAGTTTTTCTAGGTGGAAAAAGAAGTCTAAAATTAGATGCTGTGTAACATAGTCCACAGTGATCTACTTCAATGAATTTCACGTACAAGAGAGTTTGCGTACTGCTTCGTGCGTAAATCTTGTTCTTGCACCAAACACACGACCTCCTCAAGTCAATTGCCTATGTTTTCTTCTGAATTATTCCCACAGATAGTTCTCACTCTTGCAGTGTTCGATGGTATTAAGATCTTACTTTCTACCAAAAGCGGACTTATTGGATTATTGGACCAGTGCCTACAATTATCGATATCTCATAAAAATGTTACATTTATTATCTAAAACGAATGGCTGTACGAGCGTGTAAATGTGGGGAATACTGTTTGTTTCAGTCCACTGTCCGAGAAGTCAGTGTGCCTTTTTGCTTTTTTCCTAGCGGAGTGATCTCAACTGGTTGTATTTTGCCGACTCTACCTGTCGACGAACAAACTGTGCCGGGCTTGTTGTTGACAGTAGACACTTTCTGCGCCCTACCTGTCTGGAACTGTGTAGGTTAGGCACCGTGAACAGGCCATTCCTTCCAACAGTTGAAAAGTATCCTCTGTTAAGAGAATCTTGTAACTTTCAGAATTTCTTGCCACTTTCGGGGCTCCTAAATTCCTAACTACTTTATTTTGCTTATGATGTGTGCGTGAATTTAAAAACTGATATACGTAAAATGTACATGTTTCTATTAAAATTAAGGGGGCCTGGTTCTGATACACATAATACACTGAAAAGCGAAAGAAACTAGTATACCTGCGTAATATCGTGCAGGGGCCCGCGAGCACTCAGAAGTTTCGCACCATGACGTGGCATTGATTCGACTAATGCCTGAAATAGTGCTGGAAGGAACTGACACCATGAATCATTCAGGGCTGTCCATATATCCGTAAGAGTACGAGGGGTGGAGATCTCTGAGCAGCACGATGCAAGGCATTCCAGAAATGTTCCATAATGTTTATGTCTGGGGAGTTCGTGGCCATCCGAACGGTATTCCTGGAGCGACTCTATAGCAATTCTGGACGTATGGCGTGTCGCATTGTCCTGCTGGAATTGCCCATGTCCATCGGAATGCACAATGGACATAAATGTATGCAGGTGATTACACAGATTGCTTACGTATGTGTCACCTGCCAGTCTTATCTAGAAATATCATGGGACCCATGTCACTCCAAAGGCACACACACTACACCATTACAGAGCCTCCACCAGTTTCAACAGTCCCCCTGCTGACGTGCAGGGTCCATGGATTCATAAGGTTGTCTCCATTACACGTCCTTCCGCTCGATATGATTTGAAACGAGACTCGTCCGACCAGTCAACGTGTTTTCAGTCATCAACAGTTTAATTTCTGTGTTGTGTGGTCATCAACTGTATACGAGTGGGCCTTCGCCTCCGAAACCCCACATCAGTGATGTTTCATTTAATGGTTCGCACCCTAACACTTGTTGATGGCCCAACACTGAAAACTGCAGTAATTTGCTGAAGGGCTGCAACTTCTGTCACGTTGAGCGATTCTCTTCAGTCGTCGTTGGTGCCGTTCTTGCAGGATCCTTTTGCGGCAGCAGCGATGACGGAGATTTGATGTTTTACAGGATTCCCGATATTCGCGGTACACTCGTTAAATGGTCGTAAGGGAAAATCCCCACTTCGTCGCTAACTCGGAGATGCTGTGTCCCACTCACGTGAACCGGCTATAACACCACGTTGAAACTCACTCAAATTTTGATAACCTGACTTTGTAGCTGCAGTACCCGATCTAAAACCAGTACCAGACAATTGTTATCTTATATAGTCGTTGCCGATCGCAGCGCGGTATTCTGCCTGCTCAGATACACTATGTGTTCAAAGGTATCCGGATACCCTCAAAAACATAGGTTTTTCATATTAGGTGCATTGTGTTGCCACCTACTGCCAGGTACTCCAAATCATCGACCTCAGCAGTCATTAGACATCGTGAGAGAGCAGAATGGTGAGCTCCATGGAACTCACGGACTTCGAACGTGGTCAGGTGATTGGGTGTCCATTGTGTCATACGGCTGTACGCGAGGTTTTCACACTCCTAAATATCCGTAGGTCCACTGTTTTCGATGTGATAGTGAAATGGAAACGTGAAGGGACACGTACAGCACAAAAGCGTACAGGCCGACCTCGTCTGTTGGCTGACAGATACCGACGACATTTGAAGAGGGCAGTAATGTATAATAGACAGACATCTATCCAGACCATCTCACAGGAATTCCAAACTGCATCAGGATCCACTACAAGGACTACGACAGTTAGGTGGGAGGTGAGAGAGCTTGGATTTCATGGTCGAACGGCTGCTGATAAGCCACACATCACGCCGGTAAATGCCATATGAAGACTCACTTGGTGTAAGGATCGTAAACATTGGACGATTGAACAGTGGAAATACGTTGTGAACATATGAAACGGTGTGATGGCAGGGATGGGTATGGCGAGTGCCCGGTAAACGTCATCTCCCAGCGTGTGTAGAGCCAACAGTAAAATTCGGAGGCGGTGTTGTTATGGTGTGATCGTGTTTTTGATGGAGGGGGCTTGCACCCCTTGTTGTTTTGCGTGACACTATCACAGCACAGGCCTACAGTTAAGTATTAAGCATCTTTTTGCTTCCCATTGATGAAGAGTAATTCGTGGATGGCGACTGCATCTTTCAACACAATCGACCACCTGTTCATAATGCACGGACTTTGACGGAGGAGTGGTTACACGACAATAACATACCTGTAACGGACTGGCCTGAACTGAATTCTGTAACACTTTGGGCTGTTTTGGACGTCGTCTTCGTGCTAGGTCTCACCGACCGACATCGATACCTCTCCTCAGTGCAGCACTCCGTGAGCTATGGGCTGCCATTCCTCATGAAACCTTCCACCACCTGATTGAACGTATGCTTGCGAGAGTGGAAGCTGTAATCAAGGCTAAGGTTGGGCCAACACCATATTGAACTCCAGCATTACCGATGGAGGGTGCCACGAACTCGTGAATCATTTTCAGCCATGTGTCCGGATACTTTTGATCACATAGTGTATCTCTGTATTTGAATACGCATGCCTATATCAGTTTCTTTGGCCCTTCAGTTTAGATTCAAAAGTCTGGTGTGCTTAACAGCAGTACACGTCTACAAAAACTATCTTTCTCTCTTCCATTGAAATCGCTGAAATTCGCTAGCCATGCTGCTTGCGCGGCGTCTGTGATGCGGAAGTACTGATATACTCTTCCTCAACTGCAACTGTACGTCGTGCGCGGGCTTGGTGCTAGTGCGTGGTTCCCGCTAGACAATGGCCTCGCCTATCTGGACGAGGTGTCTGGCGGGCGACGCTGCACGACGGACGGGACAGGCAGGGACTGCGTGGGCGGCGGGGAGCGATGGAGACAGTGGGGGCGGCGTCTCGACGCTGTGTGCCGTGGTGTGGGCGCCGCTGCGCCTGACGCCTGCGCTTTACTGCAGCCACCTCTGCGACGTGGGAGGCCGGCCCGACACATTAGGGGCGACACGCTGCCAGCTGCCGGCCGCTTCCGCTGTCTGGCTGGCTGTCTGGCGTTCACTGCCCAGATGTTCCCTATGTGAAACTGAAAACAGAGGCGTGTGCACTGTCTGGCGCACTTGCTGCACCACTTACTGGACTACACAGAAATCTGTATGTTTTTAAGTTAAGTGACAGTGACCGAATGCCTTTACTAGTCGGTACGTTTCTGCCTTAGAAAATATTAACCCTACATACACTGATTTCCGAAAACATTGTCACGATTGCTCATTTCGAGATTGAATGCCGTGTCGTACCGATGTGGGCTCGTTCGGCGATAAGGAAAATACAACAATGGAAAAAAATCGAAACACAAAGAAGGAGTTGTGCGACGTAAACTAAAGTTGGTAGGTATATTTCTACTTCTGAAAGATTATATCTATTCAATTCAGAGCTTGTCGCATTACTAACAGTCTCGCTACAATGGAGAAAATCAGGTTTGCTGTAATAGTCTTGAGCGTTAGTTACCTTTGGAATTGGCCGTGGTGACCTTATGTTAGTGAAGAACGCCTTCAAGGGGACTAAGACGCCATTATCAGCACCTCACTGAGTTTTTACAGGGTCGTGTACTAGGGATACGAGGAGCTGGGCGTTCCTTCTGCGATACTGCAGAATAACTTGGCGGGAATGTAGCCACTGTACATGACTGCTGGCAGCGGTGGTCACGGAAATGTACACTCGACAGCAATAAAAGTGGGTCACGCCTGAATTCCAATGTGTAGGCTGCACCTGAATGTATGCAACCAACATAGCATATCTGTGTTGCACATCCTCGCAACCCTTCACAGTACAGTCGTTGTAAGATACACAATGGATACCGCTAGAGAATACTAGAGAACACCGGTCTTTATGACAGTCTGTCCAGATGTAAAGTGACACCACGATAGTACAGAAGAGATCAGACAGTCCTTAACGTTTGTAAACTAAACTTAATTACAATAAGTGACATTTCAAACGTTATGGGACAACTAATTTTGTCAAATAAATCGTTCAGTAATCCTTAGGCACAATTAAATATTTGAGACAAAAATGGTTCAAATGGCTCTGAGCACTATGCGACTTAACTTCTGAAGTCATCAGTCGCCTAGAACTTAGAACTAATTAAACCTAACTAACCTGAGGACATCACACATATCCATGCCCGAGGCAGGATTCGAACCTGCGACCGTAGCGGTCGCGCGGTTCCACTCTGTAGCGCCTAGAACCGATCGGCCACCCGGGCCGGCCTATTTGAGACAGTGTATGGATTTATAAAGTTGTACGGCAGTTGGAAACAAGTTCTTTGCTGTCTAAAAGGTTCACCCAACACATGCTGAACGTCGTTCACCGTTCAACGTTGAGTGGTTTCGCATCAACTTTATGTAATACTAAGCAGTAAAAAGAAAACGTGATTAACGGCGGCAAGCCCTCTACGGAAATCCCAACATTAACAGCGAATCACAAGTAATATCATTGTTCACATTGCTCAGCAACAGTTACTTGTACACAAAGTTGTACCTTAAAAGACATGATCAACGTCTTCGTTCTGGATCCGGATGCAAACCCAGAACGTAAAGCCATTGTTAACCAAGCAAAACTTTGTGCCTTATCGAGACTTGATCACTAGGCAGAAATAGACGTCAAATATTGACGTTTGCGCCAATATCAGTTATCAATTCTTGGTTTGAACGTAAATGACGATAATCTTTGTAAGAAACCACGAACCCTAACATGACAATTACCTTCTTGGTAATTAACCTCGAAAGACGTTGTATATTGTTGCGCTGTCAAGGAACAAAGGATGCAAATGTTTAAAATTGAAATGTCATCATGTAATGCTGGTGACAAGAACGCGAACCCAGCACCTAATCTGATTGTTGAATAAGTACGCGAAATTAGAAGTAGATATCACAGTTTGTCATCAGTAGTGAGGTTGGAACTTTAAATGACGACTGAAGTTATATTTCCTGACTGGGATTCGAAACCGGTGCCTGCCGCCGTCGTTGTCTAACCTGGAACAGACGAGAAATGTCCTATGTTGGTCCACCATTAGCGAGATGTGCGCACGTTTAACTAGAAATAAGGCGACGAAAACTTCTATGCTGCCTGAGAGTCGAACGCCGCACACATGGTTATGAAGACACGTTAATAATCAAATTCTTACTCTGTAGTAGCTAGGAGTACCATGTTTAGTTGCAAACCTTAAGGCGTTTCTCATCCCTAGTAGCGTGTTGCCTAATATCTGCGACATCATGGTGTTAATTTACAAGTGGATTGACTGCCGTAAAGAGCAATGTTCTCTAGTAGTTGTGTATCATTGGGATTTAAATGAAGTGCCTCAGCAGAAAGTAATTTCCGTCGTGCAGCACGTATTGTTTCAGAGACACTGAGTACATGTTATAAGTGCACAAAACGTATATTACATACTACGTATATACTATTATTTGGAGAAGCTGCCGCCAAACCTGTTTACTTATACACTCCGCTTAGTTGTCGTGGTTGAATATACGTTTTCTTAAGGCTACATCTAATGCAGAGCGCTTAAAAGAAAGAACAGTTTCCTGCGTCATGCTATTGCTAGCTAGGTGACATATTTTGTGTTAGCTATGTTTAAAATGAATGTATTTTTGAAACTGCTGTTCGTCAAATATTTGAATGAATCGTCAACTGTAGGTGTGCCTGCATATGTTATAGCATAATAGCTGTAGCTGCGTTAGTTTATACTAAAGACTTGGGTAGGTTAGGTGTAACCTTTGATCCTTCAAGGGGTGATCGTGGCCTTGCGGCCCGGGTCTGTACTAGCCGCTGCTCGCGAGCTACGGGCCAGCGAGGCTGGCCGAGGTTACACGGGAGTGAGCGAGCTGGCGGTGGCGTTGGTGGGCCAACAGCCCTGGACGAGCCAGCAGGGCTGCGCCGCATGCCTCTGCCTCTGCCGCTCCGTTTTACGTAAATATGCTTACCTCTTCTCCTGGCATCAGTATAAGAGCGGCAAGCAGAAATACACATCAGGCTGTCTGCCGTAATGGCTCACTGGGAGACGTCTATTCGAGATAGAGTCGTCGCTCTCATTGAAGAAGGAGGATATTCCATCAGAGAAGCTGGCAGACGGTATGGCGTACCACACACCACTGCAACGAGATGGTGGAGGATCTGCCTTGAAAGAGGCATCACAAACAGGGCTCCTGGCTCAGGCAGGAAGAGAGTGAGGTCACAGCAGGAAGACAGTGACCTAGTGTCTAGGAGCAGAGAAAATCCCTTTCTGAAAACGAAGCAGTTGCGGCGGGAGACCAACTTCCCCCGTTCCAGTGACATGATTCACTGAAGGATGAGGGACGCTGGACTGCATGCAAGACGATCCGCAGTGAAACAAGAGCTCAGCGAAGACAACGTTTTATACCGGGTAGCATTTGCGGAGGACCATCTGAGAGCGTCGTGGGACAACGTCATTTTCACTGATGAGAAGGTGTTTTCTACCATTTCCACCAGTAACGACGGTCCACGAATCGTTTACAGGCCACAAGGGACTCGCCATCGACGTGAATATGTAGACGAGAAAAAGTGGCCGGCTATCTATTACCTGCTAGGGTTCGATTTCCACGAGAGGGGCGGGAATTCTTCAGGGGATCGAAGGAACTCTGGACTGCGTGCAGTATGCCCACATATTGGAAAATGTTATGCTTCCTTAAGTGTGAATGCTGTACTCAGAAGGGGACGTTACATTGGAAGAGGATCATTCATCCATTCACAAGTCTGCATTTGTTCAGCAGCCCCTCTCCACGATTGGCGTCAACGTCATGGACTGGCCGCCACGGGCGGCTGATATGAACCCATGGAAAACATGTGGGCTGAGGTCGCCAGAACATTAACAGAGAACTAGCCACGAAACCAATCAACTACTGCGGACGCTCTTTGGGACTGCGTCCTGGAAGCCTGGGAGGAAATTGCTTCTTCAGGCTGTTACTTCCGACGGCATTCTATGCCAAGACGCGTGATAGAAGTACAAAATAATGAAGGATTCTGGATAAAATACTAGAGTCCTTAAAATGTTTTGTTATGTCTTCTTTTTCGTCATTTTTCCTCATTGGGAGCTAGTGGAAGATCCCGTGGCAACAGAAAAAGATACAATATGGGTTAGTTTTCCTTTGAGCTGCCTTTTTAATTCAAGTGGGTTTCTTATGAATATACAGTTTGTTAAATATTCTATTTTGATTTCATTTATACCGTGTCTAGATACTTACAAACTAATCAGCGTAGATGGACTCCGTCACAGTAGTTTTTGTCATTTCAAATACATCTCTCTCTCCCCCTCCATCCATGAATACACTCTCCGTCCTCCACACAATACGATAACGATTTCATATTATGTTTACTCATTGTTAATATCTCCTCTATTCCCTCTCACACTCTCTTTCTGTGACACTATCGCCGCAAGTGCCCTTGTATTCCATTCCCCAAAAACTTTATTAACAAATCTAGCTGTTTCCATTGACGCTACATTTTATCTTTAATTGCTGCTGTCTTTACTCTCTATCATTCCTCTCAACACCTATGAAACCGTATTCTTTGACCTCCCCTTCCCTATAACCCATTCTTCGTTCTAAAACCAGTCCTTCCTTATCTCTCGGTCCTAAGATAAATCGAACCGTGGCACACATCTAAGTAAGCAATACTTTACAAGCATTTAACGCTTATATTTTGCACTTCTGGACTTCTATCCATTCCCAGATCCCTCCCTCCTTCCTGTTACCCGTCCCTTGACATCTGCATCTACATCTAAATGAATACTCTGCAGTTCATACTTAGGTGTTTGGCAGGGGGCTTTGTGGTCTGGTGGATTAATCTTGTATTTATGTGTAAAACGTGTAGGTTCACATATCACGTCAGGCGTAGATTTTTAACACTCACAAGTAACTCTCTTTCACCCGTACTAACGCCAAGTACAGAACGCAAGTAAGCTCCGTAGTTCAATATCCGCAGTAAAGGTAACATCCCTTCGCCGCCGACTGGGGCAGAGCGGCATTCCTTTGAGCTGTGACAGATGGAGAAACACCGGAAGGCAGAGACTTTGTCACCAGCAAGCCGTCGTAAACTATAAAACGTATTTCATTTAATGAACCAATGGCCATGTAGTTTCACAAGGCTCTTACTTTATTTGAAACTGAGACGTTGAAAATTGTAGTGCTCGTCTGGGATTCGAATTTGATTTCACTGTGTTCCCCAAGATTGCAAACTCTTCTAGGCCTCCTCGAAAGGCACCTATCTGGTTTGGAATCCTGATCAGCACAAAATATTCATTATTTCATTTCAAGCCCTAACATCTGCACTCCGAACTACTAGTGAAAAATAGTTGCATTTTCAACGTCTCTTCGTGCGTTGTCAGGTGTAACGTGTTCGTTTCAACTCACAGCATCATGATGAGCTTTTTATCACAACATTACAAGATCGAACGTTTCCTTACATCTTTTCAGGTTCAAACATTCCTCTCCATTCTACTGGCGAAAACGAATTTGGGTTTGACGTTGTGTTCGTTGTGATCACCAATGACTTCGTTAACAATCCGATTAGGTGCTGGGTTCGCATCCCTGTCACAAGCTTTACATGATGGCATTTCAATTTTAAACAGGAGCATACCTTGTTCCTTGTGAATGACACCATATTAAACGTCGTTGGGGGTAGTTCCCAGGAAGGTAACTGTTATGACAGGATTCCCAGTTCAGTACAAACATTTTCGTCATTTATTTTCAGGATTTGAATTGATAACTGATATTGGTGCAAACGTCTATACTTCACGTCTCTTTATGCCTAGTGATCGGGTCTTAATAAGGCACAAACAAAGCTTAGCTTAGTTAGCAATGGCTATAGGTGCTGGGTTTGAAACCAGATCCAGAACGACGACGTTGGTCATATCATTTAAAGTTCAAATTTGTGTGCACGTACCTGTTGATGTATTACGACAACAATGATATTACTGGTGATTCGCTGTTAATGTTCAGATTTCAGTACAATGCTTGTTGCCGTTAATCGCGTTTTCTTACTGGTTCGTCCAATATCCAGTTTCCAGAGCCACTCGCCGTTGAGCGATGTTCAGCACGTGGATGGAAAACCTTTTCAAGAGCGAAAAACTTTTTTCCAATTGCCGTACGGCTTTGTAACTCCGTATATTGTCTCAAGTATTTAATTTTGACTAGGGATTACTGTACGATATATGTAAAATAATCCGTTTTCTCAGAACTTTTGGAATGTCACTTGTTGTAATTGAGGTTAGTTTATGAGTATTATGGGGTGTCTCATCGCTAAGAACGTGTTTTCTAATATGTTTTGTATAACGATATTAGTTGACGCTTAGACTGACTGCCATAAAGACCTTTGGTCTCTAGTAGTCTCTTGCGGTACCCATTGCTTGTAGTCAAACGACTGTACTCCATGGGGTTTTGGTGTTTAGAGGACTTGCAACACTGCTACGTTATGTTGGTTGTATTCGGCAGTGACCCACTTTATTTGCTGTCAAGTAAACGTTAGTATGAAGATCAGGCTCCTGACGGCCACATGGCACTACCGAGAGGGAAGAACTTTGTTTCGGCGTATGGCTACGTCACATCATGCTGCGTTTGCAGCAGCAATTTGAGCAGCGTTTGGCACCACAGTGACTCGGTTACATCAAGGACAGCATCAAGCCAGACGCCCTAGAGCGTGCATGCCACTGACCACAGACCACGGCCATTTGTGACTTCAGTGGTGTCAAGTCAAAGATAATAGGAGGACATGAGATTTATGTCTGTTGTATTTACAGATGAAACGTGGTTCTACATCGAGGCCGGTGATAGCCGTGGGTTGATCAGAAGAAGGCCAGCTACGACCTGCAACCAACCTGTCTGCGTGCTCGACACACTGGACCTACACCTGGAGTTATGACACTCAGCACCTATACAACACAATGCATACGTGTTTGCATGCTTGCATTCAACATTCTTGCGGTTATACCATTTATTAATTTACCAGAATTTCACATTTGCAGTGGCTTATCTCGTGCTTACATGAACTTGTGATCCTGCAGTGTCAATCATTTTAGTATGCTACCTAGACAGATGTATTCTCTAAATTCCATTACTCTGAAGTAATTACTTTTGGTGTTGCTATTTTTTTCCGGCATTATATATAGGTGCGGAGGGGGACGGGCGTGATTAACGATACGGGCCGCAAATGGTGAAATCCAGTGGAATAACCGACCTTGTCGGAATTTAGCGTTCTACTGTTGTATCTGCGGGAAGTGGTTGAAGCGCGGTGATCACGCGAATGCAGAAGGTGTTGGACGTCATTGCCTCGTAACAGCCGGTCGCTGTGGAAGAGCGGTTCTAGGCGCTTCAGTCCGGAACCGGGCTGCTACTACGGTCGCATGTTCGAATTCTGCCTCGGGCATGGATGTGTGTGACGTCCTTAGGTTAGTTAGGTTTAAGTAGTTCTATGTCTAGGAGACTGAAATCCTCAGATGGTCATTCCCATAGTGCTTAGAGACATTTGAACCTTTTTGAGCCTCATCACAGAATGTGGAGGTCGGAGGCTGGCGCGCTACGTAAAGCAGCCATCGATCTGTGGCAGATCTAACTACACAGTACAATGAATAAAACGTTCTCGGTTTTCCAGCCGTGCCGGCCGGAGTGGCCGTGCGGTTCTAGGCGCTAGAGTCTGGAGCCGAGCGACCGCTACGGTCGCAGGTTCGAATCCGGCCTCAGGCATGGATGTGTGTGATGTCCTTAGGTCAGTTAGCTTTAAGTAGTTCTAAGTTCTAGGCGACTGATGACCTCAGAAGTTAAGTCGCATAGTGCTCAGAGCCATTTGAGCCATTTTTTTCTAGCCGCGTCAATTCGGGCAATAGCTCTTCTAGCTGCCCGGGTCGACTTACGCGCGCGTGCCACATTGGGTCGACCTTATTAGTTGCTGACGACGTCATCATGCCTATATAAGTGAGAAACCGTAGCAGCCCCGGCAGTCACTGAACTGCTGACTGCGATGGCGGGGATGGCCATCGAAAGCTCGAGGATTTATTCGAATTGACACGGCTGGAAAACCGTGAACGTTTTTTTCGTGTATGCCGTCGCGAAAGACTTCGAGGACACATACACAGTACAATGGTGATCTGAGCAGGAATGTTTCGGAAAACAGCGCATGCTGTTGAACATGGGGTGCTACAGCTGACGAAATTCATGTATTTCCACCTTCACTCAATGATTTGGTCAGTGACGGTTGTAGTGGGCTCTGGGTCACCAAGACCGAACAGTCAATCAATGGAAACGTGTCACCTATTCGGATGAACCACGTTTCTTGTTACGTCAGGTCTATCGTCACTATCGGATACGCCGTCATCCAGCCAAATGGTCTCACTTAACATGCACTGTGCCACGGTAACAGGCTGTGGGAAAGCGGGGAGGAAGGGGGCGTGGGGCGTGGGCTATTATGTTATGGAGGGAATTAACTATGCAACCTATGATAGAAATAGAAGACAGCATGATATGCTTCGACTACGTGAATATTGCTGTAGACCACATGCGTCCTGTCACACTTGATGTGTTCCGCGACAGCAAAGGCATCTATTAGGACGCCAGACTAGTGCCACAGTGGTTTGAGGAGTATGATAGTAAACTCAGGCTGATCACACTATAGAACGCATCTGGGACACTCTGGATACCTACCTTGGAATTGTCGAATCCATGCCCCGCAGAATCGCTGCTGTGCTAGAAGGTGCACCAATACGCTTGCCGGCCGCTGTAGCCGAGCGGTTCTAGGTACTTCAGTCCGGAACAGCGCTGCTACTACGGTCGCAGATTCGAATCCTGCCTTGGGCATGGATGTGTGTGATGTACTTAGGTTAGTTAGGTGTAAGTAGTTCTAAGTGTAGGGGACTGATGACCTCAGATGTTAAGTCCCATAGTGCTTAGAGCCATTTGAACCAAGACGCTGTTAAGCAAGTGATCACAATGTTTTCGACCATCTGGATCTCATAACAAATGATGTAAAAAAAGTTTTGTTAGCTAGAAACGATGACCAACATAGTCGATACATTCGTCTCTAAATTATTAGCAACTGTATTGATATTTAAAATAAATATCATTTATTTCTCAATCTCAGTTGGACAGTTTTAATCACAAGACAGGTTTCGACCACTGTGGGTCAGAACCTCACAATAAAGTACCCGTCATTCCGGGACTCGTGTATAGTACTCCGACTTGAGGTTCTGAACAGACAAGACGGGTTGCTGACGCTAATACATAGGTCTGAAGACGATCCAGAGTGCTCGAAACATGTCACATGGGAAAATATATGCAACAGACTGAATAATAAATGGGAATTATTTTAGACGAACAATTATAATGAATTATATGTAGTGTTCGAGACACTATAAATATCGCTTGCTGCGGACAAGGTCATCAAAAATTGACATTATTTTTCACCCCTAAAAAAAAAGAAAGAAAGAAAAACACACATTGGTCGTACCGGATTCTTGGAGGTAATGTGGAATTGGTTTCCAGACGCCCTTTCGACTCTTATCACTGACGTAAGTGACAGCAGTGAAGTGTTGCACACGAATCACTTGATTGTATAGACTAGTGCTGTAAGATGCAGCGGCGAAAAGACGTAACAGAATGGCAGCAGCAAGCAACCACCCTTGGACGCGCCCATGACGAGACCTTCAATGTAAATGCCTCATTTGTTTTATCAGTGCAGACTGTCCAAAAAGTTTACAAGTAGTCATGTAACCCAGCTTAAGGAAAGTGGCCGTGAAAAGACTCTAATCGGCAGGGCCTGAAGACGAGTGTCACACATGGTCGATGGCAACTGGATTCAAACTCGAGAAGACCTGTTCTCTTTTGTGAATGCAAGTCCTTATAAACCAGTGTTCGAGGGAACAATGTGAAAAGAACTGCAAGCAGGTATAAGGAGCAGTCAAATGGAAATGAAACACTTGGAAAAAAAGTAAGTAAACTGTTCATTATAAGTAGTCCTCATGACTATTAATGCATTTATCACGCAGTAAGAGAAGATTGTCAGTGCCTTCATGGGAAAAGGTTTCAGTTGCTTACGGAACCATGAGTGAACCCAGAAGTGCGCCTCTTCGTCCGAAGCAAATCAACAGCAACGAACATCTCTCTTCATGGGACCAAAAACAAAGATATCGCGCGGGGAGAGTTCGAGATTCTATGGAGGATGTGTAACGGCTTCCTGGCTAAACTTCTGCCGCGTACTCGGAACAACTTTGCGAACGTGTGGGCCTCTATGTAACTGCAAACTTTTTTCCATAAAGGCACTTACCATCTTGTTCCACAGTTGGGTAAATGTGTTAACGGTTATGGTGACTACTTTTGAAATAGTGAACAGTTTACTTTTTTCCCCATCCGTGTTGTTTCCGTTTCAGTGCCACCTGTATGTCTGAAGTCGGGTTTCTTGCCCACAAGTCCATTTCTCTCAGTGTCACAAAACTTTTCACCTCTACAACGGGGAAAACAACACACAAAGTGGACAGCAGTTTAAGGATGCTTCTGGTGCGGAAAAACGTGTTGCGAATTTCTCTCTTTTTAAAAGATACAAGGCTGAGACTGCTCCGACGACCGGCTGTAGTGCTATGGTGTTTTTGGAGTGCATTTCGTAACTTCACTTGTGTCCACTCATTCAGTTTACCGTGAGTTAGAACCTGGATATTGATTCTCGGTGACCAAATGTTCCTCCTTCTTCTACATCTTTTTGCTTATGCATGATAAGAGCGGTGTCCACAGCGCTGTACGCACACGTTACTGTTTCGACGAGCACTCAGGCGCCCTGTCGCACTTCGACTGAACCCCTCAATCAACTAATTTTTGTCCCACAGAAAACGTTTGCGTCGATTTACAGCAGCAGGTGAATTTCAATAACGTCGTCCCAATTCTCTGGTTCTGCTGGATGGAATCTGCATTGAGTGGCTTCCGTTTGATGTGCCACACCTGAAGAACTTGTGAACCCCCTCCGTCACCGAGTACAAGCCATCATCAAGGCTACACGCGGTATTAAGCTATATGAGCGTGATGTATACTGTGCTTATTCTAAACTTGCTTGTTTCTTTACGTTGGGGAGCAGCTAATTAAAATCGAATTAGAAACAGTCTTGACCGTAATAAAATATTTGTTTATAATGGTAACAGATTTCGGCCAAAATGTAACTGTCTTAGGACTGCATACACCATGAGGCAGGTGGTGGGCGGATTCACGAACAACTTGAACAGATGACGTACGTGGATCCACGACACCTACTCCGTTCAACGCCACCGCCTGCCATCATGGTGTAAATTGTCTGAGGATGGTCAAATTTTCACCGAAACCGATCACCATCATCAACAAATATTTTATTGTGCTCATGACTGTCTTCGTTTTAGTTTCAAAATGTTTTATCAGTACTTCTTGTTCTCCATGAGAACTGCTGCCAAAGATTACTGATACTCGTGCAGGAACCATCATCATCATCATCATCATCATCATAATCATCATCATTTAAGACTGATTATGCCTTTCAGCGTTCAGTCTGGAGCATAGCCCCCCTTATACAGTTCCTCCATGATCCCCTATTCAGTGCTAACATTGGTGCCTCTTCTGATGTTAAACCTATTACTTCAAAATCATTCTTAACCGAATCCAGGTACCTTCCCCTCGGTCTGCCCTGACTCCTCCTACCCTCTACTGCTGAATCCATGAGTCTCTTGGGTAACCTTGCTTCTCCCATGCGTGTAACATGACCCCACCATCTAAGCCTGTTCGCCCTGACTGCTGCATCTATAGAGTTCATTCCCAGTTTTTCTTTGATTTCCTCATTGTGGACACCCTCCTGCCATTGTTCCCATCTACTAGTACCCGCAGTCATCCTAGCTACTTTCATATCCGTAACCTCAACCTTGTTGATAAGGTAACCTGAATCCACCCAGCTTTCGCTCCCATACAACAAAGTTGGTCGAACGATTGAACGGTGCACAGATAACTTAGTCTTGGTACTGACTTCCTTCTTGCAGAAGAGAGTAGATCGTAGCTGAGCGCTCACTGCATTAGCTTTGCTACACCTCGCTTCCAGTTCTTTCACTATGTTGCCATCCTGTGAGAATATGCATCCTAAGTACTTGAAACCGTCCACCTGTTCTAACTTTGTTCCTCCAATTTGGCACTCAATCCGTTTATATTTCTTTCCCAGTGACATTACTTTCGTTTTGGAGATGCTAATCTTCATACCATAGTCCTTACATTTCTGATCTAGCTCTGAAATATTACTTTGCAAACTTTCAATCGAATCTGCCATCACAACTAAGTCATTCGCATATGCAAGACTGCTTATTTTGTGTTCACATATCTTAATCTCACCCAGCCAGTCTATTGTATTTAACATATGATCCATAAATAATATGAACAACAGTGGAGACAGGTTGCAGCCTTGTCTTACCCCTGAAACTACTCTGAACCATGAACTCAATTTACCGTCAACTCTAACTGCTGCCTGACTATCCATGTAAAGACCTTTAATTGCTTGCAAAAGTTTGCCTCCTATTCCATAATCTTGTAGAACAGACAATAACTTCCTCCTAGGAACCCGGTCATATGCCTTTTCTAGATCTATAAAGCATAGATACAATTCCCTCTTCCACTCATAACACTTCTCCATTATTTGCCGTAAGCTAAAGATCTGGTCCTGACAACCTCTAAGAGGCCTAAACCCACACTGATTTTCATCCAATTGGTCCTCAACTAATACTCGCACTTTTCTTTCAACAATACCTGAGAAGATTTTACCCACAACGCTGATTAAATAGATACCTCTGTAGTTGTTACAATCTTTTCTGTTTCCATGTTTAAAGATTGGTGTGATTACTGCTTTTGTCCAGTCTGATGGAACCTGTCCCGACTCCCAGGCCATTTCAATTATCCTGTGTAGCCATTTAAGACCTGACATTCCACAGTATTTGATGAGTTTTCCACTTCCTCAAATGTGATCCTATTTCCATCATCATTCCTATCCCATTCTACCTCGAAATCTGAAACATTACCGATCGCATTTTCACCTACATTGAGCAACTCTTCAAAATATTCCCTCCATCTGCCCAAGGCATCCACAGGATTCATCAGCAGTTTTCATGACCTGTCAAAAATACTTGTCATTTCCTTCTTACCTCCATTTCGAAGACTGCTAATTACACTCCAGAATTGTTTTCCAGCAGCTTGACCGATAGTCTCCAACCTGTTTCCAAAGTCTTCCCACGATTTCTTCTTGGATGCTGCAATTATCTGTTTGGCTTTGTTTCTTTCTTCAACATAACTTTCTCTGTCTACATGAGTTCTGGTATGAAGCCATTCATGATACGCCTTCTTTTTCCTTTTACAGGCTGCCTTGACTGTATCATTCAACCAAGCTGTTTGCTTCATCCTACTTTTACACACTACTGTTCCAAGACATTCTTTAGCCACTTCTAGTACTGTGTCCCTGTACCTTGTCCATTCCTTTTCCAATGACTGTAATTGACTACATTCAACTAACTGGTACCTTTCTGAGATCGCTGTTATGTACTTGTGCCTGATTTCCTTATCCTGAAGTTTCTCCACTCTTATCCTCCTATATATGGACCTGACCTCCTGCACTTTCGGCCTCACAATCCCAATTTCACTGCAGATTAAATAATGATCAGTGTCATCAAAGAATCCCCTGAATACACGTGTGTCCCTCACAGCCTTCCTGAATTCCTGATCTGTTATTATACAGTCAATGAAAGATCAGGTTCCCCTGCCTTCCCAAGTATACCGGTGAATGTTCTTATGTTTAAAAAAGGAGTTTGTGGTTACTATGCCCATACTGGCACAGAAATCCAAGAGTTGTTTCCCGTTCCTGTTGGCCTCGATATCCTCTCCAAATTTACCCATAACTTTTTCATTCCCTTCTGTTCGATTTCCAATCCTGGCGTTAAAATCACCTATGAGCAGAACACTGTCCTTGTCCTTTACTCTAACAACTACATCACTAAGTGCCTCATAAAAACTATCCATCTTATCTTGATCTGTCCCTTCACAATGCGAATATACTGACACAATCCTAATTTTCTTGCTAGACACTGTCAAATCTATCCACATCAGTCGTTCGTTTACATACCTTATTGCAACTACGCTGTGTTCCATTTCTTTCCTGATGTAAAGCCCTACATCCCATTGTGCTATTCCTGCTTTGACTCCTGCCAGCTCTACCTTCTTCCCAGAGTAGCCCCCATTGATATTAATAGCTCCCCATCTCATTACCATTTGTTTGCCAAGTCGTATCTTAGGAGTCCATGGTTTGTCAGTTAGAGGTGGGACTCCGTCACCTCCGAAGGTCCGAGGCATTTTGCTCTGTACAGGAACCGTCATCTTAAATTTTTTTATCTTACACAGATTGTTCTATGGTTTCTTTCGACTGTTTATCAATTATAACACTGCACTTCTGTTTTGAATTTCTCGAGCTGTTGCTCAGATACCCTCATTAGCTAAGCGGTGCTCTCCCATTGCAGTTTTACGAATGTGGGGGAAACATTTACTCATGCTTCACTGTATAAGGAACACTGAAAGGCGTCTAGTGAATAAGTCATTCTATTCATTATGTCGCTCGTTTTTACAACATGGATCTACTGATGTGCGATGGGTCTTCTCTTTGTATGGCAAATATATCCTCAGTCAAAAGCTCTGACTTGTTTCAAGAACTGTTATTCGGTAACTTTTGGTGTTTATGGTGGAGGCTGATAAGGAAAACTTCTACACTCTTCGTCCTGGAAGACGCTCAGGATGCTACAAAGTTAATATTTATTTAAGAAATGAAACACTGATCGAACAGAAGCATTAGCAAACATGTTAATTATGAATGCGCCGAAAGGTGCAGACAAACGAAAAAAAATTTTCATTCAAATTTTTGTTCAGTTTTTTTATTTATTTCTTATTTTATTTACTTTTTTATTTATTTTTTTTTTGCTTTGGACAAACTCAGTGAGACTCTCTCGTATGTAGAAGGATGATGAAAATGAGCGATGTTAGATATGAAGTAATGCGATCTCGATGTATCATATGTGTGCGTGAATAATATGATGTTATAAAACAGTATCAAGCTTTTTACTTATTGAAGTGAAGAGGAAAGCTATAAGAAGAGGACTTCCGTGTTTACGACAAGCGCCACTGTTCCCGGAGTCCGCCACCTGCCGCTTCAACAAAAATGTAAGCGAAGTCCGATGCCCAAAGGAATACCAATAAGCACAGAACATTTTAATAACGCAATCGTATTATATTCTACAAAAATGTGCCTTCATACGCGTAGCCAATAATATTTAGTAATATTTAATAGTTTAATTAATTTTATTTAATTTTTTTATTACAACCTATAGGAGATGGTTAGTGGAGCATTCCATGCAATGCGGAGCTTCAGAGTGGAAGGCAGTTCCACGTATCCAAGGCAAAAGGCTTAATTATATTCATTTAGTCATTTCTCTGCAATTATGCTGCAATTTAATTTTCATCCCGTCTCGTTTTTGCTAAAACGTGTTTAAGAAACATGTTATATGTCACGGAGAAGTCTACAAACTTTGAGCAGTGCTGGACTTTCCAGAAGGAAATTTTCACTCTGCAGCGGAGTGTTCGCTGATATCATATCAACTGTTCCGTTTTTTAGTGACTACTCATTTTTTCACTTTGATTAAGCACATAGCTCTTCCGCCTGAGCTTGCACCAGATGCTGCTGTGAGAGATTTAAAGCCTTATTCATTTTCTGTAATGATTTTTTCCATCTCTGTGAGATATAAATTTCTTCTGACTTTCTCATTTACTTGTCAACAACTGGCCACTATGTCCAACTGGATCGTAACACAATGAACGTAAATGATTTTAAGAATGTAGCTTTCGCTGACTATCGATTTTATGTATAATTACGAGTTACCCAACGTTTCATCAGTTGCATCTGAGCTGCCTAGGACAGTACATTGAAACATAAACTTGCCCCGTACAGTGCAAAGACCCTTAGCAAAGCAGTACGAAGTAGCTAAATTTTTGAACTTTCCCTGTTGATTTAAATCAGTGTCCAATGGTTTAGCATTATCATGATTACATAAACAATCGATTTAGATTGTCACACATCCAATTTGTCTACCAAATGCATGTTTTCCTGTAGGTAGTCTTTGCAAGAACTTGTTCCCAAATCATTCTTACCACAGATAGTAATCCATGCGTAGACTATCTACATACTCCGCGAGCCAGTTTACAGTATGTGGAAGCATGTACTTTGTACTAACACTACAGATTTTCTGTGCCATTCCTCTCGCATCTTTAACGACGGAAAAATGATTATATGCCAGTCGTACTTTACCTCATGGCTTAACATAAGAGATGCGATGATGTGTAGAGTTGTCGCACTGACTTCCTGGAATATAAGTCCTCTAAATTTATACAATAGAATCTAGCGAAAACAACGTCACCTTTCTTTCAAAGTTCCCTTTAATATTCTCCGAGCATATAATGTTACACTTCCGAGTGAGCTGGTCACGATAGTTTTGGACGCCTCTGTATGTGTCATGCTGACTGTTTGATAAGGACTCTGAACACTGGAGCATTACGCTAGAAATGAAGAAGGAAGAAAGGTTGGAGCTTATTCCGTCGACAGCAAGGTCACAAGAGAAGAAGCATAAGTTCGAGGAAATCGGTCACGCCCTTTCAAAGGAATCATTCCGGCATTTGCCTGCGCATTTCAGGGAAATTTCGGAAACCTAACTCCTCATGGTCGGACGTGAGTTTGAGCCATTGTCCTCCCGAATCCACAAGAGAACTGTTCGTACCTCATGCGAGTAAGGTATTTTGTTTTGAAACGTACTATACTTCCCAAAATTCTTCCTACCAATTCAAGTCATTCTCTCGCCTTCCCTCCTCAAGATTTTTCCGTGGTTGTCCTCAGGTAATATGGCTTTTCAGAGCTATCCGGAGAGAGGTCGATTTCATTCCATTCATCGTCTGCACTTCCTCTCTCTGTGAGTGTTATCCACTAACATTACTATTGATTGCGTAATACAGTCTTTAACACTGGTAGCATGCCGCGACAGCGTGGACGTGAACCGTATGTGCAGTTGACGGACTTTGAGCGAGGGCGTATAGTGGGCATGCGGGAGGCCGGGTGGACGTACCGCCGAATTGCTCAACACGTGGGGCGTGAGGTCTCCACAGTACATCGATGTTGTCACCAGTGGTCGGCGGAAGATGCACGTGCCCGTCGACCTGGGACCGGACCGCAGCGACGCACGGATGCACGCCAAGACCGTAGGATCCTACGCAGTGCCGTAGGGGACCGCACCGCCACTTCCCAGCAAATTAGGGACACTGTTGCTCCTGGGGTATCGGCGAGGACCATTCGCAGCCGTCTCCATGAAGCTGGGCTACGGTCCCGCACACCGTTAGGCCGTCTTCCGCTCACGCCCCAACATCGTGCAGCCCGCCTCCAGTGGTGTCGCGACAGGCGTGAATGGAGGGACGAATGGAGACGAGTCGTCTTCAGCGATGAGAGTCGCTTCTGCCTTGGTGCCAATGATGGTCGTATGCGTGTTTGGCGCCGTGCAGGTGAGCGCCACAATCAGGACTGCATACGACCGAGGCACACTGGGCCAACACCCGGCATCATGGTGTGGGGAGCGATCTCCTACACTGGCCGTACACCACTGGTGATCGTCGAGGGGACACTGAATAGTGCACGGTACATCCAAACCGTCATCGAACCCATCGTTCTACCATTCCTAGACCGGCAAGGGAACTTGCTGTTCCAACAGGACAATACACGTCCGCATGTATCCCGTGCCACCCAACGTGCTCTAGAAGGTGTAAGTCAACTACCCTGGCCAGCAAGATCTCCGGATCTGTCCCCCACTGAGCATGTTTGGGACTGTATGAAGCGTCGTCTCACGCGGTCTGCACGTCCAGCACGAACGCTGGTCCAACTGAGGCGCCAGGTGGAAATGGCATGGCAAGCCGTTCCACAGGACTACATCCAGCATCTCTACGATCGTCTCCATGGGAGAATAGCAGCCTGCATTGGTGCGAAAGGTGGATATACACTGTGCTAGTGCCGACATTGTGCATGCTCTGTTGCCTGTGACTATGTGCCTGTGGTTCTGTCAGTGTGATCATGTGATGTATCTGACCCAGGAATGTGTCAATAAAGTTTCCCCTTCCTGGGACAATGAATTCACGGTGTTCTTATTTCAATTTCCAGGAGTATATATATATATATATATATATATATATATATATATATATATATATATATATATATATATACTCCTGGAAATGGAAAAAAGAACACTTTGACACCGGTGTGTCAGACCCACCATACTTGCTCCGGACACTGCGAGAGGGCTGTACAAGCAATGATCACACGCACGGCACAGCGGACACACCAGGAACCGCGGTGTTGGCCGTCGAATGGCGCTAGCTGCGCAGCATCTGTGCACCGCCGCCGTCAGTGTCAGCCAGTTTGCCGTGGCATACGGAGCTCCATCGCAGTCTTTAACACTGGTAGCATGCCGCGACAGCGTGGACGTGAACCGTATGTGCAGTTGACGGACTTTGAGCGAGGGCGTATAGTGGGCATGCGGGAGGCCGGGTGGACGTACCGCCGAATTGCTCAACACGTGGGGCGTGAGGTCTCCACAGTACATCGACGTTGTCGCCAGTGGTCGGCGGAAGGTGCACGTGCCCGTCGACCTGGGACCGGACCGCAGCGACGCACGGATGCACGCCAAGACCGTAGGATCCTACGCAGTGCCGTAGGGGACCGCACCGCCACTTCCCAGCAAATTAGGGACACTGTTGCTCCTGGGGTATCGGCGAGGACCATTCGCAACCGTCTCCATGAAGCTGGGCTACGGTCCCGCACACCGTTAGGCCGTCTTCCACTCACGCCCCAACATCGGGCAGCCCGCCTCCAGTGGTGTCGCGACAGGCGTGAATGGAGGGACGAATGGAGACGTGTCGTCTTCAGCGATGAGAGTCGCTTCTGCCTTGGTGCCAATGATGGTCGTATGCGTGTTTGGCGCCGTGCAGGTGAGCGCCACAAACAGGACTGCATACGACCGAGGCACACAGGGCCAACACCCGGCATCATGGTGTGAGGAGCGATCTCCTACACTGGCCGTACACCACTGGTGATCGTCGAGGGGACACTGAATAGTGCACGGTACATCCAAACCGTCATCGAACCCATCGTTCTACCATTCCTAGACCGGCAAGGGAACTTGCTGTTCCAACAGGACAATGCACGTCCGCAAGTATCCCGTGCCACCCAACGTGCCTTATAAGGTGTAAGTCAACTACCCTGGCCAGCAAGATCTCCGGATCTGTCCCCCATTGAGCATGTTTGGGACTGGATGAAGCGTCGTCTCACGCGGTCTGCACGTCCAGCACGACCGCTGGTCCAACTGAGGCGCCAGGTGGAAATGGCATGGCAAGCCGTTCCACAGGACTACATCCAGCATCTCTACGATCGTCTCCATGGGAGAATAGCAGCCTGCATTGTTGCGAAAGGTGGATACACACTGTACTAGTGCCGACATTGTGCATGCTCTGTTGCCTGTGTCTATGTGCCTGTGGTTCTGTCAGTGTGATCATGTGATGTATCTGACCCCAGGAATGTGTCAGTAAAGTTTCCCCTTCCTGGGACAATGAATTCACGGTGTTCTTATTTCAGTTTCCAGGAGTGTATATACAGCGTGAGTCACCTAACATTACCGCTGGATATATTTCGTAAACCACATCAAATACTGACGAATCGTTTCCACAGACCGAACGTGAGGAGAGGAGCTAGTGTAATTGATTAATACAAACCATAAAAAAATGGACGGAAGTATGTTTTTTAACAGAAAACTACGTTTTTTTAAAAATGGAACCCCAGTAGTTTTGTTAGCACATCTGAACATATAAGCAAATACGTAATCAGTGCCGTTTGTTGCATTGTAAAACGTTAATTACAGCCGGAGAAATTGTAACCTAAATTTGACGCTTGAGTACCACTCCTCCGCTGTTCGATCGTGTGTATCGGAGAGCACCGAATTACGTAGGGATCCAAAGGGAACGGTGATGGACCATAGGTACAGGAGAGACTGGAACAGCACATTACGTCTACATGCTAACACCTTTTTATTGGTCTTTTTCACTGACGCACATGTACGTTACCATGAGGGGTGAGGTACACGTTCGACTGGCGTTTCATGGACGTGGAGGACGCATAAATTGGCCAGCCCGTTCTCCTGATCGTACACCTCTAGACTTCTTTCTGTGGGGTACGTTAAAGGAGAATGTGTACCGTGATGTGCCTACAACCCCAGAGGATATGAAACAACATATTGTGGCAGCCTGCGGCGTCATTACACCAGATGTACTGCGGCGTGTACGACATTCATTACGCCAGAGATTGCAATTGTGTGCAGCAAATGATGGCCACCACATTGAACATCTATTGGCCTGACATGTCGGGACACACTCTATTCCACTCTGTAATTGAAAACGGAAACCACGTGTGTACGTGTATCTCACCCCTCATGGCAATGTACATGTGCGTCAGCGAAAAAGACCAATAAAAAGGTGTTAGCATGTGGACGCAATGTGCTGTTCCAGTCTCTTCTGTACCTAAGGTCCATCACCGTTCCCTTTGGATCCCTACGTAATTCGGTGCTCTCTGATACACACAATTGAACAGCGGAGGTGTGGTACTCAAGCGTCAACTTTAGGTTACAATATCTCCGGATGTAATTAACATTTTACAATGCAACAAACGGCACTGATTACGTATTTGTTTATATGTTCAGATGAGCTAACAAAACTAACGGGGTTCCATTTAAAAAAACGTATGTTTGTGTTAAAAAACGTAATTCCGTAAATTTTTTTTATGGTTTGTATTAACCAATTACACTAGCCCCTCTCCTCACGTTCGGTCTGTGGAATCGATTCGTCAGTATTTGATGTGGTTTACGAAATATATCCAGCGGTAACGTTAGGTGACTCACCCTGTATATATATATATATATATATATATATATATATATATATATATATATATATATATATACCGGTTGATCAAAAAGTCAGTATAAATTTGAAAACTGAATAAATCACGGAATAATGTAGGTACAAATTGACACACATGCTTGGAATAACATGGGGTTTTATTAGAACCAAAAAAATACGAACGTTCAAAAAATGTCCGACAGATGGCGCTTCATCTGATCAGGATAGCAATAATTTGCATAACAAAGTGGGACAAAGAAAAGGTGATGTTCTTTACAGGAAATGCTCAATGTGTCCATAATCATTCCTCAACAATAGCTGTAGTCGAGGAATAATGTTGTGAACAGCACTGTAAAGCATGTCCGAGTTATGGTGAGGCATTGGCGTCGGACGTTGTCTTTCAGCATCCCTAGACACTTGCGAATTCAGGTAACCACAAAGCCAATAATCGCCCGGACTGAGGTCTGGGAACCTAGGAGGCCAAGCATAACGAAAGTGGCGGCTGAGCTCACGATCATCACCAAGCGACGCGCGCAAGAGATCTTTCACGCGTCTAGCCATATGGGGTGTTTTTTTTTCTTTTGTTCTAATGAAACCCCATGTCATTCCAAGCATGTGTGTCAATTTTTACCTCTCTATCTACATTATTCCGTGGTTTATTAAGTTTTCAAATTTATACCGACTTTTTGATCACCCGGTATAGCCCTAACAACAACTGCTCGGAAAGCGTCGGTTTATTTGTCTTACAAAGAAGATGATTTTTGATACGGAGTTACATTTCGATAAAACATACATTACACTAACCTGAGACCGTTCTATCGAATGGTCACAAAAATTCGGTGTCAAATGTTACTTTGTAACGTGAACCAAACTGACGCTTTCCATCGACACACCAGACAAAAAGCGCCTCACGAATCATAGGAGGAAAAACCGGAATATCTTATGTGTCTACATTTCTGTAGGCGGAGGGAGGGGAAGGAGAAATTTCTTGTTTCTCTCCGTTCAGAAGACTTTCTTTTGCCAGCAATGATCGATCTGCTACGTTCTCTACTACGAACTCACAGACTTCAAATGTGGTCAAGTGATTGGTTGTCGCCGGCCGGAGTGGCGTGCGGTTCTAGGCGCTACTGTCTGGAGCCGAGCGACCACTACGGTTGCAGGTTCGAATCCTGTCTCGCGCATGGATGTGTGTGATGTCCTAAGGTTAGTTCGGTTTAATTAGATCTAAGGTCTTGCAACTGATGACCTCAGAAGTTAACTCGCATAGTGCTCAGAGCCATTTGAACCATTTTTTTGATTGGTAGTCACTTGTGTCATAAGTCTGTACGCGAGATTTCCACACTCCTAAACATCTCTAGGTTCACTATTTCCGATGTGGTAATGAAGTGCAAACGTGAAGTGACACGTACAGCACAAAAGCGTACGGGATGTCCTCGTCTGTTGGTTGACAGAGACCACCGACAGTTGAAGAGGATCATAATGTGTAATAGGCAGACATCTATCCAGACCACCACACAGTAAAGGAAAACTGCATCAGGATCCACAGCAATTACTATGACACACCTGACAAAAAGCGCCTCACGAATCGTAGGAGGAAAAACCGGAATATCTCATGTGTCTACATTTCTGTAGGCGGAGGGAGGGGAAGGAGGAATTTCTTGTTTCCCTCCGTTCAGAAGACTTTCTTTTGCCAGCAATGATCGAGCTGCTACGTTCTCTACTATGAACTCACAGACTTCAAATGTGGTCAGGTGATTGGTTGTCGCCGGCCGGAGTGGCCGTGCGGTTCTAGGCGCTAGTGAGAAAACTTGGATTTCAGCTCGGTCGAGTGGCTGCTCAAAAGCCAAACATCACGCCAGTAAATGCCAAACGATGCCTCGCTTGGTGTAAGGAGCGTAATCATCGGTCGGTTGAACAGTGGAAAAACTTTGTGTGGAGTGACGATTCATACACACTTTGGTGATCCGATAGCAGGGTGTGGGTATGGCGAATGCCCGGTGAACGTCATCTGCCAGCGTGGGCAACAGTAAAATTCGGAGCCGTTGGTGTTATGGTGTGGTCGTGTTTTTCATGGAGGGTGCTTGCACCCCTTATGATTTTGCATGCACTATCGCAGCCCAGCCGTACATTGATGTTTTAAGCACCTTCTTGCTTGCCACTGTTGAAGAGCAATTCGGGGATGGCGACTGCATGTTTCAACAAGGTCGAGAACCTGTTCATAATGCATGGCCTGTGGCGTGGTGGTTACACGACAATAACATCCCTGTAATGGAATGGCCTGCACAGAATCCTGACCTGAGTCATATAGAACCCCTTTGGGATGTTTTGGAACTCTGACTTCGTGCCAGGTCTCACCGACTGACATCTATACCTCTCCTCAGTGAAGTACTTCATGAAGAATGGGCTGCTATTCCTCATGAAACTTTCCACCACCTGATCGAACGTATGCCTGCGAGAATAGAGGCTGTCATCAAGGCTAAGGGTGGGTCAGCATTACCAATGGAGGTCGCTTGAGTTTGTTATAGTTATTTTCACTCAGGTGTCCGGATACTTTTGAACACGTAGTGTAGCTATAAAGAGCCACCTGTTTAGTGAGTTGTGCCTCACTCGGTTCTGGGATGGTATAACTATTGCCATAATTCGAATTAGTCCTGTAGATCTTTCGTTCTTATTAATAGCCAGGTTGACGGTGATTATATGTAGTTTTCTGCCCACTTGGCCCGATCTACGAGCTTGTACCGTGATTGGGTGTAGTAAATTTATAATAAATGATTACTTTCTAATGTGTAGTTAGGAGTGTTCTTTAATCTCCATTGAACCCATCCAACCCTACCCAGTAACACCAACAATCGTATCACTCTCATGTTGCCTCTCCTAAACGGATCTTAACTGCTGATTGCAGTTAATTAATTAACTGAGTCTTCGTTAGTTTGCAAGTATAGTAATGTACGAGTACGCTGACGGAAAACGAAAATCACGACACCATGAAGAAGTTGTGCGACATAAACGAAAGGTGATAGGCGTGTTTCTACATCTAAAAGATCATGTGAATTAAGATTGTTCACCGGTCGCATAAATCTGGTGCTAGCAGCGCCAACATGCGGGTGCAAATGAGATTTGATTTAAATATATGCTATAAAGGTCGTGAGCATTAGTTATCTTTGCGTCTGGATGTGGAGAGCTACGTTAGTCAAGAATGTCTTGAAGGCGGTAAGGACGCCATTATCAGCATCTCACTCCGTTTGAACTAGGTCATGTAACAGGGCTAGGAGAAGCTGGATGTTCCTCCTCCAGTATTAAAGAAAGACTTGGCTGCAATGTAACCACTGTACATGATTGCTGGCAACGACGGCCGCGAAAGTGTACGGTCGCAAGAAGAACAGTTTCTGGACGAGCACGTGGCACTACCGGGAGGGAAGACCATCGAGTTCGGTGTATGGCCAGTTGTGGGCCTGCAACCAGTCTTCCTGCGTGCAAGACACACTAGATGTGCGATTTCGTATCTACATCTCGATTATTCTGCTATTCACAATAAATTGCCTGGATGAGTGCATGACTGCAGGAGCACTCGGGTGGTTACCCTGAGCACCCTGACTCCACATTTCTGCGTCAATCTGGTGATCCGACCTGCTGTATTGCCATTTATGAACAGAATTCGACGGGGTGTTTTCCAAGAGGTTAATGCGCGCCCACATACCACCTTTGTAACCCAACAAGCTATACTGAGTGTCGAAATGTTAAAGTGGCAACCTCAATGACCTGATCTCTCTCCAATCGATCACATGTGGGACATCATCATACGACAACTGCAGCCTTAACCGTCCCCGTATTGACCGACCAAGTGCATCACGCATGGAACTCCATACCACAAACTGACTCCCGGCACCAGTATAACAAAATGCATGCACGTCCGCTTGATTGCATTCAACATTCCCGCTGTTACATCAGTTATTAACGTATCAGCATTTCACATTGCAATGGATTATCTCGCGCTTACATTAACGTGTGATCTGTCATTTGTCAATCACGTAAATATTATACCTAGACAAATTCATTATTATATCCTTATTCTACATTAATCATTTTCTGATGTTGCGATTTATGCCCATCAACGTATTTTGCCTCTTCCTCGCACACTGACTACGTTCCTAGCCTCAGCTTATTCTTGCCTTCGTAAAACTGCAGAGGTGGCACCCCAACTGGACTAAACTTCGCAGAACGGTCGCTGTGACTTTTGAACTTCGCTTCGACCAGAGTGCGGGGTGAAGCGTCTGTAGTGACGCCACCATCTCACGCAGCTCGTCCCACTGTGGTCTGAGCACGCGCTCGGCAGCCCTACATTTGCATACCGCACCGACGCGCCCCGTGTTGTCACAACTCTGTAGCGAACTCCCAGCAAACAGAGTCTCAGGTGACAGTAGCGAGGCCCCAGCGTTCCAGACTTGTTTTCAGACTTGGAAGAGCTGGAATCTAACTAAACTACTGTGTGTGGCTCTATGTTGTCAGGGGTTGCCTGCATCCACTGTTTAGTGTTTAATTAGGTAAATAACAGTACCCAATGTAAGTGTGGAATTAAATATAGTGAACTAGAAAACTACTGTAAAACAATGTATCCGAGACTAAATATTTGTAATGAAACTGAAATTTTGTTTAATCGGCTTTATTAAACATAATTTGCTTGTGCTTACACTTAACCTGAACCTTTATTAATGGAACTGTGCTGCACGAAGCGTGCTTGAAACAAATGTTAAAGTCAGTAAACTGTCTTGTGAGATAACAGACATTTATCATACCTATAACTAATTTCTGTGATGCTCCAAGTAAACATTCGGCAAATGAAGAATACAAACAACTCGCAACTAATCGTAATACCACGAAATAAACACAAGCCTGGCTCCTCGCCAAGGCACTAATAAATACAAGTTCCCACTGCGACTAGCTCGCCAATAGATCGACCACCAGCCGCAGCCGTGCAGAATAACTTAGCTCCAGCTTCCGGCGTGGGTGGAAGCTGATTCTTCTCCTCAACCAGCTGCTGGATCATTTCAAGGGTGGAAATTATCCGCTGGTAACTACAGAGTTTTAGCGTACTGTGCTTTGCCTCCTGTGTTAACTTTTGTTTGACGCAGACTTCTTTCGTTGTCTTGATTGACCCCCTTTCCTGGTTTTCTTCTTCTGCGTTTGGCAGTTTGGATGCCAGCGATTTAGTCTGATATCAGCACCCAGGGTGTGCACAGCATCGGGAACGAGTTAAATTTTCCAGCTGCTTATACAGACATTATCGTTGCTCCCGTGGTCGAATGCAGATGTCAGTGACGATAGTACAGTCAGTATTCGATACGACGATGGCTGTGCCACTAAGGGACGCCGAGCCGGTGGCTACAGCATGGCTGCCACATTCGCCTGCAGCGTTGTTGATTTCCTCTCTGAACGGTTGCCGTCGGATTTCCCCCCCCCCCCCCCAAGCAGATTTGCTAGGCCTGGGCTGCTTGCTGCCTTCAGTTGTTACCTGAGGTGGACTGGTATTGACAACTCCACTTGCTGGTACCATACGAGGTTAAATCCAAACTTTTCGGAACTGGTGCTGCCATCTGGAAAGTAGGAGTAGTAGATCTTTGCACCGCTAGGTGGCGAGCGCTGCATATCTGATGTGTCATTGTGCAGAGTAGCATTCAGCTGGGAGGACGTGTTGTGTGTCCACAGTAATTTCCGTAATACTCTGTGTTTAGTGTGTGGCGATTTTACGATGGTTGATGTGTGCACGGACCTTCGTGACGCTTCATCTGATGATCCAACCTTCTTGTCACGGGTTATCACCGGCGACGAGAGCTGGATTTACGGTTATGAACCGGAGACAAAGGAAAAATCATCCCAGTGGAACAGCCTGGGCCCTTCAAGGCCCAAAAAAGCAAGACAGGTGAAGAGCAAAGTGAAGGGCATGAACATCGTTTTCTTTGATATCAAGGGAATTGTGCACAAATAATTCGTCCCACCCAACCAAACAGTAGATTCCGCGTACTACTATAAAGTTTTGCGACGGCTTCGTGAAAATGTGCGGCGACGACGGCCGAACTTTGGCGTCAAGGGAACTGGCTGCTGCATCACGACAACCCGTCCTGTCACACGCCCTTGCTCGCCAGGACCTTTCTGGCAAAACACAACATGGCGGTTGTACCCCACCCACCGTACTCGCCAGTTTTGTCACCTTGAGACTTTGCACTATTCCCAAAACTGAAACTCAAGTTGAAACACTGTCCGTTCGACACTCTAGAAAGGATTCAAGGAGAATCGCTGGCGGTGATAAACACCCTCAAAGAACAGGACTTCCAGAAAATGTTTGATCAGTGGCAGAAACCCTGGGACTGGTGTGTACGTGCGGATGGGAATTACTTTGAGGGTGATGGTGACCATTAGACCGAAGGTAAGACTTTCAGCAGATAGCAGCATCAGTCGCTAAAATTTTGGATAGCACCTCGTAGCGATACTGGCGTCGTTTGCCAGGCACGCAACTAACGTTGCACCAGTGCGATCCGTGACACGGCTAGGGTAAGATGCCGCAGTTCCCTCGAACTTATTGCAGACATGATAGGTTGTGACGAGCTTGTTGATACAGTTTTTGCTGCGCGTAGGATGCGACTCTGGCTGCAGGCATTGCATTGGTCGTCCGGGCGCTTCAAGAATGATTCAAATGGAAAGCAGTGGCGTGCTAAGTGCGATAGACCTTGGCAGCAAAAGCACTGGATCGGTCCTATTTTGCGCATGAGTAGCTCCACTGTTATCACAGTGCACCGCCGTAACCTTGAATAACTTCCAATTCTTCACATTTAGTGATAATGTTTGACAATGTTCCTGGGTGCATGTCGTGTTTCCACCTTTCGCCATGTGATAATACATCTAGCCTTTTGGTGGTGAAGATGTTAACCATGTAAGGAGGCATAATATTCCATGGGCATGGGCATACTGACCTCCAGGTCTTTGAGCACGACACACTCACCGGTCAAAGTTATTCCGACGTTGTAATCCTTCCCCATTTAAGTCCTTTCAGGGGACATTCAGCCCTGACTTCATTTCTATGGATGACAATGCGGTACCGCATCGAACAGCGCAGGTGAAGGAGCTCTTGGAACGTGAGGATATTTGGCGAATCGATTGGCTTGCCTGTGTTCCTCCTATAAAAATCCCATCGAGCACTTGTGGGATGTTTTGGCGATACGTATTGCAAGCACGTCCATATGCACCAATTGCCCTCCAGCAGTTTCCAACATCGCTGGAGGAGGAATAGTCCGGTCAGCCACAGGAACTCCTTGCTGTCGCTATGGCCAGCGTGGGAGCACTTTGAAGAGCATGCATCGCCGTCCATGGTGATCACGTACCCTATTAAGAAGTCCGTCCGGTTGGCCGTGCGGTCTAGCGCAAGGCTTTCCAGGAGGGAAGGAGCGCCGGACCTGGGCACGAATCCGCCCGGCGGATTTCTGTCGAGGTCCGGTGAGCCGACCAGTCTGTGGATGGTTTTTAGGCGGTTTTCCATCTGCGTCGGCGAATGCAGGCTGATTCCCCTTATTCCGCCTCAGCTACACTATGTTGGCGATTGCTGCGCAAACAAGTTCTCCACGTACGCCTACACCACCATTACTCTACCACGCTAACATAGGGGTTACGCTCGTCTGGTGTGAGACGTTCCCTGCGGGGTCCACCGGGGGCCGAACCGCAGAATAACCCTTGGCTCGGTGTGGAGCGGCGGAGGGGTGAAGTGGACTGTGGTAGTCGTCGTGGGGTTGCGGACTACTGCGGCTGCGGCGGGGACGGAGCCTCTCCATCGTTTGTAGGTCCCCGGTTAACATAACGTAACACAACCCTATTAAAAACCAAGTTCCGCCTTTTGTAACGTACAGGAGATCTCATAAATCTTGGTGACTCGGCGTCATTTGTGCCTTTGAATAGAATACCATTTCTGTTCGTCCGCTGCGCATATCTTTCAGTTACCTTCTTTACTGAACTATAGTAGCTCTTTGTATGTATGGTCCAGGCTTCATCGAGCTGTTTTACTTGGCACTGACACATCACGTGAAAGTTACTTTCGTCCTGAATTTTTTACACACAACCGGCCGGAGTGGCCGAGAGATTCTAGACGCTACAGTCTGGAACCGCGCGACCGCTAAGGTCGCAGATTCTAATCCTGCCTCGGGCATGGATGTGTGTGATGTCCTTAGGTTAGTTATGTTTACGTAGTTGTAAGTTCTAGGGGACTTATGACCTCAGAAGTTAAGTCCCATAGTGCTCAGAGCCATTAGAACCATATTTACACACCGGTGCAGAAAGTGCGGTAAACGGCGAGTCTTATTCACAAAATGCCGGTACCCACATTGCAAAAGGATTCAAGAAACACATCTGTCTACCAACATCTCGTTTAATAACAAGCACCATAAAATACAGACAGAGGTACATAGACGATCTTTCATCGCGCTAATAATCCGTGAATTATTTTGGTGGGTTATTGGCCCCATAGGTTAAGTCGCTTGAGGAATATTGTATTTCATATCATACACAAACACAAGAAAAGTGCGAGGCTATATTGCGTAACCACACTTCCTACAGGTACTTATGTGACTAGAGCGTCGCTTGGAGAAAGTGGTTCCTTAGCTGCTTATGTTCAAGTTTGGGCAGCGTACGTGAGAATTATTGTTCATTGTTCCTCAAAATATGTAATATTTCTTAATACCTGTAAATCCATAGCAGTAATAGAAAATAAATGATTCTGAAAGTAAACAAGGCATTTACTACAGTTGAAAAATACTCCAAAATTATCTCAGAGGCTTAACGGCTTCCTGAATTGTTTGGGATTCTTTTATATAATGTGGAAGAGTCACGACCATAAACTCTAGGCAACTGACCTTTTTCTTGAGAGAATTGTTGCACTGTCTTTTTACACATGTCATTTCTCTGCTATTTTCTTGCTACTTTCATGAGAATGTGAGCATTATATACGATTTTGTCTTGTCACCACTCAACAAAATGTTACTTTGCTGCTAGCACTTTCTGTCGGCGACAACAGCATAAATATGCTACTTTTATACTATTCCATAAACCGTATACTATGTAGTTTGAGGAAGAAGAATGACTGAGACCTACCGATCTGTCAGCAACGCGGATAGAGCTTGGGTAATGCTAGACATTCGCCATCACGAAGTACAGTGAAAGCTGCGATATTAACTTCTGGCCGCGCTGGAGTTAATATCCCTGCGTAATGAAATTTTCGCGATCCTGTCGTAGACCAGCTAGTGTCCAATATGGCATCCTCACTGATGTAGGGACACGTCTGCATTAATGAAGAAAGAGAGCAAGATCGATGGGGAAGGGATCAAATTTTAATCTATTTATTTATCTTGTAAGTTCCGATCACTTATTAAAACGATCACGAGGAATTTATTAATATCTCAGAAGAAAAAGGGGGGGGGGGAGTGTTCTGGCGTCACTGATGTATAAGATTCGTAGCGTTCCCCGATGGAAGATAGAACCTTTCGCTGACCATTAAAGTGTGCGTGTGCGTTATTTAACTTGGAAGTGGAGAGATCATTTGCTACAGGTAGGTTTATCTTTATATTACGGATTCAAATTGTTTCTGCAAACAAAATCATGTCACTCTGAACCTGAAACTAGACAGTTACTATCGAGATAATTGATTCGTTAAGTATGAAGAAAGCGTATTTCGTTCCTGGTATCTGAACTTCTCCTATGTCTTTCGTGTTGGTGATCTGTCAGTTCACCGTAGTCCCTAATTTTACAATTTTTGAGGTTAAGTCTGTTTACAAATGAATAAATGAAGTTTATGTCTTGTAATATGCATTTTCCCTAATTTTACTGTGACATGTTCAGTGGCAGCGTTCTCTGCTGTTGTTGCACTAGATAGGTCTATGCTGTTCTGTTATCCACCACAGCACACAAACAGCACACTCACTTTTACACTAGGTTGATACGTTTAGTTTAAAGTCGTATATGACATCGTGTACAACCTTTAATCCCAATCTTTTATGCAATTTCACGCATCCCTTGTAATAGCGAAATTTCATGCGTGTGCTACGTAACATAAATTCATTTTATACAGATTCAGCAGATTTTATTAAAAGCGTACGTTAAACCGGCACCTTCAAGCAATCTGTATGTGGCAGCGTAATTAACGAGCTGTCAAAATCAGTGGCTTGTTGCATTCCATTAGAGTACAGTGAAAGTATTTTAGAGGTGGTTACGTATCATAAACTGAAATCCCATGATGTTCTACTACGAAGCACACCATTTAGTCTGCATCTCTGTCATTTTCTCTTCCAGTCTCTCTCTCTCTCTCTCTGTGTCTCTCTCTCTAAAAATGGTTCTAATGGCTCTAAGCACTATGGGATTTAACATCTGAGGTCATCAGTCCCCTAGACTTAGAACTACTTAAACCTTACTAACCTAAGGACATGGCACACATCCATGCCCGAGGCAGGATTCGAATCAGCGACTGTAGCAGCAGCGCCGTTCCGGACGGAAGCGCCTAGAAGCGCTCGGACACACTCTCTCTCTCTTTTTTACACACACACACACACACACACACACACACACACACAGACGCACAGTTGATGTTATGAAATGGAACAAGCAAATTACCAGTTTCAGTGTCGTGATAATATGCCACTGTACCATCAGGTTTCCACCTCTGATTACGTTCTTAGTTCCTCTGTCGATATAGTCCGCAATTTTCAGTTTGCGTTGCCTAAGACGTTGGGATAACTTCTCAACAGTTTGCTAAAGATCTCCCATACCTTTCCGCAAAACCTCACTTTGTATAACGGTTTCTACAGTTTGAAAATTCACTTTAAAAGCACTTAAATAGGTATAAGGGATGTTCATTTATTAAGGTCCCATAGACTGTGAAATGGAAACTGCAGTGAAAATTCGATGAGGCTTTGCACAGATGTGTTGGACAATGTTTCTAGTTGCCCCGTCGACCACTTCACATTGCTTTTTTTTCAGTTCTGAGAGCGCAGTGAGCACATAAATATGCCTAAAGAATGGGGAGTACCTGCTGAGTGACTTCGACTGATTTCATGCATCCCAAATAACGTAATTGTCATGCATTTCCTTCCTCATGACAGTTTTCGACCGATCATTGCAGGGGCAATGAAGAAGCTCTTGTAGCACTTTTGGCGGGAAGTGTTTGGTCACCAATCATACGATAGTTACGTGGCTCCCTCTGTTTCATCTCTACTCACATCAAGAGAGGGCCGTATAGATAACATTTTAATGCAGACAACGAGCCGCAGATCAGCTTAGAGAATTGGCGGAAAGCGTAGGCGGCTGCTTTCTATTATGATGGTATTGCGAAGTTGGCGCAATGCTGTGACAAATGTCTAAGTCTGAACGGCGACTATGTAGAGCAGTAGCTTGAAAGCGTAGCTCACTACTGCCAATAAAACCTTTTTTTTATTTTCACTGTAGCTTCCATTTCATGACAAGTCGGACCTTAGTAAAATGAATAGCCCTTGTATTTCGTTAGTCCTACTAACGCAATATTATCGAAATAGGATGGTTGAGAGCATTATTGAACAAAACAGCAGCTTATTCTTGATTTCCTCATAATTTAAAGCCCTTGATATTTCTATTTCAGATGATATCCTGATCTAGCTCGTAGATTGCTGATTGTTTTAATACAATGGAAACGGATAATAATTTAGATCAAAATATGTTGCTGACTACGACAGTTCAATATTGAGTAGAATAATGCCTCAAAGAGTCTTGTTGAAATCGACACAGTCGATATATCTTACGAAACTTCTCTCTGCATGAGTGTGATAAGAAACATAAAAAATGACGTATGGCGATGGATCACTCCTTGATTGTTTTAACGCATACCTGTGAAAATAGAAGCTTTTTCCTCCCTGGAGGATTATGGTACAACCTAAGTCACATGTTCATTGATAAAAATAGATCTTACCCACTTTCATTTTCGTAAACTAACTTGTAAGACATTGAAGAAGAAATAATAGTGTCTCACAAATTACAGTATCAATATCTGAGCACGTGTACGATGCATCATTTACATCCACTATGGACTATTTTGTAAGGACTGTCAATAGAATGAGAAAAATGTGTATAATCTGCTGTCAGTCATGTAATTTTATTTCGCACACTACGCGTTTCGATGGTTAACCATGATCACATGGAAAGTGTCTTTTATACGGCTGTTCCTAGGGGTAAACATTAGTGATTTCAGGAGCAGTATGTGATGCAATCGAGAGGTCAGATTGTGACTTGCACAATATACAAACTAAGTGAATATGGGACAGGGATTTTAGGTGTGATGTAGGAGACATTTAGAAATTAAAGTTACTCATAGTGCAAGGATAGCAGCAAGCTTGTCGTACTCTGCTGCTGACGTTCACATATTCTTGTCACTCTACATTAGTTACACAATATGTTGTTATGTAGCAAAGAAGTAACGTTCACAAGAACAAAGAGTTTACGTAACACAATCATACCATACATGCGGGTGCTAGAAACATTTATATACATTTTTATGTTGTTACTGCGTTGCGATAAGGGAAATTTTCTTATACTCATTTAAGAACAGTAGGAATAGTTTAAACTACTTCTTAATGGCGCAAAATTTTGTGTGATAGCTTTATGAAAATGACCAGCGTACAACTGTCCAACATTAAGAAATATTTTAATCAGTTCAGCCCATTGTTAACTGTACTTAGTGTACCCCTCCACACTCCATTCGCCGTTGGTTCGCAGGAAGAAACATCGTCGGTAACACCCTGTTAAATCCCGAAGTGCGGATTATACAAGATTTATGTAGCAAGTAATACGTTTATTCACCCATACTGGGACGTACATTTACAGGATAACGCTGTTCTCAACAAACAACGTCAAACTTATATCGTTCCCAATGACAGTTTGATGATAATTTCCGCAAAGCTCTCCCGAAGGTAACGAAAACAATGACGAACCGCGTAAGTCTTCGTTGAACCCTTCCTTCCTTTCCTTGGTAAGCGTCTGAAAGGAATAATATTTTAAAAAATTCCTGAAAGTAAGTCTTCGTTGAATCCTTCCTTCCTCTTCTTGGTAATCATCTCACAGAAACAATATCTAAAAGAAATGTTTGAACGGAGCTTTTAGAAGTGCTCTCTTTTGTGAGCGGATAAATCATCACTTTTACACTAGGTTGATACGTTTAGTTTAAAGTCGTATTTATGTTTTGTGTTATTGTACCTGAATGTCTTCATATATTCCCAGATAGGTTTGCTGTTAATTTCAGTGAGTCAGTGCTGATGGTGTAATAAAAAAATCGACTCTCTTTTTCTATTTGCGTCAATTACATTACGTGTATCCATATTTAACGTGTGTTGCCAGTACGTGCAATTCTCTCCAACTTTCACAAAAGCTTTCTGATTGTGTCGCTTTTACTGGTTCAGCCTTGTAGTCTATGAATATTACTTACTTACTAGTTGCAGTGCCCGGCGTTACCGGTAACCTTAATATCTGTCAAGTGGTTGGTCCTCTGCCTTGTTGATACTCATAGCTAATGGAAGTCGCATGGGAATTTGCAATCGTTTTAAATCGAAGGGCATATTTAAATCACTTGGTAACGACGTAATGCGAGGAATGAATACGCTTTCACCTGCAGCATACCCCGTGATTACGTTCGACAATAGGCCTAGCCTTGCTTCGTTGCATATGTACCAACGGCAAATGTTCAATAAGAGTTTGAAACCATGTTTCTGTCAGATTCTCGAACTTTCGCTTGGCCTGAGACCTTGTGGCTTGTGATGATACTATCTCCAAGACGGGTATTTCCGCTGTAATTCATGCTCGGTATAGGATTTGCAGTCAATTTATGTCGACGTATTTCGTTTGTTACTCATTTAATCTTTTATTTATTTTCTTTATTGTTTCATGAGAATGTGGAATCTGAAGTAAATCGATCAGAAACATCGATGTACAACGGTAAAGTACTTTTCGATATGTTTGTTAACAAAGTTTCTCTTTTTTATACATACTTATTTATGTAATCTATATACTAAAAGTATATAGCCTATGTCCGCCTAAATATTCGTCACAAAATCACGTACGAATTTTAAGTAAATCGGCCAAGACGTTTTACAGATTTTTGGTAATATCCTTTCCCCTTTATGTGTTACATACGTATATGTTTTAAGACAGATTATGAAATCTTATGTAGACAGTGATGTTCCTCTTGTAATGAAGGTAAAGTGTGCAAAAATGTATCACCATCGCAATAAAACTATAGATTTGTATGAATTATAAACAAACATGATAAGTCTGTCGTTAAGGAAGCGGTTAATAAAGACCTTTGTTGGGAGTGTGCTTCTCTACGGCAGCGAAACCTGGACACTTGGAGAGGACGAAAGAAGAAGGCTTGAAGGATGGGACACATTCTGAGACATGAAAGTCTACTCCACACTATAACGGAAGGCCTTGTGGAGGGCAAAAGGGCAAGAGGCAGACCTAGAAGAAAGTACATAAGCCAGATAATGCAGGACCTAGGATGCGGAAGTTTCACGGAATTGATGAGGCTGGCCGACAATCGCACTGAATGGAGAGCTGCTGCAAATCAATCTTAGGATTGGCAACTTAAGAAGAAGTATCACAGACATGATACGTGAATTGGAGTGGCAGTCATTAAAACAAAGGGGATTTTCGTTGCGACGGGATCTTGTCATGAAATTTCAATTACCAGTTTTCTCCTCCGATTGCGAAAACAATCTGCTGGCACCAACCTACATAGGGAGAAATGATCATCACGGTAAAATAAGAGAAATCAGGGCTCGCACAGAAAAATTTAAGTGCTCGTTTTTCCCGCGTGGAACGGTAGAGAGACAGCATGAAGGTGGTTCATTGAACCCTCTGCCAGGCACTTTATTGTGAATACCAGAGTAATCACGTAGATGTAGATGTAGAAACATCGGACCCCCGTTTTTATATATGTAGACTGCCCAGATTCCCATGCGAGGCAGAGCTACCTAGTCCTGGGAGGAATCAGCATGTCGCTTACAGAATGTTGATTAGGAAATTAATAAACAAAACAAACTGAGCAGCTAACATTAGTAGACACAGTGCTTAGTGAAGACATAGCACAGCAACTAGACGTGAAAACAACGATGAGACAAGAAATTAGGCTATACGACCATATCGAAATGACGTCATCAGAAAACAACAATGATAGACGAGATTAGATTGTATAACTACATCAAAACGGTGCCACCTGAGCGCTTACGACGGCAAGCATTACACTTTTACTGAGTGGTAGATGGGATATAGGACGCCCAATGTAGACATGGAGACAACAGAGCTGTTAAATTCTGTATCGTGTCCTTTTTGTTGAAAGTAAAAAGTTTTGATATTAGTGTGTTTAGTTTCTTGCTTATCAAATATGATACACGTTCCCACCAAAATTGTATTCGCGCGTACTTGGGAGTGGGGATAAATGCCGAAACAATCTGTCGTGAATAAAGATTGGTTATTACAAGCAGCTGTTTTCTGCATCTTTCTAATAATCATGTCACTATCAGACATATATTAATTTGCTGGACCCAAGGAAGAAAAGTTGTTGACGATGTCGTCCCATGAAATAAAATAGAATATTCTGCTTTTTATTCGCTTAAAAGTTAGATTGGTGAAGGTGATTGATATAACGTCACTCCTACCTATGCCTACATAAAAGTGACAGAAACACCAGATCTTGTACATGAAATCAAGAACCATGCAACAAGAGTGTGGATTAGATCAGAAAGAAACAGTGAATCAAGAACTCTAAGTAGCACATCTAAAGTTAAATAACAGTGTAAGATCCTTAACTTTTGATTATATTGCTTATTTTGCTATAGCTATATATGGAACACAAGCAGACATATTCAGCGTATCCATAACAAGAAATTCAGCTTCACATGTGACAGCCTCCACATGAACATGAATCTCACTTTCAGTTGTACCTACTTCAGAAAACTTCAGAAACATAGTATTTACAGATAACGAAACAAATCTCCTCACGAAATGTCTGAAATACAACGTAGTCCAAACACCACTGAAAATTCTGTAAAGCACTTGATAGCCACTGCTCAAGTTTGCAATAGATGTAGCGAACCTCTCACACGGAAAACAAAATGAAATTACAGGTAACGTAACAAAGATTACAGGCAAGCAACTGTGCAAACAGATTACATACAAATATCAGCCCAAAACGAACCATAAAATTGATATAAACCATAAACTGATATTACACGATTCTGCAGAATTAAAAGCTGATAAATGGAACATCGTATTCAAACATAACAAAAACGACTATGTAAGTAAGGTCATGTCATTCATTAAATTTGATATCACAAAATTTACTCACATCCCTACCAGTAGATTTGCAGGTAAAATAAAAAAAAACCTTTACAAATTGTAATAACATTCTCACTGAACATGAAAGAAGAACCTATATAGTAATGAAGCCAAATACACAAAATTTACGAGTCTAGCCAAAGCCACATAAACCGGAGGTTCGGATTCGGCCTGTAATTAATTGCCCATCACATTCGATAAGCAAAACCCAACACACCAATAACGAAACTTTATACTGTCTACAAAAAGTGCACGATCAAAAATTCGCATAACCTGGAAAGAGTTATAAAATACATACAAATACCACCTAATGGTAAATTTATTTCATTTGAAGTCACTAATATACAAATAATAAAATATTATCTGTTAAAATTCTTTAGTTTCGGAACGGACCAACATCTACTGCTTGAAACATAAGAAGAAGAAACTAAAGAATTAATAAAACACAAAAAAATGTATTGAAAGAAAGTATGCCAGTGGATACTATCTTAATGCGTAATCATTGCCATGTTATACTACATGTAGATACAACGGGATACGGGTGTGTAATGTAACTTTCCCTCCTGGGACTTAGAATGGTGGAAGCAATTTTCTCCTCGCTTTGTTGGATATGACGTGCTTCTTTGACGTTACTGAACACAAATATAAAATAAATAAACAGGTTAAAAATAATGTAGCGTATGCCAATGTAATCTGAGTCTCGACGTTTATTTTAGCAAACCTTGTTACCAGAACACAGCACGCCTCTCTTTGCGCCTGATCAGCTTCGCAACTCCAGGAGAAGACAAATAGCATCTGGCGCTCCCTCTTTTCTTTTCCTTCAAGACAACTCAAAATGAGACGGTGGCAGAGATAGAATTGCTCATATGACCATCCAATCGATAATACAGGCTACTTGCCTAGAGAAATAAAGAGGAAACCGTCACATAACACGACGAAATTAAATGGAAAGCGTTATGTCGCAGTTAGGAAGGGCGCAACATATTACAAACACTGTGTTCACTTGTGAATAGACTCTTTTAAGAGGCTGAATAGTAAAGCCACTGGTCTCACATTCGACAGGATGGCGCTTCAAATCCACCTGGCACCTTGCAGAACTAATTTTCCATCGTTTCTCTAAATCGCTGTAGATTCCATTGGGAAGAACATGGCTGATTCCATTTCCATTCCTCCCAAGCCTAAACTGTGCGCCATCGCTAATGTCCTCGTCCTCGTTGTAACGTTGAATACATATCTTTCCACCTTCTCAGGAATGGCGTACTAAATTCAGCTTCTTAGGAGGTCACCAATAGCATCGTCTAACTCCTCGTATAGCCGGCCGGAGAGGCCGAGCGGCTCTAGGCGCTTTAGTCTGGAACCGCGCGACCGCTATGGTCGCAGGTTCAAATCATACCTCGGGCATGGATGTGTGTGATGTCTTTAGGTTAGTTCGGTTTAAGTAGTTCTAAGTTCTAGTGGACTGATGACCTTAGATGTTAAGTCCCATAGTGCTGAGAGCCAACTCCTCGTATATTTCGCAACAGCAGCTTTTGTTTACCAGACTACAGTATGGAACTATACAAAAGCTTCCTGGTGCTAAAGAAATCCGATATAAACTTGATATGAGCTCTCTCCTAATCACTAGATATCGTGAAAGTATCGTAGGATCAGTGCTTCAGAAGCATATTTAGTTTTGTTTCAGAGGATCTGTGTGACATCTAAAAGATTCATCATAGGCGATCACTAATGATCTGCGAGACACTACCACTTAACGTAATTACAATTGTTACTATCTCCCACCTTACAGTGACCACAGTTACAATCCCTACGACATACACTATGTGATCAAAAGTATCCGGACACCCCCCAAAACTATACGTTTTTCATATAAGGTGCATTGTACTGCCACCTACTGCCGGGTACTCCATATCAGCGACCTCAGTAGTCATTAGACGTCATGAGAGAGCAGAATGGGGCGCTCCGCTGAATTCATGGACTTCGAACGTGTTCAAGTGTTTGGGTGTCACTTGTGTCAAACGTCTCGACGCGACATTTCCACCCTCTAAACATCTCTAGGTCCACTGTTTCCGATGTGAAAGTGAAGTGGAAACGTGAAGGGACACGTACAGCACAAAGGCGTACAGGCCGAACTCGTCTGTCGACTGACAGAGACCACCGACAGTTGAAGATGGTCGTAACGTGTAATAGGCAGACATCCATCCAGACCATAATAAAGGAATTCAGAACTGCATCAGGATTCACTGCAAGCACTATAACAGTTAGACGGGAAGTGAGAAAACTTGGATTTCATGGTCGAGTGGCTGTTCATAGGCCACACGTCACGTCGGTAAATGCCAAACGACACCTTGCTTGGTGTAAGGAACGTAAACATACGACGACTGAAAAGTGGAGAAACGTTGTGTGCAGTGACGAATGACGGTACACAATGTGGCGATCCGAAGGCAGGGTGTAGGTATGGCGAATGCCCTGTGAACGTCATCTGCCAGCGTGTGTAGTGCTAACAGAAAAATTCGGAGGCGGTGGTGTTATGGTGTGGTCGTGTTTTTCGTGGAGGGGGCTTTGCATCCCTTGTTGTTTTGCATGGCACTATCACAGCCCAGTCCTACATTGATGTTTTAAGCCCCTTCTTGCTTCTCACTGTTGAAGAGCAATTCGGGAATGGCGATTGCATCTTTCAACATGATCGAGCACTTATTCATAATGCATGGCCTGTGGCTTGGAGGCTACACTACAATAACATTCGTGTAGTAGGCAGGCCTGTACAGAGTCCTGACCTGAATCCTATAGAACACCTTCGGGATGTTTTGGAACGCCGACTTCGTGCCGGATCTCACCTGCCGATATCGATACCTCTCCTCAGTGCAGCACTCCGTGAATAATTGGCTGCCATTCCGCAAGAAACCTTCCAGCACCTGACTGGACGTATGCTTGCGGGAGTGGAAGCAGCGTCAAGGCTAAGGTTGGGCCAACACCATACTGAATTCAGCATTACCGATGAAGGGCGCCTCGAAATTGTAAGTCTTTTTCAGCATCGTGTCCGGATTCTTTCGATCACGTAGTGTAGGAGGCATCCGACGAACGTGATGAATAACATGGGTTCTCATAGTCAAAGAGTATTGTGTCCGCTTTGTTCGTATGTGCCGGGTATGACGCAGAAATTCGAAAGACTGCCAGTGTCTAACAGCACGTGTCCAAATGCCCTAGACAACGATTATGGCCGAGTGTGGACCGAGGAGACGCCGTTTGGCGCAGAGATGCGGCTACTCCACGATAAGAAACCGGCTGATGCCAGACAAGCAGAGACTTAAGTAGGTGTCGCCTCGTTATATGGAAACAGTGGTTTTCCTGGAGACATGTAGCCAGTATTTGATGAATGATCGTTTCCTACAATGACCAGGATGCAGCAAAACGCTTTAGCCACACAGAAAAAAGGAAATGAAATTATTAGCTGAGTATCCATTACTTTATTTCTAATGACCTTCGGAAAACCATAATCCGCACAATTCTGAAGATAGCAAGAGCCGTCATATGCGAGAATTATCACACAACAAGCTTAACAGCTGATGAATCCGTGTTCCTGACAAAAATAAAGTACAGAATAATGGAAAGGAAATTTTAGGATCTGTTACATGGAGCTCAATTTGAATTTACGAAAGAGCTCTAATGTTGCGGTGGGTAACGGAAGCGAGACGAAAAATCAAAACGTGTTCAAAGGATTTGTCGAGCTGGAAATAGCAATGCACAATGTCAAATGGTGCAAGACGTCGGAAATTCTAAGAAAAACATGGAGGAGCTGTAGGGAAAGACGGGTAATGTACCGAGTGATCAAAAAGTCAGTATAAATTTGAAAACTGAATAAATCACGGAATACTGTAGATAGAGAGGTACAAATTGACACACATGCTTGGAATGACATGGGGTTTTATCAGGACGAAAAAAAAACTTCAAAAATGTTCGCTTCATCTGATCAGCATAGCAATAATTAACATAACAAAGTAAGACAAAGCAAAGATGATGTTCTTTACAGGAAATGCTCAATATGTCCACCATCATTCCTCAACAATTGCTGTAGTCTAGGAATAATGTTGTGAACAGCACTGTAAAGCACGTCCGGAGTTATGGGGAGGCATTGGCGTCGGATGTTGTCTTTCAGCATCCCTAGGGATGTCGGTCGATCACGATACACTTGCGACTTCAGGTAACCCCAAAGCCAATAGTCACACGGACTGAGGACTGGAGACCTGGAAGGCCAAGCATGACGAAAGTGGCAGCTGAGCACACGATCATCAGCAAACAACGCGCGCAAGAGATCTGTCGGACATTTTGTGAACTTTGGTTTTTTTTGTTCTAGTAAGACCCCATGTCATTCCAAGCATGTGTGTCAATTTTTACCTCTCTATCTACATTATTCCGTGGTTTATTAAGTTTTCAAATTTATACTGACTTTTTGATCACCCGGTACAATGTACACAAGAAACAAGAGGGGAAAATAAGACTGGGAGACGAAGAACGGAGTGCACGGATTAAAAAGGGCATTGGACACAGATGTAGTCTTTTATCTTCACTGTTCAATTAATACATCGAATTGGCAATCATGGAAATAACAGAAAGGGTCAAAAGTGGGATTAAAATTCAAAGAATATGATTGATAAAATTCGCAGATAACATTGCTGTCCTCAGTGAAAGGGATGATGAATTACAGGAACTGCTGAATGCAATAAACAGTCTAGTGACTACGAAATATGGTCTGAGCGTAAATCGAAGAAAGATGAAACCAAAGAGAAGCAGCAGAAATACGAACAGTGGGAACTTTAACAACAGATAGGAGATCACGAAGTAGACGAAGAATTCCACTGCTTAGGCAGCAAAATAACAGATGATGGATGGAGCAGGGAGGACATAAAGAATAGACTAGCACTGGCTAAAGGGGCATTCCTGGGCAAGATAAGTCTTCTGGTATCAAATATTCTCCTTAATTTGAGAAAAAAATTTCTGAAGCTGTTCGTTTGGAGCCCATTATTCTGTGGTAGTGAATCATGTTCTGTGGGGAAACCGGAACAAAAGAGAATGTAATAATTTGTGATGTGGTGTTATAGAAGAGTGTTGAAAATTAAGTGGACTGATAAGAATGAGGAGGTTCTTTGCATAATCCGGGTGGAAAGGAATATCTAACATACACTGAAAAGAACAGGATATACGATATCTGTTAAGATGTCAGGGAATGACCTGTATGATGCTGGAAGGAGCAGTAGTGGATAAAAACTGAAGGGAAGGACAAAGATTGAAATACATCCAGCAAATAATTGAGGACGTAGGTTGCAATGGCTACACTGAGGTTACAAGGTTAACATAGGAGAGGAATTCGTGGCGGACCGCACCAAACCTGTCAGAAGACGGATGATTCAGAATGTTAATAATAGCAATAGTAATAATAATATAATACAATAATTCTTAAATAAGACTGGCTGTGCCATTCTATGGTGCAGGACATACGAGGAAACCGATACACATGGCAAATAAAATTAATATTAATATGGTTTGTGTATTCATGACAAATAAATATGTCACCCCTAAGAAACATGACGCTATAAAATCCTGTAACATCACTTCTAGCGTTGATAATGACCTCAGTTCGTCGAGTGGAGAGTCCATAAGTTTCTTCATGATTTCCGCTTTCACTGGAATCACACATTGGTGACAGATCCAGTAGAGCTACCGAATTACCACATTGCGGGGATGCTGATCCCTACGCTTCTCGAGCTGCTCCAAACATACCAGAACATTTTAATGGGAAGTCGATGAGTAATAGATTGCTTGAGGGTTCGCGATTTGGGAAACCTATACGTGAAGCCGTTTGAACTCGTCTACAGTCATCTTGGGAGTCTTCGTAGCATATTCACAATTAAAACAAAGGAAGGGCCACACCTAGTGGCGGAGAACCTTGAAATAAAAGTCCTTATTCAAGTTCTTGCTATCCTTGAAATCCTTCTCTCTATCTTTGAACTGAGCTAAGTGCACGAAACATGCGGTTTCAGCAAAACGCCCACAAAATGTGCCTCTTCTTCCACAAAATATTAACCCAAGAATAATTCTGAGCAGTGCTGCGGCCCGCGTTGGTGCCGTTTGTAGGTTTCCGCCCTCTGTTGCAGGCCAGACGGTATCGTTTGGTTTGCACGGTTGCAGTCGTTTGTCTTCTTCTAGCGTAGACTGGCGGCACTAGGTTTCGCAAGCGTTCCCTGTGCGCTAGTGGGAGCAGCGGCGGTTATCGATATGTTGTAACTGTTGCCGTATCTTTGGGGCGACTTCGTTGTATTTCGGGTCGTATGAGTGTGCCAGTGTGATATGTATGCAGGGGGAGTCACTTAACATTACCGCTGGATATATTTTGTAAACCACATCAAATACTGACGAATCGATTCCACAGACCGAACGTGAGGAGAGGGGCTAGTGTAATTGGTTAATACAAACCATAAAAAAATGCACGGAAGTATGTTTTTTAACACAAACCTACGTTTTTTTTTAAATGGAACCCCGTTAGTTTTGTTAGCACAGCTGAACATATAAACAAATACGTAAACATTGCCGTTTGTTGCATTGTAAAATGTTAATTACATCCGGAGATATTGTAACCTAAAGTTGACGCTTGAGTACCACTCCTCCGCTGTTTGATCGTGTGTATCGGAGAGCACCGAATTACGTAGGGATCCAAAGGGAACTGTGATGGATATTAGGTACAGAAGAGACTGGAACAGCACATTACGTCCACATGCTAACACTTTTTTATTGGTCTTTTTCACTGACGCACATGTACGTTACCATGAGTGGTGAGGTGCACGTACACACGTGGTTTCCGTTTTCAATTACAGAGTGGAATAGAGTGTGTCCCGAGATGTCAGGCCAATAGATGTTCAATGTGGTGGCCATCATTTGCTGCACACAATTGCAATCTCTGGCGTAATGAATGTCGTACACGCCGCAGTACATCCGGTGTAATGTCGCCGCAGGCTGTCACAATACGTTGTTTCATATCCTCTGGGGTTGTAGGCACATCACGGTACACATTCTCCTTTGACGTACCACACAGAAAGAAGTCCAGAGGTGTAAGATCAGGAGAACGGGCTGGCCAATTTATGCGTCCTCCACGTCCTATGAAACGCCCGTCGAACACCTGTCAAGGGTCAGCCTAGTGTTAATTGCGGAATATGCAGGTGCACCATCATGCTGATACCACATACGTCGACGCGTTTCCAGTGGGGCATTTTCGAGCAACGTTGGCAGATCATTCTGTAAAAACGCGATGTATGTTGCAGCTGTTTGGGCCCCTGCAATGAAGTGAGGGCCAATGAGGTGGTCGCCAATGATTCCGCACCATACATTTACAGTCCACGGTCGCTGTCGCTCTACCTGTCTGAGCCAGCGAGGATTGTCCACGGACCAGTAATGCATGATCCGTAGATTCACTGCCCCGCGGTTTGTGAAACCCGTTTCATCGGTAAATAGGTAGAACTGCAACGCATTTTCTCTTAATGCCCATTGACTGAATTGCACTCGATGATTAAAGTCATCACCATGTAATTGCTGATGTAGCGACACATGAAACGGGTGAAAGCGGTGACGATGCAGTATGCGCATGACACTACTTTGACTCAGTCCACCGGCTCTCGCAATGTCCCGTGTACTCATGTGTGGGTTTATGGCAACAGCAGCTAACACACCAACGGCACCCGCTTCTCCTGTGACGGGCCTGTTACGGACCCGTTTGCGTGCTACGACCATACCTGCTGCATACAGTTGGTGGTAGATGTTTTGCAATGTGCGGCACGTTGGATGCTCTCTGTCCGGGTACCGTTCTGCATACACCCTGCAGGCTTCAGCTGCATTTCGTCGACACTCGCCATAGATGAGTATCATCTCCGCCTTTTCAGAGTTCGAATACACCATGGTCACAGTTCCTACAACACTACACTATCAGAGACGTCTGGTAACACGGTGTTCTACAGTTGGTCTGCGTGCGGAGACGAATGCAGAATAACAATAGCAGCAAGCGCTACATGCGGACACTGCGACAGCTAGACCAAACCACAACAGTGCACTACAGCCACACTCGTAAACACAGTCGTCATCGTAAACATGTCCCTGCAAATGCTGCTCGCCGACAGTGGCCCGTGTTTGTTACAACACGCAACTGAACGTCGGAGGTTTCAAGCGTCAACTTTAGGTTACAATATCTCCGGATGTAATTAACATTTTGCAATGCAACAAACGGCACTGATTACGTATTTGTTTATACGTTCAGATGTGCTAAAAAACTAACATGGTTCCATTTAAAAAACGTAGGTTTGTGTTAAAAAACACTTCCGTGCATTTTTGTATGGTTTGCATTAAACAATTACGCTAGCCCCTCTCCTCACGTTCGGTCTGTGTAATCGGTTCGTCAGTATTTGATGTGGTTTACGAAATATATTCAGCGGTAACGTTATGTGACTCACCCTGTATATATATACCCTTGCTGATGATATTGCCATACTGGCCAAAGACTTCGCAGAGCTCCAAAACTTAGTTACAGATCTTACATCGGAATATCAGCTGGTTGGCGTGAACATGAACGTTTCCAAAACAAAAGTAATGTCCAACAAATGGGTCCCCGCTGGAGATGTGAAAGTCAAGAACAGTCTATTAGAAGATATCAGTGAATATGTCTACCTTGGCCAGATTATAAATATGAAGGGAGATATAAGACCAATAATCTATCGACGCATCAAGCTTGGCTGGCAGCTATTTGGGAAGAATTCAGCAGTATTCAGATCAAAAATGCCAGTAAATGTGAAGAAAGCAGTATTTGATCAATGCATTCTTCCTGTGGTGACGTATGGCTGCGAGACATGGACACTGAACTCATTTACAAAAGGGAAACTTAGGCGGCACAGAGAGCCATCGAGAGACCAATGCTGGGCTATACAAGAAAGGATAGGAAAAGGGCAGATGACATCCGGTCTGTGACGAAGGTTAACGACATCTTAGAGACAGTAGGTTCCTTTAAATGGCAGTGGGCTCGCCACGTCGCAAGAAGAAAAGACAACAGATGGACGAAGATAGTACTGGAGTCCGAGAGAGCACCGGAGGCCTAGAGGAAGACAGATGGGACGAAGACATCAAGAAGATCGCTGGTAACACCTGGCAGAGAACAGCCAAAGACCGTACCACTTGGAGAAGGCTGCTGAAAGCCTACCTGAATCCACGACTCGAAGAGGCCACATTATTTAATGATTGAATAGGCTGATGATGATGATGATGATGATGAGTGTGCCAGTTCGGTTGGGGACTCGGGAGGAGCCAGGTCCGCGCAGTGCCAGAACAAGCCGCGACCGCTGGAGGCACGAATGGACTGCCGGATGGAAGGGCAGTGGTCACGAGGGTGCACGACCTCGTCGTAAACCGGATCCAGGAAGCTTTCAGATGAGTGCACTTCAATCTAAGTAGGGAACCTCCACTATTGTGATATCTAGGGATTTTCCAGTGTCTTGGGTTCATGGTACTGCTTGCAGTGTCGCCGAGGCGAAGAGCAGCGAGTGGAGTGCTCTCTACTCTGGTGGTAGTGGTTCCTTTCTCGTTCTGGGAGCTCTAAACACAGTATTCTGTGGAGATAGTGCACACCGCCTGTTCCGGCTTTGGCGTATTGTTTCATCGTCGCATTTGGTTTATCGGACGTCAGGTAGCTTCATCAAGATTATCATTAGTCATTCGTTTGACTGCCACTAGTCTGAGTTACCATCCTGTGAAGTGAATGCAACTCTTGGCTGCCTGTGTCATTGCTCTCAAAGTGTTTGTTGCCGGACCTTCTCAGATGTCGATTCCTGGAACACCGTCTGGGTCAGTTACTTGTATTTTTTTATTAACTTTTGCAATTGTATTTGCTGTTTTACAACAGGTTTCAAATCTTTTTATATTATATTTTATATTATTATTATATTCTTAATTTATTGCTATTCCTGGCGGGTATGGCCTTCTGCCCAGATCACAGTGGCTTGCTTTTAAAACATTATCTGTTGTATCTGCATTTAATGGTGATTTGCTAAATTGTAACTCACTGAAAACACTATTATTTACTTTTGTTTATTCTTTCATTAATGACGTGTGGTATTTTTTTATTTATTGTTGGACCTGGAATTACTGATTTAAAATAAATTGTGTGTAACTGTAAAAGGCAACCAATAGTAACTGATTACGGCCCCGTCCACAATCCTAACCGTATCCTGCCTTCCCTTGACTACCAGGTTTCAAATTCCTAACACTAGCGGTAAGACATGCCTTAATTGTGCGACAGGAGAGGAACAGGTGCACGAACAAATTTTTGAATGACTATCACTATTATATAAGGGGCGACCAAAAAGTTTCAGGTTGAGGGTGTTGCTGCTCCATATATGCCTCGTAGTGCGACTCTAATGCTAGTACGCAAGTACCGACATGTGGGCACGGGATTAGTGACATCCGTGCGTGAGGTAAATGAAGAAACGTGAACTGTGGTGACGTTTCTACCAAATATGTTCAGACACCGGAAGACATTGGAGAATGAAGAATGTGTAAGGGGCAGCATTTCCGTCGAAAACGACATCCGGGAAAACTGTGACAAGGTATGCTGCTGCTCATGATACCCTATGTCCCATGTCGCAATACAGAAGTTAACGCCAAATCACGTTTGAGACACTCGAGCGCTCATCCTATAGTCATGATCCCTCCCTCATTTAGAAAAGGCCTTGAAGGCCCTAGGTAGCCAATATTTTATTAATTTATGGCCAACCTTGAGACGATGTCCTGCAGTATAGGTTAATGACATGAACTCAGTCACTTGAAAATAGCATAAATGGCCGAAACGTCGGTCGTAATTAAATAAACAACGACACTGTCAAATGGAGGTGTGTTTTTTTTTTTTTTTAATTATTGTATGACTGTTGCTTAGTAAACATAAATAACTGTATAGCCTAGCGTATATACAAAATAAAAACGTTAAATAAATCAGAGACGTGGCAAATACTCATGAACATTACGAAGTCTCCTAATCTCGGCAATGCTGTCTTATCTTACAAGCTGTAAAGGCCTGCAAAGAATTCGAAACATTCCTGGTGAGAACAGTTGCTTCTCTTTCGCTGATAATTGCGCTACTGATCGAATTTACTGTAAAGTTCGTGCTCAGACCAAGTAAAGTCTTAAGAATGAATATAATAACGCAGGTGCCATCTAGTACTGTACTGATCTCAGAAACGAATGGGCAAAGGAAATAAATCAAAGACTCTTTAGTGAAGTTCCTGAGTACTAATGAGCAAGTCAGTGACTAATTTCAAACAACGAATTTACACTTTTACCTCGATGGATGTCGATATAGACAAGTCCATGATATATGACAATCAGAAGAAAAGAAAGGTCCACGCACACCAGCATACGTTAAGCAATAATAAATCAGTGTGGGCAAGTGAAATACCAAGACTCTACCACGAGAATGGTACAAGATCTGTCTCTTTCTCCAACGGAAGTTAAATCTGAACAGCAATGAAGGTACATATACGGACTTGAAAGACTTACAAACACGAAGCAGCTAGAGCATGTCGCTGTCTCGCCATAATGTTCGTAGATAACAAGACAGCTCCAACATATACTTAGAAGCAGGGACACCTCATCCTCTGCAAGACATAATGAATAAAGCTTTGTCTCCTGGCCGACCGGTGTGGGCGAGCGGCTCTAGGCGCTTCAGTCTGGAACCGTGACACCGCTACGGTCGCAGGTTTGAATCCTGCCTCGGGCATGGATGTGTGTGATGTCATTAGGTTTGTTAGGTTTAAGTAGTTCTAAGTTCTAGCGAACTGATGACCTCAGATGGTAAGTCCCGTAGTGCTCAGAGCCATTTGAAACATTTGTCTCCCATTGAACGGCCCACACTCCCATACCACACTGCATGAGGAAGCCTCCTAGTAGCCAGCTCACTGTAGCTGCAAAATATCGTCAGCGGAATACCCTGTCCGCTCACCTTAAAGTGATCACCTGTTAAAAGCCTGAAGAATCACCTTCCACGCTTCGGACCGCTCAGAGACGCGGAAGAAGAGAGTAAATGACATTTTGCAAGGTACTGCCAGGAATGTAGAGCCACGCAGACCCGTGTCGTGACAAGCTGCGTTAGAATTTTCGGCTGAGGCTCTATGGCGCGAAAAATGCAATCGGTGTGGTCTCACAGGTACAGAGTGGGTTTAAATCCAGTGATTGAAGTTGCCAGGGGAGTTCGGTAGACTCATCCTGGTGCGCTTCCAATCAGACACGTAGGCCTATACTGTGCGTTGTGTCACACGACGCACTTTCCTGCTTTTAGATGTTATAGTGCCAACGAAAAACAAAATGCACGCAGCGATAGAGATGTTCATCGTGGATAGATGCATTGTTCCTTCCAGAATGACGAGATGACCCAAGGAATGCCTCGAAACATTCCTCAGACCATAACGCTCCCTCCTCCTGTCTAGGACCCACCGGTGGAGCATAAGACGTTATGCATCTGAAAAGACCACCTGTCGCCACTAGCGTGCAGATTCCAGCATTCGTCATCATGAATGCATGAATCAGGCGCCGGCTGCAGAGGTGTATATGGAGGCTCAGATGCAGCAACGATCGTTGAACGGTCGTTGGGAAGACTCTGTTGGTAGCCCTTTGGTTCAGCTGGATGGTCAGTTACTCAACAGCTGCATGTCTATTCGTCCATACATGTCTCTGCAGCGATCGTTCACCCCTGTCTCTTATGGCCCATGGCGCACCACAGTTGCCTCAGTGACGGTTTGGTTTTTTGGTTAGTCGCATTTTGCCATGCACGGTATAGTTTAACCATGATGATAAGCGAACAGTTTTCAAACAGCCATTGCAGAAATGCTTTCACCTTTGGCTCGAAGGCTGATGATCATGCCCTTCTGGACGCCAGGTAAATCGATCCGTTTTTTCACATTACGACAGTGACACCACTTTTTTCTGCATTCCCACTGCACGCTTCATATATCCTCAACTGTTATTGCTGCCACCTGCCGTATGTGAGCGGTCATTGCACCTTGATCTCGAACATAGTTGGTGGTCACATTAATGTGACTGGAGCATGTACGTTCACTTTATGGACCAAAGAGTGTGGTATGTCAGCTGTTACAGTAATGTGACTGGACCACATACCCTCACTTTATGGGCCAAAGACTGTGATACGCTGGAGGTCACATTAATGTGACTGGACCACACACCTTCACTTTATGGACCAAAGACTGGCATGTCGGAGGTCACATTAATGTGACTGGACCATGTATGTTCACTTTGTAGACCAAAGACTGTGGTATGTCAGACATCACATTAATGTGACTGGACCACATCCCTTCACTTTATGGACCAAAGACTGTGGTATGTCAGAGGTCACATTAATGTGACTGGACCACATACCTTCGCTGTATGGACCAAAGACTGTGGTATGTCAGGGTCACATTAATTTGACTGTACCACGTACATTCACTTTATAGATCAAAGACTATGGTATGCTTACCAATCCATAAACCAGTACAGATATCTCTAATAGAGGTTAGCGACTAAGAGCTCGTCCAAAATGAATACTTTGAAAGGTGAATAATGAGTATCACCCAACCAGAATAATTGTACCCAGTCATGATACAAGTAAACGTCACAAAACAATCTTCGGCATAGAGGATTAAAAATTTCATTCTACTGCTGGTGCTAACATCAGCCACTGTCCAATTCCTGTGTTGTTGTACTCACATTCGTGAAGACGTCCAGCTTTATCTGCTGGTGTGAGCAATGGTTTTTGCGAGGTACACCGTTCTTGCCTACCACTGCACGCCGATCCCTTTGGAATGTCTGTTCAGAAACTCGTTAATACGGACCAACATTCTCTGACAGCAGCAATTCCTGTAGGGTTTGAAACCGATTTTATTGACAAGACGTGACACTAGTCTCAAATCCCTATCAGGATCTTTTTTTAACTGCCCTTACGCCATGTCAAGTGGCTGTGTTTGATACACTACTTCTTGTAGACTGATACTCCAAAAAATCAGGAAACATAATTAATTATGCGGTCATGGGCACGTCAAGGTATGAAAATTCCATTCGGCCACTCTTTCACGACTCCACGTCGAGAAATCTTATTGTGCAGATGTCATGCAACCGCCTGGCACGTACACACCACTTCAATGACGTGACTTGTACCAGTGATGGATGGCCACATTAACGTCCACTACCAGTTATATAGCAACTATAGCACTGCAAAGCAACCAGTGTGCTCTTTGAGGGAAGCGATTAATGATTCATCCGGTAAGCTTATGAAATCAGAGAAATACTACATCATTTCTACGAAAGTTACAAAAAGACTTTTACACCAAAGTCGGCATACTGCCGAAACGTAAAACACTAACAATGTATACGGTCCACACAATGAAATCTAAAGATGTTACATCCGTTTCCGTAAAGTACAGTTTTGATAAAATACATTGATTCACCTCAATATATCAAGCAGGCAGGCCATGCGGTATGTCAGACACAAGTAATCCTTACACGTTCTTGTGCTGTCCGCCTGCTTAGCTGGGTGGTATCGTGCTTGCCTCTCATGCAAGCAGGCCCAATTTCGAGTGCCGGCCGGGGTGGAGATTTTCTCCGCTCGTGGACTGGATGTTGTGTTGTCCTCATCATCATTCCATCCTCTTCACTGGCGCGCAAGTCACCCAATGTGGCTTCGAATGAAATAAGACTTGCACTCGGCAGCCGAACTTACCGAATAGGGCCTCCCGGTCAACGATGCCATACGATCATTTCCATTTCTTCTTGAGCGGATCCAAGAGGAGGTATAAATTAGTAGTGAACAAGTTGCAAAGTTAGCAAGCACACTATATTACAACATGCACACCTGTTATGAAGACAGTATGATGTATCACATACTGTATCATAGTTATCATCCCACCTACCCGAGGAGGTGTTAGCAATATAGTACGTGGCTACACAAGGGATTGTAAATAACTGAAGCCATTCAAAAGCGGTGTGTGCTATACAAATTCTGAGACCACGATCGTGTAGAACACAAAAACCGCACCAAACTCGTATGTCATTTTTATAGGTAGCATAATGACAGAACCGCGCTGCAGCTACGGTCGCAGGTTCGAATCCTGACTCAGGAATGGATGTATGTTACGTCCTTACGTTAGTTAGGTTTAAGTAGCTCTAAGGGACTGATGACCTCAGATGTTAAGTCCCACAGTGCTCAGAGCCATTTGAACCATTTTTTTGATCCATAATTAGATACAAAATACAGTACCATCAAGCCTAATCAGAACGTTGTACAGGTGTTTTGTATCGCCAGCACTCCACTTATGTAGTTGTTTGAACTTTAACGACTACAGCGTTAATTTTCCACAGTAGAAATTTTAACTATTGTCGATTAGAAATGCGTTTTACTTGTAGTCTGGTTTATTAATTTAGTACGTTCGTGGAACTGAACACTTGATGTTTATTCTGCACATATACGGACTTAAGCGGGTAATTGTTAAGGTAATTTCCTCGTCGTGGTCGTTTCACGAGACGTGTGCAGGAGGAAGTAATACGATTCCCGAGTCTTTTTCGAACGAGCCGTCTCGAAATTTCAGCGAAGTACGACATTTCTATCGTAATGACAGCCAATGGAGATTCTTGAGGATCTCCGCAACATTCTCGAGCCTACAGAACCGTCCTATGATGAAACGCAGCTCTCTTCTATTTACCTAACTTGGAACCTGGTGCTGGACCCAGACTGTTGAGAAGAATTCAAGAACCGGTCTCAAAAGCGGTTGGTACACCACTTCCTCAAATTTTCCTAATGAACCTCAATATAGAATGTGCCTCACCCACAGTTGGTCTCACATGGTCATTCCAGTAGAGTAGCCGCGTAGACGTTCAGCGCAGTGCTTCCCGGTGCTTGGACGGCAGTGGCCATTGCGCCGCGCACCACAACACGAGGTAATCTGTGCTGTGCGCGGCCCATTATCTCGGCCGCGCTGACCCAGATTGCGTCCCTCCTGAGAAGCACTCGCGGCCGGCATTGTTCTTGCTGGGAACGGTTGGCGGCGGTGTCTGCGACCGACACCCGCTGAAAGCGGAGCCGCCGAAGAAACCCCTCGTACTGTGCTCCCTACCACCCCAGGAGGCCTGGCAAAGCTGTGCAGCACACGGCTGACGGGGAAACCTGCTGTACGTCCAGGGGTCGCCTTCGTTAGTATAGCTACGCGTCAGACCCGAAAGCGGATTTTAACACCTCAGAAGATGTATGCAACCTGTTTCTGAAACTTCTCAATATTTCGTCAGATTGGATCGTTCCATTTGTTTCGCTCTCGGAATTTCCGTGGATTTGCGCGAAGTTACTTCGCGGTGCCGACCAGACTGACACATGTTGTTCGGGGTGCGAGGTAAACTGTACGACGTACTTATCGTCAGATTTACCCCGAAATAACTATTCGCGGACCTGTGTTAATTCTCTGCAGTTATACACTACTAAATCAACCTAGATAAGGCCACCCACGAGAAAACGTTCAGCTTATCGGTACCCCAAAAACAGTACTGATTTATGCGTGAGACCATGCCACTGGACTGGAAAATGTACACCACTAGACCTTCCTTCATCTCCTGCACCTTGTGAGGCAACTATTCTGTCGATATGATTTGTACGGTAGTTTATTTTCTTGACCTCTTCGCTCTCTCTCTACTTTTATAGTTCGTGGCTAAGTGTTTTTCTGCCTTGTACGAGGGTTGGAACTATAATAGTGGCAATTATTTATTTACAGCTCGTACAAAATAGATACGTGTTTCAAAGTTTTACTGACCTCCAAAGTAGTCACCAGCATTGCGTACGACCCGGTGCCAGCGATGTGGAAGTCGTAGGATACTCTTAGCAGTACCAGTTGAGTTGGCAGTTCGAGCGGCGCGGTCCGTTGCCCGACGAATCTGTAGCAGTTCTGAAGCGAATGCCATGAAGTGTTTCCTTCAGTTTAGAAATCGAGTTGAGCTCACGAGGGCTAAAGTCTGGAGAGTGCAGCAGGTGGTACAGCACTTAGCAGCCCCAGCAGTCAAACAAATCAGCAACAGCTTGTAGTGTACGTGCTTGAGCATTGTCCTGCAAAATGATGGTCCGGTCCTGCAGAAAGTGTCATCACTTCTGTCTCTACGATGTTCATTTTTGGAACACAACCTGCGACCAGCTTAGAGATAGAAATGATGACACTTTCTGCAGGATCTGACCATCATTTTGCAGGACAATGTTCAATCACGTACAGTGCAAGCTGTTGCTGATTTATGCGACTGATGGGGCTGCTAAGTGCTACACCACCTACTGCAGTCCCCTGACTTAAGCCCTCGTGAGTTCAATTCGGTTTCTAAACTGAAGGAAACATTTCATGGCATTCGCTTCAGAGCTGCTACACATTCGTTGGGCAATAGACCGCGCCGCTCGACCTGTCAACGCAACTGGCACTGCTAAAAGTATCCTACGACTTCAGCATCGTTGGTAACGGTTTAACACAATGCTTGTGACTACTTTGAAGGTCAGTAAAACTTTGAAACACTTATCTATTTTGTACAAGTTGTAAATAAATATTTGCCACTATTAAAGTTCCAATCCGTGTATCAGAGTCTCTCATGGCAGCATCTTTCACATCTTCCTGATTTCGGTGATCCTGTTCACGTTCTTAATGCTTTATGTGTAATAGAATGTCTGTTCAGTTTGTTGGGTGTTCGACATTCTTCTGATATGGACATCTCTGCATTATGTTGGGTCTCTCACCTGCAAGGCAAAACGTAACCTTGTTTGTATCGTTGGGCTATAGCGTTTTGCTGAAAACTCGTCTCTTTATTTTCTTTTATTTTTTCAGTGTACATTTCCGATTCAATGATCAACGTTTCCAACGCGTATATGGTTTCTGGATTGATGATAGTGTTGTAACTTCGCACTTGTACGTTAGAAGATACGCATGAGCTACTTCGATGTCTCTAGTCTTCCAGAATGTTGTAGTCCTCCTTCGAATTCTATGCTTGTGAGCTTTTTCCTATATCTCATTTGCCTGTATCAACTCCTCAAGGTACTTCGATCTCTTAACTGTCTTGATCTCCTGACATTTTGTCTCAATTTTTTTCGTGGCGCATCGTTTTGGCTTGCCATGCATCCTCTTTCCTTGTAGGAGACCTGTAGTACGACTTTTTCAACCTCCTGTTTCAGAACTCGGCAACGTTTGTGTTATCTGTGTGTATTGCCAGATCATCAGCGCATGCTTCCATTTTCCTTCCTAGACTGATTGGCGTATAAAATCCCTCAATCTTCAATTCTTTTGCCATTCCCTGACAACTTTATGTAATAAAGAGCAACTGTGTTGATATACCTGTTCAGCAAAGGGTCTCGTCGAACCGAAGCCTGCTTGGTATTCTCCCGCTTTCCAGATGTAGCTATGTCTTATCTAGCAGGCATTGTGATAGAATTTTGTAAATATGTAACATAGGTACCATCCCCTTTCTTATTTAGATGGGGTGTAGCTGCGCATTTCCAGACTCCTGCAATTATTTCGCTCTGTCATATGTTCGTATGATATTTATGTCATTGATAGTATTCTTCCCAGCTTCCTTTAGCAGTTCAGCTAAAATGCCATTTCCTACTGCTCTTCTACCAGTTTTCAGGTTCATGGTTTGTCTTTATCTCGTAGCTAATTGGGACTCTCACAGCAAGTCGAGGACTCTCCAGTAATTAAGTGATGTAGTTCCCCGGTGTCTCGCAGTTCTCTTTGTTGTTCAGTTCAAAACGGTTCAAATGGCTCTGAGTACTATGGGTCTTAACATCTGAGGTCATCAGTCCCCTAGAACTTGTTGTTGTTGTTGTTGTTGTCTTCAGTCCTGAGACTGGTTTGATGCAGCTCTCCATGCTACTCCCTAGAACTTAGAATTACTTAAATCTAACTAACCTAAGGACATCACACACATCCATGCCCGAGGCAGGATTCGAACCTGCGACTGTAGCTGTCGCACGGTTCGAGACTGAAGCGCCTAGAACCTCTCGGCCACGCCGGCTGGCTGTTGTTCAGTACCAGTTGTCCATACTTTCTCACTGAAACACGAATTTTGTGGTTAATATACTACAATTCTGGTTGTAAATACCTTGTAGAATTACCTCCTGTTATAGTTTCGGAGATCTCTTCTATTCCTTTTGACTAACACTTCTCATATTCACTTTGCCTGCCGTGACGTCTCTTGTCATTTGCTATCTTGTCTCTGTATACTTTGCCAGACTAACTTCTGTTTGTTGCTGTTCCATTTGTTACATGCTAGTTTTATCGCAAATGTATTCCCACCGCGGATGTCTCTTCTTTCCAATTTAAGAAATTTTCTCTCTCCGTTTACTGACTACCTTTTCTTTCAATAATTTTTAGGTTGTGTCTGCCTGTGCCTACGTTTCCTCTTTGGTCCGTGATAAGTTTAATTTTGTTATATTGAACTTTGGTAACTTGTGGTCCTCTGATTCATTTTGTTTAGCCTTATCCTGATTCTTGTGATGTAATGAGAGGAGTCTATGTTTACCCTCTTCTGACTTGTACATTCACTGTTTATCCGTGGTTCTTGTGCGTAATTGCTGCACGGTAGTTTTGATGTATCCTAAGGATCTGACGGGCGATCTCAGCATCTTGGTTTTCGTGATCTCGTCCTTGGAGTGAGTTGACATTATCCTTCTACTGCGTCGATACAAATCTCGGTCATTGTCTGTATTCTTGTTAGTGCATCTGTGAACTGGATATTGTCCTGTCGTTCCTCAGAATCTCTTTTCTCTGCCTAATTTTGAGTAAAAATCACCTAATAAATTTTTAAAATCTCCTTTAGGGACTTTTCTCGCAGCTTTCTTTAGTTTATCCCAGTATTTAGTGACTCATTCTCTGTTTCTCTTCTTTTTTTCGTCTGCAGGTGCATTTGCAATGATTCTTTTGTGATACTTATTAGTACAGTTGAGTCTTATCGTCGTCTGTCTGATGTTCACTAGATTCACTTCTATTACTAATCGGAGTATTCTGTTGTTGACTGCAATGGCCATTCATAGGAGCGGAGCTCCTTTGCCTGTTTTCCTGTCTTTTTTTCCTTCGGACAGTCTGTAGTTACCCAAGTCGGTAGTGTTGTCGTCTGTTAAGTAGTTTTTCTTGGATTGCCAAGATCAGGAGCCTTTACTCATGAAGTATCTTTTCGATTTCACGTAGTTTCCCGGCTCTGATCAGTGTATTGACTTTCAATGTTCCTGTGTACGTCTTCTCGTTGCTGGAAAATTTCCCAGCGGTCACCGACTCCCTCTGTTTTCGTGGCTGGGCGGACGCCCCAAGATCCTATAGTCTGAAAGTTTTAACCATGGCTGCGTGGTCAGCGACCGTTTAAATATTAAAATTAAAGGAATTACAACCCTCTGTCGCAAAAATTAAGTCTTTTGACCTCGTTTCGGCACTTCTATGAGTGCCTTCGTCAGAAATTAAACATTCAAACTGGCCTATAACATAAGTACAAAAATTATGGGAATTTTTTTATGAAAGTGTAAGTACTAACTAACAGTACTAGAAAGAAACAGTACTTACATGTCACGTATAAAATAAAATCAAGAGATAAATAAAGCTTTAGTCACAAAATTTTTAAAGTAGAATACGTGGAAAGCAAGCCATATAGTCTTCTTTTTGAACAGACCGTAATGGGTTGCTCTGAGTGGTTCTTCCGTTCTCACAGACGTTGGGAATTGAAACTCCTCTTCCGCCTTACCTGTAACCATAGGCAAACAATGTCACTAGGAGATACTATCGGGAGCCAGACGAACCCAGGTTTTTTAAATAGGCCCTAGTTATTACTCCACCCGCTCTCCTTCTTAGTTACTTGGGGGATGAACTCCTTCTTCATACTTTATTTCTGTTGTCACTGTCGTTTCGTTACCTTCCTCTGCATGAAAACATGACTGTCGGTAAGATTCCATATGAGCTTTAATTTATCTGGCTTTCCCATTGCAGCCATTTCACGAAAATAATGTACTCTGACTCTTCTCGGAACGCACGTTCTCTGAGTTTTAACACTGATCCTCTCCGTGACGCGCAGTATCTCTCCCGTAATATCTACCTCTTTGTCGTATCTGTTGCGACATATGTCACTCCTTTTTTCACATATTCTTTATCTGCTCTATCAGTGCTATAATTATCGGTCCCGGACTAAAGAGGAGACTCTATGGTGCTCTTTGTACAGGATACTTTTGTCTATGGGAAGGTTGCAACGCCAGTAGGCTGTAGCGAAATGAAAAAAGATTCGCAGGAGATCGGTGGTTGGTACCGGATCTAGCCCCGGGCCATGTACACAAATAAAGTATTACATCTAAACAGGCGAAGATGTCCGTTATTGTTCACTTCTGCAATTGGCGAAAAACCTCTAGTGCAACATGAAACATAAAATATCTAGGAGCAACCGTCCTAAGCGACTTAAAATGAAGCCACCACATAAAATAAACTGTAGAAAACAGATGATGGGCTGAAATTGTTTGAAAGAATCGCAAAGAAATGGTACTTATTCACAAAATAAGTATCTTACAAAACATTTTTTGATCTATTCTTTTAAGTTGTTCTTCTTCTGTGTGGAACCATTACCAATTAGGCATGGAAGAACAGGTAGGGAAGATGCAATGAACAGCGGCATAGTTCGGCACGGGATCTTTCAGCAAATGTGGAGAAAGCATTGTGAAGATGCTCAATATACACTCCTGGAAATGAAAAAAAGAACACATTGACACCGGTGTGTCAGACCCACCATACTTGCTCCGGACACTGCGAGAGGGCTGTACAAGCAATGATCACACGCACGGCACAGCGGACACACCAGGAACCGCGGTGTTGGCCGTCGAATGGCGCTAGCTGCGCAGCATTTGTGCACCGCCGCCGTCAGTGTCAGCCAGTTTGCCGTGGCATACGGAGCTCCATCGCAGTCTTTAACACTGGTAGCATGCCGCGACAGCGTGGACGTGAACCGTATGTGCAGCTGACGGACTTTGAGCGAGGGCGTATAGTGGGCATGCGGGAGGCCGGGTGGACGTACCGCCGAATTGCTCAACACGTGGGGCGTGAGGTCTCCACAGTACATCGATGTTGTCGCCAGTGGTCGGCGGAAGGTGCACGTGCCCGTCGACCTGGGACCGGACCGCAGCGACGCACGGATGCACGCCAAGACCGTAGGATCCTACGCAGTGCCGTAGGGGACCGCACCGCCACTTCCCAGCAAATTAGGGACTCTGTTGCTCCTGGGGTATCGGCGAGGACCATTCGCAACCGTCTCCATGAAGCTGGGCTACGGTCCCGCACACCGTTAGGCCGTCTTCCGCTCACGCCCCAACATCGTGCAGCCCGCCTCCAGTGGTATCGCGACAGGCGTGAATGGAGGGACGAATGGAGACGTGTCGTCTTCAGCGATGAGAGTCGCTTCTGCCTTGGTGCCAATGATGGTCGTATGCGTGTTTGGCGCCGTGCAGGTGAGCGCCACAATCAGGACTGCATACAACCGAGGCACACAGGGCCAACACCCGGCATCATGGTGTGGGGAGCGATCTCCTACACTGGCCGTACACCACGGGTGATCGTCGAGGGGACACTGAAAACCGTCATCGAACCCATCGTTCTACCATTCCTAGACCGGCAAGGGAACTTGCTGTTCCAACAGGACAATGCACGTCCGCATGTATCCCGTGCCACCCAACGTGCTCTAGAAGGTGTAAGTCAACTACCCTGGCCAGCAAGATCTCCGGATCTGTCCCCCATTGAGCATGTTTGGGACTGGATGAAGCGTCGTCTCACGCGGTCTGCACGTCCAGCACGAACGCTGGTCCAACTGAGGCGCCAGGTGGAAATGGCATGGCAAGCCGTTCCACAGGACTACATCCAGCATCTCTACGATCGTCTCCATGGGAGAATAGCAGCCTGCATTGCTGCGAAAGGTGGATATACACTGTACTAGTGCCGACATTGTGCATGCTCTGTTGCCTGTGTCTATGTACCTGTGGTTCTGTCAGTGTGATCATGTGATGTATCTGACCCCAGGAATGTATCAATAAAGTTTCCCCTTCCTGGGACAATGAATTCACGGTGTTCTTATTTCAATTTCCAGGAGTGTAGTACAGTGACAGGCGCTACAAGAGAGGAGTTTCGTATCACAGAGAATGTTAGTCTTCACATTTAGAAAGCAAGTTTTCGGGGAAAAGTTGAACAGCATGTTACTGCCTTCCACACATCCCTCGTCAAACGACCACAGGAAAAAAATCATAGAGTTTATAACTCATGCGGAGTTATATCGACAGTCGTTCTTTCAACGAACAATGTGCGAATGGAACAGAGACAGGGGTGACCGATACATGGTACCAGAATTATCTGCCGTCATACACTACAATCTGATTTTATAGCGTACAGGTAGACATAGATCAATACTCTGTGCGTGATGTGATAAAAGGAATAAGGTGTGCTGTTATTGCAACGCCAATTAGAGCGAAGTGGAACATCTGATATCCGGGTTGTTAGGGACATATAAGTGCAGCTATTTTTATTGGTGACTGAGGACAGTATACTGAACAATATTGCATCAGTTTTTACTTCATTTGCCGGCTAATAATTATAGCTGTTGCGAGTAGAATGTGTTTAAGTTTGTTAGTTCCTCCAAGCGTACATGGCAAGGGCAAGTCATTACCGCTTATTTCCCCTGGGCGACAGGTCAGGTGTTAAACTGTGGGCACATGTAAGCAGAGCGGTTAGTCTTTGCTGGCAGAAGTAGTCGATGTAGTGGTGCAGTTACGACCGTTTAGAAAACATTAGGTAGTAAATTATGTAACGTGTTTGGGGAAATACTGTTTGACACAGCGAAAAAAACCTAACACAATGAAGTGGGTACGTATTAAGGTACAAATGACCGCAATATCTACACATTCCCCAGTAGATCTGAACAATGTAATGCATGCTTTTTGCAGAAAACAAAACACTCGTTAACAGACCTACGATTATTCCAGACCTACAGTTATTTCACGCAGCAAAATTCTAGAGCACACACTGCTATGCATCTGCCACATGCATGTCTTATAAAGAAAAATGTGCATCTGTGAAATTTTTTACGGAATGTATTCTATCAGTATGTGAATTGACGATGCAATGCACTACCATTAGTTCGGAAGGATGCCGTTTGTGCACAGCTCTGTCAGCGCATTTTAACTAGCAAACCAGCCTGAAGTGCTAAGTGACGCAAGATTTCCTCGGACTTTGCAAGGTAGCTCCTGGCTCGTCTCGCCCCACAGCACTTGCGGCACATCGTGATGGAGTGTCGTGCATGATGGCACCCCACTTACGGGGATTCTGGTCCCCGTGACACAACATAGGCAGCCACCCCACATGGAATACCCTATGTAATGGGAACATTATCGAAACAATGGAAAACCTTCCAGTAATCTCGAAGCTACTATCAAAATTGACGGCTTTGCTCGTTACGAAAACTGTGTTTCCTGTCTGAATTCTAGGCTGATCCTGCATTCCGTGAGGTCATATTTCGTACTTTAAGAAAACAAATGACACTACAATCATCTCTATATGTACTATGAATTAATTTATATGAATTTCCAGAGTTGTAAAATCCCTGTATTACTGTTTACATATGGCACTACTTGTGAGAAACACATGACCGTCCGCAGCCAGCTATTGTTTTAATAATGGTGTACAATAATACATTTCAGAGGCCATAGTAACACTAAGCTCCAATAATTGTAGCGCATCCAATCCAGATGCATGTTTCTGAAGCTTTTTAGAGTTGCAAATTTACCTTTTCAGTGTGTGATGGGTCATTTTTCTGTATGCTCTCGCCAACACATATTTCAAAGCATTTTCAGATCTGAACATTTATTAATTGTAAATGTTGCACTTATCGTGGCCTTCTATCCGAAGACTCGTCTGATGCGGCTCTCCGTGCTAGACTACCGTTCGACAGCCTCTTCAGCTCTGAAAAACTACTGCTGCTTCCTGGTTTCATTCGTTGGTCTTCCTCCGTATTTGTACTTCCCACTCTTCCCTCCATAACGAAATCCACGATTTCTTAAGCCTCAGAATGTGTTCCTCTAACTAATCCCTTCTTTTAGTAAAATTGGGCCACAAATTTCCTTTTTTACCTAAATTCGATTTGGTATCTAAAGATTAGTTACCCGTTCTAGTCCGCAGCTCGTGGTCGTGCGGTAGCGTTCTCGCTTCCCGCGCCCGGCTTCCCGGGTTCGATATCCGGCGGGGCCAGGGATTTTCTCTGCCTGGTGATGATTGGGTGTTGTGTGATGTCCTTAGGTTAGTTAAGTTTAACTAGTTCTAAGTTCTAGGGGACTTATGACCATAGATGTTATGTCCCATAGTGCTCAGAGCCATTTTTTTACCCGTTCAGTCTTCAATACTCTTCCGTAGCACCACATTTCAAATTATTCTATTCTCTTCTTAGCCTAACTACTTATTGTCCACGTTTGACTTCCGTACAAGGCTAAACTCTAGAAAAATAACTTAGTAATTGGCTTTCTAAAACTCAAATTAGTATTAAATGTTAGAAGTTACCTGTTTTTCATAAGTGCTTTTTGTTATAGCCACTCGTGCACGTTACGTTCTCCCTACTTAGCAATCGTTTGTTTTCCGCAGCCCAAACAGCAATGTTGATCTATTAGTTCTAATGTCTCATTTTGTAATTAATTCTCGGAAACCACCTGACTTAGTTCAACAACATTCCATTACCATTGTTTAATTTAGTTGATCTCCATCTTATAATATATTTTCAAGACGCTATCCATTCCGTCTTTCAATTGCTCTTCCAAACCGTTTGCTGCTTGTAAAAAATTACAGTGACATCCCCTTTCACAATTTCTCCTTGTTTTCTTCATCCGATCGCTCAGTGTGCAGAGTCAATAACAGAGGAGAGAAGCTATAGCCCTCTCTCGCTTCCTTCTTAATCACTACATCGCTTTCATGTCCAACTGGTATATCAGCGATATGGCTGTGCTTCCGCTCCCTGCGCTGAACGCCTGCTGCTTTCAGATTTTTAGGAAGTGTTTTGCAATCAGTACCGTCAAGAGCTTTCTGTAAACTAAGAAACGCTATGAACGTACATTTACCTTTCCTAAGGCTTAAGTGCTGCATCACAGGATTCTCCATTTCTCCGCAATGTATTTTGTCCGGGCTGCCTCTATGTAAAATGAGAGTTCGATAATGTTCGTACATGTCAGCACACCTCTTCTTTGGAACAACAGTTACAGCAGTCTGCCTGAAGTCTGCGGGTATTTTGTCTGACCCAAATATAATGTGCACAGGCTGTATTACTTTTCTCACGGCGGGCTCTCTAAGATGTCAATAAATCTGAGGGAATTTTGTCGTCCTTAACTCCACTTTTTAGTCTATTTACTTTTATATTATAAATTAAACTCACAAACTTGGGGTTATTCTACAGTAATGATTCAGTTCGTTAACTGGTTTTCGGTTTAATGGTCGAGAGCCCGTTAAGGAAGTAAGCCGTACATTATAATGTTGCTTGAGCGCTCGTGTTTCTGCTACAAGCTTATGCGCTGCTGCGTGCGTCCTCCGTGGTGAAAGTTCGCCCGAATGAAATCACATCGATCTTCTTCTTACGGAAAAACCGCAGAACGACGCCGGCTACGGAGAGCACCAGGTTTTTCTGCGGCAGGATTCCATTAAGAATGTAATTGAAAACCGCCTCCTTGATTGGTAAGGGCCTCACTGTGGTATTACGACTGATTAATTTGTAATGGAGTTCCCAAAGTTTGTAATATGGCCCACAATTTTTCTTTCATTATGTTCCAGTACATGACCAGTAGAAATAAGCATTCGACGATAACGAATTTGCTAGCTTTGAGGAGACGAGTATGACGCCGGTGTTCCACACTGTACATTTGGTCATTGTGCGTCGTTTGCTCTATACGCGATTTGCCGCACTCGCTCGAAATCTTATAAATACTTGGCTTTCACAGCTCTAAGTAGTCTTTTTTTACCCATCCCTGGAGGGCCGAGATGTTTGTTTCAGGGCAAAAGATCACTTTAACCTTGAAATATTCCAAGTATATGGTAGGTAGGCTGTTGTCCAGGAGCTGGTCCTTTCTTATTCTTCCGTTTATAGCTCCGTAGTGCTTTCCGTATCTACTAACATGAACAGTTAGTAGGTGTTTTAATCGCACTTGCATGCAATGGTTTGGGTTAGTCGAGGGACCGTATGTATAAAGTGAAGCAATCACTTTCCCTACAGATTTAGAAGCTTAAGCGTCGATATTTATGTATAAAATTCGAAGAATGTACTCTGGGTTGTGGGGACGAAGCAGAGAAAGCAGCTTCTCCTTCGCCTCGAGTTGTGGCTTCGGCATTAGATAAACCTTGTGAATAAAGAGAAGTTTGTCTTCATTCTGGTAGCAATAGCTTCTAAAACATGAAGGGTGAAGGCTGGGCAATAGTTGATTCACGTTTGCAGGATGCAGATATGGCTAAGCTAACTGGGTGTGAACTCCAGCCCACGTCGATTTTCACATAGAGGGCATTACTATACTCTGCATTGTTTCAAAGAAGAAAATGTTAAATGGACTGCAACTCATTTTCTGTCAGACTCAACAGAAAGATGAGGCAGAGCACTACTAGAGAAGAGGATGAGGATTTTCCTTCAGTGTGTAGATGATCTTTGATTCCAGCCTGGTATAGCAGAAGAAATGGGGATCCATCAAACTACAGTGAGTGTAATGTGAGCAGTGTTTCTAAATGGATAACGCAGGAAGGTGACTTTTGGACCGAATTTCAGCCTTTATTACGTGGTTGTAGCAAAAAAGGAGTGGCTAGAAACATGTAAACGTGTAAGTGGAGGGCTACGCTAGTATGAATGTGCAGGCTATAGCAGCGTAAATGAACAGTTCACTAGCGCTGAGGCAAGCAGGCTAGGTTCGGTACATCGCAATACAATAAGGAGGAATTCAAGTGTCCGAGAAGTGCTAAGTGAATTTAAGAACACTGTTCTTTTGGGTGATAAAGGTTATGGCCTAGAGCCCTGGTTCATGACCCCCTAACGTAATCTAACAGAGGACAGTCATAAATCTTTCAACAAGCTTTTGAAATGGAGTGAGGGTTCGGATAGCGCGTTGTTTTGGTCAGCCGGAGAGGTGGTTTCATATTTTGCAGTACCTGTGTAGAGTTACCTTATCAAATGTTCCAGTAATTATAGATTGCTATTTTTTATTGCATAATGTTACGAAACATCTACAGGATGAAGATTTTGAAGATATTGCACAGGACTTTCATTACATTTCTGAAAAAGAAGAGGAGCCTATAACTGGGAGGGAAATTTTTAGGAGAGGGCATGGAAAAATTCCAATACAAAATGCAGGATTTTGAGTTATTATATTTATGAAAGTATACAAAAATATTGACCACACACACGCACACACACACACACACACACACATATATATATATATATATATATATATATATATATATATATATATATATATATATATTCCGCCTCTTGCACATTACCTTCATCGTTCATCTTTCCATTAAGGAGATTCGTTATCATAGCTTATTCTCCCATTCGCATCCATGTCTCCACCAGCCTGTGTAATTCCTTGGTACTCAGTTCCTTTTTATTGTCTGTTTCTGTAAAACATTTTACTTTTTTCAACGGTGGTGGCTTGTCATGTGAACTTGCTCAGGACTAGCAGGATGATGGGGCAGCACGAGGTGTAACATCTCCTCCTAGAAATTATTGTAAGGATGTATAATGATAATAGTGGTAATTACAAAATGTTGGTGACACATTCTGAGTAATGTGAAAAGTTCGTACATATCGGATGAAACTCATACTATTGCCATATTCAGCATCCAAATTTTTAGTTCTCTCAACGAGTAAAGCGTTATAAATAGCATCATATGATCTATAAACATAAAGTAATTGCGTGTGGTTTCTCAAATCATTATACTACAATATTTTTTTAAAACAAATAAAACATCTTTAATGCAATAAAGAATAGGACGTTCGCCAATGCACTACTTATTCTGATAATAATAATAATAATAATAATATTAATAATAACAGCGGCTACGAAATGGCGAGAACATTTGGTTCTTTTCTAATGAAAAGCAATTCCTGCTGTTGGTTGTCGCGATTAATTTTCTCTGGCTAACAAAAGCTGGAATTAAATCTTACCACGTGACTGCCTGTGGTCCACAGGCTATGGCGTTAATGTGGAAGGTGTAGCCCTTGTGTCATTGCTCCTAAAGGTTACGATTTGAAAAAAAAAAGAATTATAAAATACTTTTATTTTAACATTACAGAATATGTGTAATTTGTTTAACTTGTAACAAAGTAAATGGTAGTAATACAACAATTTACATTTTAATTAACTGGGATATTGAAAAAAATAGATACCAACAGCCGTCATTTTAATTAACAATGTTATTTAGCTACCAGTTTTTGTGCCTCATTGTGTATCATCTTCAGGGCCTACTCAGGAAACTAGGTAACTCGTCGTTTGTGCTATTATAGTGACAACTGTATCCAACTCTGTTCCGTAGACTTCTAAAAACTTCTCTATCAACGTGGACCCATCACACATCTAACAATAGCCAGCCCAAGTCTTCAGAGACTGGTTTTCATGTTAGTTACTTCCTGTAGCAATTATTTTCTGTAGTTAACGTAAATTAGGTTCAAATAAATGTCTTAACTCCTGAGTTGCTTCCTCGTTATTTCTTTTAGTTTCCGGAAGTTAAGGTTCTCTAATAATTCGGATATATTTCTAAAGACGTGGTACTTTCTGCTCATTGCCTCTTACATCTCAATCGGATGAGGACACCTTATTCGACGAGTCACATGTTCTCACCTAAAGCAAGTGTTACGGCCAACGAAACAGCGAAATCCGATGCCCGCGCTTACTCAACAAAGGTTGCTAACAACACAGGCGAAGCAGCTCGTTAAAAGTTTTTGTATTTGAGTTAAAAGTAAAAGGTAGGAAGAAATGGTAGGGCATTCATGGTATCTGAAACAAAAGCTCCGCTTCTTCCTTTCGTTTGAAAGTAAATGCTTTTACTTCTACCTTTATCTTCCAAGCTTGTGCGCCTGCTTCATTAGTACAACTGAAGGTAGTCAGAACTCCTGTAGTTTGCATCGAGTGGTGGCAGCTAGGAACATGTAAATAACATCTGAGTGGGCTTAGCAAATATCGAATGTCCTAGTGTACCATCGCTAAAAGGTTTCTATAAACGGCAAACAACCTTTTCTCTTCTTCTCCATGCTAAAGTTTACTTTCCGTGCATGGAGTACAGTTGTTGCTGGAACAGTCAAAGACTGTCCAAACCAAGGGTACGAACTATAAAAGTATAGCAGTCGCATCACCAAAATATGATCGGATATGAAAAATTTGAATCGAGAATTCGCTCTTCAAAAGCTTCCATAAAAATGATGGCCACCATATGTTACGAAGGATTCTCTGTGGCAACACCGTCAGTTTTTAAAAAACGCAGGGAAAACAGGATACGCAATACATTCGTCAGGCTCTCAAATAAGGGAACTCATTGTGCTGTCGCCAGTGTACACTTGAAGATGGCTAAAAGACAGTGCTTCGAAAAGTTTAGGCTGCATATTAACGCATTGTATTACATCTGTACCGGTACTCTTGTTTCAAGATGAAGTCAGTGAGTTTGGTGGCACGTTGGAAGACAAAGCATCAGGTTCACATTCAGACAGTCTGATTTGGGATTTTCGTGGTCTTCTCTAACTCAGTTTGTTGAATGATCCGAGTCTACCACTACTGCCACGTATTTCATTGACTTGTTGGGTTGGTATTCCGCTTGTGGCGACCATTCCGAGGAGGAGACGTAGAAGCTATGACTTTACCGAATAAAGATTGAAACGGTTCAGTTGAGAAAAAGGAGAAAAATTGTAAAATATTCCTTACACAAAACATTGTTTCGATTTATTAATTCGCTTAGCTTCCCCTACTGGTATCCACGATTTAAGGTAGGTGCTGCGAGAAAATGGCCAAACTGCCATTCAGTCATAGCTGTCGGTTCTATTTCTACATACATACTCCGCAAGCCACCATACGGCGCTTGGTGGATGATATATTGTACTGTTGTTACTCATTCACTTTCCTGTTCCACTCGGAAATGGAGCGAGAGGAAGACGACTTCATACGAGTGCGTACGTGTCCTATCAATAGTATTTCACAAAAATGAGGTCGTCTTCTTTCCAGAGATTCTCATTTGATTTCATGGAACATTTCCGTAATATACGAAAGTTGATCACAGATAACGGTAACGAATCTAGCAGTAGAACTCTACACTGTTTCGATACGTCCTTCTTTAATTTGTTGGTATATATGCGGTAGAACCGTCTCACTGTTCTTAGTACCGAAAGTAGTGGATTGCGACTTTGTGCTGAGAGAGAAAAGTAAGAAATAGTGCACGTCGACCTTTAAAGACAACCGTCAGAGCAAGAAGGAAGGCTTCAGTGTTGGAGGTCTGGCACTCCGCATATTTCCAGCTGCGCCTGGCGCTCGTTATGCAAACCGAGTGTCCATAAAAGTGTCCATAAACAAGGAGCTTTATTCAGATGGCCTCTACAGATGTCCGATGTCTTCTCGCCTGCTACAATTCGAGAGTCCAACTGCAAAGAACTTGCTTAAAAAACAAGGTGTGCGATATATTAACATTCGATTCTGCAAACATTTACATTTATAAATTGCGTAGTGAGGAGGAGATTTAGTGTTTAACGTCCCGTCGACAACGAGGTCATTAGAGACGGAGCGCAAGCTCGGGTTAGGGAAGGATGGGGAAGAAAATCGGCCGTGCCCTTTCAAAGGATCCATCCCGGCATTTGCCTGAAGCGATTTAGGGAAATCACGGAAAACCGAAATCAGGATGGCCGGAGACGGGATTGAACCTCGTCCTCCCGAATGCGAGTCCAGTGTGCTAACCACTGCGCCACCTCGCTCGGTAAATTGCGTAGTGGGGGAATATCAGTATTTCCTTCGGAAGTCAACAGCACTGGCTGACTTTCAGTCAGAAAATGTAAGGCGCTTTTTGCTGCGCTATTTTCTTTTTCTTAAAGTGATGTTTATGGCCCTGTGTCTCTTTGTATGTGCAAAACATTCCGTTGTGGAAAATTCACTATGGTGAGAGTACTGACCTTCAGTTTGGGGAAGAATAACGGAAAGGGGTTAAAGCGACTACTCGGGAGTGTTCCAAACTGCCCACAGCAAACTTCATATGAACCGTAAATTTGCAAAACGACTTGAGTCCCTAGAGGTACATTTTCAGAAACAACAAAACATTGTCTGTTATCTTACTGAAGCCAATATTGCACTAAACTAATGCATTATATGTTACATACATCGAAACTACATAAGACTGTCATTACAAAAGCATGATCTTGTACTTCCTTCATGTTAAAATTTTGGTTTAAGGAAGTAGGACTTAAGTCATTTTTCTAATTAACTTCAGTTTTGCTTGTTATGTAATAAAATTATGGCATATAAACACACAATAATGTATTTTCTTTATTGGAAACACATTCAGAATACATAAACCAGTAAATCATCTAGGGAAATAAACATACAAGACAAAATTTCCAAAAAGAAATTGCAATTATACTCATTTGTATTTGTTTACCAAGCTGCAGTTTTCTCATAAAATGTTCTGTATTCATTACAGTCGGGAATGTATTTGACCATTTTGCGTATATCTTTGATTTTATTTTCATTTATTGGACACACATAAAGATAAGCATGTCTGTGTGATAGCTCTGATACTTGTGGATATGTTGGCCCAAGGATGAAAGAATGTTGAATTATTCCTCCTATGATTGGTTTTTTGCCACAACTATTCCGATCAGTTCTGCAGAAAATCAGAAGTCCATAATAGTTGAAACACTGAAAGATACCTTTCTATCTCTGGGAACGTCCTTAACAGACATCCCTATTGAATTGGCATTTCATTTGTAATAATTTGGCCACCGGTCGTTTTAATCATAAACTTTCTCACTTTGAACGATTGTTAGCGCTAGAGCTGACTACGTGTTCAGACACGTCCTTCATTGTGCAGAGTCTGTCCACAAGCCTCAGTCGTCTTTTCACTACCGTGAAGTCCCTATCATTTGGCAGAGAGGTGTGTCCTCTGATCTGGAAAGAAGTCTGATGTTCAAAAAACGCCTCTGAGCACTTATAGCCATTAAAAACCTGATGAGGGTGTTATTCTGGCCTGGAAAGACAAACAACCAGAGTTCTTTAGCACTAGTTGAGACAAAGGTATTGAAATAATGGAGGAGAAAACTGCATAATTCATTTGGACTTTTCTTAACTTGGCCCCTCATGGTAGATGTTGAAGGATACTGAATTAGCTTTCATGTTATGCACAGAGAAAATTGGAATTGTCAGTTGATAGTAATACATGTTATGAACTGGTATCTTAGGCAAACAACATTTTGAATTTAGTCAGATGTTGAAACAAGAAAACCCTCTCTGTCACTACATAACTTGGTTGCACCTTCTAGTGTATTGTAGAACATTTTGCTGTTACGTTTGTAAACTAGGAGTTGTTCTGCAGCCATACGTTTAGCAGAATCATTAAGTGCCCGCTTTTCATTTTAACGTTCAGTTGTTCACACATAATGCACGTGTCCGCACTGCGCCCACCAAATCTCAAACGGAAATGGTTATTGAAATATCTGTGATAGTAGTGATAAGACACATTGGTATCAGGATATTTGACAAGAAACATTTCATGTATAGTTTTCACAGTTAGTTCACTGTTTAAGTAGAAAACATCTGTGTTTACATAGTGGGCTTGTTTAGTTGGAAATGACGCAATATGGGCATGAATGAAAGCAAGTATATCAGCCTCTTTTGCGTTCCCTGCTTTGTGTTTTCCAAGTCGGTCTTTAGGAGACTTGCCACGAAGCAGCAACTTACACAGTCCCTTCATCTTGGATTCGGTAACACAATAAACACTGAGGAAGGCTTTCATGCATACCTCTATCTGCTTGTCTGCATCTTTAGATAATACTTGAACATAGCTGCCCTAGTACCAGGCTCGTCTTTCCTTCCTCTTCGTCTTTTTATGGCAATACTTTCAGTTTGTCCCTGTAAGAACAGATCTTGTTCGTTCTTAGTATCAAAATCTTTCATACAACTAACTGCTTCTAACAAAGCATTTTCGGAAATTAAGTTGAGACATTGTTTCCTGCATCTGAACTTTATGACAATTTTTTATAAACAATAGTCTGCATTGGTAGTGATTACCAGTCTCAGTAAGCTACATTGATGTGTACAAGAGTATTGTGTACAACAATGTTGTAAAACAAAATGAAATCCAAATTGCTTACACACAAGAAGTATCCTGTTTGTCTAGCTGAAACTAACGTCCCCACATGATTTATGTACTCCAAAATTTTAACATTAACAAGCTTTATTGTAGCTCTCTTGTATTCTGCAGCCTTTTCATTTCTTTCCTCCTTTTTTGGTAATTATTTTCTTCATTTTCAACAACACCAATACATAAAGGACAGCAGTTATATATATCCTGCGTATTTATGAAGTTTGTTGTGATTCAGTTCGTTATCCTTTCCCAAACTCTCAGTCATAATTCTCTATTTTACTGTATGAATCTCAATACTACATTTATTTAAATAATAACGTGAAAGTTTCAGTTATGACCGAAGAATGATGCGAAACATGAAAGACGTAAGTTAGAATAATCAGTTGTGGTCAACGAACTTCCTGTTTATCATTTTCTTTCCTACATAAAATTAAAAAATCGAAATTGCATAACGTTTGAGGAATGCATTAACTTTCGAGACAGTCTTCACACTGAAAATTAACCTCAGCCAACTAGACAGTCCAATCTCTAGCATCCTAAGTGAAACAATAATTAACGTGTTTATATGCCGTGACACAAACATCGACATGTTCACGGCTCATGAATACCTCTGAAGAACTGTAACTACCAGTTGCAACTACTTCAACATTCTTCTAAGCGAACGTATTGCGGGCACAACGACAAGCCATGAGATGTTGTCGACAGACAAACATCATCATTTACCACTGGGTACAGTTAAACAAGATGTTGCGGGCTAACTATCGATACATCACACATCGGCGTGCAGGTATAGAAGAAAAAATTACGTGTGAAAATATAGGACCATCACAAAGTACTGCAGAATGTAAAATAAAGGGTCCTAACGGAACGTTTAGTAACTTATAAGGGACAGTAATTTTGAGCAAAAGTTATATTCCACACGAAATCTTACCAAAGTGTTGGCGTACTTAAAGAGACAGAGAAGAATGTTACTTTAACCACTCTTCTGTTGCTTCCTAGCAGAACATTTTAATGTTTAATGTCTCCTGTTTCGGTAACATTTGTTTATTAGTAAATAGTATTCGGTTTCTTAGGCCACTTTCACGTGGAATTTGTCTTCTATCAAAATAGATACCGGGTGCAAGCACCCAAATATTGAAAACAAAGAAATTAACAACTGCACAGAAGCTTTGGCTATGAATTGGGCAGGAAATATCAGACCAAGTGATCTTCATACGTGTTGTGTTGCAATAGTCAGTTTCTTGTACTTGCTATAATGGTACAACTGAATGGGGGTAAAGGTGTTAAGAGTGAATAAATTACGTTGTATATACTGGCTCCCTAAAGGGGACACACATTTCAATTTAAATGTCACATAGACGCTGGTAATCGGTAAGGCACGTATGTTGACAGACTTATTACTGCAGTACCGTGTATACATATGATTAAATTGGGTTATAAAAACATGTGTATCCTAAACTCTGTTCAGTTTCAATGCTTTGTGTGAAGGATTACTGCAGTTTGTTGTTATTAACTTGGCACTGTGCTCCGTAAATTGTTGCTAAAGCCTCTTGTACTCCTTCCCTCATTTACAAGACTAGACTTTCTTTATACTTCAAGGAAATAAACAGGGTAATTTAAAGTTGTGAGTACTCAGTTTGTACTATTTTACTCAGTTTGTATTATTTTGCTGTCATTCAGTATGTAAACTGAGGAGTTTTATAAGGGCAGTCAATTGGAAACGAGAACACAGGTAAAAATAAGTAAAGTGTTTATTATTTCAAAAGTAGTTAATAAACTTATCTCATAGTGAGACAAGACGCTCAGTGCCTTCATGGAAAAAGTTTGCGTTTGCCCACGGAGGCATGAATGTTCCCAAGCGTCCAACTCTTCGTCCGAAGGAAATCGACGGCCGCGAATGTCTTTCTTCAGGACTCCAAAATTATGGAAATCGCGTGGGGAAATATAGTGATGGTACGGACGATTTATGAGGACTTCCCACTCAAACCTCTGCTGCATAGTCGAAACAGACTTAGCAACATGTGAGAGGACCCAGCTTGGTTTTGCAAGGTCATCTACTAGCAGTCCCGGGATATGTTCCGGCAGACCACGTCTCTCATTAAAAACATGGGATCTCCCTCATCGATTAATTTCTTCAAGATCTCGGTGCACCATGTTGATGCTTCTAAGTATAACAGCCTCGTTTTGCTAGGGTACAGCCGATTCCTTTTACCATGCTTTTCCAACCCGAATTTGCACACTGTCTCCAATGAGCATATCGACGATGGGATGCTAAATCACAGGCTTTCTTCATTCCTTTTCCTACTTTTTTACTTGTGTGTTATGCAATGTGACCAATATCTGGAAGTATTTCTATCCTTTGCAAAGCAAATTGCACAAAATGTATATTATTCATAACTGATGTTCGAGGAGTAAGTATTACTTGGCTCAATAAAATGACTGGACCGAGCCAGACGTTTTTCCGTCCGTCGTATTAACCCTAGCATTACCAACGTATTTTTTGTTACATGTAATACCAACGGGGGGGCCTCAAAGGCCCATAAAGAATACCACAATTTATTTTATCATAAATCAAGTTTATTTACTTCTGATACCTCTAATAACAATTCAAAATGCTTAGACATTGTTTTTGTATACTGGATAATAAAAGATGTTATTATAATAGGAATAAAATGAACAAATCACGAGATTCAGTTTATATATTTTTTGGAATAATGTTTCAAAATAGTGTTTTCTTATAAAAACGACTTTTTAATTCGATACACTACATGAAGCAAACAAAATTTACTGTCTCATTCTGCAACGCATTTTTCACACAACACTGTCTTCCTGCAGTGTTTCCCACAGACGTGTTTGTGGCACTGAGAGCAGGTAACAGTTGACTTTCCCAGCTTGTTGTACTTCATCTTTTTAGATGCAGCTTCTTGGCAGCATAGGTGGCACCGTCCACGTGTTCCTGGTTCTGCTGTTGAGGATGATGGTTCTACAGAGCAGCTGAGCTTCCGTTGTGTGATGCTTTCCATTGCCATTATTACTGGCTTCTGAAGTCCATACAAATTTTGTGCCCGTTTATCTACTTGAGATCTTATTAGTTCGATACCTAAGTTAGTGATAAAAACTCTTCTGCGGTTTAGCAAATTCTTTTTCCAATTCGGAAAGTTGAGGAGGAAGAGTGAATATGCATTTATTGCTGCTATGTCAATGAGTGTGTAGAAGAGGGACAAAGGCCATCTTCTTGTTCCTCTCTTTGTGCTGTAGTGTCTTGCCATCTGGTCTATGGTGTCCACGCCTCCCTTTGTAGAATTATAAAAAAGATTTATGTTAGTCTTTTTTGAGTCTTCATTCAACACCCCTTCTGAGTGATAAGTTGAAAGCATCAACAGCAGTCGTTTTGGCTTCTCGCGGACTAGCGTTGATGCAAGAGTAACTGGTGGCCTCTGTGTCTGAGGGTCAGTATAAGCAAAGATGGAAGAGTGTAAACTGCGGCCAGTTGTAGTCTTCAGCTCTTCAGGTATGTGTCGTCTGTTAGACTGTAGGGTGCCAACAAGTGTGAGGTGAAAATCATTCCATAGAGTCTCAGCAAGCTCCACTGAAGTATAGTACCGATCGGTGGTAACATTACGGCCTGATTTTTCAATAGGTTTTATTAGTCTCTTTACAATTTCCATCAGTCCATTTGAATGCTGTGTATTTCCTGACTTGCCTGTATAGATGTCCATGCTGATCACATATCTAGTCTCAGAATCAGACAGCATTCGAATTAGAATGCCGTATTTTCCAGGTTTTTCTTTTAGAAACACCTTGAATGGACAGCGACCACGGAACAAAGACAACATCTCATCCACTGTAGTATGTAGACCAGGAATGAAATACAATGGAAGTGAAGAATTGAAGCTTTCAAAAATTTCCCTCATTGGAGCAAACTTGTCAGTCTGGCGACGAATTTCTCTTGTGTTCTTATCATCAGACCTCAATATTTTTGTCAATTCGAAAAATCGGGTCCGACTCATTGATCCATAGTACACTTGTCGGCCCTGAAGCAAAGACCATAAATCTTGGACAGGTATCTTATTGTCATGATTTGAACCCATGATTAGCAAGAGTCCTATATAACAAAATAACTCATCTTCATCTGTGTGCTGAATACCTAGTCGAGAAATCTCTTCATTTGAGTGTAGTTTTATTAGATTCATAATTTGAGGTGTAAAAAAGAGCTCTATAGCCGCTTTCGGAGACGCAATTCTTCCTTGTTGTCCTAGCCCCATTCTTTCTCGCACTATATTTTGTACAGAACGCCGGTATTGTCGAGATGGCTTCGTAATATACTCTCGTCCACTTTTTGCAATGAATTTATCACATTCCGTATCATTATCATCTGGTGGATTGGCTTCAACCTCATCTTCATTCTCAGACGATGAATCAGTTCTAATTTCTTCCACATCATCATCCACTTCACTTTCCTCTAAATCTGATTCGTTCAAAACTTCTTCTAGCACTCTTTCAATAGAACTATCACGTAAACGATGTCTACTCATGTTGCTGGTTCAACAGCAGCAGAAACACTGAAAATAACAATGGTCCGCTTCATAATAATATGTCTGAAGGCAACAATGCCAAAATTCGTTTCATGGTAAGAATTTGAAACGAGAGACTCAACCTCGTAAATCTTTCTTGCTATTACCAACGGGTGGGCTTCTAAGGCCCACAGAGAATTAAATCAGGTAAATGAATTTTAATTACATTTTTATTCCGAAATTCTGTAATGACTCAATAGTACATTCAATAACGAACAATTACCTTTGCTTTCAAGTTCATATATCAAAGGGTGTGGATACAACATAGAAGAACTGAGTCAGTGGGCCTACGAGCCCCCCCCCCCCCCCCCGTTGGTAATGCTAGGGTTAAGTATATAAAATATAAATTGAGGCGCTTAATTTGTAAACGAAATAAATCACTGAATTGAGGGCATAGAGGGTATGCCAGAAATGTGGTGTGAAACTTTGAGGGGCTGTTGAAGGATGTCTCGAGGAACAAATCACGAACAGGAACCCGTGTCTGGAAACGACATCCAAAGCGTAGAAGTGACAGGCGCCGCCGCCTGCGACTAGGCCTCCCCTGCAGCAGCAAACGTGACCCTTCACGCGACCAACACGTAGACCGAACGTCTCGCAGTGTTGCTTGTTACTCAGCGGTCGCGACTGATTGCCACGATCGCAAGTGGAGAAGATGCAGATAGCTGCTGCATAGACAGGCCTTGTCTGCTATGAGAGCGATGCTCCGTTGCCTACGTGCGTGATGGTTTCGGGCATGGGTTGTCATATACAGTTTAATTTTCTCCTGTGTATCGAACAACATTGGAATTCTAGAGGCTCCAGGAGAAAACTAAAAATGTGGATGTAAAAACATGTCTGAAAACGTCATCCAGCGAGACTACAGAGCATCGTATTCGTAGGAGACAAGTCTTGTCTGTGCAGCGGGTAGCACAATCTTTTGCACCAGCGATGGTGGCAATATATCATATAAAATGCAGGGTATATCCAGCAAGCGACACTGCAGCACATGGTTCATATCTAGTGCCTCACCATACTCGCACAGAACACCTGCTTCACCTGGGAGGGGAGGAGGCTCTACTTGTGGCTGTTGGCGTTGCGGCGTGTCCCACTCTGGAATTCGCTACACAGGGTAGGAGGGTGTCGGAGGTAGATCCTCGGGCGGATGTCCGTGTTCTCCAGTTTTGTCCTTCAGTTTTATACACAGTAGTTCTGATAAGCATCCAAGATAACCGGTACTCTTTGAAGACAAGCTGCTCTCTACGGGCTGCTATCCGTTAATTGGAGGAGTGGGGATCGGATTCCTCCTTCTTCCTCTCTTCACTTTTCATTTTTCGCAATGACACGGCGCACGTGAAAGGCTGCAACGCAAATGTGAGCATATAAAATTTCTGCACTGATGCTGGCTTCAGGCATCCCGCCCGACTGACTCATTCACTGCAATGTCCCATTTTTTCAGTATGCTGGTGCGCTCCACACAGGAACAGCTTCTTCGACAGCAGGCACACACGAGGCCATAGCTCACACCCGCTACAGGAGCGGATTGGCATTACATTTCCTGCTCTTGAGCAACCTTATAATGTTTTTCCTGCCAAAGACCTAAGTTTTGAAGGTGTGGCGATACTCTTTAACCGTGTGAGTGCAATCCAGGAGCACGCCTAGATATGTCGGCTGGAATCATTCGCACTGACTCATCACCGTGTGCTTCTTCATTATTGAGTGAAACTACTGAATAGTAATTAAAGCACTTAGTATGTGCGAAAAACTAATGTTATGGAATGTATCACTTCTGCAAATGCAGCCAAGTGTCCCTTAAACTGATTAAAATATTTTATATACGCAGATATCTGCCGGTTACAAATGGGATTTTCCAAATTATCCGAAACTTCACTGACTGAAAAATAATTGCGATTCACTCACCCTGGTGACTCGCTGTGTAAAGCGACGCAGCACCCGCATCCAACTGTTCAAAACGAAAGAGCAAAGTCATGCCCAGAGAACGCCCTAATGTACGTGAAGCCGCACCCCATCCAACCAGTGCTGATTGCTACATTTTACAAACAAATATTCTCGATTTTATATATGTTCTGTCGTCCTTTGAGGTCGGCCGCTGTGGCCGACTGGTTGTAGGCGCTTCAGTCCGGAACTGCGCTGCTGCTACGGTCGCAGCTTCGAATCCTGCCTCGGGCATGGGTGTGTGTGATGTTCAAATGGTTCAAATGGCTCTGAGCACTATGGGACTTAACATTTGAGGTCATCAGTCCTTTAGAGGTTAGAACTACTTAAACCTAACTAACCTAAGGACATCACAAACATCCATGTCCGAGGCAGGATTAGAAGCTGCGACCGTAGCGGTCGCGTGATTCCCGACTGAAGCGCCTAGAACCGCTCGGCCACCCTGGCCGGCTGTGTGTGATGTCCTTAGGTTAGTTACGTTTAAGTGGTTCTGAGTCTAGGGGACTGATGACCTTAGATGTTAAGTCCCATAGTGCTTGGAGCCATTTGACCCATTTGTCGTCCTTTGCAAATAAGTCTGTTTACTCGTCAAAACACGAAGCCTACAGAGTGAAACGCGTACGCAACTTACCACAGCTTTGTGTCTTGTACAGCTAAACACACTTGTATACTAGTATGATTAAAGGATCACATAAGCTCGTAAGTGTAACTAAAAACTTCTAAAACGTAGAAAAATTTCAATTCGGAACTCATATCTTAGATCGAGAACAGCACACTAACAGAAAAAACTAAAGTACAAAAAATGCGGAGAATTATTTAATCAACTTTCATAAATTAAAGAAGCGAAACGTGCACGGCAGTAAACACATAATGTTTTATTTAGTAACAGACATACACCTTACGCACTAAAATGGTAGTAACAATCACGTACCAATTCTCAAATTTTCTGTCTTCATCTACACTTCTGCACCCGCCAGGCCTTTTCTACGAGGCAAAAGGTCGACTGCATTCTGCTGCTGATGTCCTGGGCGGTTACTGCCGTCCTGAGACAGTGAGGGTTTCCTTGCATTGTATTCCATCACGTATTGGTTTAAAGCTGCCATTTTTTGCCATTGCCTGTCTATAAAGCAGAGGTATACATATTCCACTTTAACCTGCCCACGCTTACATGATAGCCAGGCAGGCAAGCAAGCCACGTCAGGTTATCATCAGAACAGACAGGCTGGTTTACTCTCATCGCTGTCAAACTACGCCCAAACCAAACGGGATAAAGGAGTATTTTCCTTTTTCAGTTTACTGGCTTTCTGGCTGTGTCATTTCATCCACCTCAATGTAACATCAATTGCGACGATACAACAGAAAGGACAACGCAACACCCACTTGCCGAGAAAATCCTCAACCTGACGGGGAAACGAATCTAGGCTACTTCGCTTAGAAATCCGCCGGGCTGAACGCGCAGCTAGAGAGGCGGACGTAAAGGGGTCTTGCTTGCCTGCCCGTCTTCCCGCAGTGCTACGCGGCGAAGCAGTTTATTCTGTACGCTTTCACTGTGGTGTTAAGAGCAGGGCTCAGAAATCTGTGGTTAGTCGTTTTTTTCCCGAATATCAGGAGTCACAATAAAATACCGTATATATTAATTTTGTGTCATTGTAGGCCAAAAAATGGTGGATTTTATTTTTTCCCTCTTTTCCTATTCGGCGAATTCCACGATTATTTATTGTTTTGTATATGAACGGCTTTCCCTGCATTTTCATATCCTTTTGACTAGTACTGGCTTTTTTCAACTCGAACCAACACTGGGTCACGTTTAATCCATGTTTTCTGTAGTAAGCAGAACCATCTCTAAAAGTTAGATCCTGTGAACATGAAGATGTCTATTATACTGCAACGCCAACTAAAGTAAGGTTTTGGAAGTTAGTTCCTACTGTGTTCCAGACACATATGAGCCCAGTTATACTAATTTTAAATACTTTTTCTTGGGTGTGTATTGCGCGTTAGCTGAATTCAGCCTAAGTGGCCAAAGTACTTCATTCTAAATGCACCAAATGCATTTTAGAAAACACGAAATTCGTTAATCATATTCTCTCTCTCCTCTATTCGTTTAGTCGGTTCTGACTCTTCGTGACCCCATGAACCAAATCACGCCACTTTTTCCTGTCTTGCACTTTCTACCGTAGACCTTCCAGGTTGGAACACATTGCTTCTTTGATGCCATCAATCCATCTCATCCTCTGACGTCCTCTTCTTCTAGTTCCTTCAATCTTCCCCAGCATTAATGTTTTTTCCAGCGAGGCATGCCTTCGCATTGTGTGTCCAAAGCAGGTCAGCTTTTGTTTTAACAATAGACCTTCCAGGGAGATATCTGGATTTATTTGCTTTAATATTGATCTGTTGGTTCTCTTTGCAGTCCATGGAACTCTAAGACATTTCCTCCAACACCACAATTCGAAGGAGTCAATTCTTCGCCGTTCAGCCTTTCTAATGGTCCAGGTCTCACGTCCATACATCACAACTGGAAAGACTATAGCCATCACAATACGGATCTATGCTGCTAGTGTTATATCTCTGGACCTTATTACCTTGTCAAGGTTTGACATCGCCTATCTACCGAGCAACAGGCGTCTCCGGATTTCATGGCTGCAGTCGCCATCAGCAGAGATCTGGGAACCAAGATAACTAAATGTGGTCACTACCTCCATGGTTTCTTCTGCTATATCCCACGAATTGGTAGGTGTAGTTGCCATAATTTTCGTTTTCTTCAAATTCAGCCTAAGACCGGCCTTTTCACTTTCGTCTTTCACCTTCAGCAAGAGTGTTCTCAATTCTTCTTCACTTTCTGCCAACAGGATCGTATCATCCGCGTACCTGAGGTTGTTTACATTTATTCCAGCTATTTTAATTCCTGTTTCTCCTTCATCTAGCCTCGCATTCCTCATAACATGTTCTGCTTACAGATTGAATAAGTACGGTGACAGCATGCAAACTTGCCGGATCCCTTTCTGAATCTTTATCCATTTCGTTGTTCCATACATAGTTCTCACCGTGGGTTCTTGGTCAAGGTATAAACTCCCTATCAGATGAATGAGGTGATCTGGTACACCCATGTTTTCAGTACGTTCCATAATTTGTTGTGATCGACGCAGTCAAAGGCTTTGGCGTAGTCAGTAAAGCAGAGGTACACATCTCTCTGGAATTCTCTTGCTTTTTCCATAATCCACCGAATGTTAGCAATTTGATCTCTGTTCCTCTTCCTTTCCAAAATCCAGGTATAAATTTGTGTAGATAGTTTCACTGTAGCTCGTTTATCATAACGGTGAGAGCAGAAAAATGAAGAAATCAAACCTAAAGGGGATTGAAGAGAAATTAGGAACTGGGGAATGAGTACCAATCAAGAAACTTTAATCTAAAAAGTACATGTCTGATAGAAGAAGCTTTTCTTTCGTATTACGCTTTCTTCGCTCTACGTTGCATACCATTAGACTGTGCTTTTTGATATCCACTGAGCAACTTATTTCTCCTGAGTCAATGTTTGTCCGAAATTTAGAAAGTCTATATATTGCTAAAGGCAAGTCATTAGCACACATTTCCACGCACCCGTCAGCCACTAATACTTTGTCCTCTTTCAAAATACTTATGGAGTGAGGAAACTGCTGGTCAATGTCACAAAAATGTTGTAACGTATTCGAGGTTCCCAAATAGGTGTTCACTAATTTTTTAGACAATTTCCATTGCGAGACATCTACCGATTTATTTGAAGCTGCCTCATAAAAACATGACAACGCCTCCCCTGCAAGACTTAGGCTCTGTTTCTTGATTGGTACTCATTACCCAGTTCCTAACTTCTCTTCAATCCCGTTTAGGTTCGATTTCTTCATTTTTCTGCTCTCACCGTTACGATAAACGAGCTGCAGTGAAACTATCTACAGAAATTTATACCTGGATTGTCAAGATGGGTTGACACAAAAACCTTTTGTCAGATGTAGCAGGCTGAACGAGGCCCGTGAAGCTTGCCATGCTATGGAAACTCAAGCTGACCTATTCTAATCACTGTGCTAAAGTACACATGCACTCTTGTATCTCCATCGCAGCAGGTTGAGTCGCTTTAATGGTTGTGTTTGAGATAGGGTCCGGCAGGGTGGAAGGAGTATTTCCACATGTCTGCTACAAAATCCGTCGGCATGCTCCACTGCTGGTGGCGATTACCTGCTTCAGCTCCTGCACCTCGTTTCCTACAGACGCACCAGTAAACTAGGATTTTGGAGTCAATTAATTTTCACTTCTGGTTTCACCAGCTACGTATGGCTTGTCGACACCAAAAAATATTCGAAGAGGATAAATATACACTTCCGTAGGTTCGTAGGCATAGTCAGCACGTGTCAATTTGAAGAAAATCATTTTGGGTACAAGGCAACATCATTATGCAACGCTAAAACACAATAAAATACCGATGTTTCGTCCGTATTTGGGGTAGTCCACTTCAGACCGATGAACTTTTAGACGCCCTGGAAAGTACCTCTGTAAAGATGGCCGAAACGAGATTTTAAGTAGTTTTTAGTGTTTCATACTGACGCTGCCTAATACGCAAAATGATTTTATTCAGATATTTACCTAGTTACAAATTATAGCATGTATTAATATCAGGAAGCCGTCATATTTGTTATTGGTAGGGTAGGGATCACACTGTTTCTGCCTGATCGAAGTTTTGTTATGTGCTAGCCACTTCCGTCTGTTATTCGTTCTTATCTTCTCGTATAAAATAATGTTCAATAATAAAGTAGTCGTTTCAGTCATGATTTACGTACGGTCAAGGTGGAATCAGAATTTTAATCTTAAGTAAACTCACAGCTATGTGATATCATATGAAGAATAGGATTAACCTATAACAACTTGCTAATTTGACATGGTAACTTCTATTTGTTTTCTGTGTAATTGGTTAGGTGCTCATCTGGATCTTAAATATTCACTTTCTGCTGAATATATTGTAGAAAACTTTGACCACTCATGGTAAAGTGCGATTTTTATATTCAAGATAACTGAAGACTAAACCATTGAGCCCCAAAAGAAAGGGAAAGAAATGGACACGGCCATCCAGTATACAACACTCTACAGACGCTAAGTATGCAATTACAACGGAACAGTTGGAAGTGAGCGTAATTACTTATTTATTTAAGATTTTCCTCTTAGGGCCACCAGGCCTTCTCTTACATCGGACCGGGGTTTCACACACACAGTATCTTTATTACATAAACACTTACCCAATAAATAACATTGAAAATATGACAAATAGTATTAGAATGGTTTAAGGGTCCTCAGAGGCAATGTGAGTATGTAATACCGACTGTGAACTAATAGTGCTAGTACTGATAGTACTTCTATTACTGTTGTTGCTGCCACGTAGGATATATTAAAGTAGAAGGCGAAATATTCTCTTGAAGACTAACGCCCTGTAATAAATATGTAGTAGCAATCGAAAATTTGTGCCAGCTGGGACTGGAACCTCAATTTCTTTAACCTGTTGGGTGACGCTGCACTCAAACGGCATGAGAAAGTATTAAATTTAAAACAGGGCAAAAATCATAAAGAGCTCCTAATTTCATCGTCAGTGATGTTCCCATCTATGATTTCCAAAAAGTAGTACCATGTCTTATCCCACGCGATATTTCGGAACAAGTAAATGGGGGATAACATTTGGTCGTAGTGTTCGAAAATAACTAGAGAAACTTGAGTGCCAATATAAGATGCAATTAGGTCTGGAGGTGTGGTTAAGGCGACTACTCACAATAAGTGCGACAGTTCGGTTCGAATCTTGGTACGGATCAGATTGTTCAACTGTCATGCATAAACATTGCATGACAGGTTCAGCGTATCTGAAGGGCTTGTGCTGTTAAAACTTCGACCGCTGACTATTATAGACTCACGGGTAACATGCTGTAGTGGTAATACAGACGACGGCTCGGAACAAGAAGCTGCGCTACAAAATTACGTTAACAGCATCTGCCAACGTTGTACGGGCTGCTTCCGTTTTTTACGAAGACGAGATTCTGTAAGGGTTCCACACAACAGCGTATCCGTGACAAAGAGAATACCAGAAAATTACGGAACAAAGCGGTAGGCGTTGTCTCTATCGTAGGCGCAATTAACGACCTAACGGCGCCTGGCAACTAATTGGTTCAGCCCTGTACATCTTCTTGAGAAAAGCTCCAGGAAAGACTGAAAATAAGAAACAAAAGGAAGACGCACTCTGCGAAGCGGAACCCTTTCCCTTTTTTGAAAGACAAAGCTTGCTTCAAAAATTTCCTTCTCCTGGCCAAACAGCAGTTCGTACGAAAATGATGTTCACCCCTGGCTTTTTATCGGACATTTTCACTTGATAAGCATCATGCTATTTCAGTAGTAGGGAAAAGGTTTCGTCCTCCGCGACAGAAAAAAAATACTCAATTAGCCAGCAGAAAAATCAAACACTGCAGTCCTCTGTATAAGAAAATTATTTTGGTTGGAAACATGAAACTTAGGCTGACAGAAATCGGCGGAGAACATTCTAAAGGTATGGATTCAAATATTGATAAAATGAGACTTGCATTAAACACGTTACCGAGTTTCTCAAACAGATAAGCAACATTCCAAGTACAGTTACCAGTCTGGCAAACAATTCAACACCTTGACATATCTAGCGATTACCGTGAATTACCCTTTGATCGTAGGGTAGGTGATAAGTCAGACTGAAAGTGTCTGCCGGAAAAAGTGCCCCCTGGGAGAAATATTTGACGCTCACCTACAGTCAGTGACACTCTAACCACCCATTCGTCATTAATAATCCATTACAATTTAAAAAGAACGGCCACATTCACTTTTGCAGAATACAGCCTCAAACATTTTTTGATCACTTTGACAAATGAACAAATTTCTGACTGTCAGGGCAGCGAATTTTAAACTAAAAATAAATTTGTTTCTTCCAGAGAATTTCACCTCTACAAACAAAATTTTTGTGTAAAGTTAGTGTCATGTGCAGTATGAATAAAAAGAACGCTAACTTTTCCAAACTTCATGCCCTTCACAGGATTCATAGAATTGAAATGGACATAACTCGTCCTCCCCTGGAGTTACTTTATTTACTGTATTTTACTGCTCTACTGGTTTTAAAATACATGTCTGGCTGACTATTAAAACTCCATTACCATGAAGGCAGTGTGCATTAAACATCTATGTGACATGTGTTGTATCATGTATTGTTACCAACCCACAGCGGTTCTGTAGTTGGTAACAGAACAGCAAGTTTGCGTCTGGTGCCAATAGCGTTCGCACGGGATCTGATGGACCCAATGATGAGCGCCCACTGATCCAATACACTTGGAGAGATACAAGTTAATATGTTAACTTGTAGACTAGTTATTTCTTCTCGTGTTCAGCTTTCCTATAATAACAGTTGTCCCACAAATCTGTAGCCCACCTCTCCTTAACACTGTGTACGAATTTGTGAACAACCACATGAAGTGCGCCACATGCTTGTAAATTGACTGACCTGGTTTGCTCGGTCTTTCAGGCTCGTACAGTCATGTCACGTAGCTTAACTCAGGAAATACGATAATTTACAAGACAAGGTTCCACATGGGGGATAGTTATAACACTACCGTCCACTACGGTTATAGTGAAATTAATTTTATTAAAGCAATTACAGTATAAAGAAGCAGAGTAGTGTTACCCTCTGAAAGGAATTTTGTTGTGTTGACCGTGATGTACCTAACGGAGGTGTCTTATCGGAAGTCAAAGTCAAAAAATGGTTTAAATGGCTCTGAGCACTATGGGACGTGACTGCTGAGGACATCAGCCCCTATACCTTAGAACTACTTAAACCTAACTAACCTAAGGACAACACACACATTCATGCCCGAGGCAGGATTCGAACCTGCGACCGGAGCGGTCGCGAGGTTTCAGACTGTAGCGCCTAGAACCGCTCGGCCACTACCGCCGGCAGTGAAAGTCAGAAGTACGTAAATATTTAAACAGTAACAAACAATATTTTACCAATCCACACTGTTCAAAGAATAAAGAAAACGGTCGGCAGCCTAATTAGGCAGGAGAATGATTAAATTTCTTGTTCAAGAAAATAGATGTGAGTAACTTTAATTGACAGACACACCCTATACTTCATCACACGAGAGTGCAATGAACTCTGTCATTAGCAGAGAGTGACGTTAAAGAAAGTGCTAACAGTTATAGAAGAACAAAGCTATCTGCATAAGTAAAACAGATAATGACATACACTTTTGCCTTCAAGGCTTGGTCAGACTGAAAGGTTTCAATAACATTACTATTAAAGTGCACTTTAGAATCATAAATTGGACATAGAATTAGTATCACTTTTCAAACACTTTCCTATCTAACAAGAGATGTGAATAAAGTTCACTGCAAAATTATAAATTGGTAATAGGTATAGTCTTCGTTTTACCAATTACTTTTCTAACTGACACGGGAATAAAAACAAAAGAGTTCACCAGCGAACTGTTTCTCACTGTCTTCTGAATAAAGGAAGTTACTGTTTTCATAGATAGTAGTCTTTCTGTTGTGATTCTTGAGTTTCTCCCGGCGTATTTGATAATCAAAATATCCACGGGTGTGCTGCCGATCTATAGTGTCCAACGGGCACAATATTTCGGCGATCATACATGTCGCTATCATCAGGTGAACTGACGGACTGAGCTCCTGTGAACGTGCCGGCACGGAGATCCGTACGCTATGGCTGCTCAGAGGGAACTGGGTTCGGTCGCGGCGGCGGCCGATTTAAATACCCTCCGCCCGCGGCGCGCTCCCTCTGCCGTCCGCGCCCCGCGCCGCGTTCGCGCGGTGGAACAGATGGCGACGGCGTCTGAGATGACCTCGGTGTGATGGCTCTGACCGCCGTGATCGTCACAACTATACGTTTGCTCGATTTACTCTTGATTAACCCAATCGCTGGTTCCCAAGCCTTGCTAAGATTATAGCCACAGTCATGGTTTATGAGGTCGTCATTGGAGCGAATTTCGATGGCCTCTCTAACAACGCTGTCCCAGTATCTCGACGTCTGTACCAGAATCCTCGTGCGGTCATACTCCATGGCGTGATTTTCCGACAAACAATGTTCAGCGACCGCCGACTTGCTCGGATACATCAGTCGAGTTTGCCTCTGGTGTTCACGGCAACGATCCTCGACGGTACGCATCGTCTGACCAATATACGACTTGCCACAGTGACACGGAACCTGGTACACGCCGGCCTTCCTCAAACCGAGGTCATCTTTGGCGCTCCCCACCAGTGCACGAGTTTTATTTGGAGGACAAAACACAGTTCCGACCTGGTGTTTCTTCAGAATGCGGGCGATTTTCCCCGAGAGTGCGCCTGTGTATGGAATAAATGCAGTGCCTACCTCCTCCCTCGTGACTTCATCCATCTCAACAGGTTGTGCTGCAGTGGCTGGGCGGAGAGCACGTTGAATCTGCTACTCTGTGTACCTATTTTTTCGAAATACAGTTCTCAGGTGTTCCAATTCCTGGGGTAGACTCTCTGCGTCAGAGATAGTGCGCGCCCTATGTACTAGAGTTTTAAGTACCCCGTTCCTCTGTGAAGGGTGGTGGCAGCTGTCTGCGTGCAAATACAGATCAGTGTGCCTTGTCTTCCGATACACCCCATGACCTAGGGTGCCGTCAGCCCTTCTCTTGACCAAGACGTCAAGGAAAGGTAATTTACCCTCCGTTTCAGTCTCCATAGTGAATTTGATGTTGGGGTGTATGGAGTTTAGATGTGTAAGGAAGTCAAGGAGTTTATCCATACCATGTGGCCAGATGACGAACGTGTCGTCCGCGTAACGGAAAAAGGAAGTAGGTTTCCATACGGATGACGACAGGGCTTCCTCCTCGAAGTTCTCCATGTACAAATTCGCTACCACTGGTGAGAATGGGCTACCCATGGCGACTGCCTCCGTTTGTTCGTAGTATTCTCCATTAAAAAGAAAATACGTGGAAGTCAAGACATGCCTAAAAAGTTCAGTGGTCGTCTCGTCAAACTTCTGACTAACCAATTCTAGTGACTCTCGAAGGGGTACCCTCGTAAACAAGGAAACGACGTCAAAACTCACCATGATATCTGACTCATCCAACCTGAAGCTATCAAGGCGTTTAACAAAATCCACGGAATTACGAATGTGATGAGGGCATTTACCCACATAAGGACTTAATATTCCCGTCAGGTATTTGGCCAACAAATATGTCGGTGCCCTGATGTTGCTGACAATGGGGCGTAATGGAACCCCCTCTTTGTGAACCTTCGGGAGTCCATATAGTCTAGGCGGTACCGGACCTTGGGGTAACAATTTCTTAGCGTCACCCTCCGGTAAATCTGGGTCCTTGAGAAGCGCCCTCGTCTTGTTCTCCACCTTCTTTGTAGGGTCAACGCTGATCTTCCGGTAGGAATCGTCATTTAGCAGGCTCTGCATCTTATCAGTGTAGTCCTTATGGGAGACAACAACTGCCTTTGTCAGCCGGTAAGACAACAATTTCAGAGCGCTCCCTCAGATCACGAATGGCCGTCCTCTCTTTACTGCTGATATTTGACTTCATCGGCTTGGATTTCGTCAACGCACGACAAGTTTCACGACGTATTTCCTCGGCTGATTCTGGCGGAAGTCGAGCTGCAACCTGTTCAACAGCACTAACAATTTCTGCGACCGGAGTGAACTTGGGGGTGGGAGCGAAGTTGAGACCTTTCTGCAAAACCGAGACCGCATCATCACTCAACACCATGCCACTCAAATTGATGACAGTCTTGCACGGAATCTGCAGAGATGGTTTGTCAAGGAAACGTGAGAACTTAGCTGTTTGACGTCCCGTAGCCTTCTTATGGGCGGAATCAGCTGACACCCAGGTGACACCATCAATCCAATCCCAGGAATAAGAAGTGAACTTGGTAGCCAGTTGCAAATGTAGTTTGAGTAATTCCTGTGAGATAAACTCAAGGCTCCGGCGGGTGAATTGCTCTCTCTTATGTACCAATGCGAGGCTGGCTCGTTTCTTGATTCTCTTAGCTGCTGCAGAATCGATGTGATGCATAACCTTAGCAAAATTTGGAACAACATTTTTGGAACGACATCTCTTTAGAAAGGCAAGAGTACTTAGCAAACGACATCTACGGTGGCGCAACTTTTCAAATTTCTTCATGCTGCGATACATATCCTCCCCGTAAAGGTGTATGATGTGATTCTTGAGTTTCTCTCGGCGTATTTGATAATAAAAATATCCACGGGTGTGCTGCCGGTCTATAGTGTCCAACGGGCACAATAGTCACGAGAGAGGAGGTAGGTACTGCATTTATTCCATACACAGGCGCACTCTCGGGGAAAATCGCCCGCATTCTGAAGAAACACCAGGTCGGAACTGTGTTTTGTCCTCCAAATAAAACTCGTGCACTGGTGGGGAGCGCCAAAGATGACCTCGGTTTGAGGAAGGCCGGCGTGTACCAGGTTCCGTGTCACTGTGGCAAGTCGTATAATGGTCAGACGATGCGTACCGTCGAGGATCGATGCCGTGAACACCAGAGGCAAACTCGATTGATGTATCCGAGCAAGTCGGCGGTCGCTGAACATTGTTTGTCGGAAAATCACGCCATGGAGTATGACCGCACGAGGATTCTGGTACAGACGTCGAGATACTGGGACAGCGTTGTTAGAGAGGCCATCGAAATTCGCACCAATGACGACCTCATAAACCGTACCTGTGGCTATAATCTTAGCAAGGCTTGGGAACCAGCAAACGTATAGTTGTGACGACCACGGTGGACAGAGCCATCACACCGACGTCATCTCAGACGCCGTCGCAATCTGTTCCACCGCGCGACCATGGCGCGGGGCGCGGAACTCGGAGGGAGCGCGCCGCGGGCGGAGGGTATTTAAATCGGCCACCACCGCGACCGATCCCAGTTCCCTCTGAGCAGCCATAGCGTATGGAACTCCGTTCCGGCACGTTCACATGAGCTCAGTCCGTCAGTTCACCTGATGATGGCGACATGTATGATCGCCGAAATATTGTGCCCGTTGGACACTATAGACCGGCAGCACACCCGTGGATATTTTGATTAGTCTTTCTGTTAATTGTCATCTATCATGAGCATACAAGATGAGCTGTGGATCCTGTTACACTGTTAATATGCACTTTCAATACACAAGAGAAACAAGTACTTAGCAAGCATGAGTATATAACTTTCCACAATTGCAGTTTTCAACTTTTACTGCAGTGAGACACAGAATTGACATATTTGTAACACACTGACTGACATTCTGCGATTTACAACAGGCAGCAATATGATCATTTACTAAGTAAAACTTTATAAGCCTCAGTTTTAAGAACTTTTAATTTTTAAGGGGACAGGAACTGTTATAATACCTGTTTGTACTACTTTATTACTTTAAAGTCTATTTTTCACTTTAGTTTTTTAGCAAGCCCACAAACCTTTAATAAGCAGTTTTAATTGCAAAATTTCTTTCAGAACACATTATTTACTTTAGCTCACTCTTGTGCCACATAACTTTAACTTCCATTTTACTATGTTCAAGTAGCGTTAATTAGTAAAACACTGGGCTTTAATGTTCTTTCAATAAGGACATTCGGATCCTAAGTGGAAATGTGACAGAGGATAAGTCAAAGTAAGTTTTCATAAATAGTCTTTCGGTTTACCTTATAACTGAAAACAAATAAATCATCTACATGAGCTGATTCTTCACTGTACATTTTTACAATTCCTTGGTTCCTTTTCAGTGACTGCGCAACGTGGTGGTTAGTGCATGTTGGTGGGTGGATTTGCAGGCGGAAATTCTGGACTCTGTCATTTCTTGGTACCAATTCCAGAATAGTTCCAGCTCTTTATCCATCCATCCGAGGCATTGACACATTGGTGCCTCTCTCGGCACCAGCACAATACACAACTTTTACATGAGCAGTTGACAGTTTGGTTGGTCGTCCCCGACTGACCCTTTCTTTCATATTTCTATCCATGCCAAACACATTTTGCGCGCGCTACGATGTTCCGTTCCCGAGGGGAACCACACCACCTTTTACATACAAAATTACTAAAAGCCCTTAGTGAGGATCATTCTTTACATAACAGCTAGTAGTTACTTTAAAAAAAACCATATCGTTTGCACATATTGGTATTTCTATAAAAATTATTGAAACAAAATTACAATTATATACAATAAGTTTTGTTCCCTCCAAATGGGACAAAGAATTTAAATGATAGATACACTACATTGCATAGAATCAAAACATGACATCAAAGTTTTTACAAAGGAAAAAGCGAACACTCTTGTGCTATCAATACAATCAAACTATATTTACAATGACAGAAGGTGGAACAGACAAAAAAGAAAAATCTATGTCAGTAGAGCTATGGAGCTCTGGTGTTACACAGTGTACATCGACCTCGATTGTCGCTCCTCTTGAGGCGGCAGGGCAGATATGCATGCCGATAATGATGCGTCCACAGATAACATTAGGTACAAAAGAAACACCACATCTCTTTTTGGGATGTGCCTCCTTTCTATGCACAACATTAAGATGGACTTCACCGGACGTAGAGTCTGCAGGGAAAGTTTGCACTCACCATTGTCACAGGGGCCCGGTGTCTGACGCGCTGATATCGATGCCATTGCGAACTCAATACGATCACCGGTGGTTCGCATAGCCGATGATTCTGCAGCAAAAGCCGTTTTGTTATTAGATTTCTTGCATGTCTAACGTGTTTAGGGTGGTGACCGTGCACTGCTTTGGAGGTCTCTGTAATTTTATCTTTTAACAAGATAACGCAAGCTCGCATGATGCCCGTGCTATAATGACCTATCTCTATACAGAAGGGCCTTCGACTGTTGTTCCGTGTCTCCAAGTTGTCCATATCGCTCAGACATTGTGAATACCTGGTAAATGGTTGTTGAGAGGCTACCACGCAACCACTATGGTGATGAACTCTGGCATAGAGGTGCAAGAGCGTGGAATGACATTCAAGCTCAGTCCCATACGATGCCCAGCCGGGATAGAGCTGTTGTTGTTGCCAGAGGTTTCTACTCTGGGTATTAAACTTTTCACTCCTTCAAATCACCTACAAGTTTAATTATGTATTCTTCCTACTACCCTGTACAATCAAAACAGGCAAAATTTCGATATTCCCTCCTGGTGTTGCAGTTTTATTGATCTGCAGTGGACATAATTTTATTTTCCAGGTCACATCTTCGTATGGTTACCGTGGTCAAAAACAATTTGTCAAAATTCAATTGTAATTACAGGGACATATCTGTTGGAAAACTGTGCAAATTATCTATGAAATTCATAAATGAAGGACCTGATTCAACCATATGTTCATAATAACACCCACGCAATAAATAAATGTTGGTTCCACTAAACATGTCAGGAGTCCACTTCACGCAGGAGGAGACTGCATGGCGTGGACTGGTGGTTTTTTTGTTAGAGGATCCCGGGGAAACACAAAGAGGGTTTCAGTCTCATGGGTTCATCATCGGGGAAGTGGCTATAAAACGACTATTCACGTTGGTGTGTAGAATATATGAGTCTGGCGATATACCATCTGACTTTCGGAAAAGCATCATCCACACAATTCCGAAGACGGCAAGAGCTGACAAGTGCGAGAATTATCGCACAATCAGCTTAACAGCTCATGCATCGAAGCTGCTTACAAGAATAATATACAGAAGAATGGAAAAGAAAATTGAGAATGCGCTAGGTGACGATCAGTTTGGCTTTAGGAAAAGTAAAGGGACGAGAGAGGAAATTCTGACGTTACAGCTAATAATGGAAGCAAGGCTAAAGAAAAATCAAGACACTTTCATAGGATTTGTCGACCTGGAAAAAGCGTTCGACAATATAAAATGGTGCTAGCTGTTCGAGATTCTGAAAAAAGTAGGGGTAGGCTATAGGGAGAGGCGGGTCATATACAATATGTACAACAACCAAGAGGGAATAATAAGAGTGGACGATCAAGAACGAAGTGCTCGTATTAAGAAGGGTGTAAGACAAGGCTGTAGCCTTTCGCCCCTACTCTTCAATCTGTACATCGAAGAAGCAATGATGGAAATAAAAGAAAGGTTCAGGAGTGGAATTAAAATACAAGGTGAAAGGATATCAATGATACGATCCGCTGATGACATTGCTATCCTGAGTGAAAGTGAAGAAGAATTAAATGATCTACTGAACGAAATGAACAGTCTAATGAGAACACAGTAAGGTTTGAGAGTAAATCGGAGAAAGACGAAGGTAATGAGAAGTAGTAGAAATGAGAACAGCGAGAAACTTAACATCAGGATTGATGGTCACGAAGTCAATGAAGTTAAGGAATTCTGCTACCTAGGCAGTAAAATAACCAATGACGGACGGAGCAAGGAGGACATCAAAAGAAGACTAGCTATTGCAAAAAAGGCATTTCTGGCCAAGAGAAGTCTACTAATATCAAATACCGGCCTTAATTTGAGGAAGAAGTCTCTGACGATGTACGTCTGGAGTACAGCATTGTATGGTAGTGAAACATGTACTGTGGGAAAACCGGAACAGAAGAGAATCGAAGCATTTGAGATGTGGTGCTATAGACGAATGTTGAAAATTAGGTGGACTGATAAGGTAAGGAATGAGGAGGTTCTACGCAGAATCGGAGAGGACAGGAATATGTGGAAAACACTGATAAGGAGAAGGGACAGGATGATAGGAGATCTGCTAAGACATGAGGGAATGACTTCCATGGTACTAGAGGAAGCTGTAGAGGGCAAAAACTGTAGAGGAAGACAGAGACTGGAATACGTCAAGCAAATAATTGAGAACGCAGGTTGCAAGTGCTACTCTGAGATGAAGAGGTTAGCACAGGAAAGGAATTCATGGCGGGCGGCATCAAACCAGTCAGTAGACTGATGACCAAAGATGACAAAAAAAATAAAGGGTTCAGGTCGAACACAGTATGAACGTAGATACAGGAACCATCGGTATAACAGTTGCAAGTTGTCGCAGCTGTGTTGGGAAGGTATCAGAGTTTCAAGCGCTTATAGAAAGCAGTGATACTCAAATCGTTAAAGGCATTGAAAGTTGGCTAAAGCCGGATATAAGTAATGCCAAAATGTTTGCGAAGACCTAACGGTGTTCCGAAAGGATAGGATAAACACAGCTGGCGGCAGCTTGTTTGTTGCTGTTAGAAGTAGCTTATCTTGAAGCGAAACTGAAGTAGGTAGGTTGTTCCTGTGATTTAGTATGGGTAGAGGTCTTTCTTGGTAACCGGAATACGATAATAATTGGATCCCAAGAAGGATACAGGAAGCCCATTAGAACAGTCAAAGAGACCATTCTTCAACCAAACAACCTGTCCTAGTATGAAACAATAAAGCTTGATTTGAGAAAGTATTTTTTGAGCATGTAAGTCTGGAGTACGGAAATGGGTCAATAGCATTGGAAAAACTGGATATGAAGTGATTACTGATGTGGCTTTCTCTATTTCAAGATAATATGAAGACGTCCAACTGCGCGAAACGCCCTGTTAGCAATAAAGCCTTGTGCAACAGAGTCTCTTTTTTTTCTTTTTGGAAAAATGAATTACTGTTGCTGCACCAGGGTCATGGAGTGGAATGATGGGTTTCAGAAGGGTATTGAATTTTAAGTGGTCTAATATACGAATAAACTTGGAATCTATTCGCAAAATCAGTTAGATAAGTGGGAAACAATAACTAAAATAAAGGACAATAAAGGAACCTAGGTTCTAAGCAAATACCTTCAATCATACTAGGAGGAGCCCCAGAGGAAAAAAGAGTAGGGGAAGAGAGCGGCAGCAACAACATTGCGTGTAAATATTATTCTGAAAATCTGGCAGAATATGATGGAAAACAGCCTCGTGGTGCGAGGCTGTCTAACCTTACCATAGGAGGATTGAAATAACGCCATTTGTTCTTATCCCAGTAGTCAAACTATCATATGTAGGTTTATGATATAGACTAGGAAATTCATAAATGTATTTGTGAAAAACAAAATGTGCTCTAACACAAAAAATGACGCACCACGAAGAAACTATCCAAATGGGACGGAGATAGGTATATGTGATGTACATGTTGTAAGTAGGCTTTTTAGGTTTTCATGTTGGTAACGCCACGTAGTGCTCTGTATGAAAATCACTGACTGTGCTGTGTGCAGTCTGTGGCTGGTTGGACTCATTGTGGGAATATTCGCTTGTTTAGTGTTGGGTAGTTGGATGTGAACAACGCGTAGCGTTGCGCAGGTGGGGGTGAGGCGGCAGCAGTAGCAGATGTGGGGAGAGAGATGCCAGAGTTTCGAAAGCGGACGATCTGGATGTGAGTCCGTCAGAAAAAGGAAATTTGTAAGACTGCATGTCATGAACTTATATATAGACTTCTGAACACTAGTAAGGAAAATACATTGTTCACTATCAAAACTTTCATTTGGTAACTATGCCTATCAGTAGCTAGTGCTTTCAGTAGTTAGAGTGTTTTATTTAGCTGGCAGTATAGTCGCTATAGTCGCTCGTTGTATTGCAGTAGTTCGAGTGACGAAGATTTTTGAGAGGTAAGTGATTCATGAAAGGTATAAGGTATGTAGGGATTATTGAAAGTCAGATTGCGTAGCGCTAAAAACAAAAAACAAAAAAAGGCAGTTTAGTGATGATCAGAATAAGTAAAGTGAAAAATGTCTGAGTTCGTTCAACGTTCCGTTTTACTCAACCGTCTTTGAGTCAAATAACATAGAAGTTTACCAGCACAATAATTTATAATTTTTCTAAGGGGACCAAGGTAAACAAATCATTACAATTTCAGAAAAATTGGATTATTTATTCAGGAGAAAGAGCTTCACAAATTGGGCATACTGAATACGTGACGTCATCGGCCTCGAATCTCATTGACTGCAGTAGAATTGCGTCCAGTGATGAGTCTCGCTTCAAATTGAGCCCCGATGACCTGTGAAGACGTTTCAGGAGACGCTCCGGATACCGGGAGGATACCAACCTGACTGTCACCCTCCATGTCACCCGACAACCCAGAGTGCTGGTCGGAGTCCCATTTTATCTCGTCGAAGGACCACTTTGGTTATCATCCACGGGACCCTCACAGTACGGCGGTACGTTGACGATATTCTGCACTTCCTTTTATTGCCCTTCCTGGAAAGCCATCCTGGACTTACACTTCAGTAAATTAATGCCCGTCCGCACACGGCGAGAGTTTCTACTGCTTCTATTCGTGCTTGCCAAACTCTATCTTGGCCAGGAAGGTCGCTAGGTCTCTCCTACACGCAGTTGGATAGAATCTGCCCTGATATCCCGCAGGTTGACATCCAACTCTACCAGTCAATTCCAAGTTGCATAACTGCTTGCGTAAGTGCCACAGGTGAACCAACGCGTTACTAACTTTCTCAATTTGTGAAGCTGTTTCTCTTGAATGAATTAACGAATTTTTCTGAAACTGTTATCATTTGTTCGACTGTACATGTACACACATCCATTGATCTCCACCCATTCGGATGAATTCATAATAGTTCACAGCTATTTTTTTATTTTTTGGTCTTAGAGTCAAGACGCAGGATGTCCAATATTAATATATGATAATCTACCATTAGCCAAGTAAGGGCATTTAAATATCTTGGAAGCACAATAACTGAAGACGTGAGATGTCACCAGGAGGTGAAAACTCGAATTGCCATAGCGAAGGAGGCATTCAACAGAAAGAAGAGACTCTTATGTGGCAAATTACATAAAGAACCAAAGAAAAGGCTTGCCAAATGTTTTGTCTTGAGTGTGGCAGTATGTGGGGCAGAAACATGGCCGCTAAGACGAGAGGATGAAAAAAGGTTAGAAGCATTTGAGATGTGGATGTGGAGGTGAATGGAGAGAATAAGCTGGATGGAAAGAGTGAGTAATAAAAGAGTTCAAATGGTTCAAATGTCTCTGAGCACTATGGGACTTAACATCTATGGTCATCAGTCCCCTAGAACTTAGAACTACTTAAACCTAACTAACCTAAGGACATCACACAACACCCAGTCATCACGAGACAGAGATAAATGAAAGAGTACTGGAAAGGGTTGGTGAGAGATGGTGTCTCTGAAGGTTGTGAGAGAAAGGAAAAAGAACTTGTTGGGACATTCATTGAGAAGAGATTATTGCTAGCAGGTGCTTTGGAAGGATTGGTTTGTTGGAGGAGACTGAGATGAAGAAGGAGATACAAAATGATAGACGACATAAAGGGTAGAGGAAATTATGCAGACCTGAAGAGAATGGCTGAAGACCGGACAGCCTGGAGAACTACCATGTGAAAACCTGCCTTTTTGCAGTACACTGTGAAACGTCCCCTTAGAACAATTGTACATATGAAATGTCCACTTAGAACAATTGTACATGACTGTGCTTAACCTGGCACACAATAATTTTAGCGCAACGCAATCTGACTATCAAAAATCCCTGCAAAAGAATGGCCCTGACAAACATTAAACTATACCTTTCACAAATCACTTACCTCACAAAAATCTTCGCTGCTCGAACTACTGCAATACAGCGAGTGCTACTACTGCCAGCTAAATAAAAGATTCAAACTACTGAAGGCACTAACTGCTGATAGGGATAGTTAGCAAATGAAAGATATTAATAGAGAACAAACACTGTATTTACCTTAATAGTCATCAATAGTCATAATATATACAGCAGCTCATGACATCAATTTTTACAAATTTCAAACTCCGCCATCTCTGTCCTCACATCCACCACTGCTGGCGGCTCCCCTCCAACTGCGCAACGCAATCTGCTGTTCACATCCAGCTGCCCCTCTACAATGGCAGACAACAATGCAAACTAGCCACAGACTGCACACAGCACAGCCAGTGATTTTCATACAGAGCGCTACGTGGCATTACCCATATAAAAATCTAAACAGCCTACTTACATAGCCCCCATGCTCCCCACAAAAAAATTTTACAAATGTTTTTGGGCAGTGGCCAATACATATTTGTTAAATTTTTTTTTTACAATTACAAGAACATCGAAATCAAATGCACACAATTATTGATACAATGTTGGTCAGAAGCTAAAACTTTCTCACAGTCCATAGAGACAGTCCTGATCATTCATCATAATAGTAATTACAGTTTTTTTTCACAAAGTCTCATTAGTTAAAAAATTGCACACAGAAGTAGTGGATTTCCATGCAGTCTTGAAGAAGTAGTGGTGTCCTTCCAACGGAAAGACAGTGCTGACTCTTGACATGCTGACAGGTAATGGGCCACAATGGAGCAAACCCACAGCTGAGTCATTCGAAGTTCTGACGAATATTGGTAGGTAGGTCATCACAGAGCAGACCCACTGCAGTCCTGGTAGAGAGTATTGGTGGGCCACCAGAGGTGCAGACCCACTGTAGTCCTTGTAGAAATTGTGGTACTGGTGAGTCAGCAAAGGTGTAGACCCACTGTAGTCCTGGTAGAGATGGCCAGCAGCCATCTGCTGCGACTGTGCAGGTGCACAATCACCATCGAAGAGTCTTGCAGAGAAGATAGCAAGTCCATAAACCACCACTTGTGCACGCACAAAGTTTTTGGGAATTGTCCTTAGAACCAGCAATGCTGTTATCCAGTCCCTTGCTGAATTAGTAACACACATGCAAACACTAACAGTCCCTACTTCTCACATATCGTCCATATACTATGACCAACAGAAATGTGTGCAGTGAAATGAATGCTTTCAAGTTACTTAATTTGATTAACTGGCGTCAATTACAATTATATAACATAAGAATACAATTACAAAGATACAAAATACTTCATTAAAAACATAACAATACAGATAATATTTGTAGTAATAGGGCTTTACAAAAGAATAGAAATAAACATATACATCAGTGTTACAGGAATGATGACATGAGTACATACATAAAAGATCAGAATCACTTTTAAAAATTCAACTTCACACATGAGCATTAAAACAACACAGAATAAATAATGTCTAAGCATCTTTACAAAGAAAATAACAGAGTATTAGAAAAATTCTACAACATAGCTCTCATCAGCTAAACACATAAAGACAGGAAAAACACAAATACACACGGGTACCCAAACACATAGTGGGATAACACAAAAGGAAAGGACAGGGTTTGTTTTCAGTGTAACATTTGGTACTGCAGTCCACCCCACAACTTCATTCGATAGATCTTTCGTCTTATTTCAACATTTGTTTCCACCAAAAAAATCCTATCCAAGCATGCTTTCTGTATTTATATGTTCACATATTGCTTACCTCATCATTTATTTACAGGAAAATCCTACCTATACCTCGTTCCTGTATTCTATTCATATTTCTTTTAAAATAATTATTTCTGATTGTACAATACTCATTGGGGCCCAAATCTTTCTTCGCAATGCATTCTTTACCTATTCTCCATAGTCAGTTTCTTATATAGTCAACCCCTCTTAAGCTAACTTAAATCTACTGAGCTCAGATATATATACCAAGGGACGAGGCAATGCAGCATCACAACAAATCAACACAAACAGAAATGACAAAAAATGCAAATTGGCAAAGCTAGCAGCATAAATTAGCAAAAGTCAAATTCAATAACACTATGCCTGGCAAACAGCAGCAACTTATACCTAAACATGACATAGCGCAAGCAGAAAAAATATTACAGTAAAAACAACAATGCAGACAGGGGAAATGCATATTCACATCTTAATGTCTATGTAATTAAAGTGGTCATCTTAATGTCTATGTAATTAAAGTGGTCATCTTAATGTCTATGTAATTAAAGTGGTGCACCATAACAACTTATTGTAAAAAAAAATATTACCATGTACTTGAAAAGAAAATTTTGTTTTACTGTTGCTAGTTCCTTCTTATTGTTCTTTCCTTTCCAAGTGCTCCTTTTTTAAAGAATGTGGATCATAAAATAATTATTTAATAAATCTGTTGACAGAAAGAGTTCACATTAGCAAATGCATTTCATTTTATAAAAGCAATGCTGCAACACAGCTGGAAACCAGACATCAAATGAAATAAGCAACTACGAAAAGCAAAGCATAAAAATATCATTAAGTAGTCATGTGACATTTCATTTCATAAGTTAATTGCTCTCAACTCTCGTACAAAGACTCTTCTCATAATCAGGTGTGCAGATGTAAAAATATTTCTTGTCAATTCATAAGCATTTCAATAATTAGCACAAAGTGCGAGTAATCATATGTTTTTAAGTAACGAGGGTGTCGCATTAGCGATGAAAGGCACGCCCTAATGGCTTGTTCTCCAGGTGTTTGACACAGCTGTGTGCCCACAACGCATTACAAAAATCATATGTTTTCAAGTAGCGAGCGTGTCGCATTAGCGATGCCCTCTACAAAGGAATGTCATTAACAGTGGTGTAGGCCTCTCTTTGTCCTTCTCTTCCACCTGTGCCTCTGGCACACCCTAATGGCTTTCTTTTCTACCTGAGCGTCTGAAAAGGCTTGTTCTCCAGGTGTCTGACACACCTGGGTGCCCACGTCACATTATGTGCAGGTGGTCACTTAACTTTCTTACGGAAATATTTACGACAGTAGTTTCCGCTACAGTGACAGTCTCATATAAAAACATTTCACAGGTCAAGAATTTTATTGACATAAACATACCTCAACAGCATAATACACATCGTCGTCGTAAAAATAACATCATAACACCTCAGTCAAATGTCAAAAACGTCGTAGCTTCCTCCAATGATTTCAAAACCTAAAGAAAATCCTCTGCTCATTTCAGTAGTGTCATCTACCTCAAACGTACTTTAAAATCATACTCCCTTACCAAATACATCATTCAAAGCTCTCATAGTATCACAATGGTTCCGAAAAAATATGAAGAGTTCACACAGTACAGACAAAATACAATTTCTTAAGTGTGAAATAATCCAACTCTGTAATTGCGTAAACATGTGTCACTGACGTAGTAAAAAGGTTTGTCTCTCTCAGTTAAATGATCAGATAGCTGTGTAATTTATGTGTTAGAGAAATATGGTACCGATGTGTAAACTTGTATAAGCAAATACCATATTAGCTAGGGCTCCTTGTGCTTGCCAGACACATGATACACAAAGTAGGCGTGTACCCCCCTGAGGATTATTGTAATTATACCCTCAGGTGTTACAGATTACAGCAATGGAATGAAATGTATTGCGAAAGACTTTCTTTGTAATTCAAAAATCTTTAAAAATAAATGTTTTAAGTACAAAATTAATCACTTAAATACGTGTCCTGTAGCGCTAAATGTGCGTCTTGCTGTAAGATAATCTCTGGGAAGTGTCGTAGTCATTGTCCTCCGAAAGCTAAGTTCTGCAGAAGTCAATGTACTTACCTCATGATAAACAAAGTGAAATGCTTTGCGTATAGATAACTTAGTTATTACGCTTATTGCCGTGATGAGGAAAGTACTGTGCTGTAACGTATTGTTGTCCTACGGAAAAGGCTGTCTCCTTGTAGCAATAGCACAAAAGTCACCACTAAAACATGTCTCACTTTATAGAAGAATTCAGAAAAAACTGTGCAGATATAAAACAGATACACCGCAAAAGCAACATTGTAAATTGTCACTCATTAGTAACATCGTGATATAATCGTGTAGCTGTCACATAAACTAACCACTGTGTCATCTGGCATTTCACATAAAGCACCTCAAATCCAGAATCCACTCGTAAGCAAACCAAAATGTTGCATGTTAACCGTTTCTCAGTGTGACAAATTGTACAAGTAGCGTGAAGTGAAAATTGCAAAGACTAAGTTAAAAAGCAGATTATCTGTCAATAAATGGTTTTACATGAGAAATGTGGTGTAAACCTTTACTCTTCCTAGTACGCAGAGTTTCAACTTCAACGCAATTATCATGTGGTATACGTCGGATTCTGTAAGGTCCATTGTAAACTAGAAAGAATTTGTGACTCAAGTGTTTCTTCTTATGTGACAATGAATGAGCTTTAATGAGAACTTTCTGACCAATATATAATGTCTTTGCATTTGCTTTACCGTGTAGTTTTCTCCTTTTGTCTGCTGCAGATTTTATATTTTTAAGAGCCAAATCAATTATGTCTTTGTGTCGAAGTTTACGTGTATTCGGGGAAGGTACAAGCTCTCTGATTCTGTTCGGAGGTTCTTCATTCTTCAGTACAAGAGTAGGTGGTAAAGCTGTGGAATCATGAGGCATTTCATTCAGCACATTTTGAAATAAGTGTAAATATCTGTCCCAATTCTGATGCTTTCTGTGACAATAAAGTCTGCAAAGCTTATTGATTTCTTTCATAATCCGTTCAGACGGGTTACAATGTGGTGAATACAATGAAATAAAAACAGGTTTGATTTTATGATTCCGAAGCATGCGTGACCAAACAGCAGATCTGAATTGCGGTCCGTTATCTGAAATGACTTTACTAACGTGTCCAACTTCACGTAAAAAATTTTTAACAAAGGCGTTGGATACAGACCGTCCAGTGGCTTTACGTAACGGAGTGAAAGAAACAAATTTTGAAGTAAGTTCAACAGCGACTAGAACGTACGAAAATCCATTCGATGTTCTGACAAGGGGTCCCAAGAGATCAACAGCAGCAAATTCTTTTAATTTAGAAGGAATAATAGGAAACAACGGAGCACGATGTGAGATAGTAGATGGTTTCGCCTTTTGACAAAGTTTACAAATAGACAAGACTCTTCGAATTCGCTTTTCCATATTGTTAAAATAACAAGTCGTTCGAAGAATATGATAACATTTTCGTGGGCCAAAATGTGCGTAGCTGAAATGAATGTACCAAATGAGCTTATTAACAAAATCGTCTGGAATGCAAAGTACCCATAGCTTGTCATCAACAGTGCAGCGTTTGAAGAGTATGTTGTTTCTAACCAGGTAATAATGCCGAATCTGAGTCTGTGTCTTTTCATGCCATTTACTTTTGATATCTTTCCAAATCGGATCTTTATCTTGTTCATGAGCAATGTCCTTTAAAGATGTGGTGATGAAGTTTTCAAAGGCGACTCTCTGAATGTAAAGAATACTGAAATTTTTCTCGAGGTTGCCTTCTGTGTTACTTTTCTCAAGCCCAGCCGGTGCGCGTGACAGTGCGTCCGCAACAATGTTCTCCTTGCCGGGAATGTAGACTATTGTGAAGCGGAATTCTTGCAGAAACAATGCCCAACGTTTTAACCTATCATGATTTAATTTTGAAGACATAAGAAACTGTAATGCACGATGATCACTGTATACTTTTACGTGCTTACCAGAAAGAAAGAAACGGAATTTGTTAAATGCCCAAACGATAGCTAAAGCTTCTAATTCAGTAACGGAATAATTTTTTTCAGATTTTGTTAGCACTCGGCTAGCAAAAGCAATGGTTTTCTGAACAGTAATGTCATCTTCTATGGCTTCCTGAAATAAATGAGCACCAAGACCAACTTTGGAAGAATCAGTGCTAAGGCAGAAATCTTGTGACAGATCTGGATGAGCTAGTATTGGCGCGTGAAGTAACGCTTCTTTCAAAGAATTGAATTCCAACTGTGCTTGTTCGTCCCAGTTCCAAATAGTATTTTTTCCAGTGAGAGAACAAAGTTTTGGTGTAACTAGAATTTGCATATTCAGAAAACGACGGTAAAAATTTACGAGACCTAGAAAACTGCGGACTTGTCTTTTTGTGGATGGAACAGGAATGGCTCTGATTGCTTCTAACTTTTCTGGATCCGGCTGAATGCCTTCAGAAGAAATAATATGTCCCAAAAACTTCACCTTTGACCTACCGAATTCAGACTTTTCCAAGTTAACTGTAATTCCAGATTCTGCAAAAATACGTAACAAACTGTTGAGGATGCGGTTATGTTGTTCCCATGAAGCTTCTGCTATTAGAATATCGTCCACATATAAAGTGATGTGACGTTTTAAGAACTCAGGTAATATGGAATTTAGCCCCCGAATGAATGCCGCTGAAGAAATGTTCAAACCAAAAGGAAGTTTCCGAAACTGATAACAAACGCCGAAACAAAGGAAAGCTGTGTATTTTCTGCATTCTGGATGAAGTTCGATCTGATAAAAGCTGGATCTGAGATCAATGGAAGACAACACTTTTACACCATTAAAATTTTGAAGAAGTTCTTCCATCGTCTGCGGCCTGTCTGTTTCAGGAATAATGATAGTATTGATTTGTCTCGAATCTAAGACAAGTCTGATCGATCCATTTTTCTTCTCAACAACATGTAACGGATTGTTGTATGAGCTTACTGCAGGCTCAATAATGCCCTCGTCAAGCATAGATTGTATTTCTGTTCTAACACGGTCCCTATAATGCGCCGGAATTACGTATGGTCTAACACAAAATTTAGTATGCTCACGAACACGAAATTGGTATTGAAACCCCTTGATTGTTCCTGTTTTGTGAGTAAAAACTGTGGAATGTGCTTGTAAAATCTCAAAAAGGTCCTGCCTATCAGTGTCATTACAATTCTCAATTGTCTGAATTTTATTCTGAATTAACTCATTAATTTCAAATATGCCGTCGATGTCATCCCTGTCAGTACTTGCAGAGTGATTGTTGGTGTCTAGTTCCGTAGAAAATTCCGAACTGTTTTCTAACAGAACGTAAAGCCGATTAATTTCCTCATCATGGTTTGAGAGCCAGTCTTCAAATTTCAAAGCTATTGACTTACCTTCTTTCTCTAAACTTATTTCAGCATCGTGAAAGCTTAAGATTGCTTTGTATTCATTCAAAAAGTCTACTCCCAGTATAATTTCCGTCGACAATAATGGAACAATAAGGAAGTTCATAGAGAAGCTGTGGCTTTGACAAAAGAATTCTAAATTGGTTTGTTGGCGTACATCTACACTTTTTCCAAAGATTGCACCTTGTAATTTAATCTTACGTAACGGAAGTGTGGGGCAATCGTTCGATTTGTTGCATTTGCTAAAAGCTGTTTCACTAATTACTGAAATGGGACTGCCAGAGTCAAGTACTGCCGTAAATTTTACGTCATTTACAGTAATGTGAATCACAGGATATGCAATGGTGTTACGTGTTACGTCGTGTTCCTGGAGTAAGATGTCCCTAATGTCTTCCATTTTTACGTAATTACTAGCTACGGCACCTGCGTCATCAGTTTCATAAGTACGTCTTGTGGCTGCCAGTGGTGTGAGTCATCGCCTATTGTCTCTTTGTTGGCGCGCGTCGTTATTGGGATTTGGAGACCTAACTTCTACAAATTCATCGTGACCAGAGTGCTCTGCTCTGTTTAAATCTCGCCAGTTCTGATGCAATTCAGGTCTGTCGTTACGATCATATCGTCTGTCGTCATGTCGGTAGTTTCCATAGTTTCTTTCTTGTCGGTCACATGGTGGAGAATTTCTCCTTGAATCGTAACTACGCGCTGGACCGTTGCGTCTAAAGTTATTCTGTCTCCCTTGATAATAGTTATTTTGGGTCCCATATTGTCTGTTTCTCTGATTGTCTCTGTGATAGTCATTACCGCGGAAAGGTGATCTTTCCCTGTAACTATTACTCTGCCAGTGGTTGTCATATGGGTGGTGTCTGTTTTGGTCACGATTTACGTTGTAAGAATAGGTTTGTCGTGGCCATTTATTGTTTCTGTCGTCACGGAATTGTGACGGATGTGACCTGTATGATTGTTTTCCTGTTTTCGCATCCTGCGACTGTCTGTGTCAATTTCCAGTTCTTGTAACAGTCCCTGAAAAGCTTCAATGTCGTCTTTGCAACGTCCTGCTAAAATAATATGCCGTAAGTGTTCAGGTAATTTGATTAAGCAAATGCGGATGAGTTCTGAGGGGCTGTATGGGTTTGACAGGTATTGATTCTTGTGCAACATGTCTTCAAAATATTTCACAAGACTGGAAAATTCAGATTGCTCGAAGTGTTTCATCATTATGATGCTATGTTTTACGCGGTCTTGTGTGGCCTGAGACCAATATGCTGAGAGGAAGGCATGGTAAAATTCTCCTTCACTGTGGCAATCGTGAATGACCGATCGCATTCTTACAGCTGGTTCATTCTCCAAGTAGCCACACATAAATTCTAATCTGTGCTCCAATGACCAGTTGGGAGGAAAACAATGAGAGAATTGATGGAGCCATGCTTGTGGATGAATGTCGTTGCCAGAATTCTTAAATGTTTTGAATTTACGTGTAGTAATGAACAGCTTATAGTCAAAATCATCGTGTCGGCGAGTAGCATATCGGTCATTGTTACGTCGTGTCGGCTGTTCCATCTCAAAATTCGGTGTACCTTGCCAATTGCTTTCATAATTACCGAAATGCCCTGTGTTATTATTTTGTGGCTGTTCCGTATTTCTATGTCCCTCTTCCCTTATTGGGGCGCGAGTGTCCTCTGAAATACGTAATTCTTGTATTACCTGTGTCAGCTGATCTTGTACTTCCCGCATTTCTCTTTTGTATTGCGTATTAATTTGATTCTGATTTTGTTTGAATTTTCTTATTTGTTCATACTCTTCTGTGTCAGTGAAGGCTACGGGTCTTGTGCCATTCAGATCATCATCTACCTTTGTAGATAAGTTAGTGACCTGATCCGAAAGTTCGGCTACTTTCTCCGATAGTGAACACATTTCCTCAGTGTGTTTTCCTGAACCAAGTTTCAGAGTGTCCATTTGTGTTGAAATCGAATCTACTGTGTTCTTTAAGTTGTCCTGAGTTTTTGCCAGTTGCGTAACCGAATCGGTAGATGCAACTGAGTCAATTTTAGCCCACAAGGTCTCATGATTTTCATGAACAATGGTTTGCAGCTCTTTTATGGCTGCTTCGTGATTCTGTAATGCATTTTCATGCCGCGAAAAAATAGGCTGAAAATGCTCACAAATTTGTGTTTTTACGTCATTACAGACTTTTTGACATTTCGATTCAATGTTATGTAATTCAGTAGTTAAATCTTCACGTGTTTGTTCAAGTGTGGTGTCTAACTTTTGAAGCTTTTGCTGTGTTTGTCTCTGATTTTGTTCCATTGTGTCTAACTTTTTAAGATTTTGTTCCATTGTGTCTAACTTCAGGAGATTTTGTCCCATTTGTTGCATTAATTGTAATAACAATGCATTAGTGTCTGGAATCTGTTCCTCTACGCTTTTCGGCAGTGCATTTGCACCAGCAACATTCACATTTTGACAAGCAGAAAATGTGTCTTGCCTCATTTGAGAAAACGGTGAGGACGCAAAACCTGAATCTACAGTATTTGCAAAATTGTGTCCTATCATTTCGGATTCCTGAGGCGAGCTGTTGCCGACCGATCGATCGATAATGCTTCCCTGTTCACTACCTGTTTGACTGTCTACGCCATTGTTTGACGCCCGCTCCATTTCCCTATGCACAGTTACCAAATTACTACTTTGAACATTAGTTAACTCATTACACAGTGGCGCTAACACATTGCTTTCGTCTTCACTGTCGTTTCTCATTTTACTTTGGAGCCGAGTGTTACGTTTTTCACACGCCATTATTGAGACAATGTTTCACACGATAACACACAAAAACACAATTTGAAGAGCAAAAAATAAGAGAACACATTAACATAACACTGAAAATAATATCTAGTTAATTGCAGCAGCGAAATACTTTTTGCAAATCTACATGCGTGCCACAACTGTTTTACATTACAACAATGAAAGACTGCAACTACAAAGGAGATTCTCTATACAATTACGCGCTAGCAATAAACAAAAGCTGCACTAAATACACAAACTACAAGAAAAAATCAGAAGATTCCAGTGAGGTATCCTAGGCTAAGGGTCGACATATGAAACGTCCCCTTAGAACAATTGTACATATGAAATGTCCACTTAGAACAATTGTACATGACTGTGCTTAACCTGGCACACAATAATTTTAGCGCAACGCAATCTGACTATCAAAAATCCCTGCAAAAGAATGGCCCTGACAAACATTAAACTATACCTTTCACAAATCACTTACCTCACAAAAATCTTCGCTGCTCGAACTACTGCAATACAGCGAGTGCCACTACTGCCAGCTAAATAAAAGATTCAAACTACTGAAGGCACTAACTACTGATAGGGATAGTTAGCAAATGAAAGATATTAATAGAGAAGAAACACTGTATTTACCTTAATAGTCATCAATAGTCATAATATATACAGCAGCTCATGACATCAATTTTTACAAATTTCAAACTCCGCCATCTCTGTCCTCACATCCACCACTGCTGGCGGCTCCCCTCCAACTGCGCAACGCAATCTGCTGTTCACATCCAGCTGCCCCTCTACAATGGCAGACAACAATGCAAACTAGCCACAGACTGCACACAGCACAGCCAGTGATTTTCATACAGAGCGTTACGTGGCATTACCCATATAAAAATCTAAACAGCCTACTTACAACTGATGATGATTATGATGGTCTTAGATTTTAGAATTAAAAGGTTTCTCTTCTTTAAATGTGCGTGTGTGTTGTAGTAGAATAAAATACCCCATTCACATGATTTTTCTAATGATACGTACGTCTATGCGCAGCCCACAGGAGAAAACTCGCCAAGTGCTGTGAATTTCAGGACATACAGAACTCGATGTCTGTGGCGGTCTATTGTGGACGTAATTCCACTCGGAGCATTCGCTAGAGCTGCATCGTGCTGCTGCGTTAGCGCACCGTGCACCACTTGCCCTCTGGAATGAACCGTTTCGCGTTGTCTCTCCTCACCCTACAGTATCGATTCTGCACCTGCGACCGTAATCCTATGAAATTCCGACTCTTAAGAGGAGCTTTAAAAGGGATGGTTTGCAGTACCTCAGCGTTCTCTCTGTGCGGCAGCTTCCATCGTAACGAGGAAAATTTCCGATTCGCGGACGAAACAGAATCTCTCGCTTCGTAATGGATCGACCCCACCTCCTCGATAATTAAGGCGACCCTTGAGATCTCTCGCTGCCGGGGCGATTTCCACCTAGTAGCGGCGCTCAGAGCTCGCGACGGTAAATCGTTTACGATTTCACTGGGCGGTCTCTGCCAGCTGCTACGACGTGAAGGACACGCCACTGCGTGCTTCGAGTATTTCCCTACGGTGCCGTAGCTCTTAAACCGCCACGCCCGCGATGAAGTGCCCGTCTTACGGCGGCGGGTAGGGTTAAGATAATCCGGCAGCGAACATGCGGGCGGGCCGCTCGCGACGTAATACGCTGCTGAAAATTAAATTTCTACCGTGAAGGAAACATAAGCCTGGCAGACACGATATACGAGCTCGGGCAGCGTCACTTCCAACGTCGAGAAGAGCTACACGGGTGCTGTGTAGCGGTCGTGTCACTGCTCTAGGGTTGCAAAGTGCTCCGTGAGCGCAAAGTAGTAAAGAAGCGTTAGCTCATCATTGCCGATCGGGTACCCACAGAAAGGGACTATGGTAAATTGGTTTATCACGTACATAAATGTGGCGTCGGGCTGTTTTAAACGGCTCACACATCACAGAAACTGGTAGCCGGCCGCGGTGGTCTAGCGGTTCTGGCGCTGCAGTCCGGAACCGCCGGACTGCTACGGTCGCAGGTTCGAATCCTGCCTCGGGCATGGGTGTGTGTGATGTCCTTAGGTTAGTTAGGTTTAGTAGTTCTAAGTTCTAGGGAACTTATGACCTAAGATGTTGAGTCCCATAGTGCTCAGAGCCATTTGAACCATTTGAACAGAAACTGGCAGCTGCACTAATACACTAATTTCGTCAGCAACGAAATTCCAAAGTGTAGAAAATTTTCTCCTTCGTCTCTCTGGTAAGAGACGACGTGAATTCAGAGATACAGGTGATAAAGTGGTGGCCTATGTAACAAAAGAAATCACGAACGAAAGCTGTCCTGCTTGGATATACAGGGTGATCCTTATTAAGGTTTAAACACCTCCGAAGCGATGTAGATGTCGCCTAAACAATTAATTAATACATGTGAGGTCACAAATGTCGGGAAATACCTCATTAGTGGATGAAAGATGTTGAAAATATAACGTCACCACACAACGTACTTCATCGTGTGTGCAGCGGCTGATCCTATCGGCATGTCGCACCTGATCATCGTAACAAGAATTTACTTGACTTCTGGCTCTATTTGCAAGAAAGACATCATGCTATTGCCGGGCATACCAGATACCGACAATGCTTCGCAAACTACTTATGGAGTGCCTTTCACAGCCCGCCGTGTAGCTGGGGTGTTCCAGGCAGTGGTAGATGAGGTCAGAACGAACTGCAAACGATTATACGTTGAGCTATCTTTATCAGTGGGCGCAGTCGCTGGGAAGCTGAACTACGAAGTGGTAGTTTTATTTTCATGTTATTTATGTTTACTATCTTCGACGGTGTCTTCATTCTGTTTTAGCTTTTCAGGCTTGATTAACTATGACTGTTCGCACATTGATATTTGTATAAATAAAACAAAATATAAGAAAAAAAACTCCGGTGTGACTCTGGGCAACGTGCGCGACTTAAGCGCGTAAAGCTCACCGTTGGAGTCTTACGATTGGAAGCACTATTTTGTTCAATGCGTTACACTGAGGTAAGATTTATTATTTTATTTACAGATCTCGCGGTCTGCGCTGGTTTGTTATAAAGCACATTACAACCGATGGTAATACGTCACATGTAAATGAGTATAGGTTTCCGAATTTCGTCGTAACCAGTATATGACCTACGTTTTCCTTACTAAATAATGTGTGCAAACAAAAAAATAATGGCGAAAGGAAAGAAACATTTGGTTACAGTGAGGACAGTAACTTCTACCATCACACCAGACCACGTTGACAAAAGATATTCGAAATTTGTACCTGTTTCTCGCGTGCAAGTATTCGTCTCTTCACGCCCAAGCCCAACCGTTGCACGTGCGGCGAAGTACCCGTCATATGTTGTCGTCACATGTTCAACATTCCTCATCCATTTTTGGGGTGTTCCACGACATTTGCGGCCCGATGTGTCTCATATGAAACTGCTTGTCTCAGCTGCATTTACATCGCTTGAGGGTTTTTTTAACGTAATAGTTGAAAGAAAGTCAGGTATATACATCTGTGGACATAGTCTTTCCTTGCGAAAGATACATGCATTATACTCCCAACAGTTACTGATCCGCCATGCAATCTACACCGTACGAACTGAAAAAATTTTTAGGTAGAATTAAATGTACAACAGTTGCAAGGAAGTGGACTATATGTTGATGCCAAAGCAAACAAATTGGTGTGAAGGTTGCAGGAGACTCAAGACTAGTCGATCCCATCATTCGCTAGAATGTCTAATGGGACTAAATTCCGTCAACTTCCATTCTATACCTCCGTCTCACGCAACAAGACATCTTTAAATACACTATCAGACGTCTACCGGAGGAATCGTATGCGACAGAATACCCATGTCAGTTTAACAACCCTACAAAGAACTTCTACGCCAACCTTTTACGCCAAACATGAATGATCAGATGATAATAGACATTGCGGTTCCGCATACAAACATGCATCAGAGAAGGTTCAGTCACCCACTACTTCTCCTACCTTGAGAAAACATAATGGTGAAATAACGACGTATTGGGAACATCACTGAAATACTGCACTTAGAAACATCTCTGCTGCCAAACGACAAACACAGAAGACGCAGATTACCACCTGCGTCTTCTTTTTCGAATTTCTAGAGCAGCATGCGAATAATCTGACATTGATCTCGCATGCTCAAGGGGAAATGAGGCTGGCTATAGTAGCCATGAGGAAAAGTACAGCAGATTGTTCTGTATCTGAAATTGTTATTAAACGAATATTTTTGCAGGAACAGATCGCAAGAATTTGGAAATTCAGTGCACAGAAAGGTGAGACAATGGCCAACCACATTAAACTTCTAGAAGCTGATGTGCTCTTTCCAAAGCACAGGTTAAGCTTATTGCCATCTGACACTGGAGTGGTATACAAGTTGCCGAAATTCCTCTACAGTTCTTTTTCCATTTTTTGTGTCATCAGTCAGCTGACTGATTTAATGCGCCACGCTACGAATTCCTCTCCTGTGTCAGCTTCTTCTTCTCAGCCTATCACTTGCCCCCTATGTCCTCAATTTTTTGCCTCAGTTTATCTCTATAGTACTATGGAAGTTATAAAATCATGTCTTAAAACATAAACTTCCATCCTCTCTCTTCTTCTTGTCAGCGTTTTCCATGTAATCATTTCCCCGAAGATTCTGCGGACAACTATTTCAGTGCGTACCTTGTAAGCCCATCTTATTTTCCAGGCTTATAAGTAGCACCGTACCTCAAATGCATCGATTGTCTTCAGTTCCTGTTATGCTATGATCCATGTTTAACTTCCATACAATACTGTTCTCCAACGTACATCCTCAGAAATTTCTTCCTCAGATGAAGGCCTATGTTTGATACTAGTAGACTTCTCTTAGGCAGGAATGCCCTTTTTTCCAGGGCTAGTCTGCTTTTTATGTTCTCCTTGCTCCGTCTGCCAAGGGTTATTTTGCTGCCTAGGTAGGAGAATTCCTTCATCTACTTCGTGATCACTAGATACAATGTTAAGTTCTTCCTGTTCTCATTTCTGGTACTTCTTATCACTTTGGTATTTGGCCTTTCTGTTTAATCACAATTCATGTTCTGTACTCATTATTCATTCCATTTCAGTAGAACCTGTAATTCTTTTTTACTTTCACTGTGTATGGCAATGTCACTATCCATTGTCTTCATTGATATCCGTTCGCCTTGAATTTTAGTTTCACCCTCGAAACTCGTTTTATTTCCGTCATTGTTTCTTCGATGTCAGTAGGGGTGAAAAAATACATCTTCAGTCTTACACCCTTTTTAATCCGATAATTTCGCTCTTGTCTTCCACTCTTACTTTTTCCACTTGGCTCTCGTACATACTGGATACTACCTGTCCTTTCATATATCTTACTCCTATATTTCTTAGATTTTTGAACGTCTTGCACGTTTCGCATTGCTGAACGCTTCTTCCAGGTCGACAAATTTTGTGACGTGTCTTGATTTTTCCTTCAGTCTTGCTTCCATTGTCAATGTGCCTTTACCTTTCCTAAAACCAAACCGATCTCATGTAAAACATCCCCAAGTTTCTTTCCCATTCTTCTGTATATCATTCTTGTCAGCTACTTGGATGCATGAGCTGTTAAACTGACTTTACGATCATTCTCGCACATATCTATTCTTGCAGTCTTCACACTTTTATAGATAATGTTTTCTAGAAATGAGATGTAATGTCGCCAGCGTATATACCAACGTGAATAGTCGTTGTGTTACCACTTCTTCTCAGTTATTTTAGAAACTCTCATGGCGTGTTGTCTATCCCTTTTGCCTTATTCGGTGTTAAGACTTCCAAATCTGTTTTAAATCTATCTTAATGCTGGAATCCCTGTCTCTCCTATATCGACTCCTGTTTCTGCTTCATCACTTCATCAGACAAGCCATTCCCGTCATAGAGGCCTTCAATATACTCTTTCCACCTATCCGCTCTCTCCTCTGCATTTAACAGTTTAATTCCCGTTCCACTCTTAACGTTGCCAGCCTTGCTTTTAATGTTACCGAAAGTTGTCTTTACTTTTGTATATGCTGAGTCAGTTCTTCCGACAATCATTTCTTCTTCGATCTCTTCACATCTTTCAAGCATCCATTTCCCTTAGCTTTCCTACGCTTCCTATTTATTTCTTCCCTAAGAGACTAATACCTGAATTTCCCTGCATGTCTTTGTACTTCCTTCTTCCAGCGATTGACTCAAGTATTTTTTCTGTTTCCCTTGATGTCTTTGAAACTACCTCCTTTGTACCTATGTTTTTCTTTCTAGCTACAGTGATTGCCCTTTTTAGAGATGTTCATTCCTCATCAACTTAACTGCCTTCTGGGCTATACCTTATCACAGTATCCATTGCCTCAGAGAATTTCATGTGCATCTTTCCATTTCTTGGTACTTCCGGATCCCACTACTTTGTGAATTTATTCCTCTTGACTAGTCTTTTAAAATTAGCTTACTGTTCACGCTGCTAAATTATGATCTGAGCATATGTCTGCTTCTGGCATCCCTTACAATCCAGTATCTGATTTCGGAATCAGCCTGACCATGATGTGATTAACAGAAATCTTCCAGTATCTTCCCGCCTTCTCTAAAGATACCTCCATCTCTTGTGAGTGGCTGAACAGAGCACTAGCCGTTACTAGCTGAAATTTATTGCAGAACTCAATTATTCTTTCTCCTCTCTCATTTCTAGTACCAAACCCATATTCTCCCGTACCTTCAACTTCACGCACAACTGCATTCCAGTCCCCCATGACTGTTAGACTTCCATCTCCCTTTACGTACCTAATTATCGACTCAGTATCCTCATATACTTTCGCTCTCGCTTCATCTCTTCATCTTCTGCTTGTGACATCGGCGTGTATACTTGAACTACCGTTGCAGGTGTTGATTTGCTGTCGATCCTTATAAGAACAACCCTACTACTGAACTGTTCGCATTAACTCACCCTCTGCCCTACCTTCCCATCCGTAAAGAATCTTTCTCTCGTTACACCATTTTCTGTTGCTGCTGATAATATACCCTGTACTCATCTGACCAGAAATACTTGTGTTCTTTCCATTTCACTCCACGACCCACTATATCTATACGGAGCCTTTGCACTTCCCTTTTGAAGTTTTATAGCTTCTCTACCACGTTCGAACTTCTGACATTAAAAGCCCAGACTCGTAGAACGTTGTCTTATTTTTTGTTTGTTCAATCTTTTCTCAGAGCCACCTCCCTCTTGGCCATCCCCTCGCTGAGAACCGAATGGAGAGAGAATCAGGACTCTCTTTCAGTTATAAGCCTCATGTAGTGCGGATATACATTCTGCGTTTTTAATGCAGTTGTTTCCATTGCCTTCTGCATCCTCATGCTGTTGATCATTGCTGATTCTTCCGCTTTTAGTGGCAGTTACCCACCCCGAGAACAAAAGAGTGCCCTGAACCTCCGTCCGCTCGTCTTCCCTGTTTGTCAAAGCCGTTGGCAGGGTGGAGGTGACTTCTTATGACGGAAGTCTTTAGCCGCCGTTACCACTAATTTTTTTTCAAAGTTTAAGACGTACGGGCGTTCGAACCCAGGACCGAGGACGTTTTGATTACTAATGAGACGCTACCTCTTACCCCTACAGCACGGTTGCCTCTGCAGTAAGATTTTAGAAAAGATGGAAAACCAGAAAGGATTCGGGAAATCTTATACTTTACCAGCACGAAAAACGGCCAATATCTCAGTCATAGTCACTGATACAATTGGGGCACTTGATAATTTATAGTAGCATACCCTGTTCAAGAAGTGAAACAGATCGAGTGCTCCAACAAGAATATAATTAAAAACATCCTACAGGGTGTCTACTGCGCTGTGAGGTTTCGGATATTGGAGTAAAACCACAGCAGAGCTAGCTACATGATCTGAGAAGTACCACAGCATTTTTCGCTTAAACAGGTCGTCTGTTGCAAACACAAACGAACTATGAGAACAGCAGTCACATCTACATTGGTATGAAGGCAATAAATTAATGTTAGCAACATAAAAACAGTTTACATGCAGATAAAAGAAACGTTGTCATAAGCGAGGAAGCTCACAATGAAAACTGAAGATCAACCAAAGAGGGGTTTTACGCAGAAGCATCAATATCCTTAACAAAAATATCATATTTCTGCCAAAGATTGTTTCAGCTGCCTCAAGTGTAATGAGAGCATAGCCTAATTCTATTGCTGACTGTGAGGCGTAGATATAGGTTCACTGACTCGGTCAGAAAAGTAAAGATAGTCTTTTACGTTCGACGACTACACAGCAGACTCCTGCGCACCCCTTGTGTATGTAGAACTACACCGACTAATGCGTTCATTGTTATGCTGGGCTGACTACCAATGGCGCTATCATTAAGGAAATGTGCGCACTGTATTTACTCAAAAGACAGGACATGAAACAGCGGAGGGGATACAAGACAGGAGAGCTACATACAAGAAGAAAATAAATGAACACGTTGATAAAGACATGTTTAAGTACAGAGAAATTGGCACCCTGCTGCACATCGTCTAGAACTGTGCCAATAGACGAGATTTTTCAGGCCAGGACAACAGACCCACTGGTTGTTCGAATACAGTGTTAGTAGTGTGTTGGTGTACACAGTGACGACGATTGAATATCTAGGCGTAATGTTGCAAAGCGATGTGAAGTGAAACGAGCAGGTATGGACTGTAGTAGGGAAGCTGAGTGATCGATTTATTTTTGTTGGGAGAATTTTGGGAATGTGTGGGTCAACTATAATGAGGAGGCATTAGAGACAGAGCACAAGCTTGGATTAGAGAGGGATGGAGAAGGAAAGCGACCGTATTCTTTAAAAGAAACTGTTCCGGTATTTACTTTAAGCGATTTAGGGAAATCACAGAGAACCTAAATCAGGATAGCCGTACGCAGGTTCGAACAGTCATCCTCCCGATTGCGAGTCTAGTGTACTAACCGTCATTTATAAAGGAGAGCACTCATAGAAGAATGGTGCGACACATTTTACATTACTGTTCGAGTTTCTGGGATCCAACGAGGTCGTATTAAAGGAAGACATGGAAGGTATTCAGAGGCTGTCTACTACATTCGTTGCCGGTAGGTTCGATCAACAAGCAAGTGCTAGGAAGATGCTTTAGGAACTCAAACGGGAATTTTTTAAATGTTTTGAAATTTGTGGTAAGGTTCTATGAGACCAAACTTATGAGGTCATCAGTCCCTAGGCTTACACAGTAATTAAACTAACTTAAATGCCCGAGGGAGGACTCGAACCTCGACGGGGGGAGCCGTGCGAACCGTGAGAAAGCGGCCAAGACCGCACGGCTACCCCGAGCGGCAAAATGGGAATCCTTGGAGGGAAGATGACAGCGTTTTGCAGGAACACAGTTAGAAAAATTAAGAGAGTCGGCATTTGAAGCTGACTGCAGAACGACTCTAATGGCGCCAATGCACATATCACCTGAGGACCACAAAGATAAGTCGAGGTAAATTACTGCCCGTACAGAAGCCTACACAGAGCGATTCTTTCCTCACTCTACTTCCACGAGGAACAGGAAACGAAATGTATGTAGCTATAGACGTAGAAGTAAATTGTGTGTGGAAATATAAATTTAGATTTGTGCCTGAAGACTGCTGTTTTCTGTTCTCTTCCTATGAAGTAATGTGGAACCAGCGTCTGATCTCAAAAGTCTCATACGTTTTTCAGGTTTACAGTTCCTTTGTGTCTCTTATGCTGGAAGACAATTCAAGCAAAGTGGATGCAGTAGTGCACCTTCGACGTTACAGAAAAATGTGATAACAGTTGAGCTGGATGTTACTTGCGCTGAAGAAAATGTGCCATTGTTTGTCTGACATTCTGCCTCTGTTTGTGTGACTGTTAACATTACCAAGGCTATATTTTTTACATAGTAAGACTGCGGCACCTAACAACTTCATCTCAATAATTTTTGAATCATTGACGAAGTGATCACGAAACTTAGACCAATGCATCATGGCAAATTCTTTAATGTCCGATATACAAGTGTTGGCTTAACTATTTAATTCGATGTATGATCTTTTTTCGTCGGAATGGTAGTTACTAGCTCATAACGTATAGTGTCGTGGGATTTACAAAGTAGCCATGAAGGAAGCCCTCTTCTGTTGTTGAAGGAAATCACGCAAAATGTTACCTAATGCGAAAGCTGGACGGGTAGTTACAGTCGCTGTCTTGAGAACGAATGTAGTTCCTTCTTTATTGGGCCCTCTTTGTCGCTAGAAGGAATTCACATACCTTCTGCTAGCGTTGTAATGGATTTGTTTGTTCAGCATGAAACTGTCGCATCAGCAGTGACAGTACGCAAATTAAAATATTTGATAAATGAGAATTGTCACTTAAAAGTCAGTTGGGCCGACATAGCGGCGTATTACGTATGAGATTACAACACAAATATTCTAAAAGGTATATAGAGCCATTTGCTCATCATTTTGTTCTTTCCCGTTGCGTACGGGGCCTTATAAAGAAACAACACAATGTGTAAATGTCTGCTTTCAGATGCTATGTCGATTTGACTATTCAAATATTGTGCACAAAATTTCTAAGGCAGACCAAATAGTTTTATACAAGTGCTGAAAGAGTATATTTTAGTGCGGTCGTTACGTGGATTGTAACCAAACTGGATTAGTCATGAAGAGAAAAATGACAGAAACGTTTATAATGTAATATTTCATAAGAGGCGCTGGAAGTCTTCTGAACTCTCGCTGCCGTTAATCAAATTATTATTCGACCCTTTTCGGAGCTATCAACGTTTGCAGTGATATGACGCTGTCCACCGAGTTATCCTATTTCACGCTTATGTTTACATCTCTAAGACACAACTGCATCCACTCTTTTCTAATCTTTGATGGAGCACTCTATTTTTATTCATGTCTGGCTTCGTGGATCTGACTTCCATGTGGACTATCAGGGATTTTTTTCTTGGTTGGAGGTCTGGAAAGAGATCCACTTAGCACCATGATGCCAACTGAGAAGTTACTTGAATTAATAGCAAGAGCTCCAACGTCTAGGAACCCGACAACACCAGGAAAACGGTTTGCTGACTCCATACCCTTCATCTGTATCCGAATGACTCCATATGGCAGAGGACGACAAGACAGTTGGTCAGAATCATGTGGTCCTCTGATCCTAACCGTGGATTCATTTCTATTGCACCTTCCAGTGAATTATTCCTGGACGTCGCAGCAGATCACTCACCAAACTACATATTTCTTTTGCTACGGATATTATACAGACTTCTTCCCGTTTCAGTACATTTTCATATTTTATCTATTCGCGTAATTTTTAACATTCTTTCTTAGCACCACATTTCAAATGCTTCCACTTTCTTCTTCGCCATATTTGCTACAGTCCACGTTCAGTTGACCTTAATGATATGCTCCAGATGTACACTTTCAGAAACTTCTTCCTGATTGCAATAACATCTGACAGCATTAGTCTTCTTCTACGGAAAAAAATTTTCTTCGACTATCCCAATATGCGTCTGATACAGACCTTGCTTTATCCATGGGACGTAATCTTGATTATTCCATAGGAGAAGATTAAGCAAATTTTTATTCTCCTTTTTACTTATCTTTTCTCCAGTTTATTGAATTCGGTATGAACGCACTCAGCCGTCTCCCTAGTAATGTCACTTTCGACGATACGGAATGAGGACGACTGAACACCCGGTCCTCGAACGGAGAAAATCTTCCTCCCGGCCGAGTACCGAATCTGGGCTTCTTCGCTTAGCAATCCACTAAGCTGGCCGTACAGCTGTCGAGGCAGATATTCTACTTGTCTCAAGGACCTGTTTTTTGTGTTCATTACCTTAAACATATTCTGTGACATCTGTGATTTCCACTCCTTCCGATAAGTTTTCTGTGTCTTCCTTACAAATAGGTTAATGTTTAACATTGGTTCCTGCATCCTTACTCCTTTATTTCTGTTCCAAAATTTCCTTTCGCTTTCATCACAACTTCTTCGACATACTGATAGCAGTACGACGTACGAACAGCAGAGGCAATCAGTTGCAATCTTCCCATAACGTTTCTGAACTCAGTGATTCATGATACTACGCTTTTGTTGTTTTGATTTTGTAAATTTATTAGATTATTCGCCTGTCTCTGTACTTCAGCAACAATATTATAAGCATTCATACGCGAATAACTAGTTTGGGAACCTAAGTACACAGTTCTAAATTTCGATTTAACTTTTTTATTGCGCTAAAACGATTTTCCAAGTCCTCTGGGATGCATGAAGTGGCCAATTCAAGTTATGCCTTGGCAGTTTTAGAATATTCTGTTCCTAAATAAGTGTACTAGTGACCACATTTGCTTATGTGAACCCATAAATGCACGATTGCATTTATTTTTCTTTTAGTTTTTGTGACGTACCTGAGACAAAACCTTGATTACTACATACTACTTTATATCAGTCTATATAAAGATTACTTAATGCAATCTTAATTTAGATCTCACTGATTTTAATGATGGTAGATTAATTGATTGCGTTGAACCTTAATTGTAGTGGTTATTAGGTAAGTAGATCATGACAGAGTATCTAGTGTAGGTCATTCAAAGGAGAGAAGTTAAATAGTTAGCACATGATGATGCCAGCTACCATATCTGATCGTATGTTAGCGCAACACATGCCGTAGCAGTCCGACGGGCAGACAGTTATCTAATCAGACATTCACCCATAACAGGGCGACAATCATTTAGATGAAAGATGACTGTTTACTCTATAACATCCTTCTCTTCTTCTTGCCTTTACCCCGCGTCTGTCACAGGGTCCGCATGTTAACCTGGATTTGGGAATGTTAGGGGTAGAGGGCAACCCGATGCCATCCCTGTCGCCACCATTACCCCTCCCCTGCCCCCCTTCCCAGTGCGGAATTTGAGTACCCCATATGTCTGCGTCTAGTGTTACCCAGATGAAACTGTGAACTTTTCAAAATGTTTGCAAATCTCGTAACTGGGACGGGACGTGCATTACAGCCCGATATCCACCTAGTCAGATGCAGTAAACTATCTAGAAACCAAATCGAGTCTGCCCGGCCTCCGAAGTTAATCCTCCACACGAATTCTATCCGGGACAGGCGCACCACCCCGACTTCCTCCGGCGGCTTGCAAACGCGCTAGGCTATCAGCGAGCATCGTTTCCTTCACCGTCAGGTAGATCTCTCACTGTCACTTTAATTTCCACTAGCACGTTTGTAATTTCCGCCGTATTGTAAATTTTGAGTATACTAATATCTCCTCGCGTCCATAGAAAAAATGTGAGCACTTTCTGACATGGATATAAACATTTCATTCCAAACAGGGATCAAAGATACTTTGGACATGCTGCTGAACTGCTGTAACTAAAAACGTTTAGCTCCCCGTGAAATAAATTTTACGAGAAACACACAGTATTTATTAGTGACCAACCCCTTCTACTTCGCTGACGAGTTTCTTCGTAGAACCAACTGATTTACATACTCTTAGCAATATCAGTTAGCGTGGATTTAACATAAAAACTAACTTCTGCACATCTTCTGTGCGGTACTGATTTTATCCTTCGAATGGAGATATGTTGGACATTGGTCGCACTCCATTGAGGATCATTTTACTATCTGCGGAAGCAACATTGGCATATATATCCTTTTGCAAAGATGTACTATGCATTTTCGTTTCTATGACAACATCTACATCATTGGAGCTCTTCTCACACTGGACCTGTGGAAAGAGAAGTGCAACTACGTTCTACATACATTTCCTTAACATGAAAAGTTTATGTTGTGCAAGACAGAGACAGATTTTGACTTCGGGAAGACGCCAGTTCAAAAACTTGTCCGTATTTAATCTTATCTTGACTTCTCTACATCGCTTAAGACAAATAGTGGGATAGTTTATTTTTTAAGGACACGACTGTTTTCTTTCTCCATCCTCCCTTAACTCTACATTTTACTACGCCTGTAACAGCCTCGTTGTTGACGTGATGTGCTCGCTGGTCTTCTAGTCCTTTTATGCCATAAGATGTTTCAAGTTTTGTGACATGTGCTTAGGCACGAAACCGTATACCTGAACACGACCATGCGATAGAAATCGCAAATATTGTGACTAAAAGTAACTTGGCACAAGAAAAGTGAAAAATTTTTGGAACATTTTTACAGGAAAAAACAGCGATCTTTTTATTAGTACTTATTTCAATACACACAGTCATGATCGCACTTAATTGATTTGTTTTTATCTTTAGATAATCGGTATCGACCTTCTACGAAACCATCTTCAGACCTTAAATTCCTTGATGACTGTAGGATCAGTTGGCGTGCAGCAGGTCCATCTGTGAAAGTGTGACGAACACAGCAGCGTTCCCACGTCCTCACAGATGGATCTGCCAACGGTTGCAACGGCTATCAAGGAATGTAAGCTCTTAAGATAATCTCTTAAAATATCGAAACAATGATGTGTTCCCCAAGACATAATAGACGGATCTGCTCCACGCCAACGATACCCACAGTCGTCAGGGATTGACCTCTTACAAGATCGAAACCGCTCATCTAAAAATAGAAATAAACGATGTAAGTGCGTTCACGACTTTGAGTATTGCAACACATATAAACTTTACAATGTTGATGTAAAGAAAAATCTCTGAACGTTCACTAATGAGCCAGGAGATACTATGCTTATTACTACACTACTGGCCATTAAAATTGCTACACCAAGAAGAAATGCAGATGATAAACAGGTATTCATTGGACACATATATTATACTGGAACTGACATGCGATCACATTTTCATGCAATTTGGATGCGTAGATCCTGAGAAATCAGTACCCAGGACAATCACCTCTGGCCGTAATAACGGCCTTGATACGCCTGGGCATTCAGTCAAAAAGAGCTTGGATGGCGTGTACAGGTACAGCTTTCCATGCAGCTTCAACACGATACCACAGTTCATCAGGACTTGTGACTGGCGTATTATGACAAGCCAGTTGCTCGGCTACCATTGACCAGACGTTTTCAGTTGGTGAGAGATCTGGAGAATGTGCTGGCCAGGGCAGCAGTCGAACATTTTCTGTATCCAGAAAGGCCCGTACAGGACCTCCAACATGCGGTCGGGGATTATCCTGCGGAAATGTTGGGTTTCGCAGGGATCGAATGAAGGGTACAGCCACGGGTCGTAACACATCTAAAATGTAGCGTCCACTGTTCAAAGTGCCGTCAATGCGAACAAGAGGTGACTGAGACGTGTAACCAGTGGCACCCCATACCATCACGCCGGGTGATACGCCAGTATGGCGATGACGAATACACGCTTCCAATGTACGTTCACCGCGATGTCACCAAACACAGATGTGACCATCATGATGCTGTGAACAGAACCTGGATTCACCCGAAAAAATTACGTTTTGCCATTCATGCACTCAGGTTCGTCATTGAGTACACAATTGCAGACTCTCCTGTCTGTGATGCAGCATCAAGGGTAACCGCAGCCGTGGTCTCCGAGCTGATAGTCCATGCTGCTGCAAACGTCGTCGAACTGTTCGTGAAGATGGTTGTTGTCTTGCAAATCGCGGTAGGCTACAATCCGACCTTTATCAAAGTCGGAAATATGATGGCACGCATTTTGCCTTCTTACACGAGGCATCACAACAATGTTTCACCAGGCAACGCCGGTGAACTGCTGTTTGTGGATGAGAAATCGGCTGGAAACTTTCCTCATGTCAGCACGTTGTAGGTGTCACCACCGGCGCCAACATTGTGTGAATTGTCTGTGAAGCTAATCATTTGCATATCACAGCATCTCCTTCCTGTCGGTTAAATTTCGCGTCTGTAGCACCTCATCTTCTTGGTGTAGCAATTTTAATTGCCAGTAGTGTATATCTACTCTACTGACATTGATTTTGCAGTAACGATACAATTTGCACATAATCATTTAGAAGCTCTGCAATGCGTATGCGTCAGCTATTTCGAAACCACCTGAAGAATAAGGCGTATATTGAATATTATTTTATGTTTACGGACGTTACTGAGCAGCCACGCGATCTGTTTCCCTACTTAGGCGGCCTACTTTCTGTGACATCAATTCGGTACTGACACGAATTGTATAAGGTGTGCGCCTTTCAGTTAGTTTTGCCGGCTTAAGGGGCACGTGACGCGGGAACAGGTGAAGGACTCAGGCGTAATGCCGCCAAGCTGTGGTCGGTAGGCTCGCTGCGTGGGAAGCGACGCTCCGCTCTTGAAGGGGATAGTTCGCCGCTAGTAGCGCTGGCCTGGGTCGCCCTCGCAAAGTAATCGCCTCTCAAAAGGGAGCCACGTCCTGAAGGGCTGCACTTTCCCAGTACCGCGGTACGTTCGTCTCCGTACTTTCCTTCCGTTTGTAACTCGTGTTAGCATAATAGTGGGCGTAAATGAATGTTAGTAGCGTAAATGAATGTTAGTACTTGGCATGTAATGTGTGGGATGTGTAAAATTGTTTCTTTGTTTTCTTAGTTAATTCTTCTAAAGAGTAATTACTGTGCTTTTGTTTCAGTAATCATATTGAGAAAAATAGGGTGCTCATTCATATGGAATGATGAAAGATATTAAGCTCCGTTTCATGCTTGAAAAGAGTAAACTAGATTATTGAGTTTACTTTCAGGCAAGAACAGCTTTAATGCTCATCTTAGAAACATGTTCCACCACAGTTGTTACATCATCTGTCGGTATGCAGAAAGAGTGAGCAAAATATAAATGTAGCGATGAAAAGGTAGACATAACCACGTAGCTGGCATATCTCTCAGCAAGTTCTCTACAGTACAGCAGCAAGCTGCCTTAAGCAGAGGCCTGTTGCTGGAGTGGACAGGCAAAAAACAAAATATGTAACCCAAAACTAAATAACCAAAACGTATCAATGAAGCCACAACAATGATTTCCTGATTTTCAAGGAAGGAAACAAACATGAGACAAATGTACTTCTGAGAAGTGATGAAGCTTGTAAGTCATCTGTTTACATAGGTTCACGTAATCTATAAGAAAACGCACAGGGAAGTCCTTGCAGGAAAGGAAGAATGTTACAGTTTTTGTCGGTACAGATGAGGGTTCTGTGTCCCATCTGTGCTGACGAAACTAAGACAGGACACAGATAACAACTGAAAATATCGTAACGTTACTTAAGGAATCATTTAACGGGAGTGGTTTAAGTAAACGACACCGGAAGGGATTTTAACCCCATTCTTCCCGAATGCGGTACCAGTAACTTTAACCTGCCGCTCGGTTCATGCTACTGTGATCGATGTCATTAGTATACTAAAAAGTTTCTGGGACTGAGAAAGATGGAAGTCGGAACCGGCTATTACAATCATCCTGGTATTCACGAAAACAACCGGAAAATCAAAATAATACCGCATTGATGGAAATGCTCAATAAAACAAAACCAATCGCCGTTATATAGGTTTATTTCTAGGCAGCCAGTTTCGACGTTACACTACGTCATCTTCAGGCCTAAACTGCTCCAATTCAGTAACTTTCGTGCTACAATTATAGCACCGGTCTCGTAATAGCTATTAAGGGCATACGTGCTCGCTGGACAACAGTCAGCAGTCAAGTTGCCTGCAATAGCTATTACCAGGCCAGTTAAAGGCACTGCTATATTTGTAGCACGAAAGTTTCTTGATTGGAGCAGTTTAGGCCTTAAGATGACGTAGTCTAACGTCGAAACTGGTTGCCTAGAAATAAACCTATAGAACGGCGATTGGTCTTGTTTTATTGAACACTGAACAGCCGTAGTTCCATACTCCACCAGAAGATGGATTTATATTCATTGATGGAAATGAGTGAATAAAAAGGTAGCTTATAGCGTAGGTAGGAAGTTTTACAGAGAATTAAAAAATGAAGAATCCAATACAAAATTAGAAAGCCTGCGATTGTCGCACTGTACATACTCCATACTCAGATTAAAGGAGAGTGCTTCACAAAGTTAATGGAAAAACAGATATAACATAGCTAGGAGGCAGCTTTGGACCGAAAATATCGTCCTAAGTACTCTCAGTTGGAAACAGACAGCAGTGCACATACGACAGTCTTTACTCATCGGTGTGTTGTGGCCCACTGAAGAACGCTCAAGTCTTGGTGTGTTAAAGCTGAAGCTACGATTGCTCGTTGTACAGCAATGCATTCATTTCAGTGCTCAGAGGAGCCGGTATATATTTCTGACACACTGATTTGATGTTAGTCTGCAGGCTTTCGTGGCTATTATCACCGAAGTCAAAATCTTTTGATTTGTTAGGCTGCGTCATATTCCTTGAGACAATTGACATTTCGACTCCTCTGTTGCGATCTTCTTCAGGACATTGTGGTGTCCACTGTAGAGTGTTCACTCTGCTGTGGACACCACAAGATCCCGAGGAGTATCAGAAGCAAATGGTTCGATTTTTTGAAGAATATGATGCGGGTTAATAACTCAGAAGATTTGAACTGCAATGCTTTGAGCACTTCTCAAACCTGGAGTAGGCCGAAAGGCATCTGCAAATTAGACTTGAACTGTGCTTTAGGAAACCTGTGTCACAGAATTACAAGAAACATAATGTTATAGGAGCTGTAACTCTGTAACTACAACGACATACTACGTGAAACATGTTCCTATCTACGACTAAATCTCAGTTATTTTCCATTTCAGTCACTGCACTCCGCCCATGGCTTCGCCATAATAGGATGCTGATTTGCAGAGTATTATCACAACCGGTGTAACCTTGTTATATGGAAAAGCTCCACAGCCACAAACATCCATGGACATGGCTGCAGGAGGAAGTAAGAGGACGGTATATCCGATGATCAGACAGCGGCCTGAACTGGTTCTTCAAATACCGCTGCTTTCCATTTTCAAACTACTTTTGTGAGACGATGTGTTGTCCTGATGAAAGATTTTATCAAACTTGTGTATTCTTGACATCTGAGTATGTACACTTTTTTTTTCATTTGCCAAATAATCAATAAGAAATGTGTCTTTTGCAGTCCAGAGTACACTAACTCCCACAACGTTTCCGAAAGGTTAAGTCAATTTCGCCTTTTTTTGATAAAGACCTGCCGGTTTTCTCACCCTGTTTCGACTGCCTTTCATTTCTGGTGTGAAATGGTAGCCTCAGGTCTCCTCCACAGTAATGAATCACAGAAAGAAATGAATTAATTTCTTTTTTCAATAGACTAAACATTCGTATTCAGTTCTTTGCGAGAATTATACTATAGCTACCGTCCCTTCTGATATGCCTATCACGTGGGACAAGAGATTCATCTGTAACAAACGACCCTACAAAAACGTTTCTTGCACCTTCCCGATATGTGGTCTCCGCCTTAACACATTCTGCACGTTACTTACCTTCGAGAGAAGTGTGAAAACGTAGAATTCAGCTACCGACTTCTGAAGTATAACTAATAAGTAACTCCTTATATCCCCTTACTTGGCTTCTATTACAGGCTGTCAGGGTATTATAGTTTATCTGTTTAAGTAAAGGACAGTAAACTAGTTTGAAGAGTTGTACAAATAGAACTGTTTGAAAGAACAAGATAATACTCAAAGTTAGTTGCCGTGTTACATATAGTGAAAAAGAAATTGATGTTAAAGCAATATCTGGAGTACCGTAATAAATTTTCATAGCGAGGCAAACTCTCGGTTAAATCTGGTTCAAATGACTCCAAGCACTATAGGACTTAACGTCTGAGGTCATCAGTCCCCTAGACTTAGAACTACTCAAACGTAACTAGCCTAAGGACATCACACACATCCATGCCCGAGGCAGGATTCTGACCTGCGACAGTAGCAGCAGCGCCGTTCCGGACTGAAGCGCCTAGAACCGCTCGGTCACAACGGCCGGCAGTTAAATCTGGCCTTTGGCTCTTAACGTGCTGTGCGAGGGGTTCGGGTTGGGGCACTGTGGACAGAACTTGAGAATTCGAGAGGAACAGATTTAACCTGTAGCCAGCGACAAGCCCTCCATCTTCAGGCCACAAGTGGCCCATCGGGACCATCCGACCGCGGTGTTATCCTCAGGTGAGGATGCAGATAGGATGGTTTTCTTTGACCGAAGCCGCTACTAACCTGTCGAGTAGCTCCTCAATTGACATCACAAGGCTGAGTGCACCCCGAAAAATGGCAATAGCGCAAGGCGGCCTGGATTGTCACCCACCCAAGCGCCGGCTACGCCCGACAGCGCTTAACTTCGTTGATCTGACGGGAACCGGTGTATCCACTGCGGCAAAGCCGTTGCCTTAGCCAGCGACAAGGTCAGCAAAAAAGAGATTCTTTGTACTCCGTATAAGTGGTGGGCCACGTACGTTGTGCAGCATGTTCCTGGTACATTGGTTCACTAAATGCAGTGGAAAAGCGCAACAATTGCGCTATATTGTATTGTAGTGCCTGCGTTGTTGTAATATACTTTGCTACGTCCTGAGACATGCAAGCATGTCTGAAGGAACGACTGCACCGATCGGCAGCAGTATGAAATAGTGAATCATATTAAATTTGATAATCTTGCTAAGCCTTGGCGGTCTGGAGAGTGTGCTCGGGTGGTCGAGGCTGCCAAGCCGACCGCTCACGCAAAAGGAAGATCCGGCTTCGAGACCTGGTTCGTACATGAATTTTCATTGTCATCAATGTACAGTGCAGCCAGAGTCTAGCGATATTAGCAAATGCGAATATGATTCTCGTATTTTATGGCTGCAGCGCCGTTACACCCGACATGCATGCTTGTCTAAATGACATTACAAAGTAAATGAGAGTAGTGCAGGCACTGCAGCTTACTAACAGAGCTTCGACATTAGCCATGCGTTCCTTCCTATACGGAAATCGCAGTATCTGTGACAGTATAGAATGTAGCGGAAGGCGGTGACGTATGGAATTTGGGACCGGTCAAGTGATCGTGCTCGGGCGGTCGAAACGGTCGAAGTGACTCCTCGCGTAAAGCGAAAGATTCGATTTCGAATTCCGGCCGATGAACAAATTTTCACTCCCAGCAACGTGTAGTGCAGCTAAAATTTGGCAACATTCGAAAATGCGAATACGATTCTTGTATTACAATTACGCTAAGCTGAGCTGTTCCCGCAACGACGAGAATCACATAACACTATTTTTGCATTTACTATTTTTCAACTCTTCATCATTAAACTTATCCATATACCTGGGTATCAGTGCTAGTGTAGAACTAAAAAATGGAGAAAAGAAACCCCACCGTGGCAGAAGCACGCAGTACTGAATGCAAGCTTGAGGACAAAGAGTGAAGTTGGCATTACTACTTTCAAGTACATGTTCCATGAATTCTTTCCAGACAAGAGAGTAGTTGATATTTGTACTGTAGTGCAGATGTCTACAGGATACAAAGATGAATGAGTGTAAGAAGTCAAACGAAAAGAAATTTCTCTATAAAAAGCCACCAGAGGTTAGTGGCCTCTCGTACCAACACACTCAGAAGATATACCTGAGCAACCTCCAAAATTTTGTCCATTGAATACGGGTTCACCCTCTGTATACAAAGTTTTTTTATGATATTTTTACGGTGTTGTTGGAGGGCTGCTTAACTGTCGTGTTAGTGAATCTATTTTTATTCTGGGCTATCCAAACATTGAACAAACTGTAAGTAAATAATTCATTTCAGACGTTAAAAGTGCGATTGTTTATGGTAGCACCCTAGTTTTTTAACTGGACTTCTTTATTGGCTAAAAGATTTTCCCTAAGTCAACATTATTGTATACTGCAGCTTGAGAAATACTGCAAACGACGTACAAAATAAAAGCTTCTATATCATATTGCACTGGTTCTTGCCACAAATATAATCGTCTTTCTATCCTCCGGTGAGTAGTATTTGGCTCTATGAATGTTCTACGGCTCCTGTGAAGCTCTGGTAATAATCACTGCTGGGCGAATTCCCTGTAGTTCGGGCTCTAGCTAATAGGATTACTTCCGCCTCTATGGAATAGTTGAAGGTTACACATCACTGTCTATACTACTTACGAAAATGTCTGTCGCCTCTGAGTATAATCGAAATAATTAGAAAAGACGAAGAATGAAAACGTTGATGAGATTAGATTTTACGACTGAAAAATGAATCTTTACTATTTCTTCTTATCCAGTACATTGCTTCGAACACAACTTTTCTTCACGTAGTGCTGCAGGGCTTGCGAAAATTTGAGCACTGTCATAGTAAGTACTTCTAAAGCAACTGTATGAATAATCGTCGATACATACAAGTAATGAATGTCAGTCGATGATCGTCTGTTCAGAATAAATCATAGAAAGGATTCATGGGCATCAAATACAAACCACCTTAGGTGCCCGTCACTAACTTGAACAGAGAAACAAGTTTATTCAGCTGCAACAGCTTTAGAAGCGAGACTTTTATTACTTTCAGGACACAATTGCTGTGAAATCGAGTAACTATTAGATACTTTTGGTTTTTTTTTAAATTATCCAGATAATCTAAGAGTTGATATGAAAAGTTATTTCGGGAATTCGTGGAGAACACAATGTACTTCTATTCTTTAACTGAAAGCCCAACTACTGATCTCCAGTGCACTTCATGATGTACAGTCTACTTATAGTGTCTCTACCTGTGTATCAAAGTATGTGGGAACAAATCCGTAATTTTGAAACAATGCTATACAAATTCAGGTCTGTTTTCAGGGAGAAATAGCCCAATAATTCGTTCCATACGTATTTCCAGACAATAACTTACGTGTACACGTATTGACTGAACATCAGTCTTCTGTTATTAATATAAAAGTATGATCCAGATTGCGTTTCAGGAAATCGAATTTTTTGAATCCGCACGTATTTCAATTTAACTGAACATGCTTTCCTCATTTTCACTGTAGCTTTATCTATTGAAACACTAGTTTTTTCATAACACTATATCTGTTGCAGTATATTGTTCAAATCTGTATGTTGACTCTGAACACGTTATTACGCTGTTCTTCGTACATTAAGCTTTTCTGCGATATTCTAAGAGTTTATGATGAACACTGTAGCACGTACGGCATTTTCAGCGAAATTAACGAAGGCTATTAGTCCAATTTACACGATTGGCTGGACGATTTAGCACATGTTTCCAGGAAGCTTAACAGCAGTTCAGACATCGCATCGATCTCTTTAGCTCCACTGAAGGAGCTCGCGCGTGCAAAACACTGCCGCAATGAAGAAGTAATTTTGAAATCAGAAGCTGGCAGCTTAGAAGCATACCGAAATTACTGCTGTGGTAGGAGGGAAGACATAATTAAAGAGCGCCAGTTCATTAGGACTTAGAGGTTTGTATTGGAGCGTACTTCATTTCACTAATGACACACGTGACGAACCCCGTTTCCGTCAGATGCGAGACTTTCCATCGGCTGCTACCGACTCACATTCAAAATCTCTCGATTTTCCGCTTTCAGTTCTCTTACTGCACGCTTTGTTGTAGACTACGGATATGTTCAGCTTAATTCTAATACAACCCCACTGCCTTAATTAGCTCAACCGGACTGATACATTGCTTCTAATACATCAAAAACAAACTATATCCACATTGCAAAAAAAAAAGAAAAAGGGTTGGAATGTAATATTCAGATAACCAAACTAACGCACAGGAAACTTCTCTGATTCCATTTTTCCGTATCAGCGACATTACTAGTAAAGAGGCATGTATTTGTCCTGCAGTTTATACTACTTAGTGGCCGGGATATGTCGGTTTTTGCTATACCGTATTATTTGGAAGAATGCTATGGCAGGAGCTAACTGATCTGTAAAGAAGCAACCAAACTGGTATTGCATTGCGTAAACAATCAGAGCGTTTAGTATTCGTAATTATTATGTACCGGAACCCCATCTCATTTTACTAAACATAACGTCAAAGTACCCTGATAGGTACAGATTTAGCTGTGTTAACCGGTAGATCTGTAAAATTCAAACTATAGCATGCTTAGAAAGATTACAAAATGAATAAAAATACTTCAGCGTTATCGTCTGTAGATTGCTTTCTTAACCTCAACGGACATGACGACTGCTGTTGTACTGGGGATCAAACCAACAGAAAGTCAAAAAAAGCCATTTACTAGAAACAATGAAATACGAGGTGTGTGAGAAAAGCAATGAGATTGACAACACTGAGTGATCTGGCAATACTGTGTTGTTCTGCTTGTGTAGACCGGTGTGTTCATCCTCTCCAAATGCTCAGTCGAAGTTTCAATTCCGTACAACCAACATGTGATTTTTGAGAGGGCTGTCAGGGAAGCTGTGTTTTTGTTGTGTGTTACAAAATTTAGAGCAACGTTATGCCATTAAGTTTTGTGTTAAACCATTCTTTCTTATATAATTACAATAAATATAATAATTCCTACAATAGAGATTGTAGACCCAATTCTTCTTGGGAAATACGTGAGTCTGAAATGTTGGAACAAGCCTATGGGGAATATTCCTTATTAAGAGAAAAAGTTTTTCCCTGGCAGAAACCATCTTTGGAAGGCCGAGAACACGTTCAAAATGAACCTCGTCCACAGGGAACTTCAACTTCAAAACTTGACGAAAATGTCGAACGTGTGCGTGCTCTTGTGAGATCAGACAAAATTTGTTTCTCCAGAACAAACTGTCAACCAAATGTTTTACAAAGATGACCTTGAAAGGGTCAATCGAGAGATATCGGACATCGCAGACAATTGCATGCTGCATTATGTCAACATCGCATGTCATACAGAGACTTCCATCTCTGAATTTTTTACGCCAAAAGGCATTCCTATGGCTCCACAGACCCACTCTTCAGCTGATCTACGTTCTTACGTTTTTCTACTTTTCCCGAAAAACATCTCAAAAGAATGGCCTTTTTGGGTCTCTGGAGAAGTTTCAAAAGAATATTACCGACATGTTAAAGACTCTAGCAGCTGAAGCCTTTTAGCACAACTAACAAGACTTGGAACAACTCCGCTCAGGAATGAACGCGCAAGGCATCTACTTTGAAAGGTATAATATTACTATTAAAAAAATTGATAGATATAAAGCCAGTCTCATTCCTTTTCTCAACACCTCATACTTTTTAGCTTATGGAGGCGAATGCAATGGCTTCGGGCACTAATTGTAACTGGTGGTCTCATTTTGCAGAGTGTTTTTTTATGTCGGTTCGATACGATTCTTAAAGTTCCTAAATTGCTTTCCTGTATCAAATAATGTTCTCTCATTTGTTTTACTGGTGGTGGTCGTTCGCATTTAGGTTTTTAGGTGTGTATTTTAACACACGAAATTAAAGCACCGCTGGGAAAATGAATCTAGTGGACCATGCACTCAACACAACCAACACTCACGCAACAAATTAAGATGACAGTTCTGTCAATCATGTTCTGCTTGAATGACTGTCACGTATCCTTCGATTTTGGCACCCAGCTGACTACACAGATTTTTAACAATTTGAAAAGAAAATAATAATAATTAAAAGCTGTTTGGCATTGGGCTTAGTGTCTGTATGAAATTTAACGTTTATTAAGATATTTGCAGCACATTTTAGCGGTTGTAATCATCAGGAAATCTGATTCTCTTACGTTGATTGATCTGATACTATATTATATTGCTTTAGTTGAAAGTGACGAGTCCTCTAAATTTTAAGAAAAACGTTACACTCTGTTATTTAGTACAAAACGTGTTATACCAACAGCCGATGTTGTCCATGGGCATGAGTCAGTAAAAGAGTAGAACATTCCAAATATCTCGTTGCGCACCTTAAGCCTGAAACGGAAGGAGGATAATACTGACCCTCTCAAACCGTTAAGTTCAGTTAATTTTGCTCTTCGTATTATTGCTAGTCTCGGAAACAGTCGAAACAACGCACTAACATTTTCTGCATATTACCACTCAATAATGTCTTTCTGAATAATTTTCTACATCTACGTTTAGACCTCCATAGCTGCCGTACAGTGGTGGCTGGGGGTGCCCTGTACCATATATTCTCACTCGCGTGCCTGTTCCAATCACCAATAGACCGATGGAAAGACGACTGTCTCTATGCCATCGTACGAGCCCTAATTTCTATTATCATATCTTTGTGGTCCTTGGCGTCAGTTGAATCGTTCGGTAGTCAGCTCCAAATGCCGGTTCTCTAAAGTCTCTCAATTGTGTTTCTCGAAAAGAACGTCGTCTTTCCTCCAGGGATTCCCATTTGAGTTCCCGAAGGATCTCCGTAACACTTACGTGTTGATCGAACCTACCGGTAACAAACCTAGCAGGCCGACTCTGAAATGCTTCGATATCTTTCTTCAGTCCGACCTCGTACGGGTCCCGAACACTCGCGCCTTACTTGAGCATAGATCGCACCAGCGTGCTACATGCGGTCTCCTTTTCAGGTGAACCACTCTTTCTGAAATTCTCCCAATAAACCGAAGTCGGCCATTCGCCTTCCCTACCACAGTTCTTACATGCTCGTTCCACCTCACACCGCTTTGCAACATTTTGGCCAGATATTTAAACGACTGGACCGTGTCAAGCAGGAGACAGGTTTGTTCTCCTACTCACCCTCATTAACTTATTTTTCAACATTTAGAGCCGTCTACCATTCAGCACACCAACTATAATTTTTGTCTAAGTCTTCTGGTATCTTCACATAGTCACTCAACTCCGACACCTTACTGTACACAACGCCATCGTCAGGAAACAACCGCAGATTGCTGGCCACACTGTCATCCATATCGTTCATGTTTATGGAGAACAGCAGCGGTCCTATCACACCTTCCTGGGGCACTCCTGACGACATGCTTGTCTCTGATGAGCACTCACCGTCAAGGACTACACATTGGGTACTTATTTAAGAAGTCTTCGAGCACTGACTTATCTGTGTACTTATTCTATATTCTCGTTCGTTCGTTAATAGCCTGCATTATAGCACCGCGTCAAATGCTTTCCGGAAATCTAGACATATGGAATCGGCCTGTTACCCTTCATCCATAATTCTCTGTACATCAAGTGAGAAAAAGGCAAGCTGAGTTTCGCTCAAGCGATGCTTCCTGAAACTATGCTGATTCGCGGACAAAAGGTTCTCAGTCTCAAGAAAGTTTATTATATTCGAACTGAGAATATGTTCAAGGACTCCGCAGCAAACGAAGTTTATGGATATTGGTCTGTAATTTTGCGGATCTCTTTTTTTACGCTTATGTACTGGAGTCAACTGCGTTTTTCTCAGGTCGCTTCAGACTTTGAGTTGGGCGAGAGATTCGCGATAAATACAAGCTAGGTAAGGGGTCAGTGCCGTAGATTACTCTTTGTAAAATCGAACTGCGATTCAATACGGACGTGGTGATTTATTTGCTTTCAAATCTTTCAGCTGTTTCTCTACGCCAAATATGCTTATCACTATGCCTTCCATACGGGAGACTGTCCGATGGCCAAATGACGGTATACGATTCTCCTGTGTGAACGATATTTTTAACGTGAAATTTAAAACTTCAGCTTCCGTTTTTCTATCTTCAACTGCCACACTAGACTGAGGTAGCTAATCTCTTCGAAGGGAAGCACTCATAGCATAAAACCGGGCATTAGGAATAATATGTGATGTTCAAATGCCTCTGAGCACTATGGGACTTAATATTTGAGGTAATCAGTCCCCTAGAACGTGGAACTACTTAAAACTAACTAACCTAAGGACATCACACACATCCATGCCCGAGGCAGGATTCGAACTTGCGACCGTAGCGGTCGTGCGGTTCCAGTCTGAAACGCCTAGAACCGCTCGGCTACACCGGCCGGTCAATATGTGATGTTCCCCCGTGGTCGTCATCTAGGTGCGGCTTCAGGGAGTTGATCGTTTTAACTACACAATCAAAGTACATACCCGTATATTCACTGATGAAATTCTTCATAGGTAATCCATCACAATTTGATAAGAATAGTGATTTCCATTTCTACAACACTAGACGAAGAAATTGGCCTTTATTGCCCATTAGTGGCTCAGAAAGCATTTCAATAAAAAGCGACAAGAATTTTTATCATTCTATCAATAACAAGCAATTACTACATATAACCTAAAATTATTTTCTCTGAGCAAGGCCTTCTATTCCGTGGACGTAGGTGGGCTGTACTAGGTTCAAATGGCTCTGAGCACTATGGGAGTTAACTGCTGTGGTCATCAGTCCCCTAGAACTTAGTACTATTTGAACCTAACTAACCTAGGGACATCGCACACATCCATGCCCGAGGCAGGATTTTAACCTGCGACCGTAGAGGTCGCGCGGCTCCAGACTGTAGTGCCCAGAACCGCTCGGTCACCCCAGCAGGCGGTCTGTACTAGGTTTGCACTACGACACCGACACCGACAGCGCCCTCTAGCCGGCGCTGTGCAGCTCTAAGAGGGCCGCTCGTGATTCACCCCATTTGATTCCGAGTAGACGACCAAGCAACATCGTTTCTATTTCATAGTGGGCGAGCCATTACAGATTTTGCCTATGTTACTTTTGTGAGCTTTGATACATCCGGCTTCGCACCTACGTGTTCCTCTGTGCAAAGTTAGGTATTCACATTATAATGTATTCAAGGTTGTATACATGGAAGAACCCTGGAGGTACTAGAAGGTTTCAGACAGGTTATATGATGGTAAGACAGAGATTTAGGATCCAGATTTTAAATTGTAAGACATTTCCAGGGGCAGATGTGGACTCTGACCTCCATCTATTGGTTATGAACTGCAGATTCAAACTGAAGAAACTGCAAAAAGGAGGGAATTTGAGGAGATGGGACCTGGATAAACTGAAAGAACCAGAGGTTGTACAGAGTTTCAGGGAGAGCATAAGGGAACAATTGACAGGAATGGGGAAAAGAAATACAGTAGAAGAAGAATGGGTAGCTTTAAGGAATGAAATAGTGAAGGTAGCAGAGGATCAAGTAGGTAAGACGAGGGCTAGTAGAGATCCTTGGGTAACAGTTGAGAAACTGAATTGATGAAAGGAGAAAATACAAAAATGCAGTAAGTGAAGCAGGCAATAGGGAATACAAACGTCTCAAAAATGAGATCGACAGGAAGTGCAAAATGGCTAAGCAGGGATGGCTAGTGGACAAATGTAAGGATGTAGAGGCTTATCTCACGAGGGGTAAGATAGATACTGCCTACAGGAAAATTAAAGAGACCATTGGGAAAAAGAGAACCACTTGTATGAATATCAAGAGCTCAGATGGAAACCTAGTTCTAAGCAAAGATGGGAAAGCAGGAAGGTGGAAGGAGTATATAGTCTATACAGGGGCGATGTTCTTGAGGTCAATATTGTGGAAATGGAAGAGGAGGTAGATTAAGATGAAACGGGAAATATGATACCGTGTGAAGAGTTCGACGGATCACTGAAAGACCCAAGTCGAAACAAGGCCCCGGGAGTAGACAACATTCCATTAGAACTGCTGACAGCTTTGGGAGAGCCAGTTCTGACAAAACTCTACCATCTGGTGAGCAAGATCTATGAGACAGGCGACATTCCCTCAGACTTCAAGAAGAATATAGTAATACCAATCCCAAAGAAAGCAGGTGTTGACAGATGTGAAAATTACCGAACTTTCAATTTAATAAGCCACAGCTGCAAAATACTAACGCGAATTCTTTACAGACGAATGGAAAAACTGGTAGAAGCCGACCTCGGGGAAGATCAGTTTGGATTCCGTAGAAATGTTGGAACACGTGAAGCAATACTTACCCTACGACTTGTCTTAGAAGAAAGATTAAGGAAAGGCAAACCTACATTTCTAGCATTTGTAGACTTAGAGAAAGCTTTTGAAAGTATTGCCTGGAATACTCTTTCAAATTCTGAAGGTGGCAGGGGTAAAATACAGGGAGCGAAAGGCTATTTACAATTTGTACAGAAACCAGATGGCAGTTATAAGAGTCGAGGGACATGAAAGGGAAGCAGTGGTTGGGAAGGGAGTGAGACAGGGTTGTAGCCTCTCCCCGATGCTATTCAATCTGTATATTGAGCAAGAAGTAAAGGAAATAAAAGAAAAGTTCGGAGTCGGTATTAAAATTCATGGAGAAGAAGTAAAAACTTTGAGGTTCACCGATGACATTGTAAATCAGTCAAAGACAACAAAGGACTTGGAAGAGCAGTTGAACGAAGTGGACAGTGTCTTGAAAGGAGGGTATAAGATGAACATCAACAAAAGCAAAACAAGGATAATGGAATGTAGTCGAATTAAGTTGGGTGATGATGAGGGAATTAGATTAGGAAATGAGACACTTTAAGTAGTAAAGGAGTTTTGCTATTTGGAGAGCAAAAAAGCTGATGATGGTCGATGAAGAGAGGATATAAAATGTAGATTGGCAATGGCAAGGGAAGCGTTTCTGAAGAAGAGAAATTTGTTAACATCGAGTATAGATTTAAGCGTTAGGAAGTTGTTCCTGAAAGTATTTGTATGGAGTGTAGCCATGTATGGAAGTAAAACATGGACAATAAATGGTTTAGAAAAGGAGAGCATAGAAGCTTTCGAAATGTGCTGCTACAGAAAAATGCTGAAGATTAGATGGGTAGATCACGTAACTAATAAGGAGGTACTGAATAGAATTGGGGAGAAGAGGAGTTTGTGGCACAACTTGACCAGAAGAAGGGCTCGGTTGGTAGGACATGTTCTGAGGCATCAAGGGATCACCAATTTAGTACCGGAGGGCAGCGTAGAGGGTAAAAATCGTAGAGGGAGACCAAGATATCAATACACTAAGCAGATTCAGAAGGATGTGGGCTGCAGTAGGTACTGGGAGATGAAGAAGCTTGCACAGGATAGAGTAGCATGGAGAGCTGGATCAAACCAGTCTCAGGACTGAAGACCACAACGACAACAACAACAACATGCATTCAAGTTATTATTGTTGTAAGATAGTAAAACCATCTCTACCTTAAAAGCTGTACTGAGAGAGTTTTACCACACCTGCTCTTACTCGCTTCCTACATTCGGCCTACCCTTCAGTTTACAGGAGCAGACCCACGCGCCGCCTTCCAGGTGGGATACAAAAGGACGACAGTTCATTTAAAATCTGGTAGCTCCAAAGACTGAAGAAAAAACAAGTTTTTGTGCGTAGTTGCAGGATCAGGAGCAAAAAATAACGTATTCATTAATGTTAACGTTATTTACTTATACGTATCTTGCAAACTAACAGATATCGCATCATTTGGACGAAAGATATCGTTCAGATTTTCGATGGAAAGAGCAACTAAGTAACGGAAATGAAATACGTAATGGCGGTGACAATGACTCTGAGTTGCTGGAGGATGTCCTGAAACGTGGAAACAATAAAAATGTCTGGTAAAGAATGTAATGAGAAGAGGGTAACGGTTCGGCACGTACTCAATTGGGCAGTCACTGAAAACAACAGCTGAAGGGATGGTAGTGCGGAAGAATCGCAGCTGCTGATCTAGAGATAATTACATGGTCACCATCGTCGGTGTTTGTGGATAAAGCATTTATACTAAAATGAAGGAAGTGTTACAGCTGACAACCAACAAGGATGAGAGCTGCATCAAACCAGACTTACCGTTGATGACTGAACGAAATGTAGCTGTAGATACTCCACTGCAAGATGTTACCTAAAATTTAGTATATATTCTATGCAAATGAAAGAAACTCAAGAACGGTTTCACTATAAGTGTCGTAAGTTAATAATCTCTACTATCCGGCATCGAAGATATTGTTACTGGTTTTAGGTTGTAATATTTCCCTCTCTGTACACTAATATTATGTTTTAAATTCACTTACTTGCAATTTTAAAAAAATAATTTGCTATTAACTATTCATCCCAAATGTGCAAATACATGGTCTCTATGCAGGTCAGTGCATTTCAGGAATGTTGTTGTACACTACCCATTATCTAACAGATGCTTTTTGTAATAGTACACTGTTATGCTGGTAAACTCTTCGTCTCCTAACTGATTCTCTACTTTTCTTCAGTGCAGTAAGGGACCATACCCCTTTCCTTTTTTTTAAAAAAAAATAAATTTTTTGATGCGGGCTGCCACAAATCGCTCTCATGTGCCAAACTCTTCATCTCAGACAAGCACATTCAACCTACGTCCTCAATTATTTGCCCGGTGTATTCCAATGTCTTCCTCTACAGCTTTCTCTCTCTGCGACCTCCATTAGTGTCATGGAAAATTTTTATGATGTCTTAACACATGGACTTTCACCCTGTCCATCCCTCCTATCATTATTTTTCTCTCCGATTCTGCGCAGAACCTCTTCATTCCTTCGCTTATTAGGCCACCTACCTTCCAACATTCGTCTGTAGCACCACGTCTCAAATGCTTCGATTCTCTACTGGTTCATTTTTCCCACTACCATGCAATGCCGAGCTCCAAACGTGCGAATTCTCAGAAATTCCTTCCTCAAAGTAAAGCCATTGTTTGATACTAGTGGAATTGTCTTGACAAGGAACGCCCTTTCGGCCAGTGCTAAACTTCTTTTAATATCCTCCTTTCTCCATCCATCATGGGTAATTTGCTACATAGGCAGCAGAATTCCTTAACTTCATCTACTCCGTGACCATCAATCCTAATTTCGATTTACTCTCAATCCATACTCTGTATTCATTAGACTTTTAATGGTTCAAATGGCTTTAATCACTATGGGACTTAACATCGGAGGGCATCAGTCCCCTAGACTTAGAATTACTTAAACCTAACTAACCTCAGGACACCACACACGTCCATGACCGAGGCAGGATTCGAACCTCCGACGAAAGCAGCAGCGTGGTTTCGGACTGAAGGAGCCTAGAGCCGCTCGGCCAGAGCAGCCGTCAGACTGTTAATTCCATTCAGCAGATCATGAAATTCTTCCTCACTTTCACCCATGATAACAATGGCATCGCCGGCCGGTGTGGAAGAGCGGTTCTAGGCGCTTCAGTCTGGAACCGCGTGACCGCTCCGGTCGCAGGTTCGAATCCTGCCTCGGGCATGGATGTGTGTGATGTCCTTAGTTTAGTTAGGTTTAAGTAGTTCTAAGTTCTAGGGAACTGATGACCTCAGATGTTAAGTCCCATAGTGCTCAGAACCATTTGAACCGTTTTTTGAACAATGGCATGAGTGTATCTTATCACTCATATCCTTCCAACTTGAATTTTACAAAGTTCCACTCCTGAATCTTTCTTTTATTTCCACCATTGCTTCTTTGATGTACAGATTGAACAGTAGGGGCGAAAGACTACATTCCTGTCTTCCACCCTTTTTAATCGGTGCACTTCGTTTTTGGTCGTCCACTCTTATTATTCCCTCTCGTCTCTTGTACGTTTTGAATGTTCGCGTCTCTCCCTACAGCTTACCCCTATTTTTCGCAGATTTTCGAACATCTTATACCACATGAAATTGTCAAACGCTTCTTCAAGGTTGATAAATCCTATGAACGTGGTTAGATTTATCTTTAGGTGTAGATTCCGTTATCGGTTCTGTCGTTTCGGGTAGGTTAAGATCAGTTTTCAGCGTCTCATGGCTTATACATTCCAACTGCGAGGCGAATAATAAGCAATTGGAGAAGTATTGTTGATAGCGTGGGTTGTGTGCTATGACGCAATGTCGTTGGTTAATTCCAGCAGCCTGAATTATGGCCAGAATAAAAAAGATAACAGATCGTGTGGCCACGATCCAGCTCACGAAGTGCGTTTTGGTGATGGGGCTAGAAGTCCGCCCCCCGGGAATAAAAGTGTGTTGATGTCGTTCTGAGCTGGTGTTTGGCGTGTAAGGAACGTCAAAATAGCCGCGAAAGTGTCCAGACATCGGACGCTGGACCACAGTAGAACTGGTGGCTGTATGTGTCGTCCAGTCCTCGAGGTGGCTGGATGGATGCGATGCAGTCGATGTCGGTTAACATGTTTGCCATTCACTGCGATATAACACGCTGACTGGACGTCTAATTCGAGAAAGCGGGCATGGACAGCTTTTCGAGCGTGCTACCACACATACTGGCGATACTTAATGGTCGATGTGGTTTGGCGGGCGACACAGTTGTAACACTTTGTAAACTGGTTTCGTCCGAAATAAATATGTAAGTGGTAAAGACCGGTAGATGTAATTGAAGTCCAGTAAAAATCACCGTATACGGTAAAAGGTGGATGGGATAGTCGATACCAAAACTGGGGCGGACAAAGAGACCGATGTTAAGACCTTGAAATAGCGGTCCAGATAGGCTCTGCGAGCGACGATTCCAGAGTTTGAGCTGGATTATTATGTCAGCACCGTGATTCAGGTTGAAACATGTATTAGTCCCACCCCACCACGGTCCTGTGGAACAGCAAAGGAGTCATATTGCACTTTAAATAGCACCCCCAAGCTGAGGAAGAAGACCAGTGCCATCAACAAACGTCGGGCTCGGAGAACTGAGACCGGTAGTGCCTGAGCCTCGTTTGGTACACGGGAGGCGTGATAAATATTTATATAAGGGCGCGTTGGATAATGTCTAGGGCTGAAATGCTAGCTCTGATGGTCTGTAGCAAACGCCTGCTGAGCCACGGAGATCGGCTGTGAATTCAATGCCAACACTTCACCAATGAGCGAGATCTTGAATTTGGACACGTTGGGGGAGCAGCTGCCCGATGCTTCGCCGTAGGTTGCCACCCATATCAGGGGTGCTCGAACTTCATCCTCACTGTGCAGATAAACGGCCAGGTCGTCTGCATAGGCATGGACGTGCAACGTTCTGCCTGCCAAACGTTGGCGTAGTCCCTGGAGCAGGGGACCCAAGAGAAAGCATATAAAATCGTGGAATCCCGGAGGTCGCACCGGTCAAAATGGGCAGATTACCGTGGGAAACCAATATGTTGAAGAACTGTCCACAAATAGGAGTCGTATACACGGTCGAAGGTCTGGCTAAGGTCCAGTGACGCCAAGGCACTAGGGATAAGTTCGTGAAGAACAAATACTATCATGTCTAGGTAACGCCGAAGTCCCGTGCAGGTATTATTGTCGCCTCCTAGGGATGTCTGGTCGTAGGAGGTGACGTAACTTCCAACTTCTTGGGCCACGGTGTCAGCAGCCTTGTAAATATTTTCATATAAACCATTGTCATCAGGGACAGCTCTTATGCAATGGTCATTCATGTGGAAGCTACAAAGTTAAAACTGTTGTAAAAAGCGCTGGGGGTACCATCGGGCCTTAGGGATCTTTACCAGATCCTGCCTTGATAGCTTTGTGTACTTCTGCTATGGTTACGTCATCCTGGAGCTCATGCGCTTCCTCCACTGTAAGACCACTCGTTGCAAGTCATGCGACCTCTGGCAACAGGACCGCGGAATGCAGTACAGCTTCGGCGAAATGCTTATGGGGAGCATGGCCGATGGTATGCTGGGTCTCATGCCAGTGGCCTTATGTATCAGCAAGGATGCGGATCAGAGCCCTGCGTCGTCATTGTCTTTCCTGGAGGAGCTGGTACATCAACAAAGTTTCTCGAGGTATATGATTAGAGGTCCGAGACCGGACTACAGTGCCTTCCAGGTGATGGTGCATGATCAAGGACATCTGCGTCTCGTTCGTTGTACCACCGTTTGCCAGGCTGGCGAAAAAGGTACCATCAAGAAGAATGAAATAATAAAAGTGCAAGGTTTAGTTCGCTATGTCTTGACTTCCTGACTACAACTCATCAATGTTTTAAGAAAGGTCGGCTTTGCACAGGACAACCACCAAGAGAAGGTGGAGTCATAGGCTCACGACGACACTAGCATAGTGCCCACGCTTCCTCCACTAGATGGTGACAGTCTTGGGAGGTCAGGTGGGTGACGTTGAATTTCCACAGACCATGACTACGCCACACTCGCTGTGGGGCTAAAGTGACGTCGTAGATGTGTGTTTCATGGTCTGAGAAGGCTATGGGACAGATTTCTGCACATCGGGTTCCAACAGCAAGCAGTTGGGTAAGGTAGATGCGGTCTATGCTGCTTGATGAATGAAGGGTGTAAAATGTGTAATCTGGTTGGGCTGTGTGAAGCTTCAGCCAGGTGTCAATGAGTCGCAGGTGATCGACGACTATCTGGAGAGACGCACAAGGTGAATTCCATAGTAGTTGGTCAGTGGGCCCTTGTGTCGAAGTCCACACTGAGCGTAGTCTTGGAAGGCCTGTGAAGACAGATGTGACCTCCTCAGCAAGGAATGTATGTCTGTCATGGCAGTGGCTAGAGGAAGACTGTGAACAGATATTAATGATACAAACGCCTAATAGGCCATACCCCATGTGGTGTGGAGGTATGCAACATCGTCTGCAGGTAGCCTGTCATGTAGGAGGATGGCGACGCCAGTACCAGTGTCGGGGGCGTCAGTAACCTGGGTGGTGTATCCAGTGGATACTTGGAAGTCAGTGACAAACACTTCTTTTAGGAGTGCAATAACAACATCTGCAGAGTAGATAGTGTCTCGGAATATGGCGAGTTTTTGAGGGGCTCAGATGGTGGCATGACTCATTGTGGCGATACGATATTGCTGTGTACAGTCCCTTGCAGTCGATGCAGACTGCATGCCAGAAGCATCCAGTGGGTGTAGACCCACCAGGTCTGCCAAAGCGGCCATGACTACAGGCAGAGCGCCAGCGTAAGCACTCCGTGAGGCGTTCCTGCTGTAACACGCTCTGGTGCTCTGATCTACTCCAACATCAGCCCAGGACCCTGAGGTTGAACGGTGGAAGTCGGTGCTGCAACAAGAACTGTGGGGGATCTGGCATTCTCTTACACTGGCAACACTGGCGCGTGTTTTGGATTGAAAGAAGATCCGTCACAAGAGGGGTGTCACGAGTGGTCACACTGTGGACGCAAAATATAAAGTCACCATCAGATATCCGGTCATTATCTCGAGACGCCATCAGAAGGAGGGTGACGCTAGAGGGCTTCGTCGGCGTTTCTTGCGCTTCCTGGGTGACTGCTGTTTCATAATGTGTTGTTCAAAATCAGAAAATGGTCGCCCATCATCTAAAGTGGTACCCGTCCGAATAAAGGCAGCTGTTGACAAGACATCTAGTTCGATGTCCGTGGTTCCAGAAGGGTCGTCCGTCACGGCCCTGAGATTGGATGGTACCGGTTCGAACACTGGAGGTGACGTTATGCTGGTCTTGTCGGGATGTTTGGTGAAGTGGGTGGCTTTTACGAGGCTTCAGGGATATCCTGGAGTGGCGTGGCAGGGTTCTGTGCTACTATCACGTATGTGATGGGTAGTGAAGTGAGCGTCGTTGCAGATGCCACTTCTCCCAGCGGTGTCTGTATGAAACGTTGGCATAGACATTCGGACTTGACATGTCCTTGCTGGCCACATCCTGCCCATATTCGTGGCTGCCCCTCGTACATGACAATGGCCTGCATACCGCCAATCTTCAGGTAAGATGGAATGTGTTTCGCCAGCTAAATTTTGATCTGTCAGACGATCTGGGTAGATCGTAAACGACTGCCATTTCTCCACCAGGTGATCCAAAACGTTGCCATATGGTTGCAAAGCGGCAAAGACTACATCTTGAGGTACTTCGAGCGGGAGCTCAAACACCCGCAAGTTTTGGAGACCGAATCCTGCGTGGTACACTGTCACTGCACCTACATGTCCCTCAGAGTGTTTAAATTTTAGTCCGCGGAGAGCTTCCGTCGACATCTTGGTTTATACAGCGCTTCCTGTGATGGAAAAATGAATTCTGATCACGTTCAGGGGGTTCAGACACAGATCCTCTAGTGTAAACTGTTCAACTTCGAAGACTCTTGGTCGTGACTATTCTGCCTGAAACGTTACATTCATCGTCGCATGGCGGTAAGAGTGCGCAATGAGGTACGTCAGTAGTGGACTCTGTATACAGAAATACCGCGACGCGGAAGTAAACGACTCTGAGAGTTGACAGCTGGCCACCGCACGGGGCAGTTTCGCACGCTACCGTGGCATAGATCCGACTCTCTCCATGACAGAAGCTGAAGAAGCGAATTAATATCTGTGCCACGGTCGGTAATCGATCCCCAGTCTCCTTGTTTACTAGATAGGAACGCTAGTCATTACACCACCGCAACACTATAAGTAACATTGCCGCTTGGACTACCCAAGTTCAAAGCCCTGCCCAAAAGACACTTCAATTCACATGTTCAACTTATTTTCCCATTCTTAAGTAGTCGCCATTGCCGACGCTCCCCAGCTTTGGAATAGTATCCCAGCATTGGACGTAATGGGGAAATCCTGTACCTCAGGTGTAGGTGATTTACAGATCTTATAATTTTCCTCGAAACATTTGACTCTCATCGTTATATCCGTAAATGATGGAAGCAAGGAGACCTGGGTTCAAGTCCCACCCGTTGCACAAATTTTAATTCACGTCTTCCATTATTATCGTAGGTAAAGATGAGAATCAAATGTCTCGAGGAAAATTTAATTGTACCATCTACAGATCACCAATACCTTATTTACAGGATTTCCCTATTACATGCTATTCCAGTGCCGGAGAGCCTTGGCAGTGGTGACGATTTAACAAGGGGAAAATAGGCTGAAGGTGGAAATTGAAGTTTATGTTATTCCTGTCTAGTAAGCAAGAAGATTCGAGTTCAAGCCATGACAAAAATTTTAATTCATTTCTTCACCTTCCATCATTATTTTTGTTATTGCTTTGCATGCAGTTCATGTGCCACACAAAAATTAATGTCAGTGATTAAAGATGACTTTTTAGATACAGCCTAAAGCGGACATCTTGCTTGGGTAAATAAGTGTATAATTAAGTAAAGTGAATGTTTTCATTCAAAGATAATTGTTACCGTACGCTGTAATATGTCTGAAATTTGTTGAGGAAATTCTGGAAAAAAATTACTGCAGTCTTGACTACCAGTATAAACGTAGCATGGAAAAAACTGCACTGCTTCACTGTGTAGGGTCTGTCTAAGTAGTACAGTGAAAGTAGCGATATGTCTGGGAGGCTGAACTTGCACGATGTGGTAACCTGTTCTTTATAAAATGTACGAGTTCACTAATTCAGACACCTGACCCAAATGACATGTTTCTGCTGGAAACAAATTTATACAAACTTCTTATTGAATACTTGCCACTCCGCTGATACCTACTTGTTTGTGTGTGTGTGTGTGTGTGTGTGTGTGTGTGTGTGTGTGTGTTTGTGTGTGTGTGTGTGTGTGTGTGTTTGTGTGTGTGTTTGTGTGTGTGTGTTTGTGTTGGGGTGGAGGAGGAAGGGTGGGTGGGAGGGTGTTTGCAGTCATACTTCTCAGTGATTGTGGTCATCATGGGCTGCTAAACAAGGAGCAGAATACATTGCTCTGCAAAACTTAAAATTGAGGTAAAGTAACATAAAATATTAACAACTTGGAAATGAATGAAATGCTGGGTGCATGTTGACAGGGCTTAATAAGTGATAAACGTGAAACTGGATGTGAGGCAACCAAATTAAGCTAGCCAAGTAATACGAGGCAGTTAGTGCAACTGGAAAAGAAACTGTCAATCAGCGGGCAGTCACAGTGCACTTCGGGGGTGTTCTTTAACACTATGGCCCAAGACTACATTTGGCTGACTTCTCATCATCTGGAAACAGGAATAAAGACGAAGTGAAGTGTAGCTGAGGAGATTGGTATTGCTCACAGTATTGTTAGAAATACATGGGGAGCGTTTCAAAACACAGGCACTGCTACTCGAAGAAGAGGAGGTGGTTAACCCCCGTCAATTGCAGCAGATGATGACGGCTACGTTTTCCAACAGGCAAGAAGGTACCGGTATAGCTGGTGCAATTCTAACTACATTTAACAGGACTGCCAGGCACGTTCTCACGCTCCACATTGGTAAAGCGACTGTATGGGGTGACCTGTTTGACCAATGGCTAATACGTTGTCTTCCCTTGCGATGGTGTCGAGTAGGGATTGGATCAATGAGGAGTAGGATGCTTGGTTGGTGACGACATCAGTCCCATAGAATTAGGGCATGATGGGGAAACAAGTCGGCAGTGTCCTTTCAAAGGAACCATCCTGGCATTTGCCTGAATCGATTTAGAGAAATCACAGAAAACCTAAATCAGGAGTGCCGGACGTGGGCTTAAACCGCCCTTCTCCCACATGAGAGTGAAATGTGGTAAGACCGCGAAACCTGGCTCAGTCGAGCAGTAGGGTCGCGTGCACTTCTCCGATGATAGCTCATTCATATGAGTATGGCAAGTGGTGGGAACACGCAATTCACTCAGGAACATTGTAGAATGTTTTGGAGGTACAGATATTTTTGTGTGGGGAGGCATTGTGTAGCGTGTGTATACTGAATTCAAAATATTTGAACGCGGCACTCTGATTGGCCAATGATATTGTGACAACATACTCCTTTCCCGTGTACGTCTTTATGAATGATTATGCAGGACAGCATCGAGTAGCGCAAGTGGAGGATCTCTTCGTACGAAAGGATATTCGACGAATGGCCTGGTCTATCCATTCCCCCCGATTTAAATCCCATAGAGCACGTATGGGATGTTTTTGTACGTCCATCCTTGTGGCTGGGGTCTGGGAACTACGGCCGTTCACCATTGAAAGAAAATGGAACACCTAAAGCCGCCTTAAGAAGTCGTTTATTGTGTAGCTACCAGTTTTGGCGCTTCGGTGCACCATCTTCAGGCCTTAGTTGATGCTGAAGTTGTTATTACGATCCACATATACGATGCATCAGGTCCCAACATTTCAGGTTTATGCGGACTACCTGTAACTGTGATGTCTTCAACTGAGTTGACAGTTGGTGATTGGAGAGACGACATCACAGTTCAGGTAGTTTGCGTAAACCAGTAATGTTGGCCACTGATGTATCATATATATGGATCTCGATAACCCCTTCAGCATCAACTAAGGCTGGCGCATTGAAGCCCCCGAAGTGGGTCATTTCTGTTCGCCTCATTGCGTATTTCTTTTACTTACTTTCTGTACTACACTGCAGCAGTTCTTTCTACGTACGATCAAAGTTTCATCGAGCTATGTTACTTGTCAGTGACACATCATACGAAAGTTAGTTTCGTCCTTTAATTTCGCATAACAGTGTACTTGCAGGGTAAATTCTTGCTGCTATACTTGCCTATGAATGGTGATAAGAGGAGCGTTCCCCTGACAGTTGTGTGTGTTTACAGGCGTACTTCTCGGTGATGGTGGTGATCATGGGCCGCGTGTTGCACGAGGAGCGGCAGTACCTGCAGGGCTATGTGCCGGCGCCGCAGACAACCAGCGTGCTGGAGGCGGGGCCCATCTCACCAGGTGAGCGCCATCCCTTCTCCATCGCTGTGCGACACTGGTCTTCATCTGCAGAACACATCTCTGCTGGTTATCTGCAATTGATGTATTCTGGGATGCTCTCTTAATAGTCATAAGTGCGTTTTTCCCGGAGCTTCAACCTCACTAGCTGCATAAGAAAGAGGCTAAAACGCATGGGGAACCAGCGGCTCGCACATCCAGTGCAGGCTTCGCAGGTATCGGTCAACCCGTGGAAACCTCACCCTTCTGGAAGTGAACTACAAAAATCCTTCCTCCGCATGCACCACCTCATAGTTGCGTTATTGCAACGCGGGAGGACTCATGACAGCATCGGACAACTCCACAAACCGGCGTTCTCGGGAGGTCATCCGTATTCATAAGGTCCTTCTTTTATAGACGATTTTCTTCACACACTGGATCGATGACGTTCTTTGAGGGTGACTCAGTTTGCAATAGAAAGCAACGGTACATCTTCCACAGGTAAGTCTCCCGATCAATACTCTTCGTCTGTGAACGGTTTTGCCTTATGCTGATCCTCCTCTAACCTTGCGACAACTCGTCAGCTGTAGCGGACGATAGATCGGCTGGAGGAGTCGGCAAGAATAGGCGTTAAACGTACTTCAGACAGATGTGTTTGTGTTGATTTTAATCGTTTCGATCGTCATGTTAAAGTACCAGTTCGTAAGGAACGCTGTTTTCTGTTTTACGTGTTCAGTAAAGGTTTCTGGACCTTTTATTTTGTGGAAAATTGACATGGCAGTCTCACCTGAAGTATATATTGTGTAAGGGTCTACAAATAATTGAATTTAGGAAAATGCCTCAGTCACAAATCACTGAGGGCGGTTTGAAATTCTGCTCTAATTTTACAATACCGTTTTGTGATACCGCGTACACTGCTTACAGTTCAACTAGACCCTCGCAGTATCATCCATGCTCAATTTCTTATCGGGTCTTCAGCCGTATCAGGCTGTCATCTGCACACAATATTTCTGCGGTCCACCTGGCCGCCATCATCAGGTGAAAAAAGCTAACCCGCTCTCTTCGATAACTGATACAAACCGTGAACGACGGAACCTTTACATGCAGTGAAAATATGCATGCCCTAAGAAAAATTATCAAGTGTTTAAACGTTGCTGCTGCCCCTTGGCGCAAGAACGGTTGTAGAATTTCCAGTGGTGAATACTAAATGTAAATGTCGTGTGACTAGGGCCTCCCGTCGGGTAGGCCGTTCGGCGGGTGCAAGTCTTTCGATTTGACGCCACTTCGGTGACTTGAGCGTCGATGGGGATGAAATGATGAAGATTAGGAGAACACAACACCCAGCCCATGAGTGGAGGAAATCTCCGATCCAGCTGGGAATCGAACCCAGGCCCTTAGGATGGACATTCTGTCGCGCTGACCTCTCAGCTACCGGGGGCAGACAGCGGAGAATACTGTCGAATAATGATGTATAGTTATAGATTATTACTCATAGCCGGCTGATTCATATATCTTGTTTCTCCATATCTGATAAAATAGGCAACCTTGTGGGTGGGGTAACCAGCGCCATGAGAATTCATTTTGTGCATTAATAACCGCTTCAGCTGTATTTTAATATTTAATTTTTTTTTTAAATCTTAAGGCAATTTACCATACCAGTGTATGTCTCAGGGTTGTTATACCGTCTGGATTTATTGTTACACTGTTGTTCACCTAAAGATGTAGATTTTAACGCCGCGAAACAGGTAGTGATACAGTAACCAAGGACCAAATACAGTTGAAGCGGTCAATAATACTTGATGAAACAGGGTTACAGGGTTGTACCTAGCGGACATCAGTTATCACTGTTAATAATATTGTCTCTTAGTCCGATTACGACAGATTCTTTTGAAACACAATCCTAGAAACGTGAGGCCTTTTCAGCCACTTGTGTCTCATTGTATTGCAGCCCGTGTCCCTCTGCTCAACCACGGCAGATTTGTCTGGTGGTAATAATCGCGCAGGCGATGATGTTCAACACACTTGTCATTGACGGTATGAATAGTTTGGCCAATGCATATTCTACTGCACTAACGCTGTATTTTGAAAACGCCAGGCTTCCTTAAATCTAAATCGTCCATAACGGAGCCAAGAAGTGCTCTAATCTTACCTGCAGGACGGAATACACGTCTGATTTCATGCTTCTTCAAAACCGTAACTATCTTGGCAGACATGTTCCTAGCATATGAATGGAAAGCCACAGAGCTAAATGTGTCTTCCGCTGGTTAAGCAGCAATCCAAACTCAAAAGACGTTGAATCTCTCTGTCCGTACAGCCGTTATTATGAAAGACGTCCTTAAGATGATGCAGCTCTTGTGATAAATTATCAGCATCCGATAGCAGATGCTCTTCTGACCAAGTTCCATAGGACTCCTGTATGCTCAAACGGCGGATGACAGCTGATAGCATGTAAGTGCCTATCAGTATGTTTCCTATGAACTCTGTGTCCCGGAGTTCCACCATCTTTTTTACAAACCAGAGCATCCAAAAATTTCCATCGTGAATTTGATGGGATGAAGACAGTTAAAATGGTTTAGTAACTGGCGGAAAAATCTATTCGAAAAGGCCAAACAAGAAACATATCGCCAACATACCTAAAACAATGTGGAGTTCAGAAAGATGTTTTCAGGGCCATATCCTCAAGGTCCTCCATGAAAAGATTAGCGAGTCTGGGGAATAAAAGACTCCCCATTGCCACCTCGTCAGTCTATTCAAAATATTTGTCATGAATAAAAAACAGGTGGGCGTCAGTACATGACGGCAGAGATTCGTCATTTTCAAATCCAGTTTTTCATTAATTAAAACCAATGACACATCAAGAGGGAGCCGAGTAAAAAGTGACACTGACAATTAAATCAGAGGAACTAAGATGAAGCGACTGTAAACGCTGAATAAAATCCATGAAATCGAAAATAAGGTAGTCACATTTACCCACTTGAGGGCTGAGGACCGACGCTAAATACTTCGCTAAGTTGTAAGTCCTCGCACCCAGCTTACTAACAGTGAGGTGTAACGGGACCCCATCTTTATGGACCTTCCGGCAGTCCGGATAACCAAGGTGGAACGGCCGCACCAGTACGAATTTTTTTTAATAGAGTAGTCACATAATGAACTCTTCTACAGAAGTGAAGACGGTGTCCGTTTTATGCTGGCCGTGGGATCTTTCTGTAATATATGATGCGATGGATCGTTAAGTAAACATCACGTAATCGGCCTTGTACATTGAAACGGTAGCGTTGCCTTTGTCTGATGGTAAAATTAACAATTCGGTGCCCTCTCTAATAAACCGAATAGCTGCCACCTCATCCAAGGGACTATAACACTGTGGAGGCCAAGAATGACGCAAAACATAAGAAACCTCCTGTCTCATTTCTTCCGCCAGTTCTTGCGGAATGCGTGATACGCTTGCTCAGCAGAAGAAATGATTTCCATGGTGGAAACACTTATGGGCGTGGGTGCAAAGTTTAAAACTGGTTCCGGTACTTTTTCTTTGTTTGTAAGATTTATCACAATCCGTCGACAGGTATCATTTCCCGATATCAAGGTTTGATGACAAAGATGTTTAAATTTAGAGAACGTCTTACTAGCAGCACTCCAATGCACCGAACCTGATAATGACTAAGAAGAAGCCAATATTCTGCTAACGTGTACATCTGTACAATTATGAGTCCCAGTCAAGAGATAGTAGGGGCCTCATCTGCAGATCGTTGCTATATATTTGCTTCCAAAGGACCGACTGTACTTTAAGGAAGATGGCACGTAGACATTGGTTCACTAGTCTGCCTCGTAGTTTTGTACATGTTGCACCATATATGAGGCGTGTTTTTTAAGTAAGTACCGTTTTGAAATTTAAAAAAAGACGTGCTAAGAAATCTCAATAATTTTATTTTTACATAAATCCTGTACCTTAACCTATGCACTGAAGCCATACAGTCTGACTCTTCCTTGTTTATGTTGTGTACTGAGTGTTTAAGATTCCTTCGATAATCGTGAGTCCCGCCGACTGTGAAGTACGGGCTGTTATAAGATTTCTTAGTGCAAAAGGCCTAAAAGCGATCGATATTCATAGTGAGATCTGTGCAGTTTACGGAGAAAACATTATGAGTGATGGAATGGTAAGATAGCGGGTGAGAGCATTTAAAGATGGCCGCACAAATGTGCATGATGAACAACGGAGTGGGCGTCCTTCGGTCGTTAATGAAAGTTTGGTGCAGGAAGTGGACAATAAGTTGAGAGGATACAGACGCTTTACGATTTCCCCCTTGCGGGATGACTTTCCTAGTGTTTCTCGTAGTGTTTTGTATGGCATTGTGACCGAACACTTGAACTATCGAAAATTGTGCGCACGTTGGGTACCGAAAATCTTGACACATGCGCACAAAACCAAACGTTTAGACAGTGCATTGACTTTCCTTGAGAGGTACCACAACGACGGTGATGATTTCTTCAGCCAAAGTGCTACGGGCCAAGAAACACGGGTGGCCTACGTCACACCAGAATCAAAGGTAGTCCATGGTAGTTGACAAAGGGCATTGTTTTGCTGCAAGACAATGCCCGTCCGCATGTGGCGAATCAGACAAAAGATCTCATCACATCTTTTCGATGGGAAACTCTAGATCATCCTCCGTACAGCCCGATCTCGCGCCCAGTGACTACCATCTGTTCCTGCACTTGAAGAAACAGCTGGGCGGTCAGCGTCTTCAAGAGGATGACGAAGTCAAAACAGTGGTGATGCAGTGGTTAACAAGTCAGGAGGCAGACTTCTATGAGGAGGGCATTCAAAAACTGGTACAACAGTATGACAGGTGCCTCAATATTGACGGAAATTTTGTGGCAAAATAGATTATGGTACAGGGTTTCATGTAAAAGTAAAATTATTTAGATATACTAGCACGTCTTTTTTTTTAATTCCAAAACGGTACTTACTTAAAAAACACGTCTCGTATACAGTGCACAGTTGATGTCAAACCGAAAGGTCACTTATTCACTTCTGACATCTTCAACATGGGGGTGATCTGTAGTATTATGAACACTGAATAGATTTTCAATTGCCAAAATAGCTAAAATCGTTTATTCAGATAGATTAACGGTTTCAGCAATTGTCTGTTGCAATCTTGGGATCTGTGTTACATTACTACACAATCCTCTCTTTCACTACAGTTTTTGATGCTATAGAGACTATGTTAAACTGATGTGCCGACTTTTAGTAAGACTGAAGCCACCAACATGGAAGTCCTTTATACAGCATCACTTACTGTACTGAATAAGATAATTGTCTAATTAGGTAACATAGATCCAAATATGGCAACACAGAATTTCCGAAAGCGGTAATGTTTAAAATTTATTCAGTGTTCATGAAAGGTTACTTTCACCATAAGTTACTAAGCCGCATCTGCGTTTCTTCGTACAAGGGCTAGTAATTCGTCTTGAAGGCTGAGAGTAATTGGCTTGCAGTTCTTTGTGCTGACTGTAGATAATTGGTTCCCAAAGCACGAAATTGTACAGTTTCACGCTGCGGTCTAGTCCACTGGTGAGCCAGTATATACAGCCATCTTAGCGCCAGAGGGTCCACAAAAGTCGTGAAGCGTGACATCAAATAGAGGTCGGGGCTGGGTTACTCCATCTCAACAAGTGTCTGGCGTCTGCCCGCGGCCACGGCCAGAGCCACGGCAGCTGCGGGCGTCCGCCGCCGGAGATTGGCGTCGCCTGATTGCTTCCTGCGGGGCCCACAAAGGCACCAACAGCTCCTTCCCTCCTCCTTTCCCTTCTGCTCTCCTCTCCTCCTCTCTCTTCATATCTGATTTCTCTCCCTTCCTCATCTCTCTCTCTCTCTCTCCTTCTCTCTCTCTCTCTCTTTCTCTCCCCCCCTCCCCCCCTCCTCCACACTCTCTCTCCTTTTCTAGGGGCTGCTCTCCGTATCTGATCTACAGTGACGGCTACTCCACATTTTCTTTTCCAGAACTGTACAGACGACGACGACGCGTCTGTAGACGGTGCAGAATGTCAGTGTGACATTTCACAGCCAAAGCAACAGGCCGCCCACCTCCCACGTCGAGATTGGGCGTTGTTCCCTAAATACGGCGAGTTTTGGGCTGACACGAACTTTGTAAGATATTACGGTCTGCTAGTTTCCTGTTTCCGGGATTGTTGTACGCTGCAGTCTGAAGAAAAGTATGATAAAGCTCCCCACGGTGATTTATCGTGGATAATTCTCCTCAGTCTCGAAACCTGCATTCATTTAAACGTGCCAACAGCAAAGCGTGATTTCATCCCACAATTTGTGATCCCACACTTGCAGTAGTGGAAGTACTTAAAATCAATAAACATACGACACAGAAAGATGTCTTAGTTTTAAAGTAATTATATCCTTTTCGGGCATCTCAAATTAGATTTTGAGTCTTACACATCTCAGAGAACCAGGTCACAATAATAAAAGCAACCTCATCACTCGTGGTTACAACTTTGGTCACTTGAAAGTATTTGGTTCCAGAGAGCTTTTAAAGTATCAGACGTCAACGATGTAATGCAGACTAAAGGGACGAATTAAAATTGTATTCGAAACAGGTTTTCCTGTTCACTAGGCAAATACGCTAACCACTACGTTGTCACACAACATTTGTACAACTCCACCGGCTACCCTAACACGCTTCCATTATCAGTCCTAATCCTATTCACTCCTCACTCCACTTACTGTTCCCCTTAACTGTAATTGTATTGCTTAGGCTCTGCACTATACTGGAAAAGCATGTCAGTGAGCATATGTTCATCATAGACGTTTGAGGCTTGAAAACGACTCTGGAAGCGTATAGTTTCATTTGATTAAAGCACCTCTTCCTGCGTTTCAGGGAGGATGCCACTTTTCGTTCTTTGCTGAGGTACTATTGCTTAACAGTTGGAAGTGCCTCTGCAATGCTGCTCCAGCTTATGTGCAATACCAAGTAGGCTGACGCGTGAATGGGAATTTGGATTGACGAGGGAAGGGCCGTGGATAGTCCGAGCAGAGATGGAAAGTCACTGTGCAAGGGTGGTGTAGTGGTTAGCGCATGTACCTAGTTGGCAGGACACCCATGTTCGAATACCCACCTTCGCATAAATTTCCGTTCGTCGCTTCAGTCTGCATTGACCAGTCATAAATTTTTAAAATGCTGTTTCATTTCGTTGTAAACATTGTGTAACACTATCATCTGCGTAAGTCGCACGTCTCTTTAACCGTTGTTGTGATATTTAGTTATTACTAGACGATGGATGATTGTCAAGCAGTAATTTCGATAAAATTTTATTTCCGTTCAGCAGCGGCTCTCACTTTCTGTCCCTGATATCGTAAGTTTTGTAAGTCGGACATTCAGAAAGACATATGCTCCATTTGTTTGGGAATCGTGGAAATTTTGTTGTGCGAACGTTTGTGTCTTAACAATCTGTGTATTGAAGGGGGATTAGAGTCGAATGCTGTCTCCACGAAAAGCAAATGAAACTAAGTCAAAGCTTTAATAATGGAAATAAACTTATTCATGGTATTTTCCACTAAGTACTACTGTGGTCAGTATGACCCATTCGAAATTTATTTTTGTTTCTTGAACATAATATTTTTGAAAATGGAATCAACGACTTCTTAAGTTGTTGAACCTAGGACGTTATCTTCGATGGCGAATGCTCATCAGAGACAACGGTATCGTCAGAGGTGCCCCAACGATGTGTGATAGGACCGTTGTAGTTCTCAATATACACAAATGATTTGGCGGACACGGTTGACAGCAGTGTGATGCTGTTTTCTGATGATGCTGTAGTGTACAATAAGGTGTCGATGTTGAATGATTGCAAGAGGATATAAGATGACTTAGACGTAATTTGTAGTTGGTACAATGAATGGCTGTTAGCTCTAAACGTAGAAAAATGTAAGCTAATTCAGAGAAGTAGGATAAACAAACCCATAATTTTCGGATACAGCACTAATTGTGTCCTACTTGACACAGTCACGTCGTTTAAATATCTGGGCGTAACGTTGCAAAGCGATATGAAATGGAAAGAGTATGTGAGGGCTGTGACAGGAAAGGCGATGGTCAACTTTGGTTTATTGGTAAATTTCTAAGAAAATGTCGTTCACATGTAGGGGAAACCGTATATAGGACGTTAGTGCAATCTATCCTTGAGTACTGCTCGAGTGTTTGGGATCCATAAAGGAAAACATCATAGCAGATCAGAGGCAGGCTGCTAGAATTTTTTACTGGTAGGTTGGAACAACACGCAAATGTTAGGGAGATAATTCGAGAACTATAATGGGAATCCATGGAGGGAAGGAGACATTCTTTCCGAGTAACAGCATTGAGAAAATTTAGAAAACCGGCATTTTAGGATGACTGCACAATGATTCTGTTGCCCACAACATACGTCACACGTAAGGGCCACGAAGAGAATATACAAGGATGGTCCAGAAAGTAAGATCCGATCGGTCGCTAAATGGAAACCACAGTGAAAATCAGAAACATTTTATTTGCAAGAGTTAGTTACACTTTCCAGATACTTCTCTACATATTCGCTGCTCCGACTTAGACATTTGTCGGAGCGTTATACCAAATTTCCAACATCACCGTCACAGGAGGCAGCCGCCTGTGCTTACCGATAATTCTCTACGCTGGTCTATAGCGAGTATCCCGCGCCCAAGTGTTGTCTTCATATCCAGCGTTTCATGTGAACAGAGATGATTCTAAGGACGAACCAATTAGGGCTGTGTTGTGGGTGATCGAACACTTCCCATCGAAAAGGCTTCAGGAGCGTCTTCACTGCCCCTGTAGAGTGCTGTTGAGAATTGCCATCATGAAGGAAGCGCGTGGCAGTTGCGTTAGATGGGCTGCATTAATTAAGGCGAAGCCTCTCAGCGGGACCTCCTCCTTGACGGGAGACATCGTTGTTCTAGGCACCTTTACTCGCTCACAGTGCGCTGACATCTGAAAAGAGCGTCTTGATGCGATCGACGATCACACTAGATTCACTACCCAATATATTTGTGCAAAGTTTCATCGAGTTTTCACTGTGGTGTCCATTTCGCCATTTCGCGACCGATAGGAACTTACTTTCTGGACAACCCTCGTAGATTCGTTTTTGCCTCTCTCTTTTTGTGAATGGAATAGAAAAGTAATTGACTAGTTGTGGTACGGGCTACCCTCCACCACGTACCATAAGGTGGATTTCGGAGTATCGATGTAGATGTAGACGTAGGTTATTGTCACACTGAACATCTGTAATGTAACTTTTGATGGTAGTTCATTAAAACACCGCCAGTATGTCCGGTTTAAACTGCTTCGTGTCTATATGATTCCAGTGGTACTCACTGAGAAATAAAGTCCTGGCGGTAGGAGGGTTAACACGTTCCGCTTCGTTTTTATTCCTATTCAGAGATCAAAATCACCCCATATGTCTACAGAAAACAGCTCCATTGAGAAGATTCTTTATATTTATAAAGGAAATAATTCTGCGATCTTTTTGAATATACCGTGAACAAAACAGTGTATATCGCTTAATGTGTTTCTTTTTTCATTGTGACTTTTCGGCTGTCGCCGACATCAGATCAGAACCTGGAATTTTGGAAACGTGAGTCAGTTTCAGTATATAAAACATTTTTCTAAACGGTGTGTCAACTGTCAGCAGTACATAGTTTATAGTTGACGCCTCCATCAGTCATAAGTTTTACTTACTGACACTGAACCTGAGTTTTGGTGTGATTGCGACAGTAGCCGATACGGCATGGTATATTAAGAAACATATGAAGCAATATAGACGGTTTTATTCACCAAATAGCGTGACTTACCTTTCAGTTACGAACTTCTTAGTGCCGCGATAAATAACTGAAGCATTAGCTTTTCAATATACTAATATACACTCCTGGAAATTGAAATAAGAACACCGTGAATTCATTGTCCCAGGAAGGGGAAACTTTATTGACACATTCCTGGGGTCAGATACATTACATGATCACACTGACAGAACCACAGGCACATAGACACAGGCAACAGAGCATGCACAATGTCGGCACTAGTACAGTGTATATCCACCTTTCGCAGCAATGCAGGCTGCTATTCTCCCATGGAGACGATCGTAGAGATGCTGGATGTAGTCCTGTGGAACGGCTTGCCATGCCATTTCCACCTGGCGCCTCAGTTGGAACAGCGTTCGTGCTGGACGTGCAGACCGCGTGAGACGACGCTTCATCCAGTCCCAAACATGCTCAATGGGGGACAGATCCGGAGATCTTGCTGGCCAGGGTAGTTGACTTACACCTTCTAGAGCACGTTGGGTGGCACGGGATACATGCGGACGTGCATTGTCCTGTTGGAACAGCAAGTTCCCTTGCCGGTCTAGGAATGGTAGAACGATGGGTTCGATGACGGTTTGGATGTACCGTGCACTATTCAGTGTCCCCTCGACGATCACCAGTGGTGTACGGCCAGTGTAGGAGATCGCTCCCCACACCATGATGCCGGGTGTTGGCCCTGTGTGCCTCGGTCGTATGCAGTCCTGATTGTGGCGCTCACCTGCACGGCGCCAAACACGCATACGACCATCATTGGCACCAAGGCAGAAGCGACTCTCATTGCTGAAGACGACAAGTCTCCATTCGTCCCTCCATTCACGCCTGTCGCGACACCACTGGAGGCGGGCTGCACGATGTTGGGGCGTGAGCGGAAGACGGCCTAACGGTGTGCGGGACCGTAGCCCAGCTTCATGGAGACGGTTGCGAATGGTCCTCGCCGATACCCCAGGAGCAACAGTGTCCCTAATTTGCTGGGAAGTGGCGGTGCGGTCCCCTACGGCACTGCTTAGGATCCTACGGTCTTGGCGTGCATCCGTGCGTCGCTGCGGTCCGGTCCCAGGTCGACGGGCACGTGCACCTTCCGCCGACCACTGGCGACAACATCGATGTACTGTGGAGACCTCACGCCCCACGTGTTGAGCAATTCGGCGGTACGTCCACCCGGCCTCCCGCATGCCCACTATAAGCCCTCGCTCAAAGTCCGTCAACTGCACATACGGTTCACGTCCACGCTGTCGCGGCATGCTACCAGTGTTAAAGACTGCGATGGAGCTCCGTATGCCACGGCAAACTGGCTGACACTGACGGCGGCGGTGCACAAATGCTGCGCAGCTAGCGCCATTCGACGGCCAACACCGCGGTTCCTGGTGTGTCCGCTGTGCCGTGCGTGTGATCATTGCTTGTACAGCCCTCTCGCAGTGTCCGGAGCAAGTATGGTGGGTCTGACACACCGGTGTCAATGTGTTCTTTTTTCCATTTCCAGGAGTGTAGGTGAAATCAGTATCTGTATTGTCAAATGGTGTTATAACAAATTAGGTTGAAACTATTTGAAAAATATTACCACATCAGTAGACACAGTCAAAGTAATGATTCGTACTTTTCCAATCTCTAAAAGACCGCTAAGAAATCGGAAATAGTCCATTATTTTGTCTTAGTTCTGAAACTGTTTCATTTCTGGGAAATTGTTTCCCTCTGCATACATTCTGAGAATAATTTTTGAAGATTCTCTTCGACATATTTTCTTTTAGTATCACTTGTCTCTACTGAAACATTATTGTCTTCAAATGTACTTTTCGGTTCGTCATATCTTCAACGACTATCGGTTTTATTAAGTATTACTTCTGAAGTGTCAGTATTCTAATTACTAATTGTATGTGTTTCTTATTCATCTGTTTTAGTACACGAACATCCAAGGAAACAGTAGAGCGCTTATTTTGACTTCATTGTTATTTGCTGTGCTATCGGTCGTTTTTATTCATAGAATGTCATGTCTACATAACTTAAATTTTCAATTTTTTCCCTCCCTCCGCCGTTGAAGTAATATCAATTACAGTAAATGAGCTATAATGAGTCAGATTTTCAATGCTAATATACGAGGGTTGGAACTTTAATAGTGGCAACTCTCTATTTACAACTCGTACAAAATAGATACTTGTTTCAAAGTTTTACTGACCTTCAAAGTAGTCATCATGGTAGCGCACTTGCCCGCGAAAGGCAAAGGTCCCGAGTTCGAGTCTCGGTCGGGCACACAGTTTTAATCTGCCAGGAAGTTTCATATCAGCGCATACTCCGCTGCAGAGTGAAAAATCTCATTCTGGAAACATCCCCCAGGCTGTGGCTAAGCCATGTCTGCGCTATATCCCTTCTTTCAGGGGTGCTAGTTCTGCGAGGTACGCAGGAGAGCTTCTGTAAAGTTTGGAAGGTAGGAGACGAGATACTGGCAGAAGTAAAGCTGTGAGTACCGGGCGTGAGTCGTGCTTCGGTAGCTCAGATGGTTGAGCACTTGCCCGCGAAAGGCAAAGGTCCCGAGTTCGAGTCTCGGTCGGGCACGCAGTTTTAATCTGACAGGAAGTTTCATATCAGCGCATACTCCGCTGCAGAGTGAAAATCTCATTCTGGAAACATCCCCCAGGCTGTGGCTAAGCCATGTCTCCGCTATATCCTTTCTTTCAGGAGTGCTAGTTCTGCAAGGTTCGCAGGAGAGCTTCTGTAAAGTTTGGAAGGTAGGAGACGAGATACTGGCAGAAGTTAAGCTGTGTGTACCGGGCGTGAGTCGTGCTTCGGTAGCTCATATGGTTGAGCACTTGCCCGTGAAAGGCAAAGGTCCCGAGTTCGAGTCTCGGTCGGGCACGCAGTTTTAATCTGCCAGGAAGGTTCATTTCAGCGCATACTCCGCTGCAGAGTGAAAATCTCATTCTGGAAACATCCCCCAGGCTGTGGCTAAGCCATGTCTCCGCTATATCCTTTCTTTCAGGAGTGCTAGTTCTGCAAGGTTCGCAGGAGAGCTTCTGTAAAGTTTGGAAGGTAGGAGACGAGATACTGGCAGAAGTAAAGCTGTGAGTACCAGGCGTGAGTCGTGCTTCGGTAGCTCAGATGGTTGAGCACTTGCCCGCGAAAGGCAAAGGTCCCGAGTTCGAGTCTCGGTCGGGCACGGAGTTTTAATCTGACAGGAAGTTTCATATCAGCGCATACTCCGCTGCAGAGTGAAAATCTCATTCTGGAAGCATCCCCCAGGCTGTGGCTAAGCCATGTCTCCGCTATATCCTTTCTTTCAGGAGTGCTAGTTCTGCAAGGTTCGCAGGAGAGCTTCTGTAAAGGTTGGAAGGTAGGAGACGAGATACTGGCAGAAGTTAAGCTGTGAGTACCGGGCGTGAGTCGTGCTTCGGTAGCTCAGATGGTTGAGCACTTGCCCGCGAAAGGCAAGGTTTCCGAGTTCTAGTCTCGGTCGATCATACAGTTTTAATCTACCAAGAAGTTTCAGGATAAATGGTTATCTGCCAAAAGAGCACATTACTGGTGCACGCACAAGTGTTCCAGAACACACCGTTCATCGTATATTGTTGAACATGGAACTCCGCAGCAGACCGCTCTTAAGCGTTCACATGTTGACCAAACGACATCGTCCATTACGATTGCAATGGGCACAGGACCATCGGGATTCCTCGATCAAATGAAACGTGTCAGCTCTTCCCGTGAATCACATATACATTACGTCGCTGGTCGTCTCCACAAACGCCGTCATCGAGGTGAACGGCGGCTCGAAACATGCAGCGCGCCACGGACGCAGGCTGGTGGAGTACTATTGTGCTATGGGAGACATTTTCTGAATAGGATCTGTGGTAGTACACGAAGACACGCTGAAAATTGCCAGCCACAAGCATCCCTTCATGAACCGACAGCGATGTCTTCTTTCAGCAGTATAACTGTCCGTGTCTCGGAGCCAGAACGTTGCTAAAGTGATCAGGAGCATTATAGTGAACTCAGGTTGATGTTCCGGTGACCAAATTCGCCTGATGTAAATCGGTACGGAACACATCTGAGTCGCTATTCGGCGCTGTCACTGTACGCAAACCAACGGTCGTTACTTGCACTAATTACGTGACCTGTGCGTAGACATCTACTGCATCATACCTCGACAAACCTTAAGCAGGTGTGCCGACCGGTGTGGCCGTGGGGTTCTAGACGCTTCAGTCGGGAGCCGCGTGACCGCTACGGTCGCAGGTTCGAATCCTGCCTCGGGCATGGATGTGCGTGATGCCCTTAGGTTAGTTAGGCTTAAGCAGTTCTAAGTTCTAGGGGACTGCTGACCACAGATGTTAAGTCCCATAGTGCTCAGAGCCATTTGAACAAAATTAAGCAGGTGGCCATAATGGTTTGGTTTATCAGTGTGTGGAATACTCAACATTTTAAACATTGTTATAGGGTAAAGTCTAACAACCATGTGTTAACTTAATTACAAAATGTACGTATAGTCACCTCGGCCGCATAAAATTGTTGTCAAACTGACCATGGTTTCGACAGCTCTAAGACGGTCTTCATCAGAATATAAATTACGTAGGATTACCTAGAAAATATAATGACATGGCTCAAAAATATAATATACTTAATAGGATTACTTCCATAAAATGTACAAACAGTGTGCTTCTTGTGATCACACCCTAGGTGAAAAACCTGAGCAAAAACCCTTTTGTCAAATTGAAACTATCACACTAATTATAATTAAACTGTAAAAATTTAGCCGGCTGGTGTAGCCGAGCGGCTTTAGGCGCTTCAGTCTGGATCCGCGCTACCGCTACGGTCGTAGGTTCGAATCCTGTCTCGGGCATGGATGTGTGTGATGTCCTTAGGTTAGTTAGGTTTATGTTCTAGCGGACTGATGACCTTAGATGTTAAGTTCCATAGTGCTCAGAGCCATTTGAACCATTTGTAAAATTATACCATCTTTGTCAATCGAAATACAGTGACAGTCACGAGGTCGCTTAGGGCCAAACAACTGCATCAAACCGCCGCTACCATTAAACTAGGCGGCTAACAGGCCAAGGCAGCCACGAGTTGGACACGAAAATAGATTCGCGCCATCCAGCAACAAGTGATCGAATTACACACAAGAGCAAATGAGGCACTGCATAGATAGTTTAACATTACAGGCAACAACAGGAATCAATGCCTGAAAATTGCAACATACCGTAACGGTATTATCCTGTAAATGAAATGTAGTTCAAAATGTACATTGAAAATATAAAACTTGAAAGGAGAACGATGTTTAAGAGTCTACATTGAGGAGAGTATCACCATTCAGACCATTTTTAATTAGCGACTCTTTACCTTGAAAATTTTTTATTGCGTAATTGCAACTGTTCGTTCAGAATGAAACCGTCATTCAGAAATTGCTAATTGAAAATCTCTAGCTCCTCTAAGATGTTTAACCTAAGTCGTTTCTCTCCGAGTGCAAGATCTGAAAGTCTTTTACATCCTTAGGATTATGTCCTGTGATTAACAAATGGTCAGAGGAAGTTGAATTGTGGACCTAGGTGCCTTTTTTACCGAGAAGTTGTTCCTTAAACCTTGTCGAAATAGCTCGACCTTTTTGGCCTATGTAATAGGCAGGACAGTTGCCGCAAATGATTGTATAGACACATGAATTCTGCAGAGGGTAAAGCGTCGGATTCAAGTTACGTATGATGTTACTTTTTAAAGGATTATTAGTGGAGAAGGTTACTCTACTGTTATATTTATTTTGAAGTAAACGCTGTATTCTGTAACAAATTGGTCCCAGAAATGGTATAGAGAAAATATTTTTTCTTTTCGTTAGGTTCGTTAGTAGAAAGTCCTAGGGTGGTGACTCTCTTATTGGTTTTCCTACTAAAATACTCTCTACTATGGAAAGATCATAGCCATTGTTGGCAGCCACAGTTTTAATTAGACTGTTTTCCTAATTGAGTTTCAGAAGAAGGGGGTGTGGAGATGGCTCTATGAATAGCTGAATGAAAAAAGGCCATCCTACGAGACTACGAGTGTACTGACGTGAATGGAATAATTTGAGCAGAACTAGTTTCTTTGCCAAAGATATTGAAGCTAAGTTTGTCGTCTACTATCGTAAGAGTGACATCTAGATAATTCAGTTGACGAACTCATTTTCGCCTTCACAGGTGAAAGAAGTATTTTCATGAATCTGGTTGAATATAATAAAAGTTTATTAGCACCATCATTCGGCCCTTTGTATATAATTAAAATGTCATCGACGTATCTAGCGTATGAAAGAATGGTTACAGTTGACGCTGAAATATTACTGAAAATTTTTTTTTTCTACAGAATTAATGCACACATCTGCAAGGATTCCTGCTAAGGGGCTCCCCATTGCAGGGTCATCTAATTGCTGTTACAGTTTCCCAGTAAATTCAAAATAATAGTATTTTAATACAACACGAAATAAATTTATGAAGTCGGTGATTTGTTCATCAGATAATTCTTTTTTGAAAGAACGTTAATTATTTTCTACTATGTCTAAGGCTTCAAGTACCGGCACATTTGTATAAAGACTTTCATGACAAAAGGGAATTAATTTCGTATCTCTATCATAGTGACCGTCTGTGGCAGAGTTACGAAATTTCCTTTCACATTAAATTATTCCACTCACGTCAGTGCACCCGGATTCTCATAAGAAGGCCTTTTTTCATTCAGCTACTCACAGAGCCACCTCCACACCCCTTTCTTCTGAAAATCTCAATTCTGAAATCGATCTGCTTAAAACTGTGGCCTCCAATAATGGTTATGATCTTTCTTTAGTAGATAGTATTTAAAGTGGGAAGACCAATAAGAGATTCACCACCCTATGCCTTTCCAATAACGAACCTAATGAAAAGAAAAAAATTCTCTATACCATTTCTGAGTCCAATTTATTACAGAATACAGCGTTCACCTCAAAATAAATATACCTGTAGAGTAGCCTTCCCCACTAATAATTCTTTAAGTGACATGATACATAATTTGAAACCGACGCTTTTCCCTCTGCAGGATTCTGGTGTCTATAAAATTATTTGCGGCAATTTTCCTGCCTATTACATAGGCCAAACAGGCCGAGCTATTTCGAAGAGATTTAAGAAACAACTCCAAGGCAAAAAACGTACCAACGTTCACAATTCAACTTCCGCTGACCATTTGTTAATCACCGGACATAATCCTAAGGATGTAAAAGGCGTCCAGATTTTGCATTTGGAGAAAAAAGGCTTAGGCTTAACATCTTAGAAGAGCTAGAGATTTTGAAATACCTGTGTCTGAAGGACGGTCTCATTCTGAACGAACAGTTGCGATTACGCAATAAGAACTTTTTTCAAGGTATAGAGCCGCTAATTAAAAATGGTCTGAATGGCGATACTCTCCTCAATGTAGACTCTTAAACATCGTTCACCTTTCAAGTTTTATATTTTCTATGTACATTTTGAACTATATTTCATTTCGAGGATAATACCGTTACGGTATGTTGTAATTTTCATGCATTGATTCCTGTTGTTGCCTGTAATGTTAAACTGTCTGTGCAGTGCCTCATTTGATCTTGTCTGTAATTCGATCACGTCTTGTTAGATGGCACGAATCTCTCCAACTCGTGGCTGCCTTGGCCTGATAGCCGTTTAGTCTAACAGTAGTGCGCTTATTCCATATACAGGCTCACTATCAGGGAAAATCGCCAGCATTTTGAAGAAACACCGGGTCGGAACTATGTTTTGTCCTCCGAATAAAACTCTTGCACTGGTGGGGAGCGCCAAAGATGACCTCGGATTGAGGAAGGCCGGCGTGTACCATATTCCGTGTCAATGCGGAAAGTCGTATATTGGTCAGACGATGCGTACCGTCGAGGATCGATGCCGTGAACACCAGAGGCACACTGACTGATGTATCCGAGCATGTCGGCGGTCGCTGGACATTGTTTGTTGGAAAATCACGCTATGGAGTATGAACGCACGAGGATTCTGGTACAGACGCCGAGATACTGGGACAGCGTTGTTAGAGAGGCCATCGAAATTCGCACCAATGAAGACCTCATAAACCGTGACTGTGGCTATAATCTTAGCAAGGCTTGGGAACCAGCGACCGGGTTAATCAAGAGTAAATCGAGCAAACGTATAGTTGTGACGACCACGGTGGACAGAGCCATCACTCCGACGTCATCTCAGACGCCGTCGCAATCTGTTCCACCGCGCGACCGTGGCTCGGGGCGCGGACAGCGGAGGGAGCTCGCCGCGGGCGGAGGGTATTTAAATCGGCCGCCGCCGCGACCGAAGCCAGTTCCCTATGAGCAGCCATAGCGTACGGATCTCCGTGCCGGCACGTTCACAGGAGCTCAGACCGTCAGTTCACCTGATGATGGCGACATGTATGATCGCCGAAATATTGTGCCCGTTGGACACTGTAGACCGGTAGTACACCCGTGGATATTTTTATTATCAAATACGCCGGGAGAAACTCAAGAATCACAGTTTAATTAAAATTCTTGTGATAATTCCAATTTGGCAAAAGCGTTTTTGCTCAGATGTTTTTCACCTATTGTGTGATTACATGTAATTACACTGTTTGGACATTTTATGGAAGTAATCCTATTAAGTATATTATATTATTGAGCCATGTCATTACATTTTCTAGGTAATCCTATGTAATTTTTATTCTGATGAAGACCGCCTTAGAGCTGTCGAAACCATGGTCAATGTGACAACTATTTTATGTAAACGAGGTGGGTATACGTACATTTTGTAATTAATATTTGGTTTACTATACACACATGAAAATCTGCGCCAGACTGGCCAGGGTGCTGTTTTCTGCTTATGTAATTAACCACTTCGGCTATTCGTACTGTCCATACTTCCCATGTATTAGTGTCTACGATCCATAGTGTTCGTACTCCGCTGGTGTGTATCCCTTTTAGGGAGAGTCGACGATTTTCTCGTCAGTTTGATTTTCCTTCGCATGCAATACAGGCAGTGCACTAATTTACGAGAGTCTAGGAAATTCTGGAAAACCTGAACTAACAGAAACTGAAGATAGGCACCAACCATTCGACAAAATCAAATTTTCAAAGCTTCAGGAACCACAATAATGTGACGAGTCTAGGTATATGCAACATCTGTCTACATGTCGTTGCAAGAGAGATGAAGAAAACATTATCACAAAATGAGCAATGGCACGTACACAGGAGCTTTTAGGCAGTGGTTCTTCCCGCACTCCACTCACGAATATAGGAGGAAGAAACCATAATGAGTGGTACTGTCATTGCACTTCGCAGTGGTTTGAAGCTTATGTAGTAAACTTAAACAGTATATACTGATAATGCAGTTTTGGTTCTAGTTTTTATTCTAGACGATTATTCTGGGATGAAATTACACTTGAAGGCATTGCTTTCCATAAGAAAAGGAGGCGCAGGGAGGGGAAACGGTAGACGTTCATAAAGGAATTCTTCTACTAGTACTCTGTGCATCGTACTGAGCACATATGAAAGTACAATAAGTACACAGATAAAAAAAAACTGTTAAGTCTGTGAAACCGAGCAGTCGACGCTAATGCCTGCAGTGGACTGGGAATCAGCTGCAATCACTTACTCACCCACCCATATATATATATATATATATATATATATATATATATATATATAGAGAGAGAGAGAGAGAGAGAGAGAGAGAGACGGAGGGGGAACTGCATTGCTGTTAATGTCGGCATTACACTCATAGTTCCACACAGACAGACATTTAGAAAATATATGTTGACTTCATTCACGACAGCTGAAACGTCCGAAGAAGTCCATTTAACGCTACCCACAAAATCAAAATTTCTACAGTTACTTTTCGAGTTAAAGCAGGCCTGTTTCTCGCTATGCGTCCACGTTGCCATTCTGACTGGAGCTGCTCCCGCCTTTTATAAACATTAACCGGTGGCCTAGTTACCGTCTTCATAAAACATTCAGAGCACACCACTCGATGTACTAGCTTGTAAAGGTTGTATCACGGGTTAACCGGACTTGAGATGGGATCTCGACGCACGTCGTAGCAGCTCTGGCTGGGTCGTGTAAATGGCATTTTGCATTAAGTAGTCGTTGCCGTTGTGTACGTGCAACTCAGCATGAGACGTTCCGTCTACATCTAATACACACAACCGCAGGCCACCATACAGCACATAGCGGAGGGTATCCTGTACGCCCAGTTTCATTCACAAATGGAGCAATGGAAAAGACGACTATCTACTGTGTGTACCTCCGTACTAGATCTGATTCCTCTGTCATGACGGGTGGATATTAGCAGCATCAGGACCACTCTGCAGCAGATACCGATTCTCTGAACATTGTCAACAGTGTTCCGTAAAGTTCCTCCTGGGATTTCCACTTGAGTCCAATTAGTTTTTCAGTAACGCTCGCTTGTTGATCAAACCTACCGTTAAAAAATCTACCAATAGATTTCTCCAGTGACTTCCCTTAATCCGATCTAAGTGGGATCCCAAACTTTCGAGGAGTACTTAACAATTGGTTAGACATATTGTATGTGTGCGATCTGCTTTACAGCTGAACTAAGCTTTCCTCGATTTTTCCCAATAAACCGACGTCGACTTTACGCCTAGATATTGTTCGACGTGACTTTGTCAAGAACTCGTCCTGTATTCGAGCATTATACGATTATATTTCCTATTCATCTACCTTAATTTACATTTTTAGATAGTTATAACAAGCAGCCTTTCAGCACACAAAATGGAAATTCTGTCCAAGATTGCTGCTCACGATGTCCGTCAGACCATTTATGTTGTACAGAGAGCCCGAGTGCTTCTATCACACTTTCTTGCGGTATTCCTGATGACATCTTTGTGTCTAATGAAACTCACCGTCCACGACAACGTAATTGGTCCTATTATTTAAAAGTCTTCGAGCCACCCTCGTAACTGAGAACTTATTCCGTACTATCAGACCTGCTTTGTGGCACTGTTTGTTACGTTTTCAGAAAATCACGGATTTTAGGATCTGCCTTGTCCTTGATCCACGGTGCGCAAGATGTTAAGCGAGACAAGAGCAAACAGAGTTTCCGAAGAGCGATTCTTTATAAATCTCCATTCATTTGTCGATAGAAGCTTTTCTCCCCCTGAAGTGGACGTGAGGGCCTCTGTGATTACGTGACAGAAGAAGAAGCAGGAGTCGATCCAATATTGGAATCAGAATTTAGAAGAGCTTAAAAAGAAATACGGCAGAAAGGGTAGATAACAATCCATCTGAATTTCTAAGATCATTGGGGAATGAGGCAACAAAAAGATTATTCACCTTAATGTGTAGAATGTATGAGACTGTCGATATACCATCAGACCTTCGAAAGAACATCATCCATGCAATTCTCAAAATTGTAAGAGGCGACAAGTATGACAACTATCGCACAACAACCTTAACAGCTCATGCATCTATGTTGCTAACCAGAGTACAGTACAGGAGAATAGAAAAGAAAGTTCAGGATTTATTAGAAGACCACATGTTTGACTCTAGGGGAGGTAAAGTCACCAGACCGGCAGTTTTGACGTTAGGTTTCATAATGGAAGCAAGACTGAAGAAAAATCTAGATACGTTCACAGGATTTGTCGACCTGGGAATAATTTCGACAGTGTCAAATGGTGCAAGATTCTTGAAATCCTGATCAAAATAGGGATACACTATAGGGTAAGATTGGACAAAACAAAATGTACAAAACCCAAGAGGGAAAAATAAGAATGAAAGACAACAACGAAGGATGTAAGACAGGAACGTAGTCTTTCGCCACTGCAGTTCAACCTATACATTGAAGAAGCAATGACTTATTTTATTTTAGTTCATGAGTGGGGCTAAAATTCCGGGTGAAAGAATATCATTTGTAACATTTGCTGATGACATTGTTGTCCTTTAAAAAGAATTATAGGACCTTTTGAATGTAATGAATATTCTGAGTACAGAATGTTAATTGAGAGTAAATCGTAGAAAAAACAAAGTAATGAGAAGTACCAGAAATGAGAACAGCACGACACTTAATAGGATAATAGGTGAGCACGAAGTAGATGAAGTTAAGGAATAAAATTGTCCGGCGGAGCGAGGAGGAAATAAAAAGCAGGCTAGTACTGGCAAGAAAGAATTCCTGGACAGGAGAAGCCTACTAGTATCAAACACAGGTCTTATTTTGAGAATGTAATTTCTGAGAATTTGGGTTTGGAGCACACCATAGTATGTCGGAGAAACATGGATTGTTGGAAAACCGGAACAGACGAGTATATAAGTTATTGTGCCAGAGCCAAGGTAACCCCTGAGGCGCCGGCAACCCATATTACACCAAGGAGAACGTGGTTGTCTATGTCCAAGGCGTACCAAAAGCACCATGGTAAACACCGGCCGTTTACATACAGGATAATGGAAACAGACATTCCGAGCACTACTTCCTTCAGGGGGAGCTCGAGCTATGGCCTGCAGAAAGTATCATTACGCCAAAACCTGATTGGCTGGAGACAGCTATTTAGGGGCTAGAACCAGCCCCGAAGTTCACTTCACTCCGGATGCCGACTTCGTGTACTTCGACTGCTGAAGATTACGTCTTCGCCTCTGAATTAGACTCTTACTAGTGTGTGTGTTACCACGAACCTTTGTGATAATTAGAAGAGAACTTTTGTTTTCCTCGATTCGGAGACCTTTACTGGCATCGTTATTGTTACCTTTCGTTTATTGTTCAGTCATCAATCTTGTGAACTTAGACCAATAAAAGTTGTGTTTGTGAAGAACTGCGAATTGTCAGTCACAACAGAAGTATTTGAGATGTTGTGCCTAGAAGAATGCTGAAAATTAGCTTGACTGATAAGGCAAGGAATGAGTAGGTTCTCTGCAGAATCGGCCTGGAAAGCAATACATGGGAAACACTGACAAGAAGGAAGGTAGATTGACGACATCAGGGAATAACTTCTATGGTACTAGAGGGAAGTGTAGAGGGTAAAAGGTCTAGACGGAGACAGAGTTAGGAATAAATCTAGCAAATACTTGAGGACATAGGCTACAGTGAATCTTACAAATGATATTCTTTCACGTGGAATTTTAGTCTCACTCCTGAACTTTTATTTTATTTGAGTCATTGCTCCATCGATGTATAGATCGAAAGACTGCATTCCTGTCTTACATAGTTCACAAAGTAGAGAAATTCGTGAAGGGATGCATCCGACGAGTTACATCGTTCGTGCTTGGTCCCTTTTACAATTCTCACAAGGAATTTCGTTTACGAGTACACTGTGAATATGGGTAAAGGTTTTAGCAAAATTATCGGGACAAAAATGCATAATATTCTGAATCCAGCCCGATAAATGCAGAATATTCGATCCGCTGGGAAAACATCAAGAAACATTCAGAAACGATGTAGCGTAATTGGTATTGGATCCTTAACATCCACTCGATAGTCCTTCCACTGGTGGCTTGGGAGCCAGATGAGGCAGAAGGGTAGGGGGCCGGTCTAAGCCGTACAGCGTACTCACCGGGCCTTACCAGATACTCGGTGCGCCACTGAAGCTGGTCCGGAACGCGGCGCTCGTTCGCGCGTGGCGGGCAGCGCCAAATAGTGCGGCTACCCGCAGACCGCACGCGCGGCGCGTAGTCGCTACGCGCTGTCGCCGGCCGCACTCTCAATTACGCCATTAGCCGGAAATCTCTCCAATTACGGGCTCCGCCACGCGTGCCACGCGTAGGCCGTCATTATGCGTGCGCCGCAGCTCGCGCACAGTTAAGTGGCGAGCCAGGGCCAGCCGGCGCTCTTCCGCACACAAACACACACACACACACACACAGACACACACACACACACACACACACACACACACATACACACACGCGAGCGTGCGCGGCTTTCCGCACCACGCGGCATTTGCGTACTGATTACGTACGGTCTTCCTGCGGCTCATCTGATAGCGCCTCTGCGAGCCGTGTGACCATCCGGGCGGCAAATTAACACGTAGGCCCCATCCTGCGGACAGTGTATGCATGCATCACGGATCGCTCGGTGACGCCTGACTGCACGCAGCTGCAGGGAAGCAAACCGCCGCTGACACGCGGGAGACGCCCGCGACGCAAACTCACTCTCTAAAGACCGTCTCGCCCTCAGCATTTACGGCGACTGGGACAGCTTTGCCACGCGGAATCGCCTCCTCAGTTTTAGAAAATGGTTATCTTAGGCGCTCTCCTGAGCTCCTCAACCTACCAGTGTAGGTGCCATAGTTTGTGCCAGAAGCTGAGAACGCTTAAGTGACTGTCGGTGTTTCTGCACCTTTGAGGAAATGATTTTTTTGCTGTTTCGCTCTGCACATTCATTCACACTTGGCTAAAAAGTAATTGTATTGCTTAATAATGCATGTAACTGTTTTTCAGTAAATAGCAGAGTACCTAGCATTGTCCATGTACGTATTTATTCCGATCTTCTATTAGTCCATGTTCTCATCCTCCCTCTCTCTGTCCACCTCCGCCGGCTGGATTGGCCGAGCGGTTCTAGGCGCTACAGTTTGGAACCGCGCGACCGCTACGGTCGCAGGGTCGAATCCTGCCTCGGGCATGGATGTGTGTGATGTTCTTAGGTTAGTCAGGTTTAAATAGTTCTAAGTTCTAGGGGACTGATGACCACAGCAGTTAAGTCCTATAGTGCTCAGAGCCATTTGAACCGTTTTTTGTCCATCTCCCTGTCCACGTCTTCCAGCAACCACACTGTCCATCTCCTTCTGCCCCCTCTGTATCTCCTCGCCCACCGCCCCCCGCCCCCCACTCTCTCTGCCAATATGCTCCTCCTCCTGTATCCATGTGCTCGTTGCCCCATTTTCCATCTGATCCCCTCTAATTCCATCTCCTCCTCCCCTGCCTTCGTCAATCTTCTCTTCCCATGTCCTCCTCCACGTCTATCTACTCCTCCCCCTCTCCATCTCCTCCTCTTCTCTCTCTGTCCTTTTCCTCCACTTTCCTCCCTACGTTTATCTCCTTCCCCTCCTCCTACCATCTCTTCCTCTTCCCATTCCCTGCTTATTTCCTCCTCCCCATCCGTATGTTCATCTCCTGCTACTGCACTTCTCTGCCAATATCCTTCTCCCCCTATCCCTCTCCATCTCCTCCTCTTCCCTTTCCCTGTGCATCCCCTTCTCTCCGTCGGTTTCTTCCTCCCTTATCTCTGACCCATTCCTTGTGCTCCTATCTGTGCCTTTGCAATACTTCCCCCTCTATTTGTTCATCTCATCTCTCCCTCCCCCTTCTCTCTCCACGGTATCATATCCCAATGGCGGTCTGGTCTTCCTTACCCCATCAGTATTTATGTTCATATTTCTAACTAATCCGTGTACCAAATTCGAATCATTCCAGAAGTACATGATGTGCTTTCTACACATTGTTTTATTGGCAAGTGCACGTCAAATATATTTCACTCATATGTCAACATACTTCACACATATTTGTACCCATATTTTACCTGCATGCCTACCGAATTTCTGCCTGAATTTTCATTGTCACGCATGTTCAATGTTTATGATTTATCTCCTAAACTATATGTTGTACAATGATATAATTTCGCAGGTACATCCATTAATACATGGGCCTATTGTATGCAAAATCTTAATAGAGTTAGTAGTGAAGAAGAAACGAACTAAAACGTCATGCATTTTGTGGCAGTTTGTTACGCATCTCAGTATTTATGACGTCATACCTCCTGAACTATGTGTCGTGTAATGATGTAACTTTTCTGGCACATTCAGTAGGATATTTGAATACTGTTTCCGAAATTGTCATACGTACAGTTAATCGTAAAGAAGACATAAATTAAAACATAATGCTTCATGCAGTAGTATTACAGCATGAACTGTGAAAGTGTAGTAAGCGATAAACTTTATTGGCTCTGAGCACTATGGGACTCAACATCTGAGGTCATCATTCCCCTAGAACTTAGAACTACTTAAACCTAACTAACCTAAGGACATCACACACATCCATGCCCGAGGCAGGATTCGAACCTGCGACAATAGCGGTCGCGCGGTTCCAGACTGAAGCGCCTAGAACCGCTCAGCCACAACGGCCGGCAAACTTTATTCCTTTCATCATTTTGTGGAGGTCGTCAGAGAGAAAATTTTTGTGAAAGTTTGAAGTTATGTGTGAAGTTTGTTGCAAGTCCCTAAGTGCTCTCACTCTCAAATTCTGGGTAACTAAACTATGGGTATTCTTACGTTGTAGACTACACTGCCTTTTCATCTCCACCCATAACCTTTGATAGGTGGATGGTTCTTACCCCCAGTGATTACTTCCAGGCAGGAAATGATTGGTGTAACAATTTTGGTAGAAATCGGTCCGGTAGTTTAGGAGGAGATGAGAGAGATATATAGTTATATGTATACATACACACATATATACATACGTACGTACATCAATTTTATACGTATTTTGTATTTTATACGTAATTTGTGTGGACATCATTTGACAGTGTTACAGAAATAAACTTTCTGGGACTCTGGCACTGTGTATATTTGCACACAACTATACACAGTGTATAGCAGTACTTGGTTTCACAGTTATTGAGAGAATGTAAACACTTGATATCAACGCAAAGAAATTTTGTACGAAAGATATGCCGGCCATGGTGGTCTAGCGGTTCTGGCGCTGCAGTCCGGAACCGCGGGACTGCTCGGGCATGAGTGTGTGTGATGTCCTTAGGTTAGTTAGATTCAAGTAGTTCTAAGTTCTAGGGGACTTATGACCTAAGATGTTGAGCCCCATAGTGCTCAGAGCCATTTGAACCATTTTGTACGAAAGATATAATACTTTGCTACATCATGATCTTTGGTCCGATATGCATTGTATTACAAAATAAATAACTTTAAGTACAGATGTGATATTTGAGTGAACCTTGCTAACTGGAAGTTAGTAATATGTTTTAAAAAGGTACGCAAAAGGTCAACAAATAGGGTGAACATTTTACTATGTAATTAAAGAGTGTACATGTTACAGCAAGTCGTAGATGTTACCTGAGGAATAGAATGAAATATTTACTGTCTAATTAAAGAGTGAATGAGCTACAGAATGGATGAGTTACAGAATGGCATAGATGTTACAAGGCAGAGAAAATATAATTTATGCTTGAGAATGAATGTGTCTCATTATTCTCTTTTAGTTCCAAGATGTATTGCAAATTATGAAAGAATGTTTACATTCTGTGGATAGCTGTAAAACCAGCTGCTGCTAAACACTGTGTATATTTGTGTGCACACCTGATAATTTATATTATGGGAAAGGAATTGCTACGGAAACCACGGTGCAGTGCACTGTAAGCACCTAAAACGTAATAAAATTTCCATTTCATAAACTTTTCGTTATCAATTACTAAATTTCCGTTATTTTGCCCAGCCTCACCACCAAAGCGTCTAGCTATACATGGTCCACAATATAATGTTCGTGTAAATCCTGCCAGTATAAATCACAGCTGCAATTTGTCATCCATAATGGTTATACTGAAAATGGGAGAATTAGTGAAGTGCAGTGGCAGGTTGAACAGAACTTGATTAGTTGAAGTTGGTTAGTATGCTACTAAAGTCTTTTATTTCTGATTTAAATTCAAACACAGGACTTTGCCAATGTATTTCTCTCAAATAGTTCAAATGGCTCTGAGCACTATGGGACTCAACTGCTGAGGTCATAAGTCCCCTAGAACTTATAACTACTTAAACCTAAGTAACCTAAGGACAACACACACATCCATGCCCGAGGAAGGATTCGAACCTGCGACCGTAGCGGTCGCGCGGTTCCAGACTGTAGCGCCCAGAAACGCTCGGCCACTAGCGGCCGGCTTTCTCTCAAATTTTCGAAAAATTTTATTTGGTAATACGATACTAGCTAGTATTATGGGAGGTGACGATGAGGAAGATATTGTAACACGGACGAGATGTTCTGCATATAAAGTTAGAAAAGCAAGAAAAGCAACAGGGCAATGAATGGACTATGGTAAAGGCTGTCAGAATTTTTTTAAAAATTTGTTATTTATATTTTCGTGAGTTCACCAATTCACGGACAGTTAATGGAGGTCTCCCTGTCTTTGGCAGTTGTCAGACTAAATGAGATCTTTGCTTGAGAAATTATTCTATATCATTTTCGAAAATTACATATTGAAATCAATATTACAATACGCTTCTCCGAAAGCAAGTAATCTAACAATGGTCGGTTTATCTTTGTTTATGGAGTTTTTTGAGACTGTAACTTTGATTAACGCCGTTATCCTCTCATGATGTTAATTAATTCCTTACTGTAGATGGTGAATGTTTTAAGATCATCAGCTCCTCATATTCAAATATTTTTATATAACGGGCATTATGCTGTTAGGTACAAAACTATGTAGTAAATTAAAGTTATAATTTTTAATACACGTAGAAAAACGCTTGAATTACGCTGTGAAATATGTATCGTTATCGAGAGATAAAACTAAGATACCTATAAAAACCGGCGTAAAAGATTGAGGTACATTTCCATCGCCTCCATAACTACATATCCCTACTTTCCATACCATACGTGTAGAAACATGTATTCCAGACATCGCTGTCAGCTCTCTCCTGTATATGTGATGTTCGGTAGTTTTTTGCAGGTAGAAACCCGTGGAGACCTTGAAAACAGCGCCAGGCTTTACGTTTGCTTTGCTGAAGGTGAGAAACTTCTAGTAGTCGCTGCATACAGCAGTACTGACAGGTCTCGACAAACTTGATATTAGCGTTAAGCAAGTTTCACTTTATTCCTCAGCTTTCTGTACGACTCAGAAAGCATAGGTGGATCTTCTAAGGGCAGATTTTAAGTTATTCAACATCTTGCATGGTTCCATAGTAAGCCATTGCGCAGAATAAGACGATACTGCACTGCTTTTAATGAAACAGAGGGACAGATATACGTCTCTGAATAAAGTTGGGCTCGCAAAGTCCTCCCTACTAGCCATACATCGTCTGCTTTACATCCTGTTGTTGTATTAGCAAAATATTCTATTAAAAGGTGATCACAGTGGTCAAACAGTTGTAAATAAATAAGGCGAATTTTAAATTAAGGAACAGAGACAATGTTTTATTTGTAATAAAACTATGCAAGACTGGAGATTTAACTTTTAAGAATTGATGGTTTATTCAGTAAGGTTCAAAGTCCTACTGAATTCTAATCCTACAAGCAGCTTTACACGTTAATAAAGTTATCACACTTGAGCCAATGAGAGCTCGGGTAGCCTCCTACCCACCAAGTTACACACTTTATACAGTATTTTGACTACATGCTAATGGACCACCATCCTATACTAATTACTCTATAACGAAAACAAAATATTATAATTGACAAGATATGTCACAGTGTATCTGTTGACGCCATTTCTTATGATTTTCAATTACATCTCACTACATTGACGTATTTGTGCTTCTAGAGCACATTGATTCATATTAAAATTAGCATTGATCATAGATTAATTAATAGATACACTAATAGCCACATGCGGCTTCATTTTATCAGTGTAATTGTGGAGAACGGTCTGGTTCTACACCCTTCACATAAAAGATAAATGCTGTAAAAAATTTAACAACAAGAAAGTAATATACGTAGTTAGTCTCGATGACGGCTACTGTGCAATGCCATTACGCTATCATTTGTGGTGAAGTGAAAGGTTTAATTGTAAATAAGGTTGTGATTGAAGCTGGTAGTGATTTACACGCTGTATTGCAGTCTGTTCGTTGATTTGATGGTCTTGCATCTACCGCAATTGTATTTCTAGCCTTATTTCATGTTACTGAACTGCGTAGTTTGTCTGCCGTTAGCCAGCCGTTACACTTTAGGGTCCAGCTACATGCCACCCAATGCGTCAGTCCTACGGCCGTCTGTAAACGCCCTGCCGATAAAACCCAGTCACTGGCTCGGGTTCACTTTGTCATAGTCTGTAGGCCTACTCCATATCTGCTTAATGGAACCCACTTACGAGCTTCTAGGTTTCTCTTTTACTTAGTCAGACTCAAAACGCACTCAGCTCTCTGTTGTGTTTCACTTCAGTCTCGGCTTTCTCCCAAGACTCGTTAAATTAGAAGGGGGTCTCTTTACTTTCTCTGAAAGCCGTGAAGTCTGGTTGCCATTATGATAAGAATATCTGTCAGTGAACTCCCAGCATTTACTTTTACTATCGACAACATGTATTTTACATTAGACATGCATCTCGGGACAAAGGTGTAGGCCGTCAACGGACAAAATGCAAAAGTATTGTACAATGCGCTTCAGACATATCCTTATGAAAGCAAGAACATTATTCTCAGCTGATTAATGCCGCGTTGCTACTCCTTTGCAGTGGAATATAACAGAGAGTCTGCTTGGCTTGGGGTCGAAAATCCTTGATAGGTTTCTGCAGATACGTGGCACTAGATGATGGAGCACAGGCCACAAAATTCCCGTATATTGCAGTACGACCATCTGTGAGTGCTGAGCTGATGCCCGATAATACCCCAGATATTACTCATTGAGTACAGATGAGGTGAATTTGGTGAATAAGACATCAACATTAGTTCACTGTCAAGCCCCTTCCAGCACTACAACGTTACTCTGGCCTTATGAAACGGACAGAATGCCTTCCTCGGCAAGGAATCCCTCAAACATGAAGGGATGTAGTGGTGGCCCGCAGTAATGTTTACGTAGTCCACAGTCTTCACGGTACCTTCGCTTACTACCACAAGTCCCATGGTAGCCTAGGTAAATGCTTCCCGCAGCCACTGGTCTGCGTCCATGGCACAGTACATGTTTCTAGCTGCCATTCGCTTGTATGACGGACTATATTGATGCTTATGTCCACCTGGTGTAACAAGAAACTTTATCCATCCGATAGGGCGACACGTTCCCATAGACTCACGGTCAAGTCTTGATTATACCATCGTCACGGTGTACACCACTTTCAGCCACATTCCGTAGATAGAGTAGTAGGATTATCTGAGCATCTGCAGGTTCTTATGAACATTAAGATTTGATATACATTGGAAAGAAAATTACTTTGAACTGTGATTGTATCGCACGTTCTGTGAGACAAAGTCATAGGTTATGATCATATGACTATAAGATAAAATACTGGTATACAATTGGAAATAATTCTTCAAAATTGCGTCTGTAATGGGGATGCGTTCCAAGCAGAGAGCTGTCACTGAGTTACTTTTGGCGGAAAACGAGAGCATCGCAGATTTTGTAGGTGCTTGCTGAATGTCTACGGAGACCTGGAAAATGAAGAAAAGCACTGCGAGTCGTTGGACGAGACATATGTCATCATCGCAATAAAATTGTGCCACGCTGTCCGATTTTCAGCGTGCTGACCAACCGTAAACAGCTCTAACACCCGCAATGTTGGAACGTGTGGACACTGTCATTGTAAATAGTCGACAGATCAAAATCAAATACCTCTCTGGGATTGTGGACGTCTTTGTTGGTAGTGATGCCACACTATTCCACCCGTTGGGATACTCAAAGGTGTATGCCCTCTAGGTTCCTCGCCGCCTAACAGGAGACCGTAGAGAGTAACGAAGGATCTGCTTGCTCATTACTAGGCTGATCGTAGATTTTTTGTTGAACGTCATTACAGGCGATGAAACATGGGTTCATCACTTCGAACGGGAAGTAAAACGGGAATCCATACCTCCGAAGGAAAAGTTCAATGAAGCACCCTCAGTCGGTAAACGCGTACTGACATGAAACTGAAGAAACAATTTCAACGTGTTCGTCACAACAAAAATGTAAGCAAACGTATCCTTCTCCGTGACGACGCAAGGACTCTCACAAGTCTGTGCACCTGAGAGAAGCTCACAAAACTTCATTGGACTGTTCTTGGAGCGCGGGGTAGCCATGCGGTCTTGGGCGCCTTGTCACGGTTCACGTGGTTCCTCCCGAATGAGGTTCGGACGTGTGTGTTGTCCTTAGCATAAGTTGGTTTAAGTTATATTAAGTAGTGTGTAAGCCTCGGGACCGATGAAAGTGTTCAAATGGCTCTAAGCACTATGGGACTTAACTGCTGTGGTCATCAGTCCCCTAGAACTTAGAACTGCTTAAACCTAACTAACCTAAAGACATCACACACATCCATGCCCGAGGCAGGATTCGAACCTGCGACCGTAGGGACCGATGACCTCAGGAGTTTAGTCCCATAGGAACTTACCACAAATTTCCAAATTTTGACTGTTCTTCCTTATCTATCCTGCAGCACCTTCCGACTTCCATCTGTTTGGCTCAAAGTAGGATTCAATCAGCGGGAAGCAGTACATGGCTGATGTGTAGGTCATTGATTCGGGAGACATTTTCTCTGGCGACAACTAGTGCAGTGGTACCATACGGGCGTAAAGGACCTCCCAGTAAGATGCATAAGGTCATGTCACTGAACAGTGTGTTGTAAGACAGGACTTTGGAGTCATAGGAGTGAAGAATAATGTGGTGTATTGATCCCAAATAAAACCAACCTGCTTTCCGAAAAAAAGGATGTGTTGCATTACTTACTGAACGCCCCTCAGAGAAGAATAACGTAAGTAACAGAATACAGGAAACTAACGTAACTGGTACAGACACTGACAAAAATAAATAGATATTAGAAATAGCACGTAGCATCGAAAAATCATTTACGGATATTTCAGGGTAGAAAAATTGGTTGAATTGACTAAACTTGCGGTAAGCCAATCGTGATTACCTGTTTCTGCTGAGGTGGGGTTCAAAATGGTTCAAATGGCTCTAAGCTCTACGCGACTTCACATCAGAGGCCATCAGTCCCCTAGACTTATAACTGCTTAAACCTAACTTAACCTAAGGACATCAAACACAGCCATGCCCGAGGCATGATTCGAATCTGCGACCGCAACAGCAGCGCGGTTCCGGACTGAAGAACCTAGAACCGCTCGGCCACAGCGGACGGCTGCTGAGGTGGGGATTGTGGAAGTATAGGAGCCAGCATTTAGAGGCATATATTATGCAAAAGTATCTTAAAATTCTAAACTGGTGCAATCTTATAGAATAGGGAGGAAAAGAGAACAAAAATCGACTGCTGCATTATGTGTCAGTACATGTTACATGACAGAGATTTAGACAGGTCTTACTTGTATATTACCTTCTATGAATCTGTATATTTGATGTGATAAAAAAGCTTTCTATCTCGAAAGAAAACAAGTTAACAGTCGCCTAATTCTATAATGAAATAAAATTGCCGCTTAACATGTGGTATAAGAAACAGTAACTTACATTTCACGAACAGAGTGTGCAATGTTCTGTTCACACTGTTAATTTGCTTGCTCTGACATGGAACGTAAGCACCACTTACAGCCATTTACAGGAGAAACTCACGTACAGCAGTTCTGTGAACTGGAGGCAGCGCCAACCATACTTGTATACTGACCAGAATGAAATCACATCACAAAACAGGCGAATATGTTCTGAGGAACTAGCTTTTCGACTTATCTGGCAGTTTCAAAGACATGTAAATCAAAACATCCTGACATTTTCGGTCCTATTTACTTGTTAGCATTATAGTACCCACATAATATAATTTTGTGTCAAATAGATCAACGGGATACATGATGTCCTGTCTTACAACGTGACGCTTGCCGTCATGTGATCCAGAATGGCATTTATCATGTCATGCAATACGGCACAGCGTGTCATTTAAGTTTAGGGTTCATGCATCCCCAGTCTGGAATATTTCCTATTACACATGCACCCCCACCCTAAGATACTTCCTGTTATACAGGATGTAAATTTTAAGTTGACACAACAAGAATAACTCGAAAAATAAGCTTCACACGAAAAAATTTGTAGAATCCAAAGTTTATTATTTTTGGTTGGGACATCTGCTGGGGGTGGGGCGTGAGGCAACGTTAAATTTCAAATGAGAATCCTCATTTTCATTGCAGAATCAGATTATACATAAAAAACTACGTATATTTTGTCTTAAACATTTGTTTTGATTCTAGGTAGTTGGTGCTGTAATTCAAGAAAATCCATGTTGTCATTTTTGCGTGGAAAAGGGTTACGGATGAGTAAAAAAATTTATTTATTTCGTAAAATTTGATTCGCAAAAACTAAAACTCTCCTTCTCTACCCGTAGGGTGGGGTTTTAAGAGAGGAATTAGAGTTCTACAAATGTTTACCCACATATTTTTTTCCGCAGATTTAGAAAGTTTTGATTATTTCGTGGTCATGAGGCCACACAACTTTTCATTATCTAACAAATCATCTGACTAGCTAACTAACTATCTAACCGAATCAAAATTTACGAAGTAAATAACTATTTTTTTTATCCATAACCATTTTCCACGCAAAAATGAGAACATGGATTTTCTGGAATTAAAGCGCCAACTACAAGTATCAAAACAAATGTTCAAGACAAAATATACGTAATTTTTTTTATATAGGATCTGATTCTGCAATAAAAAATTGGGATTTCCATTTGAAATTTTAAAGTTGCCTCCCGCCCCACCCCCAGGAGGCCTTGGGTTGGGGGCTAATTTTAGCACCAGCAAATGTCCCCCTCAGAAATAATCAACTTTGGAACCTACACATTTTTTCGTGTGAAGCTTATTTTTTAAGGTATTCTGGTTTGTCAACTTAAAATTTACACCCTGTAGATGCATTTCACACTGTAGGTGCACATAAATTTGTGTCCATTTGTTCTTACATCCCTCACCATACTTACAACTGAGGGTGGGTTTGGACGAGATATGTTACCCATTTCCCGCCCCGGCCCCGCCCAGGAACAAATCCAGCCCCATAAATTTTATCCCCCCAAGTCATATCAGCCATATGACATTACGTATCGTTTACTATAGGATTTCTGAATTTTTGGCACAGGATTAGGGACTTTAGTCTATAAACTGCAATATGAAGGCGTGAAGACGTCTTGCAGCAAAGAGAGCTCACTGCTCTAGGGAAGCAGGCTGAGTCGTAAAAAGCACGAATATGTGAAGATGCTTTGATTTAAATTCCTTAGAAGCAGCCAGGTAAGACAGAAAGCCGGTTCCCTTCTCTTATATTCCTAACTCTGCCGAGGACATAATTGCCCTTGTGCTTTGATGGGCCCATTTTATATTCTAGTTCCCAACTGTACCATAATTTTGATATTAGGATGCCGTAGCCTGAAAAACGTTGTTTTTCGAACAATGTTGCTGGAGATGCGCATCGTTGGTCTGCTTCTCCTACGGTTATCTGCCTGGTGTGGTTGAACCTGTCCAGTGTAGCCTAATGTGCCCTCAGAGCACACGAGAGTTACCACCACATCAGGGTCACATGAGATTTCTGTTTTATTTCTGTCTTCATACTTTTTACTTTTTTCAATTTATTGTACATTTTTAATTTTAGGTTTTTTAATTTCTTTTGTTTTGAGTTACATGCGTATTATTCAATTACGCACGAGAATGTCTTAGCAGACACATGAAAAATAACCATAAATACTTAGTAAGGTGCACAAAATAACAACATAAATACTACACCGAAAGAAATACTAAATGTTGAGCGAAGTTTGTGACAATAATATATGTAATTAGTTTATACTACATCGATAAACTTAAGATAAGACTATATTATATAGATAAATTTACTAAAATCTTATTATTTCACAAGCGTAATGATTAGCACAACAAATAAACTATGGAAAACACCTTGTTATTATCTTTTATCTTACAGTTATTGCCATTGTTTGCTTAAAATGTGCACTAATAAAAACTGAAAATGAAACGTCGAGCACTAATAAAACTCACGTGTATAACTCTGGCGCGAAATGTTGCAACAGCCAGTCCGAGTAAAGTCAGAATAACTGCGAAACAATGTAGGCGCAGCAAAGTACACCAACTTTTCAATCGTGTAGAAATATGGTGACCTTTTCTCAGACAAGTAATTTTCGGGCTAGTTCAATTTTCTGCGTGGTCATTGATAAAGCTTTAAATGCTCCATCAAATGGAATATCATTTTGTATAGGGCTGGTCATAATCGTGGTTTGGTACGCACTGTTTTGCACGTCCGAAGATTTTACTCTAATTTTAGGCCACTGACATATAAAATCTTTAAAGTATAAACAACGAAGCTATAATCAACTGAAATAACCAGTTTCCTTAATTTTATCCAAATGCAGCGCTTAAAATGTTTCATCTGCAAACATGTGATTTTTCGCAAGTAAATCCAGAACGATGAAGATTTTACCAAACGCTTTTACAATTGCCGTAAGAATTTTTTTGTTGTCATTTATACCACTTTAAAGTGTATCATCATGCGTGATTCACGTAAAACCCGATTTCACGGTAAGTGTATTTGATGTGCAACTTTACACCACTATATCATGGTAACGGATAAACCTTTCACGAAACAACACTGCGGGCATTAATAAATTGTATATGTACACTCTCTCGCAATATTCTGATCGAATCACACAAGTCTGAAACCTAAAAGCGGCGCTTGTTTTTTTTCATGTAAAATGGTAAGAATACATTTTTTGCTTATTTGATAAACTTTAAACATTTTCCGCTAAGTCAATTCGCGTAAGAACGAATTTGCCGTGCTACACTTAGTTCGATTTTAAACCATCGTATCTAGACAATGGATAAAGATTATTGCTTAGAAAAATGTTTTGATGATATTAATTTATCTACCTCCGTGCAAAATTTGAATTCATTCGTGCAAAGTTAAATCGCCGAAATGGTGCTGGTTAAACATCTTACAATTCGTTTTTTTTTTTTTTTTGTCCGTTAAATCCACACGAAGTAAGATGCTTTTAAACGGCTAATTCTTATCTTAAACCAATGTCCGATACACCAGTGGACCACCTCTGAACCACTAGTCCCACTCTATCCGGAGCTATTTAAGGGCGGCTGCTTTTTGCAAGTAAAATCTGAACGAGGGTCACGGTTTAGCACATAAAATATGAACATAGTTTTGGTGACATTACCTGATATTTCAGTAGAATTAAAATATTTTGTAAAAGGAATTAATAGATTTTGCACAATTTGCCTGGGCACCAACTCCATTTCCTCGTTCAAACCTTGCTTAATATAATGCAACATAGTTACAGTAAGATGGATTTTCGAATGGCTATAAAAATGGCCGCTTAGCGCTACCGTGCTGTGACGTTTGATGTGCACGGAATTTTAGGAAGGTCTTCAATCATTTGTTACAAACGTCGTGTTGAGTGGTCATATAGTAAACTTGATACATGGTGTGATCGCATAGATATTCAATTGCAGCACTATCCACAGTTCTCTGGGTGTCTTTGTAGTTACCTTAATCCTGCATGCATTTTAGGACGCTTCTAGCCCCCTGACATTTAGCGCTCGTTCTGAAACATTTCATCGTCCGTAGAAACAAAGTTAAATGGGTCAAAGTGATGCCTAAGATAGAATTTTTAGCTATGTGTGTGTAACATGATGGTCATAGATTAGGCGACACAAATTTAGCGTAGGGGTAAGCACTGCTGCCTCCACTGGGTGTTTTTGCAAAAGTAGACGATCGTTTCCCAACAAGTCTCGCCAGAAAATAGTGTTTCTGTCCACGCTGTTATTAATGAGACATATCGGGAAAAAGCTAGCGGTCACTCATCGTCGATGGGTCAGTGTATGTAGTGTCGGAGAATTTGATGTTTGTCTTCATTGTATCCTCCTTCTTAGGAGCCCCACAGGCAACAGAGTTAATTGATTTTCATTCACCGCCTGCAGACGTCAATGTGACGATAGCCGCAAGCCATGGTCGCTGCTGGCGGTGCCCGGTCATCTCAGCATATGGCACATTATGGTGGTGCTGTTAGACCGTGAAGGGTCCCTTCCTCAAAATTCAGACCCAAATAGACGGCTCTTGCGCACTTTTGGTACACAAAATCGAGACACCCAGACATGTAGGTCGCAACAAGAGTATTTCCCTGGTGAGGAAACACCGACCCACACGGTACGGCTATTACCGTCCAACGATACTTCTGCGAACACGTTACTCCGACCCATGTGTCACCACTCTGCCTCTACCAGCCGGAGGCTGCTATTCCAGTACTTCACCGCAGCCTTCTTATCACCCTTCATTAATTTCCCTAAAAACTTCGTAGTGAGACTACACAATAAAAGTGAGAAGAACACTCTACCCATTTTTTCTCAGTCATTAGTCTTCCGACTGGTATGATGTGGCCCACCACGAATTCCTCTAGTGCGCCAACCTCTTTATCTAAGAGTAGCACTTGCAACCTACGTCCTCAGTTAGTTCCTGCATCTATTCTAATCTCTCTCTTCCTCTACAGTTTTTGCTCGCTACATCTAAATCTAGTACCATGGAAGTTATAGCATAATATCTCAACTGATGTCCTACCATCGTGTCTCTTCTTCTTGTCAGTGTTCCCCATATATTCCTAGCCTCCCCGATTCTGCGGAGGACCTCGTAATTCCTTACCTTACCAGTCCAAGTAATTTTCAACATTCTTCTGTAACATCACATCTCAAAAGCTTGGACTGTCTTCTTTCCGGTTTTACCACAGTTCTTGTTTCACTACCATAGAACGCTGTGCTCCAAACGTACATTCTCCGAAACTTCTTCCTCGAATGAAGGTGTGTGTTTGATACTAGTAGGCTTCTCTTGGAAAGGAATGCCCTTTTAGAGAATGCTACTCTGCTTTTGATGTCCTCCTTGCTCTGTCCATCGTTGGTTATCTTACTACCTAGGTAGCAGAGCTCCTTAACTTTATATACTCCATGGTCACCAATTCTGATATCAAGTTCATCATAGTTCTCGTTTCTGCAACTTCTCGTTACTTTCCTCTTTCATCGATTTACTCTCAATACACATTCCTTATGGATTAAACTGTTCGTCCTATTCAACGGAGCCTGTAATTATTCTTACGTTTACTGAGGATATCAGTGTCATTAGCGAATTTTATCACTGATAACCTTTCACCTTTAAATTTAATCTCACTATTGAACTTTCATTTTTATCACTGCTTATTCGGTGTACAGATTGAACAGTATGTGCGAAAGACCAATTCCCTGTCTTACACCCTTTGCAATCCGAACACTTCGTTCTTGGTCTTCCAAGGTGTACCCATACCTGCACACTAAAATCGTCAATTATTCTTGGTGAAAAATTGAACAAAGGATAAATTAAAACTTCACGTTGATGAATCTCTCCTGACGAATGCGAGGGTTGTCCAGAAAGTAAGTTCTGATCGGTCGCGAAATGGACACCACAGTGAAAAGCCGATGAAGCTGTGCCCAGATGTGTTGGGTAGTGTCTCTAGTATGACCGTCGATCGCGTCAAGACGCTCATTTCCGTTGTGAGCACACTGTGAGCGGGTAAAGGTGCCTAGAACAACGATGTCTCCCTTCAAGTAGGAGGGTCCACTGAGAGGCTTCTCCTTAATGAATGCAGCCCACCTACCACAACTGCCACGCACTTCGTTCTTCATTGCAATTCTCAGCCGCACTCTGCAGGGGCAGTGAAGACGCTCCTGCAGCCTTTTCGATGGCAAGTGTTCGATCATACACAGAACAGCCATAATTGGCTCGTCCTGGGTATCATCTCTGTTCACGTGAAACGCTGGATACGACGACAACACTTGGGCGCAGGCTACGCGCTATACACCAGCGTAGAGAATTATCGGAGAGACAGGCCGCTGCCTTCTATGACGATGGTGTTGGAAATTTGGTATAACGTTCCGACAAATGTCTAAGGCGGAGCGGCGACTATCTAGGGAAGTATTTGGAAAGTGTAGCTAACTCTTGCAAATAAAATGTTTCTGATTCCCATTGTGGTTTCCGTTTAGCGACCGATCGGAACTTACTTTCTGGACAACCCTCCTATTTCTTCAGTAGGGGTAATTTATTTGCCCTCAACCATCCGACGACGTATTCGAGCATTTCGTAAGCTCCCGTTTCAATGAGGGGACCGGTACTGGTGTTTTTACCCCTGTAATTGTCTCACCTGCAAAACGGAAGAAAACGTGGAAGTTCAGAAAGTGAAAATTAAGGATCATTTACGAATGGCAGAAACAATAAAGGACCCAAAAGAGAGCCTTGTGGTACCCCATGTCTGATCGTTTGACACTCAGAGTGCCTACAGTTACGTCATCAATTTGTAGCTGATACGGTCTGTAATCAACTGTATCAATTCCTCTGACTGGACAAGGAAGTTAGAAGCTTACTTCAGTGAAGGCAGGAAGGCGTCTCTGGCTGTGCGGCAGCCAGTGCAGAAGGAAGCAGAAGTCTCGCTGCCGTGGCCCGGCTGCCCCGTAGCGATAAGACACGCAGCTCCGCGAGGCGGCCTGCCGTCCGCCGGCACGTCCGCTCGCTGACACGTGGCCCGCATTCACAAGCCGGCCGGCGGCCCACCCTGCCTCGTCTCCCCAGCGGTCCGGGCCCTGCAGGTCCCCCCACGTTGCAGCAGGCAGCTTCTTTCTCTATTCATGCCGGTGCATCCAGGTGAATAGCCGGTCTCTATTCACACTACGTGTAACATCCACTGAATATACTTGCTTCGTGCCACAGGAGGGCACATACCTCAATTCCTAGATGGAAAATTAAGCTAACACTGGGACTCCTCACGTTCCCGTCTCACCATTCGAAATTTTCAGCCTTATTTATCAATAACGCAAATTCATAAACTGCGTAATCACTAGACATTCTCCAAGTTGTTCGTGTCACTTAACGTCGGAAGTTGAATGTAATCACTGGATAAGTGCGTGCTACAAATATCAACAATTATAGCGGTACACTATTTATGAAGTATGGTTCTGGCGCCACAGTTCGTACGCTACACACCACTAAATAACGTCATCCTTTTTTATCTTCTCTCTAAAGAAATTTTGTACCATATCAACGATTCTGAAAGTCCATATTCTTCATTTCTTCCCTAGGCGATGAGTTTGAATTCCATCTTATTCAAAGGCTGATTTGGGAGTTTGTTAGTGTATATATCCGTTCACATACAACAGTCTGTCGAACTCTCAGTAAGAAAGGTGGTTGGTGGGACTGCCACGTCAGTACTTCCCAGCACGTAAGATCTTTTTTTCGGTATAATGAATGAAAAAAACCGTCTAGATCACTATATTCCTCTAAATAGTGACCAGTTTTCATATGATTAGCAGAAATTCTTCAGATACAAGGACAAGAAGAAAAGAATAACGGCAATATAATAAACACGTAAGCTTAACACTGTTAATAACACAGCCAGTTGTAGTAGAGATAACAATAAAACATCATGAATTTAATCATACCTGTAAATGCAAGGTGCAGTATGTCAGCGGTGGAAAGAAAATGTTTTATCGCTTTTCATAATACCATTGACAGTGTTATTTACATTGTCTCACGTGCGCAGTTTTTATACAGGGAGATTCAAAAGTCCTTTGGCATAAAAAAAAACACATGGTTATTCACAAAATGGAAGTTACAACTTCATTACAGGAAACCACGTAAGATGGGCCCAATCAGTGACGAGTGCATTCTTACAGTGTCAAGCAGTTTCTGCAAGCACAAAATAAAAATAAATATTAAAATTAAAAATTAATTTCATGTAATATGTGTAAATGTGAGTGATCTTACTAGGTAAAGGAGAAAATGGAAACATGAGAAACAGCCTCACAATATGTCGTATCCTACCTTCCAAACTTTACAGAAGCTCTCCTGCACTTGCCCGCGAATGGCAAAGGTCCCGAGATCGAGTCTGGGTCCTGCACACAGTTTTAATCTGCCAGGAAGTTCCACATCAGCGCACACTCCGCTGCAGAGTGAAATTATCATTCTAGCCTCACAATAAACTGTACATTGCACATTTTCGTCTGTGTTTAAACATTTCGTAAGACACGAACTGTGAAATTAGTAAAGATGGTTCATTTGGATTATTTCAGTCACTATTCCAGTTTGTTCCACTTTATCCGGCGTAACTTTTTACGTTACGTTTATGTCACTCTTATCGCTAGTGGCAGGCTGATGTTCCTCTAATTTTTATTTTAAATAAAAAACGCAAATGTAACATAAATAAAATGAATAAAGTTGTTAATTATTCTGACAGATACAACCTTAACACACAAAGTATGACTACGTCTATGATGCTTTATCGTTATTCGTAGTACCATTGACAGGATTGTTCCACTTACGTAGCTTTTGTACAGGTGATTCAAAAGTCCTTTGACATTTAAAAAAACACATGGTTATTCACAAAAAGGAAAAATAAATCTTCATTAAACAATATCATTACATTATACGCATATCATCTACATCTACATTTATACTCCGCAAGCCACCCAACGGTGTGTGGCGGAGGGCACTTTACGTGCCACTGTCATTACCTCCCTTTCCTGTTCCAGTCGCGTATGGTTCGCGGGAAGAACGACTGTCTGAAAGCCTCCGTGCGCGCTCTAATCTCTCTAATTTTACATTCGTGATCTCCTCGGGAGGTATAAGTAGGGGGAAGCAATATATTCGATACCTCATCCAGAAACGCACCCTCTCGAAACCTGGCGAGCAACCTACACCACGATGCAGAGCGCCTCTCTTGCAGAGTCTGCCACTTGAGTTTGTTAAACATCTCCGTAACGCTATCACGGTTACCAAATAACCCTGTGACGAAACGCGCCGCTCTTCTTTGGATCTTCTCTATCTCCTCCGTCAACCCGATCTGGTACGGATCCCACACTGATGCGCAATACTCAAGTATAGGTCGAACGAGTGTTTTGTAAACCACCTCCTTTGTTGATGGACTACATTTTCTAAGGACTCTCCCAATGAATCTCAACCTGGTACCCGCCTTACCAACAATTAATTTTATATGATCATTCCACTTCAAATCGTTCCGCACACATACTCCCAGATATTTCACAGATGTAACCGCTACCAGTGTTTGTTCTGCTATCATATAATCATACAACAAAGGATCCTTCTTTCTATGTATGTTGCTATGTATATCAGTACAATTCAGTTTGGTGACCCTAGAAATCTACATACAGCTCCAGTCTCTCTTGTCTGTAGAAACACAGTTGCCAACATGTCTTTCGTTATTGCTCTTGCTGCATCGGTCATTCGCTGTATCAACTGGTCTCGGCTATTAATCTTAACCTGGTACAACTTTGATTTTACAAAATGCCAAACAAAGAACTCGAAGGGCGTGAGGTCAGGAGAGTGGGCAATACACAGTCTAGGCGATGCGCGGCCAAACCTTCTACCAGAAAGTGTTTCCTGCAAGTAATCCCGAGTGATGATTGCAAAGTGAGGACGTGCGGCATCTTCTTGGAAAACAGCAGAATCTTTTAATTCATCCTGTTACAGTTGTGGTTCCAGATACTGCTGAGGAATGTTTACGTAAACTGTTCCTGCAATTCTCTTTACGGCAAACATGAAAGTTCAGTATACCTTTCTTTTGGTAGTTCATATCAACACCTTCAGTTTAGGTGTGTCACGTTGCCAACCCTGAACTGCATTTAGCTTTTCATCCGCTCAATGCGACAGTTGTGCCTGTTCTCCTTGCCACACACGTGGAATGTGGATTCAACACCGAATAGAAAGTATTCCACTAGATTTTCGTCCTCCATGGCTTGTAGCAAGTCTTCACATATGGAATAACGAGCAGCAGTGTCTTTAGGATCAGTATGGTGCGTGGTCTGGATGTGTTATGCTCGTTTATTCGACGTGAATCTCAGTATCTGCCACACAGTCGTTTGCGGGAGATTTATCTTCCTACTGAGCCGTCGTGTTGAGGCGTTTGGACTGCGATTGATAAAGTTCTGTATGGCATCTATGATCTCTGGTGATGTTACTGGCCTCCCAGAATGAACTCCAACAGCAACGTTTCCAGTTCTTTCCCACTTATTCACAAAATCTGTGTTAGCTTCTAAACTTCCTCAGGAAACCCTGGTGGATCTCTTGGTAGCTCATCCCCCTCATTCGAGCCGAAATAAGCTATTATTTCTGTAATTGTTAGCATTCTGCAGGAGTATCTGTAAAGTATAAGAGAAACTGGTTATTAATTTCAAGGAAATGTCAAGAGACTTTTCAGTCACCCTGTACTGCTGTAACATCATTTTTTATTTCCTCCTCCTAACTTAGATCTGAAGATGATCTCCAAAACCGGCCATCATTACTAAGAAAAGAGTAATCTAGATTGTGTTGTCCATTCATTATACTGCCATGGTTTACGACCAAAGTTTTTTCTCAGACTGGTTTGATGCGGCCCGCCACAAATTCCTCTTCTGTGCCAAGCTCTTCATCTCAGAGTAGCACTTGCAACCAACATCCTCAATTACTTGCTGGCTGTATTCCATTCTCTGCCTTCCTCTACAGTTTTTGCTCTCTACACCTGACTCCAGTACAATGGAAGTTATTTTGTGACGTCTCGACGTATGTCCTACCATCGAGTCCCTTTCTCTTGTCAGTGTTTTCCATATATTCCTGTCTCCTCTATTCTGCTGTATACATCCTTATTCCTTACCTTATCAATCCACCTAATTTTTCACATTCGCCTGTAGCTCCACACCTGAAGTGCTTCAATTCTCTTCTTTTCCAGTTTTGCCACAGTCCTTCTTTCACTGTCATACAATGCTGTTCTCCAAACGTACGTTCTCAGACTTTTCTTCCTTAAATTTAGGCCTATGTTTGATACTAGTAATCTCCTCTCGGTGAGGAATGCCTCTTTTGCTAGTGCTACTCTGCTTTTAATGTCCTCTTTGTTCCGACCATCATGGATTATTTCGCTCCTTAAGTAGCAGAATTCCTTAACTGCATCTACTTTGGGACCATCAGTCCTGATGTTAAGTTTCTCGTTGTTCTCATTTCTGCTACTTCTCATTACTATCGTATTTCTTCGATTTACTCTCAGTCCACATTCTATCCTTATTAGACTGTTCATTCCATTCAGCAAATCCCGTAGTTCTTCTTCACTTGCACTGAGGATAGCAATGTCCTCAGCGAATCGTATCATTGATGTTATTTCAACTTGAATTTTAATTACACTCTTGGTCCTTTCGTTTATTTTCATCATTTCTTCTCCAGTACATAAACTGAACAATAGGCGCGAAAGGCTACATCCCTGTCATATCCTTTTTAATCTGAGTACTTCCTTCTTCGTCTTCCATTCTTACTGCTTCCTTTTATCTCTTATACATATTGTATAGTACCCACCTTAAATCAGCGTTGCTGAAAAAATAGCTAATGAGGTATTAGGAAAAAGTTAAGTATCAACCAGGAGAAGGAATCTGAAGATATGAAATTAAAAAACAGCTAACAATGTCAAAGAATATGTCTGTTTATAAGTAAAAAATATGAAGCCTGAGCAATATACAAAAAGAAAGGAAATAAGACAAAGACATTAATGAAAAGATACCACAGTGAAACCTGGGAAAGTTTCATACGTAATGTTAAACATGACATTCACGAAAGACAGAATATAGTATTTAAACTTACGAAGCATATGAATGGAGACAAAGATACTGGAAACATTAACACAATAACAGAGAATCAATGGTACACCGTTACAGAAATTTATGGTAAGGAGACGATAGCGACGAAGTTGTTCTACAAAAATTCATAATACCTCTGTACATCAAAAAGACATAAAAGAATTAAAAATAGCCTTAAATATAACAAAAAATAGAAAATCGCCTGGCGTAGATGGCATTAATGCCGAGTTAATCAAATATGGAGTGACCCATTTAGAATATTGTTTTCTTCCATCTTTAAATATATGTTGGAAGAACTGTGATGTACCTGAAGAATGAACACTGCTCGTGTAGTTTCGATATTTAAAAATTGAAATAAGAAATACATAGGAAATTATAGATCAATTAGCATATTAAAAGCACGATGTAAAATTTATGGAAAATGCTTAATCAAAGGCTGCAAACTATCGCTGGTGATTGCAGTCATACAAGAAGAACAATCAGGCTTCAGGAAGGGACGTTCGGGAAATAATAATATATTTATAAGAAAACAAATTACTGAAAAAATCTCGGAAACTGGCTTAGAAGTGCATGTAGCGTTTATTGATTTTGAGAATTAACAGACGCCTTTTATGGAAAATACTGGAAACAAAAAGTTTTTGTAATCATCCTATTAACACAACAAACGTCTATATGCAAATACGTAAATAGCTATAAGTTTAAGTTCGAAACTGTCGAATGACATTTTAATAAAACAAAGTGTTCGCCAAGAGAGCAGTGTATAACACACTTTATTTAATTTATATTCTGACGACCTACTTATGAAGTAGACAGATGAAATACGCATAGTAATTAACACAGAATTTCGCTTACCATTAATGTTTCTGTAATATGCTGATGACCGGATAATTATTCAGGAAACAGAAGAAAACTTAAAAAGAGTGGTCTATAGATTGAGCCAAAACTCAGTATATTACAGCTTAACTACATCTGAAAATAAGGCTAACAGAAAGGCTTTCACAGAAAAAAATCTAGTCAGGTCGAAAATAATAATATAAGAAAATTTTGGGACAATTATCAAACTTATTTACCTATTATATGACGTTAGGTTTAACTATGACAGTGACACTGAGAAGAAAGTTAATAAATATCAACCTATCTGCGGAACCAGTGCAAGGACTTTTGGAAGAAAAACTAGTCAAAAGAACCAATGATATTCTATAGAGTTATTGCTGTATCTACTCTTACATATGGTTCCAAATAGTGGACAGTAACAAAAAACGCAAATTCACGTATATAAGCAACACAGATATGTAAGAGGCTGTAATAAAATGGATAAAATAAGGAATGAAACAATGAGACCAGATTTAAATGTCTTTTCTATTAATGACAAGATAGAAGAGAACAGAATGAAATGCATCATGTTGACAGAGTGAAAGAAAACAGTTTTTCAAGAAAGAGAATGAATTATCGGCCGATTGGAAAGAGAGAACTAGATAGATCTCGTAAGAGATGGAGGGATGGCTGATAGATACCGAAACAGGTGATTACAATACCTAATCGTTGGAAGGAGATGAAGGTTATGATGTTGACCCATCTTTTCCTGTATTTTCCCCTTATTTTTCTCATTTGGTACCATCTGACATTGTCGATCCTTTTTATAGGTCGACAAACCCTGTGAACGACACTTGAATTTCCCTTAGTCTTGCTTTCATTATCGATTGCAACGTCAGAATTGCCTCTCTGACGCCTTTACCTTTCCTAAAGGCAAACTGATAGTCATCTAATACACCCTCAATTTTCTTTTACATTCTTCTGGACATTACTCTCGTCAGCAATTTGAATTGTTGAGCTGTTAAGCTGATTGTGAAAAATTCTCGCACTTGTCAGCTCTTGGAGTCTTAAGAGTTGTGTGGATGACTTTTTCCAAGAGCCAGAGAGCATATTGCGTGACTAATACGTTTTACACATTAACGTGAACAGTCACTTTCTTGGCACTTTCCCTAATGATTTTAAAAATAGTGATGGGATGTTGTCTATCCCTTCTGCCTTATTTGATCTTAAGTCATCCGAAGCTCTTTGAAATTCTTATTCCAATACCGGATCCCCTATCTCTTCTATATCGATTCTTGTTTCTTCTATTACTTCATCAGGCAAGTCTTCCCCTCATAGAGGCCTTTAATTTACTCTTTCCACCCATCCGCTCTCTCATCTTAACTTGATAGTGCAACTCCCATTGCACTCTTAAAGATACTATCCTTGCTTTTTAATTTCACCGAAAGTGCTTTTGGATTTTCTATATTCTGAGTCAGTTCTTCCGACAATAATTTCATTTTCTATTTCTTCACGTTTCTCATGCAGGGATTTTGCCTTAGCTTCACTTTACTTCCTACTTATTTCATTCCTAAGTGCTTTATATTTATGTATTCCTGAACTTTCCGAAGCATTTTTTCTTCTGTTGTGAATGGTTTCATTGTAGTAGCCTTATTTGTAGCTATGTTTTTCTTAACCAGTTCTGTGAGTGCCTTTTTGAGAGACATCCACTCCTCTCCAGCTGAACTGCCTACTGAGCTGTCTCTTATCGCAGTATATGTAGTCTCGAGCACTCCAAGCACACCTCTTAATTTCTTAGTACTTCCTCTCCCACTTCATTCTTGCTGACTAGTCACTTATAATTCAACCTCCCGTTAATCACTACTAAATTGTGATCTGAGTCTGTATCTGCTACTCGGTATGCCTTACAATCTAGTAATTGACTTCGAAATCCCTGCCTGACAATGATTATCCAACTGATATCTTCCATTGCCTCTCCGTCTTTTCCATGTATACCTCCTCCTCTTGTGATTTTTGAACAGAGTATTCGCTGTTACTAGCTGGAATTTATTGCAGAACTCAATTAAACTTTCACCTTTCTCATTCCTAGTATCAAGTCCCTATTCCTCTTTAGCCCTTTCTTCTACTCCTTCCCCTAGAATCGCAGTCCAATACCCCATGACTACCAGATTATCATTTCTGTTTACTTACTGAACTACCCTTTCAATATCTCATATACTTTCTCTATCTCTTCATCTTCAGCTTGCAACGTTAGCAGGTACACCTGAACTATCATTTTCGGTATTGGTTTACAGTTAACATTTTGCAGAGGACACATTTGAATAGACAAAGGGTAATGGCAGAGGGTCAACAAACTCTAATATTAACCCATGTGAATGGTTTCCAACGGACATATACTAATGAAACAAAGAAAATTCACAAAGAGGCAAAAATTATGAAGATTCTGAAAAGATTAGAATGTATTCACACGCAGTCGCTGGCACACAAACATTCCCACTGGAACGAGGGCGCACTTCCTACGTGAGATCGCTTCAACATATGCAACGGCTGTGTGCTACGTTCCTCTTACGGACCAAAGTCTGCATTAGGATTCAAGCTGAAAGTCTGCAAATGCCTTGCATTCCTTGCTACGACCCAGCAAAACCATTTTTATAAGACGAAACGCGAGGCAAAAAGCTGCACAAAGTGCAAGTTCAGTGAAACTGAATTACAAAAAGCTCCCCTCTCGCTATGAGACAAAGCGCCACGCGGTTAAATCAACTCACCTTTCTTCGAAGAGACGTCTGCTGCAGACCCTCAGAGAGCTTGAAGCTGACTGCCCATCTCACAATAAAACTTCTCCCATACAACCCCGTGGCCGGGAACACCCAGAGATGAGGCTTCCCCCACCAACCTAACACCGGTAACTTTCACATAAAAGGAACAAACCTCTCTATCTACCTGAAAACTAAAAGGGTTGGCCGTTCTGTAAGACTACCACTCTGCAGGAGACTAAACCACCGTACAGCAAAATGAAACACACCCTCATTCAGTCACTCACGCTTGTCAGAGAGATTTGGAATAGGAGAACAAGAGATAAACATTTTATGGTATCGTAGCCGAGGGTTGAGTTGGGTTACATATAAAAACTTATAATGGCGTTACCGAAGCATTTGCAAGTCTGAAAAGAACCAAAATAGCAGCCATGTAATTCTTGCAAGTCGTAGAAAGAACTAGGCTACGGCTCGACTGAATCATAGCTCAGTCCTCTCTGGTTCGAAATTTAGGAACTATAACACCCAAACTGTTCTGTAGAACGCAAAGTGCACTGAAAAGCTAATAAAATGATAATGAAACTGGACTATAGGACCCTTTCACCGTTAACACTATCTGGTAAAGATCCCACACCGCGCAGCAGTACTCAAAAAGAGGACGGACAAGCGTAGTGCAGGCTGTCTCTTTAGTAGATTTGTTGCATCTTCTAACTATTATGCCAGTGAAACGCAGTCTTTGGTTCGCCTTCTTCACAACATTTTCTATATGTTCTTTCCAGTTTATGTTGTTCGTAATTTTAATTCATAGGTATTAAGTTGAATTTAAGGCCTTTATATTTGACTTATTTATCGTGTAACTGGAAGGATTCCTTTTGACACGTGGATGACTTCAAACTTTTCATTATTTAGGGTCAATTTCCAATTTTCGCACCATACAGATATCTTAATCGTTTTACAATTGATCTTGATCTTCTGATGTCTTCAGAAAATGCTAAACGACTGCATCATCTGCAAGAAACTTAAGACGGGTGCTCAGATGGTCTCCTAAATCGCCTATAAACATAAGGAAGAGCAGAGAGTTTATAACACTACCTTGGGAACGCCAGAAATCACTTCGGTTTTACACCATGACTTAGTCACTTACTACGAACTCTCTGACTGTAAATCAAGAATCCAGGCTCGTAATTGAGGCGATACTCCATAAGCACTCAATTTGATTACGAGCCGCTTGCGAGGTACCGTGTCAAAAGCTTCTGGAAATCTAAAACCAAAATAAATTGGAAATCCGTCGTCAGTACGACTCAACACTTCAATAAGCTAGTTGCGTTTCACAAGAACTATGATTCCTATATCCATGTTGACTGTGTGTCAATAGACCCTTGTCTTATAGGTGATTCATAATGGTGGAACACAATGTATGTTCAAAAATCCTATTGGAAATCGACCTTAATGATATAGGCCTGTAAGTTGGTGGATTACTGTTCAAATGTGTGTGAAATTTTACGGGACTTAACTGATAAGGTCATCAGTCCCTAAGCTTACACACTACTTAACCTAAATTATCCTAAGGACAAACACACACATCCATGCCCAAGGGAGGACTCGAACCTCCGACGGGACCAGTCGCACAGTCCATGACTGCAGCGCCCTTAGACCATTCGGCTAATCCCTCGCAGTGGATTACTCCTACTGCCTTTCTTGAATATTGTTGTGACCCGTGCAACTTACCAGTCATTGGGTACGGTCCTTTGTCGATGTAGCGGTTGTATATGATTGTTAAGAATGGAGCTATTGCATCAGCATACTCTGAAAGGAACCTGATAGGTACACAGTATGGACCGAAAGACTTCTTTTTATTATATGATTTAAGTTGCTTCACTACTCAGAGGATATCTATTTTTAACCAACTCATAGTGGCAGCTGTCCTTGATTCAAATTCAGGAATATTTACTTCGTCTTCTTTGGTGAAGGTATTTCGGAAGGCTGAGTTCAGTTACTCTGTCTTAGCAGCACTGTCACAGATAGTGTTTCCATTGTTGTCACGCAGAGAAGGCATTGATTGTGTCTTGCCGATGACCAGGACCTCTTTGAATTTTCTGCCAGGTTTCGAGACAAAGTTTCGTTGTGGACACTATTATAAGCATCTAGCATTCAAGTCCGTGCTAAATTTCTAGCTTCTGTAAAATATCGCTAAACTTAGGAGTTTTGCGTTCGTTTAAATTTCACACGCTTTTTTCATTGTTTCTGCAGGCGTGTTCTGACCCGTTTTGTATACCAAAGGGGATCAGCTCCGTCCTTTGTTAATTGATTTGGTGTCAGTCTCTAAATTGCTGTCGATACTATTTCTCTGAACTCAAGCCACATTTGGTATACACTTAGCGGTACATTGTTAATTTGGAAGGAGTGAAGATGGTCTCTCAGGAACGCGTCAAGTGAATTTTTATCTGTTCTTTTTCTTTATTAGGTGTATTTTCCTTTTTTTCTCTCTCTCTCTTTGGGAGGATCTGGGAGTTTCAGTAGTACTCAGTCTCTCCCTAAAACAAGCATCGGTCAGGACACATGCGGCCATGTCGTATTCTGGTTCTACCGACGTTAGTGATTAATGTTGCTCGGAACCCACTGAGTAAAGTGACGTGAAAATAACAACCAATTCCTGTAGCCGTTTTGATGCTCGTTGTTAGCTCAGGTTAAGTGTGTTTCCAGATCCGCCTACTATCTGAGTGGGCTCATGAACTAGATGCTCCAGAATGCATTTATCACAATTCTGGACAATGTTTAATGCGTACCTCCACATTTAAAACTGCCGTTTTGAACAGGGAGTTCACTCGCCGTCAATCACACGGTGGCCGAGTCTTTGACATTCGACATCCGAAGTGGAACTTTGCCTCTTCGCTGCCCGCCTCTCCACAGTTAGCGCTAGTAGCACGACATGTCTCTTAGGACAAGAAACATTTTGTGCAGTTCTTCTTATACACGCGGTAAGTGCTGAACGGCAGATAATACACAACCATTGAACTTCAACATTTGTTCTGTGGGATATCCTCTCGCCGAAAGTTCCTTTGATAGACGAGTCCAATCGATACACGGATTTCTACCACGGGATACTTAGCTCCCACAATCTTCAGCGTTTACCTTAGAGCAAACACGTGTTGAACGCTCGCAACGCCTAAAGGTGAAGCAAATACCGTCCACTCACGACGATAGTAACGCATATTTCTTAAGATGGTGTCCTGAGAGGGTTTCCTCAGACATGCAGTCATTTATATTTTGTGTGGAGTGTCTCTTTTAGCGACTTGAACGTGGATGTAGGATTTCGGCAGAGATTTTAATTAATCGAAGGCGCATTACTGAATTATTTACTATTTGGCATCAGACAGGACAACTGAGACAATGTCATATCTTAGTCCTAACGACGTTAGTGACTATTGTTGCTCCAAAGTCACTGGGTAAAGCGCCGTGAAAATAAATGAAAAGATGGAGGCAAGTGTTAATATCCATAGTCGACAACAAAGACTTAAAATCATCATGTGTGAGACTGTTCTCCTTGATGAGGGGTTCCGACACTCGGACGTCTTCTTGTATGGGGCGAGCTGCTGCGAGAGTTTTACACGTAGAGCATCAGTTACAGTCAGTCTTACGTAGACATATATTGACCTGGAGCACAAAACTTATGGTCGTGCAGGAAGAGGTATGTCAGTGCGTCGTTTTCCATTGTCCTGAAGATTCACCAGCGGTGAACACAGCATTCTTGAATTCAGTATCATAACATTTACTGACTCCAAGTGTTTGACGTGGGTATTTCGCATCATATTCGACACCTTGTACAGTTTAGCAAACGTAGAATTTTTGTGCCTTCATAAGTTTTTACTCCAGAGGAATGCGATATTATCCGATTTCCAACCGGTTCTTCAGGTTAAAACAATATTTCGAAGGTACATTTGGCCGTCATCATCAGTTGAGACGCTGCTGTTGCTGAGTCTCGTCGACCTCGTCGTACATTTCCATGACACTCAGCATCAGCAGTGACTCACGTGAAAATAACAGCCAGGTCGAACGGTGAAATATTGTTAAACTTGACTTGAAGGTCGGTCTGGTAAGCCGTGGAGAGAGCCACAAAATCATTTTTATGTTACCATGCACCTTTTCAGTAGTATGAGGTTCATTTCGTACAAATGTATCAGCTTTCCTCTTGCAATTATCTTCATGATAGTGTTTAACAATAGGAAAAAAAATTAGTATACCTTCAATGACGAGAACAATAACGTCGGACTAAAGCAGGATGGGGAAAGAAATCAGCTGTGCCCGTTTAACGGAACCACGCCCAGATTCATTAAGCTGTGGAAGAAATGTTCACTGCCAATATCTGGCCGGCAAAAGCAAGGAATGATGGTAGTGTAGAACTCGTGACCATGAGGACTTGTGCCTATACCCTCATTTAACTTCCAAGCCTACTGACATTATCTAAATAAGTGAGGAGATGTACCACTGATGACGTCAAATGGTTCAAATGGCTCTAAGCACTATGGGACTTAACATCTGAGGTCATCAGTCCCCTAGAACTTAGAACTACTTAAACCTAAATAACCTAAGGACATCACACATATCCAAGCCCGAGGCAGGATTCGAACCTGCGACCGTAGCAGCAGAGCGTTTCCGCACTGAAGCTCCTAGAACCGCTCGGCCACAGCGGCCGTCTACTGATGACGTCAACCTCAGCGGTCTCAGTGTTGCTGTTCTAGAAGACCCTGCTATTTTCCGACACTGGGTTCTACGCTAGCACTTCTCTGATCATATGGAACATGTTAATGATACTGCACTATTAACAATGCATTACAGTTATTTACACTCAACAGAAGCGCTTCAAACGAAACACGGCGTGTAAAGTGGCCTTTGTGCATAGTTGAAGAAAACCGTCTCCGATTATGCAGCTGGACATATCTCTTGGTGTTTTAAAACCAAAGATGTCATATGACTCTCTAGTTAATGTTGTTTCGTGCTACAGAAAATAAATTATCTCGTACGATGATCTTTACTTCCGCATACAATAGCAAAATGTGTGAGGAAAATTATTACAGCATAAAGCAACTATAATTTGATGCTGAAACGTTCCTTCTCGTTCTCGTCTCGAAGCTTTCGCAGCGTCGAGTGAAAAACCATTCATGGCGCGACCACACACTCATGACGATCCGCGGTGAGCGAGATGAATTATGCAACGTAGTTCTTTGACAAATAAGGCAAAGTTAAAATTTTACTCTAGCTGTACCAGAAATCAATGCCCGGTAGCAATTCAACTTCATTCAAAACGCTCCCACATCCGACCGATGGATTGGAAGGCGTGCACCGCAAAGAGTCGCAACGCCATCTTCAAATCGTTTCTATTCTCTCTCGCCGATAATCTTCCCCATCAACGAACCTTGATAGTGGCATTAACTTTAGTGTGTTGTCCTCGTTCGTTTGAAGACAAACTCCGTTTTTATGTCTCAGTTCAAGTTCCTACTGGAAAACAAAAATTAACTCTAAAAGGACATCGACCAGCCTGGTTCGTTGCTACGGAACAATACCTCCACGTTTTGTGATACGACACCTCTGACCATTGAAAAAACGCTCCCTCCCTCAGTCACGCCCTTGTTCATAAAACCAGAACATGTTCAAACATGTTGTTGAGCCCGCTACACCTGTACACGCTCTTATTATTAGAGTTTCCGTAGCAGAACAAGAACTTTATTCGTCATTAAAGATCACTGACACTAGAAATATACACGCAATACTATCAAAAGCGTCACAGAGCAAGGACTTCAAGTCTACCATCAGGAGCACAGCGAGATGACTCCCATTTCGCGAGCTCCAAAATCGCACCAAAAAATTACAATTACGGAAAAAGAAATCGCAGCACCGAGAAGAAGCTGTGTGACGTAAACTAAAGTTGGTAGGCGTGTTACTACATCTGAAAGGTGATGTCTATTAAATTTTCGCACCAGTCCCATAAATCAGTTAGCATTTGACGGTAGTAGCAATGGAGTTTGCTTTAAATACACTGTGTAACGGTCGCGAGCGTTAGTTACCTTCGAGACTGGAAGTGGTGATTTAATGTTAGTCAAGTATTATCAACACCGCACTGACTTTGAATGAGGTTGTGTAATAAGGCTACGAAAAGCTAAATGTTCCTTCTACGACCTGCAAAAATACTGGTCAGGAATGTAGCCACTTATATGGTTTGAAGACTGGACTCCGGACGGCCACGTGCCACTACCGAGAGGGAAGAGCGTTGTGTTCGGCGGATGACTATGGCGCCTCCAACTGCATATGCAATAGCAATGTCAGCAGAAGTTGGCACCACAGTGACGCAACGCACTATTACAAATCGGTTACATCAAAGACAGCTCCGAACCGAACGCCCTACAGAATGCATTCCACTGACCCCAAACCACCGCCATTTGTGACTTTAGCGGTGTCCAGCGAGAGCTCATTGGAGGGCAGGGTGGAGTTCTGTTGTGTTTTCTGATGAAAGCTGGTCCCGCCTCGGTGCCAGTGATGGCCTTGTGATGGTTAGAAGGAAGCAAGTTGAGGGCCTATAACCAATCTGTCTGCAAGCTCAAGCTAGACACACTGACCCAAATTTGGAATTATCCTCGAGGTGGCGACTTCTTGTGACAGAAGGAGTATTCTCGTAGTTGTCCTACGCACCCTGGCAACTATTTTGTACGTCGATCTGGTAAATCGACTTGTATTTCTGCCATTCATGAATAGCATTTCAGTGGATGATTTCCAATAGGATAACGCTCCCTCACATAATGCTGTTGCAAGCCAATTTGCTTTACAGAGTGCTGTCATGTTGCCTTGGTCTGCTCGACCACCGTATCTGTCTCCAATCGAGAATATATGACACATCATCGGACGACTATTCCAGTGTCATCCACGAACAGCAATAACTGTCCCCATAATGAGGTATGGAGCTCCATCCTGCAAACTGACATCCCTCACCTGTAGAAAAAATACATGCAAGTTTGAATGCTTACATTCAACGTTTTGGTAGTTACATCGGTTATCAACGAACCAGGATTCCATATTTGAAATGGTTTACCTCTTGGATACATTTATCTGTGATCTTGCAATGTTAATAACTTCAACATGTTATCTAGTCAAATGTATTCCCAAAATTGCACTACTCTACAGTAATCATTATTTAGTGTTGTGATTTTTCTTTCCGTCAGGGGATTTTAACACTCAGGCCTTTCAGCCAGACAGACTCCAGGGCAGTCCAGTTTGCCACCTTCTGCTCACTTTCATACTACTATAACGCCGCCACCACTTTTCGAGCGTTCCTGTAGGAACTAGCAATTCAGCCACAACTCTGGAAGGCAGCCGGCGGCGCTAACATGCAGCATCGGAACACCGTGAGGTGGACTAGGCCAGGCACCGCAGTATTACAACAACAGCAGTATAACTGAGCTTAAATCGGACGAAGCAAGCGTTCTCACTCTTCCAGGCCAGGGATTTGTTGTACTGAGCGCTGCGGGAAACAGTAAGTCTGCACAAAAAGTGGGGTCACGAACGGGTATAAATACTTTCTGTGATGAAAAGTATCCAGACACGTGGCTCAAAATGACTTACAAGTTCGTGGCGCCCTTCATCGGTAATGCTGAAATTCAATATTGTGTTGGTCCATCCTTAGCCCTGATGACAGCTTCCACTCTCGCAGGCATACGTTCCGTCAGGTGCTGGAGGGTTTCTTGCCACCACATACGTTGGCAGATGACGTTTACCGGGGATTCGCCATACTCACACCCTGCCTTATTGTGTACCGTGATTTTTCTCTCCATATAACGTTTTTCCACTGTTCAGTCGTCCAATGTTTACGATCCTTACAGCAAACGAGGCGTAGTTTGGTATTTACTGGCATGACGTGTGCCTTATGAGCAGCCGCTCGGTCATGAAATCCAACTTTTCTCCCTTCCTGCATAACCGTCATAGTACCTGCAGTGAATCCTGATGCAGTCTGGAATTCCTGTGTGCTGGTCTGGATAGATGTCCGCCTATTGCATATTACGACCCTCTTCAATTATCGGCGTTCTCTGCCAGTCAACAGACGAGGTCGGCCTGTACGCGTGTCCCTCCACGTTTCCACTTTACTATCACATCGGAAACAATGGACCTAGGGATATTTAGTAGTGTGGAAATCTCGCGTATAGTCATATGACACAAGTGACACCCAAACTCCTGACCACGTTCGAAGTCCATGAGTTCCGCGGAGCGCCCCACTCTGCTCTCTCATGACATCTAATGAATACTGAAGTCGCTGGTACGGAGTACCTGGCAGTATGTGGCAGCGCAATGCACCTAATATTAAAAACGTAAGTTTTTGGTGGTGTCCGGTACTTTTGATCACATAGCGTAACTAATAGTTTGAGCACAGGGATCAGCAGTCCACTGCCGCCCATGGGGACGTGAGGGCCGCGTCTGATAATTGAGTGACATTGGACATCATGCAACTGCTGCAAGTTTCGGGTTTCCGCCACCACACAACCAGCTACAGCCAAGTCCTCCTCTTTGGACTTGCCAATTCCCCACTGCCCCATTCCCCCAGCAGAGAGCGGTAGTCGAAAGCTCGCAGCTGCCATGCGCAGTTCTTACTCCGAGTTGCGAGGGGATGTGGCCGCCGCCTCCATTGCGAAGCTGTCAGTGTTGTCGAGTGACTGCTAATAAAATAATTTGACTTTCGATGTTGTCTGTCTAAGGTACCAACAGCTGGATCCCACTACCTCGCCACACTCCCATGACCCAGCATAGTAATGGTCTTAAACTGGTGGACCGCATCAGCACTTGCTGTAAGGTCATGTTTCCTGCCACGACATTTAGAAGTTCCTTTTCCAAATGGTGTTAGGAAATTATACTCCTCTGAAAATGTGTGGTCGGCCCAGAACACAACTCATTTAAGCTGATCAATAATAGACTGGTCCATTACATCACAGTTGGAGAACAGTCCTTCTCCCGAGGTAATTACGAACCTTTTGCAGACTTTCGGAACGGTGACCAGTTCTGGCTCATGGGCGTAGTCATAAAATGGTAGGTTACATTGCGTTTTAATATTCGTCAAATGCAAAACGGAATAAAAGTTCAGCATCCATAGAATGGGAAGTCATTAACATAGATAGTCTATGGTATATTTTCATCTTCATATAAGCCGTCTGCACAGAACTGGTACAATAGTCTGTCAAAGTAAAATGTGTAGAGCTGTGTCAGGAGCTGTTATCAGACCGGTCTTGGTGATTTCTATGAAGAATGATGATATAGTTATCCTCCACAGTGAAGCTGTGATTTTTTACCAGGCGGTAGATGAATGATACTGAACATAAAAACAATATTCTGACACTGCTGATTATTGTGTTTAGTGAAAAAAAAACGGATATATGTTTAGAACTGATAGATGATTCTTCAGACTGTTGTTCACATTCAGTTCATGTTAGTTGCTTGGTGATGATTACAGTGTAGGAGAGGTTTCTAATTGTAGTTAACATTTTCAAGTACGGTGGCATCGTATCAGATCCTCTGTCGTTTCAGCGGCACTGGTGCCTTCCATTATCAATACACACACACAAACACACACACACACACACACACACACACACACATAAACGAGCACGCCCGCTGACGCACGAAAACACAGACACACAAATTCATACAAGCATGAATACTTCAGAACATTGTGTTAATCCTCCATGGTGTGGAAAATAACATGATTACGGAGCGGATAACTGCAACAGTTTCACAGATATTTCTATGTACATTATGCACAAGTAGGTTTCCCACTCCCGCGATTTCTACCTGGCAGAAGTGTGCCCGGTGCCTGAGTTGCGGAGTGCTGCACCGCAACGTCGTTTTAAGATTCAGAGTGGGCTTTACTGGTCTTGTGCTCCTTCCTACAAAAATGCAGATCAGAGCGGCAGCTACGGTAGGCATCCCGGCTTCCCAAACTGCAGCCAGCCGTTGGAGTTCGCTGCCGACTGCCTCGCTTGTCCTCGGTTAAGCTGCGCCCTGCGATAGCCGGGTCGCGGCGACTGGCAGAAGTTATTTCGGCCCATACTGCCATGGCCGCCTCAAGTATGCAAATTTTACAACCCTTTCTGCAGAGCGGGCGCTTCAACAGCTACCTACGAAATCTTCACGATATTTTCGCACTCGGTATTCCCCTCCACACCTTCCTCCATCCCCCTCTACCCCCTCCGCCCATCCCCCATTTATCGTTCCACTGCAAACTCGCCACATGTCTTCCTCGCATACCAGTTAGGCACAAGTCAACCGCTGTATCAGTAATAAGGGTGGTGGATTCTTAATTATAACAATAAAGCTTTAACCATTAAAACTGGTGAAGTTTTTAGTCCTTCCTTACGCTTTCACCCTTCAACGCGATACATTCTCTCAACGTAGGTTACCAGTGAGGACTAGGTGGTTACAGTATTCAGCATTTTGGCTATTGAGGATACGAACCACATTGAAAATCGCCTCTTTGTCATTCTAGATATTACTTCCACGAAATTCTTTCCTTATTCGAGGAACGAGAAAGTAGTCATCGGTTGCCATGTTAGACGCAAACGGAGTAGGAAGGTGAATGAGGCTGGGGGATGGGGGGGGGGGGGAGGGGGGAGGGAGTGAGGCAGAATTTGATAGTAAAGAGAAGTAGCATGTGTGATTGTCTCCTGTGTAGAAGTTGCTGAGGCATTGTCTTGGACCACGATGACACAGATGACCACCACCAGCCATGTTTCGTCTTGTCACCTGATTTTGGGCCAGCCTGAGTGGCCGAGCGGTTCTAGGCGCTACTGTCTGGAACGGCGCGACCGCTAAGGACGCAGGTTCGAATCCTGCCTTGGGCATGGATTTGTGTGATGTCCTTAGGTTAGTTAGCAGAATGATAATTTCACTCTGCAGCGGAGTGTGCGATGATATGAAACTTCCTGGCAGATTAAAACTGTGTGCCCGACCGAGACTCCAACTCGGGACCTTTGCCTTTCGCGGGCAAGTGCTCTACCAACTGAGCTACCGAGGCACGACTCACGTCCGGTACTCACAGCCTTACTTCTGCCAGTATCTCGTCTCCTACCTTCCAAACTTTACAGAAGCTCTCCTGCGAAGTTTCACAGGAGAGCTTCTGTAAAGTTTGGAAGGTAGGAGACGAGATACTGGCAGAAGTAAGGCTGTGAGTACCGGACGTGAGTCGTGCTTCGGTAGCTCAGTTGGTAGAGCACTTGCCCGCGAAAGGCAAAGGTCCCGAGTTCGAGTCTCGGTCGGGCACACAGTTTTAATCTGCCAGGAAGTTTCTTAGGTTAGTTAGGTTTAAGTAGTTCTAAGTTCTAGGAGACTGATGACAGAAGTTAAGTCCCATAGTGCTCAGAGCCATTTGAACCTTTTGAACCTGATTTTGGCAATGTAACGGTATGACCCTTACAAGCATAATCTATCAGCACCATGCAGTAGATTAGCACCATGGAATGGATTGTCCCAAGGTCACCACCTTTGCCTTCCTTATTTGTCAGGTGGTCGTAGTTATATATTCAGCAGTAGTCCATGGTGACCAAGGGGCTAAGAAAATGATCCGGACTGACCTAACACAGCTGCAACATTTCGGCTGCCTGCGTTCAGCGGGATTTCTCGATGCGTGTGAGCAATCGTAGAACCCAGCCGGCCGTGGCGATTCTTTCAAAATTTTGTAGAAAACCGATCCATGAGTGACTCTGGCTTTTCTCACAACCACTTACTGATACCTCAGTCATCGAGCACACAGACGCCGCGTTTTACTTCAGAATTCTCCATTTGATGAGTTGGCTGTGTGATTTGGCTTTTGTCCTCTAGTGGCGTGCATTCGTAATGGTGTGCGGAGTTTGCAGTGCAAAGTAGTACGACAGACGTGTACCTGAAGAAATCACCAGTAAGAAATGACGTAACTTAACTTTTCGCAGATTATAAGTCAAATGTCATGTCTGTTCCTAGTAGTTGCTGCATCTGTTAAGATAAATATCTTGGATACATTACTGTGAAATAATTTCGCAAAGAATCACCCAGTCTCTGTATGGAGCTGAGTACTGCCACTCCTCAAACCCAAACAGTACGGCCTTCCAAAATGCCGAAGTAAGAAACTTTATGGTGCCACCATGAGTGTGTGGCATCATAAAGTTTCTTACTTTGGCATTTTAGAAAGCCGTCACTAAAGTGTGCGCTTTGATCACTATACCATTTCACTACATGAGAAAACGTTTCATACTCTCATGCTGTGAATCTCTTCGAGAAACAAAGTCCTGAATTTGGGAATGAAATTGATTTCTAGAAACAAACACCAAATGAATGTCTGCTCGCTCTTTTCCTCTATAAATTCTAGTGTGCCGTATATAACGGCTCCCAGGTTGGTGCTTCGTCCCTTGACTTCTGGCACGCATTCGAAACAGCTCCCCGGTGCCACCTAGTGAATGTAACACAGTTTGCTGCATATTGGATCAGCCTTACGTGTAAATTTAATCCTTATTAGCAGATGGAAAACAGTGTCGCGTACTTAAATGATCTGAAGTCAATTTAGGAGGGCATGCCGAAAAGTAATGCCTCCAAATTTTTTAATCTGTCGTCAGTAGCAGTTGATTTATTACTGCATATTATTTAGTCGACTTCTCCGCTTCACTGATGGAAGTTGGAACCCTCTGTCTCTAGCGTCTTCCGGAATATAGAGCGTAACATGGTGGTGAGTAATGTAACTACACCGAGGAAAAAAATTAGAACGCCCTTTTAGCAGTTTACAATTCCCTCAAGAATTATTGCTGCAACAGGGCATACAGAGTACATGACATGATTACATTTGCAACTCATTAATGCAGGCGGTTCTGAGATGCCACGTATACACCCATGATAAAGCACCCTCATCATCACGTGAGGAGCCTCCATGGGCCGCAATGCAGGGGTTCACGCTGGCATCAAGTGGATCGGACAGATGGCGAATGCTATCCTGGGATACGTTATTCCACGCCTGCTCGACCTCTGCATGTATTTCTGTAAGAGTCGTTGATTGACGAGTTCAACGAGTCACTTCTCATCCCATCATATCCTACACGTCTTCGATTGGAGACAAATCCGGTGTTGGTTGGGAAATTGCTGCATGTCTTGCCGAATACCCTAAGTTTCACGGGCAGTGTGTGGCCCAGAATTATGCTGTTGGATCAACACATGACCTTCCAATTGCAAGAACGGCAAAAGAACGGGTCTAAAAATATTCTGCACATACCGAGCGCTGGTTAGCGTCCCCTCCAGAACACCAAAGGTGAACGAGAGCTGAAGCTTATGGCACAAGAGAGCATAAGGCCTGCGGTGGTGCTAGTTTATCTCGGAGGAAAGCACTCTACTTGATAGCGCCGACCTGCTCTAGGTCGTACACATAAATGACCATCACCTGCGCGCAGGCAGAATCTGCATTCATCGTTAAAGACCCAGCACGCCATTCCATCTTCCAAGCGATCCTCTGACAGCAGCAGTTGAGCAGTTGGTGTCGATGCTTTGGCGTGGGTGGAAGACGGGCTGGTGCCCATAGTCCCATTGCTAATAACTGGTTCGCAATAGTCGTGCTGACACATCTGGGCTAACAAGACCTCTTTACTGTGGGAGCTGCCACTGATGCCCTTACAATACGTCGATCGTGGTAGGCGTCTGTGCTGCGTGGACATCGAGAAACTCGTAAAAGGGTGTGAGCATATTCAACACTGATTCCGACATTGTCACTCAGCTGACGCAGCACGTCCAACTTGTGTGACCATTCTCCGAAAGTACCATCCCGCAAATCGGAAGGCCACGATTTGACCCCTTTCAAACTTGCTCAGTTAGCTTTGTGGGAGCATTCACGTGACCACTGATACCGGCATTGTTGCACAGCTGACGCAGCACATCAAACTTGTCTGGTGATTCTCCGAAAGTACCATCCCGTCTTTCGGAAGGCCACGATTTGACCAGTTTCCAACACGCTCAGTTGGCTGTGTCAGAATATTCTCGTGACCACTGATACCGGCATTGTTACACAGCTGACACAGCGCATCCAACTTGTGTGGCAATTCTCCAAAAGTACCATCCCGCCATTCGGAAGGCCACGATCTGACCCCTTTCAAACTGGCACACTTGGCTGTGTGAGAATATTCACATGACCACTGATACTGGCATTGCCGCATAGCTGACGCAGCATGTCCAACTTGTATGGCAATTCTCCGAAAGTACCATCCCGACATTCGGAAGCCCACTTGAGTGGCAATTCTCCAAAAGTACCATCCACCCATTCGGAAGGCCACTATTCGACCCCTTGCAAACACGCTTAGTTGGCTGTGTGAGAATATTCATGTGACCACTGACACCAGCATAGTTGCATAGCTGACACTGCACGTCCAACTTGTGTGGCAATTCTCCGAACGTACCATCCCGCTATTCGGAAGGCCACGATCTGACCCCTTTCAAACTTGCTCAGTTAGCTGTGTGAAAACATTCACGTGACCACTGATATTGGCATTGTTGCGTAGCTCATACAGCTCGTCCAACTTGTGTGGCAATTCTCCGAAACTACCATCCCACCACTCGGAAGGCCACGATCTGTCCCCTTTCAAAGTCGCTCAGTTGGCTGTAGGAAGGACGGGTGAATTTCCATGACATGGCTGCTTGCTTATTTCACGCCTTATCATCACGTTGGGACTTCTGGCTGTGAACATTCCCTGTGGAAGGGTAGACACAGATGACGCTCTGGTAGCTATTCAACTGCACTATCTGCTGGCGGACGACGCTGAAAACATGATCATTACGTCTACTACCCCCTCCCCTCCCTACCCCCTAGGTGGCATATGCCACCATCTGATCAAAACATATTTTCTTTCCAGTTTTACTAATTTTTTCCGGTAGTGTATGTTGGTGCGTGAGAAACAGTGTTCTGTAATCTAGATTCTAGCCGAAGAAAAATCTAAGAAACACATGGTAGTTGCCTGTTGTGCATCCATGGCAAGTTTCAGGTCGTCTATCACACTTAATAAATCAGAGATTGTGCTGCGATGTTTACGAAAGCATGACTCGTATTCGTCTAATTGGTTAGTTTTAGTCGGGTCCATTTTGGATGGTCATAAGCCATATACTCCTAGGCCTTGGACAGTGCTGGAGGAATTCAAATAAGATAGTAATCAGAGGTGCTGTGGTAAGATACTTTTTAAGTAATGGCTTAGTTAGTCCGTGTTTATAGGCCTCATGGGAAACACCAGTGGTAAGTTATCTGAGCAATGGTGTCACTATAAGATCAAAACCAATTACAAAATGATTTAGAAAAAGTATCTCTATAGTGTGAGAACTGGCAATTGATCATAAAAATTAAAATTATCGAGTCATCCACATGAGTAGTAAAGCGGGTCTGTTACGCTATAAATCACAAATGTCTAAAGTCTGTCGATTCATGTATTAAAACATACATGAGTGATCAAGACTGAACATGAGTGATCAAGACTGAACTTTAGTCAAATATAACAATTAATTGATCACTGCTTTCCAAAAATGTTTACCAAAAGTGTCGATTCAACTAAATACCTAGGAACTACATTTACGAACAACTTGAACTGCAAAGACCACATAGAGCATATGGTGGGGAACGCGTACCAAAGAATGAGTATCTTTGGCAGAAAATTTAAAATAAGCAACAAATCTGCTAAACAGACTGTCTACACTACACTTTACCATCCTCTTCTGGAATATTGTTGTACATTTTACTTGCCAAACTTAGCACCTTAAATTTCTCTACAAGTGTAGCGCAACGGTTTCGCTCATACCTGACGTCTCGTCAGCACTACGTTATGTCCGGCACCATAAATTCACAATAGAGGCAGATAGTATCAGGTGTCTCCACAGTTCGGTATTAGGTGCTATATTCTATTCATTGTTCGTAAAGGATATGTCACCAGTCTTGTACTAATGCAAGTACCAGGTGTACGCTGACGACCTCAATTTGTACCTATGTGCAAAACTTATAAACCTGAAGACGCCTATCAAGAATATCAATACCGATCTGTGTGCACTATCAAAATGGGCGGTGGATACAGGGTTAAAATTTTCAACCCATTTAAAACCTAAGTGGCACTTGTTCTTCGTTCTAGGGCCATTAGCCAGAATAATCGGCTATCCCTACCATCTTTAACCCTAACTGGGATAAGTATCAACTTCTCACCTTCAGCAAGGAGTCTAGGAGTAAAAATAGATGAAAATCTAAATTCACTGAACAGGTAACTGTAACGTGCAAGAAGGAATCTCTCTATGCCCTGCAAAGATATAAAAAGATCTTACCTCTTCCCTCTTGACCTGAAAAACAAAATGTACAGTCACTTATACTTGCAATTACTGATTACAGGAATGTCCTTTTTCAGAAGAATCACTGTGCCTGTATTCCATATGCCTGTGATGTTCGGATCTTTGCTCACATTTCACCGTCATACGTATGCACAGCTATTCTGGCTCCATGCACACAAGCCCAGAGACTTCCATTTCCTCTGTCTTCTCAGCTGTCTTAATAATGAACACTGTCCCTCATTTCTCTCCTAGACTTCATCTCTCTTGTCTGAAGAACATGACAGGAAGACCCGCTGCCACCAGAGCAAAATTCTTTCTGTCCCACTTCATCGTTCGGCCACCTTCTTGAAGTCCTTTTCAGTAGCAGGAAGCCAACTCCCGCATTGTATTAGAGAATTACTAGAAGGCAGATAGTAAAGCAGCAATAAGATTATCATTGTCTCTGTATGCTCTCGTTACCCCTGGAGACCCCTCTTTCGAACCTGACATTCGTCATTTCTCAGTATTCGGAGCCAAGGTTGTCTCCTGAAATTTCCTTTTGCGAAAACCCACTAAATCAGAAAGCATCTGTTTTGTTGACCTATAAATTCTATTATTCTTTTACCTACCGTCACAGTTACTGTAATTATTATTATTATTATTAGGTTATTATTATTACTACTATTATCACTATCAATGTCTGCAGTTGTAGCAGTACAAATAATGCCAGTATTAACTTCGTTAGTCAATAGTCAGTATAGTTAACTCTCACCTATACTGCAGACACTCAAATCATTTTAATACTAACTTTCATGCTAAAATTATACTACGGTTTTTATTTTCTTAAGTACTCATGATGTAATACGTACTGTATCAGTGAAACCATGGCCTGATGTAAGTGTCCGCAGCTCGTGGTCGTGCGGTAGCGTTCTCGCTTCCCACGCCCGGGTTCCCGGGTTCTATTCCCGGCGGGGTCAGGGATTTTCTCTGCCTCGTGGTGACTGGGTGTTGTGTGATGTCCTTAGGTTGGTTAGGTTTAAGTAGTTCTAAGTTCTAGGGGACTGATGATCGTAGATGTTAAGTCCCATAGTGCTCAGAGCCATTTGAACCTGATGTAAGAGAGGACTTGGTGGCCCGAGACAGATCAGGTTAAACAAATAGAGATAAGGATAGCTTGATATGTATTATCACGAAGTAGGGGACAGATTGTCATGAATATGATAGGCGACTTGGGGTGCCAATCATTAAAAAGATCTCGAGATATTTTCACGAGATTTCAGTCGCCTACTTTCTCCTCTTAAGGCATATTTTCCTTTGACGCGAGCCTGCATAGGGAGAAATGATCATGGTAATAAAATAGAGCTCGCAAGGATAGCGTTCGTTTTTCCCGTGAACTACTCAAGAATGGAACGGTAGAGAAATAATCTAAAAGAGGTTAGATGAACCTTCTGCCAGGCGCTTAGGTGCGAACTGCAGGTGCGAACTGCAGAGTAGACGTGTAAATGTAGATTCAGATGTGGCGGTACAAGATCCTGAGCTGTCTTGAGAGAATTGTTTCTTCACGTCAGTTGCGGTCTTACTTGCTGGCAAAACACACACACACACACACACACACACACACCCACACACACACACACACACACACACACACACACGCTCACGCACACGAACTGAAACAGTCATATTCTTAAAACATAAAGAGAGATGTTGAAGGTCCAAATTATACTGAATAATGAACACTCATATCAAGAACAAATAAAGAAATTCAACAGTATACCAACATTTAGTCTAATATGCAGAAGGACATCCTAAATTTTTCTTGGCATACTAAAAGAGTAGAATCAACCATATTAATAGAAACCAAATGTAAAATTTAATCTATGAAATGGATCGGCGCAGTTTTAAAACTGTGAAAGAAGCCAGAATAACACCACTTGATATACCAGACAGAAAAAAAAAATTGGCTAGATCATTCACGAGCGTACTCTTGCTCTGGCAGAAAAACCAAAGAAGTCGCGGACAGCTTGGTCTGAGTAGCGGAAAACTGAGGTCCTCCTAGAGGAAATGAGCCCAGTCAGAGAGAATGCGAGTAATATTGACACTAACTAAAACTAAAATAGGCTTCTGATAATACCCTTCGTTGTACATCGTGCATCGCAGTAGGGTATAAACGTGAATACTCGTTCTTGTACGTACTGCGGTCCTCATCCCTGGTCTATCCTGCGAAAGCCTCTTTATCTCTGCATAACTATTTCCACACACATCCACTTGAACATGCTAACAGATAACTCTTCCCTAGAATTGGACTCCCTCTACGAGTTTTGCCTGTCACAGATCCCTCCATTATACAGTCTTCGTCTACGTTATTTCTTATCAATTTTTATTTTTATTTTTTACTGTGCTTTCTATTGGACGCTTCGTACCTTTTGTGTCCCATGTAAATTAAAGAGTTGTGTACCGTGTAATGCGTGACTTCCAAGTACGAATACAATAAAAATAAAAGTCTTTATCGGTCCTCCGTGGAAGTAGTTCTGGGAACATAAAATTATTTCGCATTAAACATCTTCAACATTTCGCGGCCCGGTCAGCAACTGTACAAATATTTATTTTAATTTTTAAAATGAACAGCCTCAGTTGCACCGTCTACCTAGAATTTACCTAGGTTTCAGTCGGGATAACCCAACCTTCTTCAGAATAACGGTATCTATCGTTTGTCCATAGTGGACACCGTCAAGCTAAAACTACAAATCCATAAATTATCGTCAGACTGTAAAACTTATCTGGCACTGCCTCGGCCCTATTTCGCGACAGCGATGCGGCAGCCACGAGTGCTCTACAGCACTAGGTAAATTCTAGGTAAACGGTGCAACTGACGCTGTTCATTATTAAAATTAAATTTAACCTTCCGCATTAATTATTCGCAGGAAAGAGGAGAATGACTTTTCTAATTTATTTTCCTTTGTGCACAAAATTATTTTGTGTATACACATGTGATAATATACGCAGTATTCATTCTTTCACAATGATGTTAACTGCGTTTCCTTATGGTAGTATCACTTACGCCGCGTTCTAATGATAGATACCTTCCCGATTCGATTGAGTGCTTCATCATGTTATTCGATTTACTTATCGTATCTTCTTGATCCTTATGGGGAGTTATTTTTGCGTCATCGTCCAGATACTGTGATGGTACACTTAAATCGTCAACGTGAATCGATACCACGGACATTAGAGATATTCGGCTGCAATCGGCAACAGCCACTAGCCGACGCTCTAGAGTACACGCCATCCCTCTCAGCATAGCAGCCCCCCACGCTAAGGTCAATATAGTACCGAGCATGCAAGCGCTCAGCGCAGTGTGTGACCTCAGCTGCAGTAGTCAACGGCATAGTGTAGGACCGAGTCGCTGGAGTTTCAGATGAGCTTAGACAGTTATAAATTGCGAAAATTGCACGTGAAGATGGCTCTGAGCACTATGGGACTTAACATCTGAGGTCATCAGTCCCCTAGAACTTAGAACTACTTAAATCTAACTAACCTAAGGACATCACATACATCCATGCCCGAGGCAGGATTCGAAAGTGCGACAGTAGCGGTCCCGCGGTTTCAGACTGAAGCGCCTAGAACCGCTCGGCCACACTGGCCGACGCACCTGTAGAGAACTTTTTTTCTTTGGTCATCAGTCTACTGACTGGTTTGATGCGGCCCGCCACGAATTCCTTTCCTGTGCTAACCTCTTCATCTCAAAGTAGCACTTGCAACCTACGTCCTCAATTATTTGCTTGACGTATTCCAATCTCTGTCTTCCTCTACAGTTTTTGCCCTCTACCGCTTCCTCTAGTACCATGGAAGTCATACCCTCATGTCTTAGCAGATGTCCTATCATCCTGTCTCTTCTCCTTATCAGTGTTTTCCACATATTCCTTTCCTCTCCGATTCGGCGTAGAACCTCCTCATTCCTTACCTTATCAGTCCACCTAATTTTCAACATTCGTCTGTAGCACCACATCTCAAATGCTTCGATTCTCTTCTGTTCCGATTTTCCCACAGTCCATGTTTCACTACCATACAATGCTGTACTCCAGACGCACATCCTCAGAAATTTATTCCTCAAATTAAGGCCGGTATTTGATATTAGTAGACTTCTCTTGGCCAGAAATGCCTTTTTTGCCATAGTGAGTCTGCTTTTGATGTCCTCCTTGCTCCGTCCGTCATTGGTTATTTTACTGCCTAGGTAACAGAATTCCTTAACTTCGTTGACTTCGTGACCATCATTCCTGATGTTAAGTTTCTCGCTGTTCTCATTTCTACTACTTCTCATTACCATCGTCTTTCTCCGATTTACTCTCAAACCATACTGTGTACTCATTAGACTGTTCATTCCGTTCAGCAGATCATTTAATTCTTCTTCAGTTAGGATACCAGTGCCATCAGCGAATCGTATCATTGATATCCTTTCACCTTCAATTTTAATTCCACTCCTGAATCTTTCTTTTATTTCCATCATTGCTTCCTCGATGTACAGATTGAAGAGTAGGGCCGAAAGGCTGCAGCCTTGTCTTACACCCTTCTTAATACGAGCACTTCGTTCTTGATCGTCCACTCTTATTATTCCCTCTTGGTTGTTGTACATATTGTATATGACCCGTCTCTCCCTATAGCTTACCCCTACTTTTTTCAGATTCTCGAACAGCTTTCACCATTTTATATTGTCGAACGCTTTTTCCAGGTCGACAAATCCCATGAAAGTGTCTTGATTTTTCTTTAGCCTTGCTTCCATTATTAGCCGTAACGTGAGAATTGCCTCTCTCGTCCCTTTACTTTTCCTAAAGCCAAACTGATCATTACCTAGCGCATTCTCAATTTTCTTTTCCATTCTTCTGCATATTATTCTTATATACTATACGTTGCTTAATGCATCGAGTGATGCATTCATAGGCAATGACAGTTGTAAATTATTCAGCACTCCTGTGGCACATAGCCTTGGGCGCATTGTAGAGTGTAGAAGGTGTCATCACAGATAAGTAGTGTAGATGTCAGTCAAAAAAATATTTTCCCATTCTGAGGAGAAAGTAGGTGACTGAATTTTCCTGAAAAGTTTCCTGTGCAACGAAAAAATCCTTTTGTTTTAATTAGAACCATTCCAACTCGGGTATCATGTCCGTGATACTCTTCTCCCTTGTTTCGCGATGATACAATAAGAGCTCCATTTCTTAGAACTTTTGCTATGTCTTCTGTCAATCGTGTCTGGTATGGATACAATAACGCCTGCACTACCAACCATCGAAATGGTGATATCATGAAGACGACAAGCGACAGTAAGCAGAATGGCATGGAGTATACAACATGATTCCATATGGAAATGATTACCTTTTTTGAGCAACTGTACAAAGTAATAGGAGTAATGTTACCAGTATTCAGTGCTTAGGGAAACGTTATGCAGTAGGTTTCTTTTTTACAAATAGCAGTTGTGTGGTGGTTGTTTCTGAGAATATCATGATGAAAAAAAAAATTATCGTAGGACATTGATGGCCGGGAGACTCCATATGGGGTAGTTTGGTCATCGAGTTGGGCGATTTCCGTGTCGATGATAATGAAATGATGATGAGGACAATACAGCACCTAGTCCCCGAGTAGAGGAAGTCTCCGACTCTGTCCTCAGCTCGTGGTCTAGTGGCTAGCGTTGCTGCCTCTGGATCGCTGGCTCCTGGATTCGATTCCCTGCATGGTTGGGGATTTTCTCTGCCCGGGGACTGGCTGTTTGTGTTGTCCTCATTATTTCATCATCATCGTCATCATTCATGGCAGTGGCTAGACTGGACTGCATTAAAAATTGGACTGTGAAAAAAATTTGGACTTTATATGGGCTTTGATGACCGCGCAGTTGAGAGCCCCATAAACCAAACATCATCATCTTCTCCGACTCTCTCTACTCGAACCCATGCTGGCTGCATGTCAGTCAGACCCACTGACCTTTCGGCTAAGGAGGCGGTCTAACAACGTGATGTGTCCCGTGTAAGAAGGAGTGACATCTGCCAGCACGTCTCGAAATTTGGCAGCAGAAAAATCGTGGCCTAACGAGATTGCGCTGTCAGTATGACGACGGTAATTGCTGCTTCCTATGATGCGACAGCAAAGAACGGGGCGCCTAGCGCCAAGACTGGATGTAAGAGTAGGGAGACTTCTTTTCAGGCGAGTCTCAGTTCTGGATACAAGATCACGGTTGACATACACGTCGGTGGAGGCTCCGAGAAGATAAAACGTTGCCAAATTCATTCTTCATTGTAGAAACAGATGGTTAACTTCAAAAAGCCACGATCGCTATTGTACAGCATTTATTGTGATGGCCGGTTTCAGAAAAGTACGTTGCTATCGGCAGATCTCCTGCAGTAAATTCCACTGAATGTGGGTCTTCATTCTGCTAATGTAAGAACATGAGTTCGTTTGATCAATTCAGTAAGTACGTTGTGTTATGTAACAGTTATTTCGTGCTTGACTTGTTGAAATACTATTGTTATCATCTGCATGAATTACCATTATGTGATATAATAAGGTATATTATGCCTCTGGTCAATATTCAGTGCAATGTACGGCATAAGATCTGATTAAGGTAACATAGATTGCTATAACCGGTCATCACAATAAATACTGTACAAAAACGATCTTGGCTGTTTGAAGTTGTACCTCTGTTTCTGTATTAATCTAGATCGCCCATAACTTGACAACGTCAAGCATATGCATCGTTCATCATTGTCATACTGGCCCAGTTAATGTAATGGTATCAGCCGAACGGTGCGTACACAACAAGATCACCTGTGCTTCTTGTAACTAAACAGCACTCATTATATTTCTGTCGTAATAACGCTTCGTCCGTGTTCTAACTTCGAGGTCCTGGTGACACTGGCTTTCAATTAAATGATGCACCGCATACTGCCCGTACAGAACTTAACTACCTGAATACAGAGTGAGTTAATTGTTTCCTTCGCAGGAATGTTCTCCAGATATCTTTACGCACTGAAGATATGATGTCATGTTGGGACGTCAACACCTGTCAGATACTTCAATTAATAAACTCTCGCACGCAGCTGAAGCTGCATGGAATGATATTTATGGACATGTCAACCAAACCCATTGTCATTTATACTCCACGTACACTCAGCGTAGAGCCGTTGTTTCTGCCACCGGAGATCACCTGTAAATTTAATCTTGTGATCCATATGTAACATTTACATGCAGTGCGTAGAGCTCTGTTATTCGATAACTTCCTAGCGTTTGAGTTCTATTGGGCAACAATGTACGTGCTTCACTTAATAATAAAACCCGATAAAAAATAATTAAGATAGGAGCCACTTTATATTACACTCTTTCACTGTCAAGTTTACGAAACAAAGTATTTGTAAAGTTGAAACACGCAAATACAATAATGTTTTAGGTTTCCAAACTTTCTCAGTATTGTGTCACATTAAGCTGATGTTCCAGAAATATCTCTTAGTAGGACGTCGACAAATGAAACATTAACAAAATAAAACTGCATTCTCTCTCTGCAGTTTCATATTCCATCGGCAGCCTCGTAAGACCCGGCTCTTGTGTACGTGGGCTTGGTGTCTCCTCCTCCGCACACAGTTTAACGGATCTGCCCTTAATTCACTATGTTCCTTTTGCGTAGTCCATCACTACGCAATACTTCATAAAGAACTCTCTTCCAATTAAACCAGCATAGGGAATATCCAATTCTCCTCCTACCTGATGAAACTTATGTTTCACTCTTAACTCGCGTTCTATTTCAGGATCTAAGACTGCTGTCCCATACGTGTGCATGGCTGGGTTCATAATACCTTTAATCTATATACTTTCCTCAGGTCTATATCCGACCTGGTCTTGCAAATACTTCATATTAAATAAACTAATCTGAGTTCCATTGTCTAGAAGCAATTTTAACGGGCTTTCTGTACTCTGGGAGCATCTCAATTGTACAAACTCATTTTTACTCTCAGAGTCGACTTTAAATACCTTCCCTAGTTCAGCATAAGGCGGCTGTAGTCTTATGTTTTCTGGACGTTTCCCTGCTTCTTACTTTTCACAGGTGACCCTGAGTTCGCAGTACATTCTCTAGCCATGTGTCCTGGCCTACGACACGCAAAACACACAACTGATTTCGCTTTCTTGCAGGGACCTCGATGTCCCAATAAATTGCAACTTTCACATCTAACTGTTTCTGACATCACTGATTCTCGACACGCATGCGCCGATTCGACTTTGCGAATCTGTTTCTCAAGTCGGCAGTCTCGCGTCAAATGACCTAGTTTCCCACAAGTCTTGCACCTGATATTACTCCTAAAATCCTTTGAAGTATGTCCAACACGACCATTTTGCCCTGCTGACTTCTGTCATTAACGCCACAGATCCCGCCAGTTCTGACGCTGGTATGGCACCGTGTACAGCTTCACGAAATTAATGTTGAAGCGAATCTACTTTACTAGCCCAATCTGCCATTGATTCTCCCTTTGATTGCCTACTCGCGAACATGGTACAGGCATAGAAATCTAACGTGCTCTTGGATGCGTAATTTTCTAAGAAGATGGTTCTTACTTCCGCCCATGTGGAAGATAATTTACGTACGAGCAGTTTGCTTTGTGCAGGACCGTGGATTCTTGTTTCGACAAATTTTAAAAGGATACGATGATCTGCTTCATGCACTAGTGCAAAGGCTATGTGTAAATTATTTATAAATTCATTTATTGTTGACTTAGTGCCATAAAAGGCCTAAGGGATCAACTTTAATGCGTCGCTTACTGAAATACAAGCGGCAGGTATTCCGTTCTCAGTAACGTGTGAGTTAGGGGTCATCATGACTTACTGTGTTTGGAGCCGAGTTGCTATCACCTGTCCGTCGCTGCACTGTCTCGGGACGGGCATGATGTCGCTTAGCTTGCAGCCGCTGAAGCCGCTAGCGCTGCTGGAGGCGCCTGCTGACATCTGAAGAACGTGTGTTCGCGCTGCCCTGGCGCGGTGTCGTGGGTGCGTTGCCCTGCCGGTCCTCCCAGGACCGCGACAAGGCCCCGTCTCGTTGGCGCTACGCCACGCTCGCGACGTCCGCGGTGTCGGTAGTTGTGACGACAGGCCGCCCTGACCCGCCTTCCGGCATCCAGCTTCGAAGTCCGGCCTCTTCTTCTTTCTTCTGTTCTTCTCTCTCCGACTGCTCTCACTGGAGTGCCAATGCTGCATCTAATAGAATCCCAAAGCCGTCAGTCCAGTTAAGACCTCGGGCTGAGCAGGAACGAAGTGTCCACCTATCTCAAAAATCAGTCACACCGAAACAAACCTCACACTTGGCACCAAAATATTTTTCCTATGTCGTTTCCTGACATAGGTGGGAGTGGGATAAAAGGGGTTACTGGCCAGTCTGTGCTCCCGAGTGGTACAGAGCAGAAGGCAGAAGGACAATTCACATTGAAGGCATTCGATTGTTTTCTTCTGTCTGAGCCAACACTGGTACAGGCATTTACTACACTTGTAGTTGGTTGGACTTGATAGGATACTCGTTGTGGAGACTCTTGGACAAACAGGGTTTTGAAATAGTTGTTTATTGCAGACAGGACTAACTAATACGCTGGAGGCTAGTTCTAGCGCTAGAAAAAGCATTAATAGCACTTTTACCTCTGAAGCCGGTGCAGAAGTCCCAGGAGTGTATACTAACCACATTATCAAACATGACAGCACCTTAAGGCCATAACGTAGTTGCAAAACAAAACATACTGAATGTGACACTGTTCACTGAGGCATTACAAGTGAGAGAGCAGACTTACGGGGTGTTGGACCGAGGCTGGAGTCGACGGACGCGGATTCGGCGCCCAGGTCGTCTGAATAAGAACTCTGCCAAAATGCGGAATCTAGGATTTTTAAGGAGTCGCGTGGGGGCACTGTTTTTCCCACTTAAATCCATCCAGCCAATCCTGCAGGTCTCTTGCAGGCGCCTGCCAATCACGATTTAGTTAGGTTCCCTCTACTAAGCCGGCAGGGGTGGCCGAGCGGTTCTAGGCGCTACAGTCTGGAATCCACGTGACCGCTAATGACATTAATTTCAGTTGATGTCACTCTCATATAAAAATTCTGATGAAATGAATGTTGAACCAGCCGGAGTGGCCGTGCGGTTCTAGGCGCTACAGTCTGGAGCCGAGCGGCCACTACGGTCGCAGATTCGAATCCTGCCTCGGGCATGGATGTGTGTGATGCCCTTAGGATAGTTAGGTTTAAGTAGTTCTAAGTTCTAGGGGACTGATGGCCTCAGAAGTTAAGTCCCATAGCGCTCAGAGCCACTTGAACTCTCTACTGCTCCTAAGGCGGGGATGTTAATGCACTTGCACTAACTAAGTCAGTATTTGGCATCAACATAGTTCAGCTGAAAGCTAAACGTAACTGTTTTGCCAAATAAGGCTTGCAATATCATTGTTGTACGTCATTTAGTCCCGCCCGTCGGGCTCCCCAGAGTAGGAACTGCATTGTAAACAGTTTTTTGGCGTTTCGCTCTCTTTCTAACCCTTGTGAGCCTACTGACGTTGCTGTTCTCAGCGCTGGTATCAAGCTGGCTTTATACGCTAGTACATGCCTGTTGGTTACAATGTTCTACGGTGGCAACCTACCACAGCGTCTAGACGACATATGAAGTTACATGTTACTTCCCTGAAGAGTAACTAGCGCCCTGGGACCGCGTTCGGGGGCGTCTGCATTTTAGCAAGGCTCTCACCTTCCGGAGTACTTCATGTAACAATGTCTCTCCTAGTTTCGTCTGCCCTCAGCATCGTCTCTGCTTCCGCGCCTTGGAGTGCCTGTCCTTCTTCCTCTCAGGTTCCATAAAAGACTACAATAGCAAGGAGTAATCAATATATTACAGTGTGTGTGTGTGTGTGTGTGTGTGTGTGTGTGAAAGTGAGAGGGAGAGAGAGAGAAAGAGAGAGTTGCAACACCCAAATCATTGTTGATGCCTGTATAGCTACAATTTCTTTACATAAAGAGATCGGTTTCAAATTCACTTCATAGTCATCTTAAGGAGTAACGAAAACAGACAGAGAAGTAACGGTCAGTGGTTAAAAGAAAAAAAAAGAATGAAATGTGAGCTGCATATCACACACAGATCACCGCAGCTACTCGTAAGTTCAGTAAATTAAAATATGCCATTCTGGACGCTGTAAACCCAATACATACGACCATGGACCCACAGTGTGGGACGTAGGTTTCAACAGATCATAACCACAAATGCAGATATATCTGGCAAATTCCAAACAAGAAAAACAAAAGAATAGGTGAAATCAAGATACGTCAGTTCATAAAGGAGAGCTCGTTATATTTAGTGATAAGAAACATATATGCAGTTTCTTGATGTCAGCAGGAGGCGTATAAGGTGGTTAAACAATGTATGAATCGTACAGGCTTAAGTGGTATTGTTAGTACAATTGTAAGGTTAGTGAAGGTGTGCAGGATAAAATCAACAAAGAACAAAGCAATATAAAAGACGAAGGTGATTACAGTGGTTAGCCATCGGTCACCTTATACAAGGAAAAGTGTTGCCATCGCTATAATTAAAGTTTATTAGATTCTGAGATTGTGGAATACTATGAAAACTGATATTTAATACAAAATTTACTGTACTGAATACTTTATGGACGCTGTAATGATGTGACCAGTTTTTTTTTCCGTGGAGCCGTTCAGTATTCCATCGCTACAACAGATATAGTGCGCCCTATTTCAGAACAATAATGAGATTCGAATTCGGAAGGACGGAAACTTTAGTAGGTTAACCAAGTGAGACTTTTACGAAACCGATCAGATATCAAAGATCGAGTGCTGGCAGTTGTCCTTTGGTAATAAAGAAACTGGTGAATTCAACAGAATTATTTCACGATTTCACTGCGCAAACGTCTAATTTAATGAATAGGTGCAATTTTTCACAGAGGATGTTAGTAGGTGCACACCCACTCATCGGCGTCATACCAAACTGAGCGTTGCGCTTCCTTTGAACACACAGTTGCGTGTTGCGGCAGTGAAGCGCAGTGCCTCTTTCGTTCCCTCTATGAAGGCTGCTACGGAGTACCTAAAATATTTCTTTTTCATTGCGCTGTACTGTTATAAAAGCGACGGCTTCACTCCGCTTGTGTCTGGCTGCTCGCTTGCCAGTACGATATCGTTCAACATGTCTCGCTAAACGCAATTAGCCCGCTGCCCAGTCGTAACTGTCAACAAGGGCTTTATCCGGCTACGGTTTGACATTAATTGCTACAGCAGTGGAAAGAAAAAAATATGCAACGGTTTCCACACCTCTGGAATTCCTGCATTCACCGCTTTGAGTGCTGCGATGTTATGGGTGCTTTTATTTTTTTATTATTGTACTTTTTTTTCATGGGGTCGTTCAAAGCTCCATCACGAAAACAAGCAGAATGCTTCATAGTTAAGAGCAATAAATGAAAGTTGCATTCAAAAGTACGGCTTCTCCAGGCTCCATCTATCCATTTCGTTTTCCTGATGGTTTTCTAAAATCACTTAATGGGAATGTTGGGTGATACCCTTGAAAGGAACTGGCTGTTTTATTCTGTCATCTTGTACTAAACCAGACACACTCCACGGAACTCGTTGTGGAAGGGGAATTTAAGCGCTAACCTCCATTCTAACAACGACAACAACAACAACAACAACTGCATATTGCTCTTTTTACAACAATATATTTCACAGTGTGAAGAACTTCGTTTGTGCTTCCCTGTGCCAAATGTATCCACAGCTTTCACAACAATGACAACTTAATGGTTTAACTATGATGCCTCTTTGATGCTCTACAGCCATACACTGTAACTCCATTTGATAGACAGCCTACTCTCTATCTTATACTATCTCATTATGCCTTATCAGTTGACATCAGGTGACATGATATGATTACGCAGGTAAAACGAAACTAGGAGCTGCAGTTTTAAGTAGTGAATATCAAACAACTTTATACGAAGACTGCTGTTTCTCAGAGCGTAGGACAAAAGACTGAAGAAAAGTAACCTGGAGGGGAAGACGGTTAATACACAATATGTACAGGAACCAAGAGGAACCAAAAATAGTTGGAGATCAAGAAGGAAGTGTTCAGATTAAAAAGATTGCCGCTACTGTTCAAACTATATATCGAAGAAGCAATGACGGAAATAAATGAAAGGCTCAAGAGTGGGATTAAAATTCAAAGCGAAAGATATCAATGATAAGATTCGCTGATGACATTGCTGTCCTCATTGAAAGTGAAGAAGAATGCAGGATACGCTAAATGAAATGCACAGTCCAATGAGTACAGAATGTGGATTGAGAGTAAATAGAAGAAAAACGAAAGAAATGAGAAGTAGAAGAAATGAGAAGAGCAAGAGACTTAACATTAGAATTGGTGATCACGAAGTAAGTGAAGTTAAACAATTCTGTTACCTGGGCAGAATAATAACACGTGACGGACAGAGCAAGGAGGATATGAAAACGAAATAGCACTGTCAAGCAGGGCATTCCCGACCAAGAGAAGTCTACTAGTATCAAACATAGGAATTAATTTGCGGAAAACATTTCTGAAAATGTACGTACGTTTGGAGTACAGCATAGTGAAACGTGGTGTGTGAGGAAACAGGAAAATAAAAGAATCGAAGCATTTGAAATGTGCTGCTGCAGAAGAATGATAAAAATTAGATGGAGCGATAGGGAAGCAGTGGCTCCGTTCACGGTAACTGACAATGACCGGGAGAACGGTTGCTGACCAAATGCCCCTCCACATCAGCATATAGTGACACCTGTGGGCTGAGGGTGGTCAGTAAGTACCTTTGGGCCTTCAAGGCCTGTGTGGACCGAGTCTCAGAGTAGATAAGGAATGAGGATGTCGTCCGCAGAATCAGCGATGTAAGGAATATATGGAAAAAAAATCTTGCAAGAATAAAGGACAGGATGACAGGACATCTGTTTAGTCATCAGGGAATAACATCCATGGTAACAGAGGGAGCTGTAGAGGGTAAAAACTGTAGGGGCAGACAGAGATTACATTACATCCATGGAATAATTGAGGGCGTCGGTTGCAAGTGTTGCAATGAGATGAAAAGTTTGGCACAGGAGATGAATTCGTGGCGCGCTGCATCAAACCAGACGTATTACTTTTATATGCAGGATTATTTTCAGACTGTGCACCACATGATTTGCATTGTTAGCAGCGTTAGTGGTATGACCTACCGTTATGCCCGTTTTACACGATGAACGAACTTATCATCGATTGACAACCAGCTGCGTGAACTGGTGCCGTCTATAGTGTGAACGGGGTCACCATTACGACCGCGTTAGTAGCGACGCCCGATAATTCTAAGGATAAAGGAATAGGGACAGTTAGTTCTACGTTCGATACTAGTGGCCTCGCTGTGCGAGCTAGTAGCTTTGAGTTCACGTCTCAGCTGAGTCCTGAGTCTGCCATATAGCTTTCTGGTGCACTTACTGTATGTTGAGTTTTGTTTCTGTTTATAGTCGTTTCGTTATCGCAAGGATCGTTCTGAGCAAGTGAGTATAGTGAAATTTTCGTAAATATATTCACCGAAGTTTATAAATCTTTGTAAATTCCATAAGTAATTAATGGTACACCATTTTGAAACCCCAATTTTCGTAGTGTTATGCTAGGAGAGGTACGCTGTGTTTACGTTTATCGTTTAGACACGCTGCCACAAGATGTGCGAGTTTATAGTTCGGGACTAGTCCACGTGGAGCGCTTCAGTAGACTATAATGTTTCTTGAACACTTTCGTTCATCGTGTAAAAAGAACTTTAGGTGCCGGGACAAGTACGGCGACGCAGGGTGGTGACTCAAGCAGCAGTGTGAACTACCGTTGAAAACTGTCAACACGGGTTTGGGAAAGATGAGCAGGCGTTACTCGCAAAGCTGGTTTACCAAAACAACGGCTAAAGTGCCGCTGCTCTTGAAAAGTGTCGACGCATTGCACCTGAGGTCCATAATACATTTGGAGAAAACCAAATCATTGGCCGATTCTTCCAAAAAGGAGTGGCCACTAAGATGACCAGATCTGAACCCCTGTGATTTCTGCTGTGCGTTGCCGGAAGTACAGAAGTAATCAACGAGATACACACGCACGTGGAGGCGGAGGATGAGCATAGCGAGGGAGGAAGCCAACATTCTACGTGGCATGTTCACTGCAGCAATAGAGAACTCTCTGGTGCGGTTCCAGGCTGTCGTGGATGCAGATCATCGTCACACTGAGCTCTGTAATGTGAAACATAAACATAACACGGAATTAACAAATTTCTTGTGGAAACTAAAATGTGATTATTTCAACGATGTATTCGTTATTTCTCTTCCGCGTGTCTTTACAAATGTTTGCACAAAGTTTCACTGGCCTACGATCACTCTCTTTTCATGGGGGCCCTATCAGACAGCGAAAGTTTAATTATAACCACCTTGTACAATGCCCGAGAAAGAAACTGAAGCACGCTGGAGAGGAGGAGGAAACGAAATGTAAGTTCACTTCTGACAGAGTACAAGATGCTCTGCCAGTGATTACATAATCGAGTCAAATTTACGGAGAACTTTGCTGTGAGTCCACATATTAGTGTGACATAGCATCCCCTCTGACTTCAATGCGTACATTGTTTCGATTGGAAAGGATTTCTTAAGGGCGTTGTATCCTCTCCAAAAGCAAGCTGGGCCACGGCTGTTCCAATGGGTCGTTGATATCCCGGCTACTGACACTGGACGGAGTTCTATCGGGGACAGATCTGGGGACATTGCTTGCAACAGATGTATCTCAGCATGACGCAGAGAGTTCATACAGACGCTTTTCATGTTTGGATAAGCATTACTTTGATGAAAAGTGGTACCACGATACTATTGTAAGTGGGCTATTTAGGTTTTTATGCTGGTAACGTCACGTAGTGCTCTGTATGAAAATCACTGACTGTGCTGTGTGCAGTCTGTGGCTGATTGGCACTGTTGGAATATTCGCTATTGTAGTGTTGGGCAATTGGATGTGAACAGCGCGTAGCGTTGCGCAGTTGGATGCCGGAAGAGAGATGGCAGAGTTTAGAGAGCGGACGATATAGACGTGTGTCCGTCAGAAAAACGAAATTTGTTAGACTGGATGTCATGAACTGATATATACATTATGACTTTTGAACACTATTCAGGTAAATACATTGTTTGTTCTGTACCAAAATCTTTCACTTGCTAACTATGCCTATCAGTAGATAGTGCCTTCAATAGTTAGAATCCTTTATTTAGCTGGCAGTATTGGCTCTCGCTGTATTGCAGTAGTTCGAGTAACGAAGATTTTTGTGAGGTAAGTGATTCATGAAAGGTATAGGTTATTGTTAGTCAGGGCCATTCTTTTGTAGGGATTTTGGAAAGTCAGGTTGCGTTGCGCTAAAAATATTGTGTGTCAGTTTAGTGATGATCAGAGTAAGTAAAGAGAGAAATGTCTGAATACGTTCAGTTTTGCTCAGCTGTTTGAAAATCAAACAACGTAAGAGGTTTATTAGCATAGTCATTTATAATTTTTCTAACGGGACGTTTAACTGCCACGTGAGGGGTAACAGCTGAGGACGCGGAATGTCTAGGTCTCTCAATCGTCGGTCGAGACCTGAAGTCATAGCCGATGACTACCCACACCATGACGGCAGCAGCAACACCGCTGTGCCTCCCGAAGAGATCGGAAGAATGAAACTTTGTCACTGCTACAACAGTCTTTGATCGAAAATGTATGTTTACGTAATTGCTAGTTTCAACTGTTATAATCATCTTTGGTTTGTTATAAAAATACGAAATGTGTACATTTATGAAAATATTTACGGAATAGAAGGATATCAGCTATTCCAAGTAGTTTCATAATATATATCGTCTGGAAGGTCAGCTAACGTAACTGCCTTCATCAAGTTAACAAACGAAGCAAATAAAACATACGAGTATAGTCGTAAATGGGATCATGACATAGATTAAAATAATGATGAAAAGGTAAACACTCATGACAGGTAATGTCGGGGCGTCGCTGGCGTTCTGTGATTGTATTATCTTTCGTCCCCACGCCACCCGCAGTTTCTTAGATCCGGTTTTTGATTTCCGCTGTGCCTCTGACTTTTCTTATAGCTTGACATATCGCTGTCACTTTACTGTACTAAATATTACACATGCATTTACTTGCAGTTACTTTTACAATTTAAACTAATATTTCTCTTTCGACGCATGTTAGACCTCTAGTTATATCTTAAAGTGCATTTTAATGTATTCGCTTTAGTTTTATGCAGAGTGTCGAAGATCATGTTTCTGGCTTTGTATCAGGCCGTTGAAAAAGTAAACGCAACCAACATTTAATTCACTCTGTTGGCCGTTCTACCTGCTACAGAGAGATGCAACTATAGTCATTTACATATCCACCGATGGTGCGTACATGTCCCTAGTTACACTGACATTGGCCCGAGGTTCTTAGTACTACACTTGTTTGGCAAGCAGTGTAAATTGTAACACAGCTGTCGATTCATGTTTGATATTGGTGAGGTGGTTAATGCTACCAATGAACGGAGGAACGTCTCGATGCATTTCGATCAAAAGCAATTGAAATTGCAACATACTAAGCTGCTATAAAGACTTCTTCAACATAAAAGTCATTTGTACGTTATTACGGTGTAGAATACTATGAGTATACTTAGAGCAACCAGAAACTGTAGTTCAGACTGTAGAGACACCATGCTATAAGTTGGTAACATATTGGATAAAAGTCATATAGTAAGTCAGCAGACAAGAGATTTACGTTTAGACGCATAATACATAAAAAGGAGGAAAGTAAACCTGGTGATCTGCGGTAAATGCGTGTCCACACCCTAATATAAATGCGACAGTCAGTGTACATTTTGGTTCTAGTAACAAAACAGCTAAACGTCAAAAATAATTTTCTGCCGGCCGGAGTGGCCGTGCGGTTCTGGGCGCTGCAGTCCGGAGCCGAGCGACCGCTACGGTCGCAGGTTCGAATCCTGCCTCGGCCATGGATGTGTGTGATGTCCTTAGGTTAGTTAGGTTTAATTAGTTCTAAGTTCTAGGCGACTGATGACCTCAGAAGTTAAGTCGCATAATGCTCAGAACCACAACTAATTTTCTGTACTGTGCGAGAACACAAGCGGTCTTCTGATTCACGAAAAACACAAATTAGGTAATGTTCTGGTTTTATGGAATTATTTTCTCCTTTATGTAGAATATCTCGGGTTAAAAGCACAAACAGTATAAAAAATTCCTGAGGGTGTCCGGAGGTACTAGTATAACTATACTGTCAAACCACACAGTTTATGCTAGACGGTATTGTACCTTTGTACCTTTCAAAACTGAAAGCAATTTCGTGTCGAACAATTCTTGAAAGCAATCAGACATCATCTGATTCAGTGAGACTTTAATCTTCGTACGCTAACCACATTTATACGCAAACTACACTTGCTCCCACTAGGTGAGACACCAGCATGCATTAGAAGCAGCAAGTGAGAGATTAAGTGTCTCTTATGGGCTATTACGTCCGTGAGATGGAATTGTTGTGTGCGATAGTGTTACTGTGGTTAACAAATGTTCCTCTCTGACGATTTTCTGTGGTATAAAGTTCAATTACTGAATCTTCTATTTCGCTAGCAGTGGTGTGATGCCGCGTAGTTGCAATAGGGGGTACAGAAACTCGTTTGCAGAGTTCGCTAACTAACGACTTTAATTTCGACGCACCACAATGTGTGTTTGCCCGCTAGCGAGCACTCGCTCTGTGCACCTAAACAGTCCCAAAAAGAAGAAACAGATCTACAGTCCAGGAACACACAAAAATAACACTAACTGTCAGGAATGTAAAGTAAGTTAAATCATTTTGTAACCCAATGATACCATAAATAATGCTGAAAGGTATGCAACTTTTTTATATGAAGTTCAGTTTTAGTCTGTAGCGTTAGGCTAAGACAAACATCAGTAATGGTTGTAACTCTCTTAAGCTTTCGTGGTGCTTGGTTCCGTCTTCGATGCAGCAGGCCGTTTGAAACGCTACAAGAAAATATCTAGTCTTATTATCTTGGAGATATATGAAAAAAATTTGCAAATTCACATTCCTTAGATCAGGAGGGAGCTCAAACGTACGTCATGAACTTCCACTAGCCGTTGCAATGAAATCGCATGATTTATGTTCGACAATTATCCGTGGAAGGAACAAAATTTTTACTGCTTTGGTTTCTTTATGGAGAAAGAAGCAACAAAGAACATTCGGTCAGTATTGTTTATATTATACATAGAGTCTAGTCACGCACAACGATGTTATGTAATGAAGTTTCAGGGTGATGCACAAGCGCACAATATGCTGGTAAGGTACAAACCATGATTCCATACAGACACTGCTAAATTTTTCCAGCCATACAGGCCACAGTATACGGGTGCACTTTATTGACGAAAGGTGACTAATAGCTGTCCAAAATTTAAGAAAATTTCGTAATATTTTACCCTGGTGCTAAGGGTTCTTTCCATAAGTCGTCGAATGGGTGAAAACGTATAAGAATGTTTAATATTTTTGCCAAAACAGAAAGAAAAATATTAAAAACATTTGTCGTTTTCTTGAATTCATTATCTGCTGCAATTTTCAAAGAATGAAATTTATACAGCCAATTGTAGAATAATATTTAGTTTTTTACTTTTATAACTGATCTTTATAGATTTTTATGAGCTGAATCCAAATCTAGCCTTAGTTTTTTTGTATCACCCATAGGTTTTGAGCAATATGCTTTCTACTATATAGTAAAATCCTATGCTATACTGTAAACGGGGAAATTAATGAAACGCTTTCTTACAAAGTAAGCATGGTGTGTATTTACAGTAAGCTACTTAAAACAATCATATGTGTTAATAGCTTGTCAGCTGGAATTGGTTTGCATTTAATTATTAATTTTTTTGTAACGTCTTCTGTAGCTTTTTCTGCGAAGAGTCGCTTGCTGAACTTCTTGGTGAAGTGACCAACAGTAGTCTCCAATCACGTTGGTGTTCCAACATCTCCCATATTGTCCGGGAAGTAATCACGGTGATGCTCAAAAAGTAAACTTTCAGTCTTATTAAACATGCTAGTCTTAAACTTCTTTAACATTGTAGCTATAATAGAAACATGTTCTGGGTCTTTTTCGTGTCCTAGGAACTTTGTAACGACTTGCTTGAATGATACCCATGCTTCTCTCTCATTTAAGGTAATCGTAGATTCAAAGTCAACATAAAAACATCAATTTCCTAATGTCAGGTCCGACGAAGACGCCTTCTTTTGGTTTAGTTTCTGAAAGGTGTGGAAACGTTTGGCAGAGATACTTAAACATGGTCCATCTTTAGGCAAAGCCTTTACAGACTGTTTCATTAGACCTAACTTTAGATGTGGAGGGGTAGGAGTAGGGTTTTTGGAACTACAATGTTCTTCTCACCAGGTTTTAAAGACTCCCTCACAGGCCAGTTCTTTCTGCACCAGTGTTGTAGCTCTACTGTCCCATTCACACGAGAAACATGGAAATTTGGTAAAGCCACCTTGCTGACCAAAGAGTATGTATGTTACTTTTAGATCGCCACATACGATCCACCCATGAGCATAATAGCCTATTTTATTTAGCACTATTTCTAGGTTTTCATAGCTTTCTTTCACATGTACAGAACGTCCAACAGGTGTAGATGCATACATGTTACCATTGTGTAATAAAACAGCCTTTAAACTAGTTTTGGATGAATCAATAAACAGCCTCCAGTCTTCCTTTTTATGTTCAGTACCAAACTCACTCACCAGACTAGGAATGTCTTAGCAGTACACTGAATCACCTTCTTGTTGAAAAAACTTGGAAAACTGCTGCTCTGTCTTTCTATACATGTATATGCTGGTTCCAGCTGCCAGTAAGTTCTTTCCTTTTAATCTAGAGCCAAGCAATTCAGCTTTTTCTTTCGTTAAGCCCAGATCCCTAAACAAATCGTTAAGTTTAGTCTGAGTAAACAATTTGGGCTCTAGACTTCTGTATTACAGTGGAATTCTTCATCATCTTGTTCATCTAAATCACACCGCACATCAGAAAATACATGTGTTGGAATAGAATTTAAATCATCTGGTTGTTCAGGAACCGGCAAATCTACACCATTCCCTACTGAGGATGGTGGACGGGAGGTTAGTGTAGCTTATTACCCTCTTGTTTTTCGAATTATGACCAGTAGTATCAACATTGAAAAAGTAGCAATCATCAGATTGATTTCTTGGCTCCCTCCATATCATAGGAACCGAAAATCTAAAGACTTTTTTCTCCTTTTTAGACCATTTCCTTAGATCTTCAACACACACATGACATACCTTACGTGGCCCCCAAGATTTATCTCGATCACCAAGTTTAGATCAAAATTATGATAGATAAACGTTTTTTACAAAGTCTGTAATGCTTCTTTGGTGTTTTTTAATCACAAATTCACCATCAATGCAACAAAAACTGTCTGCAGAGTTTTTACAACCACGATTAGACATTATACTGAGCACATGTACAGGAAACGGGAAAGTGAGGTTAGGTTGACAGTAAACAAAACACCATTTGTTAACACAAAAATAGAATCGACCTTTTTTGCCAGCAAATTTTCTTCAGCAGTGCTACCAACGTCATCTACATTCATTACACCTCCTTTTTAAATTATTTTAACTATATAAAAGCAGTCAAATTCTTTAAAAAATAGCTTAATAAATTTAACTGAAAATGTGAAGGAATGCTGGGTGATACAGTTCTTTAAGGATCATATTTGGGTTTCCCAACCTAAAAAACATAAGAATAAGGCATTTTCAGTAAAAAACGTTTTTCCATCGTTGGCCTATGTAATCTTCACATTTAGGCGATGTAAGCCAAGAATGTAGTTGCCCACAGCACCGATGGGAATTCACTTGCAGGATTTGTGAATGAACAACGAAGATTTAGTGTCATACCTTCTCCACCAAGGAAAATTTGTTAACCATGCCACTTACGGATTTGATTGCTGGCAACATCTTGTGGACTAGCTTTCTGTCGACTTGGGAGAAAGAGGGCCAACCTGCTTTGCGACTCAAGTCCAAGATTCAGCGAGTCAGTGCAATGTCTCCCTTATACAGTATTACAACCACCACATTCGCATGCTGTTTCAATGCAATGTAATAGACGCACCTACAGCTCAACTATAGACTGTGATATTAGGTACAAACGAAGCAGAAATCTTTACTATAGTTAGGAGTCAAGACAGAAGACGACCATAAAAACTTTTGGACGTGTGGCTATTCCCTACTTGGATGCACAGTAAACTAGCAAAAGAAAATATCCGGCCACGTCCTACTGCTATCACAAAAACAGCAGAAGAGGCCTACTGTGTTTACGATACATCTTCGATATCACCTACTCGCTTACATCATTATCACATTGGTTGTGGTGGCAGTAATTATTGATTGGTTCGCTGTCAGCATACAGTTGTGTTTTAGTATTTACAGACCATTAGAATGAACACTGAATTTATTAGCTTTTCATTCATACGGACAACGATCCAACACCTGAGAAAGTTATTATTCGAGGATTTTCATAGTGTCATTATGAAACTACTCAAGATGAGTGTCAAGTGATAAGTGTCTTTTACGGCAAAAAGATTTTTTTTTCCGAATCGACAGTGAAGAGAATTCGTCATAGGTTTAAAAGTGATGCAGCTTTCGCAGTTTCTGCTGCTGGAGCTTACTAAGCGTATACTTGGGTAATAATCTCGTGACAACGTCATATGTCCATACATATGTCCATTATTCCAGCATAAACCACACTACTGTGCTTCTTTATGTGAGATCCACACTTTCCAGAACTTGCAGCGACTCTTCATCTACCACTGTCTTCCACAAACAAACAGCTTCTTCACTGTTGACAGGCATTACTTTTTATTTATTTATCTTACATTTAGATTACATCCTCAAGCTCTTTGAACAGTACATTTCCGAGAGTTCTTCGAGCCTTAAGGAAAAATTTAGTGTATATTTCATGTGTATATGAACGTTTCTTTTTATGGTGAAGTTTGTTATGAAGGCTGAGGAACTGTTTTCCTTCCTGTCCCTAACAATCTCCGTAAAAGTTCAGTGTAGTACTGACTAAACAGGCTAATATGTTTTTATTAAGTCTCCTTTGCAATGATCCACACTTCCCCTGATTTTTCAAATGGTTCTAATAGCTCTAAGCACAAGGAGACTTAACATCTCAGAGCATCAGTCCCCTAGACTTAGAATCTCATAAACCTAACTAACCTAAGCACATCACACACGTCCATGCCCGGGGCAGGATGCGAACCTGCGACCGTAGCAGCAGCGCAGTACCGGACTGAAGCACCTAGAACTGCTACTGCTCGGCCACAGCGGCCGGCCCCGATTTCAATTTCGTAGTGAAGCACAGTCATGTAGTGCTTTTTGAAAGAAATTTGCACCATTTGACTGTAAATTACTAGTCATGATTATGTGAAATGAATAGTAATTTACAGTCAAATAGTTAAAATTTCTATTAAAAACTATACTTTTTCTGACTTCTCGTAGTACATTCAAGTTCCTTATTGTCTCTGGATACAATCTATTGAACGATTTCGAACCACTCCGTATAGCATCGTATTGTTATGCCTAGACATAAAAACCCTTGTCAGTGAGTCTAACCGTTGTACGTAAATAACAAAGTATTTTTTCTTGGGTTTACATGTATTTCATTTGAAGCATTCGTAAGGATTGTATTCAAAGGAAACTACCAACGTGAATCAATCAGTCAATCGGAAAATTCATTAACCGAAGCTAATTATGGGAATATAGGTGAACGGAAAGAGTCGTATCATGCTTATAGTTCTCGGAATGTACAAATTTTACAAGATAATTGAAATGTATTTTTGCACCAAAGACTCACCAAGAAAAGAAATATTTTACATTGAAGTGAGAGGAAAGGGGTCCACTAGTAATGAGTATCACGACTGAATCATTAAAAGAAACGTCAAATTAAAAAAGTATCCTTCGATATTAAGAAAAACTATGGGATAGATAGAAGAGAAAGAGACACCTGAAGGAAATGAGAAGTGACGAAGGAACGCGGCGGCACATTCCTAGCATGAAGCATTGCTAAACGCAATTTCAGATTTCGAGCTGGCGATTAGTCTTTTGAATGGCAGACGTTGCGAAACGTGTTAGAGACTCTCACCACTTCTCTGCGTGCGTGAACTGTCAGTACAATACTCTCAATAAAATGGCACCCAACACTCGGTCCACAGTGTTGTACACGGATCGGTAGACGCGGACGATGCTACGTGTTTTCTGTTTCACATAGCAGTGGAACGTGGTGTGATGTGACACTTCCTGGCAAGTTAATATCGTGCACCACACTGGGATTCAAATCTGGGGTATTATCCTTCAGTGGGCAAGTGCTCTACCAACTGAGCTACCTAATCACGTCTCACGACCCGCACTCACAACTCTGGAAGAAGTAGAAATGTAGGGTGAAGCACTTGCTGGCAAAACGAGAAGGTCCCAGGTTGGAGGTCCAGTAGATCTTTTAGGCTGCCAATATCTACCTAAATCTAAACGCCAAGACCTAGACGCCAACAATAAGGGCAGCCAAATGAAAACGATACTTATGGGGAAAAATTAAGTAATCTGTTTCATTTAAAAGTAAAGTAGTTTAAAAGTTATATATTTATCCCAGTCTGAGAAAAGGTGGTCAGTGCCTTCAAGGAGAAATGTGCCCATGCGTGTACCTCTTTATCCAATCAAATCGATGGCCATGAATGTCTTCCACTAGGGCTCCAAAAATATGGGAATTGGTTGGGAGAGATCGTAACTGTGTCGAGGACGTGTAAGGGCTCCCTAGTGTAGTGCTGCTAGCCAGTCTTCGACCAAGAGTTGTAGTTTTTCAGCAAAAGTATTGAGAAGTAGCGTGCAAGCTACAGTGGAATGTTGCGGTAACAGCCACGGATCAGTAGGCACAAGTGTGATGATTTGTGCTCACAATAACAGATATGCAAGAGGACTACAAAGCCAGGACAGCCGAGTGCAGCAGTGGTAATCGTGTAGCCAGCAGGGCGATGTCACCGTCAGGGTAACTCTTTTGTTGTGAGCTATGGGCGATGTGACAAGGTGCCGAGTATTGGTGAAATACATGTGTGCCAGAGGCATATAAATAAGACAAATTTTGAGGCAGAGGGTCACTTCTCGTCACTGAAAACGAGCAGCGTAATCAAGATACCATTTCTATGCCAGACGGGAAGAGGACGGGGCGTCGACAGCAGTAGTCATGGGATCGAGATGGGACTGCACCTGGCACTATTACTAAGTCATTTAAGGGGCTTGGTGCCACAACCACGCCGTCCTGCCATCCAAGCTTGCTGCCGCCGACGTTGAGTTCCTAATGCGACTTCGCAGCACCATGCAAGCTGCTCTCCGACTCCCGCCACGAGAACAGGGTTTTGCCCCGTGCACAGCCGCCTTTGCACGTCGTCGTCTCGATGCGGGCTCCACAGTGCTGAAGAAAGAACCGTGATGCTGACGTGAATGGCCGTCGTCTGTAAAGGTTGTCGGCCTACCACGGGTCTTCCGTCAGCAACGCAAGGCGTTGGCTCAGCAGACGGGAGAGGCGTGCTTGCCTCACTACTTCACGCACTGAAGTCAACAAAAGTCATTCTTAACCGTCAACAGTGTTACTAGAGGGCCCGCCAGGTCATCACTCACTGCGGTCTCTCCACCAGCGAAATTTCTGTAAGGCAGTCGCAACAACAGGCAAGTCGGCTTCCGGAAAGTCAGGACGAACATTTTCTTTGCCTGCAAGCACATGATTCTCATTTTCTTTCTGTAATATGGCGCCACATTTAGCGCATACTGGTCCATGGACATTTTGTAAAAATTATATCATGCTATCAATTCCAAATGCCCAGAAAAGTCGACAGATGATATAATTATGTTGTAGGATATTGACATGTCGACAAAGTTGTTTCGATTATGCTGCAAAAATTCCACTCGGAAGCTGTTTCACATTCTCCATACAATCACGATCTCTTCCTATGCGATTTCCATATGTTTGCAGTCCTGAATAAAGTAATTTGCGACCGTCGATTTCCTTCGGACGAGGAGGTGCATACCAGGATACAATCGTGTTTCAGTAGGGAAACGCTAATATTTTTCCGCGAATGCAACGATCGCCGTGTCTCACAGTGTGGTAACTGTGTTAACAGTTATGGCGATTATCTTGAAAATAATAAACAGTTTACTCACTATTTTTCCATCTGTCTCGTTTTCATTTGACTTCTCCTTATACCTTCCAGCAAAGGTATCATTTCGCTCCTTTGTACAAAACAACCTATTTAACGTGCATCACCATTTTGGTGATAATATATAGCTATGTATTCAGAGTCGTTGTGTCGAAATTAAAATTGACCCGGAAACAGTTCCACAATTGACAAATAATGTCACGTAAGTTACAGCTCTCCCTCATCTGGTAAACACACAAACAATAGCTCTGAAATTTTTTCAACACATCAGTTAATAACACGATGAACATCGTATCGCACTTAGATTAAATAAAGTAATCTTAACTTTAGGTAGTAAAAGTATATTAAAATTTCCATCACTTTTTTGTGACTAATTATGTTCAGGTTAACGGCATGTATACAGAAAAGATTGTTGATACTGAAAATCTCAAACGAAGCAGTGCAAATAGAAAAAAATGAAGGAAATTTGGGGTGTAATGTCTCGTCGACGACGAAGATGTTAGAGACATTTAAGGCTTTGGAGTTACTTTGGAAACTACGCTAAACCTCGTTTCAGAAGTGCTTATTCATCCCCGAGTACAAAGTACAGCATAATTATAAAATGTATGGAACATTACAGAAAATCGGTACAGATAAATGACTAAGAAGTAATTAACAAATGACACAATATGTGGAAGACAAAAACACCAGGTTTTTTGTATATACCAAACCCAGGATGTCAGGAGAGATATTACGAGCAGCTGATCCCATGTACTGCTGCATGTCTTCGAGGATCCATGGTAGAAATGCAACATAAATGCTACCCTTCATGTAACCGCACAAGAAAAAATTGAAATGCGTCATGTACTGCAACCATGGTGGTCCGTCGACTAGCGCCAGGTTAGTTGCTGCAGTAAAGCCTATCCAGCGATGTGGCAACGTCTCACAAGGGGAGGGCACGACGTTTCGAACGCGGAGTTACTTCGTACAATCGTAGTACTCCATGAGCACAACAAAATGTGTAAGCAGTAGTGCATACTTCTCAAGCGTTATTGAGAAAATCGCAAGAAAATTTCGGTCGTATATATATATATACACACACACACACACACACATATATATATATATATATATATATATATATATATATATATATATGTGTGTGTGTGTGTGTGTGTGTGTGTGTGTGTGTGTGTGTGTGTGTGCGTGCGTGGCCATTTTAAGCTGCTTCCCAGTGGTGCCGGCGGGGTAGCTCAGCGTGTTCGGTCAGAGCATTAGTTACCCTTTATAATAAAAAAAAACTGAGCGAACCGATCATCGACAAACTGAATGGGTGTCATTGGACGTCCGCCCTGAACAAATTCAGCGAACAATGTAGAACAAAATGTGTGTTTTTTTTTTTTTTAGTGTTTAGCGTTCAAGCCACTGGATCGATGGATCGAGTTGCGTACGTCAGTTTTTTTTATTTTCAACAGCCATTTTCTTTATTATTTATATTACAACTGATATAATGGGGAAAGTACGTGTAATCGGATGAAATTGTATTAAATTTACAATGTTATTTGGCAGTCTACTAATTTTTATTATCACAATTAATGTAATATTCGTAACCACCGATTAGTAAACGACAAAATGCATAAAGTCATACTGAAAATGTATCCAAGTTCCGCTTGGGACGCGACAGCGATCGGACGTGTCGGTACTTCTGCGTAGTCGTAGCGCCGCAAACCGTGTTTATAATAATTCATCGATTGTGACCTGTGATATTGTCAGTGCTTCTTCACTAACGTCGTACACAAGCTTCTTAATTTACTAACAGCGGTCCCGACCGCTCAAATAGTGCAGTTATGGCTCCCAGTGTATCTAATAAGAATACCCTGTATTTTGCATTTGAGAAATCTTCCAGGAATGTGCAACCGAGTGCTCTAGAAATCCATTACTAGATAGTAGATATTATTAGGATCACATCCGATCAGGTCCACACAGCATATTATGACATGGCGGAATACTGTTCCCTTGTGAAATTTTTAGACCAGATACAACTGGAGAAAATTTTGGTGAATACTGGTGGGAAAGCAGAGTTCCGACATCGTGATCAGTCGGTGAGTACAATTTCAATAACTAACGCTGACATTGAGTATAAACATGTGGGAGTGTTCAATTTGCGACCTGAGGTTGAGAATTGTTTTCTTAGAGATGTCCTCGCCAAATACGGTGACATCCGACAGATTAGAAACGAAAAATGGTCGAACCGTCACAAACTACATTGTTATAGTGGGGTTCGCTCAGTTGACATGGCCGTTAAAGTCAAATGGTTCAAATGGCTCTGAGCACTATACGACTTATAATCTGAGGTCATCAGTCCTGTAGAACTTAGAACTACTTAAACCTAACTAACCTAAGGACATCACACACATCCAAGCCCGAGGCAGGATTCGAACCTGCGACCGTAGCGGTCGCGCGGTTCCAGACTGAAGCGCCTAGAACCGCTCGGCCACACCGGCCAGCCCGTTAAAGTCAATATCCCATCCTATATAACGGTTTGTGGTTATAAGGCTCATGTCATTTACGAGGGACAAGTAGGCACTTGTTTTATCAGTAACACGAGAGGCCATTTACGAGAGGATTGCCCACGGCGCGTTGTCGTACTTCGAAATAACCTGCAACAACGACAGAGATTAACATTGGCTGATGTCCTAACTCAAAATCAGACGCATTCTGTGACTGACTCCCAGCCGAGTGCATCTGTGTCAGAGGACAATGATCTCGGTAACGGCATCTCCCACCCTTGCCTCAAAAACCCGTGGCCAGTCACCCCTTAGCCACCGGTGTTGCATTATCTGTCGGTAACAAACGACGACGTACAAGTGACTGTAGTGGTTCCGGTGACCAGGTAGTATAAAATCAAACCGATGACGAGGAGCCACGGGCCTCCACACAGGACACGCATGTGTCGGATGGCTCAGTTACGACCCGCCAAATTCCCATTCAACCGCCCGACGCAGAAACCGTCAATACGAGTGCAGTCGAGTGTTTACAGCAATTCGTTCCGATGCCGCTTGCCGACTCGCCACAGGTGGCCAACACACAAGAGGCGGCAGTCAGTCAGCTGCAACTCGTAAACACAGCGGATGAAGAACGCGGCGTAGAGCATAACATAAACAGCCGCCACCTCGAAACTGCTTCCAAACAACACGAGGACCCGGACAGATGTATACAAACAGCCAGTGCGTTTCCAAACAAACACAGTGAGCCTACTGAAGCCGCGTCTTCGGACTTACATTCACCCGTTCCGAAGCAAGGACTTTCACATACTGCTTATAGCCATGACTCGCCGACTCCGCCGTCTTCCATGACACTTCGGACGACTTTGCGACGGCAAAATAAAGTTAAACCAAAGGACTCCGTGGCTGGAAGTAACTCAAAAAGTAAAGTCAGCGCAAAAACAGGTACAAAATCTGCGGATGTAGGTTCGAAGTCCGACGGTGAGATGGACTGGGCTTCCTACGCTTCCCATCACCCACAAGTATCGGACGACCATGAGTCAAGCTTATACGTTTTTGTCCCGGAACATTAACAGAGTTAGGACAGATTTAAAATTAGCAATGCTACGGCAGTTTATCTATGAGTCCGAAGCTGATATAGTTCTGTTACAGGAAGTGTCTATCTTAAGTTTTCATGTATCAGGATTTGCAAAAATCGTAAGCACCTTGGCGGACGGGGGTGCAGGTACGGCCATTCTATCATGAGACGGAATCCCAGTTAGCAATATCGAAATGCTGGACCCCGGTAGAGGCATAGCTTGCCAAATTTTTTACATCACCCTCGTCAATATCTATGCTCTATCTGGAACGACCTTAAAGTCAGAAAGAGCTAACTTCTTTAAACAAGCCATCACATACATGTTACGCCGCAACCCAACCCAGTTGATAAATAGTGATGATTCCAACTGTGTGATCCACAGGAAAGACCAATCGCCAAACTTTAATTACTATAGGGAACTACATGATCTGGTGCGTCACCTGCAGCTGAAGGATGCGTAGGAACTAAAATTTCCTACCCTGGTAAAGTACACGTACCTGACCACCACCGCATGTAGCCGTCTAGACCGTTTGTACATCTCTGAGAACATTTGCCAACATATTCTGGACGCCGATGTCATTCCGGCTAGTTTCGCCGACCACTGCGCCCTCTGTGTCACGATAAATCTGGCCAAACAGCACACTAAATGGAATAGGATTCCGTGGAGCCTAAATGTTTCTATTCTTGCCGATGCCTTGCTACAAGATGTCATCTCTACGACATGGGCGGATTGTCTCAAGCAATGCTGCAGATATCCGAACAAGATAGCCTGGTGGAATGCTGTGGTCAAACGGAAAATGCGATTATCCTTAAGAAACTACAGTTGGTAACGGGCGCAAGATGTCAAACGTACGATTGATTTTTACTAGGCAGTTCTGCGAGAGTTGTATGCGACTACGACACCAACCAACACACAGCTGACGACCATCAAACAAATAAAGGCTTAGCTTATAGGCATAAAGCGAACGCGGCTTGAAGGACTGAAGATCAGATCTAAAGCAAAATCGCTTCAACAGGTCGAACTTTCATCGCTGTAACACCTCATAAAACATCGTGCCCATCGTAAGCGAGCTTTTATCGGGGAGCTGGACACAGATGATGGACTCCGTTTGACCCGACAGAGTGATATTCTTACTGCAGTTTACCGGTACTTCACGGATCTGTACTCGCAATGTGATACATATGGTGATTAACCTTCGCCAGAGCACTCAACAGCAGATTGTCTCCGTTAATGAAGCAAGTGATTCACAACCATCAATCATGCATCCCTGGTCGCACTATTATGACGCCCCTTTCGGAATATAGAGATGTAATAGCCATAGCGTCAGTCACTAACGTGAATCTCCCATTGCTGTTTATCGACTCTTGCAAGGCTTTTGATCGCGTCCGCCACGAGTACCTCCTACAGCTATTACAGCGGTGTGGTTTTGATCAACGGGTTATAAATGTCGTGCAACATTTCGTCACGGGCATTACAACCAGAATCAGCGTAAATGGACAGCTTAGTCAACCCATAGAGGTCCAAAGAGGAGTGCCGCAGGGGAGCCCTCTCTCCATGATGTTGTTTGTTTTATCGCTCGAGACGCTCTTACGCTCTATTCATGACAAACGTGCAGGCCTTTTGATCGCCGGGACGTCCTTCGTGGTTCGTGCTTACGCCGACGACGTCGGAGTGTTACTGCGCAATGACGGAGACGTATCAACCCTCAAGACCGCGGCAGACGAGTACTGTCGTGCTTCCGGTTCTAAAATCAACGCCGGTAAATGCACCTTTGTCAACATTCGAGGATTCGACGCAGTTATTATACCTTGGGCGAAGCGTGTCGAAGACCACACCATTTTGCGGATGATTATCGACAAATGCCCGCTAAAAATGAATGCAAAAAATTGGAAGCAGGTCACTAATAAAATGCAAGGTGCCATCTATGAAAACAATTGGCGGTCCGTTAACATTTTCCTCAGCAGTTATATATTCAGTACAGCGTACTATATGGCCCAACTATTTCCAGTCCCCAAGACGCAGGCCAAACACGTGATGAAACTCTCTAATTGATTTATCTGGCAAGGGCATCTGTTCAAAGAGAAATACACCACGTTGACGTCTTCCAGACAGGCCGGCGGACTCAACATGCCTGACATTAACCGAAAGTGTACTGCGTTATATATTCAACGAATCGCCCATGCTTTGGACAAAGAATCTCTCACGTAACCAGTTGGCTCTTCCGAACCTTACAACCCATCGATATGCACCCACCCATTGATGTAGGTAAAATACATTACAAACTACGACATGTCAAGCAGTTTTTTCTTGAAGTAAGCTATATTAATGGACATTATTTCACGCAGGATTCACCGACGACGCACCTGTTATTAAAAAGATGGACATCTCCAATAGTCCGGAATCCCACTGAACTTAAATACCCGAGTGTTCATTGGAAGGCAGTTTGGGACAACATAAGTTTAACTGTCCGCACTGCTTAAGTGGCGTCCACATGGTATAAAGTGGTAAACGATGTTATACCCACTAATGGAAGGTTGCATAGAATCGGTTTACGTGACAGTGATAAATGCGTCCGCTGTGCTCTGGTTGACACCTTACGCCATCGCTTCACTTGTGGTGGTCATCTCATTAACTGGAAATGGGTGCAGCAGAGGCTGGGCCTGATTACCCGCAGCAGCCCAGCCAGCCACTGCACCGACATCCTGCTCTGGCCGGACACGAAACATTTTCCCGCTACCAAGAACAACACCGTGATGTGGATGTTAGGACAGTTTGTGACATATATCATCATCCATAACAGTGAAGATAATCTCATTAGTTTCGAGGCTTGCATGAGAACGGCACGCTGGAAGATAAACGTTACCCAAATTTCAGGAAGATGTTTGCTAACAGGTTAGGCATAATTTTTGAAAAACAAGGCGTAGGGTAATTCTCGATGCCGGTAAGGACAAAAATCATATGAAAGACTATGTAGCGAACAAAATACACAACGAATAAGGGGTTACACCTGTTCCTAGGACTGCTCCCGACTTCTCAATGGTGTTATTAACTTCATTAAGACGTTTTCATTAATTTATGTTTCTGTGCATCTCTTGTTATCCGTTTGTATGCGCCAAATCACTTTGTGTTTGGACGGTTATGAATTAAATGACAGAACTGCCATTCTAGTTAAGACAGTCAATTATATATATATGTTTGCGTTTTGGTTCTATGTCTCTGTCTGGACTGAAGAGGCTATTGTCAGTTTACTATTTTTGTTCTGTTTTGTAATCTTACAAATGGCACTATATAGAAATGTGTTCTTCAGTCTATTGTAGGATAGAATTCGTGTCGATTTTGTGCTTATGTACATATATGGTTGTTTTAATAAAGGAAAAGAAAGCGTGTTCGGTCAGAGCGTTAGTTACCCTTTATAATAAAAAAACTGAGCGAACCGATCATCGACAAACTGAATGGGTGTCATTGGACGTCCGCCCTGAACAAATTCAGCGAACAATGTAGAACAAAATGTGTTTTTTTTTTTAGTGTTTGGCGTTCAAGCTACTGGATCCCTGGATCGAGTTGCGTACGTCAGTTTTTTTTTTTCTATTTTCAACAGCCATTTTCTTTATTATTTATATTACAACTGATATAATGGGGAAAGTACGTGTAATCGGATGAAATTTTATTAAAGTTACAATGTTATTTGGCAGTCTACTAATTTTTATTATCACAATTAATGCAATATTCATATCTACCGAATAGTAAAGGACCAAATGCATAAAGTCATACTGAAAAAGTATGCTTGTCCGTGTTTTGAGAAATCCCTTATACCTGGAAGGAGCCCGAAACTACTTGTTACCTCCAAGTTTTGACCGGCACAGACGGCTTTCGAAAGATGTACAATATAATCGTCGCTTTCGACATTACGAGTACAAGTTGCAGGATGCTATTTTTCGTAAAAACATGGAAAACATAAAGTTAAACGGCACCAGCTCCATTGAATAAATGCTATGTTTCCGCAAACGCAAGGTCTATTGACGTTTTCTGTGGAAAAACAAACCTTGTTAACATTTTCAAGAACCTCTCTTTCAAACGATTGTTTGGAAGCAAAACCATGCATAACGCAGTATTTTCTTAAAAATCTGCGCTGATATTTGGTTATACAGTATCGAGTGTATTTTAACAGCGTCTTTTTAAAAAAATTGTTCTATATTGTTCGCTGAATTTGATCAGGGCGGACGTCCGATGACACCCGTCCAGTTTGTTCGTTCATCTGTTCGCTCAGTTTTTTTTATTAGAAAGGGAAGCTAACGCTCTGACCAAACACGCTTTTTCTTTTTCAAAATCTCATTTTGTTCGCTTTTGTTCGTTGCTGCTGCTCGGTGCGGACGTCGTAAGACATCCGTTAAAGTTCGTTGTTGATCGATTAACTCAGTTGTTTTAATACAAAGGGCAGCAAACCCTCTGACCGAACACGCTTTTTTTTATTTTTTTATTTTTTTTTAAGGATGGTCAGGGCGTGGTACACGCCGCACTAGCAGTGGGGTCTGTTCACGGCACTGCCAGTGCGTCGAGGCCCAAACCCCTCCCACCCCTTTTTCATGTTCCCTGTTGGGTCATAGCACTAAGTGTGCAGAAATCTTTACACAATATTCCCATTCTCCGATGTAAGAAAGACAAAGAAATCTCTTCTCTGAGTAGAAACTGAACACTGATTTAAAAAAAAAAAGGAAGAAAGGTTAAAGTAAATAATAATAAGGAACCAAGTGACTTTTATTTTTCTTCTGTTTGTTCTCGTTCAAGGTGTTGTAGTGGTTTCCCAACACCCATTCTTTCAAAAATGATCTTCAGCATGTTGCCATAGTGCTTCTTGTGGTTGCGATATGTGCTGATTTTTGCATATGCACACTTCATGTAAACGCGGAATTCTATCTCGTTGTCCGACCCAAGTGTGTGGATGACATAACTAACATATTTTCCCAGTAACCAGCTAATGGCGTTGGTTTTTAATTTCGGAAAGTATGTCATGTCCGGTCTCAGGAGGAGCGACGGCGTTATATATTGCGTCGAGGATCTGGTGAGAAAGGCGATTTGTTGTCCGACCCAAGTGTGTGGATGACATAACTAACATATTTTCCCAGTAACCAGCTAATGGCGTTGGTTTTTAATTTCGGAAAGTATGTCATGTCCGGTCTCAGGAGGAGCGACGGCGTTATATATTGCGTCGAGGATATGGTGAGAAAGGCGATTTGTTGCCTGATCTAATTCCAGTTATGCACATTGCCACCACAGGCGAATCTGTGGCTGAGTGTATCCACCAGATTGCATTTTCCACAAAGGTGTGTCTGGTTTAAACCGATCCCATATAGTCTCTCGTTGGTGCTGATGACATTATTAACTGTTTTGTACCATGCGGAAATAGCGTCTGTAGATAGCCCGGCATAGTTGATATTCCGCCATACAGCTTTCCAGTCACAATTTGGGAATTTCGTTTCAATTTTGTTTCTACCCTCATTTAACTTCCTTTCAAGTATGACGTCGCGCGCTGTGATACTTGTGTTGCTTCTGATTTCGTCACTAAGATAAGTTGCTTCCAGGAAAAAGTTCCTCACATACTGCAGACGGGCATTAATCCTTCGCACATCAATCGGTGCTTGCAGGCTATGGGGTGTCACAGCCTCAAAGAGCTTTGCGGATATACATTGTGGAAGTTCTCTGAGTATATGGAAATTCCGTTTGAGGAACAGAGCAGACGCTTTATTGCGAATATCCACCAAACCGAGGCCCCCGTGTCTGACATCCAGTATAACCGTAGTCGCACCAAACCTGAATATGTCTCCTCGCCATAAATAATTGGTAACAGTGGACATGATCCCTTTCGCTACTAGTTGAGGGATTGGAAATATCTGCGCAGTGAAATACGCTCTAGACAAAACGCAGGAGTTGATGAATCTGACTTTTTGCACCAGGTCCATAGTTCGATGGATGTTCTCCATTACAGCACCATGAACTTTCCTCCTAGTTTCCGTCCAGTTAAAAGCAGCCATCCGCATCGGACATGAGCTACGATGCCGTCACCACTCTGATGCAGCCGTTTCATGGCTAAAATGGCCACGCACAGATATATATTCGACGACCGAAATTATCTTGCGATTTTCTCAGTAACGCTTGAGAAGTACGCGCTACTGCTTACACATTTTGTTGTCCTCATGGAGTACTACGAGTGTACGAAGTTTACAGTAAATCCGTGTTCCAAACGTCGTGGCCTCCCCTTGTCAGTCAGGTAATCTCAAACACAGTTGTGGAAACGTAGACAGAGCTTTCTTTTTAAGATAAAATCGCTGCTGTCAGTTTCATGTTATGCCATGAGCCGCATCTGCGGCACATCGATGTGTGTGGGAACATTGACCGACCCCATACACTGTCTTGGTGATGGCCGCAGCACTGGATACAAGTTTCTGTGATTCGTGGTCGTGTTCGACAGCTGCATATGGATCCGCTTTCCCGCATATGTGTGTGTTGTGTTCGTTCATCTTTCCCGAAAGATGAAAAGTGGTATCGTCACTGAAGATTTATTTTCTTGCGAAGCTGTCATTTTCACGATGGTTCTGAATGTCAGTGCTATAATTGCAGATGGCGCAATTTGTCGTAATGCCTTACGGCTGGCAGGAAATGGTTTTCGTATGGGTTCGTTCGTAACCGCTTACGAAGGATTTTCCACTCTGTGCGAAGTTCAGCTCAGTACTAGTTCGACAGGTAGACTTTGTAGGACTTCACAACATCCTGTCCCTCTTCTGTTGCTTCTGACACGTACAGTAAGCTCGAACGTGTTTCAGTTCACCAACAGCCATCCTCTACAAATTTCTTGTACTACTGCACTATGCTGTTGTAAACTTATGGTTCCCGGTGAAATTTGCAACGGTAAGTTCTTTGTACACTCATTATCGAGTGGCAACAGGCAAATTCTGGCACACAAATTGCTTTCTCTAACAGTTCCGCTGTCGCCTTCTGCAGCTACGGTAACGGCGCCCCTGTTCAAACTTGCTGGTACAGTGTTCAATGAAAACTTTGCTGGTTTGTTTTTCACGTATTGTATCGCTATGTTTAACCTTTTCCATAGACTGACTTTTTAAAATATGTGTTGTATATTAGAGACAAAGCACACGGTCCAATCGCGTAATGGCATCTGCCTAAGCGTTTACAGAAGTTGATCGACGTTCCTGATTTCAGTTCGGTCAGGATCAAATTACATGGGCTGGGACCCAGAAGCGTGTCCCAGAGAACTCGTTTCGCGAAGTTTCCGAAAAGCGGAACGTAGTTTCTCTCAAGTGTACGCTGTTTGCGCCCGTCTAATGGAGAACGCGACAGTCCTTTGTCGACGCCCCGAGTCAATTCTCCACGATAGGGTGAGAGTGTATACTCTTGAGGCTAGATGCAATTCAGGTTGGATTTGCAGACTAACTATACCGAAGATAGGAAAGGGAATTTAGCGTCTATACGACTTCGTAATTATTCTAGACAGAATTCCCAAGAGGACAAGGGTGGTAGAAACAGAGGCTGGTCTTGTGACGAAACCCGTTTCTTCACTAGCCACAAGTAAATTAAGGATATGTATGGGATAATTCACTGCTTCAGATGCTGCATGATATAACATTCACACTATAACTCATTATAGATAAAACGTTACAGCCGGCCAGAGTGGCCGAGCGGTTCTAGGCACTTCAGTCTGGAACCGCCCCCGCTACGGTCGCAGGTTCGAATCCTGCCTCGGGCATGGATGTGTGTGATGTTCTTAGGTTAGTTAGGTTTAAGTAGTTCTAAGTTCTAGCGGACTGATGACCTCAGATGTTAAGTCCCATAGCGCTCAGAGCAATTTTTTATTAAAAACGTCACACCTGTCAACAGGTTTATCATTCTACTGAAGCCGGTCGTGAGTGAGTAACAAACCAATCCACGATATGTTTATTTAATGCTACGCGTAATTTTGAAGTGAACAAATGTATATTACACTATTTAGTGAAGACAGAAGATTGATGATACGTTACATGCTCAAGTATTCATGTTTGAAGCACAATACTTCAAAACATGTCTCAACTTCAGAAAATTGTGTGGAACCAAAATTATGTGAAAGTCAGAAAGTTACCTCGCCCATATAAGATGCATTATAGAAGACTTTAAATTTCAGGTATTTACGGCTGTTTTCACGCTCCTATTGGAAACTGATACACAAAATGTTGTTTATGGAACATTCCATTGTGATTTGGAGGAACATAGACATGCGAAAAACTGAAATACACAGTACTGATGCTCCACAATAATTTTTGTTTCACAGTTAGTTGCAAACCGTCGTTCGGTTTCTGTCCTAGAAAGCTAAAACCTGTCCACAACGAAACCTGAAATAAATATTATTGTAGAACATCAATGGTGCGTATTTCAATTTCTGAAATGTTATTTCTTAAAAGAGTTTAGTTAAATCATCAAAAATACACTGAACTCAATAATGTGTATTTGCGGTTGCATGTGACGTTTTGTCTTGGTTACAAATAATTCTTTGTCGTTTCACAAAAACGTTGTTAATCTAATGTAATAAGGTGAAACTGTTGAACGACGAAACAACTAATCGTTAATTGTGCTCAAACACTTGAAATCGAAACTGGTCTAAATTAGTATCGTCGTGACGGAGCTAACCACGTTGAATCTTTACAGTGCCCAATTATACACTCCAACAACTTTTCATCTGTCGTTCACTTATCACGGTTTTATACCCTGCTTCTTTAATATTCCTGCCTAATTCATCTCCACCTAATGACGCTGCTCGAAGAAAGTATTCGATAGTCTCAGCGTTCATAAACGGGGGAAATCTGTTAGTTTAGGTATCGTGGACAGAGCCCACCGTGTTATGGCTCAAACGTATCGCCTAACGAACCGAGGTTGGCAAAGGCGTTGGCTAATTGACATGGGACGCATGGTACCCACGCCCGTGACTCTTAGCCTGGGGTAATTACAGTCTGGAGTGAAAAATTAAAGTTTTTCGAGGGTAAAAACATAAAGGGCTCCATTACAATTTAGCAAGGGATCTAAATTGTCTGTAAAATTTAATTTGTGTTATTTCTATTTTGTTAAAATCTAATACATTGCTGATGATTTAAAATTGAAGTATAATGAAGGCACCGTGCAAGAAACGTCAAAGTGAAGTGCATTACATCCTTGCCACTTCAGCGCAACCACACAAAATTGTGAGTAATGAATGTTTTGTTAGTCATTAGTCTTCTGACTGGTTTGATGCGACTCGCCTCAAATTTTGGATGAGAAAAACGGACACGTTAAAGCCGATAGCGGTATTTGAGTTGCAGATGAATGGTATTTTTCGGTATTTGTTTGGTTTCTATTATAATAGGTCTTTATCTTTTTACTAATAACCGGGTAAAAAACCGAAATTTTCCATAGCAGAAGCGCTAAAATTTTCCATTTTTAAATATACGTTTTTTAAAGAACGAGTAAATTTCATTCGCAAAATTCTCATTGCTTTAAAATATTGTGTTATTATGTGGATTGCTGAGACAATAATGTAGCTGTTACCCTGTCGTGGCCTATTAGATGATACGTATGTACATGAAATGTGCAGGATTTGCCCCATCTGGTCTGTACGATATTTTCTTACCGTTGTCATCGGACACCAGAGTTATTACAGAATCACACCATCCATAGTCTGGAAGTAAGGGGTGGTCAAGGTGATAGGGGTCCATTATCATAGTGAACGTGATATTTGAAGCTGCCTGAGTATTGTCATTTCTTAGGGCCATGTGATGTCACGTGATGTCGATCGGCGGTTAATTGATCAGTGGTATGTTTTCAGTAGTCATTTTGAAGCTTGTTATGAATAAAGTTCTGCAGCATACATTCTTCAGTTGAACGAACAGTGTTTATCGCTGAAAATCCTTTTGGATTTAAGTCATTTAAGACATTAAATGAAAGGTTCACGATAAAATAACCAGAGACAGTTGATCCTGCAAACAATGTTGTGCATAAAGTGATCACTAAATTTAGAGTAACTGGTTCAGTTCCTAACGCCATACGTAACTGCGTAAAGAAAGTTTGTTCCCAGGAGATTATTGAACTTTGAAAAGGAACCCAAGGAAATCAACTAAACATCTATCCTCCCAAGAAAACACCAAAGGAACGTCACGCCGGAACATGCTGTAGTTGTTACATGTGCGAGCAGCATGCAAAGTTAAGAATGATGCAAGAATTAAAACCGACGTATTACGCACAACGACAACATTATTGCGAATGGTTACTCACGCAAGTCACTGATGGTTGTGTGGATCTAAATCTTTACTTCAACAAAGGAAAAGCGTGGTTTCACCTTAGCAGGTACGTGAACTCTGAACACACACGCTGTTGTCTAACAGACATGCCTTAGCGTGATTTGAAAGAAAGAGTTTGCTCGTGTACGGTTTCAGGCCAACGGATTGTCGACCCTATTTTCTTTAACAATACCGTGAACTGTCTAGTGTACGTATCTGAATGGTTGCAACCATCCATTGTGCACCTAACGAGAGTGTACGTTTTTCCAGCGAGATAATGCTACGACGCATACTTCACGGTTTTTAGTGTCAAGCGTCCGTGAAGCTTTCGGAGAGGAAAGTACAGTTTCTGCATGTTTATGGCCTCCCAGATCGCCCATTCTGTCTATCTGTGATTTTTATTTGTGGAGTAGTTTAAAGGGTGAAGTCTACAGAAACAGTCCGGTTACAATTGATAAATAAAAAACAAACATTCGCAATTCGTGTATCGAAGTTAATCGTGAACATTTTCAGCTCCTCCTGTGACCTATTGACCTACTGAATATTCGGTGCTTCATTTCTCATAATAATTTACTACCCTTTATTCTGTAGATACAATAACCGATTGAACTGTCTGTACGTTTATTATAGGTCATGGAGCCTCTTTTATTTCGGCCGCTCTATATTTTGCGAACAGCAGTATCAATGCAGTACAGTCTCACATTTGCTTTCAAAGGTTAAAAACGGGAGTGCTCCAACAAATGTGTGACACAATGTAGGGACGAAACGTAAAACTTAAGAGTTCATTCATAGTTTACAATATAAATAGAAAGCATCTGATCTGCTACCTGTATCTACACAACATCCCTTTATCTGCTTTTGTCCTTTGAAAACTGACAAATTAACACGAAAAATTGAGTTATTAAAATTCAGTTCTCACTCTTTAGGCCTAACTATTCGTAATGTTCAAATACTGTTATGATCCAGGATTGCAACCTGAGCTCCAAAAAGATTAGAGATCATAGGAGAACACTGGATTTTTTTTTTTTTTTGGTAGTAATCAGCCGCTTATCACTTTCGAGACCAGCATTGAACGGTGAACTGAATAATTTTTCATTTATTTGCCTGTTTAATTTAATACACTCCTGGAAATTGAAATAAGAACACCGTGAATTCATTGTCCCAGGAAGGGGAAACTTTATTGACACATTCCTGGGGTCAGATACATCACATGATCACACTGACAGAACCACAGGCACATAGACACAGGCAACAGAGCATGCACAATGTCGGCACTAGTACAGTGTATATCCACCTTTCGCAGCAATGCAGCCTGCTATTCTCCCATGGAGACGATCGTAGAGATGCTGGATGTAGTCCTGTGGAACGGCTTGCCATGCCATTTCCACCTGGCGCCTCAGTTGGACCAGCGTTCGTGCTGGACGTGCAGACCGCGTGAGACGACGCTTCATCCAGTCCCAAACATGCTCAATGGGGGACAGATCCAGAGATCCTTGCTGGCCAGGGTAGTTGACTTACACCTTCTAGAGCACGTTGGGTGGCACGGGATACATGCGGACGTGCATTGTCCTGTTGGAACAGCAAGTTCCCTTGCCGGTCTAGGAATGGTAGAACGATGGGTTCGATGACGGTTTGGATGTACCGTGCACTATTCAGTGTCCCCTCGACGATCACCAGTGGTGTACGGCCAGTGTAGGAGATCGCTCCCCACACCATGATGCCGGGTGTTGGCCCTGTGTGCCTCGGTCGTATGCAGTCCTGATTGTGGCGCTCACCTGCACGGCGCCAAACACGCATACGACCATCATTGGCACCAAGGCAGAAGCGACTCTCATCGCTGAAGACGACACGTCTCCATTCGTCCCTCCATTCACGCCTGTCGCGACACCACTGGAGGCGGGCTGCACGATGTTGGGGCGTGAGCGGAAGACGGCCTAACGGTGTGCGGGACCGTAGCCCAGCTTCATGGAGACGGTTGCGAATGGTCCTCGCCGATACCCCAGGAGCAACAGTGTCCCTAATTTGCTGGGAAGTGGCGGTGCGGTCCCCTACGGCACTGCGTAGGATCCTACGGTCTTGGCGTGCATCCGTGCGTCGCTGCGGTCCGGTCCCAGGTCGACGGGCACGTGCACCTTCCGCCGACCACTGGCGACAACATCGATGTACTGTGGAGACCTCACGCCCCACGTGTTGAGCAATTCGGCGGTACGTCCACCCGGCCTCCCGCATGCCCACTATACGCCCTCGCTCAAAGTCCGTCAACTGCACATACGGTTCACGTCCACGCTGTCGCGGCATGCTACCAGTGTTAAAGACTGCGATGGAGCTCCGTATGCCACGGCAAACTGGCTGACACTGACGACGGCGGTGCACAAATGCTGCGCAGCTAGCGCCATTCGACGGCCAACACCGCGGTTCCTGGTGTGTCCGCTGTGCCGTGCGTGTGATCATTGCTTGTACAGCCCTCTCGCAGTGTCCGGAGCAAGTATGGTGGGTCTGACACACCGGTGTCAATGTGTTCTTTTTTCCATTTCCAGGAGTGTATTTCTTCACCTGAAAACATTTTTCAGTCACCCGTGATTATTATACTTTCATGTCTATTAGTATTTACTTACACCCGTTCAGTTTCCTCATGCAGAGCCTGCCTCTTTGCTTTTGATTGAGACGTCGGCAAGTACACCTGACAAACTGTTGTCGGCGTTGGTTTTCTGTGGATTCTGACGGGAGCAACCTTGTCAATGAACTGTCACTGAACTCTTACTCTCTCACATTCCCTCCCATTCAAAGCGAATCCTATTCCCGTTATACCATTTTCTGTTGCTGTTGGTATTACCCTATATGAGTCTGACGAGAAATCCTTATCTTCTTTCGGTTTCACTCCACTGAATCCCACTATACCTGGACTGAGAATATGCAATGCGTTTCCATTTCCCGATTTCATAGCTTGCTAACTACGTCAAACATTCTGACAATCGATGCTCCGACTATCGCGTAGGTGGTTATTCCACTTCTTCTCCTGGGTATCTACCCTTTACCCTCTCCTGTAGATCCAAATGAGATACCAATTCGGAATGTTTTGCCATTGGAGAGATCGTCACGACACTTTTTCAGTTACTGGCTACATTTTCGCTCAGTTTCTCAAGTCAAAGGGCAGTAGAGTGCCCTTAAACACTTCCCGCTCCTCCGACCTCTTCCACAAGACCGTTTGCGGATCGAGGATGATGTCTTGTGCGCGAGACTGCTACGGTCGCAGGTTCGAATCCTGCCTCGGTCATGGATGTGTGTGATGTCCTTAGGTTAGTTAGGTTTAAGTAGTTCTAAGTTCTAGAGGACTGATGACCACAGATGTTAAGTCCCATAGTGCTCAGAGCCATTTGAACCATTTTTGTCTTGTGCGGTACGTCTTCGGTCACCATTGGTGATGACTATTGTGATATACTTTGCTGAGTGATGGCCGGCCGGAGTGGCCGAGCGGTTAAAGGCGCTACAGTCTGGAACCGCATGACCGCTACGGTCGCAGGTTCGAATCCTGCCTCGGGCATGGATGTGTGTGATCCTTAGGTTAGTTAGGTTTAAGTAGTTCTAAGTTCTAGGGGACTTATGACCACAGCCGTTGAGGCCCATAGTGCTCAGAGGCATTTGAACCATTTTTGCTGAGTGATGTGGCAAGACGTAGTGAAATGCACGGTTTGCAATAACAACTGTTTCTTACAAGAACCAAACTAAATAAAACTTGTTAGAATCGATGTCTACACAAACTGAGAAAAGCAGTGCCTTGAGGAGCAGGGAAGAATAAGCACACTCACATGAGGCTGGGGACTTGTAGGTTGTCCGCGGATAAGTAGCAAAGTGTTGTAACGAAGCGATGAACTCTTGCGCAGTCACATGTGAATACTGCGAATGAGTGCCCTCGGGAGCGGCTGACAGATGTGCGTCAATGGACGTGGATCACAGCGGGGGCGAGGCGACATCTTCGCTGGCGGAGGTGGTGGCGGCGGCAGCGGAGACTCGTAGCGGAGTCCTGAAGCGGCACTTGGTTGCTGGAGGCTCGGGACGTAACTGGGGATTGAGGGATGGATCGCCGAAGTAAGTAGCCTCCTGCGGAAGGGTAAAATGCACGGTATCACGAGAGCAGGTGACCGCGCGGTCGTAAATTAGTGTTCGCGAGTGCAACGCCGTGTGCCACGTTGCGACGAGGATGTCGGCCCGGTATTCTGTGAAGGCTGCCTTTTCTCTTCTCTTTATAAATAACCTCCTAGGTAGCGCAGGGGCGTACCATTTCTACCAATCATACACGTAAGAATGTTTCCAAAATATGCGAGGGGCTAAATTAAAGCAGTGGCTGGATTCCTTAACACTATCGTTTACCGGTAGAGTCTTTGATTATTAATCAACGCCATTTACATTCTGCATACAAGGAAAGATACTAGAACGGGTAGCTCGTTCAGGTATCTCAATTGTATATTGCCTGATTGTGAAAAAAAAGGATTAAGCATCGCGTTAGAAGCACAAACGAGTACCAACAGGTGCGGTACGTCGACAGCGACAGAATTGTGCTACAATATTGCTGCTTGCGTCGGTCAGGATCACACAACTAAGTGAGTTCCGGAGGCTTGAAACCACACACAGTAGGTATCTTGTTTGCAGCTGTAGATGAGCCGACATAAGTTGATCCCTGACAGTTGCAGTGGGTCGGATGTGGCGGCTTCGCAGGCCAGTGTCATCCAATAATGTAATGTGATTTTGTAAACGACTGTATGGCCAAATGTCAGTGTGGTCCCAGCTCTTTAGACGGCAACTGTTTTCGCCTGTAACCGGAAGCTCTTTGCAGTTGAACGTTGGCAACAGCATGGCGAGATGTCCGAGAACGTCTTACGCTATCTCTGGACCACATGTTCGATAACTTGGACATCAACCGTTATATTTATGTCGCAGTAATGCCAGTCTGCATGAAGCTACGTGACAATAATGTAACATGAGAACTCCTGTTGCCCAGACCTACTTCTACACGGAGGATGTTCTCTTATTGCCCTTGCCAAGACGTTCTGCAGACATCTGGTCACAGGTTGCCGAGAGATTGCATACCGCTAGTTGCCAACAACTTCGAATGACGAACTCAGGCATAGGGTGCAAGCAGCACGGAATACCCGTATCTGTTATTACAGCCATCGACCGGGGTAGCGCAGTGGTAAGTACACTGGACTCGCATTGGGGAGGACGACGGTTCAAACCCGCGTCTGGTCATCCTGATTTAGGTCTGCTGCAATCTCCCTAATCGCTTAAGGCAAAAGCTGGGATGGTTCCTTTGAAGGACCACGGCTACACTCCTTCTCCGTCCATCCCTAATCCGAGCTTGTGCTCCATCTATAATGACCTCGTGGTTGACAGGACATCAAACGCTAATGTCCTCCTCCTCCTCCTCCTCCTCTTCCTTCAGTACGTATAACTATTTTGCTGCCAGAGGTGACAGCTCGTTGTACTAAATTTCGCACCGTGTTGTTGCCATTGTTGATGTCGCTATGGTTTTTAGCCCAAAGACCGGTTTCATGCCTTCTCTACGCTAGTCAATCCTGTGATGCCTCTGTACTCTGAATAATTTCTGCAGCCTACAAAAAGAATGGCTCTGAGCACTATGGGACTCAACTGCTGTGGTCATTAAGTCCCCTAGAACTTAGAACTAATTAAACCTAACTAACCTAAGGACATCACACACATCCATGCCCGAGGCAGGATTCGAACCTGCGACCGTAGCGGTCGTGCGGTTCCAGACTGTAGCGCCTTTAACCGCTCGGCCACTTCGGCCGGCTCTGCAGCCTACATCTTATTGTATTCATGCCTAGGTCTGCCTCTAAAACTTTTACCAGCCTCTCCCTCCCCCTCCCTCCTACACACACCTCCTGTGATTACCAAATTTACTAATCGTTAATGCCTCAGGTTGTGTCCTATCAGCCGGCCGGTGTGGCCAAGCGGTTCTAGGTGCTTCACTCTGGAACCGCGCGACCGCTACGGTCGCAGATTTGAATCCTGCCTCTGGCATGGATGTGTGTGATGTCCTTAGGTTGGTTAGGTTTCAGTAGTTATAGGTTCTAGGGGACTGATGACCTCAGATGTTAAGTCCCATAGTGCTCAGAGCTATTTGAACCTGTTAATGAGTCAGGATTGGCCAGGAGCGGAAAGCGGTAGGCACCCGTTGAGGTGAAGGAGGTGAAGAATAAAACATAGTTTAACCTGTATGAAGTTTTAATGCCGTAAAGAAAGGCAGGCCTGGAGAAGCCGCCGAGACTGAATGGGCATCCACCCAAGAGAACAGGTGAGGAGGGCGTCTGATCGGTTTAGAAGCTGCCAGCAGAAGAGAGCGAACGGTGTGTCCGCTCCCGGCAGCTGGCCGCGGTTAAACTCCCACTTGACCACCTCCAAGCCCCCATATTGGTCGGTCAGTTAGTAAGACGCGCAGTTCTGTAGCGTAACCTCGTCAGCAACACGTGAGTTTCAGGGTGGTTCTATCCGGTTCTGGGCAACGTGACTGAGACGCTGCAGTTTACCGCCAGCCATAAGGCACTGACGAACTTAAAGTGACAAAATAAAAATCAAATTTTTATATTAATAAACCCATTTAGTATCGGCCCCCTACTGTACAAACCATTTATTTCCTGCCAAGAAATACCTTCTTTCAGTCAAACACGTCACAAATTTCTTCTTTCACTATTTAGATTCAGTACCAGTTAACTAGTTACGCATCTAATCTTCAGTAATCTTTTAAAACACCACATTTCAAAAGCTTCTATTTTCTTCTTGTCTTAACTGCTTGTCTCCCGTGTTTCATCTCCATACAAGGCTACACTAAAAGGCTACATTACAAAGAGTTTCACAAGATCTGCTGTCAGTCAGATTTATGTTACAAGTTAACTAAGTCCTATTTATATGCAGTCTTCTTATTATATCCTCTCTACTGCAGATTTCACCAACAAATTTTCTGCATAATAGCAATATTCATCTACGACTTTCAGTGTATACTTGCGAAATGAATTCCATAAGCATCGTCTGAATTAATTTGTCTGCATTCATATCATCTTATAGCCTATTTTCGAGATTATCCATTCTGTTCTGCTGCCGTCTCTCACACGGTACAACGACGTCGCTGAAATTCGAAGTTATTTCTTCACTGCACAGATACCTCCAAGTTACCTCCATATTTAATCAGATATTCTTCCTTATATAGTTTATGCTCACAACAAGTAAAATTAAAGTTATTCATTTCATATTTTTCCTGGTGGATTAATGACTACCAGAGTGTATATCAGCAACATACGTACCTTCCCTCAATCCGTCGCCATGGTTTTCTTTTATGTCTAGAAATATAAGTAACAATTTAGTCTGTCTTCATTTGCATGTATTCACCGCTCTACATATCCCACATACCTCGCCATTTTCATTATGGTTAAAATAACATTTTTTACTCCAGCTTGTTCCTTGATCAGTCCTGCCTCGGGCATGGATGTGTGTGATGTCCTTAGGTTAGTTAGGTTTAAGTATTTCTAAGTTCTAGGGGACTGATGACCCCAGAAGTTAAGTCCCATAGTGCTCAGAGCCATTTCAACCATTTGAACATTGATCAGTTTGTTTGTTACCAGTCTCTCCTGGTAATCCCCTGCGTACATCTCCTCATTGATTACTGGTCACTCCTCGGATTTCGAATGATGTCCAGTACAGACCGCGTGAGACTGCTACTGGAAAACACTGGTATCACACATGGATTGTAGATTTTCAGTTTCGGAAATACTGGAACAGTCGGTCTGAAGGTCGGAATATTTTACTATAAGCACTCTTGTACTGTTTTAGGCTTATTTTTATTTCTTATAAATCCTGTGGCAGTGGTCATTATTTGTCGTCTCTAGTAATTTCTTTTAGCAGCTACCCTGTGAAAAAAAATTAAATAGTTTCAAATCCACGTAGTTGTCTCCTAGTCTAATACGTAAGTTTCAAATTTGGCTTAAAGGTGGCTTCGTGAGACGTCACCCTCGGGCTCGGCGACGCTTCAAACAGTAAGGTGTCGACACGTGCTACAGAAAGGCCAGAGCTGAGTAATTCATGTGACGTATAAATCCTGCCCAAAGCCACCGTGGACGTGTCAAGAAATGGGGAGGTCGTCACAGCCCCTCTTTCCCACATTTCACTCCTCCTTCTTACGCCTTTGGAACCATTCAGCTTTCTTAAGGGCTACCAGGAAAACAGTTCAGACACACTGCCGCTCAGAATCTAAACGAAACGGCCTTAGGAGGTGACATACAAGGCGACAAACCACCTATTTGCTTGGGACAATCATTCCCACACATTTAGCGGTCAAAAAAGACAGTTCGTTGTGTTTTGAGGAGGACGTTCCTCAGAACATTTAACACTGCTGGATCGGACATTTTAACCCTTCCCTATGGACATTGTGGGGCTGCAACACCACTGATCGTGATTGCACCCTTTTGGAGCGCAGTGTAACTGCAATTTTTGCTCTTCGGTACGGGTTGGAAACGCTAGGGGCCGCTCAAAACCATTGACCATTCTTAGAAATTTAAACGTATCCCGAAGCAGCAAAGAGTCGTTATACTTTTCCAGTGCTCCTGTTTCACGTTCTCCTGTGGCGTAATGACGGATGAGTGCGATACTGACACATGCAAAGGGTCCCTCTAAGACCCACTTCTCAGTTCGGCAAAACACTATTTGGCTACCGCCTACATTTATCTAGAATTTTAAAAATGTATCTTTACAGAGAAAACCAACGAAGTAGCCCAACGTACCTGCAAGTAGGCAATCACTTGAAACACTTCCAAGAAAAAAATGGCTCTGAGCACTATGGGACTCAACTGCTGTGGTCATAAGTCCCCTAAAACTTAGAACTACTTAAACCTAAATAACCTAAGGACTGCACACACATCCATGCCCGAGGCAGGATTCGAACCTGCGACCGTAGCGGTCGTGCGGTTCCAGACTGTAGCGCCTTTAACCGCTCGGCCACTCCGGCCGGCACACTTCCAAGACCATCTGCTGCAGGCACCTGTGAGTATTTTGCAAGCTGTGCCTGTAAAGGCAAATTTTTAAAACACTCAATAAATGTGCTGAACTGAGAGGTCTAGGAGGGACACTCTGTAGTTTTATTGATGCATATTGCAATGTCGCAGCCCTATGTGAACACGCCTTAGAATGGCGTGAAACGGAAATACTCAAAAAGCTTAAGGACCCATTGCAGCTTTGCATCACATTCAGAACTCATCGAATGGTTTTGAACGGTCCGTAATGACTCCACCATGTATACCACAGCAAAAACTGCGGTAGCACTGCCAACCTAAAGGGATAGATCACGTTCAGTGGAGATGCACACAGTGATGTCCGTCAAGAATAGTTGAATCGCACAGGGAGTGTCAACGGTACCAAATGGTGGCAAGAACGTCTTATTGCTCATCGCACTGCAAACTGTAATTTTCGACCGTGAAATGTGTTGGAATAAACGTCTCAAAGAAAGGGGTGGTTTCGTTCACTGAGTTCTGAGCGCCGGTATGTCTCGAATGTTTCCCTCGGCCTCTCATGAGAAAACCGTCTGAATTCAACACTGGTAGTTGCGGTTCTGATCACCATTGCAGTGGCATAAAAAAAGGGGGAAATGTTTATAAGAGGAGCTGTGACGACCTTCCCATCGTGGGACACGTCGATGGTGGCATCGGGAAAAATTGTGGGGATAGTTGGTCCAGTTTGGCATCATTAATCCCGTTTACATGTCACATGAACTACAGAATTCTGACCGTTTTTTCACAATTGTCAACACTTTGCTGTTTGAAGCTTCTTCGTGCCAGAGGGTGACGTCGCAGGGCGCCACACTTTGTACCGTTACAGAAGAAGGCCGTAGACACACTTGAGCCTAATTGCAAACTCGCGTGTTGGAACAGGAGAAAAAAATGACCCATCAGTTCCGTTGCGCAGTGTATTTCCTTGATTTCAAACAGTTTTTCCGTAGATACGAGCGTAATTTACTCCTACTTACAGGTATGAAAGTAGACATTCCACTATGATGACATTGAGAAAAATGCAGTTAAACTAATGAAATTTAAACACACCGTGTTACGAACGTTCTTCGACATCAAATCCTAAATAAAACGGATTGTTCGGAAATACAATATCAGCTATCCCACTGATTCATTATTTCTTGGTTTAACACAAGAAAAAACTTCAAAAATGTCTGAGATTATTTTCTTTGTACTTTAACTATGTATTATTTATCATTTGTCATTATAGAATGCATTGTTTTTCTTTAGTCTGTAGTTTATTAGGGTGCCAAACCCGTAGGTGGAGTTAACTGGTATCTTCACGGTTTAAGATGCAGCTGCCTCAGATAATTTGGGGACCACTGTATTTCGCAGTACTTTACGGATTGTTCAGCGCCAAATGCGCCATAATGTCAGATATTTGCCATGTGAGGGCGCTTCGTCTTCAGATGCCTATTTCTTAATAGCTGGATATTTTCGGACTTATGTCCAGGACTAAGTATTGAGTTTGTTGGGAGTATCTCGAGAGCTGATAAAAGGAAGAAATGGAGACAAACTCGAGAAAGGGATAGTAGGTTAGGGTTTAGCATCCCATCGACAACGATATATTTACAGACGGAACACAGGTTCTGAATGGCGGAGGATGGGAATGGAAACAGTAGGAAGCGAGTGAGTTAGGGAAATCACGCAACATATAAATCTGAATACCTGAATGGGAATCAGAAAAATTTCCTTTCGAATATAATTTCTTACCATCGCGCCACCACCCACTCGGTAATTTGACTAGCGGCGGGCTAATTGGCCTCATACAGAGATTCTAAGGAACCATTAAGCTGAGACCTCATAAGTCTCCTTGGAAAAAAGTTACAAAGCGCAAATAGCGAGCGTCATTGGATGTTCGCTCAATACCATAATTCCACCATGCAACACAATACGAATGACTGGGGAACCACTACTAGACTGGTAGTTTATTATCAGAGCATAATCCACGCTTGTCTCAGAGTAGATGACAATCTGATATACAACAAAAATCTGGAATAGGTTCACAGATGGCACAAAGCTCATTAATCGTCAGTTGCTGCAATTTGTGCTCATGTCGGACGTCAAATTCATGGATCAGATATGCCCACAATAATCTGACTCACAAAAGGAGTCGGCACAGAAAAATCTTTATTAAAAAACGGAACAGCTAAAAAGATGAAATTTACCTTTATCTCAAGATAATATGTCTTCTAGGAAGGATGGAAGGAAAAAAGGTGTATAGAAAAATTAGGTTTTACATTGTATTGAGATAAATGGAGACGGAGCACAACGTTGACTAGAAGCAGCTTGCAGGAGAGATTTCTGATGGCATTTAAAGTAACAAGCCAAGCATTAGCTCTAATCGATTTAGAAAATGGCGAGATACCTAAATCTAGATGCCTAGACGGGGAATTTACCCTTTTCTGTTAAGCCCCTAGAGAACTCCTGCTCGACGTATACAGGGTATTATATTATTCATTTATTTAAGAACCTTCAACATCGCAGCGCGTCAGCAATCGTATGTTAATATATTAAAAACTAAAATTCCTCCTCGATTGCGAAAAAAGCACCTAGTGATTGCTCCTAACAATTTGTTATAATACCCATCCTGTGGCGCGGCACGTTTCTTTTTGCCGCACTGCCAGTGTTCAGCAATGTTCATTTGTCTAGCTAAAAGCTGTAGTAGAAGATACTAGATCACTACTGTCTACTGCAGGTCGCCACATACATCTACATCTACATCCATACTCCGCAAGCCACCTGACGGTGTGTGGCGGAGGGTACCTTGAGTACCTCTATCGGTTCTCCCTTCTATTCCAGTCTCGTATTGTTCGTGGAAAGGATTGTCGGTATGCCTCTGTGTGGGCTCTAGTCTCTCTGATTTTATCCTCATGGTCTCTTCGCGAGATATACGTAGGAGGGAGCAATATACTGCTTGACTCTTCGATGAAGGTATGTTCTCGAAACTTTGACAAAAGCCCGTACCGAGCTACTGAGCGTCTCTCCTGCAGAGTCTTCCACTGGAGTTTATCTATCATCTCCGTAACGCTTTCGCGATTACTAAATGATCCTGTAACGAAGCGCGCTGCTCTCCGTTGGATCTTCTCTATATCTTCTATCAACCCTATCTGATACGGATCCCACACTGCTGAGCAGTATTCAAGCAGTGGGCGAACAAGCTGTAACCTAATTCCTTGGTTTTCGGATTGCATTTCCTTAGGATTCTTCCAATGAATCTCAGTGTGGCATCTGCTTTACCGACGATCAACATTATATGATCATTCCATTTTAAATCACTCCTAATGCGTACTCCCAGATAATTTATGGTATTAACCGCTTCCAGTTGCTGACCTGCTACTTTGTAGCTAAATGATAAAGGATCTATCTTTCTGTGTATTCGCAGCACTTTACACTTATCTATATTGAGATTCAATTGCCATTCCCTGCACCATGCGTCAATTCGCTGCAGATCCTCCTGCATTTCAGTACAATTTTCTATTGTTACAACCTCTCGATACACCACAGCATCATCTGCAAAAAGCCTCAGTGAACTTCCGATGTCATCCACCAGGCCATTTATGTATATTGTGAATAGCAACGGTCCTATGACACTCCCCTGCGGCACACCTGAAATCACTCTTACTTCGGAAGACTTCTCTCCATTGAGAATGACATGCTGCGTCCTGTTATCTAGGAACTCCTCAATCCAGTCACACAATTGGTCTGATAGTCCATATGCTCTTACTTTGTTCATTAAACGACTGTGGGGAACTGCATCGAACGCCTTGCGGAAGTCAAGAAACACGGCATCTACCTGTGAACCCGTGTCTATGGCCCTCTGAGTCTCGTGGACGGATAGCGCGAGCTGGGTTTCACATGACCGTCTTTTTCGAAACCCATTCTGATTCCTACAGAGTAGATTTCTAGTCTCCAGAAAAGTCATTATACTCGAACATAATACGTGTTCCAAAATTCTGCAACTGATCGACGTTAGAGATATAGGTCTATAGTTCTGCACATCTGTTCGACGTCCCTTCTTAAAAACGGGGATGACCTGTGCTCTTTTCCAATCCTTTGGAACGCTACGCTCTTCTAGAGACCTACGGTACACCGATTCAAGAAGGGGGCCAAGTTCCTTCGCGTACTCTGTGTAAAGTCGAACTGGTATCCCATCAGGTCCAGAGGCCTTTCCTCTTGTGAGCGATTTTAATTGTTTCTCTATCCCTCTCTCGTCTATTTCGATCTCTAGCATTTTGTTATGTGTGCGACAATCTAAAGGAACTACAGTGCAGCCTTCCTCTGTGAAACAGCTTTGGAAAAAGTCATTTAGTATTTCGGCCATTAGTCTGTCATCCTCTGTTTCAGTACCATTTTGGTCACAGAGTGTCTGAACATTTTGTTTTGATCCACCTACCGCTTTGACATAAGACCAAAATTTCTTAGGATTTTCTGCCAAGTCAGTACATAGACCTTTACTTTCGAATTCATTGAACGCCTCTCGCATAGCCCTCCTCACAGTACATTTCGCTTCGCGTAATTTTTGTTTGTCTGCAAGGCTTTGGCTATGTTTATGTTTGCTGTGAAGTTCCCTTTGCTTCCGCAGCAGTTTTCTAACTCGGTTGTTGTACCACGGTGGGTCTTTTCCATCTCATACGATCTTGCTTGGCACATACTCATCTAATGCATAATGTACGATGGTTTTGAACTTTGTCCACTGATCCTCAACACTATCTGTACTTGAGACAAAACTTTTGTGTTGAGCCAACAGGTACTCTGAAATCTGCTTTTTGTCACTTTTTCTAAACAGAAAAATCTTCCTACCCTTTTTAATATTTCTATTTACGTCTGAAATCATCGATGCCGTAACCGCTTTATGATCGCTGATTCCCTGTTCTGCGTTAACTTTTTCAAATAGTTCGGGTCTGTTTGTCACCTGAAGGTCTAATACGTTATCGCCACGAGTCGGTTCTCTGTTTAACTGCTCAAGGTAGTTTTCAGATAAAACACTTTAAAAAATTTCGCTGGATTCTTCGTCCCTGCCACCCGTTATGAACGTTTGAGTCTCCCAGTCTATATCCGGCAAATTAAAATCTCCACCCAGAACTATATCATGGTGGGGAAATCTACTCGAAATATTTTCCAAATTATCCTTCAGGTGCTCAGCCACAACAGCTGCTGAGCCAGGGGGCCTATAGAGACATCCAATTACCATGTCTGAGCCTGCTTTAACCGTGACCTTCACCCAAATCATTTCACATTTCGGATCTCCGTCAATTTCCTTCGATACTATTGCACTTCTTATGGCTATAAACACGCTTCCCCCTTCACTGTCCAGCCTGTCTCTGCGGTATACATTCCAATCTGAGTTTAGGATTTCATTACTGTTTACGTCTGGTTTCAGCCAACTTTCTGTCCCTAGTACTATATGGGAGTTGTGACCGTTTATTAATGAGAGCAGTACTGGGATCTTTCTATAGACGCTCCTGCAGTTTACTATCAGTACATTAATACTGTTATTCCCTGTTGTGTTTTGCCTACATAGAATTGTCCGGTAAACAGGATGTGGCTAGCTACTGAAATAAAGGTTTTAACTTGGCAATGTAAATTTTCAGGTGTATTTTTACGATAAAGATCTCAGTTAATACTGCCAAGTCCGTACTAAGTGTAAACACAATGTAAAGTTCACACGCACACACCACAATCGCACATGTGGTCAGTTTATGGTATTTACACCCGTTACCGAAGTTAATAGAGTTCACCGGATAGTTTAATTATGAAAATGCTCGCTCAAATGTTGTGCCCTCTGCTCTACACGTAATACCTGTTCTAGTCTTAGATCGCATAACACGCCACGCGGTTTTAACTAACAGTCAAAAGCAATAATTTTGATATTCCGTCCGAAATTCCACACGACTTCCACTATACCGTTCACTTAAATGCACTTTGTACTATTTCGCGAACTCATAATTAGCACTTTTCCGCGATTTTACAGTACTTTCGTCGGAGCTGCTTTCAGTGAGATATTACTAGTTTGAACCCTCAGCCCCGACTTCCCTAGATCACACCAAAGGCTTTGTTCCCAGCATAGCTTGGCGCGAGCCTGCATTTTTCTGATTGGCTGATAGCACAAACAGCAAATCAGGTTGCAGTATTATCCCGCGCTAACCCACGCTTTACTTCAATGACCAATCATGGTAAAACATTTCTTTCTATGCTAAATAAATAAATTTAGAAAAGTATCAAATATAAAATTACTCCTTCAGAAATTACCGATTAATTTGTGTTCTACTCACGGTTTATTAGTACCATAAACTGACTGCACATTTAATTATAGTAAATCCCCTGTATAGTTTAACTGGTACTTCGTGAATAAGCAAAACAATTTTCATTTACTTCTGTTCTTCTTCACTCATACAACACTCACACTGCCAATTGCTACACATATAAAATAATTATAATTATGCAAATACATTAAATATTAATCAAACATAACTTTACAACATTGTTTTGACTACGACTGCTAGCACTGTCCGTCAACTGCTGACCTCTGCCGCCTACTAGTACAACTACGTGCAGCTCTGTAACTCAGGTCCATGGCAGCTGGTGACATCTGTCGATGTCTCATCCCTATAACGATATCGTCCTAGCAAGTGACAGGAGCGATGCGAAGGCGCTACGCCTCAATCCCTCTAGTCAGTCATCCGAGCTGCCTGTTAGTGCCAGTATCATTGGAGACTTCGACTTAATAGATACGGGGATTCATAAGCTCTATTTGTATGGAAACAATCCGTTTGTTTGTCAACATAAAAACAAAACCGAGGCACGATTTTAACTTAAATTTACTTTCCTGTAGGCGATATGCGTGTTTCTATTTTTATTTTTTTCCACCTAATTTTAAATATGGCTGAGAGGAAAATAGGCTCAATTTGTTCATAAACACTGAACAGTCTATGTTCGTGTAGTTTTTACCAACATGAAGTGAACACGCTGTATCGAAATCTGCCCAGTTTCAAGTCCGGAGTTAACCAGCTGCCTCGCTGGTCCAGTCGCTGCTAGTCAGCGTGACCTATGCCCTACTACCAATGGTGAGCTTACACTTTGTGAGTTCTTAATTTATGGCAGAGGAATGTGATTTCAAAACAATGGAATTCTAGCACTTGTAACTATTCGAATTCGGTACCGTCTTGGAAAAAAGTTCTAAGTTTGACGTGGAGCACATGCCAGACCTCCGGTGTCTCTGGATGAAACTTATTTGTAGAGCTAAATGAGTCGACTTACCTGCAAAGCTCCTTTGTAGTCCGAGGAAGACCTGCTTGCTCGATTTATTTCTAGAGTAGAATGAAAGAGTGAGCTGTTGTTTTTCCTGTAACATGGAAAACATCAGATTCTGGCCACAACTCTCTGTCTCAGGCTTCACTTGTGTGAAAGCTCTAGAATTGTAAGCAGCCTCTGTGACGTACACATGACGGTGATCTATCCTTTTGTATTACGAGGGTCTTTTCGTAACCCTCCAACGAGTGTTCGGTTGTTGAAATACACTCCATGAAGTGTGTGGCAAATATATAAATGACAAATTTCTTTACCGTCGCCGTTCCACCTGAAAATTCCTTTTTTCTGCTGCGAAATTACATTCTCATAATTACTTTGAGGTGGTACACTATAGTTGGAAAGTGTTAACTATTAACCATTATACGAATTAAGAATTTTATACAGCATTTACGTGGATTAAAATAAAAGAATAATCACTATTTGCACATTATTTAATTGCTGTGACCCACTCAATGAACGTAATACCGTGAAATATGCACATACTATTTGCCCCAATTGCCAACTCTAGGGAAGATATTTCGCAAGAGAACTGTAATCTGACTAAAAATGTTCTACTCTTGTCATAGAAGTGTGAACCGCTTGATGATCAATCCTAAACTCTCATTGGGCCCTACATTTGCAAAACTAATTTTCACCCAATGCAGAGAATTCCAGTTAAGAGGCGACAAATTACCTGATCGTTCTGCAGAGAATAATTGTGTGACTCTGAGTGGACGTGAAATACCATCCACCTCCAAGTACGTATCACTGAGTCGCACATTAATGCTATGAAACATCGCTGTTCACCTAAAACTCAAGAAAGGGCAAGCAAACATCGTGAGATCAGGTGAACTTGGAGGCTGATGTACCATTACATCCCTTACGGCCTATCGTTCGTTGAAGCCGCTCGTAGTTAAGAATTATTTTAATTAATGACACATAGCAGCATTCACAGTCTTAGGTATTGTACCATCAAATCGGTATCTGTATCAAACAAAACATCGCAAGAAATGTAAAGGAATGCGCAGAAACTAATCAGTTGTTTGCAGTTGATGTATAAATTATTACTTACAATAAAAAATTTCGATTATGGCAGTCTATATAATACACGACCTGTCTACAGCGTCAACACTACATAGAAAGACTGATGTGACTCATCAGAACTCACGATCACAACTAATCGTCATCTACGTGTACACATGTGAAAGAGTAAGAACCAAAGATATTTGTTGAAAAGCAAACCATAGGAGATATGGAACTCGTGCTTCTCTGCAACTTCAAAGTTGTTACTCATTTTAAGTAATTTTTTGAAACAGCCGTCAATTATGGAGCACTTTAACAATAGAACCGTCACTCGAACCAGTCACTCAAGTGTCAAAAAATAAAAATGTCAATAATAAGAACACATTGCCATCTTAATATATAATTGTATATCTTTTGTGTCACAGGAATAAAACCACTCTAAAATAAGCACCACAACTGCGTTTTATTGCCAGGACACTTACGAAATTTAACAGATCTACTAAGGAGACTGGCTACACTACGCTTGTCCACCTTTTACAGACAGATAGGACTGACGGAGTACAGCGAAAAGTTCAAAGAAGAGTAGCACGTTTTGTATTATCGCGAAATAGGGGAGATATTGTAACTGAAATGCTACAGGATTTGGGATGGACACCACTAGAACAAAGGAGTTTTTCGTTGCAGCAAAATCTTCGCACCAACTTTCTCCTCCGAGTGCGAAAATATTTTGTTGGCACCGACCTACATAGGGAGAAACGATCACCATTATAAAATAAGGGATATCATAGCTCGTACGGAAAGATATAGGTGTTCGTTCTTTACGCGAGCAGTACGAGACTGGAACAATGAGAATTGTGCAAGTGGTTCGATGAACCCTTTGCCAGGCATTTAATTGTGATTTGCAGAGAGTACATGCAGATGTAAGTGTAGATGTATATGTATTTCCTGTATTAGCCGCTTAGAACCAACATGCTTATAGCAAATTTTAGAATCAGAGTAACACAACAAATGACAATAAGATTAAGAATGTGAACGATCAAGCTGTGGAGAAGACTGGAGCGTTAAGCGAGTGCGAAATATGCATCTACAGTAATCATACTATTGTCGTATTGTAAATAATAACATTCTCCATTCATAGAAATAAGTATACAATATTTACAAGAAGTAAGTGTGCTTATTCTAATGTGAGACCAGATGACGTAATGTGTGTGGAGAATGGTAAACAATAAAGCCATGCAGAAGGTCGGCACATGACGCAAAAAGGTAAAACAAGCTGTAAGTGCTGCTAGATCAGTAAGTACGAGAAGGTTTCAATAAGTAATGCAAGACTTTTTTTCTCTGCCAATTTCAGTTGAAAAAATGTGGAGTTTGTTGAGGGACATTGTGGAATACTACCACTTCAGTCCACATAATTTCATGAAGTCTCGATTGAGGCGGCGCTATATGTAGCCCTCAAATCGGCGTCTGTAACTGAGGTGCATTCCAAGCAGAGAGCAGTCATTGAGTTTCCTTTTCGGAAAACCAAAGCCTAGCAGATATTAATGAAGCTCACAGAAAGTCTACGGAGACGTGGTAGCGAATAAAAACACGGTGAGCTGTTGAGCGAGTGTTCTCACATCATCGTAACATGTTTGCGCAAGCCTGTGCGATCTCCAGCGCGCCGGCTGGCCGCATACGGCATGGTTGGAAAGTGCGGACACTCTCATTCGAGGTGATAGACGGATCACAATCAGACACCTCGCTGATGAACTGGACGTCTCTGTTGATAGTGTTTACACACTCGTCCACAAGTTGGCGCAATCAAGGGTGTATGCTCCCTGGGTTCCTCATGCCTAACGGAAGACCATAAAGAGCAACGAAGGAGCAACGAAGGACAATGTGTGCGAAATTGCTTGTGCGTTGCAGTGCTAACCGCGACAGTTTCTCGTCGAATCGTCGCAGACAATAAAACATGTGTTAATCACTACGAACTGGAAACGAAATGGTTATCCATGGAGTGACGTCGCACCAACTCCCCTCCGAAGAGAAATTTCAAAGGCACGCCATCGGCGTGTAAAATCGTGCGACGGCCTTCTGGGACTCTGAATAGGTTATCCTGTTGATGTCCTCCATCAATGAGCGGCGATCAACTCTGAAGTGTGTTGTTTTATCCTCACAGAAAAAACGACGTCATCTCCATGACAACGTAAAGCCTCAGAAAAGTCTGCGCATTCGAAAGGAGCTCATTACATTTTATTTAAATGCTGTTCTTCGTTCACCTTACAGCCATGATCTCGCTCCTTCCAACTTGTATATGTCTGGCCCAATGAAGGGTGCACTCCGCGGGAAGCAGAACGTGGGTAATGAGGAGGTTATTGATTCAGTAAGTCGTTAGCCCAAACGTCGAATAGTAGAGTGATACTATGCGGGTGCAAAGGCGCTCCCTGTAAGGTGGCGTAAGGCCTTCGCGTTGAATGGAGATTATGTTGAAAAGTAGACTTTGTAGCCAAAGGAATGGGGAATAATATGTTCTATTGTAATAACGAATAAAAACAAACTGCTTTGGGAAAAACAAATGCTTTTTGTTACATTTTTAAATTCCTCATTTTATACATTTACCATTCACATGCATAGGTACCTTACCACATCTTTTCTCAAAGGATAAGAGCGTAATATTTACAAGAATTAAGCAAATAATATAGCAAAGTATCATAATAAATGGAATAATAACCACAAAGCAATAAGATATGAGTAATCACATGAAACTGTCAATGTGAAACCTGTTACTATAGATAAAAAGCGTATAACATCAAAGAAGTACAGACTGTCAAGAAATAAAAACAACTAAGAAGTCTAAAAGTAACAGTGTTCCCGCATCGTATCTAATATTTTAACGAATAATGGATAGGAGCAGCAATGTATACACTGGATTTTTGTTCTGTAATTGAGTATTTTGTCGAATAATTAAGTTAAATTTTTAATGAATTTGAGTGCTGAATGTATGGAGGACATGAAGGTATAAAAAGGGGAGTTGTCATGAGGTTACATGCTTGAAGCCGCGTCCGCCATGTCAGTTGCCACAAAAAATAGCTTCTGGTGGAAGTATCTTGCTCTTTGCGTCATTTATAGTTTACTGATCGTTATGATTACAAGAGTAATTTAATCACATTAAATTCGTATGTGGACTGCTTCAAGAGATATTTTCTTTTCTATTCATGAATTTCCGCTGTTTACATTTACTCTAGTTTTCTAGTTTTGGGCGTCCTATCAAAAAACTGGAAAAGCTCTCGGGGTGAGCGCTAGAGAAGTAAGGTTTGGAAACCGACTAAAACTAATAAAATATGTGATCAGCATTTTCGGTAATAGGATATACACCGTACTGTAGTTTCCTCAGTTTGTATTAAAGAAAATAATGGAATACAAAAGCAGCCTTTTCACATTAGAGACTTCTCCTCTTGGTTATTCGAAAGGTTTAATAAAAGAATATTGTATTAACGAGGCGACAAGCGTCGTATTACTGAGTCAGATAACGTTTATGGTAAGAAAAGGTCTGAAAAATCCTCCCTGACGTTCTCTTATTGACGAAAGCAGAGTTATATTTACGATTTATAACAACTACCGCGTGCACACAATAAAAATAAAAAAGTTCTACGGTCTGCCGGCTCCGGCTTCAAAGCAACATAGAGCGGAAGCTGTAGCGCCATGAAGAAGCAGCGCGAATTACTCTCTGCCTCGGTTTGTTTTTCATAACAAACACCTGTTGTTCTTACTCCATGACGTGTGTATGCTAGACGACAATCAGATATAACCGTGGTTTCTAACGGATCACACATACTGTATTTTTTGTTAAGTTGCCAGTTTATGTGTAACAGTGCAGATGGGACCTGCGTTATATGGGTTGCCATATTGATAGATGTGTAGCATATGACTAATAATTGATTTTCTTTGCTACTTTTACTTTATTTATCAGCTACATACAATTGATTAGTTTTGTGCATTTCTTTATGTTTCTTCTTAGTTCGGTTGGATCCAGATCCAGTGATGGTGGTACAATGGCGAAACCGATATTAATATTATTAACATTGCCGTGTTGCATGCTCTTCAAAAAATACGTAATTGCTGTCGAAAACTGCCTGAAAAAAATGTAAAGAAATGCTCTAAGATGCAAATAGTGCATCGTCTTACAGCAAAATTAAGGTTTTGGCATGTTTTGCAGTTGCGGAAAAATCGAGATCTGTAAGATTTCCTGGTGCGTGACCCAAGAAACCGTCTTTCGCACAAGACGAAGGGGGGTGTAAAGCTTTTCTCGGGGAACATCGCAAACCACATGAAACTTTGGACTGTCTCTCTCGTGCTCAAATTTGTTATGAATGTGATACTGAAAATTATTATATTCAGTTTACCAGCCGAGAACGAATTCACCAACCTCTACGTGTTGTTATGTATAGCCATTATGAAAGGCTTGTAGCAACTGGATTCTGAAACAAAAACTGTAGACGTTATTTCAGCCAATGCTCACAGAATTATTCGGGGAGTACACCCGTTTCGACTGTCTAATCGGTATCAGTGGCATAGAAAATTTATGGGGAATGGCTGCGTCAAAACATTATCGGCGTCAACATTTTATCCAGGCCTCTGCTAGAGGACAGTTTAGTATTGGTAAACTTAGACCACCATAATTTATATGGTTTCATTAAAAACGAATAGCATAAGATAAATAATATGTAGAGCAAACACCAATACATTAAGTATATTTGAACCATTTTTGAACGTACAGGTGAGACATTTTATTTGAAAGTCGCTTACCCGGTGTCAGCGGAGAAACGCCGTATTAGTGCCCGCGTCATTAGGATGAACGATGCAAAGTTCCTTTGGACATGTATGCAATAACACAGGCACTGCAATATCGCATTTACTCGCCGGCACCACGCAAGCAACTTTTAAGTAAAATGCCTCACCTGTACGGGAAAACATATTATGGATGTACGAGTACAGGCTATTGACGCGTGGTTGACGACGTATGGAAGTTTCAGTCTAGTCGGGTGTTGTGTGCAGATAGCCAAACAGTAAGGCGAACACTTGAGCTAATCGGGGAATACAGGATCGAGGGCCGCCCCGGAAGAAATTTTCATTGTCCTCATTCCATTCTACAGCTGAGGTTGTCCATATTCGGAATTGCGGCATCGTAATTCAGAATAACCCATTCATTGCAATATCGTGGATAAACGTAGCAATCACTGAACTATATGAAGAATATTTCTTAAGCTGAGGTCATTAACACTAAAGCATCAGTGTCTTTGATACAGACTTTCACGGTCCTGGTGTTAAGTAATTCCTGAATTTTTACGCTGCCCGCTCTGCCTCTCTTGTTGCGCTCCCACATAAATCACTTTCTCCGTGCTCCATTGTCGGGCGGTTACAGGTTATTACTGGTCAGTGCGCGCGAGTATACAGCAATAAATTCTTAACGTGTCCATGGCCGGCGTCTGCGAAGTTTCCAAGCACCGAAATAATTCACCGGCCGCTGAAAACGAAATTTAAATATCCGAGTAGCTCTCAAGCCCTAGCGTTGGACCAAGCAAAGTTTTCACATGATATTCGTGGGCGGCTTCGACAGAATTTCTAGCAACTTTGTTCCTTTCGATATCTTTTACTAGTTAGGTCGAAGATATAAAGCAAAGATCCGGCAGGAGAGAGCAGTCTGCTTCTGAAAGTTTCTTCTATTGCACTCGGTGTAGAGTGCTTATGGTACTACACTCGTATCGCCAAAGGCGTTACATTCACTCACATTTTCAGAGATGCACTGAAAGTGTTAATTTTTGTATATTCCATGTATTTATTTCTTAAGCCTGATGAGATTAGGATTACAAGCACATTATCAAATTAAACCAGTTCCATACATGCAAAACGCTTCACACAAAGATAACTGAAATTATAACAGTAACTGTAATGCTTATATACTTATATTATAAAATGCAATATTCTGATTGACTGACTCATCATGGACCAACTCAAACGGCTAAGGATAGGAGCTTGTAATTTGACGGTGGTTTTGACCGGCAGGAATCGTTTAAGAAGGTATTTTCCTAAATTCCACCTCTAAGGGGTTCAATTAAGGGATGGAAGGTTTTTTGAAAATATGTCGCTAATAAGGCAGGTTTGAAGGAAGGCCTAAGAAAACTAGTATTTGGTTTTTCGGTCGGATACATATAAATACATAATTCAGCATTTTTGAATAATTACCCCTGTGGAGACGAAATAGTGGGTGACATGGTTTTTAAAATAAATCATTATTAAATATCTTCTAAAGGATATTTAAAGCTAAGTCTATAAAAATTAGTATTTGACTTCTCGATTACAAATAAAAAAAGTATACATGCTTCAGTGGTTTCGGAAATTTATCAGCCTAAGTAGTGAAATAGGGGATGAAAGGTTTTATGATATGAAAGCATTTTCAAAGCTGAATGTACGAACATTTGTATGTGGATTCTCTGTTAGAAATTTTAAAAAAGCGCGTGTTTTCTATCTTTTTGAAAGTTCATAAAAAAGGAGTGAATCAAGGGATTAAAGTTTCAAAAAAATATCTCGTTATAGTAAAAAAATTCGAAGCTGAATCTATGATAAATTGATGTTTCACCTCTTGGTTGGATAAAAAGAAATATATGTTAGGATATGAAAGTTTTTACGGGAACATCGCCAGAGGAACGCAAAAGCCACGATTAAAAATACCTTAGACTCTAGCTACTAGAATCACTTTTTGGTCTTAAGCACATTCGGCAAAGACCATGATCATTAGCGTGTAAAGTTTAGGTGTTACAGTTTTCTTTAACAACGTCAAAATTCGATTGAAGCAAATCAAAAATAAATCTCTGCAGACAACACAATACAGTCTACTCGAATGAAGCAGTGGGCGATAAGTTAGTTGTAAAATATGGTGATAATAAAAGTAACAGAAACGAGAAGATTAAATTTTTATATCTCTAAGGCCGTTTGGTAGGAAAGAGACAAGAACAACTTGTTGTTTATTCTTTTTCTTCTTCTCATGGTACTACATTTGCCATCCCTACAACCACAACTACTAATACTAACACTATAGCCGTCATCAACAACACGAACAATAGTAATAACATTAGCGAAAATAATAATAATTATTATAGTAATAATAATAATTGTACATCGTTAAAAGCGAAAAAGTGAAAATTAAATAAAAAATTAAAGTTAAAATAAGAATTAAAGGTGATAATAAAAAGTTTTATTGCTTATCATGAAGATGATATTAAACAACCGCCGATGTTCCTGCACAATGGCCAGCTTTGTGTGCTTGAAGTAGGATTCTATCAGCAGAGAGGCTGGTTTTTGCACTCTATACGAGATCAGAGTGGACAAGAAGGTCAGGGAACTAATCGACCAGAATCTTACTAATACATCAAACGTAATATTCCATGATGTGAGTCTGAGACCTTTGCGATACATGCTGGTGATGGCTATCATTCGATTTTTTTTAACATAGTGTGTTTGCATCTTGTGAGCCTGTGTAAAACCAAATGTAGCTACATACTGTGTTTATTTGTGAACCTAGCTTAATATTGCACGTTACAAGAAGCAGTGTGATGTGAATAGCACAAGGCAGTGCACTCACCAGCACTGCACCTAGCTACACTTGGTCCACAACATAATGTGTTTGTAAAACCTCCATCTGCAGACGAGGCTACAGTGGCTCGAAAACATGTCCATGGTTGAATAAATTCTAAAAAGCGACTGGTTGCATATTTATTACCAGATAAACGTCAATGATAATTTTTTGTCCTAGTACTTTTATTGGAATTTTTAGTTTGTTATCTCTCTTCGCATCTTCTTCTTCTCGTCTTCGTCACCCATGATAGAGATTATGACGCAAAAATCCATACCATTGTTGTAGCTACATTTTCATAACAATATGGCATTGTCGTGTGTCCCCGTGGACTGTCGCGACAATTTCGGAATTTGGAGTATTCAAAGGCTAACAAGGCACTGCATTTCTCGACTAAAAGTTTCTGTCGCTTCGAATATTTTAGTCTTCCGGTAGAGCGAAATAAGGATTGAGTACGCGAAACACAATACGCAGGATTTGGGTTGCTGCTGCCCATTTAACGACGCATTACCCGTCCACTCGCACATGTTATGACGTTTTATCCCCGTTATTTTCCAAACGAAGCTTAAAGCATAATTAATGATGTTCTCGTCAGCAGGTAGCTAGAGAATTAGTGCGTTTATTGACAGCTTTCCCAATTTACACATCACGTCATACGTCAGCTGGCAGCTGAACCGGACAGGAGAGCTTGTAACTGGAACATGTGTCAATCATAAAATTATTGTATTGTTACTGTTGGAAAAATAACGCTTTACGATTACAGTTACTGATATTAACGATAAATATACGTTCCTTTCTTAACGCTGGCAACGTCAGTAGCGACTAACTGCGCTCAGAATTTTTCAGGGGTAATTGGCAAACGACAGTAACTGCAATTAAGTTACTTAAATATCTGTGCACAGGAGAAAACAAGTGGTTATAATACATTCTACTTGGTTTTTAGTTCCTGCGTTCCATCGAAGAAGTCAACAATGACGCTGCTTTTGGACTTAAAATCCTATTTTCCAAATTTCTTTCTCTCTTTAACACATAACGTACACCTTCCTTCAGATGTTTATGTGGTTTCCTCAGCCTTGCGATGGAATACTACTCTCAAACATAGAATGATTTTCGTTTCACTTGTAAATCCTATAGATGCGAAATGTTGAACTAAAAACGTTTTATTATAAATAAAAAAGAGGAAAAGATTATAAGCTCTCTCCTATAAATGTCAGATCGAGTTAAATAAACCTAGGCATCAGAATTACCTGGCAGTGACGTAGAGATCATGTAATTTTACTTTTTATAAAGATGTGATGAGTGCAATAAACAAATACAGTCTCAGTTAGAATCCCAGAATAAATAAGGGGCTCAGACATCGAAGGGGCTCAGACATCTTAATACGACAAGAGTTTCGAAGCTAAGTTTTGTTATTTTAAGTTCATTTTCAGACGCCTGCTTAATGTTTGTAACAGGTCAAAGTAAAACACTCGTTGTCACAGTTATGTGTTTAAAAAGTTAGTTTATTACTTAATACATGACCTGTTTATTCGGATTAAATAGTATGAACTAGATGCGGTCGCTAATTTCTCTTGTATATGTTTTAACTTTGCTAAACACCCAAGTTTACTATCGTGACAGACACGAGACTCAAGAAAATCTCAAATAAATCCAGTAAAATCGATCACTTCTGAATGCCCTTTGATACTACAGAACTGAAAACGTGAAACCCTCAACGGAAGACAAAAAGGGTAACCAAAAAGGAATTCCTTACATCATAGTTCCCTTTCTAATTTCGCATATGTTCCACATGCCGACATCGCTAACTTCCCTTTACTTTGGGTGATATTTGTTTTGTGAGAATTAGGCGGTGTTCACAGGCATATTTCTCTCCCTAACGTTTCGCCGTCAATACTGGAGACATCAACAGAGGATATAACGGTTAAGAAAGCAATTACAGCCTCGAAAAAGCTTACCAAGTCGAACTGTTTTCAGTCTTGGAAGAGGAAACGTAAGGCAGAGAAATATTTCCTGGACACTGGCCTAATAAGACAAATAGCATCAGACACGCTAATAACGGCCGTGAAATCCTGCTATTCTGAGGTTGCCCTCTACTTATTAATGATGCGGCAAATTACTGAAAGGTCCACTGTTCTTCAGTTCAGTGACTTTTTCAGGCGAATGAAACGACCGAGTAAAAGTTGCCTTTACGGACAGGTCAGCAAAATGGATGTTTTCCAGTCACTTTTCGGATTTGATTGTTTTCACTTAATCTGAGACAACCGACTGGAACACGCTTCTAGTGATTATTCCAGTTATATGAATGTTCCGCTCAGTCTCCGGCTAGGAATGCTCTCGCTTGAATACATTTCGGCCTATATGGCCCATGACGATTGTTGCCAAATATTTTCGGCCGCTGTGGTCGATCAGTTCTAGGCGCTTCAGTCCGGAACCGCGCTTATGCTACAGTCGCAGGTTCGAATCCTGCCTCGGGCATAGATGTGTGTGATGTCCTTAGGTTAGTTAGGTTTAAATAGTTCTAAGTCTAGGGGACTGATGATCTCAGATGTTAAGTCCCATAGTGCTTAGAACAATTTTTTAGCCAAATATTTCAGAGGCAAATAACCTATGTTATTTCAAGGAGAGGCAAATAAAACGTATATTTCTTAAAATGAATTATTTTCAAAATTTGTGGATATATTTACTTAAATACGAGCTCCCGTGATTCTGGCTTGAAGTATCATTGTTTTATTGGATTTAAACGATTAATAACTGGTTCTACGGTGTAAATTTGTGTTTACATAAATGAACAATTGATTTTTAATGAAAATTTATTGAAGCATTCCACTCATCACTAACCATTTTCTTTCTGTAAGCGCTGAGGCGCTGGAAACAGAAAATATATATGATATACGAGGGTCATTCCAACAGAAATGCACACAGTTTATTTTAAATCCATCTTTTATTCTATATGTTTGAAAGTTTTACAGAGTGTAGATACATCTTTTAGGAACAAGTTTTTTTTCATTTCTCCACATAATTTCCATCTCTCTCAACTGCCTTAAGCCATCTTGGAACCAGGGCCTGTATACCCGCACGGTAAAATTCTGGACCAACCTGTTGGAGCCACTGTTTGGGAGCGTGCACAAGGGAGTCATCATCTTCAAATCTTTTTTCACGAAGACAGCCTTTCAGTTTCCCAAAGAGATGATAGTCACATGGAGCCACGTTAGGACTAAAGGCGGGTGTATCAGTGTCGCCTATCCGAGTTTTGTGATCACTTCCATGGTTTTATGACTGACATGTGGCCGTGCATTGTCGTGCAACAGCAAAACATCCTGCTTTCGTCGATGTGGTCGAACACGACTCAGTCGAGCTTGAAGTTTCTTCAGTGTCGTCACATATGCATCAGAATTTATGGTGGTTCCACTTGGCATGATGTCCACAAGCAAGAGTCCTTAGGAATCGAAAAACACCGTAGCCATAACTTTTCCAGCAGAAGGTGTGGTTTTGAATTTTTTTCCTTGGGTGAATTTGCATGATGCCACTCCATTGATTGCCTCTTCGTCTCTGGTGATAAATGATGGAGCCATGTTTCATCACCTGTCACAATTCTTCCAAGAAATTCATCTCCACCATTCTCGTACTGTTCCAAAAGTTCGTTGCATACCGTTTTCCTTGTTTCTTTGTGAGCCACTGTCAACATCCTGGGAACCCACCTGGCACAAACCTTTTTTAACACCAACACTTTCAGTATCCTGCAAACATTTCCTTCCCCTATCCCTTCCGGAACGACCTTTGTCCAAAAGTGTCCAGTCCTTATATCTTTTGTACAGGAGTGCCGGCGCTGCCTCTAGTTATCTTTGATGTTGGGTATTCGGTAAGCATCTGTTGTGATTTTACTATTTAGATGTCGACGGGAGGACACCAAAGAAGACTAGCACTGCCAATAGGGGTCTTCCTGGCTCAGACAAGTCGACAGGTATGAAACTTGGAACTTAATTAGAAGAAGAAATTTCTGAGAATGTGCGTTTAGAGCACAAAATTGTATGGTAGTGAAACGTAGATTGTGGGAAAACCGGAAGAAAAGATAATCACAGCATCTGAGATGTTCAAAATTACGTGGACTGATAAGATAAGGAATGAGGACGTTTCTGCGCAGAGTCGGAGAGGAAAGGAATATGTGGAAAAAACTGACAATAAGAACGGACTGGATGACAGGACATATGTTAAGACATCAAGAAATAACATCCATGGTACTAGAGGGAGCTCTGAGGGTAAAAACTGTAGAGGAAGACAGAGACCGAAATACAACCAGCCTATAATTTAGGACATAAGTTGCAACTGTTACTCTAAAAAAAAAAAAAAGGGAGTGGGCACAGGAGACACCAGACAGAAGACTGAAGACAAGAAAAGAAATTGGAACTGAATCTATACTTTCTTTGGATGTTCTGCTGATTTATAGGTACAACTGCAAAAGCAGCCCTCAGTTGGCAAGTGCTCTCCTCAGTTACTCCATCTGCTGGTTGCAGATTAATGAGATCCTCCATAACTGGCTGTAAAGATTGTGTTACCTGATATATGCACGTACCTGTGCATCATTCCCTGTTGTAATTCTGTGTTATATTACGGGAATATCTGGCAATGGGCACTGATGATTAAATAGATCCCCCAATTGTAGTTACAACTTTTTATTTTATCTCCTTTCTACTCCTTTTGATTGCTCTATCTTCTTACAAAAATGCAGTTCTATCGGTGGTTTGCATTCCCGCTATCTCTCCCCTGTGTCAGTACTATGCTCCTTCACCCAAAACAGGATGATGTGTCCAACACATCATTTTTGATTCATGTGCTCCACTACACACGACACTTCAACAGGCAACTCCCTTATTCAAAGCAACTTCCCAGGGCTTTCCAGAGTTATATGAGGTAAATTAAACGTTAGTGCTTTTCTCGGCAGATTAACTTATTTGCCCCTTAAGATAGTCGAATCTTGCAACAATACTCCACTGGAAATAGCTTCCCCAAGCTGCTACACTCTCCCTATAAAATCTACCATCCATAGTCAAACGTCAGGTTTCGCATGATGTTTGAACAGTAAGTCTAATCACACGATTTTTAGTAACCTTCACTCACACTTTTCTGAAACTGATCTGCCCCAACGTAGGAAAAAAGAAAAGAAAAACGCTGTACGTAGTAATTGTACATCACTGCCCCTCACCCCCACGCAAAAGACAAAGCGTTGGGTCCCATTGCCTCCTCCCTGTGAAGTCCAGGCAGATCAATGACACATGCACCCCTGTCTCCAACAAAAAATTGTAAATCTGGTCCCTCACAATACTAATACACCATGATCTACCTTTGAATACGTATCTGTAGCATCACAAATCAACAGCAATGCTGCTCAGCGGGCTCGAGGTTTCAGCTTCTGTCTAGTGTTTGTCTATTTCTCCCTTATCTACTCCATCCATTGCTTCTACAATCCTGTCATCAGTGCCAAGCCACTGCGCACTTTTCGTATTGAGGCTGACCATGTTACCGTTATATTTCCTGTGATCATCCACACAGCGCAGAACGCACCCCACTTATCGAGCACCCATCTCGCTATATGTCTCCTCTGACTCTGAAGCCATCCTGGCAGGAGCATACAGATCTTTCGGGGTACCAGTCTGGAAACCTCCTAGACTTATAGGGTGACCTAGTGCCCTAGGCTCATCTTCTTGGAGTCTAATAATATTTGCCTCATCACTTTCCCTTAGGTCATAAGTCTTTCCATTAACTTTCCGTATGCTGTCAGCTAAACCGTCTCATTGTATTCGTCCGCTATACCCCTTAACTGCCAGCGAAAAAGCTTCCGCTGTTTTCTTTTTCTTTTTTTTAGCATTGCTGGAGGCCCTGCTAAACCCCTCAAACGTCAGCGCGTTTTCTAAACCCTCCATACATATCAGAAATATTTTTGCTTCTCCTATCAAACTCAGCTTTGCCATTTGCAGTACCTGGCCATCCACCAAATCCCCAATCACTGACGATTGTTCCACGTCATCCTACTTCCTCAACTGACTTGCCACAAAAGGGAGAATCAAATTGGTGACAAGTGGACAGCTGAATCACAGAACCAGCGACCAGCGGCTTGGAAAATACTTCTTTGACCTTCGTGACTATAGATTGCCTACGCAACACTGTATTATCAGCTCACATTTGCGCTACCTGATTAACTAACAACTGAATCGTCTCATTCTTGCACCCTGTGTCCTGGACTATGGCGTAGTAGAAACTTTACCCACAGTACATAAGCAAGCATAGAAAGCACCAACAGTGAAAAACAATAGTTGACACATTTATAACCATTGAATAGTAATCACATCTGCCACATAATCAGTCACAGTGGTACACTGGCAATGTTGCCATAAGGAGGGCATGTAAGACGCTCCACTGACACAATCTCAGCTAATGATGCACTGTGCCCTAGTACGTTGTCCTGCGAACACTTTCTGGATATAAATAGTGCTCCCTGATATTCCACGAAATTGTGATAAACCAGCTGGTTCTAACAGCTTCACAACTGCTTCCCTTCAATTCACCCGACAGTTCCACTCTGAAGGTATCATCACTGCTCAGAAAGTGGGAGAAACAAAACAATTCCTTCTCCTGCCCCATTATACGTTGACACTGCGATTGTTACCTGATGCTGCAAGTGGTTGCAAGTGGTTCTCATGTGACATCAACCGTAGTGAGCCAGGGTGGATACCCCCATGTTTTCTGGGTTGGTTTGTGACGGTGGGTCATTGTCAGGATGTTGGACGTTGGAAACACATGAAAACAACATCGATAGTCAAACAAGCTATTCAGACTCAAGCTACAGAATACATGGCGCTGCTAGGCAGTGACCACGAACCCCTTTGGCACGTGGTGAGGACAGCTCACGAAGGGCCACTAAGGCCAGCAGGCAGCCAGAGGTCAGATGTGACGTGAGCGACTGAAGTCTGCTCAGAGCCATGGGCACCAGCTAACCAGCTGCACATATGCAGATGCTTGAAGTACGGAATAGGGGAAGTCACACCTTAGGAGGGGAACTCGCCGTTGCGAACAACACCTGGATGCCGGCACCATCATAGCAGGGCGAGCGATTCCATCTCCCTGGTCTTGGTCTGCTCTCTAGGGCAGAAATTTCCTGTGGCTGGAGAGAGCCAGATGGCAGCTGACCAGTGGGAAAGTGCCAAGTCCAAAGAAATAGACTCATATCCTTCAGTTGGACCGATGGTGAGAGTTCAAACTCATGACGGCTGCTTGCGGAAACGTATCGCCCGTTCGCCTGACGTAGCCCTTTACTCGTGGTTGGTACTGCTAGGCCGGCCAGAAATCGGTTTCGATGCTAATTTATTTTCCCTCTGTATCGTAGGTTACAACAAGTCCGATGTCCGAAGGCGTGGCAACGAGACAGCCAATCCTGCAGTGGTCCTATCCTTTCGAGGTGTCGTCGGTATTGGGACGCTTGGCCCTGCTTGGCTCGCCATGCGTAAAAAGGCCATTTTCTGCACCTGCCATCGGGGTGTTTTAGCTCCCTCCCGTTTCTAAGGCTTCTTACAGCTGCTGTGGCACAGCTGCTATTTGCATGATAGCACCTATGACATAAAGGATACGCTAAAAACCTAAAGCTCTTCTCAAACGGGACGGGTTTCTCGTTGCAAAACATGCCAAACGTCGTGTCCGTTGTGGTTGGTGTACGCTACTGGAACGACTTGCTGCATCTCACGGAATGTGTTCCACATCGTGATTTGCGAGCGTAGCTACCTTCAGCGGCAGTTCTCGGCTGCAGCTGGCACGTAAATCACACATTTTCGTTACGAAAATGGGCACACGTAAAATAGCAGAATCCACTCTATTAGCGATTGTCGAAGAAAGACAGAGAAAATCGCGAAGAAGAATGCGGACTCGTCGATGTCTTCAACACCGAACTGCTAGTAGAGGAACACTACATAATGCTATACAACGATATCAGATATATCCTACCATAATTAATTGGTTAACTCAAATAAATCTTCGTCTCATGTTCGATTTCAAATTTAATGCAGTTAAAGTATGTGTCTAACTTTTCCGCATGCGTGATATCCATATACTCCATGTTGCGTTGACTACTCTGAAGTAATATATTTCATCACATTGATTTCAAGACCGGGATCCCTTTCGTAATTTCATGCGAATGGAATATTTTTTCTAACCTACTCACCATAATTGAGAAAGATACTTACTAGTAAGCTACAAAGGTAGGGTAGTCCTTAAAACCAAGAGAGAGTAGTATGTATTTTACACGTCGTGTTAGTTACTTGTGTTTACTTTCTGACAGAGTGGCATCCACGGTGAGGTTTCTGGCCACTGGAGAAATATTCCTCTCGTTGGCCAATGGAACAAGAATTGCAGCAGATAAATTATTTACAGTAAATAACATCGACTATTGCAGATAATTCTTCTATCAAATTTATAAGAAAGACCCATAAGCTTTTATAAAACAAAAAGTGGCAAAAAGGCTTTCGATGGTAGCTAGGCACGAACCTGTTACCTTTCGTTATCTAGCTTGAGGAGCTGTCAACTACCCTATGACTTAACTTGGTAGCAGTGCCTCTCCATACGCTGTACTCTTTGTAAATGCCGCATCTACAATTTTCAGTATTTGATATTCAACTGCGACAAACTATAACAGAGCGGCGAACACTGAAAGGGTATACTTTCGTAGCACACAAGCTATAGCAGTAAACAGATCAAATATGAAAAGCCTTTAACTAATGGTATATAGTTTCCTACCATTTTATTGTTTCTTAGACATGTTTTTCGTATTATAAGTGTTGTATATGCTGATACTGGGCAGAGATGGCTGACTAACACATAATTCGCCTAGATGAGTATGTACAAAGCACCTAAGACCCAGACTCGCACTGGTTAGCAAGACCGACTCGAAACAATGCGAAATCATACACAGCCGGTTCCCTTCATCTCATTTCCGGTGCACCGGAGAAGATACGCTACCCACCAGTATGCCAACACTTTTAAAATAACACTTCAAAATTATTCAGTTGAATTGTGTCCTAACACCGTGTACCCTTGTTCTAGCAAGCGGTGTGTATACTCGCACACGCTTACTAGGGGCACAGATATATTTCATCTAATTAGCTTAGGGGATAGTTAGAAATTAGCGTCATTAGTATTTTATGTAGTTTTGAGTGATTTCATTATACTCGGTATGCGTAGACACGTAGTGGTTTTTACTGAAATAATATTATATTACCGTATTTAAGGATATTTCTGATAAAAGAAAAGTTTTAACAGTATTATTAAAACTACAATTGTCAGATGGTGGTACAATAAATTATTTATTTAATAACATGTTTCAATTGGCGTTTAAAAACGCCATCTTGTCCACGTTCTTCAATTCCAGACAGTTCCTTCTCTATGTGTAGACTTTTCCAATCTTCGAAGAAACTCACACTTTGGGGTTCGAAGTTTCCAAAACACATATACTTCAGTACAACGTCATACAAATATGGATTTGCATGGACTCGTACTTCCTCCAGAAAGCTAGTGAATTAGGTTTCTCCTACTGAATTGTATTATTTAAGTCTTGCCGACATTTAATGACTAAACACGAACTTTCAGCATCTGCAGGTAAATTTATACATTTTATTATTTATTCTTTCAGCACAACTAAAATGGGACTAAAATAGCACGAAGTGAAGGGGCAACGGAAAGATGAGTAATGTATACTAGAAACAAGAAAAGAGATATGCGCCCGAGCGAGGTGGCGCATTGGCTAGAAAACTGGATTCGCATTCCGAAAGACAACGGTTAAATGCCGCGTCCAGCCGTCCAGATTTTGGTTTCCGTGATTACCCTAAATGGCTCCAGGGAAATGCCGGAGTAGTTTCTTTTAAAAGGGAACGGCCTATTTCCTTCCCCTTCCATTCGATATCCGAGCTTGTGCTCCGTCTCTAATGACCGAGCTGTCGGCACAATGTAAAACTCTAACCTTCCTTCATTGCCTCCTTCGATAGACATATGCTATTACCTTGTGGTGCATCATGTATATTCCGAGATAAAAGATAGAGTAGTGAGAAGTGATGCCGATGGCAACTATGAAAAACATGGGTGATCAAAAAATGGTGTCAGCAGAAAAAGAGATTTTCATTCAGAATATTCACAGTGAAAAACAGCCAATCACAACGGTGGCTTTTTTGTTGAAGAGAGTTCTGTTCATATTTGTTTGAGCATTCGAGACACCATAGAAAAATAAAATTTTAAATAGTATTATTAATTGTTTAATGACACGAAGTTACCACTCATGGTTTTACACTGCCCCGCCACACACAACTGATTCAGAACGGTCTTGTTTCTTTTTAAGGAAATTTCTTGCGTTTTTATTTTAGCTGAGCAACATGGCGCAGAACAGGACTTGCATTTCGGGCAGAGAGTGATTGAATTTCCCCTCCAGTCATTCAGAACTGTGTTTTCCGTGACCTTGTTGAATATTTTAAGTTGAATGAATGACATTTTCAACAGATGTTGAGCCCTGTTTTTCCTTTCTTCTCCTTTACGGTAGAAGAACGAACATTTGGGAAGATTACAGTAGAAGGTGAAGAGAACGTTGGTCACTGTGGACATATACTAGACTCTTTCAGCACAACTATCCCAGGAATTTTAACACATCAATTCAAGTCCTGTGCCCGTAGAACTACAAAGGATTTAAAAGAAAGAAAGAGCTGTACTCTGTAGAAAACAACATCTTATTGCTTACACAGCGAAATACCTTTGAGCCAGATGTGAGCGATTCAAGGACGTATGCAAACAGAAGCACGAAATGCCGTCAGCAGCAAATGTTCCGAGTTCCCGGCGCTCGTTATTCACAGCAGCCGAAAACAGGAACAGCTCCTGTGTGGGTGGGTGTGAAGCGGGTGGGGGGTGAAGCGAGGTTGAAAGCAGCACGCTGTGGTCATGGAATAGCGACTGGGGAAGGAGGAGCGGAGGGTGGTTAAAGGGTCAGCCTCGTGGCGCAAATACGTTAGGGACCACCTGAATTATAAGCAGTGCAGCCCAGGACATTATGTGAAACCCGTATTGTGAAACTTCCCAAGTAGTAACACAAAAGACGTACTAGATCCCGAAATGAGGTACACGTATATATTTACAAAATAACACTTTTTTCTGTCTGTCGATGACTATATGAATTTCAAAATGACCAGTTTCCAAAGTGTCGCCCATCTTCATAGCATATCTCCTAGTTAAAGAGTAACATGGCTTAACACAATACCAGTTTTGTTGTGCTTCAGAAACTTCTCTTTTCTTCTTGTCTGAAACGTTTATTAGCGGTCACATATACACATGGTGAGCAGGCTGTATTATAATATTACTCAGGCGATATGTGTCAATGAAACTGATAGTTCTTCTAAGACTGATTACTCTGTAACTATGAGATACAATTGGAAGATGAGCGCATTGTGAAAAACTGGGCATATGGAAATAAAAACTGCGATCGACAGACAGAAAATAATCCTTTTTTGTACTATTTACTTCTTAAAAGCATGTCCAGTTTTGAGGAATGTTATATTCGTTTCCGCAGTTTTGCGTCATGCAAATCATCACATCTGTCTACCCTAAGCAATGCCCCCCCTCCCCCGCTCCCCCCCCCCCCCCCCAGCTATGTGTCAGAAACCTCAAGAGTATAGATGTGAAAAAGTCATGGAGGAGGCACGTGATCATTATAATACTCGTAAGTAGTTCAGCGTTCAAGCTGACTGGGTCACAATTGTGGAAGTCAAACAACAGACAAGGAATAGTTTTATTACTCATAAGATGTGTTCCGGAATTTATCCATCGTCAGCCATCCAGGAACGATTGCTGCAAGTAGATATGGCATTTCATGTTGTATATGAAATGGACATTCGCAAACTATTCTCCATATGTTGCTTCACATACAAATTGAAAGGCCATATCTATGCTCCTGGATATCTCACGATGGATAAAATCCGAAACGCGTCATATTAACAATAAAGTCGTTCTTTGCCTAATGTATGACTTTTACCATTGCGAACCAGTTGGCCTAGTGCAGAACTGTACTTCAAGTTTGACGTCAGATATAATTACAAATTAACAAATTAGGTTTTTTTTTCTTTTACACATACTGTGACACCCTGCTTCTTGCCAAATTTCATGATTCTAGGCCGACGGGAAGTACCCTACAGGTTTTGATGAGTGAGTTTCCGAGTATCAAAATACATGACAGTAATGGCCGTATCTTTTGGTCGTATTGACTTAGCTTACATTTATTACACAGCCAACGGCCCATATACCTTGGTATATGACATCAGTTTCATCTTGATACGCCTAAGCGTTTTTGAGGAAAAGGGGTCTGAACAGACGTCCGAACAGACAGAAAGCCAGATAGAAAATGTCAAATAAAAATAAATTTTCAAGTGATATAAGTACAAATCTAAAGTTTTCGGGATTTTAGGGTTTCGTATCTCGACCTGTACCACAGGATCTCTTTGTTGTCCGTCAGTCTGTCCGTCCGACTGATCAAAAGCCTTATTCTATCAAGTTGAAATTCCCCCCCCCCCCCACCCCCCCACCCCAGAGGATTTAAGGTTCTTACGTGGGTTCGTGTGTGGCGCCCGTGAGTCCCAGAACTATTGTAGCCTATTCTTTCTTCCTGGGCAGAATTTCCTCCCCCGTGCCCCTCCCTCCCCATCCTCGTTACTACCCCGTTACCCCCTCCTCTGCCCCCTCTCTCGATGTTCTTACTTTTGTCGGCTTGGCTATCAAACTGCTTTCCTGTATTTTGTTTCCCTACCTTTTTCTCTTTCATCCTTTCGTCGTTCTTGGTCCTCCTTTGGGGTTTACTTCCACTTTAAATTTTATGTCTGTAGTATGAGCCATTTGGGGAAAAACTCCCTCCCTAGCGTCAATGGCGTGGATTCCTCTCCTCACTTCCATCCCCTCTTTCTTCCCGCCGTAGCCCCTTTCCATTCCGCACCCCTTTGTCACATAGTGGTATCAGGGTAAATGTTTTGTACCTACATCGTACGGTGCTCCAAAATCTGATAGTTCTTCTACGGCAATGTCTTCGAGTGGTAACGGATCTTTGAATGCTGCTTGACCCTGCAACCTTCCCTTCCCTGGCTACACCCTGGGAGGAGGGCCGGGTTTGCTGGTATGGAGTGAAACACTCTACCCGCTACCTGATCTGTCCTAGGACGAATGGGGACACACTCACCGCCACAAAACCTCTGAAATATTGAAGACAAGTTTGGTGAAGAATCACTAAGTAAGATGTGGTCGGGGTCCCTGTCAATCAGAGTTTCTTCTGCCACACAGTCTGCCGATTTTCGTGCTTGTAATCGTATTAGCGAGGTCCCGGTGTCTAGTACACCTCACCAGCCTCTCCATATAATACAGGGAGTCATTGAGGACTCATTCTGCAAATTGATGGGGAACTCTGGGATAATTTGGAATGACGGGGCGTTCATTTCGTAGGACCTGTGCAGAAATTTTGTAATGACAGCAACACCAATTCTGGCGACTTTATTCTGGCTTTCGAATGAGACATGCTCCCACAGAAGGTCAAGGTCCTATATTACCAGTGTGACATGAAGCTGTACCTCCTGCCACCCATGAGGTGCTTCGTTGCTTGCGTTTTGGGCACATGTCTTCCCTATATATGGTGGACCCTCTATATGCTGACTGTAGACACCCACTCAGTAAGAGGAGCCCCTGTGATCTGCAACCATGTGTCACTCTCAGTGCTCACCAGATTGACTGGTTTACAGAAACGAAAAGGAGATTCGAAAGTACAAGTCCCTTAATCGTGTCTGTCTTACATTCAGGCTCATCAAAAATAAGATCGACTACACCATGAGTCGATGACTCTTACTTTTGCCTCTGTGTGTGTCTTTTCCCTCTCCTTATTCTTACTTACCGCAGTCCTATCTCCTCTCATCACCCCTTTCGCTGTGGTTCCTATGCCCCCCTCTCTGGGTACCACTCCCCCTTCACCAAATGAAGAAGTTCCACTCTTATTTGGCATGCAGCAGTGATGGGGCTTCCTCCTGGGAACCCTCCACCTGGTGTCTCTCAGGCTGGAGGCCTGCTACCACAGCTCAGCCACGGGACATGCTGTGTGGCCCTAGGTCGCCTGCTCTCTTTCCATTCAGGATCATGCCAGGGTCTGCTCTCCCTCTGTGCCTAGTCCTCTTGATCATTTGAAAGAGAACAGAAACGAACATAAGTCATAGAACAGGGCCCCTTCTCCCTTGTTACACCCACTGATGCCATCTGCCCCCTCTCAACTTTTGTCTGGCGTCTTATTTATGGATTTCACCCAATCGTTATTGATAATTGCTGACAGATGGTGATCCAGCACCGTGACTGGGTTCAGCCGCTTCACCTCGTATTTGGGTACCACTATATGATTATTCAGTGGAAATGCAGTGGATACTACCGTCACCTCCTAGAGTTGCAGCCTCTTATTGCCTTTTACTCGACAGCTTGTGTCATTCTTCAGATATCTCATTTCACTGATGCTCAGTCACTGACCCTTCATGGGTTGTGTGCTTCCTGTCAGATGTGGGTCAGCCCTGTGAGGGCTTCCATTGGCGTTTGCACGTGGTCTATACTGACAGCCTTAGTATAGGGATCCCATTTTGTAGCACAGCCCATATCCCTCTTCGGAAGGTTAGTTGTTTTTGTCAACTCAATGTTCTTCGCCCCTTGCCCACACCTCTGGAGGCACACATTATTTAACCCTTCTCTGTTTGTACTGGGCGTTAGTTCAGGACTATGGTTGTCAAGTTTATGGATTGTCTGTTCCTTTCAAGCAGCTCTTTTTGGACCCAGTCTACCATTGTGGCATTCCGTTAGCCACTGGTGCCTTTCGCACTAGCCATCTCGATATCCTTTTGTGGGATCCCTACCTAAGGATTCAACTGTCCTAGCTCCTGGTTTCCTATGTCATCTCTATCAGCTCTTCCACTGCTCACCCCTCCTATTCTATTATTCGGATGGATCTCTTCCAGGTACCAAAAGCCTCCATCGTTCCAATGGTGTTCTGTTGTTTGTTTAGAACGCTCTTACAGGAGTTTCAGAATGCCACTGCTTTTTACTGTTTCTTACACTGATTGCCACCACATCTTCTATTGGGACAGAACACCATCTCTTGCCGTTTTGTTAAACGATCCTCGCTCATCTGAATTTTTTTATGTCCAGACTCAATGAGTGGCCTTCAGGCGATCGCATAGTGTCTCTCCTGCCCTCCCTAGGTCTCTGCCATCCACAATCTTCACGCTGATCTTGGTGATGCTGCTTGTTCGGTCGACTTCCTTTGAGTTCCTTGCAACGTAGGATTCCTGGGTAAAGATTTTGCTGATCATTTGGCTAGGGGGGGGGGGGGGGGCTCTCGACCACCTACCCTTGTTTTCTGTCATCACATCAAATTAATTTTTCCTCAATCTGACTCTTGAGAGGTTACCCACCTTCGCCCCATCAAGGAGACTCGCACCATGTGGCGTTCTTCTCTCTGCTTCTCCTGGCAGTCCTCATAATCCTCTGCAGTCTTCATAATGGTTCAAATGGCTCTGAGCTCTATGGGCTTAACTTCTGAGGTCATCAGTCCCCTAGAACGTAGAACTACTTAAACCTAAGTAACCTAAGGACATCACACACATCCATGCCCGAGGCAGGATTCGAACCTGCGACCGTAGCGGTCGCGCGGTTCCAGACTGTAGCGCCTAGAACCGCTCGGCCACTCTGGCCGGCCTCTTCGTAATGGCCATACGAGATTGGAACATCTATTTTTACTCCGCAATGAGCCACGCTCCCTTTGTAGTTGTGGGGTTTCACTCATGGTGATCTATATTTTGCTGGACTGCCTTCGCTTTTTGGTCCTTTGCAGTAAATGTGCCCTCCCATCTCCCTTGCCGTGGGTGTTAGCGAACGACCCTCGCATGACTACGTCTGTCCACAGTTTTCGTTGCGAAACTGGTTGGACTGTCAACTATAAGTCCTTCAATTAACTTCTGGCATTTGAGTCCCTCAGTTAGCGTAGGCGTTGGATATGGAGACATTGTTCTTACCTTTACACCGGTCAAGTTCACGTTGCCTTCTCCCTACTTTTTTTCTGAGCTGTTTTGTTTAACCTTTTCTTGTGTCTTCTTCCCCTGATGTTGTTCCCATTACATCATGATTATGGTATAATGTGGGTGACAGGACGGGTTGGTGATGGTGGTGGTGCCCCATCGTGTGTAGTGTTTCTGGAGCATCCCTGCTCAACCCATGTCAACCCTCCCGCCCCCCCCCCCCCCACCCTCCGTCCCCATCCTTCCTTTCCTCTTTTTGCTGCCCTGACATCCCTTTTCCCTCTTTGTTTGCCTCCCTTGATATTTGCCATCCTAGATCCTGAGACTGATGAGCTCGCTGTTTGGTCCCTTCCTCCAAATCAAACAATGTTTTGATGCTCATAAACTTATTCATCGAAACATACAGGATACTTCCCATTGCCCTAGAATCATTAAATTTGACAAGAAGTAAAATTTCATACAGCAACCAAGCGAAAAAATCCGTCAATTGTTAATTTGAATTTATACCACACCAAAAAACAATATTTTGTCGTTTCTTATCAGACTTTATGTCCGACTGTCTGTCAATGATCGCTTTTTGTCAGGAACGGGTTGATGTATCAATTTGACATTCATGTCACATATTAAGACCTATGCCTCTCGCAGTTATGATAAATGTTAGCCTTTAAGTCTGTAGATTAAAATACCCCACCCTTTATGTCACATATTTTGATACTCACAAACTCACTCATCATAACCTACAAGATTCTTCCCGTTGATCTACAATTACAAAATTTGATAGAAGGGCGGTTTTACAGTACAACGGAAGGAAATAATCCGAAATCTGTTAATTTGTAATTATATCAAACGAATAAAAGTTTTTTGTCACTTGTTATCAGTCTGTCCGTCCATCCGGCCATCTATTACGACCCCTTTTTCTCATATACACGTAGACGTATCACACTGAAATTTATGACATATATTAAGGTCTATAGTCCCATCGCGGTATACAAAACGTTAACTTCTATGTCAGTGAAATCAAATGAGACGATTATCTTAATGTTGCCAAATACAGCCGTTTTCTCCAGATGTATCCATTTTTTCGTCTAATTTTGGTAGTCCATTTTTTCTTTCCCCGTGGTCCCCAATAATCCGTTTTCTACTTTTTTAAATTCATCTTCACGCAAATACTTTCTTGAATTTCGGCAGAACTATAAACGATGGGGAACGACAATGGCCGGCCGCGGTGGTCTAGCGGTTCTGGCGCTGCAGTCCGGAACCGTGGGACTGCTACGGTCGCAGGTTCGAATCCTGCCTCGGGCATGGGTGTGTGTGATGTCCTTAGGTTAGTTAGGTTTAAGTAGTTCTGAGTTCTAGGGGACTTATGACCTAAGATGTTGAGTCCCATAGTGCTCAGAGCCATTTGAACCATTTGAACGACAATGGGGTTGCTTGCGTAGATATTTGTTCCTATATATGTTGTTAACACAATGAGTCACTTTTCGGGAATAAATGCGTAGCCCCTGGCGTCAAACTATGGTGTGTGCGCTTAGAAAAGGCGCTTTGTCCTTTTTCTGCTGGAGACTTATCGGTACAATTTGGTAAGTACACATACGAATATAAACGTCCCATAATGCACTTTCGGAAAATGTTCTTATGTCCATCTGTCATTTCTATCGTAGAATGTGATCGGTTCTTTGAGGTAGGTGTTGGGAACAGTGTACGGAAGAGAGAGAGAGAGAGAGAAGGGGGGGACGAGAGACAGAGAGAGAGAGCGACAGAAATACTTCCGATTTTTCACTCTAGTCGCAACAGCAGGCATCCCTACGCACCTCACGGGCGAGGCCACGCGAACATAATGCAGCAGCCACAAACCACTGTTGCGTAGCGTATTATGATTATTAGTTGTTTCTGTCGGTATCAACAATTTATCTTCACTCTGTGGACACAGTGAGACACACTTTTTCGATTCACTGATTTTCTTGCTAGGCCAGCTTGCAAGTACACTTTCTCGTATATTTACCATCAGTGCTAAATAAAGCATTTTATGTACAAGCGTAGTAAAATGGCTGTTTTAATTAGTTTCAAAATGAGTGAACATGGTACTGAAGATTCACACAAGACTGCCCCCCCCCCCAAAGAAAAATCTGAAATCTAAATGCATTCAAGTGTATCTGATCATTTCCGAAAAAAACTTCTTATTGGGTTAAACGGGGATGGAACGAACATCGGCCTTGTGGGTTAAATCAAAAATGATTTTAGTATTTCTCACGGTGTACTAAAGACTTGCGCCAACGTCTAGAATGTAAGGGACATTCAGTAAAAGAAAAATGTAGAGTTGAATGAGAAATTACAGAATCATTTCGCAAGTAAAAAGAATTGAAAGGAACATCATTGAAGACCCTAAAAACAGGATGAGATGAGACAACGAAAGAACGGAAGGGCGAACCCACAACGAAGTTTGAAACCACCACGTAACAGCATGAATAAATAAACACAATAATCCAAATAAATATTGGCGACAGGAGAAGGCTGATTAAAGGCTTACAGCAATAACCGGCTTTGACAAATGACTATCCTAAACAAACCACAAAACACAGTGCCAAAATAAATAAAAAATACTAGTTTTCTTAAGTCAAACAGGCCCTTAAGACACATGAGGATAAAGACACTGCTAAAATCAGCAGAAAATCTACTGAAAATTTTATCAAGTACCAAAAGAGCAAAACAGATTAAGTCTGTCCACACGGGAGTTAAGTACGTTCCTAATTCGGGCCCAGACCAATAATTATGGTTAAATAATTTCTAAATATTTGTGTAACATAATAATGAAAACAGTACCTTGCGCTCAAGCAAGTTTAAAAAAAAATAGCTATCGAAGGTTCATAGCATGGGCAATACAATCACATTCCTAAGGAGATGTACAATAAACAGTCCCGCACGGTGCGGAATATCAAAGCCGGGAAAATCAGGGGGCGCGGGCAGGACGCCGTACTCAGTTTCGTGACTCCGTCTTCACCAGTTACACCAAGTCTTGTCATAAACAGAGCTAAATGCCGATTGAACCCATTATGTCTGGGATTCGGCCCGTGATGCCGCCTAGTCCGCTGTCACCCGCTGCCTCACTCTTACTTCCCACCAACAATGCTCAAAGTCTACTTTATGACTTGGTCTGGCAGAGATAATCAGCGACAAGCTACAATCGATTTGCGCTGCCAATAGTAGCGCCAGTAAATAATGCCCGAAATAAAGGCTCACGATATCGATTGCAAGTCCCCACGGCTCTATCATAATGTTGCTTCAAGTGGCCTTAATATATCACGCAGCGGCACAAATCCACAGTTAGTCCAGTCTGAACTGCGGAAATAGGCTCTTTTCAAAAACTTCCGAAGGTTCTGTCACAGATTCAAAGATTTCTTGTGGACGAACAAGAGCGGAAATATTGGCTGAGAACGTGCTGGCTCCTAAAAGTGTGAATGATTATTTAGACATGTTAAGAGGCTCCGAAAAACGTCAAATATTTTTCCATTGTCAACAGACTCGTCATATAAGGGAAACAGAGAGAGGTTTCCGGTAGCATTCGCCATTTTGTCCCACTCGCCGCGCGGAGTAGCCGTCGGGCTTTAGGCGTCCTGTCACGGGCTGCGCGGCCACTCCCGCCGGAGGTTCGAGTCCTCACTCGGGCATGGGTGTGTGTGTGTGTTGTTCTTAGCACACGTTAGTTTAAGTAGTGTGTAAGTCTAGGGACCGATGACCTGTGCAGTTTGGTCCCTTAAGAATTCACTCACATTTGTCCCACTCAAAGGAGTACAAAACAAGCTTTTGACATTCATTGAAATTGCTGATGAAACCTCTTCTGCAGTGACTCACTTGCTACTGCGAAGTTTAGATGTCCACAAGCTGAGGTACCTTCATACAGAGCCGTTAATTTTATCAGTCATTTCTCAGTAAGAATAAAAGTATTTTAAAAGGCGAATTGCAGCAATCATGTACTCCACAGTGCAATTAGGAATCTGACTGATAAATGTGAAGAGTATAGTTCTAAAAATTTACAGTCGTTTCCCGGTTACACAAATTGAAGAGAAGAAATAAACTTTTTCCGTAATCCCAAAAGAAGGCTTCCTTTGACAACATTTGCAAACAGGACTCTTGTGAAATGGTATGTCATCAACAGCTATTTTCAAAGTATTGATAGGTGTCAAAAATTTATGAGGTCAGTTTTCTGAATGGAAACCCTGAACAAGGCGTCATGCAAGAAATATACCACCATTTTGTGGGCAATGTTGGAAATCCGTTGTCTACGGTCAACAGAACAATAGAAGGTGGTCATCTGATTGTCTTGGAGATCTTTACACAAATGCGTCTTCTAAAAGATAAGCTTAACCAGAGACTGAAGGATGGTTTTTATGGCTACAACACAAATAAACCTATTACATGGCTTATCTTCTTAATTTAAAAAAAAAAGAAGTTTCAGCAGATTTTAATGGCTTTTACTGCATTTTACTTTAGTAATTGAAAAAAGATATATTACTTCCAATAACAGATCAGCTTGGTTAGCTGGTCTTTAATCTGTGTATTGATCAGTGTATTGATAGCTTGGATGAAGAATTCATCAAATTCAGGACTAAATTACTTGAAAGTGTTAACAAGGGCGGTAGTGATGCATTGATGTGGTTACGTTTCTCTTCAGCTTCACCAGAATATAAAGGGCCAAATATTTATGAGGTAATGGGATTTTTGTTCAGTATATCAAGATCTATACTTTTGCGGAAAGGATGTTCTTGTTAATGAATAACAAATGGAATGAGACAAGAAACGGATGTAGTACAGAACTGATAGAGGCAAAGATACAGATTATGGTTAATTATAGTCAATCATGTAAAGAGTTTTCGTGTGTGTTAAACAAGATATTAGACTATTAAAAGATGCGAAAACATATACAAAATTTCAGTAAAAGTTAGATGAATTTGTAAGAATTTTTTTTCATATGTATGAAGAAACCTCATTATTATAGTATGAGGAAACATTTAGTACATACTCATTTTTATCTGCCAAAAAACAATAAAATTCGAAAATAACTCTATTTTTTCCTCCAAAATGGAGTAACTTCGAAAATATTCCGTTTTCTCCCTCAAAAAATTTGGCAACCCTACGGTATTTATTTCATGTCTCTTGCTACTCAGAAACTCGCTCGTCGAATCCCGTAGAGTTCTTCACGTTGACCTAGAATCATGAAATTTGGAAATAAGAACGGTTTCACAGTACAAGTAAAGGAAAAGAAACAGAAGATTATTAATTTGTTATTATTTAAAGAGACATATTTTTTACCGTTTGTTATCCTACTACAAACTTGAAATAAAAACATACTCGAAAGACTCGCAATCCCTGCTGACTTACTAACAGTATTGTGGCTTTTTACTTTTTGCCAAAATTCATGATTGTAGGCTAATGGAAAGTACCCTAAGCGTTTCGACGATTGACTTCGTATCAAAATATGTGATTTAAATGGCCGTATTGTTTGGTTACATTGACTTAGGTAGCACTTATTACACCGCCAAGAAGCGGGCAAATTCTAGCTTCATACGTTTACCCGTTTCTAAGAAAAAGGGTCTTAGCAGACGGACGAGTAGACAGAGCTAGAAAAGAAAAGAGAAAAAATAATAATTTTCGTGTGATATAATTATAAGTCTATAGTTTTCGGATTTTTCCCTTTGGTTATACTGTCAAACTTTCATTTTCGCGAATGTCATGATTCTAGGCCAATAGGAAGGATCCTACAGGTTTTCATGAGTGAGCTGGCGAGTATCAAAATATGTGACGGAAATGAGCGTATCTTTTATTTGCATTACCTTAGAATCTCAAATTTCTTACATAGCCACGGGATCACAGACCTCAGAATATGACATAAATTTCTTCATGCTTCTACCCATTCCTTGAGAAACAGCGTTTCAACAGTCGGACAGACAAGCAGACAGACGGACCCAACGTGAACCTAAAATGGTTACCTTTTCACCGGCTGTGGTATGTAATCACAAAAATAGATAATAAAATATTTTTAGTACAAATTGTATGATCCAACATTACAGTTTTGTTTGAACGGAAACGGTACTTTGTATGAGCACCAAGTTATACCAGTATAGAACACTCAGACTACAGCTGCTGTTATGTGCTGCATCAATTTCTCAGAAGAGTTCAGTTGAAGATAACACTAACCTTAGATCTTTCAGAGTTAACTTATGAGCAATACGCCATTACATCTATCATACAAAACTATTCTTTTTCTCCAGTTAACTGTTCTTCAGTGTAAATGGTGATTCGTTTCTGGATAATTTACTTGCCGGTTTACTTTCACTGTATTCCAAAAGGGCGATAATTGTACAATCTGCGCTGTTAAGCTATTTAAGAGAAATTAATTTACAACTAAACATTAAATTTGACTCAGGTATTGTTTCGGTTTCGTTACAATATTGAGAATTTATAAATACACACAGCACAAATATTATAAAAAACTGCAGTTTGGTAAGCAATATAATTTAAGAAGTTTCCTCGTGTACTAAAGAAAACAAAATGTGTTTAAACAAAGGGTAGCATAACTAGTCTCAGGATTGTTTACCTCACAGGAAATTATAGAACAAGTCCCGACTCAGTCAAGTGGCAGGCATTAAAAGAATGACCTGTTTAGAATATTTAAAAGTGTGATACTGAAGGTAGTTTATGTGTTAATGCTGGAAGAATCGACGTATCAATCTCGCAGAGATAACTAGTAACAGGTCGTAAGCGATCAAGCCAACTGACGTACTTAAGAGCGACTTATAAAACACCTCCAAATGTATGCAGTGATATAGTCACTTACATATGAGATAGTTGCAGATGCTTTGTTATGAAGCTATACTGTCCACAATCCAAGTCAAATAAATGAAACGTCTCGTCTTATCACAGCGTTATCCGTATGAAAATACTTCGTCATCTATTACAAGGCCCATCTGAAAAATGAATTTTCAGGGAATATGTAGACCGAAGTAGTCCTCTTGATGGGTATGCAGCTTTTTTAACACAAATAACGTTTTTTTTTGTTAATTTAACTATCACGTTGCTTTGCGGCTTTCACTCTTGGGAATCAGTTCTCCACACCAGTGTTTCTTGTGCGAACCACCTTCATATCTGCAAAACTAATGGAACGTACGTCGGTTCCAACTTACTTAATGGATCACCTAATGCGTTCAGCGACTCATTTGCTAGTCTAATTCCCTCAACATCATCTAATTTAATTAAACTCTACACTTCATTACTCATGCAATTATTAGTATTTCTCTTGCACCCTCTTCTCTAGACATTATCCATTCCACTCAGCTGTCCTTTGAAGTCGTTTACAGAATTGCGGTCTAATCGGAAAACTTGGAATTTTGTATTTGTTCTCCCTTAAATTTAATTCCATTCCCAAATTTCACCTTGGTTTCTTTCACAACTTTCGCACAGTACAAATCGAATAACCTCGTGGATGAGCTAAGGCTTTTTCATGCTTCCTTCTCGACAATTATTTCCCTTCAGTATCCTTTGACTGTTACAACTGCATTCTTGCTTCTGTACAAGCTGTAGATAGCTTTTCGTTCCATCTATTTTTCGTTGCTACCTTCAGTAATTCCAGAGAGTGTATTCCAGACAACATTGTCAAAAGTGACACTGAATGTGTTCATTGTAGTTGTCACGTTAATTTACACGATAAGTTAACCGAGAACATTTCGTACAACAAATCTAATGAGAAAGAATTCGTGGTAATAGTGATAATACTGGCAAGCGCTTCAACTAAATCTACAAATGATGCAAACATTACTTGAGTGTAACATCTACAATACCGTTGTAAAAGCAATATTGCCTCGCCTACCCTACGTTTCTCCAGAATCAAACTGGCGTTCCTCGAGTTCGTCTTCTACCAGTCTTTGACCACCATAAATCACTAACCCATGTAGATTTTCATAAGTGTGCCGCATTTAGTAGGTGTAGCTATGGACAAGCAGCCAAAGCTTGTATACTGCGCTGTGTACGGTGGCGTTTCAGTCACTTTGTCAGCGAAGCAGAACACGTGCTGGATCACGCTCACCACCGAGAAGCAATTCGCATGTAAAGGATCCGACTGTGCCCTTAATAGGGCCCATTGCAAGCAGAACTCGCGGAAGCCCATTGCAGCTGGACACCAGGCATCAGCAGATGGGTATCAACATACTCATGCTCACTGAGATTAAGACATCGCTTTGCGTTATTCTGTCGGTAGTTAGCGATCCCCACGTAAATAAGCACTGGTGTCACAGACATGTTCGGTTGTTTACCCCGCATTGTGGCCTGTATAGTACTTTGTACCTCAATACGAACAAACCAGTGGAGCTCAACCATTAGCAGCCACCACAAACTCTGGTCCAGACGTACACTACGATATGTAGTCTAATGTACACTGTCTGAAAAAGAAAATGAAACACCCAGTATGCACGGTGGGATGTCGATGTAGCATCGTACACGTACACTTCATTGGCGCGTAGGTGAATGATCAGCATGGCACAGTATCCAGATTTGTGGGACGTTTCGGTGTGGCGGAAGCCCAACGTTCAACTGCACGGGAACGTGGGGGCAGCCATACTCGTCGTCGGATTTCCTGTAGCTCACACGTAACCATCAGAAGGGGGGATCGCCATATCGTGCACCAATCACACCGTAATGCCTTTGCATCTGCGCATGCCATCCTGCAGCAGTGGTCAGAGACTGGCAGCAATTGGACTGGAGAACTGTAGTTGAATGAGAAACCCACCTGAACGTCACCACACAAACGACTGCGTTTGGACGAGTACCGTCACCAGAAACGACGGACAACTGATGAATGACGTCATGTTGGATTCAGTGATGAATCGTGATGCTGCAGTACCCCAGGAAACAATCGTCAGAGAGTATGATAGCGACCAGGCAGGGGTTCCATTCTTGCAGTGTTTTGAAAATGCACATCGATGTTAGTCCTGGCGTCTTGTTGTGAGAAACCATCGGATACGACTTCAGGTCAAGGCTATTAGAGACTGATGGACTCTAGGAGCACAACGGTACATCACAGACATTCTGCATCCTCATTAGTTACCTGTCATGCGATAGTACTGAGGGCCTAATTTTTAACAGGAATATGTTCGTCGACACATGACAAGTTTCTCTCACAACTGTTTGGGTGATCCAGAATTTCTGCTGAGGCCAGCAAGATTCCCAGATATAATATAGCATAAATTATACCTAGTGTTCAGAATGATTCAATTTTTACTCTTACTCGAAATATAATGTGTCACATACTACAAAATCCTACTTAGGTGCGACCGTCTTGGACGTTAACTCAGCCTCAGAGCCAGTATACAAAACGTCGAGTACTAATTAAAACAGCTGTTAGCCATACTACTCAGAAAAGGGTGTAACAGCTTTCTAACAACTATGCAAACTGAATGAGCATAAGCCTCTCGGACAGCGGAGGTGCGGCATCATACTGCTAAGTTCCTTGTAAATTTTGCTAGATATTGTAATGGCTGAAACAACGTCACATACTCTCTCAGCCTCTGAAATTTCATTTCTTTCCCTCCTCCCCCTCTGCTTACTTCACTTTTTATGGCAGGCAGTGTACTTCAAAACCGTGACGTCAAAGCCACATGTACCGATGAAATATTTGTTTATGTATTTGATTCGATCTGATCATTGCAATCCGGCCCTTTTTTACATCAAACCTGAGTTTCAAACAGACGGTATCTATTAAATCATAATTTCCTAGGAAATAACTTTAATACGACCTATAGTATTAAAATGATTCGAGTGTCTGAAGTGGCATGGCGATTAAATTATACTGACTACGAGCTAACAAAGTTAATACTGGCAATACTTGTACTACTGCAGCTGCAGCCACTAATAGTGATAAGAGTAAATATTACTAACACAATAATAATAATAATAAAACCCGTGGAGGCCCGGGAGAAGAATAGGCCTCCGGTATGTTCTGCCAGTCGTAAAAGGCGACGAAAAGAATAAACCACTAATAGGGCTAACCCCCCTTTTAGTGTGATTAGTTGGTTCAGGACAGAATTAATGAAGCCTCGGACAAGCGTTGTCATGGTTGGGGACGACGCTTGAACCCTATGCCCGTCCACAATAGTAAAGACAATGCTAGCCACACGGAAAATGATTTAAATCCAAATGAGGTGTTTTGCAGGATATGCTTCTTACAACCACTCTAGAAGGAAAACAAAGCCAGAGGTTGAGATGGTCAGATGTAGTTAACCGACACCTCATGTTCTGTTATTACCAAGCAACAAACTTAGGAACCAACACAACTCGATACAGATCACAAGTGTACACAACATTTATTACCAGATACCCAGAATTAAAATTTTTAACAGAACAACGACTAGCTGATCAGATCCGTGTTATAATCAAAAATAACAGGATACCCCAGTCAGAATTAGAAAACACCAGACGACAAGTACAACAAATACTGCAACATACTAATGTGCAATCAGAAGAAGAAGAAAATACAGTAAAGGACTCAAACATCCCCAGAGCAAACAAACAAAGAACAACACGCATCAATTAAACAACCAGAGGAAAACGAAATCTTAAGACAGCCACCAGAACAAGCACAAATAGAACACGAAGTGACACACATTTTAAATATAGAAGAAAAATTTCAGCACACATATATAGAATACAAAACCATTCTTGCATAGACTACCAAATAACTCACAAGTCGAAACAACAATAACAACTATCAACACAATCCTACACAACAAAATAAATGAAATTGCAACTATGGAAGAGTCACAACTACTGGTTTATATAGGGGCACTCACTACACTAAATATACACACTACGCAGAGATCAGCACCAACCAATACACCAACCAACACACAGAAAAATCCCACAAAACCAGCGTGGCAACACAGGCTACAGATCAGAATAGAAAAACTGAGAAAAGACATTGGACAGCTAACACAATTTATAAGAAATGAAATATCAGACAAAAAACGAAGAAGGTTAAGTAAAATCACACAACAAGAAACGATAGTGCAGTCAGATGAAAAGAAGCATAAATTACGAGCATTGACCGAACGACATAGAAGATACAAATAAAGTGAAAATAGAAGGAAACAAAACCAAACATTCAACACAAACCAAAAGAAATTTTACCAGACAATAGATAACACACACATTAAAATTGACAATCCACCAAACATAACAGTCATGGAACCCTTTTGGAGCAACATATGGTCGAACCCAGTACAATATAACAGACATGCACGGTGGATACAAGCAGAAACAGGCACATATAAAATGATACCAAAAATGCCTGAAGTGATAATTTTGCACCATGAAGTCACCCCAGCAATTAATTCTACGCACAATTGGAAAGCCTCTGGAAAAGATAAAATAGCAAATTTCTGGCTAAAGAAGTTCACCTCAACACATTCACATCTAACTAAATTATTTAACAGTTACATTGCGGACCCATACACAGTCCCTGATACTCTTACACAAGGAATAACTTATCTGAAACCTAAAGATCAAGACACAGCAAACCCAGCAAAATATCACCCCATAACATGCCTTCCAACAATATACAAAATATTAACTTCAATTATTACACAGAAATTTTTGACACATACAACACAGAAGAAAATTATAGATGAAGAACAAAAAGGCTGCTGCAAAGGAGCACGTGGATGTAAAGAGCAACTGATAATAGATGCAGAAGTGACATATCAAGCTAAAACTAAACAAAGGTCGCTACACTACACATAAATTGATCACCAGAAAGCTTTTGATAGTGTACCCCACTCATGGTTACTAAAATATACCAAGTAGATCCTAAATTGATATAGTTCCTAAACGTAGTAATGACACATTGGAAAACCACACTTAATATCCAAACAAATTCAAATAATATCAAATCACAGCCAATACAGATTGAGCGTGGAATATACCAAGGAGACTCATTAAGTCCTTTCTGGTTCTGCCTTACTCTGGACCCACTATCCAACACCGCACGAGGTGGCGCAGTGGTTAGCACACTGGATTCGCATTCGGGAGGACGACGCTTCAATCCCGCTTCCGGCCATCCTGATTTAGGTTTTCTGTGATTTCCCTAAATCGCTCCAGGCAAATGTCGGAATGGTTCCTCTGAAAGGGCACAGCCGACTTCCTTCCCTAAAAACCCAATGAGACCGATCACCTCGCAGTTTGGTCTATTCTCCCAAACAACTCCAACTCCACTAGCCAACATGCTAAATAATACAAATTATGGATATAATATTACTGGAACATACCAACACAAAATTACACATTTGCTATATATGGATGATCTAAAACTACTGGTAGCAACAAATCAACAACTCAACCAATTACTAAAGATAACAGAAGTATTCAGCAATTATATAAATATGGCTTTTGGAACAGACAAATGTAAGAAAAATAGCACAATCAACGAAAAACACACTAAAGAAGAAGATTACATATTGGATAACCACAGCGACTGCATAGAAGCGATGGAAAAAATACATGCCTATAAATATCTAGGATACAGACAAAAATAGGAATAGATAATACAAATATTAAAGGAGAACTAAAAGAAAAATATAGGCAAGGACTAACAAAAATACTAAAAAGAGAATTGACAGCAAGAAACCAAATAAAAGCTATAAATAACTATGCTATACCAATATTGACCTACTCATTTGGAGTAGTGAAATGGAGTAACACAGACCTAGAAGCACTCAATACACTTACACGATCACAATGCCACAAATATAGAATACATCACATACATTCTGCAACAGAAAGATTCACATTAAGCAGAAAGGGAGGAGGAAGGGGATTTATCAACATAAAAAACCTAAATTATGTACAGGTAGACAATTTAAGAAAATTCTTTGTAGAACGAGCAGAAACAAGCAAAATACACAAAGCAATCACTCATATAAATACATCGGCTACACCATTGCAATTTCATAACCACTTCTACAACTCTGTAGATCACATAACATCAACAGATACTAAGAAAGTAAATTGGAAAAAGAAAACACTACATGGCAAGCACCTGTATCATCTAACACAGCCAAACATCGATCAAGATGCACCCACCATTTGGCTAAGAAAAGGCAATATATACAGTGAGACAGAAGGATTCATGATTGCAATACAGGATCAAACAATAAACACCAGATATTACAGCAAGCATATTATTAAAGATCCCAATACCACAACAGATAAATGCAGACTTTGAAAACAACAAATAGAAACAGTAGATCACATCACAAGCGGATGTACAATACTAGCAAATACAGAATACACCAGAAGACATGACAATGTAGCAAAAATAATGCTTCAACAACTTGCCATACAACGTAAGCTAATGAAACAACACGTTCCCACATACAAGTATGCACCACAAAATGTACTGGAGATTGATGAATACAAATTGTACTGGAACAGAACCAATATAATAGATAAAACAGCATCACATAACAAATCTGGTATCATACTCACCAATAAAAAGAAGAAATTAACACAACTAATCGAAATATCCGTACCCAATACAACAAATATACAGAAGCAAACAGGAGAAAAAATAGAAAAAATACATCCAACTGGCTGAGGAAGTCAAGGACATGTGGCATCAGGATAAAGTTGACATTATACCAATTATACAATCAACTACAGGAGTCATATCACACAATATCCACCAGTACATCAACGCAATACAGCTACATCCAAACGTATATATACAACTACAGAAATCTGTAATAATTGATACATGTTCAGTTACCCGAAAGTTCCTGAATGCAACGTAACATATACCGTACAGTTAAAAGGAAGTCACGCTTGATCAAGGTCCGCGTCACTTTCCATTTTTAACCAGACATAACGTCTGAGAAAGGAAAGAAATAACAATAATACTTGTGACATCAGTAACAATATCGAAATAGTGTTAGACATAATTAGAATTTAAAGGTCTACAAAATGGACGTTTTCTGATACAGCTGTTCCTCGGAAAAGGAAACTTAAGCAGACTTCATCGGCTAAGAATGCTGGGCAATGAGGAAGACTTAGTTGGAAATATGGATGTACAAGCATAACGAGTGAGTACATGCACACTGATAATGTTCTTATTGCTTTGGTAGGTATGTAATTCTGAGCTGGAAATGTCATTTAGCTCTGTAATATAATCCGCAGGTTGTGCCAGAGTAGGGTTCCTGATGCTGAGAAGGACTTCGATAAAGTGGCGGAACTATGAAATGGGAGACGAAGGATTTTGCTCTGATGGAAACAGGTGCTTGTGTAATGTACATTGTGGTGTATACTGAGTGTCTTGTGTGTGAGACGTCATCAACTTTTTGTCGTGTTTTGCTACGACTTGGTCAATGGGAGATGGCGGTACGTCTCTCGCTACGGACAATTCCTTTTAACGGATATTTAGATGTCCAGGAGCTGGGAGCACTCTCAGATTAGTGATATCATGGTATCAAGAAGGTTGTCCTCTCTTCTATCGGCAGTGTTATGCTCTAAATTTACTCTTATAGTGGAATTTGTCTCAAGACATTTATTCAGGAAACATGTCACAATGAGTTACAGGAGTTTTGTTCGCCAAGAAGGCACTACACGTTATTATATTGGTGGTTATGGTATTATAGTTGACCTCTGCAAAGTTGATATTTTTATATAGTTAGTTAACTGTTCCAAATGAATAAGTCATTAATTGGAGAATCCTTTCTTTCTATATGATAAACAGGCCACAACAAAACACTATGACTCTTGTTACAATAACATGCAGGTAAAGAAGGATAGACTACAGGAGACCTCCTCATCCGTAATATAGCCAGAGTTCCAAGAGTGGCATGGAAAGCTATCCATCCAGTCCCACAGTGAGAACGGGATTACGAACACCCATAATCAAAGTGAAGCCAATAAAATATTGTGGCCATCAGCACAAGGTGTTATTTTGCTTTTGCTTTCATTTTATTTCGGTCCGTACAACAAGAAACATAGTTACACAGTAGTCCCTATGTACTGTTCATAGAATTCCTGTTGCTAGAGTCAGAATTCTGAGTCGAATTCAAAACCCCTTCACGACTACATCTACATCTACATCTACATCCATACTCCGCAAGCCACCTGACGGTGTGTGGCGGAGGGTACCTTCAGTACCTATATCGGTTCTCCCTTCTATTCCAGTCTCGTATTGTTCGTGGAAAGAAGGATTGTCGGTATGCCTCTGTGTGGGCTCTAATCTCTCTGATTTTATCCTCATGGTCTCTTCGCGAGATATACGTAGGAGGGAGCAATATACTGCTTGACTCTTCGGTGAAGGTATGTTCTCGAAACTTTGACAAAAGCCCGTACCGAGCTACTGAGCGTCTCTCCTGCAGAGTCTTCCACTGGAGTTTATCTATCATCTCCGTAACGCTTTCGCGATTACTAAATGATCCTGTAACGAAGCGCGCTGCTCTCCGTTGGATCTTCTCTATGTCTTGTATCAACCCTATCTGGTACGGATCCCACACTGCTGAGCAGTATTCAAGCAGTGGGCGAACAAGCGTACTGTAACCTACTTCCTTTGTTTTCGGATTGCATTTCCTTAGGATTCTTCCAATGAATCTCAGTCTGGCATCTGCTTTACCGACAATCAACATTATATGATCATTCCATTTTAAATCACTCCTAATGCGTACTCCCAGATAATTTATGGTATTAACTGCTTCCAGTTGCTGACCTGCTATTTTGTAGCTAAATGATAAAGGATCTATCTTTCTGTGTATTCGCAGCACATTACACTTGTCTACATTGAGATTCAGTTGCCATTCCCTGCACCATGCGTCAATTCGCTGCAGATCCTCCTGCATTTCAGTACAATTTTCCATTGTTACAACCTCTCGATACACCACAGCATCATCTGCAAAAAGCCTCAGTGAACTTCTGATGTCATCCACCAGGTCATTTATGTATATTGTGAATAGCAACGGTCCTATGACACTCCCCTGCGGCACACCTGAAATTACTCTTACTTCGGAAGACTTCTCTCCATTGAGAATGACATGCTGCGTCCTGTTATCTAGGAACTCCTCAATCCAATCACACAATTGGACTGATAGTCCATATGCTCTTACTTTGTTCAATAAACGATTGTGGGGAACTGTATCGAACGCCTTGCGGAAGTCAAGAAACACGGCATCTACCTGTGAACCCGTGTCTATGGCTCTCTGAGTCTCGTGGACGAATAGCGCGAGCTGGGTTTCACATGACCGTCTTTTTCGAAACCCATGCTGATTTCTACAGAGTAGATTTCTAGTCTCCAGAAAAGTCATTATACTCGAACACAATACGTGTTCCAAAATTCTACAACTGATCGACGTTAGAGATATAGGTCTATAGTTCTGCACATCTGTTCGACGTCCCTTCTTGAAAACGGGGATGACCTGTGCCCTTTTCCAATCCTTTGGAACGCTACGCTCTTCTAGAGACCTACGGTACACCGCTGCAAGAAGGGGGGCAAGTTCCTTCGCGTACTCTGTGTAAAATTCAACTGGTATCCCATCAGGTCCAGAGGCCTTTCCTCTTTTGAGCGATTTTAATTGTTTCTCTATCCCTCTGTCGTCTATTTCGATATCTACCATTTTGTCATCTGTGCGACAATCTAGAGAAGGAACTACAGTGCAATCTTCCTCTGTGAAACAACTTTGGAAAAAGACATTTAGTATCTCGGCCTTTAGTCTGTCATCTTCTGTTTCAGTACCATTTTGGTCACAGAGTGTCTGGACATTTTGTTTTGATCCACCTACCGCTTTGACATAAGACCAAAATTTCTTAGGATTTTCTGCCAAGTCAGTACATAGAACTTTACTTTCGAATTCATTGAACGCCTCTCGCATAGCTCTCTTCACACTACATTTCGCTTCGCGTAATTTTTGTTTGTCTGCAAGGCTTTCGCTATGTTTATGTTTGCTGTGAAGTTCCCTTTGCTTCCGCAGCAGTTTTCTAACTCGGTTGTTGAACCACGGTGGCTCTTTTCCGTCTCTTACGATCTTGCTTGGCACATACTCATCTAACGCATATTGTACGATGGTTTTGAACTTTGTCCACTGATCCTCAACACTATCAGTACTTGAGACAAAACTTTTATGTTGAGCCAACAGGTACTCTGAAATCTGCTTTTTGTCACTTTTTCTAAACAGAAAAATCTTCCTACCCTTTTTAATATTCCTATTTACGGCTGAAATCATCGATGCCGTAACCGCTTTATGATCACTGATTCACTGTTCTGCGTTAACTTTTTCAAATAGTTCGGGTCTGTTTGTCACCAGAAGGTCTAATATGTTATCGCCACGAGTCGGTTCTCTGTTTAACTGCTCAAGGTAGTTTTCAGATAAAGCACTTAAAAAAATTTCACTGGATTCTTTGTCCCTGCCACCCGTTATGAACGTCTGAGTCTCCCAGTCTATATCCGGCAAATTAAAATCTCCACCCAGAACTATAACATGGTGGGGAAATCTACTCGAAATATTTTCCAAATTATCCTTCAGGTGCTCAGCCACAACAGCTGCTGAGCCAGGGGGCCTATAGAGACATCCAATTACCATGTCTGAGCCTGCTTTAACCGCGACCTTCACCCAAATCATTTCATATTTCGGATCTCCGTCAATTTCCTTCGATACTATTGCACTTCTTACCGCTATAAACACGCCTCCCCGACGTAACTAAAGAGACAGTAACTTTCTGAACGACAATACAGCTTTTTTCCTTTCATTCTCACAGTTTATGGCCAGCTAATGGATAACCCCAGGAATGTTACTTTTATTTTAGACCAACACAAGCAGCACCAGGACTGCTTGGATGTAGCTCTGGTTAGTAATCATCTCTGATAACATCATAGCGGCAATACGTCATGTAGATCAGCTCACAACGTGTCCACATATACATGCATTTCTTCATAGATACTCTTCAAGTCCCAATGTGGTGCATTTTGGAGTGCATTTTATATCAGTACTATACACTTCCCTTCCTATTCCACTCGCAAGAGGTGCGAAAGAGAAACGAGTGGCTGTTTGCCTCTGTAAAGACCTAATTTCTCATATCTTCCTGGTCCTTACGCGAAATGTTACTTGCCAGCAGTAGAATCGTTCTGTAGTCAGCTTCGAACGGAGTTCTCTACATTTTTCAGCAGTTTTGAAAAAGGTACGTTCTCACCTCCAGAAATTGCCATTTCATTTTGCCGTGCTATTCGCGTACCGATAGAACCTACCAATAACAAATCTAGCAGCCAGCTTCATGTCTTCCTTTAATTCTACCTGGTGTGGATGAAATTCAGTGGAGCAGTATTCAAGAATGGAATGTAGTAGTATTCTGTGTGCTATCTCTTTTATACTCGTACATAAGCTGCGTTTTCCCAAAATTCTCCCCATAAACCGATGTCGACCATTCGCCTGCTCTATTACCGTCCTTACGTGCTCGACCTGTTTCATATCGCTTTCCAGCATTACGCCTAGACAGTTAATCGACATGTTGGTGTCAACCAGCACACCACTAATGATGTATTCGAATATTGCAGAAGTGTTTTTCCTACTCGTTTGCATTATCTTACACTGTTGTACATTTAGAGCAAGCAGCCATCTGTCACACCAAATAGCAACAATGCTTAAGTCAACTTGTATCCTCCTACAATCACTCAACGACAACAGCATCCCTCACATCACAGCATCATCAGCAAACTGCCGCAGATTGCTGCTCATCATGTCCATCGTGTAGATAGAGAGTAAGGGCAGTACTATCACACTTCCTTGGGGCGCCACTGACGTCATTGTCTATGATACACACTTGCCGTCGAGGACAAAGTAGTTTATTATATTACTTTAGGAGCTGATTGGCTGATTGAGTAGAGGGGGACCAAACATTGAGGTCATCGGTCCAATAGAACAAGGGAGGGATGCGGAATGAAGTCTGCCGCGCTCTTTCAAAGGAACCATCCAAGCATTTGCCTGAAGAGATTTAGGTAAATCACGGAAAACCTAAATCAGGATGGTCGGACGCGGGTTTGAACTGTCTTCCTGCCGAATGTAATTCCAGTGTGCTAAGCACTGCCACCTCGCTCGGTTACTTAAGAAGTCTTCGAGCCGATCACATATCTGGTAACCTACGCTCGGACCTTCGTCAACAGTCTGCAGTGAGACATCGTTTCAAATTCCTTCTGTAAATCTAAATAATATTGAATCTGCCTGTTTCCCTTCACCCATGGTTCGCAGAATATCATGTGACAAAAGTGCACTCTGAATTTTGTAGGAGTGAGTCTTTTTAAACCATTGCTGATTCGTGGGCAGAAGATGATCCTTCGTACTGTCCGTTAATAGAAAAGGCAGGGCCGGGCCTTTCCTCACCAGACGTCCATATCCTGCACGGCATATCATAAACAGAATGTGAACATATACCTAACACCAGAACGGTTCCGTTCCACTGTGGCCAAATGAGTTACTAACGGACGACGTGTACCATTGCTTGCGTCGAGAGAGAGGCAGCTCTCTGTATATCTCACAAAGCTTTTTGACAGCATTGAGGAAGTTATGTTCACAGCAGAGGGGATCAAGCAAGCAAACGTTTACCAGTGACAGAATCAGGTCCAGCATTTTAGACACTTTAAAAGTTACACATACTAAGATTATAGTATGCCATCGACATTCCGTCTGTTTAAAACGAAATAAATATATTGATATATAATACTAGGAAACTACACCGCAAAGTACCCGTTATATGCATAAACACAGTTATCCGAACACGTTACGTAGTGCTCTTCAATGTAGAACTGAATAGGTCATTAGAGGTGCTGACAACCTTACCGTATCTGCACTCTGATCGTTGGACAGATATTAATTTGATTTTTAATTTAGTTCCCTAGAATTATTCTACAGCCTTTCACTTTCCTTTTAAACAGATAATCTAATGAAGACTTGCTGGAAACCGATTAACGTAGGTTTTGAGTGACCTGAGTCTGAAAAATGCAATGAAGGAATTCAACTTTCAAATTTAATATATTAAGGTGCTCGGATTGTTTTTGATGTTTACTGGCACTTGAGACAAACAGTGGTATTTCACCAGGAAAACGTTGGGCATTCTGTTTTGTTTTTTTAGTTCATATCTTCTTCTCAGCCGGCCGCTGTGGCCGAGCGGTTCTAGGTGCTTCAGTGCAGAACAGCGCTGCTGCTACGATCGGTTTAGTTAGGTTTAAGTAGTTCTAAGTCTAGGGGACTGATGAGCTCAGATGTTAAGTCCCATAGTGCTTAGAGCCATTTTCTTCTGCTTAGAGTAGCAGTTGCAACCTACGTCCCCATTTACTTGATGTATGTGTTCTGATCTTCGCCATCCTCTACAGTTTTCACTCTTTACAGCTGCCTTTAGTACCATAGATGCCATAGATATCATTCAGTGATGTCTTAACAGATGTCCTATCATGCTGACCTTCATCTTGTCAGTGTTTCTCTTATATACCTCTCCGATTCTGCGCTGAATCTCTTCATTCCTTACCGTATGAATACATTTAATTTTCTAATTTTTCTTTGCCACTACATCTCAAATGCTTCGATTCTCTTCTCTTCCAGTTTTCCCATAGTCCATGTTTCACTACCACACAGTGCTCCACTCAAAACGTGCATTCTCAGAAATTTCTTCCTCAAAGCTTCTGTTTGATACTAGTGCTAGTCTGCTTTTGATGTTCCCCTTGCTTCCTCCATCATGGGTTATTTTGCTGCCTACGTGACCTCCAATTATGATGTTAAGTTTCTTGCTGTTCTCATTTTTGCTACTTCTCATTGCTTTTGCCTTCCATTTATTTACTCTTTAACCATGTTCTATAATCAGTAGACTGTTCGTTGCATTCTACAAATCCTGTAATTCTTCTTCCCTGACAATGACGATAGCAATGTCATCAGCGAATCATATCATTGATATCCTTTCGCCCTGAATTTTAGTGTCAACATGAACATTTCTTTGCTTCCGTCATTGCTGCTTAGAGGTTTAGATTAAACGGTAGGGGCGAAAGACTACATTCCTTTCTTACACCCTTTTTAATTCGAGCACCTCGTTCTTTGCCTTCGAGGAGTATTCTTCCCTATTGATTCTTGCACATACTACATATTACCAATCTTTGGCAATAGCTTATCCCTATTTTTCTCAGAATTTCCAAAATTTAGCACCATTTTACACATTGAACGCTTTTTCCAAGGTCCAGAAATCCTTCGAACATGCTTCGGTTTTTTTCAGTCTTGTTCCCATTATAAACCGCAAAGCAAGATATGCCTTTCTAGAACGCTTACCTTTCTTAAAGGTAAACTGATTGTCATCTGATAGACCCTCAACTTTCTTTTGCATTTTTCTGTATATTATTTTTGTTATTTACTTAGATTCATGAGCTGTTAAGCTGACTGTGCGATAATTCTCGCACTTGCCGGATCTTCCTGTCTTCCGAATTGTATTGATGATGTTTTCCTAAAGCTTGATGGTATATTGCCATTATCAAATGTTGTACACACAAAGGTTATCACTACCCCCATGAATAAAAAAATCTGATGGAATGTTGTGTATCCCCTCTTCGGTACTTGATCCGATGTCGTCCAAGCTCTTTTAACTTCCGACTCTTATACTGGATCCCCTATCTCGTCCGTACAGTCTCCTGATTAATCTTCTGTCACGTCACCAGACAAGTCCTCCTCCACATGGAGGCCTTCAGTGGACTCTTTCCACATATCCGCTCCCTCCTCTGCATTTAACAGTGGAATTCCCATTGTACTTTTAACGTTACTTTTGACTGTTTTGACATTTCTCTATGCTGTTTCAGTCCTTCCGACTATTATTTATTTTTCGATTTCTTCACGTTTGACATGTAGACATTTTGCTTAGCTTCCCTGCATTTCCTACAAACATCAAAAAAGTTTTGCATCACCCCGGTTCCCAGAACTCCTGAAGGTTGACGTTGACTGTGGATATTGTATCACAGACACTGTCCCTTTGACTGTTCCGAAACGTCACTAAATCCGCCCAAACATGTAAACAACCAACATGGGGAGCGCCTATTAGACGGAGCGGGTCCGACAGCCGATCAGTTCCTTTCATTCCAGCAGGATGGAGGTGCACGGCTCGTGTTGTCTGTAGTTCAACTAGGCCTAGAAGGTCAATACCGCGGTTCGATCACTTCCGCATTGTTACTTTGTGCCAGGACGGGCTCTCAACTAGGGACGTGCCCAGCCGTTTCGGAGTGAACCAAAGCTATGTTGTTCTGACATTGAGGGGCTACAGAGAGACAGGAACTGTCGATGACATGTCTCGCTCAGGCCGCCCAAGGGCAACTACTGCACTGGATGACCGCTACCTACGGATTATCGCTCGGAGGAATTCTTACAGCAACGCCACCATACTGAATAATGCTTTTCGTGCAGCCACAGGACGACGTGTTAAGTCTCAACCTGTGCGTAATAGGCTGCTTGATGCGCAACGTCACTCCCGACGTCATTGGCAAAGTCCACCTTTTCAACCACGACACCATGCAGCGCGGTACAGATGGGCCCAACAACATGGCGAATGGAACGCTCAAGATTGCCATCACCTTCACCTAAGAGTGTCGCATATGCCTTCAACCAGACAATCGTCGGAGACGTGTTTGGACGGTCAGGCTGAACGCTTTAGACAAACTGTCCGGCGAGTACAGCAAGGTGGAGGTTCCATGCTGCTTTGGGGTGGCATTATGTGGGGCCGACGTACGCAGCTGGTCGTTACGGAAGGCACCGTAACAGCTGAACGATACGTGAATGCCATCCTCCGACCGATAGTGCAACCATATCGGCAGCTTATTGGCGAGGCATTCGTCTTCATGGATGACTCGCTGTATGGTGGTACAACATGCAGTGTATCGTTTCCATGAGCAATAAAAAGGGCGGAAATTATGTTTATGTTGATCTCTATTCCAATTTTCTGTGCAGGTTCCGGAACTCTCGAAACCGAGGTGATGCAAGACTTTTTTTGATGTGTGTATTTATTTCATTCCTTATTGGCTATCTGTGATTTTTTTGCAGTTATCTTCCTTGTATCTACGCTTTTCGATCCAACTTCGGTGCCTCCAAGAAGTCCACTGCCTACTAAGCTATTCTTCCCAATATGATCCATTAATATCATTCCCTTATTTGATTTTCCAGTTCAGGATAGCTTATTATAGAGAGTAGATCTGACATTAAGTAAGCTGCTCTCGTGTATTTCTCACGGTCCTGAGAAGGATAACGCGAGCTGTTGCGTATTGTATAAATTTTAGTAAACTAAGATATGTCGAATCAGTTTGTTGCTTTTTAGGGGTGATAGACCGAAAATCAGTTATTAGTACTGTGATAATTTATAGACAAAATACTTTCAATATTTAGGGCACGTCAGTACAATGACTGGATGGGATATCAAACGAAGTACCAGAGGATTAAAACAGACCAGAAATAGTAAGCTAAATTGCGTTTTAAAAAGTAGTCTTCTATGACGGTAAGTGTTCAGCGGTACGTCCAGCTGTACGTGCGGAAATAGTTAACATCGCACAGTGGGACAAGTGGGACAAGTGTCTCAACAGCCAGGGTCAATACTCCGAAAATACAGGTAGTGGTTTCTGTAATTATGTCTCCGGATCGTTTCTTTTTGAAGGCCGCTTATACTTGGAAAGCGGTGATAGCCCGAAATCTTTTCGGAATTTATACATAGTCCTTCACAATACGACATCTGTCTTTCATCCACATGCTTAAGGAGCCATTTACAACTCTTGGCACCATGGCACCATTTATTAAGGTAAGTTATACTTGTATACCCTGTTTATTGAATATATTTCGTTTTAGGTTAAGGAAGGACATTCATTTGAATACGAAACCTTTATTGCTTTTATTAACATTTTACGAGTTTTATAAGTTTGGTTTTCTGAACTACGTTAAGAAACAAACAGGCACGATTAAAAGAAACTCGGACCATTAATGTATAAAATCACGTTGTTACGTTATTGCAAAATGTTCGGAATCACCTGTTGCATAGTGTTGATTAGTCGTTTGAATGGAACGTGTGTCTTCATCTACATCGAGCACAGTCTCATCACTTCGTAATGACAGAGGGTACACGCTGCAGGCAGGTGATGTGATAAGTAGCTAAAAAAACCGCCTTGTGTGACACAGCTCACTACAGACTGCATAAAGTTCCGACCTCATCGCTTTGTGAATACGCGTGGAAGTTCAATAACTTGTCGCCTGTTCGTGGTTTCACTATTCTCTAACCACTTTCCACACATCCTCACGATAAGAGTAAATGAAGAGCCAACCAACTTTGGCATTTCCGAGCTGTTCGTCTCTAGGCGACGGGCCGTAACAACCTGTCCTTTGTCAGAGTCGTTTATACCAGTACATTTATCCATTCGTGGCTCGCAGAGCCCGTCGCCCGAATGATTCCCCATTTGTCTGTGCTCCGCTTAAATGCGGCACTTTTCTTAGCTTCACGTGTTCGCAAAATCGAACTAGAAGGCATTTACCTCGTGGTGTTCATAATAATTCGGTTAATAATTTACGGACAGTCACACGTGATATTTTAATAGCAAATCCATTACAAAAATCTGAAGATTGTTCATCGAACTTCAGAGACTTGCCTGTTGGGTATTGCTAGGAGACACAGGAAAACGGAACTATCAGTAAGGACACCGGTACAGGAAACGCCATTATGAAGATAACGGAAATGAAATGGACAGAATAGCCGAGCGAACTGCATCAGATAAGAGGAAACCCAGATGATTATATATTGAAAGGTGGCAAAATGACAGAACGAATCGTGCTTGTGTAACACGGGTGCATAAAGCTGATTATCACGATTTGTTAACTCTAGAGAAGACCTTTACGCAGCGGATCTTGATAAATCGTGGTACATGCTTCGTTTGTTAATCACGATACACTGGTTACACAGAACACAAGTACGATACTCGAAACCAAGTACTTGTGTAGTCGACTATGAGCTGTAAGTGAGAATCTGGCCGGCACTGCAAAATTCCGTCTCAGTGGTCGTCGCATAAATAACAGCCGAGTAACAGAATTTGAGTATCGATCGGGAACAACACGCACGTGGTCGTCCGCTACGCGTGTTAACTAACACTTTTATTCCGTGTTATAAGAGGCTGTATAAGCCTAGGGGCTCTCGGTGTACAACACGATGATTTGCTCACTGCTGGAAGTGGGGCTGCGCAAACCAGATCGCATGTATCGAATGCCAAATCGCTAGATAAAGCTAACTTTGCGAGTAACTTCATACCACACGAGGTGCAACAATAAAGTAATGAGACTGATTTTCTTGGCAAGATGTGGCAACCCTGCAGGCTTGAGTAGGCACAGTATCTTTGACCTTGGTCTATAAGCTGCTTCTAGTCCAAGTGGCACATCATGCAACTGCTCATTCCTGAGTTATGCTGTAATTAGTTAACACGTGTTTGTGTGGAACCGCATAATATTGCGCAACGGTATGCCATTTCTTTTTGCGTTAAGTAGGGTGGAAATACGACTACAACTTACGGGAAGCTTCAGAAGGCTTTTGGAGTGGAGGTTATGTCAAGACCTCAAGCTTTTCGTTGACATAAAGTGTGTAATGTGGGCAGAACGAATGTCGAAGACCACAGTGGACGACCATCAACCTCACAGACGGATGTCAACTTGGCCAGGGAGAGTGAACTCGTATGATCTGCTCGAAGATTGTCCGTGAAAATGAATGCAGAAGAACTGAACATCAATCGAGAAACGGTTCGTCTAATAATAACTGAAGATCTTGGTATGAGAAAGATTAGTGCAAAAATGGTACCTAAAAATCGTACACCAAACAGTGAGAACACGAAAAAATGTGGCAGCCGATCTGTGAGAGCGAACGGAAATCTATCCAGAATTGTTGAACCGTGTTATATCACTGGTGAAGAAAGTTAGTTTTTTCAGTACTATCCAGAGAAAATACGCCAAAATTCGCAATGGTGCTCAAAGGGATCGCCCAGACCAAAAAAAGCTCGCATGTCAAAGTCAAAAGTGAAATGCATGTTTGTGTGCTTCTTTGGTTCCAAGGGAATTGTTCATAAAATGTGGGTGCCTCCTGGACAAACAGTTAACCAATATTACTATAAAGAAATTTTAGAATGACTTTGTAAAAGAGTTCTACGTGTCCGTGCAAACATTGCTGATAATTGGATTCTGCACCACGATAATGCGCTGTCCCATACTGCTCTGTCAGTACAGCAATTTTTAACCTCAAAACAAATTTCAGTACTACCACAGTCACCTTATTCACCAGATATCGATCCGTGAGACTTTTTTCTATTTCCCAGAGTCAAAACGGCGGTCAAGGGACACCATTTTCAAACAACACAAGATGTCCAAAAAGTTGTGATGAGGGTCTTGGAGGATATTACAGAAGATGAGTTCCAGAAGTGTTACCATCAGTGGGAGAAGCGCTGGAAAACGTGTGTGCAATCAGAAGGGAACTGCTTTGAAGGAGACAACACTAAACTTGACTACAACGGTAAGCAACATTTTTTTCACATAAGTCTCATTACTTTACTGTCGCACTTCGTATGCTTTCACAAACGAATATGTGTTCAAGTATTTTAATCAGCAAAGGCACTAACATTCTTTTGTGTTCTATAATTAGTCGTGAACGTAATTAGCGCTTCACAATCTAAGGACTCAAACATGGGAATATTAGGCCCAGGGAAACAACAGTAGACACATACGTCGACAGGACACCTGTTCATGCGGTTCTAGGCGCTACAGTCGGGAGCCGAGCAACCGCTACGGTCGCAGGTACGAATCCTCCCTGGGGAATGGATGTGTGTGATGTCCTTAGGATAGTTGGGTTTAATTAGTTCTAAGTTCTAGGCGACTGATGACCTCAGAAGTTAAGTCGCATAGTGCTCAGAGCCATTTGAACCATTTTTTTGACACCTGTTACTGGTTCCCGGAGACCGCAAAAGTACCTTTGTACAAACGTGTAAATGTAGTAACTATGATCTTGAGAAAAGTCTGGCGTGTAACATTCAGTGTAGAAGCACGAAGTGGGGCCTAGCATGGAGCAAAAAGAAGTTCATGTGAAACATAGTGCTAGACTACCTTGTACATCTGTATCTATATACTCCGCAAGCCACCGTACTTTGGACACTGATTTTACCCTCTACTATTACTAATCATTTTCTTTCCTGTTCCACTTGCAAACAGAATATGGCATAGACGATTGTCTATATGCCTCAACACAAGCCCCAATTTCTCTTATCTTGTCTTCGTGGTTCTTAAGCGAAATGTACTTCGTTGGCAATAGGATAGCTCTATAGTCAACTTAAAGTGGCGGTTTGCAACGCAGCAAATTATTACGAGTTATCACCTTGCATTGAAAACGTAGCTTGCCGTGGAGCCGGGAGGTGCGGAGATGGCTCTGACGCTCGCGCAGCTGACGCTGGCTACAGGGCCGAGCGAGCGGTGTACTTGACTAACGCTGCGTGCCGTGCGCTACACACACTGTCTATGAATCTGAAGAACTACTTTTAAATATTCTCGATCTTTTTCATACTTAGTATACCGCATTCTGTGGATAACAAAACAATACTACTAAAAATTCAAACCAATATCTTCGGTAATTTCGGAGATATAAGTTTTAATATAAAACACATAACAACTGTGCCGCCATTGTGAAACCAAGTAAGGAACTGTAATGTATTCAACTGTAGTATCAATTGAAACAACCAAGAGGATAGTTTTATATAATCTAAATTTCTGCAATTTTGTTTAGCTTCATTACCACGGATTTCTTACGTAATTCGTAGCACATTGGAAAATTATTATTTCATTGTTTCTGTTAAGTAAGAGATTAGGAGAGATCGAGAATGTGAGAGAAGAACATACGTAAAGTGAGAATGTGATCTTTTATTAAAACTATTTAAGTGTAAGCGTGAGAAAGTTGTTGAGTAACCGGGAAATTTGTGACGTATGTCCGAGTGAGATTCATTTTTTAAAGGGTAGCCAGAAGGGGCATTAAGTGATAAATTTATTAGTAATTTATTTTGTGGAACACATTTATTTTGTGAAACACATATGTTAAATCGCACTGATCAGATTTGTACCAAAATGAAGAAAACTGCGCGTTTGATCGGTTTTCGGAACTTTATGAAAAGCGACTACACTGTTGAGTACACTGGAAAAATTTGAGCTCTGGGATTTATTTTAGGAGATTTCACATCTGAACATTTCGAGTCGTTCAGAAACTCCGCGTGACGTGTTTCGCGAAAATTACGAGACGTTATGGCGAGAACTTCTGTACGAGAAAACTACTGAACGACTGACTGTGTTATCTCGCGACCGTTTAGGACGTTTAAAATATCGGGCCGCACTAAATATCTTCTTTGTGCTTTTGGGTGTGAAGTTGTCACAGAGACAGTAACATTGCATAATTAGTGTCGGGGTGTCAAATAAATACTTGATAGCCATTTTCTGTGTTTTAAAGACAATTAAGCAGCTTACAGGAAATGTGGATCTGAAAAATGGGCCAATGATTCCTTTGGAAGAAATGGCGGCCCAGACCAGTACTTTTTGAGGATGCAGGGACGATGGGACTGCAACATGGGGCTTTTCGGTTCCCCATATGCGCCATTTCTGTTTATTGACGAAGCCGTCCAGGTAAAAATAAGCTTCGTCAGTAAACCAAATGCTGCCCACATGCATATCGCCATCATCAATCCTGTGCACTATATCGTTAGCGAATGTCTCTCGTGCAGCAATGGTAGCAGCGCTGAGGGGTTGCTGCGTTTGAATTTTGTATGGATAGAGGTGTAAACTCTGGCGCATGAGACGATACGTGGACGTTGGCGTCATTTGGTCCGCAGCTGCAACACGGCGAACGGAAACCCGAGGCCGCTGTTGGATCACCTGCTGCACTAGCTGCGCGTTGCCCTCTGTGGTTGCCGTACGCGGTCGCCCTACCTTTCCATCACGTTCATCCGTCACGTTCCCAGTCCGTTGAAATTTTTCAAACAGATCCTTTATTGTATCGCTTTTCGGTCCTTTGGTTACATTAAACCTCCGTTGAATACTTCGTCTTGTTGCAACAACACTGTGTTCTAGGCGGTGGAATTCCAACACCAGAAAAATCCTCTGTTCTAAGGAATAAACCATGTTGTCTACAGCACACTTGCACATTGTGAACAGCACACGCTTACAGCAGAAAGACGACGTACAGAATGGCGCACCCACAGACTGCGTTGTCTTCTATATCTTTCACATCACTTGGAGCGCCATCTGTTGTTGAAAATTGTAACTACTGTAATTTCGAAAGTCTGTCCGCCTGAAAATGTACTGTTGTCCCAAGCATATTGCAACAAACGGTGTATTTCTATCGCTGCTCGTTTAGTTTTTATATGGATTTCTTTATTTGAAATTATAGCTACTTTGTAAGCTTAAACATATATTTTCAGAGCTTTGTACGTGTCTTCTTTCTCTGAGATATATTTTTCTTCAGCTCTTGCTAATTAGGGGTGTAATTTCTTCATTCAGTTTAGCAATAATTGGCAAGCAAGGATAACCCATTATATGTGATCTCGAAATACAGTGATCACCTTGCCCTTTAAGGCTAATCATTTAATGGCGCGTCGGACACGTTACAGAACATTTGATCGTAATGACTTGTATTCCGAAAGTCGTTGATGGAGGCATGTGTTAACGACAGGTCTGCACGTATGTTACTCTGTTGGTTGAGGCTTCAAGTGAGCCCTTCGAGGCGTCTTATTTTGCTGCTGCTGATATTCCAGATATATTTCAGTCATATCAGACGAACTGCAAACCTACGGCGTGCAATGGAAATAATAAGGATGCTTAATGAAAGACCGCAGTATGATCCTCAACTTGTGATACTCGCATGGGAAACGTTATGCGCAGTGTTGATTGCATCTGCCACGAATGCAATTACCTGGTCAGGAACTGTAACTGGTAACAAACACGTCACGTTTATTGGATCCTCCATAGGAATTAATAGTCATGTATGGTAACGTAGCAAAGCTTTATGGAAGCTAACTTCGGCAGCGGTAGCGGTAGTTAAATACTTCTGTCATTTGCAAGACAAGATCAACTATATTTTTCTTCAGTCTAAGTTTCATTTTCCCATAGAGCAGACAAATCAAAGACGTCCACTAATTTGATGAAGCAGGCACGTTCGCCATCTTTTGTCATACTAATTACTTCACGCAGTTAGCCACACATTGGTCATTAACTACAGTATTACTGACAAAAGTACTTGAGCGCAAGAAGAGACTCGCAACAATCATAACATTTGTTTTAGTTCAATGCGCCATCCGACATTGCGTATCTTGGTAGATCGCTTCAGTTCTCAAGTCCCGGTGTCAACTGAGAATTTGCCATTAGCATGTTCGACATGTCCCTAATCACAAGGAATGTATCGAAAAAACTAGATGTAACACACCAGTTCGTACATCCAAAACAGATATGCAAAATCTGCACCAGCCACACATACACACGATTTCAGCCAAACATTCACATTCATACAACAAGACTTGAATATGACTAATCACTTGAACATAGGACACGGGATTATTCTGTAGAGGAATTAGAAGGGACAAAAGGGGAATTAACATCTGGATATTAATGCTTAACGGAAACTTTAATTGCGTGATGAGCACTTTCCATGAATCTTTTGTTGTATGTTGAAGTAAAAAAATTGTGACAGAGCTTATTTTATGACATGATGACAAATGTTTCATACAGACGTACACTGTGTGTACACTTGTTGCCGCTGTACGCATATACCAGTGATAATAAGAGGTGTTTGCTGATTATTTCGATGTATACAACTACAGTTGCTGAGTATGGATAAAATACTATAAGAAGTGTTTTTTTGGTGCCCAGGGTTTTATGATGAATTGTTGCTGTCAATATCCTACATGATTTCTCGACGACCGACCCAGTCTTCTCCTTCAGGTGCGGGGAGTTGTATTATATATACTTACTGTCTACACTCTAAAACTCAGGTTAGAGTTCAGGCAGCAAGTATATCTAAGACATTTCGTTGCGCCACGAGAAGAATGGGTTGGCCGTCAAACCATCGTGAAAATAAATGGAAACAATTTGACTGATCACCCAAACGTTCACTGTTATTCAACAACGCCGAGAAAAACTGAGAGGCGAGGCGGCAGCAGGTGTCGCAGTGACCATGGGCTCAGCCTGGTGCTGATTGCAGGTGTTGTTATTGTTGTTGTTGCAGCGACCATGTGCCTGACGGTGGCGGTGCTGGCGTGCGCCAGCTGCGGGGTCATCGCCTCTCTTCTGCTGTTCTACGGCCTGTACACGGTGAGTGGCAATTCCTCGTTTTCTTTCCCTATTTTTATTATCAGTCTTCTGACTGATTTGGGGCGGCCAGCCACATATTCCTCTCCTATGCCAACCTTTATATCTCAGATTTGTAATTACATTCAAAGTTCTCTAATTATTCGTTCGATGTGTTTATTTAGTTACTTGTGCATTTATTTCACCTGGAAAGATTAGAACGCTCCCACCCTCTCTTGCTAGACGTCCTTGGTGATTCAAAACATGTAGTACATGAGCAGTATATATATATAAGTTTTTCAGACCGCCGTGAGAGAGAGAGACAGAGAGAGAGAGACAGGGAGGGAGAGACCGGTCGGAAAAACTATTATGGCTGTTGGAGTAGGTTCTGCTGAGAAATAAATGTTAAGAAGAAAATCGATACAGTGCGCTGTTTCCGAGTTAACTAGAATCTAAGTTAGCCAATCAGGCCACTGTTCACGCATATTCAACTAGCCCGCCACATACAATCAGGGTCAGTTGCTTCCATAGCGTAGATGATAGCGCACGAGAGGACGGAGCCTTCGGCTCCGGTTCCCATGTCCAAATTTTGTATCGCTCTCTGGTTCGGTTTTTGGAAACCAAATGAAGAACACGTTTGGCAACTCTTTAGATGGATGCAATAGTAGAAGTCAGTATAAAGGCAAAATTCCAGGAAAAGAGTAGTGCAAGATCTGAAGCGTACATGTATCGAATTTATCATGAAACTATTGGATACGTATAAAGACATAAACAATCATGATGGAATTACAAAGATTCTTTCAAAACTCGAGTAACACATGGGATTAAGATCTGGGATACATACAGGCCAGGGAAACACATTGATATCCTTACCTTCAAACAACTTTAAGGCTCTAGGAGAACCAGACAAAGATGCATTATTATCTTGAAACATTCCATTTTCGTCCCATAGGTTCCCACAGATTCTAATCAATTCCATTTCTAGCATCTCACTTTACATAGCGTCCATTATTTCGTTCAGCCACACGATCTGTGGTTTACCTTTACTACAGAAGGCTGCCCAATCATATCACTTCCACCACCAAAATATCATTCTTACCTGCTGCTCTATTCTCAGGGCACTCCATATCTAAATCCACCCTTCCCGTCTTAACTAAACTACTTCTCTTCATTGAAGATCAGTTTTTCCCATTCCGAAGTCCATGTTATACGTTTTTCAACAAACCCTAATCTTGTCAGTTTACATGACTGATAATGGTTACATGCTGAACAGGGAGAAAACTGCTGGGCTAGGACGATAACCCCATCATAACACATACGGTTTTAATCTTTCTTTCATCTAGAGTGATTTCAGATACAACTATGATTACAGGGTAATATGTTCCACAGCCTCATTGCTGAAATGAAGATGGAGATAGATAAAGAATTAGTATTGTGGCGTATCATCGTATTTGGTCATAAAGAACGCTTAGTCAGAACGGAGTAAGGGATCTGCAGTTGGACCACAGGACAAGGCAGTTTGCGCTGAGTCACTAGAAAGCCACCACTGGAGCAGAGAGCCACCTGGTCACTGGAGGGAGATCAAGGCCACCCCCACAGAAACGCCAGCTGCTGTGCTGCTCTGTCATCATGGTCGCAGTCAGAGACGCCGCTGACAGTGGCATTTGAGTGACGCTATGCTCAGGCCCCTCTTTGTGCTGTCAACAATGCAGGACATCTATTATTTCACATTAGAGGCAACTGAACACCCCAACGAGCTGTTCCTGATGTACTGTGACTGAGGGTCAGAATAGAGATGTTAACTGAACAAATCTGCTGTCACCCTAAAGATCTCTTTTCACACCCCGTGGGCGACAATCCGTGGTGTCTTGTAACACTGGTGTCAGACCACTGTTGTCGCCTTCTTAGAGCAATGTGTCAACCTACAGCCTATGGTGTGGCGAGCCCAAAAATTTTGACTGTATTTTTGTTGTGGAGAAAAGGTTTGATGGTTGTGCATTTTGTTAAGTAGATTTTATTTCAAGTATAGAAGTAGTGGATTTGTCCAGTTTTAAAATTAACGAAAGTCACAATTGGTTAGCGCCCGTTAGATGTGCACAGTGTAGCCTAACCCTGAGGGCCTCTCAGCGCCATGTACAGAATCAGTTCTGCTAAAATGTTATACTTGTAATTGCTGGGGGCATACGGCTAGGATATACTAGGAATCGAGATGGCTCATGGTTAGACGTAAGAATTAAGTTTAAATATTTTGATTTCTTGTCTTTTGATGGTTACTTCTCAAAATGAGGGTTGTGAAGAATAAAGCTTCGACAGAACCAGAGATGCAATGTGTGTCAGAGGTGGAAGCAGTATGCATATTGTTCGATGAGATTTCGGGATTGTAGCCGAATCACGTTGACTTCTTGCCATGATATTTTGGCTGGCAATCGTCCAGCCATCTTCAGGTGAGTGTCCGTCACTGGAGACTGCAAGTTCCCGGAGTCAACTTTATAGCAAACCTAATAACATGGGCACGGTGCACAAACGTACTGAGGACGCCGGTAGTTTGTGAAGGATGATGTCAACTCGACGCTTGCAAATGGTTCAAATGGCTCTGAGCACTATGGGACTTAACATCTGAGGTCATCAGTCCCCTAGAACTTAGAACTACTTAAACCTAACTAACCTAAGGACATCACACACACCCATGCCCGAGGCAGGATTCAAACCCGCGACTGTAGCGCAAAATCTTATAAATTGTGATGGCGGTTTTCAAATGGACAAGGACCGGTGATGTCTCTAATTTCCTCTGAGAGAAGACAGTTTAGCCGGCCGTTGTGGCCGAGCGGTTCTAGGCGCTTCAGTCTGGAACCGCGCGGCCGCTACGGTCGTAGGTTCGAATCCTGCCTCTGGCATAGATGTGTGTGATGTCCTTAGATTGAATAGGTTTAAGTAGTTCTAAGTGTAGGAGACTGATGACCTCAGATGTCAAGTCCCATACTGCTTAGAGCCATTTGAACCATTTGAAGACAGTTTATTCATAATAACACGTCTGGCGACATCTGACGTCTGGTTATAGGGATGCGGGCGTGTATTCCGACAGAGGGTGGACGTGTAGTTTTCACCTTTACGCACGCGCCTGCGCTCCACAGATAGGACAGTAGCTCCAGACGGCGCGGATTTCGATAGAGGACGTTCCTGTGACGGAGGCCAATGCGCATGCGTTTTCGCGCCAAGTTTTTGCTATAAAGTTGACTCCTGAAACTTGCAGTCTCCAGTGACCGGCACTCACCTGAATATGGCTGGACGATCGCCAGCCGAAATATCGTGGCTAGAAGTCCACGTGATCCAGCTGCAATCCCGAAACCTCATCGAACATTCAGTATGCCGGGAAAACTTAAAGAATCATAGTATGTATATTGTTAGAAAAGGTAGTACAATAAACTGCGGATAATGCAGAACTGCCCGGGTTGGTAGAATTGCGATCGTCCCAAAAGGGTGTAGATTTGTCAGTCACAATTTTAGTTGCTCCTTTTCCTGGTAAGAAACTGAGGATGCGCAGGCCTTTGTGGGATACCTTGGAAATCTGGTTCAGGTGGAAGATCGGTCTGATAATATATTATTGATAATGTTACTTAAAATCCGTCTTGATTGCAAATGACGTAGCATGTGAAAGTTACTGGATTTGGACGGGTTACTCCTGTAACTGAAATATCAGATCTGAAGATGGTTCTGAATGAACCGAAACCGGTCATATGAATGATAAATATTTGCAATCAAGACGGATTTTAAGTAACATTATAAAATCACTGTTATGTCTGTTTTTGCAAAAATGTATTATTGAGTTGGTAAAATTGAGACAAATGGTGGGAGCTAAGACTTACGCAGGATATACAGAAGCTCTTAAGGGAGCCAAAAAATTCTAAGAATTTAAAGAAGTATTAATCCAGGGATATATGAAACGATGATGATGATGATGATGATGTTTGGTTTGTGGGGCGCTCAACAGCGTGGTCATCAGCGCCCGTACAATTACCCAATCTTTGCTCAGTCCAATTGCGCCACTTTCCTGGATGATGATGAAATGATGAGGACAACACAAACACCCAGTCATCTCGAGGCAGGTGAAAATCCCTGACCCCGCCGGGAATCGAACCCGGGACCCCGTGCTCGGGAAGCGAGAACGCTACCGCGAGACCACGAACGGCGGACTATATGAAACGAAGTAGTACCAGGCCCAACAGGGAACAAATAAGGGTGCAAGTAAGAGAAATGCGGAAACTCTGGAACAGTTTGCTGGTAGGACAAAGAAAATTAATGGCTGTACCTATGAACTAGGACAGGATTCTGCTGCTAGTGAAATTATTTTACAAGAATCTGAGCGAGGGTGCTCGATGCTTTTTTTGAAATGTCAAGACGTGTATGGACAGCGGGTATGACGGATTTACACACAGCAGTGCAGCGAACTATAGAGTGGGAGAAGATCGATTTGTCGACTGTAATGCAGGGTAAATGCACAGTATTTCCAGCTAATATAAAATGTTTCAGGTATGGGCAAGCGGGACGTGGAAGGAGGCATATCACCAGTTTCAGGGTGCTGTGAATAAAGTAGGGGGACGTAATAATTTTAGAACTATTGGAGTAGGCAAGAATATGGTGTTCGACGCCAACGGGAACCTCAGATGCACCTATGGTAATTCGCAATAAGAAAGTGCGATAATAGTAATAGTAGGCAAATTGGGTCGCAGGATTTTATTGGACACAGGAGAGCATGTGTCGCTCGCCATTAGAGATCTGGTGAAATGTAAGGAATGGGACCCCCCATGGTACAGACTGTGTGGGTTGGGGGATAAAGATGTCACACCATTATGATTGGTGGACTTAGTCTTTCTCCTGGATGTTGTTCAATTCAAATAATGTGCAGAGATTGTGCCACAGGTGAGTGAGGGTTCCGACAGGATTCTGTGATTACATTTCTTATATCAGCGTTTTTCACGTAATCGATCTTTGACAAATACGATGGAACTTGACAGAAAAGGGTTTCAGGTAGGTGAAGTCACTACCAGTGTAGGGATGTCTTGAAAGGTACTCTGTTTAAACTGTCCACGATCCCACTCAAACTTGATTCAAATGATTCTGTACCTTGGGAAATCACTTTGGGTCAGTGTTGCGTCTAGCTTGCCAGTAGGAATGTTGTGTGTGGTGGAACCGTTAGAAGAGAATGAAGTGTTAGATCAGGCTGGTTGCTTAGTTAAAACAATTGTTGTTCACGTACAAGAAATAGAGGGTGTTTCTACAGATAATTTTAGCTCAGAGGACATAGAATTAACTAAGGGGTTGTTCGGCATTAATACAGATTTCCTGAGGGGAAGAAGAATGGGACACAAGGTTGTCAGTTACGGACAATAGGTAGACACCATTCAAACTGCATTACGAGGAAAGGTGAAGCACCTCGAGGGCAGCAATACGGAACACATGTAAAAATTATTTTGGAATTTAAGGACTTATTTTTTCCAAAAAGGGCATTACAGCTTCACGTATTACACAACACCCCATACCAGCAGGAAATGAATCACCAGTCTATGGCAAACTATAGAGAATATCTAGGTAGTTGCAACCGATTTTGGAGGAATTTATCTATAAACAGCTGAAAGATCGAATAATTGAAGTGTATGGGGGGCAAAAATAACTGTTATGCCAGAAAAATCAACAGACATAACACAGAAATATAGGTTTAGTGGTGATTACAGACATTTAAATGCAAAAATCGTAACGGACGCCTGCACTTTGCCAGACATCACAGACACCTTAGACCATTTAAGGCAATGCAAATATTTTTCAACGATGGATTTGAAGAATGGTTATCACCGGATAGAGACTGCAGCGCAGGATAGACACAAAACAAAGTTTTTGGCACCCAGGGGACACTAACAATTCCGGATGATTCCATTTTGATTAAAAACTGCACCTACAACATTTCAAAGGTTATTGGACGGCATTCTCAGAGGTTTAAAACCATGGCAAGGCTTAGTGTATTTTGATGACATAATTGTCTATTGGAGTTCTATGAAACAGCATATGCAGCGATTAAGGGAATTATTTCTAACGTTAAAAAGTAGCGAAGTTAGCACTGAGTACAGTAAAGTGTAATTTTGTGAAGAAAGAGGTAGCATACATTGGTCATAACATAAGTAAAGAGTGGATTAAGACAGATCCAAGCGAACTGGAATGTACGTGACTCTCTTGTACCAGAATCTGTAACCGAGTTGGAATCATTCATGGGAGTCACGAACCATTACCACAGATTCGTAAAATGATATGCGGATATTGCCAGACAGTTGACATAGTTGCTGAAAAAGGGTGCTAAATTTGTGTGGCCATAAGAGTATCAACATGTTTTGAGAAGCTAAAAGAACAAGATATTGGCTATTGGTATTTCCGTATTGTAATAGAGAATTTGTCTTATCATTCATACATCAAACCATGAACTTGGCTGTGTGTTGTTACAGGAGGTAGAAGGCGTAGGACATTCAGCAGCTTACACATCAAGACAACTAAATTCTGCAGAAAGAATTTATTCCATAGTGGAGAAAGTGATGATAAGCCTTATTTATGGAATCACATATTTCAGATGTTATCTGTACAGTGAAAATCTTAGAAGAATAATAATAATAGGTCACGCAGCATTGAAATGGTTGTTGAGGTTAAAGGATCCTTCCAGTAGGTTGACGCGATGGGCAGTAAGACTAAGTGAATTATGTTTTGAAGTCATGCGTAAACATGGGAAGAATCACGGGAACGTTGATGGCTTAAGTAAAATAGTAGCGGTATTACGTATTGGGGGTAATGAACATAAGGAATGGCAGACTGCACAGAGAGCAGATGATGAATGTAATCAGTATTTTAATCAGTCACAGTTGTATGTAGTGTGAGTTGCTATGCACAGAAACCACGTTTTGACTGCAAGTAGTGGTAGTAGCAAAGCTGAAGGTTAGAGTACTATATGAAGCTCATGGTCGAATTAGCTGGTCATGGAGGTGACAGATCTATCAACAGAAGAGTAGCAGAAATTTTTTGGTGGATGAATAGGCAGACAGACCTAAACCACGGTGTGCGGAATTGCATACAGTGCACACAGAAGGCGGATTTATTTCGAACAATAATACAATTGCAGAGAGTACCTGAATCATTAACACCACTTCAATTTCTACGAATTTATATTTAGGTCCGCTCAGTAAAACGACTGAAGGGAATAAGCATGTACTCGCAATCACAGATAATTTTTTACGATACATGGAAATGGTCACACACCAAACCAGCAGGCTGTAACAGTGGAACAAGCACTTTGAGTAATTAGATACTGAAGTTTGGAGTGCGTGAAACCATAGTTAATGACCAGGGAACGAACTTCATGTCACATCTATTCAAAGAATTGTCTAAGGAATTGTGCAAGCCACTGAATGTGAAGAAGTTAAGGACTAGACCCCTCCATCCATAAGCCACAGCAAGAACTGAAAGACAAACAGGAAGATTCTTGCATACTACGTTGACTCACCTCACATCAACTGGGATGTCTATTTCAAATATGTCGTCTCCTCCTACAACTCAAAACAGCATGCGAATACAGGATTATCACCTTACGAAGAAGTATGAAGTCGTAACATGCCAGTAGCGTTAAACACATCAAAAACGAAGAAAGGGAAGACCGGCGAATCTGTTGAGGCATTTGCCTATTTGGAATAGAGTACGGAGAGCAAATACACAAGCGCTTGAGAAACAGGAAGAAGCAATGGGACGTACGTAATAATACCACAGCACAAGGTTGGTTAATGGGTGCTATCAACTTCTTATACACAAGAGGAAGTACAAAGAGGTGTTTTACAAAGTATCAGAGGCTTACCAAGTGGGAGAGACTACTTCACTAACAAATGCGAAGATTCAATTGCCGACTAAAACGACAATTGTGCATGTAGGGTGGTTGAAACCTTTTCAAAGGAGTCCGGAAGTTATTCTAGGGATAGGACATGAGGACCAGAAGGGGGTAATGAGGAGAAAAGTGTCGGAAGGTAAACGAGAGGTTATGATTGGAAAAGTCCGTTTCCGAAACACCTCACATCACGGTGTTGGAGTGCGAAAGAAAACGCACATTCCTTTGGTCCAACTTTACAAAGGCTACCATCTGGCCAAAGTTCGCCGGAGCACTACCCATGAGAAAAGCCACTGTTTCGTTACCAGTTGGAAACTTTTTCCTTTCCTAACGATTTATGAAGATTGCTCATGCTTTTCAGGTAGAATAAAAATAAGATCTTTTACGGGCAGTTAAATGAAAAGAGACAAATGGAAAAATAGGTAAACCGTTTACTATTTCAAAAGTAGTCATCACAACTCTTATTGCATTTATCCCTCTGTGAGACAAGACGGTGAATGCCTTCATGGAAAAATGTGTCCACTTGTCTAATCGACCATAATTGTACCAAGGAATGCACCTCTTTGTCAAAGAGAATGTGCCCAGATGTAGCCAAGACCGTTTCGAGTGTGCTTACATGTCGTCCATACAGTTCTTAACTCTTCCCATGCGATTTCCATGTTTTCGGAGCACTAAAGAAAGGATTCATGGCCGTACATTTGCTTCAGACGAAGAGGGTTATGCCTGGATACAATCATGTTTCCATAGGAAACAGTAAACATTTTTACACCAAGTTTTTGTCCAACTTGTGTCACAGTCGGTTTTTGTGTTAAAAGTTATGCGATTACTTTTCAGATAATCAGCAGTTTACCTTCTGGTATCCAACTGTCTCGTTTTCATTTGACTGCCGCTTATATGCAGTTATCTTTCTTACTTTTGAATTTCACATTTATTTGTATAGCTAGAGGGATGAAATCTGGTATCATATGAAACATGTGAGCCAGAGAACTGGCAGAAGTATTTCATCAGCCCAGAACCTATGAAAAATTAGACAAAACTAATGTGGCATCAACTTGTTGTGTAGTCACTGTAAAATTCTTCCAACATGGTAAATGGGATCTGATTGCGTTGGGAGTGCACACCCACATCATCACTAATTTTTATTTACACGATTGCCTAGAACTTCTTACATTTTTCACCATCATGTTCATTCTCTGTTTACACATGGATCTGATGTGGATACGAAATGTGCATTACAGTATTAACGGAAGTAAAAGAGATTGAGCGAGTACATACTCATCATTGATTGCGCATCATTACAGTATCCTTATTTGACGTTTCATACACGCTATCCTTTATACTTTTCATTACCTCATGCAGTTCATCATTCATGTTCACGAAATCGTCTCAGGAATCGCGAACCCAAGACTTCACAAACTGTCTTGTCTCGTCAACGATTCTGCAAGCATCCGGGCAGTCATTCAAAGACCAATCTTTTTACAGATATTTATTGATTAGTATGCACACTGAGATTATTATTCAGGAGGGTCTTAAAGATGGAAGTCTCGTATTACCATACACTGCAAAAACTAAATGGTGGTGCGATACAGACTAACATACATGAACCTAAATGGCTAAACTTCGGAATTGTTAATTCTGGAATAATAATCAACTGACTGTCATCTGCTACACAACTAAAGAAAGAATCGGTTTCATCAGTTAAAGGAAGTTTGATAGAGATATAAAAACTACACATGTGTTTCTCTAGCTGTTTTCTTTTTCAGTGAAATTAATTAAAAGTCCTGTCTATAGTTTTTATGTATTACACACCAAATATGCAGTTCCGAAATTCCGTCCGAGCAATGCGTATGTACCACATAGCTCACAGACACGGGTACACAATTATAGGAATTGTGGCGTTCAGTTAATGGAAATAGAGTTTGATTTGCTCCTTTTTGGTGTTTTTGCCTTAGCAATAAGAGTTTCGATGAGATCGACACGTCATCGAAAGAGGGAAAACCATCATGAATTCAGACACCTTACTAGCAGTAAGCAGACAGAAGTGTCTGTACGGCAGGTGAGGCAAGTAAAGCTACTGTAACAGAAGTGGCAGTGGTCAGAAACAGATGGCATGAGAAAACGGGAAATAATGACATTGCGGCAGCTCTGATATTGTCCAGGCTCTGTGCAGATGCAGTGATGCAGGAGAGTGTGGTCGATGAATGCTGACCCAGTAGTCATTGTCTCACGTGTGTGGCAGACTGAGACAAAATGATTATGGTCCAGATTTATCTTTCCATCAGAAGAAAGTCACTGCTGTTGCACAAACAGTTTGTAAAACCCCATCTCTAGGAATGCACACACGTTGTTGATCACCTTTCCAATCAAGGTAGCGGCTTGTGCCAAAAATGTTATTCGTTTACTGTAAGGAGACGTAGCTCACGCTCGGTGTCTTCGACTCCTCGCATCACTTGGTAGGTGATGTCAGACACATGAGCCAGCTGGCATCATGCGGTCAGTGTAGACTTAGGAAGAGTAGGCAACTGCCAGCTCTTTATGTTGCAATCAAAACAGCGTGACAAAGGCGGCATGTTCCCCGGGATATACCACGGTGGCGTGTGCCTACATCTCGTTACGGATGCAATGGGAGGAGTGATGTTAAATGTTCAAATGAGTGTGAATTCCTAAGGGCCCAAACTGCTGAGGTCATCGGTCCCTAGACTTACACACTACTTAAACTAACTTAAACTAAGTTATTCTAAGATCAACATACACACACACACACAGTCTCTCTCCGACGGGAGGGGCCACGCAATCCGTGACATGGCGCCTCAATCCGCGCGGCCACTCCGTGCGGCGGGAGGAGCGATCTTCCATTGTCCACCGCTGCCCGATTACAGCTAACCTGCCTTCATGCCAGCTACGTCAGTTCTTCTGAAGGTTAGCTCCCCTGACTTTCCATCAAACTTGACTCCTCTTTTCAGTAAAAGAGAGTGCTGTTACAGTAGGCGGAATTCTTTAGCAGGTTATTGTTCCATATGGGGCAGCTTGTAAGAGGCTCCTCGGTCTTATGACCACCAGTCGATTCGTCATCCATCTCTTGTGTATACTTTACAACGCATGTTGAACAGGGTCACCATTTTATGCAACAAGACGATTGTGGACTCTTCATATAAGCTACTCTATTTGATACCTGATTCCATCTGGGTTTTACTGAGAAACAGTGCGCTTCCCATGAGTTCATATGCATATCATGTGTAAAAAACTACTTTCGCAATGAATAATGCACAAGGCGTTGTAAACGAAAAATAGGTATCAGTTTTGCACAATCCACTGAGGAACGCTGACGGAAGCAAAGCTCCTTGTACAGTCATCCATGCCAAACTGATCTAGTTCAAATGGTTCAAATGGCTCTGAGCACTATGGGACTCAACTGCTGTGGTCATAAGTCCCCTAGAACTTAGAACTACTTAAACCTAACTAACCTAAGGACAGCACACAACACCCAGCCATCACGAGGCAGAGAAAATCCCTGACCCCGCCGGGAATCGAACCCGGGAACCCGGGCGTGGGAAGCGAGAACGCTACCGCACGACCACGAGATGCGGGCTAAACTGATCTAGTTGTGAGGTTCCAGACAAAGTTAAGTCTCCCAATATGTCTCCCTTCTTTGGAGTATGTGGGTGCCAACCTAATGGGCCCTTAGCTAAGTCTGACATTAGTTCCGCTTACTTGTATCAAACTTCTTCTCTTTTCTTTTATATTGACAACCCTCGGCCAGCTCTTGTGTTTTTTCGACGCCATGGGTATTAGGATTTGAGGCCAGAGGGTGGTTTTCATTCCCACTCTTTATTCTTTTTGAATGGTTAGAGGAGCAGATAATCCCAACGGCAGCTCTGGCAGAGAAGGACACCTTCAGAATGACTTAGCTGGCAGAAGAGACTACCCAGTAAATGGAATAGGAACAGAACCAGAGGTAAGGTGTCTGCTGGTAGCAAGTTACACACCTGATGTGACAGCAGAGGAGAGAGTTATGACCACTTGTGGTACATAAACGGCCAGTCAGAAAGCTTACTGCATAGATATACGGGACTCACAAACCATTGTGAACCCAACTTGTCCTAAAAAACCTCTGGTGGTCCAGGTTGGGGTAGTACAATGGGCTGGTTCCTCATCTACTTGAAACTTTGAACCGCTAATAAGTTTCATAAGACAAAGTTGGACAGATGTACCGGAAACAACGAAGGCTAGGAAAAAACTAAACAATTTGGCAGAACACATGCATTATAAGTTGCCACAAGGAGATAAGGCATCTCAACGTGAGAGAGCTAGGGTTAGAAAAACATTCAAAACTAGACAAATAAATATGATAGTGATTAAGGAAACTAAGAAAAAATTAAAAGGGCCAACATGTGGATTGAGTACATGCTGAGCTACAGGGTTTTTGGGGTATACATGCATATATTGTGATCAACAGTACCTTAATATATACCCGCTTCCGTGTGTTAATTGTTTTTTCTCTGCATCTAACAGTCTTCTACATCTACATCTACATCAACATCTTCATAGATACAAGGCAAGCCACTGTACGGTGTATGGCCGAGAGTACCATGTACCACTAGTAGTTATTCCATCTCCTGTTCGACTCGCAAATAGAGCCAGGGAAAAACTATGTATATGCCTCCGTATGAGCCCCAATCTCTCTTATCTTGCCTTACGCGCAATGTATGTTGGCTGCAGTAATTTCATTCGGCAGTCAGCTTCAAATACCGGTGCTCTAAATTTTGTCAGTAGTGTTCCTCCAGGGATTCCCATTTGAGTTCTGGAAGCATGTCCGTAACACATACGTGTTGTTCGAACTTATCGGTAACAAATCTAGCAGCCTGTGTCTGAATTGCTTCAATATCATCCTTGAGTCCGAGATGGTACGGATCTCAAAACACGAGCAGTTCTCAAAAATAGCTCGCACCAGCGTCCTGTATGCGGTCTCCTTTATATGTCAACCACTCTTTCCTAAGATTGTCCAAATAAACCGCCTTCTCTACGACAGTTCTCACATGTTAGTTCCATTTCATATCGTCATATCGCTTTTCAACGTTACATCCATGTATTTAAACGACTTCACTGTGTCAAGCAGGTCACTACTAATACTGCGACCGGACATTACAAGTTTGTTCTTCGCACCCATCCTTATTAACTTATATTTTTCCACATTTAGAGCTAGCTGCTATTCGTTACACTAATTAGAAATTTTTTCTAAGTCCTCCTGCAGCTTCCTACGGTCACTCAACTTCGACACCTTACCGTACACAACAGCATCATCAACAAACGATAGTAGATTGCTGACTACCATGTTCACCGAATTGTTATGTGCATAGATAACAGCAGTTGCCCTATCAAACTTTCCTGGCATACTTCTGACGATACCCTTGTCAATGATGAACGGTTGCCATCGAGGACGATATACAAGTCTTCGAGCCACTCACATACTCGTGAACTTACTCCATATCCTCGTATCTTCGTTAATAGCCTGGAATTCTTTCCATAAATCTAGGAATATGGAAACAGCCTGTTTCCCTTCACAGTTCGCAGTATATCATGCGAGAAAGGGGCACTCTGAGTTTCGCACGAGCGACGATTTCTAAAACAATGCTGATTCGTGGGCATAAGCTTCTGACTCTCAAGAAAATTTATTATATTCGAATTGAGAATATGTATAAAGATTCTGCAGCAAACAGAAGTTGAGGATAATGGTCTGTAATTTCGTGGATCCGTTCTTTTACCCTTCTTATGTACTGGAGTCACCTGCGCTTTTTTCTATTTCCTTGGAACTTTGTGCCGGGCGAGAGATTCACGATAAATGCAGCCAATGCCGTAGAGTACTCTTTGTAAAACCGAATTGGAATTCCATCCGGGCCTGGTGGTTTATTTGATTTCAGATCTCCAGCTTTTCCTCTACGTCAGTGATACTTATTAGTATTTCGTCCATTCGGGAATCTGTCCAATGGTCAAATGACAGTATGTTTGTACGATTCTCCTGTGTGAACGATTTCTTGAACTTCATCTTTCGTTTTGCTATCTTCAAGTGTATCACCATACTGGTCAACAAGGAACTGAATGAAATCCTTAGGCTCGCTTAGCGCTTTTACAACCAGAATTTTCTCGGATTCTCAGCCACATCTGTTGCTAAGGTAAGAGGCTGGTAGTTATTGTATGTTTCGCTTGTAGATCTTTTCACAGAAGCACGAAGCTCTAGTAACCTTTGCTTGTCATTTGTGCGTTCTCTTTTGAACCGTGAGAGCAACAGCCTATGCTTCCTCAGCATCTTAATAATTTCTTTATTAAACAATGGTGGATCTTTTCCTTCCCTTATCCACTTATTAGGTACGTAACTCTCCACACAACGATTTACATTTTGCTTAAACTTTGCCCATAAATCATCTAAGTCCATCTTCCTGGAGTTAAGGGATGTCAGTTCACTGTATAAGTGAAGTGCCAACAACTCCTTACCTTCTCTATCTAGTACGAACACTCTCCTAGCCTTCTTAACTGATTTATAAACTTTTGTATCCATAGTTGCTATAATGACATCACAATCGCTAATCCCCTTTTCTATATTCACACTGTATACAGGGTGTTGTAAAAAGGTGCGGCCAAACTTTCAGGAAACATTCCTCACACACAAAGAAAGAAAATGTTATGTGGACATGTGTCCGGAAACGCTTACTTTCCGTGTTAGAGCTAATTTTATTACTTCTCTTCAAATCACATTAATAATGGAATGAAAACACACAGCAACAGAACGTACCAGCGTGACTTCAAACACCTTCTTACAGGAAATGTTCAAAATGTCCTCCGTTAGCGAGGATACATGCATCCACCCTCCGTCGCATGGAATCCCTAATGCGCAGATGCAGCCCTGGATAATAGCGTATTGTATCACAGCCGTCCACAATACAAAGAGTCTCTACATTTGGTACCGGGGTTACGTAGACAAGAGCTTTCAAATTCCCCCATAAATGAAAGTCAAGAGGGTTGAGATCAGGAGAACGTGGAGGCCATAGAATTGGTCCGCCTCTACCAATCCATCGGTGACCGAATCTGTTGTTGAGAAGCGTAAGAACACTTCGACTGAAATGTGCAGGAGCTCCATCGTGCATGAACCACATGTTGTGTCGTACTTGTAAAGGCACATGTTCTAGCAGCACAGGTGGAGTATCCCGTATGAAATCATGATAACGTGCCCCATTGAGCGTAGGTGGACTAAACTAAAATGAGCTCTAACATGGAAATTAAGCGTTTCCGGACACATGTCCACATAACATCTTTTCTTTATTTGTGTCTGAGGAATGTTTCCTGAAAGTTCGGCCGTACCTTTTTGTAACAGCGTATTCGTAACTACAAGATCTAAGATATATCCATTGCGTGTGGGCTGCCGATTTAGCTGATCAAGACAGTTTTCAGAAAACGTTTCCAAAACTATTTCGCACGACTCTTTGCCTGTACCCCACCGCAATGAAGCCATAGGCATCCCAGTCTATATTCGGTAGGTTAAAGTCACTTCAACTAGTACAGCATGATCTGCTTATTTACGTGCTACTCACTGGGGATTATCTTTGAATGGGTAAAAACGTCTAACAGTTAACTTGGTTTCACCTGCACCTGTTATACGCGAGCTGCTACACTGTCACACTCAACTGTAACCTCAATTCAGACAATATTTTCCTCAAATGCAACAAACACTCCCCCTCCTATGGCCTCCAATCTTTCTTTCCGATATACATTTCACATTCTCGCAAACACATCACATAATTAATTACCTGATGTTTTTCCTCGTCGGTCATAAATGCGCCTCGAAATAGACTACACTTGTCAGTTTCTACTATGAATTTTGCGTCCACATGTCCACCTTCAGTACCTGACCTGCTGCCCAGTGGAACACAAACGTTAATGGCTAGCTCGTGCCATGTGTACTTGCAGGTACTAACCAGTCGATAGACATACTACTAACTTTTGCTAAAATTTTCTGCAAATATAGTAAGTATTGACATAATGCTTTTCAGTATGTCATGAACAAAAATATCTGCCCTTATAACACTAACACCATATATAGTGGTACAGAACAGCAAAAGAAGCAAGGGATGGCATTGGCATTATAATATCAATAGATTAGAAGTGGGGAAAGACCCTCACGACCTATAGATATGTAAATAAGAGAATAATTAGTAATTGATTTGAGACTGAAAGAGGCTATCTCACATTTGTTGGACTATATTAACCAGAGGAAGAAAGAGAAGAAGAGTTCTACCATACACTGGACGCATAAACAAACCAGAGGGATGAAGCACATTATTTCATTCTGGCAGGAGATTTTGATGCAAGACGTTTGGGAACATTCTTCCAAAAAAAAGAAAAAGGTGCCAGAGCACTGATATCAGTAAAGGCCTGAGTAAAATTCAGTGAATAAACAAGAAAGTGAAAAACATACAGGAGTCTACAGGGAAAATGGCATGCTTGCAGATTATTTTCTACTTGTTAGCAAAATGATTCTTTGGGCAAGATGAAAGAGAAGTCGTACAATGGCGAAAGATGAGGAAGATAATGAGAAGTTTAAGATAGGACTAATACAGGATTTTAGAGTAAAAGATCTTTATGAAAGATGACTGACTAAGTATATGTTGAAAAGAGCAGCAGCAGAAGACGTGGAATGGAACAATGCGTTTTAAGAACAACTAAAGAAGTTGTGGGAAAACGTAGAAGAAATTAAAATAAGAAAAGCTTAAGGACATGAAACACACAAATAACACAGGCATCAAGAATAAACCAAAAAAGGGTATTTGAATTTAATACAAAATCACTCAGAAGTATGGAAGGAAAAATAAAGTCAAGAAGGAAACAAAACAAAATCAGTAATAGGGAATGCACATAGAGAAAGATGGAGTAGAATGTGCATGGATGTATAGAAGCCTTAATAAGACCACGAGAGATACTTTGAAGATGGATACAATAGAATTTCAGAATTGGGTGAAACATCATAAAAATCCTTTGTGCAGTGATGATCAGGTTACAGGAAATGATGGAAACAAAAGGCTAAGATCCCATAACTATGAAAGGGCTGGAAGAGCATTAAGGAAAACATAATTCAGAATGGCTCCCACTTCAGAAGGAATTACTGTGCAACTACTTAAATACGGATAAATGCTACTATAATGATGATTCCTGCATTGATAAACACGTACCGACTTGGAAAGAGGATACTGGAGCAGGGGATTGTAGCAGATATAGTACCGGTCTCCAAGAAAGGAGATAGGCCCGTAATAAAAAACTACAGTGGAATAGTTATCTTGAACACAGGATGCAAAATTTATGTTAACACACTCGTACTTACTTCTCGTTTGCAACCCATGGCAGAGGCGAAGTTATCTGAAGTTCAGAATAAGTTTTGGAAAAGATGACGTTGATCATAAATAAATAAACAGAAGGTTGCAGAAGCATAGAGAATACAACCTTCCCACATATAATCGCTTTCGTTTATTTTGAAAAGACGCTCGATGAGGGAGCCAGGAAGATACGATGGTAAACTGTACAGAAACGTGGATACCCTAAACATCTTCTCTCTGCAGTAAAGAGCCTGTACATGAACGGGCTGATAGTTCTGCTAAAATAAACAGAACAGGAGGTGTTAATTATAAAACATGGAATAAGATAAGCATGTAGCATTTCTTCGACACTGTTTAATATGCATTATGATGACGCCAGTGATAAGTGGCAAAGTACACATCTACCTCAAAGTTTTAACCTAGGACAAGGCGATTTTATTAACACGCCGCTATTTGCTGACGACCTGCTGCTTCACAATAAAACAGGAAACCGACTGGAGGCAGCATTATATAACTAGCACCTGTGATCAGTTCAATATAATCTGAATATTTCCTTAAAAAGATAGGTGATGGCTTTTATAGGAAGAAACTCCTAAGAACTAAAATAATGATAAATAATGATAAATAACCAACTAATTGAACAAGACCTTAACTTTCGTTACCTTTGATACTATATATCTTTTGAGACAATAAAGACATAGATATTAGATTACATAAGTTCCCAACGATATGTTGCTCTATTAGAAGGAGTTTGAAAAACAAAAACCGGATGGATACCCGGCTCAAATTCTATAATGTACGCTGCTTCATAGAAGTGAATCATTGATAATCAGAGATAAAAGCCATGTACAAAGAGTGGAAATGAAATTTTTATAGTCCGTCAAAGGATGTTCTAAGCGAGATCGATTTAAAAATGAAGAGTTGCAGATATATAACTTATATGATAAAATACAAGTACTTAAAATGATGCAAGTCCCTCTAATGAAAGAAGAACTACCAAAAGCAACAAGTAGGTAGAAGCCAGGCAGAAGAAGAAGAAGATAAAGTGAAAAAAAATAAATAAAAAATAAAATAAAATAAAGGAAAATAAATCCTATGAAGCCAGAAGAGGTCAAATGGACTAATCCGTCCTGGGGAGGCGAAGAATAAAATAAATAGTGACAAGGAACCAATAGTAAACGCAAGAGTAAATTGCTTGATTTCACTTTAAATACACTCCTGGAGATGGAAAAAAGAACACATTGACACCGGTGTGTCAGACCCACCATACTTGCTCCGGACACTTCGAGAGGGCTGTACAAGCAATGATCACACGCACGGCACAGAGGACACACCAGGAACCGCGGTGTTGGCCGTCGAATGGCGCTAGCTGCGCAGCATTTGTGCACCGCCGCCGTCAGTGTCAGCCAGTTTGCCGTGGCATATGGAGCTCCATCGCAGTCTTTAACACTGGTAGCATGCCGCGACAGCGTGGACGTGAACCGTATGTGCAGTTGACGGACTTTGAGCGAGGGCGTATAGTGGGCATGCGGGAGGCCGGGTGGACGTACCGCCGAATTGCTCAACACGTGGGGCGTGAGGTCTCCACAGTACATCGATGTTGTCGCCAGTGGTCGGCGGAAGGTGCACGTGCCCGTCGACCTGGGACCGGACCGCAGCGACGCACGGATGCACGCCAAGACCGTAGGATCCTACGCAGTGCCGTAGGGGACCGCACCGCCACTTCCCAGCAAATTAGGGACACTGTTGCTCCTGGGGTATCGGCGAGGACCATTCACAACCGTCTCCATGAAGCTGGGCTGCGGTCCCGCACACCGTTAGGCCGTCTTCCGCTCACGCCCCAACATCGTGCAGCCCGCCTCCAGTGGTGTCGCGACAGGCGTGAATGGAGGGACGAATGGAGACGTGTCGTCTTCAGCGATGAGAGTCGCTTCTGCCTAGGTGCCAATGATGGTCGTATGCGTGTTTGGCGCCGTGCAGGTGAGCGCCACAATCAGGACTGCATACGACCGAGGCACACAGGGCCAACACCCGGCAAAATGGTGTGGGGAGCGATCTCCTACACTGGCCGTACACCACTGGTGATCGTCGAGGGGACACTGAATAGTGCACGGTACATCCAAACCGTCATCGAACCCATCGTTCTACCATTCCTAGACCGGCAAGGGAACTTGCTGTTCCAACAGGACAATGCACGTCCGCATGTATCCCGTGCCACCCAACGTGCTCTAGAAGGTGTAAGTCAACTACCCTGGCCAGCAAGATCTCCGGATCTGTCCCCCATTGAGCATGTTTGGGACTGGATGAAGCGTCGTCTCACGCGGTCTGCACGTCGAGCACGAACGCTGGTCCAACTGAGGCGCCAGGTGGAAATGGCATGGCAAGCCGTTCCACAGGACTACATCCAGCATCTCTACGATCGTCTCCATGGGAGAATAGCAGCCTGCATTGCTGCGAAAGGTGGATATACACTGTACTAGTGCCGACATTGTGCATGCTCTGTAGCCTGTGTCTATGTGCCTGTGATTCTGTCAGTGTGATCACGTGATGTATCTGACCCCAGGAATGTGTCAATAAAGTTTCCCCTTCCTGGGACAATGAATTCACGGTGTTCTTATTTCAATTTCCAGGAGTGTATTTTCCAGTGAACTGAATGGAGCTGGTAAAAGATAGAAGAAAAGAATCGTCACCGCGAAATATTTTACTCAAAACATTCTTTGGAGATGTGCAGAAAAAACTGCACCAATCGTGCTATGGTAACATCAGTCATTTGATTGTTCGCACTGGGCGCCATATGAATAATTTTACGAAGAAGTACATGGACTGCATTAAACTAAGATAAGTTCCATCTGAAGTTAATAAATTAAAAAGTTAAATATAGTCACGTGGAAAAATCCAATCCCGTTGCAGTTTGGCATCAGAGAGTAAGTGTATGTGTTCTTCAGAATCTAGCATCCAGAAGTTGAAAGTCCTCTCACTTCGCAACCCACTATCAGAACGACTCCTCTATCATCCTGTAATCCTGAGTATTTGAGCATTCCGCCAAAAAGCAGCCCCACCAGGAAATATCTTAGCCAATCAAATTTCCTAATCCGTGATCAGCCGATGACGGAAAGTGTCTGGGATGCCTTTGCCTCCTGCTAAGTAAATTTAGATGAAACTATGCCCCACTGGAAATTTCCACGAAAGGAAGGAAATATAGAAAGAGATAGGCAGACAGTGAGAAGAAAGAAAGAGTACCAGCAGACGAGATGGTGTCAGGATATCGACACATTCTGGTGTTCAAGAAGCCTAAATATTTCATTCTCCATTTGTGTCGGCTAAAATGAAAAGAACCCGTAGCTGATCATGCACTCTGAATTACCGGCTCCACAAGGAGACTACTCGACCTTTTCTTAAAATATTGCTCTTGGCCCAGCACAAATTACTCACACACCCAGATATTCAAAACCTCTCCCTTCCAAGCCATTACGGTGATGGAGAAACTGGACAGTAATGATCACTGCAGCTGTCCCATTGTACCACTACAAAAACAATTTTCATATTTGTCATAATTGAAGAGTTTACATCCTCTGATGACTGTGATATCCTTTGGTAGTCTCATAATTTACCGCAGCACTAACTATATATGTTGCCTGCCGAAACAGGTACCCTTTTTCACACAGCCTCTGTCTTGTTTTAGCGCACAATTAATAACAACATTTTAGGTTTAGTGTTACCCAGATCCAGTTTCCCCAAAGTTTGCAAGTATGCTAACACCAAATGGCGACTTTAGCTCAAATATAGAACCTTTTAGGTTCTTTTTTCCATTTCATGTAGTGTACTATGGCACGCATTAATATGATGAAGAGCTATCCCGTTCGCCTTGCAACTCGTATTTGTATACTGCTTTTACAATTATCAAACACCGTCTGAAATTTTGTAATTAGAGAGTTAGGACATAACGTTTTCCAAGCAATGCCACTTTTCTTCAAGCTGTGATGCATTTAGTGTGAAGTAGAGGTAAGCATCGCTGCCAGCAGCGATTTGTGTAGCTATTTCAAAGGAGATCAGAAGCAACGTTTTTTTACTGTTTGTTAGCTTTTGGAATCTTCTAGTGTTACCAACGCACGTCCATGGTAGAAACTACTGCAGGAAGACATCACATTTTCCTGGACTGAAGCACAAGAATGATCTTTCATCGTTCTAAGAAAACGCTAACGTCTTCTCCAGTCATTGCATTGTATGATAAGAATACTGAGACAGAAATAATCACTGATGCTGTTAGTTACGGGATAGATGAATTTCTAGTGCCAATTCAAGAAGGTGTTGGAAGTGGTATAGCTTATGGTTCCAGACTGCTTTCCAAGTCTGAGAAGAATAACTGCAAAACTTGGAAGGAATGCTTTGAAGTTGTTTGCCCCACAACTAGTCTTGACCATATTCGTTTGACAAACCATCCACAACTCTGAGCGAATACCATTCTCTATATCGGTTGACTAGCCTGAAGGATGCGTCAGATCGACTAGTAAATGGTTACTGGAGCTTCAGGTTTACGACATCGCAGTGATAAATAGAAGTGGACGCAAACAGTATAATGGCTACCTTTCAAGGAATCCATTGATGTAATACAGCACCGTGGATGAAATGTGTCACCACACTACTAAACGCCATTACTGCAAAACAAAAGGAAGAGCCAACATTGCTGAGGACTGTAGAAACTTTGAAGAGGGAGGAACCGACCAAAGTGAAATAACAGTCAATAGACGAAACATGGTATAAGTGGATCTGTGATCCAGTCGGTCAGAAGTGGTTGCTCACCATCCCAGCTCGTCTATGGTTACATATAATTCAGTATTTCCATGATGCTGGAACATCTGGTCTCCTGGTATTCGTGAAGGCTCTAGACAATCAGATGCAGGTATCACTGAGAAGGTCTCTACTGATCCGTTAGAATCTAGGTGTGTCATTGTATGGAATGCCAACGACGGAAGCATGTAACAAAATTAAGTGCAGAGCATCTGCCTGCAACAGTGCCATTCCACCAAATTAGAATCCACCTCTTGGGACTGTTCATGAAGTCGAGAAACGCGAATCGATGGATTACAGTCTGCACTGACTGCGCTGTCAGCAAAGCCATGCCGCCTGCTGAAGTTCTAGAAGTTGCAAGACTTCATGCATATAATATTGAAGCGTATGACGATCTCTGATTGTAGCAATGTTTTACAGCAAAGAATGTTGTGGTCTTCAGTCCTGAGACTGGTTTGATGCAGCTCTCCATGCTACTCTATCCTATGCAAGCTTCTTCATCTCCCAGTAACTACTGCAACCTACATCCTTCTGAATCTGCTCAGTGTATTCATCTCTTGGTCTCCCTCTACGATTTTTACCCTCCACGCTGCCCTCCAATACTAAATTGGTGATCCCTTGATGCCTCTGAACATGTCCTACCAACCGACCCCTTCTTTTAGACAAGTTGTGCCACAAACTTCTCGTCTCCCAAATCCTATTCAATACCCCCTCATTAGTTATGCGATCAACCCATCTAATCTTCAGCATTCGTCTGTAGCACCACAATTCAAATGCTTCTATTCTCTTCTTGTCCAAGCTATTTATCGTCCATGTTTCACTTCCACACATGGCTACGATCGATGTTAACAAATTTCTCTTCTTCAGGAACGTTTTCCTTGCCATTGCCAGTCTACATTTTATATCCTCCCTACTTCGACCATCATCACTTATTTTGCTCCCCAAATAGCAAAACTCGTTTCCTACTTTAAGTGCCTCATTTCCTAATCTAATTCCCGCAGCATCACCCGACTTAATTCGATTACATTCCATTATCCTCGTTTTTCTCTTGTTGATGTTCATCTTATATCCTCCTTTCAAGACACTGTCCATTCTATTCAACCGCTTTTCCAAGTCCTTTGCTGTCTCTGACAGAATTACAATGTCATCGGTGAACCTCAAAGTTTTTATTTCCTCTCCATGGATTTTAATACCTACTCCGAATTTTACTTTTGTTTCCTTCACATCTTGCTCAATGTACAGATTGAATAACATCGAGGAGATGCTACGACCCTTCAGAATTTGAAACAGAGTATTCCAGTCAATATTGTCAAAACGTTCTCTAAGTCTACAAATGCTAGAAATGTAGGTTTGCCTTTCCTTAATCTAGTTTCTAAGATACGTCGTAGGGTCAGTATTGCCTCATGTGTTCCAATATTTCTACGGAATCCAAACTGATCTTCCCCGAGGTCGGCTTCTACTAGTTTTTCCATTCGTCTGTAAAGAATTCGCGTTAGTATTTTGCATCCGTGACTTATTAAACTGATAGTTCAGTAATTTTCGCATCTGTCAACACCTGCTTTCTTTGGGATTGGAATTATTTTATTCTTCTTGAAGTCTGAGGGTATTTCGCCTGTCTCATACATCTTTCTCACCAGATTGTAGAGTTTTGTCAGGACTGGCTCTCCCAAGGCCGTCAGTAGTTCTAATGGAATGTTGTCTACTCCCGGGGCCTTGTTTCGACTCAGGCCTTTCAGTGCTCTGTCAAACTCTTGACGCAGTATCATATCTCCCATTTCAACTTCATCTACATCCTCTTCTATTTCTATAATATTGTCTTCAAAAACATCACCCTTGTATAGGCCTCGTAGATACTCCTTCCACCTCTCTGCTTTCCCTTCTTCGCTTAGAACTGGGTCTCCATCTGAGCTCTTGATATTCATGCAAGTGGTTCTCTTTTCTCCAAACGTCTCTTTAATTTTCCTGTAGGCAGTATCTATCTTGCCCCTGGTGAGATAAGTCTCTACATCCTTACATTTGTCCTCTAGCCATCCCTGATTAGCCATTTTGCCCTTCCTGTCGATCTCATTTTTGAGACGTTTGTATTCCTTTTGACTGCTTCATTTACTGCACTTTTATATTTTCTCCTTTCATCAATTAAATTCAGTATCTCTTCTGTTACCCAAGGATTTCTAGTGGCCCTCGTCTTTTTACCTACTTTGTCCTCTGCTACCTTCACTACTTCATCCATCAAAGCTACCCATTCTTGTTCTACTGTATTTCTTTCCCCCATTTTCCGTCAATTGTTCCCTTATGCTCTCCCTGAAACTCTGGACTACCTCTGGTTTAGTCAGTTTATCCAGGTCCCATCTCCCTAAATTCCCACCTTTTTGCAGTTTCTTCAGTTTTAATCTACAGTACATAACCAATAGATTGTGGTCAGAGTCTACTTCTGCCCCTGGAAATATCTTACAGTTTAAAACCTGGTTCCTAAATCTCTGTCTTACCATTATATAATCTTTCTCAAACCTGTCAGTATCTCCAGGCTTCTTCCATGTATACAACCTTCTTTTATGATTATTGAACCAAGTGTTAGCTGTGATTAAGTTATGCTCTGTGCAAAATTCTACCAGGCGGCTTCCTCTTTCATTTCTTCCCCCCCTATTCATATTCACCTACTACGTTTCCTTCTCTACCTTTTCCTACTACCGAATTACAGTCACCCATGACTATTAAATTTTCGTCTCTCTTGACTATCTGAATAATTTCTTTTATTTCATCATACATTTCTTCAATTTCTTCGTCATCTGCAGAGCTAATTGGCATATAAACTTGTACTACTGTAGTAGGCATGGGCTTCGTGTCTATCTTGGCCACAATAATACTTTCATTATGCTGATCGTAGTAGTTTACCCGCACTCCTATTTTATTATTCATTATTAAATTTAGTCCTGCATTACCCCTATTTGATTTTGTATTTATAAACCTGTATTCGCCTCACCAAAAGTCTTGTTCCTCCTGCCACCAAACTTCACTAATTCGCACTATATCTAAATTTAACCTATCCTCTTCCCTTTTAAAATTTTCTAACCTACCTGCCCGATTAAGGGATCTGTCATTCCACGCTCCGATCCGTAGAACGTCAGTTTCCTTTCTCCTAATAACGACGTCCTCTTGATTAGTCCCCTCCCGGAGATCCGATTGGGGGACTATTTCACCTCCGGAATATTTTACACAAGAGGACGCCATCATCATTTAATCATACAGTAAAGCTGCATGCCCTCGTGATAAATTACGGTTGTAGTTTCCCCTTGCTTTCAGCCGTTCGCAGTACCAGCACAGCAACCCCGATTTGGTTATTGTTACAAGGCCAGATCAGTCAATCATCCAGACTGTTTGCCCTGCAACTACTGAAAAGGCTGCTGCCAGTCTTCAGGAACCACATGTTTGTCTGGCCTCTCAACAGATACCCCTCCGTTGTGGTTGCACCTACGGTACGGCTATCTGTATCGCTGATGCACGCATGCCTCCTCACAAACGGCAAGGTCCATGGTTCATGGGCCGGGGGGGGGGGGGGCAAAGAATAGTATCAGAGATAAAATAATGTCATCCACATGTTGACAGCTGCCTACCACTCATAGACGAATGAGCAAACAGAAGCTTTAACATGATGTTGACACATGTACTGTTGATGTAAGTTGATGTAGAATGGAGAAATTGTAACACAATGCTGGCTTTCATGACATTCACATATTACACAACAAAGAAAGACACTAAGGGCTTCACATCATTCTTTGTGCTCCATGGTTGCTCTGTCTAAACGGCAATGGATACACAGTTCCCACTTCAACAATACAATACTCAGGATGACTGTGTGACACACCTCATGACCACGACCAAAGCTGCAAGGCAGTTAGCTCTCATACTGTCCATGGATCCCCAGGAGAATGATTGAGAGCGCTGTAACGCCAATCACCAGCCAGTGAGACGCAGGAATGGGTTTCTATGCATGAGCGCTAAATGCGACTATCAGAAAAGTAACTAAAACGCTACAGTAGGCCGCGTAGTTTGCTTGGAGCAACGCCGAGGTTATCAGCGATCGTTTGTTCGTCATTTTCGAACATCACATACGAAGCCGAGGATTATGATGCAGCATCAAGAGGAGAAATGCGAGGAACTGGCCATAGTTGAATCACCAAATAGTCGTATACTTTCTGAAGCTATTTTATTTAGACAACCAGTTTCGGCATATCATTAATGCCATCTTCAAGCTTTATGTACTCAATTTGTAGACAGTGACATATAACTATACTTGCGTAGCTGGAGCCATCAATATCCGGTTTCTGTGAATTCGTTTTTAGAGTGTTTACTTCGAAGGCTTGACAACTTGAATGAATATCTGACTGGCCACTGTCCTGTATCCACGATGAATGAACAGAGAAAATGAAGAGATGACGTCCATTATGAATTCATACAATAGTCCTGAGGTGCTGCTTGATGAGGGGTGACTCCTCGTTCTAGGAATCTGCACGCCCGCTCGATTATCGTGAAATTTCAGTGTGAAAGCATGTGACGACACGACTCGAATGGGAGGACGTTCAGCGCTGCCACTCACAACATCTGAATCTAGGACTGTGTCGGTTCCAACGAAAACTTCTAAACAGAGGGGAGAATGCGATAACGTAAAGTATACTGCATGCAGTGTGGAGTAGAGGCTATAATCAATGGCGGACCTACTGTGGCTCTGCAGTTGTAATGCGATCACCGGCAAATATTTGTTATTTAGTATTTACAATTTCTTGAAGGTTCTCGAAACTTCTTTTGTTTGCGGATTCTGGATATTGGATGCTTGTGTAAATAACAGCACTCTCCTTCCAGGAGGCGGTTCTGTTCTCTCTACACGTTTTTGTCCGTAATAAATGTTCTTTGAGTACTTCATTTGTAAACCTGTTTTCGAATTTCGACTTTTCACTGTCCTTAGACGAGATAACATGTAACTCAGCATATCTACATCAACATCTACATCTATAATCCGCAAGCCACCTGACGGTGTGTGGCGGAGGGTACCTTGAGTACCTCTATCGGTTATCCTTTCTATTCCAGTCTTGTATTGTTCGTGGAATGAAGGATTGTCGGTATGCCTCTGTGTGGGCCCTGATCTCTCTGATTTTATCCTCATGACCTCTTTGCGAGATATACGTAGGAGGGAGCAATATACTGCTTGCCGCCTCGGTGAAGGTACGGTCTCGAAACTTCAACAAAAGCCCGTACCGAGCTACTGAGTGTCTCTCCTGCAGTCTTCCACTGGAGTTTATCTATCATCTCCATAACGCTTTCGCGATTACTAAATGATTCTGCAACGAAATGCGCTACTCTCCGTTGGATCTTCTCAGTTTGTTCTACCAACCATATCTAGTACGGAGCCCATACCGGTGAGCAGTATTCAAGCAGTGGGCGAACAAGTATACTGTAACCTACTTCCTTTGTTTTCGGATTGCATTTCCTTAGGATTCTTCCAATGAATCTCAGTCTGGCATCTGCTTTACCGACGATCAACTTTATATGATCATTCCATTTTAAATCACTCCTAATGCGTACTCCCAGATAATTTATGGAATTAACTGCTTCCAGTTGCTGACCTGCTATATTGTAGTTAAATGTTAAGGGATGTTTCTTTCTATGTATTCGCAGCATATTACACTTGTCTATATTGAGATTCAGTTGCCATTCCCTGCACCATGCGCCAGTTCGCTGCAGGTACTCTGCATTTCAGTACAAGTTTCCATTGTTACAACCTCTCGATATACCACAGCATCATCCGCAAAGAGCCTCATTGAACTTCCGATGTTAGCCACAAGGTCATTTATGTATATTGTGAAAAGCAACGGTCCTACGACACTCCCCTTCAGCACACCAGAAATCTCTCTTACTTCGGAGGACTTCTCTCCATTGAGAATGACATGCTGTGTTCTGTTATCTAGGAACTCTTCAATCCAATCACACAACTGGTCTGACAGTCCATATTCTCTTACTTTGTTCGTTAAACGACTGTGGGGAACTGTATCGAGCACCTTGCGGAAGTCAAGAAACACGGAATCTACCTGGGAACCCATGTCTATGGCCCTCTGAGTAACGTGGACGAATAGCGCAAGCTGGGTTTCACACGATCGTCTTTTACGAAACCAATGCTAATTCCTACATAGTAGATTTCTAGTCTCCAGAAAAGTCATTATACTCTAACATAATACGTGTTCCAAAATTCTACAACTTATCGACGTTAGAGATACAGGTCTACAGTTCTGCACATCTGTTCGTCGTCCCTTTTTGAAAACGGGGATCACCTTTGTCCTTTTCCAAGCCTTTCGAACGCTACGCTCTTCTAGGGACCTACGGTACACCGCTGCAAGAGGAGGGGCATGTTCCTTCGCGTGCTCTGTGTAAAATCGAACTGGTATTCCATCAGGTCAAGCGGCCTTTCCTCTTTAGAGCGATTTTCATTGTTTCTCCATCCCTCTGTCGTCTATTTCTATATCTACCATTTTGTCATGTGTGCGACAATCTAAAGGAACTACAGTACAGTCTTCCTCTGTGAAACAGCTTTGGAGAAAATCATTTAGTATTTAGGCCTTTAGTCTGTCATCCTCTGTTTCAGTACCATTTTGATCACGGAGTGTCTGGACATTTTGTTTTGATCCACCTACCGCTTTGACGTAAGACCAAAATTTCTTAGGATTATCTGCCAAGTCAGAACATAAAACTTTACATTCGAATTCATACCGTCATATGCCTCCCTCAAATACGTGAACGCTATTATCAGATCTATTCCTTCCTCCAATTATTTTTCTTCTCCTTTAGTTGTAAATATATACTGCTCTCCTTCATATTGGGGCTCTTGGATAGCCCTCAACATTTTTCTGCGATATTTTCAACAATTTGAACAATGTGGTAATAAAGCAAGCCCTGTATTTTTAGGAAATTTTTTCTCATATATTGCCTGAAATATCGGTAATATAATTTCATTTTTAAAGCTCCTGTCCTCCATTCTGTCTCAAACACCCCCCCCCCCCCCCGGATTCGCTGCCACCATTTTACTACATTGACTCTCGATGCTTCTATGATAATTCTAATTAACTGGTAGTCTGCGGCAGACTTGCCTCATCCTTTCGTTTCCCAGAATTTCCTATTTTTGCGTAGCTAATTGGTGGCAGCTTTTCCTCAAACAGAACGGTGACTCTTTCTACCCGTTCATAACTCAATTAATTCTATCCCCTCTTTTACTTCTTCTACAACTCTGATGATGGTCACCTCTGTTTCCATTATCTTTATATCTCTCTTTTCAGATTTCATACTTTACATAAACCGTAAAGTATTTTTTGTTATTCTCTGTAGTTTACTTCAAGTTTCGTAATGAGGTTATAGCAACCTCTTTTTTTCTTCCCTCATTTTTGGAAATTTGTGGTAAGTTCCTGTGGGAACAAACTGCTGAGGTCATCGGTCCCTAGGCTTACACACTGCTTAATGTAACTTAAACTAACTTACGCTTAATACAACACACACACACACACACACACACACACACACACACACACACACAAACACACACTCACACACACACGCATGCCCGAGGGGGAGCAGCGCGAACTGTGGCAAGGCGCCGCAGACAGCGCGGATACCGTAACGCCGGAAATGCATATCCTCCTATTTCCATATATCGTACTATAATTTTTTTTCCTTATTTTGTTACCTGAAGATATGACATTTCTGTGTCTTTACATATTGTAATTGTTTTACTGATGTATTATTGGTTTGTTTTGTAAATATTACACTCCTGGAAATGGAAAAAAGAACACATTGACACCGGTGTGTCAGACCCACCATACTTGCTCTGGACACTGCGAGAGGGCTGTACAAGCAATGATCACACGCAAGGCACAGCGGACACACCAGGAACCGTGGTGTTGGCCGCCTGGCCGTCGAATGGCGCTAGCTGCGCAGCATTTGTGCACCGCCGCCGTCAGTGTCAGCCAGTTTGCCATGGCACCCGGAGCTCCATCGCAGTCTTTAACACTGGTAGCAAGCCGCGACAGCGTGGACGTGAACCGTATGTGCAGTTGACGAACTTTGAGCGAGGGCGTATAGTGGGCATGCGGGAGGCCGGGTGGACGTACCGCCGAATTGCTCAACACGTGGGGCGTGAGGTCTCCACAGTACATCGATGTTGTCGCCAATGGTCGGCGGAAGGTGCACGTGCCCGTCGACCTGGGACCGGACCGCAGCGACGCACGGATGCACGCCAAGACCGTAGGATCCTACGCAGTGCCGTAGGGGACCGCACCGCCACTTCCCAGCAAATTAGGGACACTGTTGCTCCTGGGGTATCGGCGAGGACCATTCGCAACCGTCTCCATGAAGCTGGGCTACGGTCCCGCACACCGTTAGGCCGTCTTCCGCTCACGCCCCAACATCGTGCAGCCCGCCTCCAGTGGTGTCGCGACAGGCGTGAATGGAGGGACGAATGGAGACGTGTCGACTTCAGCGACGAGAGTCGCTTCTGCCTTGGTGCCAATGATGGTCGTATGCGTGTTTGGCGCCGTGCAGGTGAGCGCCACAATCAGGACTGCATATGACCGAGGCACACAGGGCCAACACCCGGCATTATGGTGTGGGGAGCGATCTCCTACACTGGCCGTACACCACTGGTGATCGTCGAGGGGACACTGAATAGTGCACGGTACATCCAAACCGTCATCGAACCCATCGTTCTACCATTCCTAGACCGGCAAGGGAACTTGCTGTTCCAACAGGACAATGCACGTCCGCATGTATCCCGTGCCACCCAACGTGCTCTAGAAGGTGTAAGTCAACTACCCTGGCCAGCAAGATCTCCGGATCTGTCCCCCATTGAGCATGTTTGGGACTGGATGAAGCGTCGTCTCACGCGGTCTGCACGTCCAGCACGAACGCTGGTCCAACTGAGGCGCCAGGTGGAAATGGCATGGCAAGCCGTTCCACAGGACTACATCCAGCATCTCTACGATCGTCTCCATGGGAGAATAGCAGCCTGCATTGCTGCGAAAGGTGGATATACACTGTACTAGTGCCGACATTGTGCATGCTCTGTTGCCTGCGTCTATGTGCCTGTGGTTCTGTCAGTGTGATCATGTGATGTATCTGACCCCAGGAATGTGTCAATAAAGTTTCCCCTTCCTGGGGCAATGAATTCACGGTGTTCTTATTTCAATTTCCATGAGTGTATTTGTATTTTTACGCTGGGTCTAGCCTAGGGAAAACTATACTATCGAACGATTACATCGATAGGTCGTGTGGAGAACCAAAGTGTTTAGGATCTTTGGTAGTGTTAACTATGCCGCGTGGAGAGGGGGCAGAGCAGAGTCTGGCTGGGGTAGGGCGGTGGAGCAGGTGTGTTGTGTGACGCTCCCCCGAGTTACCGCGCTTTCGGGGTTTAGCAGCATGTAATTGCGCTCGACTTGCTGTGCTAGTTTCTGACACGGTGTCGCGGACGGGAAGCATTAGCTGGCGCACATCAAGAGCCCATTTCGCCTGGTGACCGTGTCTAGAAGAAGGCGTGCCAACATCCAGCTTCTGCAACAGCGACGGCCGACAATGAGTGACTGTCGCCACCTCCTCGATCGACGACTGCAAACATTCAGTCTACCAACAAGGAAGACTGGAAGCACGTAAAGTTTTAGAACTGTATGGCAGAATGTTACGCCCTGAACACCAGTAGTTATTTATCTCTGCTGCATGCACGGTACATGTTTGAGTGTGGAGCATGTGCACAAATTTTACGCATGCCCATTGCTTTATACTGTACAAGTACATAAAATTTCAACCAGGAATGTCCATCAGTTTTAGATTCCAGTAAGGGTATCCAACGTAGCACACACAGGGAGTATATGAAAGCATTTTTTAGCACGCAGTCGGTAATACATGCAACATTTGCTATTATCATTCATGCTATACCGATCGTACTAAGTTTCCAAGAAGCAATCTTCAATCTTCAACGGTAGTCTTGAAGTGCACTAAATATTGATGTCCAACATGAATGTAAGGATGACGCTGCGTAGAACATGCACATACACACGAACTCTCCTTCCCCCCCCCCCCTCCCTCCCTCTCTCTCTCTCTCTCTCTCTCTCTCTCTCTCTCTCTCTCTCTCTGTTTCCTACACCACACACACACACACACACACACACACACACACACACACACACACACACTCAGACGCAAGCACACGCACACACACGTCTCTTTTTTTCACATGTTGTGTATTTGTGCTTGTAATGCTTCAAGCTGCTCACCTTTCCACAGGCTTTAGTATAACTTTGCTAAAAGCTCTCTCATGGTTGACTGCGTAAGTAAAATATGCCTCCAGCTCTCCTGTGACACTCCTATTATTTATACGTCTTCCTGCACGAATAATTCAGTTTCAACAATCTTGTAAAAAAAATGGTAAGATAAAGGCAATGGAAACAGTAGTAGGCTTAGCCAGGCTCGATTATACGCATCCAATACAAACAATAAGATTGTATCGCACAGATGCTTTATCTGCTTTTATGGGTGGTTGTGTAATTGTCTATTCTCACAGGTTTCTACTAGTAATGCCGGTACAAACAGTAAAATTAAGTCCAGTGATCAGTATTCTTTAGATCATCACGTGCTTTTAGAACCACATCTCAGGAAGAACTTCAAGTAGTACTCGGAATTTGTGCACAAGTCCTACAAATATGGAAGACAGCAGCTATGTACTAGGGGAAGAGGAATGACAACGACCAGGAGCCGAATCTCATTGTTAAACTTGCCACAGGCAGAAAGTACATTGACGAACTAGATCAATATCTCCAGTGGTCACAGCGAGACTGAATACCGCCTTTTGGGGCTGCGGGCACATGGCGGAATAAGGAAAGAATTTAAGGGGAGCAGAAACGAATGGGGAATCGTTCTAGGGAATCGGTTTGCAGATCAAGATAGTGATCAGTGACGTCCACAAAGGGCAAACTGTTACGACCAAGGGCCTGCGAACGTCCATTTCCGAAACGGTATACCTGGTCAGCTGGTCGATTGTTACTGTCTTAAACACGTATAGAAAGTTGTAAAACCACGAATAGCCAAACCGTATCGAACGTCGACACCTAGCAAAGAACGTGAAGACTGGAGGCGTGCCCCGTCAGCAAAGCATGATAGTTGGGACATATGTGGTAGATCTTACTACAGAGCGCAGTGCTGATGCAGGCACACGTGGTTCAGAGTAGATCCTTTGGCGCACGTAGGAGAGCATGGGGCTTCGCAGCAGACGATCTCTACGGTTTCCCTTGTTGATCCATCGACATCGTCACTTGTGATTGCAGTGAGCACCGTATCATCAAGATTGAACCACAGATTAAAAGAAACGTGTCGGATGGTCGGAAGAATAAGCTCTTTTGTCACTTCCCACCTAAATATTCAATTGAGAGTGACCTGGTAAAGATAGCTTCAGCAACGAGACACACTGCAGTAAGGCTTGCGTCTGTTCCGAGACGCCATGACCGGCTTCATTTAAACTCTTCTGTTAGGAGAGTTAATTTAGAGGTAGAACGGGTGCTTGGATCAGGTATGCGGTCTCATATCGGTGTAGTTCCAGTTGACTCTATCAGCAAGTGGGACTATACTAGGGATGGCCTTCATCTCAAAAGGAAAGGGAAGGGGAAACTGTCTGGGCTAATATCAAATAACATAAGGGGGGTGCAGTATCACAAGTGGTAAAGTGCCATTGGTTTAAGGTTGGGAGGGTAGAAACAAAAGATGTTCCGAAACAGGTTGAAAATGACATTCACGCTGATAATACAGGCATCTAAACAGCAAATATTAATGTACACAATTCATGTAGACATCATCGACTGAAACTAGACACACTCAAATACTAACAAGAAAATTAGGTTCATCCAGTTGTAATACAGCCAGTGCCAAATATCCTTTACCCTGATTGTATCAGAATATCCGAGGACTAAGGGATAAGCTTCATTAGTTACTTATTTGTGTTGAAAAATTAGAGTTGTGCGAACCAGTTGATATAATCAGCCTCTCTGAATATCATGTGACAACTAGTATAGTTATGTTAAATGTTACAGGTTTCAAGTTAGCTTCTTACTCCTGTAAAGGAAAAATGGAGGAAGGAGGAGTTGCCACATCTTTCGGCAACTGTTTGACTTCAAGAATACTGATATCAATGAATTTTGCTTGGACTAGCTCTTAGAGGCTTCTGTAACAAAATTAATATTTCATAATATGTCCTTTATAATAGTAAGTATATACAGATCACCTTCAGGAAATTTTAAGCTCTTCATAAAAAATTTGGTCTCTGTTTTTCCATCTCACAGTAAAAAGCAAGGCAATAGTGGTTGGCCGCACGGCGTGGCCGTGCGGTTTGAGGTGCCATGTCACGGATTGCGTGGGTCCTCCCGCCAGAGGTTCGATTCCTCCCTCGGGCATGGGTGTGTATATTGTTCTTAGCGTAAGTTAGTTTAAGTAGTGTGTACGTGTAGGGACCGATGACTTCAGTAGTTTGGTCCCATAGAAATTCACAAATTTGAACATTTGAAATTGTGGTTGCTGGTGATTTTATTGTGGATTTACTGAAAAACTCCATTATTGAACAATTATTGCAATCAGTAAAAATATAATTCAATTTAGTTTCTACTGTGAACTTTGCCACTAGCATATGTAAGTGGTCTTAAACTGCTACCATAATATCTTCATAGACAAATCTAGGAAAGAAGGTCAGATCACAAAACCAGTAGTATATGGGCTATATAATCATGACAAGCAGCATCTTCTGTTAAATGTTGAAATTTGTCAGGATAAAAAAAATCTGTTAAATCTGAGTACAGGAGGGTAATGAATCAGGCAAAAATTGAGAAGTTCATGAAATTCCTCAATGACATGAACCAGACAGATGTTTACAACACTTCTGACTCAAATGGTCCGCTAAAGGTAAATCAAATCACACTGAAGTAAAAAAATAAACGACAGGTTACACAAGGTGTAACGATATCGTGTTGGACAAAAAGGAGACTGTATCTACTACGTAGAAATAGCTCTGATGTTAGCGTTGTAATACATTACGACGAATACTGCAAAATATTGAAGCAAGTAATCTAGAAATCGAAGCAGCTTTATTATGAGACAATGATAATTACATCGGGCAACAAAATAAAAGCTGTATAGAATATAATGAAGACAGACAGGTAGGGCCAAAAAGGAAGTGGAACAGATAGGTCTAAAAGTAAGCGAGACTTTGATAATAAATGCATTTAGTGTTGCAAAGCTCTTAAACAAGTGCTTTATTTCTGTTACTGACAGCTTGAGGTTATCAGGTTTTGTAAACATTGCAATGCAGTGTCTGAGACCAGCCATTTAAAATAGCTACAGTAAAATGGAAATTGCACTCACGTCTCCCAAAGAAGTAGCATACATCACAAAATACTTAAAACCTAAGTATTCTAGCGCGTATGATAATATATCAACGAAGTTATTCGAAGAGTGCTCATGCCAGTTCAGTTCTATCATAATCAATCTCTTATCAGAGGAAGCCCATCTCCAGACTGGCTAAAATATGCCGAAGTTAAACGTCTTTAAAAGAAGGAGATAAAGAGAGACCATCAAACTACAGACCAATTTCACTTCAGCTGGATTTCTCAAAAATATTTGAAAAGGTGGTACCCAAGCGTCTCCTTAAGCATGTGACTGCAAATAATATATTGTCCAATTCACAGCTGGAGTTTTTTAAGGGTTCTGTTATACAGAAAGCTATTTACGTTTACAGTGAATGTACTTAATTCATTAGATGAAAATTTATAGGCTACTGGCATTTTCTGTGACCTGTCAAAATCCTTTGACTGTGAGAACCACAGCATTCTCTTAAGTAAATTATAATGTGATAGTGTCACAAGCAATGCTGCGAAACAATTTGAGTCTTATACGAATAGTAGGAAACAAAGGATGTCGTTACGAAATACATGTGCAGTAAGCAGTCAGTCTTCATCTGATTTAGAATTAATTACGTGGGGTGTTCCTCAAGATTCCATGTTGGGTTCGTTGCTTTTTCTTGTGTACATTAATGACGACTCGTCTGTTACATTTCCAGATGATAAGTGTGTTTTGTTTACAGATGATATGAACATTGCAATAAGTAGGAAGTCAAATACGGATTTAGAAATAGCTGCTAATCAAATTTTCACTGACATTTATAAATGATTTAAAGCTAATCAGTGTCATTAAACTTTGAATGACCCACTGTATGCAGTTCAGAACCTGTAAGAGATTTCCTTCCGGCATGAGTGTAACATATGAAGACATGCAGATCGAAGGGGCTGACAGTGTTAAATATCTGGGATTATAACTCAAAAATAAACTCAGTTGGGAAGGACACACTACAGAATTGTTTGAGCACCTAAACAAGTCTGCATTTGCTATGAGAATGATGTCAGATGTAGGAGATACAAATATAAAAAAACTTGCATATTTTGCTAAATTTCATTCTCTTATGTCATACGAGATCATATCCTGGGGTAACTCATCAAACGGAGAAAAAGTTTTTGGGGTCCAAAAGCGTGTAATGAGAATCATTTGTGTTGTAAATTCAAGAACATCATGTAGAAACCTGCTCACGGAAATCTGTATACTAACCACTGCTTCTCAGTATATTTATTCCTTAATGAAATTTGTTGCAAGTAATATATCTCAATTTCCAACTAACAGCTCAAATACATACTATCAATACTAGGAATAAGAATATGACCTAAAATCTCTTACTTTGGTTCAGAAAGGGTGTATTATTCATGACCACACATTTTTAATAAATTGCCAGCAACTATTAAAAACTTGGTTTCAGACAAAACATAGTTTAAAGTGAGTTTGAAAGACTTTTTGATAGGCAACTCCTTTTACTCTATAGATGAATATCTTAACAGGGACTGTTAGACCATCTTAAGTAAAAATGTCTGAAGATTTCGGTTTTGACAGCACTTGGACACAACAGTCAAATTAGCTATTCTGTGTATGATAAATTTATTAAAAGGGCATAACAGTGTTTCATTCTGACAGCATATTAATTCTGTAAATATTGGCAGTCCTGGTTTACTGTAATGTATTCACCCATTTTGACAATCTCCTGACAAAAGACCAGCGTAGTAAGTATGATATTCAAATTTTTTATGTTTTTATGTTATACTTTCTGACATCTTCCTCACCCTCGAGAATCATCTCTTTTTTTGGGTCTATGAAACGAAAACTGAATCTTGTAAACTAGGTCATTGGTCATATCTGGATACGCCGCCATCAAGTCAAGTGGCTGCTTGAAACAACTCCGTGGAATACATCCAGAATGGAATCTGGTACCAACTCCGCTACCACGTACCATCGACTTATAACTAACGGGAATTTTGATACCTGCGATTGGAATCTGGTGCCACATACCTCTGGAAATCTACCAAATACATGTAAAAAATGTGACACACATACACAATCAAAATTTTATACTGTAAATGCTTTCCACACCTGGACCAACACGCTATGTCAAAAATATGACACACACAGTCACAATTGTATACTGTAATGCGTTCTGTAGCTGGACCAACAAGCAATTAAGGAGATGGCCACAATATTACGGCTCATAAGTGTCAGTAAGAAACACGATTCTCTTCCTCATGAAGGAACACTTGGACAGTGACAAAAATATGAGATGTGACTTCTTTCCAAACATCAAGGGCTGTGATAACTACACCTAGAATCGTGAAGAGGGCTGAGTAAGTTTATAATGGGCCAAGATCGTCACCAAGTAATTGTAGCAAGTAGAAGGAATTGAACACAGGAATTTGCCTACGCAGAAGAAGGCTCGCCATATAAAATTGTCTAGGAATACCCTCTGTATGCGAACGAAACTACTGCAGAGCGGAACCAGTGGACTCAACATGGAATTCTTCACGTTACTGAGATTCTGTTGTATGTGTCAAGCTGGTAGATCCACGACAATATTGGTGACACCTTACCCAAACCGGTGTGGGAGGCACATCTCCAATTGAAACAAAATACTGCACCTTCTTTATTGGAACGGGAGCTCTGCGGATATACCGTCTGCGCATCTAGGGCATCCGAGAGAGTCGGAAGTCGTAACGCATCATGCGCCAGCGGTTCGCACTGGACATTGCAACGAGCTCTGAGACCAGCGGAGTGCGCCTAAAACCATGGAACTCTACAAAATAAATTTTACAGACTGGTATTTGAGGCGAAAGCATATAGAACTCAGATTCTTTCACTACAACATCAGGAATGGCAGCAGACCCTTGGACGTTAGTGCCACTGAGAGACTGCTACAAAACTCTGACGTAAAAACTCTTCACTAGGTAGTTTTCTACGACTACAAATCATAATAGTAGTAAGAGTGAAAATGGTGGAGACAGACATATTTGGGTGTATTAGTAATAATACCTACAGTTATAGTGATGGTATTAGCAATAGATACTAATAGCAAAGTAATGTTTACTGTATTTTCAAGCGTAAACTCATTACAATTTTATTTAAAGTGAGTGCAGAAGTAAAGTTGTAGTGAAGTCCGTAATAGGTTTTAAAGTGAATAAATAAATAGCAGATCCTGGTACAGATAATTAATATCGATTTTGTAGTACTATACAAGGCGTACAGAATAAGTACCGATAACGCTTTTTATGACCTTTTTGGACACCTTATTAGTCATTTTTCTAGCAAGAATCTCTATCCGAAAATACGCTTTTTACACCCTGTTTCAGAACTGGATATGGACGATGGTGGTATCAGAATCTCATCAAACTTCAACGGCTCACAGAGCTTTACTGGACAAGGCCTTTTTAAAAGCGACCCGTCCCCCACAACATACTACTTGATCTCGGTGTGCTTTCTATTACACCTAGAATTACGGGTACCTACTCTATTAATTAATTTTGGTTGTTTTAAGCGGACTCCCCCACCTTCCTAGGATCATGTTCAAAAGAAGTACCGTCACGCAGAAGTTCAAAAGCTCCGTTGTTAACTGCTGATAATTAAAGGGAATACTCCATGTAAATATCAGGATACATTTATGTTGGCTATAAATTATAAAAACTAAGAACTGAGTAATGAACATTATATAAAACAACAAGTACTTAAAAATGTTGGATAAATATGATTTTTCTGCCGACCATGTTGAAACTTAAGCTACGTTTTTTTAAGGAACCTATTGTTACCTGGAGATAACGTTTATTCTCGCCATCCAATGTAAATCTATTGTGACAGCTACACACTGTGTCAGCAAACTGTCATTTAATAATTCAGTTTCGTTTGTTTGTGGATACTGCGATACCTGAAATCAGCGGAACGTCAAGCATTACACAAAGGTCTCTAGATAATTGTACTGACAAGGTAATTTCACATTTCGATGGGCAGTAGCTCACACTGAACTGCCCCTGTTCCGTTATTAATACCAGCTCTCTGGGGACGGCATATTCAAGTGATCCCTCGGATTGCAAGAGTGCTTTTTGTGCTCAAATTGTGTTTCACTACAAACAGATTCCGAATCCCAAGCGCGGCTGGCGGCGTTACACGCGCAGCAGATGAGTCAGCTCAAACACTGTTTCTCAATTAGTTATGAACAGAAAGTCGTTGACGTCGACAATATGGAAAAGCACATTGTACACATACTACTGACGGGTAATTGGCACTTATACTGTATGGGTCGGTCAACAGTACTCTTTATATAAGCACCTAAAAACAAATACATTATCAACCTTCAATCTTCACCAGCATCCAAAAATGTCTACGCAGTGAGAGATCTGTGGCCAATGCAGAAGCGTTGTAAGAGCAAAAAAACGTATGCACGCGTTCGCCTTGTTTCGAGCGTAATTCCGAAACAGCAGTAACCCAAAGAAATATCGCACAGGCTAGCAAACGTTCTATGTGTAATTAGTAAAAGCAGACGCTGAAAATTAGTTTTTGATTGTTACATCTACTTTTGCGCTTAACTCATATCGACTAACTACATGGAAAGCTTTCAAAGAACAGTTTAGCCATTCGTTAGTTTTTCTAAACATTTAGGGGCAATACTAGTACTGACCCGCAAAAACTTCTCTAACCAGTAACTCCACCTCGTGAAATACCGCTGTCGTCTAAAGGTAAAAATAATCTGCAAACAGGGAAGGGGTGCAGGGGTTGGGGGTGGAATTAGCATTAGAGTTTAAGTTACATACCGTGGTAGAAATCCTCGTATATCTTTTATTAACAGTGTGCAGCAAGCTACAGTACGGCCAAACATTTGGGATGCTATCACTATCGGTCTAGTTGCTAAACTAGCGAATTCATACATTTACGAGACTACGCAATGCGATGCGCGCTCACACGCACGCACGCACACACACACACACACACACACACACACACACACAGATATATATATATATATATATATATATATACAGACTTAGTCACTCACTAGTCATTCACACGTTTGAAGAATGTCGTTATTACACCAAAGAAATCGAGATTGTAGTGACCACCCTGAACAAATTATTCATATTTCTCTTTAGTGGTGGGGAAGGGGGGTATTATCCCCCAGTCAAAATTCTGCTGGTTCCCATCCTGCATTTCAAATGAAGGTTTCTGTGGGAGTAACGACGCTTATGTTTCAGATGCAGCACCTGGAGAACGCTTAATTATTACCAGTTGGGAGCCACTTTCCTCGCTGGCATTGCACTTGCGTGCACGTGGGCGTGCTGAAAAGTAATGCCTCAGAATTTTTGGAAACTCTTAACGTTTTTTAAACAAAATAAACGTTATTAACATTCTACATCGTTAGTCTTCCTGTCTACTTGTTTATTACTGAGAGGAGTCGCCCTGACGATGAACGCATTTATACCCACAAGAGACCAATTTTTTAATGCCGTCACCGTAGAATGTCTGACGTTGTTGACGGAGCCACAACCTCACCTCTACTTCCACCGCTCCTTCACAATCAAAGTGAAGTTCTCGAAGACGTTCTTTATGTTTCGAAACGCGTAAAAATCGGATAGGACCAAGTGGAGGATGATCGAAAACAGTGAACCAAAGGCGTCGGATTGTGGCAGACCTCTCAGTGCTCGTGTGTGTCCTGGCATTATCACGATGAACGAGAAGGTGCTCCCTGTGCCGACGAGCTTTTCGAATTAGAAACTTGATTACAGCGTGCTGTTTCTCACGCACCGCCACGTTTACGTTACATACCGAGGTGTTCCACCGTACAATTTTGTAGACCTGATGGCTAAAGGTATAAAATTTGAGCAAAATTTATTTTAGTCAAAAATCTGTAAGAGTTTTCAAATAGAAAATTGCGAGGCGTTACTTTCAGCACGCCCAAGTATCTGAAAAGAACCCAGGTTGCACAACATATACCCAAGACCAAAGCTAGGGAATGAAAGGAATAAAAAAGGTAGTGTGTTGATGCAGAAAGTTTTTAGGAACTTAGTCGTAGGCTTATTAGTTTATTTTACGGAAATGATGTATTTTCCACTATTTCAGAGAATGATATACTGACTGCGAGCCTAGTTTATCAGTGCTAAGCGTTTAGATCTGATGTACGCTGCAAAGCCGAAACCGGTTATCAATTGTAATAAAATACGCTACTGGCCATTAAAATTGCTACACCAAGAAGAAATGCAGATGATAAACGGGTATTCATTGGACAAATATATTATATTAGAAGTGACATGTGTTTACATTTTCACGCAATTTGGGTGCATAGATCCTGAGAAATCAGTACCCAGAACAACCACCTCTGGCCGTAATAACGGCCTTGATACGCCTGGTCATTGAGTCAAACAGAGCTTGGATGGCTTGTACAGGTACAGCTGCCCATGCAGCTTCAACACGATACCACAGTTCATCAAGAGTAGTGACTGGCGTATTGTGACGAGCCAGTTGCTCGGCCACCTTTGACCAGACGTTTTCAATTGGCGAGAGATCTGGAGAATGTGCTAGCCAGGGCAGCAGTCGAACATTTTCTGTATCCAGAAAGGCCCGTACAGGACCTGAAACATGCGGTCATGCATTGTCCTGCTGAAATGTAGGGTTTCGCCGGGTTCGAATGAAGGGTAGAGCCACGGATCGTAACTCGTCTGAAATGTAACGTCCACTGTTCAAAGCCGGCCGAAGTGGCCGTGCGGTTAAAGGCGCTGCAGTCTGGAACCGCAAGACCGCTACGGTCGCAGGTTCGAATCCTGCCTCGGGCATGGATGTTTGTGATGTCCTTAGGTTAGTTAGGTTTAACTAGTTCTAAGTTCTAGGGGACTAATGACCTCAGCAGTTGAGTCCCATAGTGCTCAGAGCCATTTTTTTTCCACTGTTCAAAGTGTCGTCAATGCGAACAAGAGGTGACCGAGACGTGTAACCAATGGCACCCCATACCATCACGCCGGGTGATACAAGCTAATCATTTGCATATCACAGCATCTTTTTCCTGTCGGTTAAATTTCGCGTCTGTAGCATGTCATCTTCGTAGTGTTTTTAATGGCCAGTACTGTATGAACTAACGAATATGATGAATTTTATAATATAATACGTCCTTGTTTCGAGATTAATGTACAATAATAACATGTAAAACAATGAAAGAAAACCACATTCAACGAAAATTTGAAAACTCCGAGGGCTATATGGGACTTCTGTCGGGCTGTAAATAGAATACTGATAAAGTTAAATAACGTTAAAAACTCAACGTGTATTCTGTTATAATGAAACTGCATTTTTAAACATTCATCATACGTGTTGTATGTTTCTGTGACTCACTGGTAAAGTTGGATTCTCGGCGGTACTTACAATTGTTCGTTATCACCTATCACTTCTTTCACCTCTGACTACGTTTGTTAAAGTGAAATATGTCGACTTGCATTGCATTTGGGAACCAATATTACACTGAAGATTCCCGTAACAGGCAGGGTAAGTCCGTTCGAAGGTAGTAGAAAGCCATCCCACCTCCCCAATAGCACCACTGTGGTGCTCAGACAAAAATTCTGCCGATAATATCTTTACTCATTTTACAGTATAGGTGATAAATTGCCTCTACGTGATAGTCTGTCGCCTAAGAGTTTGGAAACCATGCACAGAACTCGTAATACTCTGATTGTTTAGTTGCCATCTCATGCAGAACATATGATCTCCGGAAAGTCGTCCTGCAATCGAGACATAGTGAAAAGTCGATTTTCAAAAATTTTGTTGTAAATTTTCTTCATCAATGCATTGCTGTCTACGGACGGACAGTCGTTTGCCTCATCATAATGAAAATGTTTTGTTTTAAGACACTGTTGACGCACAATAGCCTAGGAGGGGAGGTGGAGTAGTGGACGATGGTGGTTTGGGGATATCAGAAGCCTACTTTTATTAACTGTTTAGAAACTGAAGCTTTCATTTGGCAGATGCTAGAAGCTGGGTCTCACACCCATGCGTCGGATGCGGCGAACGTTGGCGTGAAAACATTTCGCAATGCCATGTGTAGTAAACATCTCCGAACAGCCAACGACAGACATACGTTAGCAGCCAGCTGACACCGTTCGTTACTTCTGAAACGGCTCTCACTTTTAAATGCAATACACCTAGATCCATCTGGCCGCGGTAAGTGACGAGCGGAGGGTTCCAGGAGGCTAACCCCGGTTCGGCGGCTCACTAGTGACGACTGGGAGAGTGTCAGTTCGATACCTGGCCTTGCAGGTGTCGGATGGAAGCCATAGGTAGGACGCCTGTCAAGATGACGGCAGAGGGGCAGCGGATTCCCGACGAATGCGGGCACGGTGATGACTGGCGACCCGATGACTTGCCATTTCGTCCGATATCCAGCCAGGCTGGACAGCCAACATTTTTACGCACCAAATCAGATCTGTTCAGATGCTGCGGCTGATAACGTCACGTACGCCGCATGCCGTACTGCAGCTGTCTGGTATTTGACAGCTAAATACCGAAGTGCAGAACGGATTTTATGTTTGACGGGACTTGGAATCGTAACTCTCATTTTGGCTACTGCCAGTTAACAAGAAGCAATGCGGCTTTCTTATAGTCACAGTTTTAACCATACTGACCCACTTCGTGAGTGAGTGTAGCGATTGTCTCATTACCTCTACTACTTCCTATGCTATGTATGAAAGGAAATTACTTTTCAGCAATGATGTGATACTGTATAGAGCGAGAGGAATGTGATGTAAGATAAATAGTATCATGGCAAAAATACGTTTGTCATTAACTGTTTATGTTTATTTAGGACGTTATTGTAATCAGTAAAATAATGAGTAAATTTCTGTACATAATATAACACCCCAACGACCTGCTTAAAGTCAATTAAGACACAATATCATAATATGAAGTATGGAAGAGTTATCTTGGCAAATACGACATCTTTGCCGATAAGCTAACACCAAGAAGTTTTGATAACAACAACATTATACATCACTGAGAGTTTTTTTTATGAAAAGAGGAGGAAAAACCTCAGATTTAATTAATAGACAAATATCCAAGTGATAACTGCAATTAATATATTGAAAGCTAAGTCCAAGGTGATGTTAGTCAGAGATAACTTTTATGTGGAAGAGAGTTGTAAGCGCAACGAAGAAATTCAATGCGCCTACAATACTCTTTCAGAGAAGAAGTCGCTTGCTGGCTGTCTTCCTGTAAAGACGTGTGAGAACAATTCTTGTCTTAGTTATTGAAAGTACGGAACGCGACGAGATTGTTTTGCGTTCAGAAGTGTTTCTTGCGTGACGTGATTAACGAACTTCGGTAACTGATTTTCTAAGCAGAGACAGGTACTGATAGACGCGTTTAATTGTGCATAACGGGTTAATTGAACTTTATTAACCAAACTAGTGAATATTGGACTTGACTTTCAAATAGTTGGAACTAAAACTAGAGTGGATAGTATCTCAAAGGACTACTCTCAATTAGTCTCGAGTAGGACACAATTACACGACTTCACGAAGATTATACAATTACGCTGAAGAGTCAAGTTGCCGTAATTGTCAAGAAACTTAATTTTAATACAACTGACTTTACCAACCAACTGCGTGTGCGTGTGGTGCGAAAGTTATAAAGTATTTAGTGGCCAAGGAACAATAAACTGTTCGTTCCAAGTGAAATATCAAGCGTGGACTACATTATTAAGTGCTTTAATCAATTATAGTCAACCAACGACTATTCAGCTCGGATGAATCAATCTGAATATCAAAATACCTACTTCATTAATTGAAAAGAGAACTTTTGAAATTTTTTTTTTAACATTACGGCGTAGGTTCACTCAGACGTGATCAAATAGTATTTGTGGATCTCGCTTAATACAGGTTCAACAACTCCATAGCGTTGAGCCAACAACGTCCGAGAAGACTGATAATTACAATGTTTCCTCGCAATTGGTGGTGTGTACGATGCGGATGAGATAAGATTTAACAACTACTGCGTATCTGGGCAATGACTCATTCAATCTAAAACCAGAAGAAGCATCCATCGTACGAGTTCGCATTTCTGTCTCCCGTTCACCAACGGGGACCTACGTCATCGCGCATCGTGTCTCAACTCCACTGCGACAGCTGTGGCATTAGCAGCTCCACGTCGTCGACAATATCAGCACGCGGTTGGAGTGCGGGGACGCCACAATAAGAAACTCTGTATGTTTTATTATGGATTTGTATTTAGTATAATGGATCGTTGGAATGGAGTTGAGCGTCTGCAAAATACTTTGCAGACGCTCAACTCCCTTCCAACGATCCATTTTACTAAATACAAATCCATAATAAAAGATATAGAGTTTTTCAAAAAAATATCGAGTAACTTCGTGGGGATGTACAAAATGTCTTGAGGAACAAAATGAGGATAGGTAACCGTGTCCGAAAAGATGGACCAAAGACACTATGGAGCGTCGAAGTTATGAGTGTCGGCGCCAGTATACGTATGCATCGACAGGGTGATTCCGTGATAATGTTGCAGACTTTGGGGGATGATGGAGAAGAATAAGTGTACCACTTTGATCCTGGTGCGGAAACGACCGAGTCAAATTTACAAGCACATATCGTTCTGATACCTCTGTCAGTTGAATAAATGTAACGGTACTGTTGTTAGTAAGATTGTAAGAAAGGCAACTCTCAGTGATAGTAGTTTGGATCAAACCAAGGAAAAAATGTCCCTTAAACTTTGGCTCTAAAATGTATAACTGAGGAGCTATGAACACTTGTTCACCGTCGCTACTGTGAAACACATCCCCTCTGCTGAAGAAGTACTAATTTGCCTTACACTATGCATTTTAGAGCACATGTTTACTGGACAGCTATTTCTTGTTTTGGTCCATATTAGCTCCTCTAAAACTTGCACACCCTACAGTCTTGCCAACATCAGTACCGGTATCTGCATTCCACTGTTAGAGGCATCAGAAAGTTTTGCACTTATAACTTCCGAGTCGTTGGTTTCCTGGACGAGGATCATTTAACTCAAATTGATACATTCATCCTTCTCCATCACCCCTGAAAGTTTGTAACATCATCACGGTATATATGTGCAGCCACCTATAACTTGTATGCTCAATAACGTCGTTCGAAGACATTTCCGGACACGGATTCCTACCCTTAGTTTGTTCCTCAAAACATCTTACCCATTCCCTCGAAGTTTGTGTAATTTTGATTCACGCTGCCTGTAAAGTGAAACATGTTACAACCTGTGGATGGAAAAACACGGGTCTACAAAATATTATAAAATAAATAATCCAAAAGCCGTTTTATAATACTGAGCAGTCAAAAAATACTGACCACCGCCCATCGGGAGATTGAGTACCACATGGTAGGGCGATGGTTAGGAAACTGCGTAGGCGATGCAGAGATGAAGGGGGGATCATTCCAGTGACGATACACACCGGAAATGGGGAAATCCACTGACTAGACGACTTTGACAAAAGGCAGGCTGTTACGACCCCACACACGGGAACATTCAACATAACAGAAAACAATTCCGTATTCGCTTGACCCAACGACACCGCAAATTACGATGGCAGTGATCAAGGGATTACCAAAATAGGACATGAAACAAAGGTAACGTATCACATGGTCGGATGCATCACATTTCTTGTGACAGCATGTCGGTGGTAGTTTCCGGAAAACCCACAAACCACAGGCCCATAAATTACCGAACTACGTGCTCTACCAACGACTTGTCGAATACAGGCAATGCAGAATCGTTACTCGTCAGCAAAAGGGAATATTTGACTGTGGTCTTGAATGAGAGCATGAACAGCTAAAAGGCAGAAAACCGACCACTCTAATATCCTAACTCAGAAGTATTCAGATACGACGAAGCTAAGATACCAAAAGCTGGCCACCGCACACTCTCACAAAGGAGAGACAAGGAACGGCATCTAATATTCAAAGCGCACGGTACACAAAACCATGACATAATTAATATTGAATTCTTCACTCAAGACGCTGCGGAATTTACCCATTTCATAGCTAATATTAATTGAATGTCCCTCGCGTTGCGAAATAACTCCACTTGACTGGAAAAGAACGCATGTGGTTCCTGTATACTTCTTTTTCTTTTAGTGTTCAATCCTGAGGTTGGTTTGCAGCAGAGCTCCATTCCTCTCTTCTGTCTACCTTCTTCTTCATATCCACGTTATGTGTTACATCCAACATCATTCATGATCTGTTGCATGCGTGATATCGTAGGTCGTCCCCGCCGATTCCTTCCCTTAATAGCTCCTTCTGCTATTGTTCCAATGATGTTACCACAGAGATCTGGTTTCCTGTACTCTTCTAAGCACCTATTCATTTGTTACTTTGTCTCTCCAGCTGAATTTCATCATCCTTCTATAGCACCACATCTCCAGGGCCTCTAGCCGTCTTCTCTCTTGTCTCCCAATTGTCCTAGTTTCACATCCGTATAGGGCCACATTCCAAACGAAACCTTTCATGATAGGTTTCCTTATTTTCCGACTGATGTTGTTGCTGGTGAGTAAGTTACTACTCCGATTAAATGAAATTTTTGTCTTTTGTATTCTGGTCGCAATTTCTTTCCGGATTCTACCATCTCTCGTGATTTTGCTTCCCAGGTAAGTAAATTCCTCTATCACTTGAAGCTCCTGTCTTCCGATTCTCATTCTCAGAGGTTCATATTTTGCTCCTGTACTGCATACCATCACTTTAGTCTTTTTCTTGTTTATTCTCATTCCACAATGATTGCATAGAATTTTTCCATTGTTCTGAGGACTTCCTCTAGATCTTCTTTTGTCTCTGTGACTACAGCAATATCACCTGCGAAAGGTAGCATGTCTATCTTCTGCCCATTAATTTTGATCTCCACCTTAGTAGTTTCTCGAACTTGGTCTATAGCTTACAGGATGTAAGCACTGAATTTAAAGGAGAGAGAGCACATCCTTGTCTTACCCCTTTTCTAATATTTGCTTCTTGTTCATGGTGACAGTTCCTAATCACTGCCACGTCATTCTTATAGACACTGAGTATCACACGGATGTCTTTGTACTTCATTCCTCTTTTCCTCAACACCCTGAACATCTCTTGCCAGATAACGTTATCAAATGCCTTTTCCATGTCTACAAAGGCAATATAAGTTGGTTTATTCTTCTGTAATTGCTTTTCGATAACGAGTCTCAGTGCCAGAATTGCCTCTCTTCTTCGCCTTCTGAAACAAAAATTATCTTCACTCAGCATATCCTCCACCTTTTCTTCAGAACTATTTTTATGAGAATTTTTGATGCATGTGATATTAGGCTTAGAGTTCGGTACTGTTCGCATTTTGTAGCTGCTGCCTTCTTTGGTATAGGAACAATGATACAATTCTGGAATTTTGTCGGTATCTCTCCTGTGTTATAGATGGACCTAATAAGTTTAAGCAGCATCATTTTCATGCTGTCACCTGTATTCTTTATTAGTTCTGCAGGGCTGTCATCAATACCTGTTGCTTTGTTGTCCCGTAGTCCTTTTAGAGGTCTGTTAGATTCTTCTTGCAGAATGTCATCTCTCTCGTCATCTTCGTCTACTTGCTCTTCTCTTCCTATTACTTCCTCCGAAAGAAGTGTTCCGGCATACAACTCCTCTGAATATCCTTTCCATTTCTTCACCACATCTTCATCAAATAGCATTTTCCCCTCTTTATTTTCTATTGTGCCTGAGAGTGTTGTTTTACGTTTGTTAAAAAATTGATTTGCTGTTCTGTAGGCTGAATCAGTTCTTCCGTTTTCTATATTTTCTTCCACCTCTGTGCACATTTCTTCAAGAAATTTTTCTTTTGCTTTCTTAGCTTCTCTATTAACTAAATTCCTTAGTCTTCTGTATTCAGCTTTTCCTTGTTCATCAGTTCCTTTTTTGTATAATCTCCTGTTTTCTAGAAGCTCAATAATATCTGCTGTAATCCATTTCCTCTTATTTTTTGGGTTCAGTTCTTCCAGCTATCTTTTCTGCTGCTTTGTATATACCAGATTTAATTCGATCCCAGTCTTCATTTACTCCACAATGTTGAAAATCCTTAGGTAGGCTATCTGTTTCATGAGCATAGAGCTTTGCTAGTCCCACAGTTTTCAGTTTGTCTAGTTCCTATTTAAGTTTTAACGGCTTTTTCTTCAAACGTTTGGTTCTCTGTGAACTATTCATCAGGACCAGGTTATGATCACTGCCTATGTCTGCAGATGGATAGCTCCTGTAATCTTTTATCTGGTTCCTAAAACATGCTTTCACTAGAATGTAATCAATCTGTTGTCTCCTCAGGTCTCCAGGTGCCTTCCATGTGTATCTTCTTCTTCCTGTATACTAAGTAAAGACAAAAGAACGTATGTACATACTTACAGATCTGTATCACTAACGATAGCTGCTCCATGATCTTAGAGGGATGCCTCGAGGATAAGCTTCACTCAAGATCACTATTAGGGGTAATGTAATGGAATATATAAAACGGCAGAAACAGTGTAAAAATAAATTAATTGAATCCGACAGTGAGTAACAAAGCTCATGTTATTCAGAGACGATATGGTAGAAACTGGTGTACAGGTAGATTACGTCCTCGTACTTTGCGGAAAGGCATTGCATACGTCATATTGATCCCTAATACTCAAGTCTCTTTCATATGAAGTGTCTCCATAAATGTTTGACTTCAAGAATGCAACATGTTGAGCTGAATAATAAACAATGGTGGAAAGCAAGAAAATTTTTAGTGCCTGGGAGGAAAGTACAAAGGGAGTCCCGCAGGGTACAATTTTGGTATTTCTCTGTATATGCTACTGGCCTTCCACTCAACATTCAACAAGCAGAATTGGTAGGGGAGAAAGGGGTAATACTCTGCACTTAAGATATTTGTTTGGTATTTATTATTTTCAGAACTTAAATCAAATGATGAATCACCTTATTTCGTCAAACAGTTAATTCTCTAGGAGCTTTTGGTTTGATGTTTGTAGTACTGAATCTATTTATGTTTCTGTAGTTATTTTATTAAGATATAACTCTGCTCGGTATTGCTCCAGTGAGTTGATAATACTATGCACCACGAGGGCTAATACAATGGAACATATGAATTGTCAAAAACTGTGTAAAAATAAAATAATCGAGCCAATTAGAGCCTGAAAGTAACTACTTATTAAGCATCTGATAGAAAAAATAATTAAAAATTATTTTACTAGTAAAATTGTGACAGGGAAAATATTGACTGGAATAAAATTCTTTTTTTTTTTTACTCCTAACAAAGAGATTTTTAAAAATAGTGCACGCATTAAAGAAACAAAATTAAGGAAGAAAGATGAAAAATATTTGTTTGTAGTATACCGCCCCTCCTTTCAAATACTATTTTCAATACAGAGTGAGATTTGAAAACTTAATTGTTGCACATTGTGTTTAGAAATCGCAATGAATTAATCACTATGCAGATTTCATTGACCACAATAACGCATATGATAACGAACATATTTTTATTCCAAATAAACTCAGTTATTTGCGCGTAGATTTAGCATAACAAATCCAGCGATAAGTCGATGTAGACACAACGGTTTCGTGCATCTGTAGTAACACTGACTGCGAGAGAAATACTGTACTGTCATATTATTTGATTTTCTCATTGACTTTACATAGCTAAACTCCTTACCTTTCACAAAAATATTATGACTGCCTACGTCATTCCAGGCCAAGTCATAGGTTGGGCTTTAAGTCATAATTCAGAAAGAAAATGTATACCGTCCAGTACAGAACACACACCTAAAGCATAGATATTTGCTTTTTCTTAACTCTCCACAGAGTAGGCAAACGTAATCGTTCTCAGAAAATCTTCCCCTATGTCTTTTAACAGGAATCCCTCTGAAATTCTTAAGGTCAGTGTCATGTATTTCAGTGTCACTGCATATGTTTGGTAAAGATAGGTCTCAATCGTCATCTGATGAAGTCTCAAAAGATATTTCCCAACGCCATTTCGTAATATGAGATATATGAGGCCTCATCTTTCTTCCCTAATTTTGATTCTTTAATCTCTGCAATATTTCTAAAAGTCTGTTTGTTAGGAGCGTAAGTGGAAAATTGGGGAACGCTTTTGTCTGGTGCTTTTCAAAATTTGGAAAGGCCTTGGATTGGAGATCCGATCTTTGAACTGTAATTCAACTGGATGCTGAATTTCTAAATATTCATGTAGATCATCCAGGATATCAGTCGCTTCATTTGAAGGACAAGATACAAATTTATCATTATTTTCATGACCTTTAGACCAGTCATCCTCAATAACTGATAGGCGTGAAATTGTCTCTTGTTCTGTATGGCAGTATGTAGACTGAAAATCCATGTTTTACTGGAAAACCCTTTTCTACGTTTTGTAGAAAACTATTCCAGTATCGAACACAAATATTGCTATATATTTTTACGGAAATCACCAATGAGAACTACATTCTTTTGTAAATAAGTAAGTCACAATTTGCCTCATATATTTTTTATCAGTTGCTCTTGGTTGTCCTTGTTTGCAGCAGTGTAGCATGTAAGCACTCTTGTAGTAGTATTTAAGGAACTGAATAAAATAATAATTATAATGATAATAGTAATGATTGCAATCCACATCTTTGCCTTTGTTTCACTCTCAAAGCACTATGTTAACCCTCATCAATAACTAGATGATTTCTCTTTTTCAATCTAATTGAAGTTGGAAGCCGATCAGTTTGTTGAAGTGTCGATTTGCGTGGCAACCACGCACTATTTATTACTTGCAGATTTATGCGCCTCAGAAAAGTCAACCATTGCACTCTGAATTTTCTTTACGAATTCCGATCGATATTATTTCGTGTAATGAAAATTTATTCACACCATCACATTTAGTGCAAACGCTGTCCGCAGCCACCAAACTTCTCTGCTCGCCAACAACGGTTCAGCACCTGATTATCAGCACATCAGATAGACGAACTGACAAAAGACACCACTCGCAGTAAAAATTATAATATATCAGCGTTACTGAATTTAACTCTGATTTACGTATCTGACTCTTGCGGTGGTCACTGTGACTCATTCCGACTTCCGAATGATAAAATTCGGAACAATGCTGCATGAGTAAAATTTTCTCCGTCTTTAAACTGCTGATGAGTTATAGTTTGCACCCCGCGTGAAGGCTTTGCTGAGGATAGAGCAAATCTTATAGGACGTTATTTGCTGGTGAAACTTAGACTTCATAAAACTGTCACATTCTGGATTAAACAAAGCCTTAAGCTGCTGAAAAAGTCACATTTACTTGTAGCCTGTAAGAGCGATGAGCTGTAAGTATAACGACCACTACTGCGCTGTTCATACAAAAGTTGCAGTCTTCTAGGGAAACGTGACTGATGTGATTGTCCATCGTACGACTCTTGGATGCCTTGGTAAAGTTAACAAAACGCCCGCGCTGCTTTGGAAAGAGATCCAGTCATTCTTATTGGAGTCAGATATTGAATCTGGTGCCCCACCCTCACGGTAGAGCGGGTCACGTCCAAAGCAAGCGGAAAACAAACGTGGGAGGCACATACGCCCCACTGGCAACTATTGGACAACGCACATTAATGTTCTTAGTACGCCCCTATACTGTTGCTGACCGAACTTGGTTAGCTCCTTTGGATGCTAAATTTTTTCCTGGCTTTTGAACTAGTCTTTGAACATATCTAAATTATAAACCCTAGAAGCATGAAACTTACGGATTTCCATCACAGAAGAGAGGTTAATAGAAATAAATTTAACTTCGCTTACTTTAAAATATGAGATCCAGTTAAGACTAGAGGCCTTAGGTTTATGAATACTAACTGATGTATTTCTAGTAGAAACCCACTGAGCCAATCCTGTCCAGGCAACTTTGATGATTCATTATCATTATGCCGAATATTATTTTGCTCTGCATATTAATACACCAATCATCTCAACTCCTGAGAAGATTTTCCATAAAATGTCTTTGCTGACAATAACATGTACTTAGCTATGCCTTAATTCTGTTCTTTAGAAAATGTGTGCTTTCTGCCTAAGGTCGCATTAGAACAGCTTCCGCATTTTGAGCTGTCTTTTAAAGTAGAAAAAATATAACATACATTCTTGTAGCCTCCTTCTGTGGCTTCTCATTTTGAAAAACATCATAGATTGCACAATTCGTTCCTTTATCCGTCGACCCTTATTCCCTTAACTGTCGTACCGATTCTTTTTCATACCAACTGTGATAAATGCAACTTCTAAGCTTTCAAACATTTTCAGAAACGTAATTCACAGCGAATGCTAAAGCGATGTTAACGAATGGGTCAAGAGCGTTTACCCCAGGGTAAAATGTGTACCCATGTTTGGTGTTAAAACCAATTTCGAGAAAGGTGTATTTAAATAGGGTTACCTTACATATTGTTACTATTTATACACATCACTTACCTCTACACTTCAGATCCGCTGTAATCAAATAATGAGCTACTGCTAACAATCCCGTTCCATTAGAAGCTGCAATTCTCGACCCGTGTGTGGCAGCACTGCGCGGCGTTCGTTACTCCCTCTAGAGACTTGAAAAATCGGTGCACGTTACTACCCCGCAGCACGGTATTACTCGTTGCCCCTACTTTACCTGATGGTACTTGTGTTACAACAAAACTCATTAGCGAGAAAGCTACCGAGCAGATTGTTAATGATGTTTTGAGAGAGTTAACAAGTGATTCTCTGAAAGTGAACTCTCCATAAATTTTGAGAAAATACGCTACATTCAATGCACCACAACAGATAGTCAATAGTGACGTTTGCTGGACTGCTGTTGAAATTTCTCGTGAATATTTTATAAAGTCTTAGTCTGCAGTTACTTATTTTAGAGTTTACTTGTGTTAATATTTGTTGTAAAAGTAACTTATTAGTGGAATTTCATTAATCTCAATCTTTCTTCCTGTATTATTGACTCGAGTGGTCTGTGCTTACGTCGTTCGTCCTAGACTCGCGCCTCAGTAATGTGTTGTCATTTTGCGGCGTGCAGTTGCAGCTGTAGCGGTTATAAAGCTAGGCACTGACAAAGTTATTTGTATACTGTTACACAGTTATTAAATTTAATAGTTTTCAGCGGTGTTTCATGCTGTTCATGGCTAAATAACGGTTTAATAGACCTTTTGAAACGTTCACTAACTGTGTTTCTTAGAGTTTTCTGTACGTTGAAGTAGTTTAGTAAATTTCTTGCTTTAGTTTTGAGCTGACGTTTCTTATTGTTTCTAGTGAAAAATTTCAGTAAAATGTTCATTCAGTGTTTTAACTTCGTTGAGTTGGTTTCTTAGTAGAGAATTTCGAAACCGCTATTGTTAGTTCTATAAATAGCTTTACTGGTGTAGCTGAACTTAGGTAACGCAGACGTATAATTTTTTTCAGTAACTGTAAAATTTTACCATGAGTGACAAGTGTGGGCTCTGTCGTAGGTTTGTGAGTAGTGGGTTACGGTGTGGGATTTGGTCAAAGTATTTTCATTGAGGGGTGGACGAGGGGAAGGGGGGGGGGGAATGCAGTGGGGAAGCCAGTGGGCATTCTAGCGAGATCCTCTCCTGAGAATGCAGAATGATAGAGGAGCAGGAGCACCCTTCAAGTGCAGTTACAACACGCAAAGAAGGAACTAGATTGGTTGAGGAGGGTGAAGGGTGCCGAGAAATGGGAACTGGCAGTTGGCAAGAATGCAGCAAGGAGAAGGAGGTATTCAGGCAGTTATATTTTGCCTATATGCAATAGATTTGACCAACTGTCAGAGTTGAGTGGAGAGGAGCCTCTTGCAGCTGTAGGTGTAGGGAACAAGCAGCAGTTATAAGCAGTTAGGAGGCCTAGGTCAGTTGCAGAGTCTAACAGAAAGAAGAAGGTTCTGCTGCTAGGTAGTTCGCACAGTGGAGATGTGGGCCAGCAGTTTCAGGAAGTGTTGGGGAATGAGTACCACGTCACCAGCATTGTGAAACCTAGTGCATAGTTGGCTCAGGCGACTGATAGCATAGGGGAGTTACGTAGGAATTTTATGAAGGAGGATCAGGTAGTGATAGTGGGTGGAAAGGGAACACTCTTGATAGGGATGGGGAATATGATGTAGGTGGTGACCAGGTAAAGATAGCTACTCACACTGGTGGCACTAATGTGTATTTCTTGCAACTGTTTCAGCGTCATGATCGACCTCATCTCAACCCAGATAGTCCTGAATTATTTTTTTTCAAAATTGATTTATATCTTATCTACATTCATTCACAAGGTTGTCAGGAAGAAAGTAAAAACAATTTTTAGTATTTATTTTTATTTAATATTTCCATAAATGGGCGTCCTTCCAGAAGGACGTCAGGGCAATAAGGGAACATGGTTTTAAAGTATATGACATTGCACAATTAACTTGTTTTGTTTTTATACTTTCAAATAAACATAAATAAATTTTAATTATAGGCTAAAACAGCTAATAAATACAAAAAACACAGAAAATAACCTATACACATATTTTATGCACTAGTATGATAAGGCAAAAGGCAACAAACATGAAGTGGTTCGTCACACTTTTTGCACATAGTAGTAGTTTTTTGGTGGCGACTTCGACATTTCAGTTGCTTCTTCTTTTTCGTTACCTCATCCGCTGGTAATTCAGCAACTTAATGTTCTCTTCCTTCAAATTTAGAATCTAGTTTTGCCATCTTACTAGGACATCCTATGCTGGTAGGGACTCTTTTGTGACTTTCAAGAATTGCAGTGACAATTCGACAACGAAATGTCAGATGATCAATGGGTTCTTCGTTGTGCTTGTAAAGATCCCAGGCATTTTGCTCTGAAATGTCTACAAAATGTGCAATGATCGGGAAATACCACTTTTTCCCTCTTATAGAGCATCTATATAGGGATACATTTTGGTCAGCTCGATCTATGCCTCCCATATGAGTATTGTAGGAGTGTAATAATTTAGGTTGAAGGACGCTAATCCTTTTCTTTTGTTCCCTGGAAAATCTTGCTATAGAGCGTAGTGGTTGCACTCTGTCAAAGTTGGTGGCTACAGTAACAACATTGTTATCATTCCAACGTACAATGGAAAGCCCGAATGCTGAGTCAGAACAAATTTCATATGATCCTCTATTTTCTTTTACCATTTTATATACAGATGATAGAGTACATTTCTTAACTCTGTTTCCTCTTATTGTTCCTGTTGCTTCCACGCCCCTCTCTTTTAGTTCATGTAGTAGTTCAAGGCTGGTGAAGAGGTTATCAAAGTATATTCGATATGGAACCTGTGGAAGTAACTGGTCAACATAAGTCATTACCACACCGTACCCCATACCTTTCGTTTCATAATCCTTACTACACGTGCCAGCTCCTTGGTAGGGTTCGAGCCAAATAATATATCCACCACTTGTGCCTCCACACCAAAATTTGAATCCGTATCGGATTGGTTTCCCTTTTATGAAATGTTTGCACCCGTGACTTCCGAAATGTGGGACCATAGATTCATCGACAGAATGATGCCGCACGTGAAGTGCAATTTGTTTGAATCTATTATTCAGCATACACAGTAATGGGCGGATTTTCCCAAAACGGTCTGATTTATCTAAATTGTCATTGTTGCATACATGCAAATTGGAAAAGTTGAAGTCAATCGATCTCTGAACATGGCATTTGTTACGAGGTCGTTGTGGCTGTCTTTATCTGATTGCCAGTACATCTTTCTGCGTGACACTGTTACATATCCACTTAGCAGAAGTATTGCAATAAACACCAACATCTCATCTTCTGAACAATCACCTAGTCTATTTCTCTTGGTTGCGTAGTGATTTGTGTAAGTGACCATCATTAGAAGCACTTCGTTATCAAAAAACTGTTGGAAATATTCAAGCGGTGTTCGCCCTTTCTTCATTCCAACTGTGAACATTAGAGGCCATACAGGTATTGGATTAACTATTTCACCACTTTTCCAGTTATATTTCTTGAGGTTTAGAACTTTATTCTTCGATAGCCTTGCTGGTTTGCTTGTGGTTGTTGTTGTTATTGTAGCTGTTTTTGTACTGCTGGAGGGTCCTGGAACAACATCAGAGGTGAAGGATTGTTTCCTTGTTGCATTCACAGCATTACCATTGGTAAAAATGGCCAAATCACAAAGCGCAGTAGCATTGACCTGACTTGCTGGTAATTTATCTACACTTGGATTTTCTTCAGCACCCGAATCTTAATCTGTTACGTCATCAGTTGAATTTAGAGGAGGGTGTAATGTTACATTCACACCAGTATTAGGTATTTCCTCTTCTTTTGATTCTAACATGTCCAAAAGTTCCATCAGTGTAAATCGTTTTCTGTGAATACAAAATGGCAACATATTACCCTGACGTCCTTCTGGAAGGACTGTTGAAAACATTATTAAAGTACAACTGACGAAAACTTTCAATCGTAATATGAACCCATAAATAATATAGGTTAATTCTTTAAGATATTATATGACGAGTTTCAGAATTATTGACGCAATATGAAAGAAAATATACATACCCATCGATGACAAGGTCAGTCAGTTCGTCCATGGTAAAATCGGCCCTATTTTCAAGACACAGTTTCTCACTGTCTATGAACATTTTACCCGTGGTCTAGGGGTAGCGTCTTTGATTCATAATCAAAAACGTCTTTGGTCCCGGGTTCAATCCCCGCCACTGCCTAAATTTTGATAAATAATCAGCATTGGCGGCCGAAGACTTCCGGGATAAGAAGTCGGCTTCATTCTGCCAACGACCTTGTCAAAGAGGGCGGAGGAGCGGATAGAGGTTCAGGGCACTCTCTTGTCCTAGGGGTGGGAAATTGCCCCTAAAGGCGGAAGAATCAGCAATGATCAACGACATGAGGATGCAGAAGGCAATGCAAACAACTGCATTAAATACACGTAACGTGTATCCACAGGACATGTGGCCTGTATTTGAAGAAAGTGTCATGATGATCTTTCCATTGGCAAAAGATTCCCGAATAGTCCCCCATTCGGATCTCCGGGAGGGGACTGCCAAGGGGAGATTACCATGAGAAAAAGATTAAATAATCAACGATAGGATAACGTTCTACGAGTCGGGGCGTGGAATGTCAGAAGCTTGAACGTGGTAGGGAAACTAGAAAATCTGAAGGGGAAATGCAAAGGCTCAATCTAGATATTATAACACTCCCTGTCTGCTACTACTGTACCATAACCTCAATGCCAGAAGCAGGTTGTAACATAAAACAATTTTGTAAAAGAAACTATGGCACAAAGCAACAGAGCAGTGTTACCCTCTGAGAGGAATTTTGTTAGTTTGACCGTGTTGTTCCTAACGGAGGTGGCTTATCGGAAATGAAAGTCAGAATTACGTAAATATTTGTATAGTACCAAACAAAATTTTGCCTAGCTATACTGTTTATAAAATAAGGGAAACGGTCGCCAGCCTAATTAGGCAAGAGAAAGATTAATGTTCTCGTTTATAAAAGTAGGTATAAGTAGCTATAATGGACAAACAACCTAGACTTAGCCACACGCGAGTGCAATGAACTCTGACACACATATGTTTTAAGATTGAAGCTAACAGTTAGAGCAGCAGGAACTATTTTCAAAATTATAACAGATACCGAAACACAATGTTACTTTCAGGGTTTACACAAAGTGAATGGTCTTTATAACATTATTATTACTGTGCACTTCTAATACACAAGAGAGACAAACACTTGGCAAACACGAGAATGTAACGTTTCACAACTGCAGCTTTCTCACTTTTACTACAACGAAACACAATGTTGACAAAATTGCAAGAAACTGACTCTCCTTTTTAGAATTTACTACAGGCAACAATGTGTTCATTTACTTCATAAGCCTCAGTCAATCTTTTAAGTTTGAAGTTGGTAACAGCACTTTAAATAGCAGTTCAATAGGAAAATTATTATTGGACAAATAACATTTGCTTTAACTCACTGTTACCACATTAGCTTTAACTATCTTTTTAATAAGTTCAAGAGGCATTATTAAAAAAAACTGAGTTTCAATGTACTTTCAGTAAGGACACTCGGTAATCACTTTACTTCAAACGGAGAGGACCCTGAGAGGTGTTATGATGAGGAGTAAAATCAAAGTAGGTACATAAATTCCGATATGAATTACCTTATATTTCAGCACACTAACACATCCATTAGGCTGATCCTTCACTGTACATCAATATAGTATTACGTTACAGTGATTGCGCAATGTGGTGGCAACTGCATGTTGGTAGGTGGAATTGCAGGTAGAATTGCTGGACTCTGTCATTTCTTGGTGGCGATGATAAATACAAATTCCAGAATAGTTCCAGCTATTTATCCACCCATCCGAGGCATTGGAAAGCAGCAGGAAAAGCCTCTCTCTCTGAATCAGCACAATATGCACCTTTACAATGGCAGTGCACGGACTGCTGGCGCGTCCCCGACTGACTGCTCGTCTCCGACTGACTATCAGTTCCACCTTTTCCACCTAAGCCAATCACAATTTGCGCTACACAGTTCCGTTCCAGAGGGGAACCACTACACCATTTACATACAAACTAACTAAGAACCCTAAGTGAGGATCAGCAATTTACATAACAGCAAACAAATACATTAAATAAAACAGAACATTTTCACATATTGACACTTCTACAAAAAATTATTCACACAAAATTACAATTACATACAATAAGTTCTGTTCCCTCCAAATGGGACAAAGAACTTTAAATTACAGATACACTACTTTGCATAGAATCAAATCACGACATCAAAGGTTTGACAAAGAAAAGAGTACACAATTTTATGTTATCGATTCAATCACACTTACAGAAGATCAACAATGTGACATTAAATAAAGCAAAATGAATCCATACAGCATAAGAGCTCTGGTGTTACAATATGGTAGGGGTCAGTGAATTGAAGTGGAAGGAAGACAAGGATTTCTGGTCAGATGATTATCGGGTAATATCAACAGCAGCAGAAAATGGTATAACAGGTGTAGGATTCGTTATGAATAGGAAGGTAGGACAGAGGGTGTGTTACTGTGAACAGTTCAGTGACCGGGTTGTTCTAATCAGAATCGACAGCAGACCAACACCGACAACGATAGTTCAGGTGAAGATGAACAGATAGAGAAAGTGTATGAGGATATTGAAAGGGTAATGCCGTATGTAAAGGGGGACGAAAATCTAATAGTCATGGGCGACTGGAATGCAGTTGTAGGGGAAGGAGTAGAAGAAAAGGTTACAGGAGAATATGGGCTTGGGACAAAGAATGAAAGAGGAGAAAGACTAATTGAGTTCTGTAACAAGTTTCAGCTAGTAATAGCGAATACCCCGTTCAAGAATCACAAGAGGAGGAGGTATACTTGGAAAAGGCCAGGAGATACGGGAAGATTTCAATTAGATTACATCATGGTCAGGCAGAGATTCCGAAATCAGATACTGGATTGTAAGGCGTACCCAGGAGCAGATATAGACTCAGATCACAATATAGTAGTAATGAAGAGTAGGCTGAAGTTCAAGACATAAGTCAGGAAGAATCAATACGCAAAGAAGTGGGATACGGAAGTACTAAGGAATGACGAGATACGTTTGAAGTTCTCTAAAGCTATAGATAGAGCAACAAGGAATAGCGCAGTAGGCAGTACAGTTGAAGAGGAATGGACATCTCTAAAAAGGGCCATCACAGAAGTTGGGAAGGAAATCATAGGTACAAAGAAGGTAGCTGCGAAGAAATCACGGGTAACAGAAAAAGTACTTCAGTTGATTGATGAAAGGAGGAAGTACAAACATGTTGCGGGAAAATCAGGAATACAGAAATACAAGTCGCTGAGGAATGAAATAAATAGGAAGTGCAGGGAAGCTAAGACGAAATGGCTGCAGGAAAAATGTGAAGACATCGAAAAAGATATGATTGTCGGAAGGACAGACTCAGCATACAGGAAAGTCAAAACAACCTTTCGTGACATTATTAGCAACGGTGGTAACATTAAGAGTGCAACGGGAATTCCACTGATAAATGCAGAGGAGAGAGCAGATAGGTGGAAAGAATACATTGAAAGCCTCTATGAGGGTGAAGATTTGTCTGATGTGATAGAAGAAGAAACAAGAGTCGATTTAGAAGAGACAGGGGATCCAGTATTAGAATCGGAATTTAAAAGAGCTTTGGAGGACTTACGATCAAATAAGGCAGAAGGGATAGATAACATTCCATCAGAATTTCTAAAATCATTGGGGGAAGTGGCAACAAAACGACTATTCGCGTTGGTGTAAAGAATATATGAGTCTGGCGATATACCATCTGACTTTCGGAAAAGCCTCATCCACACAATTCCGAAGACGGCAAGAGCTGACAAGTGCGAGAATTATCGCACAATCTGCTTAACAGCTCATGCATCGAAGCTGCTTACAAGAATAATATACAGAAGAATGAAAAAGAAAATTGAGATTGCGCTAGGTGACAATCAGTTTGGCTTTAGGAAAAGTAAAGGGACGAGAGAGGCAATTCTGACGTTACGGCTAATAATGGATGCAAGGCTAAAGAAAAATCAAGACACTTTCATAGGATTCGTCGACCTGGAAAAAGCGTTCGACAATATAAAATGGTGCAAGCTGTTCGAGATTCTGAAAAAAGTAGGGGTAAGCTATATGGAGAGACGGGTCATATACAATATGTACAACAACCAAGAGGAAATAATAAGAGTGGACGATCAAGAACGAAGTGCTCGTATTAAGAAGGGTGTAAGACAAGGCTGTAGCCTTTCGCCCCTACTCTTCAATCTGTACATCGAGGAAGCAATGATTGAAATAAAAGAAAGGTTCAGGAGTGGAATTAAAATACATGGTGAAAGGATATCAATGATACGATTCGCTGATGACATTGCTATCCTGAGTGAAAGTGAAGAAGAATTAAATGATCTCCTGAACGGAATGAACAGTCTAATGAGTACGCAGTATGGTTTGAGAGTAAATCGGAGAAAGACGAAGGTAATGAGAAGTAGTAGAAATGAGAACAGCGAGAAACGTAACATCAGGATTGATGGTCACGAAGTCAATGAAGTTAAGGAATTCTGCTACCTAGGCAGTAAAATAACCAATGACGGACGGAGCAAGGAGGACATCAAAAGCAGACTCGCTATGGCAAAAAAGGCATTTCTGGCCAAGAGAAGTCTACTAATATCAAATATCGGCCTTAATTTGAAGAAGAAATTTCTGAGGATGTACGTCTGGAGTACAGCATTGTATGGTAGTGAAACATGGACTGTGGGAAAACCGGAACAGAAGAGAATCGAAGCATTTGAGATGTGGTGCTATAGACGAATGTTGAAAATTAGGGGGACTGATAAGGTAAGGAATGAGGAGGTTCTACGCAGAATCGGAGAGGAAAGGAATATGTGGAAAACACTGATAAGGAGAAGGGACAGGATGATAGCACATCTGCTAAGACATGAGGGAATGACTCTCTGCCTACTTCGTATAACAATGCGTCACAGTCCGTTGCAACAATGCGTTATTCGCAAAAATTAATAATTTCAACAGTGAGTGACGTTGTCCTTCCAGGACGTCAGGGTTATCTGGGTTAAGGTGGATGTTAGGCACGTTAACGTGGGCCTGGAGAGGGCGCCGATGGCAGAAAGCATGGGTAATATTTCAGTGTTGCCAGTTCGGTCTATCAGTAGGTTGGGTTTCACTAGGCATGGCCTGCACCTCAATAGGTTTAGAAAGGGGAGGTTGGATAGGCTTACAGGTGATGGTGTAGAGACTGGTATTTGGATGGGGTCACTCGGGGAAAATTTCCTGCAGCAGTTGGTGTTAGAACTGCACCTTTTTCAGTTTGAAGTCAGCTGATAGGTATACCTGCTTAAAGGAAGTCCCTCTATCTATGGGCTCACCTTCAGATGACGTCATGTTTCGAAGTAGAGAATAATTAGCATACTTCATCGAAATATGAGAGGTAATAGAGATAAAGTTAGCGAACTGCTTATAACTCTGAAATTATTAGTATATTGGAGCACCACGTAATAATTTGACAATTCAGAGGCTTCCTTTACCAGGATACAGATTAGCTGGCTGTTTTTCAAGGAGTTACTTTCGTGGTGGTGGAGTGGCCATGTACGTAAAGAAAGTATTCCATTTGAGTCTTTATAGACGTATCATGGCACTGCACTGAACAGATATTTAATTTTGTGCGGGGGCAGCTGAATTTAGTGAAACTAAACTTCTAACTGTAGTTGTTTATAGGTCCCCTAACTCTGGCTTCATTCCTGCTCAGGCTGGAGAGGGTTCTTGATTCACTTTATAGGAAGTACAAGATATTATCTATGTGTGGTGACTTCAATATAAATTTAATATATGATTTTGAAAGAAAAAGGATGTTGGTTGATTTCCTAAATTCATATGATCTGAAGCAGACTGTGTTTTTTCTAACTAGGATGCATGGGAATAGTAACACAGCCATAGACAATAATTTTATTCATTCTTATTTACTAGATGGGCATTGTGTTAGTAAAAGGGGGAAACGCGTTTTAGACCATGATGCACAAATTTTAATCCTAAAAGGCTTTCGTACTCAAACAAATGTCACACATAATTACAAAGTATGTAGGAAAGCTAACCCAACAGCAATAGAAACTTTTTTTAAACTTCGTCAAGGAACAAGAGTAGCAAGATGCTTATAGTGCTGATGACATAGATGCAAATACAATGCTTTCATTGACGCATTTCTCATGAATGTTGAGAGTTGCTTTCCATTAGAACGTTCTAAAGGGGGTACTAGCAGTAAAAGGCAGATTCCGGTATAGTCCCCCATTCGGATCTCCGGGAGGGGACTGCCAAGGGGGAGGTTACCATGAGAAAAAGGTTGAATAATTCAACGAAAGGATAACGTTCTATGAGTCGGGGCGTGGAATGTCAGAAGCTTGAACGTGGTAGGGAAACTAGAAAATCTGAAAGGGAAATGCAAAGGCTCAATCTAGATATAGTAGGGGTCAGTGGAGTGAAGTGGCAGGAAGACAAGGATTTCTGGTCAGATGAGTATCGGGTAATATCAACAGCAGCAGAGAATGGTATAACAGGTGTAGGATTCGTTGTGAATAGGAAGGTAGGGCAGAGGGTGTGTTACTGTGAACAGTTCAGTGACCGGGTTGTTCTAATCAGAATCGACAGCAGACCAAGACCGACAACGATAGTTCAGGTATACATGGCGACGTCGCAAGCTAAAGATGGACAGGTAGAGAAAGTGTATGAGGATATTGAAAGGGTAATGCCGTATGTAAAGGGCGACGAAAATCTAATAGTCATGGGCGACTGGAATGCAGTTGTAGGGGAAGGAGTAGAAGCTAAGGTTACAGGAGAATATGGGCTTGGGACAAGGAATGAAAGAGGAGAAAGACTAATTGAGTTCTGTAACAAGTTTCAGCTAGTAATAGCGAATACCCCGTTCAAGAATCACAAGAGGAGGAGGTATACTTGGAAAAGGCCAGGAGATACGGGAAGATTTCAATTAGATTACATCATGGTCAGACAGAGATTCCGAAATCAGATACTGGATTGTAAGGCGTACCCAGGAGCAGATATAGACTCAGATCACAATATAGTAGTGATGAAGAGTAGGCTGAAGTTCAAGACATAAGTCAGGAAGAATCAATACGCAAAGAAGTGGGATACGGAAGTACTAAGGAATGACGAGATACGTTTGAAGTTCTCTAACGCTATAGATAGAGCAACAAGGAATAGCGCAGTAGGCAGTACAGTTGAAGAGGAATGGACATCTCTAAAAAGGGCCATCACAGAAGTTGGGAAGGAAATCATAGGTACAAAGAAGGTAGCTGCGAAGAAATCACGGGTAACAGAAAAAGTACTTCAGTTGATTGATGAAAGGAGGAAGTACAAACATGTTGCGGGAAAATCAGGAATACAGAAATACAAGTCGCTGAGGAATGAAATAAATAGGAAGTGCAGGGAAGCTAAGACGAAATGGCTGCAGGAAAAATGTGAAGACATCGAAAAAGATATGATTGTCGGAAGGACAGACTCAGCATACAGGAAAGTCAAAACAAACTTTGGTTACATTAAAAGCAACGGTGGTAACATTAAGAGTGAAACGGGAATTCCACTGTCATATGCAGAGGAGAGAGAGCAGATAGGTGGAAAGAATACATTGAAAGCCTCTATGAGGGTGAAGACTTGTCTGATGTGATAGAAGAAGAAACAGTAGTCGATTTAGAAGAGATAGGGGATCCAGTATTAGAATCGGAATTTAAAAGAGCTTTGGAGGACTTACAGTAAAATAAGGCAGAAGGGATAGATAACATTCCATCAGAATTTCTATAATCATTGGGGGAAGTGGCAACAAAACGACTATTCGCGTTGGTGTGTAGAATATATGAGTCTGGCGATATACCATCTGACTTTCGGAAAAGCATCATCCACACAATTCCGAAGACGGCAAGAGCTGACAAGTGCGAGAATTATCGCACAATCAGCTTGACAGCTCATGCATCGAAGCTGCTCACAAGAATAATATACAGAAGAATGAAAAAGAAAATTGAGATTGCGGTAGGTGACAATCAGTTTGACTTTAGGAAAAGTAAAGGGACGAGAGAGGCAATTCTGACGTTACGGCTAATAATGGAAGCAAGGCTAAAGAAAAATCAAGACACTTTCATAGGATTTGTCGACCTGGAGAAAGCGTTCGACAATATAAAATGGTGCAAGCTGTTCGAGATTCTGAAAAAAGTAGGGGTAAGCTATAGGGAGAGACGGGTCGTATACAATATGTACAACAACCAAGAGGGAATAATAAGAGTGGACGATCAAGAACGAAGTGCTCGTATTAAGAAGGGTGTAAGACAAGGCTGTAGCCTTTCGCCCCTACTCTTCAATCTGTACATCGAGGAAGCAATGATTGAAATAAAAGAAAGGTTCAGGAGTGGAATTAAAATACATGGTGAAAGGATATCAATGATACGATTCGCTGATGACATTGCTATCCTGAGTGAAAGTGAAGAAGATTTAAATGATCTGCTGAACGGAATGAACAGTCTAATGAGTACACAGTATGGTTTGAGAGTAAATCGGAGAAAGACGAAGGTAATGAGAAGTAGTAGAAATGAGAACAGCGAGAAACTTAACATCAGGATTGATGGTCACGAAGTCAATGAAGTTAAGGAATTCTGCTACCTAGGCAGTAAAATAACCAATGACGGACGGAGCAAGGAGGACATCAAAAGCAGACTCGCTATGGCAAAAAAGGCATTTCTGGCCAAGAGAAGTCTACTAATATCAAATACCGGCCTTAATTTGAGGAAGAAATTTCTGAGGATTTACGTCTGGAGTACAGCATTGTATGGTAGTGAAACATGGACTGTGGGAAAACCGGAACAGAAGAGAATCGAAGCATTTCAGATGTGGTGCTACAGACGAATGTTGAAAATTAGGGGGACTGATAAGGTAAGGAATGAGGAGGTTCTACGCAGAATCGGAGAGGAAAGGAATATGTGGAAAACACTGATAAGGAGAAGGGACAGGATGATAGCACATCTGCTAAGACATGAGGGAATGACTTCCATGGTACTAGAGGGAGTTGTAGAAGCAAAAACTGTAGAGGAAGAGAGAGATTGGAATACGTCAAGCAAATAATTGAAGACGTAGGTTGCAAGTGCTACTCTGAGATGAAGAGGTTAGCACAGGAAAGGAATTCGTGGCGGGCCGCATCAAACCAGTCAGTAGACAGATGACAAAAAAAAAAAAAAGACCAGTTGCTTCTTGAGTCACCATAACTAGAAGTTTACTGGATTTCCCTCCGGGGAACGAGCAGCCCAGTGTATGCAACCTCCGTGGTCAATCCACCGGTTTTTAAATGTCCTCGTCCGGTGCCGACTCACAATGCAGAGAAAATGTACTAGTGCTCCACCCAGCATGAATTACGTCTGTACCTTGTCCTGATATGGCACATCCTCCAGCAATATAGGCAGTACGTTGTTGAGGAAGGGGTTATAACGAGTCCTGGTTAATCTCTGTGGTAGTACTAATGGTCCTAGTAATCTATCGCCAAGAACGACTATACATACATGGACTGAGAATCTACCCTGATGCTTTGTTACTCGACTCGCATAGGGTTTTTCATCGGCCGGTGTTGATTATGGAAATTTACAATGCCATCTGGTGTAAACCGTGCCTCATCAGTAAACAAAATCTTAGAGGCAAGTTATGGATCTTCATCACACTGCCTCAAGAACCATTGGGAGAACTGCGCTCTGGCGAGATGATCTTGTGAGGCGCTGAACGTGGTACGGGTTCAACAGTTTCTCATGAAGGAAGTCCCGCCCAGACCAGAAAATGACTAACACCTTCAGCTGCTGCTATTCGACGCACGTTGGCTCCAGGACAGGATAGTCGTCCACTGGGCTTAGAACACGCTCTGCATTTCAGGAGTGTGAGTTGAACGAGACCTTCCACTGTCTGTTTTATTGGGTGCCACGGAACTTCCTCGTATTTCCCCAAGAGTCTGGAACAATCGGCTGAACAGCTAACAGATGGTACCCTGTGTGGTGAGAATCGTTCAGTGTACAGGTTACGGGCTCTCATATTAATCCTATCTGCTAAACCATTGCAATAAATCATGTCTGCCGTTTCCGTTGTGGAACGAAAGGCTTCCATTGCTGGACTGTGTCAGAGAATCTGCAAAAGAAAACATGTTGTACCGCACTACAGTCGCCACAATACCATGTAGTTTAAACACGGCCTGCAAGTAGGCCAAACGCCGTGGTGTGCACCAGGAGCTAGGAAGGCGAACATAAACAGATCGAAAAAGACTACAGTAGAATCAGATGACATTAGCGGAACAGATCACTGCAACCCACTGAGCCAAATAATACTCGTAGTTACATCGATACTGCACGGTGGTACCACAGGACGCGGTTGAACCTCGTATGATACGGAGCACCAATGCAACAACGGTGCTCATATCCGCAACCAAAAGTTCGTGATGCCTTCCGACCTTGCAGTATCCGCTGCCAGGGCTGTAATTAACGTTAATTATCGGATAGTCGTCTGTAGCAGGACAAGTAACGCACTGTCATGGATAAAATCACAAGAGCGCCTCCTATGGAACGTGTTCTTATGTCAGACCCTGTGCATTGTAGGTCCCATGGTCATAAGACATTTTTGTTTGTTTTTATACATACAATCATCCACTGAAATATTGGGAAATTTCTTAACAGCCTTTATATTCGTTACAAATCATCCACCACAACTTGAGGAAAAGAGGGACATCGATATCTACGCACTGAAGGGAAAATGGTCTTTATGACCCACTATTAAAGCTGCCTATGTCTCGAAAATAGTTCAGTGTGCATTTGCTGAATAACATAAAATATCTGACAAGTAGCAAAGCAAATTTTAAAACGAACCTAAAGTCGTTTCTCACGGCCAACTCCTATTCCATGCACCAATTTCTACTGAAAAAGTGATACCGGAAGTATTTTTTTTAACCCAAATAGTGTAGTTGCATGAGCAGGAGTAAGAAATGTGTACTCTAACGCTTACACTCATCATGTGTACGTATCCTCCTATCTCTCATCGACCTTAATGTTCTTATCTGAACAACACGGCAGGAACACACTTTCACGTCAGAGCAAAACCCTTTCTGTCTCATCCATCGTTCAACCAACTTCTCGAAGTCCTCAGTAGCGGAAACCCGTCTCTGGAACCACTTCTCGTATTATATTAGTAAACTAAATACTATCTCCTGTTTAGGAAGACTAGTAACAACATACATATCTAATAAAACAGCTGTAAGATTACCATTGCCCCTGTACACACTCGTCACAATTGCACATCTCTCTTTGCAACCTGATCATCCTTATCTCCCAGTATTATCAGAAGATGTAGTCTTCTTAAAAAATTTCCTTTCCCCAGGACTCGCTATATTAGAAAACATCAATTTTGTGGACCTATAAATTCTTCTTATATCTGCCGCTATCGTTAATGTTATTAATGTCACAATTATTGTCAGAATTATTATTGTTATTGTTATTTTTTATTATTACTATTACCACTATTCGCAGCTGCAGTACTACAAGTAACGCCAGCTTCAACTTTGTTAGTTCATAGTCAGTATAACTTAATCACACTGCCTCTTTAGACAGTCAAATAATTTTAGTACTACTTGTCATTTCTTATGTAGCTATGATGTAATAGAAACTGTATGAATGAAACCCTGGTCCGATGAAAGAGAGAGCATCATGACCATAATCAGATCAGGTTACGTAAATAAATAATTAAAAATAAATAAATATCCTTTAATGTGACACGATCCACATCATTTTGACAAAAGAACCGTTTGCATGATCTGTAGAACATATAACTAACTAACTACCTTAAACCAAGTACTTTTGCAACATCTGTTTGTTGCCGCGCACTTCGGCTGGCGCTGCTCGCTGTTGTCAACGCCAAAGCTGCTTTTCTGGTTTCGGTGAAGCGAATATACTTCCCCAGCCTGGAGATAATGGTATGGCATTCCCTTAATCCTGCTGAATGGATGGTGCGGATGGTGCTCTCTGCCGACCACGCTGTTTCCAACAGCGAGTGAGTTCCGCCGCGTTGCCGGTGATTCCTTACACCTATTCAGAAAGAAACTTCTGAGAGTCCGGGCAGGAAGCAGCACCTTACAGCAATAATGTGAGCGTTACCAGGAAGTGGCCAATTAAAGTAGCTACATTTCGCTTCGGAAGTTGATTGACCAAAGGGCCTGACTGTTAAAATAATTTCGTGTAATTGAATTAAAGCTCACTATATCGAGATCGGCAATCAGGCCCCGCGGGCTGAGGGAGCGATAGCTTAGTGCGACCTGGGATTAAAGGGGTGTTTTGTTATGGGTATCCAAAGTCGATAACCACAGGTCTATAGAGTTGTTCCCTGAGTGTTGAAGTTTTCGAAATACCTCACAAGTTGTTAGCAGCGTGCGAGCGTTAGGCTGTTTACAAGGTGGATATTGCTGTTTAGCGGACGTACAAGGAGTTCCAAGGATGGGGCCGTATGCCAGGGCGCGGAGCCGTTAACTACGTGGAGGTGACGGTTTCGGAAGTAAGACAATTGTCAGGGAACATTAGATTCTTTCTGATCCAGATGAAATTTGGTGTTCTTAAGTGAGTCATACTCCTTTTGACTTTAGATTGCCTTTGTTTACGGCGGGGTCCACCTTGAGCAAAACAATTTTTTTTCTTCTGTTACTCAGATATGTTTTGCTGTAGTTTCAGCATCGTCAAATGGGTATGAGTTTAATTTATTCAATTAATTTTGTATTGTAGTTTATTTTATTTTTTACCTGCACATGCGAGCGCACACACACACACACACAACACACACAATAAAAAACTTAAAAAAGCAGTTAAAAGCAATTTAAAATATAAACTAATTGAGAAAATGAAACACACACACACACATACGTATGCACGCACGCACAATTTGCTACATAGAATTAACTGATGTTAAGTATAACCGAAACAATCTCAGTCGTAAAAGTTCGAAGTGAATAACTTTTCTGCGTTATGTTGTGTACGACTGCAGGCGAGAAAGTGTATAAGGACGGCAAGAATAACGCAAAACGTAAAAAAAACCCGGAAATCCAAGATATATATCTATAAAACTTTATTTCTAAAAACTTCAGTTTATATATATGCAAGTAGCAAATACCACCTTTCAGTTTAGAAGAAAAAAAATAAAGCCCTCTAAAGATGCTGAATCTTCAGCGAAACTTGTCTGGGTAGCAAAAGAAAAAGAAAACATTGTATTTTGCGAAAGATGAATCCGCTCCCTCTGCTGAAAACAAGTTTATGTGTAAGCAAACAAGGGCACAATGGCTTCAACCTCAAGATAATTTACTGTTTTGTTCACATGTGAGATTTTCGGCAGGGGTGGTTAGAAACCAATTTCATACTGAGTTGAGACTGTGGTACACGTTTGGCAATTCAGAGGTGGGATTTGTAAGGCTTGTGAAAGCAGTTGGAGTGGTTCAGCGCACTGATTAGTGGAATAGGAGACGTGACTGTTTTATCCCTGTTTCGCGGTTCAGCTCAGGGCTGGCGGCCTATATTTCGATTGATACTACATGTAGGATACTGCATGAAAATAAGCCGGGACAGCTAACAAACGTTTCCGAAGAATAATACCCAGCTGCGGTACGTCTCGTAATTTGACTTACGTGCCTCAGGGCACTGGCATGACTACAGCTGCCTTAGGAGCTTCGCGAGCCGTTACGGGCGCTCCGTAGATGAGATACAATGATCGTTTCTAGTTGTGCTTAATAACGATTGGTCAAGTGAACAGAGTGCTCCAGAACGAAATTTACATAAGCAATACTTCTGATATGTTCAGCAGTAGTTTCAAATTGATTGTGGGAATGATATGGTCTATAGAAATGGGTTCTCGAATATTAAGCAAGAATCAGTGCTTTTTGAAAACGATTCAGTTACCTAAAAAACAGTATTTCACGGAAAAAAAACTCTAGAAATATTCCGTCAGGTCTTGATAAGATTTTAAAATCGAAATTTTCTTTAAATTTGCAGATATGTAAAACTGCGCACTTTACGAAAGGTGAAATATTATATGACTACAGTATCAATGAGCTACAATTGGAAACGGTAACTCATATAAATGAGTACGTGCATGTAAAAATTTGCAATGATCACATATGTTCAGTTATATGTAAAGCAATCGACAATCGTCGGTTGATTGGTAGAATACTGGGAAAATGCAGTCTACGAAGAAGATTAAACACAAAATACACGTTAAAACCCGTCCTAGAATATTTTTCAAGGGAGTAGGAACATACATACTATGTGGGTTTAGAAGGTGTACAAAGAATGAGAGCTCGAATGGTCATGTCATTTGTTTGACCCATTGCACTGTGTCACGGGAATCCTAAAAACTGTAAATTAGCATACGTTCCAATATAGACGTTAAGTGTAGACTCTACGTATCACTTCCGCAGGCACCGTGAGGACGACATTAAATTACAGAGCGCTCAACGCTATTCAGTCAGTTATTGCTTCAACTCTCCATACGCGATTGGAACAGAAAGTAACCGTAATACGTGGTACAAATGGATGTACTCTCTGCCACGCACTTCATTACGGATCGTATAGTATAGATGTCGGACATGTAGATCGACGCGAACACTGTTTCGATTGTCTAACTAATGTCATATTTTGTTGAATGTAAATAAATGGAAGATATTTCTCTTCAGAACTATAAATAACTCAACAGTATTTGAGTAAAGATTAGTGCTGAACGGTTAAAACTATTAGAAGGGCATAAATAGTTAGTGCGTAATAAATGAAGTGACTACAAATCAGAGCGACACGTAAAATCAGCAGTAAGATACGAAACGGCAGCCTTTAATATATTCGGAAGGTTCTATGGAATTGCAGTGCATCTTGGAACACTCGCCATTGACTTCACTATCCATTGACTTCAATCACCGTTAACTTCCGGACCATGTTAACCGAAACAGTGGAAGCAGCCTAAAGTTAGCTTACGACCGTCAGTGAGAGACAAGGGCGATCGTCCGAAAAGGGAGGTATTACAGAAGTATCCCAGGACTTTATACTAATATTAAGGACAAAAGAGGTTGCATTATAGCAAAGTCACGGTTGAATCTTAACATATATAAATGTTTATTTTTTAAACATAAATAAGTCAGCCACAAACAACCGACGGTAAATCTCGACACAAACCAACATGAAATAAAAATCGTGAGATACTACAACGATGACACAATATATGCAACGCTGCAATCCGAGATACAGTGCAAACCAGGTTTAAGGGTGGTGTACAACCTTTCAATAATATTTATAAAACTCTCCTCTTATTATTACTCATAAAATATGTATTTTATCGCTAACCATTGCCGTTACAGCTATGGTTGATGGTCTGTGTCATTGACACGATCAACAGCTTTCTGTCTCCAATCACCGAGGGAGCCGAAACTAACGCCACTGACGCAGTCCGCTAAGGGCTTCGGCCTTGACACCTGTGCGTACCTTTGATCTGTGTTAATAAACATGCAGTTACGCTAAGTGATGAATAATCGACCTTCTGTAATCTTTATAGAACATCACGTACGAGGCGTTAATGCGACAAATTCTAAAGCATTGCTCATGTGTTCCGAAACTTTATCAGTAATTCATGGCTACAAATGTAGAATTATTTCAGAAACCTTTGGGTAGGATGGTAAAACATCGGTATAGACCATATAAAAGTTGAAATGAAAGTCTTTTGGGAGAATGGTGATTTGTATTTCTTCGGTAACATGTAAGAAGTTGCACTCGATGTACGCTGCACTGAAGTTCCACTGACTAATACCTTGAACAGCTGTAATGAAAGAAGCGAGAAGTGTTAGGTTGTTTACTGATTCACATAGACAGCAAATTTTTCCACACTCAGTACGTGAATGAATCCAGGCAGGCAAGTGCTGTAGATTTCAATTAGTTGTATAAACAGGGCAATTCTTACTAAAGTTTAAAAATCTTCGAAGCGATGTAAATGATACAAAGTCAATTAAGTTAATGTAAGATACATGGGGAGCAAACGTCGGGAAATCTCCAAAAACTACAGGGTGTTTCAAAAATGACCGGTATATTTGAAACGGCAATAAAAACTAAACGAGCAGCGATAGAAATACACCGTTTGTTGCAATATGCTTGGGACAACAGTACATTTTCAGGCGGACAAACTTTCGAAATTACAGTAGTTACAATTTTCAACAACAGATGGCGCTGCAAGTGATGTGACAGATATAGAAGACAACGCAGTCTGTGGGTGCGCCATTCTGTACGTCGTCTTTCTGCTGTAAGCGTGTGCTGTTCACAACGTGCAAGTGTGCTGTGGACAACATGGTTTATTCCTTAGAACAGAGGATTTTTCTGGTGTTGGAATTCCACCGCCTAGAACACAGTGTTGTTGCAACAAGACGAAGTTTTCAACGGAGGTTTAATGTAACCAAAGGACCGAAAAGCGATACAATCAAGGATCTGTTTGAAAAATTTCAACGGACTGGGAACGTGACGGATGAACGTGCTGGAAAGGTAGGGCGACCGCGTACGGCAACCACAGAGGGCAACGCGCAGCTAGTGCAGCAGGTGATCCAACAGCGGCCTCGGGTTTCCGTTCGCCGTGTTGCAGCTGCGGTCCAAATGACGCCAACGTCCACGTATCGTCTCATGCGCCAGAGTTTACACCTCTATCCATACAAAATTCAAACGCGGCAACCCCTCAGCGCCGCTACCATTGCTGCACGAGAGACATTCGCTAACGATATAGTGCACAGGATTGATGACGGCGATATGCATGTGGGCAGCATTTGGTTTACTGACGAAGCTTATTTTTACCTGGACGGCTTCGTCAATAAACAGAACTGGCGCATATGGGGAACCGAAAAGCCCCATGTTGCAGTCCCATCGTCCCTGCATCCTCAAAAAGTACTGGTCTGGGCCGCCATTTCTTCCAAAGGAATCATTGGCCCATTTTTCAGATCCGAAACGATTACTGCATCACGCTATCTGGACATTCTTCGTGAATTTGTGGCGGTACAAACTGCCTTAGACGACACTGCGAACACCTCGTGGTTTATGCAAGATGGTGCCCGACGTCTTTAATTTCCTGAATGAATATTTCGATGATCGTGTGATTGTTTTGGGCTATCCGAAACATACAGGAGGCGGCGTGGATTGGCCTCCCTATTCGCCAGACATGAACCCCTGTGACTTCTTTCTGTGGGGACACTTGAAAGACCAGGTGTACCGCCAGAATCCAGAAACAATTGAACAGCTGAAGCAGTACATCTCATCTGCATGTGAAGCCATTCCGCCAGACACGTTGTCAAAGGTTTCGGGTAATTTCATTCAGAGACTACGCCATATTATTGCTACGCAAGGTGGATATGTGGAAAATATCGTATTATAGAGTTTCCCAGACCGCAGCGCCATCTGTTGTTGACAATTGTAACTACTGTAATTTCGAAAGTTTGTCTGCCTGAAAATGTACTGTTGTCCCAAGCATATTGCAACAAACGGTGTATTTCTATCGCTGCTCGTTTAGTTTGTATTGCCGTTTCAAATATACCGGTCATTTTTCAAATACCCTGTAGATGACAAACGTTGAATACGTGACGCCGCCATATAACATACCTCGCCGAAGTGCAGTGCTTGGTCTAGACGTGAAGGGATGATAGAGCGATGCAACTTGTATTCTATAACATGATGCAGCATTCGAATACAGCTTATAACTGTGATTATTGTCCTCGCAGTAACCAGTAAAAGTTGTTGTAGCGTGTTTCTTTCTTTTTCTCCCTTTTCTTGTTTACAGACATTGGGTTGAGTTGTGAGTATTTCTAGACATTTGCGAATCCATGTGTCTTGTATCAAATTCCTTATCTCAGGGTCATCTACGGCGCTTCGGAAGTTTTTAAACCTCAATAAGAACAACCTTGTATATTACCCTACCAACAACTTAAACCTAAACATTTTTATAACTGATACAAAGATGATAAGGACTGATAGTGGCTGATGAAAATAACCTTTCTTTATCTACAGAGACACTTAAGTAATTATATTTTTACTACATTTTTCTAAAGTGTAGAGACCTTTAAAATAGAATTATACCTATACTAGCCACAGAAATGGTTCGTTTTTCAATGTCTCGAATTTTATATCTAGCACATTCTCAGCAATGTCTTCTCTGGCACAACCAGCTCACGGCTAGGCAGCCAGTCAGGCGGCAGTTCCCGTCTCCAGAAATACAACGGAGTGGAAACGCCGAATCAGGATTCCCTGCCCTGGTGTCGTGCAGATGTGACGGCCTGCAGGGATAAGGACGTCCTGGCGCTTGGGTGAGTGCCGGAACGCACCTGAGCGTTCGAATGTGACCCGCGGACTCCAATGTAGACGGCAGCGACAGCGGCTGGCTGAGGCAGAGTGAACGAGCCGGGGGTGAACCTGCAGCAGTGGAGTATCCCCGCACTAGGCAGACGGACAACCGTAGAATACGTCCGCACAAGGCAGCTAGTCCGGCTGAGGCGTGACTCAAGAACCAACAAGCAGGTGACCTGTAGTCGATAGAAGTAAGGCAGGCAGCTTAGTGAAGTCATAGTCTAGCAGCGGCAGCTGCATAGCTGAGAATGATTACTGACATAAACTTCCGTTCGTAGCGGTCTTCAGAGGGTAACTCATACTGCTTGGCTAAGTTGGGGTGGTCTCGTTCCATCACTGGATTGCTGGTTTTGGAAGGAACCCTTCGTCTATGTCACAACAGAGCCAAGACATGAGGCTTGGTTGTTTGGCAATTTTGTCACCGTCATCACAGTAGCTTTTATCTTCTGGCTGTGTCAGACAAATTACAGCCCCTGCTACGCCTTCGGGACGTACACGCATGATACCTGCCCCGAGGCCCAGGCGGCGCTTCTTACAGTTTCAGCATCGTGTCGTGTGTACGACCGCCGGCCTCCGTCTGTCATACTTCACTGACGCTCCTTGCGTCAACCTCTGATGACACACAAGCATAGCGACTGGGGCGCAACAATATTGTTTGCATTGTCGGACGAAATAAGATTTGAGACATTAGCGTCGGCATTTAGTGGGTCCTAGCGAGTCTAATTTACTTCTGAAGTAGGGAGATACTACAACACACACAAAATATAACATCATTTGGTTAAAATTAAAGTAAAATAGTTAACTTTTGAGCAATCCATGACCACAGGAATGTCCACGTATTTGTTACTGTTGCTCAACACACAACTTATCACTCGATACCGTACAGAATGATAGCCTCTTTCAAGGTACAACTTTGGTACAGTTCTGACTTGTAATACAGTTCGCGCTGCTAGATTTCCAACAAGGCGATTCTGCCGTCGTAAGCGATGGTTGCAGACTGCGCTGAGCGGCACTGCGCTATGAGAAAAGTACTCTTCCAGCAGCGGCGGTGTTTGGAACGTCTTGAGAACGTATCTGCGCCGATATCTCGAGAATTCATTGCAGCGTGAGGCAGTGACTGTCCTTACTTTTAATTCCGTCGTCATGTTCCAAATTTTCCGTGGAATCTCATTCTTCGAATGACACCACACACTTATTTTGGCTTCATCCAGCTTTTCGTTTCAAAGCTATTTTGACTTTCCTTTAATCTAAGTTGAAAGTGTCTCTTACTTCCTTGCAAATTTCCAGCACTTGGTGTTCTTCGCGACCTCTCCCAGGACAACCTGGCCTAAGCTGTACATTACTGTCCGTCTTAGCTGGATTATTTATATACCTTCTGTAATATTTCTTGTAATGCCTACAGTTGTTGAGCCTATCGCAGCCTAACGGTCACTCGTGACTGCAGTCTGACATCTGATTCGTAAAGTTTGGATCTGTTTCTTACTAGCAGGTCTGAGAAATTACCTTCGACAGTTTTTTTAGTAACTAAAGAGAAGCTAAACTATACTCCGTCCGAACAGGCCATGAAGACCCAATTGTACTGACCGGTCTCCCTGTCAGCCTCAGCCGACACTGGATGCGGATATGCAGGGACACGTGGTCAGCACACCGCTCTCCTGGTCGTATGCCAGTTTACGAGCTCAGAGCGGTAGCTTCTCAGGGTGCCTCAAAAGGGCTGAGTGCATCCCGCTTGCCAAAAGCGCTAGGCAGACCGGATGGTCACCCATCCTAGTGCTAGCCCAGCCCGACTTTGCTTAAGGTTGGTGTTCTGACGGGAGCTGTTGTTACCACTGCGGCAAAGCCGTTGCCTTTAGTAACTAACAGCTCCAAGTATTTTCCACGAGACTATTATACGAACCGCTGTCTCTGGCTCCAGTTTCAACTCCACAGCTCTTTCGTTCTATATTAAGCAGATTTAAATGTCGCTCGATGACCGATCTTGACCAGGACGATTTAAGCTGCGAGAAAGATAGTAGCGAAAGATGAAACATATTTGGGATATCACTACAGGGGATTCTGTCGATGGGGCGAAAGGGGGGGGGGGGGCTGAAATGCGTCTTTGCCAGCTGGTTTATTGTATTGATCTTTGGAATCCATGGCTCTTTCCAGATATACTCTTATTCACATCAGATGACGACAGTAAGTGTTTCACTGCTTGCATAGTGACTGGTGCCCAACCACCATGGTTGACTCGCCTTTAATGGTTACTTTCGAACAAATTTTTTCGCGCCAGGAAAAAGTAATAACTTCATCACATTTTTTAGACCCTTACGGAACTGTATACTCATATTACGCCGGCACAGGCTTCTAGCCTGTATTTGTGATGTAAAGAGTGCAACAGAATTCCACTGAGAAACTTTCATTGCTCGCGAATACCTTTTGATTATTTTAGTGTAAAGGCTTCGTTACCAATTGTTGCATTTATTTTGGTTTCTTCCCCACACTTTGCTTTGTATCTGTATTGCATTGGAAGTAGTGCACAACAGTCAAATGTCAACAGATAGCGTTGCGTGTCTTGTTTGTACTGGCACACGATAGTTGCTGCTAACAACTCTAATTCCCTCTTTGACGCGTTGCCCTCACGTCTGCACACAGTTTTGTTTGCCAGCAGTGTTAGTTGTAGGTTGACAGAGATACAAAGCAGTGGTATGTACAGGTTTACCGATGCAGAGTTGAGCGCTATGCACCTTGTTTAAGGGTTCGCAGACAGCAGTGGCAGAGCGGGACAACGACGCCATGCAGAGCTGTTCCCGCACAGACCGCAACCACATCACAGTACTTTCCATTGAGAGTTGCTGCATCAGTTAATAGACCGTGTTGTGCGTTCTAGTTATTTATTTATTATCTTTTTATTTATTTAATCTGGCAAGATTAGGGACATCAGGCCCTCTCTTACATCTAACCAGGCATTCTACTTATTTTACATTCATATGTTTTAATAGGCATGTTAAACTACATCTAGTACAAAAAGTGAAATAAACAATTAGAAAGGTACACCTGGAAAAATACATACATATAGAGTTCATATTCGTAGATCATAAGTACTGTTATAATTAGACATTATTGAAGAGACAGATTTTAGATAGGTGTGCTGGCAGCAGGGAGTATGAGGGAGACTCATGGTGAAGGGAGGAGAAGAATAGAGAGACATGATGAAACATAATTAAGGAAATATAAAGGAAAAGAAGATTGCGTGGCTAATAGAGATAGATGAAGAGGAAGGCATCTCAGGAGCAAGATAGGAGACGCTAGCTTTGCTGTTTGACAGATGAGAGGATTGGCCTTGTACATTAATTTTGTGGAGAACTTTATGAGAATCATAGTAGGAAATGCCTGAACTTCTTCTTAAAAGCAGCAGGAGATTGAATTTTGTGCAAGGTAAGGGGCAGTTTGTTCCAGAGGCGGACAGCGGCAACTGAGAAGGAGTTTGCAAAAGTTTTTGTTCTGTGAGTGAGCACAGTTAGTATACCAAATAAGAGTGACCTCGTGTTTCGATTATGATGGCATGACAGGTTTTTAATCTCTAAAGCAAGGTACTAGGGTGCTTGCGCGACGAGGAGTCGGTGAAGTAGACCGTTACGCAATTTGTCCGGCCGCAGCCACCCTAGCTCGGAGTATGGAGCACTAACATGATCATATCGGCGAATGTTGCAGGTGTAACGCACACAGGCATTCATGGTTAGCTCTAGCCGTCTTTTGTTTTCACTACTCATGCCTTGTTGAATCACATCACAATAGTGGAGGTTCAGTAGAACGAGTGCTTGTACGAGCTGGCGTTTCAAGTCCTGTGGAAATATGTTCTGAAACTTTCTGAGAGCATAGAGACAATCAGACGTCTTTCGGCACACTGAGACTGTATTCTCCGCCCAGTTGAGATGCTCATTCAAAGTTACACCCAAATTCTTCACTGTTTTCTGATATGGTATAGGAGTACCGTCGAGCAGTATAGGAGGTAGCCGTTCGCGGAAATCTGAACTTATTAATTTCTGATGGGCTATTAAGATTACTTGCGTCTTTTTTACATTTAGTTTAAGCCCCAGGTTTTTCGCCCATGTCACTGCTGAAGACAGATCATCATTCATCTGAACGATTGCAGTGTTTACATCTTCAAGTCTGACGCTTAGGTAGAGCTGGAGGTCGTCGGCATAGAAATGATATTTACAAGAGGACAGAACCGACGAAATATCGTTGACATATAAAGAAAACAAAAGTGGTCCTAAGACTGATCCTTGCGGCACTCCCGAGGAAACATGTTTCCAGGAAGATTTTTCACTAACGCAGACAACACATTGCTGTCTGTCTTTTAAGTAGTTTTCAAACCATCTCATTGCACTATCAGAGAAATTAAGCTGTTGCATTTTTCTGAGCAATATGTCAAAGTTAACAGTGTCAAAAGCTTTTCTGAAGTCCAGTAGCGTCAATATTGTTGCCTTTCGATTGTCGATGGCATATTTCAGGTCATCAGTTACTTTAATTAGAGCAGTGTTTGTGCTGTGATGTTTATAGAAACCGGATTGAAATTTGTCATATAGGCTGAATTCATGCAAGTGTTCAGTGATTTGGTCATGAACAATATATTTAAGTGCTTTGGAAACAGCTGGCAGTATGCTAATTGGTCGGTAATGACCAGGCAGTTGCGGGTTTTCGATATTAGGGATGGGTCGAATTATGCTTCTTTTCCATGCAGTGGGGTATATTCCATTCACGAGGGAAAAATTAAATATATCAGTTAAGACAGGTACTAAGATATCGGCAACATTCTTAATCATGGTTATACCCATACTGTCGTTGCCTATTGCATCAGAAGAGATTCTCATTATTGCTTTTCTTGCCGTATTTGTTGTTACATGTTTTAGATGGAAGGTATCGTTGTTAGTTATCCTGTTTGGGGATTCTTGTGGACGGTAATTATCAGCCGTGCTGGTATTTAGAGGTGCAGAGAAGAATTCATTTAATTCGTTAGCTGACACACGAAAAGTAGTTTGCGATTTTGCCTTTGCGACCCCCAAGCTACGGAGATTCTTCCATAGAGTCGTGGGCGTCAGATCGCTGCATACAAGGGAGCGAGCGTGCCTGATTTTAGCATTGCGAATGCATTGTTTCACTCTGTTCCGTAGCTTTCTATATTCTTCGAAACGCTCAGGTTTCGGATCTGTCTTGAAACGCCTGTGGGCAGCATCCCTATTAGTCATCATTTGACGTAATTCAGCTGTCAGCCATGGAGCAGGAGATTTTCTTACACGGATTGTGCGCACAGGTGCATGTTTGTCATAGAAGGCAGTGAGTTTATCACCAAGTTCATTAATTTTGCCGTCGATTGTTGGTTCTCTGATTATTTGATGCCATGAGATATCTGAGCAATCGGCTGTTAGAGCGTCAAGGTCAATACGTTTCATGTTCCTACAAGTTATGTAACGCGATTTGATCCTTGGGGGCTGCACAGAGTAGGCCAGGAATATTACATCATGTGCTTAGAGGCCAGGGGCCGATGTTTGACCTACATCTCTTACTTTGTCAGTCCCTTTCGTTGCGATTACGTCTATAAGAGTATGACTGTGCGCCGTATGTTGTGTAGGTTGTAATGGAAGAATGTTTATGCTATTGCAACTAAACAGTCTTCTTAGGTTTATTGCGGAGGGAGTGTCTCTTAGCAGGTCTTTGCTCAAGTTACCCATTACGATGACATGTTCGTATTGACACTGAAGTGAATGTAATTCCGACTGGAAGGAACTCATTCAGCTTATTTTTGGTGGCTTGTACACGACGCCAGTCAAGAATTTCCGACTTTGTATATTTATTTCAATGAACATGAATTCAGCCCACATCTCGTGGTCGTGCGGTAGCGTTCTCGATTTCCACGCCCGGGTTCCCGGGTTCGATTCCCGGCGGGGTCAGGGATTTTCTCTGCCTCGTGATGACTGGGTGTTGTGTGCTGTCTTTAGGTTAGTTAGGTTTAAGTAGTTCTAAGTTCTAGGGGACTGATGACCATCGATGTTAAGTCCCATAGTGCTCAGAGCCATTTGAACCATTTGAACGTGAATTCAGCCTCTTTTTCTTCAGCAGGATTTGACGTACATAAGACTTTCGCTTTGAGATCTGTTCGTATATACGCGCCGACCCCGCCAACTCGCTTTTTTGATCTGTCTGCCCTAAGAAATGTGTACCCTGGGAAATGAATAGATGCAGAGGATATGTGTGGTTTCAACCACGTTTCGGATAAGAGGATTACGTGGTAGTTTAGTTGGTTGAAGAGGAGGCTAAGTTCTTCGTAATGTGCAGGTAAAGACTGGATGTTGCAGTGAGCTGCTAAAAGTTCTGACGCGTTCCGCTGAGCAGCCTGGAGTAGGGTGGCCGGCACTACCTGCCGCGAGGGGCACTGGCTGGTGCTTCCGCCAAGTGACATAACACTGGGGTGTCCGAGATTTTGCGCGCCCTGTTTGTGACTCCGCGAGTGCCGAAAGAAAGGCGACTGCAAGAGATTTCGTGAGGTTGCGGGAGTATAGAAAATGGATTAGTGGTATTCGGTGCAAGGAGAATATGACCAAAACAGTGACGGCTGTGTGTCACTGTGTGTAATGTAATTAGCGTATTTGAAATAGCTTAGGGTGGAAATAAGGGAAAGGGGAGTGATTCAAGAGGCCTATGCTGCCAGCAGAGAGAAGTAAGCTTAATAATTAATAGATTATCGTAGGAAGCTAGAATTAAATTGAAATTTACTAAAGTGATACTGGTAGTGATTATCGTAGGAAGCTACAATTAGGTTAAAATTTGCTAAAGTGATACTGATAGTGATTTTTGTTATGAACAATTTAAACCGAAGAGATGGGTGATTAATGAAGTAAAGGAGAGACTAATAATTGCAATAGAACTATTACAGAATGGAAGAGAATAAACTGAGAAAATGAAAAAATATTAGCAGTAACTAAAATTAAGTAATGGTTAGAGCTACAGACACAAAAAAATAGTGAAAAGTTAATACAGTTACAAAAACAATTAGTTGAAGGTACAAATATGGGTATAATTAAAAAGTTAATACAATTACAAGACTATATCTGAGTGAAGGGCTGTTACAATTTGCAAATGGTGTGAAGTTTGCACTTTTGGGTCGAGTAGCTTCTCTTAATACTATTCAGTTCTGTCATGTTTGTGACTGTCTTCTTTCCAGCTGCTGTCTTAATGATTACTCTGCCATCCTGAGTCCACACATTCTGAAGACCGAAATGGGATATGGCACTGTTTAAAATCTTTAGCCGTTCGTGTGTCAGATCATCCCTTATTGTAAGCCCTGTCCTTGCTAACTTCTTCTTCTGGGTAAAGATCTCTGCCCTTTTTCGGTACGAGACAAATTTAATTATTATTGGACGAGGTTTGGTAGCACCTGGTAGTTTTCGTCCTACCAAATGGCTCCTGTCAATGTCTGCCTTGGTCACTTCAACGCCTAATTTTTCACGCGCAACCTGTATAAGGAGGTTGTCTGTGTCTTCTTCCTTATTTTCTGCTACTCCAAACAGTCGCAGACTATTTCGCCTTTGGTACTGTTCTAGCTCGTCTGTTGCGGCACATAGTTTCACTTCCAACTCTCGTGCCTTTTTCTCGTATTCAGACGCAGACTTTTTTAGTGGTGTAATTTCGCCAGTATTGGCCTCAACAGTTTCACGCATTTTGGCCAATACTGCTGCCGTTACAGTATCTGATATAGTGCCTGCTATCAGATCGAGATCGTTTTTATCGGGAAGCGCAGCGCTTACCTCAGAGCGGACCAGCTCCGCTATACCGGAAGCCGCGGCCACACTTTCCGCCAAAAGCAGGCCCACCGGACCTGCTGCTTCCCCGCTGCTGGACGCGCTGCTGTTGACTCTTCTGTTTACCATTTTCTCGAAGATATTGGCGGAGCACAGAAAAAAAATATCACTACTGCGCAGAACACTGTTGTTTACACGATTTCCACTTGTACTAGACATCACCACCTCCGAGAACACCTTCGAATTCAACTAAATTTCGCGAGCCGAACTTAACACGTGTTACACTGCAGCCGCCATGACACGATGTTATTGTATATTACAGGCTTGTTCGCTGTCGTGGATTATTTTCACACACAAAAGGGTGTTTGCGATAAATAACCGAATAGGTCATAGTTACATTATTACTATGTAACGAGCCGCCGGAGACTATGGGTCGTTATATCAAAATACAAGGTGTCTCCTGAACAATGTCTGAGGTTTGAGTTGAGTCATCAAAATAAGACATCCGGGGACTGCATTTCCACATTTCAACGATGCAGTCCCTAGTCACCTCAGATAATTATGGCGTAATTCAAATAGACCTCGTTGCCGTTATCCCCTTATTCACTTCTTATAATTCATATAAGTGTTGACGCATGTCATTTGCAACTCACAAGATCTGCTTCACGCTGCATATTTCCATCTCTATTCAGGATATCGCTGGTGTTCTTTTGCAATTTCAGCCATCATCCCATTGACATTCGTCTGAGAGCATTACTCGATTTACTAAGCCGGACTGTTATTTCGTCTTAACAGGGGATACAACACGTCGCACCGTATCTGCTGTTTCCACTAGGACACGCGAATGCCTGATAAACCCCAGTCCCTGACAAAGCCGCGCGGTCCCGTGATTTCGGATAGCGGCACATCCCGGCACACATCACGGCCGAGGATATCCGTAAACAGTTTCCCGGCAGCGCGCGGAGCCGCCGCCGGTCCGACCGGTCACGTCCAACCACCTCCACCCTCTCCCCACCGCTCGTCCGAGACCTATCACCCCCCCCCTCCACCCCACTCCAACCCCCACCACGACCTTCACAATTCATGCACATGCTAGTGTTTGTGGATCGCTAGCACAGCAGTGGAACACTAGCTGACACTACATCGCCTGTATTCTGTTACGAGAACTCTTCCAACGTGAGTTACCTGAGTGCAAGCATCATTCAGGCAACAACTAATATTTGGAGATATCCAACGAGGTCAAAATTTTCAAATCAGTGTGGTTCTTGCAAGGTAGAGATATTTTTTGGATGATTTTCTTCCACACTATTTGGAGAGTCACAATGAAAAGTATCTTTTGCCAACATTTGTTTGCAGTCATTAATGATTACAATCCATTGTTCCTGCTCGCATTTGCAAACGAACGCGAGTACTGCCAACAATGCAACGAAAGTTTCCTTCAAGTGCTGCGTGTGACTCGGGTCAACAGTAACATAAAGTAGAGAAAGTAAATAACGGTAAGGAGTTCTATTCAAATTGAATCATATTTGTCTGATTCCTGGTTCGCGGAAATTCTGTCCTCGGATCGTTTATTTTGAGCGAACAACTGCAATCTCAGAGGTAGTGGTGAAGGTGTGGGGAGGAAGATATAAAAATGATTGTGAAGTAGATCTGTGCATTCGTTAAAATATCAGAACGGCCTAAATCATAACATAATTGTGACAACAAACTGGACTACACGTAAAATGAAGGGGGATCAGTGCTATCAGCTGCAGCGACACATTAAAGAGGAATGTGTGACGACGAGCGAAAATGTATACCGGGCCGGGATTCGAACCCGAGATGTCCTGCTTACTAGGCATATGCGGTAACCACTGCGCCATCCGCATCCGAGACTGCATGCAGGGCCGGCCGTTGTGGCCGAAGGGTTCTAGACGCTTCAGTCCGAAACCGCGCTGCTGCTACGGTCGTAGGTCCGAATCCTGCCTCGGGCATGGATGTGTGTGATGTCCTTAGGTTAGTTAGATTTAAGTAGTTCTACGTCTAACGTACTGACGACCTCGGATGTTAAGTCCCATATGCTTACAGCCATTAGAACTATCTCGGTTCACCTCGCCGATCGACACTCCCATCGAGGGCTGCCTATCCACAGTCCCGAGGAACAGACGCCGTGCATTCAAACAAAAAATTAGATATTTTAGACACCAGCTACGAGAATTCATTCATATCAGTTGAAATAACGGATAAAAACTTCAATTCTGCCTTGAGTGCGGACACTTTAATGTAAAAGTTTGTAATTATTCTATGAATACCATCCACGTCAAGTGGTTAGACATCCACGAGGTTTCACCGAGTGTCAATCGGCCTTCTTGAACTGAGTACTGACTGCTTGGTGATTGTCGCCCTAGTCCTTACAATATTATTTGGTACCAGCTATGACGTGACGAGTATTCAGACCATCCACTGTATAAGACAATGTTTCCATCCCATAGTTGCCGTGGACACTCAGCCTTCAGTTCTACAGATCTCCTGATTTTACCTTGTGAGCCGGGACAGTTCTACGTCAGGCAGACGGTGTGCCAAACAGAACAACGGCAAACTGGACACAACAGTGTCGGCGATTATGCTATTCAGAAAAAATGGTGGTAGACAAGTAGATAAAATCTGTGGTGGAGTGGGACACGAACCTGGAACCTTGTCTTACTCGGAAAGTGCTCTTACCCCACTGAGCTATCCAGACATAGCGAATGACCCATTTCCTCTATTTTACTCTCCTACTTCTGCTATGTTTTCCGTCTAGCTCCCTCTCTTCCATCCAAAAATGTTCTGCGATACAGGACATAGTTTTAGTCAGCTAGTGAGTTTCAGAGCAGCGCAAACTCCGCGCCAGAGTGAAAGATTTCTACGGGAAACTATTTCCTAATCCGTCCTCAGACGGGGGTGGCACCTAACGTTGACGTGGACGCGGACGGCACATCCGGCCCCACGAAAGACAGCGTCGTCAGCACATGGGACGATCTGGCTGAATAAGATGATTTGTGCTCAGCCATTGTCGGCTGTATTTAGCTCGCAAACCACACAGTTTCTTTACGAGAATGGACGAGAGTAAAATAGCTGCGTTGCCTCTATTACCGATTGTCGAAGAAGAGCGGAGAAAATCGTGAACAAGATACTGGACTCGTCGATGACTTGAACAGCGACCTGCTGATATAGGAACAGTACATGATGCATTACAACGACCTGAGATGCATGTTAGTAGAAATTATCCGTTAACTCAATTGAAGTTTCATACAGTTTTCGGTTTTTACTTGAATATGGTTGGGATATAGTGTCGAATGTCAGTTTGATAATGCATTATATCCATATTCTGGATGTTGTTTGACTAACAACACTTTGAGCTAACGTAACTTATCACAATTTTCCAAGCTGCTCGCCATCGTTGAAAAAGATTTTGACCGGCAAGCCACAAACATGAGCCAGAGAGGAGTATAGTTCCGTTATAGCGAAAACTGTCAGTCTGTAGCTTGCATTCACCCTCAGACATAGACTGGGAGTCATGTCCAAGATTTAGGGCCACTGGGAGAACGTTCCAGTACTTGGCTTTTGCAACAAGAATTGCAGCAAATACATCATTTATAAAAATAAAAAAAACAGCTACTGCGGGTAATGTTGCTATTCAGTGAGTAAGAGAGGCTCAGAACGTTGTAGGAAACAACAGGTTAAAATATGAGAACTCAGAAGAAGGTTGATGCGAACCTAGTATCATTTTATTCCCCAGTCAAGAGCTAACGAGAGGATCAATTGCGCTACAGCTTCGAACTGGAATGACGTATATGGTACAGACTGTCTGAAGACGGTATCTACAAATGTCATTGTTTGATATTTAATATGCAAAGTGTGCTGAAAATACGGGCTTGTCATAGCATTGTGTCGTAGCACAATGCGGCAGCACAAAAGTTACATCACTAAAAACATCAACTACATGAAGCCATTACCTACCGATATGTAATTCCTCGTCATTTTATTATAACAAATCCTACCTAAGACAACGGCAAAGGCCTTGCCGTACTGGATACGCCGGTTCCCGTCAGATCACCGAAGTTAGGCGCTGTCGGGCGTAGCCGGCACTTGGATGGGTGACCATCCGGGGCGCCGTACGCTGTTGCCATTTTTCGGGGTGCACTCAGCCTCGTGATGTCAACTGAGGAGCTAATCGACCGAATAGTAGCGGCTCCGCTCAAAGAAAACCATCATAACGAGCGGGAGAGTAGTGTGTTGACCACTCGCCCCTCCTATCCGCGACCTCAGCTAAGGATGATATGGCGGTCGGATGCTCCCGATGGGCCACTTGTGGCCTGAAGACGGAGTGATACTTAAGACAACGCGTTTAGGAGAGATCCTCAATTTGCTGATGCTTTGAAAGAACTTACATTCATACCACATATTCTACGCTAAGGAAACCCAACACTTGAACTTCATAAAATATAGCGGCAGCTATCCCTTGATTGTGATGTACAACGATGTCGCATCTAATTGGCCACGTTCCTCTCCACGAGGAAAAAACCGGACGTGCCACATTCCTTAATTTTATGCTCCGCAGTGTGGTGGGAAGTGGTATACCACGCTGTGATGTCACCAGCTCCTTGATGATGATGTTTGGTTTGTGGGGCGCTCAACAGCGCGGTTATCAGCGCCCGTACAATTGCCCAACCTTTGCTCAGTCCAATTTCGCCACTTTCCTGGATGATGATGAAATGATGAGGACAACACAAACACCCAGTCATCTCGAGGCAAGTGAAACCAGCTCCTTACCCACGTAACTGCAACTAATCGTCCCATCTAGTTATAAGCAGTTGCTAAAATGTATTCTCGTCGGGATTGAAGTACCACTCCCTCCCCGAAGCTTCTAGAACTCTCGTATGTATTCCAGCATTTTCTCACGATTTTGAGACTTGTGACTTTCCCATGTGCAACAGCATCATCCGAAAAGAATCAAAGTTTCCGACGATATCGATATCCAGCAATGCAGACTGCCAGCATCCACGGCCCTCACTGAGGGAGCTGGTGCAGTGGTTAGCATGCTGGACTCACATTCGGGAGGACGACTGTTCAAACACGCATCCGGCCATCCTGTTTTAGGTTTTTCGTGATTTTCCTAAATCGCTTCAGGTAAATGCCGGGCTGGTTCCTTTGAAAGGGGACGGCCGACTTCCTTCCCCATCCTTCCTTAATCCCTCCCCCAAATCAACGAATCAACCAAAGCCCTTAAGGGGACACGCCAATGAACGGGCTGCATTTTTAATATTATCTTCACCCTCATAGTGCAGTTGATCTACAAATGAGAGATAGCTGAAAATTCTTACACAGGACTAGGCTCATTAGGCAAAGCATTTCCCAAAAAATCATTGAGATATTTATTATATTTCGGGACTGCTAATAATATTTACAATAGTATAAAAAACGGAACACTATTTCAATGCGGTACCATTTTCTTTGGAACCACTGAGTGCACAGCTTGGAAAAAGAGTCAGAGTACAGAAAACATTCACGTAAGTGTTTTGTGCCTCCAGTTTCCTTCCCTTATGCTGATCTGTGGAAAAGGCAAGTTATTATTTTATTTAAACATGTAGATCAAATATCACCGACATCATCATCATGTTAATAAATTTTTCAGGAAATAGTAGGCAAGGTAGGTAGAGGAGGTCATTATAAATATCTGTACCTATTTTTATAAATTTAACTTCAGTCATTAAGCAGAAAAGTGTACTGAATGATGATAATTCAAGTTTTCGGTAAATCGCAAGAAGATTTACAGATTTATTAATTTACCAATATGCTCGTTTAGAACATTCCAGCTGCATGCTCCACTTGTCCTCCTGTTTCCTTATCCTCCATACCCTCTTCATCCTTTTATTTATCATTGACTCCTTGGTATCAGCTTCTGCAGCTGTCTCTGCTTCGGTTACCCGCCGCTTATCAATAGCTGTTAGAGCTGAAGCCATATTCCTTCCTGTCTGGATGTTCAATTTCTTCATAACACTGATTCTTGAATTGCACCATCATTGAATGTTATTATTGAATCCGTTATACCAATCTTCAACGTTGTCAGCCCAACAAATACAGCTTTGGTTATTGTCTCCTATATACAGCTGTTGAAGCTTTCATTTGCATTCTGAGAGAGACCATACATACATTTCCCAAGTAGAGTTTTATTTGCCAAATATATAGGCCTAATTGCCTCCATTATAGCAAGTGGTAAGGAATACTTGTGGATATATTGTATGCCTGGAGCATTGCTCTACCAGTAACTGCACCACGAATCTTCCCCTTTTGGACACAAACCATGCTGTGGGGTTCCATCTGTTGACACTCTATGAAACCATGTTGCCAAACAGCTCGTCTCATATTCTCCAAATCTCCTACATTTCTCCTTATTGCTAGTCCATAATACTGAGTCAAAGAATCAATTTCACTTTTTGTAAGACCACCTGGACCACCTATGTGTTTTCTGTCTCAAAGTTTTTTCCACTGTAGTCTTTCATAATTTTCTCAGGCTAGCTCCCATTCTTTTTTGCACATGCGCAACACATTCAAGCTTTTCTATCAGTGTGTTCCCACACTGTCTCTCATTAACAACAGTAGTTTGTCCCTTACAGTCTCCACTCACAAGGTAGCCTACATACCTCACACCACGACTGACCTCTGATCTTCAAAAAAGTTTAGAACTCCTTTCAATCCCATGTCTCTACTTGGGCCATCAAATTTTTTTACACAAACATGGGTGCCAATAAATTTACTTGAACAACCCTGCCAGTACTTTGTGAGACATTCATAATCTAGTATCTTACCAGTTTTAATAACTGTGCCAGTTATAGCCCCATTCAAACAATTATGACCTCTCTTCTGCCAAGATCCATCAAATGGACATACCTGTAGCTTGGTTCCGGGAGTCAGTGCCTTCTAGAATACACCTGTGTTAACAATCCGCAACTAACGTCGTAAAGAATGGACGAACAAAATAATGCATGACGTATTCTGAGGTATTTCAAACTGACAGATGGGCGTGGCCCCTGTGCCACATTATGTTCAACCTCAATTCTAGAACGAACGGAAAAGGATAATGCCCATAATCTATACATTTTTAAAATCAGCATGAAATGCTCTTTTCTATAGATCAAGAAAGATTTTTCAGATTTTTTATTATTTTCCCGAGCATGTCCCCTTAAACGCTCCTTTCGGGCAAGCTCAAGGTAGTTTCATATTCGATGATTTATAGGGAGATACAACTGATTTTAATATTTCTATTCGCTATAATGCCAATGGTACAAAGACTCTTCGATGCGCAGATCAGTGAAGAACTAAGGATTGCTGAGCGAGCTATGGAGGGAGATATGTTTTGGATCATGGATCAGAGTGGAGTGAAGTGCATAATTACGACTGCAATGAAAAGGAAAGAGAGGTGGCAGTGACTTGAAGCCAGTCAAATGGATGTTAGCTGAATCACGGCAGTTCTTTTCCTGATTTCACAAGAAATTTCCAATATGGCAACCAAACGGAAGTTGGTAGAGAACTAGCAAGAGCTACGTTGGTACGTTTGCTCAATTTTGTCAATATTGAAAATAAAATCTCTTTTTGTAATAGCACATCAGTTTCACTGCCAAAATCCACTTACGGAAACCTTTCAGTAGTACAATTCAGTCAAGCGAAAACTACGTCCATTTGTTCTCTTAAGCTAACACACTATCGACGATTAAGCTATAAGACACGGCAGCGATACAATTTGCTACCTATACCGGCTTCTCATTTTATTTTACAAGATTTATCTGATTTCCTCTGCTTATGCAATTAGTTTGTAATATTAATGATTTAAACACAACATATGAATCAGTTTTCTTAGTTAATCACTTTTAGTAATTATTATCTTCTTCCTTCAAACCATGTAGTCTTAATGTCATGAAATTCTTTGAGTCATTTGTATTGCAACTGTGATGAGCTCTTTATTCCATATAATTAAACAATAGGATCACTATTAAAGCTACCTTAGGGGATTGCATCCCATGTCTCACTAAACTCCCTAGCAGAGATGGTCACTCAGCAGTACTATTTAGAAGCAATAATTTTGCTGTATCTTGGCATTTTTCCTTTCACATTTGTGGTCTCTCCTTTTCTGTATCAGAGTAGATGTTAACGACAGCGCTGGCAAACCGTCATTCGAGGAAAGAGATAAGACGATAAACTTCCGTCTCTAGACACTTTTGCCTGTGAACAATAAATAAAACGTTCCTGAGACATCGCCTCATTCATGGCCCAAATCTACCCACAAACTAGCAATAGTCAGCTACAGCTGACTCCTCTAAGGGCGTGCCACACAACGACACAGCCAGGGTTCCATTACCTCTGAGTATGTTTCCAAAACCATTAGCTTTACGTCACAGACATGTACAGATCCCAGTCCGCTATAGTCAGTCAAAACTCGTAACCAACATCATCACATCTTGCGCCTCTCAGCCCATTAATATGCTCCACTACCAATAAATAATTGCTAATCCAGCAAATTCTAACTCGCAACCAAAAATCACCCTGCGTAACATGAACAGTTAGGCGAAACCTATATTGTCAACCTGGAAATTAGTGAATCAAATCCTCCCAAAAATTTATATTGGAAGAATACTCGAAGCTACAGATATAGTCGGCAGCCTCTTGTAATTAAGACCCGCCGCACACACTTCCTGACAACTAGTGTATCCAAGACTTTATCTTCACTACTCGAACCCACTTCTCTTTCTGTTGAAATGGCACTGCCTGTCTAGACCATATTACAAGGAATGGGAACCATTAATTTTGACACTTGTACATTGCCAGGATGCCTGTTAACAATTTGAAGTCTGATGTTGAAGGCCGTCGTCTCTACCCTCAGCGGCCAGCTACAACGGTAGGCCATAACCCCTCTGAGCTGCAGGGCTGACAGGTTGTCGTTCACCGCAGAGACTTTCTAACATCCACGTACTGCACCTAGACATTAAGAAATCTGCAACACAGTTACAACACACACATTAGAGAATGTTTACAAACATTTAGTTTTTGGATTTTCTTGGTTATTAACTCATTTCCAGATGTAGATTTCAATACGTAGGGACGACATTAAACAAAAATGTTGGATTTTCAGATAGACACCGCATACAGCTGTCTTATCGCCTGACTTATTGGTATCATGAGGTGAACCATATTTATAAAATATAATACTTGGTTATTAAATGGTTAGTAACTTATATATACGGAACTCAACTTTATTCTAATCCTGTTTTCCCCTTTCCATTCAAAGACACAAATCTTTGTGTGAGAAGATAAAGATTATTTACTTCTTAGATTTTGGTCTTAAATGTAGGCTTCATTTAACAGCTTCTTCAAGGATCAGTTTTTCTTAAACAACGTTATTCTATCTTAATCCACTGGACATTACTTCATACTCCCCCACTTCTCAACAAGAACCATATTGCTAAGAAATTATCTGCTCCACCTAGTGCAAACAGAATAATCTAATTGTTAATAATCAAGTACTCTTGCACATGATTATTTCTAAAATTTTAATTACTCTTGCAAAGTTGCTAAAGCCACTGACCATTTTACTTTTGTACCCTGCTAGATCAAATTACTCTTTAGATAACCATACATCACAATCTTTTTGTAACATTCTTAAACAATGTTCCCTAGATATCTTTAAAGTTCAGATTCTCAGACTACTCTTATACTATTTCAGTACTAAAACTGTACCTAGACAAATTTCATTCACCTACTTCTTACGAACAAGATGGTATTAGGACGCACCTAGACAAATTACATTCGCATACGTCTTACGAAAAAGATGGTATTAGGCCTAATGCATACAAATCCCAAAACAAAAGAAAAGCAGTCGTCCTGTAATTGAGTGGTTGCTGACTTAATAACGTCTTTGTCATCGGTATATTACAATATACCATAACACACATTAGTTATTAAAATCAAGGTGGGCACTAATATCTTCCTGATGCCTAGTGGTTTCAAGAAACGTTATCCACATTCCTTAAACCACCAAACAAACTAACTCTTCTGATAGGCTCTAGACCTTCTGCCTTCAGTTTCAAACTGTCTTAGCTTTCGGCTTTTCATTTTCTTCACGCTGATGTTGCTTGAATTTCTTTGACGTTTTCATCTTCTGCTAGTTCTACTCCTTCTGTTCTTTTACCTGATACTATGAAATGATATCTGTCTACTCAGTTGCTTGCAACTCGAGAAGAAATCGTTGTTAAGTTTAACTCGTTAGTAATCATTTAGGATAATCCTTTTATTCCTTGTTCCTTTTTTAGAAACCGTACATTCAAGTGCTTATTATTAGATACGGCTATCTCTGGCATTAAAAAAATCATCTCAAGCCTGACATCCTCTGATTGAGGACTGTTCCAAGAAACTCTACAAATGTCACTCACAAAATTGTACAAGAGAGATACTTTTTAGTTGTGCTCACTGTCGTTGATTCAAAGTTTCAGTTACTTAATATTTGTCATCCATATAGATAAGGATTCATCAAGGAATAACAGGTTTTATTCAGAAAGAAAAGTTACAGAATTAAAATGTTTAGGAAACTCAACATATCCACGTTTTCATGTATGATTCTTCTTACTTAATATTCAGATTTAATTCTGCGTGAAAACCCAGTGGCATCGAAACACAGTCCTCTTTAATGTAAAAGTTTCTCATGATACGGTATATTTGGAAACGATTTTGGCCTGATTTTGTGCAACCTAAAATCTTTTGCTGTATTATTTTTTAACTCCAGATGTCTTCAGCTGAAATTTAACTCTACAGCAAAACGTGCACAAGATGAGAAAATCTGAAGGCCAGGTTGAAACATTTGTGGTATACCTTTTTATAGTTTAAAACAGAGCAGCTCGTCAACCCTCAATTAACTCGAGAAGCATTGTACCTACCATACATTTTTTCAAGATATGACTCTTGTGGAAGATAGGACCGTTTAACTATATTTCGGTGGTAATGAAAAGATCTGCATTTATACTTAAGAATATTATTTTAATGAACTGCATCTACTTTTCATCGAATTCCTGCATTAGTCCACCTATATTCGCCTTAGTTAGCACATCCTCCAGCAATACGCCAGAGTTTATCTCCGGACACTCCCAGAAAAATTCATATGAAATTAATATGACCTTTCCAGACAATTATTTTCATTCTACAAACTTTTTGTTTGAGCTAGGAATAAAATCGGACTTAACTGTCACTTTTCTGTATACTGACACTTATATAAAAAAAACTCTCGGCCTCCTTCTTCTCCTATAGAGTATGAGTTTGACGCAGATATTTGTTTACTTATATCATCTTCCTCACATCAGCGTCTTTTAGGCAAGTTCAGTTTCATGTATCGACGCAGTTGTCCTGTTCACCTTTTTTCTCATTCGTACATAACCTATTTGTAAGATGAAAAATGTCATTGAAAAACAGCTATCTTGCTTTGGACGCTGCTTCGGTTTGGCTGGAGTCTATATTCAGATCTTCGTTTGATGATGCAGTCGTGCACTTCTTTGGTGTTGATGACTCCTGCTTTGTCTTCCACTGTTCACCACCTGGATGGTTTCAAAACATTTTGAATCTTCTGATATCTTAATAATGATGTTCAAATAAAAACTTTCTACAACAGCTCGTATTATTAGACAGAGGCAGTAGATAAAATAGAACTGATACAGGATTGGAAGATATGGGATGGGGAAACATTTTAACAGGTTGGACTTGGGATTTTAACGCTTGAGTGGTAAACCACTGAGCACATATTAGACAATTTATGTAAGAATCTTTTAAAGAATAACGCAAACAATTTCAACATTGGTGCTGATATAATATTTTAACAAAAGTTGACACATGATACACTACAAGATACAACATGGTAAACCACAGCTAAACAAATAATTATTTATTCTGTGTTGCGCAGATCGTAGACAATACACGATCACAGGGCCTGTAGAAGGAATTATTGCCACCTGACATCCACTGATAGGCGCGAGAAGTTTTATTGCAACTTCAGAAACTGTACTTTATGTGTTCATTAATGATGCTCCTCAAACGAACAGTTAAATAAAATTGAAAAAGGTTATTATTATTTTTAAATAAATAAATAAATAATTTAAATAAATAAAAAATTGTGTTCAGAACTACACTAGAGATGGCAATTTAAAGAATTTGGAAGGGAGAAAGTGTCCACTCATCTTGTTGTGAGTTTCCTCTTCTGCAGTTCTTTCCACATGCCTCCTTGTTAAAAAAGAATGATGTTCAAATAAAATGCTTCAAATGGCTCTGAGCACTATGGGACTTAACTGCTACGCTCATCAGTCCCCTAGAACGTAGAACTACTTAAACCTAACTAACCTAAGGACATCACACAACACCCAGCCATCACGAGGCAGAGAAAATCCCTGACCCCGCCGGGAATCGAACCCGGGAACCCGGGCGTGGGAAGCGAGAACGCTTCCGCACGACCACGAGATGCTGGCAAGAATGATGTTCTTCTACTGGTAAAGCTGTAGCATTACACGAAACCAACGTGTGCAACAAATGTTTTTCAGTGTCAGGTTGACTGAGCGATTAACTGAAGGTAGTTAATGAGTGAAAACTTAGATGCATTGGAAACTTTGAATAACAGATTCATCGTAAAATGTTTCTTGTTTCCCCAGGCTAGTAAACTGGCTAATTGCGCTTCACAATTTTTCCTGAGTATGATTCACTCTATCTGTATACAGTTCTTACGCTAACGTAAACTCTGTTAATGGATATAGTAATATTCATGTATTATCTTACTTTCTACTCACACCAATAAACAGATGAGCAATAATTAATGAATCACAATAACTGAAGTTTTATTTCCAAAATACGTTTTAACTAGTTAATAATTTCATAGTCCGTAAGAAGCTGACTCCTTTCGGTCAAATTCCTAACTACTTCCTGCAAGCTATTGGATCAGAGCACCTCTGTCATGCGATAACATTGACGAACTCGGTATATCTGCTCGCTTCCATCGGTTTCTTATATAAGCGTGATGGAAGGTGCAACGCCTCAACTTCAAATTACAGAGAAGGGTAAAAATATTAAACTTTAAATGTCAGCTAAAAAGCAAGCAGGAGACCTAATAAAGATACTTAAATTGAATGGTTCACAACTGAATGTGAATCACTGGTACACACATTCAGAGCAACCGAAATCTCACAACTCACACTGATGAGCATAACTTTAAGTGAATTTAAACAGGAAAACGCCATTAATAGAATACAAATTTACGTATCCGACCCGAGCATCTGTTCTTGTCCATCAGAGCTGACAGTACTCAATGCCACGTAGTACAAAATGTTAACTCCTTAGGCATACCCAGACACACCAGATGTAAATGAGAGATGACAGAATTGAACAACAAGAGAAAGCACATGGTATTAATACACGCAATATAATTTGGCAAATCACATGGCTGCACCCAGTCGGCACCTCATAATCTCGTTAAAGCGACACGTTTTACAAGCTTTAGAATATAAAGGTTCTTTGATTCACTAGGGTATGTCATAAACACTGCTCTAATCTCAAGTATTACATTCGCACTACCAGTGACGAGCTCGAGACTAGAATAACCAGTACGAGTAAGCTTAACCACTCCTCACCACGAACAAAAAATCGGGCAGAGGGAGCTCACCAGTGTCTCAGTAAAAGCTCTAGAGTCCATCCGATGCAGCATACGATGTGGATACACAATTCCTACCTAGAATTGTATTATATTTACCGTAAAATCCCACTATATGAAAGAAAGGTTAAAGATGTTTCACGTTTCTAGGTGGCGGAACATCTTTTATAGCATTTAACATCTTGGTACCAGGACGAACCCCTTGTCGACTTACCATGTGATCCTAGAATTCAATTTAACTGCATCCAGAACGAGTCTTCAGATGCTTAACACTTACTCCTTTCTTAGTTAATCTTTGTAATACTTATTCAATTAACTTAATAGGTTCCCCCCTTCATGTTTCAGAAGCCGTTCATACAATGTCCACATAGGAAAATTCTTCTCTAACAAATCATCCCCTAGAGCTAAGCCCAAAGCATAGTATAATTCAGCTACAGAAACGTTCAGGTCAAACGGCTAAGATCTACCATTGAACAAGAGGGTGATATATTTCCTAGATTCTTCTGCGAGGGAGATCTTCTAGCAGCTAGCCGTCAAATCGATAAAATCTGTTTCACATGATGGTAATGGATCAGTATTTCTACAAGGGGAAACAGTGTATCTCTCTCAGTTTCTCATTTTATTCACGGTTCTATCGTACAAGTTCAACCGAATATCTCAATTGGATTTCTTGACAGCAACAATGGGAATATTTTATGGGCTATTAGATCTTTCTATACACATCACAAACAGTTTGGCATCACCCCGGTTCCCACAACTCCTGAAGATAGACGTAGACTGTAGATATTGTATCACAGACACAGTTCCTTTGGCTGTCCAGAGATGTCACTAAACCCGCCCAAAGATGTAAACAACTATGCAAGAGCAGAATCTATTAGACGGAGTGGTCCGACAGCCAAACAGTTCCAGTCATTCCAACAGGAAGGACATACACGGCTTGCGTTGTCTGCAGTTCAACCATGCCTAGACGGTAATACCGCGGTTCGGTCGCGTCCGCATTGTCACTTTGTGCCAGGAAGGGGTCTGCGCAAGAGAAGTGTCCAGGAGTCTCGTAGTGAAACAAAGCGATGTTGTTCGGAAATGGAGGAGATACAGAGAGACAGGAACTATTTATGAAATGCCTCGCTCAGGCCGCCCAAGGGCTACTACTGCAGTGGATGACCGCTACCTACAGATTATGGCTCGGAGGAACCCTGACAGCCACGCAACCATGTTGAATAATGCTTTTCGTGCAGCCACAGGACGTCGTGTTACGACACAAACTGTGCGCAATAGGCTGCATGATACGCAACTTCACCCCCGACGTCCACGGCGAGGTTCATCTTTACAACCACGACACCAGGCAGCGCGGTACAGATGGGCCAAACAACATACCGAATGGACTGCTCAGATTTGGCATCACGTTCTCTGCACCGATGACTTTCGCATATGCCTTCAACAAGACCATCATCGGAGACGTGTTTAGAGGCAACTCGGTCAGGCTGAACGCCTTAGACACATCGTCCAGCGACTGCAACAAGGTGGAGGTTCCCTGCTGTTTTGGGATGGCATTATGTGTGGCCGATGTACGCCGCTGCTGGTCATGGAAGGCGCCGTAACGACTGTACGATACGTGAGTGCCATCCTCCGACCGATAGTGCAACCATATCGGCAGCTTACTGGCGAGGCATTCGTCTTCATGGACGACAATTCACGGCCCCATCGTGCACGTCTTGTGAATGACTTCCTTCAGGATAACGACATTGCTCGACTAGAGTGGCCAGCATGTTCTCCAGACATCCAGAACCCTATCGAACATGCCTTGGATAGATTGAAAAGGGCTGTTTATGGACGACGTGATCTACCGTCAACTGTGAGGGATCTACACCGAATTGCCGCTGAGTAGTGGCACAAAGTAACACTTTGGACCAACAGTGCCTTGATGAACTTGTGGGCAGTATTCCACGACCAATATAAGCATGCATCAGTGCAAGGGGACGTGCTACTAGGTATTGGAATTACCATTGTGTTCAGCAATCTGGACCACCACCTCTGAAGGTCTTGCTGTATGGTGGTACAACACGCATCGTGTGGTTTTCATGAGCAATAAAAAGGGCGGAAATGTTTATGTTGATCACAATTCCAATTTTCTGTACAGGTTCCGGAACTCTCTGAACCGAGGTGATGCAAATCTTTTATTGATGTGTGTACATTTCCAGTTGGAATCCACCACATCGTCGAGGCAGTTGACGATTGCTTCTTGCAGGTGGTCAAGTGGAAAAATCTTTTCTTATAATCCTATGCCTAATTTGCGCCTCTTAAGAAATTCTTTACATGGTTCGGCCTCCGATCTCTGTGTTCGAACTCAATTTTCTCCATCAGTGTCCAGTTTGTTCCTGATATCTTAAGGTGTGGGTGTCGTGGAGTGGTATGTTAGTATGTCATGCTATTAGACCATCAGCTTAGCAAACTCTACATATAATGTTACTTGCTACATATAAAAATTTAAGGTACTTCTCTGTTCTCTATCCCTTCTTCCCTTCAGACTCCTCGTCACATCCTGTCTGAAACATACTGGATGGCTTCTTTGATATTATCTACTGATGCCTGTAAGTGATTATTCATCATGCCTATTAATACGGCTTACTTGATGAATTCCGAAATGTTTACTTATCTTATGTCTATATCATTTTGTTTGAGCGATGGAACATCGTTCCTTAGATCTGGAAGGCTTCTACTTTTCCACCTATGTTTGACACTGTACAGCCCTGGCTCAAAGAGAGATGTAATGCTCCCAAATGTCACACTACCCTTTCCCACGATTATCACAGCTCGTCTTTGATTGCCAGCCGGAGTGGCCGAGCGGCTCTAGGCTCCTCAGTCTGGGACCGTGCGACCGCTACGGTCGCAGGTTCGAATTCTGCCTCTGGCATGGATGTGTGTGATGTCTTCTCCCATTGTGCCTGCCTCTGGTAATTTGTTTTCTTCGTGGGTATCCTCCCAGTTAATTTCTCCCCAGGATGATGATGTTATTTTCCGGCCTCTGTTTGATCCCTGCGGTCCTATTTCATCATTTATTACCTGTCGTAACAAAATGTTTTTTTTCTCTCGACGGAACGTTATCCTCTTGGAACCGGCTCTCCATAGTTCTGTAATAAATAACTCTGCAATGCTAATTACTCTACCGCTTAATTCGACTTCTGTTATGCTTGCTTAATTTTGTTCCGATAGTCCGTTTTTTGCGAAATCTTCCCAAGTGATCCCTTTCCAACCTGCTGTTCGCGGTATCCTGACTTCTTTCGGTCCTTGCGGTTCTTTCAATTCATCTTTCACTTCTTGTGATAAGGTGTATATTTCTCTCATTACGTTGCTGCTGCTTGCTTGGGTAGGTGCGCTGTTCTCCTTGACGTGAGCGCACTCTCGTCAGTTCGAATGTTTATTATGGGATGGTGGCCTTATTTCCACGTCTTCTTTCGGTGCTTCCTGTTTTTGTTCGACTTGGTGACACGAATTTCGTTGCTGGTAATTTGTCAGCCTGTTTGTCCTCCAATACCCACTGCGATAACCGTTATTCGCCCTGTAATAGTTATTGCCATTCCTGGGTGGGAAATTATCACGCGGTTCGTAATAGCTGACTTTCCTTAGTGCGGCCTCTGGCGCATTTCACGGTCTGTCATTCACGTTTTCATGCGGGCTTCACTTTTTTTCTTGCCTCATCTTCCGAAAATATGAATTATAATTCCCTCAAAATTCCTTTAAAGGTTTCCACGTCATTGTCTCCACGCCCTACCTATGATTGTTGGTATTTTAGTGGCAGCTGCATGGTACACAATTTAATCAATTCTACATCGCTGTATGGAGAATTGGTTGTTCTTTGCCACTGCTTCGAAAAATTTTACAGGGCTCTTCTATCTGCAATTCTGGAAGTATGGATTTTGTAGTAATTCATACTTCACCCTATTTTGCGGGTCACTCGACCAGTTGCGAGAGAGAAACTTATCTGTGAAATATTCATATCATCGACATGTAGCTGCTACGTTCTGCATCGTTTCTCCTACTGTTCCAGACATATGGACACGTAAAGAGTCTAGTTTGGGTGCTGATGCCCAATGTTCTGGTAGTCCTACTCTGAACTGATCAATGAAGGTTCGTGGATGCAGTGAGTTTCCTTCACGGAAATGCTAAAACTTCCTTACAGTGAGTGAATGATCATTGTTGTACCTCGTCAAGGTACCGTACGAAATTCGAGTGCCTTTGCCACTTCTGTCCCCATTTATTTCACGTGTCAGTCTTTCAGGTTGTGGGAAATTCATTGGATATTGTCCACTGCAACCTTCGCCTAGTCTTGCATGATATCGTTGTAATGGAACGCAATGACTTTCTTCCGTCGGCTCTGCGCGAGTATCGGTATTCTTCATGCTATAACCTTCGCTCCATTGCATTTTCCTGACGTGTACTGGCTCGGTCTCGTGCCTGGCTAATCTTGGCGCTCCATCATGTGGTCCGAATTGTTCCGAAAAGTATGCCTGTGGTACCCAACGTCCTTGTGGTGCCACCTACTCTTCGTGAGTTTCGAAACGTGCCCCTGGCATCGCAGGGTGTCGATTATAGCGTAATTCCTTCTTCGCCTGTGATTGGAGTTGTGTTTGCGTGAAATCTTTTTTTCATTCCTTGTGAAACTTCTTGCCTTTGTGGTAGCGTTATTGAATCGGAAGTTGTTACGGATTCAGAGTTTTTATGATCTTCAATACTTCGCTCTTGTATAGTTCTCAACAGTTCTTCTCTGAGTTTTGCGAACTACGTTTTCGTTTTCGCTTCTATACCCACGATGTGAGTATCGTACCTCTTGAGAACTGCTTTCGTGACGCGCTTTTGCACCACACTAGCTTCAACCGTTTGTTGAGCTGTGACCGCTGCTTGGCATGTAATTCCATTAACCTGTTTGGTTATCTCTGAAATTTCACAGTGAGTGTCGTCACGTAGTGTTTTGATTTCAGTCTGTGTGTCGTCACGCAATGTTTGCACGTCCACTTGGACCTTGTCGATATCTGTTCTTAAATGCGTGTGACCTATTATTAAATTTTCGATCACATCTCTGGATTTTTTTGCCTGTTTCTCTATGTGACATAACTATTGTTCCATCTCACGCAGTTGTTTCGCTGTTTCTCACTCATCTCACGTATCTGTTGTTTTATTTCTCTGTTTGATATCGTTATGGTACGTGTTAATTGCTGGAGAATTTTCGACAAATTTACGGGCCCTACTACCTCTTCTTCCAGCGCACTTCTTTCTGCGTTTACATTCTCGTGTCAGTTTGCAACTGATTGCAGTGAACCGAGCGGAGACACATTTCGACTTGTTTTGCCTATACTCGGTTGTGGGGATGGTCTTATTACATGTACTGTGGGTTCTACATATTCCAGACATTCCCCACCTTCCTGCACCTCTGCATTTTGTTGATCGCCCCTTACCCCGCCTTGGTGCTCGGTGTTTTCGTCCTGCCGCACACTTGATATATTTCTCGCGGCATTGTGTCGTCTGTCGTTCTGTCCTGAGGTATCTGTACGTTGTCTTGCTGGGTGTCAATCTCAATTTGGCCAAGGTCTCGATCTGCCATTGCTAATCTCCCTGATTCCCGTCTTTCCTGTTTTAACTGACACGCCCTACTTTGCACAACCGTGCAATCATATGACCTTACTCTCTTCATAAAAGTATTCCCTTCACCCTTTCATTCATGTTCCTAATTCCCTTGACACAATAACAAGACTGTACGACCGTCACTTACTAGTTGGGATAGGACAAACTTATCAAAGCAATGTCAGGGTAATTCCACGGAAATGCAACATTTTTGTCATAATTAAAATTTTCTTCCACTTAATCGTGTAGCACGTCATATTAAAGTTCAGAATATGTAGTTTCTGAATTTGGCAACACTGCAACAATAAACTTAGCGCGATCTATGCAATAGAAGCCCGAATATAAACAGTAACAGTGCCTTGCGCAGAAGCAATTATTGGCAGTTTTCCGTGAACTAAAACGTCTTTTCTCCTATATTAAACATATTTTACATGTGGCATGCTATATGGTGAACTCCCCTGTCAATTAATGCGGGTTTTCACAACCCGTTGACTATTATGGTGTGGGCAGATAATAATCATACTAGCTTTGACGTCGGTGTTACGTTAGTCACTAAACACTCAATTTTTTCACATTTGTACTGTTATTTCAGTTTTTTGAGCTATTGTATCCATAAACATTAGGACAGACATCCAATATAGCGTAATGAGACAGGGGATGCGTAATATGCTTCTACAAACTCTAATAGTAAGCGTGACAAACGTAACAGGTATTTTGTGACTCACGAAACCTCCATTATTTCTTACGTTAGTCACTGGCTATACCGACGTTTTATCAGCCTCACTGAAAATAACAGCTTAATTTAACGATTTAATTTCAAATCGACAATGTTAGTGTGTGTCAAAAATAACGTATAAAATATTTATGACAATTAATAGCCTACGTTTTTTGGTAGGAAAATTAGTTGAAACGTGCATCATTCTCCACAATGGCTCCAATGACACCAGCAGAACGGAAAAGAAGAAGTCGATCTAAGCAAGATCCACAGGAGAAGGAAATGGAAAGACAGAAAGCACGTGCAAATATGAAGAAACTCCGAGAAAGTACGAAAGGTATCAAGAAAATTCAACAAAAGGAGAGGGAAGCTTCAAGAATCCGTATGAAAAGAATGAGAGAACACCGAATACAGGCTTCTGACGAAACAGCATCCCATACAATGCCAACAAGTTCGTCTGAAGTATCACCATACAAAAGTGCTCGGTCACTACAAAGAGCTGTCAGCAAAGTGAATGAAGCTTTACCCAACAGTCCTCGGAAACGAAGAACAGTGATAATGAAGTTATTTTCAACAAGTTTATGTAGCGTCTCTCTGTATGACACAGTGTCAAGACATAGGTCAACTGCAATCACTGAAGAAACGAAACAACTTGTGCAAGTTTTCTTATGCAGTGATACAATTTCACGCCAGCTGCCTGGTAAGAAAGATGTGAAAGTTGTCAGGGTTGCACAAACAAAGACAAAGACAAGCATGCAAAAGAGGCTGATGATGTTCAATTTGAAGGAGGCCCACTTTTGTTTAAAGAAAAGTACCCTGATTTGAAAATAGGATTGTCAATGTTTTGCCAACTGCGTCCACGACATGTTGACTTGTTTGGCTTTTTTAGACAAGAAGTGTGATGTTGTTTATACTGTGAGAACTTTGAATTCCTTCTTCGCCAGATTCATTTGTACACAAGTGCAGAAACATCCACAAATGGCTTTGTATGGTCTATTGTGTGTGATATGTATAACAAAAACTGTATGATAGGAATGTGTCACTTCAACTAAAGAACTTGAGAACTGCAACATTCAAGTCACTCAGTGGGATAGAAGAGGTGCAATTGTGAAGCAAGAATGGAATCTTCTTGAAGCAAGGGATGAACTAACATCTCAACTGCAGAAAGTAAAATTATACCTATATAACATATACTGACAGGCATCAGAATTGCTGAAACAGAAAGACTCTCTCCAGCCAGGAAGTGTGATACTGCAAACAGACTTTCCTGAAAATTATTGTGTAAGACACCAGAATTAAGTAATGGCAACACACTGGAACAACGATTGTGCTGTGGCAATATATACTGCAGTCATACATCATCGACCAGATTTTACCGGGGATGTCAAGCATCAGTGTTACGCTGTGATTTCAGATTGCACAAGTCACACATCTGCAGAAGTACAGATCTTCAACAAAGCCATCATAACACATTTTGAAGAGCACTTTGAGACAGTTGAAAAACTTACAGTATGGAGTGATGGAGCAGCCAGTCATTTCAAAACAGGTATTCCATGGCAGCTATGTCAGCGTGTCCTAAATATTCTGCTTGGAACTTTTTTGAATCGTATCATGGTAAGGGCGCACATGATGGTGTTGGTGCTGTCGCAAAAAGATATGTGTGGAGGCGCGTCCTCCAACGTGACGAGGATATTTCGAATGCTAGAGAGTTCTATAATGTTCTTGTTGCTGGTAATTTGAATATGTAGGTACTGTTTGTCGCCGAGAGTGACATGCAAGAAGAAAAAAGTGAACTGAGTAACTTTTTTAAACATGTAGCTCCAGTCCAAGGTATCAAGCGAGCGCATTGTGTGAAACGAGAAGGAATTTTGAAGGGTTTTGTTGTATGAAAACACAGAAGATGTGTTTGCCATATATGATAGTGTAAAATTTTTACACTGTCAGTCTTAATAATAGCAATGATGATTCTGATAGCAGTATTCCCCAAGAAAGTAGTGAAAACTTTAGTAATGTCCTAACATTCGGTAATTTTGTTTCTATAGAACTATCTGTACATGACTGGTGCATTGTTCAGTATGATAATCAGAGGTATCCTGGAGAAGTTGTTGGAGTGGATCCTAAGGATTCTAATTCTTTTCAAGTGTCTGTAATGATTCCTGCTGGCACATCTACATATAAATGGCCTGAAAACAAGTATCAAATTATTTATCACAAGAGTGACATTCTGAAGAAACTGCAATCACCACCATGCCCACTGAATGATCATGGTCATTTCAAGTTCAGTGAGGCTGTATGAGATTTATCCGATGCTGTATGCTTTGTATTTACACATGTGCTTCAATCATAGGGCTGTAGCTTATTTTGAAATAAAGTTAATAGTTATGACCATTGTGTTACGTTTGTCACGTAACGTTTGTCACAGTACCTTACTGATAAAATCTTCCTGCCTCCACCTAATAATTAGCCACACAGCAATAAGCAGCTGGTAAGAAGTAAGGTAGAGTACAGAGGTCAGAGTCATATATTAAGGGTGAAACTAAACAGCATTGGCACTTGACAAAAGCTGTTACAACATCAGTTGGTTTTTAAAGTGTCACGCGAATGTTACGTTTGTCACACTTTTTTAAAATTTTATCTATAAATAGGCTATTGTATTAATAGGCAATTTGTGAAACTTTCAAAGAAGCCTGGAAGTCGACCTATCATGTGTAGTATAAAGGTTGTGAAAAAGTAATCATTGTTGCCAAAAGGGAGGGGTTAAAATGTCTGTTGTCACTGAAAAATGTTACGTTAGTCACCATGGAATGACCCGTCAGCCACCTGGGCACTTGCAAGAAAAACTTAAAGCTTACAATGGTATTACAACTATATTATGAGAATGTTGCGTACATCTCTCAGTGCGATGTACGTCTCTGTCAGCCTACTGAAATGTCAGTAGCCACCAGTATTTACCATTGGATGCTACAACACAAAAATTTAATAAGAAAAATTTTAAGAGGATATTTTTTGTTCTAGTAATTACATACAGTTGACCACCTTACAATGGTGTTATACCATTCTGGCAGGGTCGCCATTAACGAACATGTGTGAGACTAATTGTGATATATCTTCCTATCACAGCTGGGCAAGGATGCTCTGTGAGTGTTTTAGGAATTTTGTGTTGAACCTATTGCCTGTAAGGTAGCAAGATACCATCTCACACATGCAGAGTTCAGAAGAGTGCTGCAGTATGGACAGTAATGTAATCAGTCAATGATCTAAATGTCGGTTCCACTACTCTCCCCGTAAAGGAAACGTTACTGCTAACAGAAATTAGTGTACGGGTTCAGACGTAACTATATGTTTACAAAAAAGAAAGATATCATAGATTTTCGTAATTAAGTTTTATTTTTACTCTAAGTATGACATCATACCATAACCATGTTAGCAAAATTACGTTCAGTGTAGTAAAATACTGATACAGGGTGTTCACAACCGTGAAGTGAAATTCCTAATTATTATAAGGTTCTTTAATGGTAAGATGGTGAGAAGCATGTCTGGGGGTCGAAAATACAAACAAATTAAATAGAACTGAGGCAAGAGATATCAATTGCGCTAAAATTCACAATGAAAATACCTAAAACTGTATGGTAGTCGATGAAGAACAATCAAAAAGAAGTACACAATTAAAACAATTCATAGCTCTACAGTGGCTGATCAATCCTTTTCGTTAGATCGGACACCTCATGTTTCTACTTCAATTAAGCCTTACAAACGTGAATACGTTTAACTACAGATCAGGGGGGATGGAGATGGCTGCAGTTGTGAGTGTCAATTGTATATCACTTTCTGCCGTAGTGCAATCTCATGGGATTACCTTGCGTCAGCGGCGGCAGTGGCGGCTGTCGGCGCGAGCTGTGAGTCTGAAAATCACCAGTCGGATGCATTTCCTACGTCTTCGGTGAAGCCAATCGTACACGCTATTTGTCTGGAATAGCTCGAACGTCGTTGCCCTCAAATCGATTACAAGCGTTAACTGTTAGTGCGCGGTGCGATTCTCCATACCAGGAGCCTTTGCAGTTTAACTGCTTACGAGTTAAGCCGAGCCTGTGAACAAGTGTTCACATAATGACTCTCACAATCGTCTCAACATGGCGCGAGTCACCTTGCTCAAACACTCGACTATCTTCTGCAAGAGAAGAAGCAAATTACTCCGTCTGAAGTTTGCTATATCAAAGATAATGGCCAAGCGTTTTGTTTCTGGTCAATCAGGGCATTCGTACTTGTTATATCTCCTCCCACCAGAGATTTTATGGCCTATCACTGGCGTCGTTTCTTTCGTAGGGCGGAGTTTAACTTCTTATATGTAATACTGAGATAAATAGCTTTCTCTTGAATGCGAGTTTTAACGCAAGTGGCTACAGTGTGCCACCAACGCTTTGAGTTTCTCCAGACGATTATCTGCGACCTCCGGCTTTCTCATTGTGTCCACTAGGTGTCCCTTACCGAGGGTTTCAGCTGTGCGAGATGGCGTGCCATCGTAAAATTCTCCTTTCCCTCAAACTGAGTCTTCTAGCTCGGGTCAGGAAATTACTTGTGTGCAATTTCTAATGTGAAAGTTAGTGGTTTATGTTCATGAAATGTCGGTTTGTTTATTCGCTTTTCTTTGCCTATCGATAAAATTCCTACATTTTCACGTAACTGTGTCATGTGACATATCGAGGTAACTGGAATTGTTTCAGGAATTCAATGTAAGATATGTTCTATGTTTGACACCTTCCAGTCTATAGCTCACATAAAGGGTTTTCTTCATCTACTACACATTTATTAACATCTTTGTGCCGCTCGGGGTTAGCCGAGTGGTCTGAGGCACTGCAGTTATGGACTATCAAGCTGGTTCCGGCGGAGGTTCGAGTCCTCCCTCGGGCATGGGTGTGTGTGTTGGTCTTTAGGATAATTTAGGTTAAGTAGTGTGTAAGCTTAGGGACTTATGACCTTAGCAGTTACGTCCCATAAGATTTCACACACATTTGAACATAACTTTTTTGTATTTTAAATTTAATTTAGTTATTTCGGTGTTTACTGATTCCTTTCCTCTTTTCATTTCCTTCAAGCATTTTTTGAATTCCTGCCTTTTTTTGCGTCTAGCCACCCTTTTTGAATAATCGTTTCTGCTTTTTCTTAATCTTTGCTTCTTCCTCTCCCCCTTCGATCAGCTGTTCAAAATAACGTTTTATTACTGATCCGTGATTCATTTTATAAAGAAATAAAGTAGTCAGTCCTAAACACCTTAATCAATGTCCATGACAGCTTATAGTAAACGTGACAGACTTCGTAACTCAACACCACTAATACAATTCGCTAGTAATACTATTACATAAATCTACCCCTCACAATTAACATTCTACCACAGAACTTAACATAACGTATTATTTTATACTAACGAGTCTTACAGCAGCTGCTTCCTCCAACTCGTTGTCTCCGCCATTGAGACATCTCGACCATGGCTTGATGGCGTGCCAGTCTCGTAGTTCGGCTCTCTCGGGATGTAATGCTGCCTGAGAAGACGACCACCAATGCTTAAAACTGACAGTAATCTTGGGCAGCGCTAGATACTACATCTAACTAGAGTTTAACTAAATAATACACTATACACTATTCTGCAACTACGTAACCCTTAAAATTCACATGTTGCAATGCGATATTGTCCAAATGTAACAAGAACCACTGACTCTGCAAGTTATGTATTTGTCATATGTCACATCCTGGACACACAGTGTCGACAATCTGATCCTTGCTGTTCTGTCTCACTGTAATAATCAAGTAAGGTTTATAATTTAATTTTAATAACCCTGCTCAAATAAGTACGTTCAGTTTGATTTTTACTCTATGGTGAAATCTTTACGTACCTGTGTATGGGCGAAAACATTATGACCACCTATAGTGGTTATAAAATAAATAAAATAAAAAATATTATTTAAATATTAATTATTCTATCTGTATGATGGTGATTGTGATTGTAATTGTAATAAATATTTGCTTATCTGGAACGTGGACGTTTAATTATTCGGTATCAGACGCTTGACAATGGCTTTCTCGTAAAGGCAATGTTACTCGTAGTTGACCATGAAATAAAACTGAAATAATCGGACTTCGTAAATAAATCGTTTCCAAAGACTGCTGCGGTAGGTGCGGACTCATAATCTAAATCTCAATATTTCAATAATTTGCCAGCCATGCCAATACGTCGTACAGAGGTGATTGTCTACTAAACATAAAAAAGTTACACAGTTAGTTAAATCAGATATATTCAATGAATAAGCCTACAGTTCATAATCCTACTTACTTTTATAAATATAAATTCTTTACAGAATCGAGTGCCTAGTCTGGTTGCAACTCGCAGTATTCTTCTATAACATGAAATATGGCGGTGTGCCAGACAATAGAATAAAATACGTGCTTCTCGCACCACTTCTACCAGAGCTCTCCCATTTCTTAATCAAACATAAGAGTAACGTAATTGTGCTTTTGTTTTATCAGCGACACAGCGCTGCAATTGTGTGCCATAGGCTTTATTTATTTGTCACTGATTATTTATTTAATTAATATTTCGCGTTTCCGAGGAAACTCACGCTCGGCATGCAAATGTGCCTTTATATTGCCCCCTGAATTGCGAGGCGAAAGGACACACCTGCAGGCGAGCAATTCACCTAAAGGCACAAGAAAATCTAAGTTATCTACAACTATTTACATGACCTACATTATACACATTATACACATTATATACAAAATTTGAAAGACGCGGGTGCGCCGTAAAAGTTCTTATGTTGGCAGATAGAGTGCGCGCATGCGCAGAAGCGTCTGTGTGACTCCGGCACTGCCGTTATATCGTACAGTTAGATCACGCGGCACAGTATTGCAGTTCATATTGTTCGTGTGCGCGCGTTTCTCAGTCGTTGCACAAAGAAAATATTCAACCAAGATTACATATGAAGACTACATTCTATGACAGGTAACTTAGTTTTAAATTTACAATATTTGTTATCACACAATACAACTTAGATTGTTGAATTTTCTTAGTTACATAGTATTGTTTTGAAATACTTCAAAGAAAAATGTCCGTATGTTTCAGGTGCGTTGACCTATACACATCGTGTCGTTATTACAGTTCATATTCATCTGCTGCACAATAATTTTTTTTTACAGGTTAGTATCGTCGTGGTAAAGTTTTTTTGATCACAGTAACATCGTTGTATAACAACGTGATTAATACATAAGCGTGTCCATTTCCCATTTCCATTATAGTCGTTGTGATGCAGTTCGTTGTGACTAAAGGCATTGCTCATTACCGATCAGACGTGACCCGTCGAGTAATTGGTCCACGTGCAGTTCGTTTTTTTTTACATTCCGTGGAAGCTTGGTTGCAGAACCTCGGACGGCACATAGCTGGCGTCGATCCTTGGACAGTCCAGGTAAGAGTGTCGGTCACATTTCGAGAACATTTCATTCCCTGAAGTTCCAACCAAAATTCTTCCACCCGTCGTGTTGTTTTCTGGACAGGCACTTTGTGTCCATTTAATCCAGTTAACATCTTGAAGTTAGGTACTGTAGTAATGTCACTAGACGATGCATGAATTATGCCCTTCACATTTTCAGTTTTTTTGCTGAATATAGCTCACCTAAATGTTCATAGTTATTAATCAAAGAAATCATTCATCGCGTTTACATAGATACGCTGCATAATGAATGGCATTAACCGTTTCTTTCACATAGGTTTCTGCGTAGTTGCAGAGTTAGTAATGTTCGTTAATGTCCGTGAACAGAGGTTCACCATGCAATGTCTTTTTGGCACTCGTTTTGTTCAAATTTTTTTACATAGTAACAGTTACATGATACATCAGTTAAAAAAATAAGTAATTATACATACACACGTCACATATTTTCTTAGCATAAACATAATACAGTTGCACATAAACATGTTTGCATCATCATTACATAGCTATAGGTTATTACATTGTGTCATGTGATGTCATCTGAAATTAAGATAGGTTAGACACAACATTCATTACATCAGTAGGCAAGACCAGGCGTTTTCACTACTCAATAATATTCAAAATAGTAAGAGAGAGAAAATGTTCGATTCCTCGCATTTTGTGCGTGTGTGTAGAGTGTCTGTGTGGCCTTGACTACTGATAGATGCTTTTCGTGTTGAGAGATGTGCGTCTAATCTATTTCTCAAAGTAAAAGATCGCTTCACAGATGACGTCTGTCGGTTCGTCAGGTGTCATACCAAGTCAGTGGTACCTACAATAACAAATGTTCGGTGAAAAATTAATATATCATTCACTGCTACGTAATCATAAATTTTATTTTAATATTCCGTCTTCCAGGTGGAGGCGCGCGCTGAAAGAAGAGTTCTTCTGTCTTCAACTGCGACTCTGGAACGCTGAAATGAAAATTTCTACACTACTTATTATCTGTGTTGTAACAACAGAGTTTTTCGAGTTGCTTAGCAATATTTTGATGGGTATGACTTTGACATTATTCAGCATGAAATGCTCTAAGATCTCGGTGTGCGAATTTTTCAAAATTCTTTGAAGTGTGCCAACGTGTTCCTTCCAAGACTGTGTAGCTATCAGTATATCATCTACATAGTGTGTGACTGTCTCAACTAAATCATCGCCAAGCACGGTATCCAGGGCTGTAATGAATACCCCAGAGCTGACATTCAGTCCGAAAGGTAGAACACAAAACTGATAGGTTCGCCCCCCGAACATAAATGCAGTATATTTCCGTGAATCAGGAGTGATACCCACCTGCCAAAACGAATTAGCGAGATCTATTGTGGAAAAATATTTTGCATCTAGAAATTTCTGTAATTGCTCTTCTAAATTTTCGGGTTTTGTGTGAACCGGTAAAATTATTTCATTAATTGCTCGTGCGTCTAACACTAACCTAATGCTTCCATTTGATTTTTTGACAATAAGTAGAGGACTACAATAAGGTGAGGTGGATGGTTCAATGACCTTCCAGTCTAACATTTGTTTTAATTCTTGCCACACAGCAGGTCGTTGAGATAACGGTACGTTATATGTCTTGTGGTAGAATATCTTGTGAGGCTTAACTTCAATCTTGTATACATACGTGTTGATAACACCTAATCGTTTGGTAAAAACTTGTAAATATTTGGATAACACTTCCTGTAGTTTTATACGTTCATGTACACTGAGAGCTGTAGCTTCACTTATCTTATGATCAAGCAATGTTTTCAAGTCCATTAGCTCTGTGTCAGATGAGTGTGTTTGCATATCTTGAATGTCATTGTCAAGTACTAACTGAACCTTGTACCCTGTACAGTGTTTGTCATGCTTTAGAGTTCTCCTGTCCAAATCAATAATAATTACACTGCCTTTATCATTTAAAATACATTTACCTTTGGAGAAGTCTATAATAGAGTCCTTCTCGCTCATAATATCTATTCCTAATATGCAATTTGTCACAAGGTTTTGTACAACCAGGAATGGCCATTGTACGGTTCCATTACCTATTTTAACGTTTACAAAAACTTGCTTCGTAACCCTACATGACTTATTACCTAGTGCAGTAGTTATTTTACAGTTTTGGGCAGGAAACTCAGGCACAGGTTCCAATTCACACATCTTTTTATAGAAATTAAAAGACAAAACGCTCACAGCTGCACCTGTATCTAGGATAATAATAGTTGGAATCCCACCTACTACACCAGTAGTAGATGCTAAAACAATTTCATTTGTGTTTGAACGACATTGTGTACTGTCTTGTAAAAGTTCATCTGATATATTCTCATTGTGGTTGTATCTTATAAATAAAACAGGTAATTTTTGTTTAGAATTATTCGGCATATCATTATTCTGTTGTTCAAGTGTGGTGTCAAATAACTGATTAACATTGCAGTCGCCCCGCAAGAATTCTTCAGCCACGACCTGGGGCATAGAAGTGACTGTTTCTAGTTTGTTGGATTAGCATTTGTACTAGGTACTGACACAGATTGAGGTTGTGCATCAGGTGTCATTTCTATTATATTCACATTCGGATATTGCCTATTATGATCTCCAAACTTTTGCGGTTGTTGTTGCTGTTGCACATTATAACTTACCTGTCGGTCGTAAGGTATGCTCCAATTTTGTCCTGGTGGCTGCTGTGGTAAAGCAGAGTTTGAATGGAAGTACTGATCGTTACGAGTCCAACCTTGATGCTGTCTTGGCTCGTAGTTATTATTATTTCTATTTCTGTTTGTGTTTTTGTTGTTGCCTTTGTATCCGTTGTTACCGTTGTAGTTTTTACCGCGGTGCCTTTTGTATGGATTGCCGCATGAAGTGTTATTACTGTTGTAACTATTGTTTGTATTGGAATACGCGTGTTGATTTTGATTTTCGTATTGAAACGGCATGTGAGTTTGCTGTTTTTGCTGTACCGCGTATCCAACTGTGGGCGCGCCAGAATTGAGTTGGCAAGCCTGCATGTTTTGCATACCACTAGTGTAAACATTGTGGCTGCTGTTTTGCCGCGCGAAGCGCTGATCTTCTAGTAACATGTCAACCGAATCTAAGGCTGTTACAAAATAATCTGAATCGTCATCCGGGATACGTAGGAGTTTTTCTTTAATGTTGAAAGGCAATTTGGCCTTCAACGCACGGAGTATATCACGCGTTGCGACTGGTTCGTCTAAAAAGTGTCCCATGTTCAAGTATTTTTCAAAATATCTGCGTAAGTTGCCATTTTTACTGTTAAAAGTTTCAGGTTCTAAAATTTGTCTTCTGAGTCGCTCCTGGACGGATTGCGACTAGAATTTGTTCAGAAAAGCACGCTCAAACTCACTGTACGTGGTACATACGTCAGCTTGACTGTATGCCCAGACAGCTGCATCACCTTGGATGTAACCGACAATATATGAAATCTTTTTCCGGTCACTCCAAGTGCGTGGAAATGCGTTACTAAAAGATTTAAGAAAAATCACCGGATGAATGGTTCGTTTTTCTGGGATAAAAATCTGAAATTGCCTGTGTTTCATTAAGCTTTCTTCTTCCTTCGTATTGTGATATGGATTTATTCCACTGTAATTACTGGTATGTTCAGCTGGCGAGTAATTACGATAATGTTGCTGTGGTTTACCATGATAATAGCTTGTGTTTGTGTTTGCACATCGTGGTATGTGTTGTAGTCGTGGTGTGTTTTGTTCTTGTGTGTTTGTCGTGTGCGGTATGTGTGTGTCATACTCGAATGTATATTGGTTCCTGAACTGTGCATTTTGACTGATATTTTCGTTACATTCAGACTGTGGTCGATCGGTGAATTGTCTCATGGGTGCAGTGACGGATTGTACTGCGTCACTGATCAGCTGTTTGTTATTAGTAATGTATTGCGCTACGGAGTCGTGCACAATTGTTGGTAAATTTTCACGTAAGCATCTATCAAAATGTTTGTCTTTGTTCACTACCCAATCATGAAATTCTTTATTAATATTTTGAAAATGAGCTGTGGCATCAGATTGTAAGATGTCAGTCAGGTGTTGTTCAACATTGTCAAATTTATTCTGTACGTCAGTAATTCGTTTTTCAAGGTTGTCATGTACTGAAGGATATGTTTGAATTTGTTCAGTAAGAACTTCACACGTGACATTAAGGTTTTTTACTTGTGTCTGTAAAAGTGCTACGTCAGTTGTAGTCTTTTCTTGTCTCGTATTAAGCTGGGAAAATTTAGTACTGAGTTCAGTCATCTGTTTGGTCAGTGTGGCCTCTATAAGTTCCACACGTTTACATAAAGTGTCATTACCTGTCTTGAGTGCTATGAGGTCAGATTTAATTGCGTCATTTTGTGTCTGTAAGGTTGCCATGTTTTCGGCGTTTTGTTTCATTAGCATTTGTAACATGTCGGCAATGTTTACTGTTTGCAAGGTCTGTGCCCCCGTCGCGTCATTAGACGTGACGTCATGCATCAACATGGGCTCTGACTGAGACTTTGAAATTTTTGTAGTGGACGGCCTATTGCCCAAATTTCCGTCAACACTTGCGTCAATGTTTGATAAATCGTCACTACCGGTTGCTGTCGTAAAGTCATTTTCTAACATTTGTCTCTCGTCCGAGTCGGATTGCGTCTGAATAGTACGTCTTTGCTGTTCCATTTTTGCGTATTGATTTCTAGTTATTACCATGCCACACGTGATATATGTTTCAAGAAAATATTTGACACTGATTTTAAAATAAAATGCAGTTGAGCATGAATCGCTCGTAGCAACAATGGCTGTCTGTTAATTTAAAAATATAAACTGAATTTGAGATTATTGGTAATGGCTGCTGTCCATGTTACTACGTATCGTACAGAAGTCGGCCATATTGTACACTCGTGTATTGGTATTGTTGCATACATTATTGTTTAAGGAAAAGTACTGAGAATGAAATTTATCACTGAAAACTGTTATGCACGAAAGAAACACTACAGAATCTACTGAAAAGCTAATACACTGAATTATACGTCTGGTCAAGCCTGCTAATGCAAAGATGCTGCGTCTTACCTTATTTTGCTGGAAGTTTCATTGCGTCTTCCCGCAAAATTTTAGAATTGGAAAATATCTTCAGATTTTTTGTTATCTCTCATACATTCACGTCCAGGTCCAGAAAGTTGATTTTTCACATGAAACAAAGAGAACAATGTAACAAATGACAAACTGAACAACGTCCTGTCACGGTCGCCAATATAAAATAAATAAAATAAAAAATATTATTTAAATATTACTTATTCTATCTGTATGATGGTGATTGTGATTGTAATTGTAATAAATATTTGCTTATCTGGAACGTGGACGTTTAATTATTCGGTATCAGACGCTTGACAATGGCTTTCTCGTAAAGGCAATGTTACTCGTAGTTGACCGTGAAATAAAACTGAAATAATCGGACTTCGTAAATAAATCGTTTCCAAAGACTGCTGCGGTAGGTGCGGACTCATAATCTAAATCTCAATATTTCAATAATTTGCCAGCCATGCCAATACGTCGTACAGAGGTGATTGTCTACTAAACATAAAAAAGTTACACAGTTAGTTAAATCAGATATATTCAATGAATAAGCCTACAGTTCATAATCCTACTTACTTTTATAAATATAAATTCTTTACAGAATCGAGTGCCTAGTCTGGTTGCAACTCGCAGTATTCTTCTATAACATGAAATATGGCGGTGTGCCAGACAATAGAATAAAATACGTGCTTCTCGCACCACTTCTACCAGAGCTCTCCCATTTCTTAATCAAACATAAGAGTAACGTAATTGTGCTTTTGTTTTATCAGCGACACAGCGCTGCAGTTGTGTGCCATAGGCTTTATTTATTTGTCACTGATTATTTATTTAATTAATATTTCGCGTTTCCGAGGAAACTCACGCTCGGCATGCAAATGTGCCTTTATATCTTTCACCTCTGAAACGCAATTCAGCACAGATTCTGTTTGCCATGTTCAAATGTGTGTGAATTCCTAAGAGACCAAACTGCTTAAGTCATCGGTCCCTAGACTTACACACTACTTAAACTAGCTTAAACTAACTTATGCTAAGAACAACAGAAGCACCCAAGTCCGAGGGAGGACTCGAACCTCCGGCGGGAGTGGCCGCGCAGTCCGTGACATGTCGCCTCAAACCGCACGGCTGCTCCGCGCGGCTGCGTGTCATGAATTCGAGAAGTACTTGATAGGTTTCCAGAGATTTGTGACACGAGATGCATACACACAGATCATACAGCTCCCGTAATTTACGGGCTTTTGGTTCGTGGGAGCGGAAATGGTGCCCGATAGCGTCTCAGTTCGGTTTCATTGGATTCAGATAAGCTGAAACGTGAGTTCACTATAATGCTCCTCAAACCTCTGAAGCATATTTCTGGCCTTTTGACAGACAAGGTCATGCTACTGGAAGCTGTCATTGCTGTTGGGAATGACATCAAGCATAAGGAAATTCGACAAACAGCCGTGCAACTAGAGAAGTTACTTTATTTCCGCTATCAGTTTCAGAAATTCATTATGCCGTCTTCAGGCCCAACATGCACCTCTCAAAGATGATCGATATTTGGATTCTCAAGTGATTCATTCAAAGACTTGATTGCAGCTGAGGAGGAAACATTTGAGAGTTTATTCACGACATCCAAAAACAAATGACCCCAGTGTGCCAATATTGATGATCTTTGAGAATAGCATGTGGGCCCTCAAGACGCCATATTGAACTGCGAAAATAAAATAAAGCAAGGCTGTCTCGCGAATTTTCTCGTTGTATATTTGACCAGCCATTTTCACACGTCCGCAACGGATCAACAGAGACTCAATCATAATGGGTTACAGGTGGTCCCTAATAATGTTCACGTAGCCCACAGTTGTCGTGGCGCCATCGATTGCTACCGAAGGTTCCGTGGAAGCCCAAGTGAATGTCTCCCATAACATCTGTGCGTTTCGAGCGGCCGTTTTCCTGGATTGCATAATCCAGGATATCAAAGAGAGTATTCCAATCAACAATGTCAAAAGTTTCCTGTAAGTCTAGAAATGCTATAAACGCACGTTTGATTTTCATTAATCTATCTTCTACGTCGAAGCGTCAGTATTCCTACATTTCTCCGAAATCCAAACCGATCTTCTTCTAGATCGCCTTGTACCAGTTTTTTTCGTTCTTATGTAAGAAGTCGTGTCAGTATTTTGCGATTAATCCAATAGTAAGGCAAAGTTTAACTTCTTTTGGAACTGGAATTATTTTATTCTTCTTGAAGAACTCTGAGCCACGATATTTCACGTGCCTCATACATCTTGCAAACCAGATGGAGTAGCTATATTACGGATACCTATCTGTAGTTCTAACGGAATGTCGACTACTCCAGGAGCCTTGTTTAGACTTAAGTCTTACAGTGGTCTATCAAATTCTTGACGCACTGTCATATCATCCATCTCATATTCATCTATGTACTGTACCCTTCAAGTTCGCCTTCCTGTATAGGACATCCAAGTACTCTATCCATCTTTACTATTATTATTATTATTATTATTATTATTACAGTTGTTATTATTTTTGGGGTTCCCTACCTCAGTCGGTAAAAGCGGAACTCTTATAGGAGCTCTTTGATAACTGACTGCCTTCTCCTAGTCTGTCCGTCTGTTAAAACCGCTTTCTCCTCAGTAACGGAATATCCAGTCAAAAGATACGGCCATTTATGTCACATATTTTGATACTCGAAAACTCACTCATCGGAACCTATAGGGTACTTCCCGTTGACCTAAAATCGTGAAATTTAGGAAGATGCAACGTTTCACAGTACAACTAAAGGAAAAAATTCGAAAATGTTCAATTTTCAATTGCATAATAAGAAAAAATTTTTTGTCGTTTGTTATCAGATTGTCTGTCAGTCAGCTCGTCTGTTATCGCCCTTTTTTTTTCAGGAACGGGTAGACGTACCAAGTTGAAATTTATGTAACATACTAAAGTCTGTGGCCCTCTAGAGGTATTATAACGTTAGCTTCTAAGTCAAAGCAGTCAAAAGATACAGTCATTTATATCACACATTTTGATGGCTGGTAACTCATCCAGTGAAACGTAGATGGTGCTCCCTGTTGCCTCAGAATCACGAAATTTCACAAGAAAGGTTTCACAGTACAAATACAGAAAAAAAAATTGTTCCCAGAATGAGATTTTCACTCTGCAGCGGAGTGTGCGCTGATATGAAACTTCCTGGGAGATTAAAACTGTGTGCTGAACCGAGACTCGAACTCGGGCTTTTGCCTTTCGCGGGCAAGTGCACTCATTCTGGAAACATCCCCCAGGCTGTGGCAAAGTCATTTCTCCACAATATCCTTTCTTTCAGGAGTCCTAGTTCTGCAAGGTTCGCAGGAGAGTTTCTGTAAAGCTTGCAAGGTAAGAGATAAGGTACTAGTAGACGTGAAGCTGTGAGGGTGGGGCTTGAGGCGTGCTTGGGTAGGTCAGATGGTAGAGCACTTGCCCGCGAAAGGGAAAGGTCCTGAGTTCGAATCTCGGTCCGGCACACAGTTTTGAACTGTCAGGAAGTTTCATAAAATTGTTCATTTGTAATAAAATCACACGGAAAAGGTTCTTCTTTTGTCATTTGTTGCATGACTTCAAGCTCGAAATTTTTTCGCTTGTGAACCACATCTTCTACATGAACACTGGAATGTCATAACTCGGCCATAAATACACCCAAATACTTGGATATAGTTTTTCTTTTTATTGGAGGCCTACATAGAGAGTAGTAGTACCATTATCTGGAAAGTAATTTTTCACTTCGCAGTGTTACTTCGTACGTGCATGTACGTTTCTTTGACGTCCGACACTGATGGCCGGTGTGGTGTTGGCAGGACCGGCGGCTGCTGCTGGTGCCGTGGATCCTGGTGGTGGCCGCCAACCTGCTGCTCGACCTGGCCCACGTCGTCACCACCATCGCCATCGGCGCGGTACGTGACGCGCATCGCTACTGCCGACAGCCGTCCCTGCCCCTGAGCGCAAATCCGCCCCTTTATTGTAACAGAGGTTACGTGTATTGCCGCGCGGAAATTACACTATTATATACGTGGTACCTGTTCTTTCGGACACGTCCGAAAGAACAGACACCAGATATAAAATTAAGGAATTTTGGAAATTTGTGGTAAGGTCTTATGGGACCAAACTGATGAGGTCATCGGTCCCTAAGCTTACACACTATTTAATCTAAATTAAACTTTCTTACGCTAAGGACGACAGACACACTCCCATGAGCGAGGGAGGACTCGAACCTTCGATGGGGAAGCACCAATGACCGCGACAAGAAGCCTCAGACCGCTAGGCCCATAATTAAGACGAGGACAATCACTTGACCACTTCATTGCTGATGTACACCATGATCGCACTCTTACGAGAATCGGCTAAGTGCCGCTAGTAATGAGGATAACGTGCAAGGGGCACTACGTCAGTATTGTGTGGGTAAGTTGCGTAATTGGGTCTGACTGCAGACGTGCTAGGGTAGGCCACGCTGCAGTGATAACTGCTGCGTGCGGGTGGTGAAATGGTCAGCGCATGTGCCCAGTAAACAGGAGACCCGGGCCTGAATCCGATCTGGCATAGATTTTTAACTTTCCCTCTTGATTTAAATCAATGCCCACCGCCAACCTAGGTGGTTAATTGCTTTGTGTCTTAACTACAGCATGCACTGTCACAGCTCTACCTAGGTGGAAATCCACATTTACTGAACAGGGATTGCTCCCAATCTCACTCGTTCAGTGTCAACAGTATCCACTGGTACCAGATATTTTCCTATTTTACGATGGCCGCCTCTTACGTTTGCGTAAAGGAATGAAAAATATCTTGTATCTTAAAAAAATCGTTTTAGGAAGTTATGCACGTTCTCATACGTTCTAACCAATAACTGAGACATTTCGTCGACTGTGTTGTTAGTACCTGGTTTTGGAAAAGTTCAACAGATTCTTGAGGTGATGAGAAACGCTGTTCACGCTAGTTCTGTTTGTATACGAGAACAAAAAAAAAGTAGTTAGGCGATACGTCAGCTGAAGGAGGCTAGTGTGACGTTGACACAAATTAACACATTGGTTTTATCTGTTAATTATCAAATGCTTGAAGGATTGTGTGGCTGCTGGCATTGTCACGGTCGAGAATGATTCGACGTCTCGGTTGCTTTTCCTAATTTCATCCTACACTCCTAGCAGATAGCAGCCCATTCATGAAAATGTAATTTGAATGTAATCATTTGAGAGGACACCACTGGAGTTGCGGGTAGAAAAACGTTTTATAAAGAAACAGATATTCTGTAGGAATGTGTAGGTGAGTAAAAATACTTTCTAATTTCTCACTCAGAAAACGAAGAATGTCCTTTTAGTTCCTTTACCAATAACGTACATTCTATTGTAAAATGTAAAGCAGTCATAAACTGAATGTTGAAAATAATATTATAATCTTATTCTCTTAATAATTTAGGATATAAATATTAGAAATTAAAGATACTAACTCCCTTATTGATAAATTGCATTCAGATGTCTTCATTTAAGGAATAGAGCGCAAGGAAACATCCTTGTATCATTACAATGTTGGAAACTGATTTTTTTATGCATAAGGCATAAAATTTGTGCACCCTTCCTTAAACACAGATTTGATTATGTCATAGAATCATCAAAAGTAGCTACAGTATTTTTACATACGTGACTTTCAATTTAGAGAGTCTTATGACAAGATTCTAGGTCATCTCCACATGTAAATTATGAAACTTTTGCAGTTCCTTTTTCTTCTTTGTTTGGTATTTAGTCCATAGATTCCCAACAGTATGACTTTCGGCTGTTAGTTACGCCTTACAGTTTTCTCCAAACGTATTTTACCAAAAAAATCGTATGAATCTGTTGACCTGATGCCATTACAATTTTTCTGCAGACATATGATTCCCAACTTTATTTTCGATAAGGATAGAAGCTGAAGCACTGGATTAAGGCTTGTGCCATGGCCGGGACTTGAAGACAGTTCCTCGGCTCATTAGGCAGTGGACTAGCGTAGTCCGTGTAGCTCTGGTAACCGCAATGTTGGGTTTAGCATATCTGCCTAAGAATCTGAACACCCAGATTCTAGTTCCAGCCACAGCAAACATTTTAATTCACTGCTTCACTTTCTGATACCACTCCCAGGAATCGTTTCCGACACTAAGGGCTGGGATAATGGATCAGAGCCTACTGGTACATAATCTACAAACTAACATTTCACAAACAGCTCAATACACATATACTCTCCTTTGCCCAATAGGAGAATGTAAATAACAATTATTCAATCATTCCGATCAAAGATCAATTGCTCTCAGCCGTGGTTACTTGTCCGCTGGTGATGTTACTCCACGATTCCTGTACTCCATCGCCTAGGAGCTCTTGCTTTCCATGCGAATAACAAAAAGAATATTTTAGAAACGGTATTCAACAAATACGACATATTTGAAAGTTCACATCTTCTCCACTTTCCTACTACTGGCTAATTGCACAATAGAAGAATGTAGATCACAGAGTAGCATATCGCTGATTAGTACCCTATACTACAACAACCATCTAATTGATGATCGATACTCGTAAATTAGGAAATTAGGGTTTCATGTTTTTCGCCTTTCTTTGTCACTGTGAAGAAATGCAGGTTCAGGAGCTATGGAGGAATCAATAAGTGCGAGTCACAACTCGTTCTTGGATAGATCAATCGGTAGAGCACTAACCCTGAAAGGCAAAGGTCACAGATTCGAGTTCTCGTTCAGCACAGTTTTAATCAGGCAGGAAGTTTCAATGTGGTTTCAAGTTACATCGATGGCATTAAAAACCGCTAGACGACAGATGAGATTATTACAAGGTTATATTAGAAAATCACAAGTCCATCAAAAGCCCAATGATAATTCCAGTTAAGAAGTGAGGAAGCGCTGTAACTTGCTATTGAAGAAAGGCGTAAATATAGGGACCCCGCGCTCGTTGAGGGTTAGCTGCACCCTGTAATAAAAAGAAAACTAAGTGAACGGATTAACGACGGATTTGAACGCGTGTCATGGGCCGTCCGCGCCGAAGAAACGCTACGAAAAAAATGATATAAAAAAGGGGGTAGCGACTTCGATTACTAATTGAAACATCCTCGATCACGGGATCGATCACGCCATAGCTTACGTTTTGAATACAAATCATCAGTACTGGTGGCCAAAGTTTTCCAGCATTGGAAGTCACCCTGATGGGGACTTATAGAGGGCGGAGGAGTTCATGGCACTTTGTTGCCTTTCCGATGAGATAAACTGCCCCTAAAGGTGAAAGAAAACATCAGTGATCAACTGAATGAGAATGCAGAAGGAAATGGAAATCACTTGTAATAGGAAAAGTGTCATGTTTTTCTGTGTACGGCAAAAGATCTCCGGGGGGGGGGGGGGGGGCGGGGGGACTGCGAAAGGGGAGGTGATCTGAGAAAAAGGTTGAATAATATACTAAGCGATAACGTTCTACGAGTCGAGTCGTGGAATGTCAGAAGTTTAAACGTGATAGCGAAGCTGGAAAATCTGGAAAAGGAAATACAAAGGCTCAATCTGGATATAGTGGGGGCAGTGAGTGAAATGAAAAGAAGGCAAGGATTTCTGGTCAGATGAGTACGGGTTAATAGCGGCAGCAGCAGAAAATGATATAAGGGGAGTAGGATTCGTTATGAATAAGAAGTTAGGTGAGAGAGTGTGTTACTGTTAACAATAAAATGATAGATAGCAATTTACAGCAAACCAACACCGACAACGATAGTTCAGGTATACATGCCGAACTCGCAATCCGAAGATGAAGAGATAGTGTGTATGAGGATACCGAATGGATGGTTCATTATATAAAGGGAGATGAAAATTCAATAGTCATGGGGGATTGAAATGCGACTGTAGTGGAAGAAATAGGAGAAAGAGTTACGGGTGAATATGGGTTTGGTGCTAGGAATGACGGAGGAGAAAGATAAATTGAGTTTGGAAATAAATTTCAGCTAGTAATAGCGAATACTCTATTCAAGAATCATAAGAGGAGGCGCTGTACTTGGAAAAGGCCAAGAGATACGGAAGTTTCGAGATAGATTACATCTCGGACAGATAGAGATTCCGAATGTAGAAACTCGATTGTAAGACACACCCAGTAGCAGATACAGACTGAGATCATATAGACTCAGATCACAATCTGGTAGTGATGAAGTGTAGGCTGAAGTTTAACGGACTAGTCAGGAAGAATCAAGTCGCAAAAAGTGGGATACGGTAGTGCTAAGGATTGAGGAGGAAAGTTGGAAGTTTCCTGAAGCTATAGATGGTGCGATAAGAAATAGCTCAGTAGCCATTTCAGTTGGTTCAATGAAAGATGGAAGTACAGAAATGTTCAGGGAAATTCAGGAATACAGAAACACAAGTCGTTTAGGAATTAAAACAAATAGGAAATGCAGGGAAGCTAAGGCGAAATGGCTGTGTGAAAAATTTGAATAAATCGAAAAATATATGATCGTCGGAAGGACTGGATCAACATACAGTTAAGTCAAAACAATCTTCGGTGAACTCAAAAGCCACGTTGGTAACATAAATAGTGCAATGGGAAATCTATTGTTAAATACAGAGGAGACAGCGATTAGTTGGAAAGAGCACAATGAAGATCACTATGAGGGGTAAGACTTGTCTGTTGTGATAGAAAAAGAGACAGGAGCCGATATAGAAGTGGTAGATAATCCAATATTAGAATCAGGGTTCAAAAGAGCTTTGGAAGACTTATGATCATATAAGGCAGAAGGGATAGATAACATTCCATCAGAATTCGTAAAATCATTGCGGGAAGTAGCAACAAAACGACTTTTCACGTTGGTGTGTGGAACGTATCAGTCTGGCGATACATAATCTGACTTTCCGGAAAATATCATCCGTAAAATTCCCAAAACTGTAGGAAATGAAAATTGGGAGAATTATCGCTCAATCAGCTTAACAGTTCGTGGATTAATATTGCTGACGAGAATAATAAACAGAAGAATATCCCAGGTGAGATCAATTTGGCTTTAAGAAAGATAATGGCACCAGACCGGCATATCTGACACCGCTGTTGATAATGGACGCAAGAGTGAAGAAAAATCAAACATGTTCATTGAATTTGTCGACTTGAAGAAAGCGTTCGACGTCTCCATGTGCTGTAAGTTGTTCGAAATTCTGAGAAAAACACTGGTAAGCTGTGTGAAGAGATGGGCAATATAAAACAGGAGAAAGAGGGAATAATAATAGTGGAATATCAAGAAAGAAGTGATCCGATTAAAAAGGATGTAAGACAAGGATTTAGTCTTTGCCCATAATCTTCAATCTATACGTCGAATGTGCAATGAAGGAAATTAAATTCAAGGTGACAGGATATCTACGATAAGATCCGCTTATGACATTGCTATATTCAGTCAAAGTGTTGAAGAGTTGCCGAATCTGCTAATTACAACGAACAGTGAAATGAATAGAGAATATGGATTGAGAGTAAATCGAAGGAAGACGAAAGTATTGAGAAGTATCGTAAATGAGAACAGCTGGAAACTTAATATCGGGAGTGATGGTCATGAGATTGACAAGATTATTGAATTCCGCTACCTAGGCAGCAAAGTAATCCATAACGGACGGAGAAGTAGTCATCAAAAGCACACTAGCACTGCGAAAAGGGCATTCCTGGCTAAGATAAGCCTACTAGTGTGAAACACAGGCCTAAATCTGAGGAAGAAACTTCTGTGTACGTGCAGTTGTAGCACAGCATTGTACGGTAGTGAAACACGGTATGTGGGAAACCCGGAACAGGAGAGAATTGAAGCATTGGAGACGTGGGGCTATAGAGGAAGGTTGAAAATTAGGTTGACTGATGAGGAGGTTCTGCGCAGAATCAGAGAGGAAGGGAGTAAATGGAAAACAATGACAAGAAGAAATTCTGTATGAAGGGGCATCTGTTAAGAGATCAGGGAATAATATGCATGGTACCACAGGGAGCTGTAGAGGGTAAAAACTGCAGAGAAAGACAAATATTGGAATACAGCCAGCAAATAATTGAGGATTCAGGTTGCAAGCGCTGCTCTGATATGAAGAGATTGGGGTGGGCCGTATCAAACCGGTCAGAAGACTCAAGAAAAGAAAAAAATTGAGGGAGAGAATGAGATTGAAAGCCGGGAGCAAAATTTTCAGGATGTACAAACAGAACGCGAAGGATGTGTAAACAAAAAGATTACGTAGATAAAATGGACCAGCTGTCAACATTAGTGAGTTGCATGCAAAATTAACAGGAAGAATAAACAGGATGGGAGAGGTGATTAAACAAACAGCGAAAGAGATGGTTGTAATTAACAACGGAACAGTGTATGATAGGATTAAATTTACCTCCCGAATTGTAAAGAGTAAACGTGTGTAACCCTGAAGTATAAACAAGTAACAAGTCCCGGTAAAGGGGAGGTAGACGGCAACAGTTAACTGATGTCGTTTCGATGTCTGTAGCAGACAAATATTTATATAATTATACCATTCTCGTGTCTCCACTGCAGCTTATTTAGTTTCTACAAAAACAACACGTCATCTTCCACAAGTTGTGTTCAGTTGTATCAGTCCGTGGAAAATGGACGAGAAGTTGAAACACATCTACTTATATATAAAACTAAACCAGTTACAGCGTAGGTGAAAGTGTTGTACCTCTATACATTATATTATAAAAATGTATGTATGTTCTACAACATGGCCACTGTGGCTGAGCGGTTCTAGGCACTTCAGTACGGAACCGCGCTGCTACTGCGGTCGCAGGTTCGAATCCTGCCTCGGGCATGGATGTGTGTGATCTCCTTAGGTTAGTTAGGTTTAAGTAGTTATAAGTCTAGGGGACTGATGACCTCAGATGTTAAGTCCCATAGTGCTTAGAGCCATTTGAACCATTTTATGTTCTACATTTCATCCTATCAATTTCAACCAAACGCGGTACACATATCACTTACTGTTTGGAAGTAGGCATTGTAGGATAAGAACCGCCTACATCTCAGAGGGGCAGACGTGATAGGAGCGTAACTAATTAACACAAGTATTACAGACATAAACCGTCTATCTACCTTGAGGCGTTAGTCACCGCAAGCGAATATCCAGATTACATTCATCCATTATTTCAGACTGGGAGCACTTTTCGACTTGCAACAAACTTTACACATAACATGATACTCTTCCGAAACTTTTTCTCGTTGACACACTCCCCGAAATGATGAACGAAAAAGAACAGTGCATTTTCGCTGTAATGAGCAAAACTGTCGCCTCAGGAATGACGTTTTAATTGATTACTTCTTTACTGCTAACTGATTAGCAATATATTTTCCCAGTAGTAACTGCAAAATTATGTCGTTGTACGACTCGTAGTTCAGAAACGAAATGCTTCGTAAACTAAGTTTCCTCAAAACGGTGAGAAAATTACTGAGCCTATAATCACGCAGTGTTTGAGAATGAGAGCGCTTAACGACTTCTAACAGACGTTAAACTCTTTGTCGGTTACAGACTTAACATAATAATTTAAAACGTTAAATCAGCTCTAAGATAAACATAAGTTTTATAGTATTTTACTCAGAGGAGCTCATCGATTAAAGACGAAATCTGAAAATGAGTCCGTAATCATATTTTGCCACTTTATTTTAAAGGTCCGTCTTGTTACACAAACTTTTACACTTCACTATTATCGGTTTCGGCTACTACCGTCTTCAGACCTGTTACAAATTAAAACAGTGTGCAACTAAGTAAGTTTAGGTTGCTGACACTAAATCTATAAGAGGCCTGGTGCTACATAGGAAAGATAAAAAGTGTTTACATGATTGACAGCCGTGTGTACCAGCCATACACACCATAAAATATTCTGATGTATCACCGTCAAATTAAACACGTAGGTACACAGTAAGTGCTGGAGCTGATCAGAAATCGTATGGTATTTATACAAAGAAACTGAAGCCAGCAGAGGGCACTATAGCTAAGGTACAACATTAACTAGTATTGCAAATGTAATGGTTAATATGCGGTATGTGTAGTCATTAATTAAAATTACTTCACATGGAAAACCGAGCTTCTGACAATAAACCATGTAATGACATACTATACGTGGAATTAGATCCATACTTCAAATCCACATAAGAAGTGCAAATACTAATAAAGTGAAGTTCCTAGCTAATGTGGCTGTTAATCATGTAAACACTTTTCATCTTTCTTATGTAGCTGCAGCTATTTTATAGATTTAGCGTCAGAAAACTGAACTTTTTTGGTTACACACTGTTTTTGTTTGTAACAGATCTGAAGATGGCAGCGGCCGAAACGGATAATAGTGAAGTATAAAAGTTCGTGTGATCATGACGGACCTGTAAAATGAAGTGCCAAAATATGATCACATACTCGTTTTCGGACTTTATGTTTCCAACTGACAAGTTTGTGCCAAGTCAGGCCAAGTTTGAGGGAATACGTCTCCTTAAAACAAAAATGCGCATTATGAAAGATATGATGAAAATAAGGTTTAACAAATTCTGTTTGGATGATGATATTTTTCCTAAATACATTAATATCAAGATAATATCATTTGAAGTAGCAGTACGTGTGAAACGCAAAAGCGAAATTTCATGGATAAGGACTGAGATCAGGGAAGCGCACAAGAATAAAGGAAAATTTAATATGGATGCACTCAGACTCCAGTTTCTTTTAGGCACATTACTCTCACCTTTACAATTTTCATGTGCTTTCAAATGTGTTAATAAGGTAGTGAACAATGAACAGAAAAAGACCACAATGAGACATAGGAAGAAAACCTCCAACTTACAGGCGAAGTATAATGTTAGAGCAGACCAAAAGCGAAAAGGTAAACATCAATTTGCGGACAGCGTGGTTAATCACACCATCATAAAAATGACGGATAATTAAATGGATCTTCTGAATAAGGGTTTACATTTTAGTATTACTCAGAAATTGAGCTCAGGCGTAACCAAAAATACTACTGCGGAAGTAAAAATTGTTTATGGCGTGGCTAAACTCAATAAATTTGATCAAATGGACATAGCAGTAAAATCTAACAGCTATATATCCAAAGTAGGTCGCTACGAACGTAATAATGCAAAACATTTGGAATCACTTAAAAGCCTAAATCAAAAATTAGAAATGCAAGAGGGCTTTAGCTCCAAAGGCTGACAAAGGAAATTCGGCAGTTGTAATTTATAACTGCGATTACATTTGAAAAACTGAAAAATTTCTTGCAGATAATAACATACTCGAAGTGAAGAAAAACTTGTGAACAAGTTTCAGTCAGATATAAGAAAAAAAATGGAGAACATTATCTTTTTGTTCCAGATGAGAAAGAGAAACGTAGATTAAAAATGACGAATCCGTCAATTACCGTGCATCGTTCGCAAATTAAATTACACAGGAAGGAAGATCTCATTCGGCCGATTATTAATAATATGTCATGTCCCAATTACAAACTGAACCGGGAATGCAAAAAAAAGAGCACCGTATACTTATAAAAAATCTCAAGAATAGAAATGAATTTGCGAATGAGATTAAGGATGTACCAATCCCAGCTGGAGCTACACTGGCTTCTTTGGACATTGTTAACCTGTCCCAGTAAACGATACGTTGGAGCTTATAGGGGAGAACTTGCTAAAGTATAAGATCAGTCAAGTCGAAATAGCAAAACTCTTGGAAATTTTAGAACTTGTGTTTTCATTTATTTAAAGTTTAAAAATAAGATTTTTTTATGCAAAGGACGGACTCGCAATGGACAACAGCTGAGATATTTGTAAATGAACTAAAAATAACTTTTTGAACAAAATCCTGACATCTGCAACAAAACTGTCTATTATAGAGGCAATGTAGACGACATCATATTACTGTACAACGGCGACGAAAGTGAAATACGAAAGGTAGCAGAAAGGCGTAATCAAAATTACTACTGCGGAAGTAAAAATTGCTTGTGATGTGGCTAAACTCAATAAATTTCATAAAATGGACATAGCAGTAAAAGCTAACAAGTATATATCCGAAGTAGGACACAACGAACGTAATAATGCAAAAGATAACATGTTTTGTGGGCTGCGCGAGAAAATTAAATTTACAGTGGAACAGCAAGAAGGAAGTATAAGTTCTTTGGATCTTAGGTTAACTAAAAGGGATGGAAGGCATAAGGGTACCATATGTAGGTAGATGACGGTTACTAAAGGAACTATAAATGTGAAATCCTGTCACCCTAAGAAGCATGAATGGGCATATTTCAGAGCTATGATCAACAGGACGCTAAAACTGCCACTCACCCCTAATGACGAGGTGGAAGAATGGAGTGTGATCAGATAACTATCGAAGGAAAACGGTTATAAAGATCGTGATCTAATGAAACTTTATAATGAACTAAAAGCAAAAATATGTGACAAGGAGACAATAGAACGAGAGGGCAAGAGATTAGTTGCTATTGCGTACAATGGCTTGTTTTTGGACAGAAAAACACAGGCCTTCAGAAAAACTAAAATTAAAATTGTATTTCACATGAAAATTATAAATGGTTGTAGGGTACGCCACAAAGCAGGCAACAACAGCACCAAATATTTGGAATCTGGTGTCAGTAAGAGCAGTTGCCAAGACTATGACAAGTTTTATATCGGTCAGACAGGAAGGAATTTCAAGACTTGTTTTAGAGAGCATACGTATAACCAAAACAAGAGCGCTTTCGGTACACATTTGGACAGAGAAGAACATTCCGTAGGAAACATGGAGAATAACGTGAAAATAGGGAGCCAAAGGAGCAGTTACTAAACCTACTCGAGGAAATGGAGATTTATGTACGCAGAAAACGGCAACCGGAATTATTGCTGAATGAACAGACTGAGCTTAACGTAAATTCTTGTTTTGATGTATTCAGAAAAACAATAGTCTGAGCAGCGTCGAACGCCACAGCGGATTATCGTGCGGTCGTATGCGCCGGCAGCCGGCGACGAGGAGACTGGGCCTTCCTCTATATATACCGCTGCAGGGAAACGAGAACGTCACACAGAGAAGTCACGATGTGCTGCTATTGGGATCCCACTCCAGATGTATCATCGACTACCGATTTTTCAATTTTTTGTTGATAGTCACTGTTTCGTTAATTACATTACAATTACGGTTATGTTAACTGATTTGTCATGCTGGAAGATTTCATTTCATTGATGTGATTTTAATCTTACAACTTTTATACTGGCTATTACACAATTGTATGTTATACTTTATCAGACAAAGAGCTTCATATTATTAGTATTTGCACTTTTTATGTGGATTTTAAGTATGTATCTAATTACACATATAGTATGCCAGGACATGTTTTATTGTCAGACGCTCGGTTTGCGATGTGAAGTAATTTTAATTAATGACTATGCATACCTCATTTTAACCATTACATTTGCGATACTGATTAATCAAATGTGTTGTTTGTTGTTGTGGTCTTCAGTCCAGAGACTGGTTTGATGCAGCTCTCCATGCTACTCTATCCGGTGCAAGCTTCTTCATCTCCCAGTACCTACTGCAACCTACATCCTTCTGAATCTGTTTAGTGTATTCGTCTCTTGGTCTCCCTCTACGATTTTTACCCTCCACGCTGCCCTCCAATACTAAATTGGTGATCCCTTGATGCCTCAGAACATGCCATACCAATCGATCCCTTCTTCTAGTCAAGTTGTGCCACAAACTTCTCTTCTCCCCAATCCTATTCAATACCTCCTCATTAGTTATGTGATCTACCCATCTAATCTTCAGCATTCTTCTGTAGCACCACATCTCGAAAGCTTCTATTCTCTTCTTGTCCAAACTATTTATCGTCCATGTTTCACTTCCATACATGGCTACACTCCATACAAATACTTTCAGAAATGACTTCCTGACACTTAAATCTATACTCGATGTTGACGAATTTCTCTTCTTCAGAAACGCTTTCCTTGCCATTACCGGTCTAGATTTGATATCCTCTCTACTTCGACCATCATCAGTTATTTTGCTCCCCAAATAGCAAAACTCCTTTACTACTTTAAGTGTCTCATTTCCTAATCTAATTCCCTCAGCATCACCCGACTTAATTCGACTACACTCCATTATCCTCGTTTTGCTTTTGTTGATGTTCATCTTATATTCTCCTTTCAAGACACTATCCATTCCGTTCAACTGCTCTTCCAAGTCCTTTGCTGTCTCTGACAGAATTACAATGTCATCGGCGAACCTTAAAGTTTTTATTTCTTCTCCATGGATTTTAATACATACTCCGAATTTTTAATGTACCCTAGCTATAGAGCCCTCTGCTGACCTCAGATTCTTTGTATAAATACCAGACGCATTCCGATCGTCACCAGCACCTGCATATTTAGCTTGACGTTCATACTACATAAGTATATTTTATGATATTTATGACTGGTATACATGGCTGTTAATCACGTAAACACTTTTAATCTTTCTTATGTAGCACCAAGCCTTTTACATTTAGCGTCAGCAAACTGAGCTTAGTTGGTTTCACAGTTTTTGTTTGTCACATATCTCCAGATGGCAGTAGCCGAAACGGGTAGTAGTGAAGTGTAAAAGTTTGTGTGATCAAGACGAACCTGTAAAATAAAGTGTCACAGGAGCTCGATTCTATAAAAACTGTGGGGATTACAGATTTCTTACCATATGGAAATAAACACTGCGGGGTTCAAAGCTATCTGCATCCTATTGAAATGGGAATGAAAAGGGGGTGACATATCTCAGGAGCACCTGGAGCAATTTCTACAAAATTTGTTACGTGCATGACTTGTTGTTTGCATAAATATACTGTATGAGTAAGATCAGCCACTACCAATATGGGTGGGGATGTGTATGAGAAGCGGTGACGTAAAATTGCTCCAAAACGACCTCTTCGTAGTTATTTCCTGTATTTATTTCACTTTGAATGCTATTAAGAGTATGAAGTGAAATTTGTCCCTTATCTCTTCTGTTAAGAATATTAACAGGTAGCTAGAATGAGCACTGCGATGAATCAATGATTTTGTCAACATGCTTAATGATCTAACATCAAGCCACACGGCTGACTACCGAAGATAGATTTAAACCCATTCTGAATCCGGTTGGTGCAAAAGAGCGGAGAATTAGATGTATACTTGCATTACACTCGTCTGTCCCTTATTCACATAAATATTTTACATCTATGGTCACCAACTCTTTATCATCAGATTAAAAGTCTCGGTCTGTAATGACCATATTCAGATCGATTTTATAAAAACAATGGCTGCAGTACATTAGGACATTGATTTTATGAAACAGATCTGAAAATGGTCATAATAGACCGAAACTGGTAATCTGCTCACAAAACGTTTATACCACAGACGTAAAGTAAAGGAAATCTATTCCGTATTGGGGTCACTGTTTTACTCGCGAAAATTTTGCAGTTTGTGAAACCATATGCATATGTTCAACAACTCCTCCTACCTCCTGGATCAGTTTAATCAAAACTTGGCACACTTATTATTCACTGTCTGCAAATGAATGTTGTGGGGTTAAAAACCATCCACCATCACAGGGGTGAGGGTGGGAGTGGGTGTAGTAACACGGTGAGTGAGAGACAAAATGGGGAGAACAAGTGGTGGACAGTGAGAGGGGGATGAGGAGATGGATATACAGAGCGGCAGAAGGAGTATATGGACGAATAGAGGGATTAGGTGGAGATGGGTAGAGAGAGAGGGAGAAGGAGGAAATGAGTAGGGAGAGGAGAAATGGAAGAGGGAAGGGGGATGAGGAAAGAGACTAATAAATGATTGTAATAAGTAAATACGTGGGTAATGTCTGGTTTCTTAAATAATTATTCAGTAATAAGCATATGGTCGGCTTGTACGATGAAGGAAAACTGTAACAGAGAGCGATGGAGGCGGAGAAGGATGAAAAAGTTGATGCAGTAGTGCAAGGAGAATTTGACACCTTGAGAACTTGATGTCATTAAGTCAGCGAAATTCGATGTTTTAACTTCAGAGTTACTAAAATCTATTGAAGTTGGCAGAGTTGAAATGAAAAGTTGATGATGTTGGAACATACTATCTGTCTGCCAGAATAAGCGTCACACACCATCGACGAAAAGTTTCAGATTAGGAAAAGGTAGCACGGGAAAAAAAGTCAATTCGTTATAGCTTCATATGCATCTGTGGACCAATAGAAAGCTATCAACAACGTAAGATGGATATTCAGATTCTTTAGGGAATGAGCAGTAACAGTGTGTATGGAACGGTCCTATTGAGAAGGGTGTACTTCTGAATTGCCGCTTATCACTTTTCTATTTTGGCTTGTCTGTCAGAAAAGCAATGACGTAAATCAAACAAACTTTGAGAAGGTAAATAAAGGCGGAGGGGAGATAGATACAAATGCCCCAATGATAGGGTTGGCAGACGGCGTGGAACCCTGCACGAATGCAAGAAAGACAGAGGGTATTTAGGGGCATGGACGATATATTTGGCACAGAGTACATCTTCGGAATGAACAAAACTAAGACAGTAGAGAAAACTAGTGGAAAGTAGAATATCGGCATATGTCATGCCAGAATTGCGAGCAACACAGAAGCATAAGTGAAAGAGATTTGCCATGCGAATCGGAGTACGCCTTCCGACATCATTCTAACATTCAACAGCTAACGCGAGATGGTAAACTTTAGAGATCTGGCTTCTAGTGATCGTCCCCGGTAAAAAATACCAAATGATGACTGCCACCTAAAAAGTATGGCCTCATAGGTACCACGAAGGGAGTGCATCAGAATTATTTGTTGCAAGTTTGGAAGCAACGTGGATGGCTGTTTCTATCCAGACAGTACGAAAACATCTGCATATCCTGAATTTTGCTTCTGTGTGTCTATTATGAACAATAGAGTAAACTAGTGAGTACTGTGGTGCAGGAAGAAGGTGAGGAATATTCATGCGGAATGGAGACAGCATAAATGGCGTGTAATTCTACTCACCAACCAGCGCAGGCATTGGCTGACGTCAGATTATCTTCGTAGAAGAGTGGAGGGCTCCAGACTCCAGTACGTAGCTCAGGGAAACAGATCAACTGGTTCTGCAGCCTGCTGAGTGTCATGTTTGGGGTCGGTATTATGGACGGATGTTAGACACCTGCTATAGGTACCGAATGTAATTACAGGGCCAAGTGATATCACGACATCATCGTCCAGACAATGGTCCAGATCTATAGGGAATATTTTTCCAATGGGCTTGCGTTTCAAGACGATTATACACGAGTTCATCGCAGCTACTTCGTAATGAACTTCATCCAGGAGTCAAGAAACAACCGAATATGGTATCCTACATTATATGCTCACCTGAACTTGTGGGTTGGAAACAGCTGAAATTTGCAATGCATCGTTGAAGGAACGCTTCTCACGCACTGGATAACCTCAGGAATGCCGCAGGCGAACGAGACAGATTTCAGGACAAACATCTGGACCACCTTGTAGATAACAAAACAAGAAGTATCCAGTCGTGTTACAATACACGGGGTGGAGGAACATACCTAGCAGGTTCTGATTTTACTGATATACAATGGTCAGAATAGCATGCCAACCTCCTATTCTTATGTTATTATTTTGTTTATCAGTGCCAGACACAAAAGTGAAGACATCGCAGAAATAGAAATGAATCTTCATTTACTTATTTTGTAAATAAAACCGCCTTTTCTGCTACCACTGAATTTATTTATCTCAGACGCGTTCTCCTTTTTCTTGTTCTAAGGCATCTAGAGTGGGATCCATAATGACAGCGTGTTGTTATTTATAGATTATTAAAAAAATTCACGTTGCGATATTTTATGTAAAAAAGTAATTATTTACGATTTGCTGATCTGCGTTTTCTCTCATCTAGTCTGGAGATCGCACTACCACTTTATTACTGACATATAAACACAACTTTGCGTTCTAAACTTCTTCACAGTGTTCACCATGTTTCTTCTTCTTTTCTGTGGTTTTCTATTGTTCTTTTGCCACTTGATATAACTACATCGTCGGACACTGCTTTTAACAAGGTAAATATTGCAACTCCATTACTTGCTTCCTCCTCTTGTAACCTCCCCCTCACTTATTGACCTTAATGACAGTGAAAATTAAACCGCGTGCACCTAATGGAAATTTGGGAAAAGCAATCGTCACCGAAGTTAATTTGTCGGTAAAGAGGGAGGAAAGGGTTACATCTAAATGTAAGGAAAAATGCAAATGAAAAAGATCCTAAACACTTTGGTTCTCCACACGACTTGTCGATGTAATCGTCCGATAGCATAGTTTTCCCTAGGCGAGACACAGCGTAAAAATTCAAATAATATTTACAAAATATACCAATTATACATCGACATAAAAACAATTACAATATATAAAGACACAGAAATGTCATATGTTCAGGTAACAAAATAAGGAAAAATATTTATAGTACAATAGATGGAAATAGGAGGATATGCATTTCCGGCATTACACTCTTTTGCGTGTTTATTTGCTTGTTGACATACGTAACAAAGTAAGTGTTCAATCCTAACTTCTATTCATGTTGTTGATACCGTGTGTGTATGAGATGAATATGAATGTACTAGCTGTTAGCGAGTGGTTGAAAGCTTTGGTTAGTGCTGATTTGACTTTTCGTTTCAGTATTCTGTGGAGGGGTTCATGCATAAGTGAGTGTAAAGATGTTGGATGGTATTGTTATTATATTGGATGATATTATTATATTAATCCTCTTTGGGAGTGTTATTCTATTATTTTATTATTCGTGTAAATAATGAGTTGCTTGGTATGTGTACTTAATCATTCAACAGGGTTTTGCTTACTGCTTCGATTTTCTGTATGCAGTAATTTTCTTGCGGTGCTGGAGATGCTTTTATTGTTGAATATATAATAATTGGGAATAAACATAGCATACACAACAGATAATTCAATACAAAAATACACCCGAAAACTGACAAAAAACAAAGACATATACCAGAAAGCACGTATATATCAACTACAGTGTAACATTTGTGAAGGGGACAAACAGGTAGAACATTTGATGTCACATAAAAAGAACACATGTTAGCCTGGAAATATGGGAGAAATCACTCCACATGTGAAGAACACATAACTGAACATGACCACAAACCAACCAATAGAGCAGGTGACAAGAAAATAATTAGAATCAACCATAAAAAACACCTCCTAACCATGCAAGAAAATTACCACATACAGAAAACCAAACAGAAAGCAAAACCCTGTTGAATGATCAAGTATACATGACAAGGAATTCACTATTTACACTAATAGATAAAATAATAGAATAACGCTCCAAAAGTGGATTAATATAATAATACCATCCAGTATAACAATAATACCACCCAACATCTTTGTACTCACGTATTTATGAACCCCTCCACAGAATACTGAAACGAAAAGTCAAATCAGTTGTCACAAAAGCTTTCAACCTCTCGTTAACAGCTGGTACATCCATAGTCAATACCATAAAATTCAAACCACCAACCTCCCCCCCCCAAAAAAAAAAAAGAAAGTACTTTTCAGCTCTCCTTGTCATACATACACGGTATCAGTATCATGAACGGAAATTAGGCTTGAACATATACTTCGTTAGATTGGCAACAAGCAGGTAAACACGCAAAAGAGGAGTTTGAATGAGGCTACCACATATGTCCATGACCATGGCAAATAATGCACTAGCAAGGGAGAGGTGCCATCCTCGAACGTAATTGTACCACACACAGAATCGCTGAGTGATCAAGAGCATAGTTAACAGACGGAAAGTAACGCAGTCGCAGTAACACTGTATTGTTAGGCAGTGCAGCCGGGTTTGTAGCCGGAGCTGTTGCCTGTCGGAGCTCTCGGCGGCGCTGCCAGTGAGAGAGAGACTTGTAGGGTAGTTGAGTTGCGGTTCGTGCTGGGGAATGTTCTGCCGTGAGGCTTAGTTTAAGAGTCTTTGAGATTTCGCCAATGGAAGTGCCACACGTTTAACTGCGTGCCACTGGTAATTTATGGCAGGTATGAGGGGTGAATACTGACTTCATTCATATCTTCTGTACCCTAAAATAATTATGTCTACGTCTTCCACGGTTATAAGAGGACCCGCATCACAGTTTTGAAGCAATTAGTTCTTTTTAAATTTTCATGTTGCGACTCAGAATGGAAATCTAGATAGCCTGCACTGAAAGGAGACCCTGATTCTACTTATTTATGTGAATCTCGTGTCCAGTGATTGACATACGTATTGCCGGTGTGTGGTTTCAATCCTAAGTTTCATTATCATTCTTATCTACTGACAGGTAGGGGAGAGTGTTGCACCTGGAGAATAATATACTTACGAACACGCGGTGTTTCTTGGTTTGTGTTTCATTCTAGTGACTAATTGTACAATCAAGTGAAGGAATGCGCACTACAAACCACCAAAAGCAGCTTGCGGCGTTTTCTACTCTTTTTGTTGTTGTAAGATATGGCGCTGTTTTTTCCCACGATTAAAAATATTACGAGTTCTACGAATACTTATTTAAGCTCCGTATAACATGATAATGCGATACGAAGCATATTGCTAGTACTTGAGATACAGAGGTTTATGTTGAGTAAAACTCAACATACTTTTAAAGCTAATTACATAAGGAAATGTACAGGTAAGCCATATTTCACCGCCTGTGCACATTTGTAGGCTACTTTGAATCCGAAGGAGGTCTTCTACCATGAAACACGTCATATTTGCAAATGACATGAATTCGTTTAACGCCTTAAGAATTTCCGGTTTCTTGAAAAAAGTAACCTGTGTTAGTTACCAGTAGTTTATGTTTCAAAATATTTTCAACTCGTAACTGATTTTAGATATGATTTCTTCATTTATTTCACTTACTGAATTCTGGTGTGAAATAGCAGTCCACCCGTCGTCTAGGGGGTATCGGTACAATAGCTCAGCGTGTTCGATCAGAGGGCTGACTGCTTTCTGTAACTAAAAGCTCAGTGAGGGATCACTTGAGCAGGTGTCATGTGCCATCCGCAACGACCAAATGCAACGAATATTAACGAACAAGCCGAAGGAGAAAAACAGGGGGTTACGTCATTGATTAGTAATCATTAAGTTCTCGGTCCCGGCTTCAAACCACGCCACAGCTGAGATTCTGAATAAAATTCATCAGTAATGGCGGCCGAGGATTCCGACATAAGTGGTCATCCTCATTCTGCCAACGGTCTTGCCAAAGTGGAAGGAGGAGCGGACAGAGGTTCTAGGCATCCTTTTGACCTGGGGGTAGGAAACTACCCCTAAAATGGGGAAGAATCAGCAATGATCAACGGCATGATGATACGGAAGGCAACGGAAAGCAGTGCGTTAAAGACACATAATGAGTATCCTCACGACATGTGGCCCGTAATTGAAAAAGTGTGATGATGATCTCTCCACTGGCAAAAGAGTCTAGAGTAGTTTCCCATTCGGATCTCCAGGGGAGGACTGCCAATGGGGAAGTGACCTTGAGAAAAATACTGAATAACCCACGAAAGGATAACGTTCCACGACCCGGATCGTGGAATGTCACAAGTTGGAACGTGATAGAGAAGATAGAAAATCTGAAAAGGGAAATACAACGGCTCAGATAGATATAGTGGGTGTCAATGAAGTGAAATGAAAGAAGACGAGGATTTATGATCAGGAGAGTGTAGGCTAATACCGACAGCAGAGAAAATGGTATAAACGGAGTAGAATTCCTTATGAAGACAAGGGCATTGCAGAGTATGGGTAGCTCTGAAAAGTTCACTGATACGGTCGTTGTCATCAGAATCAATAGCAAACTAACATCAATAACGATAGTTCAGATCTACATGCCAACGTCGCAAGGAAGATGAAGATATAAAGAAAATCTCACAAGACGAGGAAGTATTGATGGAAGTGGGTAGGAGATACAAAAAGATTTCACTTACACCCCATAATTTTCAGGCAGAGATTCCGAAATCAGGTATTGGATTGTATGGCATACCCAGTAGCAGATATAGACCCAGATAATAATTTAGTAGTGGTTAAGAGTAGGGTGAAGCATAAGAGACTAGTCAGGAAAAATCAATGTATAAATCAGTTGATTAAAGAAGTACTAAGGAATGAAGAGACACGCTTGAAGTCCTCCAAGGTTAAGGTCACTGCGATAAGGAAGAGCTCATGAGGCAGTTCAGTTGAAGAGGAATGGACATCTCTAAAAATGGCTATCACGGAAACTGGAAAGAAAAACACATATACAAGGAATGTAACTGCGAAGGAACTTTGGGTAACAGAAGAAATACTTCATTTCAGATAAAACAAGGAAGTACAAAAATGGTCATGGAAATTCAGGAATAAAAAATTATAGATCAATTAGGAATGAAATAAACAGGAGTTGCCTGAAGTTAAGGCGAAATTGATACATGAAATATTTGAAGAAATCTAAAAGTATGTGACTGTTGGAGGCACTGACCCGGCATACAGAAAAGCCAAACAAACGTCGATGAAATTAAAAGCAGGGATAGTAACATCAAGAGTGCAATGGAAACTGCACTATTAAATGCTGAGGAGAGGTCGGAAAGGTTGAAAGAGTACATAGAAGGTCTCTATGATGGGGAAGACTTGCCTCATGACGTGATAGAAAAAGAAACTGGAGTTGATATAGATGAGGTAGGGGATCCAATATCAGAATCAGAATTTAAAAGAGCCTTGGAAGATTTAAGATCGAATAGGGGAGAAAAGATAGATACCATTCCATCGAAATTGGTAAAATCGTTGGAGGAATAGAGAACAAAAAACTACTCACATTGGTGTGTAGAATATATGAATCTGCCGATATACCATCTGGCACTCGGAAAACATCATCCACACTATCGCGAAGGCTGCGAGATCTTCTGAGTGCAAGAATTATCGCACAGTCAGCTTAACAGTTCATCCATCCAAGTTGCTGACAACAATAATGTACAGAAAAATGGAAAAGAAATTTAAGGATCTGTTAGATGACGATTAGTTTGGCTATAGGGGACGTAAGGACACCAGGGACGCAGTCATGACGTTGCGGTTGATCATGACAACAAAACCAAAGAACGCTCAGAACACCTTCATAGGATTTATCGACCAGGCAAATCGTTCGACAACGTCCAATGGAGCAAGATGTTCGAAATTCTGAGAGAAATATGGGTATGCTAAGAGAAAAGATGGGTATTATAGAATGTGTACACTAACCGAGATGGAACAATAAGAGAGAAAGACCAAGAACGAAGTGCTTGGATTAGAAAGGGTGTAACACAGGGATGTAGTGTATCACCCCCCCCCCTGCTCAATGTATACATCACGGAAGCAATGATGGAAGTGGAATTGATATTCAAGGTGAAAAGATATCAATGAGAAGATTCGCTGACGATATTGGAATCCTAGACTGAAAGTGAAGAAGTGTTACAGGATCTACGCATTGAAATAAGAGGCTAAAGACTATAGAATATGGAATAAGAGTAAATAAAAGGAAGACGAAAGTAATGAGGAGTAGCAGAAATGAGAACAGCGAGAAATTTAACAACAGGATTGATGGCCACGAAGTAGATGAAGTTATGGAAGACTCCTAGGTGACGGACAGAGCAAGAAGAGCATAAAAAGCAAACTGTAACTGGCAAAAAGGGGCATTACTGGCCATGAGAAATATAGTAGTATCAAACTTAGAGCTCAATTTGGACATTTTTGGAAAGTTACTGTCAGCAGTAAAATGCAATTTGAACCATCAGCTGTTTTCATTTTACACACAAACATCTACCACTTTCGGTCTTGGACCGTCTCCACGAATGATATCCAAAGATGCAAATAATTACATATTATGTACAGAGATTTTTAATAGTTATTTAAAAAGCAGTGCTAAATGATGTGAATACTTGCAAGTGTTAAAATAGTTTAAGCAACCATATTACTTTAGCCATTACTTCAGATGTGTAGTGCATGTCATGAATGTAAATATAGAACCTTAAAAGCAAACATGCGAATACTGAATGTTTACAGAGCGGTACTGAAGAGAAGGTCAGGACCATAAGTATTACTTACAAAAAATATTGGGAAGTTGGTCAAACATCTTTAAAAGAATATTTTCGTCATATGGTATAGAAATATCTCGATGACAAGTTACTTGGTAATGTAAAGGACTAGGCAATCTTGGTGAACATCTTTGGTGCAATAACATATGTAAACAAAAAACGAAGTTGCTGTCTCCAAACTTAAGATAACATAGAGGTTGCAATGTAAGGTAGAAAAGATTATAAAAGCTTAATGTTACACAGTGTCATTTTCATTGCATATGCCGGATGAAATTTATATAAGCAAACGTCAAGCAGATGACAAACGTAATGTAAATCGCATTTGTAACATTAAAACGAACTAAAATACAATGTGCAGGTGCGGGTTGAAATGTCACTCAGCGTTCATATGCATCTAAGTTATAGCAATGAAACAATTATTGTTATACACCGACTATATATAAAGGAAACCTTTATATGTAAGTACATTTTCATTACAGTGTTTAATAGGAAGCTTAGTATAGTATGTTGACGACTCCCTAGTACTGCGTGTCTCAGAATTCTTTGTTTCCCCTGCGGATTTTGACGATGATTTCATCCTATCATACGTGGATTGTCATATGCTGCTCTGGCTGGTCTTTTGACTGTGCTTTGGAGAAGTATTACTTATCATGCATGGTTCGGACCCGAAGCCCATCTGCCGTTTTATCCGAGGTTTTACCGACGACAGACATGTTTTTATACCCACTTGCACCTTGGAAGTTGTGGCACGTGAGGTATTAGTTTTATGTGACCTGAACATATACCTCCACGGTATGAAACCGGTCGTCGTACTGTGAAAACACAATAAACAGCTATTGCGGATTTAGACTTCCACTCAGGTTATTACAGACTATTTTTCCAGCTCTGATTTTAAATTGTTTGATTGTCCTTCACATTATGTGCCAGTTTTAGCTGTGCTTGCGTGACCTATAGGGTTACTGAAGTACATAAAAATTTCAACGACTTGTAAGGATAAACACACGTTACGTGCCAGTAAAAGTACCTACCGTGCCCAAGATAGTATTCAAACGAGTGCTCTCGGCTTTGGGAATCAGCGAGCGTACACTGACACTGCGGAGGAGTAACTCATCTGTGCAATGCAGCCAACAGTATTACATCCGACTCATGTCAGCAACCAACTGCAGGAGTTAGCCAATCCGGCGCTTCCTTTATAGGACTCATTGATCCTTATTAATTTCTTCCTCCTGTCTCTGTTGCTTGCCTCGTGGCATTGAAGTATTTTCGTCGTACCTACGAGCTTGTTGCGTGTCCATTAGATTTGGAAATTGTCATTCGTCTGCCCTTGTTTCATGCGAGAAAATCGAGTGGTACCCTCCTTGTATCTTGTTTCAAACGATCCAACAGTCCAGATACAATTGTTTGATTCATGAATTCCACAATTCCATGACATAACGTTCTGAAGTCTTTAAGTGGTGCCACGCGTATTGCAAGTTACCATCAGTTTGGATACCGTTTTTGTCGACCGCCTTAACACACTGATAATCTCTGATACGTGTCGCACAAGTAACAGCACGACAACTTGGTATACGCTTTAAAGATTACATGAATCTCATTTTTCTTCTTCTATTTTTGACTGTTATTAAGAATGAGAGTAACCGCCCCGCCCCCCTCTCACCTACTCCTTAACTTTTACGCTACATGCAGGTTCTGTTGGGATTTTGATGAGAATATTTCGAACAGTTGATATAAGAGAAACACACCCACGTTTCTGGCGTATTTCCTTATGGTTTAAATGTTTAACTATTTTCCATTCCGAATTAGTCTCATTAATCATGTTTTTATTAATTGGTCGTATGATGTGAAAAATCATTTCTGAAACTACTGACGTTAGCATACCGACATAAATCAAACCGCTGGACTCAGGTGCGCCACAATGTTTTTCAATTTCACTACTGAAGTTCGTCACTCATACATTATTGGTTGGAATATTTGAAGAAACAGCCGTCGTGAGAGAGAATACGGACGCCTGTATTCTAATATTTTCGACAGTTTATATGATAATAAAATTTTAATTATGACATAGTCATAAGATAAACAATTATTGAAATATACCAACTACATATTGCCATTGAGATCGCTCAAAACTGTAGTGTTGCCAAGATTTTAGTGTTGCGAAAGTCTCAAGTCCAACTAGTGCTGTGCCAGTTACACAGCGAAGTATATATACGTGAGATAAACACTCCTTTTCAAAAAGAATCGTTTTATCTTAAAAAAGACTGAAGTATCATTCATTAAGTACATTTCTGCCAGTGTCATTTTCAATATTATCTTTCTACTGTCTAAAACTGCTTTTGTATTGATCAGTTTAAATCCAATTCTTTGTCGGGGTTTATTTATTTACCAGGTGACTCGTCTGATGCTATACTCCATCTATTCCTAACTTATACCGACTTCTTCACCTCTACAGCATGTTCGGAAATTTCCGATACAAACTTCTAGGGCTCATAGACGGAAGTGAGTAGATAATATTCTGATTTGGAACCGATGTGAAGAAACGTACATTTTCCGTGCTACAGCCATTTGAAAATACAGGGTGACAATTATTGAACAATATGAAAAAAAATCGTCATAATTTCTGAACGGTTGGCGTTAGGACGTTCAAACTGCACCGTTGGCCGCGTAGCATGATGGGAATTGGTATGCTCATGCACGGTTTGATTTAGCGACGAAGCCCACTTCCATTTGGATTGGTTAGTCAATCAACAAAGTTGGTGCATTTGGGGAACTCATTTCGCGATCGAGAAGTCTCTTCACCCTCAACGTGTGTCCGTATGGTGTGCAATGCCCAGTCCCGGAATAAACGGTGCTATAATCTGTGATGGCACGGTGACTACCGAACGGTACATGACGATTCTGGAAGATGGTTTCATCTCCATTACCCAAAGTGACGCTGATTTCGATAAGATGTGGTTCTTGCAGACGGAGACACTTAGATGCTGAAGAGCGTTTGATGTCCTGGAGGAGCACTTTTGGGGCGGCATTCTGGCTCTGGGGTACCCAGAGGCCACTGGCATGGGCCTCGATTAGCCGCCATTTTCTCCGGACCTACATACAAGCGACTCCTGTGAGGCTGTATTAAAGACAAGGTGTACAACAATAACCCCAAATCCATTGCTGAGCTGAAAACAGCAATTCAGGAAGCCATCGACAGCATCTATATTCTAACACTTCAGGGGTCATGCACAATTTCGCTATCCGTTTGCTCCACATCATCGCCAAGGAAGGCAGGCATATCGAAAATGTCATAACCTAAATATGAATATCTGTAGTGACGTTTACACGTTGGATAAAGTGTGTGCACGCCGTAGTTTGGAAATAATTTACGTTTTTTTCATACAGTTCAATAATTGTCACCCTTTGTGTTGATAGTGCAACCACGTTAATAACTAATTTACTAGCAATGACAGAGTACACCACTTGTTAAACAGTACCACTCATTAATAACCAAAGAAAGAAAAAGATAACTTAAGAAGTTTTCACAAACACCGTTGTTGATTGTACGGCCTCTTCCAATTCAGGTGTGCCGCTGATCGTTCCAGTACCACAGTCAAGCCTGATGATGATGAAGTTACCCCTTCCTCGAAGCCGTTGCGCAAATGTTGCTGAAACGGTATGCGATGGAGTTGCAAGTTGTGGATAACGATCATGATAAAGGCGGCAAGCCGCTGTTCTATTACCGTGACCTTCGCCATACGGGAGGGTCAAGTCGATGTATTCTGCAAATATGTAGTCAACCATGTCGCTCTAACATTCACAGACACGTTAAAGAAGCTCGAACGAGGTTAGAGTGACGTCAAATAACATAAGCAGTTTTAATCTGCCAGGAAGTTTCATATCAGCGCACACTCCGCTGCAGAGTGAAAATCTCATTCTGGAAACATAAGCTGATCCGACGTAACCTGCCACCATCGTGACTACCTTGTTGCATAGCTACCTAGCAAACAAGTTTTGTAACGGCTGTAGCACGGAACCGGTACGTTTTCGGACATTTGTTCCAGTTCTAAAGAATGCCCCCTCCAGAACTCCTAAAAGTTTGTAACGGGAACTTCAGAACGCCATGTATGTAGCTACTACAACCATCATGGTCAACGACAGTATTTATTCGAGACTAATATAGGGAAATATGAGTGACAAAGTTAGAATTTTTCCTGAAATCGTATCGAAATAGGCTAATACCCACAACGACAGCTTCAGAAAAAGATAAATGGATTTGGATCTCCTTCTGGCACAAATTAACAATCGTTACTAAATGTTAGTCTATCACGCCAGTCTGATGTAACAAAAGTACGTACTGTAGAAGGTCAGGCATAATAGTAAACGAGGGTATCAATCACATATGACGTAGCAACCCTTTTATTTCGTGACCGCTTACACATACCGAAACATGGTTTTCGGCAGATGTTTGAGCCTAGAGGGCCAGGTATATTTTCGTATGGTTAATATTTATAGCGCCGGTATGAACTGAGATATTGTAGGAAGTGCGGTCTTCTTTAAATGGAACGTTATACTTTTTATAGTGTAAGTAGGCTGTTTAGGTTTTTTTATTGATAACGCCACATAGCGCTCTGTATGAAAATCAATGGCTGTGCTGTGTGCATTCTGTGGCTGGTTTGCATTGTTGTTTGCTATTGTAGTGTTGGGCAGCTGGATGTTAACAGCGCGTAGCGTTGCGCAGTTGGAGGTGAGCCACCAGCAGCGGTGAATGTGGGGAGAGAGATGGCGGAGTTTTGAAAGCGGATGATCTGGACGTGTGTCCATCAGAGACAATAAATTTGTAAGACTGGATGCCATGAACTGATATATATATTATAACTTTTTAACACTGTTAAGGTAAATACATTGTTTGTTCTTTATCAAAATCTTTCATTTGCTAACTATGCCTATCAGTAGCTAGTGACTTCAGTAGTTAAAATCTTTTATGTAGCTGGCAGTATTGGCGCTCGCTGTATTGCAGTAGTTTGAGTAATGAAGATTTTTGTGAGGTAAGTGATTCATGAAAGGTGTAGGTTATTGTTAGTCAGGGCCATTCTTTTGTAGCGATTATTAAAAGTCAGATTGCGTTGCGCTAAAAATATTGTGTGTCAGTTTAGTGTTGATCAGAATAAGTAAAGAGAGTAATGTCTGAGTACGTTCAGATTTGCTCAGCTGTTTGAAAAGCAAATAACGTAAGAGGTTTATCAGCACAGTCTTTCATAAATTTTTCTAAGGGGACGTTTCAATAGTTGCATTCGATAAGTTTTGAGAAGTTAATTACAGTGATATAGCGTTTATTAACGTAGACATTGAAACCTGAAGTAAAAAAAAAATCAACACATTTCCTAGAATGTTAGAGCAGTGTAGGCGGAAACGGCATTAGCAGTAATAACACTCCCAAGCGAGCGTCTCGGAGCCAGCAGCGTAGTTGTATACGGCGAAGCCGTCGGAACACGGACCGTGCTGTCGAGCGTCAACGTTGAACGTGCCGAGTTCAACGTGCTGATAAAGGTTCAAAAACGATGCGACTTGTGCATATGGTACGTGGTCCCCAACGTGGTACACGCAATCGCAACGCGCTCCAGCGGCAGTTGTCGGCTGTATCTGTTCGTTTACGAAATGGACAGGCGTAAAATTCCTGTATTAGCTCTATTAAAACGTACTTTCCTCCCTTGTCCATACGCTAGTCAGGTTGCTCTGTCAGTAAGATACATAAATAATAACTTCAATATTTGTGAAAATATTGTAAGACAAAAAGGAAAGTACCATGTCCAGTCAAAAAGGACATCGGCTTATGAAAGTTCCATTACAAATAGTGCAATACAAGTTTACAATAGTTCTTCACATACGATAAAAATTATTTTATATTTCTCACTTTTTAGTAAATCCTTAAGGTCATTCTTGATCACTGGCCCTACTTAGTAGCAGAATATCGACAACATGTGAATTAGAAAACTTAAAAATAGTGCAAAATATCTTGCTGCAGATAGTTCAAGGTGTCCTGAAGATTAAGCCAATCGAACAAAACTCATTCATTAATAACTCTGAATATTGCAATATATATTTATATTAAACTAATGAGAAAGTGTAAGAACGCGAAGGTTAGGAAAATAAATTGGACGTTGTGGGACGTTAACCGTCAACTAGTCTTTCATTGGCCGCAAATGCATATTGACCCTACCTCTTAGCACGTCCTGAAAGCTTCAGTTATGGCTGTACTACTAATTGACAAATTGTACCAAGAACAACCCCTTTTTAACGGATGGTCAACATGCCGTTGCCTTCAAATGGCCTACTCTCATAATACGGTAATAAGTAAGCTACAGTAAGCCTTTTACTACGAATATAACGTTTCTCATCGTTTCATTACATGGAATCACACTATTAACGACGAGTTTTCGAGACATCATAAGTTTGTTGGTGCTCAGAAATGGCATATATACACTCCTGGAAATGGAAAAAAGAACACATTGACACCGGTGTGTCAGACCCACCATACTTGCTCCGGACACTGCGAGAGGGCTGTACAAGCAATGATCACACGCACGGCACAGCGGACACACCAGGAACCGCGGTGTTGGCCGTCGAATGGCGCTAGCTGCGCAGCATTTGTGCACCGCCGCCGTCAGTGTCAGCCAGTTTGCCGTGGCATACGGAGCTCCATCGCAGTCTTTAACACTGGTAGCATGCCGCGACAGCATGGACGTGAACCGTATGTGCAGTTGACGGACTTTGAGCGAGGGCGTATAGTGGGCATGCGGGAGGCCGGGTGGACGTACCACCGAATTGCTCAACACGTGGGGCGTAAGGTCTCCACAGTACATCGATGTTGTCGCCAGTGGTCGGCGGAAGGTGCACGTGCCCGTCGACCTGGGACCGGACCGCAGCGACGCACGGATGCACGCCAAGACCGTAGGATCCTACGCAGTGCCGTAGGGGACCGCACCGCCACTTCCCAGCAAATTAGGGACACTGTTGCTCCTGGGGTATCGGCGAGGACCATTCGCAACCGTCTCCATGAAGCTGGGCTACGGTCCCGCACACCGTTAGGCCGTCTTCCGCTCACGCCCCAACATCGTGCAGCCCGCCTCCAGTGGTGTCGCGACAGGCGTGAATGGAGGGACGAATGGAGACGTGTCGTCTTCAGCGATGAAAGTCGCTTCTGCCTTGGTGCCAATGATGGTCGTATGCGTGTTTGGCGCCGTGCAGGTGAGCGCCACAATCAGGACTGCATACGACCGAGGCACACAGGGCCAACACCCGGCATCATGGTGTGGGGAGCAATCTCCTACACTGGCCGTACACCACTGGTGATCGTCGAGGGGACACTGAATAGTGCACGGTACATCCAAACCGTCATCGAACCCATCGTTCTACCATTCCTAGACCGGCAAGGGAACTTGCTGTTCCAACAGGACAATGCACATCCGCATGTATCCCGTGCCACCCAACGTGCTCTAGAAGGTGTAAGTCAACTACCCTGGCCAGCAAGATCTCCGGATCTGTCCCCCATTGAGCATGTTTGGGACTGGATGAAGCGTCGTCTCACGCGGTCTGCACGTCCAGCACGAACGCTGGTCCAGCTGAGGCGCCAGGTGGAAATGGCATGGCAAGCCGTTCCACAGGACTACATCCAGCATCTCTACGATCGTCTCCATGGGAGAATAGCAGCCTGCATTGCTGCGAAAGGTAGACATACACTGTACTAGTGCCGACATTGTGCATGCTCTGTTGCCTGTGTCTATGTGTCTGTGGTTCTGTCAGTGTTATCATGTGATGTATCTGACCCCAGGAATGTGTCAATAAAGTTTCCCCTTCCTGGGACAATGAATTCACGGTGTTCTTATTTCAATTTCCAGGAGTGTATATATGAGCCAGAACTGAAAGCCAATATGGCGCCTCACAACTCTGCACCGAAGTACGATGGAGTGCATGCGGCGTAGTGGCGTTCCTCAGTCTCGTTGGTCAAAGTTAAAACACATGTTCAGAATATCTGACATGGTAGATATAACTCTGCACGTTCGGAAATTCTCCCCAATGTGCTATTCCACGCTATGACGTCAGAAACTCGGCAGACTCAACACTCAACGTTCAGATGCACGGTCCGTGTTCCGACTGCTTAATTTAGGCCTGCGATACGAGAATAAAATCACCTACGAATGTGTATGGAAATACGACATAGGCTAGAATCTAGCATACCACGAATGTTTAGGAAAACTATTTCACATTTGTGCACCCTTCTAATTTACGTGAGTCGAAATAGAGAAATCAACTGTTCATTTCTCAAAAATACAGAGCAAGTACTGTATTAAATATCTGGATGTTGGAGGGAAGATTTGATCAATCATTTTCTGTACCTGGCTTTGTGCTTCTTAGAAGTAAAATACCTGTTCGGACAACTGTCTCTACCTAAACTGTTCGCAATTATACCATATGGGATACATTCGTTGAACTAAACATTTTATTAAAAATACTTCTTTTTAACTAAATATTGTTTCACGCTGAACGTAAGCGCTTAGTGACAATATTACCAGTTACGTGCAATACAGGCTGTCCACTTACCTGACATTGCAAATTGAAACTTCACCTTTGAATGTAAAGAATGACTGCGCTGGTAAAACTTCTACGTTGCTTGATTTTCAAACTCCAGAGTGCAACTGAACCTTGGCAATATGTGTCGTGCAGATTCACTAGCGTCGTAGCTAGAACAGCTTCTTCGTGTTTTCTGAAAGTTGCAGTCTCCTTTCGTGTCCTCCTTTCGACGCTGAAGCAGCGTGTATGTACTAGCGTCTTAATAATTCGTGCATTTGCTTGGCGCGTCGGACATTGGCAACCAGGACAGATAACCTTGTACCCCTGCACTGTTTTTGCGGCATTTCTTTAACATTCACCCTATGACAGTAGTATATCGAACTTCTTGTTGTCATTGGTATACATGTCTGCATGCAACGAATGTTGAAGCTGAAATGAGAGGTCTGTAGTGCAGACATGTAAACAGGTTTATGTGTTGACATTTTGATACAGCGGGACCCCTGTTTGACGGTGTTTGTAACGTTAATGCCGATTTCAGCCGCCGTGCTCTCAAATTCTAGGACATTTCTCGCATTCTTTTACGACAGGTAGCGACGCCAACATTAACAAACACTTTAACGCGGTAACTGTCTTCTGAAGATCTATCGAATGCAGTTATAAAAAGTGTATAGTTCAATTAAAAAGAAGTACTTGTTTCAATACCTCCGTTGATATCGACGCTAAGAAACATTAACCAAACAAAAATAAACAAATAAATAAATAAAACATGTGCCCCTCGACGCTCTGATACTTCCCGAAAAGCTAGTTTCGATATATGTAACCGTTCACGAAATATGAGTGAAAGAAGTGTTACATCTTATATATACAGCTTAGACCAACCTGTAATCATGATCGTATTAAACCACTGTAACTAGACATCCCTTGTGACCAACGCATGAGGAAAAGTGTCAAATGTGTCTTAGAATCTCGCCCAAACCCACCTATAGGAAGTAAAAAACGAAATACAGACTGTCGATGGACATTTATGCATAACATATTTTGTCTTTCACCGCAAATGTGTGCTATGTGAAACCATTACAGATTCTTTAAAAAAATACCGCATGCAACAGACTCTTTTCTTTTAAACATATTGCATCAATAACTACGCATAGTTGTTCCGTAACTAGTTCTGAGCTGTCTAACAAACTAATTTCGTTGTTCGCCCTGATAGCACTGCAACACTAGTTGTATCGATTTCGCAAAAGATAGCAGAAATGCTGTGAATCATGTGCCCGCTTGCGGCAAGCACATTTTCCCGGGGAGCACTGGACTGAATGGGGCCACTGGCATTTGTCTGGAGAATCTGAAAGCTCTAGCAGTGCTGTGATTCTCCTTTCGAGCCACCCAGCTGCCAGACGACCTTATGTTGCTGAAGGTGTCGTTAACTCCGCCCTCCGAAACTTGGATCGCCTTGGTATTTACGGATCACAAGTTTTTATAAGGCCAGTTAAGCGAGCAACTCTCAGGTGTGCCGTGAATTACGCTGGAAACGTGAGACCTTTGGAATTCGAACTGGACCTGGCAAAAACAGGATTACCGTCAATTTCCAGTAGTTTATTTTTAACGATTTCTCGTTTTAACAGTGTGGTATAGAGTATGACATGATAATAACGTGTCTTACCTCTTTTAAAGTCTACTTTTCATCACAACACTTTTCTCAGGTTATCAGCTATTGCTGTTGTACCAGCTGACTATTTATGTAAGACGAGGGAACACACGATGTACTTCCAACAGTATAAAGATATCAATATAAATTGTATCAACAGAGTGCATGAACACTTAGCTGAAGTGCGATATTTCTTTTTGTTATTAACTAATCAACAAATAAGTGCTTAAATTTCTATAAGAATTTTCTGTATGTTTCCAAGATGAGAAAGAAAAGTCACTCTCTTTCCTCTTTCTAAACTGTCTTAAATGGGCTACAAAAACTTGATGAACGGTATGTACTAGAAGACATTAAAATGCATGTAGGACGGTGTCTTTGTGCTCGGTTACTATTTGACCAGGGAGCATGCAGTAATATGATTTTGATTTTGTCCCGATCCGTGACCATTTGTTTTGCAATTCGAACATCTGTCTTACTGCAGCTATGTTACATTATATTAAGCAAAGTTTGGACAACGAACCTGAACTGGCTCCCAGGCGAATTGTGAAAATCGATTAAATCCTTTTTAAAAGGATTGTGATGGGACGTGATGCTCGCCTAATGGCTCTATTTGTATGAGCACAGTCCGGACTTTACGCACAAGAAGGGACACCAGTAAATAACTGCGGAATTGACCTAGATTGACGATTCAAATAGTCCTCGGGTGTGTCAGACCTTGGTCTGAGATAAGTTTAAACGGTTTGAAAAAAATCTTGCTATGTTTGGATCTTACGCACAAAAAAAATGTTTTTCTGGGAAGTCTTTGGAGCGCCGACTTCTGTACTTTAAATCTGTACGAATTTGTTCAAACTTTGCACAAAGGTAGATAAATAGATAAAGTCAACCGTTGTCGAGATAAGATGGTTTAAAGTCGAGCTAAACGTGACACTTAAAATTTGTTCTTACGTGAACTGAATGCACGGAAGTGGTTTAACCTGATCAAATAAATAAAAAATCCATTATTATGATAAAATTGGAAACTCAGTTTCTAAAATCTAGCTTCATTCATATTTCACACATTCTTTTGTGTTTTGTACGAGCGTCTCTTTTATGTTTCAAACTTGGGCGAGGCGGTTCTGATTTTAGAAGAAGCTAGGAAAATACATTTAATTAATGGAAATTCCACTCTTTTTCTCAAAGCTATATCCCTTGTCATCGTATAAACATCATGGTTCAAGAAACAATAAGAAGCCTGTTCCGGATAAGTTTCCACCCGAGTCGACAAAAATCTACATTAATTGCTAAGCTAAGGTGGTCTGATGTCAATTTTACGGTAGAGTAAGAGTTTTGAACTAGGATGAAAATTATTCCTACAGTAACGCAAAAAAGCCTAATATGTCCTGGACACAGAACCATCTTTTCACTTATCTGGCAGATTCAAAGACATTTAAATCAAAACATCTTGTCATACTCTCTTTTACAAGTTAACCGCACTTTCCCAGTGCAGTGAGCTCCTTTACACCAACTTCCTGTCACAAGTAAGGCTGAGGCTGTAACAAGATATAGACACAAATTTATGTGCTTCTGCAGAGGGGAAGGCGTCTACTATAAGGAGTGCTTGGGAGTGGGGGTGCATCTGTTAAGATAATAGGAATTATTCCGGACTGGGGATGCATACGTCCTAAACTTTAATGGCACATTGTCTATCGCTGCCTGCCGTGAAAACTGCATAGCGTAACATTCAGTCGATACGAAGATTCATACCCTCTACGAATCTAAATAGTCCATGTAAGTTATTATCCGATTTTGTCCAAATTTGGTACACAACCTTTTGTTATTAATGGAATGATGCTGTCAAAATTTCAGATATTTATTTATTATAGTTCCACATACAAAGAGATACACCTAAAATTCCGAAGACCTACGCCCGTTTTCTAAAAATAAATCAGGAACAATAACAAATTGACTTTCACTGCACAGGCCAACGAAAATCTATTTTTGAAAAACTTCCTTTTACTTTGATAGCTGACCTTAATAGATTTTTATGAGCTGAATCCAAATGTAGCATTAGTTTTTTGTATCACCAACAGTTATTGAGCAATATGCTTTTTACTATATAGTTTAAAAATACTGTGCTATACGGTAAATGGGGAAATTAATTAAACGCTTTGTTACAACATAGCCATGGTTTGTATTTACAGTAAGCTACTTAAAACAATGATATGTGTTGATAGAGTTTTCACTAGTCAGTTGGAATTGGTTTCTATTTTCTCTCTCTTTTTTCTTTGAAGCTTTTTCTACGATGAGTCGCTTGCTGAAGTTCTCGGTGAAGTGACCAACAACAGTCCTCCATCATATTGGTGTTCCAGTTGCCTTGGTAGAGGTTTTCCATCACTATAATGTCATGGTGAAAAGCCCTCCTTCCTCCTCACAAACATATCCCATATTGTCCGGGAAGTAATCAAGGTCACTGTTTTAAAAGTGAACTTTCTGGCTCATTAAACATCCTAAAGTTTTAAACTTCTTTAAGGAGACACTGTGTGTCCTATGCCGCCAATGTTAAATTATCGAATTTTGTGACCATTATCTTCGAAACTTTCTAAGACACTAACTTACAATTTTTCCTATTATTATTCCATACGTGTTGAATTATTATTCCATATGTGTTGAATCTCACACTTGGCATGCTATTAAAATTTCATATCTCTACCATCAGTACTTCTTTAGAAAATGGGTCATTTATTGCTAAAAATGTAGTTCAGAGGTATTGAGATTTAAAACTATTTATTAAAAATTCTTATACAGACTTTCATTTCTGCATCTTTCATGCACTAGAACTGCCCTGGCCCATAGTCTGTGTCTTCGTTAGTGTCACAACAGTCCAGTGCTTGCCTCCTCCTTTTCTTTCTGGATAATTTTGTCATTTGCTGAGCAGCTAACTGTGCTTAACGTACACGAAGCTCATCCAGTTCCTGTAGTCCTTTAGCTGTGTTCTGTCCAAATCTTACCCCTAACTCCTCCTGAACCTTAAGCCTTTCATAGTTCTCACCATTAAAAGTTATTACTGCGTCGGACACTGCTAACATTAGAGTCATAAGGCCAACAAATACTTTTTAGGCACATGGCACCACACAAAATTATTGAAGGACTCATTCACATTCTGGGTCTTCTCATGTAAACACTTCTTTAGTATTTCAGGATTTGATTAATCTCTGTAAATAGGTTTGATTGCCTACATTACTGCCAAAGGAAGAAAATGTTTATGTGTAAATTCCTGCAGAGTGCCAGATAATTCATCTTGCCTATATTTACACCAAGTGTTTGGTGTTGGTGGACACAGAGCATGACATGGTTTTTCATTGGTTGATATTCGATGAAAGAAAGTGCTACACACAGCCCTTTGCATCTTCTCTACATTGTCACAGTTATCTCTAATGGCCTTTCCATAATATTTCTGTAATTCATCAATTACTTTGTCCGTTAGTCTTCCAGCACATTTTATTGTCTTGGCATCATACTTTCAACGAAAACTAGTATCCGAAACAAAGTACTGATTTGTTTATTCGTAATGCCAATTTCTAAGAGGTAGTTGTATGCACAAAACAAAGAAATTCACAGCCTTCTAGATTGTGTTGTTCCCTAGTATGACTACTCAACTGTGGTAGTATATGCGTAGCTGTGAAATTTGACAGTCACACACTAACAACCAAAATATTATATGTAGATCTCATAATTGTCTCATTTTAATGTATTATGCACCAAAATGTTCTGAAAAGTACAAATTACATTATGGAGAAGGAAGCAGAAAATGTCAAATTTCAATGAATTTCAGGTACAATATCCCCTTAACATTGTAGTTATAATAGAAACATGTTCTGGGTCTTTTTCATGTCCTAAGTACTTTTTAACAACTTGCTTGAATGATACCCATGCTTCCTCCTCATTTAAGGTCATTGTAGATTCAAAGTTAACATCAAACATAAATTTTCTAGCGTCAGGTCTGAGAAAGAAGCCTTCTTTACGGTAAGCTTCTGAAAGGTGTGGAAACTTAAGGCAAAGATACTTAAAACATGGTCCATCTTTAGGCAAAACCTTTACAGACTGTTTGATTAGACCTAACTTTATATGTAGAGGTAGTAGGAGTACGTTTTTTGGATCTACTAAGTTTTTGCATAGAATGTTTTTCTCATCAGGTTTTGAAGACTCCCTCACAGGCCAGATCTTTCTGCACCAGTGTTGATCCCTAGCCCTGCTATCCCATTCACACAAGAAACATGGAAATTTGGTAAAGCCACCTTGCTGACCAAGAAGCATGGATGTTACTTTTAGATCGCCAACGATGAGCAGAACAGCCTATTTTATTTAGCACTGTTTCTACGTTTTCATAGCTTTCTTTCGTATTTACAGAATGTCAAACAGGTGTAGATGCGTACGTGTTACCATTGTGTAATAAAACAGCATTTAAAATGCTATTGAATGAATCAATAAACAGTCTTCATTCTTTCTTTTTGTATTCAATACCAAACTCATTCATTAGACTGGGAATGACAGAACAGTACACTAAAGCACCTTCTTGTTAGATAACCTTGGAAAATTGCTGATATCTCTTTCTATACATGTATGTGCTGGTTCCAACTGCCAATAAGTTGTTTTCTTTTAATCTAGAGCCAAGCAATTCAGCATTTTCTTTCGTTAAGCCCATATCTCTAACCAAATCGTTAAGTTCGGTCTGACTAAACAATTTGGGCTCTAGACTTTCTGTATTACAATGGAATTCATCGTCATCTGCGTCATCTAAATCAGATTTTACATCAGCAAATGCTTCTGTTGGAATAGAAGTTAAATCATCTGGTAGTTCAGGAACCGGCATATCTGCACCATGCCCTACTAGTTGGATGGCGGACAGAAGGTTAGAGTATCTTATTACCTTCTTCTTTTTCGAATTATGACCAGTAATATCAACACTGCAAAAGTAGCAGTCATTGGAATGATTTATTGGCTCCCTCCACAAGATAGCAACAGCAAATCTAAAGACTTTTTTCTTCTTATTGGACCATTTTCTCAGATCTTCAAAACACACATAACATACCTTATGCAGTGCCAAGTATTTATCTTGATCACCAAGTTTAGATCCAAAGTAGGTCAGATAAACCTTTTTCAAAAAGTCTGTAATGTTTCTCTGGTGTGTTTTAACCACAAATTCACCACACATATAACAATAACTGACAGGATAGTTTTTACAATCATGATTAGACATTTTAGTGAGCACATGCACAGGAAATGGGAAAGTGAGGTTAGGTTGACAGTAAACAGAACACCAGCTGTTAACATAAAAACAGAATAGACCGTTTCTTCCAGCAGATGTTTTTCAGCAGTGCTACCAACGACATTTACATTCATTACACCTCCTTTTAAATTATTTGAACTAAATGACAGTTGGTAAACTCTTTAAAACATTGCTTAATTTAACAAATGAAACTGTGAAGAAATGCTGGTGCTGGAGTTATTTTAGTACCATATTTGAATTTCACACCCTAATAAAAATAAGAATAAGGTATTTTCAGCAAAAACGCTTTTCCTTCATTGGCCTGTATTATCATTTGAATTCATTACAATGTTGTCAGTGCATAAAAATCATTTAATTAACATTTTCTTTTTAAAAATTTACTCACCTTACATTACATAATAAAAAAAGTGTCAAAATTATGACTTTATTATTTTTTGTTGTGTGAGTGCATGATAAGTACTGAGAGAGTGTATGTGGGACATACATTAAAATTTAATATTTCATTTTACGTAAAACCTTGTACAAACGAACCATGGAAAAATTATGTTGCAACCACAATTCAGGTGACGTATGTCGGTGTAAGCATAGATTTGTATAAAAGCAGCTGGAATGGAAGTTAGAGGCGGAATAAGTTATTTATCAATTTGAAGAATATTTTGCACTTCGCTTATTTTTATTAAACATAATACAATAAATTGAACTTTTCCGTACATTAATTACTATCAAATTAGTGATTGTATAAGGCAAGATTTACCGCGTAAATAATCAGGAAGGAACGTTCTGATTGGTCGTTTAGATCAATAGCCAATCAGAAATAAGCTGTTATTGAGCAAACAGAGGAGTATGCAGGGAAGAGAGTACCACGAGGGCAGTCGCTTGCTAGCCTGCCTACGGATAACACGATGCTAGATCATTCCTTAAAAATACTATGTAAGATGAGGAAATAGTGAGCTATTTTCGGTTCGAACATATCGTGACTTAAACGACTGGAGTGACGAACATATTAATGAAAGTTTGGTGTTTCAAAGTTACATAGTTTGAGAGATATGAACGTGTGTACTCTGATCGTAGTAACAACTCCGGTGGCGTGTTCGTGCTCTGTATGGAATATTTTGCGTAGCACTTCTTGCGAAGAACACCACTGAAACGCCGAATGCTTAACTCGCGAATACTTGTGGGTCTGTGCCTGCATGAAAATTTGTCGGCTCGGACTTGCTAAATTTCTGGCTGCTTTTTCGAGTGCATATTTGTTATACGGGCAGTGCGCTTTCAATGATAACGTTTCACAATATTAAATACGTACTTGATAGCCATTTCATGTGTGTCAATCTAAATAAAAACAGATTTAATCTAATTTTAAAAGCTTTTCCGCAGGGAGACTGAATATCCCGAAGGCCCGATTTTTAATCATGAACTTTCAGGAACAGACTTTCAACTAGAGTTACGCGGCCTCTGTGTGATAGGTATCAGGTGGTGGTTTCATCAACGCCGCTTTACGCTGCCTAGCACGTATCTGCTGCAACAGAGTGAAGGGACATCGGCAAGACTCCTATTGAGGTACGTGGACTGAACGATAACGTTAACAACAACAACCGACGCTGCCCCGTCCCAATGTTGTGTCGCATTCCACGATATGGCGAATATCATATTGGCAGAAATGATAGCATGTGTCATAATATACGACATGACATCACGTGTCACGTTACTCTGATGGGCACGATGCATACGTTACAGGACATGGGTACTAATAACAGCAAGTAAAAAAGTGCGATTATGTCAAGATGTTTTGAGTTAAATGTCTTTGAAGCTGTCAGATAAGTCGAAACGTTAGTTCCCTTCTTTTAATTCCTAACTGTGCCCAGGATATATCAGCCTTTTTTGTGCTGCAATGGGGGCATTTTTCATTTTGGTAAAGTTATCTACAAATGTGTGTCATAGTTTTCATCACAACGAACTCATAATTATTAGTTTTAATCTAGGAGATTTCCTGGACCATATCTTCGTAGGTCACATTTGTAGTTCAGCGAGAGAAATATGACAAAGTTTTGAAATTTGTGGTGAGTTCCTATGGGACCAAAGTGTTGAGGCCATCGTTCCGTAGTCTTACACACTACTTAACCTAACTTAGACTAACTCATGCGCTGGCCGGAGTGGCCGAGCGGTTAAAGGCGCTACAGTCTGGAACCGCACGACCGCTACGGTCGCAGGTTTGAATCCTGCCTCGGGCATGAATGTGTGTGATGTCCTTATGTTAGTTAGGTTTAAGTAGTTCTAAGTTCTAGGGGACTTAATGACCACAGCAGTTGAGTCCCATAGTGCTCAGAGCCATTTGAACCATTTGAACTATCTTATGCTAAGGACAACACACACACCTATGCCCGAGGGAGGACTCTAACCTGTGACGGAGGGAGCCACTGAACTGTGGCTCGAGATCGAGCTGTTACCTCGAGCGGCAAAGATGACTATAATCACATTAAAAATTCAACTGTACAGTTGTCAAGGAGTCTCAAAAACTATATGTACACACAAGAAAGGATAATCCCCCACCACTAATCAACCAGTTGCCTTGGCTTTTTAGTGCGTCACTGTTTTTAGACCGTGAGCCTTGTTCATATGATGCCTGAAGTTCCATGAGAGTCGATCGGCGCATTCAGAACTAGCAGATTACCCCAGGACGCAGTGTACAACGGTAGTAGAAATCTGTGAAGCTTTAATATATCCTCGCAAAAAAGAGATGCACAAGTCTTATGAACCGTGCGAGGAACGAAGTTAGTGTGTGGAGCTTCACATGGATCCTAATTCGAAGCGACTACTACTACTTATTGAACGTATTTGGTGAGTAAGAAATTTTCAGTCAGTGTCGACACTTTTGAGTGAGACATCGTATGCTCAATTTTCTAGCGAATCGTAAGATCTCTATTGTAGTAAACGGTACGTCTACTGGCACTGATTGATGGAACTCGTCACACCGTAAGGGTATATTTCATGGGAGAAAAACAACCGCGCATTAATTTGACACGAGAAATACAAACGGCAGACAAATGGAAAAAAAAACGTAGACTGTATTATTTTAAAGGTAATCGCCATAACTGTTAATATATTTATTCCACTGTGAGACAGGACGATGAGTAACTTTGTGGAAAAATAGATTTGTTTTATGTAAGGGTCCACCTTGAGTAAAACATACATTTTTCGCTCAAGTTTCAGCATCATCAGTGGGTCATCTTCCATAAAACAGGAAAAATGCTTTTTGCGATGGTCTACAATAAGTAATGCCCCCAACTTTCTTCCAAAGCCATTATAATACATAGACAAACGGCCTTGTTGGTGCTTCGCATTTGATATTTGTTCTGTGCGCCGGTGAAGTTTAGAAACGTTCTGGCAGATGGCAGCGTCGCAGTATAGTGTAAAAATTATGTCTACATACGACGCACGTTAAAAGTTATTGAATTCTTGTGTGCAGAAAAAGAAACCATGGTGAACATCCATAAACGTTTGTGTGTAAACGTTCGTCTGCAGTGTATGGCGATGCTGCAGTGGATAGGAGTACAGTTGAGCGATAGGTAAAGGAAGTTACAGCCTCAGAAAATGCAGAAACAGAGCTCCATGATCAGCCAATCTCATGGCGCCCTGTCACAGCCGGTGCTACAGACTTGCTGAATAGTGCGGACGCCGTTATTCACGCTGGCTGGTGCATCACAACTTGACAATTGGCTCTACAGCTGTCGGTCACCGTTGGAAGTGCGTCAGCAATGATCGCGACTTTCGGACATTGAAAGTGGTGCTCACGATGGGTTCCACGAATGCGCTCAGCAGACCACAATTTTCAAAGAAAGGCCATTTCGTCTGAACTGTTGGAGACGCAGAGGCCTTTCTGTCATGCGTCGTTATGGGGGAGGAAAGCTGGGTGCACCAATTTGCGCCGGAAAGGAAAAGGCAGTCCATGGAGTAGCATCATCCTCATTCATCACAAAAGAAGAAATTCAAGACAACCCCCTCTGCCAGAAAAATCATGGTGACAGACTTCTGGGATTGAGACAGTATCATTCTCGTGGATGTGATGCCAAGAGGGTAAACCATCAATTTAGAAGCGTACGTGAAGACTCTGAAGAAACTTAAGAACCGTTTCTGACGTGTTCAATCGGACAAGAATCCAGCAGCAATCTTGATCCACCACGATGATGCATGCCCACACGCCAGTCTGAGAACCCGTGAACACACCACCAAGTTGGGTTGGACATCATTGCCTCATACAGCCCACAGTCCAGACATGGCACCCTCAGACTTCCGTCTCTTTGGGCCGCTTTAAGATTCTCTACGGGGAACACACTTTGAAGATGAAATATGAAGATAGTGTCAGTCATGCACTGAAAACATGGCTACGTCTATAGGACAAGAGCTTTTACCAGCAGGGAATTCAGGCTCTTCCACAACTTTGGCGTTCGGCCATAGAACGTGATTGAGACTACGTAGAGAAATAGGACATGGACAAGACGTGTTGATGTATGTCGTCACCGAATTCTGCCTCTTAACAATGTTCTGAGAAACTAATATGGTGCATTGCTTATTGAACGACGCTCGCACTATTTGTACAAATAAAAGTCTAAGTTGGAAAGAGAGTTTTTACGTATTTGAAAAACAGACAAAATTTTGTATATATATGTTGTTACCAGGTGCTGTCGATTTCCTGGATGTTATTTAGTGCAGTTGTTTTGATTCATAGTTTGTCATCTTCAACCATATGGAATTTAATGACAAAAACAGCTATTTAAATGGAAAATTTATAACATGACATTTTATTGTTACGCCTACTATTAACTAATTACTATGTGGAATATTGCGTGCGTGTGTGTGTGTGTGTGTGTGTGGGTGTGTGTTGGGAAGCGGATTTGGGTAGGTGTCGTCTGAAAGTTCTTTGAGGACAGGGAACAGAGTCCCATTGCAGAGTACTGTGTATTCGTTTAGTACACGTTTTTCTTCAAAAATGACTTTTTCTATTTGATAACTTTCTTCAATTATTAGCTGTTGTGGGGGGGGGGGGGTGCTGGTCAAGGCAGTCCCTCTCTCTGATACCGCGCGCCGCGGAATTTGAATCCCCACCAGACGTCATGGACGTCGAAGACCCCTAGAGGTCTCTGCAACATCGAGCCATAAGCTGTGACGGCGCGCGCCTCCTGGCCTGCATTTAGTGTGAGGGCGACACATTAGAATACGTGGTTCCAGTGGTCAATAGCTGCGCCCTCGATAGAGTATTTAAGCGCCTGCCTCTTACTCAGCCAGCGAGGCATCCTCTACGACCTCATCCCCTTCCCCCACCTTCTCCTTTTCCTTGAACACATCCACATACTATATATTTTCCGCCACAATGATCCCCATAACCACCTGGTGTCTCCCTTCCTCTCCACCCCCAACCTGTTGCCACGCATTTACCGTTGTGTCCCACCCTCTCTTCATCTCCACACCCTCCGCCTTCTTTCCCAACACAACTTCCACCATCAACACCTCCCGGGTGATGAGCTTATCCCTGACATCTACCCCTCCTACCAACTCTAACCCCATCTTACTGCCTCCTCCTAAGGGCTCCCTCTCCTCCCCCTGCCTTCTCCTGAGCGGCTTCACTCTCCTACTGCCTCCCTCTCTTGTGGCCCCTTTCAGTGTCTCAGCAATCCCTCCTGCCTTGTCTTCCCTCTTCATCTCCTGCCCCACCAGTCTTCTGCCTCTTAGTGTACTCGCTGATGCCCTTACTCTCGTCATCCCGCTGCCTCCCCTGCTGCCCCTTGCTCTCCCCTTCTTTTCCATCCTCTCCAATCTCTCCCTCGTCAGATCCCACCTGGCAGTTTTATTCTTCATCGTTTGTGCTCTAAGTGGTTTTTAAGTGTGTTGTTCTGGAATTTTTTTAATACTGTTGCCGACTTTTAACCTGTGCATGTGCATTCAGTGCCTTCTTTGTGTTTTAAGATTCGCCAACTGTGTTTTTTAACTTTGTGATGACTTTTTAAGTGTCCCCCCATAAACGTCTCCATGTCAGTGTATTTTTATCTCCATTATCTTACCTTACTCTGTTTTATGTTCCCCTTTTTTATCGCCTTATATATGTAACATTTTATTCTAGTCTTAGTTGTCATGTCACATGGCTGAAGAGTGGCGGATTGTGCCGCTGACAGCTCTCCCCTGCCCATATGGGGCAGGGGAATGAAATCACACTAAAGGGGAAAAAAATCTCAGCGAGCGAGTCTAATCTTGCGTACGTCTCTGGACACATCGCCTCACGTTAGACAGCTTACTTACTTTCTTGTTCTGTGTACGAGTGGATGTGGTTGTTAGGTTTCCTTGTGACTCCACTGTTTCGATCGTGTTATTGTTCGTTCTGTCCTTCGTTGGTCGTGTCCATCCTCTCCCATTGTGTTGTTGTTCATGGACCACTCTGCGGGTCCCACCGCGCTTTCCGTCACTTCAACCTTACAGTTACAACACTCTCCAAAAACAAATCTCATTGTAAGCAAACACACACAGAAGAGCTTCAACCTCAACATAATTATTTGTGGATAGATGTTTGGAGATGCCTACGAAAGATGATTTCACCTTCATGTACACTTCTCCACTCAAAGCCAATCGTGAGCCATGGATCTCTTCCTTCACAACTCCAAAAATGTGATCGGGGTCACATGGAGGATATGGAAGGATTTCTCAATGAACTTCTGTAGCGTAGCCATAACCATATTGGCCACTTGTGGGCGAGCCTTTATACATCCTCCCCCCTGTGATCTCCATATTTTTGGAAACCTGAAAAAAGAAATTTTTTACCACGAGTATGCTTCGTGCAGAGAGGTGCACACCTTGGTACATTCATGGCTCCGTTGGCAACCGAAAATGTTTCTCCAGAAAGTCATTGACGACTTTGCCTCACAATGTGATAAATGTCTTAACAGTTACGACGATTACTCTCGAAATATTAAAATTTTTAGTTACTTTCTTTCAATCTGTTTCGTTTTCATTTGGCAATGAAACATGCTCGTTAATAACCGTGTGTCACACATTTCACCAAGTTGACAGAAACGAGGAAAATACGTGTGGTTCATAAAAATAATGGTAAAATATTTGCTTATCAAATTATTCATAATTGCTTTCGCACCTGCTGTTGATAGGAAACGGTAGAATTTGATATGTTAGTGTATGCCTCGGATGTTTCTTGCTAATTTCATGTAGCGCTTTACCCCTGCACAGCCTCAGATATATTGCGTCACGCGATGTCACAGCTTTTATTTGCTGAACAATGTAGTAGCCATTACTGGTAGATTCTTCTTTACAACTTTTTAAGACAACAGAGAAATGTAACAAATTCTTTGCCATAATACAGTAGTAAATGGAAAATTCCCTTCACGTCGTCTTGGATAAAGAATTATTTTAGTATCAACATTTGAAATCACTGGTAATATTCCAAAATTTCATAATGTTGTTTGAGTTGTGTCTCTAGCAACTTTCCCATATGTCACAGTTCTTGCTCTTCAACAGAAAACAATGACAAATATTCACAATGATTATATTTTCATAATGTAGAACGATAATTAGGGAGTACCAGCAATTTTACTCTTCATGGTTTCTCCACACAACCCAACTGCAAACTGGTACATCACTATGGTGATTCGACGTGTTGTGCCACCATTCACGAACAGCATTCCACAGAGTGTTTTCCAACAGGATAACGCTCGCAAACATACCGCTGTTATAGCTCAACACAGGTAGCCTTGCCCTGCTCGATCACTACATCTGTCTCCAGTCGAGCACAAATGGGAAGGCTTCGGATGAGAACTCTATTATCGTGCACAACCGAATTAACCGTCCCTGTATTGACCGTCCAAGTGCAACAAGCACAGAACTCCATCCCACAGAGTGCATGCTAACGTTCAAGATTTTGGCATTCACACGAGTTATTAATGTACCATCATTTCACGTTGACAGTTTCTTACCACGAGCTTAAATTAACCTGTAACCATGCAGTGTTAACCACCTAAATATGTTGTCTAGATCACTATACTCCAGAAATTTCATTATTCTACATTAATTACTTTTTTACTGTAGTTTTCATCAGTGTGTTTGACTGTAATCGAGTGTCTAATTGAAACGTTCGTCCACACATGGAGCAAGCACCCACTTGTTCAGCACGACAGTGGCAGACCACTCACGAGCCCTGCGACATCTGCAACAATCCAACTTCTTATGGTCACTGTCATCGATCATCCTGTCATACCACCCCGACTTGGCCCCATGCAATTTTCATCTCTTTTCGAAACTTAAAGAACTTACTCTTGACAGTGATGAAGCGGTGCAAGGAGAGGTGTGTTGTGGCTCCGCAACAAAGTCAAACATTCTACAGTGACAGATATCAAAAATTGGTCCCTCTTTTGGAGAAATGGGATCGTCGCCAACATGGCTATGTTGAGAAATAAATGTTTGGACACGAAGAGCAAAGATGTGTAATGTTAATAACGTTCGTTTTATTTAAAAAGCCTGAAGAATTTTTACATGAGAAACTCCGAGGCATTACTTTCCAGCATGCCATTGTCAACCGAAAGATATTTCTTTGATTGATGCCTGTTATGTAACAGTTTTCCATCACACTGATGTCGAGTTAGTGTCCTGCAGGTCTTTTTCTAAGGACAGGCAGTATTCTTAACAAAGCGTACAGTATCAGTCAATCAACTTACGCAAATTGCAAATACAGACGAAGCTCATTCTTCAGGGCTTTCTTCCGAATGTGAAAATATTTTGTTGACGCCCGCCTAAACAGACAGAAGTAATCACTGTAATAAAATAACAAGAATTAGAACTCGCAAGGAAATAGTGTTCACTAATCCCACGCAATCTCAGAGAGAAGAACGGTAGAGAAGGAGAGTGACAGTGGTTTGATGATCCTCTTCCCGATACTTAAGTGCGTATTGCCCAGAACCACCTATACTCCTTTATACCACTGAGTTTGCCAATGTTTCCAATAAGACGAACTACCAATTGATGAGGGCTTCAGACTGGCGTTCCGGACAAATTTACTTTTAACGTCTTTCGAGTTCTCATGTTATTTTTCATTTGAAATTGCTTATAAAGCTGTTTTCTGACAACAGGTGCGTCAGAAAACGGTGATGTTATCTACCACGTTTGTTACTTACAGCGTTGTTACAGCGGACAGCGCACAAAGTAGCTGACTACGAACGTCTGTAGTAATGCTGGTAACAGTAGCATAAGACAACATTGGAATAGTGAAGGCTGTTTCAAAAAGATTCCACCGATTTCACGAGACTAGTTATATAAATGAATGGAGGTAGAAATTTGGGGTAAATTTTAACTTACGTATCGAAACTAAAGTTTACCTAGGTAGCAGCTGTATGTTTCTGTGCCATGTGGGCGTCATGTAAGGGTCTCCGTGGCACAGCTCACTCGCTCTCTTGTTCTTTACCCTCTGTGCATCGTGTATAGATGGCAGCAACACAGCAGCAGAGGACTCGCTGCCCTCTCCGTTTCAACAGGCGTACCTCAGCAACAACTGTGCGGCTTCATTTTGATTGATAGTACGGCACTGCATCTCCTTTTTTTATAAAGGACTCCCTCCATCTGAATTCACATATCAGCTACTTTAGATGGGATGTAATGCATCACACAGCAGAAGTGAATGCAATAACTCATAAGAAATTCACAAAAATTTGGAATGAATTTAACTATCGTGTTACAAGTTGAGGGCACATTGAACAACTGTCAGTGAGTGAAAACATAGACCACAAACATAACTGTAAAAAGCACCCCAACGTTGAAGGCGCTTACGTATAAAATTTATATGGGTCTTTCGTAAATGAAAACCTTATAGTCCTAGGCGCAAGTAAAAGTGGTACGTGAAGTTTCTCCTTTTCTTTTACGTAAATGATACAATGTTATGAAATCGGGTTCATTTTCAAAACAACAAATACTAATCAACCGAAAACCCACAATGCAACAAAATGGAATAGTATTCGTAGCCACACGAGTATTTCAGTTGCGTCCCTCCACTTCGTATACAATATTGTCAATCGCATTCACAGGCGGTATGTTTAGTGTTCGTTCCTGGATGCGCAAAACACCCTTGTCATAGAAGGCGGAAGGTAGGGCAGACAATCAGGGCACTCTCTTGTTCTTGCGGTGGCAAAATTCCCCTAAATGGGGGAGTATCTGCACTGATCAACGGCACGAGGATGCAGAAAGCAATGGAAACCACAGCATTAATGGCACATAATGTGCATCCACAGGACACGTGTCCTGTAATTGGAAAAGTGTCTTGATGATCTCCCAGTTGCGAAAAGATTCCGGAATAATCCCATTAGTCAGGCAGCAATAGCCGACTGAGACAGACGCAGCCACAGCGAAGTAACTTCTTTTGTGTCATTTACGAGTGGATAACCAGGAGCGAATTTTATTGTATCATCTGTGAGCTTTAATAGTTTAGTTTCTTGAGTTTCTGTGTGTAAATTTAATATCTAATAACCACAGTTGTCGCGTTTTCGTTTGCGTCAGAAAGTAAACCGATTTTGTGATATATTACAAGTTCGTAATCAGGGGAAAATTATTTAGTTTCACCTGAGTGCTTCGGTAGTTTGGTTTTCGTGTATCTGCGTATTACTAGACACAGCTCTTGCGTTTTAGTCAGTGTCTACAGTAGAGTTGAGCAGCACGTGCCGATAGCCAGTTTATCAGGCCGTTTATCTGCATAGTTTAGTTTTACACTGTCTTTAGTATGGACAGGAACTGCAATTGTTGTGTGCGGATGCGAGCCGAGTTGGTGACACTTTGCTCTCAGCTTCAGGCTGTGATGGCTTGGGTTACACAGCTTGAGGCTGCAGTGGATGGGCACCACTGTTGTGGGCCGGCCGTGTGGATCCAACGGATGTCCAGCACGTTAGACTCCTCCGATCGGTCTTCACCGGTGGCCAACCCAGTTACTGCTCGCACTGAGGCTGACCCCTCACCTGTGGTCGAATAAGAGGTCGCCCCGGGGTGAAGCAGGCGGCGAAAGACTTCCCAGGCGGCAGCACGTAACGCCTCCCCGGTTTGTCTGACAAACTGGTTCCAGGTGCTGTCTGTGGCTGACACTCGATGAGCCAGATGCCGTCGCCTGTCCTGTTTCAGAGTAAACCAGTCAACCAGCAAGATACGGGCGATCGCAGAGGGTGGGATTGTTGGTAGTTGGGAGCTCCAACGTTAGGCACGTTACAGGGCCCATTAGGGACTTGGCTGACAAGAAGGGTAAGAAAACCAATGTGGACTCCATACCGGATGGAGTCATTCCAGATGTGGAAAGGGTCCTCCCGGATGTCATGAAGAGCACAGTGTGCAGCCAGCTGCAGGTGGTTGCTCACGTCGGTAGCAATGATTCGTGTCACTTTGGATCAGAAGAGATTCACTCTGGATTCGAGCGGATAACATAAGTGGTAAAGGCTGCCAGTCTTGCTAGCATAGTCGACAGCACCGAATGTGGACCTCTGGTACAGAGCCGAGTGGGGCGACTGAATCAGAGGCTCAGACGGTTCTGCGACCGTGTAGGCTGCAGATTCCTCGACTTGAGTGTCGGGTTCCGCTGAATAGGTCAAGTGTCAGCTATACACAGGAGACGGCTACGCGGGTTGCAGGGTCTGTGTGGCGCGGACTGGGCGTTTTTTTTTTTTTTTTAGGTTAGAGGGTCTCGGGAAAACACAATAAGGGCTTCAGTCACAAAGTGTGCAGGCTGAACACAGGAAGAACGTAGATACAGGAACCATTGGTATAACAGTTGTAAATTGTCGTAGTTGTGTTGGGAAAGAACCAGAGCTCCAAGCGCTAGTAGAAAGCACTGATGCTCAAATAGTAATAGGCACTGAAAGCTGGCTAAATCCGGGTATAAGCTCAGCCTAAATATTTGCGAAGAACCTAACGGTGTTCAGAAAGGATAGGCTACACACGGTTGGCGCTGACATGTTTGTTGCTGTCATAAGTAGCTTATCTTGTCGCAAAAGTGAAGTAGATACTCCCTGTGAGTTACTATGGGCAGAGGTCATTGTTGGCATCCGGAATAAAATAATAATTGAATCCTTTTACCGACCTCCCAATTCAGATGATATAGTTGCTGAAAGGTTCAAAGAAAACTTGCGTTTGATTTCAAACATGCACCCGACTCATACGATAATAGTTGGTGGTGACTTAAATTTACCACCGATATGTTGGCGAAAATACATGTTAAATTCCGGGGGTAAGCATAAAATACCAAACACAGTCTCTGAAAATTATTTCGAGCAGTTACTTCATGAGCCAACGCGAATAGTAATGGTTGTGAAAACATACTTGACCTCTTAGCAACAAATAATCCTGAGTTACTACCGAGCATCAAAACCGATTCAGGGGTTAGTGAACACCATTGTAATCTCCAAATCCTCAAAAAATAAGCGAAAAATATACCTATTCTAAAAAGCAGATAAAAATTCACTTGACGCCTTCCTAAGAGACAATCTCCACTCATTCCAAATCAATAATACAAGTGTAGACCAGATGTGGCTTAAATTCAAAGAAATAATATCGGCAGCGATTGAGAGATTTATACCAAATAAATTAACAAACGACGGAGCTGGTCCTCCTTGGTATACAAAACGGGTTAGAATACTGTTGCAAAAACAACGACACAACTGCTGGTCCCGGCGGAGGTTCAAGTCCTCCCTCGGGCATGGGTGTTTGTGTTTATCCTTAGGATAATTTAGGTTAAATAGTGTGTAAGCTTAGGGACTGATGACTTTAGCAGTTGAGTCCCATAAGATTTCACACACATTTGAACAACGAAACAAACATGCCAAATTTAAAAAGACGCAAAATCCCCAAGATTGGCCATCTTCTACACAAGCTCAAAATTTAGCACGGACTCCAATGCGAGATGCCTATGACAGTTTCCACAACGAAAATTTGTCTCGAAACCTAGCGGAAAAATCAAGGAGATTCTGGTCATATGTGAAGTATATTAGCGGCAAGCAACCATCAATGACTTCTCTGCGTGATAGCAATGGAGATACTATCGAATACAGTGCTGCCAAAGCAGAGTTACTAAACACAGCCTTCCGAAATGCCTTCACAAAAGAAGACGAAGTAAATATTCCATAATTCGAATCGATAACAGGTGCCAACATGAGTAACGTAGAAGTAAACATCCTCGGAGTAGTGAAACAACTTAAATCACTTAATAAAAGCAAGTCTTTTGGTCCAGAGTGTATACCACTTAGGTTCCTTTCGGAGTATGCTGACGCATTAGCTCCATACTTAACAATCCTATACAACCGTTCGCTCGAAGAAAGATCCGTACCCAAAGACTGGAAAGTTGCACAGGTCACACCAATATTCAAGAAAGGTAGTAGGAGTAATCCACTAAATTACAGGCCATATCGTCAACGTCGATATGCAGCAGGATTTTAGAACATATATTGTGTTCGAGCATTATGAATTACCTCGAAAGAAGGTCCATTGACACGTAGTCAACATGGATTTAAAAAACATCGTTCATGTGAAACGCAACAACCTCTTTACTCACATGAAGTGTTGAGTGCTATTGACAAGAAATTTCAGATCGATTCCATATTTCTCGATTTCCAGAAGGCTTTTGACACTGTACCGCACAAGTGGCTCGCAGTGAAATTGCGTGCTTATGGAATATCGTCTGAGTTACGTGACTGGATTTTTGATTTTCTGTCAGAGAGGTCACATTTCGTAGTAACTGACGGAAAGTCATCAAGTAAATCAGAAGTGACTTGTGGCGTTCCCCAAAGTAATGTTATAGGCCCTTTGCTGTTCCTTATCTATATAAACGATTTGGGAGACAATCTGAGCCGCCATCTTCGATTGTTTAAAGATCACGCTGTCGTTTGTCGACTAATGACGTCATCAGAAGATCAAAACAAACTGCAAAACGATTTATAAAAGATATTTGAATGGTGCGAAAATTGGTAGTTGATCCTAAATAATGAAAAGTGTGGGGTCATCCACATGAGTGCTAAAAGAAACTCTTACTTTGATTACACGATAAAACAGTCTAATCTAAAAGCCGCAAATTCAACTAAATACGTAGGTATTATAACTACAAACAACTTAAATTGGAAGTAACACATAGAAAATGTTGCGGGGAAGGCTAAAAAAAGACTGCGTTTTATTGGCAGACACTTAGAAAATGTAACAGACCTACTAAGGAGACTGCCTAAATTACGCTTGTCCATTCTCTTTTAGAATACTGCTGCGCGGTGTGGGATCCTTACCAGATAGGACTGACGGAGTACATCGAAAAAGTTCAAAGAAAGGCAGAACGTTTTGTATTATCGCGATATATTGGAGAGTGTGTCATAGAAAGTATACAGGATTTGGGCTGGAAATCGAAAAAGAAAGGCCTTTTTCGTTGCGACGGAATCTTCTCACGAAATTCCAAGCACCAACTTTCTCCTCCGAATGCGAAAATATTTTGTTGACCTACATAGGGAGGAACGATCACCACGATAAAAAAAGGGAAGTCAGAGCTCGTACGGAAAGATATTTGTGTTCATTCTTTCCGCGCGCTATACGAGACGGAATAATAGAGAATTGTAAAGGAGGTTCGATGAACCCTCTGACAGACACTTGAATGTGATTTGCAGAGTATCCATGTAGATGTAGACCTTCGGATTTCCGGGATGGGACTGCTACGGGGGAGATGACCATGAGGAAAAGATTGAATAACGCACAAAAGAATAGCGTTCAAGGATTCGAGGCTTGGAACGTCAAAATCTTGAACGTCGTAAGGAAACTAGAAAATCTGATAAGAGAAATGCAGAGGCTTAGCTGTAGAGGTGGTCAGTGAAGTGAAATAAAAAGAAGGCAAGGATTTCCTCTCAGAGGAGTATGGGATAATATCAACAGTAGCAGAAAATCATATAACGGGAGTAGTATTCGTTAGGAATAGGAAGGTAGGGGAGGGATTGTGTTAGCGTGAACAGTTCAGTGACTGGATTGTTCTCATCAGAATTGACAACAAACAATCACCGACAGCAATAGTTCAGAAGATGAAGAGATAGAGAAAGTATATAAGGATACTGAAGGGGTAATGCAGCATGCATGGGGTGAAAAACTCTAATAGTCATAGGGAATAGCAATGCGGTTGTAGGAGTAGAAGAAAGGGTTAGGGAAGAGTATAGGCTTGTTGGTAGTAGGAATGAGAGGGGAGAGGGATTAACTGAGTTCCGTGATAAATGTCTGTTAGAAATAGCGGATATTCTGTTCAAGAATCGTGAGAGGAGGAGATATGCTAGGGAAGGGCCGGAAAGTATGGGGACAGTTAGATTGTATCATGGACAGAGAGAGATTCTAAAATCAGATACTGGCTTGACAGGTGGATCACAATGTAGTAGAGATGAAGCGTAGGCTGAAGCTTAAGAGTTTAGTCAGAAGGAATCAATACGCAGAGAAGTGGGATACGGAAGTACTGAGGAACGAAGACATATATCTGAAGTTCGCTAAGACTATAGATACTACAGTAAGGAATAGCTCAGTCGTAGAGGAATTCAATCTCTAGAAAGGGCATTCTTTGAAGTTGGAAAGGAAAACATAAGTACAAAGAAGGTAACTTCGAAGATATCACGGGTAACAGAAGAAATACTTCAGTTGATCAATGAAGGACAGAAGAAAAAAAAGGTTCAGGGAAATTCAGGAACACAGAAATAAAAGTCACTGGAGAATTAAATAAATAGAAAATGTAGGGAAGCTAAGACAAGATGACTCCATAAAAATGTGAAGATACAGAAAAAATGATTGTCAGAAGAACTGATTCTGCATACAGGAAAGTCAAAACAACCTTCGGTGTAATTAAAAGCAAGGGTGCTAGCACTAATAGTGTACCCCGAAACACTTTGTTAAATGCGGAGGAGAGAACTGAAATGTGGAAAGAAGGCCCCTATGAGGGAGAAGATATGTCTGGTGTGGTAGAAGAAGAAACAATAGTAGATTTAGAAGAGATATGTGATCCAGCATTAGGATCAGTATTTAAAAGAGCCTGGGAAGACTTAGGATGAAATATGGCAGAATGGATACACAACATTCGATCACAATTTCTAAAATCATTAGAGGATGTGGCAACAAAGAGACTATTCACGATGGTGTGTAGAATATTTGAGTTTGGCGATGTAGCATGTGACTTTCAGAAAAATATTATCCGCGCAATTCCAATGAGTGCAAAGCTGACGAGAACGAGAATTACCGTAAAGTCATCTTAACAGTTCATGCATCCAAGTTACTGACAAGAACAATATACATAAAAACGGAAAAAATTGAGGATATGCTAGATGACGGTCGATTTGGCTTAAGCAAAAGTAAAGCCACTAGAGAGGTAATTGTGATGTTGCGGTTGATGATGGAAGCAAGACTAAAGAAAAGTCAAGTTACGTTCACAGGATCTATCGGCCGGAGAAAGCGTTCGACAATGTCAAATGGTACAAGATGGTCAACATTCTGTGGAAAACTAGATTAAGCAATAGGGAGAGACGCGTAATGTACGACATGTACAAGAGGCAAAAGGGAATAGTAGGAGTGGAAGATCATGAAGGATATGCTTGGATTAAAATGGGTGTAGGATAAAGATGTAGTCTTTCGTCCCTACGGTTCAGTTTGTACATCGAAGAAGCAATGATGGACACGCCGCGCGGGGTAGCCGCGCAGCCTAGGGCCTCTCGTAACGTTCCGCGCTCCTCCATTCCTCAGAGGTTCGAGTCCTCCCTCGGGCATGGGTGTGTGTGTGTGTTGTCCTTAATGTAAGTTTAAGTTAGATTAATTACTGCGTAAGCTTAGGGACCGGTGACCTCAGCAGTTTGGTCCCATAAGACTTTACCACCAATTTCCAAAAAACCGGAACAGAAGAGGATCGAAGCATGTGAAGAGCAGCACTACGGGAAAAGAAAACTGTGTGGACTGATAATATAAGGAATGTTCTCTGCAGAATCGATGAAAAAAGGAATCTATGGAAAACATTGACAAGAAGAAAGGACAGGATGATAGGACATCTGTTAAGACATTGTGGGGCGGCGGGGTGGAACTTAATTGTTCATTATATTTAGAATGTAATGTAGAATAGATGCATTTCCCTGCCATTTAACCATACGTGGGGCGGCGGGTAGAATTATTGTTATTTAAATGTTCCTATTATTTATGCTGTTGTTTTGCCGTTCTCAACACTGGCTCTCTAACCACAATTTTGGCGAGCAGAAAGTGATTAGCATAACACGAAGCCTGTAATTAGAATTCCTAGTGCCCACTTCACCTGAGAAATACAGTTATAGCTACAGCTTATAGCTCTGAGGAATTACGAGATTGTCTGGGATTCGTAATCAAAAACGATCGTGAAAAAAAATGTTGTCAGTATTCTGAAATTCACAGATGAAAAAAAAAATCCACACAACCTGACTAACAGAGCAATTCAGAGTCTAATGCGCTGATGCAACTATAACTGTCCAAATTGAATGTTTAAATGAATGTTCGCCATAATTTGACGATAATGTTCATCAAACGCCACGCTAAATAATGATAGAATGTCTGTCCCGCGATGGCACGTGAAAATACGACATACGCAAACTGAAGACAGATCATTAAAGTTTTCCCCGAATTAACACTTCACTCGAAAACCATTTCATGGTTACGCGTATCCCGAGTAACTTAATACGGCATCCGAGGCTGTTTATAGCAATGATACCGACGCGACGCGATTCCCGGCACAGATTGTGTGCTAATCTGCGTCTGGAGAGAACTGGGGCCTTGCTTCCTCGCGCAGCGTTCTTATATATAAAGCCGCGGTGCGGACGGCTAAGGGAACGCCTGATCAAATCGGCTCTCCCAACTAGCCGCTGGGCTAGTAATGCACCACTTTAAGTCATTAAATAAATCATAGCTCCTTTTGCTGATGGCCGATGAAGCTCTCAATCTAAATGTGCATGCAGCACACAGGTAAGTAATCATAATAAAGGTCTGACGTGGCTAAGTAAAATATTTTGGGCGAGAGAATTAATTTAATTACACTACACGCAGTAGATGAGCTCTGAACTTGCCCTTTGGAGATACGCTATCGCTATAGTTTTTTAGTTATTCAATTGAAATTTCCCACATCTTTATGATTATAGCGGATCTCCATTTTACTTAAATCTAAACATCCTAGCCTTATTTATTAGCCTACTTAATCTATCTTGCTTCCTTAATTTTTAAGACAAAAACCAGAAAATCATGAATTTCAACTAAAATCTTAATTTATGAGATCCAAAGTACTGTTTCTATTAAATTATTATGAAAAAGGAATCTAAATATAAATTTTTAAGTCTCTGGCTCTTTTCTGTTGCGCCAATGATTTTTACAGAAAAACGTCTAAATTTTGAAAATGGTTAAAGTTATCGAACTGACATTCAACACATATTAATTTAGTATTAATCCTAACATGCTAGAACCGTTTCAGGTTATTCACTTGATTTTTAAGGTATTGCGCAACATTTATGACGTCAGAGCTATTTACAGCGGACTAGGCTGGCACACAATGGAAAGATTGATGAGAATTTTATTAGGTGTGAGTGGGCTGCTTCCCTACAACATCAAGAAATAATTTTCATGGTGCTCAAGGTAGCTGTAGAGGATTAAAGCTGTGAAGGAAGACGGAGATTTGAATACATCGAGCCAGTAATTAAAGAGGTATGTTGTAAGTGGTACTCTCAGATGTGAAGGTTCCACAGGAGATGAATTTCTGGCACGGCACATCAAACAACTCAGAAGGCAGATGATACGGGAAAGAAAGGCAGCGGGTACTCCCATTACATCTTTCATTGTGTCCCTTATCGTGTGTCCCAACGATGGCAGTAATCAAGCCCCCATGTGTGCTTAAATATTTCCAATTTTTGGTATCACTATATCTGGATCACACATCTCTGAACTTTAAAATTAATCTCTTAGCAATGAATTCTTTTCTAGCGTCTTACACTCATGCACTTAAACTGAGTACGTGATGAGACGTATATCCGTCTTTGGACCTCCGACACCTCGACCGATCCAATCTGGTAAGGATTCGAGTTTGACAAGTGGTGGGAAGAAATCGATTGGGAAAGCTAACTCGTTATTAGATACATTATATTTTCATGTAATTATTTCAAGAAATCCCAGTTTGTTAGCTGTTTTTATGCATGGTTCTTAACGTAATGCTTCAACGAGGTTCTGGTCCTATGTAAAATGTGGTAACTGCCAGATATCCTCAGAGTAGTGAAGCAACTTAAATCATCAAATGAAAGCAACTCTTCCAGCCCAGACTCGTATACCAATCACGTTCGTTTCAGAGTATGGTGATGCTACAGCTCCATACTTAAGAATCGTATGCAACCGCTCACTCAATTAAAGGTAAGATTGGAAAGTTGCACAGGTCACACCAATATTCAAAGAGGGCAATAGGATCAATCCACTAAACTTCAGGCAAATATCATTAACGTCTGTATTCAGTAGGATTTTCGAACATTATGAATTACCTCGAATAAAACCGTCTATTGGGACATATTCAACACAGATTTAGGAAAAAACATTCTTGTGAAACACAACTAGCTCTTTATTCACATGATGTGTTGCGTTCTGTGAACAAGGTATTTCAAACTGATTCCGTGTTTCTAGATGTCCAGAAGGCTTTCGACACCGTACCTCACAAGCGGCTTGTAATCAAATCGCGTGTTTATGGAATATTGTCTCAGTTATTCAACTGTATTCATGATTTCCCATCAGAGAGGTCATAGGTAGCAGTAACTGACGGAAAATCATTGAGTAAAACAGAAGTGCTTCCTGGCGTTCCCCATGGTAGTGTTGTAGGCCCTCTGGTGTTCCTTATAGGAGAGAATCGGGCAACAGTCTTTCGTTATTTGCAGATGACGATGTCATTTACCGCCCAGTAAAGTTATTGGATGATCAAAACAAATAGCAAAACGATTTAGAAAAGACATCTGTATGGTCGAAAATTGGAAATTGATCGTAAATAATAAAAAGTGTGAGGACATCCAAATGAGTGCTAAAAGGACTTCGTTAAACTTCGATTACGAGATAAATAAATCAAATCTAAAGGCCATAAATTCACCTGAATGCCTATAAATTAAATTACCAGCAACTTAAATTGTAAAGAACACATAGCAGATCTTGTGGGGAAGGTGAACCAAAGATTGCGTTTTATTGGCAGAACACTTAGAAGATACAACAGATCTACTGAAGAGACTGCCTACACTACGTTTGCCATTCCTGTTTTGAGGTTTTGCTGCATGGTGCGGGATCCTTACCACATAGGATTAGCGGAGTACATCGATAAATTTCAAAGAACGGAAGCACGTTTTGTATTATCAATAAATAGCTGAGAGAGTTTCAAGGACATGATACAGGATTTGAGTAAACATAATTAAAACAAAGGCCTGTCTTGTTACAGACATACCTAACGAAATTTCAGTCACTATCTTTCCCCTCCAAATGCGAAAATATGTTGTTGACGCCGACCTACATAGGGAGAAACGATGACCATAATAATATAAAGAAATTCAGAATCTGCACAGGAAGATACAGGCAGTCGTTTTTTTTTTTTTCATGCGCTGTTCGAGAGTAGAACAATAGGAAATTATTGTGAAGGTGCTTCGATGAACCCTCTGCCAGCAAGTTTGATTGGCAGAGGATCCATGTAGATGCAGATCTAGATGTAGATCCTTCCCCTCTAATTCACTGAGAACACGCACTTGCTGTTTAAGGTCAGAACCTATCCCTGTTTCTCGCATACACTGATGATCCAAAACACTGTGGCTGCCTGCTTATCAGTACATTACTTACTGTAGTAGTGGAACTAGGGGGGTATAAGGACAAATAATTTATTAAAAATAGCGGCTCAGTTTTCCCCACCCCCCTATGATGTCAAACTTCCTTCACTCCCTGAAAATGGCGGGAAATTTTGGATGGAAATGGGGCAATTGCGCTACCTCCACTAACCTAACTCCCCCTACATCCCTCCTTCCTCCCCTGCCGTCTTATGATGTCACCGCAGGAAATTTTGGGAGAAGATCAGTACAGCTAACTTGTGGAAACAGTTTGTCCTGAAGAGCAGGGCAGGTTATCTATTTATAGTTCAATCGGCTTACTTCCGGTAACCTAACTTGTCTATGTTCTCACTGCACAACGACATACTGAGTTCTTCTGTGGTACATGAACCAGAAGGCACTGTTGGTCCTCCCCACTCGTCGCCTCTCCCACTTCTCCCTACTCTACATCTCCTCCTCCTCTAGAGACGAAGTTTCAGTCTGCGCTGAGCTGCTGGGTAGGATGGATATAAGTCTTCATTTTATTGTATGTGCGGTGTGTTCAGAGGAGGAGATATTGATGACAGGCAAGGAAGAGTTAAACAGCAATATTTGTTGTAATTATGCAGCTGAGCACTGTGTCCATAGCTCGTGTGCCTGGTAACTGGTGACATTGGGTGAGCGTGAGAATAAGAACATATTTCATCAAATAATGAAGATGCAATGGGATGGACAGAAGCTACATTTCGCAACTCATGTTGATAGGTGGTTGTGCTGTAACTGTAGACGTTTCGTGAAAACTCCAATCAGTGTTCCAAGACGTGTGTTCTACATCCTCTCCAGTGTAGTCATCTTGTTCAGAATGTGTTCAACTGACGAAATTCTGGTGACGAGCAGAGAGTATTTTAATAATGTCAATAATTCCACAAAGTGATTTGCAACAAGAAATCCATAGGAATATTTGTCTGTAAGCGTGGAAAGGTACTTTGGTAGCGGATAAGGAACTTCAGTTTTACTAGATCTACCGCCTTTCACGCACAGTGGATGACAGAATAACGGGCAACACATTGCAGACGAAAAGCGCGCAGTGCCTTCGACCTGCTGCGTCTCAGGAGTGTAACAAGTAATAAACTACGCCTCGCGTCGCCTGGAAGCGCCAACGAGTATTTTGTCTCTAAAAGAAGTTTTTCCCATGACGTGAACTGCGAACTTTGTCGTAGATACTTCGAAACACACAGCAAATTGCATGTGCCAACGTACAGTGTGTCTCGGACGTTATTTGGTAGCGATATTAGCGAATTTCCGTGGTGTTCCAGTCCTGTATTGTGCATGGTAAATGTAGCAATGTCTGTACGCACCACTATCTCTCTTTCCCTATTTTCATTCTCCCAACGTGAAATCTTCTCTACGTGGAGTCTTCTCCAAATTTACCCAGTATGGTTTGACGAAAGCAACGTGCCTTCCTTCTTTGCATTTACATTATGTTCTCCGGCCGTATAATACTTCCGTATAGGATAAACTGACCTGTTATGATCCTGACAGCGCGGCTCTGATTTTTTTTAATTCTTCTGTGATAGACTGACTCTAAACAGTCGAGCAGTTCCGTAAAATTTATCTCACTAGAGTCTCGAGTACAATTACTTCTGCGGAAGCACAGCATTTTTCCAGAACCACTCCAACAAACCTGAGTCTTCTAGAAACCTTCTGTAAATACCGATTTTAAATGATCGTCCTTTTTCACACTGTATTTTAGTATTAGCACTAAATATCTGTAAAGTGTTAGGTGCTCCAGATGTTCTAATTTACCCTAGTAAGGGGATATAATCTTGTAAGTTCCAGTTTGTTTTGGGAATTTCCTTGCATTTATACATTATAAAAAGGAGCAGAAATTCGTTACACCAAACAGAAATTTGAGCATATCCCTACATTCCGTAGGACAGTTTTTGAAATGTGAGGCCATCGGAGAACGCGGAGAATTAGTATGTGTAGAAGTATGAAACAGGAAATTGTTTGCAACAATTACAAATGTATTGTTTGAAACTGATAAACAATATTTTACAAACAATTACAAATGTATTGTTTGAAACTGATAAACAATATTTTATTCAAAATAATTCCATTGCTATTCATGCATTTCTCCCATATCTCCGGTAGGTTCAAATGGTTCAGATGGCTCTGAGCAGTATGGGACTCAACATCTGAAGTCATCAGTCCCCTATAACTTAGAACTACTTAAAGCTGACTAACTTAAGGACATCACACACATCCATGCCCGAGGCAGGATTCGAACCTGCGACCGTAGTGGTCGCGCGGTTCCAGACTCTCTGGCAAGCCATGCCGAAAAAATGCAGTTCTTCTTTTGAAGCAAACCAGTCAGCGAGCCACTTTCGTAAAGTTTGGTACGAATTGAAGAGTTGTTCAGCGAGAGCGTATTCCAGTGATGCAAATAGATGGTTCAAATGGCTCTGAGCACTATGGGACTCAACTTCTGAGGTCATTAGTCCCCTAGAACTTAGAACTAGTTAAACCTAACTAACTTAAGGACATCACAAACATCCATGCCCGAGGCAGGATTCGAACCTGCGACCGTAGCGGTCTTGCGGTTCCAGACCGCAGCGCCTTTAACCGCACGGCCACTTCGGCCGGCGCAAATAGATGATAATCGGACGGAGCCAAGTCTGGAGAATAAGCCGCATGCCCTGGTATTCCCCAAATGAACGTCCCGATCGTATCCTTGACCAATTTTGTTGTGTATGATGGAGCGTTATCATGCAGCAATATGATTTGTGTTGCCGTTTTCGCTATTCCGGTAGTTTTTCACATAATGCTCGATTTAAATTGATCATTTGCTGTTGGTAGCGATCAGTGTTAACGGTTTCACCAGGTATTATCAGATCCTAATAGATGCCACCCTTCTGATCAAACCAAACACAGAACATTGTCTTCTTTCCAAATTGATTTAGTCTTGCAGTGAATGTCAGTGGTTTACCTGGATTCACCCACGTTTTACGACGCTTACGATCCGTTTTTCATCACCTGTTACTATTCGATGGAGAAACGACTTTCTTTTGTATCTGGCGAGCAGCATTTCACAAGTGGTCTTTCGATTTGATTTCCGTTCATGCGGAACCCATTTTCCCATTTCCTTTACCTTTCCCACAGATTTTAACCGAAGAGAAACGACTTTCTGCGTCACATTCAATTGTTCCGCCAGTACCTGTTAAGTCTATCATCTTCGTCCAATAGGGCCTGCAATTCGTTGTCTTAGAACTTTTTCAGTGGTTTTTCGCGGTCGTCGTTCCTAACGTCAAAATCAACACTTCCGAATTTTTTGAACCACTCGAAACGCTTTGCAGCAGTTTTCTTCAAATAATAACAGAAATCCAATGATGTCCGCAAGTCGTAGCTCTGAGGCACAAAACTCGATATGTTTTCGGGTTTGAAACAGATACCGATGTATGGAACTTGGGTTACTATGTGTTGACATTCGTCGTAAACCGTTATAGAAAACAGAAGGTGCTGCCGTCACGGTCTCACGGGCCCTACACTGACGGGTAATACTATCTAGAGGGAAATTACGATTTCAAAATTCAATACCTGGTAGATGTGAAGATCGGTTAATTAATGAGTGGGTACTGAATCTCACGTAGAGAAACTGGTCAAAAGTAGGAGTTCTGTCTATAGGACACTATCTCAGACATCAGCTGGGCGTAAAAATTACAGAGCTAAACCAATGCCTTACTGCAGTGAAATGGAAGCTGCAGCAGGCGCGGAGCGATGAAGAGGTCCGCGCTCGATAGACTAGCCTGGAGGGTATCATCAAACCAGTATTGGGGCTGATAACCATAATAACAAGATCGACTTTCTTTCCTTTTTATATATTGCCTCGAAGATCGTTCATCTGATTACGAGGTTTATGATGCTTCATACACTTTTGTACACTGAAGCGCCAAAGAAGCTGGTATAGGCATGCGTATTCAAATACAGAGATATGTAAACAGGCAGAATACAGAGTTGCGGTCGGCAGCGCCTACATAAGACAACAATGTCGGGTGCAGTTGATAGATCGGTTACTGTTACTACAATGGTAGGTTATAAAGATTTAAGTGAGTGAGAACGTAGTGTAATAGTCCGCGCGCACATAGCATCTCCGAGGTACCGATGAAGTGAGGATTTTCCCGTACAACCATTTCACGAGCGTGCCGTGAATATCAGGAATCCGGTAAAACATCAGATCTCCGACATCGCTGCGGCTGGAAAAAGTTGCTGCAAGACCGGAGCCAGCGACGACTGAAGAGAATCGTTCAACGTGACAGAAATGCAGGCCTTGAGAAAATTGCTGCAGATTTCAATGCTGGGCTGTCAACACTTGTCAGCGTGCGAAACGTTCAACGAAACATTATCGATATGGGCTTTCGGAGCCAAAGACCCACTCGTGTACCCTTGATGACTGCATGACAAAAAACTTTACGCCTCGCGTGGGCCCGCGAATACCGGCATTGGACTGTTGATGACTGTAAACATGTTTCCTGGTCGGACGAGTCTCATTTAAAAATTCTATCCCTCCACTACTACTTCAGACAATAGTCGAGACCACACCACGTCTTATTGTGGCACTTCTGCATGGTCATGGAGGTCCTACACAATATTAAGCAGGTGTACCAGTGTCTTTGGCTCTTCAAAGTTTCTTATTGGCTTTAACTAGTGGTACTGCCGTTCTTATATTCCGGCAGACTTGAATGGTAGCACTTCCACGGTAAAAGCGGCTTTTGTTTCAGCTACACTACGCAACGATCTGTATATTACTACTGAGATAGTTGTCCGCCCTCCCTTAAGACATTCTACATCAGTATGAATATACAGGATGAGAGAAGGCGGATATTCAGCGATACTTCGGCAATGAGATCATAAAAACTGCTAGCCCAACTAGGGGGATGGTAGAAATATTCCGTAGCTACTATTCTTTGTGAATTATGGGAACTACGAGGAAACTAAACATTAATAGTTGACGTCCGAATGTTAGTCTAAACCACTGTCAGATGTGATATAAATACATTCATGGCACTTTCATTACATATGCATGATGGAAACGCTTTATAAAAACATGGACCAAAAAGCGCTCCATTTCCGTGTTAGAACCGATTTCTGCAACGTTTTTTGGTACATTAGTCTTGGATGTACTTACGAAGAGAAAATAAGAAGCATTACGCATGAATTTCGTTTTCTTTTTCCTTTTGGTTATGCGTTTTTCATTGGCGAATCTTAACTTCATCACCAGATCTTATATTTGGTTTGGTCGAAAATAATATCAACATGGAACACTTCCTTCGTTTACTTAGAGTTCGGGAGGTTGTCGTTCGATGAGTGGATTAGCACATGTTTCAATATTTGTGTCCGAAGAAATTTTCATGAAGATGATGACCCTACACCTTGTGTCTGAAGTGGTTATAAAGTGTTCTACTACCGACAGTGGAATGACGAAATGAAACGTATGCTTTACGCATCACTGGTCCTGCGGAACGTTCTGAACTGAGACGGCTTCTCCGGCTGAACATTGTTCAACGAAACGCTGAATTTTCACGCACCGTTATGCGAGGAGAGGGTAGTTGTTCAGGTTTCGCATGAAACCGTCATATGCAGTCGAGTCTCTACAAAAATATGTGGACAGTTCGCAGATGTAGCCAAAACATGAGTTTGGAACGTTTCCGTCAAATGGATGGTCTACTGTGAGTGGCTGATCGGTTTATTCTCGGAGGGTGCACGTAATTACACACAAAATTATCTGATAAATCATTATCATCATTCTTAGTCAGTAGGTCTGTTGGATCATATTGATTTTTGAGCAATTATTAAAGCTACAATGATTAGATATAGAGCGAGAGTCTTTAACTGGGCACACGACTGGTTTCGCAACATTTCTAGTTCCATCATCTGGTGCAGAAAATAAAATCCCTTAATCATCTGAGGTTACACTCCTTTTCCTCTTTTGACATGGAACCTTTGGTTCCATGACAACATTGGGTTGAGGATGACCTCATATGATTAAGTGATTTTACTTTTTATACCAGATAATGGAACTGTAACCGTTTCGAAACCGGTCTTGTAGCCAATAAGAGAATTCGGTTTAAGCAACTGTGCTGAGGTTTCCTTAATTTTTCAAAGTAGTTGCTGACTGTTTCTTTGGGCTTCATGATTTTCCACACAGTGTCGACGAATTTATGAAGCTTCATTAGAGATTATTCTATTAATCGACTGCAGAATTTGCCTTTATCAGCAACATGCACCTTCTACGCAGTCTAGGTTCTGCTTATTTCATTGTCAATTCCCTGTCGGGTTCTGAATATCAGATTCCCGGATATACGCACAGAAAAAGATAGAAGAAATGGAGGCGTCCATGTGTAACATCCCCCTAGAAAAATTAATGAAGTACTATGCTGATAAACATCTTACGTCATTTGATTTTCCACCAGCTCAGCCGAACTGAACGTACTGAGACATTTCTCTCATTACTTATTCTGATCAACACTAAACTGACACACAATATGTTTAACGAGCGAGGTGGCGCAGTAGTTAGACACTGGACTTGCATTCGGGAGGACGACGGTTCAATCCCGCGTCCGGCCATCCTGATTTAGGTTTTCCGTGATTTCCCTAAATCGCTCCAGGCAAATGTCGGGATGGTTCCTTTCAAAGGGCACGGCCGACTTCCTTCCCCGTCCTTCCCTAATCCGATGAGACCGATGACCTCGCTGTCTGGTCTCCTTCCCCGAAACAACCAACCAACCAACCAATATGTCTAGCACAACGCAGTCTGACTTTCAATAATCCCTACAAAAGAATGGCCTTGACTAACAATAATTGCTTTCATGAATCACTTACCTCACAAAAATCTTCGTTATTCGAACTACTGCAATACACCGAGCGCCACTACTGCCAGCTAAATAAAAGATTCTAACTACTGAAGGCACTAACTGCCGATAGGCATAGTCAGAAAATGAAAGATTTGATAGAGAACAAACAATATATTTACCTGAATAATGTTCAAACGTCATAATATATATGTCAGTTCATGAAGTCCAGTATTACAAATTTACTCTTTCTGGAGGACAAGCGTCCAGATCGTCCGCTCTCAAAACTCCGCCATCTCTCCCCCCACATCCACCACTGCTGGTGGCTCACCTCCAACTGCGCGACGCTACGCGCTATTCACATCCAACAGCCCAACACTATAATAGCGAATATCCCAAGAATGCTAACCAGCCACAGACTGCACACAGCACAGCCTGTGATTTTCAAACAGAGCACTACGTGACGTTACCAACATAAATACCTAAACAGCCTACTTGCACAGGGACATAAACCAACTAAACATTTATGGATGCATTTGAAAGCTCTTGCGTATCGAACCTCAGTAGAAGATGATGGGATTGCTACTAACCATATTGTGGAAGATAGCAACACCACACGGAAAACCGCAGGGATAAAATGGCTCCGAGCACTATGGGACTTAACATCTGTGGTCATCAGTCCCCTAGAACTTAGAACTACTTAAACCTAACTAACCTAAGGACATCACACACATCCATTCCCGAGGCAGGATTCGAACCTGCGACCGTAGCGGTCACGCGGTTCCAGACTGAAGCGCCTAGAACCGCACGGCCACACCGGTCGGCCCGGCATATCAGTGCATATGGGATTAAATGCTACGGAGGTTTGACGCATATACGAATGCTAAATAGTTTGAGCATTTCATGCAAGGAAGAGTTGCATCTAGTATATTCTATTCTAGTGTTATTCCCATGATACACGTTCTTTCTATGGCTGCGAGGAATCTACCCTGAATGTTTCGCAGTAACTTTTGTTATCGTTACTCCAAATGCAGGAATAGCGTCCAGCTTCGGCAGGGGCTGTGTAGGTGTGGACGTACGCTGGAAAGTCACTTCTGGAGCTGCTGTAAGTCTGCAGCAGTGGCAGCTGTTAGAAGTGGGGCGAGGGGGGGACGAGTCCCTTGGAGGCGTGTTCTGCATTCTGCAGAGCCCTGGCGCCCGGCCGGCGGCACGCTCCGTCAACACACGCGCCTGGGATAGGTCGTGACCAGACAACCAACGCCACCTGTTCCCGTAGGCGCGGAGCCTTAAAACATCCCTCACTGTACTGAGGGACGCCCATTACCGTGAAATGTCTCGTTGCTGGGGCGAAATCTGTAGTGCGTGATTAAAATGAAATACAGGACACCACTACCAGAAGCTACTATGTGATCCACACTAAACAATGCTGTTGACCTAGAGGCGAGGAAGCTGGTTTTCGGCTACCTTCAACCAGTGGCGGATACATATGGGGGGGGGGGGGGGGGGGGAGTGCACTGCAAAATACCAGGATCACTGTGGTAACATCAATGCTCTATTGTTTGTAAAGTGACAGTTCAGTAATACTCATGACCATGAGTGGTTTTCGAGACAGGATATTTGAATCGATATGCATTTGCTTGTGGAATCTCGACTACAACCAAGGATCATAATATAGCCCAAAGAGTTTTTCATTAAAATGATTTTCATTTGATCTATCCTTTGTTTTAAGTAAAAGCAAGACATCAACTTTAAACCAAATAGGTTTGCAACTAGTGTCATGATGGTCCTTCCCATCCAAATGCCTTAGTTTATCTGTGAGATTTTTTTCGGTGCCGACATTTCCCTACCAGGCGAAAACTTGATCCTCTCAATAATTCAAATATCTAGCAATCTGTTTATCATTATTTTATATGGGGGAATCCTCTTCAACTATTCTTAACACCATTCGTGTTGTTTTCAAACATATCCCGTTTTTCCACCAAAGTTTATACTTTCGTGGTGGCAATAGGTCCAATATAACCGACCTAGTTCATTCACTTAGCTGACTTGCTACCTGACTGATAAACAGATGACCTTATGTGTTTTCCCCATCTCGATCAATAAATCTTTAGCACAGGGTCGTAATAATTTGCAGTCTTTTACCTGTTTAATGATTATAAAGAATCCGCCTCCATTGCAAATAGAAACCGGCTGTTGACCTAGGTTTCGGCGCGGATAACCACGCCTTCTTCGGAACACACTAAAACTACGATCTGCCTAAAACGGCATGGTGCAACATTAATGTGGTTATCTGCGCCGAAACCTAGGTCAACAGCCGGTTTCTATTTGCAACCGAGGCGGATTCTTTACAATCATTAAATTATTCACGATTGCTGACGCGCTGCAATATTAAAAGTTCCTTACCTGTTACTTAGGCTTAGTTTTCGCATCTAAGTTAAAATATCTTCTTCAGTTTACTCATTAGGGTTCTGTTGGTCGCATTCTTTATACCACACATTCTCCATACTTGCAAAACACGTCTACTGCAAGCAGAATATATCATAGCACACAATTACCTGATGCCAGTGTCCCAAATATATGTATTTTTAGCAGTTATTGAATGCTTTTTGGGAGACTGCTAAGCACCGTTCCTTAGTGGTTGCTCCGGTGCTATGTTACGCTCCCTGACATCTGCTGCATGCACTGAACTCTACCTCACACTTCTTTACATTGTATTAAATATTGCATAGTCCTCCACATTTACATAGCCCAAGGTGACTCAGGTGGATGCAAATTATTAGGAAATATGTGCTCTTCTATAAACAGAGTCCACGTTCCTATTAGTTCCCTTCTTTTGTTGGAAACATCCCTTTAAAAATCGCACAGAATTATGTAGTTTTTCGTGAATTTTTGTACCATATCTGTTTTAATTAATTTTTAATATTTGATCATTAGCTTTTATCTGTCATACACCCTTGCATATACGTTTGATTACCTCCTCGTCATTCACCCCTTTTATGTGCATCAGTTCCTGTCCACTCTGTATACCAGTTTCGTCGACCTCGACATACGTTCCAATAGGTAAGCATGGCTGTGTATTACCTACCAAAGTATATATTCCCTTAATATCATAGGTATCTATCCTGTATAGGATCAGCTGTAGCAATAATGCCCATCAGTTAAACATGTCATTCAGTTGATTGCAATCCTGCAGGTCGCTCAGCCCGTTGTGATCAGTCACGCTACAGTGCTCCCTGAAAGATAATTGAGGACTTGATGATGAGCAGTTAAACGGCTCATTTCTATACACAGGTCACTTAGAAATGCAGTACTTCTCCCGACTAACAAGATACTTTCTACGACAGTAGCCACCAGAGGAGTGCCTGCTTCCCTGTCTACGAACTGACTGCCTCCAGAGCGCTTTTTTTGTCAGCTGTTTCTAGTCCCGACGACAATTTTTCCATGCCATCAAAACAACATTTTGTATTAACATTTGAAAACTTTTCATTTTACACATGTGTTTTACAAGTTAAATGGCCTAGTGTTCTTCGCATGGTGTAGTACATGGTGTAGTCTCCACAGGCGCTGTCGATCGTATCGATGGCGTATACTGCCGTGGGATACGTTACGGCCGGCCGAGGTGGCCGAGCGGTTCTAGGCGCTACAGTCTTCTAACATTATGCGTGGTTTCTGTTGGTTCTAAGTCATGTCTCCCTACAACTTTCGCGCAACGACGCTCTGAGCGTGTTTTTTAGGGAACTGACTGGTTTCAACCTGGGACCTGTTGCTGGTAAGGAGACGCCAGACTACACATGACATGTAGAGTTCAGAACAGTTCAGTGAGACTAGCGATGATATAACCAAATATTTAATGATTTCAGCGTCAGCTCCACTGCACTCCCTGCAAAAGAATCTTAATACTATCTAAATTTAGTGGAAGGGGTTCAAGGCTTTCCTATTTTTAGTTAGCTGATAAAATAATGTCGAAAAATCAGTTAAGTTTACCACTGGAAATTTTATTCTACTCACAAAACATTGTTTAAAAATTGCACTATGGATAAAAGGAATTGTTTTAATACAGGATGATAAAAACAAACTGAGTTCAACAAAAATGTGAACGAATATTCCCTGAATGGGTTTCCAAGTTCTACAATGGATCGAAGGATGACCTATGCCATATCACATCTATAATCTAGATTTAAATTAAGTTTCACAAAAGAGAAAACTATCAAAATGGTCTACAGTGACCCTCAATTATCTTTAATTACTTATCTAACTTGTCGTAAATTACAGTGGCTGATGTGGCTTCACAATAATTATATAACAGAAAAATAGTCGCGTTTCAGATTTTAACTTACGTAGCAAATGTGAATACCATGAGCTTCACTTGACGATCGACACTAGTATTAAGTAAAAAGGGGATGTAACAGATGAGACTTCTGCAGTTCTGAGTGAAGCCTTATGCGCTCAAAAATGCGGCATCGCATGCGTTCATTACCTTGTCCGTGTTCGTCAGGGGGCGGCGGCTGGCGCAGCTCCATCCAGCTTGCCATCTCCGAAGCAACTCCTTTCTAACTTCTCCTCACTACGATTTACCGAAGCTGGTTTTAAAAAAAACTATCTGGCTGTGTTTTCATCTGACCAATAAAGGTCTCAATGTTAACCTTAAGCTCCGCCTACAAAAATTCTGTCTATCCAATGAGAAACGTTATACTTTTCATGGTGGAACAATGTTTTTAAAGTTTGCAATGTAACAGAGACGCGAAAAAGTCTCACGCTAAAACTTGCAGCTGGTGTGGCCATTTTAGTGTTATAGTAACATCTATACTGTTTTTCTGGAGTGCTCTATCTTTTAACATGGGCTAAGAGGTGGTACTGGAGGTTACTTTTCGTGGTGGGGCAATGTTTTTAACGTTTGCAACGTAACAGAGACGCGAAAAAGTCTCACGCTAAAACTTGCGGCTGGTGTGGCCCTTTTTGTGTTATTGTAACATCTGTACTGTTGTACTGGAGGCTCTCACTTTTAACATGGGCTGGGGGGTGGTCCTGGTGGTTAGCTGGCGACGTGGGTGTCCGTCCCTTATCGTAGGGCCTTCTAGCTTAACATGGTTCTGCTCTCGGCTTCTGTTCTCGTTTCTCCCCTCGGAACTGCGTCTGTCTCACAGTGGGAAGGTACGACATGCATTTAGGCATTCTTGTGTTAGTCTGTGGTATTCCATTTCCTCACTCGTTACTCGTATTACTTTGGTTAATTTAATGTCACGACTTATTCGAAGCTATGTGACATATTACTTGATTTGTTTATCATGTCAGGGTTTTCATGGAAGGTGTTGGATTTGGCTGACACCTTACAGTCTGGAACCGCACGACCGCTAGGGTCACAGGTTCGAATCCAGCATCTGGCATGGATGTGTGTGATGTCCTTAGGTTAGTTAGGTTTGTTAGGTTTAAGTAGTTATAAGTTCTAGGGGACTGATGACCTCAGAATTTAAGTCCCATAGTGCTGAGAGCCATCTTCGCACTATCTGCTTATAAAGTTTTTGTAATTGTTACTTCTCCCGTAATCCTTAAAATACTACAACTATCCTAATTAAATTTCCACATACTAAGAAAGGGTAGAGTACCGACTGTTGTACGGTAGGAGTTACTGGGAGCAGTTTGTTGTTCCTTTTTTATATATAATTTAACGCCAATTTTTTGAGTCAGATTGAAGTGGACCACAAGTTGTGTCATCTCCATCAAATCGTCGTAAGGACTGCTGTCTCGTGCTGCAATGGTTAAAGCATAGAAAACTTAATGACTTCTAAATTATTGTTAATGTAAATGAACATTAGCATATAGAAAAAAGTAAGTAAACGCTTACTTTAAGTGTCTAGCGTTAGACTTTTATTCTACACAGGCTTTCCTTTCTTCTGAGGCATCACTCAGGTTTGTGAAGTTAATGTTATAAATATTGCAATTATTTTAAATTTGTGATAAGAGGTACACATTTATCACTGTTTTGTCTTTTTATCTAATTACTTAGGTAATTTCTGCTTAGTCTTATTTCATTTGTTTTCAAAATGACTTTAACTTGAAACGTCACTATGTACCAATGTAATTGTGACTGGGGTTTCAAACCGTCTGTTAGGAGGTAGCTGAGCCAGCACTAATGCAGTGGAGCCGACCGCGAATTTCCGAAGAAACTCCCATTCCGCTGACCTGCTATTTTTGACAAACACATAGGTCGGCAAATCATTCTGGACAGACAGGTGACACCATCGTCTGCAGACCTAACATTGCTATCTTTTTCTCCTACCGACTGAAATCTGTGAAACGCGAACTGAGCGGCCTCCTGTCAGACTGGCGTACTCTATTTAAATCGGTGCTTAGAGTCCTGTACAGCCATGCAGTGATGAGCCAAAACATTATGACCACTTCCCTACGCGAGGCTGTAAACTGCCTGGTGGCGCTGAGGGAACGTGACGCGGTAAGAGAACTGTATGAGCGGAGCACAGACAAACGAGGAATCATTCTAGTCACGATAAGTAGCGCGAATGCGAAAATCTGTCAACTTTAACTACTCTGACAAAAGCCAGATTTTTTTGGCCCAATGCTTGCGAGCGAGCACCTCGGAAAAGGCGAAGCTGGTCCGTTGTTCGCATGCTACTGTCGTGAGCATCTATGAAATGCGGTTGAAGAATGGTGAAACCACGCGTAGACGACGAGAAGTAGCACTCCGCTCGTCATCACAGGACAAAGGGGTCGGTTGTTTGCTTCCTCTCTAAAGCAGGATAGGCGGTGTTATGTGGCAGATCTGACGACAGAGTACAGTGTTGACGCAGACCCGTTCGGAGAACACAGCGCAGCGCACTGTCTTGAACATGGCGTTCCTCAGCGGAGGACCCCTACGTTTCCCCATGCTGACCCGACAACATTGTGGATTGTGATTACAGTGAGCACTGGGTCATCGAAATGGGACCGTGGATCAGTGGAATCGTGTCGTCTGGTCGGATTAATCCTATTTATTGTTCACCAGGTCGATGGTCGTGTCCAGATACGCCGTCTTCCACGCGAACGGCTGCTCGAAACATGCAGCATGCCAAGGACGCAAGCCGGTAGGAGCAGCATCATGTTTTGGGGACATTCGCCTGGGTTTCCATGGGACTTGCGGAAGTACTCAAAGGCACCATGACAGCTGTGGACTACGTGAACATTATTAACCCTGAACCCGAACATCAATCTCTCAGACACCTCGTTTATTTTAAATATCGAGTGTGGCAGTACTGCAAAAAAGCGCGGCTTCACTTTCCCAGTACCTTCGCCACGATACTTGACGCGTGTAAAGCAGCAGTCAAAAATCAGTTTTACTTCGTCAGTGAAGACATACAGAGAGAGTATTGTTTAGAGGAGTGCCCGAAGTTGTGTGCCTGGGATATCGCATGTTTCGTATTACGTACAAGCATTTGGTAGGTCCAATAGACCGCATGTTTCTAATTACGACATGTTCTACTTTCGGTGGCTGTTATTTTATAGCGTCTTCTTCTATGAGTGAATTTATGTCATATTTCAGGTATAACATGGATCGATTTTCTAAGAAGAGTAACATATCTGCAGCTAATCCAGATTTGGAAGCTTGGGTGCAAGCTCAGTTACGGGATTTAGATTATGAGGGAAATGGAATCGATAGAGACACATTTGGCGATTCTGATGAGCCAGATTTGGTGATAGGTCACAGTCACCATGAAACAGAGAGTGATACTAGTGAAGAAAATGCATTATTAGAAGAAGAGCCTGGAGCGGCCTATACTACAGATACCACCTCACAGCAAACACAGTACTTTTATGGTAAAAATAATTCCCATTGGGAACGTTCTGAGCCTGTTAAAACGAGAACAACACCAGAGCAAAATATTCTGAAAGGAGGAATGCCTCCCCTAACAACCAGAAGTCGAAGTTTGGGATGAAGTCGTCCTAAATCTCAAACATGGGAAAATTTATTTGCTGGTGACATGATAGATGAAACAGTTTTACATACAAACGCGAAACTTAATACGATAAGGGCAAAGTTGCAGCAAACAACTAATCCATCCTATTACAGAGATACTGACAACGTTGAAATCAAAGCTTTCATAGGCCTTCTAATGATGGCTTCAAGATTCAGCACGTCCATGAAGATATGTTGTCTCTATTCGAAAAGGATCTGACCGGTCATCCTATATTCGTGATGACAATGTCAACAATGCGATTTGAAATACTTCTAAGCGGCCTGAAACTTGACGATGCGACTACCAGGGACGGAAGAAAGAAGTCAGATAGCGCAGCTGCAATATCAAATATCTTTGAGAAATTCATTTTCAGTTCTGAGCAATTATACTGTGTAAAAGGCAACGTTGCATTGGATGAAATGTTAGTACCATTAAGAGGAAAATGTCATTTCCGCGTTTATATGCCTATCAAACCAGCCAAATATGGAATAAGAATTATGTGCCTGGCAGACTGTGGAAGCGCTTACCTCTTCAACGCCTACATATATTCAGAGAAAGATAGTGATGGATGTGGCCTGAGAGAAGAAGAGAGAAATCTTGACAAACCAACCCAGGCTGTTTTACGACTGTGCAGACCAATAGAAGGAAGTAACAGAAACATTAGCGCTGACAACAGGTTGACATCTATAGAACCCATTCGTGAGCTGAGCAATAGAGGACTAACATACATAGGAACGGTCAGAAAGAACAGACGCGAAATTCCCCAAGAGATTTTGGCTGATAAATGTAGGCCAGTTGGGTCAGCATTATATAGATTCTCCTACAATACAACACTGGTTTCATTTGCCCCTAAGAGAAACAGGGCAGTAATGTTTGTGACTTCAATGCATCATTGTATTAAAAATGATACCATAAAAAGTAAGCCAGAAATTATCTCTTACTACAATGGAACGAAATCTTGAGTAGGTCTGCTCGATATAAAATGTTCCAATTATTAGCCAACCGACGTACAAGCTGGTGGCCAATGGCAGTCTTTTACACACTTGTAAATATAAGTTGGTCCAACAGTTTTCTTTTTTGTATTTGTGCTACAGGAGAAACCCCATGATAACTCATCTCAAAGTCACCAAAAGTCTGGCCATGGAGCTGTTAGAGCCACATCTAAGAAGACGCCTGGAAATTCAAAATGTACCTAGAAATATCAAGTAAATGATCCACAAACTTCTGGGAGACACTCAGCAATCAAGCGAAGGCATTCCAAGCGATAGAGTGGACAAAAGGAAGACGTGTATGAAGTACCCTGCGTCCAAGAAGAGGAAAAAGCGTATGAGTGCATAAAATGTGGTCACCAAGTTTGCCTGGAATGCAGCAGAAAGATGTGCGTCGACTGTGCAAAAGAAATATGATTTAATACTTCAGTTCTGTTATCTTTTTTTTACAATTTTCTGCAATATTTTATTTATATTTAGGAACATATTGTCTGGTATAACAGTGGTGAAAATCATATGATATCTGACACTGAATGACTGCACGTACTTGTGATATTTCGTGTTTAGTTTATATAATTTAAACAACAAAGTGTTTATATGGGCTGAAAAGTATTAAATTTACTTGTAACATGAATTAACTAGTTACTTGATTTCTTTCAACTTATCTGGAGTTATGTGATATAAAATATTAGATGATCTGAGAGACCGCATGTTTCTAGTTACACACACTTCAGAGATATTCCGAGTTAAGGGTTAAGGACCATCTGTAACCCTTTACGCTTGTTGTCTTCCGCAACATCTTCCTCAATGGCATCGTCCAGAACTATAACCTTCCGTGACACAAGGCCAGAAACGTAATACAATGGTTTGAGGATCGTGATAGTCGACTCATGCTGATGTCATGGCCATAAAATTCGGCTCATCAGAATCTGATGAAACCCAACTGGGACACTGTCGGGTGCCACGTCCACGCCCACAAACGAGAAGTGTGTGACCTCTGAGTAGGCATCTGATGCCACAAACTTCTGGAAACCTGTCAAGCACGCCTACATTCACTGCTGAATTGCATTCCAGAAGTGGGCCCACACGCTTTTAAGTAAATGATAATAATGTTTTGGCTCATGAGTATACACTGCAATCATAACTGACGATGCCGTTTAGTTAAGGTTACACCACGTTTGGATCATCTGCTGTAGAACACCCTGTTCAGTAATGTGCGCTGAATGTTGTCCTCCAGCATCTTGTTGCCTGTTCGCGGTTTCGCCGTCTTTTAACCACTTTCCAAAGATGTTCACAAGAGCAGCGTACGAACAGTCAACCAGCTTTGCCATTTCCGAGGAGCTCCTCGCCAGGCTCGAGGCTCTAACAATCTGCCGCAGTTGGGAGTGGTCAGTCGTGTTTGGATATCAAATGCACACGTTTTGATATTTTCAAAGACTAAAATCTCCTTTGTAATAACCACCATGGATTCAGTAATCGGAACTTTAGCGAAATACAGATCTCTCTGCCCAGCTGTTAAATACAGTGCACCGTAGTGAACGACGCCCAGCTCGCTACGGCCGCAGGTTCGCATCCTGCCTCGGGCATGGATGTATGTGGTGTCCCTAGGTTAGTTAGGTTTAAGTAGTTCTAAGTTCTAGGGGACTGATGAACTCAGAAGCTTAGACCCATAGTGCTCAGAGCCATTTGAACCATTTTTGACGCCCGGCTTGTTTACCTGTTCATGTATTTCCGAAGGATTTTGACGTGCACTGTCGAAGAAGAAACTAGCACTAAAAAGGAGTAGTGCTGCATAAACTTGGTAGGCATGTTCCTGCATATCCGAAAGAGGAAATCTATTCAAATTTCGCGCCAGTCGCATAACAGTGTCACTAGTAGCGCCACTATGATTTTGCATGCCAGGTTTTCTAAACAAACGTTATAACGATCATGAGCGTTAGTTGCCTTTGAGATTGGACGTGGTTAGTTGATGTTAGTCACGAATGCCCTTAAGACGACCGAGACGGCCGTTATAAACACTCACTGACTTTGAATGAGGACATGTGATAGGGCTACGAGAACCCGGATGTTGCTTCTGCTGTATTGCAGAAACACTTGGCAGGAATGTAGACACTGTGTATGACTGTTGGCAGCGGTGGTCATGACAATGTACAGTCGTAAGAAGACCTGGCTCCGGATGGCCAAGTCGCAATACCGAGGATCAAGACCATCGTGTTCGGTATATGGCTCTGACACATCGTACTGGAACTGCAGCAGCAATTCGAGCAGCATTTTGCACCACACTGACTTAAAGAACTATTACAAATAAGTTGCTCCAAAGGGAGCTTCCTGCCAGATGCCTTGTAGCATGCGCTCCACTAAAACCATAAAACCGGCATTTGCGAAAGCTTATTGGATGACATGGTGGAGATTTGCTTTGTTTTCTGACGAAAGCTGGTTCTGCTTCGGTGCCAGTGATGGCAGTGTGTTTGTTAGAAGGAGGCCAACTGAGGTGCTGTGACCAACCTGCCTGGGTGCTAGACACACTGGGTCTACACATGCAGTAATGGTCTGTGGTGCGATTTCGTATGACGGCAGGAGCATTTACGTGGTTATCCCACACACCCTGATAGCAAATTTGTACGTCCGTCTGTTATGCTGCCATTCATGAATAGCACTCCAGGGGGTGTCCTCCAACAGGATGAATCTCGCCAGATACCACTGTCGTGTCGGTCGACATGATGCCTGGAACTGCTCGATTACCAGATCTGCCAACAATGGAGCACATATGGCACAGCATCGGATGACAGCTCCAGCGTCATCAAAAAACAGCAATAACCGTCCCTGATTTGCTGAACCATCCAACTGCTATCTGTCAGTCTCTCTAATCTAAGTTCTTGCTATCTGTAAAAGCAAGGAAAGAAAAGAGAAATATCTAATTGGAAATTTAATTGCACCAAAAAATGACAGGTCAGAACGGGACCTATCACAGTCTACCGCTTCCCGATCCGCCACAATAATACATTTCAGGTCAACAACTTTTATGGGGTTCTATCTTGTTGGAATTATTGAGTCCAGTCAAAAAATTTGGTACGATACTCGCATTTATTTCGCCAAACAACAATGGGTAACCATAAGAAAAGCCTTCCGGTAGTCAATGAACACGGAAACAATCTTGGCGCCGTTTTCTACCGTGCTATGGATTTCAAGGACGAACAGAGGGTGGCGTTGTAACTTTGTCACCTGTTTACTAATTTTTAACGTTTTCCAAAAATTAGGAGAAAGATACAAATACAACGTCTGTAGGGCAACTCGGGGCAGAGTGAGACTCTGGGGCACAATGGGATTCTGCTGTTTTTTTAGACTGGACAATGGTGGAACCTATTGTAGTGACCTGTAACTATATATCTGAATGTAAAAGAAGGAGTGAAAGCCATTTTGAACTGAATTAGAGTGCGATTCGCAGGTGCGATTCGGTTGTCCTTCAGGTTTATAGTTGTGTTTTTTATAACTTTTGGTGAATTTAAACGCAAAGATAGGCCGTTAATTGTTAATTGGCAATTTGAGCCTTTATATCTTATGATATGTGATCTTTAAAGGCATATAAGGAATTTACCATACACAGATTAACATTGGAAAGATACGAGTACGTCTATTAAGCCAAGAATAATTCCGGCTGCAGAGATGACAAAGGAGATGGGAACTTGAAAAGTGTGTTCACTGTAGGAAAAACACGAGCTAGTAGCATACGTGAGGTCAATGAAGAGAAGACATTTTAGTCCAAGTGTAGGAACATGCCTTTGTCAGATCATTAGCCTGCAACCTCTTTCTCTTTCCAAGCATTTATGCCGACTGGATTACCACAAAGCTTGAAAAAGAAACTTATCTGGATGGGCAGGTCTTGGTTGAAGGATTTATTACTAGACACCTTATGTTGTCTGTTCGCAAGCCAGAAAATACATTTATCGCACGAACGAAGGGCTTCACTAAAACAATAGTAACTTTATATTAAGCATTAAAAATAACTGTGCCTTTTTCAAAATGACATTAAAATATTTTTTACTGTTAACGATTTTCTTAAGGTTTACAGTTCACTAGTCTAAAGAGTTCATTAAACAATTTTATTTCTTATATTCAAGATAGTATTCCTAATAATTTCACAAAAATTATTTTACCCTATTTTGCGTCGTGAGTGGGGCAGGACTGGAAATATGCTACAATTTCTTTTAAAAAATGTAAAAATACATAACACAGAGTTTTAAGTGATTTTCAAATAAGATATGTTAGGTTATACTACAAGGTGACTTTTTATACCTTTACGAACTGTTTCTTGTGCCCATTTGTTATACAAATATTGTTAAGCATTATGTGTACCGTTTGGCACCCCCAGGTACCCTACATAAAATGGCTCTCTCAATGGTGTCTAGCTAAGCTGCAAGTACGCCCATTCACTCTCTGACCCGCATCCACCTTTTTGTTGGACAAGTCTTTGACTTCAGCGATGCCGTAACTTACGAAACTCACCTGATTTACTTTCACTGCACGAGCTCCTCCCACGATGCGCTCCTTCTGGTGACACGTCCCTAGACTTTGAGTTAATTAAATAACAGGCCATGGAGGAGATTGTTTGGCCAGCAAATAAATATCAAAATCGTCTGGTAAGTACGTAACCACAAAATTCAAGAGCCTTCATCAGTATCTAACCAAGTCAAAGTCTGTAATTGTTATAGTCATTAAAAATAGGACATATATTAACCGTGCAAATGTGCTTTCTACGCGATTTTTCATGTTTCACTTTCGAACATCAAGGGTCATTCAGTATATTGCACCACTGAGGTTCGCCATCACTGGTGACATGACCTTTGCTAAGCCAAAATTCGTCACGATCCGTTCCAAGCAGAAGACAGTTATCCCTATAAGTAAACTCATCCCGACCTGAGACGGCAGACACGCCAGTCTTCATAGGAAACGTAATCATAGTACCTTTGTTGACATCGACTGTGACGAACGATTATTCTCACTCGGATAAACTACTATGGGATTTTTACTACGTCTCTTTATCAGGCAAACAGCAGATGCAGTGACGCAGTTTTTGTGTAACTTCCATTTCAGTGACATGGACGAGTACACACCTCGGGTTCCATGAGCATCCCTTCACTCAAACTGCGTCTTACATTTCTTCCGTCGGAAGTTATGCATATACTAACCTACTAGAACATACGAAAAACAAATTTGGCACGTGCACGTGATACATCTTTTCCTAGGCCAGCGTCCTCACTGTTTGTCAGACCATTTCTCCTCATGCCTTCTGGAACAAGAGTAAACAGGGCTACACTTTACATCCTTGAACGTTACTACTCCGGTAACTTCAAGACTGCTTGGAATCCAAACCTCCGCTATCTTCAAGACCGCATAGAATGCAAGCGATAAATTCGATGAAATGCCGATTTCGTAATAGAACTGGAACGTTTCCCCACATCCTTTCACTTCTAGTAAGAAACACATTGTTCTTTACCTTAACGTACGTTATTACATGATAGTACTGCCTGTAATGAGCATGGTGTTTACTAAATTCGAGGTCAATAAAAATTCAATCCTTCTCCTCCATTCAACTGTCCTCATGCAGGCAATTATAGCCACGGACGCAGCCGACCGCGAGCCACGGCGCCTTCAGAGGACGCAGCTTTCCTACAATTCTCCGTGCCGCTACGCATCCCATCGAAGGATAGTACTGCACGCAGAAAGCGCTTCTCTTATCTTGCCAACTTACGTCAGAGTATAATGTAGCCCTGGACGATTTCGTGGGACTGACTGCATTGGAATATTTCTCGATCATGCTTCCGGATTTCATAAATAACATGATAAATTAAACTGGCTGCAGTCCGTTGTTGGTCTTGCCGAAAAACAGCTTCCACTTAACTGCTTTTGGCACCTGTCAAACGTCTATATACAAACATGCCTCTCCCCGTAACTTTAAGGGGTGCGAGGTCACAAAAACATATACTTCTGTAAATCACAGGAGAGTTAAGCTGTCTTACAAATAGCACTATTTCATCGTATTTTAGCTGGAACATAAGAGTTTTCGCTTTGTAAATTAAATTAGTTGTTGTGAATGTTAATGCAGAAGCAACTATGTTTCAGTCAATTATTCCTCCTACAGAAAAATAATGTGGTAGTTTAGTAAGCATTACTCTATCCCATGTTAGTTCATGTTACTAAGATGCCCAATTTCAGAACTGAGGGTTTGGATCAGGGAGCTACACCACGTAACTTAACATGGCCTAGTAAATGTCCCAACAGTAACTAGAAAAAAATGATTGTGTGTTGAATGTTAAACACTGATCTTTATGTTTACAAGTCTATTTGATACTTTGCCTGTAGGTGGGAGATTCTGCGTCGAGAATGGTGTACTGTAAATTAAATACTAGTTCCACTAAGCCTTAACACTTATAGACCCCTAACCGCACATTCATTGCACGTAATACCAGCTGTTCTTTCTAGTGCAACATCATTTAACATAACGACTGCACAGTGAAGTAAATTGTTTTGTTCATTTCAGAAGTGTAAACCGAAAGGAGACACACTATCTTACTTATTAAAAATAAGTATCTAGTTTAAAAATTCTGTCAAACGTATCGAAAATAACACTATAAGAAATGAATTTTTAGAGTGACATACGTGATATCTTTTGCATGCTTGTGGCATGTTGCGGTTGGTTGCTTTGTGGGACTGAAGGGACCAGACTGCCACAGTCATCGGTCCCGGCATGTTGTGTGTATTTAACAGCGTTCGTTCGTCCATTCCTGACTGTTATTTTGTGCATAACTGTCAATCGTGGTACTATAACAGTGGTAAACCAAGGAGTACAATTAATATTGGAAAGAGCTTCTAAATGGCTTGGTAGTGTTTTCTGTAGAACATATTACATACTTTACTCTATTTATACTAATGCAGTTTTAAAAGTGCAAATTTTTATTACAGTAGATAACTGAATTCAACAGATTCCACTGAAGATAGGAGTAATAGGTGTAATGAAACGTCCCAATAGCACCTGTGATCGGTTTCAGTATACAGTATGTTCTTGTGAGCAAAGTCATAAAGAAGTCACACTCTCCTGTGTGTTTATGACATTGAATTTTTGCAGTTACTATTCAAATGCAGTGAATGTGAGGTCGTGTTGCTATCTATTGGCTTCATCAGTGTACGTGAAGGCTAGTTTTTACTATCCAAAAGTCAATAAAGCACGCACACAGCCCTAAACATCTTCAAATATCGCAAGAGCGATATGTAGACTCATAAAACCATTGATTAATATCAGTTTCAGCCAAATTTATCAGCACGAATATAAATCAGCAATAGTAATTTAAAAACACAGTAATGTACACCAACATAAAATTAGACAAAAACGAAAGGACAGTATCTTATACTCAAGTGTCACACAATGTAGTTGCTGAGGATTGAACAGAAGCATTTTCTGTCAGATCAGTTTTACTTTCAAATTCTTTGAATGCTTTTCGCATTTGTCTCATTATGCCCACTTTTTGGCAATTCAGTCACTTCTTGTCAATTAGACTTTGACATCGTGGTTCTCTTATGGGATCTGTAACGCTATCTATAAACGTAAAATGGCACTGTGGAGCATAAAACTTGCCGCAAAAGTACACATACAGATCGCTACCTGCATAAACGAAATGCCACCAGCCATAACAACGCAATAGGATCCCTACAACGCTGGTCCGAGAATCACGTTCTGTAGATCATGCGCAGATCTCAACATATGATATGGAACACCTGAAGTTGGTATTTAGAAGGAATGGATTTTTCGAAAAGCAGATGCGCTGTGCCTCGCAGATCGCACCATGTTCGAAAACACAGCAGTATGAATCGACTTCAATTGCTTTCCTACCTTGTGCTACGAGCGTATAATTAAAATAAGGCAGAAATTTAAGAAACTTTAACATGAAGACTGCGTTTGTCTAACAGCCAGGATTACTGCTCTTCTTGGATATGGGGCTAAGGAAATTTGGTATTCATTAGATTCCTTGGCACTGTGATAAATCTTAAGCTGGTAGTGTTTAGACAAGACAGGTTTGTGGATCATCTACGTCACACAAGGTTACAGCAATCCAAATCATCACACAGTGACGCGTTTCGGAATTATTTCCATCTTCAGAGGTCCAGATGCAAGGGTTGCACAAGGACAAGAGCGCTACCAGATGTTTTGTAGCATAAGATGACAGACTACTTCACGTTACTAACATGAACGTGTGCTAGCTTTACACCTGGATCTCTGAAGATAGAAATAATACTGAAACACGTTACTTCTTATCAGTAAAGTCATTCTCCACCTGCTGAACGACTTTTTATGCGACATAACTAGCTTAACGACAAATCTAAGCTTACTAATGAGACACATTTAGTCGCTGTTGCGTCTCCTTATTGGATCGATGTTCCGAAGGAAATAAGTTGGCTGACACATTTTTCAATTGTGACAATGCCTCTCATCTTTAAGCAACTGATACAATCTTGCATTGACCTGCATTAAAAGGCACCAGTAGGCACAAGACTCTGATGATTAAATACGGCAGCGATATCCCGTTTTTCTCTGCCTTCTGCTTAGAATAAACATTCAAAAAATATAAGCTGAAAGATAAATCTTAAAATTACAATCAGATCAACTCTGAATATAACCAGTTTAGTAAATAAATAATGTATATAAACTTTGACCACCTACCGTCAACGCTGCTCGTATTCTTGGAATGGGGGCAATATTCACAATAATTGGCACGGCTCCAGCTTAGAATCAAGTGGAAAAGACTCAGAAACATCATTGCCTCTTCCGGAGATGACGCTCAGCTAATCCATCGAAATATTGTGTCACACTGACTTGAAAATACGGTTGCAAAGGCGAGAAGAATACCACAAGTTATTTCGCCAGAAAGTCACGGAACTGGATTTCGTTTAAAACTATGTAATACAATCCGCGCTACTATCCTCACACAGGCAAGTGATCACGTAAAATTGTAAGGGACTCAGTGTTCTGGTATTACAATTTATAAATTAGGTTAATATCGGAGAGTAAACGAACCAGAAAGATTTGCAGTTTCGAACGTTCTAATCGAAACGTCATCACTTGATACGTTACTTCTTTCTGTTGTGTATTCACACAGCTGTAGATCTTGCTGCGTTGGTTCCCTGTATCCATCGCTGAGGCGCTACCCCTGCCCCGCGGCTTCCCGCTGCACACTGGGTGTGGGCGTCCGTCCCAGGCAGCCAATCTTCACGCGTCGTGTGGCAGCGCTCACCGTTCCCTCCATACCTCCAGACGGCTGGGCCGCCGATCGACCGCCAGACTGGAGGGCCCGCAGGGAAAGTGTGGGCAACGCCGCGGCCCTGACGTGTTGGAGAGCTCCGCGCCGTATCGCGCTTCCTGCAGGCGGAGCCGTCTGCCGGCACTTGACCTCCCCTCACACCCCCTGCTCCACATAACTCGCTCCAGGGTCAACGATCCCCACCCTCTGTTCCACATGGCACGTCTCAGGTGAAACAGGAAGCATCAAGGACGCCGCTCAAGCCGTTGGTGTTTACAGAGGGTGAAAAGATGAGAGTCTGAGACAGCAGCAATTCGGAAATGAGAATATTCTACACATTGAACCGCTGTTCTTTCTCCTCCACTAAATTTGACGTTTCCAGTATTTTTAGTGACATGTGTCAAGAAAATACACTGATGGCAATTAACATCGCATTAACAAGAAATAATAGCAAACAGCGAAATTCTCCTTTTCATATCAGAAATAATTCACGATAAAAGCTGTGGGTGAATTAAAACTCATCGTTGGCTCCGCAGTCACGAAGAATGGGTCTAGAAGTGTTACAGACGGTTACGCCGTTCCATGCTACTTCACACCGTGCCAGAACAGAGGTCTGGCATCGTAGTGACTGGAGTGTAGTGGCATCCCAGTGTCTTGGTAACCAAGATCGGCTGTGTCTGAGACATATGCAGAACGTGCTCGCCAGGGCAACAATCGAACGCCCTCTGTATCAAGATAGTACACGACAGAATAGTGAAAGGTGGCTACACTGAGTCACAGCGCCAGAGATTGCGCCAAAGAGTAGTTTTCTGCCACCTCCACTGGGGCAGTGGCAGTTCAGAAGTTGCCGTGGGCAGTGCTTGTTGAGAAGATGTCGATAGCAGTATTAGTTGTGAGCATGCCGTGTGCAGTTGTTCTGTCGGGCGAGACAGCAGATGCTGTTTGATTGGGGATGTTGCAATGATCACAGTGTATTTTTCTTCAATATATATGAAGGTAACAAAAAAAATTTTATTTCAGATTTCCTAAATAACAATGCCTCTTGGTCACAGGTTCAGTCAACAAAGCATCTGGCTTATGTTCATGTTAGACTGTAATTCTGGTTTCTATGTGCAATTATAGGATTTCTGTTTTTTTTTTAAATTACTTCATTGTAAATGGTGTTTAAAATATCTTGTCGTATCGAGGAAGAACCGTGCCAGATGTGTACGTTGAATCACACTTCCACACACAGAACAGTTACACTTGTGCTTTGTTGTTTCGTAGCTTTTGTAGTTGCTGGGGACTTAATTAATCAGTAGTGTTAACGGAAATTTCCTTTCATTCTTTGTTGTTATTCTATGCAGTCATATTGCGTACTAATACTACTCAGGGCCAACCGGTTACGAGACTTCGTAAACGGACAAACAGCGCCTACAATTATTTGCATTTTTATGTTATTAAGCCTCCATGCACGTGGCGACCGCTGCTTCGGATCGTCCCTTGGAATTCTTCTGATAGTAAAAATAGCAGAAAGTAGGATTGTTGTAGTGATTTGTAGTTTAGTAATTGTAGTCTACACTCCTGGAAATGGAAAAAAGAACACATTGACACCGGTGTGTCAGACCCACCATACTTGCTCCGGACACTGCGAGAGGGCTGTACAAGCAATGATCACACGCACGGCACAGCGGACACACCAGGAACCGCGGTGTTGGCCGTCGAATGGCGCTAGCTGCGCAGCATTTGTGCACCGCCGCCGTCAGTGTCAGCCAGTTTGCCGTGGCATACGGAGCTCCATCGCAGTCTTTAACACTGGTAGCATGCCGCGACAGCGTGGACGTGAACCGTATGTGCAGTTGACGGACTTTGAGCGAGGGCGTATAGTGCGCATGCGGGAGGCCGGGTGGACGTACCGCCGAATTGCTCAACACGTGGGGCGTGAGGTCTCCACAGTACATCGATGTTGTCGCCAGTGGTCGGCGGAAGGTGCACGTGCCCGTCGACCTGGGACCGGACCGCAGCGACGCACGGATGCACGCCAAGACCGTAGGATCCTACGCAGTGCCGTAGGGGACCGCACCGACACATCCCAGCAAATTAGGGACACTGTTGCTCCTGGGGTATCGGCGAGGACCATTCGCAACCGTCTCCATGAAGCTGGGCTACGGTCCCGTCTCCGCTCACGCCCCAACATCGTGCAGCCCGCCTCCAGTGGTGTCGCGACAGGCGTGAATGGAGGGACGAATGGAGACGTGTCGTCTTCAGCGATGAGAGTCGCTTCTGCCTTGGTGCCAATGATGGTCGTATGCGTGTTTGGCGCCGTGCAGGTGAGCGCCACAATCAGGACTGCATACGACCGAGGCACACAGGGCCAACACCCGGCATCATGGTGTGGGGAGCGATCTCCTACACTGGCCGTACACCACTGGTGATCGTCGAGGGGACACTGAATAGTGCACGGTACATCCAAACCGTCATCGAACCCATCTTTCTACCATTCCTAGACCGGCAAGGGAACTTGCTGTTCCAACAGGACAATGCACGTCCGCATGTATCCCGTGCCACCCATCGTGCTCTAGAAGGTGTAAGTCAACTACCCTGGCCAGCAAGATCTCCGGATCTGTCCCCCATTGAGCATGTTTGGGACTGGATGAAGCGTCGTCTCACGCGGTCTGCACGTCCAGCACGAACGCTGGTCCAACTGAGGCGCCAGGTGGAAATGGCATGGCAAGCCGTTCCATAGGACTACATCCAGCATCTCTACGATCGTCTCCATGGGAGAATAGCAGCCTGCATTGCTGCGAAAGGTGGATACACACTGTACTAGTGCCGACATTGTGCATGCTCTGTTGCCTGTGTCTATGTGCCTGTGGTTCTGTCAGTGTGATCATGTTATGTATCTGACCCCAGGAATGTGTCAATAAAGTTTCCCCTTCCTGGGACAATGAATTCACGGTGTTCTTATTTCAATTTCCAGGAGTGTATATTGCATGTATAGATTTTGAAATTGAACATTTGTAGTTGTCTTGTCATTATTCTGATGGTATTTTTGTGGAATTTAATTTTTGATGAATCATATACGGTTTGACAATTTTGTGCAATTGTGAAGGTTTTAATTGTTCGTTAGGCGTGTTTTTCGGGAAGCATTTCGTGTGAATGGATTGTTGATGAAAGTGTTATATTGTGTGTAATTTTCGTATAGTGACGAGTTTTGTATGTTTTGTAAATGATTACGCGACCGATGAAAACGGCAACAATGATGGATAGTCGGAATGACGAAATTGTTAACATGGTGAACTCGCCAATACAGGAGAACAGTATGATGAATAATGAAGTAGAAAACAATTGAATAAGCCGTTAAAATATTCCGGAACCAGTTCAAAATTTTTCACAATCAAAAAATTTTCAGAATACGAGATTAACGACAGAAGATTCTGAAATAGTATCTAACACAGATAGCTTTACAGCTATGACGAAGGAAGTTGGTTTTGCGGGAAATGTTAGGGGCGAAAAGAATTTCGAACCAATTAATATGGAGCAGTTGATGAGTGCAATATAAAATTTGGGAACTGAATTAAAAACAGTGGGATCACAAATAGGAACAATTAAAACTGATATGGGAACAATGGAAACACAGTTAAGATCTGAATTAAAAATAGTGGGATCACAAATAGGAACAATTAAAACCGAGATGGAAACAATGGAAACACGGTTAGACTCACGAATAGGGACATGTTTCAAAAACATGAAAGATGAATTAAAGAAAGAAATTAGAGAAGAAGTACAACCGATTTTGAATGCTCACAATAATACATTAATTTCAATAGAAATTAGACAAAAGGAACAGGATAGAGAACAGGAAGAAAGAGATCGCGTGATAGAACAAGAATTTTCAGAGTTGAATCTTCAACGTGCATACAATAAGGAAGAAATGTTTGAAAGAATCGAGGAATCCGTACCAAATGACAGAATAAATAACCTAACACAACAATATGAACAGTTAACTACTAAATGTGTCAATACTGAAACCCGAGTCGCGACACTTACGGAAGACGTAAATAAACAGAAAGAACAAATAGGTGACTTATCGGAAAGAGTTGAGGAGATGGCTCTGAGCACTATGGGACTTAACATAGTTGAGGAGATTTCAGATAAATTGACAAGTTTTAGTTTGAATGGGGACAGAGATTCAGATGATACAGCTCCATTGCCATTTGCAGAAACCGAAGAGTACCAGAACATAAATAAACATGTTGAAAATCAGGGAAAATTTAATGAACGCGTTAAAAGGGACTTTGAGGCGTTACGAAAGCAAGTCAAACGAATTGAAAGCGAAATCGTACGAAAAGACAGTAGAAGAAATTTGGAATCACCGATAGCAGCGAGTTTTGAAGAAAATAATTTATTTCATTTACGAGATGCAATAAGAGAGCGCCATGCGTGCGAATTTGATAATAATCGACATCCGGACTGGGATAGACGCGGTAGGTCTTTGTCGCCACGAGTCGAAAACTTTGACTATAAACACATTTTAACTGTTCGGAAATTTAAGATCTTTCGCAATTCTAAGAATGACATACATCCGTGTTCATGGTTACATCAACTTAAGTACGCACTTCCACCAAATTGGCCACTAAGTCACAAACTGGAATTTATGTGTGGGTATTTAGAAAACGAACCGGCGACGCGCATGCGCGCACTTATTAGAGATTATAATAATTTAAATGATTTTTATCATGCATTTCTATCGGCATATCGGTCCGAAAACACGCAAGCCAGAGTCAAACATAGTCTTATTATGCAGCGTAATTTTAAACAGTCTAAGTTCCGCACGCTGGCATCATACTTTGAAGACAAGATTCGAAAGAATCAGTTCCTTTCCAACCCTTATATCCCGACTGAATTAATTCTCATTTGCTTAACTAAGCTGCCACAATCGATAAGACAAATTGCTTTAGCCGGAAGATGTAAAGACGACATTGAGAGTTTTAAGACTTTGCTACCAGAACTTGAGTATGACAACGACGACGGGACTTCTTGTAATTTTTTCAGTAACGGTAATCACAATAGATTTTCAGAGAGAAGGGATATTGATCGGAACGGACGTTATATGGGTAATTTTGAGAATGACAGACGAAACAGACAGGACAATAGATACCAGCCTTATGACAATAACAGACGTTCTAACAGGAATTACACAGACAATTATAATAACCGGAATGATCAATCATACGGAAACAGTAATCGGTATCGTCAAGACAGAAATTATTCATACAATAATAGAAATTCTTACTACAGAAATAACCAGGGTAGTAGATCTAACAGTAATTTCACAAGTGACAGTCGAAATTACACAAGAAGTAGTCATGCAGATAGGCAGGAAAACAGAAATTTTAATAACAGACACAATCAAAAATTTACATGTAACAGACAGGAGGGACCTAATTGGCATCCTCCGCGTGACAGAAATTCAGAGAGACAAGTGCAAATCGTAGAAATTGATCCGCGAAATAGCGCGAATAATCAAAGACGTGACGCAAACAATCGACAATGACTTGTAGCTTCGGCTTCTGGCAGCAATATAGACGGTTCAGAAAGTAATGACACTACGACTTTACACTACGTACGCCTGGAAGACATGAGAGACATTTTGCTAGACGAAAAGGAAAATAAAGTAGACGCATTTTTACATCCTGTTATTGAAGTATGTGTGGGTAAGAATAAGTTCACTGCGGTTTTAGATTCTGGGAGCCCATTGAATGTTATTAGTGAATCAGTTTTTCGTATATGTGTAAGAAATATTGCTTGTCCTGTGTTACCTGTTTCTAAAACTACAATTCGAGGTGCTATTTCTGGAAAAAGTGTGGAAGTCAAAAAACAGACCAACTTAAATTTCATTTGTCAAGGATATTAATTTTCTGTTAATTTTATTATTGTTCCATTACTCAGTACGCAAATTATATTAGGTATGGAGTTTCTTAACACACAAAAGGCAATTTTAAACTTTAAGGAAGGATGAACTTGACTGTTGCCGGAATGCCGAGATGTTTGAAATTTTTCGAGTGTTCAACGAAATCAGAATGAGACACAAAATGTTTAAGGGTTCTTACTTCTGATGTTTTAACTGAACATTATGACGACAATGTGTTCATTCATGACAACGACAATAGATACAGACACGCGATGGATGATATAATTAATAGTGAAGAATTAATTAATGAAAAGGTTAACAAAGCTGAAGTGCCAGATGACGTGGCAAGAGAAGAATTGCATCAAATTTTGACTTCACATGTTACAGTATGTAGTCATCGCCCAGGAACTATACAAGGCTTACAGTATTTATTTAAAGTAAAAGAACACACACCATTTCGGGGGAAAACGTACGCTATTCCTTTGGCTAACAGAGACAAGGTTAAGAGTGAAATTCTATACATGTTAGATCAAGGCATTATTGAGCCAGCAGTCAGTCGTTATACCAGCCCATTACACGTCGTTCTTAAAAAGGATGGGTCAATTCGTTTGGTTCTGGATTCCAGACAGATAAATAATATAATCATTCCTGAAACTGACCGTCCACAAAATCTAGATGAACTTCTCCAACATTTCCATGGAATTAAAGTTTTATCCACGATTGATATGCGCGCGCGTTTTTGGCAAATAGAACTCCACCCTGATTGTAGAAAATACACTGCCTTTTTAGCCTTTGGTAACTGTTACCAGTTTCGGAAATTATCGTTTGGACTTACTGTATCTTCTGCAGCATTCATTCGTGGTTCAAACGAAATTTTACCTGTTTTTCTTCGTGATAATATTACTTCATATGTTGACAATATTCTTATTGCTAAACGTTCTTGAAGCGAGCATAACAAAATTTTGGATTCATTATTACGTATTATTGCAAGAGTTGGCATTACAGTGAACTTGGAAAAATCTGAATTTAGTCGTTCTCAGGTGAAATTTCTTGGTCATATTATTTCTACAGAAGGTATTCTTCCTGATCCAGAGAAACTAGACGCTGTTCCTAATTACGTATGCTGTTCCTACTACAAAACCTGATGTTCGTAGTTTCCTTAGTGTCTTTAATTTTCTTAGACTCTTTGTTATGTGAACTATCTGGAAAGAATTCTAATTGGTGTTGGGATGAGGAAGCTCAATCAGAATTTGAACAACTTCGTGATTCTTTAGTTGCGGCTCCACTTCTTTCACATCCGGATTTATCTAAAGATTTTTGTTTGGCGACGGACTCATCATAGAAAGGCCTAGGTGCACATTTATTTCAAGAGATATAAGAAAACGGCGTTGTAGTACAGAAAACTACTGCATTTGGAAGTCGTGTTCTCTCTAAATCAGAAAAGAATTATTCGATTACGGAACTTGAAGCCTTGGCTGTTGTTCGGCTTTCACAAAATTTCACATATTTTTGTATGGCGGACATACTAAGGTTTACACCGATCATCGAGCTCTGGAATTTCTTATGTCAACAAAATTAACACATGGAAGATTGTCACGATGGGCGCTGTATCTACAGGAATTTGATTTTTGTATTGTTTACATACAGTGTTCTTCAAATATTATTGCTGATGCTTTATCACGTGCTCCTAAGGGTTTGAAACAAAGTGCTGAGGAGGACTGCAAAGAAAACAATTATTGTTATATATATATTCAAGGTGTTCGTTTGAAAATTTTATTTCGTCTTCGCTCCAGGACATCGCTAAGGAGCAAAACAAGGATCCAATCTGGAAGGACATTAAGGAGAAGTGGAGGCGAAAGGAAAGCGTAGCGATTATACAGTATTATTTAGTTCGCAATGATATTCCTTTTAAACGAAAATCGGTTGACAACTCTGTTTCGTTAGTTTGCATTCCTGATGAGTGCGTTAATAAATTGATTTGGTGTACCCATTTCAGTTATGCACACTTTGGTCCCAGAAAATGCTTTCATAAATTACTAGAAAATTACTACTTCAGTAATATGGAAAAACGTATTCGATCTGTTCTTGCCAAATGCAAATTATGTCAAAAGGCTAAGCCTCTAACTATTTCTCACAGAGCGCCTTTGTTTCCTATCATTCCAGCGAAATTAAAGGAGATGGCTGCAGTCGATTTGTTCGGTCCAGTGGTTCGTTCTACTAATGGTTTTGCGTACATTTTGGTAGCAGTTGAACTGACTCAAAATATGTATGTTTTACACCTTTACGTAAAGCAACAGCTCGTTCAGTATCTAATGCTTTCATCAAACATTTTCTTAAAGAAGTGGGTCATGTTGATAAGGTTATATCAGATAATGGGTCACAGTTTCGCTCTAAAATTTGGCTTCATACTCTATGGCGTCGTAAGATTAAACCAATTTTCATTTCACTTTTTCACCCTCAATCTAACGCTTCAGAGAGATGGATGAAGGAAATCAATAAGTTGTGCCCACTTTATTGTCATCAGAATCACAGAACGTGGGATCAGTAGCTTCATATTTTTCAAAACATTCTGAATGAACTCCCTAGTGATTGAATTTCTTTACCGCCTATATTGATATTAAAAAATAAAGCACCGACAAATCGCATTTCTGAAATCGTTCCTTTTCCGCCTTCACGGAAACTGCGGCATTCTGAAGTTGTCAACCTGGCCCTACAAAATATTGCATCTGCGACTGCTAGAAGAGAGAAATCAGGTAAACGTCCTGGTCGTTTAAAAACCTTGTCAGTTGGTCAAAAGGTGTTAATTAAGTCTCACCGTTTGTCTCACAAAGGAAAAGGCTTGTGTCGCAAATTTTTTCTGCTTTATAACGGTCCATATGGAGTTCGCAAAATTATTCATGATAACACTGTTGAAGTCGAAACTCTTAAATCTCGGCGCTCTTAGGGAATACATCATATATCGAACGTTAAAATTTTTGTGAAATGACATACTTTTGAGAAACTAACAGTCATACGTAAACATGCGGAGAATACAAGGATACCGCGCCGTGTTCCGGCGGCGGCACATACTCAAAGCAATAGTCAAGTCTGCGCGCCGCACAAGGCAGTCGTTGACCGCAAACAATTACTTCCTACGTCGCGCGTACCTACAGCTGACCGAGCGCTCAGTGCGAATGCACTGACTGCCGTAAACAAATACACAGTCTAAATTTCTGTGATTAAATTCAGTATAAAACTATAGTGACTTGATAAATTATGTTATTAACGTTCAGTTTTTTTCAGGATACAGTTATATAAAATATTTAAAAACTTCAGGTAAATTATGTGTGTGTCCGACGTTAAGAGGACTTGCTTTCGAGAAAATTTCAGGAAGGATGTAATTTCGAAGAAGAATGTAATAAACTAAAAAGGTAACTATTAATTGAGTTTATTTTTCAGGTAACATATTTCCACTTAGGTACGTACTTTAGACGTAATTTGCTGCTCACGATTACGTGATTTATACTTTGTGTTAACTGATTTTGACAATGATTGATTAATGAACAGGGTTGTTACTTATGTATATTATGCATCGCTTGGCTGCACTGCTTTTTCACTGATGTCTCATTTTTTTTATTATGTGCCTGCTGTGCTTATTTATTTAAATTATAATTGTCATCTGATTAGTTGTGCTGATATGGTTATGTATCTAAGTTATACTTTTTGTGATTTATCTGCTTGCGCCGTCATGTTTACTTATTAAGATTACATATGAACATTTATTTGCTTATGCTGATATGATGCTTACGACCTGTTTATTATGTAAGATATATATTTGCTGCTTTGCGTATGGATTGCATATTTACACATTTCTGTTTTGTTGTCATAACTACTCTTTAATTTGGTATATAGAAATGCTGCTATACGGTGTATGAACAGGTGAGTTTAGGTCACACTATGGTATTAATTATAGATTGTGCGCTTGGCAGAGCCTCGTTATAGGGATTGTGCTACATCCACTTGTTAACATTCTGTTCTCTACTGGTAAATTTACTCGCTGTTGCATGTTTTGCTTACGATCAGTGCCTTATATTTTAAGATATGAAAATGAACTGCTATAATTCTACGAATGACATTGTTAGAAGAAACTTCATTGAAGTCACATGAGCTGGAGGTTTTATGGAAGCTGTATAAATTTATGCTAATAGGAAGGAAGCTGACGACATGGCATACCAACACTAGGTTTAGACCACTGACAGTTATTACACTGCATTCTTCGTGAGCAATTGAAATAGCAAGTGACAAGTGACAAAAGAAATACTCTACATGTTTCCTTCTGTTTTGTCATGATTCTTGAAGTGGTGTACACACTGTGAAATGTTACGATCATTCACACTCCGTACTCGTACTTACTTACTGAACGTTATTCAAACTAAAGACTGTTAGAGGTCATGTATGCATTTCTTTTATTTAATGATGGACAAGGTAACCAAAATGTATTTTATAATTCATAATGAGTAGAAGATTTGGGTCAGATGGATTACACAGAGGTTGTGTGTGGACATTGTGTCTTCGGATTGTATGGGATGATGAATTGAAGTTTGCACTAGGATTTTATTTGTACTTGTTCGAGGAGACTGACTAGAGGAAAGAGTTGTTATGGAAGTGAAATGATATTGGCGATAAGGTTTATATATATCGATGTATTGAAGAGGTATTATTGAGTTATTGAGATTGCGTGAAGTTGATGATTATTGGAGTTTTGGTGGACAAGAGGTAAGGTAAACGATATTGATGATGAAGTTTATATGTATCGATGTAAGAGGTATTATTGAAGTATGAAGATTATGTGATGCTGATGATTATTGGAGTTTTGGTGGATAGAGGTAAAGTACATGAGGAGCATATTTTTTTTGTTGGTTTATATGGAACAAGGAGGATGAAGATGATAGACTAGAACACTCAAGTAGAAGGAAGATTGTCTACACACACACTTTGTTAAATCAATAAGCAGTATATACTTTTTTTTGGAGAGAGGAAGTATTTGCATATCTTGGCACGCTGATAGTTGTTCAGCAACCGTACATTTGATTTGGCTTGGCAAACATTGGTCTTGACATGATGACTACGACGTTGACTAACTATTATTGACTGTTATACACTGCTGCCACTACTACCTGATACACATGTTGAACATCAAATCTTTGACAGAATTGCATTTACACAGTTAACACTATTCAATTAGAAAGCTGAGTGAGTGTGTTTTGTGTGTTTTCCTTTCCTAATCCCAAATAATTGGTACAGACCTACCTCCTAAATATCGTTTTACTTGTTTGTTGTGGCTTGCACTGACACCCATAAATATTATAGTTTTACTGATATTTGTGTATTTGTAATAGTTAATAGACAATTATCTGATATCATTTGTGTGTTTATTATAATTTGTATGATTAGTATAAGAGCATTGATAATAATTTTGTAAAAGCAATTGTGTGTGCATTCAAACTGTTGTTCGTGCTTACACCTATCATCATTTATGGGTGCCACTTGGAAATGTTTAATTTCTGCTGATAAACTCTGATGAACTGTCTGATTAGTGATAGTGAATATTATGGACTGTTACCTGCACTTGTTCAACATGATGGGTGCCACTTGGAGACGTTTAATTTCTGCTGATAAACTCTGATGAACTGCCTGATTAGTGATAGTGAATATTATGGACTGCTGTCTGCACCTGTTCAACATTACTGGGTGTCACTGATGGAACTGCTACTCCTGATGAAGTCACTTGTTGCAGTCTGCACCTGTTCAACATTACTGGGTGCCACTGATGGAACTGCTTCTACTGAAATGATGTCACTTGTTGGTGTCTGCACCAGTTCAACATTGCTGGGTGCCACTAATGGAACTACTGCTACTGAGATAATGTCACTTGTTGGTGTCTGCACCTGTTCAACATTGCTGGGTGCCACTAATGGAACTGCTGCTACTGAGATAATGTGACTTGTTGTTGTCTGCGCCTGCTCGCCATTGCTGGGTGCCACTGTTGGAGCTGTTTAAATACTGCTGATGAAATATTATGAGACTGCTATTTGCACCTGTTGACCATTGCTGGGTGCTACTGTTGGAACTGTCAATTACTCTGAGGACTGCTACTTGTTTATTGAACTATTGAAAAGATTTTATGTGAATAATTGTATAAACTGATTTTTTGTGTATTTACTGTTTATGAAATGTTATGAGACTCTTACCTACATCTATTCGTCATTGCTGGTGCCATTGATTGAATGATACTTGTGTAAACTATTATGTAAAATCACATGTAAGCAAGCATTTGTATTCCATACTGTATTTTATGTAGTCAGTTATTGAAGGGTCAGTGCAAAGCCAAAATTTATTTAGTTATGTGATATTTACTTATTAATATTATCTTTTATATTTGTCTGTATTTTTTCGGACGAATTTGCTGGTATTTTCACCACCAATGCATGCAAAAATACCATCAAATTCTAGCCCGTGGAGGAAGGGCATATGAAAGGTGGGTACACTGAGTTACAGCGCCAGAGATTGCACCAAAGAGCATTTTTCTGCTGCCTCCACTGGGGCAGTGGTAATTCAGAGGTTGGAGTGGTCAGTGCTTGTTGAGAGGATGTCGATAGCAGTACTAGTTGTGAGCATGTCGTGTGCAGTTGTTCTGTTGGGCGAGACAGCAGATGCTGTTTGATTGGGGATGTTGCAATGATCACAGTGTATTTTTCGTCGATATATATGAAGGTATCAAAAAAATTTTTATTTAAAATTTCCTAAATAACAATGCCTCTTGGTCACATGTTCAGTCAACAAAGCATCTGGCTTGTGTTCCTGTATTAGACTGTAATTCTGGTTTCTATGTGCAATTATAGTATTTCTGGTTATTTTAATTACTTCATTGTAAATGGTGTTTAAAATATCTTGTCGTATTGAGGAAGAACCGTGCCAGATGTGTACGTTGAATCACACTTCCACACACGGAACAGTTACACTTGTGCTTTGTTGTTTCGTAGCTTTTGTAGTTGCTGGGGACTTAATTAATCAATTGTGTTAACGGAAATTTCCTTTCATTCTTTGTTGTTATTCTATGCAGTCAGATTGCGTACTAATACTACTCAGGCCCAACCGGTTACGAGACTTCGTAACCGGACAAACGGCGACTAAAATTATTTGCATTTTTGTATAATTAAGCCCCCATGCAATAGACAACAATCCATGTTTCGTTATCTCGTTGAAACAGAATGTCACGAAGACCCCGAAGACGTATAAACCGCTATCCAGATTACCAGCTGTGGGAACCAGAGTTAATTTTGTATACCCAATAGCACACCATAACATGACGCCAGGTATTAGGCTTGTATGACCTACTGAGACTGTAGCTGGTGTAAGTCGAGGTATTTGTATATGTGGCAACTTAATCTGTATACTCTTCAGTCTGTTGGTACTTTATTGTTAGAGCGGAACAATCTCTCCAAAAACATGTCACCTAATTTAATAAATGATGCAACTTCATCACTGAGTGGAGTATAGTTGTCGGTATAGACTTAACGTTTTTCATCCACACACCACATTCCCATACCTAACTTGCTTCCCATGAGAAAATAAGCATTAATGGTTTGCTCATGTAGTAAGAGCTGCTAACAAGCTAAAAAACATGCCACTCCAAATATCCATAGTTATTTGTCTACAAATGACGTAAATACTGATGTAATTTTGTTCAGTACTCTGTCCTGAGTGACCAATAGAAATATTTGCACTTGTACCCTTTCCACTCTCAACAGGAATACTGTATAAACAAGTGACCTAGTAGATAACGTCGGGTGTTCCATGAGACATTTTGCGGATGATGCAATTGCTCACATAGAAGTCACAACGGTAGAAATTGTAGCGAATTACAGGAAGAACTGTAGAGGGTGGACGCAGGGAGTAGCAATTGATCCTCAACATAAAAACAATGTAATACCCTGATAATATCTAGAAAGAAAGAAACTTTACACTACGACTACACGATTGATGAACAATCCATGGAAGCAGGTACTTCTATAAAATACGTAGTAGAATGCACCTGAGTGGAACAACCACTTAAAGTCAGTCGCAAGTAAGTAAGATGCCAGGATTGCGATTCCATAAAGAATGGAATTAACTTACAAAACACTAGTCCAATTTAATATACTAATATACTGCCAGTAAGGCTGCGATCTGCACCAGATATGGCTGATAAAGAAGATCCAAAGAAGAGCAGCACGTTTCGCTAGAGTGTCATTTAGTAAGCACGAAAGAGTTACGCATATGCTCAATCCATTCCAGTCGCAGACGTTGCAAGAGAGGCGTTCTGGTCTACTGTTAAAATTCTGAGATTGCACGTTCCCAGAAGAGTCAACCAAAATTTTGGCTCCTCCTACGTATATCTCGCGGGAAGAGCATAAAAGTAAATTTAGAGAGATTCGAGTACACACATAGGGTTGCCGGCAATCGTTCTCTCCACGAACCAAAAGCGACTGGAGCAGAAAAAAGTGGAAGTGGCGGCTGTACACTAAGCACCCTCTTCTACACACTGTAAGGTGGCTTGCGGAGCACACACTGATCAGCCAGAACATTGTGACCACCGACCTACTATCGATATTGGCCCTCCCAGGCAATAGCAGTCTCACCTGGCGAAAGATGACTTCTAGTCAGACACACACACACGGTGCATGTAGTATGAGTGAGCGTGCTGTCCGCGTGTAGAATGGGGAAGATGCGCTATCTGTCTGAGACTGACCAAGGGCAGCGGCACGAGCGTTTCTCAAGCTGCACGACTTATCGCTTGTTCGAGGAGTGCCGTGGTGAGTGTCTTAGCACGTGAAGAAACCAAGGTGATGCCACGTACAGACGTCATGGGGTTGGGCGGCCGGTCCTCATTACGGATGTCGAACGTCGTAGGCTGGACAAACTGGTGAAACAGGACAGGTGGTGAACTGTGGTGGAAATAACATCAGACTTTCATGCTGAGCAGAGTACAAGTGTTTCTGATCACACAGTGCAGCGAGCACATATGACGATGGGTCTCCGTAGCCGAGACCCATGCTTGTAAGAATGTTAACACCACGACATCAGCAACTGCGGCTGAAATGGGCTCTTGACCATCGGCACTGGACGCCGGCCCAGTGGCTGACCGTTGCATGGTCTGATGAATCCCGATACCTTCTACATCACGCCGATGCGAGGGCGCGAATCCTCTCGTCTTTCCGCAGGGGAACAGTTCGTTGGCGTCTGTATTGCGGGACGAAGACATGCTTGCGGTGGCTGTGTTTCGCTCCGGGGAACAGTCATGTGGGCATGCCTGGATGCAGTGCAACTCGTGCAAGGCACCATTACGGCCAAGGAGTATCGTACACAGGCTGCAGACGACGTACACCCCTTCATGGCAATCATGTTTCCTGACGACAGTGCCATTTTTCAACAAGATAGTACGCCACTTCATAAGGCCAGGAATGTGATGGAGCACATTGGTGAGTTCCAGTTGATGTGCTGGCCCCCTAACTCGCTAGATCTAAACACATCTGGGACGTGATTTAATGTCGCGCTAGTGCTCATAGCATCCCTTCCCGGAATTTACGGGAATTACGTGTCCTGTGTGTGTAGATGTGGTGGCAACTCCCACCACTGGCCTACCAAAGCCTCATTGCATCCATGCCACGACGCACTGCCGCTGTTATCCGTTCCGAAGGTGGACATACTGGCTATTACGTAGGTGATCATAACGTTCCGGCTGACCAATGTAGGTGTAGATGAATATGCAGACGACGACGTATTCAATGTGGCAGCGTTCCTTCTGCTCAGAGCCTCCACACACTGATATGTTCATCAGGATTCTGTGTGCATTGCCGGGACAGTGAAGAGACGACAAGACGATACTCCTTTGCCCACTACTATCATTTGTCAGCGTGACTCCCTCTTCTCGCGTGTCAAGAGAAGGTGCAACAATGGTCGACGGGTTGACGACTTGTAACACGTAATCAGACTGCTAGCGTTAATAGGCGTACGTGTCTATTAGCACGCAAGCCCTTTTCCTAACTCAAGGCACTTCGCGTGACTGTATGGTCCTCTCGGACGTTACTTGTGTGGGAGATCTTACATGCGGAAGAACCCACAGATTACATATTCGTGCGACAGTCATCTTAAGTACTAATATCGCGGGTCGATAAGCCACAGCCGCTACAGCGGTCGATTACCGACACTTGGCAGTAGACGTTTCTCATTCTTACACGAAGCTTAACACGATCATACCACAAGAAACCGACATTCATAAGCAATTTCTAAATCATAAAGCTGCGTCAGCCGGAGTGGCCGTGCGGTTCTAGGCGCTACAGCCTGGAACCGAGCGACCGCTACGGTCGCAGGTTCGAATCCTGCCTCGGGCATGGATGTGTGTGATGTACTTAGGTTAGTTAGGTTTAATTAGTTCTAAGTTCTAGGCGACTGTTGACCTCAGAAGTTAAGTCGCATATTGCTTAGATCCATTTGAACCATTTGATAAAGCTGCTGTGTGATGTTTTCTTATATGTGGTGTTAGTTATGTTTCTTTTGAACGGTTCCGCTGAAACCATTTGCACAGTCACTTCATGGCAGTTTGAAGCTTGCTGCATACCGCTTCCACGTTCTTCCATTTATAACGAACAGCCGTGAAAATATAACTTTAATCCTCTTTGCGGACAAATCTCGGCATTCAGGGCTGAGCAGTGCAAGGCTCGCGTTTACCCCATATGTTGGTCATCTTCTATTACGGTACTGCCTCCTCGTTTTCTTATTTCATTGACTGGCGTCACTAACTTCCTACCTTTGAGCGGCAGCAGCAGCGCGTATCGATAAGTGAACTGTCGTACCATCTCTGGAGCCACCGATAGTATTTCTGGGTCGTCGTGTGTCTGTGTAAGTTCGGCAAGGACCAGCAGTGTAGTCGGGACGCAGCAGGACTGAAGTCGGTGACAGAGTGCTGGTAAGGCGCCGACAGCCAGTGCTCGCCGACCGCTGGCGACAGACGTTAACTGTCCAAAGGAGGAAGATGGGAGCGGGACGACCTTTGGTTGGTCTTCCGGTTGGTCGTATCGTCGGCCGACGTATATTTGGTCCTTTCACCGTATCCGGGCCTGGGAAGTCTGTCGGTTGACGTGGAACAGGGAGGAATTTTCTGCGGGACGTAGTTTGGCCAGGGCCGCTGGCGGTCTCAATGCGGTGTCGAAGTGTACAGGACTGTTCCCATTGCTACGAGGTCCGTGGCTCACCGACCCTAGACACGAAACTGGAGTTTTGATTTAATCTACCAGCAAATCAAGACTGTTCACATTGTGTCGTTTGGAGTTCGTTGTCGGCTGTTGGGATACCCCTGCGAGGAACAAAGTGGTTTTCAAGTTGGAAAATTCTAGCCACCCTCCGGTGGGGTTTCATTGTATTTGGTTATTTGAACTGAAGTGCAGCCGGCCGGTGTGGCCAAGTGGTTCTACGCGCTTCAGTCTGGAACCAGGCGACCGCAATGGTCGCAGGTTCGAATCCTGCCTCGGGCATGGATGTGTGTGATGTCCTTAGATTAGTTAGGTTTAAGTAGTTCTAAGTTCTAGGGAACTGATGGCGTCAGATGCTAAGTCCCATAGTGCTCAGAGCCATTTGAACCATTACTGAAGTGCACCAGCGGAATCTTATGCCTTGTGACCGTTAACGTTCCGGTTACCTGCCCCGGCCGTTGACGTAAAAATCAGGCAGTGTAGTTTCCTCATCGTGTTGTTGCTGTCAAGCACGGTGTGTAGTTTGACAGCTACATGTATGATTGGTTGTGGGTGCAAATATCTTCCACATTGTTCCGTTGAACTCCCTGTTGTCCTCTGGTCGGCTGATGTGGAAGTTATCCTGTCGGTGGGTCCGTTGACTGTTTGTCGGTTGGGTTGTCATCGAGTCGTGAATGGTTGGCCCGACTGGCTGTCTCACCTAAGCGCATTCCAGGCAGACCCTAGAACATTTGAGTGCCGTTGGGTGTACTGCCTTTTTTTAATGGTTCTTGTTGTTTGTACTTGTATGGATTCTGGTCGATTTTTTTTAAATTAATGTTGTTTTGCTCTTAAGGCGTAAGATTCTTTAGACTTTCAGCCTAATTTAAAGAACTATTTCACGTAAGACCATTAGCATTTTAAAGGTTTTAATGTTTTTGAATTTTAAGTGTTGGGCGTTCAGCCGATTTTGAGTTTGAACGGCCTTCAGCCTAAAGACCTGTTTCACGTAAGGCCTTTGGTATTTAATACCAAATTAATATTACGGAGATTTAAGTGTTAGGCCTTCAGCCGATTTGAATTTAACTTACTTGTTCTTGAAGTGTCTGATTCTTTGGGCCTTCAGCCTAACTAAAGAACTGTTTTAAGATAAGGCTTTGCCTTTTAAATTTCTACTTTGGTTGAGTTTCGCCTAATTAAAAACTGTTTCACGTAAGACCTTGTTTTTTTTTTAAAAATTAATGTAGTTTAGCCTTAAGTGTTGGGCTTTCAGCTGATTTTGAATACAAACTGTTTGCTCTGAAAATCTCAGATTCTTTGGGCCTTCAGCCTAATCAAAGAACTGTTGTAAGACAAGGCTGGCCTTTTAAATTTCTGATATGCTTGCGTTTTAAGTTATTGGCCTTCAGCCATTTTTAAATTGAAGTGGCCTTTAGTCGGTAATTAAATCCAAAAGATTAAAGGTGTGAATTTGAAAAAAGATCTTTTTGTCTCTTGTAATGGTTGATCAAATAATAAAGTATTATGTTCCAGTGTAACTGACAGCCCCTTGTTTTGGCCCCTTTCCACAAATTAAACTATCTGTCCTGTCCTGCGGGTTAAGCTGGACATCTCAAGGGCATTACTTTTAAAGCCAAAAGGTTTACCAATGAGGTTAAATTTCAGTGCTACGAATCGCCAACGGCGAAGGTAGCATTCGTTCTACCTCAAGAGAATGTGACGTGTCCACTGGTGTTCGCGATATACAGGGTGGTCAGGAACCATCTGAAAAGCTTGTGAGGATGTTGCTGGTAGAATGTGCTTGGAAATAACTGGTAAGAAGAAATTCGATTCATTGCGCTCCTACTACCAGGATTATTTTGTTTCACAGAGTATCACTGGGGTTACATAGGCCCTAAGTAATATATACTGACGTATTGCCAGTATTTTAAGGAGCTAACGTAAAAGCTCAGATTACAGTTGTTCAACGTAACAGTCATCATTCTGTTTTCCTATATAGTGGCACTAGAAAGGGTAAAATCTGCTTCTTTCGGAAGTGATAAATTTAAACTTGGTGAGCAAGAGCTACATGTATTCGGTTTGAGGAACCAAAAAGGGAACACGTTTAGTGACGCTGAATCTGGCAGGAAACTTAAATTTGCGCGCACAACAACCTGATTGGCTAATTACAATGCTAATTTAGTCAGAAACGGGCAACGTATCGGATTTATTTCGTAACAATTATTTATCATCAAAACATACTTTTCATCATCCTTACGGACTTTTCAGACTGTTTCTGACTACCGTGCACGTATATGACCTGCTCGATAACGTTTCTAGTAAATTGTTAGCACGAATAATTGCACTTTTTCGTAAAGAATCATCGATGTGTAATCTGTAAACTGACTTCTTCTACACATTTTTAATTTTAATAGAAATCACGTCAATGATAGTCTTTACATCAAATCATAAGCGACCGTCAATGAAAGTAAGTGCACTGTTAATTATTTCCAAAGAAATCGCCATAAATGTTAATCCACGTGCATTTATCCCATTTTGAGACAAGACGATCAGTGTCGTCATGCAAAAATATCTACCGTTGCCTCCGTAAACATTATTACACTCATGTACACTCACGTGTGCAGCTCTTGGTCCGAAGGAAATCAATGCGGAGCAAATCGACGGCCACGAAAATATGGAAATCGTATTGGGTGAGACCAGGACTACATGGAGGATATATGTATAACTACTTCCCTGCGAAATTTCAACAGCGTAGTTGCCCCCGAGGAAGTCATGAAGATCTTTTTCTTTGACTGCAAGGGCCCACTACTGCTCTTTGAGTTTCTGAAATACGGCGGGACAGTTAAATTGCAACTCAACTGTACGTCGACACGTTGCAAAAATTGACGCTCGCCACCGAGTCCAAACCCCTAGGAATATTGATGGGCGACACCATTCTTGTGCAGTAAAATGCCCGACCTCATGTTGCCAAAGTTGTTTCGATTACGTTCCAGAAGTTTCACAGGAAAGCCCTTACCCTTACTCCATACAGTGCCGATCTCTCCCTATGCGATACCCATATTTTTGGAACCCTGAAGACAGAAACTGGTGGCCGTCGATTTGCTTCGGACGAAGAGGTGCACACCTGAGTACAATCATGTTTGCGTAAGCAGCAGCAGACATTTTTTCATGAAGACACTGATCGTCTTGTCTCAAAGTGGGATAAAACCATTAACAACTACTGCCATTATTTTGCAAACAATAAGCAGTTTACATACTACTTGTCCATCTATACCGTTTTCATTTGACTACCCCCAAATAAGCAAGACTAATCTTTGTGTTTCGTTTCTCTTTCATGCACCCACTTGTTTTCTCACTGATGATCTGCTTCTTTGTTTCTTCTCTAACATATTATGTCTTCTTCTGCTTATCCTACAATTTCTTCTTCTTCTTCCATTTTATTCCTAATAACCTGTCGCGCTTATAGTGTTTTTTGAGTCTTATAAATGATGCACTGCTTGGCCCTAAACCAATATTGCCATCATAAAATCTCTTCGTATTGGTTGTATTCTCTAACCCATGTGCATTTTTGACTGCCAACGCATCTGATTTTTGCAATAGGCATCTCGTGAACATCTGTCAATTTTTGCTCAACGAATTCATGTAGGCACGATGTACCTAACTTCCAGATGATTCGGAATGACTTAGCTGATGGTTAGACAGAACAGATTTAACGTTCGCCTCTCTATTTCCAACTGTTTCTCGCGTTCCTCTATTCCCATGAATACGGTGAAGACCCGTATCCTGTATGCCTATCTGAGGAGACAAATAGCTTTCCTTGTTTCATATTCCTTCTTGTTTCCGAAAAGCATTATTACTCCACACTCTGATAGAAAATTTTAAAATGCAGATATTAAACTTCTGTGGGTTGATGACAATCATATTTTTTTGCTCAAATAAGTTAACAAAACTGTGTGTCCATGAGCATAGCACCGTATAGACTTATTTCTGCAGGATGGTAGGAAACAGTCTGAAAAGCTTGTACTGTTTTTGAAGAGTAGTTTGTGCTGAGAAATAATTTATCAGAAAAAATTCGATACTTCGGGCCGTTTCCAAGTTAATTGGCATTGCAGTTATCCAATCAGAACGCTGCGCATGCAAATTCAAGCGTCCTGCCCGAGATGGTGTCGCCAAACGCGTTCTTCGTTTGGTTTCCTCGTATCGAACAAGAGAGCGCTACGTAAATTGAATGGCAGAAAGCATAAAACCCGAGCAAAAGGCGGAGCGGTCTCGTTGGCCATCATCTACAATATGAGAACAATTGTCACTAATTGAATCTTCCTAGTCGCTTGAATTTGCGCATTTAGTCCCGAATGCCTAACTTAACAAGTGACTAACTAGAATATGGTGCAACATATCCAAATTTTTCTCAACAACTACTTCTTAGCACAACCTACCTGCAACAAGCTTATGAGCTTTACAGACTGATTCTGACATCCTATTTAAACGTCATCATGGGATATATAGTTTCTCGTTGGTATCTGCATAAATGTTTGTTATTTCCTTGTATGCTCAATAGATTTCCCTTCAGATCTGTTTCAACTCTTGACATGTTTGACCATGACCTTAACGCGTATCATTTAGACATTTTTAGCTTCACATTCCAATTCCTGCCATTCATCTGCGTCCCACAAACATTTCGCCTCATTGCATCCGTTTTCGTGTCTCGTCCTGTTTCTCCCACCTCTGCTTCCGCATTCCATACTGTCTCCGCAAGACATCTACAGCGAAGAATATATTACATCTCAGACTAAAAATACGTTACAGTTTAGCAGCTTCGTTTTAACTCTTTTCATCCACCGATCGATTCATTTCATTTCAGTGCATGTAAATCAGTTCAAAACTAAAAACAAAGCTTGTCTTCCAACTGTATTTTGGTTTCCGTAGCTCCTCAGAGTCCTAGATTCTTCGTGCATTGTCTATCAAATTCATTTCTTTTTCTACAGTTTGTCACTCCTGAATGTATAACAGATTCTGCTGCTTTTCTTTCTTGAATTTTACATCCCGTGCTTCTTTGTTTATGTTACCTGCAATATTCAGTACGACCTAATATGCAATTACTCTTGTCATTCTGTACCTAGTACCATTTCCACCTGCCTGTAGTCCTACACTCAGCGAAACCGTATGAAACAAGTCTGAATACATTGTACGAGCTGCTGCCTCCTTCGGGAAGTAGTCCTCATCGGAAAGGGCTGTTGAAAGATGGCTATTCCGGAACGAACGCCTTTTGCAAGACACATTGTCTAAATCACTTGTTGTTCACTGACAGTGAATCAATAGCTGCCTGTGATCTCAAGATCTTTGCCATGAACAAGGGACTACTAGGTTATTAAGCGGAGCCAGCAAGCGAGATGGCAGGATTCGTTTCGGTTACATCGTGAAATGAAGCAAAAGACACTCTCGTCTTGCCTTCTGCCCCGAGCAGTACGTTGATGTTAGCAGTAATTGAGACATTCGTCTTGTGGTTAATAAGGATGCATTCGACCAGCAACTTTCGATGTAACGGTGGGGCACAGTTGCACCCATGCAGTTGGGTTCCAGAATATTACTCAAGTCGTGTATTTTTCGTGTTCCCTTTGAAAACCGTATTTCACATGCGGAATTCTGGATCATTGTTCACATTCTCAGTTGCTTCAGGACAAATAGTAGTATCATTTTGTCTCTTTGCTTAGTCATCTGTAAATGGAGTGACATACAAGGCAGCTTTTCACACCCGCGACTATGTTGTCAGGCGATTTCTAATGTTACATCTTTCGTGATTCTGAGATGAAGTTAGAAAGAGATGTTAAATACTCCGATTCGATATCATGCCTACCAAGGCTAAAATATATACCGGGTGATCAAAAAGTCAGTATAAATTTGAAAACTGAATAAATCACGGAATAATGTAGACAGAGAGGTACAAATTGACAAACGTGCTTGGAATGACATGGGATTATATTAGAACCAAAAAAAAATTACAAAAGTTAAAAAATGTCCGACAGATTCATCTGATCCGAATAGCAACAATTAGCATAACAACGTAAGACAAAGCAAAGATGATGTTCTTTACAGGAAATGATCAATCTGTCCACCATCATTCCTCAAAAATAGCTGTAGTCGAGGAATAATGTTGTGGACAGCACTGTAAAGCATGCCCGGAGTTATGGTGAGGCATTGGCGTCGGATGTTGTCTTCCAGCATCCCTAGAGATGTCGGTCGATCACGATACACTTGCGACTTCAGGTAACCCAGTAGCCAATAATCGCACGGACTAAGGTCTTGGGACCTGGGAGGCCAAGCATGACGAAAGTGGCAGCTGAGCACACGATCATCACCAAACGACGCGCGCAAGAGTTCTTTCACGCGTCTAGCAATAAGGTGTGGAGGGCCATCCTGCATGAACGTCTAAGCGTCGTACGTTCCAGCAGGTGTTTATCAGCCAGGCTGGGGATGGTGCGATTCTGTAACATATAGTCGTACCTCTCACCCGTCACGGTAGCCGACTGACGTTTTGCTGTCCAGCGCCATCTGTCGGAAATTTTGTGAACTTTTTTTTGTTCTAATAAAACCCCATGTCATTCCAAGCATGTGTGTCAATTTTTACCTCTCTATCTACATTATTCCGTGGTTTATTAAGTTTTCAAACTTATACTGACTTTTTGATCACCCAGTACATCAACAGCTATTAAATTATGTTGAGTCTCTGATGCATTTAGACTTCACGTATTTAAAAAATGGCTCTGAGCACTATGGGACTCAACTGCTGAGGTCATTAGTCCCTTAGAACTTAGAACTAGTTAAACCTAACTAACCTAAGGACATCACAAACATCCATACCCGAGGCAGTATTCGAACCTGCGACCGTAGTGGTCTTGCGGTTCCAGACTGCAGCGCCTTTAACCGCACGGCCACTTCGGCCGGCTTCACGTATTTATAAATTCACATCTTTTCCTGGAACTACTAATTCCCTCCATTCTGAAATCCTTAACCATATTGTCATGTGTGGAGTGTTCTTTACACTTGCGTTGCATTTGTTCATAGGTTACGTAGCAGATACCTTCCCCTTTAGTATTTATTATTTTGTAAAAGATTTTCAGCAAGCCAGCTACCTGACGCTGATGCAGTTCTCCTATGTACGACGTCAATGAGTCAACAGAACTGCAGTTCAGCGCATTCACCTCTAAATTTCAGTGTCTTCATATCACCATGTTATGTACGTAACGTATGAGGAAAACCTTAATCTCTGCAAAAATCGCACGTACAAAGTGTAATTGACTGTAGTTTGAGGCCCTATAGCATGTGATTTACAGTTCATGTACTTGTTCCATACTCAGTTGTGTTACTTCCGAGTCGCTTCACCCTTTTCAACTGCGCTTAGTCTATCTTTCCATCTCTAATTACTAATTAAAAGTGATATCACGTTATCGGTTGGTTGCGTTCATTATTTAGAGGTGTACGTCAGAGCTCACACTCAGTTCACAACCTTATATGTTGTTTCCGTTGGAGTGATAGTTCAAATTGCCATTGGTACCGTAAATCCTCTAGTGATTTCGTTGTCCGTTGGTACTACGAGCGATTGTCATTAAAGTTTGCTTGAAAACTAAATTCTTCACGTTATTAAGACATAGAGCTGCGGATATGTCAGCGCACGTAGGAAACACACATAACAATGCCATTCGTTTACCAAACTTATAATTGAGAGCATTGCCAACTATTCAGAATGAGCACCGTATAGAAGCCACTTTCGCCGCCTGCACTATCTCACTCCCTCCCTAGTACACACTTGACGGACTCCTTTGTTTACTCGCTCGAGATGTCTCGTAATTTTCAGTTCGTTACACAAACTACCGGTTCGTATCTCGCTGCTAGTTTGAAAGTCGCGTGCTGCTCTCTTACGCATCGTGTTTCCGCTTCGCGCTGACTTCTGGTAGCTGCTATCCGGTGATGTAGCATTAAGATATGAAACAAATGGAAGTAACTTTCCAACAGGAATTACACTACATCGTTAAGTTACACCCGCGCTGCTGCAGCTTTCACGAGAAAGGCGGCTCATAGACTCCGGTCATAATCACTTATCTCGTACAACCTGTCACGCTTAGTTGTCGGACTGTGAGTTTAAAGCAAACCGAGGAAACGTAAAACTGTCCTTCTTCCCAACTGAATGCGTATGTTCTGTTTTGCTCCCGCCTGTTCTCCAGACTGTTTACTTGACACAACGCAGTGAAGGCGTGGAGAACCACGAATAGCTGCGGCAGGATGTTCTAACGATACTGACCAGTTGCAACAAGTTTGTATGTCGAGAACGCTGAAAGTGCAGGAATTTCCAGTTGCCCTTATCGATTATATTTAAGTTTCGTAACGTGATATGGGTCAGACCGTGGACAGGTTCAGTGTTCGTGACTTACTCAGTTACTGGAAGATAAATAAGTAGTAGCAAACACCAAATAAACGGAAAAATCAATGTCAAATCCGTACTTGTTTATTTAGTAAACAAACAAATATTAATTTTAAAGTACAGTCAACACGGTAAGCTTGATTTGAACCTAAAATAGTAGACAGAAATTAACTAATATACTGCCATAGATGCCATACTTCTAGCTCCTACACGATATTGTCGAAAACTGCCACTTCTATGTGAAGCCGTTTCCACTCAGTACTGCGCAAGTTAGCCAATCAGTCACGTGTAAAAGACGTTTCCACGGACAGTACTGTATTCTCTTAAATTCTGTTCCCTGTTACTTGGTAGCCTGACGTCGTGCATTACCTGCAAAAGTAACATCAGTGGTATGAGATGTAATGAAAATGATGCAGTGAGATATACACAAACCACAACATACCAGCAATGATGAATCGCTAAACTGGAGAACTTCTCTTCCAAGCCTATTGTGTCACTTTTTATAACACATAAACTGTTGCAAATCTTCTTTCAAAATTCTTCCTTGCATATCCTCCTCCACTCTTTCTTCATTTTGTAAAAGGTCTTCCTGTTTTTCCCTTGAGTGGCGGTCGCCAAGTACTTTTTCTTACACTCATCGTTCACGGTGAGAAAGTGACGTGTATACTAGTTCCATTATCAGTTTTTCAGCTTTCTAAACCATATTACAAACAGTAGATCACTCTGGTGGGTTACTAAGCGAATCCTTGAAAAATTGCTGCTCTCTTCTTTGGATTTTCTATGTGTCCTCTATTAACCCTACGTGGTGAGGTCCGAGAAGCACTTTCAATACTCAAGAATCGGTCTAACAAGTATTCTCTAAGTAACAACTTTCATTAATGAATTACATTTCCTTAGCTCTCCTTCAATGACTCTCTACTTTTCCTACAGCTAGATGAAGCGATAATTATAGGTTGGTTCGCTTCCAACGATTACTCTCGGACAAAGTACGGTTCTTACTGTATTAAGCGATTTATTGCCAATATTGTAAGCGAAGGGCAATCTGTATTTTTACCTATGTATGCGCAATGCAACATATTTGTTTATGCCGAGGCCTTATTGTCAGTCCTTGCACCAACCGTAGATCTTCTGCAGACTGTCTTGCATTTCACCGACGTTCACATGGTACGCAAGTTTACTCCATACTACACCATAACTCACTGACAACATCATAAATCTTTCTACGTTATGCACTACATTATTTATGTGTACTGAAAACAGAAGTGACTTATAGCATTGCTCTGGGGTACTGCCGAAGCTATTTTGCTACTGGTAATTTCGCTCCAGTTAGAACAACACACAGCGTTGCTGCGTTCTCTTAAGCAGCAAGCCCTCAACTCAGTCATCAAGGCCAATTGATACCCATAAGTTCGTGTATTGTTCACAACGAAGCAGTTCTAAACCGAATCGAATTCTTTCGGGGAGTTAAATATCACGTTATCGACCTGGGCTTTGATATTTAACATGCGACACAGGCATTTAGCGAGCTGCGTTCCACAGGTTGTCTCTTTATTGAACTCATGTTTCGATGTACATAGGAGATTTTCTAGTTCAGTAAAGATGATGTCGCCAAATCAGTGCCAAATGCATTATCTTGATCTCACCGAGCAACCATATCGAACACAACCGGAGTGTAGTACAGAACGAAGGTCAGCATCATTCGTAATATCATCATATGATATTACGACCGATAACGACGTTCACCTGTTCTGGATTACATCATGGTCGTGGAGCACAACAATTCCAACGGAATCGAACAGGATGACATCTTGAGTGTGATACGGACCAAGGGAAACAGTACCCTCTTTAACAAAGGCATTCTGCTAATGTCAGCAGACATCACCAGCAAGGAATAATAAGGAATGAAAAGCAATGGCCACTGTAATAAGAATATGAGCAGTTACGCTCCGTTATTTATCTGCTTCTGGCACACGCGGAGCTAACACGGCTGAGCTGCGACAGCAAATATTTCCAAAACATAATCAAATTGATATACAAAATTGGAGCCACATCTTCATGACGTATCAGGAAGGTGGAGGCGGTCTCGTACGTTGCGTACACTTCGTGATAAAGAAGCTGTACTGTGATTTCTCAGCTAATTCTCGTTGTTCTGGTGCGAAATTTGTAGTTTAACTAATAATAACTAACGAATATTTTCTTACAATTTAATTTAAATAAATAGCTACTGATGCACAAAGCCCATGATAATTTTTCACTACGTGTTTATTTTTAGGTACTGTCTGTAGACACTGTGAGATGATATACTTCTGTAATTCTAAATTATGTATTTTCTCTTCTTTACAGCTTACATTCAATCCACTCACAGCGTTTCTGTTCACAATCGACTTTTTCCTCATCACACTCAACGTGAGTACTGTAATTATTTCTATACTGCAGACAACAGTAGATATCTGGGCCACTATGCATACTTTATTGCTATTATAGTGCAAAATAATGTTTCATGCATACTTTTCATAGCTACTGATACCGCACGTACTGCCTTTACATCTTTTGTATCTTCTTTTTCTTTGTTATTTGGCTGTATCACAAGCTGTTTTCGTTTTGCATCACTGGAGCTTAACTGCTTTGTTGAATGACAGTTATTGCTATGAACGAATGCTTGGTGAAATTCAAAGTACGCTTTGGAAAGTGTTCAACCACATATGAAACATAACAGACGATTTGGCTTGAATTTCAGGTGGCTGAAATTCGTTTGTGAAGTGATATACACGGTGATTCAGCTGCCCCTAACGCTTGGCCTTATGCAGTCCGCAACGCCTTCAAACACTATGTGCGAGATTTTCGTGTACTCCCCCTTGCTCTGTGCAAACAAAACTTCTACATAAAAAATGACCAGGACCTTTTTGTACGAAATTTATGTACTTCGATTTTTTGCTGGGATTCGTTTTCGCTGGACGCCATCGTTCTCGAGTTATTAAAGAAAAACGCATTTGAAGGTCACGTTTCTGCGATTTTCTGGAATAATTCGGAAACTATGGCCTCTAGCGAAAACTCATCCCAGCATAAAATTCAACAACATTAAATTTTTTACAAAATGGTCCTGTTCGTTTTTCTTTAGGAGTAATATTTAGCGCGTAGTGGGAGAGAGAGAGTATGAAAATCTTGGTGTTTGGAGACACTACAAGTTGCACGAAACCTACTGGTAGGAGGACATAGAAGTTTCTTTTACGCTTCCAACACATGTGTCACACAGTTTGAGTCCCAGTATGTTTTGTTTCTAAAAAGTAAAGAGAACTCTGCAAAAATTGTTAATGATCTTGTACAAGTGCAGGGGAACAGATTTGTAAATTTACTCTTTGGCAGGCAAAAAACCAGGTTAACCGACACTAAGTTTCCTTGTTTTGATAAAGGTGAACGGTTTCTGTTAGCATCGTGTCTGTTGCAGGACCTGTTCTGTTGCAAGACCTGTTACTAAATAAGTCTTGTTTTGTATTTTCCTTCTTACGTGTATGAAAAAAAGACAAAGAGTTTCACTGTGAGAGTTTCACTGTGCTTCGTTTCTCATACAGAGTTGTGGCTCTGTAAACATAATACATATGAAATACATTGTCACATTTTGTTTTCTAAAATGTTAAAAGTAGTTTTGCTTCCGAATGTCATGTTTTGTAGCTGTTACTTATAGCGTTTGTTGCTATTTATCACATATTTTGAAGAAAACCTGTTTGTTCTCTGTTTATTAGCAGTGGTTGTAGTCATAAAATGCTTGATTTCAGTTTCAAAATTACCTTTATCCCCAACTTCTCGAATCCCACTTCTCTTACAACTGCATTTGGTTTCTGTTCCTAATTGACTTCAAATTTGTGTACTTTTGTGTTTAGACGACTTCACACAAGTTCTGTGGTAACCACACATATTTAGCACTCAGTATTGGTTTTTTCCCTTTCCATTTGTCTCTCGAGTGCCGTGTATCTATTCCCAACATTGCAGACGAAGTAATCATAATTTGACTTTTGCATTTTTGTGTGTGCGAGCATACATGTTAGTATGTGTGTGTGTGCGTGTGTGTGTGTGTATCTTAACTGTAAAAAGTTGTCGGACTCTTCTGAAATAAAAAATGACGCCATCTAAGTAGATTTATTCATCTTCAAACAATGGGAAACATGGCTAACCGTATCACACTCATTTCTTGGAAGATACAGGCAAATTTTAATTCCATGTAATCCCATAAAAACATGCATGATCCAACGTTGCCATTTCAACGAAATATTTCCCTCAATGCTGTTAAACACATTACAACTGAACTTTGTGTATTTATGGCTAACAACTATTCACTCGATCAAGTATACCACACTAGTTCTCTAGTGCGCTCGCTACTGATTTGCACCGTCATCACAACACGAGAATGCCCTGCCCACAGGAAAAGGCGGCACACTGCAGAAAGTTCTAAAGGCTAAGGCTACACAGCTAGCGTCTGGTGCTACGTAGCTCGCTGGCAGGTACATCGACCATGGTTTCCTTATAAGATAGAGCATGTTAAACAGTTAATTATCCTTAACATTGTCGTAATTCTGAACAACTAACTTAACTAGCACTTATTTGACAGACATTGAAAACCCACATCAACAGCTCATTAGACGTTAAGTAACATACAAAGAGCATTTAGATACATGCCTTACAGACTAAACACAGCGTCAATAAATACAGACAAAATCTGGTTTCAACCGGTATAACCTGTTATGCCAATTAACCTCTACTAAAAACTTCTTAATTCATGAACATCTTATTTTTCTTTTGTTCGATTGTAAATGTCCTATGTGCCACTCGAACCCACTTACTAAGCTACATTTTCTAATGCAACAAAAGCCAACTTGATCAGGAATATGTTATGGTAAGGCTGCAGCTGCTTCGCTTAAACTTCACTGCTCAGTAGCGTTTGTCCACTATGTTAGGACTGTTGGTACTGACTACGTTTTGTGGTGTCTACTGTTGCCTTGTGTGCCAGGTGTACGCTCTGCTGTGCGTCGTGTCGCAGTTCCAGGAGTATAAGGCTGGCCGAGGGACCGCCGCGGACGATCAGTGCATCCGACACGTGAGTATCACAGCAGCTCTCAGTGCGAAAGTAATACGAAATGTTTAGAAACAGCTCAAATAAACGTTACAGGCACGTTATGTCTAATTATTGGCAGCGGTGCTGTATATGTATTCAAACGATTAATGTATGATTCATAAAAATGCGCAACATTTTATAAATTCTGTAAGGAGGTTTCATGATGTTACCATGGTCTCGTGTGTGAAGAATCGCCGGCCGCGTTGGTCTAGCGGTTCTAGGCGCTCAGTCCGGAACCACGCGACTGCTACGGTCGCATGTTCGAATCCTGCCTCGGGCATGGATGTGTGTGATGTCCTTAGGTTAGTTGGGTTTAAATAGTTCTAAGTTCTAAGGGACTGATGACCACAGATGTTAAGTCCCATAGTGCTCAGAGCCATTTGAACAATTTTTTTGTGTGAAGAATGGTTTAATGTGATTATCCGCGCTGTCTACCCTCTGCGAGTCTCTTCATCTGTTCGTAGCTACTGCAACCCACATCCCCTTAAACCTGATTTGCAATCAAACCTTCGTCTTCATTTCTTACCGCCACTCCCTGAGCCCTCCCCCACAACCACCAATACAAACACTACGTTCAGTAACCAAACTGAATATTCCTTGATGCGTAATGATGTGTCTCCCGAATCGTTTCAGCACTCCCAACTTGTTATTTGTCCTACGTACCTAATGTTCGATGATCTTTCATAACGCCACATTTTAAAAATTTGCACGTCATACACGTATTTCTTCCGGATAAGGTTACACTCCTAAAAGTACGTTGAGAAAATACTTCCTAAGTCTGAAATTTATATATCTCTCTTTTTCTTAAAAAATTTCTTCTTACTGCAAGTTTATACTTAATTCATCTGACAAACGTCAGTTATTTTGATCCCCAAATGGCAAAACGTATTTAATACCACTTTTAGTCCTCGTTTCCTAATCGGATTTCCTCAGCATCGCCTTTTTTAGTTTGATTTCATTATGTTACCTTTATCCAATTTTTTTATACCCATCTTATAAACTCAAGCCACTATCCATTCTGTTCAACTCCTCTTTCAATATCTTGGCCATATCTGAAATAATTACTATATAATTCTCAAACCTAGATGTTGTTATTTATTCTTAGTGAAATTTAATTCCATTGCATAAATTTTCCCTGATCTCCTCTACTAATTGCTCAATGTACACAGTGAATAATATGCGGGCTAGGTTACAAAACTGCTCCACTGCTTTCCTTCCTTTCATACCCTTCGTCTCTGTACAACTTGTAGGTCAGTTTCCACTCCCTGAGTCTTATCACTGCTACTCTCAGTACTTTAAAGACTTCATTCTAGTTAACAATGTCGGAAGCTTACTTAGTACCTGTAAAAGCAACAAAGTACAGTTAATTGTAAGGTTAGTCTTAGTGTCAGTATTGCCTACATTCCCGCAGAAGTCAAACAGATTTCCTTCCAGCTAGTTAGTAACACGTACCGTAGGTCATTTGAAGGATTATTTTATCGAAATGGTGTGGAACGAGTCGTTTTACTGATATACACGTTACGTCATTTTTGTTAGCATTAATGAAGACATTTTTGGTCCTACTAGTGCCACTACACCTAAAAGCTAGCATTTTTCTTTCCTTTTCTTCTGATTCTCAATTTCTTGTTATATATTTGTGGAGTTGGCCAGGATAAATGACTTAAGACTTGCTTCGCTACCTGCGAAGCATATTATGGCATCCGGCACATCATAAAGTTTTTTTGCTGCGTATTGAATTCTTTCTCTGAGAAACTAATGGCTTTAATAATGTCAATAAGGTCCAGGTCAAATCTGTCTGCTGCAATTAAAAAAAGGCTTTCGTTTCTACCTACCACATTGATGACCTCATGTCACCATTTCCTAAAATTACAGCTAACGTTGTAATTCCTAATAAAAAATTTCCAAATACTGTTTTCATTTTGCAGTTTCTATATTTGACTATTTTACCCTTTTGTTCATTTTATTTTCAAGCGACCAATACTGCTTTGAATCCCTCTTGTTATTTGTAGTCTCATATCCGGTTAGTTCTTGCTGCAAACTGTGTATTGTATGTCTTTTGTCTGGAGCTGCCTAAGCACTTTTACTGGCAACGTTAAATTCAAGTTCGTCTCCCACTTTTTATTTTAATTGTTGTATAGATTGTAATCTTTATTATTGTTTTGGTTTTCGAGTTTATAAGAATCCACATTCTATTCATGATTACAACTTAGTTTTAATTTGTTTAATCCTTGTTTATATATGTTGTATGAAATCAGTATTTCCATACTAAATCCAGTATTTTCAAGATACACTAATTCTACTTGCTATGGAAAGAGAAAGATTTCACCCTTCTTTCTACTTTGGTTCCCTCAGATTTCGAAACCATTTTTGTCTAGTATCACACATTTAATCAGTTGCTTTGATAGAAGATAAGTCATTCTCTCACAACTTTTCATATTCAAGCCTACCCTTCAATGCTGATTTTACACCCAAGACATCATATTTGTTGCACAACAGAAAGTTATCAGCATGTGATGGCATTAATGGGAGCATAAACATTATTAAAGATTGCGGGATCTTTATGGTGGCTCTTTCGAATAGTACTTTCTGGACTTCAGGACAAGATGGCAGTTGGCTCTTTAAATCTTGCAGATTGCTCATTTAACAAAACATCTTGCAGCGGACGTTTGGGGCTTGGAAGCCACATGTAATATTAGGGAAAGGAACATCTTGAATAGTACTTTCTGGACTTCAGGACAAGATGGCAGCTGGCTCATTTAACAATAAATCTTGCAGATTGCTCATTTAACAAAAAATCTTTCTGCGGACGTTTGGGGCTTGGAAGCCACATGCATCTATTAGGGAAAGGAACATCTTGAAGCACTTACTGAGAACAGAATTCTGGTCCCAAGAATTTCTCGCACTGGTTTGCAGACAATGCTTTCGGTGGTAAGGGCGAAAACATTGCCTACCTGTATCTATCCGATAGTCGCCTCTAGCAATTGCAGGGGCACGGGCATGAGAGAAATTTAGGTTGCCCAGCCAAGGAATTTCGACAGTGTCATAAATGCCCTTTGTGAACAGAGATCGCGAATATAAAAATTAACAAGTTTCCATGTACACCATGGGTCTGATACAACTGAGGGAGCCGTCAGGTGGTTGTCATCCCCCTGCCTGCAGAGTTTCTGGCAAGCCTCAGGCCCTCGAAACAATTTCAGAATGGGACACAACATTTACAGCGCCTCTAAAATGGTCTATGTTGAGACACAAAGGCACTTCTCTTAGTTTAGTCGATGGTGGTGGTGGTGGTGGTGGTGGTTGTTGGGATGTTTAAGGGGGACTAAGTTTAGTCGAGGCCCCTGGTCAGATACGCTGTACTGTTTGGCCCATCGAGATAATGATCTCTCTGACAACTGTGTTGTTCACCTTATGGCTAAATAAAAACTAAAAACACGTTTCCTTCAGTGACCGTGGGAGAAACAAGTCAGGATCACAACAATTGGTGAGTTAGGCATTGACAGTATCTCCAGAAAAGGAAGACTATTGTTAACTTTGATTAGGAGTGTCTGATGGGTAAATCAGACGCGTTAGACGGAAGACAGGAACATTGTAGAATCTTGCATTGGCGCGAAACCCTTCTGGGGGCGGTTGCGTGGGTGCTTTTGTTGAGTTTACCGAGGTTTGATGGAAAATAAGGGAAATCGAGTCTTTTGATTCGAACTTCGATCTGGAGAGGATTCTAGTCTTTACTCTTGTTACGAGCGGTTTCTACTTGGAACACTTGCTCTGAGCGTGACTTAGCACTAGTATTGGTCTTGACTGGGCAACCTGTGATGAGAACTTAGCTGTATCAACAGTTTAGACCTTAGTCTTTTGGACAACTCGCTGTGCCGAGGGCAGTCTTATTCGTGTACGGTCTGTCGCACTGACGTTTGATCCCCTTGTGTGCACTGTCATAGAAGTGAGTCAAATTGGTACATGGTATGATCGGCGAAACTGGAGTCTGCCACGGTTTCAAGGCTTCCTTAGAAAGTAACTGCGATCACTCCAACAGATCGCCAGCTGTGTGTTTGTGTGTGAAATCTTATGGGACTTAACTGATAAGCTTATCAGTCCCTAAGCTTACACACTACGTAACCTAAATTATCCTAAGGACACACCCATGCCCGAGGGAGGACTCGAACCTCAGCCGGGACCAGTCGCACAGTCAATGACTGCAGTGCCTTAGACCGCTCGGCTAATCCAGCGCGGCTCGCCAGCTGTGACCTTGCATATTTCGTACCCACGATAATGAGTTACAGGCGCCACACATTTCTTCTCTACAAACGCTCGAACCACAACTGTTACGTGACACAGCGTTACACTTCGAGAAAGGGGCTATAGCACTCCTTCTCCTGCTTATTTGGGCAAAGATAATCACAGTCTTGGCAATTGTTCTCAGCTGCACCAAAGTACTATATTTTCAGTGTAGAATAAGTTCAAATGGCTTTGAGCACTATGGTTCAAATGGCTCTGCGCACTATACGACTTAATATCTGAGGTCATCAGTCCCCTAGAACTTAGAACTACTTAAACCTAACTTACCTATGGACATCACCCACATCCATGCCCGAAGAAGGATTCGAACCTGCGAACGTAGCAGTAGCGCGGTTCCGGACTGAAACACCTAGAACAGCTCGGTCACTGCGGCCGGCAGAATAAGTTCATCAAGATCTATTCAGTGTAGATGGTTTCTGATTGTTTTAGCCATGTTTCGAGGCAGAGTAAATACACTCCTGGAAATGGAAAAAAGAACACATTGACACCGGTGTGTCAGACCCACCATACTTGCTCCGGACACTGCGAGAGGGCTGTACAAGCGGACACACCAGGAACCGCGGTGTTGGCCGTCGAATGGCGCTAGCTGCGCAGCATTTGTGCACCGCCGCCGTTAGTGTCAGCCAGTTTGCCGTGGCATACGGGACTCCATCGCAGTCTTTAACACTGGTAGCATGCCGCGACAGCGTGGAGGTGAACCGTATGTGCAGTTGACGGACTTTGAGCGAGGGCGTATAGTGGGCATGCGGGAGGCCGGGTGGACGTACCGCCGAATTGCTCAACACGTGGGGCGTGAGGTCTCCACAGTACATCGATGTTGTCGCCAGTGGTCGGCGGAAGGTGCACGTGCCCGTCGACCTGGGACCGGACCGCAGCGACGCACGGATGCACGCCAAGACCGTAGGATCCTACGCAGTGCCGTAGGGGACCGCACCGCCACTTCCCAGCAAATTAGGGACACTGTTGCTCCTGGGGTATCGGCGAGGACCATTCGCAACCGTCTCCATGAAGCTGGGCTACGGTCTCGCACACCGTTAGGCCGTCTTCCGCTCACGCCCCAACATCGTGCAGCCCGCCTCCAGTGGTGTCGCGACAGGCGTGAATGGAGGGACGAATGGAGACGTGTCGTCTTCAGCGATGAGAGTCGCTTCTGCCTTGGTGCCAATGATGGTCGTATGCGTGTTTGGCGCCGTGCAGGTGAGCGCCACAATCAGGACTGCATACGACCGAGGCACACAGGGCCAACACCCGGCATCATGGTGTGGGGAGCGATCTCCTACACTGGCCGTACACCACTGGTGATCGTCGAGGGGACACTGAATAGTGCACGGTACATCCAAACCGTCATCGAACCCATCGTTCTACCATTCCTAGAACGGCAAGGGAACTTCCTGTTCCAACAGGACAATGCACGTCCGCATGTATCCCGTGCAACCCAACGTGCTCTAGAAGGTGTAAGTCAACTACCCTGGCCAGCAAGATCTCCGGATCTGTCCCCCATTGAGCATGTTTGGGACTGGATGAAGCGTCGTCTCACGCGGTCTGCACGTCCAGCACGAACGCTGGTCCAACTGAGGCGCCAGGTGGAAATGACATGGCAAGCCGTTCCACAGGACTACATCCAGCATCTCTACGATCGTCTCCATGGGAGAATAGCAGCCTGCATTGCTGCGAAAGGTGGATATACACTGTACTAGTGCCGACATTGTGCATGCTCTGTTGCCTGTGCCTATGTGCCTGTGGTTCTGTCAGTGTGATCATGTGATGTATCTGACCCCAGGAATATGTCAATAAAGTTTCCCCTTCCTGGGACAATGAATTCACGGTGTTCTTATTTCAATTTCCAGGAGTGTATAAAATTATTTCTCCCTCAGCGAACAAAGACCGTTTTAAAAAAACGACAGATGTTTTGAAAGCTAGGGATAGTACCTCCAGGGCAATTAAAACTCAACAGCATAATCTCGGACACAAAAAATTTCATGTTATTGCATCAAATGCTAACAAGCAAGCGATACATTAAGTTTAGGTACTTAAAGGGGTACTAAATACCCACATTCGCGAGATATAGTTTTTCCATTGGATCCCTACACCGCTGAAGGCAAATGGTTCCTTTGAAAGGGATACAGCCGATCTCCTTATCTGTTCGTTACCAAATCCCAGCTTGCGCTCAAACTGAAATGCTCCATTGGTCGAACACGCATTAAACCCTAAATGCTGTATCTTAAGTTAAATGAATCATCAGCTACCTTCATCCATTCGGCTGTTTATATTTATATGTTGCTATTCAGCGCAACCTGAATTAAACATTTTTTACAGTTTTTATATTTTACGCTTCACTGCCGACGCTTCAGCAGCATTATGTAGAGTCTGTTAGCCATATCTCTCAGAGTTATAGCGTGTCTGTCACGTATGACGAAATTTCATGGAATAACAGTTACAGTCAGACGCCTCTGAGTATCTTCATACGTTGTAAAAAATAAGGTGTCATGAAATGCTTTAAGACAACTGGAGGATCATCATTTCACCTCATAATTGTCGACGTATTAAGTAAATTCTCATTAAATGTTAGGTACTTCTCTCTTGCCTTCATGATTGTATAGTGCAGAGCCTAGTTTCAGAACTTCAACAAAGAGCCTAGTGCATAGCGCCATAGTGGTTCTGACTTGTTGCTGTTGCACAAAGTAAGCTTTGCTGTTTGTGGGTCCTATATTTGAGATTGCGTCTCGTTGACTGCCTTCCTCCCGTCTGTACAGTTGAGTGCACTCTCAACAAGCCTGTGGGCAGTGCCCTCCTCTCATCACTGCCCTCAGGAGAGACGCACATTACGAGAGCTTTCGGGTGCTGCATTAGACGGCGACGAAGTTGCATTCGTGGAATGCCAAGCGTGCTGCTTGCAGTTATGGTTAACGGTACTGCCACCAGCAATGGTTGACTCAACCTCCTGCAAGTAAGGGTAGAATGCTATTGATTTCTGAAGGACATCCAATTCAAAAAGTTGTGAAACTGAATAATATCGTTTTCGACGCACCTCACAATCTGTACATTTCATACAGTAACTCATACTACTCCTTTCTAAAGAACATATATATTATATAGTCTTTTTTACGTATGTGGATTGTCTGTGTGTGTGTGTGTGTGTGTGTGTGTGGCTGACATAGGTCTGGAACGGCTGGAGGAATTTCAAATTTGATACATTGCGTGTGGCGTACAACGTAACTACCTCAAGTACGTCCGAAAGAGAAGAAAAGTATTAAGAAATTTAAGGTAGGTGATGAGGAACCAATGTATGCATGTTAAGAACCTACAGCCCACAGCATCAAAAATCGCTTAGGAAGTAATACCGTTACCAAACGAATATGAACATCAGATTCGCAAGACATGTAAGTGAGACATTTATTTGTCATACACCAAGTCATTTGTTTGAAGCATACCTGCTAACACATCCAGTACTTATAGTCATGATTTCCAGAAATTGTTATGTTGTACACTATTTTGTTATTTGTCGTGGAGGTGAGAATGGTAGTTCTGTATGCATTCAGATCAACACACTAAAAGACTGAGTGAACAATTTTGTTTTGACGATGCTGGTATAGGTAACAATGCAGAGGTACCTAAGACTTCATGACTGAAAATTTTTTCCGTTCTTAGGTGTAGTGAAGTTTTGCTTTGAGTTCCGTACGTCAGCTATTTCGGAAGGCGTGCATGAGAGGTGACTGAAACACGGTGTACAGTATTTTTGCATTTACGTTATTGTGCAATTAGTTCAGGGCAGTAGCCCTCCAACAAACATAAAGTCTTACTGTCGATAAAAGGCCTTTTCTGACTCAGTGTATATGAAGACATAGTCCCAAAAGAGGCAACTAAAATTTAAAACTGATTTTAAATGCTGTACGGCCTCGTATGCACAAACGAATCAAGTATATACAGTAAGATGGGGCAAATCCGACGTAATAAATTCTTGTGGCTATAAAACGCTTATCCGACGTCGGATCTTAACGTTAGATACGTTAAATTATAGGTCATATAAAGGAGCAACTCTTTGCAAAAAATTTTTGTTATAGCATCAATAGTTCTTGAGATATACGTATTTTAAGAAACGTCAATTTTTGCCATTTGCAAAAATGGTGGGGTAAATCCGACCCACTATTTGTTTGGCTGATTTTACACAGAAATAGTTTTAAATGAACGGTTTATTTGGGAAATAATTATAAGCAATTATGTTTTTTACATAAATGAACAAAATGTATTAAAAAAAATAACAATGTTTAGAATACTAAATGTACTGAAACTTAAGTGAATGTAAATTTTATTTGAAAAAGGATGGATTACGTTTTGTCGTTTTTCGTTTGTAATTTCGTATCATTTTCTTAATTAATAAACAAAAGTTCACTTTTCCATAAATAAATTATTCCATACACATAAACGATAAAAAATATTCGGTCGGATTTACCCCACCATTTAGCAGTCGGCTTCACCCCACCATGCCATTTTTCTTTTAACACACATAGGAACAATGTACACCAAATTTCCAAAAAAAAAAACGATACATACACTGAATACGTCGCTAAATACATTACAAAACCACTTACCGTTTGTTTTGCGATGTTTTATTTAACAAGGTAAATCTTGTGATGCTATTTGCACAAAAATTAAATTGAAACAATCGAATACACACGTGTTGCCATTTGAGTGGCTAAATGTCAAATGCGGCAAAGCTGCCAAGGTGACGGTGACGTTTTCGTTATTTTGAATGCTCTATATGGTAACACTAATGCGAAAAAATAGAGTGCGGTGGAGTTTACCCACCCGGTCGGATTCACCGCACTGTACCCTATATATGAATACGCATGCGTATTCAAATTACGGCGCTGCGGTCGGCAACATCAATATGAGACAACTAGTGTCTGGTGTAGTTGTTAGGTCGGTTACTGCTGCTACAATGGCAGCTTATCAAGATTTAAGTGAGTTTGAGCGTGGTGTTATAGTCGGCGCACGAACGATGGGACACAGCATCTCCGAGGTAGCGATGAAGTGGGCATTTTCCCGTACGACCAATTCAGAATATCAGGAATCCGGTAAAACATCAAATCACCAACACCACTACGGCCGGATAAAGATCCTGCGGAGAATCGTTCAACGTGACAGAAGTGGAACCCCTCCGCGAATTGCTGCAGATTTCACTGCTGGGCCATCAAAAAGTGTGAGCGTGCGAACCATTCAACGTAACATAATCGATATGGCCTTTCGGAACCAAAGGTATACTCGTGTACCTTTGATGGCTGCACGACACAAAGCTTTACGTCTGGTCTGGGCCCATCAACATCGACATTGGTCTGTTGATGACTGGAAACTTGCGCCTGGTCGGACGACTCTCGTTTCAAATTGCATTAGTGGATGGACGGGTACGGGTATGGAGACAGCCTCATGTCTCCACGGACCTTGCATGTCGACAGGGTACTATTAGAGATGGTGGAGGCTCTGTAATGGTGTGGAGCGTGTGCAGTTAGAGTGACGTGGGACCCTTCATACGTCTAGAAACGACTCTGACAAGTAACATGTATGTAAGCCTCCTGTCTCAAGATCTGCATCCATTCAAGTCCATAGTGCATTCCGACAGATTTAGGCGATTCTAGATGGACAAAAAATGGCTCTGAGCACTATGGGACTCAACTGCTGATGTCATTAGTCCCCTAGAACTTAGAACCAGTTAAACCTAACTAACCTAAGGACATCACACACATCCATGCTCGAGGCAGGGTTCGAACCTGCGACCGTAGCGCTCTCGCGGTTCCAGACTGCAGCGCCTAGAACCGCACGGCCACTTCGGCCGGTTCTAGATGGATAATGCGACATCCCACATGTCCAGATGGCTCCAGGAACGCTGTTCTGAGTTTAAACACTTCCGCTGGCCACCAAACACTCCAGACATAAAGATTATTGAGCATATCTGGGATGCCTTGCAACTTGTCGTTCAGAAGAGACCTCCACATACTCGCACTGTTCTCCACCCCTTCGTACTCCTACGCATTTATGGACAGCGCTGTAGGATTCATGGTGTCAATTCCCTCCAGCACTACTTCCGACATCAGCCGAGTCCGTGCCACGTCGTGTTGCGGCACTTCTGCGTGCTCGTGGGTGGCCCTACACGTTATTAGGCAGACGTACCGGTTTCTTTGGCTCTTCAGTGTATGTTACAATGAAAAGTAAACAGTTCAACTTTTACTGAATGAGGATGGACTGTACAATAGTTTCAGCACTTCTTCTAAAGAAATCCACGAACCAAAGTTTCTGACTGACTCGGTGGTGTTGCCTGAAGAGAAAAGGGGGAGGGAGCGTAATCTGTAGCCTCAGTGCTAGAATGAATACTATTCAGATTTTCTTCTGTACTTACAAACCAATGTAACATTATGTATCCAAACCTGCCCCAAATCAACTGACTCTTCCGTTTCTGTTCTCCATAGTGCATCAGAGCATGCTGCCATATTGAGGTCAGCTTTGTAAGACTGGCTGAGGCGGAACTGACGGAATATGGTTTGAATTCCGCACTTCGTGAGAGGAAACCACCTAGCCGAATATGGAGACGAGATCAAAGTCTCCAGTGCCAGGAACTCCTGAATAATGACGACGATTTCTTTCTACACTCACTCTGGTGTATATATGAAGATCGGAGTTGGCGATATTAGCCTTAACATGAGATCATTATCTCGACTATAGCCAAGTTACGGATTAAGGAATTGGAAAATCGAGCTCACTGCTGTGGATGATAGGGCAACAGCACGCGTACCGACTGCTGATGTTGGAAGAGACGTTTCTAACCGTCGAGGTTGTCTCGTGTTTTGCTATTTTGGACCGTTCCGGTGTGGCTAAATATGTGCACGTGCATATGTCGATTACAGTGTTTCACAGAAGAAGGATATCTTTTCCGCCTATAAGTAGTCCAGCACATGATGATCACGGTCCATCACCCTGAACTGTCCAAAGTTCCCGCCAACACAATGATGTCACGATAACTTCGCTATATTACCCGAAATGCCATGTTTTAACAAACACATTTCATTCCGCGCTTTCTTGTATGAGAGGTACAGCAGAACTGCTCATCGCAGTTTCTCTTTGGTGAACGGATCTTTACACACTCTGCATGGCACAACTGGTAACTCAAGAAATGGCCTTCTCAGCTTGTGTTTAATACTTCTCAGCTAAATCGTAATCAACTGTTGCTTGTACATTTCTAAGTTTCATTCACCAGAATCAATTTTGTTTGGTATAGTAATATTATTAGATAAAGAGTATGTGCTGATCACCTTAGTTACCGCTATGAGACTGTATCGTACATATTTTGAACGCTAAGAGCCCTGTGTCGGGATTAGCCGAGCGGTCTGATGCGCTACAGTCATGGACTGCGCGGCTGATTCCGGAGGATGTTCGAGGCCTCCCTCGGGCATGAGTGTGTTTGTTCGTCCTTAGGATAATTTAAGTAGCATGTAAGCTTAGGGACTGATGATCTTGGCAGTTAAGTCCCATAAGATTTCACATACATTTGAACATTTTTCAGTCCTGTGTCGAAACTTCTTCACATATTAAAATGATATATCACATCGGTAATCTAACCTAGAGCCTAACTTTTGTGGACGTTTCTCCAGCCAAATGGGATATTCCGGAACGACTTTCAGACAGTTCAATATGTTAAGGCCGGTCGTGAATCGTGCCTGCAAATCTCACTGGTTCATACCAATGCCGAGGAAACACGTAGTTACTGCTCTGCGGCCAACTTTTATGTCAGTAAATGCGCTGCTGTCTTACTGTCGTACGAGTGACAGCGCCCTCAGGGAGTACGCTCGTGTCCGCAGCAGGTGGCGCGCTTCGCGACGGCGAGCAGCCGGCTGAGCGTGACGCGGCCGGCGACGGCGCGCCACGACGCCAAGGCGTCGCCCACGGCCACCGACCTGGACGGGCGGCGGGCGTCGCGCGACGGCGCGGCTGACGCTGCGGGCGCGACGACCACCGCCACGACCGCGACCGCCACCGTGTCGGGGGGCCGGCTGGCGCCGCCCTCGTGCCGCGGCCGCGTCCACTTCCAGGCGCAGCCGGTGGCGTCGGCGTCCGGGCCGGCCAGCAACAATTCGGACGGTACGCTGACGCCTTCCGACCCGGACGACAGCGCGGGCCGAGCTGCCGAAGTCGTGCCCGTCTACGCCTGTGTGCGTACGTTACCTGCGCCCGAGCACTGCTCGCTTCTTTCCGCTGCTCATGTCGCATGTTCTGCTGCCGCTTCACTTTACACTGACGCAACAGTACAGCGGATGGAAGTCGTGCCAACACTCCCTAAACGTGACGGCACCCCACACTCAACAGACTATGATCACCTTGACGCTTTATGCATACAGGGTGTTACAAAAAGGTACGGCCAAACTTTCAGGAAACATTCCTCACACACAAAGAAAGAAAATATGTTATGTGGACATGTGTCCGGAAACGCTTACTTTCCATGTTAGAGCTCATTTTATTACTTCTCTTCAAATCACATTAATCATGGAATGGAAACACACAGCAACAGAACGTACCAGCGTGACTTCATACACTTTGTTACAGGAAATGTTCAAAATGTCCTCCGTTAGCGAGGATACATGCATCCACCCTCCGTCGCATGGAATCCCTGATGCGCTGATGCATCCCTAGAGAATTGCGTATTGTATCACAGCCATCCACAATACGAGCACGAAGAGTCTCTACATTCGGTACCGGGGTTGAGTAGACAAGAGCTTTCAAATGCCCCATAAATGAAAGTCAAGAGGTTTGAGGTCAGGAGAGCGTTGAGGCCATGGAACTGGTCCGCCTCTACCAATCCATCGGTCACCGAATCTGATGTTGAGAAGCGTACGAACATTTCGACTGAAATGTGCAGGAGCTCCATCTTGCATGAACCACATGTTGTGTCGTACTGGTAAAGGCACATGTTCTAGCAGCACAGGTAGAGTATCCCGTATGAAATCATGATAACGTGCTCCATTGAGCGTAGGTGGAAGAACATGGGGCCCAATCGAGACATCACCAACAATGCCTGCCCAAACGTTCAAAGAAAATCTGTCTTGATGACGTGATTGCACAATTGCTCGCGGATTCTCGTCAGCCCACACATGTTGATTGTGAAAATTTACAATTTGATCACGTTGTAATGAAGCCTCATCCGTAAAGAGAACATTTGCACTGAAATGCGAATTGACACATTGTTGGATGAACCATTCGCAGAAGTGTACCCGTGGAGGCCAATCAGCTGCTGATAGTGCCTGCACACGCTGTACATGATACGGAAACAACTGGTTCTCCCGTAGCACTCTCCATACAGTGACGTGGTCCACGTTAGCTTCTGCAGCAGCAACGTCTCTGACGCTGACATTAGGGTATTAGGGTTATCGTCAAGTGCACGAAGAATTGCCTCGTCCATTGCAGGTGTCCTCTTCGTTCTAGGTCTTCCCCAGTCGCGAGTCATAGGCTGGAATGTTCCGTGCTCCCTAAGATGCCGATCAATTGCTTCGAACGTCTTCCTGTCGGGACAGCTTCGTCCTGGAAATCTGTCTCGATACAAACGTACCACGCCACTGCTATTGCCCCGTGCTAATCCATACCTCAAATGGGCATCTGCCAACTCCACATTTGTAAACATTGCACTGACTGCAAAACCACGTTCGTGATGAACACTAACCTGTTGATGCTACGTACTGATGTAGAGCAATGAGTCGCATGTCAACACAAGCACCGAAGTCAACAATACCTTCCTTCAATTTGGCCAACTGGAGGTGAATCGAGGAAGTACAGTACATACTGACGAAAGTAAAATGAGCTCTAACATGGAAACTAAGCGTTTCCGGACACGTGTCCTCGTAACATCTTTTCTTTATTTGTGTGTGAGAAATGTTTCCTGAAAGTTTGGACGTACCTTTTTTAACACCCTGTATAAATGTCACATTTTCTTTCCGGGTAAGACTCGTGTGGTCGATTCCGTGTTGTGTTATCCAAATGTTCTCGGTGTCAAACAGATGGCAGGAAGAGAACCCTCTACCACCGAAATTAGGTGCAGTTAAGATGTGGCATCCTTGCATTCAGAAGTTTTACAGCCTAGCTAAATAGATTAGGCAGAACAGATTGCCTACAATTTAAGTAATTTAAAAAACAATTAATAAATATCACACCTTTTACCATCAGTCGTACGATGTTGCATGGGAGTAGTTTGAGGGTGACTGGCAAAGAACTGTCGTTAACTTTGGTCTTGCCCTGAATCCATGAATGATAGCTACAATCACTCTTATAATATCTAGTGCAGGGACGACTAAAAACTTGGCTCAGGTGCAGTGCTCGAGCACGTACGCCAGTACCTGTCGCCAGACTATAGACTTCCCCTTCCGCCACGCACACTACGCGGCTGACTGGAAAGACGGGGAAGGGGAGAAATTGTGAAAGCGTTGCATGTGGCATGCGGCTTTACTTCATGTTTCATTTTCTAGAGCAAGATAGATCACAGACAAAACAATTTTTTTTAATTACTTGATTATAGCTGAACAGCTGAAGACATAATAAAATTACTATCTGCCGTAAACTGTTGTCATATGGTCAGACGCAGAGTCAGAGATTGTCGTCACTCACTTTGTCACGCGGTCGTGGCTTATTTAATATGATAATTGAAAAAAGTCTCTCACCTGCACATTGATGCCATGCTTGCAACCTCGTCACGGAGACGTGCAAAGTCTTCCTGTGGAGAAGAGTATGGGACTTCTAGACAGTTTTAACGTAAAAGAACTTTTCTTTTAAACGGAATTACATTTTCAAATGCACATGGGTGCCTTCAGCTGCTAATTCTCTCGAAAAAGACTCAAAAACAAATGTAAGACTGACAGTTTCGTCAAATGTTTAGAAAGCTATCCCTGTAATTCTTTCAGCGCTACAGTGCATTGCCCAGACTTCGTGTTTTCTTTAACGCCAGTGACCTTAGAGCAACTGACGGTGTTCCTTTCGCCGCGAAAGCAGTAACAAGTAACTTCCCACGTTGCAATGTCTTACTGTGGGCAATCTGCAGTCAAGTCTATTCAAAACGTAGCGCTGAAAACCATGTTGTATCTTCTAATCTTCTTTCTTGCTTTTCCTTTTCCTTCAGAAATTCAGCGACAGCGGGTCTTAAACAGCAAATTCGTTGACGACATGCCCTTGCCTTAACCAACTTACTTTGCAGTAATATGTAACGTCTCTATGGTCTTCATTCAATTCCAACAAATCCTGTTGCAACTGACCATGTACAAAGCGTGGAACTTCAGAAAATTTTCATATGCGAGCTACAAATTCAAACACGTGTTCCACGCCTGCATATTTAAAACATAATGCTTCTTCGTGTACAGGACAGCAATTCCCGTTGAAATCTACTATCGATTGCTATAATTTTCAGCTCTTTCATTGTCAACTAAATCTTCAAATTCCTTCTGCATGACATTTCAAAGCAGTTTCATGGCAAATTTTCGGCCCTGTTGCTTATGCGACAATGTAGTAGATATTGAGAGTTCCCATCCTTCTCCGCTGTGATCGCCTTTCATTTTTATGGGATTGCAACTATAGATCGCTAGACTCTCTGTTTTTGCGGTAACAGTCACTGAGTCTTTGAACTTTCTTTATATCCCGAACAAACAGCGAAGAGTAAACAAAGCTGGCACCACGGATCTACCGAAAAGAAAAATCTCGTAACGATCAAAATAAGGCGCACCAAATGTCGGGAGAAAGCACTGCATCGCACTGCTAAATGAAATGAAGCGCTATACCGAGAAGGACCGAGCAAACCCACCATATAACGAGAAGTGAAGAGATGGTCCGGACCTCGGCTCGCATGAAAGCTGCAGACTGTGGACCCGTGAAGTTCTGCACACCGTGGTCGGCCATGGTCTAGTGCCTGTTCTTGGCGGCGAGTATAGACTCAATCCTGTGGTTCTGTTGATACACGTGATATTATTGCTGATACAGACGCTGATACTAAATTGAGAGGAACTGTGTGTCCGCTTGCATCCACGTTTGGTGTTGAGGCGTAGTAGTTATCACACTGAAGTTGCATGCGGGATGACAACGGTTCAAATCCTGTACGAGTATCCAGATTTAGATTTTCCGTGATTTCCCTAAATAGCTTAAGGTAAATGCCGGGATCGTTGCTTTCAAAGAGCACAGTGGATTTTCTTTCCCGGCCTTCCCTAATATGAGCCACTGCACCAAGTGGTCGATGGGACGTAAAAATCTAATCTTCCTTCCTCCCTTTATAACCACGTTTGGCAGATGACTGTTCACATGGGAACTAAGTAATTGAGTGGCGTATGGCGGAAGCACAACCTAGTCCGTATTGTGTGCGTCTGACCGTAGCTCTGTTCTACATCTACATGCAAACCTACAACCCACCGTATGGCGGATGGCGGTGGGTACTCTGTTCCACTGCTAGCTATTTCCTTTCCTGTTCCGCTCGCAAACAGAGCGAGGGGAAGACGTCTCTGTATATACCTCCGTACGGGCCCTCATTTCTCTTATGTTATGTTGGTTGTCCTTGAGCAAAATTTATGTTGGCGTAAGAAGAATCGTTCTGCAGTCAGCTTCAAATGCCCGTTCTTCACATTTTCTCAGTGGTGTTCCTCGAAAAGAACTTCGTCTCCCCTAGGGATTCCCATTTGATTTCGCGAAGCATCTCCGTAACACATGGGTGTTGTTCGAACCAACCGGTAACAAATGTAGCAGCCCGCCTCTGAATTAATTTGATGTCTTCCATCAATCCCGACGTGATAGGATCCCAAACACTGGAGCAGTACTGAAGAATAGGTCGTAATAACATCATATATGAGGTCTCCTTCAGAGATGACCTACACTTTCTCAAAATTCTACCATTAAATCGAAGGCGATCCCTCGCCTTACCTACCACAGACCTAGCATTCTTGTCCCACTTCTTGTCGCTTTCCAGCACTACACCCAGATATTTAAAAGACGTCACTATTTTAAGCAGGATAGTATTAAAGCTATATTCGAACATTACGGGGCTGTTTTTACTACTCATCCGCATTAGCTAACTTTATTATAATTTAGAGCTAAATGCAATTCATTCACCAACTAGAAACTTTTTCAATGTCATATTGTATCATCCGACAGTCACTCAACTTCGACACCTTGCCGAACACCACAGCATCATCAGAAAACAAACGGACCGAGCAAGTTACTCCTATCTTGAATTTTTTTGACACCTTGGCTCACTTCACACCTGAGTACTTTGCGGAGGCATTGTTGTGCCCCTGTAGAAGCAGGCCTTACAGTGTAGCGCCATCTTTCTGTACGGCAGTGCTTCGTATAGTCTGAAGGACACAGAAAGTTTGAAAGATAAAGTCATAATCAACCCGAATGGTGGTTTCAGTAAGTACGCAGAAATTACTGGAGAATGTATGTCGTTGGCTCCGTACAGTCATTGAGCTTACCTTCCTTACCAACTATAGGCGTATCTACTACATAGAGCGGACTCCCAAACAGGGCGCAGGTCGAGATTTCTCACATAAAATGATTCAAGAATTGAACTGATACATGACCGGTAAAAGTCCTAGTACTGACCAGTTATTAAAACACAGAATTTTCGATCCATAAACTGCGATTTTAAAACTGAATCACATGATTCCAGTTCAACACAAAATATTTCGAAGAATGATATAGTCACAGTGTTCAGTTTTTGCGAAAGATGCTCTATCGCAGACATGGACAATCTCTGCTGGTTGTGCAGAAAAATTATTCTTCATTCCACGATCCCAGAACCAAACCACACTATCAACTAAAAATGTACTATGAACGCATTAAGACATATTCCTGCATCTTCATAAATTACGTATCATCGTCATTATTATTACTCGTATATTATCATTATTATTGTTATTGTACACAGGAATCTTGGGCGTCATAATTCTTGCAACTGCTCATTATGCATTTTCTTCCTTTCTTCCCATCAAGTTGTTCCTGTCTTGAACTTTTCGACCTCTTGGCTCACATCTCATTTGAGTACTTTGTTGTTAAATGTTTATCTACCTTGTATACTTGAGTTAGTTACGCCACCATCCCACTTCTTTCTCGACTTCGGTGACCCAATTAATACAGTTAATGCTTTCTGTGTACTGCAAGATCTGTTTAGTTCATCAGGTGTTTTGATTTGTACGTAAATTTTCAGTCGACTTTCTTTGTCATGTACTACACGAGTATTATATACCTGGTCACTCTCTTGTCTAGTCCAGACTCGGTCGACTTACTTGGTGACGTTTCTCTTGATTATAAGGTATCTGGTTTGATGAAAGTGTCGTAATGTTTGACTTTTATGTTACTTGACAGGCATCATGTATTGCAGATGCTTCTTGTTTCACAGAATGCCGTAATCATCTTTCGATATTTCTGTTCAGGAGCTCCTTTCGCTGTCGCATTTGTCGTTATCATATTCACAAGATACTTCCAAGGTTCTCTTCAGTCCCACCTTATCTTGTCATTCTAATTTTGATGCATGCTTTTGTTTTTACACGTACTCTGTTTCTTCGAAGGAGATCTGTAGTACGACCTCTGCAGGCTTCTCTTTCAGGACATCGATTTGCTTTACAGATGTTTCTGTGACCATTGCGAGATAAGCGAATGCCAGGCAGCCGATACCTAGTCCTCTGGCTTGCGTTCCTAGCCTGACTGGTATATTTCACGATACACTGTAAACCAGAACTCTACCGTCAAACTTTCAGAGTATGTTCAGGATTATCTTTAGCGCATTTTTCCAAATTAATCTATTAACGCCCTCGCTGTATCCCATATGAGCCGTAAGAATTTTTCAATAGCTTCTTACTGTAGGATAATGATATCCAGATGAAGCTATTATCTTTCAATATAAGTTCTCAATCTATATTGGATTAGACATTTGACCATTTCTAATAAATTTATCTTCTTCATTCTCGTTCATCGTCCGTAGCGGCAGTGGCGAATGTGTGCTTCATGCAACAAATGCGACTTCATATCATGATGCGCGAGGTAACATCAAGTATTTCACACTGCAGTACCTTTAGGTCTCTTCTGTCTGGACCCCACTACGTAGTTTGAGGGTCTACGGAATAGAGGCAGGGCGATTGCTGTGCGTGGATACGTCGTCTTGTCCGCGTCCTACCATCAAGCAACGACTTTCATAATCTATGGCAACATGAAACTTTCTTATATTTTATGACGATTGAAAGTAGAAACTTTCAGATCAAGATAGACAGCACTATTGTATCTTACCGAGCTTGCCTATGATGCCAGATCGTTCTTTTAGATTGCGGGGCCTACAACCACAAATTGTTCTTCCCAAGCATACTGTTTCCGATAGTTCTGTTATATTTTTTACAGTTATTGCCGTTGTATAACTTATTACATCTTTTATTACCCTGTAACTGTTGTAAGCCCTAATGTAGATTTCCATCATCTGCTGCTAATGATAACTTGTTCCATGTGTAAAAGTAAAAACCAAATACATATTAAATGTTAAACAGGTTTTAAAACCATGAAGAGGAAAGGTGAAATAATTTTCTCAACTTTATTACCATTTGTTTAAGGCGCTATATCTTAAACATCCATAAGTCGTACGGAAAGTAAAATGTACGCTGGTGACTAAACAGCACACTAGTCCGCCTTTAGAACACTATAATGCAGCGATCCTGCTCGGCATTCGACAAGTTCTTGAGATAGTCCTTAGGTTCGTGGTTCCAGAATTATACATACATTCCGTGTGATTACCATTAATTCTGGGCCGATGGTTCGTGCAGGTTTCCAAATGCGTTCCACCCGGCTTACATTAGGCTAACTCGGTGCCCTAGAAATCAACGAACATGCTTCTCAGACCACTGTAGCATGAGTCTACCTTTAGACACAGAGAGTTGTCCTGGTGGAAAGTGCCATTAAGCTAGAAAGGGTGCAGATGGCCTGTAGTGATGTTTACGTGTTCCATAGGTGTCATGGCGCCTTCGACTACTAAGACCGTTCACATAGCATAACAGTGCCCCATCGCCCTGTGTCGTGCCGCACTGCATATTTCGAAAAGCCATCCGCCTAGCCTAACTTGAAACATGACTCGTTTGAGCAGGCGACTCTTTTCGATTGAACCATGCTCCAATATTGATGGCCGGTCGGAGTGGCCGAGCGGTTCTAGGCGCTACAGTCTGGAACCGCGCGACCGCTACGGTCGCAGGTTCGAATCCTGCCTCGGGCATGGATGTGTGTGATGTCCTTAGGTTCGTTAGGTTTAAGTAGTTCTAAGTTCTAGGGGACTGATGACCTCAGATGTTAAGTCCCATAGTGCTCAGAGCCATTTTCCAATATTGATGTTCCCGTGCCCACTGCATCATAGGTGGCAATTTATTTTGGTCGACGTGCGAATAAGTGACGATCGTCCACTGGGCAGCCCTATGCTATGCAGTCTGCGCTGAACGGAATACTTCGAGTCCCTTGTGCCTACTCCAACATTGTACTCTGACGTCAGGTTGGTGCGTATCCTGCTCTACAAAGCGGGCAAGCGTCCGACGTCCACATTCTGTGGTGAGGTGCGAATATCCAACACCTCGTCTTCCATTCGTCGTTTCAGCCTCCTTCAGTCACGACTATCGCACGCTGACAGCAGACGAATTTCACATTCATCGAGATACTCGTTCCCAGGCGCTTGGACGTTACAATCTGCTCTTTGCCAAAGTCGCTTTTAGTAGTGTATTTCCCCATTTACGACCCGTATCGTCACTAGAATGATTGATTGTTCGTCTCTGCTATACTCATATAGTCTCCTTATCGCATCACATGCCAGTAAGGTCGTAGTGGCATTCTGTCACGCGGTGGGCAGTGGTCATCATGTTTTGCATCATCAGAGTATGCGAAATATAGTTGTGGACATGGAGTGTAAATGGTTCTCTGAGATAAAGGGATAGGCACAAGGGAGGAATTTGTAGATTGCACTGAAGGCAAGAAAGTATCTGATATCGTCTCTCAACATTATCGGCGTTTCAATGGCTTTGCTGGAACTTGACCTTAAGTTTATTATTATACTTTTCACATTATGTCTAATGAAAACTGAGCTGCAATCGTTCTAAAACGAATAATTCTTGTGCGTAAAAAAACACGCTTTCTGCCGTCACTTATCTGCCTTGTCACAGCACGAGTATACGAAGCAACGTTTAAATTTAAATTTCGTGATCAGTTGCATCTGTAATAGGCCACCGCGACGTGGTTCTGATCCGTACTCTACGCAAAATGCTTACACCTCTTGTCGTTCAATAAAAGTGAATTGCTGGATACACAAAGCAGTTTCAGGGAACTTAATCTAAATATCCTCAAATCTGTGAAGTCACTCTATAGAATGCTTAAAAGCAATACAAAACGCTTAGTCATACATAAGTAACTTTTTTCAGATTTTCTATGATACATAGTGCAACATGTCTGAATGCACATAACTTCATGTTAGGAATCACGAACTAGAAATGAATGAAAATAATTTTAAGTATAAGATTTTCAGATTAAAATAAGATTAGTTGTTATAACATCAACCAAAAGCAGTCTGAACGAAACAGATTCATGTTGGTACTGGATTTGCAAAAATATGTTTCATCTCACTTTTTTGGTAGGATCAAATTCCTTTGTGTTTACCGATTGTAAATAAATGTCAGGCTCTTACATCTGTTTCAACGTTGCATTCATATATTCACACAGATACACAAATAATATCAGGGTCTTATATCCGTTTCAACGTTGTATTGATATAATCACATATATTCGCAAAAAGTATGACGAAAGGATTTACGGATCTTTAAGTCAAATTGCAGTTCAGAACACTTTAAGAAAATCACTTTGCCTGAATTTTTAATTCTACATATAGGAAAGGAATGACTCACTAGTCTCCCAAAAGAGTAATATCATTCTCCATTCTGCTTACAATCGATAAGAGCGAATCATAAATTAGCAACATTACATATGCTTCATCCTACTGCACAGATACTTACTTAATCTAAATTCTAAGTAGTTATCTAAGTCACATTGTAAAATAAAGAATAGAGTATTGCAAGTATAAATCGTTTGCTTCTCATAATCTGATTCCTTCCATTTTATGGGCTTTTATGGTCATATTTACAACCCCCCCCCCCCCCCTCCTCCAAGTTCGCCAAAATCGCCTTCTTCGGTGTTAGTCCAAATTAAAGGTAAGATTTCTCCATTGACTGATGAAACTGAAACTGATTGTATCTTGTAAAAATACGAAGGATATTCCAGATGACTATGCATAAAGTAGCTCTACTTCCTCTTGTGTAACTGTAATTCTTCGGTGTGTGTGTGTGTGTGTGTGTGTGTGGTTTGAGGTTTTCGGGCGCTAAACAGCGTCATCATCAGCGCCCAAACGCATAGAAACAGGAACACATGCGGTGAAGGGACGAAGACGGACAGCGAACAAGGAGAACGGCTAAAAGACACAGACCTGATGCAGTTCCAAATCCTCACATATAGAGGCAAAACAAGAGGAAAAGAAACGCACTAAAAAAGGAAAGGAAACACAAGGAAAAGAGAACAGATATCGAAGTGAAACAAGTAGGTAATCGTGACTGGAGGACCTCTTACCTAAAACCTGGGTGAGCCAGTCACCCAGCAGCACATTAAAATCCTCTCTCTAAAATCAGAGGCAACAAATTGGACAGGACACAAAACCGTAAGACGTTAACCACGGTCGTTGCGTCGTCTTGCAAAATAGAGGGCAAATCCGGTGGCAAGGAAACCACCGCCCTCTGGTCAGAGAATAAAGGACAGTCAAGTAATTCTTCGGGGAAAAATGGCTCTGAGCACTATGCGACGTAACTTCTGAGGTCATCTGTAGCCTAGAACTTAGAACTAATTAAACTTAACTAACTTAAGAACATCACACACATCCATGCCCGAGGCAGGATTCGGACCTGCGACCGTAGCGGTCGCTCGGCTCCAGACTATAGCGCCTAGAACCGCACGGCCACTCCCGCCGGCAATTCTTCAGGGAAATTACAGTTATCATGGAAGTAAAGTAAAAACTACGACGACGTCTACTATGATTAAAAAGATGTTGTCCATATGAAATGGTTTAGGGGTTGTGGAAATAACAGAATGAATAACACATGTAACAAACGTCAGCATAACAATATCTCATAATAACGAAATTAACTGGGAAATGTATCAGATAAACTAAATTTGCTGAGTTGCAAGAACTGAGTGACTGTAATGAAATTAAGGAACTGAATATCACTGACAGCTGTTCAGAAATGACGACCTGTAATCACTTTGAGGAACAAAGTTTCATTTTCTACAAGAAAATCATTGCATTGTCAGATTATGTTACCTAAACTCTTTACGCTTATCTAGCATCTCACTGATTTTGTTCCTATAAGTCATTCTTTACGTTCCAAAAGTCTAATTCATTAGATATGTACGAAAAGTGAGGAAAGAAAGTGTAGACCAATAGCTACTATTTGAATAAGCAAATAACAATGTCATCAATATATCTACCAGTGATTGAAATATAACATAATCCAATGTCATTCTCTAGCCAAACAGCAATTGCTCATATTTCGCTTTATATTTTCTTCTGGTTTTTTTTTTCATCATGCTTAACGTTTAGGTACTAAGGCAATTGCCTTTTAGTTACAGCCATTGCCTATATAGTGGCTTTGCCTTTTACATAAGCTTATTAGCAAGATTTGTAGCTGCTCTACTGTGCACCTCCTTGATGGTGGTAACGTGTTCTCTGCTTCCTCTTCCCCTTAGAAGTCCCCAGCGGAGACGTGGACAGCGGTGCTGTGGTAGTGCTGCTGGAAGACCAGTGGTCTGTGAGCAGCAAGGCCCCACCCACGGGCCCCAGCGTCGAGACGGCGCCGCTGCTGCACCCGTCACCACAGCGCCTCTGAGGACAGCGTTGCCACATCGAGCCACTGCTGCCAGTCACAGCGTCTTCTAGCTCCAGGAGTCTCCCCACACACTGCTGGCAGCCCAGTCAGCATGTCCACTTCCCATGTCTCCACTATATTGCTGGGACCTGACAGTTACTGTATTTGAGGGTGTTAGCAGATAACTCCAGAGGATGAAATTTATGATCAACATGATCAGCAGAATCATCTTCCAGTATCACCATCAACTGTTACCGTAATATGTGCTACTAATGTGTTTGTTAATAACACATCTCATTTACAAAATTTGCAGAATGTTTTACAGTGTCCCAGGAGCCATTCATCGACAAGTATAGGGTACAATGCTGTTAATGTTTTTACAAAAATGATTCTGGATATGTTGTGATATTCATCCGATAAACTGGCCACTGTTGCAGATGGCCATGTCAAGGTACGGTAATCCCAGCAGGTTATAATGCAATATTTTGATGTTCAAGTCAGTTGTTCAAGTTTTTGAAGAATTCACAGAAACGTTTTACCGAAGACGACAGCATCCATGAATTTACCGTCATTAGTATAAAATTGTCTTTAATTTTTTTCCTTATGTCACTTACTGATGTATTCTGTTCGTAAACTCTGTACAATTTTCGATTTACTTGCATTGGAGAATCTTTTGGGTGACTGGTTTACAGTTCTGTTGTAGAAGTATGCAACGCAAACTGAAAACATTCTCCTCTTTCTTAAAGCCTTAACTTTCTTTCACATTGCGGTCATAGTCGACATTGAAACAGTGTAACTGTGAAACAGAGAACAAAATAGTACACTACAAGTTCTAGAGACAGCAGAAAACTAGTCGCTATAAATAGAAAAACCCGAAAAGCCCACGAAGTCACAGTTAATACCACGGCATTATGTGTAAAGAGGGCGCCAACGAGTGTGTATGATTATAAAACATTATGGCAGAGGTAGTGTCTCCCAAACGAGCGTTTGGAACAAAAATCGAGTGACAGGATGGTGAGAGAAAAATAGTGTGGGATGGATAGAGGAAAGATTTTACACATATATGAGAAAGGTTCATGTATACCCTACAGCAAACGTGCTCGCCAGTTTTATGTATGGACGTGTAAGGGCTCTGAGACGCATCAGGAGCCTCGAAATTTACAACGAATTTCTTCAATTACGCCTGAGTAGGTAAAAGTGACATGAATGACACTAAAATTCTGTATTTATCGTTGCGCTGGAAGTTGAACACGTTTAACAAGAAATATACAGTTATGAACGGTATTTCATCATATTCTGAATATTACACAACATTATACCAAGAGAATGCAGTTAATAAACTCACTAAAAATTACTCCTTTTAAGTGTGAAATTAGCCTCTCAGACTTCCTGACGCTACAAAGAGCTGAGACTGACCACGATCGATATTTCAGACTTTCTTAGTAAAGAAAAATACATCCATCATCAACCAAAGATATTAGCGCCTTGATCAATGCACGAGATTTCCATGATGTATCACTTCTGACTCTCTCAAAAGACCATGTTAACTTTGTACATTAAAAAAACAAATCCAATTTCGCTGCTTCTTTATAGTTTAAGTTTCTCAAATGAACCTGATGTATGTGCTGTTTCTGATTTGTTTAGTAACATTCGTACATCATTATGTTTTATTTTGTAAGCCATTCTTGGACACTTCCTGTAACGAAATAACAGTAGGAAAGCAATGGACATTTCATCTGTATCCACCGTACTGCAGACATGAATCTTGCTGTTGCTAATCACAACATTGCCATCTCTCATTCCATTTCAGATTTGTTTGTTGGTTTACAGTTTCATTTTATTTACTAATTCTTCTTCAGCCCAAAGCAAGGTATACTGTATCCAAAAATTTATGGTTATAAAGTGTCAGCTATTGTTTATGGTGCCATCAAGCTACTGGTATGACCAAGAGTGATGCTGCATCTTTAGTAATAAGTAAAGCTGCTATATGTTGTGTACATTATGGTATTTTAAATTTATTCATAAATTTTAATAAATGTTACACTGAACCACATAGCTGCAAAAATTAAAATAGCGTTCTTGTTTGTAGAAGAAAATTTTCTTTGGTAGACAAATTCTATTCTCATAATAGCGTAGTAGAATGGATTGAAGTGAACCAGTGAAATTATATGATTCTCAATATAAGTGATTCCAATAAGTTTTATCCACTGTTGTCAGTATTAATCAATGGAATTCATGTGTCTCTTAAAGAGATTTATTGAGTTCTACGTTTAATTAATCAACATTCTTGTTGAAAAGTGTTTTGGTAATCTATCAAGCAAATGCAAAATGAATTTCTGCTCATGGAAATAATTGTACAGCAATTGTTCTATTGTACAGGTCTGCACAATGTGGAATAAATTAAATTGTTCTATAAATCCTGTAATATTATCAGTGTTGTCATGCTTATATAAACCACAATTGATAGAAACCATAAAATGAGCAGTCACCATTCTTATCTTACCCTCAACATCAATGGAAATTTATTACAATTAATAAGAAAACGAAAGAGATTAACATCTTACAAATCTGTAGAAATACGAAAATAACTTGTGGATGTGATTCACAGAAATAAGTAAAAAAATTAAAACCTTATGAAACAGTTTCAAATAATTTATGTTTTGTGGATAGTGCTTTGATCCTTGATATGCAGTATTCAAACAAAGCAAATGTGATTACCAGGATTACAAGCGAAAAGACACTGCAATCATAGTGTAGCAGGGCTGTGTCAAGAAATTTCTTTACCTGTTTCCAACTTCTGTCAAGACATGACAGGTGATGCATAGCAGACACCAAGAAAGGTTTACTGAGCCTTTACTAATACATAAATGCTGCACTCATGTGACAGTTTAGACAGATGGAGAGCCTGAACATAATTTCACTAAAAATACAAGGAGACAAAAAATAGCACTTCCTTTTGTTAGTGCCACATACTGTGAATTTAATAATTATGGGAAACATAACAGAGCTGTGAACACCCAAACCATGAAATATGAGTGATATGGCCTACATGTTTCAATAGTAATTTCTGTGTTTAATAGAGAAAGCACAATTTAATGAATACATTCGCTTTCTTAACAGGCACTTTTGTTTCAGGTTGTACAGACTTGTAAACAATACTATTTGACTGTTTGAGACATAACCATCTACCCCATTACCATTTATATCACATATGTAATCATACATCTTTATTGAAAACTTACTCTCTTCCAAATCGTTTCATCTACACTGACGTTCCTCTATACTATTAAAAAGAACTATTTTGTAAATAATGTATGTTAAACACTTAAATCTCCTTGTTGTAACTCTGCAGTGATTATGACTGAATAAAGTAATTCTTTTGTAATGTTTATGAAAACCTTTGCCTTTATATTTACCAACATTTTCTCAAATTAATTAGCTGTCCCAAATTTTTTTGGAATGTGCTTTTTAGAAGGGTGATGTTTAGACTGTAGTTAGAGAATTCCTGTACATTAGAAACGCCACTTTGTTTTGTGTGAAAGAAAAACTTATTGTCAGTCTCTCAATGTTTGTAGAGAATGAAGTCTGTTGCTACAGAAATTCTAAAACTATGCACATATCTGCAGTTGAACGAAATATGAGGTAATGGAGTCTCCTACACTACTTTGGACTCTGTATTCAAAGCTCAGTAGGCTCTGTAGTTGTTTCACCCCTGACCTCGTTCGACTTGATGGACAGCCTTCCATGTTAATTGCATAGACCTACCTCTTTTAACAACTGAAATGTGTATGTGGCGACAGAAAACAATGACTTCAGTCAGGTGCCAAATTGATACATTCACCACATAGTTCAGGAAGTTCTGAAGGTTAGTTTGGAAGCACTCTACAATAAACAATGGCTCATTTATTGTACTGCGTCTACAGAATTGTAGAACAGTAAATAAGCTTGTATTGTTTGTTTAATAATTACGTACAACCATTCAATATTGTACTTAGACCGTTATTCCAATATTTGCTGAAATGTCGAACAGTTTTCGCTGTCAGAGCTACCTTGTTGAAGTAAGTTATAGCGTTTTATATCCACCAGATCTGTGAGATTTTCACGTATTATCGAGCTTTACGTAATAAATTACGTTCTTGTGTGACGTATTTCATGTTTTAACACATAACAAGTTCCTTAATTCTCAATTTGGCATCATCGTGACTGTCTTCAGATGTGAGTAAAGTTATTGACTTCACTCCAGGGAAAAAGGCCAGAATAATATCTCAGTATATTCAGCTAGACATTGCCCATATGCAGTAATTTCGCAGTCAACAGTTGGAAATATAAGCAACACATTCATAAATAATGAAAGCGTCGTACTGTAGCAGAAAGGCAAAAGCCATGGAAATGATTCACATGCCCTCGAACAGACAGAGAAATAAGACGAATGATAGTGGAAAACCGTAAAAAGCCGATGCGGTTAATTAAGAACGTATTGAAGGATGGTGGAGTGACGGTATCTACCCATAATCTGCAAAGAAATGGGACTGCAACGCCGTCGTCCTGCCACGAAACAGAAATTTACTTCAGTGATGGAAGAAAAGCGACTATAACGGGCCAAAAAGTGCAAAACTGGACGATGGATGACTGAAACAAGATACATAAACTATAATTTCACCCTTTTCCTTCTTTTATGAGAAAAGAAATTTCCAAATCTGATAAGAGTTTTCATTTCAGGTTTACTTCTCTGACGAAACAAATATCCAAATTCTGAAAGATAAAATGGAATTCTGAAGACACAGGAGCCATGAAATATTCCACGAACATTACGTAGTACAACGAGACAAGTATCCTCATTAGTAGTCGGAGTAGTTTTGTCCGTAGCAATGAAATTGACGCTTTTATATTGGGAAAGGACAGAAGGGTCAAGATCGGTACAGTTTAGTACAGGAAACTTGACTTCTTTTGCAGGTGAATGGTTCGTCGACAGCAATTACACCTTCGTAGACGATTCCATACCCTGCTAAAAAGCTGAATCTGTGACTATATATTTAAAACTGACTGGTTCAAATTGTAGAAATGGCTCTGAGCACTATGGGACTTGACTGCTGAGGTCATCAGTCCCCTACAACTTAGAAGTACTTAAACCTAACTAACCTAAGGACATCACTCACATCCATGCCCGAGGCAGTATTCGAACCTGCGACCGTAGCGGTCGCGCAGTTCCAGACTGTAGCGCCCAGAACCGCTCGGCCACTCCGGACGGCCAAAGAGACTGGAATTCATGTTCTGGAAGGCCAAAGAACTCCCCTGACATGAACCCAATTGAAAATGTTAGGCAGGAAATGAAGAGATAAATTGCAAAGGGAGATGTTTAACTTCACAGAAATGTAATATTAGTTATATATAAAATTTAAATTCATAAAATGTGCCAGATTAAATTGAAAAATAAAACCGACGTGTCCATGCAGTGAGTATAATAACTTGGCAGTGCAGTGTGACAATTAAGCCCCGGAACGTCCAAGCTATGACAGGAAATTTAATTCTTACGTTCCATAAAATGATTTGGAAACACCTTCTGACTCATAACGTTCAGCAGAAATAGTCACACACACACGCGACCTTTCTTAACATGGCGCCACTGAGAAAAATGAGTTTGAATAGCTGCCATTTGAATACGGTAAATAGCGAGTACTTAATCAGTGATAGGAAATTGAGCAAGAGTTAGATTTCCCTTTATGTAAATCACATAAATGTAAGGGCTGTGAACACAGCTAAATGCTTAGGATTACTGTGGTGTTACCGCCAGACACCACTCTTGCTAGGTGGTAGCCTTTAAATCGGCCGCGGTCCGTTAGTATACGTCAGACCCGCGTGTCGCCACTATCAGTGATTGCAGACCGAGCGCCGCCACACGGCAGGTCTAGTCTAGAGAGACTCCCTAGCACTCGCCCCAGTTGTACAGCCGACTTTGCTAGCGTTGGTTCACTGTCTACAGACGCTCTCAATTGCAGAGACGACAGTTTAGCATTGCCTTCAGCTACGTCATTTGCTACGACCTAGCAAGGCGCCATATTCAGTTACTATGTCTTCTGAACAGATAATATTGTGACTCATGTACCGTCAAGAGCGACGTTCATCATTAATGGATTAAAGTTAAGTATGAAACTAATTACGTTCGCTTTCTGAATTCTCATTCCTTGTCATGTTCCAGACCTCACGTCAGTATATTTCTTCCCTCCTCACGCCAGCCTGCGTGAGCTAAAACGCGTGCATTTCGGCCTCCATTCGTAACACTGTGATGGCTCTTCTGCCAACACAACAATTACAATTACGAATAACGTAAGTTGGAACGATTACGTAGATAATGTTGTTGGAAAAGGAAACAAAAGATTACAATTTGTTGCCAGAACACTTAGAAAATACTACATGTCTACTATACAAACAGCTCACACTAGATTGTCCCCCTCTTCTGGAGTACTGCTGCGAGACGTGCGACCCGCATCAGATAGATTGTCGGAGGACATCGGGAAGGTTCAGAAACGGGCAGTTCTCTTTGTATTACGGCGAAATAAGTGAGAACGCGTCACGGGTATGAAACGCGAATCGGCGTGATAGCCAATAGAACAAAGACGTTTTTCGCTGCTGTATGCTTTTCACCTGAAATTTCAGTCACTTAATTTTTCCTCACAGTGTGAAAATATTTTGTTGGCACCCACCTACATTGGGAGGAATGAACATCACAATAAAGTGAGACAGTGGAACGGTAAAGAAGTTGTTTGAAGGTAGCTCGATAAACAGTCTGCCAGGCGCCTAATTGTGAATTGCAGAGTAAGAATGTAAATTCAGATGTAGATCTACAGCGTGTAGTTGTACAGTGAGGATGTCTCCTCAGATTTGTGATTGTTGACTTGATGTACAAAAGCACATTAAACCACCAGAGCCAGAATGTAATTCATGAATTTTACTTTTAGATGAAGACACTAAGCAGATTCAGAAGGATGTAGGCTGCAGTAGGTACTGGGAGACGAAGTAGCTTGCACAGGATAGAGTAGCATGGAGAGCTGCATCAAACCAGTCTCAGGACTGAAGACCACAACAACAACAACAACATAGTAGCGTGCGAGATGACTTCGCACGACACGTGGTTGTGGATGATTGAGAATGTCATGAGCTGTGAGGCGAAACCGCATCATATATAAAGGTGGCTGCCATGTAGCGTGGCACGATCTTGTGTTTTAATTAATAAGAATAGTATGGATTATTTCGAAATGTTTTATTAAAAACAGAAATGAGTATAGAATTGTGAACTATTCGGTGGTTGTATTAGGTTAATTGTGGGCTGACTTTCTGTTACTATTGATTACTGAAAACTGTTAGGAAGTTTAGTTTTACGACGTGCAGTGAATGTAATATTTTTTGTAAGAACATATGAGATTTATCGTTTATTTTAGAGAGTGAGTTTATGTGAGGGTGTGCTCATTTCGTTTTCAATGCTTTTGAGAAGTGCGCAGCTTCTAAATCGCTACCTGAAACCGCAGTATAATTATTCCATGAATTTGTTAGCTTTGGTTCAATTATTTTGTTGCCGACAGGAATGCAAAATTTTTAGCTTATCAGATACTTGTGCAGTGCTCCAATTATGGCAAATAACCGATTTAAAATAGATTTTTCAGGGGATTTTTTAATGAGGCCGCTTATCACTGTAGTTGTCACGATCCAAGGTTGTTTAGTAACATTTAAATAAAATCTTCCTCTTTTTAGAGAAGGGAGCCGCCACATACGGTGACTAGTATCACGTAAAAACTTCCGTACTCTGTAAAACTGAACTGTTGGTTAAGCAACGCGCAAACGATACCTTTTGAAGAGCAGGCGAATTACAGAGACTTCAACCATGACGGCAGTTTGCTTTCGTGAATGAAATGAAATCACCAACGTCTATTGAACCCATTTGCAGCTCACCAGCGACAGAGAGTACCTGTTTAGGTACCTCTTCCCCTCGTGAATCCGGGAGACTAATAACGTTCTAGCTATACAAATACAGATAAATTCTCTAAATTTATCTAAATTATTTGTGACGGGACCATTAATTTAACAGTAATCACACTCCAAAAATGATTGTTAATTTAGGAACTAAATCTGTGCAAAGACACCATAACTGTAAACCATAAGGAATAGGTAATAACCTGAGTCAAATCGGGCTCATACAAGTAAAAAATAGAAAAAAATTAATAACCTCCAAACTGATTTAAATATTCCAACCAGGGCCTCATTCATGTGTTTGGGTAACAAAACACAAACTTTTCATTTTAACGAATTTTAAATATTCTGCAGAGTTGAAAATAAACGAATATTTACTCTTTGTGTTTATTGCAGACGTATGGCGTCACATATTTGACCCGCTCCTAGTCCTCGCACATACTTATAAACTGCAGGATGCTCGTTTGAAAGCAAAACATGGAAATACATACATCTATCCATACAATAAACAGCTGAATAGAGTTATGCTGCTTAGGAGTACTTTACTATTATTTTCATCGATATGATCGTCGTCTTCATTCACAGTACTATGCAGGTTGTGAAGCTATCAGAGTATTATTTTTCTAAGGTGCAGCACCATGGGGGTCTCGGTAATTTGTATAAGGAGATAAGGCAAAACTTCCGGGACATCTCAAAGAACTATATATGACATCCAGTTATTCATCATACATCATGCACTGATGCACTGATGGAAAAAAAATAATACACAATTTTACAGTTTCCTACTCACTCAAGATTTATTCTTGCATCAGTGTGTATGGGATATATGAAATAACTACATTTACAGATCGATAATACTACAAGCGACCATGAGGTGCTGGGTATCGATCCACGCTGAGACACTCATATTAGTACATGGTGTAGTCTCCACAGGCGCTGACTCTGGTATCCAGTCGATCGTACAGATGGCGTATACTGCCGTGGGATACGTCACGGCCGGCTGGGGTGGCCGAGCGGTTCTAGCCGCTACAGTCGCAGGTTCTAATCCTGCCTCGGGCATGGATGTGTGTGATGTCCTTAGGTTAGTTAAGTTTAAGTAGTTCTAAGTTCTAGGGCACTGATGACCTTAGAAGTTAAGTCCTGTAGTGCTCAGAGCCATTTGAACGATTTGATACGTTACGCCAGGCTTCCTCGAGCCGTTAAGTTATTTCTGAAAGAGTTGTTGGTTTACGAGTCACTTCTCGTCCCAGCATACCGCACACGTGTGTGATTGGAGACAAGTACGGTAATCGTGCCGGGAAAATTGTTGCACGTCCTGCGGATCACGTTGAGTTTCACGGGCAATATATGGGTCTGCATTATTCTATTGGAGCAACACATCACCTTCCTGTTGCAAGAACGGCAAAGAAACGGATCTAACAACATTCTGCACGCTTGTTAGCGTCTCCTTTTCACACACCAGACCCATTCTTGGATGAATTCTTCCTACGAGACAGTGCTCACCGGATCTACTTCGTACGGGCAAGCGACCATCACTTGCGTGCAGCCAGAAACGGGAAACTGCTTTCACCTCTGGAGATCACGGCGCGTCATTCCACCTTCCAGTCCAGAACCTCGTCTATTGGTGTGAGAATATCCATGTGACAAATAGTATCAGCATGGTTCCACAACTGACGCTGCACGTGCAACTTGTGTGGCAGTTCTCCGAACGGACTATACCGCCATTCGAAAGGTCACTATTTAACCCCTTCGAAGCTCGCACAGTTGGCTGTAGGAAGCACGAGGGCAGCCTGTGTCGTCGTTGCTTGTTTGCTTCACGTGTGTGCACCACACTGAGTCTTCTGACAGGAAGCGTTCCTTATTAAAAGGTAGACACAACTGGCGCTCCAGTAGTTATGCCACTTCGCCATCTATTGGAGAACGACGTTGAACCCATTATCAGGACAAGTACTACTTTCTAGGTGCCATATACCGTCGTCGGATCAAAATCACCTTTGGTGTTTCTGGAGGAGACGCTAACCAGTTTGCAGAGTGTTATTAGCTCCGTTTCTTTGCCTTTGGCGAAGAGCCTTGTTCGGAGCGCATTTTCATCAGGAAAATAAGTTCCTTGAATGTTGTTCGGTAGAGAGCGGAAGGATGAAAATCTGAGGGAGCAAGATCAGGTGAATAAGGTCCGTGCGGAATGACTTTCCAACCCAACTCCTGCATAGTGTTCTTTGTCAGTCTGGCAGAACGTGGGGGCGCGTTATTGTTGAGTAGCATCACTTCATGCAGTCTTCCCGGTCGTTTTCCTAGGAATACGTCAGCAAGACACTGGAACGTCCCCTTATTCACAAACCACTTACCTCACCAAAAATCTTCGTTACTCGAACTACTGCAATAAAGCGAGCGCCACTACTGCCAGCTACATAAAGGATTCTCACTACTGAAGGTACTAACTACTGATAGGCATACTTAGCAAATGAAAGATTTTGATAGAGAACAAACAATGTATTTACCTTAATAGTGTTGAAAAATCATAATATACATAGCAGTTCATGACATCCAGTCTTACAAATTTCAAAACTCCGCCATTTCTCTCCGCACATCCACCACTGCTGGCGGCTCACCTCCAACTGCGCAGCGCTACGCGCTGTTAACATCCAGCTGCCCAACACTACAATAGCCAACAACAATGCAAACCAGCCACAGACTGCACACAGCACAGCCAGTGATTTTCCTACAGAGCGCTATGTGGCGTTACCAATAAAAAAACATAAACAGCCTACTTACAACACCTCAGTTGCCGACTATAAATTTCAGAAATGATGGTTACAGTTCGGAGAATCAATTCATAGTACGCAACACGTCGCTGTTCCATCAGATAAATAATGTTATCTTTCGTAGATGCGTGCAGATCTTGTCACCGGGACTTGCTGCTTTCTTGGGCTTTACTATTCCTTTCTTTTGCTTTTTTGCTTACGTTACCACAAATACACCAATTCTCGTCACCAGTAACGATACAGGATAGCAATGGTTGGTGCTGTTTACGAGTCAGTTGATGATGAGCAGGCAGAGATGCACATAAGCCCACCCGCAGATTTTTGTTATTTAGGTTCCGAGCAAGTGGTAACGGTACACTCGAGCTTTGAATCTTCACCACTGCACGTAAATGTCGCAGTATGGTGGAATGATCACAGTTAATCACATTTTCCCGTTCTCGAGTACAATGGCGTGGGTCATTGTGGATTAATTCATTTAATCGATCTTCATCAAACCCGGAAGGCCTCCCTAAACGTGCGGAGTCATAACGTGAAAACGATCCTCTCTAAAACGAGAAAAGCATTTTCCAGCCGTCATCTGTCCAGTGGCATTGTCCCCATACAAACACCATTGTTTCTGGTTGTCTCCGCTGCTGTCACTCCTGTATTGAACTCAAACAGAAGAACATGTCGGAAAAGTTCCGATTTGTTCACTTGGCACTCCACTTTTTAACGTTCACAGCTTCACTTACTGTCTCCAGATGACGAGATGACAATATGTAAACTCAAATGTCAACAGTAAAGTACAAATAAAAATTACAATAGATAAAGGAATCCACAGAAAACGGAATGTTAACTTGCAAACCACAACCAAACCGAAATTATTCACCAACCTAACAAATCCACACACAATACATTAAAAGAAATTCTTGCTTTTAGTAAGAATGGGTCACTGAAAAGAACTGAGAGAGCTTAAGCGGTACATAATTGTAGGGACGAACACTGACGATGTCTTTCTTGTTTCTATGTACACTCTTAGCCATTTTAGGGAAAAATGTGGCTTGCTTCTATCATTGATAGATAGGACCGGCTGATTACAGGTTTAGCTGTACCGTTAGACATCATTGGGTGCCACAGAGACCTTTACCTCGCGCTACTGTGTGGCGGTAACTACCTGTGACGATCTCAGCGTACATCTGAGTGATGGCTGGCAGTTGCTGCAGATCCAGCAGCTCATCCGCAAACCATAACTTGTGACGTCTGATTTTCGGCACACACCGACAAACTAATCATCCTGATGAGCTTTGGTCAACTAAGACACCAGGCGTGTCCAAGGTAAATTACCTAATAGAAGTCAGCAATTATTCAGGTAATGAAGCAAGCTCTTGTGCGGCATGAATTCCACTTCGCTGAAATTTCGGGACTGCATTCGCCCGATGGGCGAGCCTGTAATACATATCCTCCAATTACAAACCTTTGTACTATACCTCCGGCCTGTTCTACCTATCATTCGCATTCCTCTTTGCGTCTGTGTTTCTGCTGAGAACTTTCTCAGTCTCTCCTGGTAGTGTGTGGAAGAGAAGACGTGGAGTTCGCAGGCTTTGCAGCTGCAACAATTCCATACTTGTAACAGGTATTCTTGTCACAAGCACTTGGAAATAAGTCAGCTCCTCACTGGTGTCAAAACGTGGACATTGGCAAGTATTGTACATAGAAGGACTGTAAGGAAGGTTTCTCCCGATGGATTCGGAGACACGCTATGCGTGTGGTTGGCCTCCATCAAAAACTACCTTCCCTTGAGATGTAACTCACGGGTCTCACTTGCAAACGACCCAAGAACTAACTGCCTCTTCCAAAATCTCATAGTTTGCAAATTATGCTGCTCATCCTCACTTTGCTATCTGACTCCGAAATACAAGGTTTATGATACTATTGAACTTTTCTAGGCCATCTAACGCATTCGGTATCAAAGGTGTGCTGGTCGTTCATTGAACTGGGGAAATGGAGTAAAGCTTGGCCCCTACAAAACGCAAAACATTCCAGGGAACCAAAATGGAACCAACTATTGTGAAGAACAACTTATAAAGAGAAACATACCCGTCAAATAACCTTTAGTTACTTGCGATATTGCAGTGCCTGTGTTATTCTGATTACGATGCAAAGTTCCTTTGGACATGCATGGTGCCGGCCGCTGCAGCCGAGCGGTTCTAGGCCCTTCAGTCTGGAACCGCGCGACCGCTACGGTCGCAGGTTCGAATCCTGCCTTGGGCATGGATGTATGTGACGTCCTTAGGATACTTAGGTTTATGTAGTTTTAAGTTCTAGGGGACTGATGACCTCAGAAACTAAGTCCCATAGTGCTCAGAGCCAATTGAACCATTTGATAAGTGGGAAATCCGAGTTTGAGTCCCGGTTCGGCACAAATTTTCACTGCCGTCTTTCCATTCTACAGCTAATGGTAGTCCTTATTCGCAATTGCGAATTGGTGTAATGTGGTTTATTTACTTGATCCGTACACATTTAATAATATCAAGCTTTCGCCACATTTACGAATGCTACAACTACGCTATAAATGTATTTAATTTGTAGGGCGTCCTACGCTTGAAAGCGATTGAAAAATGTGTAATACGTTTGTCTATTATTATGTCCTTCCATTCGGCAGAATACCGACTAATCACACTCGTCTAACACGGATGAAACGACTCAGTACTTTACACATGCATGGATCAGATGGCCGATCACTATTTCTCCACAGCGTTCCTTTCTTATTGGCGTCGTCCACACTTAGCATCTACCTGTTTTCGTCTGCGTCCAGCTCTCTCCCTCCTTCCTTATGTAATCGCCCTATTGTTAATATCGTCCGTAACACCACCCGACTGGGTGCCTTTGACTTGGTAATAGCTATCTTCTTAGACTAGTGTACAAGCTCTCGTACCATAGAAAACTGAAGGAACTGTCCTAGGGCCACGCTCTGGTGATTACTTCGATCGTAGAGTCATCACGCTGACGGGAAAAGTCACATCCATGGTAAGTGTGTAATCCTTTCTTCCAGTCATTGTTCGCGCACTTAAAGGACTCATTAAATCGCTATACTAAGCATGCTACAGCTTTTGTAAGTCCATTCGCTGAAATAAATTCATATTTAAGGACAGTGACACTGCTCAGTTTATCCCAGAGTTCACTTGACCACACATACCCTGTAAGGCAAATACACTCGGTACTTTGTGTCCAGTTTCGGGTTGACTGCCTGTTTCTAGTCTCTCAAGGCAACATGAAATTTGTTTCTCACGTAGTGGAATTGACGTATAGCGCATTGACAATCAATACAGGTGGATAAAATGTCTACAAAAATGATTGTCTGTCTTTGAAAATGAAAGAGCAAATAAGCGATGATGCTCCCTTATTGAAGGGGACAGTGAACACATACACTATAGTCAGTTTGCGATCACTTCAGTGTTCCCCATCACAAGGCTCCAACATCTAAGCGAGAAAATTGACGTCGTTATTATCCCCCAGACCAGTCACCAAGGGGGACTCATTTTCAACGAATTTCAAACGCGCCGTTGTTATGATTTCTTCTGTGTTTTTTTTTTCTAAATGTTGAAGTATTCATCACGCAATATTTGTGAAACATAAAAATAGTGCTCCATTGCAATGCTCACACTATCTGTCTTCTACAACGAAGGTCAATCTCACCAATGAGAAAATGTTAAAAAAATTATACAGTTGTAAAGTCTTTTACAATACCGTCTGGAAAATATTCACATCACACAATCACGATTTAGTGTCCAAATTTAGATTACAAAATTACGCTTGCTCACCTAAATTAATTTTGGAGGTGCTAGAGCATCTCTGCAGATAAAAGATCCGAGAAATGATGACTCGCCCTTGTAGACATAAGAGCTGCAAGGCACTGCTGCGCATTTCTTGATGAAGGCAGTGAATACTTTATTTGAGACCTGTCTACTACCACTTCTGATGTAAGCTACTTTAGTCGCTACATTAAGAAATTTTTAGTCTTTCAAGTTAATAACAAACTGGAAAGTCGTCTTCTTCAGTAACAGAAGAACACTTACACTGCGAAGTTAAAGTTAAAACATGGCTGAACAGTATTTTTACAAGCGTGCGTTCTTACGTTATGTGGCAAGCTAAATTGTAAGGCAGTACTTTTCAAAGAAAATATCAGCTAATGTTCTATTTAAGCAGCAAATTGTAAATTACCTGCAGCTTAAGAAAAATTCCTGTATCACTTTCATTACTGTGGGAATTCCGAAGAACATAATACGTAGCAGCATGGCCGTTGGTGAAGCACTGTAATTCTGCCTTTTTATGTCTGACCTGTTTGATGCTTCAATAGAACGTTTTCTTCTCAGAACTGCAGTACCAGTAATTACAACGGTCACCAGTTTCAGAACTATCGCTTACTTTATGTTTAAGCTATTGGTTATCTGTAGTTTTGTTGGTGTAACGTAGCCAACATTGTAAATATCCAAGAGGTGAATCAAGTCGAAACTCCATGTAAATGAAGTCTTTAGTACGCTGGACACTTTTCTAAATTCCTACTCTAATATTTCTGGAATATCGATAACTGTAAACATTCCCTATATTAATGCCTTCAGGTAAACCTTACTGAGCCTAGGTTTTCGCATTTCGTGTTTGTAGCTCAGTTGGTAGACCAATTTTTCCACGAAAGACGAAGGTCCCAAATTCGATTCCCGGTTCGAGACACTGTTTTTATCTGCCAGAAAGTTTCCGGAAGATGGTTGTCTGACTTTTCCGGACGTTTCGGTCAGACAGAAGAATGATGATTCTCTTCGTCATTCAGATTATCATACGCCCACTCATACAGATTTGCATCTACAATAGTCTAGCTGCCATAATCCATCGCAAACCATGAGTGTGCTTCAAAGAACTGCACACCAAGCCTCCACATTCTCGGATCCAGATAGTTTGCGTAAATACCTCGCTCACCTGAAGATAGTGTGAAAAGAATATGGATATTCCATTTCGTAGACTAACAAAGTGTGACCAAAGCTAAAATCCGGGAATTTAATAAACAGGAGAGAACACCGGAAAATCCCTTCTTTTTCTTGGAAATAATTCGTTCAAGATGGCCACGGTCCTCCGGATATTTTAAGTTAAAGTGATTTTGCGCCCACTGACTACGACTGAAGACCTTCAGGTACCAATGAAGACGACTTATTATTAGGAAGGCTAGGGTTTAATGAGTAAGTTGTCGATATGACATGGTTTACATAGGCCCGATTACGCGCTCCACGGAAGAACGCTACACTCAACACCAACAATATAATAGTCTTTTGCAAGGAACCATGTTCGTTATTGCTGAGAATGGTATCTACATAGAACGTTCAAGTAACACGATAAAACAAAGCAGTGTAACTTTTGAATCCAACGTTATACGCAGGACTGGAAATCTTATGAACCATAATAAAGTGTAAAAATTGGATAATACGTGGCACTCCTTCATTTCCATGGGTTTCACTGTTCGAAGACGGCAGAATATGTCAGAGGCCAAGGCGGGTGCCTGCTCTGAGGATAGCTGAGTTCCGCAGTTTCGCCAGCGGTGGCTCTACTTGCCGGGCACTGGGGTCAGTCTGTCACCAACATCTTTACGAATAGGCAAAGAGCGCTAATAAATTGCGGAAGTCTTCAGTGACTCGCCTGCTGGCAGCTATCTAGTCGAAATATCTTGCAGTGTAGTGATAGACAACCAGCTGCAAGCCCAAACATCTCTGAATACGCTCTCCCTTACACACCACGGTTTTGCATGACTAAGTAGTTTGAATGGCGGCCACTTTGTCACGAACGCCATTCACAAATCACGCACCGGTGCGTCATGCATATTTCACTTGTAGACTCACAAACAATTACTCACAAGCTGTCTCTGTTCGGTGGAGCGGTTCATATTTGCAAATAGGAAAGTGCAGGTACCTCTTGTAGCGACTCCAGAATTTTGACCGGTACTGACCAATCAGAGCTCTGGGCACTTATTTTCCGGTTGGACGAGCTCTGCAATTTGAAGCAAAAGGCATCCTCTCGTTTGTCTTCTGTCCTGGAGAGTAAATCTCAGCAGCTGTGACTAAGACTCTTGCTGTGTGTATTTGCTATGGTAGCTATCGACCAGTAACTTCGCAGATAATGACGACACGGCAGAAAGCTGCGAGCATTCAGGGCGTACTTACATGAGATAAAACTGCGGGGTGTTGAAATTATGTAAAATCGTATCCTTTATTCTCCCACGAGCAATGCTATTCGTCACCAGCTTCTGAATTTACTTTTACATACATTCGTGCCATGAAGTTTGTTGCTCTGATGCATATCACTAGAGATGTTGATAGGACCAAATGACGAAGAAAATCTTTCAAATAGTCATCACCAGATGCTACATGTTGATTGTATCATACAGTGTTTCCCTATGGATTTCCGAGTCCTATACGTCAAGCTCCTCTCCAAGTAATTAATGCTCAGTTCAGACAAGAAGAGAATAGAAGCTTTTGAAATGTGGTCCTACAGAAGAATGCTGAAGATTAGATGGGTAGATCACATAACTAATGAGGAGGTATTGAATAGAACTGGGGAGAAGAGGAGCACGTGGCACAACTTGACTAGAAGAAGGGATCGGTTGGTAAAACATGTTCTGAGTCATCGTGGGATCACCAATATAGTATTGGAGGGCAGCGCGAAGGGTAAAAATCGTAGAGGGAGACCAAGAGATGAATACACTAAGCAGATTCAGAAGGATGTAGGCTGCAGTAGGTACTGGAAGATGAAGAACCTTGCACAGGATAGAGTAGCACGGAGAGCTGCATCAAACCAGTCTCAGGACTGAAGCCCACAACAACAACAACAACATTGTATGGTAAGCACAGTCCATTCAAGTTCTTGTTGGCGTGAATAAAACATCTTTGTCGCGGAAGGAGATGATTTGAGTTTCAAAGATACAAAAGATACAAAAAAGCTCTAGATAGGAAGAGAGAAACGACTTGTGCCTGGAAAACATGAAAAGAGAAAGACAGATAGAGTTTCTGATAAACAGTCAATGAATAATGTGGTTGCTAAGTTTATTTTTGTCATTCAGTAATATAAACATTCTGCATATAGCCTACTTTACTCAGGTAATATATAGAAAGTAGTAGTTTATTTAGTAAACACAGTGGTGGTCTCATGTAAGTTGTTAATTTTTGTTTGTGGATGACTGGTTTCCATCATCTAAAGAGATCATCATCAGATCAACATTCCTTAAAGAGAGTGCTGTGCTGGCGTGTAGAACACCGTTCTAAGGATTTTTCTCCACTCTAGCACATACGGCATGTTCCGTCATCTACAAATAAAAATTAACACCTTACATGAGACAAACATTGTGTTTACTAAATAAGTTGTAATTGATCGCTGTTTTCCTGAAACAATGTCCCAAAAAATTTGGAAGTAGTAATCACGATTTCACACTTAATGATTGAATTCATTTATTGCTGTGATTACCTGGAGTAGTTTTCTACAGTATATTTTGTTTTAGGCTTACTGCAAGTGTAGTTACAAGTGAAATAATATACCGTTTCACTGGAAGCTCAGACTTTTCAAGGATTTTCATTTTACAAAGAGAGAAAATGAAAACTTTAACATACACGAAAACAAGTTTTTGTTAACAACCGTTCCACTAGTTAAAAAAAGTTACTGCCGTGTTTCTGTATTATCACAAATAAAACTTAGTGCCCTAGTATTAATGACACATGAAAGAAAAACTTTCTTATTGGCACTTAGAACCAGTCAGATCACTCGTATGGCACCCAGAATATTCTTAAGCAATTATTTATTCCTAACCTATCTCATTACTTTTTGCAGTGTTAAGGTGAACAGCATAATTTTATGGCATATCAATTTCTTGAATACAAATAAATTTTATGGTAACATCAACGTTTTGGATACAAATAATTTATGTACCAAAAGACATAAATTACATTTTAATTCTCCTGACAAATGTGGGATTTGGCACTTAGATAGTTTGACATTTCAGGTGTTCGTTTTGTTTCATGCAAATCAGGTGCTACGGTACCTACGCTTATATCACTTACATTTACCTTCCACAAAGAACTTTCCATCAATACAATAAAACCCAGCAAACAATACGGCGGCAGAGATGCCATCATCAAAAATTGTTGCTACCACCACATGAGCTCTCGATTCGGCTGAGAAGGCCCAATTTTAATACACTTTGGGACAGTGTAGAGCGAGGGGGCATTAAATATCCTAGTTCAAAACTAATTGTATTATTTCGTAGTAACGCCATACCCCCCGAAACGTAATCTCTGAAATCAAATAGCGCCATTAATGGGCGTTGTTCAGTGTCAGGGGGTATATGTCAAGGCAAAAGAAGGGCTCGTAATCTCATAATCTTGTCTGAACACTCAGGTACAGTTTCAGAAGGAATAGCAAGTCTAAAAGCTTTAACATCCTCTGTCTCGTTATCAAACATCACGTTAAAAATGTAAAGTTATGATTCCCTCATGGAGGAATCAACATGTAGGGTGTCGCAATAACTACATAGTTAATATTTATTAAATTTAATAGCCAATTTTCAATTTTTCTTCTGCAGAATAAAACCTAGACTACTCATATGTTATTAATAATAACAATAACATCTATTAACTGTGAATATACATTCACATTAGTATTTTTTTTTTTACATACAGAATAGACAACAGGAACAGGTAATGTCAGATGTTGAAGTGTTTCTGGTGTTGTTACGTTACACAGACTATAGAGGAAGGAAATTATTTGTAAGATAAAGTCTTAAAATTACTATGAAAATACAAAATCCCTAAATGAATGTAAATGAGTGTCAGTTCAAATAAACTGCACAGTTACGCTGGAAATGCCCCATGACAAACTCTCAGTACAACATCCTAAAATTTGCTGTGCATTGTGTTGTTCAACGTGATAATTTTAACTCGGCAAAATGCAGGCTACATCTGGAAGTCCTTAGCATTGGTTCGCTGCCCTACACTCTGAGTTCCTCCCTTCGACTCTCAGATGGTGACAGTGTGTATGTACGAACGTGTTCTATTGTTATGCAGGAGGTGAACAGCAGTATCCTACGTCCTCCTGATGCTGCGTGTCTAGTACCAACTACTGTAACCTTAGCCTCAGACACGTCCTGTCAGAAGGTCAAAGCGGAAACTTGACACTAGGCGCTAGATGGGCCGTTACCTGGCAGAGACCCGATACACGGCAGAAACACAGCGGCCGATGAATGAGGCTTTGGTTTCCCAATAATCAGCGAGCAGTGCAATGGCACTACATGACTAATTCATCAGTCCTTATAGAATAGAACTGAGAACTTACTTATTGTTTGTTAAAATCTGTCTTCCCATTATTCATTTAAATGTTACTACAAGTTTATTGATCGCGCTAAACCACATTCGTAAAGAAATAGTTTGCCGAATTCACGATGCTCGTGAATAAAAGGGTTTGCTCTCACCATTCAGTGTTGTTGGCTTGGATATAGATACTCGTCATTCGATTAAAAGCTGCTTTGGGGCACACTTCTTCCTCCTTCTCCTCTTCCCCTCCTGCTACGCCTCCACTTCCTCATCATGAATCAATGTCCTTATCATCATTATCATTATCATACTCATCATCATAAATAGTTCTCTGAAAGCGCCACATGATAAACATCACCTCTAAATCTTCCCCGTCTTCATGATAGGTATCCTTGGAGCTCCTGCATAGTTTCTAATGCCATAAATCACAGACTGCGCCCTTCTCTCAAATGTTCATATCCCTTTTCATTATTCGCCTGGCTACATGAAACTGCCCTGCTCGACATGATTTTGGTTACAGTCAACATGGCATCTTTCACTCCAATTTGTCCCACGATACTTGTTTTAGAGTCCCCCGTATTAATTCCCATTGCGCTTCCTTTAATTAGTCTCTCAGCAATCATGAACTATTTAATGATTTCCTCATTAAAAATTCGCTTCTCGCTGCCCTGAGTCAAAACTAGCAATATACACTGATTGAAAACATTCATTCACAGAATCATCAGATTCGTAATTTTGAAAACCTTTTTTGCTCCACCAAAAGCAGTCCTGACTGTCGTTATTCTTGTGTTCATATGATGGATGCAAGCGCCGGCAACCTCACATAAACTGGCATGTCATTTTTCGTTTTTTACAGAAATCACAGACGATCACAAAGTAATGTAAATGCAGAATGTTCCAAACGTAAAGAGGCCAATGAATGCAACAGGGGACACATGAATACAGTGCCAAGTGACACTGGAATTTATTACAACCGACGATGAACATAACTCATTTCCGAATAATGTTGGAAATATCTCTTCGGGGTAGATGTGATATGGTTACAGGTTGAACTAGAATTCCTTTGCTTTGTTTTCGGAATTCAAACTGAGATGAAAGGCTGATTTAACTTCATTGACCTATGAGCAGAATCGTTCAAGTTATATTTTTGTTCGTGATGTGAATAGTGCGTATTAGTTTTCGTCTCCAGCTGCTTTATTCTTTTTCGGGAAACGGCAAACGTCATTTAACGTTTTGTCTCCTATGCATACTAGGTGCGGGATTCTCCATGAAACATCTGCAACGCTTTTTGGCGAGAAGGTAATTTTCGCGCGCAACATCTAGAAAAAGGAAATTTATTTCCGTTGTCAGATATCGTCAGTAAATGTCTTCGATTTTAGAGAACGATAACTGATATTAAAAACGTGGAAGAAGGAATATACGTACATTGTTCCGTCTAAATGACGTTTTAAGTAGTGCAGAAGAAACATCCTGGGTAGAGGAACGAATATTGACTACTGTGACCGTCAAAACCATTGTTTCAAGTAGATGAACTGAACAGGTGTACATCTCATATAGAGTATTCTTAGCCCAACTATTAATCATTTTAGTGACACAGACACCAATCCCGTCAGATACAAAGCAGGTCATTGTTATTATAGTGAAAATTATGTAAAGTACATCTCTAGAAAATGTGAGAATGGAAATGCGTTTCTTTCCTAGCTTTTACTTTTTGAGGCATTTCAGTGTGACAGATATGCTTTAAGTAATAGTGCAGCACCAAATCATACACCTAACAAGTCCATAATGTTAATGAATCTAACTTCAAGTGTGATAGAGAGGAGCAAATGTAGGAGTTTTAGACAGGGAACTTATGGTGGAAACAACATACTCGAAAGTTGTGAAAACCATAGAATCGTTGCTTGTACGATGTAAGAAAATTACTCGTTATAAACCTAGGTGTTAATATTGTAGCTTACGAAATTCGGCCTACATGCAGGGAAACAACGTGATCGATGGAGACTCCCTTTCATGTTATCTGACAGCACTTGATTCCGTTTTATTCGTGCGTGTGAATAAGTATTGTGCTCAAGACGCTAGTGCAGACTGATGTGTATCTCTTGGCAAGAATTATTGTTTTTGGTGTACCTTGCGCAAACAGCATGGGATTGGTGAAAAGAATACGTGGAAAATTTGCAGAACCATGTCATGACTTCATAGAAGCTTTGTGCAGCTGTTGTTAACGAAACATCCTGAACAGATTATGCAGGTACACATTGCTGCAAAAAGTGGCGTATATTGAATCTTAACATCTTCAGCACACTTTCTGTAATTCTGACTTCTCTTATTGCTACTTATACTTTTTATCCATAAGTGGTAGTCAAATGAAAACGAGGTAGTTGATGAAAATTAAGTAAACTGTTTATTATTCCAAAAATAACCGTCATTACTGTAAGACAAGATGCTCAGAATTGTCATGAAAAAATGTTCGCGGTTGTCTACAGAACTTTGATGGTACCTTGGCGTGTACCGATTTATCCGAAACAAAGTTGATTATACTGCAAAAGTTTGCTTGGAGGCCCTTCCACATCCCTCACAGAGTCCTGATCGCTCCCCATGCGATTTTCATGTTTCTGAATTCCTGAAGAAAGATATTCGTGGTCGTCGGTACGCTTCGGATAAAAGAGAGATGCGCTCGGCTACAATCATGTTTCCGAAGGCAATCAAGTCCAGAACCACGCTTCTGTTACGGTCGCAGGTTCTAATCCTGCCTCGGGAATGGATTGTGTGATGTCCTTAGGTTAGTTAAGTATAAGTAGTTCTAAGTCCAGGGGACTGATGACCTAAGATGTTAAGTCCGATAGTTCTTAGAGCCATTTGACCCATTTGAAGGCAATCTAAAACTTTTTGCCGTGAAGACATTCATCTTCATGTCTCAAAGTGTGAAACATGTATTAGCATTAACGGTGATCACTTTTGAAACTATTTGTTTTTCTTACTTTTCTTCCATCTGCCTCGTTTCCCCCTCTGCTTTGTATCTGAAAGTTTCCATAACGTGGAAATTCTTTGTACATAAACTGAATTCCTTCACATCATGTCGAAGGTATGATCCGCAGAGTAGGCAAGTAACAGACTAATTAAGCAACAGCCGTTCACACCATCAACATGCAGTACACTACTTACATATACATTGTGTCCCATTTATCTTGACTAACCAAATAACTTTCTGTGCGAAGATGTTCTACTCCTTTTTTGTGGGTGTAAAAACAACTCTTCTGTTTCTTAAGACTCAAATGGTGTGCTTGCGTGAAACAGTTATACATTTCTGAACAGGTCCTCAGGGAAGGAAAAGGACTACCGATTAAAAATATAGAAGGCCGTTTACAAACGTTCCTACTGTTCATATTTTAGTAATGAAGAAACTTACAAAGAAGGCAACCATTCTTTTTAACTTACCCCCAGTAGCTAAACAAACTTGATACATATTTTATTTTTATTTTTAATAAAAATTTATGTGAGGTCATGAAGACACTTGTCCTCGAAAGAAACGAGACTGCTCGCATCACTCCGCATTCATTTTCTTTGGCTTGTGAATGCGTACCGGTTTCGGGATCAGATGGTAATAGGCCGGTGATAAGTGTCTACCACATAGATCAGCTCATTTACAGTTAAGGACGTGACTAGTTTTCGAAAATTGAAACGGCTGTTGCTTAACAACTCTATTAATTGACTACTCTGTGGATCATATCAGTGCGTGTCAAACAACTACATAAACCTTCTAAGAGAGAAAATATTAAAGGAGTCAGGATGAAGGCGAGGAGTGCAGTGTGAGGGTCGTTGACTATACTCGGAAGTAAAATTTTCTAGGACGTTCAGCTCTTACGAAATATCAGTAAACGAATTGATGTGGCAAGTCATCGTGACATCGGAACGCAAGAAATTGACAAAGTACGGAATTCTGTGTTCCGAAATCGTTTCAGTAAGAAAGAACGACGACCTTCAACAGTCACACGTAGACAGACACAGCAGATATTAACGTAAGTGATCACAGAAAATAAATGCAGTACAACTAAATTCATGGGTAGCACTGTACAGGCTGGCGCTGTGATCTTTGACTTCCCCAAAGCGCTCGATACAGTTCCTCCCTGACACCTAGTGAATAAGATACGAGCTTCCTTAATAGTAGATCAGTTTTGTGATAGGATCGAGAACTTCCTAGCAGAGAGAAATCAGTTTCGTCCTTCTTACAGCCGAGAAATCTTCAAATAGGAAGGTAACTTAGTGTGCACTGCAGATGAGTGTTAGTAGACAGTTGCTGTTCACAATATACGAGAGTGATTCATTGGGTTACGACGGAAGTTTAGAGAGGCTGTTTGTAGATATTGCTGTTGTATGCAGGGAAGATGAATTGCAAGAAAGCTGCAGAGAGATGAGGATGATTACAGAGAATCGTCGAGTGCTACAAAAAGTGGAAACTGCTCCGTCAACAGAAACTGCTGCAGTGCATTCCGTACAGAAAAGCTTGTACAAACAAACTACTGGGAGTAAACCATTTTAAACAGTGTAGTCGTACACAGTTGACAGGACTACATGCTCATGGCAAGGCAGATACCAGGCAGAGATTTATTCCGAGAACTGTTAATTGTTTCCTTTATCAGTATATTCGCTGGCGTCATACTGCATCTTTCCTAGCGCTGCGCAAATATTTTCATCTCCAAGTACCTAGAACACCCAACAACTTCGATGGTCTGTTTAGTAAATCTAGTCTTTTTCCTATTCCTATAATTTTTCCCCTTACCTGTTGCTTACCACAATAAAGTTACATTTCCTCTACACTGTAGTTGTTGTCGCTGGCAGCACTGTCCTACTAAGTGGTACTGAGTGTATGAAGGGTATTCTGTGTTCCATGGGTTACTTTTCGCATATTCTTTTTAGTATTCTTACTCTTTGTATGTTAAGTGTCTAACATTTTTTATCAATACCATTTTGTTTCTGATGCTTCCTGTTTCTTCTTCTCTGGATATCCGATGGTCCATGTCCCACTTCAATACACTTTTGTACCCCAGACGTAAACTCAGCAATTTCTTTCTTTTTTCCACATCAATCTACATACCAGCGTAACCCTTTCGTTAAGGAGAACTTTACTCGTGAACGAAGAGTTTATGTACCCTGTAATCATGATCACTGTAATTACAACGAAGAGAAACACCGTTTGGATCATTTACAGTGTTTTATTTTGGTAGCCGGTTTAGAATAGTAATACAGGTCACCTTCAGATACATGTGAATAATAAAAGAAAACAAAGGATTATGACAGTAACATGATATTTACCACCATAAAAATGAACAGTGAAAATACAAAAATAAAATAAAACATCAAGAAGTACTTCATACCTACCACTGGGAAGCGTAGCTTTTCGCAATAGTCCGTCAATCCTACGACAATTGACACCCAATACGTCACGGAGAGCTTTACTGCTGATTGTTGAGAACACATGTTCAAAGGAGATTCAAGCAGCATTTTACTTTCCCGCATACGGTGGTTATCAAAAGTCGCTCTTCTTGCTCAACACTCGTTAGTGGCACAAAAATAGAGATAAATATTGCACAGAAGATGCTGAAGATGGAGATGCGTAGTTGGCTTTCACAACTGCAAAAATTGATGGAGGAAAATTCTCAATGGTACATTTACGGAGTACGTATTCTGTTAAAAATTAAGGACCCACATGTCACTGATACTAAGAAAAAAATAATTTAGAACAATTTGGAGTCATCTTCTCTTGCGGTTGACATTTACTGCTTCATAGAAAAAATAAAACGAAATAACTTAATGTAAGGAAAGAGGAACGTAATTAACTGGACATGTGGAATTTTGTTTGCTAAATATACCGCACTTTATCGCTATCGCTGAAAAATGTAAGCTCAGAAACCAGATTTCTACCAAGTACTCATAATTTTTCATTGAGTTACCTAATGTTCACATCAACTGACTGCACGTGAGTCACATGTAATATTTGTACTTCAGATAGTTTGGAGATGAATGGCCTTATGAAAAGTCACAAAATACCTGTTCTATACATATTTGCGGACTGACCTGACAGTCTTCGGGGGTTTATATCACTTTGACCGATCTGTACCTGAAATGAGGTCGTCTTCTTTCCTTTACTTAACTCCTCATACACATTAATATTCGAGAAATTAATAATTCAAGCTTTCTGTGAAATCATCCAACGTTCAGGATTGAGAACGTTCTACTGCTTCCGGTCCTTTGAAAGTTAGAAGGTGAACGTAAGGAAACGGGTAACACGAAGCACGTGAGGTACTTAGTAAGTCAAAATGTACCACTTTATTACTTGGGCAAATGTAGCACGACAATTTGATCATTAACATTCTTACATAGGTCACTTATAATCGTTAGAGACATGCTAAATCGAAATTTTTCTTCTTCACTGGGAAGTGCTTCCCCCTTAATTGAGGCCATTATTTTGTCAAACTGTCTTTGCTGCTGATATATAAAAGATTACTATATTCCCTATTCCGTTGACAGGTTGTTCCATTTTATATTTCAGAGATTCTTTCACTATTTCACAACTCATGAACCATGGACTTTACCGAAGTGGACTGACTTCCTTGGCTTTACAGTACAGGTGGCCGAACCGTACGTGGAACCACCGCAACGGAGGGAGGTCAATGGAGAGGTCACACAAACTTTCTTTCCCTTGGGTCATCAGTCGTTCTCACTGGTTTGATGCTGCACGCCATGAAGTTCTCTCTGTGTCAAACTCTTCATCTGAGAGTAGCTCTTGCATCCTACGTGCTCAATCATTCGCTATATTTATTCCAATTACTAATCTCTGTCTTTCTCTACAGTTTTTACCCTATACAGCTTCCTCTAATACCATGGAAGTTATTGCCTATGTCTTAACAGATGTCCTACCAATCCCTCCCTTCTTGTCAGTATTTTCCAAATATTTCTTTCCTTTCCGTTCTGCAAAGAATCTCCTCATTCTTTACCATATCAGTCCACCTAATTTTCAACATTCGTCCGTAACACCACATACCAAACGCTTCGATTCTCTTCTGTCCTGATTTTCCCACAGTTTATGTTTCACTACTACACAATGCTGTTCTGAAAACGTACATTCTCAGAAATTTCTGCCTCAATCTAAGGCCAATGTTCGATACTAGCAGATTTCTCTTACCCATGAATGCCCTTTTTACCACTGCTATTACGCTTTTGATGACCTCCTTGCAGCCGGCCGGTGTGGCCGATCGGTTCTAGGCGCTTCAGTCTGGAACCACGCGACCGCTGCGGGCATGGATGTGTGTGATGTCCTTAGGGTAGTTAGGTTGAGGTAGTTCTAAGTTCTAGGGGCCCAATGGCCTCAAATGTTATGTCCCATAGTGCTCAGAGCCATTTGAACCACTTTTTGACCTTGCTCCTGCCCTCATGGGTTATTTTTTGCCTTAATAGCAAAATTTCTTTTATCTACGTCGTGACCATGAATTCTGATATTACGTTTCTCGCTGTTCTCATTTCTGCTACCTCTTATTACTTTAGTCTTTCATCAATTTACTCCATATACCGTACTGATCAGACTGTTCATTTCGTTCAGCAAATCACGGCCGCTCGGGGTAGCCGCGTGGTCGCAGGCACCTTGTCACCGTCCGTGCAGCTCCCCCCGTAGGAGGTTCGAGTCCTCCTTCGGGCTTGGGTGTGTGTGTTGTCCATAGCATAAATTAGTTTAAGTTAGATTAATAGTGTGTAGGATTAGGAACTGATGACCTCAGCAGTTTGGTCCCATTAGACCTTACCACAAATTTCCAAATTTTCTAGCAAATCACGTAATTCTTCATCACTTTCACTCAGAACAGAAATGTCATCAGTGAATCTTTTCATTGATATGCGTTCACCATGAGTTTTAATCCCACTCCTGAACTTTTCTTTTATTTCCATCATTGCTTCCTCGATGTACAGTTTGAAAAGTAGGGGCGAAATATTACATCACTGACTTACACCATTTTTAATCCGAGCGCTTCGCTCTTGGTCGTCCATTTATATTATTCCCTCTTGGCCCTAGTAGGTATTGTCTATTGCCCGTGTTCCCTATAGCTCATCCCAATTTTTTTTCAAAATTTCAAACATCTTTCACCATTTTACATTTGTAGAAAGCTTTTTTCTTCAAGTCGAAAAATCCTATTAACGTGCATTGATATTTCTTTAGTGTGCCTTTCATTATCAATAGTAATGTCAGAACTGCCTGTCTGGTGCCTTTACCTACCCTAAAGCCAATCTGATCGTCATCTAACACATACTCAGATTTCTTTTACGTTCTTGTGTATTCTTATAAGCAAGCTGGATGCATGAGCTGTTAACCTGATTGTACGATAGCTGTCCCACTGGTCAGCTCTTGAATTCTCTGAAATTGTGTGGGTGATATTTTTCCTAAAGTCGGACAGTATATCGCAAGAGTCATACATTCTACACACCAAAGTGAATAGTCGTTTTGTAGCTATTTTCCCCAGTGATCTTAAAATTGTCATAAAATGTTATCTGTCCACTCTGCCTTCTCTGATCTTAATGGTATTTTAAATTCTGACTAATACCGGATCCCCTATCACTTCCGTTTCGACTCCTGTTTCTTCTTCAATCACATCAGAAAAGTCTTCCTCTCATACACCGAGCGAGGTGACGCAGTGGTTAGCACACTGGACTCGCATTTGAGAGGATGACGGTTCAACCCCACGTCCGTCCATCCTGAATTAGGGTTTCCGTGATTTCCCTAGATCACTTCAGGCAAATGCCAGAATAGTTTCTTTGTAAGGGCTCGGCCTAATCCGAGCTTGTGCTCCGTCTCTAATGACCTCGTTGTCGACGGGACGTTAAATACTAATCTCCTCCTCCTCCTCCTTCTCTCGTACAGGGGATTTTTTCAGCCATCCGGTCCCTTCTCTGCATTTAACGGTGGGATTGGCGTTGCACTCTTTATGTTACAACTTTTGCTTTTAGTTCCACCGAAATTTCTTTTGTCTTTTCTAGAAGTTGGGTCAGTACTTTCGACAAGCATTTCTTTTTCGATTTGTTCACATTTCTCACGCAGCCTTTTCGTCATAGCTTCCCTGTACTTTCTGTTTGTTTCATTCCCAAGCAAATTCCTTCTATCTTCGATCATTTAAATAATTTACTCTGTTATCCACGTTTTGTTCGCAGTTCTGTTCTTTGTACCTATGTTTCTCTTTCCAAATTCTTTGATTGCCCTTTTCAGATATGCCCACTCCTCTTCAACTGTCCTCCTTACTGACTATTCCTTATTGCAGTATCTATAGCCTTAGAGAACTTCAAGCGTAATGCATTCCTTAGTACTTCCGTACCCTACTTCTCTGTGTAATGACTCTACCTAAGTAGTCTCTTACACTTCAGATTACTCTTCATCACTACTAAATTGTGATCGTATTCTATATCTGCTCCTGGGTATGCCTTAAAATCTAGTATCTGATTTCGGAATCTCTTTTTGACCATGATGTAATCTAACTATCTCGCGATTCTTGAACAGAGTACTAGCTGGTACTTACTACAGAACTCAATTAGTCTTTCTCCTCCCTCATTCCTAACACCAGGCCCATATTCTTTCGTAACCCTTTCTTCTCCTCTTTACCCCACAACGTTATCCGGGCCGCCATGACTATTAGATTTTCGCTTCTCTTTACGTATTGAATTAACCGCTGAATATCATATACTTTCTATATCCCTTCCTCTTCAGACTGCGACAGCATGTATACGTGAACTATACTTGTCAGTGTTGGTTTGCTGGGAGCTCTGATGACAGAAACCTATCACTGAACTGTTCACAGTAACACACTCTCTGTCCTACCTTCCTGTTCATAACGAATCCTAATCCAGTTATACAATTCATTTTGCTGCTGTTGATATTACCCTGTACTTTTTTTTTTGGTCATCCGTTTTCTGACTGGTTTGATGAGACCCGCCACGAATTCCTCTTCTGTGCTAACCTCTTCATCTCAAAGTAGCACTTGCAGCCTACGTCCTCAATTATTTGGTGGATGCATTCCATTCTCTGTGTTCCTCTACAGTTTTTGCCCTCTACAGTTCTCTCTAGTACCATGGAAGTCATTCTCTCATGTCTTAACAGATGCCCTATCATCCTATCCCACCTCCTTATCAGTGTTTTCCACATGTTCCATCCCTCTCCGATTCTCCGTTGAACCTCCTCATTCCTTACCTTATCAGTCCACCTAATTTTCGACATTCGTATGTAGCACCACATCCCAAATGCTTCGATTCTCTCCTGTTCCGGTTTTCACACAGTCCATGTTTAACTACGATACAATGCTGTAATCCAGACGTACATTCTCAGAAATTTATTCCTTAAATTAAGGCCGTTGTTTGATACTAGTAGACTTCTTTTGGTCAGGATTTAATCTTTTGCTATAGCTAGTCTGCTTTTGATGTCCTCCTTCCACCGTCCGTCATTAGTTATTTTACTGCCTAGGCAGCAGATTCCTTAACTTCATCTACTTCTGACCATCAATCATGATGTTAAGTTTCTCGCCGTTCTCGTTTTTACTACTTTTCATTACCTTCGTCTTTCTTCGATTTACTCTCAATACATACTGTGTACTCATTACAATGTTCATTCCATGCAGCAAATCATGTAATTCTTCTTCACTTTCACTCAGTATATAAATGTCATCAGTAAATCGTATCACTGATATCCTTTCGCCTTGAATTTTAATTCCACTCCTGTACCTTTACTTTTTCCATCATTGCTTCCTTAACGTGCAGATTGAACGGCAAGGGTGAAACGTTACATCTATGTGCTACACTCTTTTTAATATGAGCACTTCGTTCTTGGTCGTCCATTCTTATTAATCCCTCTTGGCTGTTGTACATATTGTATATGACCGGTCTCTCCCTAGAGATTATACCTAATTTTTCAGAATTTGGAATATCTTGTACCTTCATATACAGTCCTGGAAATTGAAATAAGAACACCGTAAATTCATTGTCCCAGGAAGGGGAAACATTATTGACACATTCCTGGGGTCAGATACATCACATGATCACACTGACAGAACCACAGGCACATAGACACAGGCAACAGAGCATGCACAATGTCGGCACTAGTACAGTGTATATCCATCATTCGCAGCAATGCAGGCTGCTATTCTCCCATGGAGACGATCGTAGAGATGCTGGATGTAGTCCTGTGGAACGGCTTGCCATGCCATTTCCACCTGGCGCCTCAGTTGGACCAGCGTTCGTGCTGGACGTGCAGACCGCGTGAGACGACGCTTCATCCAGTCCCAAACATGCTCAATGGGGGACAGATCCGGAGATCTTGCTGGCCAGGGTAGTTGACTTACATCTTCTAGAGCACGTTGGGTGGCACGGGATACATGCGGACGTGCATTGTCCTGTTGGAACAGCAAGTTCCCTTGCCGGTCTAGGAATGGTAGAACGATGGGTTCGATGACGGTTTGGATGTACCGTGCACTATTCAGTGTCCCCTCGTCGATCACCAGTGGTGTACGGCCAGTGTAGGAGATCGCTCCCCACACCATGATGCCGGGTGTTGGCCCTGTGTGCCTCGGTCGTATGCAGTCCTGATTGTGGCGCTCACCTGCATGGCGCCAAACACGTATACGACCATCATTGGCACCAAGGCAGAAGCGACTCTCATCGCTGAAGACGACACGTCTCCATTCGTCCCTCCATTCACGCCTGTCGCGACACCACTGGAGGCGGGCTGCACGATGTTGGGGCGTGAGCGGAAGACGGCCTAACGGTGTGCGGGACCGTAGCCCAGCTTCATGGAGACGGTTGCGAATGGTCCTCGCCGATACCCCAGGAGCAACAGTGTCCCTAATTTGCTGGGAAGTGGCGGTGCGGTCCCCTACGGCACTGCGTAGGATCCTACGGTCTTGGCGTGCATCCGTGCGTCGCTGCGGTCCGGTCCCAGGTCGACGGGCACGTGCACCTTCCGCCGACCACTGGCGACAACATCGATGTACTGTGGAGACCTCACGCCCCACTTGTTGAGCAATTCGGCGGTACGTCCACCCGGCCTCCCGCATGTCCACTATACGCCCTCGCTCAAAGTCCGTCAACTGCACATACGGTTCACGTCCACGCTGTCGCGGCATGCTACCAGTGTTAAAGACTGCGATGGAGCTCCGTATGCCACGGCAAACTGGCTGACACTGACGGCGGCAGTGCACAAATGCTGCGCAGCTAGCGCCATTCGACGGCCAACACCGCGGTTCCTGGTGTGTCCGCTGTGCCGTGCGTGTGATCATTGCTTGTACAGCCCTCTCGCAGTGTCCGGAGCAAGTATGGTGGGTTTGACACACCGGTGTCAATGTGTTCTTTTTTCCATTTCCAGGAGTGTATTATAAAATACACTCCTGGAAATGGAAAAAAGAACACATTGACACCGGTGTGTCAGACCCACCATACTTGCTCCGGACACTGCGAGAGGGCTGTACAAGCAATGATCACACGCACGGCACAGCGGACACACCAGGAACCGCGGTGTTGACCGTCGAATGGCGCTAGCTGCGCAGCATTTGTGCACCGCCGCCGTCAGTGTCAGCCAGTTTGCCGTGGCATACGGAGCTCCATCGCAGTCTTGAACACTGGTAGCATGCCGCGACAGCGTGGACGTGAACCGTATGTGCAGTTGACGGACTTTGAGCGTGGGCGTATAGTGGGCATGCGGGCGGCCGGGTGGACGTACCGCCGAATTGCTCAACACGTGGGGCGTGAGGTCTCCACAGTACATCGATGTTGTCGCCAGTGGTCGGCGGAAGGTGCACGTGCCCGTCGACCTGGGACCGGACCGTAGCGACGCACGGATGCACGCCAAGACCGTAGGATCCTACGCAGTGCCGTAGGGGACCGCACCGCCACTTCCCAGCAACTTAGGGACACTGTTGCTCCTGGGGTATCGGCGAGGACCATTCGCAACCGTCTCCATGAAGCTGGGCTACGGTCCCGCACACCGTTAGGCCGTCTTCCGCTCACGCCCCAACATCGTGCAGCCCGCCTCCAGTGGTGTCGCGACAGGCGTGAATGGAGGGACGAATGGAGACGTGTCGTCTTCAGCGATGAGAGTCGCTTCTGCCTTGGTGCCAATGATGGTCGTATGCGTGTTTGGCGCCGTGCAGGTGAGCGCCACAATCAGGACTGCATACGACCGAGGCACACAGGGCCAACACCCGGCATCATGGTGTGGGGAACGATCTCCTACACTGGCCGTACACCACTGGTGATCGTCGAGGGGACACTGAATAGTGCACGGTACATCCAAACCGTCATCGAACCCATCGTTCTACCATTCCTAGACCGGCAAGGGAACATGCTGTTCCAACAAGACAATGCACGTCCGCATGTATCCCGTGCCACTCAACGTGCTCTAGAAGGTGTAAGTCAACTACCCTGGCCAGCAAGATCTCCGGATCTGTCCCCCATTGAGCATGTTTGGGACTGGATGAAGCGTCGTCTCACGCGGTCTGCACGTCCAGCACGAACGCTGGTCCAACTGAGGCGCCAGGTGGAAATGGCATGGCAAGCCGTTCCACAGGACTACATCCAGCATCTCTACGATCGTCTCCATGGGAGAATAGCAGCCTGCATTGCTGCGAAAGGTGGATATACACTGTACTAGTGCCGACACTGTGCATGCTCTGTTGCCTGTGTCTATGTGCCTGTGGTTCTGTCAGTGTGATCATGTGATGTATCTGACCCCAGGAATGTGTCAATAAAGTTTCCCCTTCCTGGGACAATGAATTCACGGTGTTCTTATTTCAATTTCCAGGAGTGTATTAACCGCAACGTTAGAATGGCCTCTCTCGTGCCTTTACTTTTCCTAAAGGCAAACTGATCGTCATCTAGAGCATCCTCAATTTTCTTTCCCATTCTTCTGTATATTATTCTTGTAAGCAACTTTGATGCATGAGCCGTTAAGATGTTTGTGCGATAATTCTCGCACCTGTAACTCTTACCGTCTTCGGAATTGTGTGGATGATGCCTTTCCGAAAGTCAGATGCTATGTGTCGCCAGACTCACACATTCAACACACTAACGTGAATAGTCCTTCTGTTGCCACGTCCCCCAATGATTGTAGAAATTCTGATGCAATGTTATCTATCCCTTGTGCCTTATTTGACCTTTAGTCCTCCAAATCTCTTTTAAATTCTGATTCCAATACTGGATCGACTATCTCTTCTAAATTGACTCATCTTTCTTCTTCTATCACATCAGACAAATCTTCCCCCTCATAGTGGCTTTCAGTGAATTCTTTCCACCTATCCGCTCTCTCCTCTGCATTTAACAGCGGAATTACTGTGGCACTCTTAATGTTACTACTCTTGTCTTTAATGTCACCGAAGTTTGTTTTGACTTTCCTGTATGCTGAGTCTGTCCATCCGTCAATCATTTCTTTTTCGGTGTCTTCACATTTTTCCTGCAGCCATTCCGTCTTTGCTACCCTGCACTTCCTATTTATTTCATTCCTCAGCGACTTGTATTTCTGTATTCCTAATTTTCCCGGAACTTTTTTGTCCTTCCTCCTTTCATCAATCAACTGAGTATATCTTCTGTTACCCATGGTTTCTTCGCAGTTACCTTCTTTGTACCTATGTTTTCCTTCCCAACTTCTGTGATGGCCCTTTTTAGAGATGTCCATTCCTCTTCAACTGTACTGCCTACCGAGCTATTTCTTATTTTTGTATCTACAGCCTTAGACAACTTCAAGCGTATCTCGTCTTTCCTTAGTCCTTCCGTATCCCACTTCTTTGCGTATTGATTCTTCCTGGATAATGTCTTAAACTTCAGCATACTCTTCATCACTACTATGTTGTGATCTAAGCAGAAATCCTTGTTTTATTTCCATTTCACTTCACTGGCCCCAATGTATCTAAACTGGGCCTCTGCATTTGCCTTTTCAGAATTTCTAAGTTCCCAACCACGTTAAAGCTTCTGACATTCCACGACCCGACTCGTAGTATGTTATCGTTGATTATTCAATATGTCTCTCACGGTGGCCTCCCCCTTGGCAGTCCCCCCCCAGAGATCTGAATGGGGGACTATCCCTCAATCGTTTCCCAAAGGAGAGATCTTCATGACACTTTTCTATTACAGGCCACGTGTCCTGTCGATCAGTGTTATGTGTCTGTAATTAAGGGGTTTCCATTGCCTTCTGCATCGTCATGTTGGTTAACATTGCTGATTCTTCCGCCTTAAGGGACAGTCTCCACCCCCAAACGCAAGAGAGTGACCTGAACGATTGCCCCCTCATGACAAAGCAGTTGGCAGAATGAGGGTGATTTCTTTTACCGGAAGTCTTCGGACACCAAATCTGATGATTTTTATTCAGACTTTAAGAGGTGACGTATTTCGAACTTGGGATTGAGGACTTTTTTTCTAGTAGCGAAGACCCAACTCCTAGACCTCCTAAACCGGTGGTTAAAAATATAATAGAAACAGTCTAGACCGTACAAAATATATTTTTAGATAACGGTGACCGGTTTCAATCAATGGCTGATGAGCCGCTGAGGGTACTGTGCTCCTTGCTTATTGCTGGAGTTGGTGGCGTGGAGCATCAGCGGCTCTGGGCTGGTGTGGAGAGCAACTCTACAGCCTTTTTAGGAGTTGCAGGGTCAGCGGTCTGGCTGGTTGACTGTTGTGGTTTTCTAACATTAGCCAACATGGTCTTGCTGTGCTGCTACTGCAGTCCACATCGGTAACTAAAGTTGTTATATTTCCTGAGGACTTGCAACTCTGCTGTATGGCTTAATGATGAGGGCATACCTGAGGTAAATTATACTCATCTTCAGGCAGGGACTACTCGGGAGAAAGTTCTCATTAAGAAAAATAAATTTGGCTTTCTGCGGGTTGGGGCGTGCAACGTTCTTAGAGAATTTAAGAAGAGAGACAGCAAGTGTCCATATAAACTTTGCTGTGAGTAGTATGAATTATGTTAGACCAGGGGTCATTGCTACATCACAGACTTCCGATAAAAATTTGATAGGTGGTTAAAACGTCTTCCAGCAAAGAAATATACCCATATACCTATTCACACCATATCCTAAGGTCAGAGATGTCTAATGTCCCTAATCATTTACAATGTACTGGATTATGAACTGTTCTCTATTCATTGATTTACCCCTGTTCTATGACTCATTTGGTGTCAATCATCAAACACATACATTCTCAATTAACAAGGAACTCACATGTGTAATTTGTTTGTCGTATTACTTAAGTTGTATAAATTTGTGTATTATTTTCAATGTCATGAAAACAAATACAGACATATAATAAGAGAATTAATAAATGGGCAGAACAAACATATATTTCACAATGAAGACAGTTCAATTGATACATACAAAAACACAAAAAGATATTACAGAATATTACAGGAAAGTATCCTATCGCTCCCTCCACAAGGGTCCCTGGGGAGACAAATTTTACAATTGAAAATGTCGCGTGAATTGTAAACATGGCACTTATGTGCTCTAAAAAACTGTGACTGGTAGGACTAAAGAACAACAATTTGTATCAGAGTGGAATGGCCTCTCACTCAGTCCATGACATGGCAGAGGTGGCACTGGAGTTTCGTCTCGTCTCGCTGCATCTGGTGTCTGGGCAGCTACTGGCTTATTGGGCAGCTTACAGACCATAGCTGGACCCTTGATGTCATCCTTATCAAGCAGCCGTTAGCCATCAGTGACTGGCATGACAGCATTGCATTTGACATGCATCCTGCCACCTGGAATAGAAATCCATTCATTGTTAGTGTGATGTGGGGCAACCCTGCTACTCCCACTCAGCTCTGCATCAGAAAACGCACCTGCAGCCGCGGGATATCTATTAGCTAGCCTCTTGTCGATGGGACATGTACCTCTCGGGACCCTGCAGAGTTGGTTAGGCTTGGCGTGCACATCGACTGTGGTGATATACCACTCGCTTGTCCCTCGATTAGTGGCCTGGCGGGTTATTGGCCAGTAGGGGGTTGCTGTCGGCACGTGGAGGGGTCCCGCTCTCTGCACTGGTTTTTGAGCCATGCCGCCTGCGCTGGTAGAAGACCGGGCTGCGTGACGTAGGCGTGTCAGTTGGCAAGCCAGTTCTGTCTCAGCGGGTGGTGCATTTCCCTGCTCACCTTAGCTGCCACAGCTGAGTCATTATGGCTCTCCACTCCCTTCACCCTCGCTGGCTGGTGCGGGCCCTGACATCCAGTCTTCCATGTTGGTTCTGCGGTCTGCACAATACTCAGGTGTCGTCCAGTGCCATATTCTCTCACAAATGTCATTACATTTATATAATCAATATACAGAAAAGAAAATAGATATGCATATAATTTTTTACTTGATATATTTATTGTACTACTAAGGACGCAAATCCAAAAATAAATTTAATGACTACAGGGCCCTGTTAACGTTGTATGGACGTAAATTACGTGGTGCAAGGTGTCTGTTTGTGTGTGCACGTGTTTTTGTTAGTTTTTGATTTGTTCTATTCCTGTCATGCTGTCTAATTCTATGCTGATGCTACCTCTATACCTCCACCAAACGTGCAGACTTCTCCCAATACTAAATACTACTTCACTGTACTACCCTGTGCCTTTGCTAGACCTACTGAAGCAAATTTTGATGCATTATAATCCTCGTATACTCCTTTATTTTTTGATGTCCAGCGGTGTCGTCTGCTGATGCTGAAGTGGTCAAGAATTGCGTGTACTCGATCAGTTGCTGTGATTTACCTGAAACCTTGGTAGTGGCATATATGAATATGTAAACGAAATTTTACATAGTACAAGGATGCGTCCTGTCTCCTCTGTCAGGATCGCTGCTGGTAAAATGAAACAAAAGCGTATTGAATTACATACAGGGTGGTCCATAGATAGTGACTGGGCCAAATATGTCACGAAATAAGCATCAAACGAAAAAACTACAAAGAACTAAACTCGTCTAGCTTGAAGGGAGAAACCAGATGGCGCTATGTTTGGCTCGTTAGATGGCGCTGTCATAGGTCAAACGGATATCAACTGCCTTTTTTAAAATAGAAACCCCCATTTTTATTACATATTCGTGTAGTACGAAACGAAATATGGATCACTTTTTTCACTTTGTGATAGATGGCGCTGTAATAGTCACAAACGTATAAGTACGTGGTATCACGTAACATTTCGCCAGTGCGGACGGTATTTGCTTCGTGATACATTACCCGTGTTAAAATGGACCGTTCACTAATTGCGGAAAAGGTCGATATCGTGTTGATGTATGGCTATTGTGATAAAAATGCCCAACGGGCGTGTGCTATGTATGCTGCTCGGAATCCTGGACGACATCATCCAAGTGTCCAGACCATTCGCCAGATAGTGACGTTATTTAAGGAAACAGGAAGCGTTCAGCCACATGTGAAACGTCAACCACGACCTGCAACAAATGATGATGCCCTAGTAGGTGTTTTAGCTGCTGTCGCTGCTAATCCGCACATTAGTAGCAGACAATATGCGAGAGAATCGGGAATCTCAAAAACGTACGTGTTGAGTCTGGATGTTCGTCACATAGGTCGCGTGCGGTTGAAGCGGTATTGAATAGCATATTTCATGACAGGTGGATTGGTCGTCCAAGCACCATACCATGGCCCGCAAGTTCGCCGGATCTTACGTCCCCGGATTCCTTTCTGTGGGGTAAGTTGAAGGATATTTGCTATCGTGATCCACCGATAACGCCTGACAACATGCGTCAGCGCATTGTCAATGCATGTGCGGACATTACGGAATTCGAACTACTCGCTGTTGAGAGGAATGTCGTTGCACGCATTGCTAAATGCATTGAGGTTGAGCCGGCCGGAGTGGCCGAGCGGTTCTAGCTGCTACAGTCTGGAACCGCGCGACCGCTACGGTGGCAGGTTCGAATCCTGCCTCGGGCATGGATGTGTGTGATGTCCTTAGGTTAGTTAGGTTTGTGTAGTTCGAAGTTCTAGGGTACTGATGACCTCAGAAGTTAAGTCCCATAGAGCTCAGAGCCATTTGAACCATTGAGGTTGACAGACATCATTTTGAGTATTTATTGCATTAATGTGGTATTTACAGGTAATCACGCTGTAACAGCATGCGTTCTCAGAAATGAGAAGTTCACAAAGGTACATGTATCACATTGGAACCATCGAAATAAAATGTTCAAACTTACCTATATTCTGTGTTATAATTTAAATATCCTACCTGTTACCAACTGCTCGTCTAAAATTGTGAGCCATACGATTTTGACTATTACAGCGTCATCTATCACAAAGCGAAAAAAATGGTCCAACTAAAACATTCATATTTCTTAACGTACTACACGAATATGTAATAAAAGTGAGGGGTTCCTATTTAAAAAACGCAGATGATAACCGTTTGACCTAGGCAGCGTCATCTAGCCGGCCAACCGTAGTGCCATCTGTTTTTTTCCGTTCAAGCTAGACAAGTTTCGTTCTTTGTAGTTTTTTCGTCTGACGCTTATTTCGTGAGATATTTAGCCCGGACACGATCAGTGGACCACCTTGTATTTAAATATTTTTTTTTCCAATATAAGTCTCATCCATGGTGCACCATTTCGTATCTGCTTCCTGTTTCTGGGTCTCGGGTTCGCCACTCTACCATGACCTGCACTTGTCTGTGCTAATTCCCCATACACAATATTCCGCCGACGGCGCTCACATGGCGATGGCAAAATCCCATCGTATGACAGGCTACAATGCACGAAGGGCTTTGGCTCAATCACACCGAGTCGTAGCGTTGACAAGCGCTCAAAACGTGGACAGATAACACCATACGAAACACGTCCGAAAATCGATACGCACGTGCTCATAGCACGCTGAGTCTTAGCGACATCTCTCGTTCCGATAGTTTCTGCGGCATTGGTTTGTGCTGAGTCTGCAGCGGCTGTGTATCAGTCCTTGGATGAATTTTCTCTGTGTGACCCCTGCGAAGGGTTAGGCGGCCTCAGATCCACATATTCGCTGCGATGGTCATTCCACTGACCTTGATTGCTGTTGGTCCCTAGAAACCTGTTGATCCTGGTTCGAGTTCTGTTGCTCTCTCCAGTTTCCGTTTCGTCGGTAGTTGTTGTTATGATTATAATTTCCTCGTCTTCTATTTTCTCAAGATGGTTGGTTATTCCCATTGAAGTATGAATTTTGGTTTCAATTCGATCGATGTTTTCCCCCATTTCGTCTACTGTCATTCCTCTCTAGCAAATATAGCCAGTTACGGTCATTGTTTCTACTTCCTTTCCACGAGTTGTGAATTTTATTCACGTACGCGAGTTCGCACAGCGCACTCTTGAAAGCTTCGATTGAATCGCTGCATCTACCGACGAGCAGTTGCTGGTAACGTAAAGGTAATTTAATGTAGCAGTGCCGTATAATTTCCTTGGGACTGTACGGTTGATCAAAGAACCGGTTCTTCTTGACCAGGGATTCGAAGAATTTGACAGAACTGCGGAATCCTGGCGCTTCTAAGTATTTTCCTAACATGATCTACTGTTTTATCCTCTCCTGTGTGTTTTGCCGAAGGAATCCGTTCTTAAATTCTTGGTAGGAGTTGAAAACGGTTCAAATGTCTCTGAGCACTATGGCACTTAACTTCTGAGGTCATCAGTCCCCAAGGACCAATTTGGCTCACTTCTATGAGAGAGCGCACCAGGATAAAAACATCGAGACTGGTAAAACAAAAACGAGTAAGTGTGCCCCCGGCACACAAGTAGTCTGAGGCATTTGATGTCACACTGTTGGTACAGTAAGAACTACACCACAGGCTCTCCAGTGTAAATACACGCAAGTGAAGTCAGTCTCAGGACAGATCCCAAGTACCAACCACACATGCCAGAGCTTCAGTCAGAAATCATCTTACCAGACGAAAGATCAGCACCCGAGTGTTTCGCACCTCTCCCGAAATATCCGTTTTCCCGTAAAGTGCAATAGCGACACCGCCTTCACGGCGTCTTGAGCCAATCGTAGGGCTCTAGAGGCTCTATAACTGCCCTCCCACACGACAGCACAAACTCATGTCGAATCAGGGCAAGAGTTAGGAAACCTGCGTCTCTGGAAACAACGGATACAGCCAATTATTGGCTTTTATAAGTTTTTGCAGAGGGGAAAGATGTTTTTCTCCAAACTATCGTCGCTTCCCATGGCAACAAGTGAACAGATACAGTCTTAAAGGTCTTTATCGAAATCACCTGTGCCTTGGAGTTGTTAGTCCTAGCTATGAGGTGTAATAAAGATTCTGTCTCTAAACGTTTTTCACACGCCAGAGTTTCTTATACAACTGAGGCGGCCAATGGAAGTGGGTCACAGGCCTATTTGTAGTATCAGCAAACACGAAAACTTGTGAATTCTAATCACGCGTGGCTCTGCACACAATGCCTGGTTTATGACATTACTGTGTAGACGCGTCCCTTCAGTCTGTCGCCTCCAGCCCATCCTTCGGTGGCGCCAATGCGGGTATAGTGGCATTGTTGTGCTGGAGATCTGTCTTGACAAGGGGCTGCTCTGTCTGCCCTGTATGGCTGTGGGCTTGTCCGGCAAGATTTACTGAGGGATGGGCTCGTCGTCAATTGCTTTCAACTCCCAATATGCCGTTTCTACGAGTTAAGATCTATAATAATACCTTTTAATACCTAATAATGCTTTTAGAGCCCTATCAGGCTCCATCAACATCTGATCAGGCTATTAAATTTCTAGAGTATCGCTCAAGTAGCGTCAGGTAGTACTAAAATCTTTAATAATTTTCCGTATACGAAAAATAGATGAGAGAGTAACTTGTCCTCTCTCAATATTGAGAATGGTAAAAATTATCGCGTGTGTGTGTGTGTGTGTGTGTGTGTGTGTGTGTGTGTGTCGGTATGTTTGTCTATGTTTTTTTCCAGCATGGAAGGTCGTTTTGTTTGTAACATAGATGTTACGATGTTTCGAAGGCTTCAGGATCGATATTACAACATCGATGGCAACACTCAAAATATCGGTACTTCACAAATGTCGTTGATCGTCAAACATTCGTAGTAAGAACAGTAAAGATAATATTGAATGTATGACTTATCTAAAAAGATAGGTCAATGAAAGGTTCCCATCACTTATAGCATCTATACATTTATAGAAAGCTTATAATAGTGTTGAGCAAAATACACTCTTTGAAATTCTGAAGGTAGCAAGGTTAAAATACAGGGAGATAAATGTTATCTGAAAATAGTACAGAAACCAGATTCAATTTACAAGAGTCGAAGGACATGACAAAGAAGCAGTGGTTGAGAGTGTAGTGAGACAGGGTTGCAGTCTATCCACAGTGTTACTCGCTGACCAATAAAGGAAAGCAGGGAAAAATTTGAAAAGATGGTTAACGTCCTCAGAGAAGAAATGAACACTCATCTCATTCCATCTGAGGTCTTCTCTTGTCGCACGTACAGTGAGCACAATAACAAGAAATATGCCAGCAACACTTCTTGAATGTTCAATGTATTAAAAGGTACCAACTGCTTGTACAGAGGTGTTATTGCTGCAGAATACATGCCTGCATGTCTCATAAAGTCAGTTAAAAAATTTTTACTGCACAGAAAACTGTCTCTTGTAGCCTAAAATTGTAGTCATAATCTTACAGTCTTAAGTTCCTCGGTTGTCTCCTGAATGGTCAGCTCACTGATGTCTTGGTCTCTGTCCTCTCGTTTGTAATTTAAAATTCATCGAAACAGTCTGGAACAGTTCATTCTTTTAATGTTCTCTCATTAATTTTATTTGCATCCTTGGGATAACCTCTTACAGATGTTCTCTTAGGCCCTATGGCTGCGGATTCATTTCGGTGGCTGTGCAGTGTTTCCTCACATCATTTAAAATGATGCATGTTTCGCTAACATAGTAGAGGTTAGGTCGCACTGAAGCTTCACAAGCTGTTGAGCATGTTTCTTTCTGAAGTTTTGTTTTGAAAAATTGATTCACGATTACAAGTGTTCTATTACAGCTTTGTATTTTTGGTAGTATATTAGGATAAATTATAAAATACACTGTGTTGTTTAAGTATTTTAAAGAACTGATTTCCTTTTACTATTCAATAAAGGAATTAATTGTCTGTGCCCATGCCTACTCATGTGGCATGATCTTAACATTTGAATGAAGTGGCTTAAGCCATTCAGATTGTACGTAAACATTTACTATCGATTGCCTGTCGTGTGACGGGCACTAACTGAGTAAAGAAACTTTCACCCGACGGAGGAATTCAATGCACTATTTCTTGTTCCTTTCCGAATAGTGTTTACGCTCTGTACGGTCTTAACAGTCTTGACAAGTACTTGAATTTGAACCTTCTGGACATAAGCGGTCTACTCTGTTACATAGTGTAGTAACTTTAGGAGGAATCAGTGAAGGGAGCTTCTGGCAGTTTCGGGCAGCGCCCAAACTCAGCAAGTTCGGCGACTTGGAAGACCGTCAAAGTTGTCTGCCTGCCCTGAGCTACGGCCAGTGCACTGATGTAATTAGACGGCCGCTAAAACAGGGGCTGATGGTTGAGCTGTTTATGTGGTGATTTAGCTTCACCTGAACAGTTCTTCATTACACTGCCTGGAAAAAATTCGGAACAACAAATGGGGGGGAGGGGGGCGAGTTGTCGACGCGCCACTATGGGGGTGAAAGACAGGTTTCCTTTACAAGACACGCTGTAACGGTCGTGATCGTTGTTACTTTCGAGATTGAACTTGGTGAGTTTCTGTTAGTCAAGAATGACTTTAAAGTGACAAAATCATCATTATCAACATCTCACTGAAATTGCACGAGATCGTGTCAAAGGGTTACGGGGATCTGCCTGTTTCTCCTGCGATTCTTCTGAAAGACTTGGTAGAAATCTAGCCACTCTACATGATTTCTGGGAGCGGTGACCACGAGAACATATGGTATCAAAAAGTCTGTGCTCCGGACGGGCACACGGACACGTGTCATTACGGAAAGAGAAGACCGTCGTGTTCGGCTTATCGGTTTGACGCATCGCACTGCTATTTGCGACTTCGTTGATGTCAAGCGAGAGCTCATTGGAAGGCAGAATGGAGGTGCGTTGTGTTTTCTGATGGAAGCTGGTTCTACCTCGGTGTCAGTGATGGCCGTGAATTGGTTAGAAGGAGGGCAGCTGAGGGCGTGCAAACAACCTGTCTGTGTGCTAGACACACTGGATCCACTTCTGGGGCTATTGTCTGGGGTGTGATTTCGTATGGCACCAGGAGCATTCTCGTGGTTATCCCACGCAACCTGACTGCAAAACAGTACAGTAGTCTGGTGATTCGATCTGTTGTGCTGCAATTCATGAACACTACTCCATGGGTTGTTTTCCAAAAGGATAAAGCTCAGCGTCACACCACTGTTGTAACCCAGCATGCTCTACACAGTACCGACGTGTTGCCTTCGCCTGCTCGATCACCAGATCTGCCTCCAATCAATTACATGTGGGACATCGTCGGACGACAACTGGAACGTTAGCCACATCCACTATTAATCGTCTGTGTATTGACCGACCAAGTGCTACAGGCAAACAATCCCATGCCACAGATTTTTATGCAGAACCCCTACAGCACAATTCATGCACGTTTCCAAGCTTGTGTTCAACATTTCATATTTGCAATTGTTTGTCTCGTGCTTACATCAGCCTGTGAGCTTGCACTGTTAATTACTTATGTATGACATTAGACCAATGTATTTCCGAAATGTCATTACTCCACATATTTTTTGTGTTGCAGTTGTTATATCGGTGTATAACTCGTGGGGTGTATGTTTCGTCCCATTCGTCCATTTTTATGATGCAGTCAACATAGTAATGATGGTTAGGAAATTCTGCTGCCCAATGTGCTAGCAGAGGTAGTGTTTAAGAGTATTAGGTTTTTGTAGTTATACTCTAATTATTGCATTTTCACACTATTGTAATTCTTGTTTTATCTTCAGTTCGAACACAGTTTGCTGTTACTCTCCACGTTAGTCAATCTTGCGCAAGACTCGTCTTACCTGCAGAAGCATTGAAACCTGCATAGATTTGAAACTGCATAGATTCTGAAGCCTTGGTGTTTCTCTACAGTTTGTATCCTCACATTCTACTTTTCCCACTCCCCCAAAACGATTCCTTGATACCTCAGGCCATGTCCCTCAACCGAGATCTTCCTTTAGTGTAGTCGTGCCATTAATTTCTTTTTGTCGCGTTTCGATTGACAATCACTTCATTGTTTATTCTGTCTTTACATCAATCCTCACCATTGTTCAGTTGCACCCTAGTTCAAAACCCTCTATTATCTTCTCTTCTGAGTTGTTTACCACACACGTTTCATGTTCATACAAGGCTACGCTCCAGACAAATATTTTCAGAAAAGACTTGGTAACTTTTAATTTTTTTCTCGTTTCGAGAAACACTTTCTTACTATTGCCAATAGGAATGTTTATGTCCTCTCCACTTCCATCACCGTTAGTGTTTTGGTCCTCAAATAAACCAAATCAGATACAACTTCAAATGTTTCATTTCTTAATCTGTTTCCCTCAACACTGACGGATTTTATTCGACAATACTCCTTTTCCGTTTTTTTTTAATTTTTTTTTTACATTTGTTGATGGTCGTACAGGTTAGACAAGTTTTAACACATACTATCATCACTATCTCATGTTTCATTCAGGTCTTTTTCACCAAATAACTGCTCATCGAAAAAGTATGCTTAAGGCATTCACTATGTTACTGTATTGATTTACGTGTCTCGACAAGCTTACGCTTCGTACTATCTCCATTAAAGTGTCAGATAGCTTGTATCTGCAAAAACATGGAGGTGCTTAGCGAGTTAGTTGAAGTACTTTTTCTTTAATTGTAACATCGTTAAAGGATAGAAGTCCCCTTTTCTTCTGATTGTTGTTGTTCTCATATTCATGTACCTCTGTGGCAGCAGGAGGCGAAGATTCTTGATATATGCTACTTTAGTGAACAGCACTCGCAAGTTAAACCGTTGGAGTTATCTGTGTGTGTGTGTGTGTGTGTGTGTGTGTGTGTATACCAGTTTGAGTCGATTTTTTGGTATAGTTTCTTTAATATGCCAATGGAAAACACACAGACACGCAAAACACGCGCTTACATAGGTCGTGTGTGGTTGCGCGCGCGCGCGTGTGTGTGTGTGTGTGTGTGTGTGTGAGAGAGAGAGAGAGAGAGAGAGAGAGAGAGAGAGAGAGAGAGAGCACTTGAGAAAACGAAAAGTTCGAGTTACGTGTCAGAAAGATTGGGACATAACAAACAGTAGGAATACAACCAAGGTGAATTTCAGTACTACCCGCCTCCGTGGCTAAGGTTTTGCATTCTACCCTTGACTGCCGTGGATACTGTAAGAGCCGTGTTTACGTCACCGGTGCTAGAGGCCGTGCTCTGTTGTCGGTGAGTTTCACGCCATATAGCGTGTATAACTAATTTCCACAGATCAGATATGATTTATAATCGCAGAATCTGTAAGGAAAGACACCTTGAAGTTCATGTTTGACAATAACTATTCACGACCTAAATCGTTTGAGGTAGAGGACTTTAGGGAAGAGCAACAGTTGAGTTAACAGCTGAGAATATAACTGGAATTCATCTGTCGATCAAAGGTAGTAGCGTCTACGTTAAATTAAGGAATCCTAAAACATTTGTCCAACTTCTACAATTATACGGAAACAACTTGAGGTTCTAATATTATGACGGCAACGTCTGTGACGTTGAAGTTAGTCATGCAGAACTACCATTTAAAACAACGTCGGGGCAAATTAATGCAGTGTTGAAACCTCATGGCACCGTTATAAGCGACATTCCTAAGAAGTGGTCCACTGCACGTAAATTCCCGGTCTTAAATGGTCTGAGGCAGGTAAAAATTTATATGATAAGCATATCCTGACATATGTGAACGTCTTTGGGTATACGCCTAGTGTTATTTATGTCCGCCCCGATAGCTGAGTGGTGCCGGCACGGCAGCTCACCGTGTTCGGTCAGAGGGCTGCCCGCCCTCTGTAGTAAAATACTGAGTGAAGGAATCAATGATCAACTTGAACCGATGTCTTGTGACATCCGCCCAGACCAAACGCAACGAACGATACCGAACAAAATAAAAAAAATAAAATGTGGTCAGCGTGACGGACTGCCATCCTACGGGCCCGGTTTCGATTCCCGGCTTGTTCGGCGTTTTCCTCCGCTCAGGGACTAGGTGTTGTGTCGTCTTCATCACCATTTCATCCCCATACGGCGCGCAGGTCGCCCCATGTGGCGTCGAATGTACTAAGACCTGCACCAAGGAGGCCGGACCTGTCCCGTAAGGGGCTCCCGGCCAATGACGCCAAATGCTTATTTCCATTTCATTGTTATGTGTGATTGGCAGCCTTTTAGGTGAGCAAGCTGTGGTTCCACGGGACATGTATGCACTCGGTGTCTGCAGCGACTAGTGACACAATTTACCGACAGTTGAGGCATCAAACAATACGTCACAAATACAGCTGTTCGTGGAACTCCGGCTGTGACATCAGATGCCGTTATTGATGTCACTGTGGGCCACGCCGAAGAGGACGCGCGAATGGAAAAGAGCAATGCAGATGAGTCTCTAGAAGATGCAGTTTCAGATCATTCCCGTGAATATGAACGAGGAACCAGTGCAGATATTGTGTACGAAAGCGAACCCAACAATGACATGACCATAGCTCCAAATACTGAACTTAACTTCGCACATAAGATTGAATCACAGATTACAAATGACGAAAGAATAGGTCTCCGTCAGAGAAAACAAATAAACGCAGGTTTGCCTATCACAGAGCTAAAGAAAGTGCACCCACGCTGAGAGAAAAGGTGAAGCAAGTACGAAGAAACTACATGACACGCCATCAGAAAACCAGGAAGAAAGTTAACAAACGTCGAAGAAATCACGGACGGCAAACTGTCAGACTGTGGAACATAAAAACTAGAGGAATCAGCTATAATGGTCGACGAAGTCTACGGACGCAACAAAGGGGCAAAAGGAACATGGTAAAACAACCATGTACAGGATGGGAAGATGATAAGGAAGAAGGGGTTCAGAACTAAGCAATGGTGGTAACTCCATAAGATAAGACACAAATAATTGGAGGAAAAGACTCTATCAAACACGAAACGCCCTCATCACAGAAGCAGACACTGAACCTGACGCGTCTGGAGAAAGGATTCGTAATAAACCGAAAGCAATGAACCTCTGATTGCTGGCGTAGAGCACAGCAATAGCCATATTGATAGCCTTACTCCCAACAGTGTAGTATTATGATTATGCGCGAGAGCTGTATTTGTTTGTGTGGCTGAGTCAGAGTCATCAGGACGAGAAAGACGAGCAGCCGCTCCAGGCGAGTAGAGAGGATCGCAACTCTTTAATGTATTTTTTCTGCCGGATGTACTCGCCATATGAAATTTTGTGACAGACATTTTTTTATCGCTATCATGTGAGGAGTCGCGCTGCGAAGCGCGGGTGCTCTTTTCACTGTCGTTTTAACTTCAGAACTACCGGCAAATAAACACCCATCATCGTTTTCCATGTTTTTCGTTGGTGTAAGATTTTCCCGTAGTGTTGCACGACGTCGTACTGCCGAAGCAGAAGTTGATGAACTTACCCATTGACAAATACGTTGAATGTCTATTTAGAGAGAATAGCTTGATGTAGTCGTAGGGTCGAGTCGCGCAAGTCTGCTTTCATGCCCTGTAGCTAATTGGCGCACGCAGTAACCTGTAGCTGTGATCCTGTAGTCAAATAATCTATCTACTTATGTGACTGCTGGCTTTCCCGGCGCATTTCAGCTATGAAATCTTCTCAGGTTATTAGCCGAGTGGTGTCGTTGTCTTGTTGCAACAAGACGAAGGCGCCTCTCGGCTGATAGACCCCAGAAGATTTCATAGTCTATGCACTGGCTAGAATTGCGAGTTAATAAAATACACAGAAATACAAAATCAAATTTAAATGAATGATTTTATAACAACGATTCTATTATAACGTATGTAATTGATGTAGACGACAGAGAATAATCTGGAATAACGTCTATTCAACAAAGGATATCTCAGATAATCACGAAGTGGCCCTACGGTATTCATTTCAAATACAGACAGATAATACCCTTATCAAATTCAATAATGTTACGCTGATCTGGCTATCAGAATGGTAGAAAAATACACAAACTAAATAGTTATCAAAGGTATACAAAACCTACGTCCATTTCACATTCATAATACACGAAATATTCACCTACTCAAAAAACTTCAAAGTTCAACATGATGATTTACAAACTATCACATATGATAAAAAGAATGGTAACTCACACCCTGTCTGTCCTCAGTTCTATAACACAAGTGGAAAAAGAGTGCTACTCAGTAGCCCATTCAGGCACATCGAAGTATGAAGTACCTCCACAAGTATCTGGATGGCGTCGATGAGGATAGCTAGCAGCATATTCACGAGTTGCAACACCAGCCCGGTTATGAGATGCGCCAGAGACCAGAAACAAATCCACATACTCATCGTTTATTCAGGTCATACGTCCGTCACACTGGTTGAGAGGTTTACACTGAGGAAATTCGATACGTGTACGCATGTACACTGGAATCTGTCACAGGCTCGTAACTCCGATCACAACTACTCACTGTCTGATGTACAGCGCATACAGTATAAACGCTTTATCAGTCCTGCACGCTGTTCCACATAACGTGCATTACCCCTTCTGACAGATATTGTTGTGTATGATTCATCCCGACGCCGCTAATTGTGAAATGTTCAGCTTCGAATTACACTGTTTCCCTAAAGGCAATAGATGTGATGTTTCCACAATCCTGTCGATAATAATAATAATAATGCATTGAGATGCATACTGAATAGCATGCGGTTATCAGACTCAGTGTTGAAAGACATAATTAATGCGACCATGGTGATAACACATACAAATAGTAACTGTGTTTGGGCATTATTTTCAGAGCATTTTGCTAGTCTTATTGGACCTAGAGAAATGTAATGGACCTCAAGGAGGCAAGAATAATAGTTGGTACTAATCGATGGGACCATTGGAGAAGGGTACAAAGAAACCAGGTTTCGCATCTAGTAGATGAAGTGGTGAAAATAAATTGACGCCCACGATATGGAAAGGGCTTCTTTCAAAGCTGACCAGTTTTCCATTTCTACCACTGTAGTATGTAAGTGCAAATGTTTTCTAGAGGACCTGCTGCAATCGCTGTTGACGATTAAGATGCCAGATACCGTACCGCTTGCACTACATTTAGCAAATAAAGAACATATGCTTCAACCCAGGATCGAGCCCTTGACCTCCTAAATGCCAATCCAAAACTCAACTCACTGCACCAACTGCCCTGCCCAGTTTGTATGAGGTGACAGAGATAGTTATCATACATGTGGTTGCAGTGTTGCCAGATTGACACTTTTTAACATCCTTTTTCTACCATATGTACTCGCCGGACGAAATCTTGTGACAGACATTTTTTTGTCTCTGGAATGTGAGGAATCGCGCTGCGAAGCCAGAGTGCTCGAATTTCGCTTCAGCTTGAATAGTAACATTTTATGGCGCTCTGGAACTGCAAAAGGAATTTGATACAACACATTCTTAACTGAAAAAAAAGATACTGACGATATGTCAATATTCTTTTATATTCACGTGGGGACTGTGTTTCAATTATCGGACGTATGTTCGTTTATGGATGCGTAACGAACTTTAACTGTCTGTAGAACATGTTTTATTTTTGGAAGAATGTATCGACGCGTTTCAGCTCTAAGCCAATAGGAATGCCTGAGACCATTTCTGTTCGGTTGGAATGGTACCATTTACTTCTTTATTTAAGAGCACATTTGGTAAAAAAAGAAGAGTACATTCGTCGTCATTTGGAGCAACGAAGAAGGAAGTGTGGATCTACTGGCGAGTGGCAGGCTCCAAATTACGAGAAGCCGAAATAGTAAGCAAAATCGGGGAAATGATGTACAGGACAATCAGGATTGTGGAATCAAATGGAATTCAACTCTTCAAGAAGACGAACTTGAAGCAGTCACTGGGCTGCGACTGTTTTCCTTGCACCCAAGGTCTAATGAGAAAAAGGCAACGAAAAGGTCTTCAAATGGCACTGAAGCCAGGTTGAAATAAAAAAAAGAGAAATGAAGGTCGCTAACGCACTATTGTGCGATTGCGCTCTTCCCGGTGCTAAGCCCTTCCGAATCTTGGTGGTGGGAAATATTTGCTCTGATTTCCTCCGTCAGTATTCGGCCGGCAAGGAGAGGAGAGGTGACAGAGTAAAGTTCCTGATCACCAGACCTTCCGCCAGTGTCCTTGTTTGAATACCAAACCTCTCCGTAGTGTCTCGTGAAGTGAGAACATGTGACTCTGTTGTTGGTGATCCTGTCCGTCGGATGGGAACGTTAAGCCTGGCGGCCCCTGTTGTGCTATTCGGGAGGAGTAGGCTATATGCCAGCACCGGCTTTCACTCTCTCCCTTCTCTAATCATGCATATGTCAAAAAAAGCACTACACGTCACAAACACACACACACATACACACACACACACACACACACACGCAGTACTACGAATAGTGTAATGGAACATGTTAGAAGCAAATAAACGAAAATATTAAAAGTTCGGTCATCTGACATGCAACTGCTGTTCTTTGGAATACATTGTACCATGTTTTCATGACTCTCTTACAAGGGTAGAAAAACTTCCACTTTTTTAGTACGTAGAATATAATTGTATGTACATAACTTGATCTACTCTTATTTCTCTGTGGCATGCATTTAATCAGAGCTGACTGTTAGAAGATTGTGGTCCAAATTAATATTAGGAATGGTTTTTAATTAATTTATCCGTTGATTTATACCTACACCATCACTTTTCCTCAGTCTTGGTATGAAATTTAACCTCTCCTTAAAACTGTGCTCCCTCGTGGCGAGATGTGCATGTATTATGCAGCGAATAATGAGCATAGCGTCTGAAAACAGTAGAGTCGACAAGGTTAAAAAATATTTTCTGTGTTTTACGTAATGTTCTAGGTGCCAGCTACCGTGAAGCAAGCGAACATGGTTTCCGAGCTATTACGTCTGTATCTTAGCATATTTTACCGAGAGCTGGATGATTCGCTTTAGGCCGCTAGCTCCGTCGACTCGCGGGAGAACTCATTAATTCACCCCTGGTGTATATTATGTGTGCGAAGGGAACCCGCATCTCATAATGACGCAGCAGCATTGATCGGTGATCGATTATGACGCCCAGTCCCAACTGCCTGGAAGTATGGTGACGCTGAGTTGCCTGGGACCTCTAAGGGAGCAACCTAAACAGAAACTGAATGAATTATGAGTTCTACTGGTATACTGCACGCGAAACAAAATAACTTTTAATAAAATGAAAACAGACTCAGCAGGACGTGGTTGTTACTATTGTGAGTCTTAGGCTCTGAAATGTGGTTTTAGCGCCTGTGTTACAATAATTATAAACATTTCCTCAGATGAAACTAAATACTAAAAAAATGTGTATGAAAGATAAGTAATACGAACATGCAATCAAACAATAAGTCAAGTGAAATATTTTTAAACAGATGTAGAGAAATGAAGAAATCTCAAGAAACATGATACGCTCTTCTGAATGTAGATATGTAAAGTGTATGATAAGAAATACCGACAGAGCTGCTGAAGTAATTCGCCCTTTCAGGTTTCATCTGGAACAGAGCATAACTTCATCGGTCAACGAACGGTGTTAAGATAAATGTATGTATTGTTCTGTTAGGAATACATATAAGAAGATCTGTAGACAAAGAGTCCCTCTGATGAAAATGAAACTTGTGTAAACGGAAAATTCAATCCTCAGGTGCTTGAAAGTTAATGTGTTTTTTATCCCGTTGGCAGAAGTTGGTTCGCGAAGCACGACTGTTTGTGCTACATCGTAGCGCGATAGCCATGATCCTAACTGATACCGAATAGCATGTAAAGATAACAGAGGAAACTCGGCCCGGAAGAGTGCAACAGCGACTGCAGCATACACTGGTGGCTTGGAAAGAATACTAACAACGTAGCACACGTGAGCGAACGGAAGATAGTCTTGCTGCAACACAATTTCTTGTATGTCCAACGAAGTGATGGAAAGTCTTCTCACAGATTCGTGACGAATAAAGAACTGTAAGTACGAATATAAACCGGAAGTTAGTGTCTTTCAGTAAGTAAGTTTTACTTCGTGTAATTGAGAAAGTTATTGTTTGTAATTTTGTTTTTGTTATTTTTAGATTAAACACTGGATTATTCGCAATAGAAGAGCATATCCTGATCAAATATTTACAAGATATGGAACAGAGCATTTAAATAGGTGTCATGTAGTATGCTCAGACTCCAGAAATAAGGATTATCTAATTCATGGGTAATTATTGTTTGTAAAACAATAAAACATCTATATCTTAACATATGTTTAATGATTTGTCGCATTATTGTTCAGTATTTGGCGTGGTTCTATTCCTTACGTTTTGCCCTATAGTAAGGAAAGTTAATTTCCAACCAAGCGCAAAAAAAGAAAACAAGACGAGAGAGAGAGAGAGAGAGAGAGAGAGAGACGAAGGACGAAATGGAGCAACAAGAATCATTCGCCGACATTCAGGCTGAAGTGGACGATAGTGTCCGGTGTAGAAGGTGTTTGCGAAAATTTCAAATACTTTGCGAAAGCATATGTAAGAAAAATAAAAAACTCTTCTGCATCCCGGTCATCGAAAAAGAAGATCAAACAGCAAACTGTAGATTTATGATCAAATAACTCTTGTAAAAGCGATATAGTTTATAATATCCAGTTTTCCAAAAGTATGGTTGTATAGTCCACACCTAAAATATTTCCTTTATGCAAAAATTCCCATCCTATGATTTAGTAAATGTCGTCTTACACCAATAACTTTACGTATGAAAATCCAGGGAATCTCGTACACTTATTGCAGGCAAGGTATTACGTGCTATCAGATGGTAAAAATAATTTTATCATTTCGAACCGCTAAAAGTCACAGTCGGCCACTGTTTCGTACTGAACTTCTGCATTATTGCGAAAGTTTCTGCTGTTTTCTTTTTATGCTATTGGTTGGTGCTCTCCCCTGAAAAAAAAAAAACAACATAAAAGTGGAATATAGGCCAGCCGGGGTGAACGAGCGGTTCTAGGCGCTACAGTCTGTAACCGTTCGACCGCTACGGTCGCAGGTCAGGTTCGAATCTTGCCTCGGCTATGGATGTGTGTGATGTCCTTAGGTTAGTTAGGTTTAAGTAGTTCTAAGTTCTAGGGGACTGATGACCTCGGAAGTTAAGTCCCATACTGTTCAGAACCATTTGAACCATTTTGGAATATAGAAATGGGCTCAATAAAGAGCCCACTACTCTTCCAAGTGAGAAGTTCGGATTCTTGGGGAAATTATACCTCATAAGTATAGAAATAAAAGAGGTAATCATGTTACACTAACAAAAGGGGCGAATAAAGAATGACGAAGAGTTGAGTTTTCTACTGTTTTTCAGTTTCTAAAGATATCTCCCCCTACGACTCTTTCCCTGTGGCTAAAGGTAAAGAAGGTTTCGAAAGACCGCTAAAGAAAAGAAACGAGTTACTTAGTAAAAGGTCTGTACTAAAGGAACGTTAAAATCATTGAGAAAACATGGGAATACTATGCATATTGAAAATTAAGAGATAGATCAAAACAGAAAATATCCTTCCCTATAAGTCAGATGGTTTGCATAACGTACTGAAGAACAATAGATTGTGCATAGTAAGTGTTCTCAAACTTTTCCTCCGACGGAATGCATTGGAATCCTGGTACTTTGATTTAACGTTCTGTTTATTATGAATATTGACGAAATTTAAAAAAAAAAGTTTTATTCAGTGAATCATGATACAATTTTAAAAAGTGATTAGTATTGTCGAAATATGGAAAATTCTGTCTTTTTAAAATAGTTTTTTGCGGATCACTTATTCAGTTCCTAGGAGCGCCATTGTTCCACAGAACACAGTTTACGAAACGCTGGTATAGAGGATAGTAACACAAAAACAGAAAATTTATTTAAGAAAGCTGTTTTCTTCAGTGTAAGGTATTAGTGATTGCATTTACATGAGATTGAACTTGATAATAAAAAGTGGAAAGTGCTTGAAACAATTTGTCACACGCTCCCCTTAAAGTGAGATTAGTGGTCCCTGTAGGTCTGCGATTCCTAACCTATTTGAGACAGTTACCTTTGAATGATATCATATACCATACAATACCCCCTGCAGCGTTTAATGTCCAACTAAAGTTGAGAGTGGAAGAAAGCAACATGACGCAGTTGTTCATAAACGAGCAGTAGAATACGTCATTACAAATACACAAAAACGATAAAAAACGCTTTGTACAAATGGAATCCAGCCATATCTCAGGACAATCCAAACTCAGCAAGGATGATACGGTTTACTAACGTAGACCTGTCGACGATTTCCTTTGGCACCGATAGAAATCTCACAGTGCAAGCTGCCGCAGTTGTTGTGAAAAATGTTTCGGTAGTGAATCAAACCAATTGTATGCTTGCAAAAAGGTGGACCCCCTCTTAGTTCATTATTATCGACAAAAAGGTTTCGAACATACTAATTTTTAAAACTAAAGGAAAATACACTATCGTTCAACAAATAAAACTCACATGTTTTTGTAAGTGTAGTATTCAACCAATAAATAATGAAAGTCAATTAGATGGTTGTTACTACTTATTTTTAACAATCCTTTCTTATAAACCGTTTGGTCTCAGCTAGTGCATATCGTAAATCATGTTCGAAGTTCAATAGTTTCGTTGCTTTTTTTGTTCATTGTCACCACAGTCACAAACCAATTTTCACAACAATAGATTGTGACTAATGGAATCCATATTGTTAACGCTTTTTTCTAATAATAATTGATACTCGTCATCCAGATTTCTCCAAAGTTTTGCCAGTTTTCGGTGAAACAGTCTTTAAATCCAGGCATTTAGGGCCTACTTGTCGATTCTCCAGTTCAAGAAAATAGTTAGTGACAGAATTTTTTTACTGACCATAAGTGCTGACTTATTTCATTTCTGAATGAGCATTTGCACTGTTGGCATCGGGCGTTATTGTCAGTTCTGGGGTCACCGAAATGTCTTTAACTTCAGCCCTGCATTTAAAACAGCTCCAAGCTCCGAGGAAAACTGAAAACTTTATCTTGTGCCGTCAAAATAATCACCATATTGCCTTACAAGACGAGGTTAGGCGTAGTGATTTCCGCAAAGAAATCGGAAAGATATACCACTTTGGAAATAAATATATTATCTTTTATTTTGAGATGAAAGTCTTTCTTCTTTTCCTTCCTCGCCCTTTCCAGAAACAAAGCCATTTGTGGTCGGACCAATGACAGCCATCGAGCTTTTGTGTGGAACAAGAGCACTTCGAATTTCGCTGAAACCTCCTTTCACAACTCTTTGAGAACTCTCGTGTGTATTGCACTGCCTCGGATACAGTTTACAATCTTCACTACCTACGTGAGTACATTCATCGAATAAGGGGGAAGTGTTTTTCATTGCCGGAGCATACCAATGTATAATGCAGTGGCCGAATGTTGCGTTTGGAGCAACTTCTTTCACCAGTCTGAGGAATACTGAGCGAACGCCAACATGGAAGGTGCTCCATCTGTACATACAACCGCCAACTTTGACGATTGCAACTTATTTCCTCAAACAAAATTCCTTACTGATCGGAAAACACCCTCGCCGAGTGTAGTAGTGTCCAATGATTCCGAGTACAAGTATTCTTCTTTCAGGCCATCATCTCTTGTGTGTCGAACATAGACAAGCAGTTGGGAACAAGATGCAACGTCAGTCGATTCATTTAACTGCAGTGGGAAAAAAAAAACTTATGTCCTCGAAACGACTTCAGATTACGTCGTTAGAAAGAGATATCTTGTTAATCTTTTTCACAAATTGGTCTCCTACAACTAAGGTCACTGCATCTACTAAGCAAAGCTTGATGAAATCCTATTGCATGAAGTTTCTTGTTTTCAGCGATCCTAAGAGCGAGTCGGTATGAAGCTTGAAGAGCAGCTTCTATCGACTGAAAAAAGTAGCCTGATCAATCCAGGCGTGAAGTCTTCAGTCCAGCTATTTTGCATTTGAAGATATCTATGTCTTTTCCAATGAACTCTGCATGAATTCTATCAAAGTGGTCTTTTAATTTGCTGGGTTTATATTCTCTGCTGTTAGCATTTTACTCCATAAAAACACTGGGGCTTTTCGTTATCACATCAACTATATTTATCCACGTGGCATGGATCCTGGAACAAGAAAAAGTTGTCTAAAGTGTGGGCACTTAAGAGAAAGAAGCAGACCATAAAGCATTTATGGGAAAAAGGGTCACGAAAATGTAGCATTAATAGTAAAGAACATAATGCAGCTAATGTTGATCAGTTCAGGTTTACTTCTATTTGTAACTGAATTAACTTAATTAATATTTTGCCATAAACATTTCGGCTCAATATCTTATACAGCACCTTTGGTAGCCTGAAATGTATACATGTTTACGTTTTGCTCCTGACATTTATTCAGCAGCACTTGGACGTAATCTCAGAATCATTAACAGATTAATAGAGTGTTCCTACACTTCGCTCATCATAGGTCGTCAGCATTGCTTTTGCTGTTCTTTGTTCATTGTAAGTTTAACACGAATGTTAACATTGCCGTATGTAAGTTGTAACCTCCCCACAAAATTAATTAAAATATTATTTGGTTAATGATTCTAATTTAAGTGTAACGTCCCCACAAAATTCATTCCTTTCACATTTGTAACCTCCCTACAGAAATTCATTCCCATTTAACCTCCACACAAAATTTGTTTCCCATTTAATGTAAGCTCGAAACAGAAAAATTCCTAAACCTCGTAATAAAAAATAAATTCAGTAACCCGGTAGAATTTGGACGACAGCAGCGCTGCGTCATGGCCCTGTAAGATCATTCTGAATAAAAAAACGGAAAAATTCTTACCTCAATAAAAACGGCGAATATATCTGCTCTTATATAAAATTTTTCCTGGACAGCTCTGTGCAATGCTGGCCGATAGATTTGTCATTTATGAAAGGAAGCAACTGATTTTTCTTTTGTAACAATAGGAATGATCATGGATTGAAGAAATCAGTAAATTCTTTAAATTGAAATGAATGTTTTTTTTTAAATTACTTTATATCACGAAGATTATTATTAGGACATTTTTAAAAGATTTATATGGCACTTTACATAACATTACTAGATTAGCGCGAGGCTGCTTTTTACCTTATACAATAATACACAGGCTCCGGCATCGCTGCACCGCGACCGGCCCAGCCAACATGATACACCAGACAGGAGCAGACAGGCGACTGCTCGCTAGCAACAACTTACTGCTACTGCTACACAGATCGGACTGCAGTCAACACTGCTCTTTGGTCTCAGATTCTCTTATAGCTTACATATCGCAGGCAGCACATACCTCTTACAAAGTGAAGTCAATCTTCATCACTGTTTTAACACCATAGTGTTTTACTACTTGTGGTCCTGTTGGAGATGGTATGCCCTTGCCTTCCTCCGACAGACTTAGCCAGCCTGTTACAGAGGAACTACTCTCTAACGTGATTCCGAACTACGGTGCAACTCGGCATTTTTTACGTCAACAAACATTGTCAGAGCAGAAAGAAGTAATAAGTGAGAGACAAAAATCTTAGGATGTTCAGGGATGGACCCGAGCCTTTTAGATTTGTTGTTTACCACTGAGCTCTCTAGATTAGCTGGTGAAGGAAACAGACTACCTGGCCACAGTCGCAGCACCAGATTTACGTCTGAGTAAGAGAGGGATAGAATGAAAGCGTACAGTCTTAAGCCTGGTACGCTCTCAGACGCAGAGCTGAGAGTCACTGTCACAAGGCCCCCTCTGGACGACATCTCGTATGTTTCGTGGCATCACATCTCGAAACCGGGGCTTGCAGGACAATATTTCCCAGGCATTTTGAATCTACGCGAAATGCGATTCTCAGACTCAGCACTGCGGAGGACTGCTAGCGCGGACGTCAGTCAAAGACAAGGGACAAGTGAGTATTGCACTGTGCTGCCATGCAGTGTACAGTCTGAAAAGGCCGGCCACGGTGGCCGAGCGGTTCTAGGCCATCAGTCCGTAGCCGCACGACTGCTACGGTCGCAGGTTAGAATCCTGCCTCGGGCATGGGTGTGTGTGATGTCCTTAGGTTAGTTAGGTTTGGGTAGTTCTAAGTTCTAGGGGACTGATGACCACAGATGTTAAGTTCCATAGTGCTCAGAGCCATTTGAACAGTCTGCAAAGCTACAGCATATCACATGTTGCATAAATGGCTTAATGTTCGCGGCGGCAATGACCAAATGAGGGTTTATATTCGCATCGCGGCAGTGTGTTCTACTAAGAATGGAATGTAACCACAAAGGAACTGAACAACTTACAGCTCTTTGTTGGGAAAAGCAGGAATTGTGGGATCCTCAGGGCAATAAATATGACACGAAAACAAAACTAAATGATGACTTGCAGTGGGTCGCCAGTGATATTCATGCGAATCCGATGAAGTGCTGAACAATATACATACTCCGATGACAATAGCTGATATGCACAGAAGCGCCAAAGGAACTGGTATAGGCATCCGTATTGTAATAGAGATATGTAAACAGGCAGAATACGGCACTGCTGTCGGCAACTCCTATATAAGTGTCTGACGCAGTTGATAGCTCGGCTACTGCTGCAACAATGGCAGGTTATCAAGATTTAAGTGAGTTTGAAAGTGGTGATATAGATGGCGCACGAGCTATGGGACACAGTATCTCCGAGGGAGCGCTGAAGTAGGGATTTTCCCATACGACCATTTCATGAGTGTACCATGATATCAGGAATCCGCAAAAACAGCAAATCTCCGACACCGCTCTGGCCGGAGAAATATGCTGCAAGAACGGGACTAACGAGGACTGAAGAGAATCATTCAACGTCACAGAAGTGGAACCCTTCCGCAAATTGCTGCAGATTCCGATAATGGGCCATCAACAAGTGTCACGTGCGAACAATTCAACGAAACATAATCGACATGTGCTTTCGAAGCCTAAGGCTCACTCGTGTACCTTTGATGACTGCATGACACAAAGTCTTACGCCTCGCCTGGGACAATCAGCACCGATACTTGACCGTTGATGACTGGAAACATGTTGTCTGGTCGGACGAGCCTCGTTTCAAATTGTATCGAGTGGTTGGACGTGTACTCGTATGGAGAAAACTTCATCAATCCGTGGACCATGCATGTCAGCAGGTGACTCTTCAAGTTGGTGGAGGGCCTGTAATGGTGTGGGGCGTGTGCAGTTGGTGTGATATCACTATGACAGGTGACATGTACGTAAGCATCTGATCACCTGCATCCATTCATGTCACTTGTGCATTCCGACGCACTTGGGCAATTCCAGCAGAACAATGCGACGTCCCACACGTCAGAATTGCTACACACGGGCTCTTCTGAGCATAAACCATTCCGTTGGCCACCAGACTCCTCAGACATGAACAATGTTGAGCATATCTGGGATGCCTTGCAACGTGCTGTTCAGAGGACATCTCCACCCCCTCGTACTCTTACGGATTTATGGTCAGTCCTGCATTGTTCATGGTGTCAGTTCCCTCCAGCGCTACTTCAGACATTAGCCGAGTCCATTCCACGCCGTGATGCGGCACTTCTGGTGCTCTCTGAGGCCCTACACGATATTAGGCAGGTGTACCAGTTTCTTTGGTTCTGCAGTGTATTTTGAATATCTTGAATAGGTACGTGTGACTGATAAAGGAATCTGCCGTTGCCAAAAAGTTTGCTTGATATTGCAGTTGTGCGATCTGTGTCCATTATTCGTATTACATATACAACATATGGGTAGTCTTTGAACGACATTCTATAAAAAAAAAGAAAAGAATCAAACTGTTCAGCCTTGCCAACAAGTAGTTCAATGAAAATAATATTTCCACTGTACACTGCCCTACTTTACAACACTGGTGTTAACCACTGACAACAGCTCTTTTACAGATGGTAGTACAATACAATAAGTGCGGCAGTTGCAATCTTAGATTGCACCAGTGCAATATTGCGGCTCTCCAACTTGAACCAGTATGCACGACGCGGCGCAACTCCGCCCAGACTGAGTGAGCGTGAACCCTCACATTCCTTTGACCTACCGACACCATGCAGAACGTGTTCAAGGCGGAGCCCTGATTGTGGACGCACCTTAAGGTATTCAGATACGTTTTTAGGGCACTTTGTGTACATAAGACTGGCAATCTCCACTGACGAGAGACAGATATTGGTCTATTATGAACATTAAATATTATTTCGATATGTTAGCTACTTTCGTTTGCAGTTCAACAACCGTAAAGTACCAGCATTGCTTGTAAACGTTGGTAGATGCGGTTCTTAAAGTAAGAAATACACACAGGTACAGCCTTCTAGATACCTAAAAAATGGGGGATGGAATCGGATTCAAAAAATACTTGCGGATGATATTTATAAGTTTTCGAAAGGCTTGTATAGATGGTCCAGGGACGCATTTCGAAAAGAAGACGGCGTTTTCAGGTATCCAATTTCTGCCTCCCTCGGAGCAGCAGTCGCTCTTTGCACTCATAATTCACTTCAGAATATTCTGACAACGGGAAGTGAGTTACGTAACTTCGAAGAACCGTAATAAACATATCCAGGGATGGAAACAAAGCCTCTTCATCATCAGACTGCTCTATGACACTAAGATATAAAATAATCAAATATTTTTACCTAATAGTTCCCCGCAATAGTTCGACAGCGACTACATAGCAAAAAAAAGTGAATCCAAAATCTGTCGTTTTTTATTTTTTATGCGAAGAGTAAAATATTTTGCGAAAGAAGACTACTTCACCGAGTAACGCAGCTTATATTCTTTTACACAAACAGGCGTTTTCAGGAGGTACAATAAATTGGCGAATACAAGCGTTGTGATAAAATGTGGGGGGTGGACAGCGGTATGTAGCGCAATGATGATACTGAATACTTTGTGTTTTTTTGTTAATGGTAATACAGTAATAAAATACGTCTCACAGGCTTCTGTGAGGACGTTTTTCGCCCTGTATTCAAGGGACTCGAAAGGCTGTACTCAAGTTTATGCTCAACTCTGAAATCAGATACCTCTCTCCATCATGTATTTGGCAGTGAAAAAGTCGGCTTGAGGCGAATTCTGAATAGATTTATATCCTTACTGGGAAGTAATCTTTAGATTGTAGCTGTGTGCATCACTTATAGGGATCTTTCAGAATTACTGTACAGTGGCAACAGAACTACAGATGAAATAAAAGACATTTAAACACCGTTTATGAGTTAACGACTCAGCTATTTATGTCGAGTGGTAAACGAAAGACACGGCTGTTAATTAAGAATTTCTTACCCAGCAGTTAGCGCTTGAATAGGAAAAACTTCACTCACCTGTTCCTCTTTCTCGTCTCAATGCGAAATACGTCAAGAAGGCAGTGAAATGGGAGGCATTCATTTCGTGTCCGTTGACTTGGTTGGATAGCTAACAAGTGACCAACGAAAGAACAATGAGCGAGCCGGTAACTCAGTGGAGTAAATAATGAACTGCCGCAACAATACAGGCAAGCAGCCAGCTGCAGCTAGTTTCCTTCGCGTACTGTGAGCGAAGTTCCAATAATGTCCGTCGTTAACACTGGTACATTCGCTACGGCTTCTGCCACGTACCAGTTAATGTTCGTTTTTGACAGTTTCAGGATTAGCAGCCTTTCTTAAAGTTATTAATCTAAAGAGCTAGTGAAATCGATTTTTGAACCAACTTAGTTACGTGACTGAACCGTAATCTAACCCTTCGTGATCCTCCTCCGCCCCCCCCCCCCCCCCGCAATATTTCGTTCTACCCCTCAGGGTGGTAGTTACCCCAGGATGGATACCACTACTGTAGATGGTGCAGAGATGATAGTAGGCTGTCAAGTGAACCTTCATCGCTGATGTAGGCCGTTGACTGTGAAGTGGTTTTCACGTGCCAATCGGTTCTACGGAGTCAACGCAGTAAGATGATCCGATGTGGTGGCGTGACTTCACGGCAGAAAAAAAAATTGCTGTGATTGGAAAATTTCATGATGTCACCATGTACGAATTTGCTCGATTTGTGTGGACTGTTCAAGTATAAGAGGAATGGTGTACCACAGGTACCCATGTTGCACGTCCTAAGAACGGTGTTCTTAAAATATCCTTATCTGATTTACGAAGTGTTAGAACGGTAACTCCTGGGGGGGGGGGGGGCGACACAGGTGGTAATATCTACTCAGGTATACTTACATATACAATAAGAAGTAAATGGTCTGTGAAGCAGAGTTTTCATAATCAAAATTAACGAAAAGTCTGGAAAGCATTACTCGCCCTATCCGACACTTTTCTGCTTCACACGATTTCGGGGATCACCAGCGACTAGCTGCCTTTCTCCTCACTCAGCCCCACCATTCCTTGATTCAATAGGGGCGCTGTCAGTTCCATTCATCTATGATTTTCTTGGCCACCCTCGTGCTTACTAGGCTTCTTCTACATCATTTTCTTTTTAGTCATCAGTCTTGTGACTGGTTTGATGGAGCCGGCCAAGAAATCATCTCCTGTCCCTACCCCTCATCTCCTAGTAGCATTGGCAACCCACATCCTCAGTTATTTGCTGGATGTACCCCTATCTCTGTCCTCGTTTACAGTTTTTACCTTCTACAGCTCCCACTAATACCATGGAAGTTATTCCCTGACGTCTTAACACATATTCTGTCATCGTGTCCCTTCTTCATGTCAGCGTTTCCCATATACACTATGTGATCAAAAGTATCCGGACACCCCCAAAAACATACGTCTTTCATATTAGGTACATTGTACTGCCACCTACTGCGAGGTATTCCATATCAGCGACCTCAGTTGTCATTAGACATAGTGAGACATCAGCATGGGGCGTTCCGCGGAACTCACGGACATCGAACGTGGTCAGGTCACTGGGTGTCAATTGTGTCATACGTCTGTACGTGAGATTTCCACACTCCTAGATATCTCTAGGTCCACTGTTTCCGATGTCATAGGGGAGTGGAAACGTGAAGGGACACGTACAGCACAAAAGCCTATAGGTCGACCTCGTATGTTGACTGACAGAGACCGCCGACTGTTGAAGAGGGTCGTAATATGTAATAGGCAGACATCTACCCAGACCATCACACAGGAATTCCAAACTGCATCAGGATCCACTGCAACTATGGCAGTCAGTCGGGAGGTGAGAAAACTAGGATTCTGTGGTCGAGCGGCTGCTCGTAAGCCACACTTCACGCTAGTAAATGCCAAACGACGCCTCGCTTGGTGTAAGGAGCGTAAACATTGGATGATTGAACAGTGGAAAAACGTTTTGTGGAGTGAAAAATCACGGTACACAATGTGGCGATCCGATGGCACGCTGTCGGTATGGCGAATGCCCGGTGAACGTCATCTGCCAGCGTGTGTAGAGCCAACAGTAAAACTCGGAGGCGGTGGTTTTATGGTGTGTTCGCGGTTTTCATGGAGGGGGCTTGCACCCCTTGTTGTTTTGCGTGGCACTATCACATCACAAGCCTACATTAATGTTTTAAGCACCTTCTTGCTTCCCACTGTTGAAGAGCAATTCGGGGATGGCCACTGCATCTTTCAACTCGATCGAGCACCTGTTCATAATGCACTGCCTGTGACGGAGTGGTTACACAACACTAAAATCCCTGTAATGGACTGGCCTGCACAGAGTCCTGGCGTAAATTCTATAGAACACCTTTCGGGTGTTTTGGAACGCCGACTTCATGCCAAGCCTCACCGACCAACATCGATACCTCTCCTCAGTGCAGCAGTCCGTGAAGAAAGGGCTGCCATTCCCCAAGAAACATTCCAACATCTGCTTGAGCGTTTGCCTGCGAGAGACACCAGTGTCGTCGCAAATTAAACACTTATCTTTCCGAAAATAGGTCGTACCGTATACATGATGTACAACGTTAGCCATATAGGTCTCCAGTGCTCATATGTGCACTCCTGTGGTTGAATACAAGGAGACTGACAGTGGTTACTGTCACACAGTCCATGTGAGGATGTAGATATGGCACGTCACTCACAATGACGCAGGAACAAGGTTCAAATGGCTATGAGCACTATGGGACTTAACATCTGTGGTCATCAGTCCCCTAGAACTTAGAACTACTTCAACCTAACTAACCTAAGGACATCACACACATCCATGCCCGAGGCAGGATTCGAACGTGAGACCGTAGTGGTCTAGCGGTTCCACACTGAAGCGCCTAGATCCGCACGGCCACACCGGCCGGCCAGGAACAAGGAAGTGCCTGTATCACGGCCATCAGAGAACTGGTCGCGTATGTAATGTATGTATGTACAGGGTGTTTCAAAAATGACCGGTATATTTGAAACGGCAATAAAAACTAAACGAGCAGCGATAGAAATACACCGTTTGTTGCAATATGCTTGGGACACAGTACATTTTCAGGCCGACAAACTTTCGATATTACAGTAGTTACAATTTTCAACAACAGATGGCGCTGCGGTCTGGGAAACTCTATAGTACGATATTTTCCACATATCCACCATGCGTAGCAATAATATGGCGTAGTCTCTGAATGAAATTACCCGAAACCTTTGACAATGTGTCTGGCGGAATGGCTTCACATGCAGATGAGATGTACTGCTTCAGCTGTTCAATTGTTTCTGGTTCTGGCGGTACACCTGGTCTTTCAAGTGTCCCCACAGAAAGAAGCCACAGGGGTTCAAGTCTGGCGAATAGGGAGGCCAATCCACGCCGCCTCCTGTATGTTTCGGATAGCCCAAAGCAATCACACGATCATCGAAATATTCATTCAGGAAATTAAAGACGTCGGCCGTGCGATGTGGCCGGGCACCATCTTGCATAAACCACGAGGTGTTCGCAGTGTCGTCTAAGGCAGTTTGTACCGCCACAAATTCACGAAGAATGTCCAGATAGCGTGATGCAGTAATCGTTTAGGATCTGAAAAATGGGCCAATGATTCCTTTGGAAGAAATGGCGGCCCAGACCAGTACTTTTTGAGGATGCAGGGACGATGGGACTGCAACATGGGGCTTTTCGGTTCCCCATATGCGCCAGTTCTGTTTATTGACGAAGCCGTCCAGGTAAAAATAAGCTTCGTCAGTAAACCAAACGCTGCCCACATGCATATCGCCGTCATCAATCCTGTGCACTATATCGTTAGCGAAAGTCTCTTGTGCAGCAATGGTAGCGGCGCTGAGGGGTTGCCGCATTTGAATTTTGTATGGATAGAGGTGTAAACTCTGGCGCATGAGACGATACGTGGACGTTGGCGTCATTTGGACCGCAGCTGCAACACGGCGAACGGAAACCCGAGGCCGCTGTTGGATCACCTGCTCCACTAGCTGCGCGTTGCCCTCTGTGGTTGCCGTACGCGGTCGCCCTACCTTTCCAGCACGTTCATCCGTCACGTTCCCAGTCCGTTGAAATTTTTCAAACAGATCCTTTATTGTATCGCTTTTCGGTCCTTTGGTTACATTAAACCTCCGTTGAAAACTTCGTCTTGTTGCAAAAACACTGTGTTCTAGGCGGTGGAATTCCAACACCAGAAAAATCCTCTGTTCTAAGGAATAAACCATGTTGTCTACAGCGCATGTGCACGTTGTGAACAGCACACGCTTACAGCAGAAAGACGACGTACAGAATGGCACACCCACAGACTGCGTTGTCTTCTATATCTTTCACATCACTTGCAGCGCCATCTGTTGTTGAAAATTGTAACTACTGTAATTTCGAAAGTTTGTCTGCCTGAAAATGTACTGTTGTCCCAAGCATATTGCAACAAACGGTGTATTTCTATCGCTACTCGTTTAGTTTTTATTGCCGTTTCAAATATACCGGTCATTTTTGAAACACCCTGTATGTAAGTACGTCCTTACTACACGAAAACTCCGTCTGCCAGACGGTGGCGCTAACCATGGAGCGTGTAAGCTCCATTAACAAAAATCTGCTAACGCTGTTGACATCAGTTTGAGGAGAGGCGGAATACAGACCGATTTCATAATTTTATATATTTACTCTTTTTAAAGTGTAAAAGATTCTTTTAGTTATTTCAAAATGCAGGAGAACATAGGACGTTATTTTATTGAGGTCATTTAGGTGTCATCAGTTCAACTTGCTACCAGGTGATGGAAAGGAAACAAAAGAAAAGTATGGGTTTGCTCAGAATAGTCCTCGTACATAAAAACTGATACTGTAGCATTAAAAATTTACGTAGGGCAAAAGTACTAAAAATAGAAGACATCATAATTTGGAATACTCATTGACTATATATAATTATCCGCTGAAGTAAGGCGTTTGTCAAAGTAAAAATGGACCAGTTGTAACACTACCGCCCTGTCGGACGTGCGTTAGCTCTATAAAGCCTGTACTGTAATAAGTTCACGGGCTTCACCTTGTAAACAAGGATTTAGTACATAAAATGACCGCGTGTACCTAATGGAAGCAAGATCGAACCTATATTCAGTCAGTAACTACAGTGATGCGTCAAGCAAATGTAAAGTACAATTACGCGTTCGCATGGACAAGAAGTACACACAGTAGATACTACCAATGATTAATAATACGGTCGCCAGCCTAATTAGGCATTGAGTGAGTTTTTCCTTGTACAAGTGAGTACACGTACAAACATAACAACGCATAGTAATGTTGCGTTATATGACAAAGTTTGGAACCAGAAAGAATCTACTGAACTAAAGTTTTCTTCCTTTGTACTAATTTGGACAAGCTAAAAATACACAACACCACACAGCAATGATTACTACGAACTGCATTTGTATATTGATCAGACTGAAATCGGGCATAGATTACCCTAGAATTAGCAATTTTAAAAGCATACATACAATGTCACTATTAAAATTGGAAAAACACTAATACACTTAGGTTTAATATAGAACTTAACTTTGTTGTTCAAATCTGATCAGTACACTTCAAAATGTGAAAGAATGGGCACGAGAATGGGGGGGGGGGGCCCTGAAACTGTTATGGTTGTTATACTGAAACTAGTAAGTCCTGAAGGTAAATTAACACTCAAAATTATCAATCTGTGGATAACTACTCTTTTCTTTTATTTCTGAATTAATTCGTTATCCTTCTTTCTGTCTCAAATTAATTAAATCACATTGCTAGCTCAATTCAAAATTTATCTTTCAATTTAATCACACTGTTGTTCTTTACTAACATTTGCTTTAACATACCTACATTTAAACTGCTTTATAGCATAGCTTTATCTACGGATAATTCACGTTAATACTATCTTTGAACTTTCAGTTCGGGATACTCGGGTTGCACAATATGTGGTAAGGACCCTATCTAGGTCAGTGATAAGAATAAGTAACGACTAAGGCAATTCTGATAAAAGTCACGTTATTATTGAACAGTCAAAACAGTTTCGACACTGGTCCACACAGATACACTTCTAAAGATGAAATAAATGTTTGACCTGTGCAAGTCGGTGCGGCGGATGGCGGGCAGCGAGATAGCGGGCAGCACAGCACACATACAAGCACGGCTAAGGCTCTCACAGTATCGGCACTTTCCTTCTTCTTAGCGTCGTAATCTTTCCAATTTTTTGCCTAAGGATATAGCCATGCCAAGCAGTCGTCGGAATCGGCCCATCCGAGGCTCAATGGAATCCACTTTTCCTAGATAGCCTCCTCGGTACAGTACATGTTCCTCTGACCGATGCCCAACTCCGACTGTTATACTGAGCCCGTTGTGCTGATTCCGCGCCAGTGTGCGTTTTCCCGCGCTCGCCTGCATCCACCTTTTCCCGCTCCCCTACAGGTAGGGTATTCACCACAGATTTCCTACTACACATATCCTAATGCATTACCTACGTATGGACCAAGTGTATAAATTACAATTTTCACATCATACAACAGTTTTAACATTACATACATTTCCCTTTGGTTATCAAATTGCTTGAAATCTAACATAAATAATAACATTCATTTCAAAAGTTGTTTACAGTTTTCTTTAACATGACACGAAAAGAAAAAAGAAATTCACAACATTACTTATATTACTTTACATAAATTCAGAAAGAAAAATTTATCTAAATTTATAAAGAAAAAATTTATTATAGGTACATTATTGTTACACAGTGATAGTTGTAGAAGCGTGTCTCTACTCTGGCAACCCGTTAACAGCATCAGGGAACTTCAACTGGCGTGGCACAGTACAGGACCGCTCCACATCGAGATGAACCTATGGCGTGAACGCGACATTTTCACTTTTTGTATGCTTCTAAATTTGTCACACATTCATCAGTTTCTCTACTGGGAACAGTTTCGAGGTAAGTTGTGAATTTTCAGTTTGTCGTTATTGTGGTTGATGTGAAGTTCGAATGTCCTTATTGTAACTTAAAATAAATAGTGATCTCTGCAGTGAAGCATATACCGTTGAAAAACTTACTGACGCTTTCAGATTCTGAAACATAAAATAGATAAACAGCCCACGTCTAGCATCCCACGGCTAGATGTGATTTGACCAGTGTCGTTAGACGTGGCAGGGTAGCTCATATTGAATTCCAGCACTACCGGTGGAGGGCGCCACGAACTTGTATGTAATTTTCAGCCCTGTGGTGGGATACTTATGATCATATAGTGTGTTCCTTTCCTCGCCGATTCTCCGGAGAACCTCCTAATTCTTTACCTTATCAGTTTACCTAATTTTCAACATCTTTTGCAGCATCAAATCTCAAATGTTTCTATTCTCTACTGTTTTTCCACAGTTCATGTTTCACTACCATTGTATTGTATTGTATGGAACTCGGGATCTAGAAACGATGCCCTCAGCGGTTCACAACCCCACAACAGGCTATGGCAGTCCACTCATCCCACCACCGACCCACACCGAACCTAGGGTTATTGTGCGACTTGGCCCCCAGTGGACCCCCTCAGAAACGTCTCACACCAGACGAGTGTAATCCCAATGTTGGTGTGGTAGAGTAATTATGGTGTAAGCGTACGTGGAGAAAGTGTTAGCGCATCAATCGCCGACATAGTGTAACTGAAGCGGAATAAGAAGAACTAGTGAGCATTCGCCGAGGCAGATGGAAAATCGCCTTAAAAACCATCCAAAGACTGTCGGCACACCGGACTCGATACAAATCCGTCGGGCGGATTCGTGTCGGGGACCGGCACGCCCTCCCGCCCGGAAAGTACTGCGTTAGACTGCACGGCTAACTGGGCGGGCTTCACTACCATACAATGCTGAGCTCCAAACGTACATTCTCAGAAATTTCTTCTTCGAATGAAGACCTGTGTTTGACACTAGAGTCTTCTATTGGCAAGGAATGTCCTTTTTTCTTGTGCTAGTCTGCTTTTTGTCCCTGCTCCGCCTATCATGGGTTATTTTGTTGTCTAGGTAGTAGAATACCCTAACTTCATCTGCTTCATGAACATCAGTTATCATTCTGTACTTATTCTTTACCTCTTCTGTGTTCATTCCATTTGGCAGATCATGTAATTTTTCTTCAATTTCAGTGAGGATAGTAATGCCATTAGTGAGTTTTATTAATGATATCCTTTCACCTTGAACTTTAATTTCATTTGATAACCTTTCTTTGATTTCTTTCACTACTTCTTCGATGTATAGATTGAACAGTAGGAGCGAAAGCCTACATCTCTCCCTTACACCTTTTTAACTGAAGCAATACGCTCTTGGTGTTCCACTACCATTATTCCCTCTTGGTTCTTGTGCATGTTGTACATCACTCGTCTTTCCTTTTAGCTTACACCTATTTACCTTAGCGTTTAAAACATCTTGCACGTTTTGCCTTTGTCGAATAGTTTCCCCAGTTCGATTTTTCTTTAGTCTGCTTCCATTATCAAATGGAACCTCCAAACTTCATCTCCACTGCCTTTACCTTTCCTAAAGCCAAACTGAGCATCATATAACATATCCTTAATTTCCTTCTGTATATTATTCTCGTCAGTAACTTGGATGCATGAGCTGTTAAGCTGGCTGTGCAACAATTTCGCACTTGTAGGTTCCTCCAGGCTACGGAATTGTGTGAATGACATTTTTCCGAAAGTTGGACGGTATATTGCCAGACTCATACGTTCTACACACCAAAGTGAGTAGTCGTTTTGTTCCCATTTCCCCCAATGATTTTAGGAATTATGATGGAATGTTATCTACCCCTTCTTCCTTATTTGATCTTACGACTTCCAATGCTCTTTTAAAGTCCTCTATCTCCGCCCTTTCGATTCCTGTTTCTTCTTCAGTCACAACAGACTAGTCTTCCGCTCATTGAGGCTTTCAGTTTACACTTTTCATCTATCCCCTCTCTCCTCTACAGTGTGGAATTACCATTGGACTCTTACTGTTAACACTCTTCCTTTTAATTTCACCGAAGATTTCTTTGACTTCCCTATATTCTGAGTCAGTCCTTCTGACAATCATTTCTTTTTTAGTTTCTTCATTATTTCGTCTTAGCTCCCCTGTACTTTCTCTTTCTTAAATTCCTGAGCGACTAGTATTTCTGTGTTCTTGAATTTCTCTGAACATTTTTGTACTTACTTCTTACATCGATCAACTGAAGTATTATTCTTTTACCCATGGTTTCTTTGCTTTTACCTTCTTTGTAACTATGTTTTTCTTCCAACATCTCTAATTGCGTTTTTTAAAGATGTGTATTCGTCTTCAACTATCGTGCCTACTGAGCCATTCCGTATTCCAGTATCTATAGCTTTGGGGAACTTCAAGAGTATCTCCTCACTGCTTAGTACTTCAGTATCCCACTTCTTTGCATACTGGTACTTCCTGATTAATATCTTAATGTTTAGCCTACTCTTCATCACTACTGCGTTGTGACCTGAAACTATATCTTATCCTGGGTACAGCTACAATGCAGTATCTGACTTCGGAATCGTTGTCTGAGTGCGATGTTGTCTAACTGAAATTACCCATTTCTCCGAGCCTTTTCCAAGTATATCTCCTCCTCTTGTGATTCTTGAACAGTAACTAGCTGAAATTTGTTACAGAACTGAGTCAGTCTTTCTCCTCTCTCATTGGTACTACTGTAGTGGATGGGGCCAGGAGGTGCCGTATTGAAACTCGGCGAGAACTTTCCAAATGATTTATTTGCTTCCACTACAGTGCTCCTCGGTCTGCGTCACAGGGCCCCGCAGGCTGGATGCGGACCCCGCATCAGCCTCAGAGGATGTAACCAATGACCCACCATGGACTGGGACGCTGGCGCCCCATCTGCTGCTGCGTGTAGCCCAGTGATGTGACACGCCGTCCAGGAGAGCTGCCACACTTGAATGAATCACGTTAGAAAATGGCACCTATTTATACTCGGCTGTGCGACTCTGTTTTGCCAAGCGTGCCGCTTTGCGTCATGTATGCATAGCACTTAGGTTGGCCAGTGGCCCTCTTCTGTCGGTGACTTGCACTATGCAAACTGCTGTGTGCACCCTCTCTGGCAGTTCTACACCCCTTAGCCTCTATTTGCCTTTGCAACTGCTGGTATGCATAGCTTACTACAATCCGGGCTGCACCTAGCTGTTTCGAATATCGCACAAAACTAACTTTCCCTATCCTAAACGGTGGTGCAGTTACATTACTCCCCTTTACGGAAAGACCCGGTCCCCGGGTCTACCCTTAACTAACTTTTAAAACTTGTTTGGATTGGCACATATGAAATACTTACTTACTATTAGTGCACCTTAAAATGATGACATAAAACAAAACGTAAGAATTCCTTACTGGATGACCACTGCTCTATCAACCCCTTACCTACTCGTCTCACGCCCTCCGTATCCAATCCACTGGGACTTACACTGCCCTTGGTTCCCTCTTGGAATTAGCTCTCAGCTTGATCAGAAAGGAAACAACACATAAAAAAGTTAAGGATGCGATAACATTTGGCACAGAGGTGCTCAAAATGATCGTTATTTGCCGTTGCCTTTCCCTATACTGAGTGACATGTTGAACAAGCTATTTGGCTAATATGCGCCCCTCTTCCTCTAAAAAGAACTGGTTTACGGACCTCACCAGACCTGGCACAAGAGTTTGATTCTGCCCTGGCAAAAACTCTAAAATGGCTTCTGGCAAGTACAGCAGTGGCTGCGTAAGGTTCAATTGCATGACTCTAGAAACTGATGCTGGCAGGTGGAACGTTGGTCCTACTATGTTACACTTAGTTCCACTGATTAGAATTCCGCTCCCCTCGAGCTCTACACGTTTCGCTTCTGCAAATACTCCCCGCTCAAAGCAACTTGCTATTACTACAAAATTCTCGTAGGTGGAGAAGATGCAATGCATCCCGACCCGTTGCAAGCTCAATTTTGGTTCCACGATGTCCATTCCCCCCGGGCTGAAAATAAATGAACAGTGCACGTGTCCCATATTTGATAAAAAATGTTTCAAATGGCTCTGAGCACTATGGGGCTTAACATCTGAGGTCATCAGTCCCCTAGAACTTAGAACTACTTAAACCTAACTAACCTAAGGACATCACACACATCCATGCCCGAGGCAGGATTCGAACCTACGACTGTAGCCGTCGCGCAGTTCCAGACTGTAGCGCCTAGAACCGCTCGGCCACTCCGGCCGGCCCATATTTGTAGCTTCACAGATTTTCCTCTAATATTCACTGTTTTTGATTCAAACTCAACATCGATTGTGTGACTACTTTCATCCTTAAATTTACATTATGTGACTGGTGCAATAAACCGGACATTCAGGACCCAGCACTGTCGATAACTATAAAGTTAAACAGGAAATCTTACGACTCTGACTTCGTTCAATATATTTTATTGCGGCTTTGCCGAAAAATTTACTCCGACGCATTTGTCTCTCCAGAAGTGTGTTTCATTTTTCCTCCAAGAACACTACACATAAGTTAGACGTTACACTTCCCTTTTCAGTGAACTGAGGACAGGGATGACCATCACTCTTCCTCCCTATTCAAAAAGACTGCTGCCCCTAGGAGGCTCACAATACTCGAAAACACATATCAAATACAATGCCCAATTACTCTGCGCCAACCCAGTGATACATGACTCTAAAAAAAAAACTACAAATATACTACTTTCTAGATCGCAAAGCATACGGTACTTCATGCTGTACTCTATCTTCCTGGTTTTCTTTGTGCTTAGCACCACTCTTCACTCTCTCTTTCTTCCTCTTCCCTTCCTGTGACGTGCCTGGAATGACATCCCAGCATCCCTTAAATGGCCGTAACCGCTCAATATGTACTATCGTCGTTCTCGTTGGCAGCTGAAGCTTAACATTAACGGGAAATGTTGATTCAACAACTTCGTATGGCCCTTGATACCTCGTGAGGAACTTCTTCTTTTTCCCATTTTGCGTATAGGGGCTGGACAGCATTACCCATTGTCTCACTCCATACTGCGGTAAACTTCCTTTACGCTTTACTGCATCTTCTTGCCTTTCCAAAGCCTTTGTATTCGCCTTTTGTACCCGTTTCCAAACATCCCGAATGGTCCTTGCGAATTGACGTACAGATTCACCGGTCCTCCCTTTCTGTAGCTTCACTAAATCAAATGGTGACGGCATTTTTCGCCCCTTCACTAACTAACATGGCGACAAACCGGTATTTGTATGAACTTTTGCATTATATGAACGTACAATATGCTTCAAATACTCGTCCCACTGATAGTGATGGAACCCACATAAAAAACTCAGCATCCTCCCGATTGTACTGTGTACTCGTTCTGTCCTTCCATTGGCCTGTCTATGCAACGCACTCGTCCTCAACATCTTTATATTCAACAATTTACACAGCTCCTTCATTAAATCTGACATTAAGTTGGTACCTTGATGAGTAATTATTGACTGTGGTACACCAAACTTCAAAATCCAGTTATTTACTAACTCTTGCGCGACCATTGCTGCCTGTTGATTTGGCATAGCCACCATCTCCACATACGTCGAATAATGGTCTATTATTGTCAGAACGAATCTGTTCCCCGATGATGTTCGCATAAAGGGGCCTAAGACATCAAAGAGAATGGACATGTTGCTTCCGGTAATCGTTATAGTTGTATCTGTTTCCGGCTGAAATCTGCTCTCTGCGCACATGGTATACAATTCTTGACATACTGATCCACATCTCCTTTCCTACCTCTCCACCAATACCTCTCCGCCACTCTCCTATTCGTCGATCTACACCCTCCATGACCAGATAACACGTGATCATGTGCTTACTTTAAAAGCTCATCCCTCAGCTTCGCTAGTACTACTACCCTTGGCCCTAACTTCGTTCCCTGCGCAGAAGACCGTCGTACATATTAAACTGTAGCTGTGTCCGATACAATTTACAATCGTTGTCCGCGTCCTGTAATTTTTGCCGTACTGCAAGGTCATAACCTCTGACTTCTACTTTTCCCACCTTAAAATATGTGATTCCATAGATTACGATAAGGATCTCCCTCTCTGTTGTTGACTAATTCTTCTCTGCTGCATTCAACTGCCTAGACGCATAGTCTACAGGATGATCTTTCCCATCAATTTCCTAAGAACGCACTTTAATTCTTGATTCGATGAATCGCATGCTAGTATAGACTCCTTTTCAAAATCTGGAAACACAAAAACCGGATTTGATGTGAATTCTTCTTTCAGTTTGTCAAAAGCTTTTTGACACTCATCTGTCCATTCAAATTTCACACTCTTCCGTAACAATCGCGTCAACTGCTGTTCCAAATCTGCAAAACCCTTCACGAACTTTCGATAGACATTGCAAATTCCGGTGAATGACTCTACTTACTTAACTGTTTTCAGTTCCCGAAAATCCCTTACAGCCTGTACCAACCTCGGATCTGTTCGCACTCTGTCCTTACTGATAATATGACCCAGATATTGTACTTCTTCTAATGCGAAATGACACTTCTCCAAGCTCAACGTCAAACTAGCTGGTCTTAACCTCATAAAGACTTCCGTTAACTGCTGCCTGTGTTGCTCCATACTACTTGCAAGCACTATAAAGTCATCCAAATAGACCAGCCACTGCCGTGGTTTCAAACCCCTCAAGACATTGTCTAGCAACCTCTGAAACGTTACCGGAGCGTTTTTCAAACCGAATGGCATTCTAATGTACTGGTAATGGCCTCCAGGTGTAGAGAAAGTAGTTTTTGGACTATCCTCTGGAGCCACCACTAACTGATGATAAGCACTTGTCAAATCCAACGTAGAAAAGTACTGGCACTGTCCTAAGTGATCCAAAGTCTCCGATATGTTTGGAATGGGTTATGCGTCCGTTACTGTCTTATTATTGAGGTATCGGTAGTCACAACAGAACCTGTATTTCTTAGTTCCATCCGTAGATTTTTTTAGGCACAACGACAATTGCCGCTCCCCAGGAACTATTACTATGCTCTATAACACCGTCCGCAAGCTGCTGATCAATGAAATCCTCCACAAGCTGCTGCAAATACTTTGGTATTCTGTATGGCTTACGGTAAACAGGTGCTTCATTCCCCGTTGGTATCCTATATTGAACTAATGGAGTTGCTGGTAACAGCCCTTGTGGAAAAAAGAAATCTTTAAATTCCCGCAATAATTCTTCACTATGCTCTCCTTCTGCTCCTTTCAAATGTTTTATTTTGTCACGCAATGCAGTTCTATCGGCAGTTAGTGGTTGATCGCTTCGCCTACCTCTCCAATACCAGTCTTGGTCATCTGGCACATCGAAATTTGCTTCTAAAACTCCTTTTCTCGAATTCGCGTCTACAGTGCTAAAACTATCCACGTTCACGGGAACTACTCGCCCGTCGGACCTGTAAGCGTACAACACTGCGTTTCACAAAACAACCCAGTAAACCGAAATCTTCATTATCCTCCAATGGTTCAGTAACACATACTGTACCCACAGGTAGATTCGAATCCACACTTACCAAAAGCGACTTCCCAGTACCACTAGACACACACTCATGCGAATTAAGCCTTAATGCTAATGTACGTGGTTTGTTCATTACGTTGAACGCCCCTCGCGACAGTTCTGCATTTTCAACAGTTTCCCCTAGCGGAAATAACAATCCACCAAGTTCCACAGTTCGTTGTCTGAAGTCAATTTTGGCATGATGTTGATGCAAGAAATCTACTCCTAGGATCATGTCGTAGCCCTCGCTTACCCATGCATGCATTAAATCGGACTTTCCGTATGCGAAAGTCAACTATCACCGACCCCAAAGGCGTGACCTCTTCATCCCCCACTCCGCGCAACCTATAACATGGTGAGTCTAACTTCCTTCATCCCATTATACTCTTAGCAGGCACTGGTACTTGCGCCCCTGTGTGCAACAAAATCTTAAACGTTTTAGTTCCTACGGATCCTACCACTGAACATTCCCCCTCTGCATACGTATTCGTGGCATTGAAATTAAACTGGAGCTCCCACAAGTGGGTCTTTAGCCCCTATGTGGTTTAATGTTTGTCCTCCTCTCCTGTCTCCACTTCTCCATCCTCCATGCTGCTGACTTCCACCCGTTCCTCCAATGTCTCTGAGCACTATGCGACTTAACTTCTGAGGTCATCAGTCACCTAGAACTTAGAACTAATTAAACCTAACTAACCTAAGGACATCACACACATCCATTCCCGAGGCAGGATTCGAACCTGCGACCGTAGCGGTCACGCGGTTCCAGACTGAAGCGCCTTTAACCGCACGGCCCCACCGGCCGGTTCCTTCCTCTAATCCTTGGTGACTGGGTACATTGCCTCTGTACATGTGCCGTACGACCACACTTACAACACTTCATACCCGCTGTAAATACTGTTTGCCTCTCGCGTACCCCTGTTGTCACGTCTATTTCCATACATTGAATTGCCAGCTGAATGGCCGAATACAAATCTTTCAGATTCCCTTCAGGCACTTTCTGTGATATATGCCCCGGTAACTCTCACAAAAATACATCAGGTGCCCTTGGCCTCCTGCAACAGAACACCGTTCGCTTCATCGCTCTGACCCAACTCGTGAGTACACTCATTAATTTCTCTTATCCTGTCCGCAAATTTCTCCACCGTCTCCTCCTGTCTCTTTGACATTGTACTTAACCTCTCTTTAAAGTACCGAGCGATATTCTGTTTTGTGTACCTTTGTAAAAGCCCTTCCTTTAACTGCTTAAACTGTCCTGCCTTCCTTAAGGCCTAAGAACACCTTACATATGTCTTCGCTTCACCCGTTAACCTGATCTTGGCTACATGAAACAACTGTTCATCAGACCAACCATTCATCTCAGCCGAAGTCTCTAAGATCTCCAAAAACGAACGCACGCCCTCAGATCCCTTGCCAGAAAAATGAATAATCGAACTCGTGACTGGTGGATCAATCTCTTTCACCCTAAGCAACAACGACTGATACAATGCGGTTTCGAGCTCACTTCTAGACGTTAATTTATTTCTCAACATTGTACGTCTGCTGTCAATTGTACTACTTTTTCCAACAAACTCCACTCCGCTTCTGGTGCCGACACATCTTGCGTCCTTGACTCTCCCATTGTGTTGCTTTCGTTCCCAGTTAGTCCCGAAACAAAACATTTAAGTGCAATAACAACCTGACTTCCTACAGCTCCGTATCATCGCACTCAGTAACATCATACTCAAACCAATACAAAAGTAATTAAATGCCACAAAAAAACAATAATAAATCTTACTGCCCTAAATACACTAACACTTACTCTGACAACAAAAAAATACTATGCCCATGCTAAACATCTAAAATGTGACTCGCCGAGAGCCATCGTTGAAAAAACAGAGAAGAAAGAAAACGTCCAATACTCAAAAAGAACAATTTTGTCAGCACTCACCACATCTTGTGACCGTAACGCAGGCAGTGGGCTTGAACATCGTACTGGACAGAGGACATCCGCTATTCTGACACCAAATGTAGGAGATGGGGACAGGAAGTGCTATATTAAAACTCGTCTAAAACTTTCCAAATGATTTATTGGCTTCCACTTCACCTCAGTCTGCGTCACAGAGCCCCACAATGCTGAGGAAGCACCCGAGTGGCCTTTGCAATGCAACGCTGACTCAGTGCTGCTCAGTGTGAGCCGTGGGCAGCCAGCTGTGTCCTCCTCGCCAGTATGGCTGAGATCGTGGCGACGAACAAGCTCCCGCTATCCGATGTACGAATCTGCGGCCCTCACCTCGGGAAGTCTCCGGCGTGGCTGCGGACCCCTTGTCGGCCTCAGAGCATCGAACCGATGACCCGCTGAGGACTGGGATGCTGGCGCCCCATCTGTCGCTGTGTGTAGCCTGGTGATGTGACACGCCTCACCGTCCAGGAGAGCTGCCACACTTGAATGAATCTCATTAGAAAATGGCACCTATTTATACTCGACTGTGTGCCTCTGTTTTGCCAAGCACACCGCTTCACGTCACATATCGGTAACACTTAGATTGGCCAGTGGCCCACTTCTGACTGTGACTTGCGCCATGGAAACTGCTGTGTGAACCCTCTGTGGCAGTTCTACACCCCTGTGGCCTCTATTTGCATTTGCAACTGCTGGTATGCATAACTTACTACAATCCGGCCTGCACCTGGCTGTAACTCGTGCTCTGAATGTCACACAAAACTAACTTTCCCTATCCTAAACGGTGGTGCCGCTACAGTACCAAGCCCATATTCTCCCGCAGTTCTTTCTTCTACCGCTTCCCTTACAACCGCATTCGCATTCTCTATGACCATTAGATTTTCATCTCCCTGCGTTACCCGTTCAATATTGTCATATACTTTCTAACCTCTTCAGCTTGCGACGTTGGCATGTTTACCTGAACTATCGTTGTTGGTGTTAGTTTGCTGTCGATTCTGATGAGAACAATCCCAATACTGAACTGTTCGGGCTAACACACTATGTGCCCTACCTTCCTATTCATAACAAATCCTACCCTCGTTATACCATCTTCTGCTGTTGTTGATATTATCCTATACTCATCTGATCAGAAATTCTTGTCCCATCGTACCTAGACTGAGCTTTTCCATTTCCCATTTCAAATTTTTTAGCTTTGCTACCACGCTTAAACATTTGACATTCCACCCCCCGACTAGCAGAACATTTCCTTTGATTGGTTATTAGGTCTTTTCTGGTAGTCACCTCCAGTCGTATCTAAGAAGGAGGACCGGGTGACTATTCTGGAATCTTTTGCCAATGCAGGGATCTTCATGACGCTTTTTCAATTACAGATAGCACGTCGTTGGGGGGATACAAATTATATGTCTTTAATACAGTGGATTCCATTGCGTTTATCATTCCCTTATCGACGGTCATTGCTCGTTTTTCCGCCTTTAGGTGCAGTTTCTCATTCTAAGGGCAAGAGGATGCCCTAAACCTCTGCCCACTCCACTGACCTCTTTGCAAGGCCGTTGGTGGGTGGCTTCTGATACCGTTATCTTCGGCTGCCAATGCTGATTATTTTTTTTATTCTTTTAAGCAGTGGTTGGGTTCGAACCTGGGACGTTTTGATAACTAATCAAAGACGCTACCACTTTTTTGTCATTAGTCTTAGTTTCATTTGGCCATGGTGGACGTCCCATTACACTTATTCAAGTTCATCGTTGTTCTCTTCAATCACTTTTTTTTATTACAGAGAGCAGTAAGCTTTCTTGCCAAACACACTGAACTAACGTACCGTCTGCGCTAGATCACGGGGCTTCTAAAAAGCTTTCATCAGGTTTAAACCATAGCTGCCTCCTCCAGCTGATGCTGAATGTTCTCCTACGTTGTTAGTCTTGTGCTGGAAAGCATCTTGCTTGCTGTATATCCAAATGGGAAATGATGGAAAGGAAAAACACAATCTAACAGAACCAAAATCTTTAATTAGGCGCCTACTGGTATTTTTGCGGCGACTGCCACTGTTACTATTCATTTACTCCATTCGTCGGGCAGTCGTTTCAACCTCCAACACCACTTCTTACGCCAGTATATAGAGGGTGTAGACATGGTAGCAAGGTGTGGACAGGCAGCTCTCTGGTGGAGGAGCGTAGAGGTGCAAACGATGTAGTTAACTAGTTCGTTGCTAATATTGTTTATTAATAACCAAACATGAGTGTGGAGCAGTGTGTCTGCAGTTGCCAGAAGGGACACTGTAGGGTGTAGGCTATGTTCCTCTGACCTGAGCGTTGTGACATGAGCGCGCCGTTACAGGCATTCTTCATGGATGAAAGCATTGAGCGTTACTACCCCTCCTTTGTGGCAGACATCTACTGCTAGGTCAGCAAAGCAGGGCAGCCGACTGTGCGCCTGATCCCGGCGGAGTTTTGAGTCCTCCCTCGGGCATGGGTGTGTGTGTTTGTCCTTAGGATAATTTAGGTTAAGCAGTGTGTAATATTAGGGACTGATGACCTTAGCAGTTAAGTCCCATAAGATTTCACACAAATTTGAACATTTTGATTTTTGCAGGGCAGCCACACGATGACCGGTGGCCAGGAACACAGAAATTTGCACACTGGGACTGCTCATTGTGCTGAATATAGACTTCCAGGCTGGGGAGTTATGGCACTGAGCTGGCTGGATCACACTGCCTGCCTCCTATGATGGAGGTGAAGGACTGGCTGGCAGGGAACCAGGCAGTCGCTCAGCGGTCGGTGGTTCTCATCCCGGACATGGCGACGGTGGCTGTATTACAAGTCCGGCGTCGAATAACGTAGACTGAACGTCATAGTAAGGCCCAACTATTCCGATGATCACTGGCCGGCTCTGGCAGTTTAAATACAGATGCTGGCGCCGACGAAGTGAAATGGTTCAAATGGCTCTGAGCACTATGGGACTTAACATCTGTGGTCATTAGTCTCCTAGAACTTAGAACTACTTAAACCTAACTAACCTAAGGACATCACACACATCCATGCCCGAGGCAGGATTCGAACCGGCGACCGGAGCGGTCACGCGATTCCAGACTGAAGCGCCTAGACCGCACGGCCAAACCGGCCGGCGACGAAGTGAACATGCTATTTTCTGGTTCGTATGGAGCCGGCGTTCTGGTTGCGGGTGCCGTCGTGGGGAAGGAGGTCGACACGAGTGTAGCCGAGCAGCACAGGCCGCTGTGCCGACAGGTCGTTGTCCGCGGCTGTTGACAGTTTCTGCGGTATGGTTGCGTCTCTGGACTGTGGCAAAGTTTTATGCCATTACATTACTATCCAGTTCATTCAAATGCTCTTACAAATCTACATCTACATCTGCATCTACATCTGCATCTACGTAGATGCTCTACAAGCCACCGTATGCTGCGTGGTGGAGGTTACCCTGTACTACTATTTGTCATTTCCCTACCTGTTCCATTCGCAAATAGAGCGAGGGAGGAACGACTGTCTGTATGCCTCCGTATGAGCCACAATTTCTAGTATTTTATCTTCGTGGTTCTTCGGCGCGACATATGTTAGCGGAAGTAGAATCATTCGGCACTCGACTTCAAAAGACAGTTTTCCAAATTTTCTCAATAGTGTTTCGCGGAAAGAGTGTCGCCTTCCCTCCAGGGATTCCCATCTGAGTTCCCTAAGCATCTCCGTAACACTTACGCAGTGTTCACCGGTAACAAATCGAGCAGCCCTCCTCTGAATTGCTTCTATGTTTTCCTTTTATCCGACCTGGTACGGATCCCGAACATTCGAGCAGTACTCAAGAATATGTCCCACCGGCGTCCTGTATGCTGTCTCCTTTACAGATGAACCACCTTCCCGAAAATTCTCCCAAGCACAGCTCTCACATGCTCTGTAAAGTTACATCCAAATACTTAAACGACTTGATTGTATCAAGCAGGATACTACATTAACTGTATCCAAACATTACAGGTTAGTTCTAGCTACTAATCCGCATCAACTCGCATTGTTCCACATTTAGGGCTAGCTGCCATTTACCACTCCATGCGAAAAGTTTGTCTTAGTCATCCTGTGTCTCTCTACAGTCACTCAACATCGACACCTTACCGTACACCACGGCATCATTAGCAAACAACTACACATTGCTGCCCACCAGGTCTGCCAAATAATTTATGTATATAGAGAACAACAGCGGTTCTATCACATTTTGCTGGTGCACTTCTGACGATAGCTTTGTCTCCGATGAACACTCGCCATCAAGGACAACGGACTGTGTTCCCTTACTCAAGAAATCTTCGACCATTTACATGTCTGTGAACTTACTCCATACGCTCGTACCTACGTTACCAAGCTACAATGGGGCACCGTTTCAAATGCTTTCCGGATATCTAGAAATATGGAATCTGCCTGTTGCACTTCGTCCATAGTACGATCTTGTGAGAAACAGGCAAGCAGAGTTTCGCGATGCCTTCTAAAACCGTGCTGATTCGTGAATATAAGGTTCTCAGGCTCAAGAAAGTTAATAGCTGCTTCGATTTCCTCCAAAGGACTCTTCAAATTTGCTATAGGAGTTATATACGTTCTTCCTGGTAACAGGTGAAGCTAGAGCCGTCTATTTGTCTTCTAGACATTCCTCCTTAGCCATTATCACTTTCTGTGAATTTCATTTTTAAGACTTTTGTATTCCCTTTGCTGTCTCCAACAGAATTACAATATATTTACCAAATCTCAAGGTTTTTTTTTATTCTGTCTTCCTTCTCCCAATTTTTCTTTGGTTAACCTTCACTAGTTGGTCAACGTACAGAGTTAACAACATCATGAATAGGCTACAATGCTACTTCACTTCCTTCTCAACTACTTCTTCCCCTTCATGACCTTCAACTCGGACAACTACAGTCTAGCCACTGTACAAATAAATAAAGCTTCCTTCTCCGTCTTCCACCCACGCTATCTTCAGTATTTTAGGGAACGTATGCTGTCAACATTGTCGGCAGCTTTTAAACGTAGGTATATCTTTCTTCAACCTGTCTTCTAAGACACATCGAAGAGTCTACATTACCTCACATGTTTCTGCAATGATATTTACCGAGGTCATCTTCTACAAGTTTTTCCAGTCTTCTGTAAAGAATTCGGGTTAATATCATTCAGCCGTGGTTTATTAAACATACAGTCCGGCAATATTCACGCTTGTCAGCAATTTCTTTCTCTGGAACAGCAATTTTCTTAACGTCTGAAGTTGTTTCACCTGTTTCATGTGTCTTCAGCTTAAGGTGGAATACTTTTTCCGTGGCAGAAGCTTCAAAGGATATCAATAAATCTGAGAGACTATCATCTACTCCACGGGCCTTGTTTTGACAGTTCTTTTAATGTTTGCTGCATGTTCCTCTCTCAGTGTTGTACACTATGTGATAAAAAGTATCCGTCACCCAAAAATCATACGTTTTTCATATTAGGTGCATTGTGATACCACCTACTGCCAGGTACTCCATATAAGCGTCCTCAGTGGACCTCGTGAGAGAGCAGAATGGTGCGCTCCGCGGAACTCACGGTCTTAGAACGTGGTCAGGTCAATCAGTGTCACTTGTGTCATACCTCCGTACGCGAGATTTCTACACTCCTAAACATCCCTACGACAACTGTTTCTGATGTAACAGTGAAGTGGAAAGTGAAAGGACACGTACACCACAAAAGCGTACTGGCCGACCTCGTCTGTTGACTGACAGAGACCGCTGACAGTTGAAGAGGGTCGTAATATGTAATAGGCAGACATCTATCCAGGCCATCACACAGGAATTCCAAACTGCATCAGGATGCACTGCAAGTGCTATGACATTGGGCGGTGGAACGTCCCCTTTGAACAATTATACAAGACTGTGCTTAAACTGACACACAATATTTTTTTAGCGCAACGCAATCTGACTTTCAAAAATCTCTACAAAACAATGGCCCTAACTAACATTAACCTATACCTTTCACAAATCACTTACCTCACCAAAAATCTTCGTTACTCGCACTACTGCAATACAGCGAGCGCCACTGCTGCCAGCTAATTAAAAGATTCAAACTACTGAAGTCACTAACTACTGATAGGCATAGTTAGCAAATGAAAGATTTTGATAGAGAACAAACAATGTATTTACCTTAATAGTCATAATATATATAGCATTTCATGACATCCAGTCTTACAAATTTCAAAACTCCGCCATCTCTCTCCCCACATCCACCACTGCTGGCGGCTCACCTCCAACTGCGCAGCGCTATTCGCTGTTCACATCCAGCTGCTCAACACTACAATGGCAGACAACAATGCAAACTAGCCACAGACTGCACACAGCACAGCCAGTGATTTTCATACAGAGCGCTACGTGGCGTTACCAATGTATGAACCTAAACAGCCTACTTACATAGCCCCCATGCTCCCCACAAAAATTTTTACAAAGTGTTTTGGGCAGTGGCCAATAATGATGTGATAAAATTTTTCATAATTACAATAACAAAGATATCAAATGCACAGACTTATTGATACAATGTTGGTCAAAAGCTAAAATTTTCTCACGGTCCATAAAGACAGTCCTGATCGTTCATCACAGTAAAATAGCAGTGTTTTTCTCAAAGTCTGAGCAGTAGAAGAAAATGCGCACAGAAGTAGTGGATTTCCATGCAGTCTTGAAAAGTAGTGTTGTCCTACCAACGAAAATACAGTGCTGACTCTTGACATGCAGACAGGTAATGGGCCACAACAGAGCAAACCCACTGCAGAGTCAGTCGAAGTTTTGAAGAATATTGGTAGGTAGGTCATCACAGAGTAGACCCACTGTAGTCCTGGTAGAGATTGTGGTATTGGTGGGCCACCAGAGGTGCAGACCCACTGCAGTCCTTGTAGAAATAATGCTACTGGTGAGTCAGCAAAGGTGTAGACCCACTGTAGTCCTTGTAGAGATGGCCAGCAGCCATCTGCTGCGACTGTGCAGGTGCACAATCACCATCGAAGAGTCTTGCAGACAATAGAGAAAGTCCTTAACCACCACTTGTGCACTCACAAAGTTTTTGGAATTGTCCTTAGAACCAGCAATGCTGTTATCCAGTCCCTTACTGAATTTTTAACACATGTGCAAACACTAACAGTCCCTACTTCTCACATATTGTCCATACACTATGACCAACAGAAACGTGTGCAGTTAAATGGAACTTACAAGTTACTTAATTTGATGAACTGGTGTGAATTACAATTTTATAACATAATAATACTATTACAAAGGTACAAAATACATCATTAAAGAACATAACATACAGATAACATTTGTAGTACAGGCTTTAAAAAAGAATCGAAATAACATATACATCAGTGTTACAGGAATTATTACATAAGTTCATACATAAAAGATCAGAATAACTTTTGAAACATCAACTTCACACATGAGCATTAAAACAAAACAGAATAAATAATGTCTAAACATCTTTACAAAGAGAATAACATATTATTAGAAAAATTGCACAACATAACTCATATCAGCTAAACACACAAAGGCAGGAAAAACACAAATATGCAAGAGTACACAAACACATAGCAGAATAACACAAGAGGAAAGGGCAGGGTTTGTTTTCGGTGTAACATTTGGTACTGCAGTCCAACCTAAAACTTCATTCCATAGATCTTTCGTCTTATTTCAACATTTGTTTCCACCAAAAAAATCCTATCCAAGCATGCTTTCTGTATTTTTATGTTCACATATTTCTCACCTCATTATTTATTTTCCATTATCTTACCTCATCATTTATTTCCAAGAAAATCCTACCTAAACCTGTTTCCCCAAACCCTACTTTTTTGCTCATGTCCTCTTTCAAAATACTTTTTTTTGGCCAAATCATTTTCTTATAGCTTCTCAATGCATTTCTTCCAATTCATCACAACTCATTCTCTCATATAGCCTACCCCATCTTAAGCTAACTTAAATTAACTGAGCTCAGATGCTAAACTAAGGAATGAGGCAATGCAGCAGCACAAAACAGTTAACACAAACAGCAATGATAAAAAATATAAATGGCAAAGCAAGCAGCATAAATTAGCAAAGCAAATGCAATATTACAACTAATATAAGGCAATGTGCAGCAAACAAGAAAAATAAATCAGTAGTAAAACTGGCTTAACAGAGTAATACAAAGTGAAATTCAGTAGCACTATGCCTGGCAAACAGCAGCAGCAAATGCAATAACTTATATCTAAACATGGCATAGCTCAAGCAGAAAAAATATTACAGTAAAAATGGCCATGTTTAATACCTATTTCACATCTTAACACTAGGGTGATGCATCACGAGAACTTACGCTAGCAGATAACTTACCAAATCGTAAAAAAATTATTTATGCAATTCCTGTGAAGGGAAATGTCTATATATGTGCCCTCGTTTTCTTGGAAGTAGATCATAAATTTATAATTGACTGGATCTGTAGGCGTAAAATAACTATATTAGTACATCTATTAAATTTTATTTTAACCAATGCTGCAGTTCAGCTAGAAACTAGATATTAAACAAAATGAGTAAATAAATACATAAAGCAAGGCATATGGCATTTCTCTCAACTAGCAAGACAATAGCCATGAAATGTTTCTCATCGTTTCATTAGGCATTTTAGTAAAAGAAAAATATGTTTACTTTCATATACATAGTGATTATTATTATTATTATTATTATTATTATTATGCTTGATTGTTATAATTATTTTTTGATTGTTATAATTATCATTGTACTACTTTTATAATCTCTATTTTTTTTCTTTAACATTAATACTGTATAACATGTTATATGCCCTTATTGTTCTGTAGAAACTGAAATTTGTTGAATCTGAGTATGCCTGGTTAGGTGTAAGAGAGAGCCTGAAGGCCCTAATCTTGCCAGGTAAAATAAATGCATAAATAAATAAATAAATAAATAAAATATCATAAATTAAGAGCTCCACAGTATAATCATATGTTTTCAAGTTTGAGCGTGTCGTATTTGCGATGCTTTCTAGAAAGGAATGTGAATAACGAGGATAATGGTCCCTATTTTTTTATCACCTGTGCCTCTGAAAGGCACACACAAATGGCTTTTTTCCAGGTGATTGTCGCGCAACTGAGTGCCCACGACGTATTACGTGCAGGTGGTCACTTTACTTTCTTACCGAATTATTTACGAATCCAGTTTGCACTACAGTGACAGTCTCGTATACAAATATAATTTCACAAGTCAAGAAATTACAGTAGAAAAGTGTAGAAACAAAATCCTATAAATATAACAATGTCCAAAAAATTTTCGACAGCATTGTAATACATTCACACATGTACACACATTTCATAATTCTTATAGTATGATTCTTGGTTTCCAACATCCTTTTTCACATATCAGAGACCCTAACCAATGTTCATTACTCCTTACTTTATTACACATATACATACTCGTCGACAGTTCTTCAATATTTCATCATAAGAAATATGTAGCATAATCAGATTCCTCATATACGGTAGCATCATCTTATTGATCATAAACATACCTCAGCAGCATAATACACATCATCATCGTAATAATAACATCATATCACCTCAGTCAAATCTTGAAAACGTCGTAGCTTTCTGCAATAATTTCAAACCCTAACGAAAATTCTCTCCTCATTTAAATAGTGTCATCTACCTCAAACGTAGTATAAAAATCATGATCCCATATCAAATATATCATTCAAAGCTCTCATAGTATCACAATGGTTCCGAAAAAATATGAACAGTTCACAAAGTGCAGACTAAATACAATTTCATATGTATGAAATTATCCAACTGTGTAATTGCGTAAACATGTGTCACTGATGTAGTAAAAAAAATTTTTGTCTCTCAGTTAAATGATGAGATAGCTGTGTAATTTATGTGTTAGCGAAATATGGTACCGAAGTGTAAAGTTGTATAAGCAAATACCATATTAGCTAGGGCTCCTTGTGCTTGCCAAACACATGGTACACAAAGTAAGTGTGTACCCCCCTGAGGATTCATGTAATTATACCCTCAGGTGTTACAGATTGCAGCAAAGGAATGAAATGTGTCACGGAAAACTTTCTTTGTAATTCAAAAACCTTTAAAAATAAATGTTTTAAGTACAAAATTAATCACTCAAATGCGTGTCCTGTAGCGCTAAATGTGCGTCTTGCTGTAAGATAATTCTGTTGAAGTGTCGTAGTTACCGTCCTCTGTAAGCAAAGTTCTGCTGAAGTCAATGTACTCACCTCATCATAAACAAAAGTGAGATGCTTTGCATATAGATATCATAGTTATTATGCTTATTGCTGTGATGAAGAAAGTACTATAATGTAACGTATTGTTGTGCTACGAAAAATGCTGTCTCTTTGTAGCTATACCACAAAAGTTACTACTAAAACATGTTTTACTTTCCAGAATAATTCAGAAAACCTGTGCAGATATAAAACAGATACACCGCAAAAACAACATTGTAAATTGTCACTCATTAGTAGCGTCGTGATAAAATCGTGTAGCTGTCACATAAACTAACCACTGTGTCATCTGGTATCTCACAGAAAGTACTTTAAATGCAGAATGTATTTTCAAGTAAACCAAAATGTTGCATTAAAATCTCATTAGCAGTACTGATAAATGTTCTAAGTATGTGAGCCTTATAGTCGTTACGTAATCGTGCAACTAACAAGCAAGAATGTACACACACAATAACACTATGTCGTCTGTTCACAATAACAATGCATTCGTAATTTCTGTTCAAATAAGTTCTCTTCGTTCTTGACTGGATATTTAACTTCAAACATTGTTGAATATTAACAGATTCTAAGTCTGACAAAGCTTACTACACTCCTGGAAATGGCAAAAAGAACACATTGACACAGGTGTGTCAGACCCACCATACTTGCTGCGGACACTGCGAGAGGGCTGTACAAGCAATGATCACACGCACGGCACAGCGGACACACCAGGAACCGCGGTGTTGGCCGTCGAATGGCGCTAGCTGCGCAGCATTTGTGCACCGCCCCCGTCAGTGTCGGCCAGTTTGCCGTGGCATACGGAGCTCCATCGCAGTCTTTAACACTGGTAGCATGCCGCGACAACGTGGACGTGAACCGTATGTGCAGATGACGGACTTTGAGTGAGGGCGTATAGTGGGCATGCGGAAGGCCGGGTGGACGTACCGCCGAATTGCTCAACACGTGGGGCGTGAGGTCTCCACTGTACATCGATGTTGTCGCCAGTGGTCGGCGGAAGGTGCACGGGCCCGTCGACCTGGGACCGGACCGCAGCGACGCACGGATGCACGCCAAGACCGTAGGATCCTACGCAATGCCGTAGGGGACCGAACCGCCACTTCCCAGCAAATGAGGGACACTGTTGCTCCTGGGGTATCGGCGAGGACCATTCGCAACCGTCTCCATGAAGCTAGGCTATGGTCCCGCACACCGTTAGGCCGTCTTCCGCTCACGCCCCAACATCGTGCAGCCCGCCTCCAGTGGTGTCGCGACAGGCGTGAATGGAGGGACGAATGGAGACGTGTCGTCTTCAGCGATGAGAGTCGCTTCTGCCTTGGTGCCAATGATGGTCGTATGCGTGTTTGGCGCCGTGCAGGTGAGCGCCACAATCAGGACTGCATACGACCGAGGCACACAGGGCCAACACCCGGCATCATGGTGCGGGGAGCGATCTCCTACACTGGCCGTACACCACTGGTGATCGTCGAGGGGACACTGAATAGTGCACGGTACATCCAAACCGTCATCGAACTCATCGTTCTACCATTCCTAGACCGGCAAGGGAACTTGCTGTTCCAACAGCACAATGCACGTCCGCATGTATCCCGTGCCACCCAACGTGCTCTAGAAGGTGTAAGTCAACTACCCTGGCCAGCAAGATCTCCGGATCTGTCCCCCATTGAGCATGTTTGGGACTGGATGAAGCGTCGTCTCACGCGGTCTGCACATCCAGCACGAACGCTGGTCCAACTGAGGCGCCAGGTGGAAATGGCATGGCAAGCCGTTCCACAGGACTACATCCAGCATCTCTACGATCGTCTCCATGGGAGAATAGCAGCCTGCATTGCTGCGAAAGGTGGATATACACTGTACTAGAGCCGACATTGTGCATGCTCTGTTGCCTGTGTCTATGTGCCTGTGGTTCTGTCAGTGTGATCATGTGATGTATCTGACCCCAGGAATGTGTCAATAAAGTTTCCCCTTCCTGGGACAATGAATTCATGGTGTTCTTATTTCAATTTCCAGGAGTGTAATAATGTAAAGTGAAAAGTTACATGGCAAAGACAAAGTTAAAAAGCAGATTATCTTTCAATAAACGGTTTTACATGTGAAATGTGGTGTAATCCTTTACTCTTCCTAGTACGCAGAGTTTCAACTTCAACGCATTTATGATGTGGTATACGTCGGTAAAGAATACTGGAATTTTTCTCAAGGTTAGCGTCTATGTAATTTTTCCCTGAGCCAGCCGGCGCACGTGGCTGCCTGCGGTGCGAGTCATTGTCTGTCTCTTTGTTGGCGTGCATCGTTATTGGGATTAGGAAACCTAACTTCTACATATTCACCTTCTCAAGAGTGCCCTGCTCTGATTGAATCCCGCCAGTTCTGATGGAATTCAGGTCTGTCGTTTTGTTGGTAGTTTACATAGTTTCTTGTTTGTCTGTCATGTGGTGGAGAATTTCTCCCTTAATCGTAACTGCGCGCTGAACTGTTGCGTCTGACTTTATTCTGTCTCCTTTGATAATAATTGTTTTGGTTTCCATATTGTCTGTTTCTATGGTTATCTCTGTCATATTCATAATTACGGAAGTGCGATCTTTCTCTGTAACTATTACTACTCTTCCAACGGTTGTCATACAGGTGGTGTCTGTTTTGGTCACGATTTATGTTGTGAGAATAGCCTTGTCGTGTCCAGTTATTATTTCTTTCATCGCGGAATTGTGACGGATGTGACCTGTAATTATTGTGTTCCTGTTTCCGCGTTCCACGATTATCAGTGTCAATTTCCATTTCTTGTTACAGTCCCTGAAAAGCTTCAATGTCATCTTTGCAACGTCCTGCCAAAATAATATTTCTTAAATGTTCAGGCAATTTCATTAAGCAATTGCGGATGAGTTCTGAGGGGCTGAATGGGTTTGAGAGATGCTGATTCTTATGCAACATGTCTTCAAAATATTTGACAAGACTGGAAAATTCAGATTGTTAAAAGTGTTTCATCATCATGATGCTATGTTTTACTCGGTCTTGTGTAGCTTGAGGCCAATATGCTGAGAGGTAGGCATGGTAAAATTCTCCCTCACTGTGACAATCGTGAATGACCGATCGCATTCTTACAGCTGGTTCATTCTCTAAATAGCCACACATAAATTCTAATCTGTGCTCTAATGACCAGTTGGGAGGAAAACAATGAGAGAATTGATGGAGCCACGCTCGTGGATGAATGTCGTTGCCAGAATTCTTAAATGTTTTGAATTTACGTGTAGTGATGAACAGCTTATAGTCAAAATCATCGTGTCGGCGAGTCGCACATCGCTCATTGTTACGTCGTGTCGGCGGTTCCATCTCAAAATTCGGTGCACATTGCCAATTTCTTTCATAACTTCCGAAATGACCTGTGTTTTTGTTTTGCGGCTTTTCCGTATTTCTATGTCCCTCTTCCCGTATTGGGGCGCGAGTGTCCTCTGAAATACGTAATTCTTGTATCATCTGTGTCAGCTGATCCTGTACTTCCCTGATTTCTCTTTGGTGTTGCGTATTAATTTGATTCTGATTTTGTTTGAATTCCCTAATTTGTTCGCACTCTTCTGTGTCATTAAAGACTACCGGTTTTGTGTTATTCAGATTATCATCTACCTTCGTAGATAAATTATTTAGCTGATCCGAAAGTTCAACTACTTTCTCTGATAATGAACTAATTTCCTCCGTGTGTCTTTCTGAACCAATTTTCAGAGTATCTACTGTGTCCTTTAACTTTTCCTGAGTTTTTGCAAGTTGCGTAACCGAATCGGTAGATGCAACTGAGTCAATTTTAGCTCGCAATGTCTCATGACTTTCATGAACAATAGTTTGCAGTTCTTTTATGGCTGCTTCGTGATTCTGTAATGCATTTTCATGCCGCGAAAAAATAGGTTGAAAAAGCTCACAAGTTTGTGTTTTTACGTCGTTACAGACTTTTTGACATTTAGATTCGATTTTATGTAACTTAGTAGTTAAATCTTCACGAATTTGTTCAAGCGTGGTGTGAAGATTTTGTTCCATTGCGTCTGACTGTTGCTGTGTTTGTCTCTGGTGTTGTTCCATTGTGTCTAACTTTCGAAGATTTTGTTCCATTGTGTCTAACTTTGAAGATTTTGTCCCATTTGTTTCAGATTTTGTTCAAGCGTTGTGTCTAACTTTTGAAGATTTTGTTCCATTGTGTCTAACTTTCGTAGCCTTTGCCCCGTTTGTTGCATTAACTGTAATAACAATGCACTGGTGTCTGAAACATGTTCCTCAGTGCTTTTCGGCAGTGCATTTGAATCGGCAATATTCGCATTTTGAAAAGCAGAAAATGTGTCTTGATTTATTTGAGAAAACGGTGAGGACGCAAAACCTGAATCTACAGTATTTGCAAGATTGTGTCCTTTCATTTCGGAATCTTGAGGCGAGCTGTTGCCGACCGATCGATCGATAATGCTTCCCTGTCCACTAATTGTTTCACTGTCTACACCATTATTTGCCGCCCGCTCCATTTCCTTATGTACAATTACCAAATTACTACTTTGAACGTCTGTTAATTCATTACACAGTGGTGCTGATAGGCTACGCTCGTCGTCACTATTATTTCTCAGTTTACTTTGGAGCCTAGTGTTACGTTTTTCACACGCTATTATTATCACAATATTTCAGACGATAACACAGAAAAGCACAATTTGAAGAGCAAAAGTAAGAGAACACATTAACACAGCACTGAAAAAAATATCTAGTTAATTGCAAGCGCGGCTGCGAAATACTTATTGTAAATTTACATGCATGCCACAACTGTTTTACTGTACAACAATGAAAGACTGCAACTACAAAGGAGATTCTCTCTACAATTACGCGCTAGCAGTAAACTAAAGCTACACTAATTACACAAACTACAAGTCAAAATCAGAAGATTCCAGTGAGGTATCCTCGGCTATGGGTCGACATATGGAACGTCCCCTTTGAGCAATTATACAAGACTGTGCTTAAACTGACACACAATATTTTTTAGCGCAACGCAATCTGACTTTCAAAAATCTCTACAAAAGAATGGCCCTGATTAACTTTAACCTATACCTGTCACAAATCACCAACTTCACCAAAAATCTTCGTTACTCGCACTACTGCAATACAGCAAGCGCCACTACTGCCAGCTAAATAAAAGATTCAAACTACTGAAGTCACTAACTACTGATAGGCATAGTAAGCATATGAAGGATTTTGATAGAGAACAAACAATGTATTTACCTTAATAGTCATAATATATATAGCAGTTCATGACATCCAGTCTTACAAATTTCAAAACTCCGCCATCTCTCTCCCCACATCCACCACTGCTGGCGGCTCACCTCCAACTGCACAACGCTATACGCTGTTCACATCCAGCTGCTCAACACTACAATGGCAGACAACAATGCAAACTAGCCACAGACTGCACACAGCACAGCCAGTGATTTTCGTACAGAGCCCTACGTGGCGTTACCAATATAAGAACCTAAACAGCCTACTTACATAGCCCCCATGCTCCCCACAAAAAATTTTACAAATTGTTTTGGGCAGTGGCCAATAATGATGTGATAACATTTTTCATAATTACAATAACAAAGATATCAAATGCACAGACTTATTGATACAATGTTGGTCAAAAGCTAAAATTTTCTCACAGTCCATATAGACAGTCCTGATCGTTCATCACAGTAAAATAGCAGTGTTTTTCTCAAAGTCTGAGCAGTAAAAGAAAATGCACACAGAAGTAGTGGATTTCCATGCAGTCTTGAAGAAGTAGTATTGTCCTTCCAACGAAAAGACTGTCCTGACTCTTGACATGCAGAGAGGTAATGGGCCACAACAGAGCAAACCCACTGCAGAGTCAGTCGAAGTTTTGAAGAATATTGGTAGGTAGGTCATCACAGAGTAGACCCACTGTAGTCCTGGTAGAGATTGTGGTATTGGTGGGCCACCAGAGGTGCAGACCCACTGCAGTCCTTGTAGAAATAATGCTACTGGTGAGTCAGCAAAGGTGTAGACCCACTGTAGTCCTTGTAGAGATGGCCAGCAGCCATCTGCTGCGACTGTGCAGGTGCACAATCACCATCGAAGAGTCTTGCAGACAATAGAGAAAGTCCTTAACCACCACTTGTGCACTCACAAAGTTTTTGGAATTGTCCTTAGAACCAGCAATGCTGTTATCCAGTCCCTTGCTGAATATTTAACACATGTGCAAACACTAACAGTCCCTACTTCTCACATATTGTCCATATACTATGACCAACAGAAACGTGTGCAGTTAAATGGAACTTACAAGTTACTTAATTTGATGAGCTGGTGTGAATTACAATTTTATAACATAATAATACTATTACAAAGGTACAAAATACATCATTAAAGAACATAACATACAGATAACATTTGTAGTACAGGCTTTACAAAAGAATCGAAATAACATATACATCAGTGTTACAGGAATTATTACATAAGTTCATACATAAAAGATCAGAATAACTTTTGAAACATCAACTTCACACATGAGCATTAAAACAAAACAGAATAAATAATGTCTAAACATCTTTACAAAGAGAATAACATATTATTAGAAAAATTGCACAACATAACTCATATCAGCTAAACACACAAAGGCAGGAAAAACACAAATATGCAAGAGTACACAAACACATAGCAGAATAACACAAGAGGAAAGGGCAGGGTTTGTTTTCGGTGTAACATTTGGTACTGCAGTCCAACCTAAAACTTCATTCCATAGATCTTTCGTCTTATTTCAACATTTGTTTCCACCAAAAAAATCCTATCCAAGCATGCTTTCTGTATTTTTATGTTCACATATTTCTCACCTCATTATTTATTTTCCATTATCTTACCTCATCATTTATTTCCAAGAAAATCCTACCTAAACCTGTTTCCCCAAACCCTACTTTTTTGCTCATGTCCTCTTTCAAAATACTTTCTTTTGGCCAAACCATTTTCTTATAGCTTCTCAATGCATTTCTTCCAATTCATCACAACTCATTCTCTCATATAGCCTACCCCATATTAAGCTAACTTAAATCAACTGAGCTCAGATGCTAAACTAAGGAACGAGGCAATGCAGCAGCACAAAACAGTTAACAGAAACAGCAATGATAAAAAATATAAATGGCAAAGCAAGCAGCATAAATTAGCAAAGCAAATGCAATATTACAACTAATATAAGGCAATGTGCAGCAAACAAGAAAAATAAATCAGTAGTAAAACTGGCTTAACAGAGTAATACAAAGTGAAATTCAGTAGCACTATGCCTGGCAAACAGCAGCAGCAAATGCAATAACTTATATCTAAACATGGCAAAGCTCAAGCAGAAAAAATATTACAGTAAAAATGGCCATGTTTAATACCTATTTCACATCTTAACACTAGGGTGATGCATCACGAGAACTTACGCTAGCAGATAACTTACCAAATCGTAAAAAAATTATTTATGCAATTCCTGTGAAGGGAAATCTCTATTTATGTGCCCTCGTTTTCTTGGAAGTAGATCATAAATTTATAATTGACTGGATCTGTAGGTGTAAAATAACTATATTAGTACATCTATTACATTTTATTTTAACCAATGCTGCAGTTCAGCTACAAACTAGATATTAAACAAAATGAGTAAATAAATACATAAAGCAAGGCATATGGCATTTCTCTCAACTAGCAAGACAATAGCCATGAAATGTTTCTCATCGTTTCATTAGGCATTTTAGTAAATATCATAAATTAAGAGCTCCACAGTATAATCATATGTTTTCAAGTTTGAGCGTGTCGTATTTGCGATGCTTTCTAGAAAGGAATGTCAATAGCGAGGATAATGGTCCCTATTTTTTTATCACCTGTGCCTCTGAAAGGCACACACAAATGGCTTTTTTCCAGGTGACTCTCGCGCAACTGAGTGCCCACGACGTATTACGTGCAGGTGGTCACTTTACTTTCTTACCGAAATATTTACGACACCAGTTTCCACTACAGTGACAGTCTCATATACAAATATAATTTCACAAGTCGAGAAATTACAGTAGAAAAGTGTAGAAACAAAATCCTATAAATATAACAATGTCCAAAAAATTTTCGACAGCATTGTAATACATTCACACATGTACACACATTTCATAATTCTTATAGTATGATTCTTGGTTTCCAACATCCTTTTTCACATATCAGAGACCCTAACCACTGTTCGTTACTCCATACTTTATTACACATATACATACTCGTCGACAGTTCTTCAATATTTCATCATAAGAAATATGTAGCATAATCAAATTCCTCATATACGGTAGCATCATCTTATTGATCATAAACATACCTCAGCAGCATAATACACATCGTCATTGTAATAATAAAATCATATCACCTCAGTCAAATCTTGAAAACGTCGTAGCTTTCTGCAATAATTTCAAACCCTAAAGAAAATTCTCTGCTCATTTAAATAGTGTCATCTACCTCAAACATACTATAAAAATCATGATCCCATATCAAATATATCATTCAGAGCTCTCATAGTATCACAATGGTTCCAAAAAAATATGAACAGTTCACAAAGTACAGACTAAATACAATTTCATAAGTATGAAATTATCCAACTGTGTAATTGCGTAAACATGTGTCACTGATGTAGTAAAACAAATGTTTGTCTCTCAGTTAAATGATGAGATAGCTGTGTAATTTATGTGTTAGCGAAATATGGTACCGAAGTGTAAATTTGTATAAACAAATACCATATTAGCCAGGGCTCCTTGTGCTTGCCAAACACATGGTACACAAAGTAAGTGTGTACCCCCCTGAGGATTCATGTAATTATACCTACAGGTGTTACAGATTACATCAATGGAGAGAAATGTATCACAGAAAACTTTCTTTGTAATTCAAAAACCTTTAAAAATAAATGTTTTAAGTACAAAATTAATCACTCAAATGCGTGTCCTGTAGTGCTAAATGTGCGTCTTGCTGTAAGATAATTCTGTTGAAGTGTCGTAGTTACCGTCCTCTGTAAGCAAAGTTCTGCTGAAGTCAATGTACTCACCTCATCATAAACAAAAGTGAGATGCTTTGCGTATAGATATCATAGTTATTATGCTTATTGCTGTGATGAAGAAAGTACTATAATGTAACGTATTGTTGTGCTACGAAAAATGCTGTCTCTTTGTAGCTATACCACAAAAGTTACTACTAAAACATGTTTTACTTTCCAGAATAATTCAGAAAACCTGTGCAGATATAAAACAGATACACCGCAAAAACAACATTGTAAATTGTCACTCATTAGTAGCGTCGTGATAAAATCGTGTAGCTGTCACATAAACTAACCACTATGTCATCTGGTATCTCACAGAAAGTACTTTAAATGCAGAATGTATTTTCAAGTAAACCAAAATGTTGCATTAAAATCTCATTAGCAGTACTGGTAAATGTTCTAAGTATGTGAGCCTTATAGTCGTTACGTAATCGTGCAACTAACAAGCAAGAATGTACACACACAATAACACTATGTCGTCTGTTCACAATAACAATGCATTCGTAATTTCTGTTCAAATAAGTTCTCTTCGTTCTTGACTGGATATTTAACTTCAAACATTGTTGAATATTAACAGATTCTAAGTCTGACAAAGCTTACTAGTAATGTAAAGTGAAAAGTTACATGGCAAAGACAAAGTTAAAAAGCAGATTATCATTCAATAAAAGGTTTTACATGTGAAATGTGGTGTAATCCTTTACTCTTCCTAGTACGCAGAGTTTCAACTTCAACGCAATTATGATGTGGTATACGTCGGTAAAGAATACTGGAATTTTTCTCAAGATTAGCGTCTATGTAATTTTTCCCTGAGCCAGCCGGCGCATGTGGCTGCCTGCGGTGCGAGTCATTGTCTGTCTCTTTGTTGGCGTGCATCGTTATTGGGATTAGGAAACCTAACTTCTACATATTCACCTTCTCAAGAGTGCCCTGCTCTGATTGAATCCCGCCAGTTCTGATGGAATTCAGGTCTGTCGTTTTGTTGGTAGTTTACATAGTTTCTTGTTTGTCTGTCATGTGGTGGAGAATTTCTCCCTTAATCGTAACTGCGCGCTGAACTGTTGCGTCTGACATTATTCTGTCTCCCTTGATAATAATTGTTTTGGTTTCCATATTGTCTGTTTCTATGGTTATCTCTGTCATATTCATAATTATGGAAGTGCGATCTTTCTCTGTAACTATTACTACTCTTCCAACAGTTGTCATACGGGTGGTGTCTGTTTTGGTCACGATTTGTGTTGTGAGAATAGCCTTGTCGTGTCCAGTTATTATTTCTTTCATCGCGGAATTGTGACGGATGTGACCTGTAATTGTTGTGTTCCTGTTTCCGCGTTCCACGATTATCAGTGCCAATTTCAATTTCTTGTTACAGTCCCTGAAAAGCTTCAATGTCATCTTTGCAACGTCCTGCCAAAATAATATTTCTTAAATGTTCAGGCAATTTCATTAAGCAAATGCGGATGAGTTCTGAAGGGCTGAATGGGTTTGAAAGATGTTGATTCTTATGCAACATGTCTTCAAAATATTTGACAAGACTGGAAAATTCAGATTGTTAAAAGTGTTTCGTCATCATGATGCTATGTTTTACTCGGTCTTGTGTAGCTTGAGACCAATATGATGAGAGGAAGGCATGGTAAAATTCTCCCTCACTGTGACAATCGTGAATGACCGATCGCATTCTTACAGCTGGTTCATTCTCTAAATAGCCACACATAAATTCTAATCTGTGCTCTAATGACTAGTTGGGAGGAAAACAATGAGAGAATTGATGGAGCCACGCTCGTGGATGAATGTCATTGCCAGAATTCTTAAATGTTTTGAATTTACGTGTAGTAATGAACAGCTTATAGTCAAAATCATCGTGTCGGCGAGTCGCACATCGCTCATTGTTACGTCGTGTCGGCGGTTCCATCTCAAAATTCGGTGCACATTGCCAATTTCTTTCATAACTTCCGAAATGACCTGTGTTTTTGTTTTGCGGCTTTTCCGTATTTCTATGTCCCTCTTCCCGTATTGGGGCGCGAGTGTCCTCTGAAATACGTAATTCTTGTATCATCTGTGTCAGCTGATCCTGTACTTCCCTGATTTCTCTTTGGTGTTGCGTATTAATTTGATTCTGATTTTGTTTGAATTCCCTAATTTGTTCGCACTCTTCTGTGTCATTAAAGACTACCGGTTTTGTGTTATTCAGATTATCATCTACCTTCGTAGATAAATTATTTAGCTGATCCGAAAGTTCAACTACTTTCTCTGATAATGAACTAATTTCCTCCGTGTGTCTTTCTGAACCAATTTTCAGAGTATCTACTGTGTCCTTTAACTTTTCCTGAGTTTTTGCAAGTTGCGTAACCGAATCGGTAGATGCAACTGAGTCAATTTTAGCTCGCAATGTCTCATGACTTTCATGAACAATAGTTTGCAGTTCTTTTATGGCTGCTTCGTGATTCTGTAATGCATTTTCATGCCGCGAAAAAATAGGTTGAAAAAGCTCACAAGTTTGTGTTTTTACGTCGTTACAGACTTTTTGACATTTAGATTCGATTTTATGTAACTTAGTAGTTAAATCTTCACGAATTTGTTCAAGCGTGGTGTGAAGATTTTGTTCCATTGCGTCTGACTGTTGCTGTGTTTGTCTCTGGTGTTGTTCCATTGTGTCTAACTTTCGAAGATTTTGTTCCATTGTGTCTAACTTTGAAGATTTTGTCCCATTTGTTTCAGATTTTGTTCAAGCGTTGTGTCTAACTTTTGAAGATTTTGTTCCATTGTGTCTAACTTTCGTAGCCTTTGCCCCGTTTGTTGCATTAACTGTAATAACAATGCACTGGTGTCTGAAACATGTTCCTCAGTGCTTTTCGGCAGTGCATTTGAATCGGCAATATTCGCATTTTGAAAAGCAGAAAATGTGTCTTGATTTATTTGAGAAAACGGTGAGGACGCAAAACCTGAATCTACAGTATTTGCAAGATTGTGTCCTTTCATTTCGGAATCTTGAGGCGAGCTGTTGCCGACCGATCGATCGATAATGCTTCCCTGTCCACTAATTGTTTCACTGTCTACACCATTATTTGCCGCCCGCTCCATTTCCTTATGTACAATTACCAAATTACTACTTTGAACGTCTGTTAATTCATTACACAGTGGTGCTGATAGGCTACGCTCGTCGTCACTATTATTTCTCAGTTTACTTTGGAGCCTAGTGTTACGTTTTTCACACGCTATTATTATCACAATATTTCAGACGATAACACAGAAAAGCACAATTTGAAGAGCAAAAGTAAGAGAACACATTAACACAGCACTGAAAAAAATATCTAGTTAATTGCAAGCGCGGCTGCGAAATACTTATTGTAAATTTACATGCATGCCACAACTGTTTTACTGTACAACAATGAAAGACTGCAACTACAAAGGAGATTCTCTCTACAATTACGCGCTAGCAGTAAACTAAAGCTACACTAATTACACAAACTACAAGTCAAAATCAGAAGATTCCAGTGAGGTATCCTCGGCTATGGGTCGACATATGGAACGTCCCCTTTGAGCAATTATACAAGACTGTGCTTAAACTGACACACAATATTTTTTAGCGCAACGCAATCTGACTTTCAAAAATCTCTACAAAAGAATGGCCCTGATTAACTTTAACCTATACCTGTCACAAATCACCAACTTCACCAAAAATCTTCGTTACTCGCACTACTGCAATACAGCAAGCGCCACTACTGCCAGCTAAATAAAAGATTCAAACTACTGAAGTCACTAACTACTGATAGGCATAGTAAGCATATGAAGGATTTTGATAGAGAACAAACAATGTATTTACCTTAATAGTCATAATATATATAGCAGTTCATGACATCCAGTCTTACAAATTTCAAAACTCCGCCATCTCTCTCCCCACATCCACCACTGCTGGCGGCTCACCTCCAACTGCACAACGCTATACGCTGTTCACATCCAGCTGCTCAACACTACAATGGCAGACAACAATGCAAACTAGCCACAGACTGCACACAGCACAGCCAGTGATTTTCGTACAGAGCCCTACGTGGCGTTACCAATATAAGAACCTAAACAGCCTACTTACATAGCCCCCATGCTCCCCACAAAAAATTTTACAAATTGTTTTGGGCAGTGGCCAATAATGATGTGATAACATTTTTCATAATTACAATAACAAAGATATCAAATGCACAGACTTATTGATACAATGTTGGTCAAAAGCTAAAATTTTCTCACAGTCCATATAGACAGTCCTGATCGTTCATCACAGTAAAATAGCAGTGTTTTTCTCAAAGTCTGAGCAGTAAAAGAAAATGCACACAGAAGTAGTGGATTTCCATGCAGTCTTGAAGAAGTAGTATTGTCCTTCCAACGAAAAGACTGTCCTGACTCTTGACATGCAGAGAGGTAATGGGCCACAACAGAGCAAACCCACTGCAGAGTCAGTCGAAGTTTTGAAGAATATTGGTAGGTAGGTCATCACAGAGTAGACCCACTGTAGTCCTGGTAGAGATTGTGGTATTGGTGGGCCACCAGAGGTGCAGACCCACTGCAGTCCTTGTAGAAATAATGCTACTGGTGAGTCAGCAAAGGTGTAGACCCACTGTAGTCCTTGTAGAGATGGCCAGCAGCCATCTGCTGCGACTGTGCAGGTGCACAATCACCATCGAAGAGTCTTGCAGACAATAGAGAAAGTCCTTAACCACCACTTGTGCACTCACAAAGTTTTTGGAATTGTCCTTAGAACCAGCAATGCTGTTATCCAGTCCCTTGCTGAATTTTTAACACATGTGCAAACACTAACAGTCCCTACTTCTCACATATTGTCCATATACTATGACCAACAGAAACGTGTGCAGTTAAATGGAACTTACAAGTTACTTAATTTGATGAGCTGGTGTGAATTACAATTTTATAACATAATAATACTATTACAAAGGTACAAAATACATCATTAAAGAACATAACATACAGATAACATTTGTAGTACAGGCTTTACAAAAGAATCGAAATAACATATACATCAGTGTTACAGGAATTATTACATAAGTTCATACATAAAAGATCAGAATAACTTTTGAAACATCAACTTCACACATGAGCATTAAAACAAAACAGAATAAATAATGTCTAAACATCTTTACAAAGAGAATAACATATTATTAGAAAAATTGCACAACATAACTCATATCAGCTAAACACACAAAGGCAGGAAAAACACAAATATGCAAGAGTACACAAACACATAGCAGAATAACACAAGAGGAAAGGGCAGGGTTTGTTTTCGGTGTAACATTTGGTACTGCAGTCCAACCTAAAACTTCATTCCATAGATCTTTCGTCTTATTTCAACATTTGTTTCCACCAAAAAAATCCTATCCAAGCATGCTTTCTGTATTTTTATGTTCACATATTTCTCACCTCATTATTTATTTTCCATTATCTTACCTCATCATTTATTTCCAAGAAAATCCTACCTAAACCTGTTTCCCCAAACCCTACTTTTTTGCTCATGTCCTCTTTCAAAATACTTTCTTTTGGCCAAACCATTTTCTTATAGCTTCTCAATGCATTTCTTCCAATTCATCACAACTCATTCTCTCATATAGCCTACCCCATATTAAGCTAACTTAAATCAACTGAGCTCAGATGCTAAACTAAGGAACGAGGCAATGCAGCAGCACAAAACAGTTAACAGAAACAGCAATGATAAAAAATATAAATGGCAAAGCAAGCAGCATAAATTAGCAAAGCAAATGCAATATTACAACTAATATAAGGCAATGTGCAGCAAACAAGAAAAATAAATCAGTAGTAAAACTGGCTTAACAGAGTAATACAAAGTGAAATTCAGTAGCACTATGCCTGGCAAACAGCAGCAGCAAATGCAATAACTTATATCTAAACATGGCAAAGCTCAAGCAGAAAAAATATTACAGTAAAAATGGCCATGTTTAATACCTATTTCACATCTTAACACTAGGGTGATGCATCACGAGAACTTACGCTAGCAGATAACTTACCAAATCGTAAAAAAATTATTTATGCAATTCCTGTGAAGGGAAATCTCTATTTATGTGCCCTCGTTTTCTTGGAAGTAGATCATAAATTTATAATTGACTGGATCTGTAGGTGTAAAATAACTATATTAGTACATCTATTACATTTTATTTTAACCAATGCTGCAGTTCAGCTAGAAACTAGATATTAAACAAAATGAGTAAATAAATACATAAAGCAAGGCATATGGCATTTCTCTCAACTAGCAAGACAATAGCCATGAAATGTTTCTCATCGTTTCATTAGGCATTTTAGTAAATATCATAAATTAAGAGCTCCACAGTATAATCATATGTTTTCAAGTTTGAGCGTGTCGTATTTGCGATGCTTTCTAGAAAGGAATGTCAATAGCGAGGATAATGGTCCCTATTTTTTTATCACCTGTGCCTCTGAAAGGCACACACAAATGGCTTTTTTCCAGGTGACTCTCGCGCAACTGAGTGCCCACGACGTATTACGTGCAGGTGGTCACTTTACTTTCTTACCGAAATATTTACGACACCAGTTTCCACTACAGTGACAGTCTCATATACAAATATAATTTCACAAGTCGAGAAATTACAGTAGAAAAGTGTAGAAACAAAATCCTATAAATATAACAATGTCCAAAAAATTTTCGACAGCATTGTAATACATTCACACATGTACACACATTTCATAATTCTTATAGTATGATTCTTGGTTTCCAACATCCTTTTTCACATATCAGAGACCCTAACCACTGTTCGTTACTCCATACTTTATTACACATATACATACTCGTCGACAGTTCTTCAATATTTCATCATAAGAAATATGTAGCATAATCAAATTCCTCATATACGGTAGCATCATCTTATTGATCATAAACATACCTCAGCAGCATAATACACATCGTCATTGTAATAATAAAATCATATCACCTCAGTCAAATCTTGAAAACGTCGTAGCTTTCTGCAATAATTTCAAACCCTAAAGAAAATTCTCTGCTCATTTAAATAGTGTCATCTACCTCAAACATACTATAAAAATCATGATCCCATATCAAATATATCATTCAGAGCTCTCATAGTATCACAATGGTTCCAAAAAAATATGAACAGTTCACAAAGTACAGACTAAATACAATTTCATAAGTATGAAATTATCCAACTGTGTAATTGCGTAAACATGTGTCACTGATGTAGTAAAACAAATGTTTGTCTCTCAGTTAAATGATGAGATAGCTGTGTAATTTATGTGTTAGCGAAATATGGTACCGAAGTGTAAATTTGTATAAACAAATACCATATTAGCCAGGGCTCCTTGTGCTTGCCAAACACATGGTACACAAAGTAAGTGTGTACCCCCCTGAGGATTCATGTAATTATACCTACAGGTGTTACAGATTACATCAATGGAGAGAAATGTATCACAGAAAACTTTCTTTGTAATTCAAAAACCTTTAAAAATAAATGTTTTAAGTACAAAATTAATCACTCAAATGCGTGTCCTGTAGTGCTAAATGTGCGTCTTGCTGTAAGATAATTCTGTTGAAGTGTCGTAGTTACCGTCCTCTGTAAGCAAAGTTCTGCTGAAGTCAATGTACTCACCTCATCATAAACAAAAGTGAGATGCTTTGCGTATAGATATCATAGTTATTATGCTTATTGCTGTGATGAAGAAAGTACTATAATGTAACGTATTGTTGTGCTACGAAAAATGCTGTCTCTTTGTAGCTATACCACAAAAGTTACTACTAAAACATGTTTTACTTTCCAGAATAATTCAGAAAACCTGTGCAGATATAAAACAGATACACCGCAAAAACAACATTGTAAATTGTCACTCATTAGTAGCGTCGTGATAAAATCGTGTAGCTGTCACATAAACTAACCACTATGTCATCTGGTATCTCACAGAAAGTACTTTAAATGCAGAATGTATTTTCAAGTAAACCAAAATGTTGCATTAAAATCTCATTAGCAGTACTGGTAAATGTTCTAAGTATGTGAGCCTTATAGTCGTTACGTAATCGTGCAACTAACAAGCAAGAATGTACACACACAATAACACTATGTCGTCTGTTCACAATAACAATGCATTCGTAATTTCTGTTCAAATAAGTTCTCTTCGTTCTTGACTGGATATTTAACTTCAAACATTGTTGAATATTAACAGATTCTAAGTCTGACAAAGCTTACTAGTAATGTAAAGTGAAAAGTTACATGGCAAAGACAAAGTTAAAAAGCAGATTATCATTCAATAAAAGGTTTTACATGTGAAATGTGGTGTAATCCTTTACTCTTCCTAGTACGCAGAGTTTCAACTTCAACGCAATTATGATGTGGTATACGTCGGTAAAGAATACTGGAATTTTTCTCAAGATTAGCGTCTATGTAATTTTTCCCTGAGCCAGCCGGCGCATGTGGCTGCCTGCGGTGCGAGTCATTGTCTGTCTCTTTGTTGGCGTGCATCGTTATTGGGATTAGGAAACCTAACTTCTACATATTCACCTTCTCAAGAGTGCCCTGCTCTGATTGAATCCCGCCAGTTCTGATGGAATTCAGGTCTGTCGTTTTGTTGGTAGTTTACATAGTTTCTTGTTTGTCTGTCATGTGGTGGAGAATTTCTCGCCTTAATCGTAACTGCGCGCTGAACTGTTGCGTCTGACATTATTCTGTCTCCCTTGATAATAATTGTTTTGGTTTCCATATTGTCTGTTTCTATGGTTATTCTCTGTCATATTCATAATTATGGAAGTGCGATCTTTCTCTGTAACTATTAACTACTCTTCCAACGGTTGTCATACGGGTGGTGTCTGTTTTGGTCACGATTTGTGTTGTGAGAATAGCCTTGTCGTGTCCAGTTATTATTTCTTTCATCGCGGAATTGTGACGGATGTGACCTGTAATTGTTGTGTTCCTGTTTCCGCGGTTCCACGATTATCAGTGCCAATTTTCAATTTCTTGTTACAGTCCCTGAAAAGCTTCAATGTCATCTTTGCAACGTCCTGCCAAAATAATATTTCTTAAATGTTCAGTGGCAATTTCATTAAGCAAATGCGGATGAGTTCTGAAGGGCTGAATGGGTTTGAAAGATGTTGATTCTTATGCAACATGTCTTCAAAATATTTGACAAGACTGGAAAATTCAGATTGTTAAAAGTGTTTCGTCATCATGATGCTATGTTTTACTCGGTCTTTTGAGACCAATATGATGAGAGGAAGGCATGGTAAAATTCTCCCTCACTGTGACAATCGTGAATGACCGATCGCATTCTTACAGCTGGTTCATTCTCTAAATAGCCACACATAAATTCTAATCTGTGCTCTAATGACTAGTTGGGAGGAAAACAATGAGAGAATTGATGGAGCCACGCTCGTGGATGAATGTCATTGCCAGAATTCTTAAATGTTTTGAATTTACGTGTAGTAATGAACAGCTTATAGTCAAAATCATCGTGTCGGCGAGTCGCACATCGCTTATTGTTACGTCGTGTCGGCGGTTCCATCTCAAAATTCGGTGCACATTGCCAGTTTCTTTCATAACTTCCGAAATGCCCTGTGTTTTTATTTTGCGGCTTTTCCGTATTTCTATGTCCCTCTTCCCGTATTGGGGCGCGAGTGTCCTCTGAAATACGTAATTCTTGTATCATCTGTGTCAGCTGATCTTGTACTTCCCTGATTTCTCTTTGGTGTTGCGTATTAATTTGATTCTGATTTTGTTTGAATTCCCTAATTTGTTCGCACTCTTCTGTGTCATTAAAGACTACCGGTTTTGTGTTATTCAGATTATCATCTACCTTCGTAGATAAATTATTTAGCTGATCCGAAAGTTCAACTACTTTCTCTGATAATGAACTAATTTCCTCCGTGTGTCTTTCTGAACCAATTTTCAGAGTATCTACTGTGTCCTTTAACTTTTCCTGAGTTTTTGCAAGTTGCGTAACCGAATCGGTAGATGCAACTGAGTCAATTTTAGCTCGCAATGTCTCATGACTTTCATGAACAATAGTTTGCAGTTCTTTTATGGCTGCTTCGTGATTCTGTAATGCATTTTCATGCCGCGAAAAAATAGGTTGAAAAAGCTCACAAGTTTGTGTTTTTACGTCGTTACAGACTTTTTGACATTTAGATTCGATTTTATGTAACTTAGTAGTTAAATCTTCACGAATTTGTTCAAGCGTGGTGTGAAGATTTTGTTCCATTGCGTCTGACTGTTGCTGTGTTTGTCTCTGGTGTTGTTCCATTGTGTCTAACTTTCGAAGATTTTGTTCCATTGTGTCTAACTTTGAAGATTTTGTCCCATTTGTTTCAGATTTTGTTCAAGCGTTGTGTCTAACTTTTGAAGATTTTGTTCCATTGTGTCTAACTTTCGTAGCCTTTGCCCCGTTTGTTGCATTAACTGTAATAACAATGCACTGGTGTCTGAAACATGTTCCTCAGTGCTTTTCGGCAGTGCATTTGAACCGGCAATATTCGCATTTTGAAAAGCAGAAAATGAGTCTTGATTTATTTGAGAAAACGGTGAGGACAAAAAACCTGAATCTACAGTATTTGCAAGATTGTGTCCTTTCATTTCGGAATCTTGAGGCGAGCTGTTGCCGACCGATCGATCGATAATGCTTCCCTGTCCACTAATTGTTTCACTGTCTACACCATTATTTGCCGCCCGCTCCATTTCCTTATGCACAATTACCAAATTACTACTTTGAATGTCTGTTAATTCATTACACAGTGGTGGTGATAAGGTATGCTCGTCGTTACTATTATTTCTCAGTTTACTTTGGAGAACCATGGACCTTGCCGTTGGTGGGGAGGCTTGCGTGCCTCAGCGATACAGATGGCTGTACCGTAGGTGCAACCACAACGGAGGGATATCTGTTGAGAGGCCAGACAAACATGTGGTTCCTGAAGAGGGGCAGCAGCCTTTTCAGTAGTTGCAGGGGCAACAGTCTGGATGATTGACTGATCTGGCCTTGTAACATTAACCAAAACGGCCTTGCTGTGCTGGTACTGCGAACGGCTGAAAGCAAGGGGAAACTACAGCCGTAATTTTTCCCGAGGACATGCAGCTCTACTGTATGATTAAATGATGATGGCGTCCTCTTGGGTAAAATATTCCGGAGGTAAAATAGTCCCCCATTCGGATCTCCGGGCGGGGACTACTCAAGAGGACGTCGTTATCAGGAGAAAGAAAACTGGCGTTCTACGGATCGGAGCGTGGAACGTCAGATCACTTAATCGGGCAGGTAGGTTAGAAAATTTAAAAAGGGAGATGGATCGGTTAAAGTTAGATATAGTGGGAATTAGTGAAGTTCGGTGGCAGGAGGAACAAGACTTTTGGTCAGGTGATTACAGGGTTATAAATACAAAATCAAATAGGGGCAATGCAGGAGTAGGTTTAATAATGAATAAAAAAATAGGAGTGCGGGTTAGCTACTACAAACAGCATAGTGAACGCATTATTGTGGCCAAGATAGACACAAAGCCCATGCCTACTACAGTAGTACAAGTTTATATGCCAACTAGCTCTGCAGATGATGAAGAAATAGACGAAATGTATGACGAGATAAAAGAAATTATTCAGGTAGTGAAGGGAGACGAAAATTTAATAGTGATGGGTGACTGGAATTCGTCAGTAGGAAAAGGGAGAGAAGGAAACATAGTAGGTGAATATGGATTGGGGGGAAGGAATGAAAGAGGAAGCCGCCTTGTAGAATTTTGCACAGAGCATAACTTAATCATAGCTAACACTTGGTTCAAGAATCATGAAAGGAGGCTGTATACATGGAAGAAGCCTGGAGATACTGACAGGTTTCAGATAGATTATATAATGGTAAGACAGAGATTTAGGAACCAGGTTTTAAATTGTAAGACATTTCCTGGGGCAGATGTAGATTCTGACCACAATCTATTGGTTATGAACTGCAGATTGAAACTGAAGAAACTGCAAAAAGGTGGGAATTTAAGGAGATGGGACCTGGATAAACTGAAACAACCAGAGGTAGTAGAGAGTTTCAGGGAGAGCATTAGGGAACAATTGACAGGAATGGGGGAAAGAAATACAGTAGAAGAAGAATGGGTAGCTCTGAGGGATGAAGTGGTGAAGGCAGCAGACGATCAAGTAGGTAAAAAGATGCGGGCTAATAGAAATCCTTGGGTAACAGAAGAAATATTGAATTTAATTGATGAAAGGAGAAAATATAAAAATGCAGTAAATGAAGCAGGTAAAAAGGAATACAAACGTCTCAAAAATGAAATCGACAGGAAGTGCAAAATGGCTAAGCAGGGATGGCTAGAGGACAAATGTAAAGATGTAGAGGCTTGTCTCACTAGGGGTAAGATAGATATTGCCTACAGGAAAATTAAAGAGACCTTTGGAGAGAAGAGAACCACTTGTATGAACATCAAGAGCTCAGATGGCAACCCAGTTCTAAGCAAAGAAGGGAAAGCAGAAAGGTGGAAGGAGTATATAGAGGGTTTATACAAGGGCGATGTACTTGAGGACAATATTATGGAAATGGAAGAGGATGTAGATGAAGATGAAATGGGAGATAAGATACTGCGTGAAGAGTTTGACAGAGCACTGAAAGACCTGAGTCAAAACAAGGCCCCGGGAGTAGACAACATTCCATTAGAACTACTGATGGCCTCAGGAGAGCCAGTCATGACAAAACTCTACCATCTGGTGAGCACGATGTATGAGACAGGCGAAATACCCTCAGACTTTAAGAAGAATATAATAATTCCAATCCCAAAGAAAGCAGGTGTTGACAGATGTGAAAGTTACCGAACTATCAGTTTAATAAGTCACAGCAGCAAAATACTAACGCGAATTCTTTACAGACGAATGGAAAAACTGGTAGAAGCCGACCTCGGGGAAGATCAGTTTGGATTCCGTAGAAATGTTGGAACACGTGAGGCAATACTGACCTTACGACTTATCTTGGAAGAAAGATTAAGAAAAGGCAAACCTACATTTCTAGCATTTGTAGACTTAGAGAAAGCTTTTGACAATGTTGACTGGAATACTCTCTTTCAAATTCTGAAGGTGGCAGGGGTAAAATACAGGGAACGAAAGGCTATTTACAATTTGTACAGAAACCAGATGGCAGTTATAAGAGTCGAGGGGCATGAAAGGGAAGCAGTGATTGGGAAAGGAGTGAGACAGGGTTGTAGCCTCTCCCCGATGTTATTCAATCTGTATATTGAACAAGCAGTAAAGGAAACAAAAGAAAAATTCGGAGTAGGTATTAAAATTCATGGAGAAGAAGTAAAAACTTTGAGGTTCGCCGATGACATTGTAATTCTGTCAGAGACAGCAAAGGACTTGGAAGAGCAGTTGAACGGAATGGACAGTGTCTTGAAAGGAGGATATAAGATGAACATCAACAAAAGCAAAACGAGGATAATGGAATGTAGTCGAATTAAGTCGGGTGATGTTGAGGGTATTAGATTAGGAAATGAGACACTTAAAGTAGTAAAGGAGTTTTGCTATTTAGGGAGTAAAATAACCGATGATGGTCGAAGTAGAGAGGATATAAAATGTAGACTGGCTATGGCAAGGAAAGCGTTTCTCAAGAAGAGAAATTTGTTAACATCGAATATAGATTTAGGTGTCAGGAAGTCGTTTCTGAAAGTATTTGTATGGAGTGTAGCCATGTATGGAAGTGAGACATGGACGATAACTAGTTTAGACAAGAAGAGAATAGAAGCTTTCGAAATGTGGTGCTACAGAAGAATGCTCAAGATAAGGTGGGTAGATCACGTAACTAATGAGGAGGTATTGAATATGATTGGGGAGAAGAGAAGTTTGTGGCACAACTTGACTAGAAGAAGGGATCGGTTGGTAGGACATGTTCTGAGGCATCGAGGGATCACAAATTTAGCATTGGAGGGCAGCGTGGAGGGTAAAAATCGTAGAGGGAGACCAAGAGATCAATACACTAAGCAGATTCAGAAGGATGTAGGTTGCAGTAGGTACTGGGAGATGAAGAAGCTTGCACAGGATAGAGTAGCATGGAGAGCTGCATCAAACCAGTCTCAGGACTGAAGACCACAACAACAACAACTTTGGAGCCTAGTGTTACGTTTTTCACACGCCATTATTATCACAATATATCAGACGATAACACAGAAAAGCACAATTTGAAGAGCAAAAGTAAGAGAACACATTAACATAGCACTGAAAAAATATCTAGTTAATTGCAAGCGCAGCTGCGAAATACTTGGTGCAAATTTACATGCATGCCACAACTGTTTTACTGTACAACAATGAAAGACTGCAACTACAAAGGAGATTCTCTCTACAATTACGCGCTAGCAATAAACTAAAGCTACACTAATTACACAAACTACAAGTCAAAATCAGAAGATTCCAGTGAGGTATCCTCGGCTAAGGGTCGACATATGGAACGTCCCCTTTGAACAATTATACAAGACTGTGCTTAAACTGACACACAATATTTTTTAGCGCAACGCAATCTGACTTTCAAAAATCTCTACAAAAGAATGGCCCTGACTAACATTAACCTATACCTTTCACAAACCACTAACTTCACCAAAAATCTTCGTTACTCGCACTACTGCAATACAGCAAGTGCCACTACTGCCAGCTAAATAAAAGATTCAAACTACTGAAGTCACTAACTACTGATAGGCATAGTTAGCATATGAAAGATTTTGATAGAGAACAAACAATGTATTTACCTTAATAGTCATAATATATATAGCAGTTCATGACATCCAGTCTTACAAATTTCAAAACTCCGCCATCTCTCTCCCCACATCCACCACTGCTGGCGGCTCACCTCCAACTGCGCAACGCAATGCGCTGTTCACATCCAGCTGCTCAACACTACAATGGCAGACCACAATGCAAACTAACCACAGACTGCACACAGCACAGCCAGTGATTTTCATACAGAGCCCTACGTGGCGTTACCAATATAAGGACCTAAACAGCCTACTTACAGCGGGAGGTTAGAAAACTTGGATTTTTATGGTCGAGCGACAGCTCATAAGCCACACATCAAGCGGGTAAATGCCAAACGACGCCTCGCATGGTGTGAGGGGCGTAAATATTGGACGATTGAACAGTGGGTAAACTTTGTGTGGAGTGATGAATCACGGTACACAATGTGGCGATCCGATGATAGGGTGTTGGTATGGTGAATGCTCGATGAACGTCATCTGCCAGTGTATGCAGTGCCAACAGTAAAACTCGGAGGCGGTGGTGTTATGGTGTGGTCGTGGTTTCCATAGAGGGGGCTTGCACTCCTTGTTGTTTTGCGTGTCACTATCACAGCACAGGCCTACATTGATGTTTTAAGCACCTTCTTGCTGCCCAGAGTTGAAGAGCAATTTGGGGATGGCGACTGCATCTTTCAAGATTGTCAGACACCTGTTCAAAATGCACGGCCTATGGCGGAGTGGTTACACGACAATAACATCCCTGTAATGGACTAGCCTGCACAGTGTCCTGACCTGAATCCTATAGCACACATTTGGGATGTTTTGGAACGCAAAATTCGTGCCAGGCCTCACCGACCGACACCGATACCTCTCCTCAGTGCAGCAGTCTGTGAAGAATTGGCTGCCATTCCCCAAGAGACCTTCCAGCATTCGACTGAACGTATGACTGCGAGAGTGGAAGTTTTTCATTGAGACTAAGGGTGGGCCAACACCATATTGAATTTCAGCAGTACCGGTGGAGGGCGCCACGAACCCTAAGTGATTTTCAGTAAGGTGTCCGGATACTTTTGATCACATAGTGTATCTCCCATCCCTTCTTCATCTGCTCTCTCTTCCCTTTTTATAACAGAGACTTCAAATTCATTTATCTTGTGTAGAGTCTCTGTACAATCTTTTCACTTTTTACCTTTCCCTCCTTTGTTTATTATTCGCATTCCGTCTGAGCCCTTGATATTCATTTAGATGCTGCTGCTTTCTCCAAAGGACTCTTAAATTTCCCTGTAGGTGGTAACTATATTCTTCCTGATACTAAAGCAACTATAGCCTGGCATTTGTCTTTTACCCATTCCTGCCTAACCATATTTCATTTTCTGTGAAATTTCTTTTTTGAGGATTGTGTGTTCCATTTCTCCTTCTTCATTCGCTACAGTTTTCAGTTTAGTCCCTTCATCAGTTAAATTCAGTATCTCCTGTGATATCCAAGGATTCTACTAAGCCATTTTATAACACTTGTACTGGCGCTCCCGTGCGTTTGCTACATTGCTTCTCAATAACAGAACTTCTGACCAGTCACAATGAAACCAATTATAACTCAACTGCAGGCTAATAAATACCAATTTTGGTTTAAAACGCACCATGTAGTCTAACCCTCTAGAAGGAATTTTGAATCTGATCGTGTGTTACCTAATAGACAGAGGGAATCGAACATGAATTTCTTAATTGGAGTAGTTGGTAGATAACAGAAAGACTAAAATTTTGTAGGAAATAACAGTAACAGAGTTCTTGTAAATGAAACAAAATACGGTTGCCAGAATAATTAAGTATAATAATGTGAAAACATGATTCCCAATAGATTTGTCTTTACTCTTGCAGAAGGGAGCTTCCATAAATACTTTCTCTGTAAAGTGCAATGAACACCTATTACAACTAGACGAATTTCCCAGTGGGTAGCAGTAATTATCGACAGTATAGGTTAATAATCAATGAAATGGAAAATATTTTTATCTCTGTTAACTACGAGCATTACTTTAGCCATTTACTAATTTATCACAGATGTCCTGTAATACAAGACTAAATAACACCCGACCAAAATTTCCAGTTTGGACAACACACATTTATATAGCACAAATGCAACAGGCTAACACTGTACACATCCCTTTTATATAGACTCTTTTATATAAATACTTGGTTTTCCCGTAAAGAAAAGACTGAAATGAGGGGGGGGGGGACAAACTGCCCTTACTTTTACGAGCAGACTATGCTTACTTTTCAGAAACCATTTTCATTATAGTGACAGCTGAATTACTGCCACACTTAAGATCATTTATCATATAATACTTTAAAACAATTTACACTGACAAAATTGTCCCCAAACATCAAAAATGACAGCAAGTTAAAGTCAAACTGCAGTTGGCATCAAAAAACCAGTGCTTTATAACACCACTTGTGAAGCAAGTCATTTTAAATTATCTTCAATTTTGTTCATCAATACTATAACTTTGGCACTTTCCAACTGTAGCAGTTCATAGTAAACCAATACTTTTTATCAGTTATATGATGTTTCCCATTTACTACTTATGAAGCAAGTAGTTTTCACAGACAACCTTTATGCTCCTGAACAGTAAAGCAATAACACTTGTTAAGTAGAAGCTATTCAAAGTAAATTAGATCTTTTCTTAAATTCAATGTAAAATAAAATAGATTAATATCAGTCTTTCACGAACAGGATACTCAGACTTAAATACTTTGAGGAAATAACACTGCTTGGTTGATTGAAGAGGAAAATTTCATGGCTCAGATACCAGTTTTTGCAACACTCGGATTCTTATTGCAAAATTGAACACACCCAAACACACTGGTTCATACTGATATGCAGTTCTAACCTCCTGAAGTTGTTGGAGCAGTGGCTCAATAGCGGTGGCGAGCTCGTGGCATCTACCTGGTCTCTCATCTGGCGGATTATTGCACTATTTCATTTCTTCTTGGCGACGTAAATATTAATTTCGAGCTATTCCCAATGCGAGAACACCCCTTTTCAGCAGTAACAACATCCGAGGCCGTTCCATCATAGATTAGGATACCGAACGCCTCACTCGGGAGCTGCGTCGTTTACTCCACAACTGCTGACCACTGACTGCCTATTGTGCTCTCTCGCTTCCCGCTCATTCTGACCGCTTCTTCCACCTTTGAGCGCCAAACCGTAGCGGAGGGGAATCACTATGTCTTTTATATTATACAATACAAAATCCCTAAGTATGAACCAGTTTTTACATTGCAGTTTCTCATACATAAACAAACATATTAAATAAAATTCCATAATTTAAGCACACAGTTATAATTCTACAAAACATATTTCGCTAAACTCCACTTCCTTACTGTAATGCAGAGACATTAAACAGTAAAAAGCAAACACTTTGTACTTCACATAATATATTACACTGTATAAACTACTCATTATCGATTATGGTGTTTCAATTTTTTCCCCTACTCGATCCTTTGCTGTCATCACTGTTTGACCTCAGCGTCACACCACGAACAGTCCAGTACAACAATAGCTTCATTCAGTTTGTGTTCAGCAGTGCATTAACATGCCACGTTGAGGATGAACAGCGGATTTCCTTTCAGCAGGTCATACACAGAATAATATTGTCGATTCCTTTCCTTTTCAGTCAAACGTAACGTAAAGGTCCTTCGGCAGCCCTAAATAATCGCTGGTTCTTTCAGCTTATCCGAGTCCCATATTCTTAACTCCCCAGCTTTTGCAATGTCTTTAATTTTTACCTGTTGTTCATAAGCAATAAGTTGTTATCAGAGTGTACGCCTGCGTCTAAACATGTCTTCCCCTGTGATACTTGTTTCCGAAATCTATGTCTCATCATTATTTAATCAGTATAATAAGTACCAGAGTACAGCAAGCCCACAATACCATGTTACATAATGTTACAGGGCTAGATCAGCCGGTCGTTGAGGCTGATGCACCCCTCTACATCTGCATCTACATGATTACACTGCAATTCACATTTAAGTGCTTGGCAGAGGGTTCATCGAACCACAATCATACTATCTCCCTACCATTCCACTCCCGAACAGCGCGTGGGAAAAACGAACACCTAAACCTTTCTGTTCGAGCTCTGATTTCTCTTATTTTATTTTGATGATCATTCCTACCTATGTAGGTTGGGCTCAACAAAATATTTTCGCATTCGGGAGAGAAAGTTGGTGACTGAAACTTCGTAAAAAGATCTCGCCGCGACGAAAAACGTCCTTGCTTTAATGACTTACATCCCAACTCGCATATCATATCTGCCGCACTCTCTCCCCTATTACGTGATAATACAAAACGAGCTGCCCTTTATTGCACCCTTTCGATGTCCTCTGTCAATCCCACCTGGTAAGGATCCCACACCGCGCAGCAATATTCTAACAGAGGACGAACGAGTGTAGTGTAAGCTGTCTCTTTAGTGGACTTGTTGCATCTTCTAAGTGTCCTGCCAATGAAACGCAACCTTTGGCTCGCCTTCCCCACAATATTGTCTACGTAGTCTTTCCAACTGAAGTTGTTCGTTATTTTTACACCCAGGTACTTAGTTAAATTGACAGCCTTGAGAATTGTACTATTTATTGAGTAACAGAATTCCAACGGATTTCTTTTGGAACTCATGTGGATCACCTCACACTTTTCGTTATTTAGCGTTAACTGCCACCTGCCACACCATACAGCATAGTCCGCAGCTCGTGGTCGTGCGGTAGTGTTCTCGCTTCCCGCGCCCGGGTTCCCGGGTTCGATTCCCGGCGGGGTCAGGGATTTTATCTGCCTCGTGATGACTGGGTGTTGTGTGATGTCCTTAGGTTAGTTAGGTTTAAGTAGTTCTAAGTTCTAGGGGACTGATGACCATAGCTGTTAAGTCCGATAGTGCTCAGAGCCATTTGAACCATACAGCAATCTTTTCTAAATCGCTTTGCAACTGATACTGGTCTTCGAATGACCTTACTAGAAGATAAATTACAGCATCATCTGCGAACAAGCTAAGAGAACTGCTCAGATTGTCACCCAGGTAATTTATATAGATCAGCAACAGCAGAGGTCCCAGGACGCTTCCCTGGGGAACACCTGATATCACTCCAGTTTTACTCGATGATGTGCAGTCTATTACTACGAACTGCGACCTTCCTGACAGGAAATCACGAATCCAGCCGCACAAATGAGACGTATTGAAAATCCTGTTGTACGTCGTCAGGAACCATACGTTAATTTGGTCTTTCCTCAGATACTCCTCTATTGTGGTTGAACGTACTTTACGGCTATCTGTATCGTTATGGCACACTAGCCCATCACCTTGGGAGACTCCATGATTCATGTATACATGTATACACGCACTTACCAAAACGTACAACAAAAAGCACAGCTATCATTTATGAAACAACTATACATTGTATCGTTGTCCTGCTCATCCTCTGTGTGATCCAACATATAAGAAGTACATATCGACGAACTCTTCTTAATTACATCTATTCATAATGCTGTGTAAACGTTCGACTAACAACGATGGACAAACAACCGCCATGTACGACCGGGCTTTCTTAAATGCAAGCTTTGGGGCGAAAAGTGAAGTGAGGCATTACTGTTGTCAGCAAGTACCCTGAGTGAATGCATGTAGTTTCCTTCCTTGAACATACACACCTTGAACACACACACACACACACACACACACACACACACACACACACACCTTGAACGTCCACACTAGGCAGTTCCTGTATTATTCGACTATAGCCCATAGAGTGGGCGGTGTTTACTACTGGATTGCTTTGTTTCCACTCATGTAAACATACCGCTGGCGTAGCGGCACATCATGAGCAGTCCGGTACAATGACAGCTTCATTCAGTTTGTGTTCAGCACTGCATTAACATGCCACGTAGAGGCAGAATAGTGGATTTACTTTCAGCAGGTCATACGCAGTAAAATGTTGTCGATGGGTTACATGTCTCGGGCGTGAAGGAAGTACAGAGAGAAGGGAAACGTGGACGAAAGACCTCACAGTGGTCATCCTCGTATGACAACATGCATGGAGGACCGTTTCCTCCGCCCGAGGACTCGAAGGTGCCAACATCAGCTGCCAGAAACATCAGAAGTGACTTCTTCCGGGCATCTGGGATTCGTATCTGAAAGTGCGTAGAAGACTGTATCAGAGTGGTCTTCATTCCAGGAGACCAATGAGAAGTTTTGTACTGAAGTACTGGAAATGACGCAATCGAAGGACTTGGGCTGTTGCACACCAACATTGTATCATTGCAGAATCGAGTAGTGTCATGTTTTCTGACGAGACGAAGACTGGTTCGCGAAAGGACACTAGACGTGTTAGAGTTTGGAGAAGCACTAGGCGAGTCCATCCGTTTGCAGATGGAAGTGCCATTTTCTGGGCGGCATTGATGATGAGACGGCGGGCCTCCCGGATTCCAATCTACGGCAGCTTGCTCGCGCCTGATGCCTCCAAGAGGTCCTACAAATGACTGTGAAGTCATACAGACGTGAAGTCATCGACAACTTCACACAAGTCAATGACAATAGGAGACCGCACCGTATTCTAGCAGTGCCTCGGTCTTCAAAGACGTAACATCAATCGAGTGTGTTGGCCAGCACAGTCCACAGGCATGATGGCAATTGAGAATTCATGAGACCTGTTGAAGGTGGGCGTTGCACAGCGTCCGAATCCACCTGACAATCTTCATGACCACGATGAAGCTGCCATTGAGCAGTGGGACCTCATACCCCATGATAAACTTGGAGGTCTAATCCAGCGTATGTCTCGCGGAGTGGAAGAGCACCTGTATGTGCGGAAAGCGCGGTCACACTACTAAAGACTGATAATCATCGTAATGAGATAAAGATTTTTCACTGCTTTTGTTTTCAGAATGCACACTTGCGAGAGAGCGTGCTTGCCGGCCGGAGTGGCCGAACGGTTCTAGGCGCTACAGTCTGGAAACGCGCGACCGCTACGGTCGCAGCTTCGAATCCTGCCTCGGGCATCGATGTGTGTGATGTCCTTAGGTTAGTTAGGTTTAAGTAGTTTTAAGTTCTCGGAGACTGATGACCTCAGAAGTTAAGTCCCATAGTGTTCAGAGGCATTTGAACCAAGAGCAAGCTTTGTTTTGCAATGATTTTTTGTAACTTACCATAATTGCTCTTGTTTTTAGGAGGAATTGTTTATTTTGTTCATAAGGTGTTGTACAAACCTCAGTGAGTATAGTATAAGAAGTAATTGCAGTAAACTCTATGATACTCCAAACTGTTGATGAGGTGTGCATTTATCAAGAGAAATGGCAATAAAGAATCAAAGCAAATGCAATTGATCGGTAAAGAGCCACAACAGATATTTGATCCCATATATGAAAATAGAAAATATTCCTCAACATTCCTCAAAACCGCGTGGACGTAGGTCGGTTCCACCCTGTACACACTGTCAAGCCTGTAACATGGTCACGTAGTGATTAGTATACTCTGGAAGATGTTATAGCTATCAAGATGCTGTAACTCAAAAAATTTACATACCAGCTGCAGACATGTATGTGCACGGAGTTGTGACTGTCAGGGCAACTCCTCCTGGGTGCTTAACATTTTCCGAGTGTTTCTTATAAGTGGGCATTACTGAAACTTGTGCAGTGATTCATTTTTAGGTTTTAAAATACTATTATAAAGTTTGTAGTTAGTAATGACTTGTAGATTTGCCAATAGCGGCAAAAAGCGTGAACTCATTCCATACGGGAATATGTAACTGGCTCCCTTAAAAAAAATGTTCGCCTCGGAGTGGGTGGTGGCGACATGTGTGCGCCCTGCCTTCCAGAGTAACAGGTAGTACGGACGTGTAACGGGCAATGGGATAGCACTTTGGGCGGGATCAATAGCGGAGCTTAGGCAGGCCGCCTCGGCTGAGCTGGGTCGGTCTGGGCTCAGCTGAAATCCCGCAGATCTGCCGAGCGGCCGGGATTCGATCCCGCGTGTCCGGTAAGCCCGAGGGTCCGGAGCTCACAGCGCCGCCAGCCGTGTGGACGGGATGCACGCGCCAGGCGTGTGTCGTGTGTAGTACAGACCGACTGACGTACGGTATGTTAATATTACGGGATGGACTGGTATTATGCGAATCCGGACTGACGTCTGCTGTTTGCGTCACATGTAGGTTCCAAGATGCTACTGCAGGCGGGTGTTAAGTGACTGGGCGCAACGGAAAATAAAAAACGCTAAAATGAAGATTTGGCCCTGTCTGACTACCCCTTGAAGCAGATCCTAGGGTCTCTTAATGCTCTTTAACATATAAATTCCAACCTAAACAGAAATGAATGATTAAGGTAACTAAGTATACTAAATGATAAACGTTGTTGCTGCTTATACATTTATTGCATATTAAAAACAATCTTCATTACAAATGTTTATATTTTCTAATTACAATTATTGATCCATTGAACAACTCTGCCCTTTTACTATGACTGCTCGATCTGATTTAAATAACACGAGATGACTGACATCATCTATGTACCAAACACAAGACGACACTGTTTTTAAAGGTGATCTACAATGGAGTGCAACGTCAGTGGAAATAAATCCTACGTGGTCACAGCTGTTTAGCCTTATAGCCCCTAATAAGCCAAAGCAATTAGCAATATCACCGTATGTACTGCGTCCGGTGCGTTCTCGTACACGTCTGCGACGATGGAAGAGCTACAGCCACAAAATAAACTCTTTCAAAGAGTAGGACGGCTGAAGGCGGTCCTCTGACTACTATACTCTAATACTGTCAGCTCCTCTCTCTCTTCTCTCTATGTTCTACAAACGAGAAACGCGAACTCTTAGCCATAAGGACGGAGTTCAGATAACGCCTCAACGTAAGTGTAGGCAAAAGAAGTGCTCTCAATCACTGAATGCTGCGTACTCAACGACGACTTCCAACCCGGAGGCGAAGTCTAGACTCACATAAGTTCACAACAGTACAGAGCCTAACCGTTCTAGCTATAAAATCTCGTGAGAGCAAAGACACCAAGTCCGGCCATACCAACAAGAAGCTGATACTGAGGGACCATCACACACGGAAGACCCCGTCTCTTCAGCACTGGCTTCCCAGCAAGGCTCGGCTCCCCACCATCGTAATTCCGAAAACGAATAATATTGCCTAAACCACGGAATATTCTCCCTCTCTACAGATTCTTCCGAACGCCTACCAACCATATTTTAGTCTTTCGTCGTCCAGCGCGGAAAGTTTGCCAGAAAAAACCTATACTCGTACAATGGTGCGCTTCTGAGTAAAAATCCTTGGAAATAACCCAGCCTGCGTGGTTTCCGAGGTGCCGATTTTTCGTTCCTCTCACCTGCATGCAAGATTATCAGTGTTCGGAAGTGTTATCGGGTTATCCTTCCGGCCCCTACTACAATAGCGGCCAGCCGTCACCCTATTGTGCACCAGAGCTCAGGTGCCACGACGTCCATTAAGCTACTTCCTGTGTTCAAGCAGGCCTTCCACCCAGAGCTTGAGTTCTGCCTGCTGTTTCATCTCCACTGGCGTTCCAACCTCTCATTCATTACGCCGTTTTTATAATAAAGACACTCCATCACCTATCATGCAATAAGCGTTAACAATTATTTACAAGTGGTACGTGACAGTGCCAGTCTCCTTTAAATATTCATATATACGATGTACAACCTACCAAATAATACCTAATGTGGTTGTAGTTCACGGCAAAGTATGTGGATGAGTGCTTGTAAGGTGCAAAATTATAGCCACCTTACAAGGTTTCCGCTGGACCGGGGCTGGAACTCGGAACTCCCGATAATCGCTAGCGGTCGCCGTTACCACTTTTTTTTTTTTTTTTTTTTTTTTGCAGATAAAGAAGGAAACACGTCAATGTTATTTTGTACAGTTGGTTCTTTGTGGAGGGAAACAATAATAACACATTGCACAATGACAAAAAAGAACAAAAAGACCACCCACCCTGCATAATAAAGCATAAGGTTATTCACCAGGGGCTGAATGCAAGTGGTTACAAATCCCTGTGTCCTTCAGAGGAGGTCGAGGCACGCTGAGAATTAGACACTCTCTATGAACGTTTCATGTTTCGCTCACCCCAGCTGCGTGCGGGAGGGGCTTAGTATTGGCATAGTATTGTCGATAGCGCTGGTATTCCAGTAGAATAGCCAAAAAAAGCATAAATTCTTTTGTCACCGTCGTGAAAAAAGTGAGATATTGACATTCTTTGTCCGCAGCTCGTGGTCGTGCGGTAGCGTTCTCGCTTCCCAAGCCCGGGTTCCCGGGTTCGATTCCCGGCGGGGTCAGGGATTTTCTCTGCCTCGTGATGACTGGGTGTTATGTGATGTCCTTAGGTTAGTTAGGTTTAAGTAGTTCTAAGTTCTAGGGGACTGATGACCATAGATGTTAAGTCCCATAGTGCCCAGAGCCATTGACATTCTTTTCATCCATTTCACAGCATTGGAGAAATATCTCATGCGGGAACGAAAGATTTTGTGGGACCACTGCAAGTGATTTACCTCATCAACTGCCTCACATGTGCAGGTCCATATTCCAGGCCATGTGCATTCGTGTTAGGCAGACGACATTGTCGGTAGGGTGAAGTCGGCCATATTAATGGGATGGAGCCGTTGCAGATTCCTGTGTTTTTTTTGGTTGACCACCAGATACCAGGTCGTACGGGTGTTCGAGTCGAGAAGAGGGTGGTACACTATAAACCAGAATTGGGGCAAGCTATCGTAGGTTTACGTCGTTACTTCACATTCCGCTTACGTCCTCTCACCATCAGGCTCTAAACATCACGCGCCGTAGAGGCCCTGGTAGGCAGGAGATAGGCGTAACTATTTATTGACAACAAAAAAGGTCTTGACGTTGGAAAGCAACGAGGATACATGTGACACTGCAGTGGATGATAATAGGGTAAGCAATTCCTCGATGAGCGTGCCCGTTAAGCTGTGCTGACATCCACAACTATTTCATCGTATTGACATAGAGGATCGCCACTCGGATTTCGACGAGACCTAGGCCGCCGTCGCTGGTGGATAGAGCGATTGTATCGTATCGAACTTTTAGCTTCAGATCCGCACTCACGAAGTGTCTTCATCTTCAGGAACAGTGAAATGACAGCCAAGTAGGCTACTCCGAACGCCAGGTCAACATTGACATAAGCAACCATTTAAATCATGTTTAATGTCCGGAGCAGATTGTTTCGGACGCTCGAACGTATCCCTTGAAGGAGTCGGGTGTAATTCATCGCCGCCGTCAGCCCAATGTCAAGTCTGAAGACAATCCTCAAAAATTTAAGTGCATCCTGTAATTGGAACGGGGCCACATTCGCTTCCGGCGGTCGCCTGCCTATTACAATTGCTCCGGAGTTGGTTAAATTCATGTGGCTGCCCAAAGCAGCTCCTTATCTCGCAATCTACACCAGCGTCCCTTGGACTTCGTCACCCGATGGCGCCCTAAGCGTCAGACTGACCGCGTATGCTCGACAAACGAAGATATTACCTCTCAATGTTATTCCCGTCAGCCGGTATAGCAGTACCACCTCGGCTATCCGAGCATGCTTCCAGGATCGATCCACAGTTCCATATGTCAAGGAGTTCACAATCTTTACGCTTTCATATTCCGAGAACCTCGTACAGAGAGAGAATACGTGTCTGAAAGACATAGTAACGTGAAGATACATACACTCTATAATTACAGACATTCAGACATTGTAACAAGCCTATTATGTGCCCACGCCTCAATGGTCTAAACTGTCGATTAAATATTTTCCTCATTCTGTCCGGGAATCGCAAAACGTGCCATGCTTATGGGCTGTGGACTCCGCAACATATGGAAATTTATATCGATCCCCTACGTGTTCTCGGTCTACTCGAAGTGGTTAAGACGACTGCTTACGATCCAGTATCTAGTCCCGGTCCAACACTAATTTTCCTGTGCCGCAAACAGCTGATGTCAGTCCAGATTTGGGTAAGGTAGATCCTTTCCTTAATATTTACCACACCTATAACTGTCAGAACACAGATATTATGAACATCAATACGATATGGCAACACAAGGCTGACATGTTTCATTCCTATACTACACTGCATTTAACTTTCTCGATTAATCTACAACTTTTTCAGTGCCCCGCTCCAGTCACTGCCATAGTGCTGAATCGTTACCCGCTACTCCTTTCTCCATGTACACAGCAGGCCGTTATAACTGACCCCACCTCGAAGAAAAGCGTATGTTAGCGACTGTGCACTGACAGTGTAGAGGGAAATATGCATAACTAAATTTATAGACGATTTGCAGGCACTCAGAGTAGAAAAAGTTGCACACAGAGCTGTTACATCTGGCAACAAAGATGGATTTAACCCAGCTGGGCATCGTGTAGAACTTAATTTGGATATCATAGACGTGTTTGTTTTCCGTACTGCTACAACTCTACGCCACAGACAGAGTGAGGTGGCGCAATGGTTAGCACTCTGGACTTGCACTTAGCAGGACGACAATTCAAGCCCGATTCCGGCCATCCTGATTTAGGTTTTCCGTGATTTCCCTAAATCGCTCCAGACAAATGCCGGGATAGTTGCTTTGAAGGGAGCAGAGGATTTCCTTCCCCATCCTTGACACAATCCGGGCTTGTGCTGCGTCTCTAATAACTTGATGTAGACGGTATTTTAGAACCAATCTTTCTTCCTTCCTTCTACAGCAGAGTTCATCATTAGCAGTGAGTGGCGAGTGCCATCGTCTCAATCTCACATGTGTATGACGTCCGGAGAACGCGCTGGCCAAGCGTCAGTCGAATATCTTGTGTGTACAGGTGGATCAGGACAGCATGGGCTACATTAGGCCATGAGTTTCCGTGATGAAAGGTGTCGCGGAGACAACGAAATTAGGAGACAGACACTTGTTCTAAATGTAATGACTGCGTCCAAGTAACTGGCTACGTGAACCAGAGGTGCCCGATTTGTGTACCTAATGGTTCACCACAGTATCAATCCAGGTACTCTGCTCGTACCACGATGCGATCTTACACTTTATCTTTCACTCACATATGTATGCACAAGAAAAGGGAATCTTGTGAAAGGACAACTACTATTGATTACACTATAGTAGGTAAGGGCAGTATTGACGGTACACATCTCTCTCTAATGCCGTAGCATGTGAAGCTGTTACAGTGATCACTAACTGACATTCCGTGGTGCGCCAGACGCCTTCGCACTCTCCGTGTGGCCGAAGAAGACTCGACATTAACAACTGACTTGGAACCTTCAGCCACATTACTAATGATCAGACTCCTCCCATACGACAACAATGTAGAAGATGTGGAACAGTGCCGCCGGCTACAGACGAAGATGGAACCTCCATACTGAAACTACAGACCAGTAGCCCAGTTTTCCGAAAAAAAACTAAGTGTCGCAATTATAAAACCGAAAAAAATGCAGTGCCCCAGACCCTAATTCGATAAACGCAGAGATGCTGCAACTCCTGGGTAACCGGTTTGTTTCATATCTTACGACATTGATAAACGAGTGCTTGTTGCAAGTAGTTACTTCCAAGGAAAAGAAAGATAGAGATATTAAGAAAACGATGTCTTACAGGCCGATACGTTCATTAAATTCAGTTTTAGTGGTCAACAGTGAACTTCGACTAGTTTTTCAGTATTGATTAATCTTCGAGCTATCTGTGAGGATACATTACATAAATATTACTGATACAATACAAAAATGGAACAAAATGTTGGACATATGTGAATAGTCACAGCTTGCTAACTGCCATCATTTAGTAACAAGATCATTGTTCACGTATGTCCCGCTATTGCTTGGACCGTCCATTAGAAGCATTATTTTCTGGGGACCGCATCGATGCAAACACTAGTTTCCGTGACGGGGTGTTGTTAGGTAACATGTCTGCTTGCGGGTCACTTTTCAAATAGTTCAAATGGCTCTGAGCACTATGGGACATAACTTCTGAGGTCATCAGTCCCCTAGAACTTAGAACTACTTATACCTAACTAACCTAAGGACATCACACACATCCATGCCCAAGGCAGGATTCGAACCTGCGACCGTTGCGGTCGCGCGGTGCCAGACGCCACTTTTCATTGCGTTATAGTGAAATGATAGCAGTTTTCACAAAAACTATGCACTGCTAAAAATGAAGTTATTGTTGTTTTACGTGTTATTGCCATGTATATGTTATATTTTCCTTTTCTTGTTCCTTACCTGACAGGGGCCGGCCGTGATGGCCGAGCAGTTCTCTGCGCTTAAGCAGCGCGACCGCTATGGTCACAGGTTCGAATCCTGCCTCGGGCATGGATGTGTGTGATGTCCTTAGGCTAGTTAGGTTTAAGTAGTTCTAAGTTCTAGGGGACTGATGACCTCAGATGTTTAGTCCCTTAGTGCTCAGAGCCATTTGAACCATTTTTGAACCTGACAGGGACTTAATGACGTGTTGTATTCGCTTATGCAATAACAAATAACCGAAGCGCTTGATTTTGAGCAAATTTGTTATTACGTCACTACGAGTTTATTACAGTGAAATGATTTTTAGACGAGCTGGGAATGAAATTGGTTATCTCGATTTGCAATGTGGCTATGCAGTAAACGTAATCGTATGTTAAAACATACTTAATCGGTCCTCTACTATTGTGTGATGACAAAACAATTGAGTTTGGCTAAGGCCAAACAGTAGTTTCTCAGGATGATGATGATGTTTGGTTTGTGGGGCGCTCAACTGCGTGGTTATCAGCGCCCGTACAATTTCCCAACCTTTGCTCAGTCCAATTTCGCCACTTTCCTGGATGATGATGAAATGATGAGGACAACACAAACACCCAGCCATCTCGAGGCAGGTGAGAATCCCTGACCCCGCCGGGAATCGAACCCAGGACCCCGTGCTCGGGAAGCGAGAACGCTACCGTGAGACCACGAGCGGCGGACGTTTCTCAGGATGGGTTTTCGGTATAGGAATATGCTGTTATCTGTAATAGCTGTCAGCTCCCCTATACAGAACCGGTAAAGACATGGCTGTCGTGCACCCACACCACTTTATCATCTTCAGTACGTAGAATAAATGTGCAGGAATTTCAAAACTAGTGATTTTGAGAGATGTAGAATGTGACACTCACACTCCGCTTTTGCACAATATTTCATGAACGAGAACTACTAGCCTACAAATGTTCAAACGGATCTGCAAATTTCGAAGCACAACAGGTCTGAAAATAAGGATAATATTCATGAAAATAGAATGTCACATTCTTTGCTCAGTGAAAATTTCCATTACTCAAGAAAAATCATAACAATACCTTGACAGCAGTCATAAAAAGTTTAGACACTAACAGTGTTTAGTTTAAGAGGAGTCTAAAGAAAATATTAGTGACCATTTACTTTTACAACATTCGAATTTCTTAGTAGAAGTAATCGATTTACACACTATTAATATCATCAGATAAAGTAAGCCTTTGCTAAATCTGCGTCTTGTACACCTTCAGTACAGTAACGTGAACAGTGTCAATTATTGTTGTAAAATGATTTTGTCTTTCACACGTGCCTGCAATAGCCTATGAATTATCAAAGGCGCCTCATTGGATTATTATACATTATATTTTGTGACTCGTTTGTTACTAGTTCTTTGCAGACTATATGTTTAAGATTTTTTACGCATTCCACATCAGTGAAACCTTTTCACTTAGAGCCTGTGGAAGGAACATTAGCTAATACTTGTACTGTATCCTTTTTATATGACGTGTCTGCATCTTTGAGGATCTACTCACTAAAGATCTGAGAAACGAAGATTATTTCTAAGGTAATGAAATGCGACGAAAGAAAATTTCCAGATAGTTGATCGTGTCTCAGGATGTAGTCTTTAACCCACAGTTCTGCTTGTCATCAACTGCAACAAACTATTGTGCTTACTTTCACAGCAGATGGGTTTTGGGTAATTCATCTCTCCCATGTTATAAATCGGCTGACTTTTCCGGTAGAAACAACACCTTCACACTCAGCTTCACGTTTTATTGGAAATGTCAACAAGGACAGAGTGGGGGGGGGAGGTGTCGCATGGCACTCCGACGACCTGCCAGCAGCGATTACCCGCGCCGATGGGCGCCGGAACTGACTCTGTGCGCCCGCTAAATGTCAGTCCCGAATTACAACCGGCGGGGCAGCCGCGCGTGGAACTGAGCCTGCGCAGAGCTGTTTTGTCAGTCGCTGCTATAAGAAGCCACTCCCACGCGGCGCGATTAGAGCGCAGAAACCAGCCGCCCTATCTGCTTCGTTCACCAGATCGGTGAGATGATGAACAACAGCGCTCAGCCGGTGCTGCATGACCCCTTATTTGCTACAGGTCTCTGATACAGACTTGTCTTCGCATTTTATCTCCTGATGGAAAAATCACTGAAATGAGCGTGTTATTAAGCTTCCGAAACCGCTAAATTAAATAAATTTGAATTTTCACATAATTGTGGTTCTGGGAAACGACAAATTTGCATATTTCTCCGTGTTAAAGTCTTAAAATATAGTTCAAATGGCTCTGAGCACTATGGGACTTAACATCTGAGGTTATCAGTCCCCTAGAACGTAGAACTACTTAAACCTAACTAACCTAATGACAACACACACATCCATGCCCGAGGCAGGATTCGAACCTGCGACCGTAGCAGCAGCGCGGTTCCTGACTGAAGCGCCTAGAACCGTTCGGCCACTTCGGCCGGCTCGTTAAAGTCTTAGAGCATGTTTCTGGAATTTAATACCATGTAGGAACAAAATTAATTTCACAAAAGAGAGCAGTTCGAATAATATGCAACTTTCACACACCGTCGTCAATTATGTGTATCTACAACGACTTAAGTATTGTAAGTGATCTTCGTAGTTTACCACATAGGTTGACACTCTGCCTTTCTAGCCTCAAATAACTTCTGACTCCCCAAAATATTTGTAATCTGTTTTCATTACACCAGTTGTCACCAGAGGCCCCCTAGCAAAGGTTAACGCATTTTTAGAATTTCATTCATCAGCGACATAGAGTACACGCAAAAAGCCGTTTCTCTTTAATGAAACTACAATATTGTTTGACACTGAATAACTGATCTATATCACATATATACAGTGATATATCTCTTTTTTAATTATGAGGACAAGTTTCGTAGTAAAGCTACTTTGATTAACAGATTTTTACACATAGGAAAAAGTTTGGTAATGCCTGACATCTAGGACGCCCAGCTCGACTACAGTGCTCTATGTGTAGTATTCCGAATGTTTTCCGGGAGGTGTGTAATGAGATGGGCGTGGGTGACCAAAGAGAAGGATTGGGGAGGGGGGAGGAGGAGAAACTATGTATATCGCTATTTTGTCTGTCTCTTTTTTGCAGTTGATTTGAAACTACCTTCCTGCTGAGCCAGCGACATGAAATTTTAAACGTAATTCAGAAATGGATGGCAATGTAACGCTATCACTCTTTATTGTCTGGTGTGTGGTGCGGGGGTACTTTGTCTACCACTATCATTTCCCCTTGTTCTTGTTCTAGTCATGAATTGTTTGTGGGAAGAACTATTCCTGATAAACATCGGTGTCAGCTCGAATCTCTTTTTTATCTTGGGGGTCTTCTCGCGAGAACAATGCAATAGGTTGGTTGAGTCAGGTGGAGAGAAGTCAGGTGGACAGAAAACGAAATAAACCTGAAATTTACTGCATGTCTCTGCAGCACTCTCAGTAATGTTTGAAATCGATTGAAAAATTTCATAAATCACAAAATAATTATTTAAATAAAGATGAATTCGTAACATACAAGTTTATCACATATTGGTAAAAAGTATAAAAAAAATTCTCGTATCTCCATACGGATCTCCAATCCTATACAAATCTGAAAAATTATGATTGTGAATTTCTAACAGCTATCAAAGTACTTGTATGATATAAAATGTAAAACGCGGGGTGCATGCAGTACACCCAACTGATGCATGAATAGCTTACCGCCTTTGTAATACCCTACTCAGTAATTAATACATCAACAGTACAACTCCTGCCGGCCGGTGTGGCCGTGCGGTTAAAGGCGCTTCAGTCTGGAACCGCGTGACCGCTACGGTCGCAGGTTCGAATCCTGCCTCGGGCATGGATGTGTGTGATGTCCTTATGTTAGTTAGGTTTAAGTAGTTCTAAGTTCTAGGGGGCTTATGACCACAGATGTTGAGTCCCATAGTGCTCAGAGCCATTTGAAGCCAGTACAACTCCTATTATATGTTCTCCAGATTATTTGCTTCAAGTTTTGCAAGTACTTTCATAATAAAACTTCACATTCACAAACATTCATGATTATCTGTATGGAGTGGTATACGAAAACTTCATTCTTATTTACGTAATTATTTGTATTGTTGGGACAGCCGATCGAGACGTACCGTGTCTGGAAATTTACCTCACTGCCTATTGAAAGTAGCGCCGCCAAAGCAGGCGATCCTCAATGGTTACATAAGTCTGGACGGAAATCTGCGGCACCGGCACAAGAGGTGCTTCAGTGTGTTGCCTTTCGGAAAAAATGACCGACATGGATCGAAACGGTGAATCATGGCTTTCCGTCTCAAGATGGAGGGCGCTAGTTTCTATCGAGGTAGCATTACCTTTCTTGTGGTGTGCCTTTCAATTGCCTCACCAGCAGCACAATTTCCCCTCTTCAAATTTATTCGTAGTTTCTACTCGCAACTATGAAATAATTGTATCACTAAATTTTCGTGATACAGATCTGCTATTTTCTCCTATAAAATACGAACATTTTATTTTAAAAAATATTTTTCAATAATGATCTTGGCAAAAGCAGTAGGTTTAGGTTTCTTAGACGTGTATAAGGCAAGGTACTATAAGAATAGAAGTTATCTGAGGTTGGGGGACGGCTTTTTATGTATGATTAGACCAGCCCAGTTTATATTTGGATGGCCGGCCGGAGTGGCCGACTGGTTCTAGGCTCTACAGTCTGGATCCGCGCGACCGCTACGGTCGCAGGTTCGAAATCTGCCTCGGGCATGGATGTGTGTGATGTCCTTAGGTTAGTTAGGTTTAAGTAGGTCTAAGTTCTAGGGGACTGATGACTTCAAAAGTTAAGCCCCATAGTGCTCAGAGCCATTTGAACCATTTTTTTAAATATTTGGATGTTTCAAATAATTTATTCGTTGCGCAACTTTTGACAAAATCCGGATTGTCTTATGGGAAGCTATACATTCGCCACATAGGTCGCCGTGTTCAGGTCTCAATAGCATTGCCAGGGTGTGCTTGAAGCTCAACCATAATCTCACAAACTGAAACGTTATAGAGACGAGATACTGTAATTTGAAATTATGAGATACTGTTGCCACCGATATACCACTCTGGTCTTGTAGCATTCAAATCTGTAAGATCGAACCATTCTAGATTTTTAGCTTTGTAAAAGGCTTGTTAGTTTTCGTAATGATGTGGACAATATACTTTCTGTGTGAACTTCATTTATAATATCATATTTATTCCAAGCCCTTATTACCTGCAACGGGATCAATCTTCTGTTACTCTATATTCCCTGTTTAACATTATAAATGATACCTTTGATTAATTTTTCTTCTTAAGTTTGAAACTAAATGTAGTTGTTAATTATTTAATGTGTTTAACCAAAGTCTGGTAAACGACACGTCTTGTAGTCAACATTTAAAATAATTATTGAAACCATTGACTCTCGCAAATCATAGTAAATGTTACTTATTATTTAACTGTATTATAATTTTTTTTTTTTTTTTGGCGGTTTCGCGGCTCCCTTATTCCAGCATTGCCAGGGACTTTTGCTGTTACTTTTTAAAGATTAATGTTTAAATGAAGTAACACAGACAGTAAATTTCAAGTATTTCGAAACATTTGTGTTTTAAATTTGAAAATAGTAAAGATAATAGGGGGGCCACGCTATGTTGTTATTATCGTGTTCCAAATCCATTAAGTTTGGGTTTTTTCCATCTCTAAACGAAAAAATTTTACATCTGTGAATATCACCTTTGCCTTAATTACATTTATTTAATCCTTGTATACGAGAAGTTAATTTCGTGTATCATCAGTACATATTTACCTGATTGTTAACTGAACGTAACTGTGACGATAACCAATTGGTTTCGAAAATAATTGGTTCGCTTTAGGAATGGTGACCAGATTACTTCATTGCGTCATAGGAACCTCAATAACACACAAATTTTAGTTGATGATAAATTCCACAAGTTACTATTTTTTTCATTCAATAATGTAGTCAACTGCCATATTGCTGTTCAGTTCTACACTTTGCAACATCATTCTAGTAAAGTTGCTTCAGAATTACTGTCGATTACATCATATACCAGATGTAGTGCCAAGGTTGCTGATTCTGTATAAAAAAAAAAAGTAAACTCTGTGCCGCTGAACGGTAAATTGGCTTCTGGCCTGACTCCAGGTAGAGCACAGCAATTCGTTTGCCATGGCACCAGGAGGAGGATGAGGGTAGTGAGCCCTCACCCCAGCCGTCTTTTACCACTGAGGACGATCCCAGTACTCTGTTTGGTAGCAGGCTGAGTGGACCTGGGCCCGACTTGGTGGGTTGGAGTCTACTCCTCTACACACTAGACTACCATTGGCAGTACAAATTCGACATGCAACCAAAATAATCCTCTTTCACGTAACGAAAGATGTAATTTTCCTTACGAAAGCAAGTTTACTTACGAAAGCTAGTTTCAGTTATATTTGACATAAATTGTACTTGATAACCAGTTACAATTAATTAAATATTGATTCAATATATTATATTACAGTGGCAAACACTTACTTTGTTGTTAAATCTCTGTTTCACTTGTAAAACGAGTAATGACAGATTAATGTGTTTATTTTAATTAAATTTACATCTCCCAGCAGTCTGTAAACTTGCAGCCCTACATTGCAAATGCTTAGTGTACCTACTACACGTTGACTACAAGGGTGAAAAGTGAATAAAAAAGTTAAAATGAAAATAACAAGTAATTAATGTAGTCACAAAAGGTAGATGCGATACTTTTAAAATAGAATATCATTGTATAATTACTGCAGGGGTAACTGTGAAAATCCTTCGTTCCTTCGGTTCTGTCTTCCTTAATGTAGGACCCAACGCCAAAATGTGATTCACTGAAAGAGGTTTGGAAAGTAAGGTGTATAATAGTTACGTCTAATAATTATATGATATTTATGGTTGTGCATAATAACTATGTGCTATTTAAGGTTGCTCAAAGCAGAGATCGGGCAGAAAGATACATAATGACTTATTATACGTTAAGTGAACATTTTAGAGACTTTGACACGTTAAGCCACAATATACGGAAACCGCAGCAGTCGAACAAGGAGGCCGATGACCAGTGGTGTTTGCGCAGCAGCAGTAAGCACTGCGACAGATCAACGAACGAGCAGACGGGTAATGCTTCCAAGAAGAACAATGACCAGCGCAGCTCGCACATCAGAAGCCAACGCTTCAGGAACTGTCATTATAATGAAATCACGTGTACGATGTGATTGGCGATGCAGACGACGACGACAGGGCAATGTGTGCCCACGCCAGCATAGAGGTAAAACAAAGAAATCCGGCGTGCGTGTCGATATTGGTCACGTTTCTGCCCAATGCGAGAAGCATAGATCAATGGCCGAAAAGTCAATCGCCGTACTAGAGGCTTCGCGACATCGGAGAAAACACCGAATAAATACCTCCGAAAAACGGGCATGAGGGTCCTGTGAGCAGAGACGGAAGAGTCGAGGAAACGTTGCCTGGACAGAGGGATCGATGGTTAGTCAGCGGACGTCATATTTAATGCAAGGACATAGTCGCTATGCTGCTCGATAGAAGATGTCGGTACCATGTCAACAGGTTAATGCAGAAGATGCCATCCCAGATGTTACCGGCAATAAGTTCCTGTGGCACTTACCTAGGTGGATGGTGAGGACGAAGGGACCGTTGTCTCACCAAATGGCCCACCTGTGAATATTGAGGTTGATGAACTCCGCCAGAAGACTCTGAACCTGAGGGTCGTTGGTTCAGTTCTGGGACAGAGCACTACACGCTACGCTGTATCAGCTTGTTAATAACGCAACGAGCGAATTCAAAAGAAGAAGAGCACGCCAACGCCGCAGTGGGTCACGGGTACGGTCTGAATGGAAGAATACGCCTCCTGGCGCTCTGCTGCAACACGAGCCATCGCCGCATCAGTGGTCACAGGAGTCTACACGCTGATTCCGCGTCGCACCAGTGCCGCGAGGAATTGAGAGAGTTAAGACACAATGTGTAACTCTATTTATTTAAAGGGTTTTATGTGTCAATAAATAACTGATACTGGAACCACCAATGTTTCACTCACACCTCACCCACTGAGCCAAGGAAGAAACCCGTTCCACCGCCCACAAAGTGTTGGTTTCCCTCCCACCATATCTGAAAAAATTATGATCTTTCCTTCCGTCTGTCACTGACTCTCAATATCTACTGTCACAAAACCCTAAATCACTACGTTTGGTGTCAGATATCGTTGGCTCTATTTTGCGGCGTACTTGGCAGAGATTTTATGGAACAAGAAATTCATGACACCAGCGCGGCGACGGCCTGCGAACGACCTACAGCCAACAGACCTACAGCCAACGAACAGTATTTAGGGGCGTTGGCGAGTGCACATTGCTCCCATGAGTTTTCAAGCAACGCTTTCGAAGTGTAAAAGACAAAGACAACAGAAGGACAACCTGCAGCCAACGCACCATATTTTTGAACATTGGCGAGTGCCGAGCGGCCGGGATTCGATCCCACGCTCCGGTAAGCCCGAGGGTCCGGAACTCACAGCGCTGCCAGCCGTGTGGACGGGACGTACGCGCCAGGCGTGTACCGCGTGTAGTACAGACCGACTGACGTACGGTATGTTAATATTACGGGATGGACTGGCATTATGCGAATCCGGACTGACGTCTGCTGTTTGCGTCACATGTAGGTTCCAAGATGCTACTGCGGGCGGGTGTTAAATATCTGGGCGCAACGGAAAATAATAAACGCTAAAATGAAGATTTGGCCCTGTCTGACTACCCCTTGAAGCAGATCCTAGGATCTCTTAATGCTCTTTAACAGATAAATTCCAACCTAAACAGAAATTAATGATTAAGGGAATTAAGTATACTAAATGATAAACGTTGTTGCTGCTTATACGTTTACTGTATATTTCGACGAGATCTAGGCCGCCATCTTTGGTGGATAGAGCGATTGTATCGTATCGAACTTTTAGCTTCAGATCCGCACTCACGAAGTGTCTTCATCTTCAGGAACAGTGAAATGACAGCCAAGTAGGCTACTCCGAACGCCAGGTCAACATTGACATAAGCAACCATTTAAATCATGTTTAATGTCCGGAGAAGATTGTTTCGGACGCTTGAACGTATCCCTTGAAGGAGTCGGGTGTAATTCATCGCCGCCGTCAGCCCGATGTCAAGTCTGAAGACAATCCTCAAAAATTTAAGTGCATCCTGTAATCGGAAGGGGGCCACGTTCACTTCCGGCGGCCTCCTGCCTATTACAATTGCTCCGGAGTTGGTTAAATTCATGTGGGTGCCCAAAGCAGCTCCTTATCTTGCAATCTACACCAGTTTCCCTTGGACTTCGTCACCCGATGGCGCCCTAAGCGTCAGACTGACAGCGTATGCTCGACAAACGAAGATATTACCTCTCAATGTTATTCCCGTCAGCCGGTATAGCAGTACCACTTCGGCTATCCGAGCATGCTTGCAGGATCGATCCACAGTTCCACATGTGAAGGAGTTCACAATCTTTACGCTTTCATATTCCGAGAACCTCGTACAGGGAGAGAATGCGTGTCCAAAGACATAGTAACGTGAAGATACATACACTCTGTAATTACAGACATTCAAACATTGTAAAAAGCCAATTATGTGTCCACGCCTCAATGATCTAAACTGTCGATTAAATATTTTCCTCATCCTGTCCGGGAATCGCAAAATGTGTCATGCTTATGGGCTGTGGACTTGTTATTTTTATTGGAATTGTAATCAGATTTCGCCGGCCTGAGTGGCCGAGCGGTTCTAGGCGCTACAGTCTGGAACTGCGCGACCGCTACGGTCGCAGGTTCGAATCCTGCCTCGGGCATGGATGTGTGTGGTGTCCTTAGGTTAGTTAGGTTTAAGTAGTTCTAATTTTTTTGTAATCAGATTTCTAATGTAACTTGTTATATACCTGACTCTATGTCCTTGTGGTCACAGGAGGTATATTTGTGGGAACAACCATTTGTTTAAACGGAAAGCATTACAATGACAGATACAAGGAGTTTCCACCCACGAGGCTATTCAGAGCCTATTTAAAAAGGTAGGCCAATTGAGGTCTGACATTGATGAATTGTTTAATCGATTATCTGAGTATACGTAGACATCTAGTGCAACTCCCCCATACTAGCTTCATCAGCAGCCACCCATGTGACTCCCTTCTCTGACAAGAAGAGCTTGGGTACAGAAGAATTTTTTGCTGATTTGTTAGCAGCCGCTAAACTTAAGTTTCCGGTCAGATGAAAATATGTTGCAAATGACAAAGTTATGGTTCTTTGGGGAAGCTAAGACGCATTTACTATGTAACAAGTGAAAGGTGGCTACACTGAGCCACAGCGCCAAAAATCGCGCCAGAGAGAGTATTGTTCCGCCGCCTCCACTGGCAGTGCGTGTTGAGAAGTAGCAGCAGGCAGTTCTTGCAGAGAGTTCTTGCCGAGTAGTTGTGGTGGACACAGCTTGTAGCTGAAGTGGGATGAGATGTGGTAGTGCAGAGTGTTGTTCCATGTTTTATGCAGTTATTGATGGGAGAGATAGCAGATGTTGTTCCAATGCAGATATTGTAATGATCTGAGTGCTTTTCGTCAATATAAATTAAGGTAACTAACTACTGTTCTTATTTTCTTATTATTTGTGTGTCCTGAATAATGCTTCATTACAGGTTCAGTCAACAAAGCATCTGGCTTGTGTTCTTGTATTAGAGTGTAATTTTGGTTTTCTTGCACAGTTATAGTATTTCTAATTTTCCTTTATCACGTCAGTATAAATGATATTTAAAAATTCTTGTCTTGTTGAAGAAGAACCGTGCCAGATGTGCGTTGAGTCACACTACCACACACAGAACAGCGACACTTGTGCCTTGTTGGTTTCGTAGGTCTTATAGTTGCTGGGGACTTAATTAATTAATTGTGTTAACAGAAAATTTTCTTACATTCTTTGTTGTCATTCTATGCAGTCAGATAGCGTAACAATTAGTTGTCAGGGCCAGCCGTTTACGAGACTTGCGTAATCGGACAGACAGCTACTAAAATTATTTGCATTTTCATTTTTCATTTTATTAAGCCCCCATGCACGTGGCGACCGCTGCTTCGGATCGTCCCTTGGAATCTTCTGATTGGAAAAATAGTAGACAGTAGTATTGTTGTAGTAATTTGTAGTTTAGTAATTGTAGCTTGTATTGCATGTGTAGATTTGGTGATTGTCATTCTTCTATTGTTCGTTAATCGTGTTTGAAGGAAGCATTTCGTGTGATTGATATTGTTGGTGATAAAGTGTCATTGTGTATAAATTTCATATAGTGACGAGTTTTGTACATTTTGTAAATGATTACGCGGTCGATGAAAAAGGCAAAAATGATGGATAGTGAGAATGACGAAATTGTTAACATGGCGAACTCGCTAACACAGGACAACAGTGTGATGGATAATGAAGTGGAAAACAATGTAATAAGTCGGGAAAATAGTCCGGAACCATTTCAAAATTTTTCTCAATCAGAAAATTCACAGAACCCGAGATTAACGACAGAAGATTCTGGAATAGTATCGAATACAAATAGCTTTATGGCTATGCAGAAGGAAGTTAGTTTTGTGGGAAATGTTAGGGGCGAAAAGAATTTCGAACAAGTTAATCTGGAGCAGTTGATGAGTGCAATATTAAATTTACGAACTGAATTAAAAACAGATAGGGGAACAACGGAGCAGTTTCGATCTGAATTAAAAACACAGATGGGAACTTTGCGATCTGAATTTAAAACAGAGATAGGAACAATTAAAACCGAGATGGGAACTTTGGGGTCTGAATTAAAAACAGATAGGGAAACAATGGAAACACGGTTAGACTCATTGGGATCACAGTTAGGATCTGAATTTAAAACAGAGATGGGAACTTTGGGATCTGAATTAAAAACTGATATGGGAACACTGGAAACACGGTTAGATTCACGAATAGGGACATGTTTCAAAAATATGAAAGATGAATTAAAGAAAGAAATTCGAGAAGAGGTACAACCGATTTTGAATGCTCACAATAATAGATTGGTTGCAGTAGAGATTAGACAAAGGGAACAGGATAGAGAACAGGAAGAAAGAGATCGCGTGATAGTGCAAAATTTTTCAGAGTTAAATTTACAACGTGCACACGATAAGGAGGAAATATTTGAGAGAATCGAGAAATCCGTACCAAATGACAGATTAAATAACCTAACACAACAGTATGAACAGTTAACTACTAAATGCGTAAATACTGAAACGCGAGTCGCGACACTTACGGAAGACGTAAATAAACAGAAAGAACAAATTGGCGACTTATCGGAAAGAGTGGAGGAGATTTCAGATAAATTGACAAATCTTAGTTTGAATGGGGACAGAGATTCAGATGATACAGCTCCATTGCCATTTTCAGAAACCGAAGAGTACCAGAGCATAAATAAACATGTTGAAAATCAAGGAAAATTTAATGAACGCGTGAAAAGGGAATTTGAGGCATTAAAAAAGCAAGTCAAACAAATTGAAGGCGAAATCGTAGGAAAAGATAGCAGAAGAAATTTAGAATCACAGATACCAGAGGGGTTTGAAGAAAACAATTTGTTTCATTTACGGGATGCAACAAGAGAGCGCCAGGCGCGCGAACTTGACAATAATCGCCATTGGGACTGGGACAAACGCGGTAGGTCTTTGTCGCCACGAGGCGAAAACTTTGACTATAAACACTTTTTGACTGTTCGGAAATTTAAGATCTTCCGCAATTCTAAGAATGACATACATCCATGTTCATGGCTAGATCAATTTATGTACGCACTTCCTCCAAATTGGCCACTAAGTCACAAACTGGAATTTATGTGTGGGTATTTAGAAAACGAACCGGCGACGCGGATGCGTGCACTCATTAGAGATTGTAATAATCTGAATGATTTTTATCATGCATTTCTATCGGCATATTGGTCCGAGAACACGCAAGACAGAGTCAAACACAGTCTTATTATGCAGCGTAATTTCAAACAGTCTGAATTCCGCACGCCAGCGGAATATTTTGAAGACATGATTCGAAAGAATCAGTTCCTTTCCAACCCTTATAGCCCGACTGAATTAATTCGCATTTGTTTAACCAAGCTGCCACAATCCATAAGACAAATTGCTTTAGCCGGAAGATGTAAAGACGACATTGAGACTTTTAAGACTTTGCTACAAGAACTTGAGTATGACAACGACGATGGGACTTCCTGTAATTTTTTCAGTAACAGTAATTACAGTAGATTTTCAGAGAAAAGGGATAGTGATCGGAACGGGCGTTATATGGGTAATGTTGAGAATGACAGACGTCACAGACAGGACAATAGATACCAGCCCTATGACAATAACAGACGTTTTAACAGATATTACACAGACAATTACAATAACGGTAATTCGTACCGGAATGATCAATCATACGGAAACAGTAATCGGTATCATCACGACAGAAATTATTCATACAGTAATAGAAATTCTTACCACAGAAATAACCAGGGTAATAGATACAATAATAATTTCAGAAGTGACAGTCGAAACTACACAAGAAGTAGCTATGCAGACAGACAGGAAAACAGAAGTTTTAATAACAGACACAACCAAGAATTTGTATCTAACAGACAGGAGGGACCTAATTGGCATCCTCCACGTGAGAGAACTTCAGAGAGACAAGTGCAAATTGTAGAAATGGATCCGCGAAATGACGCGAATACTCAAAGACGTGACGCAAACAATCGACAATGACTTGCAGCTTCGGCTTCTGGCAGCAATATAGACGGTTCAGAAAGTAATGATACTACGGCTTTACACTACGTACGCCTGGAAGACATGAGAGACATTTTGTTAGACGAAAAGGAAAATAATGTAGACGCATTTTTACATCCTGTTATTGAAGTATGTGTGGGTAAGAATAAGTTCACTGCAGTTTTAGATTCTGGGAGCCCATTGAACGTCATTAGTGAATCAGTTTTTCGTATATGTGAAAGAACTATTGCCTGTCCTGTGTTACCTATTTCTAAAACTACAATTCGAGGAGCGATTTCTGGAAAGGGTGTAGAAGTTAAACAACAGACCAACCTAAATTTCAATTGTCAAGGATACGAATTTTCTGCTAATTTTATTATTGTTCCATTACTCAGTACACAAATTATATTAGGTATGGAGTTTCTTAACGCACATAAGGCAATTTTGAACTTTAAAGAAGGAAGTGTGAATTTGACTGTTGCCGGAATGCCGAAATGTTTGAAATTTTTCGAGTGTTTAACAAGATCTGAGTCAGATACAAAATGTTTAAGGTTTCTTACTTCTGATGTTTTCGTTGAGCATTATGACGACAATGTGTTTATTCATGACAATGACAATAGATACAGAGACGCGATGGATGACATAATTAATAGCGAAGAACTAATTAATGAAAAGGTTAAGAAAGCTGAAGTGCCAGATGACGTTGCAAGAGAAGAGCTGCACCAAATTTTGACTTCACATGCTACAGTGTTTAGTCATCACACGGGAACTATACAAGGCTTACAATATTTATTTAAAGTAAAAGAACACACACCATTTCGCGGGAAAACGTACGCTATTCCTTTGGCTTACAGAGACAAGGTTAAGAATGAACTTCAGTACATGTTAGATCAGGGCATTATTGAGCCTGCAGTCAGTCCCTATACTAGCCCATTACACGTTGTTCTTAAAAAGGATGGGTCAATTCGTTTGGTTCTGGATTCCAGACAGATAAATAATATCATCATTCCTGAAACTGACCGTCCACAAAATTTAGATGAACTTCTTCAACATTTTCATGGAATTAAAGTTTTATCCACGATTGATATGCGCGCAAGTTTTTGGCAAATAGAACTCCACCCGGATTGTAGAAAATATACTGCCTTTTTAGCCTTTGGTAACTGTTACCAGTTTCGGAAATTACCGTTTGGACTTACTGTATCTTCGGCAGCATTCATTCGTAGCTTAAATGAAATTTTACCCGTTTATCTTCGTGACAATATTACTTCATATGTTGACGACATTCTTATTGCTAAACATTCTTGGAGTGAGCACAACAAAATTTTGGATTCATTGTTACGTATTTTTGCACGAGTTGACATTACAGTGAACTTAGAAAAATCCGAATTTGGTCGTTCTCAGGTGAAATTTCTCGGTCACATTATTTCTACAGAAGGTATTCTTCCTGATCCAGAAAAATTAGACGCTATTCGTAATTATGCTGTTCCTACCACAAAACGTGATGTTCGTAGTTTTCTTGGTGTCTGTAATTTTCTTAGACGCTTTGTTAGATTGAACGATTTGGCCACACCTCGTTTATGTGAACTATCTGGAAAGAAATCTAATTGGTGTTGGGATGAGGAAGCTCAGTCAGAATTTGAACAACTTCGTGATGCTTTAGTTGCTGCTCCACTTCTTTCACACCCGGATTTATCTAAAGATTTTTGTTTGGCGACGGACTCATCATACAAAGGCCTAGGTGCACATTTATTTCAAGAGATAGAAGAAGACGGCGTTGTAGTACAAAAGACTATTGCATTTGGAAGTCGTGTTCTCTCTAAATCAGAAAAGAATTATTCGATTACGGAACTTGAAGCTTTGGCTGTTGTTTGGGCTTTTACAAAATTTCGGACATTCTTGTTTGGCAGACATACTAAGGTTTACACCGATCATCGAGCTCTGGAATTTCTTATGTCAGCAAAATTAACTCATGGCAGATTGTCACGATGGGCGTTGTACCTACAGGAATTTGATTTTAGTATTGTTTACATACAGGGTTCTTCAAATATTGTTGCCGATGCTTTATCACGTGCACCTATGGGCTTGAAACAAAGTGCTGAAGAGGACTGCAAGGAAAACAATTATTGTTTGATGTATATTCAAGGTGTTGCGTTTGAGAACTTTATTTCGTCTTCGCTCCAGGACATCGCTAAGGAGCAAAATAAGGATCCAATCTGGAAGGACATTAAGGAGAAGTGGAGGAGAAAGGAAAGCGCAGCGATTAGACAGCATTATTTAGTTCGCAATGACATTCTTTTTAAACGAAAATCGGTCGACAACTCTGTTTGGTTAGTTTGTATTCCTGATGAGTGGGTTAATAAGCTGATTTGGTATACACATTTCAGTTATGCACACTTTGGTCCCAGAAAATGCTTTTATAAATTACGAGAAAATTGCTACTTCAATAATATGGAAAAACGTATTCGATTTGTTCTTGCCAAATGCAAATTATGTCAAAAGGCTAAACCGCCGACAGTTTCTCACAGAGCACCGTTGTTTCCTATCATTCCAGCAAAATTAAAGGACATGGCTGCAGTCGATTTGTTCGGTCCAGTGGTTCGATCTACTAATGGTTTTGCGTATATTTTCGTAGCAGTGGAGTTGACATCAAAATATGTGTGTTTTACACCTTTACGCAAAGCAACAGCTCGTTCAGTATCTAACGCTTTCATCAAACATTTTCTTAAAGAAGTGGGTCATGTTGATAAGGTTATATCAGATAATGGATCACAGTTTCGTTCTAAAATTTGGCTTCGTACTCTACAGCGTCGTAAAATTAAACCAATTTTCATTTCACTTTTTCACCCCCAATCTAACGCTTCAGAGAGATGGATGAAGGAAATCAATAAATTGTGTCGTCTTTATTGTCATCAGAATCACAGAGCTTGGGATCAGTACCTTCATATTTTTCAAAACATTCTGAATGAACTCCCTAATGATTCAACTTCTTTACCGCCTATACTGATATTAAAAAACAAAGCACCGACAAATCGCATTTCTGAAATCGTTCCTTTTCCGCCTTCACGGAAACTGCGGCATTCTGAAGTTGTCAACCTGGCTCTACAAAATATTGCATCTGCGGCTGCTAGAAGAGTGAAATCAGCAAAGCGTCCTGGTCGTTTAAAAATCTTGTCAGTTGGTCAGAAGGTGTTAATTAGGTCTCACCGTCTGTCTCACAAAGGAAAAGGCTTGTGTCGGAAATTTTTTCTGCTTTATAACGGTCCATATAGAATTCGCAAAATTATTCATGATAACACTGTCGAAGTAGAAACTCTTAAATCACGACGCTCTAAAGGAATACATCATATATCTAACGTTAAAATTTTTGTGGAATGATATACTTTTGAAAAATTTTTGCAGAATGACATACTTGTGAGAAACTAACAGCTACATGTAAACATGCGGAGAGTACAAGGACACCGCGCTGTGTTTTGGCGGCGGCGTATACTCAAAGCAACAGTCAAGTCTGCGCGCCGCTAAAGGCAGTCGTAGACCGCAAACAATCACTTCCTACGTCACGCGCCTACAGCTGATCGAGCGCTCAGTGCGAATGCACTGACAGCCGTAAATAAATACACAGTCTAATTTCTCCGACTAAATTCATTATAAAACTATAGTTACTTGTTAAATTCTGTTATTAACATTCAGTATTTTTCAGGATTCGGTTCTATAAGATATTTAAGAACTTCAGGTAAATTCTGTGCGTGTCCGACGTTAAGACGACTTGCTATCGAGAAAATTTCAGGAAAAATGTCATTTCGAAGAAGAGAGTAATAAACTAAAAAGGTAATTATTAATTGAGTTTATTTTTCAGGTAACATATTTCCACTTAGGTACGTACCTTAGACGTAATTTGCTGCGCGATTACGTGATTCATACTTTGTGCTAATTACATGTTCTATGAAATTACTTGTGAAGCGACGTGCTTGCGTACGTTAACTGATTTTGACAATTTTTATTAATGTACTGGATTGTAACTTGTGTATACTATGCATCGCTTGGCTGCACTGCTTTTTCACTGATGTCATATTTTTAATTATGTGCCTGCTGTGCCTATTTATTTAAATTATAATTGTCACCTGATGAATTGTGCTGATGTGGTTAGGTATGTAAGTTATACTTTGTGATTTATTTGCTTGCGCCTTCATGTTTATTTATTAGATTACATATGAACATTTATTGCTTACGGTTATACGATGCTGATGACCTGTTTATTACGTAAGATATGTTTGCTGCTATGCGTATGGATTGCACATTTACACATTTCTGCTTGTTGTCATAACTATACTTTAATTTGGTATATAGCAATGCTGATGTACAGTGTATGAACATAGAGTTTAGGTCACACTATTGTATTAATTACAGATTGTTTGCTTGGCAGAGCCTCGTTGTAAGAATTGTGCTGCATCCACTTGTTGACATTCTGTTCACTACTGGTATATTTACTCGCTATTGCTTGTTTTGCTTACGCTCAGTGCTTTATATTTTTAAGATAAGAAACTGAACTGCTATAATTCGACGAATGACATTAGTACAAGAAACTTCATAGAAGTCACATGAGCTGGAGGTTTTATGAAAGCTGTATAAATGTATGCCAATAGGAAGGAAGCTAACGACACGACATACCAACACAGTTATTACACTGCATTTTTCGTGAGCAATTGAAGTAGGAAGTGACACTTGACACAAGAAATACTCCACATGTTTGCTTCTGTTTGCCATAATTCTTGAAGTGGTGTACACACTGTGAAATATTAGGATCATTCACACTCCGTAATCGTACTTAATTACTGAGAGTTACTCGAACTAAGTCTGTTAGAGGTCATGTATGCATTCTTTGTTTATAATTCATAATGAGTAGAAGATTTTGGTCAGATGGATTACACAGAGGTTGTGTGTTGACAGTGTGTCTTCGGATTGTATGGGATGAGGAGGTTTGCATTAGGATTTTATCGACGAAACTGACTAGAGGAAAGAGTTATTATGGAAGTGAAATGAAACTGGCAATAAGGTTTATATGTAGCGACGTATTGAAGAGGTATTATAGAGGTATTGAGATTGTATGAAGTTGATTGGAGTATGGGTATAAGAGGTAAAATAAGTGAGGTGCATATTTTTTTTGTTGTTGGTCTATATGGAACAAGGAGGATGAAGATAGCAGACTAGAACACTAAAATGGAAGGAAGATTGTCTACACACACTTTGTTAAATCACTAAGCAGTATGTATTTTTTTTGGAGAGAGGAAGTTGCATATCTTGGCACACTGACAGTTGTTCAACAACCGTACATTTTGATCTGGCTTGGCAAACATTGGTCTTGACATGATGACTATGACGTTGACTTAACTATCATTGACTGTTACACATTGCTGTCACTACTACTTGATACACATGATGAACATGAAATTTGACAGAAGTGGATTCAGACAGTTAACACTATACAATTACACAGTAGTACTTAATGTGGATGAAAGATGAGTGAGTGTGTTTTGTGTGTTTTCCTTTCCTAATCCTACCCACCTATCTCCTAAATATTATTTTATTTGTTTGTAGTGGCTTGCACTGACACCCATAATTATTAACTGATGTTTGTGTATTTGTAATAGTAATATAACAATTATCTGATATCATTTGTGTGTTGTTATGATTTGTATGTTTAGTGTAAAAGCATTGTAAAAGCATTTGTAAGTGTATTCAAACTATTGTTTTGAACTGTCAAACTATTGTTTTGAACTGTCAAACTATTGTATTGAACTGTCTGAGTAGGGATGAAATTATGGACTGTTACTTGTACTGTTTCTACATGATTGGTGCCACTAGGACATGTTTAATTTCTGCTAATGAACTGTGTGATAAGTGATAGTTGTTTAATGTGATTTGTTGGAGTCTGAACCTACTCCACAATGCTGGGTGCCACTGATGAACTGATTCTACTGAGATGAGGTCACCTGTTGCTGTTTGCACCTGTTCCACAATGCTGGGTGCCACTGATGGACTGCTTCTACTGAGATGATGTCACCTGTTGCTGTTTGCACCTGTTCCACAATGCTGGGTGCCACTGATGGACTGATTCTACTGAGATGATGTCACCTGTTGCTGTTTGCACCTACTCAACATTGCTGGGTGCCACTGATGGACTGCTTCTACTGAAATGAAGTCACTTCTTGGTGTCTGCACCTGCTCAACATTCCTGGGTGCCACTGATGAACTGCTTCTACTGAGAAATGTGACTTGTTGCTGTGTGCACCTGTTCAACATTGCTGGGTGCCACTGATGGACTGCTTCTGCTGAAATGGTGTCACCTGTTGGAGTCTGAACCTACTCCACAATGCTGGGTGCCACTGATGGACTGCTTCTACTGAAATGGTGTCACCTGTTGGAGTCTGAACCTACTCCACAATGCTGGGTGCCACTGATGGAACTGCTTCTACTGACATGATGTCACTCGTTGCTGTCAGCACCTATTCAACAGTGCTGGGTGCTACTGCTGGAACTGTGAACTACTTGTTGTGAATATTTGTATTAACTGATTTTTTGTGTATTACTGTTTGTGAAAAGTTATAAGACTGCTCATATTCGTCATTGCTGACGTTATCGATTGAATTGTTTAACCACATGATATTTCGGTAAACTATTATGTAAAGTCACATGTATGAAAGAAATTGTATTGCTTAGTGTATTTTATATATTAGGCTATTGAAAGGTCAGTGCAAAGCCAAAATTTTATCTAGTTATATGATATTTACGTATTAATATTATCTTTTATTTTTGTCTGTATTTTTTTTGACGAATTTGGTGGTATTTTCACCACCAATGCTGGCAAAAATACCATCAAATTCTAGCCCGTGGAGGAAGGGCGTATGAAAGGTGGCTACACTGAGCCACAGCGCCAAAAATCGCGCCAGAGAGAGTATTGTTCCGCCGCCTCCACTGGCAGTGCGTGTTGAGAAGTAGCAGCAGGCAGTTCTTGCAGAGAGTTCTTGCCGAGTAGTTGTGGTGGACACAGCTTGTAGCTGAAGTGGGATGAGATGTGGTAGTGCAGAGTGTTGTTCCATGTTTTATGCAGTTATTGATGGGAGAGATAGCAGATGTTGTTCCAATGCAGATATTGTAATGATCTGAGTGCTTTTCGTCAATATAAATTAAGGTAACTAACTACTGTTCTTATTTTCTTATTATTTGTGTGTCCTGAATAATGCTTCATTACAGGTTCAGTCAACAAAGCATCTGGCTTGTGTTCTTGTATTAGAGTGTAATTTTGGTTTTCTTGCACAGTTATAGTATTTCTAATTTTCCTTTATCACGTCAGTATAAATGATATTTAAAAATTCTTGTCTTGTTGAAGAAGAACCGTGCCAGATGTGCGTTGAGTCACACTACCACACACAGAACAGCGACACTTGTGCCTTGTTGGTTTCGTAGGTCTTATAGTTGCTGGGGACTTAATTAATTAATTGTGTTAACAGAAAATTTTCTTACATTCTTTGTTGTCATTCTATGCAGTCAGATAGCGTAACAATTAGTTGTCAGGGCCAGCCGTTTACGAGACTTGCGTAATCGGACAGACAGCTACTAAAATTATTTGCATTTTCATTTTTCATTTTATTAAGCCCCCATGCACAAGAAGTTAAGAAAGGCATTTACTTTTCAAGAATTTAAACAGAGTTTGCTCAGAGTTTGCAGAACAGTTGCGTTTTTATAGGGTGCAGTTGAACATCATGTCCCAAAGACACAACGAAGCAACAGATACCTTTGAGGATAGAATACGAAAAGTTAGTAGTAACACCAATAGTCAGTCAGTGATGAAAACAATAAATATCTTCAACAAGAAGTGGAGAATAGCGCGTTAGATACTTTTTTGCGAGTACTGCCGCCTGAAATTTCGCGCCATTTTAGGGAAGAATTTCCGAAGAATTTTACTGATGCCGTATACATCGCTACAGCATTAGAGGAAATAGACGAAGCAGCGAGGTGCAAGGAAAGAAGAAAGGTATTTTCCAAAGCGGTTCGTTGTTTGAGACGCTATTAGCAGGGACACATCGCGTAGCGTTGTCGCCAACCACAGTGTACAAATTGTCAGAGGGTGGGCCATACATATCGTCAGTGCAACAGTACAGGGAAATTTGCCAACAGGCGTTCGCATTAAAATTTATGCTATTATAGTGCATGTAAATGCTGAGTGCTGATTACCAGGCACTATTTACCATGTAGTCTATTAGTCGACCTTGCGGCTCAAGCGTCAGACGTAAGTAAACAGTGCACTAAGGTCAGAAAATATGACCCTCCAGGATATAAGTTAAGTGGTATAGGCGGAAGTGACATACGTTCAGTAGGCTTTACATTACTCACCTTTCAAATTGAGGGTGGAAGATTCCAGGAGGTTGTGGAAGTATCAAGGATAAGCGACGAATATGATGTTATCCTAGGGTATATTTTCTGAATGAACATTACTCCATAGTCTGCCTGAGGCAGCGAACAGTAGAGCTTAGAGGGCCATTATTTCAATTAGGTGACACAGCTGCCAGAGACGCGATGCCGCAGGATCTCTCTCCCCAGAAAGAGGAATCAACTAAACTGCGAGCAAGCCCGTCCGGTTGGCCGTTCGGTCTAACGCACGGCTCTCCGGATTGGGAAGGAGCGCCTGGTCCCCGGCACGAATCCGCCCGGCGTTCTTGTGTCGAGGTCCGGTGACCTGGCCAGTCTGTGGATGGTTTTTAGGTGGTTTTCCATCTGCCTCGACGAATGCGGGCTGGTTCCCCTTATTCCGCCTCACCTACGTCATGTCGGCGATTGCTGCGCAAACAAGTTCCCCCTTCACGTACGAGTACACCACCATTACTCTACCACGCAAACATATAGTTACACTCCTCTGGTGTGAGACGTTCCCTGGGTTGGGGGGGGGGGGTCCAACTTGGGCCGCACTGCACCGCACCGCACCCTGAAAGCGTGGTTCAGTGTGGGGCGGTGGAGGAGTGAAGTGGACTGCGGTAGTCATCGTGGGCTTGTGGACCACTGCGGCTGCGGCGGGGACTCAGCCTCTCCCTCGTTTCTAGGCCCCCGGTTAACATACAATACAATACATACATGAAAACTGCGAGCAATGTCGTTGAAGGTAGATTCGTAGTAAAAAAGACCATTCGGTAGAGGGAAGCTACTCTGGGTGGACATTAATGGCGCTTTTGTTAAAGTTTCGAGAACATACCTTCACCGAAGAGTCAAGCAGTATATTGCTCCCTCCTACGTATATCTCGCGAAGAGACCATGAGGATAAAATCAGAGAGATTAGAGCCCACACAGAAGCATACCGACAATCCTTCTTTCCACGAACAATACGAGACTGGAATAGAAGGGAGAACCGATAGAGGTACTCAGGGTACCCTCCGCCACACACCGTCAGGTGGCTTGCGGAGTATGGATGTAGATGTAGATGTAGATGTAGATTACTAGCAAACACACTATGCATAGTGGAAGAGTTAGAGGAAAAAGATGAATTAGACAAGGAATATCGTTCGTGCCGCAGCAGTTCGTGGAGTACAGAAGGTATTGATGCATATAGATAATTTTGGGGCAGAAAACAAGGAGTTTCAAAGTAGAATATCAATAGCTAACACAAGTAAGATGATTTGTGATTGGTCAGACGTAGACAATGGCGACCAACCAGCTACCTACAAAAGTGCCTGGCGAAAGAAGATATAACACTTGAAAGGAAACGAACGAGATACGATAGAAGCAGTGTTGGACAAGTTTTAGGATTTGTTTAGTTCACAGCAATGAATACCAGCAATGAATACCACAAAACACAGGATTCCAACAAGAGACGACACCCCAATATACAAGAGACCATGCAGAGTTCCTCACCAGTTACAACCGTTACTTGATGAACTCAAACGTCAGCAATTAAAGGATGATATAATAGAGTATTCGGATTCGCATATAGCGTAAATGTTGCAATTGTCCCAATTAAATTTGATGACAGTGTAAAATGTTGTAGATAGTGTTGTGATTACAGGCATTTAAATATCAAAATAATTTCGGACGTGTGTCCATTATCGAATATCGTAGATACCATTGACCATCTCGGCAACTAAATATTTCTCCACAATTGACCTGAGGAGCATCTACGATGAAATAGGAGTTGCACCAGAGGACAGACATTAAATGTCTTTCTCTATCCCTTCAGGTCATTTCTATCCTTAAGGATGCCTTTTGGATTAAAAGATTCCCCCGTACCTGTTCAAAGATTGCTATATGGTGTGTTACGAGGGTTAAAACCGCGAAAATATATGATACACCTTGATGACATAACAGAATTTTCAAAAGACATCAAGCAGCAGCGGTTCGCTTACGAGAATTTTTCCAACAGTATATGGACGCTAAGTTAACTTTAAATTTTAGGAAAGAGTCGCTTCGCATTACAGCATGTAACATATTAATGGCACGTTATCAGCGAACATAGAATCAAATCCGAGCCACGGGTAATAACTGCAGTTAAAGATTTTCTAACATCATAATCAATCAAGAAAGCATAGTAATTCCTAGGTATCTCAAATAACTATCGAAAATTTGCAAAAGACTTCGCAGAAATAGCACGACCTCTCTCGCAGTTATTGGAAAAAGCTACAAATTTCCCTGGAAAACAGAATGCAATACAGCACTGAAATGCAAATTAACACATAGTCTTTTATTAATGAAGCTAGAATTCAGCAAAAAATTCGGTTTGTCCTTCGCTTCTTCTGAACATGCAATTGGAACAAATGGTTCAAATGGCTCTGAGCACTATGGGACTTAACTGGTTCAAATGGCTCTGAGCACTATGGGACTCAACATCTGTGGTCATCAGTCCCCTAGAACTTAGAACTACTTAAACGTAACTAACCTTAGGACATCACACACATCCATGCCCGAGGCAGGATTCGAACTTGCAACAGGAGCGGTCGCGTGGTTCCAGATTGTAGCACCTATAACCGCTCGGCCACTCCGGCCGGCTGCAATTGGGACAGTTTTGAGTCAAAACATTAATTGTGGAGAACACTCACTGCAGAAAATAATTACTCAACAATGGAAATGGAGCTACTGAGTCTCATCTATAGTATAAAATAACTCCGGTGCTATCTGTATGGGAATAAACTCAAGATAATTACAGACCATGCTGCTCTCAAGTGGTTTTTTGGGCTAAGAGATCCATCAAGTCATTTGGCATGTTGGTCCCTATGCCTCTCGGAAATCAACCTTGAAGTCATTCTTAAACAGGGGAAGAAACATTACAACGCAGATTGCCTTAGCAGAAAGACAGTGGGATTAGCAGCAGTAGGTCGCGATGCAGAAAATGGCAAAAAACACATTCTTCAGACGCAGATTGCAAAAGACATATGCCTGCGAGATGGGGGTCCTGTGTCGAACAGCTAGACCCAGACCAAGAATCGTGGTTTCAAAACACCTCCGACAGAAAGTCATGCAAGAGGACCATGATCACAATCTTCCAAATCATGCCAGTCAAAGAATTAGTGAAAGACGCTTTGCTGAATGTGTTTGGTGGGAGAGAAGAAAGCACGATGTAGTACAATATGTGCCCATTTGCGTAACGTGCGCTCAGCGAGCAGACTATTGCCGTCAACGTATACCGTTACAAAGATTTTCAGAAGTGTCACAACCATTTCAAATAGTAGGAAACGACAATTATGGTACGTTTAATAAAACACCAGCCGGGAATAGGTACCTATTAAAAATTATAGACAATTTCTCAAGATATCCAGTCATGATAATTCTTCCTGATCAACAGGCTACGGCCAATAATTGGGTTTTAAAATTCGGCGCATCACAAGCACTTATAACTGACCAAGGTAGTGACTTCATGTCCGACCTCGCGAAACAACATTGCTGTTTGCTGAAAGTACGTAAATTACGCACCACCCCATTACACGCACAGGCACTTCGGCCGCGATTTGCGGCGCCATATCACGGATTGCGTGGCCCCTCCCTCCGGAGGTTCGATCCTCCCTCGGGCATGGGTGAGTGTTTGGTTCTTATCATAAGGTAGTAGGAGTAGTGTTTAAGTCTAGGGGCTGATGACCACAGCAGTTTGGTCCCTTAGGAATTCACACACATTTGAACACGACGACCAGCAATGTGTATTGAGACAAATAGTTTGTTTAGAATGTCGCTTCCCAGCACTAGAACGAGAAGGAGGCAAAGATTTTGTTTTACTTTTGTCAGAACCTTTTGTAGGCTTTGAAAACACAGAGATCACATGGGCACCATCCTGTTTTTTTTTTTTTTTTCTGGGAGAGGGCAAAATTGGCGTTTTTGTGACGTTGCAAACAAACTGCTTGGACACGGCCATTTTTCCACACATGTAACACGTTGCGTTCCGTGATGGGCAGTCCTGGCTTTCATGGCGAGCAAAACATCTATGGCAAAACTTCACTAAATTTACAGACCTGTTTACATATCTACGTGGCTGTCCCTGCGGCTGTGTACGCGATCGTTGTTGTGGCTGCTTGGGCGGACGCGAACAAGGGAAGACTCGACCCGACAAATGGGGGGGCCTGGTCAAAATTATCGGCCGCTGTGGCAGCAGAGTCATACTGCTTTTCGATTTGCAATACTTGAGGAAGAGATGGATTAGAGTACTTTAAGATCTTTTCCAGTGTTCTACTATCTGGGACATTGAATGTTATTGCATCCATAATCATGAGACCATTGTAAACGTTGCTACAACTACACTTAAATTCACACTCCGTAGTCATGGCCGTTAGTCCTGTGAACCACTGACAGTACTTCTGTTCTGGCTTTTTCTACAAACGTAAAAACTGATATGTAGCTGCAGCCACTTGGACTTGCTGGTCATAGCATTGAGTTAATGCGGCAATTACTTGGTCATAGCTGAGCTAGTCGGGAGACACGGTTGGGAATACTTTTTGTATTAACCGGAGCCGCGAGGGATTAGCCGAGCGGTCTCAGGCGCTGCAGTCAAAGACCGCGCGGCTGGTCCCGGCGGAAGTTCGAGTCGTCCCTCGGGCATGGGTGTGTGTGCTTGTCCTTAGGGTAATTTAGGTTAAGTAGTGTGTAAGCTTAGGGACTTATGACCTTAACAGTTAAGTCCCGTAAGATTTCAGACACATTTGAACATTTTTTGTATTAACCGGAACACTGGGGACCCCGCAGTCGAAAGGAAGTATTGTAGTTTTACAATACCTTGAACACGTTGAACTTGCCAATGTGCTTGGAACTGAGTCAGGTATTCGAGCCATTCTTCGTCTCTGTCGTTAAATTGCCAGAACGTTGGTATGCAGGTCGGCTGTACTTGTTGAGCTGATTGGTTGGTTGGTTGTGCAGGCGACGCATCTTGTGCAGCCAGTGGTCGTTATACCGTCTTCAGTAAGGCAGCAATCTGTTGGTTCTGAAACTGAAAAGCTTGTGTTCGATCGATAAAGTTGGCATTCTGTGGCTGACATGCGGAGGCAGGGAGTGGAGGGGTTGGGGAATTGATGGTTTACACAAATACGTTATTGAAAAAAGGAAGAGAATTTTGATTAGTTCAGCGGCTCCCCTCCTGGAATACATGCAAGAACACCACAACAAATTAGCAAAATGATCACCCCTGCAGCCTAAAACACACCAGAAGGAAGTAAAATCTTCAGCCAAGTTGATTAACTTCGATCGGTTCTCAGTTATCTTCGTCATCACTTTTGTGTCCCCGTCACCACTGTTGTATCCTTGTCGACACTGTACAGTCTTGTGCCATAGGAATCAAGATAGAGGATTTTGTTTGGTGGCCGATATCCTCTTTCTATAACACAACAGCACACATATATTAACAGGTTTCTTCATTTTCATAAACAGGAAGCTACTTATCCTAAGAGAGTCCATGTGTGGTGGTACAATATCTTCCACAATACTCCATGTTAGCCGCACTGCTGGTGAAGTACAAGTCCCACTACAGACACTACAGTGGTCGCTGCACACTCTCTTAGCTGGCACGAGCAAAGTGGCGCAGTGGTTAGCACACTGGATTCGCATTCGGGAGGACGACGGTTCAATCCCGCGTCCGGCCATCCTGATTTACGTTTTCCGTGATTTCCCTAAATCGCTCCAGGCAAATGCCGGGATGGTTCCTTCGAAAGGGCACGGCCGAATTCCTTCCGCGTCCTTCCCTAATCCAATGAGACCGATGACCTCGCTGTTTGGTCTCTTCCCCCAAACAATCCAAATCCAATCCTTCTCTTAGCTGGGGATGTGAACTTCAAATGGTTCAAATGGCTCTGAGCACTATGGGACTTAACTGCTGTGGTCATCAGTCCCATACAACTTAGTACTACTTAAACCTAACTAACCTAAGGACATCACACACATCCATGCCCGAGGCAGGATTCGAACCTGCGACCGTAGCGGTCGCGCGATTCCAGACTGCAGCGCCTAGAACCGCTTGGCCGCTCCGACCGGCGGATGTGAACTGACAGACGACAACTAGAGTGGTGACTGAGCTGGTGACTGAAAGACTGACTGAGCCCTCCGCTCAGCGCCGGCGATCTAAACACTTGCGATAGAGAGGGCGTCGGCGGCCAGTTTCTAGCGAGTCTGTCTTTGGTTCTTTCCTGATAGCCGCACTTGGTCCAGCGCCTCCTATCGATCTTCTTACTACGTATTTTCCGACCGGTGTGCTGGCGACAGCTTTCACCAACACAACTTATTAGAGGTTATGTGAATATTTTAGAGACATTCACAAGTTAAGCCACAATATTCTGAGGTGGCAGCAGTCGAACAATGAGGTCGACGACCAGCGGAGTTTGCCCAGCAGCAGTCAGCACTTCGACAGGTCAACGACCGAGCAGATGGGCAATGTTTCTAAAGAGAACAACGACCTGCGTAGTTGGCACATCAGTGGTCAATACTCCAGGAACTATCATCATACTGAATTCGCACCCATGATATATCTGGTGACGTGGAGGAAAACGACAGGGCAATGCCCGGCCACGCCATCATAGAGGTAAAACAAGGAAAGCGTGTACGTGTGTCGATCATTGGCTGAAGAGTCAGTCGCCGCCCTAGAAACTTCGCAAAAACACCGAATAAAGACCTCCAACAAAAGGCCATGAGGGTCCTTTGAGGGAAGAAAGAAATGAGAAAATGTCGCCTGGACATATAAACCGATGGTTAGTCAGTGGACGTCATACTCCGCTGCAAGGACTTAGGTGCTACGCCGCTCGACAGATGTCGGTACCGCGCCAATAGGTCAAACCAGAAGATGCCATCCCAAATGTTAACAGAAAAAAGTTCGTGTTGTACTTGCCCATGCGAATGGAGAGGACAAAGAGACTGCGGCCGGACCCAATGGGTCACCTGTGAACCTAGAGTCTTTCAAACGTTGCCAGAAGACACCGAATCTGAGGGTCGCTGGTTCGATTAGGGGACTGATTAATCTGCGCCACGCCGTATCCGCGTGTTAATAACGCAACGAGCGAATTCACAAGGAGACCACGCCGCCGCCACAATTTGTCACGGATACAGTACTGAATATAAGAGTACGCTGCCTGGCGCGCTGCTGCAGTTCAAGCCGTCGCCGCGGCAGTGGTCGCGGGGATCTACATCTACATCTACATGGATACTCTGCATATCACATTTAAGTGCCTGGCAGAGAGTTCATCGAACCACCTGCACAATTCTCTATTGTCCCAATCTCGTATAGCTCGCGGGAACAATGAACACCTATATCTTTCCGTACGAGCTCTGATTTCCCTTATTTTATCTTGGTGATCGTTCCTCCCTATGTAACTCGGTGTCAACAAAATATTTTCGCATTCGGAGGAGAAATTTGGTGATTGATTTTTCGTGAGAAGATTCCGTCGCAACGAAAAACGCCTTTCTTTTAATGATGTCCATCCCAGATCCTGTATTATTTCTGTGACACTCTCTCCCATATTTCGCGATAATACAAAACGTGCTGCCTTCCTTTGAACTTTTTCGATGCACTCAGTCAGTCCTATTTGGTAAGGATCCCACACCGCACAACAGTATTCTGAAAGTGGACGGACAATCGTAGTGTAGTCTCCTTAGTAGGTCTGTTACATTTTCTAAGTGCCCTGCCAATAAAACGCAGTCTTTGGTTAGCCTTCCCCACAACATTTTCTGTGAGTTACACCCAATTTAAATTGGTCGTAATTGTAATATCTAGGTGTTTAGTTGAATTTACTGCTTTTATATACGAAGACAGTAACTTGTTCTCGAAAGAACAGTTACTGTTGATGACCGTGCAGCTTTTCCCTGGAATAAATGATGACTAACTGAAAACCTCAGCTGCCGACAGGTGTTGTTGATATACCTCGATGTGGACAGCTGAAAATGTGTGCCCCGACCCGGACTCGAACCCGGGATCTCCTGCTTACATGGCATGGGCAAATGTCTATAAAGTACAATACGTATGTAGAACTGTGGACAGTTGGGAATGTGAGTCTCACGGGAAGCTTGCAAGGGATAAGTCCCTGCAGCCGTGCTATTCATCTGTGTCCTCGGTGGCTCATATGGATAGAGCGTCTGCTATGTAAGCTGGAGATCGCGAGTCCGGGTCGGGGCACACGTTTTTAGCTGTCCACATCGAGGTATATCAACAACACCTGTCGGCAGCTAAGGTTTTCAGTTAGTCATCAGTACTGCTTTTAGATTAGACTGATTTGTCGTGTAACGGAAGTTTAACGAGTTCCTTTTAGCACTCATGTGGATGACCACACACTTTTTGTTATTTAAGGTCACTCCGATGTTTCTTCTAAATTGTTTTGCAGTTTGATTCGATCTTCTGATGACTTTATTAGTCGATAAACGACAGCATTCTCTGCAAACAACCGAAGACGGCTGCTCAGATTGTTTCCCAAATCGTTTATATAGACCAGGAACAGCAAAGGGCCTATAACACTACCTTGGGGAACGTCAGAAATCACTTCTGTTTTACCCGATGACTTTCCGTCAATTACAACCAACTGTGACCTCTCTGACAGGAAATCACAGATCCAGTCACATTGTAAGAAATTCCATTCTCCATGACACAAAAATCATCGGCACCTGTACTTCCCTGTTCATCTGGCCCAAGTACAACGGCCTAATCAGCAACCATTTTCACACACTGAGGTAGGTGTTAATGCAATTAAAGCATGGTTAGATACTCGTCCACTTATAACATTCATGTTGCTATGCATCCCCTTATTTGTTGTGGCCAGCTCACATTCACTCTGTCTGGCACTACATCTGCTTCACACTCCAGAACTCTACATTATACTAGACCCGATACTTCTACGTTAGTTTCCTTAACGTGAACAAATTTAGTACACCACACACTGAGCCAGCTCTGCAAAATGTCAATAATCTCTCCATTAATTATCCTAACTTTCCCATTCATAAGACGTCGAAATGTTGTCTACTCCTCACACGATTTGCAGGTTTCACCACATTAAAAGCAGCTGACCGTACTATGGAAACAGTTAGGCACAAGTCTGTTCCTTTCCCTTCAGACTCTCCATCACCCACTTCTCTGCTCCATCTCTTTTCATTCTTTCTCTCCTTAACTCCTTCCTTGTTTCTTAAAATTTCCTCCACAAATCCTTTTCACACTCTCGAGACTTGTGAAAAGCTATTTCCTCCTCTCCAGCCTGAAGTACTTTCAGTCACTTAGACAATCTTACAGTGTCCAGCAGCATCTTAACTACTTCATTTTTCACAATTTCAAATATCTCGTCCCTGGTAGGCTTTTGAGGTATCTGAAACTCCAGGTCGTACTCACCACGGCATGATTGCTCTTTATCAATTACGCAAACACATACGGCGAAGACTCTTAACGTACTATTATCCCAACATTTTCACTGCTTTAAATGTTTACATACCGATCCGTATTCGCTGTTCAGCACCGTTACCTGCTTCAAAGGGCGTGAACTAATACGCATTTCCTATAGTTTTTGGACTGCGGCATTGTGTGAATCTCTTCACCAAACAAAAAAGCGACAACACCGTAGGAACGACACTTACCCGTAGCTTAACTCCTTTTCCTGAGTTGCTGCTCATAATTTATACGCTATATTAAAAAATATAATCCTTGATAGGACTCAGCACCACGCCCCGAAAAGCTAGACATGGATAAAATCTTACATACTCATAGAGAACGACCAAACCTCTAGCACGGGGTAACACACGTGTAACTAACAGGCGTCCAGGAAAAGCGCTATATGGTTTGCGATTGAGGGTGGTTGCGCTGATTCACATTCTTCAATGCTTTATTTAATTTTTCCAACACAGTTTCATAAAAAAAATTTCAGGTCCGGCGCTAAATTGTAACACGCGCCGTCCTTGGGTTGAGGTGGTCGTTCGATGTGAGAAACCGCCCATCTCGACCATCGCGGCGCCAGGAGCAACGTAAAACAGAACCATTCTAACTCTGAAACACAGATCTGAGTAAGCAACATGATCTCTTCTCAAGCAACGACACCACTGGCCGGTGGCATTTAAAATCACACCAAAACAGTTGAGCATTGTCCTAAAACTTCATCTGAATGACATTCAGTAGACAGTATGTGAAATTAACGTGCACATTGATCCACAACCAGGCGTCCAAACTCAAGGAGTTACATAATTGAGATTTTTCATCGTGCCCAGTTAGTAATAAAAGTTACAAGATGTTAGTAGTAGCCGCCGCTGTCTAAACTACATCGTCAGCTGCTTAAGCGAGAGCGCTCACTTTTTAACTTTTCTAAGCTTGACGTCATTTACAACTACGCAAGCAAGCATTTGTAGTAAAATACGACTGAAGTAATCGGCCCTAGCCGTAGCTTAAATTAGGTTTCCGGTTTGAGCGAGAACTGAACTCTTATATAAATAAACAGGCACTAGTCTGATTAACTCTAACAGTAAATCCAAGCGTACGGCAGTACCTTTAGTAGTAACAATTTAGTAACTACGCACACATCCGTAAAATAAGCACCACTCACAAGTACAAGAAATGATCACGAAACGCAACCAACAAGGACGTCGTTCCTTAGAATCAACTGAAGCACAACAGCCGACTTCAAGCCACACGGTCATCAGGACAAATTATCAACTTAACATAAATGTACCGATACCTGTTCAGCTCTCAAGTTACAGAATAGTCATGACAAAAATAATCAAAGTAAACCGAGAACAAGACAAGGGAACGAGGAAAACTAAGCACGCCCATGTTTGGCCGACAACGGAACAAGGAATAGAATCATGACAAATAAACAAAGCGCATCCAGTTAAATTTAAGTGATTGTAATCTTAATTTAGTTGCTCATGATTTCACACAGTACACACGTGAGACTTTGTGGTAGTTCCCCTCGAGTAACCCAAAGACCTTATTTCCTCGTTAATGAACTCAGTACTCGTATCATGCCACTGAGATAATGGAATCAGATTTCAAACAGATGCCACACGGATCTCAGAGCAAATTCACTAATACAAGACAAACAGACTATCTATAAGCCACTAATCTTCCACATAAATGGACTATCAGAATGTATTTGACACGTGAGTGCCTAATAGCCGATCACATGACTTAGCGAATCCATTCACAATGGAGCTGTAGCCTATTGTGGACCACGTGTTGAGTGAAAGACCAGGAGCAGTCACTAGAAAACCAAACTGATGACAGCTTGTCAGTGCCTCCGGCATGAAACTAATCCTAGCCTTGTGCAAGCAGAACATGACCGAGGCTGGCCGGCATTTCACATTTCAGAACACGATGCCAACCAATGCGACAGCAGAGAAAAACCATTCCAAAACACTTCCACTGCCAGGCAGCCCCATACTGCGTAGGATCTGACATGAACGGGTTCACTACGCCAATGCTGCAACCGCAATTATGGAAATAGATCACAGGATTTTAACCGAATTATGCATTTCGGATCTCAATAGACAGATGACAGTACTAAGCATCGGAAATAGACAATTGAGGACTAAACTTCCAAAAGTTTCGCGCGCATACCTAACGTTGAAATCTAATTAGGAGTGCCACGTCACGCTGGGAAACCTCGCCGAACAGTCACAAAGAATTCACTAGAGCTGGTGCCAAAACCTGCCGGCAACACACACGCTCACTCGTACAAAAAGTGAGACCGACATAAAACTGAAACTATCTCCACGCGCGGTCACCAAACACAACATGTATTCCTAATCAGTAACCAGGCATCGCTTGCTAAGGCCATCAAATTGGAGCTAACGCATTTCAGGACACGTAATGCGTGATAGATTAGCAACACAAACACACACCACATTCAATGCGAATCACAGGGACGTCACGTTGTCGGCCTTCGCAAGAAACAGCTCTTTCTAAAGATAGAAAGTACGAATTCAAGCCGATGCTTCCAACATTCGACGAATAAGTAACCGCGATCAAACAATAGGACAAAGTACTTGAAGCATTTTGGCTAAGAGGAAGAAACAGTACGGAAATCCAGAGTACTGCCCAGGACGGGACGCCGGAAAGTTCGTCACAAAAACGCCCAATTACATGACATTACGCCTCGGCAATACAAAGAGGAAAAATCGATACCAAAACCTCAACAGGCGGCCCATACTGCTAGCTAGTTCCGCACTACTCCATGTCACTCGAGAGGACTTGATCTCTGGCCGCTGCACGACTCAGATCGCGAAAGCAGCCGCCAGGGACAGTCACCTCCACAGCAGCGCCATACACAGCTGGTGGCCGCGTTTCAAAAACAATGGAGGGCAAGACCACGCGGCATGCTAACGTTCCCCCTTAGACAGTCAAAGAAAAGAGTTTATGATTAACCTCCAAATACGGAACATACTAATAACATTATGCATATGGTATACTACCTACTGACTCACCCTGGTACCCACAACCGAGAAAAACATAAGCAAAAGACTGCACTTACCCCACTGCGTATTGACGAAACTGCATCTCCAGTGTAGTCGTGTCATCTTCATTCATGAATGGCCGTTGTATACATTGTCTACCCTGCTGAAAAATGAAGCGGAGAAAAGTGTGTAGTTCCTACTTCTGACACCAACTGAAGCGATCCGGTTCTGCAGGACCACTTCGATGTGGAGCTGGGTCGTGGCGGCATTGCGAGGTCGTAGGGGGAGGCTCTTGCTAGCTTAAACAAAAATCATGAAATTCAGAACATTTTATTAGCACTCGTCCGACTACACTGGTAGCGGCTCAGTGAAGACGGTGGCCACGCCCCCTCGCAGCGAGTGGCGAGGACGGATCATTTCCATTAGTAACGTGTGTAGGACAAATGCATAAAAACTGACAGTAATTCACGAATAACCAGTTGCAAAATTTCACAGTTGTTTGGCACAACATCTTACTAATACTGACAGCGAAATATGGAGTTCATGATCATCAACACTCTGTGATAACTGCAGAAGTTCATCGTCCAATTTGATAACGTAAAATGCAGCCAAATTTCGAAGTTCATAGTTCCTTATGAACAGTTAAATAATGACAAGGATCTCACGGTCGATAAAGAGTTGATTAACCTAAGCATCTTGAAACTCTAAGACCTTATTGTATTAAAGTCCCGAAACATTTGAAAGACTTCACCTCGCGGCCACAAACTATTATCACACCCACAGACACACTCAGACGCGCTGCGGCTCCCTACTCACCCAAGCCTCACTGATCTTGATATACTGACGAGTACCGACCGGAAAACCCATAACCACCGAAGGAAATTCCACAAAAGATCTCGATCTCCTCGTTTAGGGACTTGGTCACATGACCACAACTCAAGATTTACATTTAAAATTGCATTAAATTTACCAAGTGCGTACACACTCGTGACTACCTAGCCGCATGCTGCACTGTAACGTGTTCCTACTCAAATTTCTAAATTCAAATTCGTTAATAAACTCGAATGTAGTTTCATAACTACCTCGCCGTATGCTGCACTGTAACAAGTTCCTACTCAAATTCGTAAGTTCTAATTCGTTAATAAACTAGAATGTGGTTATCAGAACACAGTAATTAGTAGGATATTCGATTAGGATGTTCATACTGAGTTTATAAAGTGTCTTTATATGGAATTAAATTTTTCATAATTACTATTAAATTTGTTTAATAGTAAAAATAGCTTGTTGACGTGATTGTTGACATTTTTGGATTTCATTTGATGTAACACAAGATTAACTTGGTTGTTACTTTCAGTTGTTATAATTTTTAAATCTGTAATAATTATAAATGCGAATAACTATTTTTTTAAAATGTTTGAACTTGCAATGCATCTCACCGCCCCACCATTATAATCTCTATTTAGCTTTCTCGTAGCATGTCTGTAAGGTTTGTTACGTACTTTTCAATAAATATCACATTTTGTTTACACTTTCCGAATTACTCGATCCTCCTTTTCTACCGAGCAGCTCGTAATGTAATAGTGTCCAGTTTTTTCTTAAGTCTTGCTTCCATCATCAAGAGTCTCACACGCATCTTTGCACTCCTAAGGTCAAAGTGACCGCCATATAACTGATTCATAGAATATTTCCTATTCATTTGGACATCAACCTGGTCAGGAAATTGAATACGAAGATTGGTACGTGAGCAGTATTTCGTGTTGCGTTGTTGTTGTACTCGCAGGTCCAGTTGTGGCGATTCAGAAGTCGTATCTTCGATGGTGTACCAACAAGAGGTCAACGTCAAGTGTAGCACTGTGGTGTCAACTCTCTGGTTGACAACTACTTCACTTTTCATAATATCTGTATATCTTCATGAGATTTCGCATTACGAGTATCTTCTAATACCTAAAAGATTCGACTTTGTTCCTAGAAGCATCTTGATCATGATATTATTTACCTAATTCTTTCTACGACACGTGTTGGTTGGCGTTAAACATTATGAAAAAACAACTCCTTCATTCTAGTGAGACGATTTTTTCAAGGAACGTTCCACCGAATATGCATGTAAACGAGAAGATAAACAACCACACAGGGAAATGACATTGTAGGGTCCAGGTACAGGGAAAAAGCGCTTTTCTTGTAGCGGCAGGTTGCATTCACTGTGGAGCAGCGGCGAGCGCAGCTGTTTCAGCGTAACACAGAGATGAGGAGACGCTGCTTATGGCGTGGGGCGAAACGCAGAGAGCCGGACGAGCCCGGCGTTTTTAATCGCGGGGATATTTTTTGTATTACAGCCACACTTAATGAGTTTCTCCCTCCCAACTCAGCCGCCAGCACATTTTTTCTCTTCTACATAAAACGTCCTCGAGCTAACACGACGACATTCTGCCGTACAGTGAAAACTTATGAAGAGTTGTTTTGCGGTAGAAAGTTCTCTGCTCAGCGTACATCAAGAGAGCGTCTTCTCTTTCTGTTTGCCTGCTTATCAAAAGAGTAAATAATATTTTTCAGGATCTTGGGCACGTTGAGACGATAAATGCTAATCTGCAGGTAGCGCACTACAACTCTGAACAAGTTCTAAACAACTAGTCGAAAGAGCGTGTACGAAACACACAGTAACTTGTGTTCAGGCACGAATAAGTATCTACGTGTACATCTACATCCGAGGAGGAACTTTTGAGAAATACATAATGTCCACCAGTGCACGAAACTGACAAGTCTGTTAGCGCGGCCATGCTCCGCAGCAAGCAGAAAAATATATATTTTGTAAATAAAACCGCCTTTTCTTGCTCCACTGTAATTAGTTTATCCCAGACGCGTTTGACCTTTATTTACTCCAAGGTATTTTCAGTGGGATTTAGAACGATACACTTTTATTTTGATAAGTGCTATTTTTAGATTATGAAACAGTTCACGTGCGTTTTTATGTAAATAAGTACTTACTTACAATATGTTGGCATCTGCGTTTCTTCTCATCTGGCCTGGAGGTCGCGGTATTTCATTTGGAAAACATAATCACATTTTGATATTTCGAACTTTTCCTGTCACACTTGTCACCATATTTACTCTAAATTTTGTGGTGCACTATTATTCTTTGATCACTAGTTGTAGATATGTGTTCGCACACTGTGCTTTTAGTGACGTAAATATTGTGAGTTCGTCATGTGCTTCCTCCCGTTTGGTTTTTTTACGTACATGTTGCCAATCTAGCGAGGTATGTGTTCAAACCTAATGTCTATTCATGACTTTGCGTGTGTCTGAGAGTATATGTGAGAGGTGGAGGCTGTGTTGGTGGTTTAAGTTGTGGTGTATTGATTATGAATGTAATTGCTGTTAGAGAGTGGTTGAAAGCTGTGTTGGTTAGCTGATTTCAGTTTTTGGTTTAAATGTTCTGTGGGAGGGTTCATTGACAAGTGAGTGAAAAAGTGTTGGGTTGGGTGGCATTATCAGTATGATAATAATCCTTTTTTGAAGTGTTATTCTGTACTTTTTCTATTAACGTAAACAAGGAATTGTTTCTCCATGTGTACTTGATCATTCAATTGGGTTTTCTTTCCTGCTTTGGTTTTCTGTATGTGGTAATTTTCTTGCAGTGCTAGGAGATGTTTTTATTGTTATTCTAAATATTGTCATCCTTCTTCTTTATTGGTTGGTTTGTGATTATGGTCTCTTAGGTGTTCTGTAAATGTGGAATGTTTGTCCCATACTCCCAGGTTCTCATGTGTTCCTTGTATCTGACACCAAATGTTCTGCCTGTTTGTCCTATGTATATGCCATCACAAGTGTTACACTGTAGTTGATATATACCTGCTCTCTGGCATATGTCTTATCAGCTTCGGCATGTAGTTTCGTACATAGCTGTCACTTGCGTGTTCTATTTCTATCCCCCGCCTTTCGAAAAAATTGGGGTTTTTAAGTGTGAGTTTGTTTGTATGTCATTATGCACCATCTTGTGTTTTCTTTCATATTTTTCTCAATACTCTATGTTTTTGCTGTGGTGCTGAGTATCATGTGTTTGGTTCTGTTGTGTTATTGCCGGTGGTTTTCTGCTTTCTCCTTTTATGTTACTTTCAATTTTTTTGTTTAGCGTTGTGACTAGGTAATTACTGTAACCGTTGGTTTATACTATCTGCATTATTATGTCAAGTTCTTTTTCTTAGTTTACTTTGGTGACTGGCACTGTGTTGAGCCTATGCAGAATGTGTACAAGTGCTGCTTGCTTTTGTACGTGTGTGTGGTTCGAGGAGTGGGGAATGGTAACGTCCGTTGCTGTGGATTTATGGTAAATTTCAAAAATATTCCTACTGTCTTGTTTTTATGACTGTTGCATCCAGTAGTTAATTTTGGTTCTTCTGTTATCTTTCAACTATGAATTCCTTATTTTTATGTACCTTGTTGATATCAGCATGTAGTTGCTCAATTGTGATGGCAAATATATAGGTAAAAACAGACAGAACTTTTGATATCGGATACAAACAACACATGAGAACCTACAGGTGTTGGGCCAACTACTCAACATTTGCAGAACACATAAGAGAACATAATCACAAACCAACCACTAGAGAAAAATATGTGAAAATAATTAGACTCAACAATAAAAAAACCTCCTAGCCCTGCAAGAAAATTAACACATGTAGAAAACCAAAGCAGAATAGAAAATCCTACTGAATGATGAAGTACACATGGCAAACAATTCATTGTTCAGCACTAATACATAAAATAATAGAATGACACTAAAAAAACATAATAATAATGCCACCCAACTGAACACCTTTTCACTCACTTGTCAATGAACCCTCCCACAGAACATTTAAATCAAAAACTCAAACGCACTCTCTAAAATTAATTACATTCATTTTTAACATTTCACAACCAAACCACCAACCTCCCACTCCACCCCAACACACACACACATACACACACACACACACACACACACACACACACACACACACACACACACTCACGTACACCCACACACGCGGACAGATATATGTGTACACTTCGTGAATAGATGTAAGATTTCAACATATACTCCGTTAGGTTGACAACTGACAACACGTAGGCAAACAATCCAAACAGGAGGAAACACATAAAGAACTCACAACACTTACATCTTTAAAGGCACAGTGTTCGAACAAATATCTAGAGTTAGTGCCAAAAGAATAATAGCGCACCATAAAGATGAGGGTAAACATGGTAACAGTGTGACAGAAAAATTTCGCAATATAAAAATGTGCTGTTTTTCGCAATCTAAGTGGTAGCGTGACCTCCAGACCAGATGAGAGGATGTGCAGATGCCAACATACCGTAACAAAGTACTTATTTACAACAAAAAAACGCGAGGTGAACTGTTTGATAATCTAAAAATAACACATATCAAAACAAAGTTATATCATTCTATATCTCAATGAAGATGTCATAGAGTAAATAAGAGCGAAACACATCTGGGATAAACAAATTACAGTTACAGTAAGAAAAGGCGGTGTTATTAACAAGGATAAAACTGAGTTTCCTACAAAATCGTGTGTTTCCTGAATCGTTCTTCACACTAAAATAATCATTTTAAACAAGCGAAAAGTGCTTTCAGTAGTGGAAGATGCAACAGACCGTTTTCTGTCGTCTGATTAGAAGGAATCAGTCTGCCTAAAGTCCATCAGTTTATTTTATTTTTTGGTTTCATGAGGCAGTAATGGCTACAATCTAAGACTGGTGGACTGAAGTGAAAACTTGTAACTGACCGCCAGTGGCCACCTGGTATTTGTTTTTAGTATTACGGCAATGTTGTCTTTTTTTATTCCGAGTGCTAAAAATTCTGAAGTCAGATAAGAAATTTATTCTTTTAAGATAAAGAGTATAATAGACAGTGAGTGTAAGAGTTGGAGAGGAAATGAATCATGGAACAACAAGAGGAAATGGAAATGGACCACAACAATCCAATTTTACTTCACTGCACAATTTGTCATACATTGAAAGTAACGAAACGTAAAGTTTCTGTTTATGCTAAGCAACACATATCTTATTATTAACACTTTCGTACTCTCTTTTACTGCCCTTTCATTACGTAGCATACAGTTAATGTAATATCTATTGAAGACAACTATACCGCAAAGAAGGGAGTAAAATATCGGGAGTCGTCGGTCCGACTGAAGGCATAGTGACATAGAGTGAGCCAAATGAGAATTATATATAACTTTGTAATATGTACATTTTTTATTAACAGCCCTACTCTTGTATTTTGTGTAAATTTCGGAAAAAGTAATAAAGTACTATATGTTCCCCGCTTCTCCTGAGATTATGCGTTTTGAGAAGTTATTACATTTTCTGCAAACCAACTTGAAATGGATGGCAGAATATACTTAGTACGGTACAACGTGTTAAGGCACTTGCCCGTTCCAAAACGTATGGAGAACGGGATTGCATCTGTTTTAGCGCTCACTACAGAAACGAAACTTTGGGAGCTGCAGAATATGTTCACACGCTTCACTTTATACTGACGCTTGAAATTTTGTAACTGGTGTCTACCTTTAGGTGTGTGCAAGTTCATTTGTGACGTCGTGCTGTCCAGTGAGGCAAAAAAACCTGTGAATATTTATTCCGCCCTGTTTTGTTTACTTTCAGTATTCATTGTTAGTTCTGTTTTCAGTGAATCATACGCACTTAAGAAATTTTCTTGGCTGGGATGCACAACTGATTTGCATGCAGTCTCCTACGAAGAGTTATTTCTTCATATGTGCCACATCAGCGAGCAATTTTTTGCACAACAACCATGTCTCTTTTGACTCAAACTCTGATATAATGTCTATAGCCGGATTTTCGACTACCGATTTTTTACTGTCCTCTTCCTTGTATAGCAGTTTTACATGCATATTACATTAATTGTATTATACGGATTTACATGAAAATAAAAGTAGTACACCAGAGAATAATGGTGTTAGTAACAATAAATGTGTTGCGTAGCATAAGCCAAACATTTATTACTAAAATGCAGTAATTTAAAATAAAAAATAAGGGACAAAAAAAATACTACTCAGTATCAGCAACGTGCTCACACGGTCTTCCGTGTGTCAATCAAACCATTAGTCATTCGCACCACTCTTCCCTGTAAACCCTCAATATTCCCTTTTAGGTGTATTGCGTTTGAGCCCCGCAAACGTGAAAAATATTTTAAGAAGGAACACAAGTATTCTGCAAGCTGTCTTGTTTGTACGCTGACTGTATTTTCCCAGTATCCTGCCAAAGATCCGACATGTAGCACCTGCATTACCAATGATTTAGCTTACGATATCATTTCATTCTCCTATCCATACAAATTTTTACTCCCAGGTATCACCTATTAGTACAAAATGACTGAGTCTAACTGTGATTCACTTACGCTGTGGCCATAGCATACTACCTCTCTAGGTTTCTTTAACATCTGAAACAAATTATCGATCATTACACCACAAGTTGTCAGTCTTTACATCAGTCTCAAACCTTATCATTATTTTCCACGATACCTTTGCACTACATTTTTTTTCTTTTTTCAAATACACTTAAGGAAAAAATGCAACACCAGAAAATAATTAATTCTGAGTACTGAAATTTCGGGAATACATTGGCCTAGGTAACATATTTTAAGTGATTAACAAGGTTAATGTAAGCGTGAGATAAGCCTTGCAAATGTGAAAAGCTGGCACATTAATAAGCAGTATAACCTCCAGAATATTGAATGCAAGCATGCAAACGTGCATGTGTCGTCTTGTACAGGTACTGGACGTCAGTTAGTGGGATGGAGATCCACGTATATTGAACTTGGCCAGTCAACACAGAAACTGCTAAAGCTGGTTGTGGATAACGCTGTAGTTGTATTCGTATGATGTCTCATACGTTCGAGATTGGATACAGGTCTGGTGATCGAGTAGGTTTATGGTCGAGCATTATCCTGTTGGAAAACAGCCCCTGGAATGCTGTTTATGAATGGCAGCACAACGGGGCAAAACACCAGGCTGACGTACAAGTTTGCGGTCACGGTGCGTGGAATAACCATGATAGTTCTCATGCTGTCATACAAAATCACACTCCAAACCATAACCTAACTCCAGGTGTAAGTCCAGGATATCTAACACACAGACAGATTGACAGCAGGCCCTCAATTGGACACCTTCTAACCAACACAAGGCCATCACTGTCACCGAGGCAGAACTAGATTTCGTCAGAAAACACAACAGACCTCCATCCTGCTCTTCAAAGAGCTGTCGCTTGACACCGGTAAAATCGAAAATGGCAGGGGTTTGGCGTCAGTGGAATGCAAGCTACAAGGCTTCTGGCTCGGAGCTGTTCCTACAGTTAGCGATTTATATTAGTTTGTGGCATCAATGTAGTGGCAACTGCTGCTCAGATTACTGCTGCAGATGCAGTACGATGCGCCAGAGCCATAACCTAAAAATGATGGTCTTCCCTCTCGGTAATACCACGAGGCCCTCCAGAGCCTGGACTTCTTGCGACCGTAGTGGCCACCACTGCCAGCAATCATTTACAGTAACTACATTCCTGCCAAGTCTTTCTGCAGTATTGCAGAAGAAACACCTAGTTTCACGTAGCCCTACGAATATCACACGACCTCGCTCAAACTCAGTGAGATGTTGATAATGCCATCTTTGTCGCCTTGAGGGTATTCTTGACTAACATCACTTCAGTCAATTCACCACCAGTCTCAAAGGTAACTTACGCTAACGACCGTTACAGCGTGTATTTAAAACAAACCTGGTTTGCATTTCCACAGTCGGCTGCTAGCGCCACTGTTGCCACTGTTATGTGAATGATGCGAAATTGCAACTCACATCATATTTTAGATGCAAGAACACACCTACCAACTTTCGTTTATGACATACAACTCTCCTTGTTATTACGATTTTACATGAAAATAAAAGTAGTATACCAGAGAATAATTGTGTTAATAATAATAAATGTGTTGCGTAGCATAAGCCTAACTTTTATTACTAAAATGCAGCAATTTAAAAGAAAAAATGAAGGAGAAAAGAAAAAAATAAATACTACTCAGCATCAGCAACGTGCTCACACGGTCTTCCGTGTGTCAGTCAAGCCATTAGTCAATCGCACCATTCTTCCCTGTGTACCCTCAATATCCACTGTTAGCTGTATTTGGTATGCGCACCGCAAACGTGAAAGTGTACTATTTCATTATAGATAATTAAATAATCTCCAAAATGTATGACTTAGCTATTAATATTATCTGTGTGGTCAATATTATAAAACATTATCAGCAAGGGTCCCACCACACTTCCTTGGCAATCGCCTCTAGTTAGTTCTATTTTTGTCGATGACTCTCCATCCAAGATTACCTTCTGCATCCTCCACCTGGGAACAAAAAATGTACAGTTGCGTCATCTCATGCAAAGACAGATATGTTAGTTGTCTCGACATTTCATACAAATGTGCTCTCACAGAGATCAAGTTCTGAGAATCATCACTGAAATTTATGTCCTGCTAAACATCCGCTGCAGAAATGGTGTTAAGCAAATTTATGGGATCTGTAGGTAACTTCTTATGAATACTTATGAATTGACTTTCCAGTATTTTTACGTCAGCATACTTCAACTTTTCCTCCGATCAAATTCTACTCAGTACAGGTTAGTAAAGCTTACTACTTCCTGTAATATTGTGTTTGTTAACGATATTGTTGTTATTAATCTGTAACTGATAGCAAATTTCTTAAGCAGTGAATTTACTGTGGTGATTGTTAGCTACTTGTGATCCTTTGACTAACGGACTACCGTGCGATCGTGTTTAGGTGCACTGGGACGGAATTCTTTAAACTGGCATTTAATTTATACACAGCAGATTTCCATGCGCTGAAATGTGTTGAAATCAGTCGTTTCACAATATTCATCATTAAAAGTTTCGTTCACTACAGCAGTGAATAAAATTTGCCCACAGTCAAAAATTAGTTTTTACTGCACAGTGCATGTGAAATCCTGTGATTTAGTCTATATGGGCCTTTTACTTTACTTAAACTGGTGTCTCATCATTTCTAAACTTCAATAAGAGGGTTCGCAAGTTCCAAAGCTGTAGGAGTCAGAGCTATGTTAGACGTTTTGTGCGACCTTGTTGCGATGATGACAAACACCTAGCTCAACGACTGTCCGGTCCCCCTTAGACATTCTGTAAGGGCCTATGAATGTCTACGACGCTCTAGTTTTCCGCCAAAAGAAAATCGATGACATCTCTTTGCTTGGAACACACTTACGTTACAGATGTCACTTTGAAAATTACATACAGAGCAACCGCCTATAGGAAATTCATGAAACTATAAGCACTCAAGAGGAAATAATTCACCATATCCCACAACAAATTCCTCATTTTTATACCGAAATTGGTGAATAAACGTGTTTTTTTACTTAAGGCTAATCCCTCGTAGATTCGAAAACCTCTAGGAATAGGTCTGAAAGGGATGTAAGATGTGGAAGGGACTTAACAAAAGGGGATTTAAAAATACACTCCTGGAAATGGAAAAAAGAACACATTGATACCAGTGTGTCAGACCCACCATACTTGCTCCGGACACTGCGAGAGGGCTGTACAAGCAATGATCACACGCACGGCACAGCGGACACACCAGGAACCGCGGTGTTGGCCGTCGAATGGCGCTAGCTGCGCAGCATTTGTGCACCGCCGCCGTCAGTGTCAGCCAGTTTGCCGTGGCATACGGAGCTCCATCGCAGTCTTTAACACGTAGCATGCCGCGACAGCGTGGACGTGAACCGTATGTGCAGTTGACGGACTTTGAGCGAGGGCGTATAGTGGGCATGCGGGAGGCCGGGTGGACGTACCGCCGTTTTGCTCAACACGTGGGGCGTGAGGTCTCCACAGTACATCGATGTTGTCGCCAGTGGTCGGCGGAAGGTGCACGTGACCGTCGACCTGAGACCGGAACGCAGCGACGCACGGATGCACGCCAAGACCGTAGGATCCTACGCAGTGCCGTAGGGGACCGCACCGCCACTTCCCAGCAAATTAGGGACACTGTTGCTCCTGGGGTATCGGCTAGGACCATTCGCAACCGTCTCCATGAAGCTGGGCTACGGTCCCGCACACCGTTAGGCCTTCTTCCGCTCACGTCCCAACATCGTGCAGCCCGCCTCCAGTGGTGTCGCGACAGGCGTGAATGGAGGGACGAATGGAGACGTGTCGTCTTCAGCGATGAGAGTCGCTTCTGCCTTGGTGCCAATGATGGTCGTATGCGTGTTTGGCGCCGTGCAGGTGAGCGCCACAATCAGGAATGCATACGACCGAGGCACACAGGGCCAACACCCGGCATCATGGTGTGGGGAGCGATCTCCTACACTGGCCGTACACCACTGGTGATCGTCGAGGGGACACTGAATAGTGCACGGTACATCCAAACCGTCATCGAACCCATCGTTCTACCATTCCTAGACCGGCAAGGGAACTTGCTGTTCCAACAGGACAATGCACGTCCGCATGTATCCCGTGCCACCCAACGTGCTCTAGAAGGTGTAAGTCAACTACCCTGGCCAGCAAGATCTCCGGATCTGTCCCCCATTGAGCATGTTTGGGATTGGATGAAGCGTCGTCTCACGCGGTCTGCACGTCCAGCACGAACGCTGGTCCAACTGAGGCGCCAGGTGGAAATGGCATGGCAAGCCGTTCCACAGGACTACATCCAGCATCTCTACGATCGTCTCCATGGGAGAATAGCAGCCTGCATTGCTGCGAAAGGTGGATATACACTGTACTAGTGCCGACATTGTGCATGCTCTGTTGCCTGTGTCTATGTGCCTGTGGTTTTGTCAGTGTGATCATGTGATGTATCTGACCCCAGGAATGTGTCAATAAAGTTTCACCTTCCTGGGACAATGAATTCACGGTGTTCTTATTTCAATTTCCAGGAGTGTATTTACATCAGAGGGAAAAATTTAAGAAAAACTAATGTATGAAAAGTAAAAATCACAATGAGATCATACCACTAGGAATGAGATACATTGCATAGTCATAAAAATTGGATGTTGCTGTTGTGGTCTTCAGTCCTGAGACTGGTTTGATGCAGCTCTCCATGCTACTCTATCCTGTGCAAGCTTCTTCATCTCCCAGTACATACTGCAACCTACATCCTTCTGAATCTGCTTAGTGTATTCAATCCTTGGTCTCCCTCTACGATTTTTACCCTCCACGCTGCCCTCCAATACTAAATTGATGGTCCCTTGATGCCTCAGAACATGTCCTACCAACCGATCCCTTCTTTTGGTCAAGTTGTGCCACAAACTTCTCTCTTCTCTCCAATCCTATTCAATACTTCCCCATTAGTTATATGATCTACCCATCTAATCTTCAGCATTCTTCTGTAGCACCACATTTCGAAAGCTTCTATTCTCTTCTTGTCCAAACTATTTATCGTCCATGTTTCACTTCCATACATGGCTATACTCCATCCAAATACTTTCAGAAATGACTTCTTTGACACTTAAACCTATACTCGATGTTAACAAATTTCTCTTCTTCAGAAACGCTTTCCTCGCCATTGTCTATATTTTATATCCTCTCTACTTCGACCATCATCAGTTATTTTGCTCCCTAAATAGCAAAACTCCTTTACTACTTTAAGTGTCTCATTTCCTAATCTAATTCCCTCAGCATCACCCGACTACATTCCATTATCCTCGTTTTGCTTTTGTTGATGTTCATCTTATATCCTCCTTTCAAAACGCTATCCATTCCGTTCAACTGCTCTTCCAAGTCCTTTGCTGTCTCTGACAGAATTACAATGTCATCGGCGAACCTCAAAGTTTTTATTTCTTCTCCATGGATTTTAATACCTACTCCGAATTTTTCTTTTGTTTCCTTTACTGCTTGCTCAATATACAGATGGAATAACATTGGGGAGAGGCTACAACCCTGTCTTACTCCCTTCCCAACAACTGCTTCCCTTTCATGTCCCTCGACTCTTATAACTGCCATCTGGTTTCTGTACAAATTGTAAATAGCCTTTCGCTCCCTGTATGTTACCCCTGCCACCTTCAGAATTTGAAAGAGAGTATTCCAGTCAACATTGTCAAAAGCTTTCTCTGAGTCTACAAATGCTAGAAACGTAGGTTTGCCTTTCCTTAATCTTTCTTCTAAGATAAGTCGTAAGGTCAGTATTGCCTCACATGTTCCAGTATTTCTACGGAATCCAGACTGATCTTCCCCGAGGTCGGCTTCTACTAGCTTTTCCATTCGTCTGTAAAGAATTCGTGTTAGTATTTTGCAGCAGTGACTTATTAAACTGATAGTTCGGTAATTTTTACATCTGTCGACACCTGCTTTCTTAGGGATTGGAATTATTATATTCTTCTTGAAGTTTGATAGTATTTCGCCTGTTTCATACATCTTGCTCACCAGATGGTAGAGTTTTGTCAGGACTGGCTCTCCCACGGCCGTCAGTAGATCCAATGGAATGTTGTCTACTCCGGGGGCCTTGTTTCGACTCAGGTCTTCTAGTGCTCTGTCAAACTCTTCACGCAGTATCGTATCTCCCATTTCATCTTCATCTACATCCTCTTCCATTTCCATAATATTGTCCTCAAGTACATCGCCCTTGTATAGCCCCTCTATATACTCCTTCCACCTTTCTGCTTTCCCTTCTTTGCTTAGAACTGTGTTTCCATCTGAGCTCTTAATGTTCATACAAGTGGTTCTCTTATCTCCAAAGGTCTCTTTAATTTTCCTGTAGGCAGTATCTATCTTACCGCTAGTGAGATAAGCCTCTACATCCTTACATTTGCCCTCTATCCATCCCTGCTTAGCCATTTTGCACTTCCTGTCGATCTCATTTTTGAGACGTTTGTATTCCTTTTTGCCTGCTCCATTTACTGCATTTTTATATTTTCTCCTTTCATCAATTAAATTCAATATTTCTTCTGTTACCCAAGGATTTCTACTAGCACTCGTCTTTTTACCTACTTGATCCTCTGCTGCCTTCAGTACTTCATCCCTCAAAGCTACCCACTCTTCTTCTACTGTATTTCCCCCATTCCTGTCAATTGTTCCCTTATGCTCCACCTGAAACTCTCTACAACCTCTGGTTCTTTCAGTTTATCCAGGTCCCATCTCCTTAAATTCCCACCTTTTTGCAGTTTCTTCAGTTTCAATCTGCAGTTCATAACCAATAGATTGTGGTCAGAATCTACATCTGCCCCAGGAAATGTCTTACAATTTAAAACCTGGTTCCTAAATCTCTGTCTTACCATTATATAATCTATCTGATACCTTTTAGAATCTCCACGGTTCTTCCATGTATACAACCTTCTTTCATGATTCTTAAACCAAGTGTTAGCTATGATTAAGTTATGCTCTGTGCAAAATTCTAACAGACGGCTTCCTCTTTCATTTCTCTCCCGCAATCCATATTCACCCACTACGTTTCCTTCTCTCCCTGTTCGTACTCTCGAATTCCAGTCACCCATGACTATTAAATTTTCATCACCCTTCACTATCTGAATAATTTCTTTTATCTCATCATACATTTCTTCAATTTCTTCGTCATCTGCAGAGCTAGTTGGCATATAAACTTGTACTACTGTTGTAGGTGTAGGCTTCGTATCTGTCTTTGCCACAATAATGCGTTCACTATGCTGTTTGTAGTAGCTTACCCGCATTCCTATTTTCCTTTTCATTATTAAACCTAGTCCTGCATTACCCCATTTGATTTTGTGTTTATAACCCTGTAGTCACCTGACCAGAAGTCTTGTTCCTCCTGCCACCGAACTTCACTAATTCCCACTATATCTAACTTTAACCTATCCATTTACCATTTTACATTTTCTAACCTACCTGCCCGATTAAGTGATCTGACATTCCACGCTCCGATCCGTAGAACGCCAGTTTCCTTTCTCCTGATAACGACATCCTCTTGAGTAGTCCCCGCCCGGAGATCCGAATGGGGGACTATTTTACCTCCGGAATATTTTACCCAAGAGGACGCCATCATCATTTAATCATACACGAAAGCTGCATGCCCTCGGGAAAAATTACGGCCGTAGTTTCCCCTTGCTTTCAGCCGTTCGCAGTACCAGCACAGCAAGGCCGTTTTGGTTATTGTTACAAGGCCAGATCAGTCAATCATCCAGACTGTTGCCCTTGCAACTACTGAAAAGGCTGCTGCCCCTCTTCAGGAACCACACGTTTGTCTGGCCTCTAAACAGATACCCCTCCATTGTGGTTGCACCTACGATTCGGCTATCTGTATCGCTGAGGCACGCAAGCCTCCCCACCAACGCCAAGGTCCATGGTTCATGGGGGGAGGAAAAATTGGATAAAGGAAGCAAATTTTATTTCATACTTATTCTCAATCACAGCCCATTTCCCCAAAACTCTGCATTCTGCAAAGTATTGAGACGAATGTCTTCCATTCGGTTTCTTATCATCTTACGGCTACATGTACCTATGTTTGTTAGTGTTTGTATGAAAACTGAGTCTTGCTATCCTTGAGAAAGAAAAGCTTTAAATGTGTAAGACTGTACCTGCGACACACATGCACTAATATTTACAATCTCTCACTTACTAACTATTAAACATTTACTCATTCCGTGTTCCACTTTTGTGTCATTGAAATAATCAGCTTCTATCAAGGAATCACGACAGTTAATAATTGATTAATTTTTGATCATTCAGACTCAGCGATGAAGACTATATTCATTCTGTTACAAAATAATCTTTGCAATAGGTGCAGTCTACTGACCACTTCAGTTTACAAACATATTTTGGAAATGAAAAATGGGTAATCTCAAAAATATACAACAAAAAAGCCGCAAGTCTTTCAATGAAGCAGTTAAAATTTGTTGAATCCTACATATATCAGGTAGAACGAAATGGTTTTGACATGAATTAAGGAAAGCTGAGAAACATAAAAGTGGATATTTTGTCGCCATACTTCAATATATTTACTGACATTCATCTGCATTCTTATCAGATGAGCTTTTGTATCACTGGGTTAGATATAAAAGCTTCGGCGTCTTTTATATACTACACTCATTTGACACAACAACACAAACGCTAGCAGCTAAGAAGGAGTCAGATGCTTAACAACTGAGTACATCGCAAATTTACCTCTATAATTATCTAAGAGAGTCCAGCAATATCAAATTCAAGAACAATAGGAATTCAAAGGTTTATCTCTACTAACAAAGCGTTGTAAGGGCACAAAATGTTTGAAGCAGAACGGAAATACCAAATAGTGAGTCACCTGACGTGTGTCCTGCTACCTAGCGAAGCGGTGGAGTCCTATTTTTGGTTTCAGCAGCCCTTCTTGCTACGAGGTAAGGCACCGGTCTAACTTATGTTACATTTTTGGATCGGCAGTCCCTCGGTGCGTACTATGTGTACTTCACAGCACCGAAAGCGGTAGAGGAAAATCGCAGTTAGTATCCAGGTCTGACAAGGATAAAATGCAGCATGTCCCTTTCCCCCATTATGGTGAGATCAAGCAGAAGAGGAATTATTACCGGAAGTACTGTGGAATGATGGTTCTGTCAGTATTCTACAACCATACCAAGAAGGCACACAAGCAAATAAAACATGCCTTTTTCTTGATGTATTTATGCAGACTGAAGCAACAGATGAAAATTTGTACCTAGACTGAGATTCCAACACGTGTTTCCTTCTCACTAGGCAAATACTCTAAACATCACGCCATCCTAGGGCAGTGCCTTTCCACAATTGCAGTTCGACTTTTAGCCTCAGAAAAAATTTTCATTCGTCGCTTTAGTCTGTATATATACATTATACACTCCTGGAAATGGAAAAAAGAACACATTGACACCGGTGTGTCAGACCCACCATACTTGATCCGGACACTGCGAGAGGGCTGTACAAGCAATGATCACACGCACGGCACAGCGGACACACCAGGAACCGCGGTGTTGGCCGTCGAATGGCGCTAGCTGCGCAGCATTTGTGCACCACCGCCGTCAGTGTCAGCCAGTTTGCCGTGGCATACGGAGCTCCATCGCAGTCTTTAACACTGGTAGCATGCCGCGACAGCGTGGACGTGAACCGTATGTGCAGTTGACGGACTTTGAGCGAGGGCGTATAGTGGGCATGCGGGAGGCCGGGTGGACGTACCGCCGAATTGTTCAACACGTGGGGCGTGAGGTCTCCACAGTACATCGATGTTGTCACCAGTGGTCGGCGGAAGGTGAACGTTCCCGTCGACCTGGGACCGGACCGCAGCGACGCACGGATGCACGCCAAGACCGTAGGATCCTACGCAGTGCCGTAGGGGACCGCACCGCCACTTCCCAGCAAATTAGGGACACTGTTGCTCCTGGGGTATCGGCGAGGACCATTCGCAACCGTCTCCATGAAGCTGGGCTACGGATCCGCACACCGTTAGTCCGTCTTCCGCTCACGCCCCAACATCGTGCAGCCCGCCTCCAGTGGTGACGCGACAGGCGTGAATGGAGGGACGAATGGAGACGTGTCGTCTTCAGCGATGAGAGTCGCTTCTGCCTTGGTGCCAATGATGGTCGTATGCGTGTTTGGCGCCGTGCAGGTGAGCGCCACAATCAGGACTGCATACGACCGAGGCACACAGAGCCAACACCCGGCATCATGGTATGGGGAGCGATCTCCTACACTGGCCGTACACCACTGGTGATCGTCGAGGGGACACTGAATAGTGCACGGTACATCCAAACCGTCATCGAACCCATCGTTCTACCATTCCTAGACCGGCAAGGGAACTTGCTGTTCCAACAGGACAATGCACGTCCGCATGTATCCCGTGCCACCCAACGTGCTCTAGAAGGTGCAAGTCAACTACCCTGTCCAGCAAGATCTCCGGATCTGTCCCCCATTGAGCATGTTTGGGACTGGATGAAGCGTCGTCTCACGCGGTCTGCACGTCCAGCACGAACGATGGTCCAACTGAGGCGCCAGGTGGAAATGTGGTGTCGCGACAGGCGTGAATGGAGGGACGAATGGAGACGTGTCGTCTTCAGCGATGAGAGTCGCTTCTGCCTTGGTGCCAATGATGGTCGTATGCGTGTTTGGCGCCGTGCAGGTGAGCGCCACAATCAGGACTGCATACGACCGAGGCACACAGGGCCAACACCCGGCATCATGGTGTGGGGAGCGATCTCCTACACCGGCCGTACACCACTGGTGATCGTCGAGGGGACACTGAATAGTGCACGGTACATCCAAACCGTCATCGAACCCATCGTTCTACCATTCCTAGACCGGCAAGGGAACGTGCTGTTCCAACAGGACAATGCACGTCCGCATGTATCCCGTGCCACCCAACGTGCTCTAGAAGGTGTAAGTCAACCACCCTGGCCAGCAAGATCTCCGGATCTGTCCCCCATTGAGCATGTTTGGGACTGGATGAAGCGTCGTCTCACGCGGTCTGCACGTCCAGCACGAACGATGGTCCAACTGAGGCACCAGGTGGAAATGGCATGGCAAGCCGTTCCACAGGACTACATCCAGCATCTCTACGATCGTCTCCATGGGAGAATAGCAGCCTGCATTGCTGCGAAAGGTGGATACACACTGTACTAGTGCCGACATTGTGCATGCTCTGTTGCCTGTGTCTATGTGCCTGTGGTTCTGTCAGTGTGATCATGTGATGTATCTGACCCCAGGAATGTGTCAATAAAGTTTCCCCTTCCTGGGACAATGAATTCACGGTGTTCTTATTTCACTTTCCAGGAGTGTAGATGTTTGGCACTTGAAAAGATTTCTAGAACCATTCAGTTTCTTTTTGAGAATGCAGGCATGTTTTACTTGAAAAATAGGGTAATTTGTGCCAGTTATCACTGTAGGTGAATGGTTTATCTGTAAGCACTCTATGTAAAGAGGCAGAGGTTCGATTCTTTTATTCCCAACTCTTAGCCAGCAACCAAAGTAGTGATAGAAATCATCTAGTCCCTGAAAACAAAAAGCAAGCTTGAGACATCACTACTAGCAAGTTAAGTGGGATACTATAAAGCATTTGGAAGACTCCAATAACATCTTGTGCCTGGACGTCTGCTTTGATTTGTCCTTTGCACAAAGAATACACGATTGATGTTTATAATTATCGAGGAACTCGGTGATACCATACATACGGAAGACTTCCGTCAAGGAAATGTTAAAAGGAGACAAACTGCAGATTAATACACAAGTACAAAAATGCCAGGGAGGATTCAGAAAAGGACGCTCTCGTATTAAAAAAAATACTCCACCTGCAGTCAGTGTTACAAGTGACAATGGCTGGTAAGAAGTATATCGTTGTCCGTGTTGATTTTAAGATGAAATAATTTATGACTCGATTAATATAACTGATTTCATGAAGATCCTGCAGGATCTACGATTAGATCAGAAAACTTGTAATCTTATCCAGAAGACATATAACTACACCATATCTTGAGCACAGTGCACTAGGATACTTTCAGGACAGGAGTAATGCAAGGTGATGGTCTCTCCCCTCTCCTCTTTAATCATGCACTGCAAAAGCTATTAAGAGAAAAACGAGAAGATTTAGTTATACAGGGACTTTCAAATGTATCTCTCTGGGAAACAAACACAAAATGGATCAATTGTTCTAATGGCTCTGAGCACTATGGGATTTAACAGCTGAGGTCAGCAGACCCCCTAGAATTTAGAACGACTTAAACCTAATTAACCTAAGGACATCACACACATCCATGGCCGAAGCAGGATTAGAACCAGCGACCGTAGCGGTCGCGCAATTCCAGACTGAAGTGCCTAGAACCGCTCGCCCACAACGGCCGGCATACAAACACAACGGGTTCAGTTTTGATTGCCTGAAAGTTGTTGACGACCTACACTTTTACCTCATTCATTAGGAATTACAGTAAATCAGCTCAATATTCTCAGCAAAAGCGGCAAACAGCGAAAGTAGAAGCAAAGCTGTCGCTTGGAAAAACGCGGTTCGTCACGAACATCGATGGGCTACCTTTTATACACACTGCACTAGAGCAGTGAAAATTCAACAACGCCAATAGCGTCAGATACGTGGGAGAATGTCTAGAACTCTAACTTTCCTGAGGAACAACATTATCAGATGGGGTAACCAAAGCTATGATGGACGTATCAAGTAAGGAGGAGCACTTATAACAAAAAGTGTTAAAAGAGAAATGAGCCACTACCTGTAAATCATCCTGCCTCATGCCCCAAATGATTCAGAGTGTCTAGTGGTCAGTAGGATGGGTCTAACAAAAATGTTTCAAATGGCTCTGAGCACTATGGGACGTAACTTCTAAGGTCATTAGTCCCCTAGAACTTAGAACTACTTAAACCTAACTAACCTAAGGACATCACACACATCCATGCTGGAGGCGGGATTCGAACCCGCGACCGTAGCGCCGTAGTGCCTAGAACCGTTCGACCTCCCCGGCCGTCTGGGTCTAACAAACGAACTTTAAATACACGAGAGAAAGATGATGAGGAAGATACTGGAAACAGTCGAGGAAGGCAACGAATATAAAAAAGGAAGAAACCAAAAGCTCGAAGCAAAAGATCACAGGATGAGACGGCAACACTTCAATGGACATGTCTACAGGATCCACCCCAGCAGGTTGACCATTTAGATTCTTCCATACTGGCATAACAGAAAGACCAGGTCCCTTCTTTTGGTGATAGAAGTGATAAAACATCTGCACGAACTGCGAAGTACAGAAACAGATGTAAATTCTCGACGTATCTCCAGACAACGCTTAAACAAATGAGATTGAAGGTGAAACCACCAAGTAAGACAGCTGCAGGAGAAACAATAACACAACCATACGATGCACGACTACGGGGCCAATATAAAAATCCACTCCAAACACAACATCTGCATGTCTTGGTCCTTGGATGATCCATACGAAACAACAAGAAGAACACAGTAATATGTTGTTTCCACTGCAGGCTAGCAGAGGAGCAGAGTACATCAAAAACGAATTATTCAGTATACACAATAGCAGCAATACGATCACTGAGGTTCTGTTGTGATAATATTATTGAATTCTGGCAGAGTGAGTCTACATTTGACCCCCCAACGAATTCAATACACTTTGCAAAAATGAAAAAGGGAGATTTATTACTCACATCATTTACTCTCTTCCTCGCAGGATTCAGATGTTAATAGTAGGTGAATGCCTGTGGAAAACATATTAAGTAGAAAATAAACAATTTTAAGAATCATGGCCTCCTGCTTCTGTTAATTTCATGTTTCCTATACATTAAAGAAATTAATGCAGTAAAAAGTTTGCATAAGCGGCGACCTGATGCGAATGACGCTCTCTTGCAGCTGCTTATTACTTTACCAGCTATAATAAAGAACATCCCGCAATACTATTGCATTCCTTACTGTGACCCCACCACTAACCCCACGATCCCATGCGCCACACCTGGGAACCAAATCCTAGGATTACAATAGAGTAGATCCCACTGATGCTTGAGCCATCCGCCTTCCAGGTCCGAAATTCCAGGAATGTAACAGAGGTGATTTTATTGTGTGTTTATAGCAGGTACATGCTTCAGGCTTAGTGTCAGAGTAACCTTGATACCTCAGTTTTACTCACAAATGTCCTTTTTGAGCTACACAGCAAATTCCATGATGTGATGGGGTACTGCATAACATGGAATACTATTCAAATTTCCACCACTGCCACCTTTTATGCTGTCAAGTGTATGAAGTGAGATTCCACCTGGATGCTGGATGCAGTTTCTCTTTCTGGGAAATACTCTAAATCCATTGGAGGATCATGGCGCGATACTAGATTGTGACACTAAACTTAGTATGTAACACTACAACTTAGTACTACTGTTGAACTATTCAGTGTTATGTTTCCAAGAGTTTGATTTTTTTGTTATGTACGATCAGTTTCAGTATTGTGTAATCATTACAGACTAAACATGACAAATTTATTATAAATGAAATATTATATGTTAACCATTATCGAAGAAAAATCCAGACTGTATTAAACAACTTCCACAAGAAGTACAGATTTGATACACATACAGAAGTATCTGCTGATGGTAAAACAACTGTCTAATATAATGATTAGCCACCAGAAGTAAGAGAGTGGCATAGATCACTCAGTGATATGTACAAAGAGGTAGCACACTATAAAGGAGAAGAATGGAACTCAGAGAGGAATGCAATTAAAGTATGGCATTTCTCACTATTAATAAAGTTTTCAAAGTTAAGTGAAAGTGCAAATGAAGGAAGATTCCATTAAACCCCAATGAAATTGTTGAGTTTAAGGAGCAGGAGGATGTAGAAGGGGTGCAGCAGTTCACTTAGGCCACTTTCAAACACAGCAACTTTATTGGAAACATGCAGACAATCTGAAACAGTGGAGCAGGAAATTTAAAACTTTGACACCCATAACAGATTATTAAAGTAGAATATAGTGTGTCTGAAGGCACAGTACACATCATACATTCAAACCTGAAATTAAAACAGATGAAGATGGAGTCATGTTCAGTACATCAGACATGAAGCACATCTGGTAGAAAAAATAAAATGGTTCAAATGGTTGAAATGGCTCTGAGCACTACGGGACTTAACATCTGTGGTCATCAGTCCCCTAGAACCTAGAACCTAAGAACATCACACACATCCATGCCCGAGGCAAGATTCGAACCTGCGACCGTAGCGGTCACGCGGTTCCAGACTGAAGCGCCTAGAAGCGCATGGCCTCACCGGCCGGCTAGAAAAAATAAATAAACAAATAAATAAAGCTATTTGGATATAGAGATAGAGACAGAGACCTCCTGATAAGTAATCAGAACACGACTGATATATTATGGAATAACTTAGAAGTAGTGCAATATCTGTTATTGGAAAATAAAACAGCAAATCACATACGTGTACACAAATTTTAATTCAGATCGAAACATATGAAACAAACACTGAAATTTTGACAGACAGTGGGAACAAACAAATTTCCTATTCCTGTCATAAAATTAGCGCCTTATGTAGTCAAAATGCCTGTTACGAACACAAAATTAATGAGTGCTACAGGACCATATAGCTAACCTTTTAAAAACAAGTGTTTGTACGATTTTAATTAAGGGTAATACCTTTGATCATGAATTAAAGTTTATCTCAGCCATGTGTGGAAGTAGTTGTAGGTCTCAATTATATGTTGAAACACAAAGTGATTACTGACTGTGGAAAAAGTATGATAGCTTGTTCAGTCATAGATGAAGAAGTCGAAGCAAATTTTAATGACATCAGTGAAGTGAATGTCAAACAATTCACACAATTGCAGGTAATTACATGTACACAGTTTATGGTATAGGGTAGAGCACTGTCATGTCGGAAATCTGTATGGGATTTGTTATTCCAAGAACGAATTCGAAGAAATTGTAAAGGAAATTTGGGACAGAGAGTCTGAACAGGGAGAGGATCTGCACAATTTTTGGTTCAAAATGTAAAACTATTTTCAGATGCACCTGGGCTACTTCATAATTACGAATGTAAAACAGAGGCTATGTAACACAATTCAACCTGCACACATCCTTATTAAATGTCACTGTCTATAAAAGGGATGGTACACAAAAATAGACCATATGAAAGAATGGGGAAATGCTGAAAGACTCATAAGCCAGTGCAACACTCCACTGATTACTAAAGACAAAAAATATGGGAGAAGTAGGGTTATAATAGATTTACACTAAAAAGAAAATAGTAAAACGTGAAACAAATCGTCCCGAATGTTTGCATGAAGTGTTGCACATGTTTCATAGAGTGTAGTACATGATGAAAATAGAGGTAATAGTTGCTTGTTGGCAAATACTGTTGGAATCAGACACAAGGAAATTTATAAGCCATTCTATTGGTAGGCAGATGAATCAGTAGGAACTCTTTGCGTTGGATACACCCATGTCAGTGTTCATCCAAGCTCTTTATAGCATACCAAAAATTAGCTATAGTCTCAAAAGTGTAGTACCATAGAACTATCTACAGCCACATGACTTGTCTGACATTGGAGTAATTTTCTTAATGGAATACACTGAAGAGCTATGATTAACATTCAGGGAGAAATGTTAGCTAATTGAATACCGTAATTTCCATATAATTTAAATGATTTTAACTCTATACCATAGTAATCTTTTCTTATCAGCTAAATATTTGACATGTCATTTAAGATGTAAGTTGCATTTTGTGCCAACCTCCTAGCAGTGGCAGCACATGCTGGCCTCATGCTGCAGTTGGCTGGCCTTATAATAAATATGTATGATTCCTGAGGGTTCTGTGATACCCCACTACATAACAGTGGTACTGTATTCTTGGACCTATAATTCATTGTAGGTCAGCAAATTCGCACAAATCAATTGTATGTTGTATACACACACACCTTACTTGTGAATCTGTATTATCTGTCTTCTCTGTAATGGATTTATTATCAAGCTAGCACTGTCTGCGAAAGTATTATTTCTGCTTGTTAAATGTGAAGTGGAAGGTCATTCACATATACAAGGAACAGTAATGGATACAAAATAGATTTCTCCCAACTCACTTAAATTTTCTATCTTCCCAGCATTTCCTTTATTATTCAGCACAACGTTTTCCATTATGTTTGTTAAATATGATACACACCAGTTGTGTGCTCAATGTTCAAACGGCTCTGAGCACTATGGGACTTAACATATGAGGTCAGCAGTCCCCTAGAACCTAGAACTACTTAGACCTAACTGACCTAAGGACATCACACACATCCATGCCCAAGGCAGGATTCGAACATGCGACTGTAGTAGTCGTGTGGGTCTGGGTTCAAGTGCCTAGAACCGCTCGGCCACTGGTCAGCACAGTTGTGTGTAGAGTTATCTATTCCACAAAGATTTGGTTTTCTTAAGAGTATAGCATGATATACACAATTAAATGCTTTGGAAATATCACAAAGATACCAACTGGTGAATTTTATTGTTTAATGCTTGAAATATTTGGTGAGTGAATGTATGAATACGACCCTCAGTGCAGCAACCATTCTGGAATCCAAACTTTGGCATTCTAACTGTATTATTTGTAAGTCTGCCCTTGAATATATTAATTATTACATTATTTTGAAATGAAATATATGTAGTGGCATTCAGAGACTATTACTTTCAACTCTCTGTCACCTTACAAAAAGGCTGGCCCGCATCTCGTGGTCGTGCGGTAGCGTTCTCGCTTCCCACGCCCGGATTCCCGGGTTCGATTCCCGGCGGGGTCGGGGATTTTCTCTGCCTCGTGATGGCTGGGTGTTGTGTGCTGTCCTTAGGTTAGTTAGGTTTAAGTAGTTCTAAGTTCTAGGGGACTTATGACCACAGCAGTTGAGTCCCATAGTACTCAGAGCCATTTTTTTTTTTACAAAAAGGCTTGATGGTTGCACATTTTAACCCACCTCGTAAAATTCCCTATGCAAATGATACAGTACATATGTTACTTAAGACGTTCCTTATTAAGATACAACAACTTCTCAGAATTCTGACAGAAATTCCAAGAACACCATATGAGCCTTCTTTGTAGAGTTTTAATGTTCTGTTAATTGTAACGAAATATATTGGTGCTACTTTTAGTTGATTAAATTTTTTCGACTGTCATTTTTAGTACATAAACTTGCCTCTTGAAATCAACCATTTAATCCTACATTTACTTCTACATTTAGAAAGTGAATGTTAAAAGTACTTGCAGCTTGTGATTTTCAGTGTCAACCTTGTCGTTTGGTTAAACTGTATTGGTGTCTAGTTAACTGCTGGCTGTCCTGTCACCCATTTGACAATACCCCATATAGTTTTAATCTTATTATCTCCATTGCTCATTACTGTGAGGATCTGCATACCTCTGGACACTTTAATGACATTGTTAAAATATCAGAGTAATTTTTTTTTTCTTTTGTGGTGTGCAAGTGATGTGAGACTTTGTCATAGTCCAATCTCTGTATGAATTTCTCTTTTCCTCTATTTTGGGATATTTATTCCCTTTATGGTCCATGGCATAATTTTTAATAGATTTTCTGGGTAATGATTTTAGAAAGCTACTTTCAAATATAGCCACACATTTACTATGGAATAAACTGATTTTGACATTATTGGCTCTTTCTACACGTACCTCATCTCATACCAGCTCTTTTAACTTACCCTTAACACACTGTGTCCTCTTATCATTAGGAAGCTCAATTATTTTTATGTACGTGTCACAGGGATGTAAGACATAATTCGTTTCCATTACACGTATATCATCACTATATAATCCTTTAACTAGTGAGTACATATTAATTGTTTCAGTGTGAACACTGTATATAAAAATGTTTAGAATCAGCGACCTACCATCTTGTTGCATACAACTTGGAAAATTAAGCTGTGAAATTTGACTGAAATACATTGTCAATTTTTCCCATCAGTATGTTTCAATAAATCTACATTGATATCTCCAGAATCAACTAAATGTTTCTTCTCATCTGAAAGGTAGCTAAACAAAGTATCTAGAGTTCTCATGAATAGTTGAGAGTTTCCTGCAGGGTATATATAGGCTGATACAATTACAAGGGAGTATTCTGCAGTAAGAACGCACAAGCACATGATTCTATGTCCTGATCCACAAAAAAAACAAGTTGACTTTGCGTCGAACTATTACATATATGGCACCTCCTCCTTTTTCCACGGTCACTCTACACAAAAAGGATGCAAGTTTATAATCCATTAACACTTCTATCCTTGTTGTCATATGGAGTAGAGAGAGGCACAAACATCTGTCACTTCAGAATTTTTCATGTCTTCTAGACATTCAAGTAGCTCATCAATTTTGTTTTCCAGTCTCCAAGGATTCTGCTGAAACGAACTAATTTTACTTTTCTGTAAACTGTCACATATATTGTGGCACTGTTTTGTTCTAGCTCATTTCAAAACTGTCTGATTATAACCTGACTTCAACCAAAAAACTGATTCTCTATAAACCCAGTAAGCAGAGGAATTAAATACTAAGATTCAGAAAACCAAACAAATCAACTATAAACCCTCTCTATATTATTGAATTAGTGAAATACTATTTCTGTTGCCCCACTATTAAAAAGTGGCCACTTACAGATCATGAACTTCGCCAGTGTGTGTGCTTCATACATGATACAGAATCATGTTCCCACGATGTCAAACACTCAGTTACATACATGTCATATATATTGTTTTACCCACTCAAGTAGTAAATCTAATGAAACTGTTATTGTTTTACATAAACGATATATCAGCAGAAATAAACATCACTACTTAAGATAATTTGCAGAAAGATTTGTTTCCTTGCTAATGAAAAACTTCGCCACCGATGTTTAGCTAATACACATGAACTTCTCAAAAAGTTAGTGTTTCCTAAAGCTCAAAATTCTATGTTTGAAATAACTTTTCATATCTCTAAGAGTATTGCAGATATGAGGCTGAACTTCACATTCTTGACAACTACTGGCTTAATAAATTGTTGTGCAAGACTTCTGCCCCATTTACTGTAGAGCAAAGGTGGAATTTAATGTAATGTGGTGTACGTAATATTTCGTCGTCTGTAAGGTAACGAAAGCTCTCGGCATGGCAGCAGGCCAGCTCATGTGAGTAACGTCTGTAATAGGGAAGTTAAGATTTACTGCATGGATGCAGCTACCAGCTATCGTAAGTAATCTGCAGGGCGATTTACGCCACCACGACGCGAGGAGATAACTACGTCTGACACCTCTTTTTATTCTAACCTGTTGCTACGTGTGTAATCTGAAGGCGCGTCGGAGGAACAGAGCTTATTTCTTCGGTTACCCCATCAGTGCTACCTGTCGTCTCTCCCAGTCGTAGAAAGTGCAAATAGGGATGCTGCTCTAACAAAGGAGGAAATGAATACCGTCCCAGAGGCGCGCTGGCAATTTCCGTACACACAGCAACACTCACCTACATATACAAGGTGAACACGTATTCCATACATAATATTTGAGACGCTGTCCAGTAATGCAAGCAGTACGGACAGCTTTACCGATGAAAAGGTGGTTCATATGCACCACGTGTATAAATTCACTGAAAGAAATGGCATAGCAACACGAAAGCATTATGGTGAGAAGTAGCTGCTGCGATGGCAACCACGTCTTAGTTTTTTTCCCCTGAAGCATGAACAACTTTTCATTAGTAAACCCATCCAAAACGCAGTGTATCACTATTAACGTACAACTAACTCTGTCAAAATGACAAAACCGAGACAAAACCGAGCAGTACTGAGTGTACGCTTGAGGGTGAAGTAGAATGCGGACATTATTGTTGTAAGTAGCTAGTACTACGAGTGAATGCAACATGTTTATTTCGAAACAAGGCACACACCACAGGACGTCAACATTCACACTGTTTTGGAGGTAATACAAAAATACATACACAAAGGAAAACCGGTGCAGAAATGAGACTAAGAGCAATTAACATTTAACGAACCACCGAGGACTATCGGTTCATCATACTAAAATACTCAGGAAACATCAACGAGGAAGCCAAGAAATTTTGTTGGATAAGTTCGGATTCGACACATTATAATTGGTCACACTACTATTCTGAATCGCAGTTTCCATTGCAGACAAAACCAGAAAATCTCACAAGGGGAGGCCATAACGTTGGGATCACAGCGTTACTTCAAACTTTGTCCACCTTTAGTTATCCATTAAAACAACATAATGTGCAAGTATTGCGGTGCACTACTCTGGCAAATCCGAGGAAATCGCAAGAGAAGTTTTACGCGTCTATAATGTGGCTTATGTATCTGTGCGTTGGTGATGGACGTTCGAGTTCCTGGTGGTGAAGTGGTTTGCGTTCGAGCTTCGTAAGATGAGCAAGTATGACGCGACGGTTCGGCTCCCACTCAGATATCATTTTTGTTGTACTACTGTAAGTTCTGTGGTATTTTAAAAAATTGCGCCTCTACTATCCGTTCTTGGCACATTAGCAACGTCTGACCACGACGCAGGTTAAGTGCCAAACAACCATGCTGCTATATTTGCAGCTCGATATGTCGATGTGCAAAGTAGTTCCGGGTACCTTATCAGATTCCATGTGTAAGGGATTTCGCAAATCTTGACAGGCATACTCTACGCGTTTTTCGTTTACTTGTCAATCGCTATACATATATTTGTTCTAATAACTAAATATAATTAAAAATAGTAAGTATTTAAATAACATTAAATTCACTAAAACTTCATGCAAATACATGTGTCTTTTTAAATCGTATTACCTCTCAAGCGTCGTATAAATTAAAAGGTATGATCAGTGATGAAAAAAATATAGAATAAAAATTAAGTTTGAGCGGGTGTTCAAACGTCGCCTGATATACGTTTGTCTTACGATGTTCGAACGCTAACTACTTTACCACCACGAACTCTGACGTATGGTATCTATGCACACATACATCGGACACAGAGCAGACGCGTAAAACTACTCTTGCGATTTTCTCGAAATTGCCAGAGTAGTGTCTCTTACTATTTGCACATTGCATTGTTTCAGTGCCCTAGTGTAGAACGTTTGAAGTAAATCTGTGGTCCCATCGTTGCGGCCTCCCCTTGCTAGTTATCCGCTCACATTACCTGGTAAAACCTGAATTTTCGGTAATTTAATCAATAAGTGCTCGCCACTTACCTTTGACTTGGATTCTCCCTCTTCGTTACTGTCGTTGTCTCAGATTTATTCATTTGAAGTTATTTCACAGAGAAGTCTCCCATACATCAAGTGTCGACAAGATGTGCAACCCGTAACACATGTTGTTATTGTTCCTTTCATCCGACGAAGCGCAGAAAAAAGATGTCAGTATGATCTTCAGGTATTAATGAACTGTGAGCCACACAGTGTGCTAATATTATATTTCTGAACACATGAAACTCTTCCACCTAGCTTTAAATTTATTTAAATTAATTCACCTGTGCAACTTAAGAAGTGAGCTTCACGTTTAGTGCGTATTACTTGAAAAATGATTAACAATGCCTCTCGGGGTAAACTGTTCTCGATGTTAATTCGTTCGGATGTTTTCTCGTCCAAATTTACAAGTTACATTGCATCGTGTTAACTGGGAATACATTACGGGAGAGATATCTCGGTAACGTCAAGCTGACGCTGGTACCCAGCGTTGTACTGTTTATATATGTGTTGCTGGCGAGCTATAACCGTAAATCTGTCGACAAGAACAGCCGCAAATTTGTAAATTGTGCGCTGCTGGTAAATACAGGTGCACGCTGCAGAGTAAAAATTACAGTACCATTTCTTCGCCGGGAAATACGTTTTACAAAAGATATCTCCAAATTATACAAGGAGAATGTTCAAGAGGGGAGACGTTGAAAATAACAAGAAATGAAACACCATTTAGCAATTCAGTAAACGTACTTTCTTTTCTTTAAACAGCTGTAATTTCATTACAAAATTATTGAAATCATGCAAAATGATAACTGAGCATTTTTCACAGACTGACTGATACAGCAGTTAGTTTTCATTCAGTTATTGCCAATCTGAAATTTTGATCCAACAGCCGCTTTCTGAAGCACAAAAAGATGGAATGCGTCTAGCATTAGACTATTTTAGTACTGTCGACAATCAAATCTGAAACGTGATTTTCAGTTTGATACCCAGACAAGAACGACAGTCCGTGAAGCACTATACCAGTCTTTGAACCGGTAACCACAAAACCAACATACCTAGCACCCTACACTGTCGCTCTTTTGTTCATTCATTGAATTACACTTTCGCCTGTCTCTCAAATGAAGATTAATCTTAGTAGTCTACTGCTTTGGGAAATCGAATAAATCTTGTAACTCCAGGTGGTGGTATTCATTCAGTTTTCTTTTTTTTCGTTACACATCTATATTGTATGAACTATAATAAAATATATGTACTTACTGTGCCAAACGAAGTAAGCAATTCAGTGGTTTAAATGCCTAGTTATCGTAGACAAAATTGACTGCGGGAAAGAATATTGTACCACACATTTTCACAGCACAATGTTGCGCAGCATTGTGTTTTCTCACAGTCAGTTTTAACCGAAACCGACGTTTTTTAGAGATTTGAAGAGAATTGGTTAACATCATTTCGAGATTTTTGATAACAACTTTTAATATCAGACTACTGGGTAAAAATTTGAAGGAAATGGGTCTAGAACTGTCCAATATGCTAGACAACAAACTGCCTCATATGTTTATTTATCTCATATATAAAAATATGTGCACCGTATGTTAAACCAAACGATTATTAGAATATCGCGTTAAAATCTCTACGAAATCGCTTAAGATATTTTCAAGATTTTTGGTACGAATAATAAACTACGACTTGTCATTATATGGTAGTATATATAACCTTAATTTGTATGTAATAAAAATCGTCTCTGGTGTAACACAACAGATGCTTTAGCCTGAAATACAAAATTACTTGAAATTATTCGCCTCTTTTCATAGTAGTCATAGTATAACTACCAGAAAGAAACGCCGAAGAAAAAAATTCGACATTACTGCAGGGCTTTTTCGGAATAGTACTCCAAAGTCACCAAAGTATCAATCTACGGAGCTGTTAGGATTTTTTTTTTTTTTTGTACCCCAGAGGAAGAATTATTTTCGGTAGGTTATGTCAGCGACAAAATTAAGCACCACAATCATATCTTAAAGAGTACAAACTGGCGTTGAACATAATTGGCTAGAATATATGGGTATACTGGTTTCGCTTCAAAAATTTCTTTTGATAGGTTTTACATGTGTTTATTATATGGCTCGGAAAAAGGGATTAATTGAGTACGCTTTGTGAGTTGAGTGCCTAGTTATTACATACTGATTTCGTAAGTTTATGAATGAAAATCGCAAGGAAATGGTCGTGTTTTAATCAATAAACTAGAACGGCTAAAAGACTGAATACTATGCCTCCTCAAGAATCCTATCCACTTCATGAGTAAAACCTCGCTGCGACTCAAGAACTTTAGGCTTTAAATCCGTCTTTGGAAACTCCTTGCAAAAATGAGGTGCGACGTAATTCTGTTCGAGAGCGTCACGCTTTATCTCGTTCCTCAGAAACATTTACGCTGAGAGAAAATTGCCAAATTTCTCAGTGTGCTAGTACGTATCTTTACCTCTCGAAAGCATCGATAAACGAGATGCGTGACGGAGTACTGATCTTCAGTGCCCCACATAGTCTCCAGCCTTGGAACCTTTTACCGAAATAGACTGACATTTATTATCTTGCGCCTCAGAAACATTTACCTAGTCTGAGGAGCTCTTAATTGATGATCGAAAATGGTTCAAATGGCTCTGAGCACTATGGGACTTAACTGCTCTGGTCATCAGTCCCCTAGAACTTAGAACTACTTCAACCTAACTAACCTAAGGACAACACACACATCCATGCCCGGGGCAGGATTCGAACCTGCGACCGTAGCGGTCGCGCGCCTCCAGGCTGCAGCGCCTATAACCGCTCGGCCACTCCGAATTGATGATCGAGATTGTCACAATATTGCAAAAGCCTTAGAAACCGATAACCATCACCCTGTGGCGTTTAGAATTAGCGAGGAGGAATTATCAATTCATGCTTCACGATCGTGAGAATTTTACAGTGAGTGAGAGGGAGAGAATAAGCGCAATGTGACAGACTCAGAAGAACCGCGCCAAACTCGCCTAGACGCTGATCGATATCGACACTCGCCAGGAAGAATTCCAGTTTCGCCGGAAGGTTCAGAATAATTTCCAGAAATAGTTGTAGGGCAATAAAACCTGCTTGGGTTTATAAAGAAGAAAATTCATTTACATACAATCCGATGAGTGATCATGACACATTTGTCTGAATAGTTGGATAGGTCGTAAATTGGACAGTTTTTGAATCTCTGAAATGGAAAAAAGAAACGCCGTGAATATGTTGCTCAGGTGGAAAATTGAATATTAAAATTTTCCAGAACCACTCCGGACTGTGTGATATGAGAGACAGACCGACATAGGGTTGCACCGTACCTGAAGCTGTCTCTGTGCCAGTTCCATGCGCTGCATGACTACATGTGACGTGCTGTCACGACAGTGCCACGTCAAGCAGCCATAAATACCGCACTTAGCCATGCAGTATCTGTCGCCAGCCGCAGCCAATCGTGAGAAGCACTCGACGCCAAGCGTCGACCCTACGCAGGCTGCCGAGCCTCAACTGCTACCAGATGCTGCCTCCGCTAGCTGCAGGCCAATGGAGTGTGCCTAGTCCTGATGCTGTCGTGAAGTGAACTGGTACCTCCCATCCTAGACCTTTTGCTTGCTCACTTCAGGCATCTGAAAAATGCCATGCAGGAGTGCAGGGAGCGTTGACGTCCATGACCAGCGTAAACACCACCATTGTACTGCTGATATGGGCTATGTGTCTGAAGACAGTGAACGGCATCCCGAAGATGACTTAGGTTGCTATATGAATTCTAAATAAACTTTTTTTCATGAAGGAGTAGTTAACCTTGCTTCTGCCCTGATGTCTGCAGTATGTAGAGTCTAGCAGTCATTAACGGGTAAAATTGTTACTTTTACATTTTCACACACTCTTTTGAACAAATCAGTGTAGACCATATACAGTATACACCAGAACCAGCACTCAAAAGTCGGAATATTGCCCACATGTGCAGTAACTGCTGATTGTGATACTGTGAAAGTCGACTGCAACAGTGATTCACATCAGGAGTAAAGCGCATCTCTAGCGTCAATCCTATCTTTGAAACAAAGCAGAAGAATTTCTCTGGTAATCCATCGAGGACATTGGGACAGCAGCCAGAAATGAAGAACTTGAATAATGATAACTGAAACCAACACATATATTGTAATCCAACATCGTTTATTTAAAACATGTTGCCAGTTTATACGCCAAAAAGTTTCATCTTCAGGAACCTGTAGATGGAAACATACACAACATGATACAAGAGTATGAATGTAAAGACAACAAAAATCACCGTTTGTAACAAAAAGTGGTATAAATCACATCATAAAATTACATAACCAAAATATACTACTGTCATCATTAAAAAACAAAATTCAACAATGAACTTTTATTGTATTTTTTTTATTTTTAATACGGTTATCACATACACCAGTGAAGCAATCTAACCGAGGGGAACTCACGCGTATAACGAATTACACCAGCAAATCAATCGAAATGAGATATATCCCAAATTGGAACACGTTCTCTCAGTCCATGTGAGGAGCTACTTGCCTGCGAAGTGTTTGCTCTGATCACAAAAACTAACAATGGCTGGGATAGTGTTGCGTTGACGACATGTCCCGTCCAGCGCCACCTATAGGCTGAGAATGACTGACACCACAGTCAGTCGGTACCACTGAGTTTTCAAGGCCAGTTCAGATGGGGTTTCTTTTGTTTTGCTGGAAGTATGGTCACTTCAAGTCCGTATGATTTTAGTGTGTCAGATTATAATCAGAAAGATTGTCTCATTGATTGCGGAACATCGTCACACATAACTTCCAGAAAGGAATGGTTTAAGATTTAATACCATAAAATTTGAAACAATCAACTGAAACATGTGCTAATGATTCTAGCGCCAGAAGTATTTTTCAACATTATGAAATAGCAGTGGTCCTGCAGCTGTCGCAAAAAGGCAGTGGGGGCCAGCGATCACAGAGCTCACTGATACACCGTTATGTAAGATCCACAAGTATCACTAACTCGTTTTCTCACCTTGAGTCAGTGGCCAAAGCTGCAGTGACAAATATGAAACAAATAGCCAAATCACCGACGTAACAACAGCGATAAAATAATCAATAATCTTCTTACATATACATCTCGATTCAACAAAGTATCCGCTTTTTCTGTGATCAGTGAGTAACTGTGAAACCACCAGTATAATAATACGACAGAAGCACAGGGTGACCGGAGAACCAGCAGTCCAGTTATTACACCCTCTGTCTTGAGTCTCGGTTTGGTGTACATGGTTGGAAGTAGCGCTTCAGCACAACAAATAGGTACCGAATACCAGTCATATTTAGTCAAAGGCGCCTCGGCCTAGCAGCACCATCGCAAGAGAAGGTTTACGCCAGGCAGTGGGGTGAAATTGTTCTTTGAACAGCAACTACGAGATTTGGCCTTCACCACTGACGAGCCTAATGCTATTTCGAAGTACACTTTAATGCAATCGATGCCTTCAAATTGGCGGACTACCTTCAGTCTCACTTAAGTCGCACCCAGCTTTCAGCCCTGGAGGGTAGAAGTTCGTGACCGGGGCAGCTCAGCCATCCCCCCACCGGCGGGCTGATGTAGCCGAGCGGTTCTAGGCGCTTCAGTCTGGAACCTCGCGACCGCTACGGTCGCAGGTTCGAATTCTGCCTCGGGCATGGATGTGTGTGTGATGTCCTTAGGTTAGGTAGGTTTACGTAGTTCTAAGTTCTAGGGGACTGATGACGTCAGATGTTAAGTCCCATAGTGCTGACAGCCATTTGAACCATGCCCCCACCAGCACTTGTGCAGGGAAACTCACGTTATATGCCTTCGGTGGCAAGGACAGTCACCACTGCTATCGGCCTTCTTCCACTACAACAATGACAGAGGATTTCTGCATCTGGAGAGCTGTAGGCTCATCCCACGATCGTGCGCTCACTGCTGCAGATACATGCGTCAGCATTGCCACCCAGCTGTCAGCAGGGCACCTGCCACATGTTGCATGAACACCTTTATACTCATTGCCATCAGCACACGCCAAGAAGACGTTAAAACTTGAACCAACATCAGTCAACATGCTAACCAGAACCCACCGACTCAACTCAGGCCACACAGCTCCGGCCTCTACATTTTGGTGTGAGAAGCATCTCAAAGATGGACCTTTCATTATATTGCAGTCACGACAGTTAACATCGAGAGTTACAGTGGGCTCATTGGATGAACTGTTATGTTTTATTCTCCTACATTACTAGGCAGGGGAAGTTGGTCTGAAGCAGGAATATCACCACAGCTTTAAAGTAACATTCACAATGCAGCAGTAACCAGCTGATTTGTCACAATTTCTTGGAAATTCCACAAAACATCGCTTGTAACGGCTAAGGGGTTTGCAGTGCGACGTATTATAGGCAAAATGAAACATGTGCAGTTTCGATATTAATACAGTGATGCATCTGCCACTGTTATGACTGTAATGCTAGGCACTCTACTGACTTGAAATGGTTCATGTTTGGATATAAGTTGTAAAGAGTATTCTATTATACTGAGTTTACATTGTCCTGTTATTGTTGCTTTAGCGTACTTGGCTACATATAGAAGGTGAATGTTTCACAGTGACAGTGTGTGGGAAGATTCAAATCAGGTTTCACGGTTATCAACAGATAATGCAGAGGTGCATAGGATCATCCAATCTGTCTACTGGGTTGATACATCTGCAAGTTTGATTACACTCCCTTCTGGCTAACCAAATGAGAATATATCACGCTTCCTAGATGAGCTGAAAGAACACCAAAATATTGCATTTTGGACTGACAGTCAGGTACTGCAAATGGCAAAGTTGCAATTGACAGTCTTACAAAAGAATTTAAGACATGTAAAGAGGAGTTGTGGAACGCACTAGCATTTGAGCTATTAGAACAAGGGATCTGTTAACGTTAGAATACTGCGCCTTTCGTCTTGGAGCAGTTGAATGGAATGTCACAAAAGAACAAAGAGTCGGTACGAGTTTCAGTGATAGGCTAAGGAAAGTGAATGGTTACATGTATTAATTAATCAGAAGTAAAATGCGAATAAGGTTATCTTCAAGGAATCATATCATATTGCACTAGGCGCCTTCCTGAACGGTCTGCCACCCAGGGTTTGTGTAGGTACCCCAAAAATCTTGAATATTGCCGTTGGAATAACTACAGAGCAGGAGGAAATAGATATAGTAACATGGGTGCTTAATACTCGAGGTATTTTATTTACTACCATAAGGTGTTGTGAGTGTGTATGTGTAGGTCACTGCCAGAGACAGTGTCATCAGCCACAAAGTGAGAAGTATAGTGCTGTTTGGCTGTAGTGACAGTGGTGTAGAAGTAAAGGGGCGGAAGGATAGGGGTGGAATATTCATGGCCGTAAATGCATATGGGAACCCCAAGTCTGCTGGCCGCTTATTCCTTATCTTCAGTGCTGCAGAACTGTATGCAGACACAGAGGTAGGAGAAGAGGTACCGGCGTAAGTAAAGCTGTGAGGTGAGTGTTAGCCATACTTGGGTAGCTCAGTCGGTAAAGCTCTTTCCCACGAAAGGGAAAGGGGTCGAGTTTGAGTCCTCGTCTCGTAAGCAGTTTTCATCTGCCATTTAGTTTTACATCAGTGCACGCACTATTGCAGAGGGATTATTTCATTTTGAGCACATAGCCCAGACTGTGGCTAAGCCATGCTTGAACAGTATCCTTCCTTCAGGGAGAACTAGTGCTGTAAGTTTTACAGGAGAGAACTTCCGCAAAATCTGTAAAGTAGGAGATGAGGTACTGGAGGAAGTGAAGCTATGGGGAAGGGCCAAAAGCCATGCTTGGGTACGTCAGTCAATGAAGTACTTGCCTTTGAAGTTCGAATCTTGATCTGACACATAGTTTTAACCTATCAGGAAGTTTCAAAGAAAGGATTCGTGGTACATTGTTGCCACGTTTCTGAACAAAGATGATTTTGATTCGTCACATTTGGGCCATAATCATACACAAGACACTACTGCAACTACATTACGTGTGAATGTAGAGCATTTGAATTGAACAGAACTAATGGAAAATAGAATAACTGAAAATGTAATTCGAGGATGTAACAAATCCTCAGGACCCATAACACAACATAGGATTGAGACAGGGAAGAAAGTACCTGTATATCAGAAATCGTAAAGCATACCTTGTATTTACAGCCAGTCCTACAGAATGATGGCATAACAAAGGAAAGCAGTAGCCCTTGGGAAGCAACCCTAGTCACAGTGAACAAAAAACCAGTGGATGGAGCAAAGAGGTATAGAATTCATTTGGACTATCGGCATATCCAACATGTAACACTGTGGAAATCCTTACCAGCTTGGGGCAGTGCCAGTACTTCTCTACGATAGACCTGAGGCATCATCGACCAGACTTTCAATAATCCTCACAAAAGAATGGATCAACTAACAATAACCTATACCTTTCATGAATCACTTATCTTACAAGAATATTCGTTACTCGAACTACTGCAATACAGCGAGCGCCAATACTTCCAGCTAAATAAAAGATTCTAACTACTGAAAGTACTAACAACGGATAGGCATAATTAGCAAATGAAATATTTTTATAGAAAACAAACAAAGTATTTACCTTAATAGTGTTCAAAAAGTCTATATATATATATATATATATATATATATATACACACTCCTGGAAATTGAAATAAGAACACCGTGAATTCATTGTCCCAGGAAGGGGAAACTTTATTGACACATTCCTGGGGTCAGATACATCACATGATCACACTGACAGAACCACAGGCACATAGACACAGGCAACAGAGCATGCACAATGTCGGCACTAGTACAGTGTATATCCACCTTTCGCAGCAATGCAGGCTGCTATTCTCCCATGGAGACGATCGTAGAGATGCTGGATGTAGTCCTGTGGAACGGCTTGCCATGCCATTTCCACCTGGCGCCTCAGTTGGACCAGCGTTCGTGCTGGACGTGCAGACCGCGTGAGACGACGCTTCATCCAGTCCCAAACATGCTCAATGGGGGACAGATCCGGAGATCTTGCTGGCCAGGGTAGTTGACTTACACCTTCTAGAGCACGTTGGGTGGCACGGGATACATGCGGACGTGCATTGTCCTGTTGGAACAGCAAGTTCCCTTGCCGGTCTAGGAATGGTAGAACGATGGGTTCGATGACGGTTTGGATGTACCGTGCACTATTCAGTGTCCCCTCGACGATCACCAGTGGTGTACGGCCAGTGTAGGAGATCGCTCCCCACACCATGATGCTGGGTGTTGGCCCTGTGTGCTTCGGTCGTATGCAGTCCTGATTGTGGCGCTCACCTGCACGGCGCCAAACACGCATACGACCATCATTGGCACCAAGGCAGAAGCGACTCTCATCGCTGAAGACGACACGTCTCCATTCGTCCCTCCATTCACGCCTGTCGCGACACCACTGGAGGCGGGCTGCACGATGTTGGGGCGTGAGCGGAAGACGGCCTAACGGTGTGCGGGACCGTAGCCCAGCTTCATGGAGACTGTTGCGAATGGTCCTCGCCGATACCCCAGGAGCAACAGTGTCCCTAATTTGCTGGGAAGTGGCGGTGCGGTCCCCTACGGCACTGCGTAGGATCCTACGGTCTTGGCGTGCATCCGTGCGTCGCTGCGGTCCGGTCCCAGGTCGATGGGCACGTGCACCTTCCGCCGACCACTGGCGACAACATCGATGTACTGTGGAGACCTCACGCCCCACGTGTTGAGCAATTCGGCGGTACGTCCACCCGGCCTCCCGCATGCCCACTATAAGCCCTCGCTCAAAGTCCGTCAACTGCACATACGGTTCACGTCCACGCTGTCGCGGCATGCTACCAGTGTTAAAGACTGCGATGGAGCTCCGTATGCCACGGCAAACTGGCTGACACTGACGGCGGCGGTGCACAAATGCTGCGCAGCTAGCGCCATTCGACGGCCAACACCGCGGTTCCTGGTGTGTCCGCAGTGCCGTGCGTGTGATCATTGCTTGTACAGCCCTCTCGCAGTGTCCGGAGCAAGTATGGTGGGTCTGACACACCGGTGTCAATGTGTTCTTTTTTCCATTTCCAGGAGTATATATATATATCAGTTCATGACATGGAGTCTTACAAATTTCCTTTTTCTGACGGACACTCGTCCACATCGTCCCCTCTCAAAACTCTGGCATCTCTCTCCCCACATCCACCGCTGCTGGCGGCTCACTTCCAACTGCCCAACGCTACCCGCTGTTCACATCCAACAGCCCAACACTACACTAGCGCATATTCCAAAAACGAGTCCATCCAGCCACAGACTGCACACAGCGCAGTCAGCCATTTTCATACAGAGCGCTACGTGGCGTCACCAACATAAAAACCTAAACAGCCTACTTACAAGGTGTTTATGACACAGCTATCGTATATGATGCACAATGAATTGCTATACAAGTCAATGAGAGTGAGGCTTTGCATAGTGGTACCTGGTCAGATAAAGTAAGAAATAGTTAAGGAAGTCTTCGATATCAAGCTATGTGGGCTTGGGGTCACCGGCAGAGTGGTCATTGGGCAATGAATCAAAGAGTGGAAGAAAGTTACTGGTGGAGTACAAGGAGAACATACAGAATTCGAAATCATATACACTGTGAGTGCTGTGAGCCATCAGTTTGTACCACTGCAGCGGTTACCACTACAGTGGTCACCAGAGCCAACCAAGACTTTCGAGATGATAGTGATGAATATTTTAGGATGATTTAGCTGGACACATTAGGAAACCACTACATTTTATTACTGATCATTTCTAATGATTAGTAGCAGTGATCACCATTCCAAACCGCCATGTATCTGTGCGAGTGCAAGATATGGTGAATAACTAATTGTTAGAGTTTAGTGTCCAAAATGGGTAATCATAGGACAAGCATGCTGCACCCAAAAACTAATGATAGAAAGGAGCGCATACATCATAATATTGGTAGGAAGTTGAGTTGCCATGTTAACAGCCAGCACAATGGTGGGACGTTTATTTACATTTTGTCATTGTAACATTTAATTACAAGGTGCACACCAGCACTGGTCTGCATCTTACAGGGTAGTGCATGGGAGAAAGTCACCGGAAGTCAGGAGCAACAGAGAGTCACTTCCGAATTTGGGAAAGACATTAAGAGAAGTATGGAAATGTGCCAAGGGCAAACACTAGATCCCTGGAAAACCAAGAGGGGATTGGGAAGCATGCAGGAATATTACCAACTTATAGAATAGGACAAAGTCTGATGTTATCAAGTCCAGTCAAGATGACATCGCCAATAAATACAGAGTTACAATCGGAAATATTATGGTGTTAAGATGCTCTGATTCAAAATGGTTCAAATGGCTCTAATCACTACGGGACTTAACATCTCAGGTCATAAGTCTCCTAGACTTAGAACTACTTAAACCTAACTAACCTAAAGACATCACACACATCCATGCCCGAGGCAGAATTCGAACCTGCGACCATGGGGCAGTAGCGCGGCTCCATACTGAAGCGCCTAGAACCTCTGGGCTACAGCGTCCGGCTAAGATACTCTGGATTAATTGCCACAACTATCACAACCTACCGTCAGAAAAATAACAAGGGGAGAAGACGAGAATGAAAGTCAAAATATCTTGCGCCATGTACACATGATATACCGCTTGGGATGAGATCTTAGAATAAAAACAGGTTAGCATAATTAGTGTGTCAGGTTATTTTGCTGTTGTAACTTACGGGAGAGGTAGGGAGAATGGCTTTTAATTGCTATGCAGTGTGATTCCACTACGAGAAAAAGTATGAAAAAGCACCTGTTAATATTTTAGTTTCAGTTTTTGGGAGGGGGGCACGGTTGTCCTCATCTCCAAACTGTTTTTTTTTTTTTTTTGTTATCTGTTCACATGAGGAGTTGTTAGGGAAAACGTTAGGTCTTTAGGAAAGAGGAGGGAGAGTAATGCCAGCTTTCTTTTCCCAGGATGCTGCACACCGAAACTAGAAGTCCAGAACACCCTAAATCTGGCAGAGCTACGCCTTTTCAGCAAGGGCGCAGTTAGTATTCCGAGGGAGCATCAGATTTAAAGTAGAGTGCTATTCAGTAGCCAAGAGCATGTGCCGTATAATGCATGTGAAATGAGGACTGACCTACGGAGGTCGGAGGCGATATATCCGAATTTACGACAGGAAATAGGAGGAAAACAGTGTTTAAAAAAGTGTGGGGGCGAATGCTGCGAGTTGCATGTGTCCTATGAGCAGTTACGGGGTCAGTTGCTGAAAGCAATAAATACCATGAACCTAGCGACAGCGTAAAAGGAGATTGTTGGATGCTGGTTGAAAAATATTAGAAACAGTGTTTGGCCCTACCAACGACAACGACATCCAGGAACTGAATGGTAGCATGTGAAGCACTAATGAAGTATAAGTGGGTAATTATAATCTCAAAGGGTGGAGAGAGGCACGTGACAGTACCACTGGGAAAATTCTATAACTGTCAACGGGAACAACTCGCCGCATACCTGAGCCCTGTGGTCCAGAATGGCTAGGACGCAGGCAAGATTCAGCTATTCTTAGGCGAGACAGACGGCCAGGGATACCTTACGAACATTTTGGATCGACAACCCTATTCCCAGTAACCCCCATTAGATCTACTCTGATGCCATAGTAGTAGTAGCGAATTGCTATGAGCAAGAGGGGGTTAGAGCAGCAATGAGATTAATACTACATTGCAACAGGCTGCTGACCGGTGGGACAGCTCGTGACATGCAGGAATGACCAGCATGAAAATAACTTATCCACTGTTTTACTAGCCAGATACACCATTTGGGCTACCCCCAACACGGAACCAGATCTCTTTCAATTGTACTGTGAAGCTCAATCCCATCTCCTCAATGAGCCAACTCACAACAATCCATGAGGAGCGTATTTCGGAAGAACAGATGCTGCAGCATGTATGTTAATACCGGGATGGGTAATGTTGTGTAGTAGTGATCATGAGCAACACAATATCCAGCACCTTAATATCTCTGACTCTATTCAGTGCAGCCTTCATCTGCCTAAGACAGAGAGCCACTCACACCAATTACCTCCAAGCACGCCAGATACCAGCAGTCTGGCATACCTGTCGAGCATAGAAAACAGTTACGTAAGATATTACGTGACACGAGAATTTATTCAGAGTGGAAGGATTTTCCAGCGTTATATTTGTTTGTTCCATGTTTATTGGGATTGCTAATATTAGTATGTGTATCTATGGTGAAGGTATTTTGCGGATGATGTTCCATATTCTTTTTTTGCTCCGAGAGATTGAACCTTTAACTGTAATACACCGATGAGATAGATAACATAGTACTTCAAACGTCTTTTTCTGTTCGATGATTAATAAGGAATGTAAGCAGTTTCCAGCATGTTGAAGCGTTGCAAGCAGTAAGTCTATTAGTGACACTCAGTATAATAGCTGCACTTTCCTTTGCATGGTTATGTAAACCTATTAAGCCAATAACGGATGTCCAGTGGGAGGGAAGAGCTTGGTAACATTTCGCTGTTAGTTGATAAGCAGTCATTTTCATTTGAGGAAACTGTGATTCATGTGTCAAAGAAAATCGAGTGGCTTGCTGTCATGTTTCTATCATGCAGACGAAGAACCTTGCGGCTCAAACACATTAGACTAAAAAAATTATTGCGTGCCTTTATTGGTATGGAAGTAGATGTTGAGACTTTGCAGAATTACTCTAAGATACAGAGATGGGATCTACGAGAGCAAGGTAACGGGCGGGGTAAGGGGCCGGGGGGGGGGGGGGCGGGGGTGACTCCTAGTGTACCGACTGTGCCATAACTGGCAGCTTGTGCTGAATGGACCAAACACTTTTCCTTCAGGTAAAGCAATGTCACCAGCCCGTTTCCACACTGTAAGCGGGGGCCAGCGCCCACAGTTGTGAAGACACAGCAGAAAGGCACAGAAAGCAAACAGTGGTAGGTCAGCCGCTACATGGTTGGAAGTGGTGCCTCCGAACAGTAAGTAAGCACCAAAGCTGTACAAATAGCCATCATTTGCAGTCAAAGGCATGTCTGGGTGTCTGCGCTATCAGCGAGGAGAGGACTGTGCCAGGTGATAGGGAGATATGCTTGTGCAAGCAGCCATTACGAGTTTTGGCGTCCACCACTGACAAGCTTATTGCAGATTCTCAGTCCGTTTCCATGATCGTGGTGTCTTCCAGCTGGTAGGCCACCTTCTGGATCACTTCAACCTCAGCCAGCGCTCTGCCTTCGAGAGTAGCTGGTCATGATCAGGACAGTGCATTTGTGCAGGCAAAATGACGCTCTGCGCCTCTGCTGGCAAGGCAGAAAGCACCGCTGGGGGCTCTATTCTGCTATAAGAGTTATGGCGCGTTTCCTTCTGCCAAATAGCGCCAAGGCTGAGCACGTATTGCTGCCGATGTCGCCCATTATCATTCTGGACAAGCCGCCGACGACTGACCGCTGGCCACCTGTAACACCAACACCACCACGCTCACTGCTGTCAGCACAGGCCAAGGGGCAGTGCCACTGCGGTGCAACGCTATGAGCACTAGCTTGTTTTCTAATAAAATGTGTAAGTCTTAATAGACGTTTGTGGAGCCTCTTATTGGCCATTTACTGCCAACAACTCACTGCCTCAGAACAACCTGCCATTGTAGGAGTCACCCACTCCAGTCCTTTGCATAACTTATAGTTAATAAGTGAAGGAAAAGGAAACGCTATTGTAAATTCACCAGATATATTTTCAGCCAGATATGTTATTCTCGTCCCTGGCTTAGACAATAATTTGTCATTTTCTGCTTTCGTTAAGAAAGGCACAAATGTGGTTTTTGACAAAGATGTATGTAAGATGTTCAAAAAGGGTGAGACAGTTTGTTGTGGGTCGGAGTCAGTGGGTATTTATGAACTAAAAATGTTGAACAAGCGTTGTTAGATGAGCATGAACCAGCTGTTAGAAGATTTGGTAGTGCGGAAGTCTTAAGGCACTATAGATTTGGACATGATACAGTTTACACTGGACTTAAGATACGTTTACAGAGTAAAAGCACAAACCCTGAGTGCTGTGTCTCTGAACCTGTTGAGAAGTATAAATAATGGGTGCTTCGTAAGATGTCTCAATTCCCGTTTCTTAGGCTGGAAGATCACTTGCTTGGCTTGGTGGATAAGTGTTTATGTGGTTCTATATTGCAGATGTCACACAGTGTGGCGAAGTACGTGTACAGTGTGTACTAGTCGCTAATTATACCAGGGCATTCTATTATTTTCACAAGAATAAACATCATATAAACATTAAACATCAGTTTAAAAATTGAGTAGAGAATAGGGTTGGTGCAAAAATCTAAGTTATTAGATCACCGTCTGTGAACTCCAACTTTGATTCATTTCTCACAAAGAGTGAGACTTTGCATTTGATGTCCGCTACAGTCTATAACAGAATGTTGCTGTGGAAACCACTTACTGACCAGTTTGTGAGGTGAGACAATATAAGTTATTTGATTTTTTGGTCTGCTAAGCAATACTGGGCAGAGGTATCAAATACAACAGTTTAAACACAGTACCATGTTCCTCATAATGAAGTTAATAGTACGACTTCCCAGGAGTTAAGGGGGTGAAAAATTTGTTCTTCGAGCCACGTAAGAGTGGTTGTAGAGTCCTTATCATATACCAGATCTAAATGGAAGAAGAAAGTGGGATGACTCAGCTAAGGAACTTGTTTCTGTAGCTTACAATAACTGACTGAAGGTTACACACAAATTAATCCACAGAAAGCCAAGAAAATGGTGGAAGGCAGGAGTGTTGTTTTCTAGGGAATAAGTGCGTGGCCGACAATAGCAGGGCACCAGTTGTAAACAGAGATCAATGTGTATTCTGAGTGAGTGAAGTGCATGCTGAACAGGATGAGGCATAGGAAGTAGTAGAAGTCACCATTGTTGGAAGTGGCAGTCCAGGAACCACCCAAGCCCCAGTTAGTAGTAGACGTAGAGGAGAAAGAGATGCTGTCGACGGACCCTGATGCCATACCGACCCTTATGATCCAGAAGAGGAACAGCTAATCATAAGATCAGTCCATATACTCAAACCCAAGGAATATCCTAAATAATTCCCCTACATTGGAAGTGATTTTTCTCAGTTGAAGAGAATATCCTGTGTATAAGGGTGATGTCATGTCCGGGTGGGACAAAGAGGACTGTGTAAAGCCTGCAACAGAGGAAGTAAAATGTTTCCAGATCAATGGTTTTTTAGATCAAGACACATGAATACAAGTGTTGTATGCAACAAATGGGTACTGAAGTAGAGCGGGAGCGGAGGTTGTATAGCACCCTATCATGCTAGAGTTGTTTGCTAAAGTATTTACTTAAACGTTTGGTAGAAATTATGATGAAATTTCTTCCCAAGCTCTGAGGAGTGGCACCATTATAAGTACTCTTAGAGGTACTCTGGCTGTAAATTTTGATCTTAATATCTGATTATAGACTGCTCTTCTATGTCGAACTTGACGTAAATTAGTTTCTTGATGCTTCCAGATGGGTTAGTATCAAAATGGAATGGGGGTACACTCTACAAAATATCCAATACTATTTTTGGTATAAAACGGTTGGGTAGACGTTATAATGATAAGACAAAACGCGTACCTTAAAGTCCATCTTATGTTGTGAATTCTGATGAAGGGCCAGGTGAAATCTGGCAATTGAGGCTTTGTATGTAGATGATTTGTACTTCTTTTGTAATAACGATGTGGTGTAAGATTTGTATCAGACATTTACCGAGCATTTTGAAGCTAATCATCTAGGAGAAGCAGAGTCCTTTGTAGGCATGTGTATAACTGGGAGAAAGGTTATTTCAAACTTGATCACAGAGGTTGCATTGCAGATATGGTGAAACGTTTTGATTTGTTCCCTTGGACTCCAGTAGGACCGCCACTGGAGGCTGGGTTATAGCTTTGGGGTCGTGGAGTTCAAGACCCATATTACGAACTTGTGGCCTGTTTGCTATAGATCAGAACTAATAATACACCTGATATAGCCTACGTAGCTAGTGTTTTAGGTCAGTATACTGTAATTGTAAGTATACTAGTGTCCATTTGAGGCAGCAAAAAAGTCCTTCGTTATCTTAAAGGTACTATTAAATATGGTAATGTGTTCCACAAAGCATTTTTAAATCCTGTGGTTCATTCTAAACTGAAACGTGTTTGTAGTAAAGGAAATTACATTAGATAGTCTGTAAAAGGAAGTGAAACTGTTGTTAAGTACTTGAAGTCGAAGGTAGTGCCTACACATGTACCTTATTTGCAAGCTGAAACTGTCTCCAGTTTTAGTTGTACTTTTATTATGTTGGTAATTTCATTCTTCGTAATTGACGTCTGGGAGGTGTGGACTACATTTGTGAGGTTGTTCCATTTGTCTGTATATATGATGTAATATGTTTCTGTGAATACAAGTATTACGAAGAACGTAAGTGTTATTACCATGGTAAACACCGGCGCACGCTTTGATGACATATTACAATGAGGCGTATACAGGCGCCAAGTAAATATACATCTCACCTTCTTAAATTCCAGTGGCAAAATAGGGCTTCTTTAAGAATAGAAACTAATTTTATAATTTTCGCATTTTACGATGACAGTAATACAACCCTACGTTACACCTTTCTAAGTATAAACTGCTCATCTTTGATATTTCACTTACTTTTTGTTTCTGTGAGTATTATAAATTCCACTACAACACTTATGCTACATTATTGTTTACTAGCATTTATCACTTATGGAAAAAGTATGCAAATGGCTGAGAGACAGTTATCCAGTTTTACGATAGCATGATGTGCCAACTCTCTATTTTTTGCGTCCGTTCTCTTAGCCAGTCATTTGCAGCACTAATTTAACACCTATATGGTCATACATACAGACAAATGAAACCTTCGAAATTTTAACAATGTGCAAAAATTTGATATATACACAGTCAGTCGAAGACTAATTATTATTGTAATATACTTTATTGCAGTTTAGTGTCAATTTTATTTAAAATAATTCCGGCGTCGTTCAAATTTCTAACGTCTTCAGATCTTTTAAAACAGATAAAGCACATGTTAAGTTCGATCTTAATAACTAATCCGAAAAACATATATGATAAACATAAATATCTATACGATCAAAATTGTAGTTGCAGAGCATCAGGTCAGTTCAATGTGCTGTGTGAAGTTTTCATAATTTGTTTAAGTAGATACATTACAAAGATAGGAATTATAAAGGAGTGTGGGCAAGCATGTTAGATCTCACCGCTATGTGCGATAATGTACATCAAGATGATAAAGTTACTGTGTTGCAATAAAACAGTTACAAAGTTAAAGGAAAATAGGAAAAGTTTTTTTCAGTGTATAAAACTAAGACCAGAATGGAAGAGAACCTTGCACGCCAACAATCTAATGCATGTTCTTCAGTCTTCTATATTAGTGTGCTTCTCTTGCTAGTATTCCACCACAGGACTTTTATTTTCGTGGCTCGGTAGCACGTAAAACCCACGGATCAACTCTACTACTGCACTGAACTCTTCGTCACCAAGTTTTTCCAATCAGCCGGCGTAAACATCGAACCGTGTAACTGTTTCCGTGTGTAAATTGCGTTACGTCTCTATAAAATATCTTTATAAAAGTCAAAAAGCTGTGTACCATCAAATTTTTGTTGTTGTTTGAGTACTTTGTTTCCTTCAAGTGATTCGCGGAACTTTCAAGCTCTGCTAGTATGCAAGAGGGAATCACAAAGTCTCGAGATTGTTTCTGTAACACGCCAACAGATGACAGCACAGGGCTCCACGCACAGGCACAGTGAGCACAGACCTTCATAAGTCACTGTACATAAAGACAAAGTCCTGTTTACTCGTATATCGGGCGCTGTGAAGCCGGTGCTATTTTGACGAAGAGTGTTATCACGTTTCCGATTGCAGCACGAACAATAAGTTAGAAGATAAAGCCAACGCCAAATTCTTTGTGCAACTGGGATATTCGCCATAGAGGCTAATTACTTGTTTCGGTAAATTTTACGATGCTGCTGCAGTTTTTCGTGCGTTATGATTCCCGTAACACGCACTCTTCAATAGCGGGACTAGCAGTCGTCTGAAAATTGTCGAAACTATTCGGCAACTTGTGCATGAGGATAGTCGGACAATAATCCACAGCACTGCTGCCAACGTCGGTGTGTAGTGCGGAACGGTGCAGATTATCTTCACGCGTGATCTGAATATGGGGCGCGTTGGTGCCAATTTCGTCCTCAGACTGCTGACCGTGGAGAGGAGGGAGCACCTCCCTGAAGTCTGCCAAGAGTTCCGTCAGCGTTCCTTGGATGACCGTTCCTTCACGTCTAGAATCATCATGGGTGACAGAACTCGGAGTAGGTGGTCGACCCTGACACAAAGCAACACTCTTCACAGTAGAAAAGCGACCATCTCCACAACCGGAAAAGTTAAGACAAGTCTGCAGCGCGACCAAGTGCGTGCTCATCCTATTCCTCGACTAATTTCTTTTTCACGATGTTATTGTCATAAGTATTATTCGTTATTTCATTGTATTGTTCCTAACAGCTCTGTCGTTATGAAGTAATATGAGACTCTGTAAATTATCTTGCTTCGTTTTACTATAGTAAATCGTGGATATCAACAGTTCCGTGAATGGTATTATTGACGTAACGTACAATTTGCTAGTATACCTCATACACAGAATAAAGAGAAGCTACTCCATCCCAGTTCCAGTTTCTTATCATTTTACAACTGAAGTTTCCTTACATTTAATTTTTTAGGTTCCTAGTACAATGTGTTTATCCAGAGTTTCTCTCTCTTCACTACTGTATTTAAGAAATGAACAGGAGCGTGTATGTTGCCTTGTCCTACTTTTATTGTTGCGTACGATGTCAAACTAAAATGTCACGAAAATTACCTCACGTATATTTATAATGTTTAAAATTTTATGTTGATGTTTCTAAAGATTCCAGTCTTAAGCAGGAAGACGGATATTTGTACATCATCTTATTTCATTTCGTTGTTTGAAAATTGTGTATAGCAAATATTATAATGGCAGTACTGAACAAGTTATAATTCGATAGTATCCGTTACGACTCCTGCCATTTATGTTGATATCTCACACACCATAAACGACGCATAGCGAGTAACTCTGCACACAAGTTTACCTTTCACTTGTTTGGCACGAGGTGTCGCTAGTCGCAGTTCAGTGGTTCCTGACAATAGCGAATGGTGTGCTTGTGTGGTATTGTCTGTACTGTACCCACTATCACGGCTACGGCTTTCAACCCTAGTAACATAGTAAACCATTTTACCATGGCACTCTTTCAACCACTGTCGACTTACTGTTGATACTAACATTTAAATATTGTTTAATTTTCATTTATTTATATCTGGCCAACCTCAGACGCCCACGTAAACGACTGTAACCCAAAATAGATCTAGTTAACGGATTAAGCACTGTAACTGTAACTTTTATTGTGTTTTCATTCTGATTTTATTCCACTGGCAGTAGCGAATTGTTGCTTTGTATTTAGTATTCGAACAGTTCTGTGGTAACCCTGAGAATAGCAACACAGCCCAAACGTCGTATTAAACGAAATTTTAAAAAAATGCAAATAAGTAACTGCCAGTGAAGAAGCTTATTTCTTTCACTTCAATAATGGTTCAAATGGCTCTGAGCACTATGGGACTCAACATCTTAGGTCATAAGTCCCCTAGAACTTAGAACTACTTAAACCTAACTAACCTAAGGACATCACACATACCCATGCCCGAGGCAGGATTCGAACCTGCGACCGTAGCAGTCCCGCGGTTCCGGACTGCAGCGCCAGAACCGCTAGACCACCGCGGCCGGCATTTCTTTCAGTTCTTTTTCTATATTCGCTGCATCTTGGATTACGAATTTATCTACAGACGCTACACAGTCAATAGCGAGTTCTGCTATCAGGTGTTAAAGGAATCTGAGGGGGGATCGGATCTGTGGTGCGCGAAAAACTCGCTGCTTCAAGAGTATACTACACGCTGTCACCACACCCTCTTTAAACTTCAGTAGCTCACCAGAAACGAGATCGGTTCCGCACTCACCCGAATTGCCAGATCTGGCTCCTGCGGACTTTGTCATCCTCCCGAAGGTGAAGATGCCGCTCAAGGATGAAGCTTTTCCCATCAGTACGGAGATCGGGCAGAATCGCCGAAAGAATTTGACACACTACAAAAAAAGACTTCCAGGACACATCTCAACTGTGACAGAAACACTGAAAGTTTTATCACGACACAAGGTGACTATTTTGCAAGTGATAGTGTGTAAACTTAGACAAGTAAATAAACTTCCACCCAAAGCTAGTCTAGAAAAACCCTTTCGATGCAATGTCGTTACTTCCATGTGCTGTTCTATCTTTTTTGTCCCTTGCTTCGCATGGTTTGTGTATGTACCGAACGTAGAGGTATTATTTGGGAGTATGCGTTTCTTGAATACGGTGTGGAAATAATTACAAGTTCATTCTCGTGCTGTATACTTTTTGTATGGAAGTTTTCAAATCTATAGTTCTGTTGTCGCATAAAACATTCTTTTGTTCCACAAATACCATTAAGATACCGCCTCATTACCTCTTTCTTCAGCTAAGCTCTCCGAAGAAGAATTGTTGCTAGCGTACTGTGGTCTTTTCTGCAGACGAGTTGTTTATGGTCCAACAGTTTGTATTGTTTCTTACCGTATCTTACGTGTTTGTATACTGTTATACGTAAAACCAAAACATAACAATACCACACACTTTATTAGACAAAGATATAAAGACATTATGGCTTCGTTTCAGAGCCATGTTTTAATAAGCGGGAAAGGTGGTACAGCCATGTGAAAGAAGTGCTACTATTTTAAAATTTATAAACAGATATCCTTTGTCCATTACATCAAATGACTTTGTGATCGGTATCTTGACATATTCGTAACTTGCTAAAAAGCACTGACTGCCTCTGTGTTTATAACTTTTGTCACGAGTAGGAGTAGCTTTGTTATAGCACCTGTGGATAGAAACATCGTGAAACCTAAATAAATCCATGCTTTGGAAACACAATGAAATCGACCATTTTTCATGCATACGATTACCGTTGTACCTGCCTGATGGCATCGTTGTAGCGTAAACATACAAGGCGGCTGCAGTGTTGACCATTATGGATGCTCGTGCTGCTATACGGTTATTGCATTTGCAAGTTAAATCGGTGAAGCTCCATCGTGATGAAATGGTGATTGAGTACGGAAATAATTCGCCACCATACGCGATGTAAAAAAGTGGAGCAGAGGTTTTTGCGTAAGCTCAAAATATTACCAGTCTCCGAGTGAGGACTCGAAACATATTCAAACCTCATGAAGATATTATGCTGTTTAGTCTTTAATCATACATCAGAAATTTTGTCAAAATGTTATATCTGTGTGTAAGGGCCTGTAGCTTATTATGACTATGTCCCTTACTTGTGTTACTCCTTGGAACGGCTTTCTCGATCTATTACCAATAGTTATGAATCAGTTTCATGAAAGTAATTTTATAGTCCACACTAACGTACTAATTCACATTTATACTGTGAAATTAAATGTAAAGTGTCGATCGACAGCGGCTACATAAAAATTTCGATACTCTATCAAGACACATTAATGTTCTATGCAGTCACTCCCAAAATGCAAATCCAACGCAATGTTTTCTTTAAGTAAAGAGTATAAATTAATCAACCATGGCCTGAAAACTACATTGTTACTTTGATGGCTATCGTGATTGTGAAAAATCTGTTACTAAATCACATGGCCCTCTGAACTCATATTTTGACTGTGCGCTTGTGTAATGACTCAGTTGGACACATTTTTTTCCTTAGAAGTGAGATACCTATAGTTACAACTGAGCTAGGGCCCAGTGCAACTCACTTTCTGGACTTTCACCTTCAATCTTTTATACTAAAAGTATTCTGGCAGTCGTAATGGGGTAATTATATGTTTTCTGATTTAAATAACCAATTATCAGTACTGGCTTCTGCACAGTCTTTCAACTTCAGCAGATACCAACAATATGAGTCAAGTGATAGCTCTCTACTCCTTTTTCACTACCAAATGCCTTTGTCCACTATAAAACTTAGTTAGGTTTCTATATCTTACTAGAATCACATTTCTGCACAGACTGCCCATTAAGTGGGAACAGATAAGATCATTTCTTTTACTAAAGGACTGAAGCACTGTAATTTGTGGTTCTCGTAGTTTAAACCGAACTACACATGAACGAGCAAAAGTAACTTAAAATTACCAAATTAAAAAAAAAACAGAACTTAAATCATTACAGTGTGAAGAATACCTTGGTGTGTATATTGCAAACGCACGTGGCAAACAAAGTTTTTCTTCAACAGAACACATTTACTCATAATGCATAAAAAGAGGACGGATTATGTGGAAAATACTTCTTGCAAAGATTACAAACACATAAGATTGTAAGCAGTGCAACTACTGTCTTTTTCACAACTGATAAGTTAACGATGAAATTATTATCTTAATTTATTACAGGTGGAAAAAAAATGATGTACAGCTTCTAGATAGGAAATCTTCGAAATGTCCGAAGAAGCCATCCCCGTATTCGATGTTTTCCAATTCGTCGCCCTCCCCAGGTTTATACACATACAATCTCATTGTTATGATACAATTTCACAACCAATAAAGTTTCATTAAACAGCTATCATAACATTAAAAATGCGTTGTTCCACCAATAATGTAATGCTTAAAATCACTTTAAAATGTTTATACAGAATTTTTAAGCAAGATTAAGCAATGTTACATATGTATGTTTGTGTAGTACTTTTACGTAACACTTTCCCTATGTACTGTAAGACTAAGATTTATAGAAGAAGAAGATTTGCCTTTTCTTCTGATCAACGTTAAAGAATTAGCGAAAAATGTAGACAGATTCAGTGATTAAGTGGAGAAAAATTGAAATGTCATCAGTCTATACGGAGAAATGTAGTATTCTACGTTTTAACCCTGAGACGAAACACAGGGACATTTGGTGGAAACTCTAACATACCTTTCTTTCGGAGAAAACAATATGTAAACCGCTGAAGAGTAAGAAATGTGAAATGTGTTTTGAGATTAGCATAAGACCTAGTAGAGCAATCATCTCTTGCGACCAAATGTGACATTCGAAACGAGGAATATATAATATGTGAGACCTGCATGACAGCTCATTGTGATTAAATCACTGTCAAGTGGCTCGATCTTGCAGCAGTACAGTTAAATATAGGAAGAACAGATCTACGGTAATGCAGACTGTTTAGAAAACGGGGAATACAAGTAGTAGTTGTGACAACAAAGTAAGGAAGAAGGTTCTAATGCGTTCAAATGGGTCTGAGCACTACGCGACTTAACTGCTGAGGTCATCAGTCGCCTAGAACTTAGAACTAATTAAACCTAACTAACCTAAGAACATCACACACATCCATGCCCGAGGTAGGATTCAAACCTGCGACCGTAGCGGTCGCTCGGTTCCAGACTGTAGCGCCTAGAACCGCACGGCCACTCCGGCCGGCGAGGAAGAAGTGGATGTGAAAACAACTACAGGCTGCAGTGCAGAAGCCAAGGTACCAAGGTAGCAACTTTTTGCTTTGATGACAAACACATTGTCCAACAACTCACATTGCCTTTATTCACTGTCAGATTTCCGTAGCGATTCTGCGATACACTGATAGCTCTTTGGTTGGGACGCGGCTCTGTTACATACCCCATTTTGAAAGCTACATATAGCGCCGACACGTATCGGAATCTCAAGAAATTATAAGGCCAGATGTTGAAAAATACCAGTACAGTTGTAAGGTTCTTTTATTTAGAACACGATTAGTTTCGGGCTCTTATACGCCCATCTCCAGATGTTATTCTGAGTCGGCCGCTGTGGCCGAGCATTTCTAGCCTTTTCAGCCCGGAGCGGCGCTGCTGCTAAGGTCGCAGGTTAGAATCCTGCCTCGGGCATGGATGTGTGTGATGTCCTTAGGTAAGTTAGGTTTAAGTAGTTCTAAGTCTCGTGAATTGATGACATCAGATGTTAAGTCCCATAGTGCTCAGAGCCATTTGAACCATTTGTTATTCTGAAAAGAGGAAGAGACGACAGATAATAATAGTTTTTACACGCATGAATACACATAAAAAACCAAAAAGTTCCATAAAACATTTTAGAAACCACCTGTCGGGCTACGTGCTGTAAACCCTAAGCCAATGGCAAAGTGACACCAGACAGCACAATGGGGGACTGCCTGCGTGAAGCAATATGCAATGAATACCAGGTCACTTACAGTACGTAATGTACTATTCCATCGCGGCTCTCGAGGTCACAGCACGTACTGTAAGTGACCTGGTATTCATTGCATATTGCGTCACGCAGGCAGTCGCCCATTATGCTGTCTAGTGTCACTTTGCCATTGACTTAGGGTTTACAGCACGTATCCCAACAGATAGTTTCTAAAATGTTTTACGGAACTTTTTCGTTTTTGTTTCTTTGTTTCTTATGTGTATTGCTGAGTGTAAAAACAATTATCTCCCGTCTCGTGCAATTTTGAGTATTACACCTAAAGGTGGGAGTATAAAAGCCATAAACCGGTCGTGTCCTAAATAAAAGGACCTTACAACTGTAGCGGTATTTTCAGCCTCTGGTATAATGTGGACAGAAGATTAACTGGAACCTGTGGAAAAGGCAGGAAGCAGAGACAGAAGTGATTGGCGTGAAGAAGAAAATAAAATTAAGGAGGGGAGTAAGGTAAGGATTCCCATTATCACCACATTTGTTCAACTTGTTTATCGAAAAAACCAATGAAAAATGGAAAAGAATAACCGAAGGAATTAAAATTAAAGGGGAACGAATACACTGTATCCGTTTTGCAGGTGATATAGTAGTATTTGCTGACTAAGTAAAGGAAATGGAGTTTATGTTGCTAAAATTTGCCAAAATCCTAAGAGAATTTAATCTAAAAATATATAATAACAAAACAAAAACAATGGCAGTAGGGAAGATAAAAGAAAATGGTAAAGTTATTATTAAACTAGAAGATGATGTTGTAACGTTTTCGGTTTTAATTTGCAATAAAAGCGGTGGTGATAGACAATAAAAGCGGTTTAAAAGCTGTGAGCTGTCTTTTAGCTTGGTTACGAGTCTGCATTAGTTCAATTTATGCCCGGTACGGAACACACTAATCAGAATGAATGTATCCCGCAAACATTACGAGAGTCACACGAAAGATACCCAACTTAGTACGCACTTTTTCACACGCACATCAAATTTATATCTTTGATCGAAGTCAGTGCAATTTACAAGCGAGAAAAAAAACATACATATAAAACAAACAAATATAGAAAACAAAACAAGACAAACAACACAACGACGCTCAACAACGCCGTGAATCTTTTGAAAGTCTGCTCAGAAACAACGCAGAAGTTGTTTGAGCGCTGTAGGGAAGAAAAATTAAGATTATACAACGCTCGCAATCTAACGTCTCAGAGATTACAGAGTCTAGCGGAATCACAGAACAGGGTTGCCATGTGTAACGTTGTCGGTTTTAATTTGCTATAAAAGCGGTGGTGATAGACAATAAAAGCGGTTTAAAAGCTGTGAGCTGTCTGGGGAAGTTAACCTTGCATTACTGAGCAACTGTTTCACCAGGTATCCGGTCTAGCTTACCAAATTACCAACCAGACTAACATTAATTATAATCTTTTAATAGTCATACGACAACCGGTGATGTATATATAAGTAAGATTACAATCTCACATTTTCACAATCCTAAATAAGGCACCAGTTTAGTTTGGAATCAAGTTTAAGATGCTGAAATTTCAATGATCAATGTTAAAATAAATTTCCGAATATAAACTGATTTTATATATATATATATATATATATATATATATATATATATATATATATATAACTTAAATAAAAGGAAATAAATCAATTTATATTTGGAAATTTATTTTAACATTGATCATTGAAATTGCAGCATCTTTAACTTGATTCCAAACTAAACTGGTGCCTTATTTAGGATTGTGAAAATGTGAGATTGTAATCTTACGGAACACATCAAATACGGAGCCAAGATTGGGAGACTGCATACAACACTGCATTCATAAAACAACACACAAAGAACGTTGAAACATATGCAAGAGAAAATTAACCACTACCAACCGATTCAATTTGCACCCAAAGAAGTTACATTTGTAGCACAATCCTGTCCGTCATGTAATTACCACACACTGGTATACTAAATTCATATTAACTCTTTGTGAAATCTCCCCAAAAAGAATAGCTGTGGGCTACTTTGATGATTACACCACATGCTTCACGTGGTCAACTTGTTTTACACAAAGAGTGTAACTCCACAATAATTTTGATAATTAAAATAAATTAGATCGAAAAGCAATTTACAAAAGAAAAACCTCGAACTGGTTACTATCGTCTTACTATTAACCTGATGGGTCAAACAATTGTATAAGCACGTGGTACTGGTTTCCCAAAGTACACCCCACGTGGGTTGAACATAAAGAAAAGTTGCTATATTGAAAAATATTGTCAAGATGAGACGTTATAATCTCACGCACATTCGCATTTAAGATTGATGAACTTAGTTAGAGTTACTGATCAACACGTGGTTCCACTTTACTCACGAAGTAGTGACAAAGCAACTACCGGAATATATTCTGAACTTCACACGAGAATTACACTGCGCTGCAATTTAAGATAACATTAGATATTTTAGAGCTAAACCTGAAATAAAGGTGATTAAATTTTCAGTTAGGCTGAACTTAAGAAATCCATTGTCCTACAGACTTAGCAGAGACGCGCTTAGCCGGAGATCTTACCACTTCAGACGCTCGCCACGGACAGGCTGACCCAGTCCCTTCCTTGATGGTGGCTCACAAATACAAAACGGAAGTGGCCAGAGGGGCAGCTTCCTATACCAACATGACAAATGACGGACAGGACCATACTAAAGATAGAAACCTCTTTGCTTTTAGAAAGCGTAGCTACCTGTTCCTACGTTGGTCCTACTGTTCTCTAGCAGACAGGCTTGTCTGCTACCCTCAAGCATGCAACTAGAAATACATTTGCTCATTCATCCTCTCACACAGAAGGGAAGGGGGATGACAGTATCTTATCATATACAGTATATAAAAGAAAACGGATGTAGGTTCTGTATGAGACTGTGTGACATGAATTACATATAAACTGTGTTTTAAAGTGTAGTAGTGTGACAGATCGTTCTCGTTTATGTGTAAAAGTAACACGTTCCACTACGCAGTCTCCTTCCAGATAGTCAGAAACGCCACAGTAAATTTAGAAGAGGAATTTATGCCGTAAATGACAACAGATTTAAGAAATTAACATGAAAGGAATCCAGCAGAGACCTTTCAATGTTCAAGAGGAGGTTGAGAACTTCTGTTATTTGGGGAGCACAATCACTGACGACAATAAATGTATCACAGATATAAAGAGAGGAATATCCTTGGCAAAGCAAACTTTCCAAAATAAAAGGAATTTGCTAACACACAATCATATAAGTCTAGAAAGTGGGAAAAAGTTTGCCAAAACTTTTGTCTACAGTGTCTTAACATACGGATGTGAAGCGTGGACTCTGGGAAAGGCAGAGAAAAAGAGACTGGAAGCAATGGAAATGTGGATTTGGAGAAGAATGACGATAACAAGCTGGGTAGATAGGAAAAGTAATGAACAAGTCTTAAGACAAGTGAATGAGAACAGAACGCTGTTAAATTATATAGGAAGAAGAAAATAAAAAATGAATGAGACACAACCAGTTCCTAAAGAATGTATTAGAAGGAAAAGCTTTAGGGAAAAAACCAAGAGGCAGGCCAAGAGCAACGTATTTTAATAACATCAAAGAAGATATGGGGATAAAATCGTATGAAGAATTGAAGAGGATGACAATGGAGAGAGGGACGTGGCTAAATCGACAAGGCATAGCCTTTAGTTTATGATTATGATGATGGTATAATGCTCAGTTGCGGATGTTCCTCCGACAGGATTATATGAAACTGTAAAGGCTGAAGTGGGAATATTTCAACAACAAATTCCTCATTTTTTCAACCTAAATTGGCCGAGAAAGGAAAAGTGCTTGATTAGTTACTCTACGCCCCACGTATTTTTCCTCCTGAAAAACATTACTAAACTTTACATTAATGCTCAAATTACATGTGTTTTCATATCCTTTGTCGCCGTTCGTAGGTGACGCGAAAACAATCTGCCATCAGCATGATTAGAGAGAAAGTGCTTTTGGCAGATAGAGTAGCTTCCTTCTTTGTATGTAACTTTCAGCCATTAGAAAGCAGATTTGGACTGCTGGGAACACGTGCTGTAGTCGTGAATACTTCGAGAGTTCGTTGGTTCTTTCGTATTCATGCTTCTTACTATCAGTGTTAGGCAACACAAGGTGCAGTTTTCATCTGAAGGATACGCCCTTTTTCTATAACAGGAGACGCCCCTTCACTTATAATTTGTTTTGTACTGAATGTCTTAACGATAATTTGGCGTTTCTTTAACACGTATGTTGCGTTTGTCCATGTATTCCGTTGGGCTTTGAAAGTGTCATTAGTAAATAGTATTTCACTAACAGAAGTGAGCCGGCCGCGGTGGTCTAGCGGTTCTGGCGCTGCAGTCCGGAACCGCGGGACTGATATGGTCGCAGGTTCGAATCCTGCCTCGGGCATGGGTGTGTGTGATGTCCTTAGGTTAGTTAGGTTTAAGTAGTTCTAAGTTCTGCGGGACTTATGACCTAAGATGTTGAGTCCCATAGTGCTCAGAGCCATTTGAACATACGTGAGATCACGTTGCTATTCATTCTTGGATCGAAAATTTATAAAGACCGGGAATTACTGGTAAGATGTTTGCACTTACCTCTAATACCAAAGGTACTGAAACTGACTGCCATCATGCAGACGACACATCTGAACACAGCGATGGAAACTACTGGACACTGATAGTAACATCGCCGTTGGTGTTTCTTTGCAGGCTCTGCGGATTAATTAATGTTCTTGGTGTGTAGTTGGCCATTCCCACGTGCCTCATCTACCAGTCCAAGGGTCAGGAAGAACCTCGTCCTGGAGTCAGCGGACCTTACGTTCCAAGTCTGGAGGCGCGCGATGTTGCTGCAAGAAAAGTCTACATCTCTAATCGAGAGGCAGTGGTGCAAAGAGGGTGGTTATGTTTTCCAAAGATAGTATTTGTATCGTACAACAGTGAGCGTGCCATTACAAATATAGGACTAATGAGAGCAACCCCATCTATGCCACACCTAACATTTAACCTAGGGCTAGTCTGATTATATGCCTAGACAGCGAGATGGGAACTGTTGTTTGCCCAGTAGACCGCATTATGTCTATTTTCCCTCCCGTAAAATGGCAACTAGATTCATTGCTGAAGAAAACGTCCACTTCAAGGTTCTGCTGGTGTGTGCGTTATTATTCAAACCATTCACAGAATAGCACGCACCTGTCAGTATTATCACTGCGGAGTTCTCGGTCCTGGAATTCGATAGGGGTGGAAATTATCAGAGGACAGTATTCTGGACACGGAACCTTGGGTGATGCCGCGTTCCCGTCCCACATTCCCTGTTGAGCTAGTTACACTTAGCTAGTACGGTGGATGATTGTGTGTCCCCTGTTGCTATGCACGGTCGTCCGGAACGTCTTCGGTCGTGAACACTGCCTGTAGACTTGAACCGTTCCATTAAATGGCGAGTCATTTGGTGATTAGGCTTACGTTGGCATGGATGTCGCCTGTGGTATTCCTTTGCTAATTCTCTGCAACATGGATGGGAACCATTTCCGCCTTCTCCTTATGTGTGTGTGTGTGTGTGTGTGTGTGTGTGTGTGTGTGTGTGTGTACATTGTTGTACGTGTTACTAAACTTCACAACTGCGTATACTGCTGCGGTAGCTGGTAGTTTACTAAACCCCGTAAAATTTACGATTGCAGTTGCGTGTGAAGAAGGACATATTGTATTTAATTTGGTATGTAACATATCACTGGACATCTAATAACTGAATGTAACTAATGCATAACGTATAAATTATGACTTCCTTCGAACGAAATGTGGAGTAGCAAACATCACCTTTGTTTGGTAGCAAAGCAACATTTTCCCCTCCTTTAGTGTTCTGTGGCTAATATCCTTTCGTGTCCCTCACAGACAACAGGCCATGTGGTGCTGTACCGCACGCGACTAATCGTTTCGGCTGTGCAATGGTGGTGGGTCGTTCCTTTCGTTGTAGCTTTCGCCATCTTCAGTAACAACGACTTTGGTCTGTGGGACATGACTTTTCAATCACCTTGTCTATCTGAGTTTCATTACAGTGCCTTTTGTATTGTATGATTTGAAGATGGATGCATGTTACAGGCTTTCCCATTGTTCCGAAGGTAATATCGGGCGAACACAACTAATCGAGGTAACAACCAGAATATATCATAACTGTTATTCTGTGACGAACCACTGGAGACCGGAGCTACCTTTATATCAAAATACTCATAAAATATCCTCGAAGAGCGTCCGAAAGATTGTTAGTGGCGTTAGGGTTCGCTCTATATGGGAATTTTATTCTTGAAATTGTTTGTAAGAGATTTGCCTTTTATGTAATAAGGCTTTTCAAACTTATGCTTGAGCTTTTAGTTATTCCTAAAGAAAATTTCTTTAAATATTCTCGAACGTGGACTGACAAATTGATAGCGAAATTTGTAACAGCTGAACCAATGTCAAAGAACAGGTCACATGTTCCCATAATGACATGTATAATTATCTAGTATATGTGGTCAATGACGAACGTAGGCTGTCAGCTAGCAGGCCGCAGTGACCGAGCGGTTCTAGGGGCTTCAGTCCGGAACCACACTGCTGCTACGGTCGCAGGCTCGAATCCTGCCTTGGGTATGGATATGTGTGATGTCCTTAGGTTAGTTAGGTTTAAGTAGTTCTAAGTCTAGGGGACTGATGACCTCAGATGTTAAGTCCCATTGTGCTCATAGCCATTTGAACCATTTTTGAGCTGCGGGCTATGCTACAGATCAACCTATTTCCGCAGTCAACTCTAGATGCGAGAGGGGGGTGAGTATGGAATTATTGTCACAATCGAATCCCAAATCGATTCCGTGTGACGTCCTGAAGGTATTAATGCACTGTTAAGAACAGAAATAAAATCCCTTCTATACCTCTCTAGTCCGTCACAGATGTGAAATAGCCATAGGACAAAACGGGTTATTATGACTCACACTGTTAGGACTTGCTGGATTACCAAGCACTCTAAAATTAGATATTCTGTGGCGCCACCCATAGCTACTATATTACAAACATCTAAGAAACTTGGGCGGAACTATAATAACTGCAGCAATATTCCACACGTCTGGGCCTGAGCCAAAAAAGAATAGTGTAGAACCCGCCAATCCAATCTGCTACGAAAGGGCTCGTGGTCTTTCACGCACGGTTTGTTTTAACGGCCGGATTTAAAGGGCGGTCGCCGTTCCCGAGGTGATAGGATAAGCCCCATTAGCGGCCGCAGCAGAGCGCAGCGCCGCTCCGCGTCCGACGCCCGCTAAAAGCGTCGCCAAACAAGTGACAATCACCTTGCACGCGATTGCCGGCAGCGCCGCAGCGGCGGGCGCTGCAATTAACACCCGGCTGACAGATTGTCAAAACACCTCCCCACACTTGTTAGCGTGCGTAAAGGGCCGTGCGGGCGGTCCAATTCGGTGCGTCGCCATTAACTTCGAACGAAAAGCAACACAAACAGGGCGTCATGTTCGTCACTTAACCCGCTCGTATTGGGCTGGGAGGATGGAAACGCAGTCTACTGTCCTGAGCGCATCCCGGAAATGTAACCTCCATGCATCACGCCATTGTGATATAGCAATTAGCACACTTTTGAAAGTAATAAATTAACGTAAACAGCAAAACTTATCTATATCGTGATACACCTGAAATTTGCTGATTGGATCAGGATAACGAAACGAGGGAAGTGGCAGTTTATGAAGAGGCGTCTGATTTGGTTTACTTTTGATACTTATCAACTATTACAGCTGTATTTTTCGTAACAGCATTTGGAAGTTTGTAAATAAAGAGGACTACAGATATACAGCGCATATCAATATTCACAGCGAAAATTACTGAATGCATTCCACATTGTTAGATGTGAGATTAATGTCTTCGATCAGACCCCTATTCAACTCCACGTTATTATAAAAATGCCGTACCAGGGCTGAAACAGTGCTCTACTAATTAAACATCGGCGACTCTCTTCTCAAATTTGTTCTACAGACACATGCTGGTTTTGCTCGCTAATATGTGCTTATTATAATATTTCCGTTTCCTCAATCTACACTACCGCCCATAAAATTGGATCACGAGGTAAGATTGCCAATAACGATACTTTACTTACTATAAGCGTACAGTATTGCAGGGAGATTACACCATTAACATTGTAAGTCGTTTGGACGCATATGTTGAGCAAAAGTTAGTACACAGACGTGCCATTTATGGCAGCAACAATAGTTGCTTTGTAGTCGGACAGAACGTGGGGGATAGAGAAGGGTAAGTGATTCCATGCTACCTTCAGCTCTGTGCCATTTTTATTCTTGATGTATACATGTTTATTTCTCAACATAGTCACCTTGACGACGAACACATTTCCTCCAACGAGAGATCAATTTGTTGATTCCAATCACTGTAGAATATGGAGCGAGGGCATCACCTCTACTTGGACCGCTTCATCATCAAAGTGAAGCAAACAAAGGTGTTCTTTAACTTTTGGAAATACTCCACGCTATGTCACACACGTTGAGATTAGCACCACCGGTTCATCTACATCTACATCCACACTCCGCAAACCACCGTGAGGTGGATGCCAGAGAGTACGTCCCATTGCAAAGAGTTATTAGTGTTTTTTCCTCTTCCATTCACGTATGGAGCGTGGGAAGAATGATTGTTCGAGTGCCTTTGTGCATGCAATGATTATTTTAATCTTATTCTCACGATCCCTATGTGAGCGATACTAGGGAGTTGTTGTATGTTCATACAGTTATCATTTGCGGACGTTCCTTGAAACTTTGTTAACAGACTTTCTCGGGATGATTTACGTCTACCTTCAAGAGTCTTCCAGTTTATTTCCTTAAGTATGTCTCTCACGCTCTCCCACGGATTAACAAACCTGTGACTATTCGTGCTGTCCTTCTCCACATACATTCAATAATCCCTGCTAGTCCTATCTGGTACGGGCCCTATACACTTGAACAATATTCTGTAACCGGACTCTTGAGTAATTCGTAAGGAATTTCCTTTGTAGATTGACTGCACTTCCCCAGTATTCAACCAATAAACCGTAGTCTAACACCTACTTTACCCACGACTGAACCTACCTGATCATTCTATTTGACATCCCTACAAAGTGTTACACCTAGGTATTTGAATGAGTTGGCCGATTTCAACAGTGACTCACTGATATTACGGTCATAGGATAATACATTTTTTCGTTTTGTGAAATGCACCATTTAACATTTCAGAACATTTAATGCAAGTTGCCAATATATGCACCACTTTGAAATCTTATCAAGATTTGACTATTTGTGCTCCTTCTTTCACATCGTACTTCATTATAGATAACTGCATCATCCTCAAAAAGCCTTATTTTACTATTAATATTGTCTACAAGGTCAGTGATATACAACATGAACAGCGGTGGTCCCGAGATACTTCCCTGGGCCACACCCCAAGTTGATTCTTCGTCTGACGATGTCTTTCCATCCAAGATAATATGCTGCGTCCTCCCTATTAAAAAGACCTCAGTTCAGTCACATTTTTCAGGTGATACCGCATGTGATCGTATTTTTGACAATAACCGAATGTGTGGTATTGAGTTAAATGCTTTTCGAAAATCAGGAAATGCAGCATCGACCTGACTGCCTCGAGACAAAGCTTTCAGTATGTCATATTTCTGAAGAGCGGATTGGGTTTCACATGATCGATGTTTTCCAAATCCATGCTGGCTGGCATTCAGGACGTCATTTTATTCAAGATACCTCATTACGTTTGAATTCAGAATATGTTCTAAGATTATATAACAAATCGATGTCAAGGATATTTGAGTAGTTTCATGGGTCATCTATACTACGCTTCCTGTAGATGCGTGTGACATGAGATTACAGTTAGGAGAGGGACTAAGCCAGCCGCAAATTCAGTATAGAATCTGACAGGGGTTCCCTGGGATCCCATGGAGCTCTGTTCAATCTTTACGATTTCAGATGTTTCTCAACACTACTGACTCTAATAGTTATTTATAGATCTTTTCAATGGTACGAGGATTAAATTGGGACAATTCTACTGCTTTTTCCTTTTTAAAGGAACATTTGAAAATGGAGTTAAGCATTTCAGCTTTTCCTTTGCTAGCCTCAGTTTCAGTTCCTGTTTCATTCTCTAGGGACTGTACAATAACCTATGTGCCACTAAAAGCCTTTACATACGACCAGAATGTCTTTGAGTTCTAAGAAAGATCACTTGACAATATTCTGCTACGGTAGTCACTGAAGGTATCAAGCACTGCTTTCTTGGCAGGCAAACACGTTTCATTCAGCAGCTCTCTATCTGTAGCCTACACTTTGCTTTACAACTATTATGCAGTAATCTCTGTATACTATGGAGGTTCCCTCCCGTTATGAACTGTTCTACTTCGTACATATCCAGTTCATGGTCAACTGTTATTTTGAACTTGAGCCCAAGTTCCTCTATATTCTCCTGCCTTGTGCTGAAACTTTCCTCACTGAGATATGACACTAATGATTTTTCCTCTAGTTTACTGATCATATATGTCTTTCTCCTAGTTTTACTTGTCCTTTGTATTTGGTAATAATTGCTGATACGACAACGTCATGGTCCCTGATACCAGTTGCCATGTGGACATCCTCAAAGAGGTCAGGTCTATTTGTTGACATTAGATCCAGTATATATCCATCACGAGTGGGGTTCCTAACTATCTGTTCCAGGTAGTCTTCACAGAAGAAAGTAAAGTCTCACAGGATGTCTTATCACGCCCAACACTAACGAAACTGTAATTCTTCCAATTAATTTTTGGATGATTAAAGTCTCCTACCATGATTACAATATGACTGGGGATCTTATGCAGAAGTGAACTGAGGCTCTCTAAAGTTTTTGGTTGCATCAGGAAGTGAGTCTGGTGGGGGTTGAAGGAATTCAATTATCGTTTTATATCCACCCCTGGCATGAGTCTTGCCAAAACAATCTCACATGGAGCTCCAGTTTCTTGTCCGCTGTGCCAAATACACCACCTCCATTTCTCATTTGCCTAATATTCTCCTAAAATCTCATTGCTATCAATTTCAGATTTCAATAGCTTTCTGAACCTAGTATTATGTGAGCTTCGCTGCTTTTCATAAGCGCTTCAGTCTCTGGCACTTTGTTGCGAATGATTCGGCAGTTTACCAGTAGTATTTTAATATTCTCACCTTTCAGAGGGATGTCATTCGATCTTACACTGATACTTCTGGGTTTCCTACAGATATCTTTAACTGAATTGGATGGAGAGTCACGTAACATAAAACGACTTTTGTGCATCCAGCACACAGTCAGCTACCTGTGTAGTAGCCTCTGATGTGCAGCGCACACCTGACCCATTTAGGGCGATCATAAAGTTTTCAACCCTACGTCTCAACTCCAGAAGCAGCCTATCTTGTCACAGGATCTTCGAAATCTCTGGTTCAGTACTTCTACTCGACCCGGAACCAAAGTACCACGATCAGTTTTGGGGCAATGCTGCAAACTGTGAGCTTCATTGAAACGCCATGCACCTTCTCTGCCAATCTCTGGAATGATAAAAGAATGAACTAGAGCCCAGACGACAGGCATCATTTGTTACAAAGTGCGCTACGATCTGCGGTTGGTAGCACCCTTTCGCTCAGTGGCTGCTGCAATAGACTCTTCAGCACGTTGCATGAGGCCACCAGGCATACACATCGAGCGCACCTGATGCCCTTTCCTGTACCTTTCCTCGATTATGAGTACGAAGAACCCAACGTTGGACGTTATTGATGTCGATAGAATCATCATTATACGTAGCCTTCGTGTTTTCTATTGATTTCAGTTGTAGACACATTTTTTAAGATGGTTAGAATTTTCAAGAAATACCGGATTAAATGTGTTTTCCGGCCTCCAGCACGAGTGCAATCAATGCTGGGCTCTGTTAAAGACAACCTCGGCCTGAGGAGACCAGGAATATACAAAATCCCGTGCCAATGCGGGAAGTCTTATATTGGCCAGACGCGTCGTACGGTCAAAGATAGATGCGACGAACATAAACGTCACACGAGGTTGGGTCAGCCAGAGAAATCTGCGGTTTCTGAACACTGCCTTGCCACGGGACACGGCATGAATTATGAAGAATCCAAGATCCTCTCGCATGCTTCCACATACTGGGACTCCATCAAGAGGCGGTCGAAATACGTATAAGCAGTGACCTAATAAACAGAGACACGGGGTTTCAGCTGAGCTTGCCTTGGCGGCATTAAGGAATCGTCAGCAACAGATTAGCAACCGCACCGAGTCAACGCAGATGGGAAGCCTTAGCGCAGGTGCTTAAACCGCGCGCCAACACCTCGCACGCGCGAACGGGGTCCGTCGCTCCCGGCCGCATTTTCCCACGCCGCGGCGCGCTTCCGCAGAGCGCAAATCGTTTCTCCACCAGAGGGCTCTGGTATTCGACGCTGTCTACGAATGGTCTTCGATGACGTTATGCCCCGCTGGCGCCTGCGCTGTTCTAAAAAGCCAGCATATAAATTGGCGAGCTTCTCAGCAACGCGACCCCCTACCCTCCATCTGTACACCCTCCATCTCCTTTCCCAAGGTGGTTTCCGTCAACTCCCTCTCCCGAACGATGCCCTCTCTCCCTCCATTTATCCTTCCTATCAACTCTGATCCTCACTCTTCCTCCTTTCCTCTGTCCTTTCCCTGGGCTCCCTCTTCCCCCCCTTCCGTCCTGTTTTCTCCCCACTAAACCTCTCCCTACCTCCCTTCTCCCCCCCCCCCCGAGTCCTTTTGTATTCCCCTCCTCTGCCTACCCCACTCCCTGTCGCGTCTGCCCCCCACCCCTCTTATGGATCCTCATCCTCCATCAGCTCCTTTTCCGGTTTCCCCCTTCGCTTTTACTCTCCTTTGCCCCCTTTTTTGTTTTCCCATCTTCTGTCCAGTTTCCCCTCACCTGCTCTCGACTGTGGTATGTCACATTTGCCAACTTTTTAGTGCAGTGTTCCAGTGACTATTCAGTGTTGTTTGTCTTTCTCGTGTTGCGAACAGAAACCATGCTGTCGCTAGGTGTGAATTTTATGTCTTCTGCGAACAGAATCCAGACTGTCGCCGTGTTTTTTAATTGTCTGTCTATTGTTTTCCCTGTCTGCTTCGTATGTATTTTATTAGTTGTTTGTTTTCAGTTCCACAATTTCTTTTCGCCATGTTACTCTTTAAGTCTCCGATTTTATCGCCTGTTTTTCATTATTTATTCTCTTGAACTTTCTCGCAAAATCTATAGGCTGAAGAGCGGCATACTAAGCTGCTGCCAGCCCGCCCCCTTCGGGGGGAATTGAAATTCAATAATAATAAAAAAAAAGCAACGCGACAGTAGCACCTGAAGATGGCGGTAGTTGTATCGATGAAATATCGTGCGGTTTCTACAATATTATCCGGTGTAATTCCCGGGAACGTATCAAGCAGATGCAGCGCAGGGAAAGCCTCAAACAGCACATGTAGACACATTTTCTGCGACTAGAAACTCGATTACAACATTGTTTTTTCACGTAGAAAGCTACGCAGTCTAGTCACATTAACGTGACCATCGCCTATTTTTGACATCAACCAGCAATTACCTCACACAGGCGTCAGATTTCAGCGATAGCCGTGGAGGATAAATGAAGCGTGTCGGACGGAGACGGAGAAAACTGCAGTCATCGTCGAAATGCGGAAGCGGAGCGACTTATTTGACGTCCAAAATTGGCATGATTGTAAGGCATCGAGCTAAGGTTGGAAACATTTCGGAAAGAGCTATGTTTGTAAACTGTTCGCATGCCGCCGTGGTTCAACTGCACAGTGCATGAGAAAAAGGCGCCGAGGCAACTGTGATGCACCAGATCCATAGATGACAGTGGAGAACGACGTCCGCCCCCGGTAGCTGAGTGGTCAGTGCGACAGAATGTCAGTCCACAGGGCCCGGGTTCGATTCCCGGCTGGGTCATAGATTTTCGCAGGTCAGGGACTGGCTGTTGTGTTGTCCTCATGATCATCATTTCATCCCCATCGACGCACAAGTCGCCGAAGTGGCGTCAAATCGAAAGACTTGCACCTGGCGAATGGTCTAACCCGATGGGAGGCCCTAGTCACACGACACGACGGGGTTTACAGGCGAGTAGATGTGCAGCTGTTGAGCTTCTGACCACTCCGATGTATCAAGAAGCTACCAGCAATGTTTTCCAAACAACCATTCAGCGAGTGTTGCTACATACGGACCTCCGCATCAGGCGCCTCGTTCATGCTGACAGCTGTTCATCTGCTACGAATACTGGCACGTGTACTCCAATACCGCAAATTGACATTCACGGAGTGGCGACAGGTGGGATTTCCCAATGAAGCACGTTTTACGCTCCATCAAACAGATGGCCACTGGCATGTATGGGATGAACCCTCGGAAAAGCAGACACTCTGCAAGGCTCGATGCCGTAGCAGAGAGCTGAGGAATGTTTTGTGACACTTCCTAGGTAACCTCGTCATTCTGAAAGGCACAATGGATAAGTGTAAGTGTGCATCTATCGTTGGTGACCATGTCCACCGCTACATGATTAGAAGAGCATCAGGATGAGTTCACCTTACTTCACTGGCCACCAAACTGCCCGGTTTCAAACCCAATACGGAATATGATTGACCATTTCGATCGGGCTGTCAGCGCAATGGATCCTCAGCCGAGAACCATAGCGCAGTTGGCCACGACACTGGAGTCGGCATGGCTCCACACCCCTGTCGGTACTCTCCAGAAGCGCACTGACTCCCGTCCTGCACATTTCGCAGTGGTTCACGTGGCAAACGGTGGCTATTCAGGCTTTATACAGTTGGAGCCGTTAATGTGACTGGACAGTGTAGCTACTTACACACCACCGTACAATTCAGAGCCCTCTAGCGCCAGAGGATTGCAACTTGCATCATCGAGCCTTTAAATTCGACCAAATAATGTGCATTGCAATAAATACCTCAACCGATGTTGAGAAAAGAATAAAAAGCTGCGAGGCATGACTTTTCAGCACGCCCACGTAGACCATAGCCACTGGACTTAAAATGTGATAAGCGTAACTACTGCTGTCGATTATATGTATCACAACAAATTGTGTTGTATTCTGAATGGATCTGACACCATCACATCAGGCACTGGGTCTATACGGCTATGAGAGTTTTAGTCTCACAATTTTCGTCAGCCTCAGAGGATATACGTGCATCATGATACTACTGGGACTCGTTTGGAAAGACCACTTGGCGCCAGCCCGGGGTCTAGGGTTGTAAATGGGCACACGAATGTCAGCGTACCTGTTTTGGTTGTTGCACGAGGGAATCTTTTACAAAGATAACAGTGCTGACAGTTGGTGATGCTCCAGACGTCCTTTCAATGTCAGTGTCGATACTGCCTTGTTGCCAACAATCCAGTTTCTCGTGTAAAATGCTATTTCTGGACGATCCTACGCTGTCACGTTAATACGAGGGCTGTTTGGAAAGGAAGGTCCGATCGCTCTCCAGATGGTAACCACAGGAAAAAGCTGCCGAGGTTTCGCAAAGATGTTTCGGACAGTGTTTCAAGTGTGCCCGTCAGCCGCGTACTGTTGCTCTTTTCAGTTCTGAGTGCGCAGTGAGCACATAATGATGCCTAAAGAATACCGCCTCCCGCCAAGTGTAAGTGTCTTATGAGAGATTTTTCCTGATTTCATACAACCCACACAACTTAACTTTCATGACCTTCCTTCTTCGTGACAGTTCTCGGAAACACACTGCAGGGGCACTGAAGAGGTTCCTGCAGCGCTTTAGATGGCAGTGTATGATCACCCACCGTACAGCCCGGACTAGGCTCCCTCTACTTTTTGTCTTTGCTCACATTAACCGCTGGCTACGAAGACAAAAGTTTGGCACAGACAACCAGCTGCAGTTAAGCGTAGAGAATAGACAGAAAGTCTTATATGACGAGTGTGTTGGAAAGTTGGTACAGTGCTACAACACATTTCTCAGCTGAAACAGCGAATATGTAGAGAAGTACCTGGAAGTTGTAGCTAACTGCTGCAAATAAAAGTGACTGATTTACACTGACGTTTCCAATTCTCGAACGATCAGACCTTACTCTATGGATAGCCCTCTTATTACGTACATCCTCTCTGACGCTAGTCACCTCAACAGTTGAGAACCTACACGGCGCTAAGCATGGTCGCCCTGTAACTATCGATACAACATTCACTTGACAGTCGTGGGATCCCAACTAATCTGAAGAGCAATGTCCAAGAACCATAAACCGCAGTCTCAGTAGATCATGATCCTGGTACTTCAGAATTTCCACACCTTCTGACAGACATTCCTGTTAGGTAAAACTGGGGTAGGGTGGTTCAGGAGGTGTACCCAAATGAAAGGACTGGAATCCGCACATGGCTGCTACACCGTTCAACAGGTATAGAGAAAAACAATTTTACAAAGACCAATACTAAACAAATACTATCTAAACGGTTGCCAGTACTTTAATTAATTACCATCAAATAGACATCAGGGTAAGAGACCTTCAACAGATAACCGGCACTGAGTGAATAGTTGGCTGCAGAGGTAAGTTCACAGAGAAGTTAACTCAATCCCTCAGACATAGCTGCTATTAATTATAAAATCACATGTCATTACGTTGAAACCAAGAACAGTAGCTCCCTTCCTCTTTCTCTTCCTTTTCTTCAAACAGAAAACAATAAAATTTACAGGGAGGCATGTAAGATAACAGCCAACAATAAGCAGTTACACCCTATTAAATCACTTAATGCATGTCACCTAAACGCACTGACTTTTAGGGGGAATTCTCATACACAGCTACCATTAGTGAGAGAGGACAAGTTACCCTCTCACCTATTTTTCGCATACGGAAAATCACTAAAGATTTCGTTACAACCTGACTCACCTTGAGCGAGACTCTAGAAAGTTAACGGTCTGAGCAGATGTTGATGGAGCCTGGTAGGGCGCTAAAAGCATGAGGTATTTTTATGATTCTTAGCTTGTAGCAACGGCTTGTTGGGGGATGAAAGCAATTGGCGGCCAGCCCATCCTTTAGTAAATCTTGCCAGACAGGTCCACAGCTTTACAGGGCAGACAGGGCAGCTCCATTGTCGAGACAGGTCTCCAACAGAACAATGTCGCAGTACCTGTCGTGGCACCAGCAGAAGCCTGGGCTGGAATGATGATCTGATGGAACGTATCTACACAGTGGAGTCGTAAACTGGGCTATTATACCTCATGGCTACGACTAACAAGCTCAAAGGCACAGATTATTCAAAAAAATCTTTGAGATTGTATGTGTTCCATCGTTGCCGTGGGAAGAGACATGACTTTGGAAAAAATCAGCTCTTCCCTGTCTGCGAAAAATTAATAAAAGCCAGTAATTGGCGGTTTCTTTTTTTTTTCAGAGAAGCAGGTTTCTTAAATTTTACGCTCGTCTAACATGAGTTTGTATTGTCGTGTGGGAAGCGAAATTTAGCGCCTCTAAAGCGTTGTGACTGGCTCAAGATGGGGTGAAGGCAGTGTCGTTCGTGCACTTTGCGGGAAAACTGGAATTTTTTTTCTGGAGAGTTGCGAAGCACTCGGGTGGGGACTTTGGTCTGGTAAGCACTTCTGGTCGAAGCTCTGACGTGTGTAATTGGTACTTGGGATCTGTCCTGAGGCTGACTTCACTTGCGAGTAGTTTAGACTGAGTAGCCTGTGGTGAAGTTTTTACTGTACCGACAGTGTGACTTCAAACGTCTCGGACTACTCGTTTGCTGAAGGCCCCCTTATTAGTTTTTGGTTTATCAGTCTTGCCGTTTGGTATGCTTGTGCTCTCTGATGTATAAGCGAGCCAAATTGGTCCTTGGTACGACCAGCGAACTGGTGTGTCAGACACTGAAATCTACCATGATATCAGGGCCCTGGTACAAAGTAAATTTCGATCTGTCTGCCTGACCGCTAGACCGTGAGAGTTTTGTATTTCTTTCATGGCCGCGATCGTATCACAGGTGCCGCCTCCCTGTCTCACCTCCGCCACACATATCTCGCCAGCTACAAGTTACATCGCCACACGAAGCAAACAGGGTAACGTACTGTCACTCTGGCATTGTCAGGGCATACAGATCTCAATCGCCGCTTGTTCTCAGCGGCACCTATGTAGAGAAACTTCAGTAGATTTGATCAATCAAAGTCTGCTCGGCGTCAGATTAATTCAGTTTGCGTATCTACATTTTTAGGGACAGAGTACTTGACTCACTCCACTAGTTAAACTGTCTCTGTCAACCAGGATCCTTGTCCAGTGCAGTCTTAAATCACCTGTTAGTTGTTTACGGTATTCGATCAATAACTTGTTTAGCATAATTTATGTCCGTTCTGGCAAAATAAACGTTGTTAGTACACTAAATTTTGCCTACAATCTCAATAATTTAAACAGTCCCACCTGGGTTACCTTTCGTTAGTTGTAAAAGTCTGCTGTGAATTCATTAAAATCAGAAGCTCAGATTTTTGTAAGCATCAAACAGTGATATAAGAAAGGACAGATTTTCTTAAGCAGCGACCAAAGTTACTTTAAGGGAGACGAGCAAGACAGCAGCTTTCAATAAACAGCTTTACTACGTTTCCTTATTGAGCAACAAGATACAACTATTTTGGAATCAGCATCCACTTATGGCACTGGACAAGCTTAACAAAATTTCTCATATACAGCTGTCATAGATTACAAAACATCTTCTCATACGTTAAAACCAGGTACAGATCTTCATGAGGAACAAACAACTGATCTTAAAAAGGTGTGTGAGTGGGAGGGGAAGGGAGGGGGAGGTGGGCAGGCAACACAGCGGCCTTCAGTAAACAAACACAGAACTTGATTAACGAGCAAGTTCTAGGATTTCTGGGCAACATCAGTCACTGCTTAATGAACAGTAACAGACACTTAATTTCACTAAATAAATTTAGGGTAATATCTTCTTACCAGCTGCCAGTAATTATAAATCACCTTTCACACACTGAAACGAAGTACAGGCTTTCTAATAAGTAACAAACAAGTATTTTTAAAATGGGAGGGGGGGGAGGAGGAGGACAGGCAAGGGAGCAGCCTCATATAAACAGTTGCAGCATGTAACTCTATTGCAGTGGGATTGATTATACGTGAAAATAACAAAAACCCAGGCAGAAGATGAAAGAGGAGTAGGGAAGGCGAGGGGAAAAGGTAATTCACTTAGCTTCGACAGGAAGGGGCCGTTTTTCCGCTCCGCCTCCGCTGGTGTCGAACCGGTCAACAACTCCAAGTAGCCGTAGGCTCCGAACTACGCTGATATGCCCACTAAGAGAAACCAGTTGGCGGGTCAGACAGTCACCGTCTGAACGCATGTGAACCAAACGCTCCACCATCATCAGGCCTTACCCTTTGGCCCCGTAGCATTAAAAGCCTAGAGCTGCTCGCCCTTCCAAAACAAACTTCAGTCCCTCGTAGATCTCATCGATCACGAAGGCTTCCGGCTTCGCGTTCTTATCGTTAGTGAGGGCGCCGCTAGCGAGGTCCAAAGTTGAGAGGCATAGACGATCCTAGAGAGAGGAAATCGACTGAGTATCGAGCCCACACTGCTCATTCCTGCTTCTTAAACAGTCATAACGCGATGGCATTGAAACGTGGGTTCTCAATGAGAAACTCTCTGTGTAATCTTACATTTTACACTTAAAAAATAAAAGTGTATTGGCATGAGTAGGACTAAACGATAACATGTTCCTTACGTTTAGATACATGGAGTCGGTTCTGTCGAGCATGTCCGAAACAACAGACACCAAATATATAAATATATGCTCCTTGACAGCCAATAAACATCATAATGTCTGGATAAAAAAGCTAGGTTAAGATGGCTAAAACACCTTTATTGATTAGTAGTTTCAGCTCATTGACGAGCCCTCTTCAGACAATAGAAATTATTACTTAATTCCATGTCTATCAGCCACCAGGCTTTACGCGTAGTCATAATATTTGATCTGAACTGCTCTTGCTGTCATGTGCGCGCTGAACTGGGTCGTCATGATTACATTAATGTAAATTTCATTTGGTATTCTGGATAGTTGCACGGGGACAGAGTTGTCGTCCGAGCTGGTACCACACATGTTCTACCGGGGACGGTATGGGGATCTTTCTGACCACAGGATTACCTCAACGTCTTTGAAACAGTTCATAGAGGCACGTACCATGTGTAGACGAGCTCCGTCTTGTTCGAAAATGGCGTCATGATACTGTCGCAAGAGCAGAAACAAATGAGGACGCAGTATATCCTTCACGTAATGTTGTAGCGTGACCTGAAGTCATATCCTATGTCTCCCCAACCCGTGACCCCAAGAGTAATATCGCTGTGCCTTTCCAGTACACTGCAAGAGCGTGACCAACCTCCAGATCGCTGCCATAGAGTACGGCAGTCCCTGGTAATGCCGAACCACGGTTCATTGCTGAACATAATGCTATGCCATCCGTCCGTAGTCCATGGTTCCATATCACGGCACCACTCCAAATGGATACGTTTGTATTGTCTTGTTAACGGCGGCCTATCTGTGGGATGTTAATTTCCTACCGTGGCTGCTGCTAGTCTCATACCAATAACGCACCGTTACACAGAATGTTGCAGGGACTCCGTTACTGGTTCTCGGGAGCAGACGCAGCTGTGAAAGGTTTACGACGTGCTTGATGCACGGGGGCGACCTTCCCTTGTGGTGGTCAACGTGGACTGCCATTAACTTTGACTTCGAGTGAGCTTACGCCCATGTTCACCTGCAGTCCAGCATCGGGCTACTGTTGCATCAGAATGCCTCACAAATCTGGGTGTTGCACGATTCTATCAGCCGACCAAATGAATAACTCGGAATGAGTCCTTTTTCAATCTCTGTCATGCACTGATAATGCTGTTACACACGAGTACGTAGCTAATCACTCCATTGCCTTCACGGTGATCACTTAATAACTGACTTGTTAATGCCACTTATATGCCTGACGATGCCTGGTGGCAACATTAAACAGGAACCATACTAATGCACTGTGATTGGCGTTCTACTTGTCACAGAAATTGCAAAATTTATAATTTGCATACTTGTTGAAGGTGCATCCGTACATAAAGTTAAATTAACAGCTGACAATGCATTGTGGGTGACTAACCTCTTTTGTGATACAATGTGTATAAAATTTAGATGCTATTACGCCTACCGATTTTCTGACGTTACGATGAAATACTAATCGTTTTCACATCGAAACTCATAGTACACTTATGGCAATTTTATTATGTTCCACCTTTTGACATTGCACTTGTAATGTCCAGCACAGTACGTCTGTTAGTTTCCCAGTGTAAGCTGATGTTTGTTGTTTATGCCACGATACATTAGGTAACAGATATGTATGAGAAAGTTCCAACATGCACAAAGAATAGCAAAAAATCAGTGGTACCTCACAGGTTGAAAAGTAACCCAGAGACCAACAGTTAATTTATCAGAGAGCCAGTGTATATGTATGGCCAGAAGTACCTTCTATTTAATTGTGTTAATATGGGACAGAGGGTAAAAACAAATGCGATCCTGTTCAGTTTTTTTTATGTCCGCGTTTTGCATATTTTAACGATATTCATCTCATAAAACACAATGGCGCTGTTAACGATGATATTAAGTACCCCAAGGAAACAAGCCACAAAACTGACTTCAGTAACCGGAAACGTGTGGGGCATGCCAAATTCAGTGGAGAGCCGTCATGAGAAGTGAAACTCGAGATGAGGCGCCAGTATACCTCGTCGAGTTCAAAGGGTGTATGACAAGTCTCCGTGAAATGGATTTGTCAGTAGCGCCACACTTCAGTTAGTATCGAACATGCTGCCCCACAGTTAGGAATATATGGATACAGCGAATTGAAGGGGGGGTCTTGTACAGCGGAGAGTAAAACGCCCAGCGAGAGCATAGAAAATGTTGGTAATATCTTCTCCGAATGTGTATTATGGACAGAAGAGATTCGTCCACTGTGTTGGCTCAATGCTGAAGTCGGAGCGAGATGTCGCAGTGCTAACGCACTGGACTCGCGTACATTAGTACGGTGGTTCATATCACCATTTGGCCGTTAAAGTTTTTGTTTTCCCGGTTGTCTCTGTATTGTTTAAGTCAATCGCGCAGGAATGGTTCCTTAGAACAGAATGGGGACAATGTCCTTCGGCATCCATCTCGAATCTATCCCTATCTCCGGTCCGTTGCTAACAGCTTCGTGCTTGACGAAACTCCAGACTCTAAAGTTTCTTCCTTCCTTCCTTCCACACAGATGCGCCAGGTAGTAATGCTGTAAGTATATTAAGTAACTCGGTCCATAGTGTTGTTCTAAGTATATAACTCGGTCCAAGACTTCAGGATCTATAGGAATGGTGGCAAGGATAGTAATAAGTCGACTTTTAACACTCGCTGGTTCCTTGGCAAAGGAGATCATCAGAGAAGTACGTAGTGCAATGTTTGTAATGGTTGTGATGGAATATTATCTGACATTTTTTACGTCATCCATCGTATGCCGACATAAATTCGAAATATTCTGGCCTTCATCCAATAATCTCAATGAAGAAGCCAGTACTAATTGTTGGACTCTAATAGTACAAGGTGATTCCATGACGATGTTACAAGCTCTCAGGGATGATGGAGGAGGTTAAACGCATCAGTTTGAGGAAAGGACTCTTAATCGAAACGACAGGTTCTACATTTGTAAGCGGTAAGTGTTCTGGTACCTATGACAGTGACCGGCCGCGGTGGCCGAGCGGTTCTAGGCCCTTCAGACCGGAACCGCGCTACCGCTATGGTCGCAACTTCGAATCCTGCCTCGGGCATGGATGTGTGTGATGTCACTTAGGTTAGTTAGGTTTAAGCAGTTCAAAGTTCTAGGGGACTGATGACCTCAGATGTTATGTCCCATAGTGCTCATAGACATTTGAACCATTTTAACCTCTGACAGTGGAATTCCTATACCGGTAATGTTGTTGCTAAGATTGTGGGGTAGGCAAGTTTCAGAGGCGGTAGTAAGGGCCAAAACAAGAACCAAATGTACACTAAACATAGGTTTAGAGATTATGTATACCTTAGGAGCTGTGAGAGTCTGCTCAGCTTCGATAGTATGAAACACATCTCTTCTACTGAACAAGTGGCTATAGCTCTTAAGGTAAGCATTTTAGGGCCCATATTTATAGAAAATTTGTCCTCTTTTAGTTCATACTCCTTCCTTCACAAATATGGAAACGAAACATCTTGCAGTAGAAGACATGTGTTTCACAGTATCGAAGGCGCAAAAGTGTTGACACCTCATAAAGTATGCAGTTTGGAGCGTAGACATTCAGTTCCTGTTTCTATCACACTATGATTTCTGAAAGTTTCGTACCCCATAGTCTCATCAACAACAGTACTGGTGCATGAATCCGACTGTCAGAGTTATTAGAACGATTTTCACTGACGAAGTTCGACTCCGTCGTTTCCGGGGTAAGTTACCTTACCTCATACTGATGCATGGACCATCGTAACTCACTTTCTTTAGAGATAAGTAAGGATGTTAATGAATATAATCTTTACTACGACAACAGCAGTCCTTTGCGTTGAAGTTGTTTGCTAAAGTTTATAAGTACGTTGACGTGCTAAAACTTCCCATTCAGAATCAGATAGATTAACATACAGGGAAAATAAACTTGTAACAGGTGTTAAAATTGGATTTAGCGCCTTTTGCTAGCGTCAGCTAATAGTAACACTCACAGGAATCCAAATTGGCCACGTCTGCTCTTTTACCGGTGAGTATGTTGTGCACTCACATCGCATGCCGAAATAATATTGAAAACTGCACAAAAAATTTTACAGTATTTAGACACTGACAGAAAAATAATAATGAAGACCGCAGTCGAAGAAACAGAAAACAGGAAATCAGCGCGTTCCTCTGTTATTGTCATAACGATAATGCACTCTCAATTTCTTACATGAAAACACTGCATTTACAAATTGGTCCTTGCAAACTTCGACGAAATTTTTGAATAGTTATTCCAGAAATAACATGGAATATGAGAGGCGGACGAGAAAACAACGTTATTCAGTTCATGTGTCTGACGTCCATTATTAATACTGAGTAAACTGTTAAAAGATTCTGAACTGGACAGCAACGTAGTCATTGAGCTGAAGGGCTCGTTCCTAGGCACGATCCGTAAAACGAGCCACGTGCTGCAGAGGAGCCAGCGTTGCGTCACGGTCCTCATCGGGCACTGACGCCCACCTACAGTTCAGTGACCGCCTAAAATTCCACTTGGCATACGAGACGTCTGCAGCCCGGCACCACGAAGACGCCTTTTCATGCAAATAAATACTGGCCGTTCGGGCAAGCTAGGTATGTTTCGAAGCAGAAAGTCATTAAGTCGTCAACCGCCAATCCACCATGAGCTCCCCTCTGCTCTGTCGTCATCTGGACAGGATCACCTGCCAAGGCGGTCCAGCAGCCGCCTGATTAGTGGGGCGTCGAAATGAAATCCTCCAAGACACTGAGCCACAGTGAGTTTGCCGGAGCCAGTCGCCAAAAGCCACCCAAGGGTCGAGGTTCTCTCACTGGATGCTTGCGCCAGTCTCTTGCCACGGTCGGGTGGGACTCAGTGTCTATACTCAGCGGGCAGTGACAGCTTACCATATCTGCCACGATAGTTCTCTGTCGCTGTCCGAGATTGTCTACGATGCAGAGTCACGTCACCCCGGGCCGTGCTGAGCATGGCAGCGGTCGGTGTCCTATACAACGCTTCACTGGCACTGAGTATGTCGGTCAAGATTCATCTTCCGGCTGCCACCGGATAGGACTTGAACTTGGAATAAATTAATAGAAAACATCTACCGCCTTCGAGCCGTTTATGATGCACTGCGAACCACCATCTTCCGCAGGAAATTCCCACTACAACGCACTGGGTGTTCAGAATGCAAGCTGCACTTGTTTATACACGTCTTGTAGCAAATTTCTCTTGGCATGCGCCTAAGAGAAACCATATATTCCCAACTAGTCCATTCGCGGCAACCATCACTCGATGTGTGTATTATCATATTGCATCGGTCAATGTTCATGTACTACTTCGAGTTTGCTGTACTAACAACTGGCGTACAGGAATACACCGGTTTTCAGTCCATATTTTTAGTAATCCTCTTCAGCTAAATTTCTAGTATTTGTGCTCCTGAACAAGCTGGCAGGCCGGCCGTTGTGGCCGAGCGGTTCTAGGCGCTTCAGTCTGGAACCGCGCGAACGCTACGGTCGCAGGTTCGAATCCTGCCTTGGACATGATATGTGTGATATCCTTAGGTTAGGTAGGTTTAAGTAATTCTAAGTTATAGGGACTGATAACCACAGATGTTAAGTCCGATAGTGCGCAGAGCCATTTGAACCATTTGAACAAGCTGGCAGACATAAATATGTGCGGAGATAATATCTTGTTGCTATTGTTGTTGTGGTTTTTAGTACGAAGACTAATTTCATGCAGCTTTACAAGCTGCTCTGTCCTATGCAAACCTCTTTGTCTCCGAATAACTGCTGCAACATACATCCGTCTGAATCTGCTTTCTGTATTCACGTCTTGGTCTTCTTCCTCTCACTCACTTCTCTCCGACACTAAATTCGCGATCCCTTGAAGCCTCAGAATGACTCCTATCAACCGAGTCCTGCTTTCAGTCAAGCTGTGCCACAAATATCTTGTCCCTGCAGTCCTACTCAGTGCCTCCTCATTAGTTACGGGATCTACCCATATTATGTTGGGAATTCTTCTCTAGTACCACAGTTCAAATGTTTCTATTATCTCCTTGTCTAAATTGTTTATCGTCCATGTATAACTTCTAAACATGGCTCCATTCCAGACAAATGCTTGGAGAAAAGGCTTCCCAACATTTAAATTTATATCAGCTGTTAACAGATTTTTGTTCTTTAGAAGGCCTTTCCTTGCCGTTGCCAGTCTACATTTTATAGGCTCACTACTTCGGCCATAATTAGTTATTTTGCCGGAAAAATAGCAAATTCTCATCTACCACTTTATGTGTTTCATTTTCTAATCTAATTCCCTCAACATTACCTGATTCAATTCGATTGCATTCCATTATCCGTTTTTTGCTCTTCTTGCTGTTCATCTTATAACCTCCTTCCAAGACACTTTACGTTCCATTCAACTGCACTTGTAAGTCCTTCGTTGTGTCTGACAGAATTACAATGTTATCGGCAATCCTCAAAGATTTTCTTTCTTCTCTCTGAACATCTGTTCCTGCTCCAAATATTACTTGTCTCTGCTTTACTGCTTGCTCGGTGTACAAATTTAATAGCGTCGGGGATAGGCAACAATTCTGTCTCACGCCCTTCTCAGCACTGCTTTCATTTTATGCACTGGACTCTTGTAACTGCCGTTTCGTCTCTATACAAGTTGTAAATTGCCTTTCGCTCCCTCTATTTTACCGTTGCTACTCTTATAATTTCAGAGTATTCCACTCAACACCACCAAAAGTTTTCTTCAAATCTGCCAGTGCTATAAACGTAGGTTTGGTTTTCCTTAACCTATCATGTAAGAGATGTCGTTGGGTTAATACTAGCTCGCGAGTTCCTATATTTCCCCGAAAACTAAAATGATCTTCCCCGAGATTGGCTTCTAAAATTATACCAGCTGCAGAACTAATTGACATATAGCATTGGACTATTGTGGTGGGTGTGGGCTTAGCACCTATGTTAAATATAACTATAGAGCATAGAATATATCTGAGCACGGATGAAAACGAAACTGTTTCACTCTGTAGTACTGATAAAAATGCTCATTGCATTTTGTATATGCATCGATTTCCACATATTCAATTATATTTTTGACTGAGGTATCGTCATAGATGTAATACTAGGAAATTAGCAAAACACGTTATTGCAACGAAAAGTAATTCAGTTTTTTTTAAATGAACGAATAATTACTGAAATGCAGACAAATGGAAACACTCTTTCATTCGACAGGAATGTAGTATCCGTTGGCTCATATTTCCTCTCTCTGTTCTTCTGAAAGCATCTGGTACAGATTCTTCTGCGATGAACTGCGTATTGTATGTCTCGGTGAATTAATCGACAGCGGTCTTCCACCATAATTTTCACTGTAGCAGCACAGAGACCATTTTCCCATTACATTGACGTCTTCTTGGTAAAACGTACCTTATTCGCCACTGACACCAACCAAATCTTTAGGGAAAAATATCAAAATAACACTTCGAGAAAGTTGATCTTCAAGCTCATAAAGCAGTTTAACTAAATTAATTTCTCCAGTCTACAACAACAATGTAGCGAGGTGCTGGCTGCATAATGTGTTATTTTTGTTGATATCTAAATTTCAACAATGGACCAGACGATTTCCTATTACAGATTTTTAACTTGCAATATAAAGCGAACATTAGCTGTACACAAAAAAGCGTGTTTTTCTATTTCCTAATTCGTTTGTACACATTACATTAGAATTGTACACATTACATTAGAATGTAATTTAAGAGTGTTTATTAAAAAGTGGAATTCATGTGAATATTAATAGTATAATAACAACGTACTTTGCAAATACTTGTAAAATATGCTTACCTTTCAGGTATCAAAATAATGTACATAAAACTGTTGGGTAATTGTTAATCATCTAACATATAATATGTTTCTTGTGTTTTCTGTCAAATTTGGTCGTTAGGTGACACATACTCAAATAGTCGAATCCCTTATTTTAGAATTTTCTGCATCGTGGATAAATTTCTCCGGCCGTCCTTGGTTCTGAGACAAAAGAAAAGATTGGCACAGCATCTGCATCTACATCAACATAGATGCTCCGGAAGCCACCGTATGCTGCGTAGCGAAGGGTACTCTGTACCACTACTTGTCATATCCCTTTCTGTTCCACGTGCAAATAGAGCGATGCGGAAACGACTGCCTGTACGCCTCCGTAAGAGCCGCGATTTCTCGTATTTTATCTTCGTGGTCCTTACGCACGATATATGTTGGAGGCGGCAGAATCGTTCGGCAGTGAGCTTCAAATGCCAGTTCTCTAAATTATCTCAATTTTGTTTCGCGAAAAGAACGTCACTTTCCCTCCAGGGATTTCCATTTAAGTTCCCGAAGCACCACCGCAACACGTGTTGTTCGAACCTGTCGGAAACAAATCTAGCCGCCCACCTCTTAGTTGCTCCGATGTCTTCCTTCTATCCCACGGATCCCGAACATTCGAGCAGTACTCAAGAATAGCTCGCACCAGAGTCCTGTATGCGATCTCCTTTACAGGTGAATCACTCTTTCCTAAAATTCTCATAATAAACCGAAGTCGACCATTTGCTTTCCATATCACAGTTTCCAAAAACTCATTCCGCATCATATAGCTTTGAAACGGTACGCCCAGATATTTAAGCATATTTAGGACTAGCTGCCATTCGTCACACCAATTTTAAATTTTGTCTAAGTAGTCTTGTATCGATCGACAGTCACTCAACTTCGACACCTTGTCGTACACAACTGCATCATCACCAAACACCCGCAGACTGCTGCCCACCCTGTCCACCAAATAATTTATGTATATAGAGAACAACGGTGGTGCTATCACAGCGTGACGTCTGAACCCATGTTTCTGAAATAAAAATCTCATTTTCAACTATATTTTACAAAATTCATGGATTTTAGTAAAATTCCATAACATGTTTGGGATATGCCGAGCGAAATATACAAAAACCTGATGACCACGAGATATCCAACAGCGTTCAGTAGTTCAGGTCCCAGCTAGTTGTCCTCCTTTATTTTCATTAAAAAATTATCCTACATCTTGCTCAAGAAATACTACTTTTGACATGTTTCTATACTGATTTCACCTAGTCTGCTCTTTATTAGATTTAGCTTCGATGTAAGATTTGCATTCCTCGGTTGCGTCTAAGTCCCTTTATCTCGAATGACAAAGATTAGGTGGAGAGTGATCTTTTATCAGATCGCCTAAGGACGCGTTGACGTCGGACTGACCTCCACAATCAGACTCGTCGTTAAAAACGACATACTCTCACTCGATTTCCCAGTTGACTATGGTTCTACACCACGTTAGTCTCTGTCGTCTGTGGCATGCTACCATCAGCACGCGACGCCTGGCAGTTCAAGATGGCTTCCAGTAATTAAGTTTGATGGTGACACTCTGCGCGTAAATTTTGCCTGGATTTTAACTATTGTCATCCGTCTATTCGCAAGATGCGGCCGAACAAACCGTCGATCTTCTCGTGGTACAATCTTCCTTGGTGCGCCCGTACCCACTCTTTTTGCCAGAGGGAAGTCAAATGAAGTCATATGATGTAAACAAGGTTGATGGTGGAGTTGTGCGTAATTTTTATAATTTACTGCGCTTACACAACAAGTAACTTGAAACAGCCACATGAAAGCCTTCACACAGTCACTCATTAAGCATGCACAACAATGAAGTCATAAATTTTGAGTACAACATAATACCGAAATACTTATGCAGATAGTGCATTAGTGTGGAAAGCTTAAGGTGACGCTTAAATACGAAGTACCATTTCGTTAAGCGAAAATATGATCTGTCAAACAGTAGCTGTACTGTCAAATAGCATTACTGAACCTAAATGATGGCCGGCCGGGGAGGCTGTATGGTTAAATGATGATGGCGTCCTTTTGGGCAAAATATTCCGGAGGCAAAATAGTGACCCATTCGGATCTCCGGGTGAGGTCTACTCAGGAGGACGTTGTTATCAGGAGCAAGGAAACTGGCGTTCTACGTATCGGAGCGTGGACTGTCAGCTCCCTTAATCGGGCTGGTAGGTTAGAAAATTTAAAAATGGAAATGGATAGGTTGAAGTTAGATATAGTCGGAATTAGTGAAGTTCGGTGGCAGGAGGAACAAGACTTTTGGTCAGGTGGCTACAGGGTTGTAAATACAAAATCAAATAGGGGTAAAGCAGGAGTAGGTTTAATAATGGTTAGGAAAATAGGAATGCGGGTAAGCTACTACAAACAGCAAAGTGAACCCATTACAGTGGCCAAGATAGATACGAAGCCCACAACTACTACAGTAGTACAAGGTTACATGCCAACTAGCTCTGCAGATGACGAAGAGATTGATGAAATGTATGTAGAGATAAAAGAAATTATTCAGATAGTAAAGGGAGATGAAAATTTAATAAACATGCGTGAGTGGAACTCGATAGTAGGTAACGGAAGAGAAGGAAACGTAGTAGGTGAATATGGAATGGATGTAAGGAATGAAAGAGGAAGCCGCCTGGTAGAATTTTGCACAGAGCGTAACTTAATCGTAGCTAACACTTCAAGAATCATAAAAGAAGGTTGTATACATGGAAGAAGCCTGGAGATACTCGAAGGTCTCAGACAGATTGTATAATGGTAAGGCAGAGATTCAGGAACCACGTTTTAAATTGTAAGACATTTCCAGGAGCAGATGTGGACTCTGACCACAATCTATTGGTTATGAACAGTAGATTAAAACTGAGCAAACTGGAAAAAGGTGGGAATTTGAGGAGATGGGACCTGGATAAACTGAAAGAACCAGAGGTTGTAGAGAGCTTCAGGGAGAGCATTAGGGAACAATTGACATGAATGGGGGAAAGAAATACAATAGAAGAAGATTGGGTAGCTTTGAGAGATGAAATAATAAAGGTAGCAACGGATCAAGAAGGTAAAAACACGAGGGCTAATAGAAATCCTTGGGTAACAGAATATATATTGAATTTAATTGATGAAAGGTGAAAATATAAAAATGCAGTAAATGAAGCAGGCAAAAAGGAATACAAACATCTCAAAAATGAGATAGACAGGAAGTGGAAAATGGCTAATCAGGGATGTCTAGAGGACAAATGGAAGGATGTAGAGGCCCATATCACTATGGGTAAGATAGATACTGCCTACAGGAAAATTAAAGAGACCTTTGGAGAAAACAGAACTACTTGCATGAATATCAAGAGCTCAGAGGGAAACCCAGTCCTAAGCAAAGAAGGGAAAGCAGAAAGGTGTAAGGAGTGTATAGAGGGTCTATACAAGGACGACGTTCTTGAAAACAATATTACAGAAATGAAAGAGAATGTAGATGAAGATGAAATAGGAGATATGATACTACGTGAAGAGTTTGACAGAGCACTGAAAGACCCAAGTTGAAATAAGGCCCCAGGAGTAAACAACATTCCATTAGAACTACTGACAGTCTTGGGAGTGCCAGGCCTAACAAAAGTCTACCATCTAGTGAGTAAGATGTAAGAGACATGTGAAATGCCCTCAGACTTCAAGAAGAATATAATAATTCCAACCCCCAAGAAAGCAGGTGTTGACAGATGTGAAAATTACCGAACTATCAATTTAATAAGCCACGGATGCAAAATACACTCCTGGAAATGGAAAAAAGAACACATTGACACCGGTGTGTCAGACCCACCATACTTGCTCCGGACACTGCGAGAGGGCTGTACAAGCAATGATCACACGCACGGCACAGCGGACACACCAGGAACCGCGGTGTTGGCCGTCGAATGGCGCTAGCTGCGCAGCATTTGTGCACCGCCGCCGTCAGTGTCAGCCAGTTTGCCGTGGCATACGGAGCTCCATCGCAGTCTTTAACACTGGTAGCATGCCGCGACAGCGTGGACGTGAACCGTATGTGCAGTTGACGGACTTTGAGCGAGGGCGTATAGTGGGCATGCGGGAGGCCGGGTGGACGTACCGCCGAATTGCTCAACACGTGGGGCGTGAGGTCTGCACAGTACATCGATGTTGTCGCCAGTGGTCGGCGGAAGGTGCACGTGCCCGTCGACCTGGGACCGGACCGCAGCGACGCACGGATGCACGCCAAGACCGTAGGATCCTACGCAGTGCCGTAGGGGACCGCACCGCCACTTCCCAGCAAATTAGGGACACTGTTGCTCCTGGGGTATCGGCGAGGACCATTCGCAACCGTCTCCATGAAGCTGGGCTACGGTCTCGCACACCGTTACGCCGTCTTCCGCTCACGCCCCAACATCGTGCTGCCCGCCTCCAGTGGTGTCGCGACAGGCGTGAATGGAGGGACGAATGGAGACGTGTCGCCTTCAGCGATGAGAGTCGCTTCTGCCTTGGTGCCAATGATGGTCGTATGCGTGTTTGGCGCCGTGCAGGTGAGCGCCACAATCAGGACTGTATACGACCGAGGCACACAGGGCCAACACCCGGCATCATGGTGTGGGGAGCGATCTCATACACTGGCCGTACACCACTGGTGATCGTCGAGGGGACACTGAATAGTGCACGGTACATCCAAACCGTCATCGAACCCATCGTTCTACCATTCCTAGACCGGCAAGGGAACGTGCTGTTCCAACAGGACAATGCACGTCCGCATGTATCCCGTGCCACCCAACGTGCTCTAAAAGGTGTAAGTCAACTACCCTGGCCAGCAAGATCTCCGGATCTGTCCCCCATTGAGCATGTTTGGGACTGGATGAAGCGTCGTCTCACGCGGTCTGCACGTCCAGCACGAACGCTGGTCCAACTGAGGCGCCAGGTGGAAATGGCATGCCAAGCCGTTCCACAGGACTACATCCAGCATCTCTACGATCGTCTCCATGGGAGAATAGCAGCCTGCATTGCTGCGAAAGGTGGATATACACTGTACTAGTGCCGACATTGTGCATGCTCTGTTGCCTGTGTCTATGTGCCTGTGGTTCTGTCAGTGTGATCATGTGATGTATCTGACCCCAGGAATGTGTCAATAAAGTTTCACCTTCCTGGGACAATGAATTCACGGTGTTCTTATTGCAATTTCCAGGAGTGTAATAACACCAATTCATTACAGACGAATGGAAGAACTGGTAGAAGCCGACCTCGGGGAAATCAGTTTGGATTGCGTAGAAATGTTGGAACACGTGAGGCAATACTGACCCTACGACTTATCTTAGAAAAAGATTAAGGAAAGGCAAACCTACGTTTCTAGCATTTATAGACTTAGAGAAAGCTATTGACAGCGATGACTGGAATACTCTCTTTCAAATTCTGAAGGTGGCAGGGGTAAAATACAGGGAGTGAAATGCTATTTACAATTTGTATCTTTCATGTTTTACATTTCTGTATCTTTGGTTTCTAAAATTTACAATAACTTCTAATAAACAGTTTCTAATTAAATAAATGTCTTTAATTTTTGCCTATACGTTGTTAGAGGCGGAGACGGTGGGAAGGTAATACCAACAATAGGTACGAACTTAAGCGTGAACTACTCCTCACTGCGATAAAAATAAGGTTCAAATGGGTTTGAGCACTATGGGACTTCACATCTGAGGTCATCAGTCCCCTATAACTTAGAACTACTTAAACCTAACTAACCTAAGGACATCACACTATCCATGCCCGAGGCCGCATTCGAACCTGCGATCGTAGTGGTCGCACACTCTGCCACACCGGCAGGCTAAAAATAACGGACACAGAAAGTTTGTAAAAACACAATTGAATTTGGGTTGGCAAGAGCAGTCATGCTATATCAATGAAAATGAAAATCAGGTACAGAAAAGCAGGGAGACCGCAGTAACAAAGTGTTTATTAAACTAATCTTTGAAGTGAAGAGCAAGAGATCATAAATCTCTAGGTACACGATTAAAATTTTCTCTGAGTATGTTCATTAAGCTTCGTTAGCAAGAGTGGCAATATAATTCCATGTAGCATATCTGGAGATCAATGAAGCTAGTAACGATAATATTACGACTGTTTTAGAAGTTGATCACATAAAGCCGTTTAACGTAACATACGATTTTGTACTTCTAAAATTGGTTCCTAACTGGGAATTGTGGTAACTCTATTGTTATTTTCAAAAATGGCCCACAGACAGTAGTTGAAAGGGAAACAAGTGACAATGATTAATATAACACGTGTTTTGTAATTCTTATAATTGTCTAAAAGTGACTGCTTCTGAAGGTATTAATACATTATATTGAAACATCTAAGAAAAGGGAATTTGTGTTTCATTTTAGACTCCCTTGGTTGTAATAGAAATCAGCTGTTATTTTACTTTTGTTATGTGCTGTTGGCTGCAATGTGATCATAGAGTACACTCTACAAATTTGAAATAGATTTAACCCTATGAGTCCCAACAATATGAAAAATATATAATTTTAAACCTTTTCATAAAATTAACCTTTATTATGGTAATAAGTAACGAATGAAAGAAGAAATTGGAGAAAGTGAACAATAATTTGTTTTAACGAGATGGTTGCACTTGGAAATATAAATGTAAAATTTTTCAAAAATTAATTTTTGTTATCATAGTAAACAGACAATACAGAATGAAATTGGCGAAAGAGAAACAAACAGTTTTTATAATGGGGTGATTTCGCTTCGTAACCACTGGCAAATACAATTTTGAGCCACCCATCACAAGATATAAATAAAAGCAATTTCGTATTTTTCCTAAACAGAACCCCACATCTCGAAATGTCCATGAACTCATACTGTCTTAAACACATTATAATGTCTAAATAACGAACAACAATAAATTTTGTCACCACTACATACTGTCCCTGCGATTTTATTTCGGTAATACTCATAAGAGTAGTAGTACAATCTGAAATCTACGTTACAATAATACTAGATATACTTTCTTTCACTGTCAGCGATCTCCTTAGTATGGCAACTATAAAGAAAACTGCATATCAGAATCTCCTACGATAACGAAGGACTATATCCGAGCATACTGTTGCTTTGAACGCTGTAAGAGCCTCCTAAAATCCGCTAGATTTGTAGAAGTACATCAGGGTAGCAATAGAAGTTTTTGCCTTTCAAGTGAAAGGCACTGGTGCTTAAAAAATTAAGAAAATGGTAGTTTCAGCCAGAAACAACTGGGACTCGAATGGTTAAACAGGGCAATCATTTAGGAAATTGGAAACTAGGACATCCATTGCAGCTCCGTGTCTTACATCTTGAGCAAATACTTACCGAAACTGTTGCTTTAGGTGTGTAGCATGTAGTAAGAAAACTTGATGGAGAACAGAAAAATCTAGAGATTTTGTGTAAATAAATGTAATATGTGAGAGGTGATGGCTGGGATAATGTTGAACGGTATACTGCCAACAATAATGTAAAATTATATGTACAAGAGATTTATCTAACATACAGCTTGAACATGGGAGTGATTAACCATCTTATTTTAACTAGCACTGTCTACTGTACAACAACTAAATAGTATTTGGTGTAATAAGACATGCATAATTGCTACTATCAAAGAGTTATCAATGACCGAATGCACTGAAGCCTTCTACTACAGTTTTAAGAGGTGAACAAAATTAAATTATCAAGTTAACTGTGAGCTGATATGGAGAGTGAAAATTATAATAGCTGGAAAACAGAGAAATGTGATACCTAAAATAACAATTAGTCGACACGTAGTGTTTGCTTTGTGCGTATATGCCATAAGAATGCTATCCGATTCTCTATGGGAGGTTAAGAAGTGAAGGAAAATAGGATGAAGGCTTTTAGGAAGCTGGAGACAACAGGGATTCATAGGACACTGTTGAACCGATGTAGAAAATAAATATTTCATTAAAATGTAGCATTTCACACAAAGGGATAAATTATCTTTCACTATGCAGACAATTTCATATAATACTTTCATCTGTCCTTCAGCCAAATTTACTGACAACGTAATTTCTACAAATTAATGATGATTATCTAGTCTTTATTTTGTAATTTGCTGATCTTCATTAAATGCTATATTCGGGTACACAATAGTGCAAGGAGAAAAGTCAGTATAGAGTTTAGTGTGAAATCTGTAAGATTTATCACCTGCCTGGACCACCATATATGATTACACTGCAACGCCAGTTGTGCTTTAAATACACAGCCTGAAATACTGAACGTAAAAGGCCCATCTATCACTGAAATGTTTACTACAATAAGCTGGTGCTATCAGTGACAGCTAAAAAAATGTGTTCATCCCTAGGGGGCACTGCTGGAGATAAATCAAGCGCGAGCAATATCCGAAAAACCTCGCGGTCAGTAGTTTCAGATAGGCAATCGGTTGTGTGTTCACGTAATAACTGTTTGGCGCCTAGGGTGTAGGAGGGGATCTTGAAGAATGCCCATAATACTCTTCCAGCCAATGGTTAGTGGCCTCTCCCGGACGTCTCCAATAAGCTTAATAGCTTGAAATACGAGAAGATTACACAGCGCTGAGACAACATTGTGACTGGTAGTACGTTGTATTTTGTGAAGAATGTCACAGCACACTTACTTCTATTACAGGATGAAGAAGAAGCCATCACTGCAGGTCCTGTACAATGCCAACAACGTAGGGTGTACATGCAATTTCCTCACTACTTCTACAACGCCAGTGTTACCTTACAGTCTTAGTTTAGTGGATGCGTTTGTATACTCAAAAGGTGCTGTCCCTTCGTATTTTCACACGACCCAAGAAACTGATGGAGGTACCAAACATCATACGAGTGCACTGTAAATTGCAGTTACCGCTTAAGTATTAGTGATACAGAAAGCAGTATATACTATTATAGTCTGCAACGTGCAGCATTACAAATTAAGGTGGAACAGAATTCTGTGAGAAGAACTGATTTGAGTTTCACAGCGCCGGGTGGAATATATTAGTTATAGAAATGAGATACTATAATCTTCGGTCACGATTTCCAAACACTCTTCAAAACTCGAAGTTCTTCCTAAGTTGACGTCAGCGTGACCAGAAAAAATAGCACAGTACATGATGTTACGAGCTATTTATATCTCTTTTATTTGTTTGCTCGTTTCACTGTTCCTGTTTAACATTAGTTTCTTTCTTCACAATTTCAGACTAATGCTTGTATTAAATGAGTAGTTACAGCGCCTTAATTAACTCAAGTTATTTTATTCTAGTACCCTGTTTTGAAGATAAACCGTGGGCAAAAAATGCTGTCACCTTCGGGAGATCGATGACGACGGCAGTCAACTTCAACATCAGAAGCATCTAAGAAGCGTCCCGAAAATGGTGTATTGTAACACCGGAACTGGGTGCATATGAATGGATCCAGTAAATACTTATAATGTATACGATAAAAGAATTTAATACAATTCCGAGAACAGAAAGCTTTACGAGACCAACCAACTCCAATGTGATACTGGATGACTTTTCCTCGTGTTTGGTATTTGAATATTAGGTATTAATTCTCGAGGACACCAGGGAAACATAGGAAATGAAAATGTTTCAATTCTTGGTGCTCGGATTACGAAACACTTCCCAAGATACAATTTAAAAAAAAACTCTGAAATCGATAACTAGTGATTTTATCTCATATTCAACTGTTTTGCAAATCCTCAACCTTTTGGTGTATCTCGATTCACTTGACTAACTGTGTGACTGTACCTCTCTTCATCAGAAGTAGCATTTTGTCCTATCAACGCCAATTCCAAATACAAGAAATGTGTACTAAATTGCCTAAAAGTGTAATTTTTAAATTATTTCTGTCTAACTATGTGTCTTGACATTTCTGGAATCTGGGCTTTTCCATGTTCACTATTACGCACGTTCTCAGATCTAACAGTGTCCACCCTTACCCATGTGTGCAGAGTCCAGGCAATTCATAATAGCCATTCATCTCTGCCAACCCTTTCTCTAGCACATCGTACATGACACGCTTTTCCACTCACCGTGGATTATGTCGAGTGAAAGACGGAGTATCCCTGGGAAACGTACCACACCTCGGTGCGACGAAATTCGTCACCTATCCAACTGTAAAGACCCATGTGTAAGCTTAAGACATCCGTGACGTTTTCCTTGCCGTATTGTTCCTAGTTACCCATGTTAACGATTTCAGAGACACTCATTCATTTTAAAAGAACCTTCCGTGCATAGTATAATTACAAATATAGATACAATAGGTCTGTTGATATAGTTTATCACGTCAAACATCATTACTAAAAATAAAATTTAAAATAAATATAACTACTCCATCTGTTACGTTATTGAGGCACTGTTCGCACAAACCCAAAACAGGTTATTTTGTCACTGAGGTTTAGCAAATATCAGCTATTGTGCCAGCATGTTTAATACCTGCCACACAAAGTGATTCGCCCTGAGTCTTGTTGACACCCTTAGCGAACGAAAACCTCATGAGAAACTGCAATCGCCTTATATCGAAGGGCATATTTAAACCATTGAATATCAGCTGAATGACAGGAGTGATTATGTCTTCACCTGCGGCATACTCCGTGAAGATGGTGGCCTCTATCACTTTCGGTAATAGCTTGTTCAAGGCCAGCTCTGTTACTTTGCATATGTAAAAACAACAACTAATCTACAAATAAGAGTTAACAATCGTGATTTTGTCAAATTCTCAAGATTTCGCTTGAACTGCGATCTATTGACGTCTGTTGGAACTATCTCCAAGACAGGTATTGCCCCTGCAATTTGTTCTCGCGTTAGGAATTACAGAGAGTTTACCGCGACATATTTCGTTTGTTAGGCATTTAATTATTCATTGATTTTCTTCATTGTTCCGGCTGAATACAGAAATTTGATGCAAGTCTGCCAAGAAGACTGAAGTAAATCTCTGAAGTCGTTTTCATGATGTTTGGTAACAACATTCCTCCTTTATATATTTCATATACACTGATCAGACAAAACATTTGGCCACTGCCCCCGCGACTTTGGGTCGTGACGCCCTAACAAAAGTATGTAAGCAGAGGAGACACGGACGGGGGGATCACCCTATCGAAAGCATGGGATGAAAATGGGGAAATCCATTGAGATACATTATTATCACGCAAGGTCCGTGAACGAGTATCTCGTAAACGGCGAAGTTGGTCGCATGTTCACGTGCTACTGTCGTGAGCATCTACGGAAAGAGGTAGAAGGACATTGAAACTACAACTCGGCGCTAAATGGTTGGACGTCCACGTCTCTTCACAAAGTGTGTGTTTCTGAGGCTTATTTGCTAAGTAAAGTAGGACAGAATGAGATGTTCACTCTGCAGCGGAGTGTGCGCTGATATGAAACTTCCTGGCAGATTAAAACTGTGTGCCCGACCCAGACTCGAACTCGGGACCTTTGCCTTTCGCGGGAAAGTGCTCTACCATCTGAGCTACCGAAGCACGACTCACGCCCGATACTCACAGCTTTACTTCTGCCAGTATCTCGTCTCTTAACTTCCAAACTTTACAGAAGCTCTCCTGCGAAACTTGCAGAACTAGCACTCCTGAAAGAAAGGATATAGCGGAGACATGGCTTAGCCACAGCCTGGGGGATGTTTCCAGAATGAGATTTTCACTCTGCAGCGGAGTGTGCGCTGATATGAGACTTCCTGGCAGATTGAAACTGTGTGCCCGACCGAGACTCGAACTCGGGACCTTTCCCTTTCGCGGGAAAGTGATTCGGTAGCTCAGATGGTAGAGCACTTGCCCGCGAAAGGCAAAGGTCCCGAGTTCGAGTCTCGGTCGGGCATAAAGTAGGACAAATGGTGATCTGTAGCATTTCTACCGAAATAGCACTATGCTGGTGCACACGTAAGTGTTTGGAATTTCGCCGTTTATAGTACATTATTGAACATGGAGCTCCGCAGGAAACCACCCCTACGTGTTCACATGTTGACTCAGCGACATCGTCAATTACGATTGGAGTGGGCACAGAACCATCGAGATTCAACAGCCGGTGGCTTTAAATGGGCAGCGGGCCACGGATTCTGGCTGATGGGAGCAGTATTATACTTGGGAGACATTCTCCTGCGCTTGCATGGGACATGTGGTGGTAACCGAAGACACGCTGAAGTTGCGTGCTACATGCATACCTTCACGCTCGATGACTTCCCCGACGGCGATGTCATCTTTCAGCAGTATAACTGTCCGTATCTCGGAACCAGAATCTTACCACAGCGTCACAGTGAGCTCACGTTGATGTCCTGCGGCCCAAATTCGTCTGATGTAAATCCTATGGAACCTGTCGGTATCGGTATCGGGCGCCGTCACAGCCTACGCATATCAGCGGCCCGTTATTTACGCGAATTACGACATGTTCTCAGAAATCTACCTCCAAAAACCTACCAAAAAACTATCGGGTCCCTGATACGGAGTATCAGTCATGTATTTCATTCTAAAGACGGAGAAATTACGTATATAGCAGATGGTCATTTTGTTTTGGCTCATCAGTGTATTCTATACGTACACGTTAGTAGGCAGATTACGAAATCTTACGTAGACAGTGATCTTCCTCTTGTCGTGAAGAGAAAGTGTGCAAAATTCCATCAATGTCGGAATAAAATTGTAGATTTGTGTGATTTACTATCAGACAGACAATCTTGTATATTGACTGTGGATAGATACACCATATACCATACGCCGTATTATCGTCTTGCCTGCATATTTCCCTTTGTCTGAACTTATATTACTGTTTCCCTAATAAGACAAATCCTCCAAATGCGTCCACTAATAGCAGCTACCTTCTGCTACTTTGTAAACTGGCAGCGACTTACATCACCACGAACGTGTCACCACTACAGCCAACAATTATGAAACTGCGAAGGACGTATCGCAAGTAAGTTTCAATCATTGTTTTCCACACGGAAATGTTATTGCCTGAAACAAGTACACCATCGCACCATTAACTACACACCTTGCACTATTTTTCGACATAGTCGCCATAGACATTGAGACATTTGTTGTAGCATACAATTAGTTTGAAAAATCACTCTGATAAAACACGGTGCCCTGTGACGCAGGCATTGTCTCACAGCCTGCTCCACCTCAGCACTGTTTTGTTAGTGACGTTCCAAGAATGTGGCTTTCAGTGCAGGGAACAAGTCCGACGGGGCTATAACCAGGTGATCCAATCCCTCTCATCCGAAGTGGTGAATCTGTTCCTCTGTGATCCTTGCTGTGCGTTGTTTGGCGTTGTCGTCCTAGTGCACAACACTTTCACACCTCCACTCAAAAGCCCTAGTCTCTTTTGTCGAATGGCATATCTGATTTTGGTAGGGTGTCGCAGTAGCGTGCCACATTGATAATTCCTCGCTGGCGCAAATCGAGGAGAATCAGACATTGCGCATCCCAGAACACTGTGGCCATAATCTTTCCCTCGGAAGTGGAGCTTTCAAACTTTTCCTCACTGCTCTTTCCACATCACCGAAGCGGCCTCGGATTTGGGGGTGAAGTGGTGGACCCACACCTCATTGCCTGTGATGAGACTGAAGAGGAACTTATCCCCCTCTCACACGTATCTCATCGCGTAATCGAGGCTGGTTTCCAGTCTCGCACTTGTGATCCGGTGTCAGGTTTCTCGCTATCCATATTGCACTTCCCGGTGATGCAGCACATCATGCAGGATGTGATGGGTCTGATCCCGGTCAGTACATGTGAACGCCACGTCTGACACAGTCTGCCTGTCTTCTAAACCATGCCCTGTACTCTAGCAATACTGTTTTCACTAGAGGATGTGGAGGGACGCCCACGTAGACCTTACACCTTCATCCTCCACACTGTGCCTTCGTTCTCCCAACTTGCAACACCAGCAACCAGTCTTTTGACGATACATGAGCTCTTCACCATACACAGTCTACAGGCATTCTACACTAGCCCCACGTGCCTATTCACCGGAAAACCGTATACGATTTTGTCAGTACACGTCCGTCTGTCATCGTGAGGTGTACTCATATAAGCTCAGGCACGCCAATCTGCTGCTGCTCTCTCTTCTTTGGCGCTCTGCACGTACGTCATTCCTGCTCCACTGACTCCCCATTTGTCGATGAACCAGGAACCGATATGGATTCATATAACGTTCGCTTGTTTGACCTGGTGTACCAAATTCTTTTTCAAAAACAGTAATGAAACTTACTAATACTTTCGGAACGTCCCTCGTACATTAACGTAAATTGCATCCCTGACACCACAGATACCCATAGAGAAAAATAGTCGACCTTTGATAGTATTCTTGGAAGTATTTTGGGAAGTAATTACTAACTCCCCTGCGTCTGGAGCTGCACACTCATCCACGTTTAAATAATGTTCCTAATACAAGTATCAAGATCTACTAGCGGATAATCTCCTGTTAGACGATGAAGAGTCCAAATTTCTTCACGAGTGGTGAAGTATAGGATTTAAAAGATTCACATTGAAAATTTTAGGCGAGACAAAAAGAAACACTTGAGTCAGGACACAATAAATGCCGCTGGTACAACGTATCCCGCCACGGGTCTTTCCAGAGTTTGATGCTGAACTTTCTTTAGGCTGGCGTTCACAGTTGTTTGGACTGTTTCGTTTAGAACACGTTGACACTGTAGCCTGATTGGTATGCAGTTACATCGTACTGCTAGCAAGGGTAAGTTTTCATTACTTTTAATAGAGTCTACGACTGCGTTAAACAATTACATCGTTATTCATTATGTTTGGTGTGTTTACACTAAAGTTTCTGGTGATTGTTACAAGTTCTTGACGCCAGATTACACTCTAATGATATACATCTCAATTATGGACAGGGACGATGCAACTGTCAAACAGCAAAGCCTCTATTTTCAGAACGATTTCCAAGGAGAAAACGTATCTATAACTTGATAACTGTCTTCATGAAACAGAATCCATTACAACGTACCGACGAGAAACCTGAAAACGTCTTAGTATGCGAACTGTACAATTTGGCGAAACTGTGGTACAGTGTACTGAGAACAATCCATCTGCACAACACGATACATAACAAGGAACTAAATATTTCCAACACTTTGCTTGGGCGTCGTCCATCAGAAAGTACATGTCCTATCAGGTGATGACTCCTTCGTGCGAGGAATTCTGTCAGTGGTATCTGTACCAAACTGAAACTATCACTGTACAAATATGTGTTTTGTTCACTGATGAGGCTGCTCTCAAAAGAAAACGAAGTTCGGTAGGCACAGAAGGCTTGTCTGGATATGGGAAAATGCTAAATCTGATCGAGTGTTCCGCCATAAATAGAGACGTACTATAAATATAAGGGGCCAGTAGTATTGTGACGACCATCTTCTGCCTGACACGCCAGTTGGCGCAAATTACCCTACCTTTTTCAGTAAAGTACTACTGGAAATGTTTCAGTATGTCCCTCTAGCAGCCAGGCAACGATTCCGTTTCCAGAATGACAGAATTAAACCACACTTTGCCGTTGAAGTCAGATAATATTTAGACAACATTTTTCCCTATTTTGTTGTATTGGGAGCGGATGGCCAGTACAGTGGCCACGACTTTTTCCTGACTTCATTCCAATGGATTTCTTTTTGTGGAGGGAAGAGGAAGCGTTACGTTTACGAGACACCGACAGACACTGCACAGTAGCTAGTCGCCCTTCTCACAGAAGCTGTAGGCATTATTCGTGAAAAGGATGTCTTCCCACTTTAGGAAAATACCATTTCTCAGGTAACATGCTTGGCTACCAGGTGCAAGCTGCTGTCGTTCACCTTTCTAGACTCGCTGAAAGCCAGATTTTTTATTCTTTTGTAGTAGAGCTACAAGCAGGCAGATACAATCTCAATAAGGGAATCGTAAGACAGCGCCCGAGCAAAATTCGTCTTGGTACTTTCAGTAACCCTTAGGCTGTCAGAGCGAAAACCTTACGGTACTGCCAATTTCATAATGCCACTTTTGTTTTCAGCCGACATATTTGTTGTTGTTGTGAATACAAAATTTATCTATGAAATGCCACATTTTCATAATACTTGCGAATGACACAGGAAATGAAGTAAATACGGATCTTTTCGAAGTCAAAAGTCGGTAATATTCTACTAATTCGTGTTAAATTAGGCTCAATCGTCTTACAGACACATAATGATTTATTAAGATAGATTGCCGTCGTGATGTTTCTGTAGTAAGCTGAATTTAATTTGTATTAGTACATTGAATATTTTAATTGCATTTTCCATTAGTTTACTAATAGCAACATTAATCATCAAAGAGAAATTAATCAGCAGCCGAATTTTCTTTCACGACATCTACAACAATCTGACTATGCTAAAGTTGTTTGGCAATTCTACGCCTGTAGAAACCCACTGGTACTAACGATGTCATTAAACAAGTGTAGTTTTAAGAGTATTTTCGTCTGGAAATGAATTGCCTTGATGGTTGATCGATCAAGAGCGGGAAAGGTAAAATTTTACGAATATATGACGAGAGGGACAAGTGCTTGAGAGAGGACTTCCCTATCAATACAAGTGCCTGAGAGACGACTTTCCTATCAATCTCCTGGATAGTTTTGTTTCTCAAATCAACAGGGTGAGTTATCATGCAGTAGCATAGGTGATGTAGTTTTGTTGCTCGACTTTCTTACACTGCGACCGAAAGGTGTCTCAATTGTTGACAACAAATACAGCTTTGTTGCACACACCCCTTGGGGCAGAATCCGTAGCCCAAAACACACTTTTGGAGCTATCAGATATAAAATATCATGTTCACACTACACTTTACTCTAGTCTACGTATTTCAGTGGGGCTCAGCCTTTCATTTCTTCTTAGGAAGTTAACGATAAAGGCATCATAACACGTCACCAGTAACAATACTGCATAGGAATGCTCAACGAGCGACCTGATGACGTTCAATAATAGTCACTCCGTTGATTTTTGTTGTTTCGAATTAGAGCATGCAGTACTCCTACACCAGACTTCTGAACTTTGCCTGTTGAATGCAAATGTCGCATGATGGTAAAATGGTAATCTGTCACATATATCAGTAGTCGAGACTTCCTTAATGTGGAAAATCATTCATGCCAGAACGATCTTTGTTGAAACAAGAATATCTTTTACTCGCGTATTTTTTCCAAAAGCACTCACTCCACGCACAGTTCAAATCTTTCTAGCTGCCTCCTCTGCATTCACCCCTCTGTTATACCAAAAGTAAACGTTGTGTTGCAAATGTTACACCTTTTTCCACTTGCGTCTCAATTTTTCAATGCTTAACTGTAGTTCATGATATTCAAGTATGCAAAATCCAACGCTCAGCTGCAACATGATAACTAGAACTTCAAATTCGAAAATGGCATTGATACATACACTGACAGCGTGGCGCCGCCTTCAAATGGGCGGCGCCGGATTTCAGGCGGCGGGTGGCGTCTGGCCGGTGGCCGGTAGCCGCTGCAGCGCGAGGAAACGCTCGAGCGTAAGCTGTTATGATCGCGACGCAGCCACGAGCTGTCCTGCGGAATTGTTTCTGGAGTACTTGTTATTGCGGGTGGGTAGAATGTTAAACGAATTGTCTTCGATGTTCAATCAGACTCATAACTTTAGACCGAAATGTGGTAAAAAAAAAAGTTGGACGCGAACATAAGTTTAGAATGCACGACGGTTACCGCAAGACCACGGGCTCACTCCATCAATATGAACTCGGAAGTAGACAACACTTCCTCCTAACACTTCCCCATCTTACAGTGTTGCCAGATTGTGCAGATGGCCGGACTTAGAGTTGTCAGGGGCGGTCAGTTTTATTGGCCACCTTAAGTGAACGACCCGGACTTTGCCTCTGTGGCGGCCGTCCGACGGTCAGTTTTTATGTCTAAGACTGTACGTAAGCATCCCGCCTGAACACCTACAATTCCAGCAGGAAAATGCGACACCCCACACGTCAAGAATCCCTACTGGGTGACTCCAAGAACACTCTTCTGAGTTCAGAGACTTCAGATGGCCACCAAACTCCCCAGACATGAACATTATTGAACATACCTGGGGCAACGTGCCGTTCACAAGAGATCTCAGCCCCCTCATACACATGCGGATTTATGGACGGTCCTATAGGATTCATGGTGTCAGTTCCCTCCAGTCGAGTCCATGAAAGGTCGCGTTGCACCTACACGATATTTGGCAGGTGTACCAGGTTAATTGGTTCTTAAGTGAATAATGGCGTGGCTGATCACTTTTTCTTGGTTATAGCTGGTGCTAGCGAAGCAGCCCTATCATGAATACGGGTTTTTACTGCCAACATGCTCAGTCTTAAGACTCTACTGTTAGACTACATCAAGCAAATTATTCCCCGCCATTGTGTAAGATTCGTATCATGCTTACCTAAGAAAATTCACAAAGCACCTGCACTCATTAATTATGTTACTTGTTTTGTGTTCAGAGTAGAAACCGGGAAATTATAGTGATATGTGACCAATACTGAACCTGCGATTTCTCTTAGGGAAAACCACGTACACTGCTGTTGTGAAAACCACAACACCAAGAACGAGACGCTGAGAATTCACTACGGTGTGAAGCCGCCACGTGCTAGAATCAGAGCTCCTACATGTGAAGACACGCAACCAAAGAGGGCGCAAATTGGCTCATGGGGATCACATTGCCATGCAGTTTGTAGGCCCGTCCACAAAACACTGATAGTGATTGCAGGTGGACCACAACGAAAAAGTTATCGAGCGACCGAATATCCGCACCCATCGTCCTTAAAGGGAAACGTGCACATGGCTCGTCACATTTGACCGTTCATTTTCGTGCTGAAATGTGGCATGTGCACCTGCCTGCAGGAAGTTTAGTGCCTCGGGCTCTAAAAACCCCCTGATGAGTTGCTCATGTTCAGACTGCTCTCAATACGCACGAGGCGAGATCGCATGTTATAGGCAATGGTGTCCCAAACCATCACAGTCGGCGTTTGTCCTCTATGCTGCTGAGAAATGCAGTCTGCTCGAATGCGTTCACAATGGTAGCGTCTAAAACGTATGCGGGCTCCACTGTACGACTAGTTGGACCGGTACTCCTCCGAAAACACTACATTTTTGCCGCTCAGTGCACCAATGGAGGCGTTCACGAACGCACTGATAATTGCTGGTCATTGGTATGCGACGCAACGGCATTCGTACCACCAATCGAGACCTCATTATATGGCGTCGAACTGTGGACTCATACGTGTCCACACCAGTTCCAGTGCTCCAGCGCCGAGCCAACTATGCGGACATTGTTGTTTCTTCGATTACAGCATGCGGGCAAGGTGGCGGTCATTGCTCGTTGCGGTCACATTGTGTGGTCCATTACCCGCTCGTCACTGTGTGCGATCCTTTTGCTGGCCACTGGTTTCACAAAGACACTGCTGTCGTTGCAGCGCGCCACATGCGAGCCGTACTGTCATGATACGACAAACGCATTTCTAGGAGCGTCATCATCACACCTTGTTCGAACTCACTGACATGATCATATTGCGTTCTTTGATCTCGATGATTTCTCTGAAATAATAATCACTTATTAAGGTTCAGCTGTTCTTCAAATTTTAGGACTGGTTCAAACATTCCTCTGGGTACTGCAATTTTCATAAACAGCATATGTTAGAAAATGGGTCTGATGATTTTGACTGGAATATACTCTGATATTCTGAATCTTTTAAGTATATTAAATGTAGGGACAGGTAAGTTCCCTACAACTTGTAAAGGAACATAAGTGCAATTATAAGAGACGAATGCTATTGAAGGAATATCGATACACAGCAAGGGAATTCAGACGGCGATCACAATAAAGACACTTCGACTGTCAACATTTTATCAGTAACCAGTCGAAGTATTCTTAATAAGGTTCCAGAATCTACTGCCTTCCTGGAAAGTTCTCGCCCTCAGATTAGTCTTGGAACCAAGATATATCTGTAATCTGAAGTAGAAAAGCCTGAGATGTTTAGCGAGTCGTGGAAAGTATATCGGAAAGAAAGGTTAGAGACCACAGGAGGGAGCAAAAGATTCCGGAATAGTCCCCCATTCGGATCTCCGAAACGGGACTGCCAAGGGGGAGGTGAACATGAGAAAAAGTTTGAATAACCAACGAAAGATAACGTTCTTCGAGTGGGGGCGTGGAATGTCAGAAGCTTGAGCGTGGTAGGAAAACTAGAAACTCTGAAAAGGGAAATGCAAAGCCTCAGTCTAAGTATAGTAGGCGTCAGTGAAGTGAAATGGAAAGAAGACAAGGTTTACTGCCCCGATAAGTATAAGGTAATATCAACAGCAGCAGAAAGTGGCATAAAGGAAGTAGGATTCGTTATGAATAGGAAGGTAAAGCGGAGAGTGTGCTACAGTGAACAGTTCAGTGATAGGGCAGTTCTTATCAGAATCGACGGCAAACCAACACCAACGATAGTTCAGGTATACATACCGACATCGCAAGCTGAAAATGGAGAGATAGAGAAAGTGTATGAGAATATTGAAAGGTGATACAGTACGAAAAGGGAGACGAAAATTTAGTAGTCATGGGGGTCTGGAATGCTGTTGTAGGGGAAGGAGTAGAAGGAAAGGTTACAGGAGAATACGGACTTGGGACAAGGAATGATAGAGGAGAAAAACTGAGTTCTGAAATAAATTTCAGCTAGTATTGGAGAATACTCTGTTCAAGAATCACAAAAGAAGGAGGTATACAAGGGAATGACCGGGTGATACGGGAGGATTTCATTTCGATAACATCATGGTCAGACAGAGATTCCGAAATCATATACTGGATTATAAGCCGTACACTGGAGTAGGTATAGACACAGATCATTATGTTGTGGTGGTGAAGAGTAGGCTGAAATTTAAGAGATTTGTCAGGAAGAATGAATACATAAAGAAGTGGGATACGGAAGTGCCAAGGATACACGCTTGAAGTTCTAGGCTGTAGATACGGCAGTAAAGAATAGCTCAGTAGGCAGTACAGTTGAAGAAGAAAGGACATCTCTAAACAGGGCAATCACAGAGGTTGGAAAGAAAAAACGAAGAAAGTAACCGCGATGAAGCCATGGGTAACAGAAGAAATACTTAAGTTGATCGATGAAAGAAGGGTAATTCAGGGATACAAAAATACAAGTCGCCAAAGAATCAAATAAATATGAAATTTAGGGAAGCTAAGACGGAATGGCTGTATGAAAAATGTGAAGAAATCGAAAAATAAATGACATTCGAAAGCACTGTCTCACTTCGGCGAAAGTGAAAGCAAGAGTGGTAACATAAAGAGTGAAACGGGAATTCCACTGTTAAATGCAGAGGAGAAAGCGGATGGGTGAAGAAAGTACACTGAAGCCCTTTATGAGGTGGAGGCTTTGTCTGACATGATAGAAGAAGAAACAGGAGTCGATTTGGAAGAGACAGGGGATCCTGTATTAGAATCAGAATTTAAGAGAGCTTTGGTGGACTTAAATAAGGCAGAAGGGATGGTTAACATTTCATCAGAATTTCTAAAATAATTGAGAGAATTGGCAACAAAACGACTATTCACGGTAGTTTGTAGAATGTATGAGTCTAGCGTCATACCATCTGACTTTCGTAAAAATATCATCCACACAGTACTGAAGATTGCAGGATCTGACAAGTGCGAGAATTATCATGCAATCAGATTAACAGCTCATACATCAAAGGTGCTGACAAGAATAATAGACAGAGGAATGGAAAGAAAATTGAGGATGTGTTTGATGGCGATCGGCTCGGCTTTAGAAAAGGTAAAGGCACGAAGAGGCAATTCTGACGTTGCGGTTGATAGTGGAAGCAAGACTAAACAAATATCAAGACATGTGCACTGGATTTGTCTACCTCGATATAGCGTCCGACAGTGTAAAATAGTGTGAATTCTCGAAATTCTGAGAGAAATGGGGGTATCTGTAGGAAAAGACTGGTAATATGCAATATGTGCAGGAGCCAAGAGGAAATAATAAGAGTGGACGACCAAGAACGAAGTGCTCCGATTAAAAAGAGTGTAAGACAGGGATGTAGTCTTTCGTCCCTACTGTTCAATATGTACATCGAAGAAGCAATGATGGAAATAAAAGAAAGGTTCAGGAGTCGAATTAAAATTGAAGGTGAAAAGATGTCAATGGTACGATTCACTGATGACATTGCTACTCTGAATGCAAGTGAAGAAGAGTTATATGATCTGCTGAATGGAGTGAACAGTGTAATGAGTACAGTATGAAGACTGAGAGTAAATCGAATAAAGACGACTGTAATCAGAAGTAGGAGAAATGAGAACAGTGAGAACCGTAACATCAAGATCGATGGTCACGATGTAGATGAAGTTAAGAAAATCTTCTACCTAGACACCAAAATAACCAATGAAAGACGGAGGAAGGAGTACATCAAAAGCAAACTAGCTCTGCAAAAAGGTCATTCCCGGCCAAGAGCAGTCTAGTAGTATCAAACATAGGCCTTAATTTGAGAAATAAATTCCTCAGACTATATGTTCGGAGCACATCATTGAATGGCAGTGAAACATGGACTGTGGGAAAATCGGAACAGAATAGAATGGAATCATTTGAGATGTGGTCTACAGACGAATGTTGAAAATTAGATGGACTGAGAAGGTAAGGAATGAGTAGTTTCTGCGCAGTATCGGAAAGGAAAGGAGTGTGTGGAAATTACTGACAAGAAGAAGGGACAGGATGATAGGACATCTGTTAAGGCATCAGGGAATGATTTCCATGGTACTACAGACAGCTGTATAGGGCATTAACTGTAGAGGAAGAGAGAGATTGGAACACATTCGACAAATAATTAAGAATGTGGGTTGCAAGTGTTCCTCAGAGACGAAGAGGTGGACAAAGGAGAGGAATTATGGCGTGCCACATCAAAGCAGTCAGAAGACTGACGGCTCAGAAAAAATACAGAGATGGAGTGTCATTGCAGGTGATAAAAATATTGTCTTATTGAAGTCCAAGTTGAGCGTGGCAGTGAAGGTATCTGGTCACGTATAGCAGGTGTAGGTGAAAACCAACCAATTGTTGGATGTCTTTACCAGCCAACCGATTCCGGTTTGAGAACTCTAGAGTAACTCAAAGAAAGTCTTTGGTCAGTAGCGCGTAAATACACAGCTCATGCAATACTAGCTGGAGGCGACTTTAACGTACCTACACTGGGATCCCTATGGATCCGTTGCGGGGGTACAGACAGTCCTGGGAAATCTGAAAACGTTTTTTGAGAACTCTCTTGAGTAACTAGCCCGGCAACCAATACGCAACGCTAATATCTTAGAAATTTTAGCTACAACAAGGCCGACCTTACCGAAAATGTCGCTATAATAACGGAGATTAGCGATCATGATGCAGTTATAGCAACTGTTGTTACGAAAGTTAATAAATCAGTCAAGAAGGCTAGGAGAGTGTTTCTTCTTGATGGAGTAGATAAGCGGTTGTTAGCATCTCAATTAGACAGTGACCTGAAATCATTTAGTTCCAGTAAGATGGAACTAAAGGAATTATGGGCAAAGTTTAAGAACATTACAAGTCATGTTCTGAAGAGTTATGTGCCTAGTAAGTGTATAAAGGATGGAAAATACCACTATGTTTTAATAACGAAATTCGGAAGATGTTGTGGAAGCACAGGCTGCTGCAATCTCGGTTCAAAGGACAACGCACAAATGACGAGAGGCAAAGGTCTGTGAAAAGATCTACACTCCTGGAAATGGAAAAAAGAACACATTGACACCGGTGTGTCAGACCCACCATACTTGCTCCGGACACTGCGAGAGGGCTGTACAAGCAATGATCACACGCACGGCACAGCCGACACACCAGGAACCGCGGTGTTGGCCGTCGAATGGCGCTAGCTGCGCAGCATTTGTGCACCGCCGCTGTCAGTGTCAGCCAGTTTGCCGTGGGATACGGAGCTCCATCGCAGTCTTTAACACTGGTAGCATGCCGCGACAGCGTGGACGTGAACCGTATGTGCAGTTGACGGACTTTGAGCGAGGGCGTATAGTGGGCATGCGGGAGGCCGGGTGGACGTACCGCCGAATTGCTCAACACGTGGGGCGTGAGGTCTCCACAGTACATCGATGTTGTCGCCAGTGGTCGGCGGAAGGTGCACGTGCCCGTCGACCTGGGACCGGACCGCAGCGACGCACGGATGCACGCCAAGACCGTAGGATCCTACGCAGTGCCGTAGGGGACCGCACCGCCACTTCCCAGCAAATTAGGGACACTGTTGCTCCTGGGGTATCGGCGAGGACCATTCGCAACCGTCTCCATGAAGCTGGGCTACGGTCCCGCACACCGTTAGGCCGTCTTCCGCTCACGCCCCAACATCGTGCAGCCCGCCTCCAGTGGTGTCGCGACAGGCGTGAATGGAGGGACGAATGGAGACGTGTCGTCTTCAGCGATGAGAGTCGCTTCTGCCTTGGTGCCAATGATGGTCGTATGCGTGTTTGGCGCCGTGCAGGTGAGCGCCACAATCAGGACTGCATACGACCGAGGCACACAGGGCCAACATCCGGCATCATGGTGTGGGGAGCGATCTCCTACACTGGCCGTACACCACTGGTGATCGTCGAGGGGACACTGAATAGTGCACGGTACATCCAAACCGTCATCGAACCCATCGTTCTACCATTCCTAGACCGGCAAGGGAACTTGCTGTTCCAACAGGACAATGCACGTCCGCATGTATCCCGTGCCACCCAACCTGCTCTAGAAGGTGTAAGTCAACTACCCTGGCCAGCAAGATCTCCGGATCTGTCCCCCATTGAGCATGTTTGGGACTGGATGAAGCGTCGTCTCACGCGGTCTGCACGTCCAGCACGAACGCTGGTCCAACTGAGGCGCCAGGTGGAAATGGCATGGCAAGCCGTTCCACAGGACTACATCCAGCATCTCTACGATCGTCTCCATGGGAGAATAGCAGCCTGCATTGCTGCGAAAGATGGATATACACTGTACTAGTGCCGACATTGTGCATGCTCTGTTGCCTGTGTCTATGTGCCTGTGGTTCTGTCAGTGTGATCATGTGATGTATCTGACCCCAGGAATGTGTCAATAAAGTTTCCCCTTCCTGGGACATGAATTCACGGTGTTCTTATTTCAATTTCCAGGAGTGTATATGTGAAGCATTCAACCGTCACACCTTAGCAAAAGATCTGGCAGAGAATCCGAGTAAATTCTGGTCCTAAGTAAAATCGCTAAGCAGGTCTAAGGCTTCCGTTCAATCCCTTGTTGTGCAGTATAGTGCAGCAGCTAAGATAACGAAACGAAAGCCGAAGTTTTAAATTTTATGTTCAAGTAATCCTTCATAAACGAGAATCGTACAAACATACCGTCATTTGACCATCGGACAGACTCCCGTATGGACGACAGAGTAATAAGCATCGCTGGCCCAGAGAAACAACTGAAAGACTTGAAAGTGGCGTTAGCTACGTGCCGGTCTCTTGCCACAGCAGTGAGAGAGCTGATTCCTCCAGTGAAAGCGATCGTATGATAATTAAACATTCGTTGACAAATATGGCTGATATGTTATCTACAACATTCTTTCCAAATAGCTATGAAATAGACACAAATAAATATACGGTTTAGAGGACGTCAAAATTTTATTTCTTGTAATCACCGCAAAAATGCGAAATATGGATACAATGTTCAAAACATAGTTTTTTTTTTTTTTGCACCAAGAACATACAAGCGAAGACGACATATGGCAGCCCTGCGAATCACAGACGTTGTTAGATGTCCGTAGACAAAACTGGGCTCGTGTTAGGAATGAATCAGGACTAGAATCAGTATATTTCGAGGAGTGCCACGCATATTTAATCAAATTCTGAAACTGTGGGGAGGAAAATTGATAATGTACTACTGATTGCAGCTTGAGAATATTGTCACGGTGATAGACAGGAAATTGCAGTGATCTGCACACAATAATTTTCTCTGTTAGTTTTCTGTAAAAGGCCTTCCACTGACGGAAAAATTCTCTGTCTAAAGGTTGAATTATGTTCGTCGTGCCGAGTGGAATCTGAAATATCCCTACTTCTTTGTCAGGGTGGGCTCGAAATACAGCTTTTAATGATTCAGACCTTTTATGACCTGACCACAAATCTAGAAGGAGACGAGATTTGTTCCCGCAGAACGGAAGAAAAGCATGACGCATGAGAAGTGTAACGTTTTAATTTCCCATTTTTCAAGACTTCGATGCGTCTACCACAAGATTGTTTGCGTAGAATATTGTTCTTTTGACACGTGATCCAAAACGTCCAGTTGGTTCTCGAAGACACACATATAGTTTAGGCAGCAATGAACCATCCAGACTAATTATGGGCATTATAGTGTATGAATGGGTGAGTGCAGTCGTGGACTGCGCAATCGCCTCAATATGTTTTTCCCCTTTGAATGACAGTGTTCTTTTCGCACGCATTTCTTTTTGAAAACCTGACTGATCTGCATTGTACATCTTATTTTTTGCATTCGTAAGAAAAGCTTCTATCATTTCGATTTGTGTCACTTCATTTTCCGACCTGTTTCTCGATACAAATTTTGTTATTTTTCTTGCCACTATTTTATGTGATCTTTTGAAACGACTAATCCAACTTTGAGAAGCTGCAAATTCTTTAGCGCCTATCGCGTTGGCAATCTCTAACGCCCAATCACGCAAAGTTGTATCGCTGACACTAAATGACTGCTGTCTGGCATCGGTAAATAGCTCAAAAAGTCGCGCATTTATCTCTGCAGCAGTTTCCAGTCGACTCTTACGTCGTCCAGCGACTTCCATTTCCCATCTATACAACTCACGTTCAGAACGGACAAAGCGATACTTATTTTGAACAGTACTGACACGTAGGCGTTTCTTACCACTTTTGTTCAACCAATACGTCACCGCTTTTTCTTTGTCTGATAAGGTAATTGTAGTTGCTGGTGTTACTTTCGGAGATAATTGTTGATGGTACGTGGCACTATCACTCGAAGAGTCTTAATGAGTGCAACTTTCGTCGGTGTCTTTGCCTTCTGTAGATTCACAGTCTGCAATATCGAGTGTTTTAGTTGTTTCTAACCACATGTCTGCGCCATTTACATACTCGTCTAGAAGTTTAACAACCATGTAGCACAACACATAGTCTTCCGCGTGTTTTCTGTTGATTGCTTCATTTGGTGTCTATGGTATATCTCCATGGCAAGCAACAAAACATTTACAGGGTTCGCCATCACCTGTGAGGGGAGATTGAATGTTCACCGTAAAGTGGCTTGCGGAGTATAGATGAACATGTACAGAACATCTTTCACATCTCTAACCAGTTTCCGGACGGTATGTTTCGAATTACCTACCAGAAATTAAAAGGACGTGCATGTCACAGAAGCGAATATTCGTTTCCCCTTTCCACCAAAACCGTGCAGCGATATTCCTCTTTAGCGAACGCCGCGATAAGACGGCCGCACTTCCCGACCATGCGCACAACGCTCGCGACTCGCCATTTCCAGGGGTGGCCAGCCGTCACTGCAAGCGCCAAGCAGAAAACACAGCCATCTTCGTGTTTTTTTTTTAGGTGACTTCCAGTTCATGTCAGCAGCTACAATTTTGCACACGGACCTTTGCACAGTTAAATAACAGTGCTAAAAGAAGCAATACATGTTTCGGCATGACAAGTCTGACCATTCCCTTGTTAGAACTATTTAAACCTAACTAACCTAAGGACATCACACAAATCCATGCCCGAGGCAGGATTCGAACCTGCGACCGTAGCAGTCCCGCGTTTCCGGACTGAGCGCCTAGAACCGCTAGACCACCGCGGCCGGCATAAGTACTAACATATGGAGTAAGCTCATAGATATACAGTGGCTCGTAGACGTCTTAAGTAACAGAACCCAGTATCAATCAGAGACAAAGGTATCGTCAGGAATGTCCCAGCAAATTGTGATAGTACCGCTGTTGTTCTCAATGTAAGTAAATGATTTGGTGGACAGGGTGAGCAGCAATCAGCAGTTGTTTCCTGATGATTCTGTGGGGTACGATAAGATGTCGAAGTTGAGTGACGGTAAAAATATACAATATGGTTTCGACATAATTTGTAGATGGTGTCATCAATGGCAACTGGCTCTAAATGTGGAAAAATGTAAGTTAATTCGGATTAGTAGAAAGAAAAAACCCGTAATTTTCGGTTACAATATTATGTCCTGCTTGACAGAGTCACGGCGTTTAAATGTCTGGGCGAATGAAATGAAGCGAGCATCTGAGAACTGTTTGGGGAAGGTGAATAGCCGACTTCGAATTATTAGGAGAATTTTGGGAATGAGTAGTTCACCTGTAAAGGAGGGCCCATGTAGGACCCTGGTGCGACCTATTCTTGAGTACTGCTCGAGGGTTTGGGTTCCGTACCACGTCGCATTGAAGAAAGATGTCAAAGCAATTAAGAGGCGGTCTGCTTGCTTTGTTACCGGTGGCTTCAAGCAACACATAAGTGTTACGGAGACGCTTCGGCAACTCAATTGGGAATTCCTGGAGATAACGCAAAGTTCTTTTCGAAAAACACTATTCAGTAAATTTAGAGAACCGGCATTTGAGGCCGACCGTCCAACGATTCTGCTGCCGCAACATAGAATGCGATTAATGACCAGGAAGATTTTTTTCTATTTCTTTTTTATCATCAGTCTTCTGACTGGTTCGATGCGGCCCGCCACGAATTCCTCTCCTGTGTCAACCTCTCCATCTCAGAGTAGCACCTGCAACATACGTCCTCAATTATTTGTTGGATGTATCCCAGTCTCTGTCTTCCCCTACAGTTTTTGTCCTCTACAGCTCCCTCTAGTAACATGGGAGTCATTTCCTCATGTCGTAACAGATGTCCTGTCATCCTGTGCTTTCTACTTATCAGTGTTTTCCACATATTCCTTTCCTCTCCGATTCTGCCCAGAACCTCCTCATTCCTCACCTTATCAGTCCACCTAATTATCAACATTCCTCTGTAGCACCACATCTCGAATACTTCGATTCTCTTCTGTTACGGTTTTCCCACAGTCCACTAATGTACAATGCTGTACTCCAGACGTGCATTCTCAGAAATTTCTTCCTCAAATTAAGGCCGATATTTGATATTAGTAGACTTCTCTTAGCCAGGAATGCACTTTTCGCCATCGATAGTCTGCTTTTGATGTCCTCCTTGCTCCGTCTGTCATTGGTTATTTTACTGCCTAGATAGAAGAATTCCTTAACTTCATCTACTTCGTGACCATTGATGCTAATGCTAAGTTTCACGCTGTTATCATTTATACTACCTTTCATTACCTTCGTCTTTCTTCGATTTACTATCAATCCATACTGTGTATTCATTAGACTGTTCATTCCGTTCAGCAGTTCGTGTAAGTCCTCTTCACTTTCACGAAGGATAGCAGTGTCTTCAGCGAGTCATATCATTGATATCCTTTCACCTTGAATTTTAATTGCACTTCTGAAACTTCCTTTTATTTCCATCATTGCTTCCTCGATGTACATATTATTGAACAATAGGGGCGAAAGGCTATAACCTTGTCTTACACCCTTTTTATTACAAGCACTTCGTTCTTGATCGTCCACTCTTATTATTCCCTCTTGGTTGTTGTACATATTGTATCTGACCCGTCTCTCCCTACAGCTTATCCCTACTTTTTTCTGAATTTCGAACAACTTGCCCCCTTTTTTTGTCGAACGCTTTTTCCAAGTCGACGGATCCTATGAACTTGTTTTGACTTTTCTTTAGTCTTGGTTCCATTATTAACCGCAACGTCAGAATTGCCTCTCTCGTGCCTTTACTTTTCCTAAAGCCTAACTCATCGTTATCTAGTGCGTCCTCAATTTTATTTTCCATTCTTCTACATAATATTCTTGTAAGCAACTTGGATGCATGAGCTGTTAAGCTGATTGTGCGATAATTCTCGCACGTGTCAGCTCTTGTCGGCTTCGGAATTGTGTAGATGATACAGTCATTTGTCTTTCGATGTCTTTACATTTTGCCTCCAGCCATTACGTCTTAGCTTCCCTGCAATTCCTAATTATTTCATTCAGTAGTGAGTTGTATTTCTGTATTTCTGAGTTTCACGGAACGTTTTTGTACTTCCTTCTTTCATAAATCAACTGAAGTATTTCTTCTCCTACCCATGGTTTCTTCGCTGTTACCTTCTTTATACCTATGTTTTCCTTCCCAAGTTCTGTGGTGGCCCTTTTTAGAGATGTCCATTCTTCTTCAACTGTATTACCTGCTGAGCTATTCCTTATTGCTGTATCTATAGCCTTAGAGAACTTCAAGTGTATCTCGTCATTTCGTAGCACTTCCGTATCCCACTTCTTTGTGTATCGATTCTTCCTGACTAATGTCTTAAACTTCAGCCTACTCTTCATCACCACTACATTTTGATCTGAGTCTATATTTGCTTATGGGTACACCTTACAATCCAGTATCTGATTTCCGAATCACTGTCTGACCACGATGTAATATAACTGAAATCTTCCCATATTCCCCGGCCTTTTTAAAGTATACCACCTCAAAAAAATGGTTCATATGGCTCTGAGCACTATGGGACTTACCTTATAAGGTCATCAGTCCCCTATAACTTAGAACTACTTAAACCTAACTAACCTAAGGACATCATACACATCCATGCCCGAGGCAGGAATCGAACCTGCGACCGTAGCAGTCGCGCGGTTCCAGACTGTAGCGCCTAGAACCGATCGGCCACCACGGCCAGCATATCACCTCACCTTGTGATTCTTGAACAGGGTATTCGCTATTACTAGCTGAAACTTTTTACAGAACTGAATTAGTCTTTCTTTTTTCTCATTCCTTGCCCCAAGCCCATATTCTCCTGTAACCTTTTCTTCTACTCCTTCCCCTACAAGTGCATTCTCGTCCCCCATCACTATTAGATTTTCGTCTCGATTTACGTACTGTATCACCCTTTCAATATCCTCACACGCTTTCTCTATCTCTGCATCTCCAGCTTGCGACGTCAGGATGTTTAACTAAACTATCGCTGTCGATGTTGGTTTGCTATCGATTCTGATAAGTACAACTCTGTGACTGAACTGTTCACAGTAACACACTCTCTACCCTATCTTTCTATCTTTCCACTTCATTTCACTGACCGCTACTATATTTAGATTGCGTCTTGCATTTCCCTTTTCAGGTGTTCTAGTATCCCTACCACATTCAAGCTTCTGACATTTCGCGCCCCAACTCGTAGGACGTTATCCTCCCGCAGATTCTTCAATCTTTTTCTCATGTTCACCTCCCATTCCGGAGATCCGAATGGGGGACTATTCCTTAATCTTTTGCCAACGGAGAAATCATCATGACAATTCTTGAATTACAGGCCACATTTCCTGTGGATACACGTAACGTGTCTTTAACGCAGTGGTTTCCATTGCCTTCTGCATCCCCATGCCGTTGGTCACTGCTGATTCTTCCGCCTTTAGGGGCAGTTTCCCATCCCTAGGACCAGAGAATACTCTGAACATCTGTCCCCTCTTCCGGTCTCTTTGACAAGGCCGTTGGCAGAATGGGGATGACTTCTTATGCCGGAAGTCTTCGGCCGCTAATGCTGATTATTTATCAGAATTTAAGCAGCGGTGGGATTCGAACACGGGACTGAAGACGTTTTGATTATAAATGAAAGGCGCCACCTTTTTATGTGTGTTTGGTCGTTGCGGCCGTCACATGACATCCATTCAAGTTCGTTTTTTGATCCTTCCACTCACTTTTTTTTAATTCAGAGGCCAAACGGCTCTCTGACCGAGCACACTGAACTACCGTGCCGACATCCTAGACTACGGGTGCATACCTCAAAGATGGGATACGAGCAATTAGGGCTCATAGGGAGGCATATAGACAGTCGTTTTTCCCTTCCTCTATTTGCGAGTGGAACATGAACGTAAATGACTAGTAGACGTACAGGGCATTCTCTGCCACGCACCGTACTGTGGCTTGCACAGTATCTGTGCAGAAGTAGACGTATCTGCGAACTTTGTGGGATAAGGTTGTAGGCTGTCTCTTGTGTCTTTCATCAGTAAAGTCAACAAGAAGTAACGAAATCTGAGAATGACAGAGGAAGAAATTGTATCATATCTGTGCAATCAGAAACAAATGTTTTAAAATTTCTCCAGCGAAATAACTGCTAGATTTCTTTTATTTTCCCACTACAATACTGGGCAGTACACAACATTTCATTCTCAGATTTCAATGTCGTCAATCACGTAGCGCAATCGACCAGAAAGCATAAAATTTTCTCGCCTGCTTTTGTCTCATTCCTTTCCTTCCTGAATTTTGAAGGGAATCACGATTGATGAAACAAGTTTGGTATTAGTGAATTACCTGCTGATCTTAAGTTTAAAAGTGTGGCGAAAAATCAATGGAATATATTCTTAACTCTCAGAAAACTGAAACATGAATCTTCGTTACATTACTAAACGCCGGCTGGCACATTTGCTTTCATCTTGAAGCACTTCTAGGGAAAGAACAATTTCAATATGGCGTCGAGTTTATCAGCAAATGGATAGAAGGATTCGATTGCCGTTGTTGGTTGCAAGACACCGGAAGAACTGGCTTAGTTGCCTGAACGAACAGGCTTCCTGTCTCGACGCACAATGACTTCTCTGTGTGTGTGTGTGATAGTATGGGAACCATCGAGCTTAACATTCTCGTCCGACGGGCGGATTACCATCGACTGTGCAACGTGCCCTCACTCCACGAGACGCTACGGAGAGGTCTGGAATTTGACCCTGGATATTGATGCAAAGTCTGGTGATCAGCAAAGCTAAGCCACAACTTCTTCCGTTTGCTAGTGAAATACGAGCTGTGAAAACTACTTTCATCATTGGGATTCTAACCAGCAACTCACTAGTCTAGCACCATTAGTGGCCTGCGATGCTGAGCTCGGTAGAATAATCAACAGTAACAGTAGCTTCAAACTGCTTTTGAAATACTGCAGGTTTTCGTTACTTTCGTGTTGGACCGTTCATCAGAATTTAAAAACTCTCCCTATTTGGAAAGACAGCCCTTGCCTTCACAAGCAGTGGTAACATGGTACTTTGGCCATCACCTAAGCCTGGATTGGGCAACACAGTACCCAAACTTCATCAATCTGATCGCTGCACACACTAGTTTTTGCCTCTCTATTCGCCAGCCACCACTGTTAGGTTTCAGAGACTGGCTCGTCACCCTAGCCTGGTACCTGAAACCGTTACAAACATTTAATGCATTGCGTGCTGAATATTACTTGCTTTATTACATTTTTTAGTTTACTTATTATGTGTAATTCATGGTCCTCACATCACTGCGGTTTTCAACGTTCTTAAATTATTTATTATTTTTACAAACGTAAGATTACGATTTAAATTTCTTAAAACGTATTGTTACTTCCAACGGTGAGCTACAGTCACTTCCTGTTACCTTTTTAGCTTATCAACCGCTTCGCTCGCTTAGTTTGTATGGTGTGCACAGGTTTCTTATCTACAGCCGAATTCTTGTGTTGTTTGGAAATCGCAACACCTTCTAAACTTTTAATCTGATTTGATCCATTATAAATGGTTTTTGAAAGCCTGCGACTGTAGATATAATAGGTTTGTTTATAAATAAATTAATCTTCTGCTACCAGTCACGATTTTTTCTTTATTTTACTATTCACACGACGCGTTTCGAGAAATAATTCCCATTTTCAAGTGCGTTTTTTATGTGTGTTAAGCCATTTCTTTTGATGTTGTCAGTGTGTGTGAGTCTGCTTCATTTTGTTGACTTTTACTGTAATACATAAGAAACGCGATTTTTAGTTGGGTATCAATTCTTTCTGTGAGGTTAGTGGCTAAAGTTTGAGAACAATTTGTACTTGCAGTTTTCTAATGGTCCATTTGTGTAGAATCTCACACACACTTAACATCACACACAACTTGTACACTTTACACATCGAAAATATCTTATATAAACAAAACAGTTACAAAGATCTTCTTACAGGTAGTTTACAGAGATAACATTATAGGTCTTCCACAGATTATGATATGCTTTTGTACAGAGGTTATTTATCTTAACAATTTGGCTCATGAATTACTTATATTGATTTTACAGTTGTGCTTATTTCTATGTTTTACTATTTTTATTTAAGTATATTATCGAAACATCTGAAGAAATTCACTGATTCACTTTCAAGTTTTTCATTTAATATTTTATCTTCATATTTTCTGTAACGTGAATATATCTCCAGTTCTTCAAGCAAATCCATTTTATGTCCTTTATTTAGTCGGTGGAGTACTTTGACATTTTGCTCTGTTTTTCCAATTGGGTGTCCTGTATTATATATGTGTGTTGCTATTGCCGATGTAGTGTGTTTGTTGTGTGTGTATGCTCTAATGTGCTCTGTGTACCTGGTGTTGATATTTCGGCCTGTTTGTCCTATGTAGAACTTGGAGCATTCCTAGCATGTAATCTGGTATATTCCGGAGTCTGAATATGGATCATGATTACACTTTATATTATGTATTAGTTTTTGGTGTAGTTTACTGGATGTAGGAAACCCAATTTTTACTCTGTGATTTTTGAAAATATTTGCAATCTTCTGTGATACATTGCCTATGTATGGAATGCTAGATATATATTTGTTTATATCTTTTTCTTCTGTGGTGCAGTTGCACCTGGGTTTCTCTTCACTTTGTCTAAGATTGTGTCAACCATGGAAGCATTGTAACCATTGGCAACTGCAATCTTCTTCACTGTGTTTATTTCTTGTTGCATATTTTCCTGGTTCAATGGTATTTTTGTTGCCCTATGCAGCATTGACCTGTATGCTGCCTGTTTATGGATATTTGGGTGACATGAGGTTGCAGGGATTGTGGTGCCAGTCATTGTGTTTTTCCTATAAATTTTGAATGTGCATGTGTTGTTGTGTCTTGTAATATTTAGGTCCAGGAAGTTGATACTTTTATTTTGCTCATGTTCCACTGTAAATTTGATTTTCTCATTTAGATTATTGAAATGATTAAGAATGTCTGTGATGCCTTTGGTATCTCCTTTCACTAACAGCAGTGTGTCATCTACATATCTCCTATAAAATTCTATTTTCCTTAGGCAAGGTTCTTGGCTGTCAAATAATTTTTGTTCTAAGTGATTTATGTATATTTCAGCTATGGTACCGGATATACATAATCCCATTGCTAGGCCATCTGGTTGCTTATAAATGTTGTCATTAAAGGTAAAGTAGTTGTAACTTAGGGTTAGCTGAAGGAGTTCCATAAATTCGACAATCTCTGTGTATGAAAGTTTCTTGTGTTGCATAAGGTTCTTTTGTATTACTGTTGGAGCTTCTTGTATGGGTATGTTTGAATAAAGGTTGATGATGTCAAGTGATATAAACTGTGCATCTTGTGGGAGCTTTCTGGCTCTTAGTTCTTTGGCTAGAATCATGCTGTTTTTTATTGAATATGTTGTTTCATATGTATAATTTTTGACCAGTATGTTATTCAGTTTTTGTGGCAGTTTGTATGCTGGGCTGTTTATAGAGTTGACCACGGGACGTATCGGGTATCCATTTTTGTGTATTTTTGGCTGTGCTCTTAGGCGTGGTGCTTTTGGATTCATACATGTAAGGTATTTCTTTCCAGTTTCTGTCAACAGGAAATGTGTGTTCTTTAGTTGTTCCTTAATTTTACTTTGGAATTGTTTGGTTGGGTCTTTTTCAATGTGCTGAATGTTATTAGCAGCAAAAAATTCATTTGTTTTGTCTATGTATTCTTTTTCTTTCATCACAACTATTGTATTACTTTTGTCTGACTTTACAACTATGGATTGGTTGTTTTTCAGTTTATTATTTATAGATTTTAATGTTTTTGTATCATTTATTGTGTATTTAGATCTAAACTTATCTTTATTCATTTCTATCTCAAGAAGCTTGTTTACTTTGTGACCTATTGCTGCTTTTGTATTTGAATTTAATTTTGCAGCATCTGCTGCACTTTTAGTTGCAGCTATAACCTGTTTCAGTGTATGGTTGTTGAGGTTAGGTTTTACGTTGTATTTTAGTTCTTTTTGGAGTAGATCGTTTTCTCTTTGGTTGAACTTTATGTCAGTGTTGTTCACCACTCTACTGTAAAATGTGTGTTTGCTTTTGTCAGTTATCTCAAGGTTGGATCTCTTGTCTTGTTTGGATGTCAAGGTCTGTAGTTTCTTGTTATGTGTGTTGCAAATGGTCAAGTACTCCTTGTCGACTATGTCCTGGATATGCCTGCAAATGCTGTCATAAACTGTAGGTTCCATGTTGATTCCTGCTTCTATCTGCATGTTGAGTAGCTTTCTTTTTAGTAAGTCCTTTTTCTTATGTAACTGCCTTATTTCGGTTTTCAGCCAGAGTTTTTCTGTTTTGTGTTTTATAAGTTTTGCTATGTTGCTGCTAGAACATATTTTCACTTTTATATATTTCGGAATTATGCCTAGTTGTTGACAGTGCTTGTTGAATCTTATGTGTGCAACTGTTTTTAGTACTTTCATTTTGAGGTTTTTGTATTTATATAATGCTTTCATTGCACTCCTTCCGCTAACCCTAAGCTACAACTACTTTACCTTTAATGACAACATTTATAAGCAACCAGATGGCCTAGCAATGGGATAATGTATATCCGGTACCATAGCTGACATATACACTCCTGGAAATTGAAATAAGAACACCGTGAATTCATTGTCCCAGGAAGGGGAAACTTTATTGACACATTCCTGGGGTCAGATACATCACATGATCACACTGACAGAACCACAGGCACATAGACACAGGCAACAGAGCATGCACAATGTCGGCACTAGTACAGTGTATATCCACCTTTCGCAGCAATGCAGGCTGCTATTCTCCCATGGAGACGATCGTAGAGATGCTGGATGTAGTCCTATGGAACGGCTTGCCATGCCATTTCCACCTGGCGCCTCAGTTGGACCAGCGTTCGTACTGGACGTGCAGACCGCGTGAGACGACGCTTCATCCAGTCCCAAACATGCTCAATGAGGGACAGATCCGGAGATCTTGCTGGCCAGGGTAGTTGACTTACACCTTCTAGAGCACGTTGGGTGGCACGGGATACATGCGGACGTGCATTGTCCTGTTGAAACAGCAAGTTCCCTTGCCGGTCTAGGAATGGTAGAACGATGGGTTCGATGACGGTTTGGATGTACCGTGCACTATTCACTGTCCCCTCGACGATCACCAGTGGTGTACGGCCAGTGTAGGAGATCGCTCCCCACACCATGATGCCAGGTGTTGGCCCTGTGTGCCTCGGTAGTATGCAGTCCTGATTGTGGCGCTCACCTGCACGGCGCCAAACACGCATACGACCATCATTGGCACCAAGGCAGAAGCGACTCTCATCGCTGAAGACGACACGTCTCCATTCGTCCCTCCATTCACGCCTGTCGCGACACCACTGGAGGCGGGCTGCACGATGTTGGGGCGTGAGCGGAAGACGGCCTAACGGTGTGCGGGACCGTAGCCCAGCTTCATGGAGACGGTTGCGAATGGTCCTCGCCGATACCCCAGGAGCAACAGTGTCCCTAATTTGCTGGGAAGTGGCGGTGCGGTCCCCTACGGCACTGCGAAGGATCCTACGGTCTTGGCGTGCATCCGTGCGTCGCTGCGGTCCGGTTCCAGGTCGACGGGCACGTGCACCTTCCGCCGACCACTGGCGACAACATCGATGTACTGTGGAGACCTCACGCCCCACGTGTTGAGCAATTCGGCGGTACGTCCACCCGGCCTCCCGCATGCCCACTATACGCCCTCGCTCAAAGTCCGTCAACTGCACATACGGTTCACGCCCACGCTGTCGCGGCATGCTACCAGTGTTAAAGACTGCGATGGAGCTCCGTATGCCACGGCAAACTGGCTGACACTGACGGCGGCGGTGCACAAATGCTGCGCAGCTAGCGCCATTCGACGGCCAACACCGCGGTTCCTGGTGTGTCGGCTGTGCCGTGCGTGTGATCATTGCTTGTACAGCCCTATCGCAGTGTCCGGAGCAAGTATGGTGGGTCTGACACACCGGTGTCAATGTGTTCTTTTTTCCATTTCCAGGAGTGTACATTAATCACTTAGAACAGAAAGTTATTTGACCGCCAAGAACCTTGCCTAAGGAAAATAGAATTTTATGGGAGATATGTAGATGACACACTACTGTTAGTGAAAGGAGATACCAAAAGCATCACAGACATTCTTAATCATTTCAATAATCTAAATGAGAAAATCAAATTTACAGTGGAACATGAGCAAAATAAAAATATCAACTTCCTGGACCTAAATATTCAAGACACAACAACACATGCACATTCAAAATTTATAGGAGAAACACAATGACTGACACCACAATCCCTGCAACCTCATGTCACCCAAATATCCATAAACAGGCAGCATACAGGTCAATGCTGCATACCTTTGAACCAGGAAAATATGCAACAAGAGATAAACACAGTGAAGAAGATTGCAGTTGCCAATGGTTACAATGCTTCCATGGTTGACACAATCTTAGACAAAGTGAAGAGAAACCCAGGTACAAACTGCACCACAGAAGAAAAAGATATAAACAAATATATATCTAGCATTCCATACATAGGCAATGTATCACAGAAGATTGCAAATATTTTCAAAAATCACAGAGTAAAAATTGGGTTTTCTACATCCAATAAACTACACCAAAAACTAATACATAATATAAAGTGTAATCATGATCCATATTCAGACTCTGGAATATATCAGATAACATGCCAGGAATGCTCCAAGTTCTACATAGGACAAACAGGCCGAAATATCAACACCAGGTACACAGAGCACATTAGAGCATACACACACAACAAACACACTACATCAGCAATAGCAACACACATACATAATACAGGACACCCAATTGGAAAAGCAGAGCAAAATGTCAAAGTACTCCACCGACTAAATAAAGGACATAAAATGGATTTGCTTGAAGAACTAGAGATATATTCACATTACAGAAAATATGAAGATAAAATATTAAATGAAAAACTTGAAACCGAATCAGTGAATTTCTTCAGATGTTTCGATAATATACTTAAATAAAAATAGTAAAACATAGAAATAAGCATAACTGTAACATCAATATAAGTAATTCATGAGCCAAATTGTTATGATAAATAACCTCTGTACAAAAGCATATCATAATCTGTGGAAGACCTATAACGTTATCTCTGTAAACTACCTGTAAGAAGATCTTTGTAACTGTTTTGTTTATATAAGATATTTTCGATGTGTAAAGTGTACAAGTTGTGTGTGATGTTAAGTGTGTGTGAGATTCTACACAAATGGACCATTAGAAAACTGCAAGTACAAATTGTTCTCAAACTTTAGCCACTAACCTCACAGAAAGAATTGATACCCAACTAAAAATCGCGTTTCTTATGTATTACAGTAAAAGTCAACAAAATGAAGCAGACTCACACACACTGACAACATCAAAAGAAATGGCTTAACACACATAAAAAACGCACTTGAAAATGGGAATTATTTCTGGAAACGCGTCGTGTGAATAGTAAAATAAAGAAAAAATCGTGACTGGTAGCAGAAGATTTATTTATTTATAAACAAACCTATTCTAAACTCTTCCCTCTAATTACGGCCACAGAAGCATGATCCGACTGTACCTCTGATCATAAAGCGATTCTGATCGCTTTATAGTCAGAGCCACTTTTTTCATGATCAGAACTTTTTCGTTCTCGTGGCGCTGTTTTCGTAGAAGATTTCAGCCCCCCGAGATATATTTCTTTGTATCCAAACTAGATGTGGAATGCCAGTTTTCACAGCTTTAACATCTTTTTAATGTAACGAAATATCTTCTTAAAAATTTTTGTATCCTATTTCACGCCCATGGGCGCTGAACCTAAAATAAAAAGGGAACACTTAGTTTTAAAGATTTAGCTTTGAAAATGTTTTCATTATTGTTCTGGCTTAACGATAAGCGCCGCGACGTCGGCCTGGAACCTTACAGCAGAGATGGCTGTGAGACGACGTCAGCCAATAGTACGCTGACTAGGACGACACCACAACAGGAGTGGCGTCTACAAGAAGAGAACACGAGGGTTGTCCAGAAAGTAAGTTTCGGTCGTTCGCGAAATGGAAACCACAGTGAAAACTAGAAACGTTTTATTTGCAACAGTTAGGTACACCTTCCAGCTACGTCTCTACATAGTCGCCGCTCCAGCTTTGAGTTTTGTCGTAGTGTTGTACCAACTTTCCAATATCCTTGTCATAGAAAGCAGCCGCCTGTGCCTTCGGCCAGTTATCTGCACTGTTCTGCAGCTCGTTGTCTGTGGAAAAATTTTGTCTTCATAGCCATCGGTTCTTGTGAGCAGAGATGAGACTCAGGGGGAGTCGATTACGGACTGTATTGTGAGCGACCAAACACTTCTCATCGGAAACGCTGCAGAAGCGTCTTGATTGCCCTGCTGTGTGCGGCCGAGAATTGTCCTGAAGAAGGAACTGCTCGACAGTTGTGTTATGTGGGCTGCATGACGCAGGCGAAATCTCTAACCAGGCCCTCACATTTGGCGGGAGACACTATTCCCTACGCTTCTTTACGTGCTCACTGTTCATTCAAAACTGAAAAGAGCAACGCGACACGATCGACGGGCATATCAGAGACACTCCTCAACACATCTGTGCAAAGCTTTAGCGGATTTTCCCAGTGGTTTCCATTTCGCGACTGATCGGAACTTACTTTCTGGACAACCCTCGCATAAGCGCCGCGCCTCATAGCGCTGATATGAAACTTCCTGGCAGCGCACACTCCGCTGCAGAGTGAAAATCTTATTCTGGATACATCCCCCAGGCTGTGGCTAAGCCATGTCTCTGCAATATCCTTTCTTTCAGGAGTGCTAGTTCTGCAAGGTTCGCAGGAGAGCTTCTGTAAAGTTTGGACGGTAGGAGACGAGGTACTGGCAGAAGTAAAGCTGTGAGTCCCGGGCGTGAGTCGTGCTTGGGTAGCTCAGATGGTAGAGCACTTGCCCACGAAAGGCAAAGGTCCCGAGTTCCAGTCTCGGTCGGGCACACAGTTTTAATCTGCCAGGAAGTTGCATATCAGCGCACACTCCGCTGCAGAGCGAAAATCTCATTCTGATACTTAGTAGTTGTTTATTAATGATATATTTTAAAAACCATCCTCTATTTTACGTCATAGGGATTAAATTTCTAAAAACGCTGAAATAAGCATTTCTTTATTTCTGACCAAGAAACAACATACCAATTTTCATAAGCCTAGCTCCAAAATTGCCTTAATAACGACTTTTTTTCAAAAAATGTTTTATACCCCGTTTCATTTCCTTAGTTGTGGAATTTCGAAAAATCCCTACTTAAACGACCCATACTGTGTAAGGTCAACACCCTCTCTAAATTTCAAATTTCTGTCCATAGCGATTGGGGTGGGCGATGATGATTCAGTCAATGAGAACGTTGCCTTTTGTACTGGTAAATATAGATTAGATGCTGAACCTCGTCATCTGGGGTTGATTGGGCCAAAACTGATATAATTGCACAATGAAGCGAAATATTGTCAGTGCTAACAGAGCAGCAACACTCCGTGAAATAATTGCAGAAATCGATGTGAAACGCGCTACGAACGTATCCGTGAGAACAGTACGGCGAAATTTGACGTTAATGGGATATGGCAGCAGACGGTAGACTTGAGTGCCCTTGCTAACAGCACGACATCGCATATAGCGCCTCTCTTGGGAGCGTGACCATATCGGTTAAACCCGAGACTAATGGAAAACCTTGTCCTGATCGGATGAGTCAAGTTTGTAGTGGGTCCATATTTGTGTGCTTACATAGAATGGACTGCGTTCTCTGGTATAACAGAACCAATCATTGACTGGAAATGGCTCTGCTCGGCTACTTGTAGACCATTTGGAGCCATTCATGCACTTCACGCTCCCAAACAACGATGAAATTTTTATGGACGGCAATGAGTCATTTCACCGCGCCACAGTGGTTCACCATTGGTTCTGTGCAATTCAAGAGAATGATTTACCCACCCAGATCGCCTAACGCGAGTCCCATTGAAAATTTACGGTACATAATCCACGGGTCAGTTTGTGCTTTGTGCACAGGCAACACTTTCGCCATGATGGCCGGCTATAGAGGCAGCATGGCTCAATTTCTGCAGGGAACTTTTGTTGAGTCCATGCTCCGTCGAGTTTCTGCACTAGGGCTGGCAAATGGATGTTCGACACGCTATGAGGAGGTATCCCGTGCCTTTTGTTACGTCTGCGTATATTTACAACTGATACCCTAATTTGTCAATTCTGCAAAAATTTCTGTCGCCACAAAGAAAATAATTTTCTGCCACAGTTACAAACTGAAGCTCTGAATGTACCATAAGAAATACACTGGAATACCCCCTTACGTAAATAAACATATTTCCAAAAAAATTCAACAAGAGAATATCTCAGTCACTATTACCTGATTTTCTAAGTATTAATTTTGTGCAATGAATATAGCACATCAAACAGCAGAGAATTACCAATACATCAATCCTAGCCAAGTGAATATTTCTAGTATGTCTCATTCTTGTACCTCATTATCATCGAACGATGATCACAACGTAAGGAATAGCTTTGTACGACATTTTAAAAACCGTATTTTCTAATTTGTTTGCCGACTAGGTGGTGTGGGGTGGAGAGTGGGAGGAGAACGTTGAAATCTGTAAGCTGCAGCCCAGCATAGACCCTTGCAAAGCGGTCCATTGGTAGCAGAATCTGCAATGCAAACTAGTAAGGAGGGCTGCATAAAATTCGACAGAGCAGAGTCGCTTATAAGAGGAAGCCAACATCCTTCGCGTCCAATACCTACTACTTCACATAGATTTCGGAGCCGTGGTTTCGCATTCAGTGAGTGTATTCGGGATTCCGTCCAGAAGTTACTGCTCAGTATTCGCTGACTTCTGCAGACTGTATTTACGCTATATACTGTGTCCGTGCAAAACCCTGTGACGGGTTTATCACGTGCAGATAGAAGTGCATCGCTCTAGACCCCATTTCTGGAGTTGACGTTAAACTCCTGGCTGAATGTCATACATGTAATGAACGTGCGGGTCATACGTAGAGTGCTCTTGGGTCATCAGGCCGTAAGGGAAGGAATTTTGCACTCCTTTGAATCTTCCCACCAGACCAACTCCTTGTGAGCTAGCTGTCAGAGATGCCCGATATAAGGAAGGGGGCAGTTGTTTTGTACAGAGCACAGTACTCAATCTGTATGAGAATAACCGACAAAGGGAAATGGAAGTAGTGCAGGTAAACCAAGATTCTGGTAAGCGTAAGACGTAATATTTAGAAAAATTACAATTGCATCAAGTCAGGGGCTATTTGTAGAACATTTGTGGAAGAAAGCAATCGTCCCAAAGTGAGAAAGTGCTATAATTACTGTACTTTATAAGGATCTGGACTAACGAGAAACAAAAAAACCAAAAACGTATGACGCCGCTCATACTAATGTACAAGACATTCGTTAAAACAATGACACGACATGCACATAAATTGTTAGGCTAGAATCAGGTAAAAGAGTAGGCTGGATTTTGAAACGATTAAGGCAACATCAACCATTTCGAAACTCGTGAAGGAAATCGCAGAATTATCGAACAATGAGTATGAATTATAACTTCAATCTGGTATGAGTTCATTTTTCGAATTTTTTGACCAAGTTTCAACATCATCTGTACTAGCAGTGCTTGAGAAACTACCTTCGTCGTTAGTATACTGAAGAATATTCACGTTAATGCTATAGCTTTTTTCCAATGCCATCGTGAAAGTGGGAGATACCATGATCAGACAGTAGATTTCTTACTACCAAACCTATTCTCAGAAGATACCGAGTACAGTTTTAATTCATCGAGTGGAAAAATACGAATGAATACGAGTTAATGAAACATACCCGATCGGTTTTTATTTTGCTGATAAAATCTTTTTGTCTTAACAACGAATGAAAGAACATACTAGAATAACTATTTAATTAGATTTTAAAATCAATTGTAACAGGACCAAAATTATGTCTAAGACAGTGTGAAGATAATGATACGCAGTAACGATGAAGTACTAGAAACAATGGATGAACTTTTGTGTTGAGGTTATTTGCAGAGAAGGATCGGATGTGTCCGAACGTGGCTGGATTCCTAGTGGTAAAGTAGTACAGTACCGATCCAAAGGTGTGTGTTTCGGCGCCGAATAAACAGAGGATTTTGGTCTGTCATTATCGCTTCATTCACGTTTACCAATGTTTGTTGATTGTGAAAAATGCCTTGTTACACCTTGGTTCGGACTCAGCTTTAAACTGTGAGTTCCTCTATAATTGGTTGTGAAAGTCAATTCAAAGGTCGAAGACAGGTGTAGGCAACTTCAAACAGAAGCTAAACCAGTGTGGTGTTTAAGAAAGTCTTCAGTCTGATCACAGCTTTATTTACCTGAATGACGTTGAAGCAGTTGGCTAAGGAACGTAACCGATGGAAAAGTCAAAAGATGAATTAATCTTGCATAGAATGTTCCGTGACACGATAATGGTGATGACCACGTTGATAAAAATAAGAAACATATGAGCTTACGTGTTTGTGATAACTTCAGTGCCTTATTGCCATTGGACGTAACAAAACACAGTTCGTCTTTATCGTAAGGCACGTCTGTTATATACAACAGCAATACAGCAATTATTAGTACTATTTACTACTACTACTATTATTATTAGTATTAGTGTTATTTCCCTTATCGTTAAGGTTGTCGTTTTTGCTGCTACGAACTCAACCGCCTTACAACAGAAACGAATTGAGAGAGTATTTAGGAGTGGTGAAGCTCATGGCAGTATGCACTATTGGGATAACCCGAGGTAGTGCAGTGTGCTCATGTAGTGAGGTATTTGTGCCAATTATTTTGCTTACAGATTTCAAAGCTACGAGGGCTATCGGAAAGTAAGGAATGATAGGTCGTGAAATGGAAACCACAGTGAAAATCAAAACTGCTTTATTTGCTACAGTTAGCTACAACTTCCAGCTACTTATCTCCATAGTCGCCGATCCGACTTAGTCGTTTGTCGTAGTGTTTAACCAACTTTCCAGTACCCTCGTTATAGAAGGCAGCTGCCAGTTCTTTCCGCCAATTCTCTACGCTGGCGTACAGCTCGTTGTCTGTGCCAAAATGTTGTCTTCAAAGTCAGCGGTTCGTGTGAGCAGAGATGAAACTCAGAGGGAGACACTTACGAGCTGTATTGTGCGTAATAAAACATTTACAATTGAAAACGATGCAGGAGCATCTTCATTGCCTCTGCAGAATGCGGCTGAGAATTGTCTTGAAGAAGAAAACGCGTGACAGTTATGTAATGTTTGCTGCATGGTTTCAGGCGAAGTTCCTTACCATGCCCTCGTACTTGGCGTGAGACACTATTGTTCTAGGTATGTTTATGTGCTCCCTGTGTGCTCAGAACTAAAAAGAACGAAGTGATGCTATCGACGGGCATAGTAGAGACACTTCCCAACGCACATGTGCCAAACTTCATCGGATTTTCGCTGTGGTTTCCAATTCGTGACCGATCGTTCCTTACTTTCCGAATAACACTCATATCCTGACTAGATAAAAAAAAAAGCAGACCGTGGTACCTGCAAGGGGTCGGTTCTTGAGATATGAGGAAGCTCAAGGAGTTGTGGAACGACGCTCAATTTATGTACCTTCTCGCGCTTACCAACGCAGCTTAGTGACTGTCATTTGCGTAAATGTCTTCCAATCCACCAGCAAAACCTCACAAAGCTAATCAATACCTCAGCTACTACTACGATATTAAAGGAACGTGAGCACGAACGTATTGGCCAGGGACAAAATGAAGCACCGTTACCTGTTTCTGTTCCGCGTAGAAGCATCTGTAATCAGCGTGTCACAGTTAAACTCACAAGCTTTATGTTCAACTATCCAAGAGTCATAAGACTGGTTATCGCAATTCCTACCCCCTTGTCTTTACACTTAAAATAAAACCGCACTGATACTGTACGATACTTGTTGTTGCTTGTGACTAAAAGGGGGAAGATTAGAGTTTAACGAGATTTAAATAAATCGCGGAAAACTTATATCTGGATGTCCGGACGGGGATTTGAAGCGTTTTCTTAATTGTGATTGAGTCTAATCACATATTGTGGATCAAAAAACCAAACTAAAACCGATATTTTCGCTTTTTTTACATGAATTAAATTGCATTTATTTATGTTTGTGGTCAGATTCAGATCTTCATCGCAGGAGATGATTACCTGGAAATCGTTCTGTATTTCGTAATATGGTACTAACGGTGGCACCTATCTGTACACAACTGCGCTATCTGTTAACATTTATTATTTGTTTATTTACTCAACATTATGGCCTATTACGGAGTAGTCTAAACAAGGCCACAATTTCCACCTGTAATTATGTTTCTACGTTCACTTAAAGCTGACGAATAAACCTTCGGTTTACAATAATATGCAAATTGCTATTAGTAGCCGGCCGCTGTGGACGAGCCGTTCTAAGCGCTTGAGTCCGGAACCGCGCGGCCTCTGTGGTTGCAGGTTCGAATCCCTGCTCGGGCATCGATATGTGTGATGTCCTTAGGTTAGTTAGGCTTGAGTAGTTCTAAGTTCTAGGAGACTGATGATCTCAGACGTTAAGTCCCATAGTGGCAAATGGCTCTGAGCACTATGGGTCTTAACATCAGAGGTCATCAGTCACCTAGAACTTAGAACTACTTAGACCTAACTAACCTAAGGACATCACACACATCCATGCCCGAGACAGGATACGAACCTGCGATCGTAGCGGTCGCGCGGTTCCAGACTGTAGCGCCTAGAACCGCTCGGTCACACCGGTCGGCGTCACTTAGTGCTCAGAGTCATTTAAACCTCTTGCTACTAGAACTACTAATATTATTACCATCACCACCTTAACCCTCTGACCACGAACATTGCAGCACAGTGAAAGCGGCGTGCAACATACGTCAAATTGTCATGAAGTGTACCACTTGCTTGCATATGCAAATGATTATCAATACAGCCATGAAAAGTGGGTATTATTTTCGCACAGAGATCCGAAGAAATACACTGTCAGACAAAAAAAAAAAAAAAAAAAAAAAGACGCACCACGAAGGGATAATCCGAATGAGACGAAAAGCAGTAGATGTGATGTACAGGCATACTCAAAAACATCCGAACGACCTAAATTGCATTTCGCCTGATTCGCATGCAAGCGGCATAACGCGGCTCCCTAGCAGGTCATCTAATCGCTCCTTGGTACAGTCGTTTGACTATTGAAAATGGTTCCACCATGTCACCACTAGAAAAAACTGCTCAATCTCGCAGTAACTCATGATGTAAAGTAATACCACTATACTGCAAATATCAGGGAACACCTTATCACAGATAAGACTATCCTTAAGGCTTGTAAGCTCACATTTATTACAATAAATGACATACCTGAAATGTTACCACTCTCATTATTACGTCAGATAGGTAATGCACGTAGTAAGTTCGACATATTCATGATGTCCTCTCCAAAGTAACATACCGTACATATTATTTAACACAAAATGACATTAAAAATTTAAGTTACTCACGAGCTGCTAGTTGAGAATATGTATGAACTTCAAATGACACTACGAACCGTCTCGTTCTGCATATACTGTAGATTCAAACCCAGGTCAGGCTAACTAAGCAAAGATTTCGTGACTGACGCAAACTAACAGTCATTCCTGATAAGGCATACAGAGAGTGATATACCTTATTTTAGACAGTATCAGTTAGCAAATATCAACTTTAAATTACATAATACAAACATTTAGAACGGACGCGAATTCCTCCCCAGCATCTCTTGTCCCTGTTAACGAACTACGAGAGATGTTAGATATTGCTTCTTCACAAGTAACTTACTTGTAATGCCGTGAGGTTAAGCTTTGTGTTGGACAGGGATTCGAGCCCAGAACCTAATCGGATAGATATCGAAGCACAACCAACTGTGACATATCGGATATGCTCGCCAGAAGCTAGATGTTTTAACTGAAATGACGAGAAGAAACATTAATTTTTTCCTTCCCAGGATTCCAACCCGGAACCTATCGCTGTTATATTCTAGAGAAAACGAACGTTAAATATGGGTTTGTTGCACCAGCAGCGACATGTGAGCACGTTTGAACTAGAAATAATATGACGAAAGGTTCAGTGCTCTCTGGGAATAGAGCCCTACACATACCGTTGTTGACTACACACAAAGAGACGTCATCCACCGAATTTTTCTCCGCCAGCAGCTCGGAATTACATCTTGAACTTACAGTGATCTCGCAAATAGTTCTGTGTCCCACTGGGAGTCAAAAACATCAGATATCGTTAGTGTTGACAACGAATGAAAAAACATTAAATATCAAAATTATTATCCACCAGCAGATAGGTGTTCTCATGCTAGAGCTTGATAATACATAATGAAATCTTAAGTGCCGGGCCAGGATTCGAACCTATTCATACGTAATATGTGGAGATGTTGAGGAATATGCAGTTTTGAACAAATAAGAAATTGTCGCCGAGCTTTATTGCCACGAAGGGATGAAATTCCGCGTTAAGGGCGGTCTGAGTTGCATTCTCAGTTCTGAACCAATTTTAACGACATACAGAAGCTAAGATAAAAGTTTGTATAAGTGTCCACTGACACTACATAGCGTTAGTTTCGTCACTAGAAATAAATAACTAGTATAAGTAAGGTTACTGGTGATAGAGTTTCTACATGTCGCCACTCCACACTTTATTGTGGTTCAACCTAACGTCTACTTGGCAGAGAAGGAATATCATCTTTAATGTGAATTTCAGACCACACTGCCAATATAACTAATTCACTTGGTGTAGTCAGAAGAGAATGAAATCTTTCCCTCTCTATCTAATATCATTGACAGAAGTGGGAATCGAACCCAGACCATAGGTATAAGAACCCACCATCAGTCCAACAGACCACCCAACCCTCTTTTCTGTGATTCATTTTTCTATTGTAACGCCGTTGCGCCACACTGGATGATAATTCTGACACACAGGCTCCCGGTAGTAAATTGCAGCATGTTCAGTAAATTCATTTACTTGGGTGTCGGAATCACCATGAACTAGCTGCCACGGCTATCCAGTGCATACATTCGACTCTATTTTGTAATGACCGAAATAAAATCACGTAACTGCCACCTACACAGAACTGCCAACAGTGTAGGATGCAGAAATTTAAGTAGGAGGTGTTCCCTTCCACTTGAGCTATTCTATTGCGCAATCTGTAAAAAACGTCGTGCAGCGCTAAAAAAAAAGCTCTAACTGTTTCTCTCATTGTCAAAAGTCTAGACCCGGCCATCTGCATTATCTCGCAGCGCTGTGGAATGCAGAAGTTCTGGAGGAATTGTTCAGCTCTGGAGCTGTTGGCGCTATGTGTCAGCTAGTAGCGTAATGGTAAGTGTCGTGCGCCAAAGATAAGATGTCGCGAGTTCAGTTTCATTTACTACTAAATTCTTTTAAAACGCAATTCTGCTGTCTGCTGAAGTTACCTATCTAATGGAACTTTGAACATAATTCTCTTCACTTCTCGACCCAAAATAGTCGCATATGGAAAAAGGGCTACATTCTGTGACATTTTGTTCTTTTCAGGTTTAATAGACAGCCAGGCAGCAAAAGCATCTCGAAGCTTTTGTATTATGTATGGGGAGAGCGCATCGTGCCAAAATACGTCAGAAAAGTATTTTCTACATTAGCTGTCGTGTGATAGTGGCATTTTATTCTTCTTCAAACATTGTTTGACAGCTTTAACTCAGAATAAGTTTTCTACATGCATGCAATCAAAAAACGGCACGTGCAGCGTCAGACTGTTATAAATAACGTCAGAGAATTCGCATACATCGTTGATGATTAATTTCGCTCTCATTTTTACTATTGTTTCAAGAACACTAAAGAACACTTTACGAAAACTGTGAACTGTGTTATAAGAAATGAAATAAAACTACCCACGATAACCTTACGACGAAAGTCTGTTTTAATAAAACTGAGTATCTGTACACAAGCATGCCTCTATCGACACGAATTAGTAAGATACTACTCACTTAGATTTTGATTAGGTCTGTGTTTAATTGGTATACTGTGTAATACTCAAGAGGTATGCAATGTGGCATTTCATAAATATAGTTATGTATTTCGAGAAACCCAAAATTTGCTTGTCAGCAGCGGAAGAGAGTTGCCAAACATACGTTGCCTTGTTGCGAAATCTCAGTTACAGTACCAGCAGGAAGACGAGGAACCGATGTGATCCTACAGTGGGTTGGGAAGTGACCATAGCAGGTGTCTCCAAGTCCCAGCTGCTACGGCCTGGAATACGTAAAGCGACTGATTCGCATTTCTGTAACTGGGTTTAAGGACTGGAGCGTAGTTACTAAAAATACTCATAATTGACTGCAAACTAAGTTTCATAAATCAGTAACTCTTATAGTTGTTTTTATATTTCTTTCGCAAGTGAACTCAAAACTAAGAAACTCATTCACAGGCGTTTTCGTGCCTCGCCGATAGTCGAGCACAACAAACAACCAAAGAAATAAAAAAAATAATGTGTGTGTGTGCGTGTGTGTGTGTGTGTGTGTGTGTATGTGTGTGTGTGTGTGTGTGACAGAGAGAGAGAAACAAAGAGAGAGAGAGAGAGAGAGAAATAAAAAAGAGTGAGAGAAAGAGAGAGAGTGTGTGTAAAAAATTGTTGTAAAGAAATTGAATCATGATATGTAAAGAAATCTTTCATTTAAAATGACACGTTCCACATCATTACGAAATGTCGTATTCGTGATCTATGGAACAAGAATTAATCTAATCTAATCACATCATATTGATGACTAGCCATGAAGAGTCATGAATTACCGAAATTTTTGCCAATACCAGTAACCAAATCTAGTCTTGAAAATAAAAGACGACAATTTTTGTAATAAACCTGGACCCATACCTAGACCCTTTCGCCCCTGTTAGCTAACCACGAAATATGTCTGATATACCTCCATTCTTATGTAACAAAGTGTGCATGCATTTAAAGATGAAGTGCAAGATGCGAAGTTCTGTGAAGGAGATATGAACCCAACACGTAATCGGATTGTTAACTAAGAAAATCAAATGTTAACGTATCGGTTTTTCTTACGAGCTGCTAGGTGTTTGAAGCTAAAATAAGGATACAAAGTTTTGTGCCTAAGCGACAATCGAACTGCACACCTACGGTGCATCCACGAATATAGCTTAATTATCAGTTTCTTACTCGCCAACAGTAAGATGTGTGCGTGTTTGACCAGAAATAACGACACCTATTGCGATTGTTGGCAACACATGAACAGACATTTAAAATGCACGTTAATTTTCACTAGCAGGTGGGTGTGCACTTGATAGAGCTTGAAATGGAATAATGAATATTTTTCTACTGGATCCTTTGGAGAAGACCTATAGAAGATTGCAGTCTTGGGAAAAGGAACGAAATGATAAAACTAAACTGTGCTGAGAGATTCAGATCCTCGAACGAGGAGATACGAATTTGAATCACAGTCCAGCACCAAATATTTCAACGTCTCTAGTTCAATCAAGTACAAGTAAAATAAGAGACCTGTTCCCTTAAATGGCTATCGGTTCATCAAATAAAATAAAATTTTCTAATATAAGTGAGTTTACTGGTGACTGTATTTCTGTTTACTATGTCTTCCGCTATGTCATTTCCCAACGTAAACCGGCTCTGCCCAGTTGGTAATGAAGGAACGTGATGTTTAATGCTGATTATGGATTATAACGTCTTTCTCTTGAGGTTACCACAGATAAAATAAATCTGTTTCTGCCTCTTAAAAGTAAGTTCCTGAACCCACGTTGTGCACCTATAATAATTCGTTCCACCAGACCATTGTGGCCACATTTCCCAGCCTCAAGAGTGTGCTGAAACGAATGATGTGCTTAGCTTACATAATTAGTCACGGTGGAAAAAATGCGAGTCTATTAAATGGTTAAGTAGAAGTAAGCTTCTGACGCGGAGATTATGGTATTCTCATGTCAGCAGGATGTAAAGACTCTTCTAGGCATCATAGGCTCGAAGTAAAGCCATTTTGGATTTTCACAAATTGAGCAAATTCCTTAGTTCGAGAAACTCCACTGTGAAGTGTGAAGTTACCAGATGATCCGATTATTACCGTCATTATTACTATCATTTTATTCATACCGCTGCTGGAACACACGTGCTTGAAGATCATTTAATGCCTTTTGGTCACAATAGAAGTAGGTTCCTAAGAACAGGTTCTTTCCCTGTCTACTGAATCCTTTTGCATGTTAATATCAAACATCAGCAATTACTCGTAGATTATGTTAAAACTAAAGTAATTGATGAAGACGTTAGTTGATAACATAAACGCGCTGCCTTTCTTCATTTACTTGCTTATATAAATGGCTGTCGAATACTGCCAAACCAAAAGGCAAGAGGTCTTACTGCCTTCCGATATACGTCGCTGTCAGTTCTTCCATATGATGTGGTCGACATGACCTGTTTCAAGTTGTGTATGACAGACAATGTTTTAGAAAATCAATTGTTTTCCTTTGAAATAAACTGAAAGAGTTTCATTCTGAGCTATCCAAGCACAAAATTTTCGCAATATTAGTTCAAATTTAATATTCGCTTCTATAATGTAGGAAAGTATTTCACAGTTGCAAAACTCGTATTTGACTCATTGACCTTACACTTAGCCGCTGACCATAAACTCTAGCTCAGAGTGACACCAGTTTAGGTATTCAACCAATGATTCCCACAGCTACAGGAACACTACTTGTGATACCTCTTAGACAAAATACTTACGCAGTGTTATCAGACGAAAAGATCAACCTGACACAAACTGTGGGAAGTTTGTTTTACAACCTTCGTACCTGGATAATGAGCTTTTTCCTATTTGAGATATCTGTGAACGTTGCTGCTTAAGACGATTTAAGAAGAAACTAAATTCCTTCAGCTACGACTATGTTTGGAGAAATCGTCTTAGCGGCACTAATTCGGTGTTTCTGAATCGTTTACCGGCCGTATTCTGCCGCATTTCGCTGGTTGGAAGGCAAAAAGCTTACTGACAAATTTCCTAGAACGAAAATGGGGACGAAATGTGTCCCTCTGGAAGGTCATATTGTTTTATTTAAATGATTACAAATTCAGGTAAAACGAACAGTCAGGTTGTAAGTATAAGCACATTACTATTGTCACTATGATGTTGCACTGCCCAGCGCCTGTAATGATAAAGGGCCCGGTCAGGTCAGGCATATTGTATACAGAAGTGGAAGGGAGAGCACCACTAAATTCTACAATCCGTATGCATTGCATACACTCAGAAATTACTGTTACAGTGTGCTTATGGAGCCAATTGAGTGAATTGCGTGTTTTCGGGTGAGAAAGAGCGCTGACAAACAGTCTTCGCTACATTAGGTTACTTAAACTGGTGTCACACAGCGCTGGAACTTATGGTCAGCGACTAAGTGTAAGGTCAATGAGACGGATGCGAGTTTTGCAACTGTGAAATACTTTCCTGCATTATAGAAGCGAATATTAAATTTGAACTAATATTGCGAAAATTTTGTGCTTGGATAGCTCAGAATGAAACTCTTTCAGTTTATTTCAAAGGAAAACAATTGATTTTCTAAAACATTGTCTGTCATACACAACTTGAAACAGGTCATGTCGACCACATCATATGGAAGAACTGACAGCGACGTATATCGGAAGGCAGTAAGACCTCTTGCCTTTTGGTTTGGCAGTATTCGACAGCCATTTATATAAGCAAGTAAATGAAGAAAGGCAGCGCGTTTTTGTTATCAAGTAACGTCTCCATCAATTACTTTAGTTTTAATGTAATCTACGAGTAATTGCTGATGTTTGATATTAACATGAAAAGGATTCCGTAGACAGGGACAGAACCTGTTCTTGGGAACCTACTTCTATTGTGACCAAAAGGCATTAAACGATCTTCAAGCACGTGTGTTCCAGCAGCGGTATGAATAAAATGATAGTAATAATGACGGTAATAATCGGATCATCTGGTAACTTCACACTTCACAGTGGAGTTTCTCGATCTAAGGAGTTTGCTCAATTTGTGAAAATCCAAAATGGCTTTACTTCGAGCCTATGATGCCTAGAAGAGTCTTTACATCCTGCTGACATGAGAATACCATAATCTCCGCGTCAGAAGCTTACTTCTACTTAACCATTTAATAGACTCGCATTTTTCCACCGTGACTAATTATGTAAGCTAAGCACATCATTCGTTTCAGCACACTCTTGAGGCTGGGAAATGTGGCCACAATGGTCTGGTGGAACGAATTATCACAGGTGCACAACGTGGGTTCAGGAACTTACTTTTAAGAGGCAGAAACAGATTTATTTTACCTGTGGTAACCTTAAGAGAAAGACGTTATAATCCATAATCAGCATTAAACATCACGTTCCTTCATTACCAACTGGGCAGAGTCGGTTTACGTTGGGAAATGACATAGCGGAAAACATAGCAAACAGAAATACAGTCGCCAGTAAACTCACTTACATTAGAAAATTTTATTTTATTTGATGAACCGATGGGCATTTAAAGGAACAGGTCTCTTATTTTACTTGTACTTGATTGAACTAGAAACGTTGAAAAATTTGGTGCTGGACTGTGATTCGAATTCGTACCTCCTCTTTCGAGGATCTGAATCTCTCAGAACAGTATAGTTCAATCATTTCGTTCCTTTTCCCAAGACTGCAATCTTCTCTAGGTCTCCTCCAAAAGATCCAGTACAAAATATTCATTATTTCATTTCAAGCCCTATCAAGTGCACACCCACCTGCTAGTGAAAATTAACGTGCATTTTTAATGTCTGTTCATGCGTTGCCAACAATCGCAAGCCGGCCGCGGTGGTCTCGCGGTTCCAGGCGCTCAGTCCGGAACCGCGCGAGTGCTACGGCCGCAGGTTCGAATCCTGCCTCGGGCATGGATGTGTGTGATGTCCTTAGGTTAGTTAGGTTTAAGTAGTTCTAAGTTCTAGGGGACTGATGACCACAGCTGTTAAGTCCCATAGAGCTCAGAGCCATTTGAACCATTTGAACAATCGCGATAGGTGTCGTTATTTCTGGTCAAACACGCACACATCTTACCGTTGGCGAGTAAGCAACTGATAATTAAGCTATATTCGAGGATGCACCGTAGGTGTGCAGTTCGATTGTCGCTTAGGCACAAAACTTTGTATCCATATTTTAGATTCAAACACCTAGCAGCTCGTAAGAAAAACCGATACGTTAACATTTGATTTTTCTTAGTTAACAATCCGATTACGTGTTGGGTTCGTATCTCCATCACAGAACTTCACATCTTGCACTTCATGTTTAAATGCATGCACACATTGTTACATCATAATGGAGGTATATCAGACATATTTCGTGGTTAGCTAACAGGGGCGAAAGGGTCTTGATAAGGGTCCAGGTTTATTACAAAAATTATCGTCTTTTATTTTCAAGTTTAGATTTGGTTACTGGTATTGGCAAAAATTTCGGTAATTCATGACTCTTCATGACTAGCATCAATATGATGTGAATAGATTAGATTAATTCTTGTTCAATAGATCATGAATACGACATTTCGTAATGATGTGGAACGTGTCATTATAAATGAAAAATTTCTTTACATATCATGATTCAATTTCCTTACAACAATTTTTTACACACACTCTCTCTCTTTCTCTCACTCTTTTTTATTTCTCCCTCTCTCTCTCTCTCTCTCTCTCTTTCTCTCTCTCTCTGTTACAAACACACACGCACACACACACATTAATTTTTTATTTCTTTTGTTGTTTGTTTTGCTCGACTATCGGCGAGGCATGAAAACGCCTGTGAATGAGTTTCTTAGTTTTGAGTACACTTGCGAAACAAATATAAAAACAACTATGAGAGTTACTGATATATGATGCTTAGTTTGCAGTCAATTCTGAGTATTTTTAGTAACTACGCTCCAGTCCGTAAACCTAGTTACAGAAATGCGAATCAGTCGCTTTACGTATTCCAGGCCGTAGCAAGCTGGGACTTGGAGACACCTGCTAAGGTCACTTCCCAACCCACTGTAGGATCACATCGGTTCCTCGTCTTCCTGCTGGTACTGTAACTGAGATTTGGCAACAAAGCAACGTATGTTTGGTAACTCTGTGATCGACGAGTTACTTCCTTGTGTGCACGGAAGTAAGCCTCAGAGTTCACTTTATTTTACTTGTCATTTCCATTGAATAATCTGAGTTATTATCGCTTGAGGTGTAACAAAAGATTGTAAACTTACGGTTTCCAGCCCAGGAAAGTAGTTGCAGGTGGAAATCGCAACTAATCTCGTCCTTTAAATAGCGGTTTATGAGCTCTAGCCACTATTGGCCTTGTAAGATGAAGCTCACACACACATACCTGTTCGCCAGCTCTGTGATAACGTGCTGACCAGTGAAAAAGCGTCTGTTACGGTTCGCAGTTCCAGTCTCACTGATTTCAACGTTTTTACCCCTTCTCTGAAAGAGCTAGAAGCAGTCAGATCAAACATCGATAAGGAAACCGCAAGATAATACTTTCGGCTCATAGTGCAATGGTGAAAAACTTACAATGCTGCACAACAGGTAACGCCTATTTCCGCTGCTGACAAGCAAATTTTAGGTTTCTCGAAATACATAATTATATTTATGAAATGCCACATTTGCATACCTCTTGAGTATTACACAGCATACCAATTAAACACAGACCCAATCAAAATCTAAGTGAGTAGTATTTTACTAATTCGTGTCGATAGAGGCATGCTTGTGAAGAGATACTCAGTTTTATTAAAACAAGCTATCGTAGTAAGGTTATCGTGGGTAGTTTTATTTCATTTCTTATAATACAGTGCACAGTTTTCGTAAGGTTTCCATCAGTGTTGTTGAAACAATAGTAAACATGAGAGCGAAATTAATCATCAACGATATATGCTAATTCTCTGATGTTAACAGTCTGACGTTGCACATGCCGATTACTGATTACATGCATGTAGAAAACTTATTCTGAGTTAAAGCTGTCAAACAATGTTTGATGAAGAATAAAATGCCTCTACCACACGACAGCTAATGTAGAAAATACTTTTCTGGCGTATTTGTGCACGATGCGCTCTCCCCCTACATGATAAAAAAGCTTCGAGATGCATCTGCTGCCTGGCTGTTAATACAAAAGATTCGAGATGCATTTGCTGCCTGGCTGTCTATTAAACCTGAAAAGAACAAAATGTCAGAGAAGTTAGCCCTCTTTCCACATGCTACTATTTTGGGTTGAGAAGTGAAGGGAATTATGTTCAAAGTTCCATTAGATTGGTTACTTTAGCAGACAGCAGATTTGCTTTCTAAAAAAAATTAGTAGTACATGAAATCGAACTTGTGACATCTTACCTATGGTGCACGACACTTACCATTACGCTACTAACTGACAAACAGCCCCAACAGCTCCAGAGCTGAACAACAACTCCTCCAGAACTTCTGCATACCACAGCTCTGCGAGATAATGAAAATGGCTGGGTCTAGACTTCTGACAACGAGAGAAACAGTTACAGCTTTTCTTTTGCGCTGCACGACGTTTTTTACAAATAGCGCAATAGAATAGCTCAAGTGGTACGAACACTTCCTATTTAAATTTCTGCATCCTACACTGTTGGTGCAGTTACGTGATTTTATTTCGGTCATTACAAAATAGAGTCGAGTGTATGCACTGGATAGCCGTGGCAGCTAGTTCATGGTGATTCCGACACCCAAGTAAATGAATTTACTGAACATGCTGCAATTTACTACCGGGAGCCTGTGTGTCAGAATTCTCATCCAGTGTGGCGCAACGGCGTTACAATAGAAAAATGAATCACAGAAAACAGGGTTGGGTGGTCTGTTGGACTGATAGTGGGTTCTTATACCTATGGTCTGGGTTCGATTCCCACTTCTGTCAATGATATTAGATAGGGAGAGAAAGATTTCATTCTCTTCTAACTACACCAAGTGAAGTAGTTATAATGGCAGTGTGGTCTGAAATTCACATTAAAGATGATATTCCTTCTCTGCCAAGTAGACGTTAGGTTGAACCACAATAAAGTGTGGAGTGGCGACATGTAGAAACTCTATCACCAGTAACCTTACTTATACTAGTTATTTATTTCTAGTGACGAAACTAACGCTATGTAGTGTCAGTGGACACTTATTCAAACTTTTATCTTAGCTTCTGTATGTCGTTAAAATTGGTTCAGAACTGAGAATGCAACTCAGACCGCCCTTAACGCGGAATTTCATCCCTTCGTGGCAATACAGCTCGGCTGCAATTTGTTATTTGTTCAAAACTACATATTCCTCAACATCTCCACATATTACGTATGAATAGGTTCGAATCCTGGCCCGGCACTTAAGATTTCATTATGTATTATCAAGCTCTAGCATGAGATCACCTATCTGCTGGTGGATAATTATTTTGATTTTTAATGTTTTTTCATTCGTTGTCAACACTAACGATATCTGATGTTTTTGACTCCCAGTGGGACACAGAACTATTTGCGAGATCACTGTAAGTTCAAGATGTAATTCCGAGCTGCTGGCGGAGAAAAATTCGGTGGATGACGTCTCTTTGTGTGTAGTCAACAACGGTATGTGTAGGGCTCTATTCCCAGAGAGCACTGAACCTTTCGTCATATTATTTCTAGTTCAAACGTGCTCACATGTCGCTGCTGGTGCAACAAACCCATATTTAACGTTCGTTTTCTCTAGAATATAACAGCGATAGGTTCCGGGTTGGAGTCCTGGGAAGGAAAAAATTAATGTTTCTTCTCGTCATTTCAGTTAAAACATCTAGCTTCTGCCGAGAATATCCGATATGTCACAGTTTGTTGTGCTTCGATATCTATCGGATTAGGTTCTGGGCTCGAATCCTTGTCCAACACAAAGCTTAACCTCACGGCATTACAAGTAAGTTACTTGTGAAGAAGCAATATTTAACATCTCTCGTTGTTCGTTAACAGGGACAAGAGATGCTGGGGAGGAATTCGCGTCCGTTCTAAATGTTTGCGTTAAGTAATATAAAGTTGATATTTGCTAACTGATACCGTCTAAAATGAGGTATATCACTCTCTGTATGCCTCATCAGGAATGACTGTTAGTTTGCGTCCGTCACGAAATCTTTGCTTAGTTTGCATGACCTAGTTTTGAATCCATATGCAGAACGAGACGGTTAGTCGTGTCGTTTCAAGTTCATACATATTCTCAACCAGCAGCTCGTGAATAACTTTAATTTTTAATGTCATTTTGTGTTAAATAATATGTACGGTATGTTAATTTGGAGAGGAAATAATGAATACGACGAACTTATCAAGTGCATTACCTATCTGACGTAATAATGAGTGTGGTAACATTTCAGGTATGTCATTTATTGTAATAAATGTGAGCTTACAAGCCTTAAGGACAGTCTTATCTGTGATGAGGTGTTCCCCCTGATATTTGCAGTATAGTGGTATTACTTTACATCATGAGTTATTGCGAGACTGAGCAGTGTTTTCTAGTGGTGACACGTTGGAACCATTTTCAATAGTCAAACGACTGTACCAGGGAGCGATTAGAGAACCTGCTAGGGAGCCGCGTTATGCCACTTGCATGCGAATCAGGCGAAATGCAGTTCAGGTCGATCGGATACTTTTGAGCATGACTGTACATGTACAGGCAAAAAAAAAAAATATAATTTCAGATAAATTGTAAGATTCGTTCAAGAGAAAGTGCTTCACTAATTGGGCAAGTCTATAACAAGCAGTTACTCGGCTTGGCATTGATTGATGAAGTTGTTGGATGTCTCTCTGAAGAATGCCGTGCCAAATGCTTACAGCATAGCACTACGTCGGAGATGTTCTCTGCCCCGGCATATGATTTGGGAGATTAGGGCTCGTATAGCGGCATATAGCCAGTTCCTTTCCCCTCGTTATATTTACTACTGGAACAGGAAAATGTCTAGTAGTTGTACAGAGTACTCCCCGCCACATACCATCCGGTGACATCTGAAGAACGTATGTCAATGTAGATGTTCTGTGGTCTCTCCTAACTACTTAAGTGCTGGGCTGGTTCTCTTGATAAGGATCTGGCATGAATCTTACCCCATCCTTCCCACGTGCGGGCTTGGATTCCTCTCTAACCAATTCGTCTTCGCACTTTAAACGCTAACCTTCCTGAGAACTGAACATGACGCTGTCCTAGATGGTTAGGATCGCTACACATCATGGAACGTAGGTAGGTCGGCGTTATACTAATAGAGCAATAACAAGCTCATATGCGATGCCACGGGAACACAGTTCGGTAGCTGCGGTGCCGTCGAGAAGTGATAATCCAACTGTGTAATTCTGTAACATGTCCATACGTGGCGCGTTGCTTAAAACAATGGAGTCATATTCGGGCGATCGACGACTAAAACTCCTACCTCATTATTCAAATTTAGGGTTCCATTGTTCTCCTAGACTGTTCATGGCAAATTCCCGGATGGTTCCTTTGGAAACTACTCTGCCTATTTTTTTTTTACCCATCCTTCCTCAATCCGAGTTCGTGTTCCGTTATTAGAGGTATCGTCTTCGATGGAACGTTGGAATCTAATCTTCATTTTTTTCTTCAATAACTGCCTGTAGTAATATTACTGTCAAATATTTGTACATGAGGTATATGACCTGTATAAGATATCCTGTGACTACGAGCACTCTATGCCAGTTCGTTTAATTTTAGATAACATTAAGCAGAAAACATAGAGACGCTTCCCTCATGAACTCTTACGGGGGTTAATGTCCTTCTGCGCAAATAACAGTTGTTCCCAAACAAGTGAATGTACTTTCACGAGTATTACGGCTGACGTGTTTCTCTGCTCATGAAGAATAAATCGCTGCTGATATCAAAAGCTGGATACGTAGCAATGTTACCCACAAAAGCCTGTCCGCTCTTTCAGTTAAACATGTTTGTAGGACAATTTTTATTCGAAGAAGAGGAAAAAGGTAACAGCAAACAATACTTGTATTCATAGCTTTGTGAACGAAAACCCTTTGATGGTATGGAAGACAAAACAATACGAGCAGATTGCGGAATCATAGTGGCGTATTGTTAAAGCAAGCTACTGGAATATTTGGAAATATAGGGAATTAAACCTCGCACGCTTCGCTGTAGTTTCTCAAATCATGTTTCCGATAATTCCGCAACAACGAAATCAATTGTTTGAGCTATTGAGCTTTCAGGTGGTGGAGCAGGGGAAGAGGAGGCTCTTGTGGTATTACAGTACGTGGGAGCCAGTCAGGTATGTCAGGGATATAGGAGAGCTCCATATATCTGTACATATCGCAAAATTAATTCTTTACTTCCGCTTCTGTTTTTCACAAACCAGACGAACGAACGTGATTGTACTCATTTAAATACTCTGAAAGCTAAAACGCAAGCTAAACGTACCGTTCTGCCGTATCTCCGTTATGTTCCCAAGGAAATATAACTCAAGATTGCTCCTAGTACAGAGAGGATTACGCTTGGCGTCACGGACGAATGATTTCATTACATTCAGCGGCGTATGTGGACATTATCTTCAAAGTATGTTGCCAATGGAATTAGTAGCAACTAAATAATAAATTTAAAAGTCACGCTCGATGTGGCAATTTTTCACGCATCTCATTGTTCGTGACGTCATATCTCCTCTCCTACAATGAAATAATTTTGCAATTACATTCAGTGTTATTCATGCGTACTGTTGGCAAAATGTCACTAACAAAGTTACTAGTAAAGAAATAATAAATTATAACGTAATGCTTTATGTGGTACATTTACTGAATGAACAGCACAAAAATAGTAACTGATAATTTTTTTTCCTTTAATTATTTTTAGGGGTTCCCAGAGCGAAAAGATTTCGTAAAGTGTTGAACTTACGTGTAAAGTTTATTTCAAATACCGGATGGATAAAGTCTAGGAATTCATGTGTTGTGGCTTACGTTACTTTCTCACTCCCACACTCACCCCTTTGGTAGGAAGGTTGTTTTTCCTCTCAAGCGATTGTTGCCTCACAGTAAGGTATATGTGAACCAAATTTGGTTGCAATCGGTCCAGAGGTTCAAGAAAATACATGTTAACGCACACACACACACACACACACACACACACACACACACACACACACACACACAAATGTGTGCTTACAAGACACATACACACATCCATTATTATAATATGTATGGACGTTGACATGTTCTTCCTACCAGAATTTTTTTTCGTCATACACTGAAGCGCCAATGAAACTGGTACAGGCATTCGTATTCAAACAGAGAGATACGTAAACAGACAGAATACGGTGCTGCGGTCGGCAACGACTATATAGCGTCTGGCGTAGTTGTTAGATCGGTTACTGCTGCTACAATGAGAGGTTTAGAGGTCTAAGTGAGTTTTAATGTGATGTTACAGTCGGCGCACGACCGATGGGGCACAGCATCTCCGAGGTAGCTATGAAGTGGGGATTTTCTCGTACGACCATTTCACGGATGAAATCAGGAATCCGGTAAAACATCAAATCTCCGATATCGCTGCGGTCGGGAAAAGATCCTGCAAGAACGGGACCAACGATGACTGCAGAGAATCGTTCAACGTGACGGAAGTGCAGCCGTTCCTCAAATTGCAGCAAATTTCAATTTTGGCGCATTAACAAATGTCAGCGTGCGAACCATTCAACGAAATATAATCCATATGGGCTTTCAGAACCGAAGGCCCACTCGGCTACCCTTGACGACAGAAAGCCGTACGCCTCGCCTGGGCCATCCAACACCGACATTTGACTGTTGATGACTGGAAACATGTTGCCTGGTCGGACGAGTCTCGTTTCAAATTGTATTGAGCTGATGGACGTGTACGGGTATGGAGACTGCATCATGATTCCATGGACCACGTGCGTCAGCAGGGAACTTTCAAGCTGGCGGAGGCTCTGTAACTGAGTGTGGAGTGTGCAGCTGAAGTGATGGGACCCCTGATACGGCTAGATAGGACTCAACGGGTGACACGTACGTAAGCATCCTGTCTCATCACCTGCATCCGTTCTTGTCCATTGTGCATTCCGACGGACCTGGGCAACTCTAGCAGGACAATGCGACAACCCATACGTTTAGAATCGCTACAGAGTGGCTCCAGGAACACTCTTCTGAGTTTAAACACTTCCACTGGACTCCAAACTCCTGAGACATGCACATTACTGAGAATATCTCGTATGCCTTGCAATGTGCTGGTCAGAAGCGATCTCCACCCCCTCGTATTCTTACGGATTTATGGACAGCCCTGCAGCATTCATGGTGTCACTTCCCTCCAGCACTATTTCAGACATCAGTCGAGTGTATGCCACGTTGTGCTGCGGCACTTCCGCGTGCTGGCGCGGGGCCTACACGACATTAGGCAGGTGTACCAGTTTCTTTGGCTCTTCAGTAAAAATGCTCGTAAGAAATTATTTTCTACACGTTAATAAAAAGCTTTAATGTTTTTGTTATGACTACTTGTCGCAAGCCTATGTTTTATACACGCTAGCAATTTTATACTAATTACGACATCGTCGACAGGAATTAACAGTGATCTTAAGTAAATGTGTAATACTCCAATGGTATTAAGTAACTACCTAACAAAATACATAAATATGAGGCTTTTGGACAAGCTACTGAAGTCTACGACCAACTGATTCCTATAGCGGACATGTTACCCTCGATACCACGACGAAATAAATTAAATTAAAAATACACTCCTGGAAATTGAAATAAGAACACCGTGAATTCATTGTCCCAGGAAGGGGAAACTTTATTGACACATTCCTGGGGTCAGATACATCACATGATCACACTGACAGAACCACAGGCACATAGACACAGGCAACAGAGCATGCACAATGCCGGCACTAGTACAGTGTATATCCACCTTTCGCAGCAATGCAGGCTGCTATTCTCCCATGGAGACGATCGTAGAGATGCTGGATGTAGTCCTGTGGAACGGCTTGCCATGCCATTTCCACCTGGCGCCTCAGTTGGACCAGCGTTCGTGCTGGACGTGCAGACCGCGTGAGACGACGCTTCATCCAGTCCCAAACATGCTCAATGGGGGACAGATCCGGAGATCTTGCTGGCCAGGGTAGTTGACTTACACCTTCTAGAGCACGTTGGGTGGCACGGGATACATGCGGACGTGCATTGTCCTGTTGGAACAGCAAGTTCCCTTGCCGGTCTAGGAATGGTAGAACGATGGGTTCGATGACGGTTTGGATGTACCGTGCACTATTCAGTGTCCCCTCGACGATCACCAGTGGTGTACGGCCAGTGTAGGAGATCGCTCCCCACACCATGATGCCGGGTGTTGGCCCTGTGTGCCTCGGTCGTATGCAGTCCTGATTGTGGCGCTCACCTGCACGGCGCCAAACACGCATACGACCATCATTGGCACCAAGGCAGAAGCGACTCTCATCGCTGAAGACGACACGTCTCCATTCGTCCCTCCATTCACGCCTGTCGCGACACCACTGGAGGCGGGCTGCACGATGTTGGGGCGTGAGCGGAAGACGGCCTAACGGTGTGCGGGACCGTAGCCCAGCTTCATGGAGACGGTTGCGAATGGTCCTCGCCGATACCCCAGGAGCAACAGTGTCCCTAATTTGCTGGGAAGTGGCGGTGCGGTCCCCTACGGCACTGCGTAGGATCCTACGGTCTTGGAGTGCATCCGTGCGTCGCTGCGGTCCGGTCCCAGGTCGACGGGCACGTGCACCTTCCGCCGACCACTGGCGACAACATCGATGTACTGTGGAGACCTCACGCCCCACGTGTTGAGCAATTCGGCGGTACGTCCACCCGGCCTCCCGCATGCCCACTATACGCCCTCGCTCAAAGTCCGTCAACTGCACATACGGTTCACGTCCACGCTGTCGCGGCATGCTACCAGTGTTAAAGACTGCGATGGAGCTCCGTATGCCACGGCAAACTGGCTGACACTGACGGCGGCGGTGCACAAATTCTGCGCAGCTAGCGCCATTCGACGGCCAACACCGCGGTTCCTGGTGTGTCCGCTGTGCCGTGCGTGTGATCATTGGTTGTACAGCCCTCTCGCAGTGTCCGGAGCAAGTATGGTGGGTCTGACACACCGGTGTCAATGTGTTCTTTTTTCCATTTCCAGGAGTGTATTAAGGCGGACGGGTAAATCAACTGACAATTCCTATTTCTTATCACTATACGACATAATGCAAATACAGCAACTTGTAATGATGCTGAAGGACAACAATAAATCTGCAGCAAGGAACACTATGAAAAACGAAAATAAATGTAACTTCCACACTCATTCAAAAGAAAACACTAATTTTCGTAATGAGACAGGCTTGTGAACTGTTTATGTCTAAAATTGTGAGTTTTCTTAGTCTGACTTATAAATGTTTGTGAAATGTGTTATACACTTAAGTATGTAGTTGGCTGAAGATCACATACCTTCGTAAACGAATAAAAATGGAAATTTGTGACTACAATAATGCTGCACAATCAGATTAACAATTTTGGTCACCTTATACAGGTAGGTGCACTGACGACATAAGACGATTTAGTAATCACGTAAAGGTACTAGTTGCAATCAGAACTCGTTAGTTGTGGTGCACTCCGAAAAACAATGCAGGAACATTAGTAGCTGGTATTTGAAGAGCCAATATTCAAAATGTAAATGATATCTCGCTAACAGAGCCTCCATGTTTTTAAATGAACAGTTATCTGACATTTAGTCAATTTTTTTCAATGGTAACTCGTCTCTTACTTAAACGTGGAGTATTACTGCAGTGCAGGGTCCTTTATGGAGTGCAAAAAATTTTCTTCACTGATATAACGATGCGCTGTATTTACAGAGAGCATACAACAACAGACATACATCATCAAACAGAAATATATTGTGAACAAAGTCACCATAGCTTAATATCATGGGGCACAAATTACAATACCTAGCTTAAGCATGAACTCTTACAATTACGATTTCTGTTCAACAGAACATCTCTTAGAGGGGTACCATGGAGTTTTGAATATAGTCCAGAAAAATAATGTTACACGATTAAATTTTTGTGTGTTCACAGGAACATATCGAAATCCTTGCTCCAGCATACTGAAGCTAGCCCTTACAGCAGACAAAACAAAATTTTGCAGAACAGGGATACTCTGGAGTAGCCTACGGTAATTAAATTTCTGGATTTGGAGGGGGCAGCACTGTAACACTCTGTGGGGACACAAGCTCTATGTTCTGAGACGCCATGTGTTTAAGTTGTATCTATCCGTATTATGTGTATAAATAAATATTGTGTATGTGAATCGGTAATGCTGACAGCCATTACACATCATGAACATCATGTTCGTTACCCAAATCATATAAACCCTTGTTAAATCATGGGGAGTGTACGACAGCAATGCATTGTCTTATGACTAACAGCTTGGTAGGTGGTTTAGCTGGCGCAGACGCTCCAAATACAGTGGTGCGCAAAACTTCAAAACTAAAAGTAGCTCTCGCATAATATGTCACAGCGAAGTAACGTACGTAGATGAACCTTGGGTCATACATAGCGAAAACTGCTACAGTGTAGTACAGAAAGCAACGGATAGAAATATGCAGTGATACGATCAGAAATGACACATTTACCAGAAAACTATAATTACACTGAATTCATTATGTTTCCATGATGGAGCCCTGGACATTAGGGAAAACCGGGACACGGTTCTTTACGGAGTGTATGATCATCACAGACGTAAGTGCATGTTCTGGTACGTGCTCCCATTCTGACCACAAGGTTGTTTCTTGTTCTAGAAAGCTCCATTCCTCAGCAGTGCGGTTCACAACTACTTGCCACGTTAGCAAAGCGTTTTCCGTTGAGTAGTTACTCTCAAACCAGCAGTTCATACTAGCAAACCAATTCCGCCTCTACCTGATATTGCTCATACCCCAAGTAAGTGGGCTAAGCATTACACTGTTTAAAAAATAATAGATCGATAATGTTGTAGGGTCGAGCCGCACACGTCTGTTTTTCATGTCAGAATCTAACACCTGTAGCTGTGAATCTGCAGTCAAATATACTATGTATTGCCTAGAATTGCGACTCAATGAGATAAACAAACCTATTAAATGAAAGAGAAATGAATAATTAATAAAGGGGATTATATTCTAACTTCTGCAATTAATGTAGACGACAGAAAGTAATGCTGAATAAATTTTATTCCTGAAAGTGTATCTCAACTAAACGGAGAGTGGTCGTACGATGTCCAGTTAAACTTATAGACAGAGAATAACCTTAGCAAAAGCTGTAAAGTTGAATGGAGAGCATCATGAGAATGGTAGCCGAATCCTGAATTTAAGTAGTCACCCAAGATCCGCAAAAACTAAGTTCATATCGTGACCACAATACACGAAATATTCGCCAGCTCAGAGTAGTTCAAAGTTCAACATGATGATTCACAACTAAACACACGCAATATAACGAGTGGAAACTAATACTATGACTATTATACATTCCATAATGCAATCCTAAAAAATTGGAGTACCGTATTGGCCGTTCACCGCCCAGAATCAATCACCTACACGACCGAATAGATCACGTCTCCTCAGGCAAGTCAGCCTTCTTCAAGAACTCAGCATAAAGTAGCTCTTAGGTTAAAGTATCGTAGTGGCCGTACGTCGATCGAAATCTATCACCTACGCAAAGACATACTCCTCGTCACCAAAGGAAAACCGAGCGAGGTGGCGCAGTGGTTAGACACTGGATTCGCATTCGGGAGGACGACGGTTCAATCCCGCGTCCGGCCATCCTGATTTAGGTTTTCCGTGATTTCCCTAAATCACTCCAGGCAAATGCCGGGATGGTTCCTCTGAAAGGGCACGGCCGACTTCCTTCCCCATCCTTCCCTAATTCGATGAGACCGATGACCACGCTGTCTGGTCTCCTTCCCCAAACAACCGCTGCAGAGTGAAAATCTCATTCTGGAAACATCCCCCAGGCTGTGGCTAAGCCATGTCTCCGCAATATCCTTTCTTTCAGGAGTGCTAGTTCTGCAAGGTTCGCAGGAGAGCTTCTGTAAAGTTTGGAAGGTAGGAGACGAGGTACTGGCAGAAGTAAAGCTGTGGGTACCGGACGTGAGTCGTGCTTCGGTAGCTCAGTTGGTAGAGCATTTGCCCGCGAAAGGCAAAGGTCCCGAGTTCGAGTCTCGGTCGGGCACACAGTTTTAACTCTGCCAGGAAGTTTCATATCAGCGCACACTCCGCTGCAGAGTGAAAATCTCATTCTGGAAACATCCCCCAGGCTGTGGCTAAGCCATGTCTCCGCAATATCCTTTCTTTCAGGAGTGCTAGTTCTGCAAGGTTCGCAGGAGAGCTTCTGTAAAGTTTGGAAGGTAGGAGACGAGGTACTGGCAGAAGTAAAGCTGTGGGTACCGGACGTGAGTCGTGCTTCGGTAGCTCAGTTGGTAGAGCATTTGCCCGCGAAAGGCAAAGGTCCCGAGTTCGAGTCTCGGTCGGGCACACAGTTTTAACTCTGCCAGGAAGTTTCATATCAGCGCACACTCCGCTGCAGAGTGAAAATCTCATTCTGGAAACATCCCCCAGGCTGTGGCTAAGCCATGTCTCCGCAATATCCTTTCTTTCAGGAGTGCTAGTTCTGCAAGGTTCGCAGGAGAGCTTCTGTAAAGTTTGGAAGGTAGGAGACGAGGTACTGGCAGAAGTAAAGCTGTGGGTACCGGACGTGAGTCGTGCTTCGGTAGCTCAGTTGGTAGAGCATTTGCCCGCGAAAGGCAAAGGTCCCGAGTTCGAGTCTCGGTCGGGCACACAGTTTTAACTCTGCCAGGAAGTTTCATATCAGCGCACACTCCGCTGCAGAGTGAAAATCTCATTCTGGAACCAAAGGAAAGTTTGCCTTCTTCAACCACAAATGGAAATTCTTCAAGATCTAAACTAAAAGTTTTCAGAATCGCTCCCTTGAGCACACTGATCGAAATAAAGTCTGTCTTCACTGGTATTCCACCGGTGCCTGCTTTTCTTCTATTGAATGCCATCTCCACCAAAAATACACCATTCGTAAGTTCTACAGACATGATTTAACTCAACCTGATCACTTTCCAGAATTCTTGCGCAAGTGCGCTCATGTTAAATTCAAGTGGTTCAAATGGCTCTAAGCACTATGGGACTTAACATCTGAGGTCATCAGTCCACTATACCTAGAACTACTTAAAGCTAACTAACCTAAGGACATCACACAAATCCATGCCCGAGGCAGGATTAGAACCTGCGACCGTAGCAGCTGCGTGGTTTCGGACTGAAGCGCCTAGAACCGCTCGAACACAGCAGCCGGGTCTCATGTTAAATGACAACGGATTAGGTCTGCTTGATAGAGTATCTTTTGGCCCTGATTTCAGTAATTTTGACAGCTAACACATACGACTGGCACATTTAACTGACGACTTCTTAAAAAGCTGTGAGTACCGGGCGTGAGTCGTGCTTCGGTAGCTCAGACGGTAGAGCACTTGCCCGCGAAAGGCAAAGGTCCCGAGTTCGAGTCTCGGTCGGGCACACAGTTTTAATCTACCAGGAAGTTTCATATCAGTGCACACTCCGCTGCAGAGTGAAAATCTCATTCTGGAAACATCCCCCACGCTGTGGCTAAGCCATGCCTCCGCTGTATCCTTTCTTTCAGAGGTGCTAGTTCTGCTAGGTTCGCAGGAGAGCTTCTGTAAAGTTTGGAAGGTAGGAGACGAGATACTGGCAGAAGTAAAGCTGTGAGTACCTGCCGTGAATCGTGCTTCGGTAGCTCAGATTGTAGAGCACTTGCCCGCGAAAGGGAAAGGTACCGAGTTCGAGTCTCGGTCGGGCACACAGTTTTAATCTGCCAGGAAGTTTCAAGTGCCATGATTCTTTATTCGCAATTTGAGTCACCAGTCAAATAAATAACTGGATAATTAGTAACTTATTCATTAAATAACTATACAATTATGATAAGGTATAAAGTGTTCATGCTGCATATATTCGCTGTGTTATTGTGGAGAATACGATATTGTGACAGACATAACAAAAAAAGTATAAAAGACATGTGTAAGTCAGCATATAAGATTGAGACAGATAAATAGCTATAGTGCAGTGCTGTCAACTGAGATAGAGTTTGTTGAAATCGCATAAACCGTTTAAAAGTTGTTGATGCACTGGTTCATTATGAAAATGTTTATGGCTCTGAGCACTATGGGACTTAACATCTGTGGTCATCAGTCCCCTAGAACTTAGAACTACTTAAACCTAAGGACATCACATACATCCATGCCCGAGGCAGGATTCGAACCTGCGACCGTAGCAGTCCCGCGGGAAAATGTTTACTCATTGTAATACATTAATATCTGTAGAGTTAAATATATTGAAAGTACTGGTGTGTTATTGCATGTGCCTCATTTTCCTGAGATCGCTGATGTGTTCAGATTTGCTGTTACATTTAACTGCGAATAGGTCGAACGGTAGTAACTTTTCTACCTTTGAGGATGTCCCTAAGTCCGCCATTGCTGGTGCATTCCGCATTCTGCTAAGCGAGCGACCACTGTCCAGCTACCCCTTCTGGGAATTTTCCCATTTCCGGACATACTGATCGTCTTCATACCTGGCTGGCCTGTGCCAGTTGCTTAGTTGGACCAACCGCAGCAAGCCCTCGGCTCTAGTGCTGTATAGCTTCACAAAGAAATTCAGCTCATCCCGTACCACTTCTAGGAGGCCCATCAACTCGCCTACTTAAGTATAACGTTACACGTTGGACGGTCATTGATGCGTGTGAATCTTCCCAACGTATCTCTCAAGTGCTCCATGGTATTTAACTCTGGGAGGACGGGTAGGCAGTCTACTCGACGAATATCATATTGTTCCAAGAGCTCCACCCTCCTCCCTCCCCCCTCACCCCCTCTCTATGTAGTTAGATGTGGCTGGGCATTGCAATCCATAAAAATGAAGTCTGGGCCGAATTCACCCCTGAAAAGACGCACATGGCGAAGGAATAAGCGTCACAATAACGTAGACTAGTGTGTATACATGTTCCTGGCTGCATTACGTGTTCTGCCCTCCCGTCATATAAACGTATATTCAGCATTGTTGAACATAATCAGTTAATGTGTCCAGAGGTGTAATGCTGCATGTCAGTGTCAACGTTACTATGACACACCTCTTCCCTCGTGCGACTTCAGCGGCGCATTCGATCTCTTTTTAAAGATGACAATGTGCGATCACATCAAATCCCATCGAGCATGTGTAGGACACATTGCGGGGACGTAATGCAGCATTTCCTCGTCCACCAAGGGCCGTTCAGCAGTTGTCAATCACGCTGCTGAGCAGTGGAACGCCCTACCACGACAACTCTCTACTAACCTAGTAACTAGCATGAGACAATGTTGCAGAGCGTGCACTCCCATCCATCGTGATCACATACCCTATTAACAACAATGTCCTTCTTTTGTAATGTCCAGGGGCCCATCATGAGTCACGGTGAGTGGCTTCATCGTAGTAATTGCATTTTAATGAAAGTGTCGTTTCTGTTCATCTCACTGCGTGTTTCTTTCAGTTGCCTCTTGTACTATACTGTAGCAGTTCTGGTCCAAACTTCATCGATCTGTTTTACTTGGCAGTGATACATAATTCGAAAGTTCTTTTCGCCCTTCACTTTTACGCATCAGATTATGTTCATACAGTTTTAGTGACAAAGAACCAAGTCGCTGTCCATCTCTCTGTGGAAAATTGGGAATCCCAAGAGTAATGAAGGGTCTCTTTCTCACCGACCAGCATATCAAAATCGAAGCGATAATTGAAAAAATGAAACACGGGCATGGATTATATTCTACATCTTCCACGACGTTTTGAACAAAACAAATGTTGCCGCCCGCTGGACTACATGAATCCTCACATCCATTCAAGAAGTCTGCCAAACCGAGGTAGCAACAGAAGTACTGTAGACTAGTCAGCTGAATTCAGATGACTTGTTTGGCCACTTAATTGCTGCTGATGAATGCTGGCTTCGTGAAAAACAAGGAAAGGAAGCATTGGAAACACGTGGTTTCACGATCGCCGCAAAAGATGAAACCCCAACTTTCATCGGGCAAAGTGAGTGCTTTTTGGAACTTCCATGATGTGACGTTAGTAGATTGTCTTCGAAGCGCCTATTTACACGATTTTTCAAGCGCTAAAAAGAATTCGCTATGTCGTACAGTGGGCCTAAATTTTCTGTACGCACCCGGCTTTTGCACTTCACAAGAACGGGAACGGAGAAGAAAAGAAGATACTATACGCAATATGAAGGGGAAATTGTGTGTGGCTTAATTGACAATATGAATTAAAAACGTGTTTTTTTTATTTCAAAAGTAATGATTGTCACAAGAGCAACAAACACGATACGGGGCTAAATGAAATACTGTCTACGTTTAAAGGGTGTAAGCCGCAGATAACTGTGCAGGAAAATGACATAAAAACACTGCTTACACAGTACTGCCGCTAAAGGTAAGTCACTGGGACCTGAAAGAGAAGTGGTGCTGGTAGTGAAGATGGTTACTAAACAGGAAGTAGAGTTTTTCGACAGCCTTCGGCTCACGAGTAGCATGGAATATCCGAGCAGCCAGTAACTTCTTGAAAAAAAATGTAATTCCTTTCTTCATTACGGTGTTCTGCCTCTTTAATTTCTGCTCCATATGACAAATGCTATGTGGCCGTCCGGAACCCTGTCTAAATGCGACCATACATTTTCGTGACCACCGCTGCCAACAATCAAAAACAGTGGCTACATTCCTGCCAAATGTTTCTACAGTTTCTCGTAGCCTTATTGTATGACCTCGTTCAAACACAGTTATAGTTAAGTGTTGTCGCCTTAAAGGCACTCTAACTAACATCGATTCACCAGGTCCAGTCTCAAAAGTAACTAACGCTTAAGACAGTTACGGAATATAATTAAAGCAAATGTGATTTGCATCATCATAGTGGTACTACCACCACCACTCTTATGCGACTGGGGTGAAATCTGAATAGACATCTTTCTGATGTAGGAACAGTCATACCAACTTTCGTTTATGTAGCACAACTCAATGGTGTTGTGGTTTTTTCCCCATTAGTATATAACAAATAATAATCCAGATACGAGGTGTATTTACTCCACTTTTACTATAATCCTTGTCTCGCTACGCACTCGTCGTGTTAGCTCATTGGTTGCTAGCCACAGACTTTCCGTAGTGCAAGATCCTCTCACGCCACTTCGTGCCAAATCACCTATCATACTCCCGTCTAAAACTTTTCATTGTAGAGAGTCTCCCCGCCAGTTATTAACATCCTAATCAATTCTACAGTCCTTAAGGATGAATCAGTTACACATATGATAGTTTAGTATATAAGTGTACGGAAATAACAAGATTTTAAAATATAGGACATTTACGATAATATTTCTGCTTACATAAATATACAGAATACTAAAACAATATTTCCACTCGTTTCAAGCAAGGAATTTACATAACACAGGTATTACAGGGTATCTACAAGAAGAAAAGAGGTTACGTAAGGCGTCATACAATAAATACGAGAGCTAAGTGTTGTGTACCCAGAACCAGAAGTGTACAACCATCCACAGTTAGTCTAATTACGCTACGACGCATAACCTTTCAAATTTCAAATACATGCTACACAGCATTAATGGAACTCCACTGGACCAGCTCATCTATACAAAGGACCTAAACACAACAGACCAGACACCCAAGGAGCTGAAGCTGGCGTACTTAAATTTGGCGGCCGTTACAGAAAGCTACTACGGACATTTAAGGAGGTATGGCCGGCAGAGGTCTGTGTAACTGTTTCATTCCCAAATAAGACATCCCCGCTTTTGTGTAACTGTTTAAATAAATAAAATATCCCCTGCACCAGACAGACGTTCGCTCTGGAATATCTTGTTGGCGTGGAAGTGGACACTGAATGGCCATGGAACATTCTGAGGACAGACGAAGCTAGTTCCAAGGACATACAAACACGCAGAATTACAGAATATGGGAAACAGAAAATCCGCAAGCACCTCAGCCGGTACCACATCATTCCGCAAAGGGGATTGCGTGGTGCGGGTTAACAGTGGCGTCTATCGTAGGGCCATGTTTTTTTTTTTTTTTTTTTCAAGGGAATGAGTCCTGTGGGTCTTACTACCCGTACAGTCACTTTTAACGGTATGAGAATCATTCGCTCACCAAAGTCATTCCAACTCTTCAACAGCGCAGATGTGTGGGTAGGATCATTTTTATACAATTTGGTGCTCCTCCGCGCATTGCAAATCCAGTAGACTGGCTGCTGCTGAGGCATGCTGAGGCATTATCAGCCGTCATTTCCCTGCAGTCTAGCCGTCCAAGTCAATTGATCTTCATCCGCGTGACGTCTGGCTATGGGGTTATCTGAAATATACTGTGTTCAGTGCACTAATTACGAATGTAGCTGAGCTGAAAGCACGCATTGCCCAAAGCATTCTTAGCGTGGTCCCAAGACATTCCCATCTGTTGTGGAACATGCTCCTCCCTGAATTCAGCTTGTGGCAGAAAACGGTGCATAGTATACTGAACATCTCTGTCATCTCTATCATTTTGTTTATCTCGAGGTTTATTGCTTCCGGACAACTAAAAACCAATGACATTTTCCTTTTTACGCTGTTCCTGTCCTCTGGACGATTAAAAACCGGTTTTTACGCATCCGATGTGGTACGACTTTGCTGTGGTGGTTGGGCTTACGTAACTAACAGTACAGCAACTGTTGGCTGCCGAACTTGCGCAGTCATGCTCATTGAACGGTATGGATGGTATGAATTCCAGCTCGAACACTATTAGTCCTCTTGCAATTAATCTGTTATTTGTAGCATACCATATACACGTGAATATGCTTAGAGCTCCATGTATTGGTGAAATTTTCATTAAATTTTGTTTTCTTCCATGATGTTTCGTCCTGCGCCAATAATATGCTGTTGAAATTTGACGTCATTCTCTGTAGTGGTTCTGTTTCTACAGTCTTTTGATATTGGAACTTCAACCATGGACAAACTGCATATAAACATGTATTTTGTCAGAAAGGGAGAACGTCGTACCTGCACAACGGTGTCACTAAGAACAAACGGGGTTTCTTGGTCGGTACTTCAGTCTAGTGACCTATTTCTAGAAGCACATCATAGAATGCGCATCTAAGGACTGCCATTAACATTTTCCGCCATTTTCTACAGTGTTTTGTTGTTACTAGAAATGAGGCATTTGTAAACCTTTAGAGACCTACATATGTAAGTACTTTACAGTGTGTAAGTATATGCTATTCGGAATACATTGTTAATTCTTCTGTTACAGAATTTTATGGCAAGTAAAATTCTACAAATTTTTATAACTAGTTATGAAACGTGGGGACTGTCGAGCCACAGTTCTCCGGACCTTCTGGTACCTGGAAACAGTCTGTTACAACGGAACAGGTGATATTTGCAAATTAACTTAGTCTCGTTAATGGCTTAACAACGTTACGTGTCTTGAAAATAGAAAATAAACATTTCACTCGAGGGAAGACTTGATCCAAGGACCTCTCGTTACGCAGGTACTCACGCTGACCACGGTACCACGGCGCTCCTGCTTTCACATTATCCTTGACGTTGCATATCTTGCGCACGGACTACTCAGTTTGTATATTTTGCTTATTTTTTTTCATAGTTCCACACAACTTCTTCCTGTTTTCTCGATTGATCTGTGTTCAGTTTTTCAATGCGTATCCACTGTGCCAACTTATAACTAAATCTGAGGGGGGTGCGATGGGGAGGTTTCCTTGTTAGAACTACTTAAACCTAACTAACCTAAAGACATCATAAACATCCATGCCCGAGGCAGGATTAGAACCTGCGACCGTAGCGATTTCGCGGTTCCACACTGTAGCGGATAGAACCGCTCGGCCATCCCGGCGGGCAAAACCTCTTGTTCATTTGATTCTACACACACTTGATTAATTTGACTATTTGAAAATCTAAATGAACTTAGCAAATTGTCTCTTATTCCTTATTACTGTGGGCCACACTAAGTGGAAATTTGTGAGATTAACATTCTCTTCTCCCTCTAACCAACCCGATAATTCGTTTAAAACGTGCCCTCCCCACACACACACAAACACACACACACACACACACACACACACACATGCGCGTACATTCATACACACACAAACACACTCAAGGCGCCGCTACACTGTTGGCTACGCAAACCGCAAATGCGAGAAACGAGACGGGCAATGCAACTGGTTGCAAGTTGAGAGTTCCACAAGCAAAATCAAAGACCACACCAAAAGAACCTATTAGTTGGTAAACCGAGTTAAAGTACGTCCTACAGCAATTCCCTTCATCTCGGCTAAGCCAATTCGAACACAAGTTGGCGAAAGTAAGCAAAGACGCTTCTCTCGTGGGAAATATTACGACGAATGTTCTGGTTTTAACACGCCCGGGATGGGATTCATTGGAAATAATTAAAGACTGAGTATTCATGCAAAGTACAACACAAAATGAACACGTGGTCAGACAGTCCAGTATCGTAAACGAGGGGGGCTCGGACACAAAACTATCACCAAACTTACAAAAATTACGAGAGAAAATAAAACGTTTACACTAAGAACTGCACTAATGAATTTGCGGAGTGATTAAGTATAGTTCCCATGTCTCAACTAAGCCAGGAACCTCTCTCACATAGAACGTGGCGTGAGCAACAACTGTCAGTGTTCACACAAAGAAAACCACCTCGATATTTACAAAACTTGCAGAAAACGCGCTCCTCTCATTTCGGAAAATTTATCTAAATGTTTTACAAAGAAAAAAACATTGCGACAGCGGAATACTATTAGTACTGCCGGTCTCATTCCCTCTCTGCACGATACATGGCGGGAGCACAACATATGAAAAACACATCAAAATTCACAAAATAATCCTTAATCTATAGCATTTTCTATCCTTATTTGCTCACAGAATGTATTTCGGTGGACACTGAAGGTGTCACGTGGAAAGCACGCCAACATGAGCCTCGATACCCATCACAAAGAAACTGCTATAAAATATTAATTTCAACCACAAAATTTATACCATGAATTCAAATCATTTATAGTATAGCGAAAACCTGTAATGCTGTTCGTCTTAATGCTCCAAGAGCTATTTGGTCATACTAAAACAAAGCCATTAGAAAAGCGCTGAATCTGCCAAAATTAGAACAATTGTTGCATTGTTCACCTAAACTGAAGCTAACTGCAACGCCTAGAAACGTATGAAGTAGAGTATCGAATTTTTACCACTTCTTACCCCAAAGCACAGGCAGCACCTCCCCGACTCGTCCTTTCTCCAGCACGCTCCAGCTAACAGTAACGCTCCAGAGGGCTCCTGCTCGGACGCAGCGTCCCTTGTTCGTATCGCTCGTTCTCATTGTCTGAGAGCCGACCGGTGCCTTGTCTGCTCTACCGAACTGACCTGTCTCAAGTAACGCAGGCCATTCCTGCTTTGAGCCTTGCTCTTTTCTGCACTGAGAAACCTACTGCCCTACTACCTACCATTAGAGCCACCTATACCCGGCTAATTCTTATTCCTTTCTCTCATCATTAAGCTCTCATACATTGTAGAAGGGTCATGGAAAGTATCAGGAAGTGTGATCCAGCACGACATTTATTGAATTAAAACACTGGTTTGCTCCATTCATATCTCCAACAGTTGGGTTGAACAAAAAAATAAAAGGGAAGTGTTACGTTAATAGTAACTTGTAACTAACAAAATAATTCATTATCTATCAGCAACCGTCATTCATGATGCTCTCAAGTGACTTTCGTCATCGAAGCGTACTACTAATATCGCTTCATCTTCATTCACCTTTCCATCTTAACGGAGATCTACCATTATAATGCGTTGTAGCATCCACAGGGTTAATAGTATGACCTTTTGGTGCGAAGAACATTGAAAATCAAGGACACATGTAGGCTGGCCTCCAAAGTATCTTTGCTGAAAGAGGGCGTGTTTTGCTACTCACATGACCGAATGCGGCTCAGCAGCGGTGCCCTTATTTAAAGACAGTATTTGTAGTTTAAAATCTAAGAAACGAGTAAACATTTCGGTGACCAATTTGCGATATGGAAAGCAAAGGAAACGTTAAGTAATTTGTCAAAGCTTTCAATCAAACTTATTCAGTCTCTAATGAGGAAATGATTACAGTGAAAATAATCGTAATACTTTATAACGCAGATGCAACTTGAGTTTACAACGACTCAGAATGAAACTAGATACTGTCTTGCTTGGTCATCTATGTATTTGTGTTCGGCACAATGAAGTAGCGAAATTTAAATCATTGTCAAATCATCCAGGTTTCCCACGATATCCATAAATATACTGACGCAAATGCAGTATTATTCCTCTGACAAGGTCGCCGCTGCTCTTCTTCCATATTCTGTGTTGCTGAGCCCCGTAGTCCGTCACTAATAGAGATAGATTCAACGTTGATGTGACACTAACCTCTACTGTTCCATCAACGTAGGTGGTTGTTATACGATATTATAGCGTGTAACACTGTCTGAAGATGTGACGTTTCTTCTTCTTTCTCTGCATCAGGTGTGACTGGCTCGAAGTGTTATCGAGCTCTTGCACCTTATGGAACTGACTATGAGCTACTAAATCAAGTCCCAACCTCCACTGTTACCTTAAGTTCGGAAACACATTGTACCCTGACACATTATTATTACCATAGTCAAGATAACATGTGTAACAGGTGTAATCATACTCATAAAACGTATAAAGAGAAGAAGTGACACATCATACTCAAATCAAATTGTCATCTCTCATTCTTCCATTAAATACACTTACACTTTTAAATTGAAATACATCCTCAACCTATTATGTATCTTATTATCATAAACAAAATTATACATATATATTAGTACTTTCTACATTTTTAAAATTTTTATTTTATCCTGTTGTAAAATTCTCATAAAAGGCAGCAGGTCTTTACTTGAGAAATAAATAAATAAAATAAATTAACAGTCGATCCTTCCGCCCTTTTCTGCATAATTTAATTTAATTTTTTCATATGGGTGAATATTTCATGTTACACTCACCATAAACATTACTGTTAGTAATAGCAAACATTCTAGTTGATGTTACAGGTCTAATCTAGCAAAGCATTGAAATCTAAGACAGTTCTTCCTAACACTCTCATCTCTCTCGAAATATGCAATGTTTGCAATCAGATTTTCAAGTCTTGAAAAATGAACCTAGCTCTTGGACGGCACCGGCACTACTGACAGTAGATGATCTTAAATACGATTTATAGAATTAGCAGGTTTGTAAACGCTTGTGCTTCATAATTAACATTTGCCGGCCTCAGCATCGTCCGTTCGTTCATTGACGTCTCTGTTCACTGAAATAAGTTTAGTGTCTGTGTTTTGCGACCGCACCGCAAAACCGTGCGATTAGTAGACGAAAGGACGTGCCTCACCAATGGGAAATGAAAATATTTGATCGCAAGGTCATTGGTCAACCGATTCCTCCGCAGGAAAACACGTCTGATATATTCTATACGACAATGGTGACGGTATGTACGTCACATGACAGGAATATGTTGTCGACCCACCTAAGTTGTGCACTTGGCGAATGGGTAAAAAGATTCTTCTACCTTGCCCTATTTAGGTTTTTTTGTGGATGTGATAATCACTCCCAAAAAATTGATGAAAACATAAAGAGTTTGTCACATAAACTGCAACAAATGAATGCAACAGTTTCACAGTCGCACAGTTTTCCCTGTGCTCTGTCAAAACATATGTTTTTAATGTTTTCAAATTTTTCCGTGTGTAGACCGTCAAACCCTGCATACGTCCAAGCAAATCTGAACATGTCCTGGAATTCTGGAGAGCGAAGTTGATTATGTGTGAGTGCCTGAACTTTGATAATTATCTGAAAATAAAAAATTAAACTTCTCACTCGTGGTAATATTTGAACGAAGGACCTCTTGTTCTGCAGCTACTCACGCTAACCATGGGACCACGGGGCTCCTGACCTTACATTGTCCTATCTTGCGCATGGAGAATTCAGTTTGTATATTTTGCTTATTTTTTTCATAGTTCCACACAACTTCTTCCTGTTTTCTCGATTGATCTGTGTTCAGTTTTTCAATGCCTATCCACTGTGCCAACTTATAACTAAATCTTAGGGGGGTGGGGTGATGGGGAGGTTCCCTTGTAAGTTCTAGGGGACTGATGACCTCAAAAGTTAAGTCCCATAGTGCTCAGAGCCATTCGAACCATTTGAACAAGAGTTTTGTTTAAAGCATAAATGTACAATCTATTTCCATATAAATTATGAAGTGCTAATCGGAAATAAGACCCCCTTTCCTAACCAAACCCACTTATCAAACAATCAACAAGCAATAAAAGATAGTTACTGCCCCCATAAAAATTGTTCAGTTATAGTAATTCTCAGAAGGATTATTCAGACAGTAGTTAATATCCCTAGGCCAGGCATGCTTGTAGCACGCGGTTACTATCTCTCTCCACCCCTCCCATATACGTTAGTTTGGTGTAGAGGAATAGTTATCCGTTGCGCAGTTTTTCTTCTTTAAGAGTAATCGAATTTAACTTCATACGAGTTGCCTGGCACCCGTAATCTCAGTTACGGTACAGAAGATACTTTGTGGGGAAGTAGCATAATAAAAGAAAATTAGAACCATCCAATAAGATACTAGCGTTTGATGCATGCCTGGCAAATTAAAAATTAAGAAACACCGGCTAGAAGGTAACCGTGCAGAGCAAATTGCGAGTTCTGGTTGTCCACATGTTTTCTGTGTCAACAGGGTCTATTAAATAATATTTCAAACAGTAGCCCACCTCCAGAAAAAACAGTTCTTGCTTTTAATCCACTCACAATGAGTTCTGAAATATACTATGCACACATCGAAAAGCTTCATTTATGTACAGTCAGAAACGTGATTCGGATGACTGGATAAAACTATGTGCAAGCATCAACGCATACTGCTTTGCCAATGGGAGATGGACAGTATTGCGGATAACAGCGATCAAATGTTTGCTCCAAATGTCCTATGAAACAACACCATCAGCAGCGTTTGTTAGGATACATCAAAACTAAAAATGAAATGACCGAATGGTACTGTTGGCCGGGAGGCCCCGCCGGGGAAGTTCGGCTGTCGAGTGCAAGTCTTCTTTCAGTCGATGTCACATTGGGCGGCTTGCGCGCCGGTGACGAGGATGAAATGATGATGAGGACAAGACAACATCCATTACACGAGCAGAGAAAATCTCCAAACCCAGCCGGGAATCGAAACCGGAGCCGCTGCGTGAGAGGCAAGCACTTTACCACTCAGGTAAGCAGGCAATGAAGCCCAAATCAATCACACTTGGCGTTTGTCTGCTATGCCATTCAACAATATAGCATGCCTAAGTACGTTCACCATGGCGTCGAACGCATATGCGGCCATCACTATAGGACAAGTTGAAATGGAACTCGTCCAGAAACGGTGTATTTTTCCATTGTAGACGTTTCCAGTGTAGACGTTCACGTGACCATTGCAGTCTACGGCGTTGGTGGGTTCTGCTCATGCAAGACGACGCAATGATGTGCGTGTCACCAACCCAACCCGTTGAAGATGGCGTCGAACCGTCGACGAGTACAACTTCACGTCCGTTACAGTGCTTCAACGTCGCGCCAAACACGAAGCTGTTCTTTCTGTTACCGCCAAGTGTACAAGGTTGCGGTCTTCTCGTGCTGTTGTCACACCGTGTCATTCAGTAGCCTGTCGTCGCTGTTGTGTACGGCCCTCTTCGCTCCACTGGTTCTACGTATGTCTCACTGTCGAAGAAACGTGCTGAGTACAGACCGCGGTGTCGCGGAATGACAGGCCCGCTTCCCGGAGACCAATAATTGTCCCGTTCTAAATGAGTCACGTGCCTATGTTCCACCTTGTGATTTCGGCCAGACGTAATGGCACTTGGTTACACGCACGGATACTAGAATACACGATAGGGGGTCAGGAGCAAGCGTTCTGTTAGCTGTGACGTCACCGTGAGCCGTCACCCCACACGACGCTGCATTGAAGCTTATAGGCACACGGCGCACACGTGTTCATCTCATACGTAGGTATGAATGGAATCGAGATTTTCTATGTGTTAGTGTATTATTATTAAGCTTTATATAAGTTAGATTATTTTTTTCTGTGGTCGGTGAAATGCTGGCGTAAAGTGTCCGAGGCATGTCAAGGACGTTGAAGGGCATCTCTTGATTTTTTCCCCTAGGAAAAAGGCTCACATAGGCTTGGATCACGACACAAACTTGGACCACACAGACCTGTAGTGTGGAGGAATCCCCTGTGAGGTCATTTAAAACTCTGTAACTGTATTAAAGGGTTTTATTTTTCTGTTCTGGAAAGTTATCTTAAAATTGTTCTCATTTTTTCCGTTTTTTATCCTTATTCACTCTGTTTTCTTACTGCCGTTGCATTTCTGCCTTTGTTGACAGTTTTCATTCTGATAAAAGTGCGTGTGCTTACGAAACACATTACAGCAAATCCTTGAAAAAGATAATGCTTTATAAGATAGGCAACGTAAGCCCACAGCCTTTTAAATATGTCCAATTGACCACTTAGTACACCTTTTTTTCATACCACTTGGTGTCGACAGTCATAATAAGAGTCCTGCATCAACTTTGAACATGTTTTATTTTCTGAAACTCATCGTTAAATCGTCTTTTGCCTAAGGTCTCTTATTTCTGTTTCCATAATTTGTAATTGTTAGCATAAGTACGTATTTTCGCGTTCAGAGCAGTGTTTGTTTACACGGTTAACGTTTTATTAAGTAGTAATTTCTTCACTAGTTGATACTATATTTACATGTATAATATCTTCCACTTCTGCAGGGTAGCTTCGGTTTTGTGCCCCAGTATGCGTTAGGCTCATTTCTACGCCCTAAATGAGTACCGGGGAATGGTAGATTTAGAGCTGGAGCAGCATCTGTTTTCAACTTGCATTTCGAAGCAATGTTCAGCAGCTTACTCTTTAAATGCCTTTCATGATCCAAACTAGTAAAAAATATTGAGCATATACGAGCATTTTCAACAGAAAACGTTACAAGCACTTACCAATTTTCGCTTCGTCTCATCTTAGGAGATATATAAACTTAATTGTAACTTATTGTTTGTCTGCTGTGGTCAGTACAACCGGCTATCGCGCAGCGAACCATTATTTGCTCTATTAAATCCCTCAATACACTGATGAACACGGCAAAGCTCTGTGCTCAAACGCTAGTCACTAATGACAATTCGCACTGTCGTAAGCAACCTTGGTTTCGCTCGTAAACTCAATATCGGCACCATTTGTTATGGCAACTGCGGGCTACTTGGCGCTGGTTATATTCACTCTGACGTCAGGACGCGGCTTACTGCTGCGCATACACCTTGCGATCCATACCGTGAATTTTAGTATCCGTGGTTACATGTTTCCACTTCGTACTACGTGTCCACACCTATTGAGCGTTGCGAAACACTGACCTGTCTGGTCGTACAGAAGAGGTCGCTATTGTCATCTTTCTGCCATTTAAATCACTTGCAAGGGTCCCAATCTTCTAGACGTTCTCTTATCGTGGGGCGTTGCAGGCCATTGCTTCTGAGTGTTTCAATTTCTGAATATATTTGTGTAGACCTACGTGTATACCAGCGGCAACAGTAGCGTAATATCTAATCTCAGGACAGTTCCGCAGGTTCTAATTTGTCGATTTTGTGTGTAAAGAACTGGAACTCTGCTTTTTTGGAGTGCCTTTTGACTGCAGCTGCAATGATAATCACTAATTTCTTCAAATCTGGAAATCGACGGGGAAATGCAAATGTGATTACATATTAATCGTATCAGTGTCTACAGGGTGTTTCAGTAGCAATACTAAATATTTTAGGAGGTGGTAATTTAGACGAATTGTAATAAAAATGCCATATAACATGTGTTGAATTTTTACTGAGTACGGAGATAAGCAAAGGAAAATGATGATATTCACAGTTCATTTTAAAAATTCCATCTCCAACTTAAATGCAGTTTTTTACTTCTCTTCATGACATCACTTGTACCTCTTCTGAGGTTGTCTTTGCGTTCTTTAACGAGGGCTGCACTACTCAAAATCCGAACGATCGAATCGACTCTTGTGGTTACTTTTTCGTTGTAGACTTCACCTTTCAACATCCCCACAGGCAAAAATTCAAAGGGGTAATGTGCGGGATCCTTGACGGCCAAGAAACGTGCCTCTATCTACCGTTCCTACTTCCGGGGAGTTTAGGTTTAGATGATGGTTCACCTGACGACTACAAAGTGCAGGAGCCCCGTCATACTGGATGAACGTATGCATTGTTGTAGCCAAAAGAATCGCCTCCAATGACGCTGGAAGCTCATTTTCAAGAAAGTATAGATAACGGAGTCCTGCAAGACAATGTGGTGACATAACAGAACAAATCGACTGATTGTCTATCAAAACATACCACACATTTACAGAGAACCATTCCCAAAAATGTTTCTCCACAACGACATGTGAGTTTTTCTTCAGACCATTTTGTGACTTACAGTGTTATAGATGTCGTCACGAGTGAAAATGGATTCACCAGTGAAGAGTAAAGACGAGGTTAACTGGCGATTTTCAAGTATCCAATGACAAAATTTTAATCGTCTATATTCACCTTCTTCTCGAAGGTGTTGAATGAGCAGTAAATCATACTGATGGAACCCGTGCATACTTCATGTCCGCCATACACTTGTATGTGGAACACCGGTACGCCCAGAAATTCTTGTTAAAGGACTACTTTCTACTGACTGAATAATGTCTTATACTTCATCCCCTGTATGTTCATTTACAGGTTCAGATGAAATATTCCTGCTGGTCACTGTACCAGTGTCACGCAGCGTGTTGAACACATGGGGAACACTCTTGAATCTGGTAGTCTGCTGTTAGAAAATCGTATGCCGTATTCTCTACAAGCAGCAGCAACGTTTCCATTACAAAACCCATACATTACCACCTTATCGGCATACCCAGCATGTACAAATACATGCGGCGTGTTTACACGTTACAGTACAATAGACTTGGCCAACAAATCACAATGTAAACTAAAGCACAACTTCACAACGTAAACATCAACACACTACTGCTGACATTCGATACATACTCCCTTAGCAACCAATAGCGACCGGTGTGCCAACACACGAAACGCAATGCATCGAACTCAGCTGTATCTCTTTGAACTCAGCTTTATCTCTGTACTCGACTAATATTGAACAAATGTTACACTACTGACCATTAAAATTGCTACCCAAGAAGAAATACATATGGAAAACGTGTATTCATTGGACAAATATATTATGGTAGAATTGACATATGATTACATTTTCACGAAATTTGGGTGCATAGATCCTGAGAAATCAGTACCCAGAAAAACCACCTCCGTCCGTAATAACAGCCTTGATACGCCTGGGCATTGAGTCAAACAGAACTTGGATGGCGTGTACAGGTACAGCTGCCAATGCAGATTCAACACGATACCACAGTTCATCAAAGGTAGTGACTGGCGTATTGTGACAAGCCAGTTGCTCGGCCACCATTGACCAGACGTTTTCAATTGGCATGAGATCTGGAGAATGTGCTGGCCAGGGCAGTAGTCGAACATTTTCTGTATCCAGAAAGGCCCTACAGGACCTGCAACATGCGGTCGTGCATTATCCTGCTGAAATGTAGGGTTTCGCCGGGATCGAATGAAGGGTAGAGCCACGGGTCATAACACATCTGAAATGTAACGTCCACTGTTCAAAGTGCCATCAATGAGAACAAGAGGTGACCGAGACCTGTAACCAATGGCACCCCATACCATCACGCCGGGTAATACGCCAGTATGGCGATGACGAATACACGCTTCCTATGTGCGTCCACTGCGATGTTGCCAAACACGGATGCGACCATCATGATGCTGTAAACAGAACCTGGATTCATCCGAAAAAATGACGTCTTGCCATTCGTGTTGTCAGGTTCGTCCTTGAGTACCCCATCGCAGGCGCTCCTGTCTGTGATGCAGTGTCAAGGGTAACCGCAGCCATTGTCTCCGAGCTCATAGTCCATGCTGATGCAAACGTCGTCGAACTGTTCCTGCAGATGGTTGTTGTCTTGCAGATGTCCCCATCTGTTGACTCAGGGATCGAGACGTGCCTGCACGATCTGTTACAGCCATGCGGATAAGACGTCTGTCATCTCGACTGCTAGTGATACGAGGCCGTTGGGATCCAGCACTTCGTTCCGTATTACCCTCCTGATCCCACCGATTCCATATTCTGCTAACAGTCATTCGATCTCGACCAACGCGAGCAGCAATGTCGCGATGCGATAAACCGCAATCGCGATAGGCTACAATCCGACCTTTATCAAAGTCGGAAACGTAATGGTACGTATTTCTCCTCCTTACACGAGGCATCAAAACAACTTTTCACCAGGCAAAGCCTTTCAATTGCTGTGTGTATGAGAAATCGGTTGGAAACTTTCCTCATGTCTGCACGTTGTAGGTGTCGCCACCGGCGGCAACCTTGTGTGAATGCTCTGGAACGCTAATCATTTGCATAACACAGCATCTTCTTCCTGTCGGTTAAATTTCGCGTCTGTAGCACGTCATCTTCGTGGTATAGCAATTTTAATGGCCAGTAGTGTATAAGGGATTTTTATTGCAATTCGTCTATACTACCACCTCCTAAAATATTTATCATTCCTCCTGAAACACTGTATATTTTAGTAATTCTTCTTTTGCATGTGACTTTGTCTCGCGTCGGCGCAGAGTCTATAACGTTCCATGTTTCACGTTCTTTCAAAAAATTAATACTATATGATTACGTTGGATGACTGTCTGATCTGTGGAATGAGTACCAAGCTAGAATTGTCGTGTTGCGTGTTGTAACTGCAATTGGTCTGCTTAATCTGTGTTATTGTCAGCAAAACTTTACACGAATCGATTGGGCAACGCAACTTCAAGTACCAATAAAGAAATACTGTCACTGCAAAATACATTTAGCCGCTTCGAACTAAATAATCTCGCCCTGTTCAAAGCTAATAACTTTCATCCCTCTGCATATAACAAATAAATTACATCTAAAGCAGCAACGGTGACAGGCGATACGTTCTGGTCTCTCATAAACAAATATAAATGTGCTAAGTACAGGCTCAGCAGTGTGCAATACTGGCCAAAGCACTTGACATGCACATGAAACTCATTTCGCTGATAAACGAGAACATTTAAGAAAATCCAACTTCTTTGAAAAATGTATGACTTGGACTGGAAGGCGGTACTGATTATGGTGAATTACTAACACTCAGTTTTTTAGGAAAATTATATTGCAAGTTAACTTTGTGTTTTCAAAAACATCTGACAATTGAAGTTAAATTATTCACAATTGATTTACAAACAATCAGTTTTAAACAGCAATTATTATCTACCTTTATGAATCCAACAGAAATGCAGATCATCAAATTATACATAGCTCTTTTAATAAATCTTAAAAGCATTACAAAAATGAAATACCTAAGTAGCCTTTTTTATCAAACCGTTTACGTAAATTCTGGCGTTACTCAAAAGTTACAAATTATCAGCCAACTCATCTATACCAACGCCCTGACAAAAAACAGAAATCCTAATTATTGAATATCTTAACCTTATTTGCACGAGGACTTCTACTTTCATGTTGAACAATATAGACATACCTACATTAATCCTACTCGTGGTGGCTTCACACAGCACACCCCAAAGACTGCCTACTCCACCGTCTTTCCCTCACAGACAGCTACCTGCAACTGTGCGCCCAGCGCTCTCTTACTCCAGCAGAGCAGTATCTTTGTCTCTCCGGTCGTGCAGTCAGCGATCCGCATTATCGACCCTATCAGAGACATTCATCGTTTTTAGTATACTCGTTAATTTATTAATATACACTACTGGCCATTAAAATCGCTACACCACGAAGAAGACGTGCTACAGACGCAAAATTTAACCGACAAGAGGAAGATGCTGAGATATGCAAATGATTAGCTTTCCAGAGCATTCACACATGGTTGGCGCCGGTGGCGACACCTACAACGTGTTGACATGAGGAAAGTTTCCAACCAATTTCGCATACACAATCAACAGTTGACCGGCGTTGCCTGGTGAAACGGTGTTGTGAGGCTTCGTGTAAGAAGGAGATATACGCACCATCACATTTCCCACTTTGATAAAGGTCAGATTGTGGCCTATTACGATTGCGGTTTATCGTATCGCCACATTGCTGCTCGCGTTGGTCGAGGTCCAATGGCTGTTAGCAGAATATGGAATCGGGGCTTCAGGAGGGTAATACGGAACGCCGTGCTGGATCCCAACGGCCTCGTATCACTAGCAGTCGAGTTGACAGGCGTCTTATCCGCATGGCTGTTACGGATCGTGCAGCCACGTCTCGATCTCTGAGTCATCTGTTGGGGACGTATGCAAGACTACAACCATCTGCATGAAAAGTTCGACGACGTTTGCAGCAGCATGGACTATCAGCTCGGAGACCATGACTGCGGTTACCCTTGACGCTCAATCACAGACAGGAGCGCCTGCGATGTTGTACTCAACGACGAACCTGGGTGCACGAATGGCATAACGTCATTTTTCGGATGAATCCAGGTTCTGTTTACAGCATCATCATGGTTGCATCAATGTTTGGCTACATCGCGGTGAACGCACATTAGGAGCGTGTATTTGTCATCGCCATACTGGCGTATCACCCGGCGTGATGGTATGGGGTGCCATTGGTTACACGTCTCGGTCACCTCTTGTTCGCATTGACGGGACTTTGAACAGTGGACGTTACATTTAAAATGTGTTACGACCCGTGGCTCTGCCCTTCATTCGATCCCGGCGAAACCCTACATTTCAGCAGGATAAAGCACGACCGCATGTTGCAGGTCCTGTAGGGCCTTTCTGGATACAGAAAATGTTCGACAGCTGCACTGGCCAGCACGTTCTCCAGATCTCTCCCCAACTGAAAACGTCTGGTCAATGGTGGCCGAGCAATTGGTTCGTCACAATACGCCAGTCAGTTCTCTTGATGAACTGTGGTATCGTATTCAAACTGCATGGGCAGCTGTAGCTGTACACGCCATCCAAGCTCTGTGTGACTCAATGTCCATGCGTATCAAGGCCGTTATTACGGCCAGAGGTGATTGTTCTGGGTAATGATTTATCAGGATCTATGCACCCACACTGCTTTAAAATGTAATCACATGGCAGTTCTAGTGTAATATATTTGTCGAATGAATATCCATTTATTATCTGCATTTCTATTTGGTGTAGTAATTTTAATGGCTAGTAGTGTATTTATCTTATTCCGGTGCCACATTCAAGTCGGTATTATTATTTATGAATTTGGAACGGTTAGTTGAAGTGATGGCCCGATTCGCCTCCCGTCGCCACCGCGTAACCCTCCGGTACGGAATATGTGCAGCCCAACTAGCTGTCTGTAGCGAAAGTTTTTGAAACAATTAGGAAACATGTGCGAATAACTGAGGCGGGACTTGGATACCAGGTTGGTTTTCATCTCCCTCCGAGACGTGGGAAATGGCCCAAAAATCCACATGTAGGCTTGCTGGCACGCCGATTTTCGCCGTTAATCCACCTGACGGATTCGATATGGGGCCGGCACACATCCCCATCCTGGAAGTGGCGTCATCACACGGCTGAGCTGGCTATATTTTTAACAATTACTTCAAATTAATAACGTTGTCCGTATGATAGTTTATTATAAAAAAAGACGATTAATCGCCTCAAGTGGCACACAGAAGTAAAACAAGGTTCGGCAGAATGTAAATCTGCAGCTCGGGCATTTAATGATTTCGTATATTTGTAGAAAATAAATATAATTTTATTTTGTGCTCCATTATGAAGAGAATAATACGGGTACCCTCAGTTATAGTACAACAGGAATGCCAGAATCAAGCAGATTACAAATATTAGAAAAATCTGTGACTGATCATTTCATTGGTACTGTGATTTTTTACAAACAACCCTGTCGGAGGAACATTCACGTCTGAGCATTATAGCAGAGGTTGAAACTACCACTTCAGTTGTAAGGTTCTTTTTATTTAGAACTCGACCGTTTCCGGACTCTTATATGCCCATCATGAGGTGTTGTAACTTTGTGCAGTGACGCGAGAGCTGCGATGGATTCGTCCATTGCGGCGCTCGTGGTCACAGCACAAAGTTATAACACCTGATGATGGGATATAACAGCCCGAAACCGGTCGTGTTCTAAATGAAAAGAACCTTACAACTGAAGCGGTATTTTCAATCTCTTCTAATGATTTTTTAGATTAAATCAAACAATAAAAATTTACTTCTCTCTCGACTGCACGAGATCAGGTAGGATTGCATTCTTACTAGTATACCACATAAAAGTCATTAAACCTTATTGTCAACTGATACGCACAGTAGCAAGTTTGGATGATGCTCCGCTGTTTGAAAATCAAGCTATAAGCGGAAATGAAGATCTGCCGTATTAGCAATACAACACTTTGATGTAATACAACGGGAAAATAATAAATGACTCCAGCTATCGATTCATACATGAATTGCGCAAGTAATGCGCATGCCCCAGTACACAACTGCAATATTTGGATGCACAGAAGCCATTACCATAAGCCTTCAAAGCTTTCTGCACAGAACGCGTTCCGCGATAACGGCGCCAGATGGAAGTCCTTTGTTCACAGCAGAGAGCTTTCTCTCCACAAAGCAGCGAAGTTGGAGCGTATTTCGGGTCAATCTAATTTAATTGCGAGTCCTACTGATCGGAGTGAATACAAAAATTACCTTACTCTGCTCGGGTCGAAAAATTAATTAACGACATCGGTTGCGGATTGCGAAAGCAATGAATGCGAAAGCACCAGCGAGGTACTTCTCTTTCAGAGAATCATTGCTGGAACACGCATCGGACCGATTACGCTGTTACCTACAGTGGGCCATGTTTCCCAATTTAAGGTTGACTTGCTTGGGCCCAAAATACAGATTACCTCATTGTAACATATTAAAGCACCAAAAATGCTTTGTATAAATTAAAAAGACATTAAGAAACGCAAAAAAATATTGTTTGGAATACACTTCTTGTACTTATGCCCAATAAACCTGTGTAAGTTCCATATTGTTTCATCGAAACAACTGTTCGAAAACTTGAGGTGGTGGTATTGTAGTTGATGTCGTCGCTGTTACAAGACTCAACAGATCATAACTGCGCAGCGGCGTCGAAAATTATCCGGTCAGAATCAGGAATTACGCATGCGCGCGTAGCGCTTGCAGTTGGATGAAATTGGCAACCATATTGTTTCTTACCAAGAACCTAACACAGGCAGTAACCGTGAGCGTTATGGCCAGTGCCTTAGTTGTCAGACACTCCTGTTGTTGAGAGCTGAATTAAATCTCTTCAATACCCTTCGTCGGCTCAAAAATCGGAGTTACTTGTTTATCTAGTTTTAATCTAACAACTGATCCAGCACTAGCAGCTGGATTCCAGGCTGTGTTTAAGTGAAATGCTGTGTCCCTGTTGACGAAACTGTCTGCCGTACAGTTGTGTATAGTCTTATTGAAAACCCAATCCCGGAACGATGTTACTGAGAATAAAACTTCAATTTTCTCCTAAAACATGCCGTGTCCCATGTCCAGGCGCTGCTCAGCAATCGCTGAAGTATGAGGAAGGCCCAGGCAAAGTATGTTTGTGGTGGTCAACACAACGCTCTTGCGTGGTTTTGTATGTCTGCCCAATGTAAGATTTCCCACACTGGAATGGGATCTTATACACGCATTATTTCCTATGGCTAAGATCGTATTTCACTGGGCGCAACAAGTTCCTGAATTTTGCCGGTGGACGAAAAATGCAGTGTCGTTTCTGTAAGGGATTCTTTCTATTCCTGTAGAAACGGAAAATACAGCAAGAAGGCTGTCGCAATGTGGGCCTCTGCCTCCTCATTTACATCACTACTTTCAAGTCACTCAAAACGGAATGCGTTTCGTTTGTGATACGAACAACGTTATTAATTTGAAGTAGCCGGCCGGTGTGGCCGTGCGGTTCTAGGCACTTCAGTCTGGAACCGCGTGACCGCTACGGTCGCAGGTTCAAATCCTGCCTCGGGCATGGATGTGTGTGATGTCCTTAGGTTAGTTAGGTTTAAGTAGTTCTAAGTCCTAGGGGACTGATGACCACAGATGTTAAGTCCCATAGTGCTCAGAGCCATTTTTAATTCGAAGTAATTGTTAAAAATATTTCGTTTGTGATGCGAACAACGTAGTTAATTTGACGTAATTGTTAAAAATATAACCAGCCCAGCCGTGTGATGACGCCACTTCCAGGATGGGGATGTGCACCGGCCCCATATCGAATCTGTCAGGCGGATTAACGGTGAAAATCGGCGTGCCGGCAAGCCTACATGTGGATTTTTGGGCCATTTCCCACGTCTCGGAGGGAGATGAAAACCGAACAATCTGAATAATCGGTCAGACGAAACTGTATTCCTAGGTATTACAGCTCACCTGACTGGCTGTCGGCATCCGAGATCAAGTGTACTCCGTGTATGAGGTAGCGTTAGGGCTGGAAAAAGCCGACCAGATAAAACCGATACTGAAACCGATATTTTAGTTCTGAATAACCGGTATTTCCCCATATCTGTTTGGTCACGGTTATAACAGATGCTTTTTTAAATTTTTTTTACTAAAAATTGAGTAAAATATCAACTAAGCATAGCAGCGGAGCAAAATTTCTTCATTTCTGAATAATATTTCCTAAAAAAAGATGTAATCTTTATTTGTAAAATTTGCATTTGTTTCAATTATTGTAGAAAATGGGAAAAGTGATCAGTGCTATTTTAATAACAACGCCCACAGAAACGAACAATAAACACATATCATAAGAACTGGTACAGTATTACTGAGAAAATAATGGTCCTGCAGCCGTGTCGTTGTTTCAGGTACGTGTGTGTGTGTGCAGTGTCCAAGACTTCCTCCCACCCTCTGCTCTATACGGTTGTTTCTCGACATCATCGCCAGACGTCCGTTGTATTGCAGGATGACACCAACCCTACTCTGCAAATATTCTTAAGGAGTGACGTAGCAATGAAAAACAATGCTTCATTTGTTTTAAGAGATCGAAGATTTGTGTGCCATTTCTACGAAATAATAAAAGAGGAAGGAAATTATGGTAACAGTAATAAATTAAATGCTTGACAATTCATTCATAGTATACAATAAAAACAGAAAGTAGCTGTTCTGCTGCTTGTGTCCACATAATATGCCCTTCTCTGCTTGTAACGTGAAAACAGAAGTTTTCAAATTTAGTTTCCACCATTGAGCACTGACTATTCGAAACGCCGAAATAGTGGTACGATAATCGATTCCAAAACGATTTTGTGCTGGCTATCAAAAAATTAGAATCAGTAACTGAATACTGGTTATTCCAACTGTAGTATTCAACCAGTCTCTAGTTGGATGTTCCTTAAAAGGACGGTTATTATTTATGTTTCCGGACATATTGCATGTCACTTATGACACTGTTGCTCGTTTAGCACCAGCCAGGGGTCACGTGTAGGGTAATTTCGGTTATACCTACGGACGTGAGCAGCAATTGCGATCAAGAAGACCAGCAAGTGTTACTGCAGGACAACTCATCGCGGATGGTTTTGATCTAAATAAAAGCTGGAAGCCGGAATGGTCAACAAAAACATTGGGAACAAGAGCCCATCACCTTGATACCACAAAGAAGCCAAAAGGTTTTGACCTACCGATGAACCTCTGGTGACACCTCAACAGGTTAAGGACTGGACATGGTTGTTGCAGCTACTTCAGGTACAAATGGAGCTGGATCATTTCCCCAATTTGTGAATGTAACCATGAAGAGGAGACAATTGAACATTTAGTCCAACGCTGTCCACTTCGTTCATACACTGGAATTCCCGACGACATGTTCACTCTCACACCCAACTTAATTAATTGGTTGAAAAACATGGACTTTAAGCTTTAATGTTGTCTTATATGTATATTGTATAAAATCACTTGCCTTGTATCAGCTGTATATTGCATAAAATCACCATACGATTAAATAAATTCAACCAGTTATCACTTTTCGAGAAGAGTGGCGAACGGCTTTAATTGGTTTCTTTGAATTAAATTTTGTTTCTACGTATTCTGAGAGTGAAAGAGTCAAAATTTTTCAATCTTTGTTCGAATTCTACGTTTATCAGAGGAAATAATAGGTATAAGAAACCGAAATCTGTTATTTCAGGAACCCGTTATTTCGATGGTTTTTTAACAAACAGGTTAAACTCGCATGAAAAAAAAACCGACGAAACTGGGAACTGGTTGTTTCAGCGAAAACCGACATCACTATGAAGCATAAGACACTACCGCATATTTAACTCAAAACGTAACTCGGTGTGAGTCGATTTACGGTAGACACGTAGACATAATGTCCCAAGACACAATGTCCCAGAGTTCCGTTGGCTTTTCTTCTAACTATGGCATCCTGGAATAGTAAACTGCTGTCTGTTTCCACTTCCACTGTGAAATTAGTATTGGGATAGAACGTGTTCAAATGCTCGAAAAACATATGAAGTGTATTTGTTTTTAGGGACAGCACCAGAAATGTATAATCAATACACTACCAGAAGCTGAAAGTTAGAGTGTAGCCGATCGCAATGCATTTCCCTCTTAGTCTTCCATTAAACAGTTGGCGACCATGGGAAGCAGAGTACTTCCCAAGTCACCGTACACTTGTTCAACTGCTGGTTATTAAATAAATAATAGTTTGGAATAAGCACATGTTTAAACCATCTTTTTCACAAATCTGCTGCTAATAAGCCCCAACGAGTCCTGTAAAAGCATTTATGCTCCCTGGTATATAAAGCACGTATAGTCTTCGTTCCCGAGAGCCTTCGAGCTGAACTGCAACACCTAAGAACGGTGCCGAAACAGAAAAATTATTCTTACACGCAGATAAGTGATGCACTCCACCGAAGTGCAGGCGCATTCACTACAGCGGCATCTTTGCCCCGTTTTCGAGGCATGTTTTCAAGAATAGAAAGACTCCTCAAGTGACACGATATCAAATGCGCTTTTTGTCCAGTGAAAATTTTGAGAAATTTTGTTTTAGTGTCCGAGCAGTCAGGATAAATAGCTGAGACGTTTCACGCTTGTGAAGACTTGGGTGGTACTGTCACTCGTCGTGACGAGGTTAATTAACAGAAAGTATGATTCTTTCAAAATTTACGTACAGTTCAGATATTCATTACTGTAATTTCGTGATAATTCCGACCTTATCACTGAAACTGCCTCGCATATGACCGTTAACATCAGATCTCCCAAACGAGAACAGTTGTTTCAGTTGCAGTGTGATGTGAGCTACAGAAGTAAATGAGATACTGCATATTAAACTGAAGTCTGTATATTGCTTCAAGAAAAATTTCAAAACAATAAGATATGATATGGGAGTAGCCAAGAATCCACAATTCCAGATTACAAATGGCTGCAGCAACCTATACACCGAAATCCCATACATAATTACAGGAGTAAATATTAAGGTGTTTTCATCCAGCTTTTCGAGAGAAACACACGTAGTATTTAGGGGGAACGCATCGATGGAAGACATACATATAGATAACCAACGAGACGTGAGAGTCAGACGAGGAAATGAGAACATGAGCACTTCAGCGCGTCGGTTATCGCCAGTACTCCCTTTGTACCGTAGTCAGCGGACTGTCGCATGTCCAGAAACGAGGACGTGTTGTCGCAACGATCCACAACATCTAGTCTGATTGCTGCAGACTTTCATTCACCAGTCTTCCGATAAACTATAACCGACCGATCGTGACCAGGAACTGCTTTAGAATTGGTCTCCGAAGCGTATCGCCCCCCCCCCCCCCCCCTCTCTCTCCAAAGGTTTCATCGCCTCAGGGACAACACTGGAGAAAAATAGACCTATACTGCCAACCTAAGGAGGCAGCGCTTTCCTCCTGCAGCGACCCATTGAATTACACGCTGGTCATTCTGAAGAGCAGAAGAAGACGTCCTGCTGCGAAAATACAGCGTCTCCCTTTGCGAAACCGTTACTTTGTAACGAGTCTGAATGTAAGGGATAGATTCAATATTTTCAACAGACAAGCAGCTTACGAACTATATTACTAATTTGGTTTCCAAAAACCTGAAAATGATGTGGACTTCTACCCCAGTGATTCTTTGTGTTGGGAAGCCGTTTTTCGCTCCCAAATTGTCGGAAATTATTAATCATGGTGAAAACTGCCTATCGCATTTATAAAGCTAAACTAAAATTCCTCCTAAACAGGCCATGAAGGCCCGCCGGTACGGACCGGCCGCCGTGTCATCCTCAGATCACAGGCGTCACTGAATGCGGATATGGAGGGGCATGTGGTCAGTACACTGCTCTCCCAGCCGTATGTAATTTCCGAGACTGGAGCCGCTACTTCTCAATCAAATAGCTCCGCAGGTTGCCTCATAAGGGCTGAGTGAACCCACCTTGCCTACAGCGCTTGACAGACCGGATGGTCACCCATCCAAGTGCTAGCCCAGCTCGACAGCGCTTAACCTCTGTGATCTGACGGGAAACGGTGTTACCACTGCGGCAAGGCCGTATCGCATTTATAGGCTCATTAATAATGCGTGCTATCCTGCCATGACTACCGCCAACTCTTTCGCCCTCTCTTATGTTCAGGTTATATATTTTGGTTTAAAATTAACCAAATATTTCCTGTTTCTTTCTTTGTCAGGCTGAGCTAAACAGGTGTAGGGAGATTTCACGAGGGTGTATGTTTCAGAAAAGTGTCTCATTTACACGGTGATTGATCAAAGACGTCCGAAGCCTTAGAAAAAGCAATGTTTCATATATAAGACCCCAAGCCAGTGTCGAAAATTTTTATATTGGGCAGATATGTGGCACTGTGAAAGAGTGTTGTGTTAAACACCATCAACATGCACTCCTGTGCCATTCAGATAAATCAGTGGTAATTCAGCACTGATTCAACATGGGACATCACATGTTTTACGAGAAGAATGAAATTCTATCTTCACCATCGCCGTTCTCGGAGTGAGTTTTTAAGAGGCACCACTTATCCACACAGCAGATAATCTTATTAACAGGAATGAAAGCTTGTAGCTTTGCACTGGCTGTAATCGAGACCTGGACCCATTAATCTGGAACTGCAGAATCCTGAACCTGCAATTTATGAAACGACGAAGAGCAGAGCGGAGCGTTAATTCCTCTTTTTACCACGGAGTGTATGGTAGTAGAGTAACTGCCCTTGCATATACACTCACAACCTCTAGCACTTTGACTGGGCCTCGCAGGATTAGCCGAGCGGTCTCAGGCGCTACAGTGATGGACTGTGCGGCTGGTCCCGGCGAAGGTTCGAGTCCTCCCTCGGGAATGGGTGTGTGTGTTTGTCCTTAGGATAATTTAGGTTACGTAGTGTGTAAGCTTAGGGACTGATGACCTTAGCAGCTAAGTCCCATAATATTTCACACACAGTGGAACATTTGAACTATGACTGGCGGTTTCATCCAGCTACGAGCACCTCTTGTGACCTGACAAGCTATATCAGAGTATTAATGTTTGATTCTGATTGCACGTGACATTTAGTGAGCATACACGTTGATGTGGGGGCCAGGCATCTGCGCCTCTGACAGCTGGCTGGTGGGCAAGGTGACACACAGAGCAGCACGGCTGGGCCGGGTGGTACCCTCATATTTGAACGCTTTCCAGATGTGACCTCAGATCCGGTCAGTAGCTAGCTTAAGCGACGTATTTATACTGTTTACATTTGCGAACATGAAGTGAAAACTATTCTAGACGCAGGAAAGCACGATACGTCATGTGAAAGAGTAAATAAACACGATTCTGTTGATGTGCAGATGTTTATTTAAGACCTGTTAAGCAACGACGAATGTGAGGCATCCAGCTACGATGAAGGAGCCCAGAAATTAAAGCCCAGTCAGACAATGAATAACAACTTTACAGAAATATGTATGAACCCAAGTATCCTTCCTGGAGTTTGAGGTACACCACATATGTGGGAGTTTGCTACTTAGTCTGAGTCTTAGCAAAGAGATACAAAGTATACACTTGCTTGGCGGATGGCCAAACTCGATAACTAAAGTCCAATTTCTGGATTCACCAGAAATTGAAAATTTAATAACATGAATACCAATATCGACATTTGTCTACACAGCAGAGATCATGTCTCGGCGTCGCTAGAAGACAACTGCAGGCTGCGGTACGTAGCGAGGAGTCGTGGAAAGGAAAGTGGGCGTCGGAGTTTCGGCTGCACGACGACCCGAGCCGACACTCTGAATTGAAGAACTGCAGCAGTGGTCAGTGCTTGTCCCAGAGAGCTCGGCCACAAAAACAGGTCTGCAGAGCTGCGCACGAGTCTGAATACGGTGGAGGTGCCACGTACTGCCAGACCTATTTGTACTTTCGTGACGCAGCGGAAGTAAGTGGCGACCGTGCTGCCTCCTGGTGGGCAGGCGTGCAGTCGAATTTTATGTGCTCGAGCTTGCTGACGCGGCTACTGCAGGTAGTAACTTTCGCCACCCGTGATGCACTGCTGAACACGAGAGGGCGAAGAGCGCCGCCAGAGCATAAGGCCTACAGATGAAAATCATCTAAGATATTTAAAGAGGCTTGCGCGTTGTGTGGGGCAGTTAGGTTCCCTTAGTGACAAATTTCAGTAATATCATTTACAAATTGTAGTAGTTATCTGTGGCAGTCTATTCGGAGGAGTTTCCAGCTTTTGCTGAACACTATATATATATATATATATATATATATATATATATATATATATATAAGATGAACATCAACAAAAGCAAAACGAGGATAATGGAATGTAGTCGAATTAAGTCGGGTGATGTTGAGGGTATTAGATTAGGAAATGAGACACTTAAAGTAGTAAAGGAGTTTTGCTATTTGGGGAGCAAAATAACTGATGATGGTCGAAGTAGAAAGGATATAAGATGTAGACTGGCAATGGCAAGGAAAGCGTTTCTGAAGAAGAGAAATTTGTTAACATTGAGTATAGATTTAAGTGTCAGGAAGTCATTTCTGAAAGTATTTGTATGGAGTGTAGCCATGTATGGAAGTGAAACATGGACGGTAAATAGTTTGGACAAGAAGAGAATAGAAGCTTTCGAAATGTGGTGCTACAGAAGAATGCTGAAGATTAGATGGGTAGATCACGTAACTAATGAGGAAGTATTGAATAGGATTGGGGAGAAGAGAAGTTTGTGGCACAACTTGACAAGAAGAAGGGATCGGTTGGTAGGACATGTTCTGAGGCATCATGGAATCACCAATTTAGTATTGGAGGGCAGCGTGGAGGGTAAAAATCGTAGGGGGAGACCAAGAGATGAATACACTAAGCAGATTCAGAATGATGTAGGTTGCAGTAGGTACTGGGAGATGAAGAAGCTTGCACAGGATAGAGTAGCATGGAGAGCTGCATCAAACCAGTCTCTGGACTGAAGACCACAACAACAACATAGCCATGTCAAGTTCAGAAATGTATGAAAATCAGTTATGGCCAAACAGAGCATAAGTAAGTTTAACACGTATTTTGAACGATCGTGAATTCCAGCCTATCCCTAAAATTTCATTGGTTCACTATTCTGAATGGGTGTGGAAGTCAGAATATACGATAGAAACGGCAGTAGAGCTGTACAGGATATATGGAAGCAGGTGCCTAACACAGAATGATTAGAGAGTACAGGGTGACAGTTATTGAACTATATGATATAAAAGCGTCATAACTTCTGAACTGTTTGCGTTAGAACGTTCTATCTACACGGTTGGCCGCGGGGCATGATGGGTATTAATATGCACATGTTGGCTTGGTTTATCAACGAAGCCCATTTTCATTTGGATGGGTTCGTCAATAACCAAAATTGATGCATCTGGGAGAATGAGAATCCGCATTTCGCGATCGAGAAGTCTCTTCACCCTCAACGGTTGACTGTGTGGTGTGAAATGTCCAGTCACGGAATAATCTGTGCGATATTTCTTGACTAACGAACGACAAGGTTTTGAAGGTGATTTCATGCCCATTATCCATAATGGCTCTGATTTCGACAAGATGTGGTTCATGCAAGAAGGAGCTAGACCCCATCGAAGCAGGAGAGTATTTGATGTCCTGGAGGAGCACTTTGGGGACCGCATTCTGGCTCTGAGCCACCGAGAGGCCACTGGTATGTGCCTCGATTGGCTGCCAAATTCTCCGGATCTGGATACATACGAATCATTGTTGTGGTACTATATTAAAGTCAAGATATACAGCAATAACCCCAAAACCATTGCTGAGCAGAAAACAACAATTCAAGGCGTCATCGACAGCATCGATTTTCTGTCACTTCATCGGGTCAAGCAGAATTTCGCTATTCGTCTGCGCCATATCATCGACAATGAAGGCAGGCATATCGAACACGTCATAACCTAAATCTGAATATTTGTAGAGACGTTAACATGTTGAATAAGGCGTGGGAGTGCACACGGTAGTTCGTAACTAATTTACGGTTCTTTTTCATATAGTTGATTTGATTGGATTGAAGAGTTCCTAGATAACAGAAAGCAACATGTCATTCTCAATGGAGAGAAGTCTTCCGAAGTAAGAGTCATTTCAGGTGTGCCGCAGGGGAGTGTCGTAGGATCGTTGCTATTTATAGTATATATAAATGACTTTGTGGAGCCGCGCAGGATTAGCCGATCGGTCTAGGACGCTACAGTCATGGACTGTGCGGCTGGTCCCGGCGGGGGTTCGAATCCTCCCTCGGGCATGGGTGCGTGTGTGTTTTTCCTTAGGATAATTTAGGTTAAATAGTGTGTAAGCTTAGGGACTGATGACCTTAGCAGTTAAGTCCCATAGGATTTCACACACTTGACTTTGTGGATAACATCGGAAGTTTACTGAGGTTTTTGCAGATGATGCTGTAGTATATCGAGAGGTTGTAACAATGGAAAATTGTACTGAAATGCAGGAGGATCTGCAACGAGTTGAAGCATGGTGCAGGGAATGGCAATTGAATCTCAATCTAGACAGGTGTAATGTGCTGCGAATACATAGAAAGAGAGATCATTCATCATTTAGCTACAGTATACCAGGTCAGCAACTGGAAGCAGTTAATTCCATAAATTATCTGGGAGTAGGCATTAGGAGTGATATAAAATGGAATGACCATATAAAATTAATCGTCTTTAAAGCAGATCCCAGACTGAGATTCATTGGAAGAATCCTAAGGAAATGCAGTCCGAAAACAAAGGAAGTAAGTTACAGTACACTTGTTCGCCCACTGCTCAAATACTGCTCATCGGTGTGGGATCCGTACCAGATAGGTTTGACAGAAGAGATAGAGAAGATCCAACGGAGAGCAGCGCATTTCGTTACAGGATCATTTAGAAATCACGAAAGCGTTACGGAGATGATACTCGTAGATAAACTGCTGTGGAAGACTCTGCAAGAGAGACGCTCAGTAGCTCGGTACGGGCTTTTGTTGAAGTATCGAGAACATACCTTCACTGAGGAGTCAAGCAGTGTATTGCTCCCTCCTACGTATATCTCGCGAAGAGACCATGCGGATAAAATCAGAGAGATCAGAGCCCACACAGAGGCATGGTGACAATCTTTCTTTCCAAGAAGAATACGAGACTGGAATAGAAGGGAGAACAGATAGAGGTACTCAAGGTACCCTCCGCCACACGCCGTCAGGTGGCTTGCGGAGTAAGGATGTAGATGTAGTTCAATAATTTTCACCCTGTATGTTCTACATGTTACAGTAGGATGAGAAGAACAATGGAACGGCTGATGTAGAACCTATTGATATTTTTCAGGCTAATGTGCATCGCTCTATCAAGTAGGCGGAAGGAAAGCTTTGAGGACAGGACGTGGTTCATGTTTGGATAGCTTATTCGGTAGAGCACTTGCCCACGAAAGGCAAAGAACGCGCGAGTCTCCGTCTGGCACAGTTTAATCTGCCAAGAAGTTTCATATCGTGGCACAATCCGCAGCAGACTTAAAATTTCATTCTGGACCACAACATCATCTTTTAGCTTCCGGTGCCTCTGTGACGGTCACCTGATTTCCTGATGAAGGTAATGGACTAGATTGTCCATAGCTCAAATTCGTCCCTTTTTGACACGGCTCGTTCAGTGAGAATAATTTACGCAACACGTAAGCTGCGAAACTCTTGAAATAAGTGAGAGATGGTGAGAAATCGTGATAGATGTTCTTTCCTCACGGATGGTATCCTGAGATATAATTTGTCTGGAAAATATAATTCGTATATCATAACAAAGTGTGGTCTTAGTTAATGCTACTTTACAGGTATCGTAAATGGGACTCACATGCCGTTCGGACACGTGTTTCATAAGGGAACGCCGTTATCAGCTTAGTTCTTGTCACTTACAACAGCATTCAATACTTATTGGACCTTAAATGAGAGAAATAGCGCATTACATCATTATATTGTCACCAGTATTTCTATCAGCTGAGACGGCCGGAGTGGCCGAGCGGTTCTAGGCGTTTCAGTCTGGAACCGGGCGACCGCTACGGTCGCAGGTTCGAATCCTGCCTCAGGCATGGATGTGTGTGATGTCCTTAGGTTAGTTAGTTTTAAGTAGTTCTAAGTTCTAGGGGACTGATGACCTCATATGTTAAGTCCCATAGTGCTCAGAGCCATTTGAACCAATCTGTTAGCTGACAGCTGGGTACAACTGACACGCCATTTGGGAGTAAATGAGTATTCAAAAGGCTAATGCATTATTGATGCTACCACTCTCTTCCGTCATTGCTGTTCGTTTCAGTTCCACATAATTATCACATCTTATCCTCGTCTCTATGTCCTCCTTATACTTCTTCTTAGACAGTCCGATTCTTTCTTTACCAGAACAGTTCCTTTGCGAATGATAGTGCTGTGAGTGTTTCTGGGGACATGTCGAATAAACTTTATTTTTGTCTTTCCTATTTCCTTTGATTATCTTCTTTCTCCCATGACTTCCATTAACATTTTACATTGGTCTTTCTTTCAGTTCTTCTCGTTCATGTCATTTTCAACCATATAAACATTCCAGTAGCTTCATCTAGATTCGTTTCCAATTTATCTGGAGCCCAAGTTTCCCTTCCATTGAGCAGTGTACTCCATACAAAACGTATATAACAGATTTTCTGAGAACTACGAGTATAGTCACATGTTTGCTGGGTAATAGTAAGCCCCTGTTTTGCCAACAGTCTTTCTCTTCACTTCCGTTAAGCATCTATTGACTTCTATAAACGTACTACGGAGGTAACTACATTGTTTCAACTCATCAGTTCTTAGATTATCAGTTTTTACATTGATTTTAATTTCGTATAAAATTTTGTGCACTGCTACGTATTAGATTCGTGTTCCGTTTTTTCACTTCCAATTTCATAGTTTCAAAATGCCTGATAGGACATTTCCTTTTTGGAACCTGAATCTATTACGATCTCATCAGCAAATCACGTACAATGTAACCTTCCGTTATTAACCTCTCTCACATTTGTCTTCTCTTTCGTGATCTGAACAGCTTTCTACTTTGAACACATTCTAGTTCGACTCCTTTTCAAATCCTTGTCTCTTGCTCTACTTCATCGAATAATTTTGCACTTTTATTCTGACACAATCGAATTATAATTCTCTTGTTCTTCCAGTGCAGTTCTACATTCTTCCTAGATCTAAAGAGCAGCTCCCTTTTCCCCGTTGTTGAAAGCTTTCCCTAAATTAATAACGGTACGACTAGTACACATAATCACACACATCCTACTCTACAGTAACATGTGAAAAGCCTAAATTGCTGCTCTTGTTCCTCTTCTCTAATTTCAACCTGTTCTTCTCCAATATACTTACATACATTTCCTTTTTTCCTTCCCTGAACTATATTGATGGATATTTTGAAGTCATGTGATAAAATTGCCCTTTGTCTTTCTCCAAACCTACGCAAGGGTGCGATAGCATCACCAGATAAGCCCCTTCGTGGCGTGTCTCCATGAAGGTCTGCCTTGGGGATGATCCATCCAGGACAAGCTCTTAATCTGATCTGTCCACGGTAAAGGTGCGCGACCCCTGTCTTCGGACGTCGAATTTTACTTCTATTATTGTTCTTTTCATTGCCTCTTTCCTTATACTAATGTGACCCAAATATTTTAACTAATTTTGGTTGACAAGGGTCGACAATGTCCTTCTGATGCCAAGTACCCTCAAGATCAGTTCATGAGTCTGAAGTGCTGTCGATGGTGTCTGAAGCAATCTTCTATAGTACCATATTTCCAAACCATCAGTTCTGCTTCGAGCCGCCGTCACATCTTCCAGGTTTCTGCTGCGTCCAAGTTTATCTGCATAGCTGAACATAGGAAAGATTAAAGGTCGAACGAGGGTGAGCTTTATCTTGGCGGTATGGGGGTGTCCTTCCAGATGCGACAAGATTTCTGTAGCATTTCTCACAATCGAATTGCACCTCTGTATCTCATGTTCGCAGTCTCCAATATCAGTGACAGCAGATCACAAATATTCGTAGATATGGAGGATCTCGTAGTCAGCAAAATTTGTGATATCAGGCCTGCTCTCCTTAGGGCAATCTACAATAATCACTTTGGTCTTTGTATTGTATTTTCTGCTTCTTTCAGCCAACCATGGTATGATGCTTTCCAGTTGATGCTCGTCTGTTGCAGTTATCAGAGTGGCATCTGAATACCTGAGACTGTGAATTTTTCTGTTACCTAAAAAGATGCCGCCATACTAGTCTTCGAAAACGTCACTCAAAAATGGCTCTGAGCACTATGCGACTTAACTTCTGAAGTCATCAGTCGCCTAGAACTTAGAACTAATTAAACCTAACTAACATAAGGACATCCCACACATCCATGCCCGAAGCAGGATTCGAACCTGCTACCGTAGCGGTCGCTCGGCTCCAGACTGAAGCGCCTAGAACCGCACGGACACTCCGGCCGGCAGAAAACGTCCCCCATAATGTGCTCAATAAGTGCGTCAAACAACAGCGGAAATAGCATTATTTTTTCACGCTAGCTTTAGTAGAAAACATAACTGAAAAGGTGTTATTGATTCTTGCTGTCGCAGTGTCGGAAAGTACAGTTCTGGATTAAGTATACCAGGTGATTCGGCGACCTACCCCCATGAGGATAATCGATAGCTTTGACCATTTCACTTTGTCGAAAGCTTTTTATAATCCACAAAGCATATGAAATCTTCATATTACATTAACTCGCCTTTTCGTGCCGCCGGATGTTTAGGATCTGCTGACGGGTTATTTTGCCTGCAATAAACCCAGTTCGTTCATTCAATATTTCTGGAAGTTGCTACCACTGTTAATGATCTACAATTGGTGCACTGAACTGTCTTTCATATCTAAGATATGGTAAAGTTTCTACGTTGTCTGAAGTCTTTGGGCCTGATTCCTCTATCAAAATAGTTATTTAATCCACCGAATAACTGGCGTTTCATGTAGTTATCTAAAATAATTAGCAATTGTAGAAGGGTGTCATCAATCCCGGTTACTACTCAGTCTTTGAGACTCCGTAGGACATTTCCACATTTATTTCTCGTAACTGGACATTCATTTCACTTTCACACACATTGATGTTTTCCATTAGATTATTTTCTTACTAGAAGTCTTTATCACGGTAGAGTTCTGCAATGAATTATTTGCAACGGGTACGTGCCTCATCTTTATCACTAATATTCCCTCCTCGTTTGCCAAGAGCACATACCTCACCTTTGTTTTTCTGTACATGCGGTCTGCGGTCTGCAGCGTCTTGTCAAGGTTCGCGTGGCTCCCCTTTCCCCCCCCCCCCCCCTCTCTGGGGCATGGATATGGATGTGTGTGAGTTGTCCTTAGGATAAGTTAGCTTAAATTACTTTAAGTTAGATAAAGTAGTGTGTAAGCCTAGGGACCGATGACCTCAGCTGTTTGGTCCGATAATCCTTACCACAAATTTGCATTTGTTTTTCAGTAATATTTTTGCTACTACAGAATTTGTACTCAGTTTTTTATAAACGTAATCTTATTTTCCCTTTTGCTGATCTCCCTCTATCTCTTCAGCTACGCCTTTGTTCCATTATTCTAGTCTTCTCAGTATTTGTTTGTTATGCGATTTTCAGTTCGTTTGTGGTTACCTACATAGTTTTCCTTCCTGAGTTTATTCCTTTCCTGAATTAGGTTTACTGTGGAAAAGTAATACAGTGCACCGGTGCTGTTTTAATACCTGTGTGCATCTTTTCGATTTCCCAAGTAAACCTTTTCTGACTGGGGACTTGTGACTTTACGTTCTTTAATCGCCCTTCTACGTTTCTTTTGTAGGTGATGTTATTTGATAAGTGAACAATATTAGCTAGTCGTAAATGATAAAACGCCTCCTGTAGGAAAATTACTTTTTACAAGACAGAAGCGCTTTTGTCGCGGCTGAGGAAAGTCGCAGCACTGCACGAAAAGAAAGATGGTATCAATTACTTTATCATGACTGACACGAGACCCTCCAGCTGCGCTAATGGATTACTAAACTTCTGTTGTACAAATACAAACTTTAGAATTATTTGTTTTGTTAACGATAATCGTGAGAGTCAGCAGTAGGTTATCTGTATTAGTGAAACTTCCACTTATGTTACTCGTTGCCTAACTTCAGTACCCATTATCTTCAGTGAATAGTCATTTCTAGGAGTACCGTGAAACATTGTGCTAGCGGGAGATGGTATTTACAGGTTATTAGTTGCAGGCCTCGGCACTTCGTGTCCTCTAGCAATTATCAGGGATGGAAGTTAATGCGCGTTCCCCGAGGTTACAACGAGAACGAGAAGCTACTGAAGCTATTCGCTCGACCCGAACTCTATCAGGAAATGAATCGTTCTCAGTGATTTGGCCAAGGGACGGAAGTTGTAGCCGCTTAGAGCCGCTCGTCCGTTCTAGACTGCGGAGACTAACGCCGCGTAATCCCGCGACAAAGAATGGCCCGGCAGAGCCCCCAGTTTATTGTTCCGGGTGCGAGAACTACAGCGCTGGCACTGGGCAGCTGCTGTCGGCTAGTTTGGCAACCCGCCTAACACTCTCGCTCGTCGGCATACCTTACAACACGGGGCTGCACAGCCGGATGGAACAGCGAGAGGAGTCGTGTCTTGCTAAAAATTTATTCTATACCTCCTGTTACACGTTTGTTGCTGAAAGGAGCAATTACTTACTTATTTATTTATTCGTTATTGGCAAATGTTTCTAAATTCCAGGAATCACTTGAAACTTTTGTGCATGCCCTTGTTCATCAGGTGTACCTGAAAATGGAAATATGTAAAAGAACATGAATGCAGGTAAGGTAAAAACGATTACAGAGCTATATAACAGCTACATATTGCGAGAATCTGCTTTAGTCGTAGTCCATGGCGAAATTCCTGTAAGTTGAATGGTTGACAACGTCTTTGCAACGAAAACCAAACAAATTAAAGGAACATGGCCATGGGTCCCCACTGCAGCACATTCTCACTCTTTCTAAGCATTTTAGTGCGCTACACCGTTTTCTTCCTATGCTCACCAAAAGCTTAGTGCAGAAATAATTATTGCACTATGTAATCCTCCATTTTGTATTGCCTCTTGTTACCTCTTCCTTCCCGTGGATCCTCCTTCGGGTGGACTGTAAATCACGCCCTGTCTGTATAGTCGCATAGAATTATTACAGTATGTTTGTGTTGCAGCCAGCAGCTCTTTCAACCAAGTCCTCTCATCAGTCTGAATCACGCGGCTGTTGTCGTCTCGTTTTCCCACCCACACTCCCACAGTAATAATATCAATAGCCTTAAAAAAAACAGAAAGAACAAAAAAACGATCTGCAGGGTCGGTCTTGAATGTCGCATGACAGTCAAGGATGCTCTAGGATACCAAAATACATTTAGAGTTGCAATCTTTAATATTCTGACAAATTCCAAGATTTAACCAATTGTCAACGGAGAAACAACACAAAAATGTTTCCCATCAACTACCGAGTAAAAGAGGGTTGCACATTCTCTATGACACTATTCGTCATGTCGCGCGGCATATTACTACGCAAAATCTCGTCATTCTGTAGGGGTCTAAACGTGGGAAAATCTCACACAATTTGTAAAGCCTATGCATGTACATTACAGAAGTCCAAGACTTGGATAAGTTAAAGGAGGGTTTAAATATATATGAAAGAGCATCGGGAGTAGGAAGAAAACGTGGGTTCTGGCTAACTGGCTCAATTGAGGAAGTATTTGGTTCTGGTTCACTGGCTCAATTCTTGCCTCAACCTTCAGGTTCGTCACAAATTAAGGCAGTTGTCCAGAACCTGCCTTTTCCTCCTTCTATACTTCAACTCTTCAGGTCTAACTCACCCCATTTTCATACTTTTTACGAAGGAGCATATCAGAAAAAAGAATTTTACTGTTTTTTTTTATATAAAAGGCACATGTAATAAAATAGATATTTGATAATTTCTCATAAAAGAAGCATGTAAGAAAATGAATAAATGAATTAAGGTTCAAGACAAAGTTAAACATAAATATTATAAATCAGTTCAAAGATTTGGTAGCAGTGAGGGAAAAAATTGAAATAATGAATTCCAGATCATGAAATTGATTATATTTATTTTTACATTTATTCATTTCCTTATATCTCAATTTCATCTGTCCACTTTCAAAAAATTGAACATCTTAGTCAGTAATTAATTATCTGGTAAAAAGATTTAAATCATTATTAAGCTCGAACAAGTTTTTTCTACTTATCTAGTTTTTAAATATGCACATCCAGGACATTATATAAAACGTTTGCCTCTAGCTCGGTTAGATTTTGAATCTCTTTCAAGACAATTGGCTGTTGAGCTTCTTGATTAGGGTCTCCAATATACAGAAAAAAATTTGTTTAGATTTTTATAATTTGTAATGTCCTAATGGTAGTGTATCTATTCCATTTTCGAAAACACATCTTTTATTATCATGAGGGCTCAATGCTTTCTTCTTACTGCAACTATGTAAATTTCATATCTTTCAATTTGAATCATATTGATTTTTCTGTAATGTCATCTTTTGTTAAACAAACAATCTTTTTCAAACAAACAGTCTTATTCGATTTTTGACTACACATTTTGTATATACTTTAGATTTTTCCTCAACTTTTTGCCAACTTCATAAGTGTGCACTTTGCTCTCAAACCCAAACATTCTTCCATTATTTTTCCATTACATTCATCTTTCATTTTTTTCTAAATCATTCTGGTTTACTTGTGGAATTCCATAAATATTATTTGTTTGATAATCACTTGTATCAAAGTAATCAGTCACTGATTTCATATCTTCATAAAAATCTTCAGTTTGTATACAGTAGATATAACTTTCCATATCTTGATAACATAACTGAAAATTTTTCCTTATTTTAGTTTCATTATGCTATAGTGAAAATCATACATAAATTCTCTAGATAAATCAAGTATGCTCATTCTGACATAGTTGGGTGTATTATATGTGTTTTTTTGTCTTGTTCATATGAATGGCCACAAGATTTTCATTAAAGGTAATTCTTCCCTTATAGTTTGGCTCTGCTATTAGTTTATCACATTTTTCTCCATGTGACACTTATTTTATATCCACTCTCTTTCTTATGATTTCCATTGTCTTACAAAACACAGATTTGTTCATAGATTTGTAGAAATCTTTCAAAAATGATTTTTGGCTTTACTTCACATTTGTGAATTCAACCAATAAGACTGTTTAAGTTTTAAGACTGTGTATTTTTGTGAGTTTCATTCCAAGAGACAGACACTGTTCACGGTTCCTATAATGAACTACATAATTATGCCTTTCAAGTAGAGTAGTCATGCTTTCTGTAGTGTTAGGCACAGTTTTATTTTCAGATACAAGCAGTTAATCTTTATGTAAATCATGTAGTTCTTTTGGATGTTCTAAATCTTCTTCAAAAATACATCGATTTTAGCAGTGGCTGACATTTCACTAATTTTTGTACAGGTGAAAGAATGTGGTTCATCCCATTCAGATTATCTATATGGTAAATATAGGCTCATAGCATAACGATATAAATTTTCTGCATCTAAATAAGATAAATAATGTGATATGTTTATCACATTGCCAGCACTCAGATATTTCTTGTTTGCCTTTACATAACTCTTGCAACATTGTGATAATCCTCCTATTATTCCCTTTTCAATCAACAGAATCATACCATAATCATGTAACAAATCAAGTGGCTGTTAAGTCATTTTCAACATTGCATCCCAACACAAATGAGAAGCTATAAGATACCAAGTAAGATCTACATTATAAGCTTGCACACAAATTTTGCTAAAATTTTCGAACACATCAGCCAATAACAAAACACCAGTTTTCAGACGACAATCATCATATTCACCAAGATTTTTACTATTGCATATTTGTAATCTTCATCACTTATTTCACAGTCATTCAGTTATTTGTAATAGTCTTCCTTTGCTGGTAATTGTGTCTCTTCAAATTTCTTCCAAGAAACAATGTAATCATATGGTACACACCTTTTCTGATCAATAAATTAAACAATTTTTATTTGAAAAATTCTTAATATTTTTCATTTGTTCTCTTCAAATTTGATGAATTTTTGTCAAGTGAAGAAGCCATCAATTTAAATGTGTTAATAAATCTCACCTTCAGACTTTCTGTCCTTTTACCAAAACTAATATATCTATCTTCATAGTTAGGTATTAAATCTACTTCTTTCTTATCATACCAAAGTTCTTTCACAAACAAATGAGAATCATATCCAGATAAATTATGTAAATAAATTGGAACAAAGCTCAGATGTTTTACCTGTAAATTGAATTTATTACATCATGGATTTATATATTTTCCAGTCAAATGATCATAATGTCGAACCTCTTTATTGCTTCTTGTATAATGACATCTATACACTGTACAAACTTTAGCTTTATGTATCTTGATTGTTTTCCAGGAGTTAATGGACCCGAATCTGTAGTTTCAGAATAAATTCTTCCAATTTGTTTTCAATTTCTTTTCTGTGCATTCAATAAATTTCTTAGGACAATTTGGTCCACTATAAACAACAGCATCTTTGTAATTATCCATTAACACACTTGATGTAATAACAGAATCCACTTGGTTCATGTTTTTGATATTTGATTGTGTATGAATTTTCTGGATTTGGTTTACAGTTGTCCATCTACAGTAGTAAAATTTCAAAATCACAAATTTCTGTGTGTGTTAATAATTTTTAAAATTAACATATGAATTCTCTAGCATTTCCACTTTTAATGGTTTGCTAGTCAAACAATTTGTTTTGTGATTATTTAATTTTTCTATGCTAGTGAAAAGGAATAAACAGAAATCACAAATAAATATTGCTTCTTTGCCTCTAGTAATTTGTCTGGAAATAGTCTAGTTAATGTTTTATGTAAGAACAGTTTGAATTACTTCCTCTCTTGAAATAAAGTAGATTTTGCATGTTTCTCTTTGTCACATTTAGCAACTTTTAATGGATGCAATTGGTACTTTTCATCAACGAATGTACATTGATAGATACATTAATTCTACTCTCAATTTTTGGAATATGGACCACCACTAAAGGAAATTTTAATATTTGGTTACTCTTTCTGAGTTTTTATCCACAGGATGCAATGCTGATTTTATAGCCCCAAGAAATTATTTTTGCTCCTAATTTTTCACATTAACACATGCTTTTTTTACTTTTTATTTCATCTGGTAATACAATGTAAGATGGTCCTCTCAGTGGAACATATCTGTTGATTCCTAATTGTGAACCAATAATACTTTTTAATGACCATCCAGATCCATGTGGTTGAAAATCATCCATACTTGGTGATATATATTGTCTACCAATAAAACTTTTTAATTAATTCTCTTTTATTTGTGATCATATAACCTTTTTATTTGGAAACCATATTCTATAATATTTCTGCTCGTTTGCATTTGATATAACAATGTCTTAAATTTATTTTCAATTCATGATGTATTCTTTGGCTGTCTTTAACAGTTTCTAATGATTTTCGGTTTTACTGTAGTCAAGAAATTATTGTGTTCAACTGAATTCATGTTATTTTCCAAATTTATTGTTTGGATCTGGTAAAAAATACAGTATCAACTGTACAATCTACTAACCGTTTTCCTGTCTCTTGGTTTCTCAAATAAATAAGTTTAAAAGGGGTACAGTTTTCTTCATTAGTTCTAGTTTTTTCTTTTGCAAACACATTGGTAGAAAATGGAAATATTTTTTCAGTGGTTTACCTTCAATTGTCTGTTCCACACACACACATCAGTAGAAAATGGAAAAAAAATTTTCAATGGTTTATCAGTAATTTTCTATTTTGCAAACATATTAGTAGAAAATGGAAGTATTATTTTCAATGGTTTATCTTTAGTTTTTTGTTTTGTAAACACATTAGTAAAAACGGAAATACATTTTCAATGGTTTATCTTTAGTTTTATGTTTCACAAACACGTTAGTAGAATATGAAAATATTTATTTCGATGATCTATCCACTTTAGTTTGGAAAATTTCATCATTATAACTGTTATGATCAGGTAATTGTTTCCAAACATTCTTCTTGAGGGGAACCCACTTTCACTGTGTGATGTCTAACAATAAATGTAGTTAGGTCAGCTTTCCTTAATTTACTATACCCTCTTAAATTCTCTGTCTTATAGTAATAATGACGAACAACTGAGAAGTTCTCCCTTTGACCTTTCCAAAAATCATGATGTAAGGTGTCAGGCAAATCCAACACCCTCCATGAAAACCCTGACGTGATAAGCAAATCCAGCAATATGTGACATAGCTCCGAATAAATCATGACATTAAATTAACCAAAGAAATACGAGTAACGAGTGAGCAAATGGAATACCACAGACTAACACAAGAATGCCTAAATGCATGTCATACCTTCCCACCGTGAGACTGACGCAGTTCCGAGGGGAGAAACGAGAACATAAGCCGAGAGCAGAACTGTGTTAAGCTAGAAGGACCTACGATAAGGGACGGACACCCACGACGCAAGCCAACCACCAGGACCACCCACAGTCCATGTTAAAAGATAGGGCCCTCCAGAGGAACACTATAAATCTTACGATAACACTAAAAGGGCCACACCATCTGCAAGTTTTAGCGTGAGACTTTTCGCGTCTCTGTTACGTTGCAATCGTTAAAAATATTGTCCCACCACGAAAAGTATAACGTTTCTCATTGGATGGACAGAATTTTTGCAGGCGGAGCTTAAGCTTAACATTGAGACCCTGATTGTTCAGCTGAAAACACAGCCAGATAGGTTTTTTAAACCAACTTCGGTAAATTGTAGTAAGGGTAAGTTAGCAGAGAGTGGCTTCCGAGACGGCGACCTGTATGGAGCTGCGCCGGCCGCCGCCCTCTGACACTGCCTAACCAACGACAAGGTAATGAATGCACGAGATGCCGCATAACAGTGCATAAAGCTTCACTCAGAACTGCAGAAGTCTCATCTGTTACACCCCCTTTTTGCGTAATACTAGTGTCGATCGTCAATTAAAGCTCATGGCATTCACATTTGCTACGTAGTTTAAAATCTGAAACGAGATGATTTTTCTGTTATATGATTATTGAGAAGCCACATCACCCACTATGATTTACGACAAGTTAGATAAGTAATTAAAGATAATTGAGGGTCACTGTAGACCATTTTGATAGTTATCTCTTTTGTGAAACTTAATTTAAACCTAGATTGTAGATGTGATATGGCATAGGTCATCCTTCGGTCCATTGTAGAACTTAGAAACCCACTCAGGGAATATTCGTTTACATTTTGTTGAACGCAGTTGGTTTTTATCATCCTGGATTAAAATATTTCCTTTTATCAATAGTGCAATTTATAAACAATGTTTTGTGAGTAGAATAAAATTTCTAATGGTAAACTCAACTACTTTTTCGACGTTATTTTACCAGCTAACTAAAAATAGGAAAGCCTTGAAACCCTTCCACTAAGTTAAGTTAGAATTAAGATTATTTTACAGGGAGTGCAGTGGAGCTGACACTGAAATCATAGGTATTTGGTTATATCATCACTAGTCTCACTGAACTCTTCTGAACCCTACATGTCATGTGTGGTCCGGCGTCTCCTTACCAGCAACAGGTCCCAGGGACAAACTAGTCAATTCCCTAAAAAACACGCTCAGAGCGTCGTTCTACATCTACATTTATACTCCGCGAGCCACCAAACGGTGTGTGGCGGAGGGCACTTTGCGTGCCAATGTCATTACCTCCCTTTTCTGTTCCAGGCGCGTATGGTTCGCGGGAAGAACGACTGTCTGAAAGCCTCCGTGCGCGCTCGAATCTCTCTAATTTTACATTCGTGATCTCCTCGGGAGGTATAAGCAGGGGGAAGCAATATATTCGATACCTCATCCAGAAACGCATCCTCTCGAAACCTGGCGAGCAACCTACACTGCGAGGCAGAGCGCCTCTCTTGCAGAGTCTGCTACTTGAGTTTGCTAAACATCTGCGTAACGCTTTCACGGTTACCAAATAGCCCTGTGACGAAACGCGACGCTCTTCTTTGGATCTTCTCTATCTCCTCCGTCAACCCGATCTGGTACGGATCCCACACTGATGAGCAAACTCAAGTATAGGTCGAACGAGTGTTTTGTAAGCCACCTCCTTTGTTGATGGACTACATTTTCTAAGGACTCTCCCAATGAATCTCAACCTGGTACACGCCTTACCAACAATTAATTTTATGTGATCATTCCACTTCAAATCGTTCCGCACGCATACTCCCAGATATTTTACAGAAGTAACTGCTACCACTGTTTGTTCCACTATCATATACTCATACAATAAAGGATCCTTCTTTCTATGTATTCGCAATACATTACATTTGTCTATGTTAAGGGTCAGTTGCCACTCCCTGCACCAAGTGCCTATCCGCTGCAGATCATCCTGCATTTCGCTACAATTTTCTAATGCTGCAACTTCTCTGTATACTACGGCATCATCCGCGAAAAGCCGCATGGAACACTATCTACTAGGTCATTTATATATATTGTGAAAAGCAATGGTCCCATAACACTCCCCTGTGGCACGCCAGAGGTTACTTGAACGTCTATAGACGTCTCTCCATTAAAAACAACATGCTGCTTTCTGTTTGCTAAAAACTCTTCAATCCAGCCACACAGATTGTTTGATATTCCGTAAGCTCTTACTTTGTTTATCAGGCGACAGTGCGGAACTGTATCGAACGCCTTCCGGAAGTCAAGGAAAATAGCATCTACCTTGGAGCCTGTATCTAATATTTTCTGGGTCTCATGAACAAATAAAGCGAGTTGCGTCTCACACGATCGCTGTTTCCGGAATCCATGTTGATTCCTACAGAGCAGATTCTGGGTTTCCAAAAACGACATGATACTCGAGCAAAAAACATGTTCTAAAATTCTACAACAGATCGACGTCAGATCGACTATAGACCTATATAATATAGGTCTATAGTTTTGCGCATCTGTTCGACTACCCTTCTTGAAGACTGGGACTACCTGTGCTCTTTTCCAATCATTTGGAACCTTCCATTCCTCTAGAGACTAGCGGCACACGGCTGTTAGAAGGGGGGCAAGTTCTTTCGCGTACTCTGTGTAGAATCGAATTGGTATCCGGTCAGGCCCAGTGGACTTCCCTCTATTGAGTGATTGCAGTTGCTTTTCTATTCCCTGGACACTTATTTCGATGTCAGCCATTTTTTCGTTTGTGCGAGGATTTAGAGAAGGAACTGCAGTGCGGTCTTCCTCTGTGAAACAGCTTTGGATAAAGGTGTTTAATATTTCAGCTTTACGCGTGTCATTCTCTGTTTCAATGCCTTCATCATCCCGGTGTGTCTGGATATGCTGTTTCGATCCACTTACCGATTTAACGTAAGACCAGATTTTCCTAGGATTTTCTGTCAAGTCGGTACATAGAATTTTACTTTCGAACTCACTGAACGCTTCACGCATAGCCCTCCTTACGCTAACTTTGACATCGCTTAGCTTCTGTTTGTCTGAGAGGTTTTGGCTGCGTTTAAACTTGGAGTGAAGCTCTCTTTGCTTTCATAGTAGTTTCCTAACGTTGTTGTTGAACCACGGTGGGTTTTTCCTGTCGCTCACAGTTTTACTCGGCACGTACCTGTCTAAAACGCATTTTACGATTGCCTTGAACTTTTTCCATACACACTTTTTCCATAAACATTGTCAGTGTCGGAACAGAAATTTTCGTTTGGATCTGTTAGGTAGTCCGAAATCTGCCTTCTATTACTCTTGCTAAACAGATAAACCTTCCTCCATTTTTTTATATTCCTATTAACTTCCATATTCAGGGATGCTGCAACGGCCTTATGATCACTGATTCCCTGTTCTGCACTTACAGAGTCGAAAAGTTCGGGTCTGTTTGTTATCAGTAGGTCCAATATGTTATCTCCACGAGTCGGTTCTCTGTTTAATTGCTCGAGGTAATTTTCGGATAGTGCACTCAGTATAATGTCACTCGATGCTCTGTCCCTACCACCCGTCCTAAACATCTGAGTGTCCCAGTCTGTATCTGGTAAATTGAAATCTCCACCTAAGACTATAACATGCTGAGAAAAAAGTATTCCAAATTTTCTCGCAGTTGTTCTGCCACTAATGCTGCTGAGTGTGGAGGTCGGTAAAAGGAGCCATTTATTAACCTAGCTTGGTTGTTGAGTGTGACCTCCATCCATAATAATTCACAGGAACTATCCGTTTCTACTTCACTACAGGATAAACTACTACTAACAGCGACAAACATGCCACCACCAGTTGTATGCAATCTATCCTTTCTAAACACCGTCTGTGCCTTTGTAAAAGTTTCGGCAGAATTTATCTCTGGCTTCAGCCAGCTTTCTGTACCTATAACGGTTTCAGCTTCGGTGCTTTCTATCAGCGCTTGAAGTTCCGGTACTTTACCAATGCAGCTTCGACAGTTTACAATTACAATACCGATTGCTGCTTGATCCCCGCATGTCCTGACTTTGCCCCACACCCTTTGAGGCTGTTGCCCTTTCTGTACTTGCCCAAGGCCAGCTAACCTAAAAAACAGCCCAGCCCACGCCACACAACCCCTGCTACCCGTGTAGCCGCTTGTTGCGTGTAGTGGACTCCTGACCTATCCAGCGGAACCCGAAACCCCACTACCCTATAGCGCCAGTCGAGGAATCTGCAGCCCACACGGTCGCACGACCGTCTCAGCCTCTCATTCAGACCCTCCACTCGGCTCTGTACCATAGGTCCGCAGTCAGTCCTGTCGACGGTGCTGCAGATGGTGAGCTCTGCTTTCATCCCACTAGCGAGACTGGCAGTCTTCACCGTATCAGATAGCCGCCGGAAGCCAGAGAGGATTTCCTCCGATACATAGCGACACACTGGTGCCGACATGAGCGACCACCTGCAGATGGGTGCACCCTGTACCCTTCATGGCATCCGGAACGACCCTTTCCACATCTGGAATGACTCCCCCCGGTATGCACACGGAGTGCACATTGGTTTTCTTCCCCTCTCTTGCTGCCATATCCCTAAGGGGCCCCATTACGCGCCTGACGTTGGAGCTCCTAACTACCAGTAAGCCCACCCTCTGCGACCACCCAGATCTTGCAGACTGAGGGGCAACCTCTGGGACAGGACAAGCAGCCATGTCCGGCCAAAGATCAGTATCAGCCTGAGACAGCGCCTGAAACCGGTTCATCAGACAAACTGGAGAGGCCTTCCATTCAGCCCTCCGGAATGTCTTTCGCCTCCTGCCACACCTCGAGACGACCTCCCACTCTACCACAGGTGAGGGATCAGCCTGAATGTGGGCAGTATCCCGGGCAGCCACAGTCGTAATCCGATCGGGGGATCCGTGGGATGGGCTGGCCATCCCCGACAAACCCCCATCCAGACACCCACAGTGATGCCCATTGGCAACAGCCTTACGCTGTGTGACCGAAGCCAACACTGCCTGAAGCTGGTATTGAAGGGATGCCAACTCAGCCTGCATGCGAACACAGCAGTTGCAGTCTCTATCCATGCTATAAAGTGTTGTGCAAAGAACGTCTGAACTATCTACAGAGAGCACAAACAAATCGACACATAATTTAAACGGTTATTAAAATACAAGGCATCCTAGCAAATGCAGTAATGCTACTACTTGCGCACTGCTGACACACTGCTCGGCGGCGGAAGGAGACTACGAGATTTTACACTATTCAGGTACTAAAACGCGATGCTACAACTCTCAAATACTATAATACGCCCAAAATTTATGAATTAAACAATGCAAGTACCAAAAACACGCAAAGAAATTAAGAATTAAACTATGTAACAAATAAGTGAGCTAGGAGTATACGACTTGCTGCTGGCAGCTGCTTATCCAACGGCGGCAGGGAGCACACTGGTTGTGACCAACCGACACTGGCCGTTCAAAACAAAAACAGAAGACAGACGACTACGCGAATTTACACTATTCAGGTACTAAAACGCGATGCTACAACTCTCAAATACTATAATACGCCCGAAATTTATGAATTAAACAACGCAAGTACCAAAAACACGCAAACAAATTAAGAATTAAACTATGTAACAAATAAGTGAGCTTGGAGTATACGACTTGCTGCTGGCAGCTGCTTATCCAACGGCGGCAGGGAAAGTGGTAGGGAGACACGACTTAGAACAAACAGAAACCACACAGAATGTTAGAGAATGGCGACCCTGCCAGGATGGTAAAATTGCATGATTGATGGTCGACCACATGCCTAACTAGGGCAGAAAAATATCTTGTTGAAAAACAGTAGCTACAACGATAGATAGTAAGAAAGTATTAAATAGAATGTGAGACATTCTAGAATTAAGTTTTCTCTCCAATGCAAGCACACAGGTGGCGGATACATCGTTGACAAGTTTGTTCTGACCCAACAAGTAAGTGAATGGAATATCAGTCTTCGGTATAATAAGTGTCAAGTCATGTGAACAAAAATTTTATGAAACGCGGGAGATCGTATGAGCGCATGTCGACGCGAAGTAGGGCGCCTGAATTGCTTTTAAAACAGAAAATAAGGGATTCAGAAAGATTAGCAATGGCAGACCGAGACCTTACCGAATTGAGGTAGAGACCCAACATGAAGCTGGACAGAGAAAAGAGGACAGTACAACAGACGATGCAGTATCGCGAGAAATAGGACAGATAACGCACCATAACAAGGATAATGTACGCCAAGGCATAGAAAACGTAGGTCAGCATACGACAGAGGAGCAGGAAAGTAGAGACACAGCCGACGAGGATTCTAACTGGCGTCTTGAATACGTAGAACCCATAGTACAAATAATCAGAGCTCCCTCACCACAGAGTACAAGGAATTCGAGCAGAAAAGTGTCACCGCACAGTTCAACACTTGGACGAAAACACAGAGCGTAGGACGTCGGAAGAAAACGCAATAGGACCCACCAATCTGGCAGAATTATTGCAACAAATGACGGAAACCATGACAAGACAAAGTAAAGAAATTGCGAACCAAATTAAAATTCAGAATGCAGAAACAACGAAACAAATTGCAGAAACCACGAGAAAAATGCGTGAGATAAAAGAACAAAACAAAAAAAATTCAGTTACACCTAAGTCATATTGAAGACGAGGCAAAAGAATCTCGAGAAGTGATAGGAAACTTAATAACAGGTCACAATCAATCGAGAACAGACACTGACAAGGTACAAGCGGACGTACAAACATTGCATAATGACACTCAGGACGAGATCAAAACATTACGTAACAACACCCAGGGAGAAGTCAAGAAACTAGAGAAACAGATAAACGTAATTACTAGACATCAAGCAGGTACAGCGCGTGAAATTGTTGAAAACAGTGTGTTACACAAACGTACCACAAAAGCAGCGCTGAAAAGATATGATAACCGCATAGTCAAAATAGAAGCGCAAACGAAGCAACAATTTCAGAAATTGCGAACAGAGTTGTTGCAAACTATTGAAGAGCGTAGTGAACAGGATCGAACAAGTACTGAGTCTTTAACCACATCCGTATCTGTAACAGCACCGGAAAAACAAGCAATTAACGAAGATATCAGGCAGTTTCGATTCCAATCACAGGCGGTAAGTAACGTACGTGAAATCAGACAGCCTGCACAGCAACAAACACGTTTCGAAATTCTTGATGAACAAACGGCACCACAAACACATGCAGAACCACAAATGTATCTTTCAAGACAGTTTGGATCGTGCAATGAAGCGGCAAGGTTAGCCAGACAAGATACCGAATCAATGCGTCCAATGGAAAGTCAGGTCGAGAAGAGTACAGGGCAATGCATTCAGCTACACGTTCACAACCGATGGAAGAAAATTATTACGTACCACTCCAACGATACTACGCAAGGGTAGACCAAAGTTACAGTGGACAATATCCAATGGATATACCACAACCGGGAAGAACGACGGGAGAAATGATCAGAAACAAAAGTGCCGAAGAATCGCGAATTTTATATGGAACTATGACGAAGTACGACAACGATCATTTCCTCACAGTCAGAAAATTTCAACAGTTTAGAGAAGGAAACTCATTACATCCACGAACTTTTATTGATCAATTCCGAGTAGGATTACCAGAACACTGGATGCTAGCACACAAATTAGACTTTATGTGTGCACATGTCAGTAACAGTCGCAGAAACCATGCAGAATGTTGCAGCGACATGCCGATCATACGAAGATTTCAGAGAGAAGTTTCTCTCACGATATTGGTCCAGCGAAGCACAGAACAGAGTGAAGTACGAATTATTACAGAACCCATATTTTGAAAATTCAGGAGAGAAGAGTCCCGTGAAATGTTTCGAAAGTAATGGCAAAGAAAAATCAATGCTTAGATGTACCATGCAGTGACGAAGAGTTGATTAAATTATGCGCGATGAAGTTGCTATTCAAATACCAGCAATCATTAGTAGGTTGCGGAGGCAATGACGTCGAAGCATTTAAAGGTATTCTAAGGGAACTAGAGTTCATATTTTCGGAAGATGACGCAAGAAAAAGACGAAGCACACGTGAAAACGTAAGCAGAAAGCAGTGGAATCCATAAGACACAGCAGTGAAGAAACAATAATTACGAACCACTTGATAACTTCGCACCAAGAAACGACAATAGATTTCAACAAAGAACCGGTTATGAATTTAGAAGAGAATATGGCAATAACTATAATTCACCCAGGAACGGCAACAACTATTACAGTGGGAATAACGACAAGCGGAACGGGTATTGGAGAACCAATAGACCGACAAATAATCAACAAAAAACCAATATCAAAAAGCTGAACAAGAAAAGAGAATACAGATAGAGGAGGTGGAGGTAAGACCACCAAACGCCGATAAACGTTCGAATTGACAGCTAAGCGCCCATTCCAAAGAGAATGACGCACCGATCCAGGACAATTGCAGCACCTTGAACAGAGAAGTAAATACCTTATCACGAGAAGAGAAGAAGGAAGAAACAAATCCGCAGGGACCAGATGAAAACGAAGACAGGAAAATAACAATATCGTGTTGGGACGAAATTAATTGGGAGAATACTGACGAGGAAGATGAATTACCAGGGGCATGCACCACGAATGTAGGAGGAAAGGACGAAATAATGAGTATTGCAGAGCTATTTGAGATGGAAACCAGGGAAAGCGAATTCAAAGAGGATAATGCGCAGTCGACAGAAGTTGACAATAAGTTACTAGTGGGCACACAACCAAACGTATATAATGAAGGAAGTTATGAAGCGGTAATTAGAGCATTTAGATGCGATTATGTGGAAGTAGCGACGAAGAAGGAGAAGACAGACGAGGATGAGGAAAAAGTAGAGGATGTTGAAGAAAGCGTAAATGAAGGAAGAAATAGAGAAGAGGAAATAAAAGAGAGAGAAGTAGCAGTCGAAGCTTATCCTACAGAAAGTTCGAAATCACAGGGGAAAGTCCTGAAAAGACTCATGTATGATTCAGTGGAGGATTCGTTGATGCAAGAAAAAGAAGAACACAACCAACCCTTTCAAATTCAACCAATTCTGAAGGCCATGGTGATGCATATCCCAGTCAATGTTGTAATTGATACAGTAAGTGAACTGACCGCGATCTCAGAAAATTTATTCATGCAGTGCAATGCCAATGAGGAATTGCCAGTTCTGAAAACACGTAAGATTAAAGTAAGAGGTCCTATTAGTAAAAATGCTGCGGACGTTACGAGAAAAACTAGGTTAACTCTTTCGTGTCAAGGTCAAAAGATCGAAGCCAACTTCGTGATTATACCTAAACTAACTGTAGATTTGACTATAGGTGCAGATTTTTTTAAATGAGAGATGAGCGATAATAGACATGGGGAAAAGTAGCGTAACATTCGGGAATGTCACACTTCTCCTTGAGCAAAAGCTAAAATTAGAAGAAACACCACTTATAAACAAACAATTAAGATTGATGCGGGATGAAGAGGATGAAGAATTAGTATGGTATGCACAAAAGGGGGAATAGCCTCAACTCATGTTAGAAATCCATAAAGAAATCGACGAAAAATTGCAAGAAGTTCAAGGTGTTTCGGAACACAGTAAAAGCGAATTAGAGGGTATTTTATGAGATAATGCAGAGGTATTTTTACCTAAGACTGGCAGTATTAAACACTTTCAGTACAAGTGTGAAGTAAAACAGCACAAACCATTTAGAGTGACACCCTATACAATCCCATTAAGCTACAGGAATAAAGTATTCCAGGAGATATCTAAAATGTTAGATGATGATATTATTGATCAAGCTACCTCCACATATGACAGCCCGCCCCATATTGTACAAAAACGAGATGGGAGCATCAGGTTAGTGCTTGATTCCAGACAGATCAACACAATCATAATCACTGAGACAGATCGCGCAGAAAAATTAGAGGAAATGGTACAAAACTTCCACGGTGCTGAGATATTTTCATCAACTGATTTACAGAGTAGTTTCTGGCAAATAGAATTGGCCCCAGAATGTAGAAAATTTTGCAGCATTTATCGTATTCGGTAGATGTTACCAGTTTAAACGATTGCCATTTGGTTTAAACATATCATCAGCAGCGTTTATTAGGGGATTTAATACTATACTCAGTCCTGAAATTTTACAAAAAATTACTTGTTATGTTGATGATGTGATTATAGCAGAACCCTCTTTGGAACATCACAACGACATATTAAATCAGTTTTTACAGATCATGAAAGACCATGGGGTTACAGTAAATATAACAAAATCCAAATTTGGAAGGCGAGAGGTCAAATTTCTAGGACAAATAATTTCAGAGAAAGGCGTAATGCCGACCCAGAAAAACTAAAGTCAATCAGAGAATTCTGTACTCCATATAATAAGAAAACTCTCAGAGGATTTCTAGGTCTCACCGGATTCTACAAAAAATTTATTTGGATCGACTCTCTCGCAACACCACGCCTACGTGCATTGACTGGAAAAAACACGCCATGGGTATGGGACCAACAAGCCAATGAAGAATTTTTAAAAGTGAAAAACGCACTAATAACAGCACCGATTTTAGCACATCCCGATCTAACACAAAATTTTTGTATGACCACTGATAGCGCGAAAACAGGTTTAGGAGTTGTTTTATTCCAAGAATACGAACAGGCAGGGCTACGATCATATAGAACAATTGCATTTGCCAATTGTGTACTCACAAAAAGCGAGAGAAACTATTCAGTCACGGAGCTGGAAGCATTGGCCATTGTATTGGGCTTCCAACGTTTTCGATATTTCCTATTCGGAAGAAAAACAAAAGTATACACTGACCACAAAGCATTAGAATTTCTGTTATCAGCCAAACTAATTCATGGGAGGTTAGCCAGATGGGTGTTAATACTGCAAGAATTTGACTTCACTATTACACACATACCACGACCATCGAATGTATTAGCAGATGCTTTATCACGATGTCCACAGGGTACATCCAATAACATAGGTTTGGAAGCTGCAGAAGACCAGTTTACAATGTACTATATGAAACAAGTGCCTTTAGAAAACTACATTACGACAGCATTGAAAAACATAGGCAAATAACAGGACAAGGATACCGAAATACTAGGAATCAAACACAAGTGGAGAAGTAAGGATTTTCCAGACATTCAACAGCACTATCTCGTAAAAAACAATGTTTTATTTTTTAGTTGAAATGTTGAAACGAATAAATGGTTAATTTATATCCCAGATGAACTAATTAATAAGTACATATGGTATACACATTTAAGTAATGGCCACTTTGGACCAAAGAAATGCTTTTTAAAAATAAAACAAACAAGCCATTTTCCTAATATGGAAAGACGAATTAGAGCAGTATTAGTCAAATGCAAAAAATGTATGAGGGCTAAACATGTCACTTTCCAAACCAAACCACCTATGTTTCCAATAATCCCTAAAAAATTAAAACAAATAGCTGCAACAGATTTGATGGGGCCCCTCCCACGCACAAAAAATAGATATATTTTCATATTTGTCATTTGGAACTTAATTCTAAATATGTTACCTTGACACCATTAAAACGGGCAACAGGTCTTACTATAAGTAAAGCATTTAGACAAAATTTTCTGAGACAAGTAGGTCGAGTGGAACGAATAATTTCAGATAATGGCCCACAATACAAATCAGTGCAATGGCAGAACACATTAAAACAACACAAAATAAAACCCATCTACATATCTAAGTACAAACCTAGCGTAAATCCAGCAGACGATCTATGAAGGACTTTAGGCCGATTATATGCAGGCAAAAGACACAAAACTTGGGATATGTACCTTAAAAATTTTCAAGAAGTAATAAATGAAGTGGCTGGCCGGAGTGGCCAAGCAGTTAAAGGCGCTACAGTCTGGAACCGCACGACCGCTACGGTCGCAGGTTCGAATCCTGCCTTGGGCATGGATGTGTGTGATGTCCTTAAGTTAGTTAGGTTTAAGTAGTTCTAAGTTCTAGGGGACTGATGACCACAGCAGTTGAGTCCTATAGTGCTCACAGCCATTTGAACCATTTTGAACCATTTTTTAATAAATGAAGTACCACATAGCACTACTCTACTACCTCCAGTTACTGTACTTAAATATATTGAACCCCCAAACATAACCAGAGAAAATGTTAGATTTCCTATTGTACCACGTAGACAGCACAAGCAAATCATAGCAACAGCTCTCTCCAACATCCGAAAGGCAGCCATTAAAAGAAAAGAAAGAGGAGATAGAACAGCAATTAAATGAACATTCTCAGTCGGCCAGAAAGTATTTGTAAAAACACACCATATCTCCAGCAAAGAGAAACACAAAATACGTAAGTTTTACGCTACATACAAATGACCTCTCATAATTAGCCGAATTGCTCATGATAATGCTGTGGAACTAATGAACCCAAAAACAGGCAAAACCTTAGTACTTCACCATGTGAGCCATATCAAAAAGTTTGAAGATTAATTTTATTACTGGTAAATAATGAGCACAAAATTTCAAGATTATGTTACAGATAAGATCGTCAGGATAAAGAAGAATGAAGGGAGAGAAGGTGGGAAAAAGAAAGTGTTTTCAACAAAAACAAAAACAAAAATAACACCAATAGTACCATAGATTAAGGTGAAGGGATAAAGTGTAGATAGTCTAACAGCATGAAATACTAAAATGCTATACACCACGATACTACACAAAAATAAAAAACGAATTTGAGGATTCTTGTAGAACTTAAGACTCAAAATATCTTAGAATTGTAACATGGAAAGGGCGCTGAAATTTGTAAAGCTTGCTAAAAAGGCGTAAAAGAATGTAGGTACTAGACATATGTTAGATGAATACAAGTAAAACTTTTTGTAAGAACCATTGTGAAAAACTCCAGCAAAAAACCAGATGCAACGACCCACAAGTTGCAACCAGAGAAGTATCAACAAAGGAAAGGACGTAATTAGCAAGACACGATTCCTACAAGGCAGAAGTGTCGAGAGAAGGGAAAGGACAGTGAGACCAACAAAGCGCACTTGTAAATCTACTGCTGATGGGGACAGACTAGCAAATACTGGACTTTCACCGCTCGTAAACCACGGGACGGCCCAACTCAGCGGAGCGAGCAAAAAAACGGCCCGACGAGGGCAGCCACCATTGGGAAAAAAAATGTGTAATAGTCACACTACTGCTATTAAACAGCACGCTGATGCACGAAACTGAAGAGAACTTCCACAAAGTAAAAATGACACGTCCAAACAATTTATCAAACTGTTACTAAGAGGACAACTTCAAAGCGAGTAGTTATTAATAAATATTCCCATATCCTGCCCAGAGAAGAACCAAGAATCAAATAAGAAGCAGAGAAAAAGCAGGAAGAACAGAAGTTGAAGATTCTCAAGACTGAGACCAAGAAAGAAGATGGGTGAAAAATAGACGACATACCTTCCCAAATCCCTGTCCTATTGTAATCTAGTCATCTGCGAAGTATCACAACGAAACACGACAGCTTTCAGCGACACATAACGATGACTTTCACGCATACGAAGCTAGTAAACCATGAGATACTGCACTCACGGCCCCATTCCATTATGGAACCTCCAAAACAGCAACACATCGTTGCAAATCCAACAAGGAACGACGAACGAAGCTGTACATCAAATACTTGCCCACATCCATCTCGCTCAAGTCCATCATCTTCGTGCAAAAACATTCACCAACCTCAGGCTTAAACATTCATAGGATTGTGTGAATGTGTGAAATCAAATTATGTGATGTAGGAATTGTGGAAAAGAAACGTGTGAAAAACTAAATAAGTTAAGCACACCAGACAGCTAATAAACTACAAAATAACAGTCATTGACTATGGACTTAAGTAAAAAATAGACTATCGATAAAAGTAAGTCATTAGCTCTGAAATGGACAGTATATAAAGAACAAAAGTAAGGCATAATAAACACTAAAACTATATGCCACTTATTTTCTCCTCATAAAAATAAAAGAATAACTATATTTTACTTATTTTCTCCTTATAAAAACAAAGAATAAAAAATTATCTTGTTGGATGTTTTTCTTCTATTTGAACATTTGTACCATTTGTTAGGATAATATCTCAATACTTGCGTATGTATATTTCTTTGTCAAAGCAGTTCTTGGAAATAATTCTTATTTGTTAGTGTAACAATGCTGAAATGAGTGTCTAGAAACAAAAACATTTTACTTGAACATGATATTTTGAAAATGAGTTACAAATAGATTACACTTAATTACTACATTTATAAAAATAACGTTTCTAAGAAAATCGATATGAATGACTCCTCATTTTTGATAACAAACTTGTTAAAAAATCAAACTTCACACTTAAATAAAGAAAGAAAATAATTAAACATTAATAATAATAATAATAATAATAATAATAATAACAAAAAATTCTTCTCTTGTCAATATAAACATATTTTTGAGAATAATGTGGAAGAATATAAAAATATAACTTAGTAATAAAAACTAGCATTGAACCAGAATAACGTGGCTGAACAGTAGGCAACAAAGTTTAGATAAAGGAATAATTTTTGACTGACTTAGAAAACGATTCAATCATTACCTAACTTCAGTGCAAAAATTAAATTCGAAGGGTGGTGATATGTAACATGTCAGGCAAATCCAACACCTTCCATGAAAACCCTGACATGGTAAGCAAATCCAGCAGTATGTCACATAGCTCCGAATAAATCATGACATTAAATTAACCAAAGTAATATGAGTAACGAGTGAGCACATGGAATACCACAGACTGCCTAAATGCATATCATACCATCCCACCATGAGACAAACGCAGTTCCGAGGGGAGAAACGAGAACAGAAGCCGAAAGCAGAACCGTGTTAAGCTAGAAGGCCCTACGATAAGGGACGGACACCCACGTCGCCAGCCAACCACCAGGACCACCCCCAGCCCATGTTAAAAGATAGAGCCCTCCAGAAGAACAGTATAAATCTGACGACAACACTAAAAGGGCCACACCAGCTGAAAGTTTTAGCGTGGGACTTTTTCGTGTCTCTGTTACATTGCAAACGTTAAAAACATTGCCCCACCACGAAAAGTATAAGGTTTCTCATTGGATGGACATAATTTTTGTAGGCGGTGCTTAAGGTTAACATTGAGATCCTGATTGGTCAGATGAAAACACGGCCAGATAGTTTTTTTTTAAACCAACTTCGGTAAATTGTAGTAAGGGGAACTTAGGAGAGAGTTGCTTCCGAGACAGCGAGCTGTATGGAGCTGCGCCGCCCGCCACCCTTTGTCACTGCCTAACCAACGACAAGGTAATGAATGCACGCGATGCCGCGTAACAGTGCATAAAGCTTCACTCAGAACTGCAGAAGACTTATCTGTTACATCCCCTTCTTGCGTAATACTAGTGTCGATCGTCACTTAAGACTCATGGTATTCACATTTGCTAAGTAAATTAAAATCTGAAACGCAGTGATTTTTCTGTTATATAATGATTGAGAAGCCACATCAGTCACTGTAATTTACGACTAGTTAGATAAGTAATTAAAGATAATTGAGGGTCACTGTAGACCATTTTGATAGTTATCTCTTTTGTGAAACTTAATTTAAACGTAGATTATAGATGTTGTAACGCCGGAAATGCATATCCTCCTATTTCCATCTATTGTACTATTATTTTTTTTCCTTGCTTTGTTACCTCAAGATATGACATTTCTGTCTCTTTGTATATTGTAATTGTTTTACTGTTTGTATATATATATTTATACATTTATGTCGATGTATAATTGGTTTGTTTCGTAAATATTATTTGTATTTTTACGCTGGCTCTTGCCTAGGGAAGACTGCTATCGAACGATTACGTCGATAGGTCGTGTGAAGAATCAAAGTGTGTAGGATCTTTGGTAGTGTTAACTCTGTCGCGTGGAGCGTGGGCAGAGAAAGTCTGGCTGGAGTAGGGAGTGGAGCAGGTGTGTCGTGTGACGCTCCCGCGAGTTGCCGCGCTTTCGGGGTTGGGCAGAATGTAATTGGGCTCGACTTGCGATGATAGTTTGTGACATGGTGTCGCGGACGGGAAGCATTAGCTGGTGCACATCAAGAGCCCGTTTCGTCTGGTGACCGTGTCGAGAAGAAGGCGTGCCAACATCCAGCTTCTGCAACAGCGACGGCCGACAATGAGTGACAGTCGCCACCTCCTCGATCGACGGCATCGAACCTTCAATCAACCAACAAGGAAGACTGGAAGCAAGTGAAGTTTTAGAACTGTATGGCAGACCTCAGCTTTTCAAACTGTACCATTTTCGTAACTATAATTACAGCAACTTAGCATGAACCTTTGTTGCTCATTGTCCCAATTGCTTTGCCAAGCAGGGTCCCTTCCTTTTCCGAAATGAGCCCGAGTGTCGTTGAAATTCAAACGCCAGCATCATTTTATTTCACTGCTTTAATTTCGAAGTTCAGTTAAGGTATTCATAGCTGGCTACAATATTTAGATTGCACAAGCACAAATGAAGAGTGCGAGTTTTGTTACCGTATTTAATTACCTGTGACTGCAGCTCAGCTTGGTACGTACTAAATTTTACTATTGTTAATTGTTCAGAATCGTTTAATTCAAGTTCAAAGTTAAATCTCTTCTTTCTAAATTGCGTAGATTCAAGTAGCTTTAGAAATGATTGTTGAGGTAGTCCAAGACTAACCGTATTTTACTGAATTTCGATGTGCCTCAAGAAGAAAGCTCACTATTAACTTCAGTCACTAAATTAACTTCCGATTTTTCGGTTTTGTTAATTCTTTTGCTAAATTAAGTCAGAGTGTAGTGAAATTTATTGCTTCTGACAAACTTTCAGTTTTCACACTGCACGTGTCAACCTTCAGTTGCCACGCTTCTAGCGCTAATTATATGTGTAATAACCTTTCTTTTTCAGTTACTATAGTAATTGTCCTTAGGACTGGCGACCGTAATTTCCCCCAAATCTCAAATATCTATTACCGCTAGTTAATTGTTAACGTAACGGCCGCACATTTACTTTCTTTATTAACTTTACCCCTTTTCAAAATTAATTTCCACCTGTTTCATTAGCATTTTTCCTTTCATTTAGATGTAACCCTTTCCTCCCTCTTTACCGACAGTCTAACTTCAGTGACGATTGCTTTTCCAAAATTCCCATTAGGTACATGCGGTTTCATTTTTCACGGTCATTAAGGTCGATAAGTGAGGGGGAGGTTACAATGTGATATGGCATAGGTCATTCTTCGATCCATTGTAGAACTTGGAAACCCACTCAGGGAATATTCGTTTATATTTTTGTTGAACGCATTTGGTTTTTACCATCCTGTATTAAAATATTTCCTTTTATCGATAGTGCAATTTATAAACAATGTTTTGTGAGTAGAATAAAATTTCTAATGGTAAACTCAACTGCTTTTTCGACGTTATTTTACCAGCTAACTAAAAATAGGATAGCCTTGAACCCCTTCCACTAAGTTTAGTTAGAATTAAGATTATTTTACAGGGAGTGCAGTGGAGCTGACACTGAAATCATAAGTATTTGGTTATATCATCACTAGTCTCACTGAACTCTTCTGAACTCTACATGTCATGTGTGGTCTGGCGTCTCCTTACCAGCTACAGGTCCCAGGTTCAAATAAGTCGATTCCCTAAAAAACACGCTCAGAGCGTCGTTGCGCGAAAGTGGTAGGGAGACAGGACTTAGAACAAACCGAAACCACGCAGAATGTTAGAGTGTACAGGACCCACTGCACAGACGAGGTCGGTAGGCTGCAAGTGCTGCACCGGATGTCTAGAGTATCAAAATTTAGAAATAACTATAACTGATGGAAATGGTAATCTGATTGACATCAATAGAGCTAGCGTAAAAGTTGTTTTAGAAATCCCTTCATAATTTTTTTCTTAATAATCAGCAATAGCTCAATCAGTATTTGTCTGCATCATAAACAAACTTGGAAGTATTCAGTTTTACTCACTCCCTGTGAATGAGAAGGCAAGGATACTGAAACTAACGTAAATATTGGTGATGGATGACTTCATTCTAATCATGCCCAATTACAAAAGAATTTTAGTATTATTGGAAGTGGTAGCACAGGTTATCCAACTAATGATGGAAAATGCAATAAAAAATTAATCGAATATTATGTGACAAAACTTTTTGATTTAGTAACCATAAAGGTGGGAAATAATTTTATGCCCAGAATAGATCATATTTCCTCATCGGTGTTACTTAATTTGAATTCATCCCTTGCTGATAAAGTAGGTATTGAAGGGCATATTCTTAATAGTTGAAAAATAAAGAGCAAGAAAAATGAAATGCTTTATCCATTAGGAATGCTTTTTTTTTAAGATTATAAGCAAATTATGTGGGAGGGAGATTTAGCAGTAAGTTTCGCATGTTCATCAAGTGCTGGGGATTCTGTTCTTTGATGATCTGATTATAATGATGCGGGAATTGAAACAAGAGACTCTCTTCCGAAAAAAGGGAAAATTGTTGCAGAATCCATGGAAATTCGTGTACCAATTGTTAATGAGCCAGATTAAGAGTTAGAACATATGGATAATATTTTGAAAAATGTGATACTTCTGAATTCTTTTTATCAACTTCAAACCCCAGAAGTTGCAGTACTGAGTGGTAAGAATAATTTTGAACTAGAAATTACTAATTACTTTAACTCAGTAGAATTTGATATACCATATTTCGTATTTGTTACATTTCAGACAAATTGTAAAAATAATCAGTTAGTCGTCTTCATTATCTGATCACATTAACCTACAGAAAATATACCTGAAAAATGGAAGAAACGAAATTTTCGCACAGGAGAAGTGGAACAACAATCCTCTAAATAATTGTCTCAAAGCATACAATGAATTTCTCGATTTCGAAAAAGTTACACAACTGAAAGCAGATCTTGATATTAGTCCATATAATTTTGTAACAATTTATCTGATTTAAATCATTAATATGACTCGAAGAAAGAATATTGTGGCATGACATAACACGAAAATGAGACTGTGTGCAACTTTTAATTATAAAATCACTGCAGACACTTTAGCAATTGTAGTTATGTATGGAAAGAAGAATCTTACATACCATGCTCAACACAGAATACTTATTGAAAATTTTTAATTATTACATTTTATTTCTTTATAAACGAATGAAAAATTTTAAAAATATGATAGAAGTGATAATTTCATGCTTATGTACATTTATGAAACTGTTAAAAAAGATAGAGAAAGTAAAAAAATTAAAAAAATTTTAAAAGCTCAGCTCAAGCAGTCTTTGACTCCGTCATGTTAGCACTTTGGATTTTAAAATCGGTTAATATTTGGCTGAGAAATTAGCAAAAATCGATCTATTCGAATACTGAACGTCACTTGGCGCACCAGTAGTTGCTGTAGGTCATGTCTCACGTACGGCTCTAACTTAACTGACGGCCGAAGAAAATGTAAGCGTGATAAAACAGGCTACCGTGCAACCTAGCCACGCCTTCATGTTTACTCCGCCTCCTTATGTCTGTCGATGTCGCTCCCAGCTACCCTTGTCTCGTAGCAGTTGAGGAAACTGTCAGAAGACGGCAGTGACGCAGAAAATTAATATAACGATGATTTCGCTATTCCTGAACCGATTTCTAATGATTTCTATCAATTATAAGTGTTGAAAAACGATTTTAACATACTGTAAATCTGTGATTATATGGTTAATTTGGTTGCTCTTGTACCAACTTTGTCATCAGATACCAATTACGTATACGAATTCGAAGCTTCATTACTTTGTCAAACTCACTGTAGATACATCAACTGAAGGATACGGTCATAATCTCATGAAGACACAAGTGCGTTATGCATAGGTAGTGCTAGCTGTTTGACAGGACATTTTCTATCCTCGCTTCTGTACGATTTATCGCCGTCGAGGCGAGTTAGAGACCTCTCTCTAGGTGGTATGGGGTGTTTCAGCTCTAACAATAGAGTGGCTCTGTTAATTCAGAGATGCGACTCCGTGCTGAGTTGACGTGCAGAAGGCTGAGGCCTGACGTTCAGTAATCACTGAGTGGCAGGTGTACGGTAGGGAACGTTTTGCGCTTTTTGATAATGATTTTCACACAAAATTCTATCTGATATTTATATTAAATTTTATGTTCTTAAATGGACAATGTGAAAGAATGTAGCAGATGCATCGATGAAAAGAATATTCAAGAATTTCGTAAAGATATATATAGAAAAGTTGGACATCAAAATATTTCGAAAGAATGTGTATATATGCACTCCGTCTTCAGGCCACAAATAGCCCATCGGGATCATCCGACTGCCGTATCATTCTCAGCTGAGGATGCAGATAGGAGGGGCGTGTGGTCAGCACACCGCTCTCCCGGTCGTTATGATGGTTTTCTTTGACTGGAGCCGCCGCTATTCGGTCGAGTAGCTCCTCAATTGGCATCACGAGGCTGAGTGCACCCCTAAAAATGGCAACAGCGCATGGCGGCTGGATGGTCACCCATCCAAGTGCCAGCACAGCCCGACAGCGCTTAACTTCGGTGATCTCACAGGAACCGGTGTATCCACTGAAGCAAGGCCATTGCCAATGTGTATATAACTACCAAACAATTAGAGTTAAATGTGAATGTGGTAAAAACCTTATCGCAATAGAAATTTACAAACTGCTCTTCAAAACAATCTTGTAGCTTCTCAAGAAAAAAGCAAATAATAACGTTCACATTAGGGAAATGAGTCATTTACTTTCATTCACCAATTCATTTTTATTTTATTTTTTTGCACCAATCATTGTCTTACATGCACCTTTTGTAAAAAACGGTAAAATTCATTTTTCGTATGTACATCTTTCTAATAAATCAGTAAAATTCATTTTTCTTATGTGCACCTTTGTAAAAATATATATTTTTAAGTGAAAATATGGTGAGTTAGGCCTAAACTGTTGGGGTATAGTAGGAGAAAAAGGTGGGTTCTGGATAAGTGGCTCAATTACTGACAAACCCACAGTTTGAGGCAGGAATTGAGCCAGTGAGCCAGAACTCACATTTTTCTCCTACTATCAGGTGCAGCAATAAGCCTGCAGAAAAACTACCTTCATATCCATAAGGACAAACACGAGACGATTCCAGGGGCCTTCTTATGCTTAAAAAAGTGAAATACAAAATACTCAGAATATATACCCAACAAATGGCAGCTTATAACTGGCAAACAATACTATGTTCTACTAGAGCGCTAACAAAAGCAAAGCAACAAGAAAGCCAGCGTTGACAGAGAAGGTGAGTTTCTTAACTATATAATTTTTATCAACGCTTTGTTTCATGGCGCATATTCTACACGTTCCCGAGGAACTGGTTTCAATTTCATATGGTCAACTGACTACTGTGTGTGTAGCCTTGTTTAGGGCTACATATACCACGTATTTCTAAACCTAGACGAAAGAGGTCTCAGCCTAATTGGTTTTATCTCGCAGTGCGGTATTATGCTAATACGCAGAATACCCTAAAACACAGAAAACAACGATGCCAGACCGACAGCGGTCTTGTGCGACAGATACAGACAAGAGTACAAAATAACGCTCATGGACCACACTAACGTTCCACTAACACACTGCTATATGCGATTATGCCAAATGCAGAAGAGCTACATAACTGCAAGCGCCCTCAATCCCAGAGAGAAGACTGCAAAGAAAATGTAGCTGCGGGCAGACCCTGAAAGTCATCATGAATGAAAAACACCATTGAGGGTTATAACTGACCACACTACCAGTTTCAAGATTTGCAACAACATCTTTATGTGCAGCATACATATGTAAGAACTCAAATAAAATTATAAATTGTAAGCAAATTTATACTATTACATAACAGGTTATTTGAAGACTTATGCTTAAAGTTTATTACAGTAATTAATCATAGATGAAATAAACATTCTTAGCCTAGATTTTCCCATCCTTAGGATATTTTCAAAACTTGAAAAATCTAAAAGAACGAAAGCTAATTGAGAAAGTGTTCCATCTAATACATTGTAATAATATTGCCGGGTAAATCTAACCGATATACTAGCCATTAATTGCTTGTACAAGTTGTGAGTGTGTGGGTTTTATTTTGTCAAGTTGCACAACAGATTGATTCAACAAGTACCCTTTCCTTCTTGCAAAAAATATTTTCCACCTCACACTTCTACAGAAGTCAGACAGACGCTCTTAATATACCAACAAGAACTGCTCGAAAAACATTCAGCAATAAATATCTTCTGGAGTCGTCCACTGTATGGAAAAGACACAAAAATATTTTATATTGTTACGTAAGTAGTGGATTACTTGGGTACAGGAGTATTGCTAGTTAGTGTAAGAAAAACATTAAACGAACGAAAAATATAATTTCTTGCAAAAAAATTCTGAGAAATCAAGTGAAACTTTTTTCTTATAAATTACTAAATTTCCGAGCTCTTTTCGTAACAGGAGATTGCCTCTTGTGGATAGGAATGCTATTAATTTACAAAGTATGGAAAGTTTCTTTTCTCCCATTTTTTTAAGAACATTATTTCCTAGGCTGAACAACTGAGAGTCACGCCTAAACAACTTAAATAACTTTTTTTAGGTATGGTCAAAGCTATCGCGTGAGAAATGTAATGGAATGTACTGTTATGGAGGACAGCTGGGGCTCATGTACGCTGTAGCGGACAATACCATGAGCTACGACGACTGCTGCCTGCGTCGCTCGCTGCTGACAAATAACACAACTATCTCTTTCTATCTGGATTGACCTTCGGCAATGAAACTCTCCCGATGCCGTGATGAAGTCAGTGACTCCTATCCACCCCTAGGCTAACTATTGACATGGTGCACTGGTCAGATAACCAGTCCACCGTGATGCCACTCAATATGCGCTCACAGGCGTTTAATTAGTACTCTGTCCGTCTGCACAGCGCACAATAAGTGTGGAAGCCAGCACAGTGAACAACACTTAATCGCAAGCAACTCAGTATAGAGTGTCACTCTGATTCGCTAACAACAAAGGTGCCTCTCCCAGTGAAGTACTGAAAAGAGACTTTGTTCCTCACTCTTTGCATACACGTACAAGTGCACTCGCTCTTGTTATGTGTTCCCGCTCGAAGAGCGGCAACAAAACAGCCCCTTTATTCTGCAAAAGTTGCCAGGTTATAAAATTCGCTGTTTTCCCTCCCTCCTCTGGCTCTTTGCGTCATAAATATTCAGACAATCAACGTTGCTCTGCTAAACAGGAGAATGACGTTTCGTTTAAGTCTGTAAGTAGGCTGTTTATATTTTCTTATTGGCAACGTTACGTAGCGCTCTGTATGGAAATCACTGGCTGTGCTGTGTGCAGCCTGTGGCTAGTTTGCATTGTTGTCTGCCATTGTAGTGCTAGGCAGCGGCAGCTGGATGTGAACAGCGCGTAGCGTTGCGCAGAAACTGAAAAATAATAGTGACGACGAGCGTAGCTTATCAGCACCACTGTGTAGTGAATTAACAGACATTCTAAGTAGTAATTTGGTAATTGTGCATAGGGAAATGGAGCGGGCGGCAAATAATGGTGTAGGCAGTGAAACAGGTAGTGAACAAGGAAGCATTATCGATCGATCGGTCGGCAACAGCTCGCCTCAGGAATCCGAAATGATAGGACACAATTTTGCAAATACTGTAGACTTAGGTTTTGGGTCCTCACCGTTTTCTCAAATGAGTCAAGACACATTTTCTGCTTGTCAAAATGTGAATGTTGCTGGTGCAAATGCACTGCCGAAAAGCATAGACGAACAGATTCCAGACACTAATGCACTGTTATTACAATTAATGCAACAAATGGAACAAAATCTTCAAAAGTTAGACACAATGGAACAAAATCTTCAAAAGTTAGACACCACACTTGAATAAACACGTGAAGATTTAACCACTGAGTTACATAACATCGAATCGAAATGTCAGAAGGTCTGTAATGACGTAAAAACACAAATTTGTGAGCATTTCCAACCTATTTTTTCGCGTCATGAAAATGCATTACAGAATCACGAAGCAGCCATAAAAGAACTGCAAACTATTGTTAATGAAAATCATGAGACCTTGCAAGCTAAAATGGACTCAGTTGCATCTACCGATTCGGTTACACAACTTGCAAAAACTCAGGAAAACTTAAAGGACACAGTAGATACCCTGAAAATTGGTTCAGAAAGACACATGGAGGAAATAAGTACACTATCGAAGAAAGTAGCCGAACTTTCGGATCAGGTCACTAACTTATCGACAAAGGTAGATGATGATCTGAATGACACAAGACCCGTAGCCTTCACTGACACAGAAGAGTATGAACAAATAAGAAAATTCAAACAAAATCAAAATCAAATCAATACACAGTACAAAAGAGAAATCCGGGAAGTACAAGATCAGTTAGCACAAGTAATACAAAAATTTCATATTTCAGAGGACACTCGCGCTCCAACACGGGAAGAGGGACTTAGAAATACGGAAAAGCCACAAAATAATAACACATGGCATTTCGGTAACTATGAAAGAAATTGGCAAGGTACACCGAATTTTGAGATGGAACCGCCGACACGACGTAACAATGACCGATATGCTACTCGCCGACACGATGATTTTGACTATAAGCTGTTCATTACTACACGTAAATTCAAAACGTTTAAGAATTCTGCCAACGATATTCATCCACAAGCGTGGCTCCATCAATTCTCTCATTGTTTCCCTCCTAACTGGTCATTGGAGCACAGGTTAGAATTTATGTGTGGCTATTTAGAGAATGAACCAGCTGTAAGAATGCGATCGGTCATTCACGATTGTCACAGTGAAGGAGAATTTTACCATGCCTTCCTCTCAGCATATTGGTCTCAAGCCACCCAAGACCGAGTAAAACATGGCATCATAATGATGAAACATTTCGAACAATCTGAATTTTCCAGTCTTGTGAAATATTTTGAAAACATGTTGCACAAGAATCAGTACCTGTCAAACCCATACAGCCCCTCAGAACTCATCCGCATTTGCTTAATCAAACTGCCTGAACATTTACGACATATTATTTTAGCAGGACGTTGCAAAGACGACATTGAAGCTTTTCAGGGAGTGTTACAAGAACTAGAAATTGACACTGACAATTGCGTAACGCGAAAACAGCAACACAACTACTACAGGTCACATCCGTCGCAATTCCGTGATGAAAGAAATAATAACTGGACACGACAAGGCTATTCTCACAACACAAATCGTGACCAAAACAGACACCACCCATATGACAACCGTTGGTAGAGTAGTAATAATTACAGGGAAAGATCACCTCTCCGCGGTAATGAATATCACAGAGACAATCAGAGAAACAGACAATATGGGAACCAAAACAATTATTATCAAGGGAGACAGAATAACTTTAGACGCACCGGTCCAGCGCGCAGTTACGACTCAGGGAGAAATTCTCCACCATGTAACCGACAAGAAAGAAACTATGGAATCTACCGACATGACGACAGACGATATGATCATAACGACAGACCTGAACTGCATCAGAACTGGCGGGATTCTCGTCACAGTGAATTTGTAAAAGTTAGGTCTCCAAATCCCAATAACGACGCGCGCCAACAAAGGAACAGACAATGACTCACACCGCAGGCTGCCGAGTGCGCCGGCTGGCTCAGGGAAAAATAACATTGACGCTAACTTTGAGCAAAATTCCCGTACTCTTTACGGACGAATACCGCATGATAATTGCATTCAAGTTGAAACTCTGCGTACTGAGAAGAGCAAAAGGTTTACACCACATTTCACATGTAAAACCGTTTTTTGACAGATAATCTGCTTTTTAACTTTGTCTTTGCCATAAAACGTTTCACTTCACATTTCTAGTATGCATTGTCAGACTTAGAAACTGTTACCATGCAACAACGTTTAAAGTTAAATATCCAGTCAGGAACCAAGATAACTTATTCAAACAGAAATTACGAATGCATTGTTATTGCGAACAGAGACACAGTGTTATTGTGTGTGTACATTCTTGCTTGTTAGTTGCATGATGACGTAACGACTATAAGGCTCACATACTTAGAACATTTACCAGTACTGCTAATGAGATTTTAATGCAACATTTTGGTTTACTTGAAAATACATTCTGAATTAAAGTACTTTCTGAGAGATACCAGATGACACAGTGGTTAGTTTATGTGACAGCTACACGATTATATCACGACGTTACTAATGAGTGACAATTTACAATGTTGCTTTTGCGGAGTATCTGTTTTATATCTGCACAGTTTTTCTGAATTCTTCTGGAAAGTAAAACATGTTTAATAGTAACTTTTGTGGTATAGCTACAATGAGACAGCCTTTTCTGTAGCACAACAATACGTTACAGCACAGTAATTTCTTCACCACAACAATAAGCGTAATAACTAAGAAATCTATACGCAAAGCATTTCACTTTTGTTTATCATGAGGTAAGTACATTGGCTTCTGCTGAACTTAGCTTTCAGAGGACGATAACTACGACACTCCCACAGAGATTATCTTACAGCAAGACGCACATTTAGCGCTACAGGACATGTATTTGAGTGATTAATTTTGTACTTAAAACATTTATTTTTAAAGATTTTTGAATTATAAAGAAAGTTTTCCGTGATAATTTCATTCCATTGCTGTAATCTGTAACACCTGAGGGTATAATTACAATAATCCTCAGGGGGGTACACGCTTACTTTGTGTATCATGTGTTTGGCAGGCACATGGAACCCTAGCTAGTATGGTATTTGCTTATACAACTTTACACATCGGTACCATATTTCTCTAACACACAAATTACACAGCTATCTGGTCATTTAACTGAGAGATAAACATGTTTTTTTTACTACGTCAGTGACACATGTTTACGTAATTACACCGTTGGGTGACTTCACACTTACGAAATTGTATTTTGTCTGTTCTGTGTGAACTCTTCATATTTTTTCGGGACCATTGTGATACTACGAGAGCTTTGAATGATGTATTTGGTATGAGATCATGATTTTTAAAGTACGTTTGAGGCAGATGACACTTTTGACATGAGCAGAGAATATTTTTAGGTTTTGAAATTATTGGAGGAAGCAACGACGATTTTGAGAATTGACTGAGATGTTATGATATTTTTACGACGACGATGTGTATTATGCTGTAAGATTTTGTTTCTACACATTTGCAACGCAAATTCTTGACCTGTGATATATTTTTGTATGAGACTGTCACTGTAGCGGAAGCTGCTGTCGTAAATATTTCCGTAAGAAAGTTAAGTGACCACCTGCACGTGCGTCGTGGGCACACAGCTGCATCAGACACCTGGAAAACAAGCCTTTTCAGATGCTCAGGTATAAAAGAAAAAAAAGGGAGGCCATTATACTCGCTTTTGACATACCTTTGTAGAAAGCACTGCAAACACGACACGCTTACATCTGCACACCTGATTATGACAAGCGTCTTTCTCTAGAATTGAGGGAATTTTTACTGTGTTATGAAATGCCATATGGCTAATGAATGATGTTTCATGCCGTCCTTTGTACATATTTGCTCATTTTCTTTAATATCTAGTTTCTAGCAGCACTGCAGCATTGGTTAAAATAAAATTTAATATATGTACTAATATAGTTATTTTATGCCTACAGATCCAGTCAATAAGAAATTTATGATCTACTTCCAAGAAAACGAGGGCACATAAATAGACATTTCCCTTCACAGGAATTGGATAAATAATTTCTTTACGATTTGGTAACTTATCTGCTAGTGTAAGTTCTCGTGATGCATCACTTTAGTGTTAAGATGTGACATAGGTATTAAACATGGCCATTTTTACTGGAATATTTTTTCTGCTTGAGCTTTGTCATGTATAGATATAAGTTTTATATTTTTTTATATTTTTTATATTTTCTGCTGCTGTTTGCCAGGCATAGTGCTACTGAATTTTAAATTGTGTTACTCTGTTAAGCTAGTTTTACTACTGACTTATTTTTCTTGTTACTGCACATTGGCTCATATTAGTTGAAATGTTGCATTGCTTGGTAATTTAGATTTACTGTAGCTTGCTTTGCAATTTTCCATTTTTTTTGCATTGCTGTTTGTGTTAATTTGTTATGTGCTGCTGCATTGCCTCGTCCCTTAGTTTAGCATCTGAGCTCAGTAGATTTAAGTTAGCTTAAGAGGAGTAGACTATATAAGAAACTAACTATGATGAATTTATAAGAAATGCATTGAGAAGCTATCAGAAAATGGTCTGGCAAAAAAAAGGATACTGTATAGTGGAGAAAAACTATTTTTGACAGAGGATGTGAACAGAATACAGAAAACAGGCTTAGATAAGACTTTTTGGGAATAATGATGAACGAAGGGAGATCTCCATGCAAAATACTGCAGTAAAACAAACCCTGTCCTTTCCTTTTGTGTCATCCCTCTATATGTTTGTGTACCCTTGTGTATTTGTGTTTTTCCTGTCTTTATGTGTTTAGCTGATGAGAGCTATGTTGTAGAATTTTTCTATGTTATTTACTTTGTAAAAATGTTGAGACATTATTTATTCTGTTTTGTTTTAATGCTCATGTGTGAAGTTGATGTTTCACAAGTTATTCTGGTCTTTTATGTATTTACTTATGTCATAATTCCTGTAACACTGATGTATATGTCTATTTCTATTCTTTTGTAAAGCCTGTATTACTACAAATGTTATCTGTATTGTTATGTTTTTAATTATGTATTTTGTACCTTTGTCATTGTATTCTTATGTTATAAAATTGTAATTGACAGCAGTTCATCAAATTAAGTAACTTGTAAGTTCCATTTCACTGCAAACGTTTCTGTTGGTCATAGTATATGGAGAAGTAGGGACTGATAGTGTTTGCACGTGTGTTAATAATTCAGCAAGGGACTGGTTAACAGCATTGCTGGTTCTAAGGACAATTAGAAAAAAAATAACTTTGTGAGTGCACGAGTGGTGGTTTATGGACTTGCTATATTATCCGGAAGACTCTTCAATGGTGATTGTGCACCTGCACAGTCGCAACAGATGGCTGCTGACCGTCTCTACAAGGACTACAGTGCATCTACACCTATGATGACTCACCAATACCACAATTTCTACAAGGACTGCAGTGGGTCTGCGCCTCTGGTGGCCCACCAATACCGTAATCTCTACCAGGACTCCAGTGGGTCTGCTCTGTGATGACCTACCTACCAATCTTCTTCCAACCGTCGAATGACTCTGCTGTGGGTTTGCTCTGTTGTGGCCCATTACCTGTCAGCATGTCAAGAGCCAGCACTGTCTTTCAGTTGGAAGGACAACACTATTTCTTCAAGACTGCATGGAAATCCACTACTTCCGTGTGCATTGTCTTTTACTGCTCAGACTTTGAAAAAAGAAAAAAAAAACACTGAAATTTTACTGTGATGAACAATCTGGACTGTCTTTATGGACTGTGAGAAAATTTTAGCTTTTGACCAACATTGTATAAATAAGTGTGTGCATTTGATATCTTTGTTATTGTAATTATGAAAAATTTTTTCAAATCATTATTGGCCACTGCCCAAAAATATTTTGTAAATTTTTTTTTGGGGAGCATGGGGGCTATGTAAGTAGGCTGTTTATATTTTCTTTTTGGCAACGTTACGTAGCGCTCTGTACGAAAATCACTGGCTGTGCTGTGTGCAGCCTGTGGCTAGTTTGCATTGTTGTCTGCCATTGTAGTGTTAGGCAGCGGCAGCTGGATGTGAACAGCGCGTAGCGTTGCACAGTTGGAGGTGAGCCGCCAGCAGTGGTGGATGTGGGGAGAGAGATGGCGGAGTTTTGTAATTTGTCATGAACTGCTATATATATTATGACTATTAAGGTAAATACATTGTTTGTTCTCTATTAATATCTTTCATTTGCTAACTATCCCTATCAGTAGTTAGTGCCTTCCGTAGTTTGAATCTTTTATTTAGCTGGCAGTAGTGGCGCTCGCTGTATTGCAGTAGTTCGAGTAATGAAGATTTTTGTGAGGTAAGTGATTTCTGAAAGGTATAGTTTAATGTTACTCAGGGCCGTTCTTTTGCAGGGATCTTTGATAGTCAGATTGCGTTGCGCTAAATAATATTGTGTGTCAGGTTAAGCACAGTCTTGTATAATTGTTCTAAGGGGACGTTTCAAGTCGACCAATGCGGAAAGATGTAGCATCTCCATTAGGCATATAATGTCCTCCTGTGAGAACTCTGCAACTATGTAGTCGGTCCCTCAAAAAAATGTGTCTTCTAGGCTCTCCCACACAATGTAGTGGAGTCTGCTTTTAAGTCGAACACAGGGGTTGTTATCCTTTCGCTCTGGAAATAGCTGTCCTCTCTCTGGGCGGTCGTTGCGACCGAAGTAGGTGTGCGCCGACCCACCCCTCTGAAGGGACAGGCCTCCCAGTGGGCTGTCCACATCCCTAGTATGAAAATTCCTGTGGCTGCCATGTTCTATACTCCAACCTTGACTTTTTCAACCTCAGTGCGCAACTTGTCATTTACTTATTAGATTTGCATATCACTTACATGAATTAATACCAAATTGACTCTGTCTTATCGAGTTCGGGTTCGAACGAAGTGTCTTGATGAGCAGAATACGATTGTGAGGGCGAAATATGTAAGAAATGAGGATCAGAAGACCACGTCACCTTCGATAACCCCCCCCCCCCCTTGTAACAAAACTTTTGTCTGGGGTTTGGGGTTTGTCAATGCCAAGGAAAACATGACAAAGTCAGGCAAAAATTGTTCTTTTAGATTTTCCGATAAACTTTCTCAGCCTTTCTTAACAATTTTGTAATTATTTCTTTATAGCTATTGTTTCTAGTTTTTAATTATAGAATTTGTGTTTTGTTGCTAGGCCAAAATAGACTTTACAAAGGTTGATTTTCTTTGTCATTGCCATTACGTGTCTCTATTTCTCTTTTTCATTTCAAAAACTTGTTTTTACAATATTAATTTTTCTAAACTCGTTAGTGTACAATGTATCAAGTCTTGGTGAGGTTATTTCTATTCTTTAGTTAAGCTTTGCATGAATGATCGCAAAAGCTCTGTTGTGTCACTTTGTTTCATTTATTTATTTCTTTTATGTGTCACTGTTTCTCTTTTTTACGGAATGAAGAAGCTTTTCTCTTGATGCTATCCTCGGTAATAATGTTATGATTGCAAAAAAAAGGTATTTACTCAGCGTCTGTGCCTGTCACCTGAAAGTCCTATGCCGTAACAGTTACTCAAAACTCGTAAAAATCCAAAATCTTTCAACACAATAACTCAAGACCATCTCCGTACAATTCTACTTTTCTCGCTACTTGTATGTATTCTAATCCATAAGCTTTGAAAATAGCTCTTTAAAACATTAAAGAAAATTTTTTCAAAGTGATAATACTACGACCTTCCGTATCTAACTATCATAATTATATCACCTTTTCCGACACTTTTCTATCTTGGTAACGTACCTATTTAACCTATCCTAGCAGTTTTACCTATGCTGGCAGCTTTAGCTATCCTGGTAGGGTCGTCATTTTCTGTGAGTTTTTTTTTATTTTTTATTTTTATTTTTCAAGCTGAGCAATGGATTGATTCAACAAGTAACCTTTGGCTCCTGCAAGAAATAATTTCCATCTCACACTACTACAGAAGACAGACAGACGCTTCTAATGTACCAAAAAGAACTGCTTGAAAAACATTTAGCAACAAATGCCTTCCAGTGTCGTCCTCTGTAAGGAAAAGACACAAAAATATTCTATATTCTTACGTAACTAGTGTATTACTTGGGTACTGGAGTATTGCTAGTTAGTGCAAGAAAACGATTAAACGAACGAACAATATTATTTATTGCAAAAAAATTCTGAGAAATCAAGTGAAACTTTTTCTTATAAATTAATAATTTTTTGGGCTCTTTTTGGAACAGTAGATTGCCTCTTGTGGATAGGAATGCTATTAATTTACAAAGTATGCAATGTTTCTTTTCTCCCTTTTCTTTAAGAATGTTATTTACTTGGCAGAATGGCTGAGAGCCGCGCCTACACAACCTGAATGACTTTTCTAGGTACAGCCAAAGCAGTCGCATGAGAAATGTAATGGAATGTACTGTTATGGAGGAGAAATGGAGCTCGCATACGGTGTAGCGGACAATACCATGAGCTGCGACGGCTACTGCCTGCGTCACTCACTGCTGACAAGTAACACAGCTATCTGTTTCTATGTGGATTGACCTTCGCCAGTCAAACTCTACCTACGCCTTGATGAAGCAAGGACTCCTATTTAACCCTTCGCTAACTATTGACATGGTACACCGGCCAGGTAACCAGTTCACCACCATGCCACTCAATATTCGCTGTCTTCCTTCACTCCTCTGGCTCTTTGCATCGGAAATATTCCAACATTCAGCGTTTCGTTGAAATCGACCAATGCGGAAAGATGTAGCATCTCCATTAGGCACATACTGTCCTCCTGTGAGAATTCCATAACTACACAGTCGGTTCATCAAAAAAATGCGCCTTCTGGGCGTTCACACACAATGTAGCGGAATTTGGTTATAAGTCGAACCCAGGGGTTGTTATCCTTTCGCTCTGCCAAAAGCTGTCCTCTGTCTGGGCGGTCGTTCCGGCTGAAGTAGGTGTGCGCCCACCCGCCCCTCTGAAGGGACAGGCCTCCAAGCAGGCTGGCCGCCTCCCTAGAATGAAAATTCCTGTGGCCGTCATGTTGTGTACACGAGCCTCGACCTTTTCAACCTCGGTGCGCACTTGCGATATACTAATTTGATTAGCATATCGCTTACATGAATTCATACAAAATTGACTCTATCTTATCGAGTTTGGGTTCGAATGAAGCATCTTGATGTGCAGAATACGACTATGAGGACGGAATATGGAGGACACGAAGGTCAGGAGACCACGCCACCTTACAAAGTGTCTATAAGAAAAAGAAACAACTCTGAAGACTGAAAGCAATTTCGAAGATATAGCCCATAACGTAATTAACGGAGGAAGTAATTTATGATCGTAGGTATAAATCAGGATAAAGTAGGCATGCCGCTTTCTTACCTATCTCAATAAGACACAGAAGGTGCAGTTTGCTAAAGTAGACATTCCTTCAGTGGTCACCAGGAAAGAGTGGCTGCAGGTAAATAATAACTATCACATGGATGCTGTGTCACACTGTACACGTGACCAAGAGTGCTCGGTTGCTTTCATGCATTAAAGTTAACTGTACCAGCAATCAAATTTTGCAAAATATTTTGATGCTTCAACTTCAGTTGACTATTCAACATGTTTTGTTTACTATCTTTCCTGTGTCTAAAAATTTCCTCTTCTTCCAATAGATTTAAAATCTGTCCATTTTCTTTACTATGTGTGATTATAATATTTTCAGCAGCACCTGTGGTACTATGCCCTCTTTCTGTAGTAGCGAGGTTAATGAAAATTTGTAATTTCTTAAACTAAGATGTTCCTGGAACATTTTACTAAAAAAAGCTGCTGTTTTACCCTACGTATTTTTCGAAAAGTCATCACATTTAAGACATTAAACAACCGCTACATTGTATTTGTTACAGGAAAACACTTTCCTTAGGTCTAAGTCGTGCACTCGGGTTAGAAGAAACAAACATGCAGGAATTATGTTCTTAGATATCATACAATAGTCAGTTTCCTTCGAGATGGAACGTAAATATGGTAGTCTACTAAAAATACTTCTTCATTCGTCTGATCAGATGACTGAACTGTTATAACACCCCGCCTAGATCCCACTGGAGGGCAAATCTTATTCTTATTCAATATACCCTTATTGACTGAATTAATAAATTCTGTCTCGTATCCATTTTGTAAGCAGTATATTTTACTTTGGACCTCATTTAAAAGATTTTCTGAATCCACTGAAGAATAATCTGAATTAAAAATTTTTTGTATCACCAAAAGTCCCCAACGCGTTGTACAACGTCGTTAACAGGACAATATACACTCCTGGAAATGGAAAAAAGAACACATTGACACCGGTGTGTCAGACCCACCATACTTGCTCCGGACACTGCGAGAGGGCTGTACAAGCAATGATCACACGCACGGCACAGCGGACACACCAGAAACCGCGGTGTTGGCCGTCGAATGGCGCAAACTGCGCAGCATTTGTGCACCGCCGCCGTCAATGTCAGCCAGTTTGCCGTGGCATACGGAGCCCCATCGCAGTCTTTAACACTGGTAGCATGCCGCGACAGCGTGGACGTGAACCGTATGTGCAGTTGACGCACATTGAGCGACGGCGTTTAGTGAGCATGCGGGAGGCCGGGTGGACGTACCGCCGAATTGCTCAACACGTGGGGCGTGAGGTCTCCACAGTACATCGATGTTGTCGCCAGTGGTCGGCGGAAGGTGCACGTGCCCGTCGACCTGGGACCGAACCGCAGCGACGCACGGATGCACGCCAAGACCGTAGCATCCTACGCAGTGCCGTAGGGGACCGCACCGCCACTTCCCAGCAAATTAGGGACACTGTTGCTCCTGGGGTATCGGCGAGGACCATTCGCAACCGTCTCCATGAAGCTGGGCTACGGTCCAGCACACCGTTAGGCCGTCTTCCGCTCACGCCCCAACATCGTGCAGCCCGCCTCCAGTGGTGTCGCGACAGGCGTGAATGGAGGGACGAATGGAGACGTGTCGTCTTCAGCGATGAGAGTCGCTTCTGCCTTGGTGCCAATGATGGTCGTATGCGTGTTTGGCGCCGTGCAGGTGAGCGCCACAATCAGGACTGCATACGACCGAGGCACACAGGGCCAACACCCGGCATCATGGTGTGGGGAGCGATCTCCTACACTGGCCGTACACCACTGGTGATCGTCGAGGGGACACTGAATAGTGCACGGTACATCCAAACCGTCATCGAACCCATCGTTCTACCATTCCTAGACCGGCAAGGGAACTTGCTGTTCCAACAGGACAATGCACGTCCGCATGTATCTCATGCCACCCAACGTACTCTAGAAGGTGTAAGTCAACTACCCTGGCCAGCAAGATCTCCGGATCTGTCCCCCATTGAGCATGTTTGGGACTGGATGAAGCGTCGTCTCACACGGTCTGCACGTCCAGCACGAACGCTGGTCCAACTGAGGCGCCAGGTGGAAATGGCATGGCAAGCCGTTCCACAGGACTACATCCAGCATCTCTACGATCGTCTCCATGGGAGAATAGCAGCCTGCATTGCTGCGAAAGGTGGATATACACTGTACTAGTGCCGACATTGTGCATGCTCTGTTGCCTGTGTCTATGTACCTGTGGTTCTGTCAGTGTGATCATGTGATGTATCTGACTCCAGGAATGTGTCCATAAAGTTTCCCGTTCCTGGGACAATGAATTCACGGTGTTCTTATTTCAATTTCCAGGAGTGTAGATAAATGAAAAACCAGCAGTTATACACGTGATCAGGAGAGGCCTACCACATGTGCAGTGAACCAGAATCTCTGGTGCATAGAATTCAGTGTCGAAATGTTGCAAAATTTTATAAAACTAGTAAACTAATACTGACCCTTATAAATTGAACTGCGCCCGACCATTTTGCCGTACTAGCAGTCATGCCACCAGACTTTAAGCCAATCCCTGCTTGCAAGAGATCTGTCACCACATGGCTATCCGCCCATGCAATGCACTCCATGTATCACAATGAGGAAATTTGTTTACGAGCTTATCCATGGGCCTACATGAGAAATCAAGAAAAATGTCAAAATGTGAGGTAACGTTTCACGAAATTTTTAGTCATTGCATTACTTTTAGTTTTCTCGTGTTGAGAAATCAGAAGGAGCAATTTGACTGACTTCGTAAAAAAATTGTAAAGCAAAGATCGAATTTATTATTTCTTTATTTATATACAAAAGGTTCCTCCTGACTTTGCTGTCATCTTCAGGTCTTCAGAAATTTCTGTTATGAAGTGTCTTCATTTCATAACACAAATTTTAAGAGACCTGAAGATAACAGTAAAATCTGTCGAAACAGGTTGTTTACAAATAAAGAATTTGTTATGTGATGTCGACTTTACAAAGTTTTTACCATTGCACTGAACACCGTCTCTAAACGAGCAAGGTCAACAAATTGTTTGTGAACGTCATCAATCCGAAGGCTCCTACCAAGATTACAACACAGTGACACAGTGCATCCACGTCTGGGAAGCAAGAAAGCTTCAACAAATGGATGAAGGAGGTATCCATCTGCACAGGGTCGGCCTTCCAGTAACACCCAGCCACTATGAACTGTATCAGGTGACAAATAATTTTCAATTTCCACTGTTAAATTAACTGTGTCATGTAAAAGTAAAAGTTTATTAGATGTGTACAGTTTACCTTTCTTCTGATATCGATTCCACTCACCTAATACACTCCACACCCAAAACCTTCCTTAACACAGATGTTATTTCTAAATTCTGTTGTATCGATAGCGACAGATTTTTTTCCCAAAAATACCTGACGTGAAGGACAATTAATTGATCCCTGCTTTTTATTATTTACCGCGGTTATGTTTCATCATGAATCATGGACCTTGCCAAGATGGGGTGGCTCATGTACCTCAAAGATACAGATAGTCATTACCTTAAATGCAACCAGATTAAGACATGGGTCCTGAAGAGCTCCAGCAACCTTTTCAGAAGTTGCAGTGGCAACAGTGTGACTGTTCGTTCTGGGATTGTGATGTTAGATAACGTGACCTTGCTGTGCTGGTTCAGCGAACTACTGAAAGCATGGGTAAGCTACAGACAACATTTCCTGCTGAGATCATGCAGTTCTACTGTGTAACTTTATGTAGACTCCAACCACGTGGGTAAAATACGGGGAAGATAAAACACTCCTTCCTTTGAACTTCCGGACGTGGACTGCTCAAAAGTATGTCGTCCTCAGGAAAAATAAAACTGGCGTTTTGTAGGTCAGAGTGAGGAATGTTAGATTTCTTTTGTAGGTAAGACAGAGAATTTAAAATGGGAAGGGGACACGTTGACTTTAGATATACGAGATGGGAGGAAGGAAAGGACGTCTGGTCAAAACAGTACAGGATTATCAATACAAAATCAAACAGGAGTAATGCAGCAGCACTCCTACTAATGTATCAGAAAATGTGAATGTGTTAAGCTACTATGAAGAGCACAATGAACCCGTTATTGTAGCCAAGATAATCTCGATAAGCTTATACGCAACATAGGACTGCATACGATCAAGAAATAGAAAGAATTAGTGCTGACATGAAGGAAATTATTCAGTATTTAAGAGAGATGAAAATGTAATGCTGGTGGGTGACTGAAATTAGATAGTAGGGAAAGTTCTCGAAGTGACTGCCTAACCCTCAAGCTTCAGAGCAACCTTATGGCTGTACTGGTGTTGAAGCGTCCTACAGATACATTTGTAAGTCCTCAACAAAGGTGCGTGGGTGAATTGCCGAACTGGGGATGTTACAAGGACCCTTTGCCGTGTTATTCACGCAAGTGTTAATGTTGCCTCGACCCGTTATCACGCCACAAGGCGGCGCGAAACCAGAGGGCTGGAAAGCATAATCACCCTTAGCTGCTTCGCATCACGTTCAAATTTCATCGAATAGACTTGAACGATCCTCAGTGATAGTACGCTGTGCAACAGAGAAAAAATTGCGCTCATGTTACGCTCGAAAGAGGTCAGATCCCGTTAAATGGGGCTGCAACCTTACGGTGTCAGAGTGTGAGGTAATCACCCGGCGGATGGCAGCAGTGTCGAACGTTGTCAAGAACGTTGTCCTGTCGCTCATCCCACTGCGAAGTGTCGTTTTCGAACGCGAAACGCGTGGGAATCAACGTCCCAAGGGACGGGATGATTCCACTGACGTCCTTTACTTCCATCCCCTGAAGCCTTTTGTGTAGATTCTGAGAATCTGAAATATATCCCTCTATCATCATAAGAAAATCGCGTGATTTCAACGTTGAGTGTCGCGGTCCTGACCTCCATCGCAGAGACTTCAAAAGAAGGGGTTAAATGTTGCGGACCCTAACATGTGACACGTCTACGGTGGCATTGGGCAGATCTGTAATGATTTGGTGCCAGTGTGACATCATGAATCCACTTTACACCTCATATGAATTTCTCAGCTGTGGCCTTCTTTCCCGCATATGGCGGCACCCAACTGTTTGAAGTGTCGCCGAAATCGAGGATGAGTTCGCAGGGCGCCGCGCCTTTGCATGACTACAGAGAAACTTTGTAGACATATTTGAGCCAAACTTCAGGCTTAGTGTGTTTCAATGGGAGACAACTAGTGATTTAAGTGATACTTGAATATTGTTGCGCAAAGCAGTAAGAGAGGATGGACGGGGAAAATGAATGTGGTGGTTGGCTGGTAGAATTCCACACAGAACGTACGTTTCATCATCACTAAGGGTAGGTTTAGGAACTATGCAAGAAAGCTGTATTCGTGGAAGGATACTGTTAGGTTGAGTGATTATATAGACGTAAGACAGAAGTTAAGAAACTAGATTTTAAACTAATATAGTTCCAGGAGTAGAAGTGAACGCTGCCCTTAAGTTATTGGTTATAAAATGAAAAAATCGCAAAAGGATAGAAAATGGAGGCACGATATGGAAAAACTGAAGGAACCATACGTTCGTGACATAGGAATCCTTAGCCAACGTTGGACACAAACAGGGAAAAGGAATTAAACTTGATAGTTTTGAAACAGGAGACATGAAAGTCACTAGAGGAACACATAGGTAAAAGAACAAAGCCTAACAGATATCTTTGGATAGCGTAAGATGTAGTGAGTTCATTTGAAGAAAGGAGAAAACCTAAAAAATGTAGCAGATGAAGGATTCTAAAGGAATACAACTACCAAAAGAAAGACAGAAAGTGCAGTGTGCAGAATGGCTAAATCAAAAATGGATAGGAGAAACAAGATATACCGTAGAATCACACATGATTAGGGAACGGCAGATACCACCTAGATAAAAATTGAAGATACTTTATTAGAAAAGGGAAGCAGCTCTATGAATATCATATGTCAGTACTAAACAACGAAGGGAAAGCTGAAAAGTCGAGGGAATATAAGGGGAAGGTCTCTCTTTAAGAGAACAACTTCTGGAAAATATTACTGAGAGAGAAGTTGAGATGGCAGATACAATATTGCGAGAAGAATCGGACAAAGCAGTGAAATATATAAGTGGAAACAATCCCCCTGAAGTAGGTGGCGCTCCCTCAATTATTATTTTCCTTGGGAAGGTCAGCTATGATCAAATTGATCCAGTATACATGAGACAGACGAACTACCCCTAGACTTCAGAGAAAGAACACGCCGAAATGTATTAATACTACAAACCCTTCAGTTGAATAAGTCGTGCTTGCAAAGCACTAATTATTTACAGAAAAATGGAAGAACTGGTAGAAGCTGCCCTCGGCAGAGATCAGTTTGTGTCTTATAGATGTCTAGGAGTATAGAAGGTGGTTGTCACCCTACGATTTATCCTAGAAGATAGACTGGAGGAAGGTTGCTATAGTGCCTTTGATTTATACCATATGTCTCATGGTAGTCAACGTGAATATCTCCTGTAGTATAATACTACCTCATTGGACTGTGTCCTTGGTGCAGTGATTGGTTCCAACAAATGTTCACTTGAGTGACAATATTTCTGCACTCGACCATTGATGTATGTAACAAAAAACGTGATTTATCCGACCAGACAACACGATTCCAGTAAATAAATAAATAAACAAAGTTTTACAGTCGCACAACTGTTACATCAATTGACAACGCTAAGTTACAAATGTATATAAATATACAGCTGATAAACACAAAAAAGATTATTTCATAAAAGCTAAAACTACAATAAATTACTATGAATTTCCAATAAAGTACAGTATTTAAGCTAAAAAATTTGGAATGACGCATCTTGCCGCGACGTTGTTAAAGAAATTGTGCTACGCTCTCCAAACAATTACTATTATGCTGTCACATTTTCACATTCATAAAATTCATTAGCGGAGTAAAACGGATTTATGGTCAACTAAATGTATAGTATGTGCTTAAGTAAATCGAATGCAGCTTCTATCCATTCTAGAAGCAGCTGGTTGAACGTTTTCATATCCACCACTTCATAGCTGTTCAATGATTTAGATGGTCTACGGTAAGGTATGTAACTACTGTTTCTGCTGCCATGAGAGTGCTGCTCCTGTCGATATCGATGTTCTGATAAGCTATTCTTTGTTCACAAGAGAACAGTGTAAATGAAAATGTTTATTACAGTTAATACGAGGGTTGGAACTTAAATAGTAGCAATTATTTATTCACAACCGATACAAAACAACTACATGTTTGAACCTGTTATTGTCCTTCAAACTAGTCACCAGTGTGGTATAGAACTCGTTGCCAGCGATGTGGAAGTCGTAGTATACCGTTAGCAGAGCCTGTTCTGTTCATGGTGAGAATGGAGCGGTCAAAAGTTGTAGTGATTCTCGTGTACGACTGTTATGGTGTTATCCTAACCTACTACGTTCCTCCACGGCAGACTGTCAATGCACAGTACTACCGTTCGTTTTTGGAGCATCACCTGCGACCAGCTTTTCGAAAGAAGCGGCAACACTTTCTGCGCAACCCATCCATCATTTTGCACGAAATGCGTGGGTGCATACAGCGCAAGCTGTGGCTGCTCTGTTCAGTCGGTGGGACTGGGAAATACTGTACCATCCTCCATACTCCTCGGACTTAAGTCCTTGTGACTTTTACTTGATTCCGAAGATGGCGTTCGCTTCAGAACTGTTCCAGAGATTCAACAGGCAGTAGACCGCTCCATTCGCACCATCATCAGAACAGGCTCTGCTGAGGATACACTACTCCTACGCTTTCCACATCGCTGGCAATGGGTTCTACACAACACTGGTGACGACTTTGCAGGACAGTAAATCTTTTGTATCGGTTTTGAATAAGTAGTTGCCAATATTTAAGTTCCAACCCTCGTATGTTTAGGTACAGAAACAATGGGCTGCAGTGGGCAAGTTTTATCTGAGTTTGTAATAATCTTAATAACTAGCTTTGTAAGTACCATAATGTTCTAAACATGAGTGCTATATCCCCAAAGTAAAATCACGTAGGATACAATACTGTGAAAAAAAGCAAAATAGGCTAATCTTACATAGGCCAATGGTACATGACATTTTAAATTTCTTAACAAGTACACCACTCTAGACAACCTTGCACTATCATACTTAATGTATGGATCTGAGGCCAATTTGCTTCTCCTCTAGTGGCAAATCTCTTAAACTAAATGCAGCTTGACGAGTTTTTCTGTCATAGAGGCGGAATACATTAGCTTGAAACCAGATTGATATCTGTGATAGGATGTCCTTAATTATAATTAGATTGGTATTGCAGTGTCAACTGACACTGAAGAATGTGGTGGCATCGGCTCAGAGAATGAACTTAGCATTTATATGAAAAAAAAATCGTCTATCATTTACATGGTGACCCTCCATCCTTAATTTCAGCTATTGTAAACTCTCCTTTATAATACACACAATTTGTTTACGGTTATAAAAAATAATTTTAAAATGTTACCTACTTTGTTGTTAATGATTCCATAATGAACTAGTATGTTGAGAAGTATATCATGCTCTGCACAGTTGAAGGCTTTTGTAAGACCATAAAAAGTAGCCTGAGTAAAGCTTCTCTCCTAATAAGCAGTAAGCACTATTTTAATCAAAGAAGCAATTGAATGAACAGTAGCTTTGCCCTTCCTAAAGCCAAACTGTGCAGCAGAGTGAATGTTATTGTATTCCAAATAATCACATAACTTGTAATAGATGACTGGTTCTAAAACTTTGGAAAACACTGGTGTTATTTTCTGTTTCTCTTCTTATAAATAGGCACAAATATTGATAATTTCAACATACCTGGAAATACACTTTTACTTAAATATTTATTTATGGAAAAAGTAAGAGGAAATACTATACAACCAACTATCTTTTCAAAAAAAATTCTAGAAAGATCATATATATCTACACTATCAGAAGGTCTAAAATTATTTACAGTAGTTAAGACAACATTTAGTTTTACTTTGGAGAAAAAAAACTGTTTTTCAATGCATAGCTTACAATGTGGCATTCTATAATATCAGATACCGTTTCATGAGGCCTAACAATGCTTTCACATGCTTCGTAACAGACTCTGTATAGAAGTTATTAATCTCAACTGCTGATACCGCTACAGCCACTTTTTTTTTTTTTTTTGCTTTTTGCTATTGTGTTCATTACACTTCATGTTTTTTGCAGTAATTTTTGGATGACTCTATGCTGAACAAGTCACTTTGTTTCTTTGCCTCATTGACTGCTGGCTTATAATCCTTTCATATGCATAAGTTCAAACGGTTCAAATGGCTCTGAGCACTATGCGACTTAACTTCTGAGGTCATCAGTCGCCTAGAACTTAGAACTAATTAAACCTAACTAACCTAAGGACATCACACATATCCATGCCCGAGGCAGGATTCGAACCTGCGACCGTAGCGGTCACGCGGTTCCAGACTGAAGCGCCTTTAACCGCACGGCCACACCGGCCGGCTATGCATAGGTGATTTTAACATAGCCATGTCTGTTTTGTGCAGTCTATAAAAATCTAAATAAATTAACGATCTGTTTTTCGTACAGGCTAGTTGAGAAGTATACCATGTATGCTTATGCCTACGCTTATTTGTGCTGGGATTGATTTTACATTTATACTGAGGAAAGTTGGTCTCAAAAATATTTGAAAAAGCATGAGAAAAAACTATCAAAGATTACATCAGCAGAACACTGACTATGTTGCTAAACAAATCTTTCCAATCATAATTCTCGAGTGAAATCATAACTTAGAAATTTTATCTTTCATTATTGGTCTTGTAATGGCCATCTTAAGCTCTCTGAGCTGTTTAGACTTCATATTAGGCTTACTTACTTTTCCCCAAACTGAATCACGATCTGAGAAAGCAAAACAGCTACATCAGAACACATCAAACCTCTACTACCTTTTGTTAGTATATTGTCAAGACAAGCGGTCTCTCTTATAGGTTTACAGTTAGTATAACTGAAATTAAATTGTCTTGACAGGTTTTTAAATTCATACAAGTCGCTTGTATCTATTGTGTCATGAATTGCAGCATTTACATCACCACCGATTACTATACTAAACTTTTTCAGTGAGAATTATGAAAAATATTAATTAAATTCTGAAATTTTTCAAAAACAATTTATGGATCACCACTGGGTGACCTATATAGTGACACAATAATAATTTTTGAACGCTCAAAATATATTCCTGTAGCTTCAAAATGCAACTGAGTACACAAGAAACCTAGATCTAATCGACTACTACAATTTATTAAAGCTCTCTTGAAATAAAGTGACACAGTTCCATCAATATGCTGCTCTTTGCGGAAACTATTAACTAGCTGAAAATAATGTAATACATGAAAGAAATTTCATTTGCCTTGCACCAGTGTTCACTCAGACATAATGAATTGACCATGTCCTCATTTGCCAAATTATTTTAAACTACATGTCTTCCAATCATAGCTTCATATTTTAAATGACGAAGCTGACGAGTGGTATATATGGGCAATCATTATTTCTGCTGTTTTTCTCACATCAGTGACTGACTTCAGATTCGTCCATGTCACAAGGTGAAGAACTATGGGCTAAATTCCTAATTATAATTTCGTTCTGAACTTTGATATCTTACCTGACTATCTTCATGGACCTAGTAGGGATGTTTATGAAATCTTGCTTATAGTTAAGCTAGTTCTCCATTGTGTATGTGTGCAAACTAACTAGCTCTAGGCCTTCTTCGTTACCTCTAAAACGTAACTTCCCGTAAACCAAAGTGGTATTGACTCTGAATTTTCAGTTTGTGCTAAACCTAACTTACCATGTAGATCTATGGATTCACGAATCAGATGTTTTTTTCCAAGTTTATTTAGATGGAGACAGTGAGTGGTATGTAATCTTGTACCAAAGTCAGTTATTTTTACAAAACAGACATTTTTAAGATATTTACAAAGTTTCTTCATTCCTTCATTTACTAGACCAGTTCTACGTTCGCGCACGATGAGAATGGAAGATCACGCCAAAAAGGTACTGAGGAGAACACAATTTTTCTGTGCTGTAGTTCCTGCGACTGTTTCCTTACTGCCAATAAGAAACCTTTTCCATAATTTTCTGCTACATCGCTTCTTACAGCAAGAAAAACTTCCATTCTAATAGTGTCTGTTCGTAAAGAACTTGTCACAGCATCCCTATATTTTGGACAGTTTTTGTTGTGGTAGAGATATGACGGGTTGAATTGTTTTCAGTAATATTCCTTACCTTCCTTCCATAACTGTCTGCGCGGACATGCATTTTCATTGGCCTCGGTTTGCCTTTAAATATCAATGTCTTTGGGCTTTTCATTTCATTACTTCCACTGACATTTGGTTTAAAATATTTACTACACTCTCTATTCACTTCACTTTCTTTAGACTTACTTGGGGTAGACAGTTTAACTTGTAAGCCTACTTTAATGTATTTTTCTGTAACATTAAGAGTTCAAGAGCACTAAATCTGTTTCTCAAGGGCGAAAAGTTAATATGACGTTTTCTTCAGCCCTACGTTCCAACCTTTTATGGCAGAAACAGTGTCCCAATGTCTTTGAAAATTGTCCTTTGGCTTATATTGATTGATTGGTTCTGTACAAATTTTTAATGAATGACACTCACCTTGGGAAAGTGTTTTGCTGCGTTGCAAGTCTATCACTGCGTATTCCTTTTTCAGTTTCTTTAGCCAAAGTTAAGTTTAATAGCAGGTAAAATGATTTGTAAAGCTTCATAGCCTATGTTTACGTGATGTTTATTTGCCTCCAGCTGCGCCACACTGTCTTTAACCTCCAGGCAAAATTTAGCACCGCCGTTCACTATTTACGTTTGGGAGACTGTCTACCTCTAACTTCGCACAATGAAACTGTATCCAACATCACTTTCGTAGCGTAGAATTCCACTTTTCACCGTTTTATTAAACTCTCTACAACATCAAAATTCTACTCTAGAATGAGATTTTCATTCTACAGCACAGTGGGCGCTGATATGAAACTTCCTGGCAGATTAAAACTGTGTGCCCGACTCAAACTCGAACTAGGGATCTTTTTCTTTCAGGGGAAAGAGCTCTACCTACTCAACTGCCCAAGCACGACTCACGGCCGGTCCTCACAGCTTTACTTCTGCCACTACTTCGTCTCCTGCAAACCCTGCAGAACTAGCACTCCTGGAAGAAAGGATATTGCGGAGACATGGCTTAGCCACAGCCTGGGGGATGTTTTCAGAATGAGAGTTTCACTCTGCAGTGGAGTGTGCTCTGATATAAAACTTCTGGGCGAATAAAACTGTGTGCCGCCCCAATACTCGAACTCGGGACCTTTGCCTTTCTTGGGCAAGTGCTCTTACTCTACCGTCTGAGATACCCAAGCACGACTCACACGCCATCCTCACAGACAAAAGTCTCGAGTTCGAGTCTTGGCCCAGCACACAGTTTTAAACTGCCACGAAGTTTCAAAATTCTACTCTGCTTGGAAGCTGACTGGTTTGTAAACATACCACTTGTCGCCATTCATCCGTGATGCAGTTTCAATGATACGGTGCTCTTTGCAATAATTGCAGTAATTCGCGATGTAGATCGGTTAACATATGATCACGTCTACTGCGGACTACCGAGCGTGGTGGCGCAGTGGATAGACACTGGACTCGCATTCGGGAGGACGACGCTTCAATCCCGCGTCTGGCCATCCTGATTTAGGTTTTCCGTGATTTCCCTAAATCACTCCAGGCAAATGCCGGGATGGTTCCTCTGAAAGGGCACGGCCGACTTCCTTCCCAATCCTTCCCTACTCCGATGAGACTGATGACCACGCTGTCTGGTCTCCTTCCCCAAACCAACCAACCAACCAACCAACTGCGGACTCCCATGGTGAACAATGTGTACTGAATGGTGAGCTCCGAAACACTTGCGCCTGCTCTAGCATTGTATTCTGTTGCCAGATATCTAACAGATAACCACCTATCCTGCTTTATAGAACTTGTGACCTCCGAACCCCACTTCTGTGATAAAAGGCACCGAAAAAGTCCAGAGTAGGTAAGCTCGTTTTGTATTATCTCGAACTAGGGGAGAAAAGGTCACCGATATGATAGGTGAGTTTGGGTGGCAATTATTAAAATAAAGACAGTTTTCGTTGCGGCGAGATATTTTCACGAAATTTCATTTACCAACTTCCTCCTCCGAATGTGAAAATGTTTCAATGTTGCCATCCACCATAAGGAGAAATGATCATCTTAATAACATAAGCGAAGTTCGAGACTGAACAAAAAGATTCAAGTGTAATTTTTTCCCATGAGTTGTCAGACAGTGGAACGGTAGAGAAAGGTGGTTCGAAGAAAACCCCGCCAGCCAGTTAAATGTGAATTGCAGAGCAACCATGTGGATAATTGGAAGAACCCTCCTCCAGGGACTTAAGTGTGAACTGCAAAGTAATAATTTAGATGCAGAAGAGTGAACGCCCAACACCTTGTCTCCTATTACTCAGTTTACCACCTACAACCACATTCCATAGCGCCTCAGGATAGTAACGAACGAAAGCCGAACAGCTTCGCCCTTTCCATGATGGTCGTTCCCAGACGCCGGTCTACAACAATCTGTCCTTATTAGTTTCGCTTTTGTCAATGGAGTTCCCCATTTGCGCCCTATTCCATCGCTCATACGTTTCCCCATTCGTCTCTGCTTGACTTACACAGCGTGTCCCATGAGGAATAGTCAATAATCAGGGATATGACAGGAACGACATTTGAAGGGAGAATGTCTAGTAAACATGAGCTCTAAACCCATGCATACTACAAGGAATGTGCCCAGACAGCCAGTAACAACAGTATTTTATTACTAATACAGAGAATACTCAATGACGTTTGGTACTAGATATCAGCTGAAACAGTTTCGAAGGAACGCAATTAAAAGATCATTCTGATTTGATGAGAGTTTATCACTAAGACAATCAGAGTTCTTGAAGATACTTGCTGGAAACACAGTATGTCAGAGACCACAAAGAAACAATACCATAGACAAAGTCTGTGTAGGATGCACCAGCGATGATGGATGATCTGACCGGCAGTGCTGCACTGACGAGGACACTCGCGGACTTGCAATGTCGAGACTGGAACTCACATTGGCTGCCGCGCTACTAGTGCCTGCTGTATCTGTCGTATGTGGCGCCCTCGCATAATGCGGCAGGTGCCGCCAGCAAGGTGAACTGTGGTTGTGTTGCAGGCGTTTTGACTGCGTGGCAACCCAGAGTACTCTGTTGTGTGGCTTGCAGCTGGAATGTCAGGCACCGGCCATGTATTACAGCAAGGTCTTTGTTTTTCATTCTTCGTGGTCCCTTCGAGAAAAACAAGAAAACATGTACAGTAAAGTGCATACATCAAGGTCTACTAGCACACTTTCATCTTTGCTACAGTTAAACACTTATCCCAGGGGGGCTTGTATACTTTACTTATCGCTTCTTTAATGTTAATATATAATCTACAGAAGTGTAGCATCATGGGGCACTCTTTTATACCTGTCTGGCTCTCAGAATTAATTATAATTTGTACATTATGTTATAAAAAATTACATGTCATGTGAATACAATAAAAAGTAGTAACAAAACGTAAATAGTGAAACCAGCAATAGCTGTAATAGCAATAAGCGCAGTTTGTGTTACTTTACAAAATTTAGGACAGCAAAGAAAAGTTACAGGCAGGTAGATTTAATGTCTGGTTACTGGCAGCACTGGACGTGACAGTAGAGGAAGTAGGAGATAGAGGAACGTGGTAGAACACAAGTAATGTGTTGAGCGAAAGTTACGAGGTTGACAAAAAGAAGTGCTTCAACTTCTATGAAAAGCCAACAGGACATTGTATTGTGCACAGAGTTCAGGAACTGCACCAACATAAGAATACGCCAGTTATTTGGTTTTACGCATGGGCAAACTTGGGACACTTGATCAATGGGACAATTAAACGTATTACTTGTTACTAATTGTGAATATTACACTTACATTGTCGTTTATTACCGATGAATTTAGTTAGTACAAACTAGCCTCTAGAGCTGGACAATGTTATAAATCATTCAAATGACAAAATTTAAATTTACTGAAAGGTTTAGTGATTACTCGTAAATTGCTTTTTTGTGTGGGGCTAACAATTTGTAAGAAACAAATATAATTTTAAAACTACTCCCTCTGACAAAATATTGTCATAATTTGTAAAACAGGATTACGAATGTAAAAATTTCGATATACATTCTTCTTAGTGACATGTATATTTATTATCTTCCTTGTCTGTAGCTTAAACGGGTTACACCCAGAAATCCGTATGATGAAGTATTCATTTGAGGCTTGAAAGTTCCACAGTACATGTCTGGCTGAGCTCCTCTATTTTGTTCGTTGTATCACAGTAACTGCACACAAACGGCTTTGTCTGTGAAAGTACTTTATTGTGTTTCTTTTGATGTAACTAACGCCGCTGAAAAAATGCGGTACACTGGGAGCTAAAATGCAATCGCAACATGTTTTATTCATCAATAGGTAGCATTTACAGTGCTCATTTTAGAGGAAAAATGAACACTTCAGCAGAGCTCACCTATGACGTATATGCTAGCGACAAACTAAATGTAATTCAGATTTATGAATAAGACACATTTTTGGCACTGGACTATGACGAAAGCTGTCGACATATGCCAGAACGATAATCCAGGTGAAACACCAAACTAAAAACCTGTAAGACTGGTAATTACTATTTTTCTTGTTGTCCTCTTTTTAAATTCATTCCGAAATCCGTTTCGCTTTGTATCCAACCAATAATGACTCACGCATTATCCTAAGTGCAACCACGAATGACTCGGTTATAGGATACTACATCACAATTTTTGGTTTCTTTTTTATTCTGTTAGTGACCAAGAAAGCCGCAATTCATTGTAATAAGTGCTGGATTTCGTCAATGAATGAACATGTTTACGACTAATTGTGAAGATACTACCATTCTTAGTTGAACATCAGTAAAATAATACAGCAGCATTTCGATGATTTTGCGACGCCCAGCTTACAAAGTAAATGATCCCTTATATTCATGTGTTTCTGTTCATTGCTACAAAAAAGCCAATTATGCTGTAAAAAGAACACCCTGCTTTCCAACTAACGAACTCTTCTTTAAACCATTACACAATTACTTTTTATCTTTACTGTCTGCTTTCGAAAGAACTCATTCTTTAGACTGTCACTGATGTGATGTGGCAATGGCAGAACTATCAGAGATAGCTGCTTGTAGCGGTGATCGAGGCGGATTTTGGTCACGATGGAGAGGAGAGGTATCGCAGCGTAGTTCCAGTATATGAGAATAATACTGCGGGTAAATTTATAAACCTTTCTGATGAAGGGAGGCACTGTATATGCTGGTCATATAACCAGATGACGGTATGAAATCCGATATTCTGAGAAATATTTGTGTAACTTTCGATGTATGGAAAGACTGTTGACGCTGATCAAATTATCAGACGGGGATATAAAACCAGTAGGGAACCAAAACTTTCCGGGCTGAGCCGGCTGTGTGCAGGTACCCTATTTTGTTCCCTCTACTGTTTCAGTGTTCCGCTTGCGACGCAGTACGGGTCTTAATCATAACCGTAATCCGGATGTTTATGCACAATTCCTGATCTCATATTTAGTAATATTAATATTCGAACTACACACGACTACCCTTCTCTTTTGATTTCGTTCTGAATATTTAGAACGGATTTCGGAGAGGAAATTCCACTTTCAGATTACGTATAATCGTCGCTTTATTTTTGTTTTCCGCCACATTGTTTCAACGCAAAGATTCGAAAAATATGTTAAATTTGATTTACTATTTTCCAGGAAGAATTTTACAAAGTATTAGGAATGATTAGTGATTATGAGTAGCTGCTATTTAGTATCATGTTCATTCTCATAATGTCGCTGCAGATACCAGGATTACTTCATTTCTCAAATGTAAGCTTAAAAACTTGAATATGAGCGCTCCTTTCAACAATATTACTTTATACGAAACTAGCTTAATCTTTAAAACACTTGGTACAGAAACATAGCAAAATTACTCCATTGCTTAATGGTGAAAATAACTTATATTGGATGTTTGTAAATGTAGGAGTGGATATACAGAGTCTTTGAAATTCCCGTTACAAACTCCTTGCACTTGTAGAAGGCAGGGAGTACATAATATTCTGGATAAGAACCCATGCCCAGATACGTACCGTTTTGCAAGGCAGTGAGTGCATGAAATTCTGAAGAAGAGCCCATTCATAGAAACGTACCGTTTCTGTTATACGACGGCTTCAGTTCAGATGTGTAACGCTTTACGTCTACTGAAGGAAAGACAAAAGCCGAGCGGTTCTAGGCGCTTCAGTCCTGAATCGCGCCACTGCTACGGTCGCAGGTTCGAATCCTGCCTCGGGCATGGATGTGTGTGATGTCCATAGGTTAGTTAGTTTCAAGTAGTTCTAAGTCTGGGGTACTGAAGACCTCAGATGTTAAGTCCCTCAGTCCTCAGAGGCATTTAGACCCTTTGAAAGACAAAAGTATCAGAGTTGCTTGTTCTGGTATGCAGTAGGATAGACAAGATGACATGTACTACGTCAGACGGTCACCTTACGTGATTTCAACATGATGGTGCTGTGGAGCGGCTAGTGGAATTTATTTTAATAATAATGTTTTGTTTGTTTTTCCCGGGCGATGCACCATATGTGGGGCGGCTGGTGGAATACATTGTTATATTAAAATGTTTTGTATTTATACTGTTTTTTGCCATTCTGAACACTGGTTCACTAACTACAATATTGGCAACCAGAAAGTGATTAGCAAAACGTGAAGCCTGTAATTAGAGTTCCTAGTGCCCACTTCATCTGAGAAATACATTTATAGCTACAGCTTATAGCGCTGAGGAATTAGGAGATTGTCTGGGATTCATAATAAAAAAAAACGATTCTCTAAAAATGTTCACTATATTCTGAAGATAAAAGAATCCACACAATCCAACTACCAGAGCAGTTCAGAGTCTAATGCGCTGAAGCAACTACACTCCTGGAAATGGAAAAAAGAACACATTGACACCGGTGTGTCAGACCCACCATACTTGCTCCGGACACTGCGAGAGGGCTGTACAAGCAATGACCACACGCACGGCGCAGCGGACACACCATGTACCGCGGTGTTGGCCGTCGAATGGCGCTAGCTGCGCAGCATTTGTGCACCGCCGCCGTCAGTGTCAGCCAGTTTGCCGTGGCATACGGAGCTCCATCGCAGTCTTTAACACTGGTAGCATGCCGCGACAGCGTGGACGTGAACCGTATGTGCAGTTGACGGACTTTGAGCGAGGGCGTATAGTGGGCATGCGGGAGGCCGGGTGGACGTACCGCCGAATTGCTCAACAAGTGGGGCGTGAGGTCTCCACAGTACATCGATGTTGTCGCCAGTGGTCGGCGGAAGGTGCACGTGCCCGTCGACCTGGGACCGGACCGCAGCGACGCATGGATGCACGCCAAGACCGTAGGTTCCTACGCAGTGCCGTAGGGGACCGCACCGCCACTTCCCAGCAAATTAGGGACACTGTTGCTCCTGGGGTATTGGCGAGGACCATTCGCAACCGTCTCCATGAAGCTGGGCTACGGTCCCACACACCGTTAGGCCGTCTTCCGCTCACGCCCCAACATCGTGCAGCCCGCCTCCAGTGGTTTCGCGACAGGCGTGAATGGAGGGACGAATGGAGACGTGTCGTCTTCAGCGATGAGAGTCGCTTCTGCCTTGGTGCCAATGATGGTCGTATGCGTGTTTGGCGCCGTGCAGGTGAGCGCCACAATCAGGACTGCATACGACCGAGGCACACAGGGCCAACACCCGGCATCATGGTGTGGGGAGCGATCTCCTACACTGGCCGTACACCACTGGTGATCGTCGAGGGGATACTGAATAGTGCACGGTACATCCAAACCGTCATCGAACCCATCGTTGTACCATTCCTAGACCGGCAAGGGAACTTGCTGTTCCAACAGGACAATGCACGTCCGCATGTATCCCGTGCCACCCAACGTGCTCTAGAAGGTGTAAGTCAACTACCCTGGCCAGCAAGATCTCCGGATCTGTCCCCCATTGAGCATGTTTGGGACTGGATGAAGCGTCGTCTCACGCGGTCTGCACGTCCAGCACGAACGCTGGTCCAACTGAGGCGCCAGGTGGAAATGGCATGGCAAGCCGTTCCACAGGACTACATCCAGCATCTCTACGATCGTCTCCATGGGAGAATAGCAGCCTGCATTGCTGCGAAAGGTGGATATACACTGTACTAGTGCCGACATTGTGCATGCTCTGTTGCCTGTGTCTATGTGCCTGTGGTTCAGTCAGTGTGATCATGTGATGTATCTGACCCCAGGAATGTGTCAATAAAGTTTCCCCTTCCTGGAACAATGAATTCACGGTGTTCTTATTTCAATTTCCAGGAGTGTATAACTGTTCAAACTAAATGTTTAAGTGAATGCTCGCCATAATTTGATGACAATGTTCATCAAACGCCACGCTAAATAATGGTAGAATGTCTGTCCCGCGACGGCACGTGAAAATACGACATACGCAAACTGAAGATAGATCATTAAAGTCATCCCAGAATTAACACTTCACTCGAAAACAATTTCATGGTTACGCGTATCCCGAGTAACTTATTACAGCATCCGAGGCTGTTTATAGCAATGATACCGACGCGACGCGACTCCCGGCACAGGTGGTGTGCAAATCAGCGTCTGGAGAGAACTGGGGCCTTCTTCTCTCGCGCAGCGTTCTTATATATAAAGCCGCGATGCGGATGGCTAAGGGAATGCCTGATCAAAATTGCTCTCCCGACTAGCCGCTGGGCTAGTAATGCACCACTTTAAGTTATCGAATAAATCATTGCTTCCTTTGCTGATGGCCGATGAAGCTCTCAATTTAAATGTGCAATCAGCACACAGGTAAGTAATCATAATAAAAGTCTGACGTGGCTAAGTCAAATATTTTGGGCGGGAGAATTAATTTAATTACAATATACGTAGTAGACGAGCTCTGAACTTGACCTTTGGAGATACGCAATCGCTATAGTTTTATAGTTATTCAGTTGAAACTGTTCACATCTTTATGGTTATAACGGAGATCCCTTCTACTTAAATTTAAGCATCCTAGCCTTATTTATTCGCCTACTTAATCTATCTTGATTCCTTGATTTCTAAGACAAAAACCAGAAAATCATGAATTTCAACTAAAATTTTAGCCTGTGAGATCCATAATACTGTTTCTACTAAATTATTATGCAAAAGGACTCTAAATATAAATTTTTAAGTTTCTATCTCTTTTCTGTTGCGCCAAGGATTTTTACAGAAAAACGTCCAAATTTCGAAAATGGTTAAAGTTATTGAACTGATATTCAACACATATTGATTTAGTATTACTCCTGACATGCTAGAAACGTTTCAGGTTATTTACTTGATATTTTAAAGTATTGCGCAACATTTATGACGTCAGAGCCAGTTACAGCGGAATGGCTGGCACACAATGGAAAGACTGATGTGAATTTTATACGGCGTGAGTAGGCTGCTTCCCTACAGTGCTCCACAACACGTCTCACGTGCGGTTCGGAAATATCTCAACAGATGATACTATGAAACGTGGATAGGCCTAGGGGATCCAACTGCGTGGCCACCGCGATCGCCGGATTTAACCCTTATACACTGTTCCTTGTGGTGTCACATCAAAGATTAATTTACGAGACTCCTAAAGGAACAGAAGATGGTCTGCTGGCTCGAGTTCTGATCGCTGCACTGGAAATTGAAGAGACACCAGGTGGCACGGAGGGTGTGAAACAGAATATGCGTCACACCTAATAGAATTCCTCAAGCAGAAGTGGATGACTGTATGTAAATGAAGTGGGGATCACTGCTATCAGCTGCAGCGGAACATTAACCGGTATCAGCAGCGACGAGCGAGAACGTGTACCGGACTGGGATTCGAACCCGGGATCTCCTGCTTACTGGGCGGATGCGGTAACCACTACGCCATCCGGGCTGCAGCGTTATTGCAACTGTACGGTATATTTCTATACGTCTCAAGGCCGATTTACACTCCTACCAAGCAGCACCTATCCGCAGTCCCTGTGTCCCAGATGGCACACTGGTTACCGCACCTGCCTGGTAAACAGGAGGTCCCGGGTTCGAAACCGGATGCGATAATTATTTTCGCTCGTCGTTGCTGATTCCGCTTAATGTTCCGCTGCAGCTGATTGCAGTGAACCCCTTCCCTTACATACAGTGTTTCACAGCAGCGGTATCTGTGTGGTGTCTGTTCTTTCGAAGGAACAGACACCGCGCATTCATATAAGAAGTGGATGAGCTAAACATCTGAATCGATCGTAGAACGAAAACGGTACGCTTCCGGACATGGGTTCCTATTCAAAACATCATGCACTCATTCCCCTCCACATGCCCTAGAAGTTTATAAAGCGAATTTCCCAATACCCTGTATATACTGGATGTCGCAGAAATATTGCGAGGAATTTCGAGGGATTGTAGATGGTGTGCTGAGGAACAAATCGAGGACAGAAACTCGTGTTCTGAAGCTCGACGCCGGCGTGTCCCTCTAGGCCAACTCTTCGGCAGCAAACGTGACTTTGTACGTCGATGGACCATAGGCGGAATGTCTCGCAATGTTATCTGTTATTCAGTGATCTTGACTGATTCCCATGATCGGCAGTGGAAGATAGGAACAAGCTGCTGCACAGAAAGGCCTTGTCCCTAACGAATCCGATGCTCTGTAGCATAACAGGATGACGGCCTGGAACTCGAGTTTCCATCTGCAGTTAATCTTTTCCGGTATACGAGACAAAAATAAATACAGTATGGCAGCGTCCACGTATTGGTGAAAAGTTTATTGTGGAAATGGCTGTGAATGTTATGCTATGATTTCATTTACAAGAATATGAGAACGAACTGGGTTCAAATGGTTCAAGTGGCTCTGAGCACTATGCGACTTAATTTCTGAGGTCATCAGTCGCCTAAAACTTAGAACTAATTAAACATAACTAACCTAACGACATCACACACATCCATGCCCGAGGCAGGATTCGAACCTGCGACCGTAGCGGCCGCTCGGTTCCAGGCTGTAGCGCCTAGAACCGCACGGCCACTCTTGCCGGCGAACGAACGGGGGCCTCGTAAGTTGTTGGTCATTACAGTTTTTATTAGTATGTTCGCGACTTACACTCATAGTACCATTGTGTATGTGACAACGTAGCTAATTGTTTCTAATCTGGCCAGAACCGATAATTTTCAGGTAAGAATGAGACGAAAATACGATTATATGGCATAGAAGAGAACCATATGTTTAAAGCATTGTAAGCCTCTGTGTTACCTGCTGGTGGAAACATGATTCTATTTTATTATCTCAGGAAGATGTGATTTGCATATCAGGCCGAAAAAACATACTGTTTCCCGCAGGGCGATGCGCTACGCTTATTACCGTCTCTACACTTGTGCGCTTAGGATTAGAAATAGATACATAAATTTGAATCAGAGCTGTAATTGAAAGCATACAACTTCTCGTCTTTTAAAAATTTCAGCAATGTCAATTTCCTTAACCAACAACAATACCCACGTGCTATTTCAGCCACGCAAGACATTACAGTTTAATCACCGTGTAATGTGAGAAACGCTTGTGATAAAAAGGAATTCGAATTTTAACAAGAGTCTGACCTAAAATTTCTGATATTAAATCAAAGAAAAATCTCCGAGAACACGTGAAATATCTGTGCATTTTTTAGAATACGCGCTATTTTTGATCCAGGAATTCTGCTTACGCTACAGACAGTTTTGCATTTCGTTTTCGCTCAGTTTGACGATCTTCATTAGAGTCGCCCTAACAGTTTCAATTTATTACCCAGTCCCACAATCCTGCTTATAACTTGTGAGCTAGTACACGTAATTAGCTGTTGCTTTGATAGCATATCCTACTACAAACGTAATAAAACTCCAGTGGCCATATTTGTTTGCTCGAATATGTACCACAAGGGAAGCGAGCAAGCAATGTTATACACTACGACGAAAGCTGACAAGGTGCAGGGAGCGTTCAGTGTCTCTTTGGCGAAACGGTATCAGAAGCCATCGGAAGAGCAGCGTAATCCTCGGATCTGCGCCTGACGGGTGAATTAGCTCCCAGTTGGTTCTCCGGGTCTGCTCATCCCACAGGATATTCTATCCTCTCCACTTGGCGGTGCTCTCGCATGTCATACAGAACTGTCAGGGGATTTACGTTACCACTTGCTGTGCAGATAGGTTTGCAGGCCGCTTCCACACAAACTGAAGACTTTGCATGCTACAGAATTTCACCTCTACGTCTTCACTTCTAGATTACGTTACCTTACGTATTTCGGTTCAACATTTTTACGGCTGGGATATTTTTACCACAGCTAAATCACTTCTAAGAAAGAGGTTTTTAGAGATGTAATAGTGGAGTATCGATGACGATAAGTAAAGTTTTGCAGATTTTAATTTTTGGCGAGACGTGCAAGAATGGTCCACCAGAGACAGACTGGCGTCCGTAAAAGGCAAACACTAGACAAAAATAATATATAAGGAGCTTGAAGTATGATAATAGCCATGATACCGCCGCTCAACATCTAATACGCATGGTGCTGAACATAGAACAGGATATGAAAATTATGAGAAAGAACAATTTCGACAGAAACCTCCTAACATTACAGGAAAACTTTCATACACGAATGTCCTTGCAATTAAGAAGAAAAGTAATAAATTGCCAAATAGATACAAGCAGAAATTCACTGATCATGTTAGTCAGTAAAACAATAACATACAAGGATGAATAAAATAACAAGATTAAATATTCACATACTAATTCTCCCCACCACAGACTCACAGAAAAAAAGAAAATAGCGATTCCCTCCACTCAAAACTCCCCCCTTTACATAGGGCAACCATACCGCACAGTACCATATACACTCACATAAGAAGAAAACTAACATCAAACTTGAAACAATCACAACATATCTAAACAAAAGTCGATCGAAAAGCTCACAGCGACATTGGCACTGTATGCACAAAACACTCACAACCAGCACATAGTGAAAGTGAAGTGTTGAAGTGAATCTCTTGACATCCTGTTATCCGCAGCCAACCAACTGCAGCTCCAGACGACGCATATAAAGTAGATTAAATCATCTTAAAATCGTATGTAGAACCAAACTGTGATTTAATCCTACTAAACGTGCTCTCCAAACCATTGTTTATTTCCTAGCATTAAGAGACTAGCAGAAAAATTTGATATAGAAACGTAACTAGAAACATCATGCTATGAAATTTCTATTTACAGAAAACTAACCTGTGATATAAATCGCGAAAAATCCCTCGTAAATAAAAAGAAGAGAAACTCGAATGGTAGAAAGCAAACATTCTTTCGTTTACATGAATGAGCTGTGTCTGTTCTTTCGGCCATGTCGGAAAGAAGAGACACCACTCGGAATTCGCAATTGTGATACATGCTATCGATACTGAAAGTGGAGAGGGGTGAGAGGAAAGAGTGGGGGAGGAGCTGGTGGTAGGTGCTGCATCGGGGCTTTGTGCTTAATTGGCGGATGCCAGTGAAAATGTGTGCTGGATCGGGACTACACCCAAGGATTTCCTCCTTACCCGTGATCTAGGGGTAGCGTCTTTGATTCATAATCAATACGTCTTCGGTCCCGGGTTCGATCCTCGCCACTGCCTAAATTTTGATAAATAATCGGCATTGGCGGCCGAAGACTTCCGGCATAAGAAGTCAGTCTCATCCTTCCAAGGGCCTTGTCAAAGAGGGCGGAGGACCGGATAGAGGTTCAGGGCACTCTCTTGTCCTAAGGGTGGGAAATTGCCTCTAAAGGAGGAAGAATCAGCAATGATCAACGACATGAGGATGCAGAAGGCAATGGAAACAACGTAACGTGTATCCACAGGACATGTGGCCTGTATTTGAAGATGTGGCATGATGATCTCTCCATTGGCAAAAGATTCCGGAATAGTCCCCCTTTCGGATCGCCGGGAGGGGACTGCCAAGAGGGAGGTTACCATGAGAAAAAGATTGAATAATCTACGAAAGGATAACGTTCTACGAGTCGGGGCGTGGAATGTCAGAAGCTTGAACGTGGTAGGGAAATTAGAAAATCTGAAAAGGGAAATGCCAAGGCTCAATCTAGATATAGTAGGGGTCAGTGAAGTGAAGTGGAAGGAAGACAAGGATTTCTGGTCAGATGAGTATCGGGTAATATCAACAGCAGCAGAAAATGGAATAACAGGTGTAGGATTCGTTATGAATAGGAAGGTAGGGCAGAGGGTGTGTTACTGTGAACAGTTCAGTGACCGGGTTGTTCTAACAGAATCGACAGCAGACCAACACCGACAACGATAGTTCAGGTATACATGCCGACGTCGCAAGCTGAAGATGAACAGATAGAGAAAGTGTATGAGGATATTGAAAGGGTAATGCAGTATGTAAAGGGGGACGAAAATATAATAGTCATGGGCGACTGGAATGCAGTTGTAGGGGAAGGAGTAGAAGAAAGGTTACAGGAGAATATGGGCTTGGGACAAGGAATGAAAGAGGAGAAAGACTAATTGAGTTCTGTAACACGTTTCAGCTAGTAATAGCGAATACCCTGTTCAAGAATCACAAGAGGAGGACGTATACTTGGGAAAGGCCGGGAGATACAGGAAGATTTCAATTAGATTACATCATGGTCAGACAGAGATTCCGAAATCAGATACTGGATTGTAAGGCGTACCCAGGAGCAGATATAGACTCAGATCACACTATAGTAGTGACGAAGAGTAGGCTGAAGTCCAAGACATTAGTCAGGAAGAATCAGTACGCAAAGAAGTGGAATACGGAAGTACTAAGGAATGACTAGATACGTTTGAAGTTCTCTAACGCTATAGATACAGCAATAAGGAATAGCGCAGTAGGCAGTACAGTTGAAGAGGAATGGACATCTCTAAAAAGGGCCATCACAGAAGTTGGGATGGAAAACATAGGTACAAAGAACGTAGCTGCGAAGAAACCATGGGTAACAGAAGAAATACTTCAGTTGATTGGTGAAAGGAGGAAGTACAAACATGTTCCGGGAAAATCAGGAATACAGAAATACAAGTCGCTGAGGAATGAAATAAATAGGAAGTGCGGGGAAGCTAAGACAAAATGGCTGCAGGAAAAATATGAAGACATCGAAAAAGATATGATTGTCCGAAGGACAGACTCAGCATACAGGAAAGTCAAAACAACCTTTGGGTGGTAACATTAAGAGTACAACGGGAATTCCACTGCTAAATGCAGAGGAGAGAGCAGATAGGTGGAAAGAATACATCGAAAGCCTCTATGAGGGTGAAGATTTGTCTGACGTGATAGAAGAAGAAACAGGAGTCGATTTAGAAGAGATAGGAGATCCAGTACTAGAATCGGAATTTAAAAGAGCTTTGGAGGACTTACGGTCAAATAAGGCAGAAGGGATAGATAAAATTCCATCATAATTTCTAAAATCATTGGGGGAAGTGGCAACAAAACGACTATTCACGTTGGTGCGTAGAATATATGAGTCTGGCGATATACCATCTGACTTTCGGAAAAGCATCATCCACACAATTCCGAAGACGGCAAGAGCTGACAAGTGCGAGAATTATCGCATAATCAGCTTAACAGCTCATGCATCGAAGCTGCTTACAAGAATAATATACAGAAGAATGGAAAAGAAAATTGAGAATGCGCTAGGTGACGATCAGTTTGGCTTTAGGAAAAGTAAAGGGATGAGAGAGGCAATTCTGACGTTACGGCTAATAATAGAAGCAAGGCTAAAGAGAAATCAAGACACTCTCATAGGATTTGTCGACCTGGAAAAAGCGTTCGACAATATAAAATGCTGCAAACTGTTCGAGATTCTGAAAAATGTAGGGGTAAGCTATAGGGAGAGACGGGTCATATACAATACGTACAACAACAACCAAGAGGGAATAATAAGAGTGGACGATCAAGAACGAAGTGCTCGTATTAAGAAGGGTGTAAGACAAGGCTGTAGCCTTTCGCCCCTACTCTTCAATCTGTACATAGAGGCCGCAATGATGGAAATAAAAGAAAGGTTCAGGAGTGGAATTAAAATACATGGTGAAAGGATATCAATGATACGATTCGCTGATGGCATTGCTATCCTGAGTGAAAGTGAAGAAGAATTAAATGATCTGCTGAACGGAATGAACAGTCAAATGAGTACACAGTATGGATTGAGAGTGAATCGGTGAAAGACGAAGGTAATGAGAAGTAGTAGAAATGAGAACAGCGAGAAACTTAACATCAGGATTGTTGGTCACCCTTTCAATGAAGTTAAGGAATTCTGCTACCTAGGCAGTAAAATAATCAATGACGGATGGAGCAAGGAGGACATCAAAAGCAGACTCGCTATGGCAAAAAAGGCATTTCTGACCAAGAGAAGTCTACTAATATCAAATACCGGCCTTAATTTGAGGAAGAAATTTCTGAGGATGTACTTCTGGAGTACAGCACTGTATGGTAGTGAAACATGGACTGTGGGAAAACCGGAACAGAAGAGAATCGAAGCAATTGAGATGTGGTGCTATAGGCGAATGTTGAAAATTAGGTGGACTGATAAGGTAAGGAATGAGGAGATTCTACGCAGAATCGGAGAGGAAAGGAATATGTGGAAAACACTGATAAGGAGAAGGGACAGGATGACAGGACATATGCTAAGACATGAGGGAATAACTTCCATGGTACTAGAGGGAGCTGTAGAGGGCAAAAACTGTAGAGGAAGACAGAGATTGGAATACGTCAAGCAAATAATTGAGGACGTAGGTTGCGAGTGCTACTCTGAGATGAAGAGGTTAGCACAGGAAAGGAATTCGTGGCGGGCCCCATCAAACCAGTCAGTAGACTGATGACAAAAAAAAAGGCAACTGCGTTAACCACTGCACCATCCGGACACTATTTTTCGCGAAAGCACGGACTTTCTCGACTTCTGTTCTCCCACACTAAGTGGGCAGTGTCAAAACACCTCAGTGGTGACACCCCACGCAGGGATGCCAGCGAGCAGCGGCGCCCTTCGGCTAGCGCGAAGTGATCTCGTGCTGGCTGCTGGAGTGTACTCGGCTCCACTGCAAATTCTACAATGACAGTTGATGATCCATCAGCGTCGTGAGATCGGTCGCCCCCCTCTCTGGTGGACCAGTAGGTCTTAGCTCCTGCCGTCTCCTGAATGTTGAGCAGGAATAGGGATTCCAAGGCACCCTTTTGCTGGTTCCTGTCTTGAAGTTCAGTGCTGGCAACACTCTGTGTTGTGGTACTGTTCAAAGACAGTCGGTTTCTGCATCAGTACACGCTAGGCAGCGAACTGCATGGAGTACATCAGATGAAGACCATCATCTCGAGTTCATCTTCCGCTATTTCATAGCCTGTGATGGACAATGTAGGACATAGTATCATAATCACAAAATCTAGAACTCTAACTCATAATGCTATCGATCCTAACGATCAACTGAGGAGAGCTCGAATACTGAAGTATTTCAATGGGGCTAGGGCGAGGCTGTCAGGCGGGGCTCTGCTCATAACGGCCGCGTTTGTACTCCGTATTCTGACACATTCATTTAACAGGTTGTTAACTGCTGTATATGGTGCTCCTACATGTTGTTGTGTATCAGATACAGGTTTTGTCACGTCTTACGAGCTAACGAATATGCTTGTCTCACTTCTTTTTGGATGCTGTCGCGGCATTGTTTCTACGGAATGCCTGTTCTCACTCAGACGTCATAGATGTTTGAGACTTGGAAAGGTGACTGGAATCATACAGTTTCATTTGATTAAATTAAAACAGTATTCATAACTTCCGGAACTATAGGTTTGTTCTTCTGGGCAGAGGGGAGGAGAGTGTCAGGAAGGGCAAGGAAGGAGGGACAACTTACTAAGGCTCCAGGTATAGAGGGCCTATTGGGTATGAAGAGGAAAGAAGGCAAAGCTGAGTACCAAGGTTTTGTAGTGGAACACAATGACTCATCTTTGGCCTTCCAAAATCTTCGTGTTTGAATGAATTCTTCAGTTTCGAGTGTGCACTGTTTTGAAATTTCCTGGCAGACTGAAAGTGTGTGCGGGACCGAGACTAGAAATCAAAAAACCTTACCTTTCACGGCCAAGTGCTCTACCGATGGATCTACCCAAGCACGCCTCACGACCTGCCCTCACTTGCTTGGAAGGTAGGAGATGAGATACTGGCGGAAGTAAAGTTGTGAGTTTTGTTTGGCTAGTTCTACGGTAGAGCAATTGCCAGGAAAAGGCACAAGTCCCGGTTTCAAGTCCCGGTCCGACACATAATTTTTAGCTGCACGAAGCTTCCCCTTGTTGCCTATCCGCGCTTGCCTCCGATTGTGTCTGACTGCAATCGATCCTAATGGTCATCTGAGTAGAGCTCGAATACTGGAGAATTTCAATGGGGCTAGGGCGAGGCTGTCAGACGGGGCTCGGTTCATAATGGCCGCATTTGTACTCCTTATTCTGACACAGTCATTTAACAGGTTGTTAACTGCTGTATCAGGTCCTCCTACATGTCCTTGTGTATCAGATACAGTTTCTGTCACGTCTTACAAGCTAACGAATATGCTTGTCTCATTTCTTTTTGGGTTCTGTCGCGGTATTCTTTCTACTGAATGCCTGTTCTCACTCAGCAAACGGTGTCGTACTGTGTCGAAGGACTGACACACTCGCGACATATCGTCACGCTTCCTGCTTCAGCCTCTGACTCCGGCTTAACCTGACGTCGCTTGTGACAATGCAGATGAGTTTTACTAAGAATTTCTAATTTCCTGCCCTTCACTATTCTGTTGCGTGACACATCCCTCCTCTTTGCGAAATTCGTCCTGAATTTGTCTTTTCCACTTATTATTAATTAGTCTATACCTGCATTGTATTTACAGATTTACTGCACAAATGTTTTCTGGCCCATAAAAGCATGTTGTTACAAGAATCGTATGTAACGAGTTGATATTTGTAACAGCGTGTTAATCCCCTGCTGAGAGCTTAATAACGCTTATTTAATGCACTATAATGTATTTTATTACATGTTTTACAGGAGTGCTGAATCCCTAGTAACCTGATGTGTGTATATTAATAAGATGCAAGCGACGGTTCTGAAATAGCAGATTTTTTCATAAGTGTCACTTTTTAAAAACAATAGTCATTATATCGCCAGAAATAAGAAGGAGGTACTGCATTGATTTTGATTACCACAGAGAACTCTTTTGTTCCCATTCTAATAGTGCTGCTATAAACAGCCTGACATCGTGTAACTTTGACTCTGGAGACAGCACGTGTGACGTAAGAAAATATTTGTCAAGGATAATATGCTCATTGTATGTGTGGGCATCAGTACTGATCAAAGTACATAGCTTCCATGCGTCATGCGTCCATGCGTCAATTCACTGCAGATCCTCCTGCATATCAGTACAATTTTCTGCAGACTATTACTGCAGTGTCAATATGCTGAAGCTAATGATAGCTTGTGTGTGGGAAATTCTTTCTTTTTACATAGTTGAATTAAATATTAACAATAATTCGTTTAACAGTTTGGATTTTGGCAAATCACACATTTATGTTTGCTCACATTCTTGTTGAAAGCATCAACTCTATATTGGTACGTCACATTGCCTTCTGAATTGGACTTCATACGAATATTGTGGAAATTGTATTGAGTTCTAGGGCTTCCGCCGATTTTAACGACGTCCGTATATTCCATGTTGCTCAACTACAAAAATTTTTTAGTTTTTAATAAATTTTCGATGATTCTAACACGGTACTTTCAGCAGCGAGGCCAGCCCGGCGTCATACCCGTCACGAGGGACCTCTCCCACCGGGCTTTCCAGCCTTTGGATTGGCCCGGAGCCGCACTTTGTCCTCACAATGGCTGGCCTTTTGCGGCGGCGACGTCCGTCCCTCCTGACTCATTTTTCCCGGCCACGCACAGCTAAAAGCCGGCTCTCCTCAATATTGCGTGAAGATAAAGCGCCGAAGCTAATGGTACTGCCTCGCAGCCTGCACAGCTGAGTCTGTTAACCTGATCCTATGGATAGCGTAGTCGATTCAAGTCAAGGGAGAAATGAAAGACTCTGAATCACTGAAGAAGAATCCAGGTAATGTCGTCATTTACGAGATGTTAAGGTTGAATAAGCAAACAGTATATTGGACAGCTAGTCATGAACTTTTAACTATCAACTAAAGAAATAACCAATTGTCATTAACTTTTAATTGTTTATTGCTACTTATATGCAGGACTGGTAGCGGTACATAAAGAACTCTGCTGTAGGCGATTTTTAGGTAAGTGATTGGAGCAGAATGTTTTTAAATTGATGTATAATTTATTCATTAATTTGATTTGAGAACTTAATCGCATAAAGTCCTGTTATTGAAGTATTCATATGTAGTTGGAATAAAAGTCAGGACAGTTAATACCCAATCTGACCTTAAATTAGAATTAATGAATCATCAAATGCGATCTAACAATACAGGGTTAAAGATTTTCGAAGTGCTGTCTGACTTCAAAGTAAATCAAACAGTCAGAAACTGATCTAATGCGCAAGTGGGAAATGAATTTCATTAAATTCTCCGAACAAATTGTAGCTGAAATCGTGACATCAGCAATTGCAAACTTCAGTATAGATTCTAAACGGGAATGAGTGAAGCTTGATGAGCATTCTTCCCTGCACCGTAACTGCTTTTGGCTCGGTCTCACTACGTTAGCTGTTGAGATACCGAAGCATGAGATAACTGCAACTTGTGAAGTATTACGCCATTTTACAATGTCGTGAAGAATCCACTTGATCACCGCGGTAGACAGCTACGGCAGGCGTTGCGGAGCGACGTTACTCGGACTAAATCAGTAACAACAGTCCAACTCGAAGGTAGCGACAAGGGTCATTTCTGAAATTAGAGGGTTTACCTTTTCGGTTCGCTTTTTGTGGTTGAGCTACCTCTCATATCAGGCGGGGTGGACTTCAGGCCTTTAGGGAACCAGAATTCTTGTTAGTTCCGCAAACTTCATTGTTGTTAACTACAATTTTTTCAGGGGGCAGAAATGCCCCCTCAACCCCACTTACCTGTCTCCAGCTGTTAGTTGCGTCTATATCACGTTCTAACAGTTAATTTCTTCACCACCTCCAGTCATCTCGATTACAACCATTTTCCATATCTCTCTGGCTATCTCCACAGCACTCTACTCGACACTTTGTTGCTGTTAACGAATGACAGACTTGCATTTCGTGTAGAAAATATCCCCAGACTCTGGTTACCTTTCCATGCAGCTAAGGGTGGATGAGTCTCATGTTTGGGGGAAAGTTGCTCTCTCAAGGGGCGTGACGTGTATACTTCTGGCAGTCTTCCGACTCTGGAATTTCCTTACAGTAGACTGGGCTACCGAGCCTTACTTAGGACCAAATTGGTTCCGCTAACATTTCCAGGCGCGCATTGTGTCCGAAGGCGCTACGATGGCCCAGCCATCCTCGCACTTCCAACTTGAGCTCAGGCAATATACAATGAGGTGAAGAAAGTCATCGGACACCTCTCAAATTCGTGTCGGACCTCGTTCTGCAGGGCGTAGTGCTGCACCTCGAGATGGCATGGACTCAAGATGTCACTGGAAGTCTACTGCATCAATATTGTGTCACGTTGCCTCAATAGGCGTCCATAATTGGGCAAGTGCTGTCGGTGTGTACGAACTGACCTCTCGCCTACTTCCCGTAAATGTTCGAAGGGATACATATAGTGCGATCTGCATGGCTAAGCTGTTCGCCCGAATTGTCCAGAATTTTCTTCAAACCAATCGAGAACAACTGTGTCATGGCACATTGTCATCTACAAAAATCCCATCTTTATTTGGGAACATGAAGTCCATGAGCAGATGCAAATGATCTCCAGGTAGCGGAACGTAATTATCGTTTCAGTTGGACCTAAGAACCAAGTTCAAATCATGGAAACAGAGCCCACGCCGTTGGGGAGTCACCACCAGCTTGCGTAGCGCCGTGTCGACTAACTGTGTCAATGGTTTCGTGGGGCTTGAGCGCACACAAGAACCTTACCATCAGCTCTCATCAACTGAAATCGGTACTCATCCGACCAGACCACGTGTTCGACCAAAATGGTCATGAGCCCAGGAGAGGCGCTACAACCGATGTCCTGCTGTTAGCAAAAGCACTCTCGTCGGCCGTTTGCTGCCATAGCCCTTTAACACCAAATTTTGCCCTTACGGATGCTTTCTTCGCACGTCCCACATTGATTTCTGCGGTTATTTCACGCAGAGTTTCTTGTCTGTTAGCAATGGTAACTCTGCACTCTACGCAACCGCCGCTGATCCCAGTACTTAAGTAAAGCCATTAGGCCACTGCATTGTCCGTGGTGAGAGGTAAAGCCAGAAATTTTGTAAATTTTGTATTCTCGGCACACTCTGGACACTGTGGATCTCGGAATATAGAATTGCGCAGTGAGTTCCGAAATCATCTCACGCGTCCACCTCCAACAACCATTCCTTATTCTAAGTCTATTAATACCCATTGTGCAGCCGCCATCCCGTTGGAAACTCTTTCCTGTGAACCACCTGAATATAAATGTCAGATCTGCCGATGCACCACCCTTTTATGCCCTATGTGCGCGATGCTGCACCATTTATACGTACATATCGATATCATATGACTTTTGCGATCTCAATTTATGTGTCCACGGCCATAAAGCCAGTCTGCAGTTCCCGACGTGAATTCACAGGCTTCTACTAGTAAGAACTTCAAGCGAAGTAAATGACTCTAAATACTGTGTAGTATTAGGAATAATCGTTACTACACACCACATCATAGTACCGTAACATACCTCTAAAGGGCAAAAAAAAGTACCACAGCCCATTAATAAAGTCGTGTATGCATCCCCCCCCCCCCCCCTGTTCACTCTGTGTGCTTTATTCTGATCACATTGAATGGGGTCCTCTCTTGTGACTAAGACAGTGTCTGCTAGCCAGTGTTTTATTTGCATTTGTGTGTGCGTGTTTCAATGTACCGGACTGACACACACACACACACACACACACACACACACACACACACAGAGAGAGAGAGAGAGAGAGAGATAGAAAGAGAGAGAGAGAGAGAGCGGGAGGGAGAGAAGGAGGGATAAAGAGAGAGGGGAGGGCGGGAGGGAGACAGAAAGGGGGGGGGGGAAGGAAGACAGACAGGGGAAGAGAAAGAAGAGTCAACTAATACACACACACATAGAGACAGCAGAACTGCAGATGCCCCTGTTGCCACAAAAAGAAAACAAACGACAAAAGTCGATCGTATTCCACGCGATCACAACAAGTCTACGTAGTGTTTGTGACTGTATCAAGGTACACGAACTATTAAGTCTCAGTGAAGTACAGTGTGCTAAAAACGACCGCCTGTGTATAGAATAAAGCATAGAAATAATGTATGGGCCAAATAACCCGAGTAACAAAAGTAATTTTAAACGTTACAATTGCTTATGAACTCGTTAGAATGATCTGTTGCTAAAACCACAGTTGTTACGGAGACCAGAGACGGTACTTCAAACAATGACAAAATCTTATGGCACCAGTAAGACTCCATACAGTCGCAAAAGATGGAATAACGCCGACTTTAGGTGTAATCCAAGCTGTGTTGGTGGACGCGTACGGCAAAGAAATGACAGAGTGTGGCGCAAACGCTTTCGGCGTGGTTCAACAACCGAAGCGACAGGATGTCTCTATGTAAAAGAACTGGAGTCGCTTGAGAAAATGGCGGCCTTGATGGCTGAAGGACGGTACATCACAATCGAGGTGCCAGTGGCAAATTGTATGACTTGGACCACCGGCCGCGGGGTTTCACGACTGCTCACACACATTCGAAACGCCCGCGAAACCGAGGCAGTGGCGGAAGTGATCTTATGAGACAGCCGCTACTGTACAATTCCATTATGAAAAATGAAGGAACCGCAGGACAATTGTTTAATCTACAATCTTTCATTGCGTAGACATGATTAGTTTCGATCAGTTAAACTTCTATCATATGGTGTAAACTGTAATAATGAAAATATTATGTTACACACGAATGGGAGGGAATCCTCAGGTCTGAAACATCAGATAAGGATCTTTTCAAATGAAAACAAATTAAAAGCGGGAGTAGAATGTTACGTACAAATAAAACCACTTAATCAACTTGGATCGTCGTCACTCCAATGTTGTCATGGAACCAAAGGTTCGAAAAAAATTCGAAACAACACCGACATCAAGACCGGGCAACTAAAGTTACCAGAATAATGAAACGTCGAAAATGCAATAAAATGCAGGGGGTAAGGGGGGAAAATCATGTAGTGACTTGAATTACTTATAAAACTTCCCTAACAACCGTTCGCCGTGCATCGTGACCGGGAACACGAACAGGAAAACTACACTGAAGAGCCAAAGAAACTGGAACATCTACCTAACATCGTTTGGGGCCTCCGCGAGCACGCAGAAGTGTCGCAACACGACGTGGCATGGACTCGACTAATGTCTGAAGTAGTGAGGGAGGAAACTATAACCTTGAATTCTGCAGTGCTGTCTATAAATCCGGAAGAGTACGAGTATGTGATGATCTCTTCTGAACAGCACGTTGCAAGGTATCCGAGATATGCTCAATAATGTTCTTGTCTGTGGAGTTTGGTGACCAGTGGAAGAGTTTAAACACAGAAGAGTGTTCCAGGAGACACTCTGTAGCAATTATGAATTCGTTGGGTGCCGCATTGTCCTGCTGGAATTGACCTAAGTCCGTCCGAATGCACAATTACCTTGAATGGATGCGGATGATCAGACTGGATTCTTACGTACGTGTCACCTGTCAGCGTCGTATCTAGACGAATCAAGGTTCCCACACCGCTCCAACTGCACACGCCCCTCATCATTACAGAGCCTCCGCCCGCTTGAACAGTCTCGTGCTGACATACATGGTCCATAGATTCATGAGGTTGTCTCAACATCCGTACACGTCCATCCGTTTAATACAGTTTGAAACGAGACTCGTCGGACTATGCAGCATGGTTCCACTTATCAACAGTCAAATGTAGGTGTTAACAAGCCCAGGCGAGGCGTGAAGGTTTATGGCATGCAGTCATCAAGGGTACACGAGTGGGCCTACGGCTCCGAAAGCCCTTATCGATGATGTTCTTTGAATGGTTCGCACGCTGAGTTTTGTTGATAGCCCAGCACTGAAATCGGCAGCAATTTGCGGAAGGGTTGCACTTCTGTCACTTTGAAATATTTTCTTCTGTCGTCGTTGGTCCCGTTCTTGCAGGATCCCTTTCCGGTCGCAACGCTGTCGGAGATTTAATGTTTTACCAGGTTCCTGATATTTACGATACACTCTAGAAATTGTCGTACTACATCGCTACCTCGGAGATGCTGTGTCCCATCGCTCGTGAGACGATTATAACACCGAGTTCAGACTCACTTAAATCTAAATAACCTGCCTTTGTAGCAGCAGTAATCGATCTAACAACTGCGCCAGACACTTGTTGTCCTAAATAGGCGTTGCCGAGCGCAGCGCCGTATTCTGCCTGTTTACATATCCCTATGTTTCAATATCAGTTTCTTTAGCGCTTCATTGTATGTAATTCTAAATACCACCCGTCAGTACTGAAGCTGCATACGACCCAAACGCAGTAGAGATACGAAGCAGACATGATATTGGTGAATTGCTTAAAGTGCACAAGTGGGAAGAAACAGTAGAAAGGGGACGGAACCGTCGCAACATTGAGAGAGAAGAGGAGAAGTACAAACAAGGAAAAGTGATACGTTAGATAGACATCTTAATCTGACTGGAAAATGTCCTAATTAGCTACAATATTTTTGTGATACAGATCCGTTCCTTCATGATATGTATCGAGAGGATGAGAATGAACACTTCTTAAAATTTCAATTTCTTCCAGAACATTGAGTATCCGGCCTTTCTCTGCAGTGTGTAAGATAGTTAAGCTGTCACTAACTTGCCACAGCGGATGCTAGTTGTCAGTCAAGTCTGTTGTCAGAGCGACCTAGGACTGGCCAGATCTTTATATTCTTTAAATCTCGTATAAAAATTCCTACCCGTCTGGCTGATGTAGGTGCTCTTGGACAACTGGCTTTTATAGTCCTCAGTACGATATACTCCGGAATAGGAGAAATGATCCTTTTTCAAGACTTCGCGACCCATACTTTTTCGTATGAAAAATCCTGGAGCTTATTACAGATATCAGTTTCTTTCAAGCCCTCTCTGACGTGTACCCATGACATGGAATCTTATAATTTTTTTTACTGTCTTCATACTGATTCCCTTCCATGCTCTCCCCACTCCCTCGTCATTAGTATTTTCTTACTCAGTTTCTCAATCATAGACCCCAGATACCCCTCATGTGCGGTAATACACATGATTATAATGAACTCCCTTTCATATGCCTCTCATGTGAGGAGAACATTATGTAATGTATGTAGGAGGGATCGAAGGGCAGCAGTGTTATATTTATATGGATGATTCAATGCTACACTCAGAACTAAATCAGTAATTAACTCTATTCTATAGATGTCCAACCCTCCTTCCCACCATTTAATTCGACTTGAGGACACACTCCCATTCGTGTGTAACACAACATTTTTATTACTACAGTTTACACCAGATGATGGAACTTCACCTTTTCCGAAACCGGTCGTGTGTACGTAACAAAAGATTGTGGTTGAAGGAACTGATCTGCGGCTTCTTCGTTTTTCAAATAGTAGAAGTGTTGCAGCTGTGTCAAGCCAATCCACGTGAGTTCTTAAGGTAGCTGATTGTCGTGTACGAGTGTTGGATGATGAATCACTATGGCTCCGAGAGAAGGAGAATACAGTCCATGGCAACACTTTAATTCATCAACCCGATCATCGTCGGGCAACGTGATAATAAATGTTTTATTCGGGCAGGCATGTGTGGTGATAATACGACAGTATGTTCTCAAAGCGTTAACAGTCGCAGGAGCAGCCATCAAGGTGAAACGTCCTACTATCCGAAGAGGCACTTTTGTTCCACGGCAGTACACCAACTTATGCTCAGGACTCGTAGATGCTGTTCGTTTGAGATATGAAATTTTACTGCATCCCTCCTCCTGCCCCTCAACCACCCCTGGGACGAATAAGTGACTGTTTTGCCTTCTTCTCGTTTTACACAAAATACGCTTCTTTCTCCATGTGGGTCACCGTTGCGGTGTCTGTTTCTTCATCCTAATCTGGTGCAGAGTGGATAGTGTCATCGGAAACCATGTCTTCTTCTTCAACGTTCTGGTCTTCGTGAGAATCATCAGGTGGCGATATTCCGTTGCTTCCCTAACTCTCAGTTTTGGGTAATTCGTCAGGACCAAAAAGAAAATGAAAGTTGTGGAATAGTTACCACGACCTACTTGAAACCAAAACGTTTTCTTAAAGAAACATCCAATCAGATGCCTACAGCAAACTCGTTGCTCATTACTAAACGTTCGTCGAATCGATGTGTCCATTGCGATTGTGAGTACTACACGTTATTCGTTTCAACGAATCATCATTTTCGTGTACACCAATAGCTTCGTCGCCTCGACGAAATAAGGTTTACCTGATTGAAGACTGACATATGTCCCTTGCACCGGCGGTATCACATAGACAACTAGAACTTCATGCACTGCTGCGAGGACAGCTTGCCCCTTCCGTGCGCAACAAGGGGGGATGGCTTACTGAAGGGAAATGTTTTTGGTCGAATCGACTATCAACAGTATTCCAGGGTAAAACAAATGTGAGTGTTCTACGAAGATCTCCGTGAAGCACGAAATATGCAGGGTGGAGAAAAACTGTGTCACGAAATTTTAACCCTGGATAGCTGATGCCAGTTGTTGTTGTTGTGGTCTTCAGTCCAGAGCCTGGTTTGATGCAGCTCTCCATGCAACTCTATCCTGTGCAAGCTTCTTCATCTCCCAGTACCTACTGCAACCTACATCCTTATGAATCTGTTTAGTGTACTCATCTCTTGGTCTCCCTCTACGATTTTTACCCTCCACGCTGCCCTCCAATACTAAATTGGTGATCCATTGATGCCTCAGAACATATCCTACCAACCGATGCCTTCTTCTAGTCAAGTTGTGCTACAAACTTCTCTTCTCCCCAATCCTATTCAATATCTCCTCATTAGTTATATATTCTACCCATCTAATCCTCAGCATTCTTCTGTAGCACCACATTTCGAAAGCTTCTATTCTCTTCTTGTACAAACTAGTTATCGTCCATGTTTCACTTCCATACATGGCTACGCTCTATACAAATACTTTCAGAAACGACTTCCTGACACTTAAATCTATACTCGATGTTAACAAATTTCTCTTCTTCAGAAACGCTTTTCTTGCCATTGCCAGTCTACATTTTATATCCTCTCTACTTCGACCACCATCACTTATTTTGCTCCCCAAATAGCAAAACTCGTTTACTACTTTAAGTGTCTCATTTCCAAATCTAATTCCCTCAGCATCACCCGACTAAATTCAACTACATTCCATTATCCTCGTTTTGCTTTTGTTGATGTTTGTCTTATACCCTCCTTTCATGACACTGTCCATTCCGTTCAACTGCTCTTCCAAGTCCTTTGCTGTCTCTGACAGAATTACAATGTCATCGGCGAACTTGAAAGTTTTTATTTCCTCTCCATGGATTTTAATACCAACTCCGAATTTTTCATTTGTTTCCTTCACTGCTTGCTCTATATGCAGATTTAATAACATCGGGGAGAGGCTACAACCCTGTCTCACTCCCTTCCCAACCACTGCTTTCCTTTCATGTCCCTCGACTCGTATAACTACCAACTGGTTTCTGCACAAATTGTAAATAGCCTTTCGATCCCTGTATTTTACCCCTGCCACCTTTAGAATTTGAAAGAGATTATTCCAGTGAACATTTTCAAAAGCTTTCTCTAAGTCTACAAATGCTAGAAACGTATGTTTGCCTTTCCTTAATCTTTCTTCTAAGATAAGTCGTAAGGTCAGTATTGCCTCACGTGTTCCAATATTTCTCCGGAATCCAAACTGATCTTCCCCGAGGTCGGCTTCTACCAGTTTTTCCATTGGTCTGTAGAGAATTCGCGTTAGTATTTTGCATCCGTGACTTATTAAACTGATAGTTCGGTAATTTTCACATCTGTCAAAACCTGCTTTCTTTGGGATTGGAATCATTATATTCTTCTTGAAGTCTGAGGGTATTTCGCCTGTCTCATATATATTGCTCACGAGATGGTAGAGTTCTGTCAGGACTGGCTCTCCCAAGGCCGTCAGTAGTTCTAATGGAATGTTGTCTACTCCCGGGGCCTTGTTTCGACTCAGGTCTTTCAGTGCTCTGTCAAACTCTTCAAGCAGTATCGTATCTCCCATTTCATCTTCATCTACATGCTCTTCCTTTACCATAATATTGTCCTCAAGTACATTGCCCTTGTGTACACCCTCTATATACTCCCTCCACCTTTCTGCTTTTCCTTATTTGCTTAGAATTGGGTTTTCATCTGAGTTCTTGATATTCATACAAGTGGTTCTCTTTTCTCCAAAGGTTTCTTTAATTTTCCTGCAGGCAGTATCTACCTTACCCCTAGTGAGATAAGCCTCAACATCCTTACATTTGTCCTCTAGCCATCCCTGCTTAGCCATTTTGCACTTCCTGTCGATCTCATTTTTCAGACGTTTCTGTTTTTCGACAACAAACGAGTTTTAAACTACGGAAACTTTGCGTCACGCACTCCGATTGGCCGTGGGATTGCCCTGTTCATCGTTTGACGGGCAGCGCTATGGTTGTCGGTTCACAACACAAACGTACCTCGCCCCGTCACTGCCCCAATGTGATACCCACATGTGTCGAATAGGTCTTCGTGTGCCGGCCGGAGTGGCCGTACGGTTCTGGGCGCTGCAGTCTGGAGCCGAGCGACCGCTACGGTCGCAGGTTCGACTCCTGCCTCGGGCACGGATGTGTGTGATGTCCTTAGGTTAGTTAGGTTTAATTAGTTCTAAGTTCTAGGCGACTGATGACCTCAGAACTTACGTCGCATAGTGCTCAGAACCATTTGAACTATTTGAGGTCTTGGTGTTTTTCTCCACTTCGCGTCAGAGACATTCGCACGTAAACTTCGCTTCCACACATCACTTGCTATTTAGTCATATAGTAAGCATGACGGCAGAGTATTCATTTGAAGAGCAACGAGATATGGTTTCTGTTTGTGAACGAGACGTCGGTCATGCACATGAAGCTCGTCGTTTGTATGAGTAACGGTACTCAGCAAAACGCCAGCCACAACCGCAAACGATTACTGCAATTCACCGGTGACTCGGCAAAACAGGCTCGTTAGCGGGATATCATGGTGATGCTGGAAGACCTCGAGGGATGCTGCATTTGAAGAGACTGTTCTCGAGCGGTTCTAAGGAGTACCTACGACAGGTACTCGAGTGGTTGGAAACGATATGGGGGTCACTCATCGGTTAGTCTGGGAGGTTTTGAGGGATGACGACCAGCATCCATTTAATTTCCACCCTGTCTAAGATCTAAATCCTGTGGCGGGCCATGAACACAGGCTACGGTTTTGCCGGTGTTTTCTGCGGCGTGTGGCACCAGATCCCGACTTTCCCGCCATTGTGTTGTTTACCGACTAGTGTACCTTCGATCGGGATGGCCCTTACAACACTTGAAACGTTCATTACTGGACAAGGGGAAATCCTCACGTCACCACGGACACCATGAATGATTTTTGCTCAACATTCGGATAGGCATTGTGTGTGATCATCTAACTGGGCCCGTCTACCTACCTCCTCGACTTACCGGGACAATCACCAGACCTCACGCCACCGGACTTATTCCTGTGGGGATTCTTCAAGGATCTAGTTCACCCACCTGGACGCGAACCACATAGAAACGAAGAGGAATTAATGGATGGCATTCAACATGCCGTCAATCACATCAGGGAAATGCCAGGAATTTTTCAAATAATTCAGAAAAACACCATTCGCCGTTACCAAGCTTGTGTCGTCTCAGAGGGTCGCCAGTTCGAGCACCTGCTTTAAGTAAACAATGTCCTATCTGGACCGACGCAGTTTGTAAAAAACTTTCTGTACGCAAACTAACAGCAGTTAACGGGTTTGTTGTTGGCACGTCTTATTATGAAACTGCAATGGATGTGCCGGGACCCCGGCGGATTCGTCCGCAGGCCCCCAGAGTGGAAGGCTGTCGCGATAGCACCGAGCATGTCGGCCGCCTTGGATACATCTTCGGCAGGCAAAGCATGTGCGGTCATGCCTTGTCCAGAGCTTCCTGCAACAGGGCAATCCCGCGGCCAATTGTAGAGCGTGGCTCCAAATTTCCGTGGTTTAAAAAATTGTGCGTTGTCGACCTAAACCACATCAGTAATTTTGGTTCCTACTGGCATCATCTATTCAAGATTAAAATTTACAGAATGGTTCAAATGGCTGTGAGCACTATGGGACTTAAAGTCTGATGTCATCAGTCCCTTACAACTTAGAACTACTTAAACCTAAGGACATCGCACACATCCCTGCCCGAGGCAGGATTCGAAGCTGCGACCGTAGCAGTCATGCGGTTCCGGACTGAAGCGGCTAGAACCGCTCGGCCATCACGGCCGGCATTAAAATTTCATGACCCAATTTTTCTCTACCCTGTATGAAGAAGAAATAATGTAATTTGTAACATTTCTTAATTTACACTATTTTATTAACAATGTTTTATAAAAGGTCGGTACCTAACAATTTATATTTGCTATTGAAACTCGATTTTTATGGGCTACGTTTAATTAGAAATAAGAAGACGTGCACTTTTCACAATTAGACATGTGTTGATTGTATTTGACAAATTTTATATTTAAAAGACGTAGGTATTCGAACTGAACAGAAAAAGAACAAGAAAAATAATGACCAAAACAATATTCGAACCAGCGATCAAGCGACTACCAGTCTCTCGAGCGTTTCTTTTTTTTTTTTCTTTAAGTAGTTTACATTCCACGGAAGTTGTCATAGATGACACTCCTTGCTATATCACGTATTGATACCACTCTACTCCACAGGCGTCAAAATTTGACAACAGATTTGTAAGTTTCCCTCAGATGGCGATAGTGGTCGTGCGGTATCCGGCACACCTTCAGCAGCTCTGGACCATGAGCGCCCTCTGCCGTCACGATATAGGACAGCAGGGGGTAGCCACGCGGACACATTTGGAGCCTCTTCCTACGCTACGCCACGCAGTCGCTACCTAGTCGCGGCTAAATCACCATTGTTGGTGCTTTAGTTCAGAGAGCCTTTTCTTTCTGGCACTGAGAACTGGACTCTATTTCTTGCTCCATTATTTTTAATGAGTCTTCATAAACTTGGAGAAATACAAGCATATTTCTGTTTCATTTCCCTGATACACACTGTAACTGGAGTACCTAATCACGATAGTGATGGGGTGTGTGAGTGCACAGCTATCACCAACACCGCGTAATACTGCAGTGATATCCTTCATGCCATTCGGAAATAGTGAACGATGCTGTATTGTGACTGAAAAGCCTACATATAACAGCAGTGTAAGTCCTGCCCTGGTAGCTGAGTGGTCAGCGCGATGGAATGTCATATCTAACGGCCCGCGTTCGATTCCCGCCTGGGTCGAAGATTTTCTCCGCTCAGGGACTGCGTGCTGTGTCATCATCATTTCATCCTAATCGACACGCAAATCGCCGAAGTGGCGTCAACTCGAAAGACTTGCGCCATGCGAACGGTCTACCCGACGGAAGGCCCTAGGCACACGGCATTTCCATTTACCACAGTCTAACATACCCGTATAAAGTCGTGACACTCCTGCTGTGAGAAATGGCATCGTGTGGCAGTGGAACCGCACTGGAGCAATTTGCACTGAGAACCCCAGCCTTACCATTAATGTTTGTTTTTAAGTATTTGTCTACTTCCTCAACGAAAGAGGTATTTCATTACCGCGTTCCAAGTATTACTAAATTATTAAGAGGAATGAATGATAGTGAAATAAACGTAAAAACAAATAATGTCGCCGATTCAGTGACATACGCTACAGTGTATTCACGAAGAAATACTTTCCAGTATGTCTATAATTGATCATTAGTCCGCTGAAAGCAGCCGGCCGTTGTGGCCAAGCGGTTCTAGGCGCTTCAGTCCGGAACCGCGCGACTGCTACGGTCGCAGGTTCGAATCCTGCCTCGAGCATGGATGTGTGTGATGTCCTTAGGTTAGTTTGGTTTAAGTAGTTCTAGGTTCTAGGGGACTGATGACCTCAGATATTAAGTCCCATAGTGCTCAGAGCCATTTGACCCATTTGAACCATCCGCTGAAAGCAAGAAAATATGAACACATACTTCATCCATAAGAAGTATATATTTCTGTTGTTGTCCATTATTACTAAGCCAGGCACTTTCCTTGACACGTAACAATTTTGTATGAAGTGCACTCAACTTTCTAATAGACCAATAAATTTGTAAATGTATTTACCTTGGCCTGGAAAGCAAATGTCTTGAAGTTTTTTTTTACCGTTTGGTGCTCACATATAGCGATAACTGCGCATTTCTTTTAATAAATTTTCCGCGAGTTCACTGTATTTTTCTTTATTTAATTACGACCTAGGTTTCCGCTTTTTATGCCAAGTGACTGAATTTATGTTATATTGCAAGACATGATGTTCAAAATTGGCCATAAATTAAGTCGTGCTCCCACTATTATTTATTGACCATTTTCCAAGATGATAATTTTACATCTGGCGTTTCGTAGGGAGCGATTTTTTTTTTAAATTTACGACCAATTTTAAGCTAGATGTCCTGGAATATATGATAATAACCTAAACACGATCATTTGAAAATGGCATAAGGCGCTGAAACCTAGCTCGTAACTAAAAAAAAAAAAAAAAGGCAATAAATGGCGGTGTGTTCATTTAAAAACTGCGCAAGTTTGGTTTCTTTTCTTAAGGTTGTAGAGTGGGCAACTTTCGGGGGTAGTTACATGGAACAAAACAAGAAGAAATGTATAGTAAACAGGGCTCTAAACTCACATCTTAAGAGCTATGAGCAACTGTTCATTAGAAGAGAAGTGTTTCACTGTAGCGAAGATGAACGAGTACTCATAGCTCTTAAATAATACATTTTAGAGCAGATGTTTGCAGGACATTTTTTCATTGTTTTGGTCCACACTACCATCTCTGAAAGTTGGCTAAAATTTGCCCACCCCACAACCTTACAACAACAGCACCAATACATGTATTCCACTAATCAAATGTATCAGTATGGTTTCCGCTTATAACTTTCGACTCGTTCGTTTCTGCTACAGAGACCCTTACATCAGATCAGTACACTTTTCCTTTCCGTCATTATAGAAAGTTTATAACGTCATCACTGAATTCCCGTGTACATACACATTTCCAGGGCCGGCGCCTATAGCTCTGACGCTGTGTAGCGCCGTTGAATGATATTTCCGAATATGGGTTTCTGTCGAAAATTTCACCTACTGAGTTCCCTCTACAATCTCTGTAGGCCTGTAACATTAATTGTGAAACACGCTCTGTATCTATAGGTTACAGAACCGTAAATCAACTGCCCTGTAATGCACCGTTTCAGCAGTCATAGTGTCCTTATGAAACTAAAGAAAGACAGATTTGTCATTTTGGACTCACTGCCTATTTTGATGGCACTACATACGCTCTCTAGTGTAAAAACTTACAAATCACTGTAAAGGATACTGTTCGCACTCACATTCAGAGGTGTAGCTTTCTGTCCGCTTGGAGTCATGCTGTCGAGCTGTATATTATAGAGCGAGCAGGTGTGTCGCGACTGTATACGTTAGGCTGTGGTATGACCTTACCGTTTTTGATTGGGCTCGTTATCCCGTAGACTTGCAAGCGGAGTAAACACATCCGTTAAATGTAGAACCGGCTAGTCTTGAGCTTTCAGGCGGCAGCAGAAAGTGCCTATTGCATTAGATCCAGCCAGTGTCTTGCTTACTGTACAAAGCTAACGTGGGTGGGCGACGCCGCCACACTGTGTCGAGTTTCCGGGCCAGCGGGCACGTAAATACTGCCGAGATCGTCGCGCGCTGCTGCCTCCGTGCGCCGCTTCATCAAGGCAACGAAATTGTGCTGGAATTTAATTTCCGTCAGCCAGCATCGCCACTGCGTCGCGGCACGGCTGCGACGGGTCCGCTCCGTATGCAGAGCCAATTATTCCAGCACACAGGGCACTTCCCAGATGGTATCCTTTCCCGTACGAAAGCTGAAGGGCGTGGAGCACGACAATAAGAAATTTGCTAACGAAGTGTAGCGTTTACTCCAAAATATTCAGCTGCTACAAGTCCTAACAACATCTTCATTCAGTTTGCTCAGCTGTCTTCTCAAATAAATTGGTTGCGAGCCTGATAACGTTTTTCTGCGCGTCTTTTCACGTTCTGATATCTGAGGTAAAGTAATTTAGTTCTTCATAGAGGAATTTCTGAATATCTTAATACACTTGAAACAAATCAGTGCAGACGTGGTAGAGCAAGGTGACACAGTGGTAATGTGGGACTTTCATTTGGAAGAACGCAGACACATCCCCGTTCGATTATCCAGATTTACGTGGTTTAATTTAGGCTGAATAAGCCAAAAGCTTGTAAGGTTCTATGGTGTCATGCCGATTTTCTTGGTGGTTGGTTATGGATTATACTTCACAGTAAGACATTCTTTATCACTTTAAATCCAACATTTCATTTCTGCATTGTCCGGCAGCTTATTGTATTACTATTGATCTAGGCCCTGTCTCAAGTCAACTAGTAATTCTGTAATACGGTACAAACAAAATGTTTAAAATTTTATATTTATGGGGTCCAAAGCCTCCAGATAATTAATAATCAATCACGATTAAAAAACGTCGCATTACAGCCTACTACAGCCATATTAACGTTTACTAAATGACAGAAATAATTAAATACCGAATACCACAGTCACCACTAGCTTTAATACGCAGGAAAAAAAAGTAAGTTCTTCTGTTCTACAAGTTAACGTCACAAAGTCGATTTAATATATGTAACCCGAGAGGGAATTAGATTAGGAAATGAGACACTTAAAGTAGTAAAGGAGTATTGCTATTCGGGGAGCAAAATAACCGATGATGGTCGAAGTAGAGAGGATATCAAATGTAGCCTGGCAATGGCAAGGAAAGCGTTTCTGAAGAAGAGAAATTTGTTAACATCGAGTACAGATTTAAGTGTCAGGAAGTCGTTTCTGAAAGTATTTCTATGGAGTGTAGCCATGTATGGAAGTGAAACGTGGACGATAAATAGTTTGGACAAGAAGAGAATGGAAACTTTCGAAATGTGGTGCTACAGAAGAATGCTGAAGATTAGATGGGTAGATCACATAACTAATGAGGAGGTATTGAATATAACTGGGGAGAAGAGGAGTTTGTGGCACAACTTGACTAGAAGAAGGGATCGGTTGGTAGGACATGTTCTGAGGCATCAAGGGATCACAAATTTAGCATTGGAGGGCAGCATGGAGGGTAAAAATCGTAGAGGGAGACCAAGAGATGAATACACTAAGCAGATTCAGAAGGATGTAGGTTGCAGTAAGTACTGGGAGATGAAGAAGCTTGCACAGGATAGAGTAGCATGGAGAGCTGCATCAAACCAGACTGAAGACAACAACAATAACAACAACAACCCTTATTGTCAACAGGTGGAACTTACAAGTTATGAGGATACTTTCGTATCATGGGACGTAGTAAACATTAACCGACATTTCACTTAAATAAATTTATTACTACACATCGACAAAAAAGAATGTTGGAAATAGTGTAGGTAAAGTAGAATATAGTACAGCTATAGTAGACAATATTCCTTGTGTACGCTTTGCTGCAGCATTATCAAATTGTATGAAATGCATACTGGTGTAAGAAGATCCACCGGAGCTGCTTCGTTTAATTTCGTTTTAATTTTTAATTTGCTACTACTAGTTTCGAGCGATGGCTCATTATGAATCGATACCTAGATACAATCTAGCTATTACCAGCATGTATATGTTTTACCTATAAATGTATTATTTTTGTTTCTATTATCATTTTTACTTACATTACAAGATATGAAATGTTATTTTTCAAACATGAGCTGCATTTGTTTTGTCATATTTGAATGTAGATGTTACAATGTCGATTTATGTGTCATGTTTGATGATAAATTTGATGCTATTGTACAGTTTATCATTTATGGTGTACTTAATTAATTTAATTGGTATTTCTGTTAAAGTGAGTGAGGGCATCATCAACGTAGTATAGGTAATAAATTACCTTATCGGCCAATTGGATTTGTTCTCTGCGAAATTTATTTGCTGAATGATCTAAGAAAATATTTGCCAGGTATCCTGTAACGTAGCTTTCAATAGCCAACCCATCATTCTGGTTGTATATATATGACCGTCGAGAGTGCGAAGTAATTGTGTAACAGCACTAATTTTATTAGAATGATGAGTTCATAAATTTCTGGTTGGCAAATGTCTCCAAATTTTAGTAGGTTATTTGTGATGGTGTTCATGATTTCATTATTTATCATTTTTGTACATTGGTTAGTGACATATAATGAGATTAACTGGCATTTTGGTGTGTTAAATCTTATTTATTTGGTCCATACTTTTTAGTGAATGCTACAGGTCTAACAGGAATCACTGGTTCGCTTTCAGTTTATTTATGCTTGTGGATTCACTAATACTTCATTTACTTGAAGGCAAAAAATCACATTTTTAACTGCCTGTTGTACAAGTATTCAGCCTGCAAAAATTCTTTTGTTTTTGAAATATAGTCTTTTTTATTTATAGCAACATCTGTATAGATTTTGTCTGGTTCTATCGCTATAGACACTGTAAGTGTAAATAATAGTTGATTTTAAAGTTATTAGTTTCACTGCTACTATTTATAGAATTTTTATTCTCCTGCAGTTGCTTGTTAATTAAATCTGTGAAGTTGCTACTTACATATGTCTGTTTCATCGTTGGTGACTGTTGTGCCTAATTTAGTTAAATTGACATTTATAAAATTATTAAACGTTGGAGTTATGTGGTGGCATAGTCCTTTTCACAACAGTTCTACTTCTTTGGTGCCAAAAACCATGTCAGCACGAGGTGTCAGTCATTCATAAAATCTCTAACACGTAAATTGATATTGTAACAATCATATGCTAAGATGAAAAATCAAAAGTAGATCACATTACGAAAAGACTTCATACTCTTACAAGATAACTGAAAGTTATAATACAACCAAAAATTGTACATTTATATGTAGGAAAACCTGTGTGTATGCCGAAAATATTTTGATTTTATCTAGGTACCGCTTGAGAATAAGGCAGCACTTAACACCAGCAGCACGAAATAAAAAGGTAAAAAAAAGGAGTTCTGGTTGATCTCATAGCAAGTGTTGCATTACATATAATCGTAGATACACATACATGTGTGCTACCATCCGTATTTCCATGGAGGTTGTACTCAACCACTGACCTGGAGTACCAAGATCATGACTTTCCTCTACTGTATCACAGCCAAGGGTGAGGTCCAGCTCTGTGGTTTCAACACGCTGGTGACTGCTTCGCAATTAACAGGACGATTTTGAACTGAGTCAATCAGCATTCGCCTAATTCCCCGTTACAAGTCAGCCCACCTTCCTTTGTTGCAAATACTGAATTATTAAGTAATAGTTAAAAATTATACCTATCGCTGTAACAAGAGCGTTTTCTGGAATCCTGACTCGTTCGAGTAATTTTGCACCATAGTCTCTTCCCACATTTTCCTATTCACTCAAAATCTCCCTACTGTCGAGGATGGGGAAAAGGGGCGAGGGGCAAGAGTGAAGCCCGATCAATAACTATTACTTATACGAAGAAAATCGCTTCTGGAATGCCGGCCGGAATGGCCAGCCAGTTCTAGGCGCTACAGTCTGGAGCCGCGCGACAGCTGCGGCCGCAGGTTCGAATCCTGCCTCGGGTATGGATGTGTGTGATGTCCTTAGGTTGGTTAGTTTTAAGTAGTTCTAAGTTCTAGGGGACTGATGACCTCAGAAGTTAGGTCCCATAGTGCTCAGAGCCATTTGAACTTCTGGAATGTGACGCCAAACATTTCCCTAGCTGGTCAGATGGTCAGAATATCCCACTCCAACCCCACCCCCTCCCTCCGCCTCCACCTTTACCGCCACACAAATGACCAATGACACAAAGGAAAGAGACCAAGAAACCTTTGAGATTACGCATTACAAGCAAGCTGTTGCCAGCTCTCTACCTTACATTTAGTTTTATAAGAAAACAGACCTTCTACTTACCTAATCCATACTCGTTTGCTGTCTGTAATGATCTCGTCTTTGAGAGGGCATTAAATCCCAAGTCTTTTTTAATCCAGTGAAAACAATTTTGATCATGAGTTCACCGTTGTTCCTGTAGTATCGTTGACTACTGAACAGCGTCAACCTAGATTCTGATGGAGCGTTATACACCAACTCTTTTACATCTTTTTGTATGAAGACACAGTCAAATAGCAGCCTACAGCACCCTTTTGATGACCTACATAAAGTGGAGTACTGTTTGAACTTATAGAAAGTTACTATTTTTGCTGAATTTAAATGTCATATGAAATGATAGTAGTAGTATTAGAACACCTAGACTTATAATACATAAACGCACAATGATTTCAGTGGTGGTTGTGATGAGTGTGTGTGTGTTCTATTTGTGTGTGTGTGTGTGTGTGTGTGTGTGTGTGTGTATGTGTGTGCGGAAGAGTAACATGAGCGTACCACAAGTGAGTATTTGAATACCATTACTGATCGCAATATTTATGAATGACCAATTATACAACGTTTGGCGCTCTATGAGGTGATTTACGTACGACGATGTTGCGTACAGTGGAATCGCAACGCAAGAAACTTGGCGTATTCGCGAAAGTTGACTGTATACTGGGTGGGGGCAAATAAAATTAACCTGAACAAGAGGACACGATTGGACATGAACGTACGCATGTAAATACACACCGTTACGCGCACACCATGTGTACGCCTGCCACGCGAATGATACCGGTTCACAGTGAAGTGTGGCTGCCCCTGTGTCGTTGGAGCAGTCCAAAGGGGACGATGGTACTCTCAGAGGAGCACCAGGTGTTCGTTGTAGGAAGGTACATGACAACAGAGTTCTGGAAACAGTGTGGTCACTCGTCTGCTGAGAAGTTTAATAGTGCCAAAGCGCAAGCAAAGATTCCCATGCAATGCTTAGTCTGAAAATGGTGTCGGACAGGATCTGTTTTTATTCATAAACGTGCCTTCACGCCAGAAAATGTCGCTGGAGCTCACCAGAAAATGCTGCAGAGTCCTACCAAATCAACCCTCATCTGTCGCTAAAGACCGGTATATCACGTGAATCATGCAGACTAAAACACCGCCTAGACCTGCACATGCGTCCCTATCGAGTGCTGTTCATACATTAAAACCAGCAGATGCTCCTCAGCCCCTCCAGTTTTGTGAGTGGCTGTTCACTGAGATAACAACGAATGGCTTGGAAATGGATATGTCCTCTATGTCTGATGAAGCATGGTTTCTCCTGAGTGGTTATGTCAACTCACAGAATGACAGGTTCTCGGCAGCAGAGAATCTGCATAACTTCCACGAAACACCAATGCGTCATCAGGAGGCTAGGGTTTGGTGCACGGTGTCTGCACTTTGCATTACTGGTTTTATGTTCTTTTAGCAGAAGCTGACTTCAGCGTGTTACATTTACAACATTTTGAAACCATTTGTGGTAGTATTAAAGTAGGAGGAAAAGATTTACAGTTACTTCCAACAGATAGAGCAATTGCCCATACAACTGGCAGGACCTTGGATCACGTTTACACAATCTTTACGCCTGACAGGGCTGTTAGCAGAGGGCAGTCTGGTCGCGGCCCTACCCGGTCACCTGGGTCACCTGATCTGTCAGTATGCGATTAATTTGTGTGGGGAGCCTGAGGTCTGAGGTGTGTCGCAATTAGCCTCGTAAGTGCTAAGTGATGAATGGTTGACATTTTCAACATCTAATATGGTCGGGTTAGTACTGTATTTCTTTTCCTTTGCTGTTTTTTTTTCTTTTTTAGTCTGGAACTTTGTTCTCCCGGCCACTTTTATTTGTCACCCCATGTACTATGTAAAGAGTGTTACATTCAATATTTGTATATCTGAAATACGTCTATAACAACACCAGACACACACACATACACACACACACACACACACACACACACACACACACAGGCAGACATATGGACACCATAGCTAAATGACAAACAAATTGTCCAAATACCATTTCAGGAGGGAAGGAAGCATGTGTTATGATGAGACTTTCATTGTGATGTGACACTTAAACAGTATATTTTCGCAGCCATTACGAGGGTTTGGTAATTCTAAATGCTTACATACCACGCAACAGTACCAATCACAGAGATATAACACATCCACAATGGTGGAACCAGACAGCGATAGTAGGTCTACATATCATATAATCGGTATATTTGAAAAAAGAGACAGTCACATAGACTTTGAGTCTATGTGATTGCCGTAAGCTTAGTGACAACAGTGCATCCCAATTTGTTATACAATATAGCACTGAAGATGGTCACTCAGTGACAGAAAATCGATTTTGCAATAGAAAAATATACGACCAATGCTGTCTCTTTTTTCAAGTATACCTGTTACCTGGTCGTAGTGCACAAGACAACATGGAGTCGCCAATCAATATCATATAATCCTTACCGCTGGAATAAAATTATTTATCACAACAGGTACCGATTTCGAGTACACAAACATATACACACAGGTTTATTCGCGTTATAAGCAATTATAATTATAGTTGTCTCATTGTAAATGAAAATTCAAACAAAATTAAATTGTTTTATTTCTCGAATTGTTTAAGATTTCGAGCACAAAACACTCATGGAACTACTGTTCTAACTTAATCGTTCTATATGATTAAAGAACATACATATGGCTTGCATGTCTGCACTACTGATAAACCTTATAGTTTAAGTAGTACATGGTAATGACTAAAATTTGATTATCAACAACATTTTGCACACGCAATATATCCTCACATTAAATATTTCCACTTCTGAATTGTCTGTATTACTTATTGAAATACACATGCCTTGCTTACAGGCACCATTGAAATAAACTGTAGGTTAGTAAACAAGCGTAGTTCGATCTTGGTATTACGTTCTAATACCACCCATTAAAGTTCGTCGAAGTAGATGAAACTTGCTTCTATAACTTAGAAAAATCAAGAGAGCGCTACCCCTGATTTAATTTATATAGCAAGTTCTACTTGTTGACAATAGTTACCTATATAAACAATAATATTCCCACTTCTAAATTCGTCAAATCACATCTCTGAAACTGCTATCAAGGTCAGACAAAAATTTCAGTGCCTTCGTGGTGGAATGTCAACACGATGTTATAGTTTTGAACTTTGTCATCCGCTGTTACACTGTGGAAACTACGTATCACTTCGATGGAACAGCAAACTGACAAGTAATAATATACATTAATACAAGTAAGAAATAGGGGTTTCCATGCTTTAAAAGTCAACTAAACATTATAGCGACTCGTCCCTGGAGTATAAATTCTGTTTTGCAGCGCAAACATTTTTAATCTTAAGCTAATAACGCAAGCATGTAAAGCAGTGATAGTTGCCACAAAGAAATAGGCATTCACAACTGATATAGTATTCTCAAACCAGAAGCCAACAGAGTAGGTACCATAACTTGATACGGCATGCGCCAAAGCTTGACAGTGGGTGTCTGTTACTGGATCTTGAAATTATACTGTAACACTGCTGACAGTGTGTGTGAGCAGTGGCAGTCAGCTACTGAGGGTGTCCTATGTTGGATGTCAGATTCTGGGAGGTGTCAGCTACAGCGCTTGCCTTCCATGTTATAGTAATACTGTAACAAGTTGCCCCTCTATGTTCCAAAAAGTTGTACTTAGTTACTGTGAAACTATAAGAGTTTGCCCTCCAAGTTATAGCAAAATGGTAAAACGTTGGCACATGTTACAGTTATTTCCAGTGCAACCACACTCCAAGGCAACTGCTTAGCCTTATGGGGTGGGACAATGATAGTTAACCGGTAACTATTAGTACCCCGTATATAAATTTCTCTTGACTCAGCAAAACATGACATGCTTGGAGATTGCTTTAAAATGCATATCCAGATTTCAGCAATACTAATCATGACGCCGACTAAGCAAGTGGAGACTTGTTCGACCCCAACCCATTGCAAGAAGTTGATTCACTTTACAACAAAATGGTAACCATTTTTCCTCCATGTTACAAGAAACATCCCTTCAGAATCAAAATTAAAATCAATGCTCTTCAGCAGTCAGTGATAGTACAGTGCTTGTAATGAAAACTGTTTTCACTGGATTAAGAAATATTTGGCCTTTAATGTCCTTTGAATCACGAGATCATTAGATATGGAGTACAGGTGTGGGAGACTGCGATGAATGCATGCACTTCAGCGCATTGCTCAGATAGAATAGGAGGGGCTTATTAGCCTTATCCGAGCATTAAACTAGATAAGTGGGAAGAGGTTTCATAATGTCTGAGAAAATCTTGGCGCCATTTAATACTTTGGAACTATGTGTCCTCATTCTATTCAGCCTAGATGTAATCCAGAGAATTACAAAATTATCGGTAGTACGCCGACTGTCAATTCAGACACTACCGCTCAAAGTCAGTACTATAATCGGCCACTGCTGGCTGTTCACGTTGAAGAGGGTGATTCTTAATTGCTACTTCTTTCTGGTCAGCCATGGCTGTAGTTCAAAGGGCACGTGATCAAGCAGGGCAACAGACTTTCTTATTGAAGCAGCATCATCTCATGACACCTTTTCTTTCTTCATGAATGTGATGCCTTCATACGGCTTCCTGTACGTCTTCAACTTTATTATTAGCTACTTACGTTTCTATTCACCTCCTTAACTACACAAACGTATAAAGAAATCTTCGAGTAGTTGTAAAAATATGTTTATATGCATTGATTTTTGAACTCTGATGCAGTGCAATATTGGTTACTTGTTTGAATTTCTTTCTTTCTTTTAGCAACTGTTAATTGTACCTTGCTACGTGCTGACAAAGTTGCTTCTCACTAGCCTTATTTAATTGGCATTTACTGTCATATTCTTATTATCCTTTACTGTGAACTGATACTTTTCCCTTAGTCGTTTCCTTCTTGAAGTTGAAATCCTCTTTCATTTCATCTTCTTCCCAAGTGCCAAAACTTCCCTGTGTACCTATGCTAATTATTTCCTCTCACGTCTATGTTGGTATGATGCTCAATTTCCAAGTCGCCCAACTTGTTCCTAACTTTGATAGGAATACTTACTCTTAAAGAAATTCTAATGATATTGGTTCAAATGGCTCTGAGCACTATGTGACTTAACTTCTGAGGTCATCAGTCGCCTAGAACTTAGAACTAATTAAACCTAACTGACCTAAGGACGTCACACACATCCATGCCCGAGGCAGGATTCGAACCTGCGACCGTAGTGGTGGCTCAGTTCCAGACTGTAGCGCTTAGAACCGCACGGTCACTCCAGCCAGCTCTAATGATATTAACTAAATAAATTACGGTACTTGTATTGGCACCTAAAACCTCTGGAGCTGTATACACATTACATAAACCTCCTCGAAATTGCAATAGTAGGTTCAGTGGCCTGTACTTACTCCATAATTTTACTCTTTAGGTACGACACACGCTCCGAAACTGCAGTCAACTGTCTAAGATATGCTGTTGCTAACAAGTTGATATGCCTCTCGCATGGCAAGGATTGGAAAGTCAAAGTTGTATGGATAGTGCATACAAGTTATTTTTCTAAGAAAAGTTATGTCCTAAATGGAGACTGAGCGCATGTGTTATGACAGTAAAAAGCAACTTCTTTCACGCTGTTCGCATGTCACAATTTTACGAGACTATTTATTGTCACTTCCTGTTAGGGAAGAGGCCATAAAACTGACGCTACGACCATCCCAGCAGATCGTAACTGTGTATGTTTCCCACAGCTACAAATCGACGAAGTGTGAAAAATGGTTTAGATCGATCAAGAATTTAAAGTGCATCGCATGGATCACGCCATAAATTATAAAAGAGCAGGGCAAGATATATTTCAGGTTAAGAATTAATTTGTGCATTACTGCATTGTATTTACTAAATGTTGCTCACATTTGAATGTGGAAATGTGGCCAACGCATATATTTTAAAACTGTCATATTGATTTTGGGCGCCAATTTTTCACTGCAACATCATGCTTACATTCCTGAATTTACGCACGAAATAAGATGTAAGTCATCTGCACAAACCGAATGAAGCAGATACGTGAGAATAGGCTTGGATTGCAAAGTGTGAAATCTTACATATATGCTTTATCTATGAGGAAACAGAGTAATCTGAGGTATGAACAGATGAAACATTCCACCATTTGCAAATATTTGGCACCCTCTAACTTTATTATATTGCAAAACCTAAGGAAATTTCTGGCTCGAAAATGTAATTAACCCAATGAATACATTGTGGGTAGCCTACATTAGCGCACATCAAGTATCTCACTACTGAGGTGTAAGCTACTCACTGGGAAAAGTTGGTCAATATGTACTTAAAACGAAGAGATGACAGATCTTTATATTTTTCTTTTCTTTTTAGAGTTAGTGCGGTAGGTTAAGGGGACGGTAAGCTATTATCGACCGGAAATGTAATTTTGAACATCAAAGTCTTTTTATTAGGCATGAACCTGTAGGAGGTGGTATGTCGTTGACTTTTACCAACCTTTAAATGACTTACCTGACCAGTTATAGGATGACATACAGCTTAGCGTGGATTCCGTAGGCGATGTAGTTCGATATTTTTCACGATGGCAGAAGTGAACTGAAAATTGCCGTATGACACTGATGACCGGGAATCCCCACCATCGGAGGTTCGGCTGCCGAGTTGCAAGTCTTCTCTAGTGGCACGTCACTGGGCGACTAGCATGCAGTTGGTGATGGAATGACGATGAGAACACCATACCCAGTTCCCGAGCAGAGAAAATCTCCGGCCTGGTCAGGGATCGAACCCGGACCAATTGCACGGCAGTCAGATGCGCTGACTACTCAGCTGAGGGGGCGGACAGGCAGAAGTGAAGATAGTGCGGTAGTGGTAAGTGACAGATACGAATCCAGAGACAGTCTGGAAGTCGTAACCTGAGCTCTTTGGCTCTACAGTCCGGCACTTAACCACTGAGGAATAGGAAACAAGTCCTACCAAAATAGATAAAATGTACTGATATACAAACGATTGCATTAAATTTTGAGGTAATACTGTCAACTTGGCAGATTTCATGTAGAGATGAAGAACATGTTGCGAATTATTGGTATGTACAACACAACTGTAAGAATATATTAAAAGCAAACAAAATTTAAAATATGCTACCACATGAACTGTACAAGTACACAAGAGCATCCATTAAGATATGAAATACTACTCTGAAAGAAGTAAACCAAGTCCCTTACTTACAGCAATTGTGTGTTGCATATTACCAGAGAAATATCAATAACCATGAAAATATTCGGATATGAAGACACAAACAGCTGTTTAATCTAATGGTAAAAATTCCATAAGTGTACGGAGTGGTTATAATTAAACTTGATGGGGATCTTTGGAAACGAGTGATCGTAGGAAAATCAAACTTCGTGGAAACAATTGTAAGGAAATGCGTAAGACAAATAGTGAATAAACCAATTTCAACAAGAGAGGAAAACATTTGTTAATTGCATACCATATTCACATTCCATGTTACAAATGTTGCTACATCCACGAGACCCTGCAACAGCACTACAGATACCATATCACAACTGTTCACAGCACAACGATGGAACATAGAATATTCAGCTCTCGTGATACAGATCGTGCACTGTTTGAAGCTCGTACATTATTTTCAGGATTCCAAGCCATGGTAACAATAACTTCTTCAACAATTTGTTGCGCAATTGGACGTCGGCCTCTCCCATGAGCAATTCCGAACTAGCCAGTTAATTCGAGCTTCCGAATTATCTTCTACAACCGAGTGTGGACAGGTCACCTCTCTGTATTCGTTTGATGTGGCTATACTCGCGAAGAGCAGCAGCGCTGTTGCTGTGTTGTTGTAGTTTTGACAAAACAGCTTTACAAGTAAATCTCTGCTCACCTTGTCCAGACCAGTGTTGACTTCCTGCAGACGCAATGTCGTCGTACCAGCATCAACACCTAACAGCAAGTAATGACACTGACACTAATAACGACGTAAATCCTGGACCGCACAGTGTGAATATCATTCCTATAAAATTGGGTACTCGTACGGTAAACGGTTTTCAGTCTACACTGTCTCAAGTAGTGAAGGTTTAATTATAACCTCCTTGTTTATCTTTTCTGCTACAATTGTAAATAAAGTGGCCGCGCCTCTATGGGGAGGAGATTTTACAATTGTGCCGTTGGCTTGAGAAACGAAAGGTGAGGAAAGCCCGTTTGCTGTCTTCTCTCACTTTTCATCGTGGGGACGAATGGTGGAGCCTCACCAAAATTCCTAATATATTAACTCCTATTCACCACCGCCTAGGCTCATTACATCAACAGCAGAATGGAACTAGATTTTCTTTGCGAGTGAATTCATGGAAAAACTGATGAGCAACTTTTGGACTTTTTTATCAACACAGTGGGCTGGGATCGACATCATCAGTAGCAGCAAGATGCAGTACGATCTCGACAGCTGCACCAAGTGACGGAAGAAAAAGTTCCCCGAGATGTGGAAACCAGATCGACGTATCGACACCCAACGTGTAATGTTCTGTGGTCAAACTAAGCGGACGCCCACAGATGAAACCAAGCGGCCACGGAAGCCTCAGTAATATCCTAATCCATCTACGTCATGATATCTGTGTGCGGCCTCACTTCAGAGACTTTCGGGAGAAATCTCTCCCACCTTTGTCGCGTTTGAGTACCTTTCATCGCGTCTGGAGTTCGTGTACTTCCGTAACCACCTCCATTTCGATGAGCGAAACAATGCCAATATGTGACACGCACGCCTGAGGCAATGTTTTCCATTAACGGTGACGTAAAAGCATAGAGTTACTTTCTGAATACCTGTTCACTTAGAGTGTCATCTATAATTGTTAACAGAACTTACTGCATTTGGGATCTCGAATACAATTCGTACTGAAATACGACTATAAGATTAACTGGATTGATTCACAGAATAGGAATCCTGAAAAATCTAATTTGAGAGACATTCTAATTAATACGCGCAATAAGTTGCGAAAATCTTCGAACAATTGAAGAACCAGTTTCCAGGATTTCAGGTAAATATGCCCTTCAGCCTCTGCAGAAAAGAGAATCATAGTAAAAAATAGTAGGTGGTATAGCCACTTATAAGCAATCGTCTTCGCCACTCTTGATCTTTCACTGCAGAGGGTACGTATATAAATACGTTTTGTGATAAACGAAGCGGTCTGTCGCACGAAGCTTGCAGACATACGTTTGACTCCATTTTCTTGTTTGTTACTGCGTGATAGCTCTTTAAGTCAACAATAAAAATGCATGAAAGTGTAAATAACGACACGTATCTCCTTTGAAAAGTGATGTGAAATTTATGAGGCCGCATTGTGTTAATGGTTGTGATTTCGCTAGTTACGGAGTACTGTAAATATTCTCACAGAAAGAAATGGCAAGAAATTTACGGGTCTCTACACAGACGAAATCTAAACTGAAAGTTCTAAATGTAGTCACTTATGCTTTTGAATAATTTTGTGTACCTTTGCTTAACGTGTACTGTCTTAAAAATGCGCATAAAAGGCAAGTCATATACAAAAGATTGCACAACATATTGAAGGCAAAGAATAGAAGTAAGTACGCTTATTAAGATATCGATGGTAACTGAGGTTGTGTTGTGGGTGTAATAATAAACTTCTTACTTCGCTGTTGCCTCTGTTCACTTTGGGTTTTTGTTTTTACCGTGTAACACAAAGTACACAGCACCCATGAAGACCGAATTTCTCTCACGGGAAGTCCCGTAGCTGTACAAGTTCTGAGTTTTGACGCAACAGAGGCAGCGTGCGATGTACTGCAAGAAGACGAAGAAGCTGAGTGATATTACGCAGCGCTCCCCGTGTTCTTCTGGTATGGTTGACGGAGTTACGACTGAGCCCTCTCCCCGCCTCGCATAGGACCCACTCCTCGCAACACAGCTGCAACCAGTTCATCCGGAAAGAGGGGCATCTGCGATACATATTTCTTCTGAAGAGTAATGGCACCAGTGATGTTGTTCTTTCTCTGACATGGAGTTGCCAAAACATGGAATTGGCTCTGCGACGTTGCTTGGAAAACGCGGAATGTATGTCATTCCCTCGCAATGGAAATCAAATAGAGATCTCAACTAATAAAACCGAAAATCATGTTTTGGCAGTCACAAAGAGAACAGAAAGCCGTCAAACGTTGAAATATTTCTAGAATCTTCCGAAACCACAAACACCATTTTGATCCTGCGACCACCATGAGTCACAACACAAAGGAATTAATGACATCAGCTACCAGTGGACATTAATTAATATCAATGTGGAAAACTGAAAATTTGTGCCGGACCGGTTTTCGAACCCGGGTCTCCTGCTATTTACAATCCTCCTATTCAGCTGCCGAAGTTAAGGAAGAGCGTCCTATGATCATCTGACAGGGTTACCGAAAATTCTGGACCCATGTGATATGAAGATACAAGTTGAACACAGGTCTTGCATTTTTAAAGTCTGATTAATCTGTTTCCTGAATCGATAGTTAGTTTGCATACTTATATTTTACTGATCCTACCATAAATAAAATAACTGTTTATGACGTAAAAATTCCTGCCGGCCGGTGTGGCCGAGAGGTTCTAGGCGCTTCAGTCTGGAACCGCGCGACCGCTACGGTCGCCGGTTCAAATCCTGCCTCGGGCATGGATGTGTGTGTGATGACCTTAGGTTAGTTAGGTTTAAGTAGTTCTAAGTTCTAGGGGACTGATGACCTCAGATGTTGAGTCCCATAGTGCTCAGAGCCATTTGAACCATTTTTGAAAAATTACTTTTATTGAAATATAGTTTATCAGTGTGACTAGTAACTGTTTGCGGATATAAAGGCACCCACCACTCTACACTGAAATCTTTATACAACGACCCTATATCCTCTTTCCTATTTATAAAAAGTTGCGTTCTCGTTTTTCCTTTCATAACAAGTGTCTGATCACGGCGAATAACTCGTGAATAAAAGCAATAAATTAATACTCTATTTTAGATAAATTCAACTATCTGCCTAATTTTCTCTGCGTTTGTGGCTAACTGAATATTATTACATTGGTGGATAAGTTGGTAGCGTTTTTGTTTGGCCTGTTCATATTCCGGTATATATGTGTATATTCATCGACTCTCATTTTTAATTTGTAGTCCGCTGTTGTTATTTCACTTTACGTAGTGTCATGTTGTGATTTGGAGATAGTCAGTGTAGCTGTGGATGGCAGAAAATGGAATGCTGACTGGAGAAATCGGAACATTTCCGACATGTTCTTCTGTTTGAGTTCAGTATGGGTGACGGAAGCAGCCAGAAACTTTTGCACCCTGTATGGAGATAATTCCATTGGACAGCATGTGGTGAGAGAATGGTCTTCTTGTTTTGAGGACGATCGTTTTGACATTAGTGACTCTCCACTTTTAGGTGGACTTTTGTGGTTTGATCAAAATAGTTTAAACGCATTAATCTACAATTATCCACGCCATTGTAATCGAGAACTGACAAATATGATGAATTGTGGTCATTCTACCATCTTGAGTCAGTTTCAACAACGAGGGACGTTCCAAATTTGGCTGTGTGGGTACCGCATGCTCTAAACCAAAATCACAAAATCAGCTGGTGCCTATATCTGCATTCTCTGCTCGCTCGTCATCAATTGTCTCGTGAACAACACCGACCATTCACGTCCTGTATCGTTACCGCTGACAAGAAAGTGTGTCTTTATGCTAATTAAGGAAAATAAGGAGTGGTTGAGCCCAAACAAAGCAGCAAATCACCGTACAAAGACATGCGCTCATCCACAAAAGATATGTAATAATATGTTGGAACAGTGACGGTATGGTGCACTACGCGTTGCTTCCCAAAGATGTAAACATGATCCTGACATTTATTTTCTATAATTGATCCCTCCTGCAGACACAATCGAAGAACAACGGCCGGGAAGACTGCGTCAACTGATGCTACTTCACGATAAAACCAACCCGTGTTCTGCTGGACTGGCATAAACAATGTATAGGAGTTGTGTTGGGAAGTCATTCCACACCCACAACATGCAACAGGTCGCGCGCATTCAGATTTTCACTTTCCTCGCTCTCTATCGAGAAAATTTCAGAGAACCTCGTTTCCGGATGAAAACGAGCTCTGAACTTGCAACATGATTTCCACAGTCGTGGAATCGAAGTTTAGGCACTTGAAATGGTAACACTACAAAATATTACCAGTCAGTATATTAAACAAATACACTTCACAACTTACCTACAGTTGTTATTGTAATAATTAATGTTTCCGACTAAAGTACAGTGTCAACATTTGCCACTGTGCGATCAGACAATATTAACTCAAGCTGAGAACTCTCCTCCTGAAAACCAGTTATTCTACTTTCTAGTACCTGTTACTACGTCCTGAAACGACGAATTTTCAAAGTAACTATGCTTTCTAATATTATTACAATTAATGAAATGCAGTTATTGCATTTTGTGCCAGAATTAATCTAACAAGGTCCTAAGTGATTTCATTTCCGTACGTTACTTTACGAACCTCGCGAAGGAAAAGTGAAGTTAGACTGAATTTACCTTATTATTTAGTGAGAACGTTTGAACAAACGAAATTTAAACAAGCCTTTTTGAGATGCGGCACATAAAATACGTGTCTCCTCACTTTCTTACTTTAATAAGTAAATAGCAGTTTTCATATATGATTTAAGCAAAGTAATGATAGGTACTTGAAATGGTAACACTATAAATATTAACAGTCAATGTATTAAACCAAAAGCACTTTTCATAATAATGTTTGTTAACACATGTCTGGCTACCTGTACATGAATAATGAAATAAATTGTCTGTACCCGTGGTCTACGCCGGCACGGTAACTCAGCGTGTTCGGTCAGAGGGTTAGCCACACTCTGTAATAAAAAAAACTGAGTCAGTGGATCAACGACGAACTGAAACGGGTGTATTGCGACGTCCGCGCCGAGCAGATACAACGAACAAAAACGAACAAAATGAGACTACAAAAAAAAAGGTGGGGGTAGCGTCTTTGAATCATAATCAAAACGTCTTCGGTCCCAGGTTCGATCCCCGCCACTGCCTAAATTCTGATAAATAATCGGCATTGTCGGCCGAAGACTTTGTAACGCCGGAAATGCATATCCTCCTATTTCCATCTATTGCACTGCAAATTTTTTTCCTTATTTTGTTACTTGAAGATGTAACATTTCTGTGTCTTTGTAAATTGTAATTGTTTTACTATTTGCATATATATGTATTTATGTCGATATATAATTGGTTTGTTTTGTGAATATCATTTGTATTCATACGCTGGGTCTGGCCTAGGGAAAACTATACTATCGAACGAATACATCGATAGGTCGTGTGGAGAACGAAGGTGTTTAGGATCTTTGGTAGTGTTAATTCTGCCGCATGGAGCGCGGGCTGAGCAGAGAGAGTCTGGCTCGGGTGGTGCAGTGGAGCAGGTGTGTTGTGTGAAGCTCCTGCGAGTTGCCGTGCTTTCGGGGTTTGGCAGAATGTAATTGCGCTCGACTTGCGATGATAGTTTCTGACATGGGGTCGCAGAACGGAAGCATTAGCTGGCGCACATCAAGAGCCCATTTCGTCTGGTGACCGTGTCGAGAAGAAGGCGCGCCAACATCCAGCTTCTGCAACAGCGACGGCCGACAATGAGTGACTGTCGCCACCTCCTCGATCGACGGCTTCAAACCTTCAATCAGCCAACAAGGAAGACTGGAAGCACGTAAAGTTTTAGAACTGTATGGCAGACCTCAGCTTTTCAAACTTTTAAAATTGTTGCATCACAAAATTACAGCAACTTAGCATGAACGTTTGTTGCTCATTGTCTCAATTGCATTACCAAGCAGGGTCCCTTCCTTTTTCGGAGTGAACCCGAGTGTCGTTGAAATTCAAACGCCAGCATCATTCGATTTCACTGCTTTAATTTCAAAGTTCAGTTAAGGTATTCATAGCTGGCTACAATACTCAGATTACACAAGCACAAATTAAGAGTGCGAGTTTTGTTACCATATTTTAGCTTACCTGTGACTGCAGCTCAGCTTGGTACGTACTAAATTTTACTACTGTTAATTGTTCAGAATCATTTAATTCAAGTTAAATCCCTTATTTCTAAATTGCATAGATTCAAGTAGCTTTTGAAATAATTGTTGAGGTAGTCCAAGACTAACCGTATGTTACTGAATTTCGATGTGCTTCAGAAAGAAGGCTCACTATTAACTTCAGTCACTAAATTAACTTTCGATTTTCCTGTTTTATTAATTCTTTTGCTAAATTAAGTCAGAGTGTAGCGAAATTTACAGGGTGTTTCAAAAATGACCGGTATATTTGAAATGGTAATAAAAACTAAACGAGCAGCGATAGAAATACACCGTTTGTTGCAATATGCTTGGGACAACAGTACATTTTCAGGCAGACAAACTTTCGAAATTACAGTAGTTACAATTGTCAACAACAGATGGCGCTGCGGTCTGGGAAACTCTATAGTACGATATTTTCCACATATCCACCATGCGTAGAAATAATATGGCGTAGTCTCTGAATGAAATTACCCGAAACCTTTGACAACGTGTCTGGCGGAATGGCTTCACATGCAGATGAGATGTACTGCTTCAGCTGTTCAATTGTTTCTGGATTCTCGCGGTACACCTGGTCTTTCAAGCGTCCCCACAGAAAGAAGTCACAGGGGTTCATGTCTGGCGAATAGGGAGGCCAATCCACGCCGCCTCCTGTATGTTTCGGATAGCCCAAAGCAATCACACGATCATCGAAATAGTCATTCAGGAAATTAAAGACGTCGGCCGTGCGATGTGGCCGGGCACCATCTTGCATAAACCACGAGGTGTTTGCAGTGTCGTCTAAGGCAGTTTGTACCGCCACAAATTCACGAAGAATGTCCAGATAGCGTGATGCAGTAATCGTTTCGGATCTGAAAAATGGGCCAATGATTCCTTTGGAAGAAATGGCGGCCCAGACCAGTACTTTTTGAGGATGCAGGGACGATGGGACTGCAACATGGGGCTTTTCGGTTCCCCATATGCGCCAGTTCTGTTTATTGACGAAGCCGTCCAGGTAAAAATAAGCTTCGTCAGTAAACCAAATGCTGCCCACATGCATATCGCCGTCATCAATCCTGTGCACTATATCGTTAGTGAATGTCTCTCGTGCAGCAATGGCAGCGGAGCTGAGGGTTTGCCGCGTTTGAATTTTGTATGGATAGAGGTGAAAACTCTGGCGCATGAGACGATACATGGACGTTGGCGTCATTTGGACCGCAGCTGCAACACGGCGAATGGAAACCCGAGGCCACTGTTGGATCACCTGCTGCACTAGCTGCGCATTGCCCTCTGTGGTTGCCGTACGCGATCGCCCTACCTTTCCAGCACGTTCATCCGTCACGTTCCCAGTCCGTTGAAATTTTTCAAACAGATCCTTTATTGTATCGCTTTTCGGTCCTTTGGTTACATTAAACCTCCGTTGAAAACTTCGTCTTGTTGCAACAACACTGTGTTCTAGGCGGTGGAATTCCAACACCAGAAAAATCCTCTGTTCTAAGGAATAAACCATGTTGTCCACAGCACACTTGCACGTTGTGAACAGCACACGCTTACAGCAGAAAGACGACGTACGGAATGGCGCACCCACAGACTGCGTTGTCTTCTATATCTTTCACATCACTTGGAGCGCCATCTGTTGTTGAAAATTGTAACTACTGTATTTTCGAAAGTTTGTCCGCCAGAAAATGTACTGTTGTCCCAAGCACATTGCAATAAACGGTGTATTGCTATCGCTGCTCGTTTAGTTTTTATTGCCGTTTCAAATATACCGGTCATTTTTGAAACACCCTGTATTATTTCTGACAAACTTTCAGTTTTCACACTGCAGGTGTCAACCTTCAGTTGCCACGCTTCTAGTGCTTATTATATGTGTAATAACCTTTCTTTTTCAGTTACTATAATAATTGTCCTTAGAACTGGCGACCGTAATTTCCCCCAAATCTCAAATATCTAATTACCGCTAGGTAATTGTTAACGTAACGGCCGCACATTAACTTTCTATATTAACTTTACCCGTTTTCAAAATTAATTTTCACCTGTTTCATTAGCATTTTTCCTTTCATTTAGATGTAACCCTTTCCTCCCTCTTTACCGACAGATTAACTTCGGTGACGATTGCTTTTCCCAAATTTCCATTAGGTATACGCGGATTAATTTTTCACTGTCATTGAGGTCGATAAGTGAGGGGGAGGTTACAACTTCCGGCATAAGAAGTCAGCCTCATTCTGCCAACGGCCTTGTCAAAGAGGGCGGAGGAGCGGATAGAGGTTCAGGGCACTCTCTTGTCCTAGGGGTGGGAAATTGCCCCTAAAGGCGGAAGAATCAGCAATGATCAACGACATAAGGATGCAGAAGGCAATGGAAACCACTGCATTAAAGACACGTAACGTGTATCCACAGGACATGTGGCCTGTAACTGAAGAAGTGTCATGATGATCTCTCCATTGGCAAATGATTCCGGAATAGTCCCCCATTCGGATCTCCGAGAGGGGACTGCCAAGGGGGAGGTTACCATGAGAAAAAGATTGAATAATCTACGAAAGGATAACGTTCTACGAGTCGGCGCGTGGAATGTCAGAGGCTTGAACGTGGTAGGGAAACTAGAAAATCTGAAAAGGGAAATGCAAAGGCTCGATCTAGATATAGTAGGGGTCAGTGCAGTGAAGTCGAAGGAAGACAAGGATTTCTGGTCAGATGAGTATCGGGTAATATGAACAGCAGCAGAAAATGGTGTGACAGGTGTAGGATTCGTTATGAATAGGAAGGTAGGGCAGAGGGTGTGTTACTGTGAACAGTTCCAGTCACTAGACTGATGACCAAAAAAAAGAAAAAAGCCTGCCTTGTCAGAAGAAACAGCATAGTTGAGAGTTTGGTGCAAAAATACTTTCACTGTTTCTTCAGGTACCTTGTTAATTAGATAAATCTAAAATACCATAACGTCTCCCTGTGAGAAGTATTCTCGAAGGAAGATGGTACTATGACGTCACTACCTAGTCTTAAGTGAAACTTGTAAGAATTTGCAAGAAATTTCCATACATCATTGCCTTAACTACCGCTGGCCGATAAGCACAGTATGGTGACAATTAGGTTAAAGCGATATGTGCGCAAAAGGACTGTGAGATGAGCTAGTTGTACTCTGAAAAACGTGCACCACAAAGTGGTAATATCCAGAGTAGACAGGAAGTTGTCACCACACCATTGCTAGAGCTATATCACGAGCTACGTGACTGGGTGCTGAACAACAATGGAACAAATGCGCCCTGGACCAGACTTCGTTAGGGGCCCATCAGTACTGTCCTGCTCGCCTACCGTGGACTGGATGGCCGAGCGGATGCTAGGAAATTACTGTGGACGCGTCAGAAACGCCAATGAAACATTATTCATTCATACCACCTTTATTCCTGCTGAGCTTGCTGATATCAACGACCTTCCCCGAGTCCTCGCTGACTCGTGGCGATGACACCAGCTCCGGGACGCACAGTCTTGCTAGCGCAGCGCCGCGTGCTGTGACGTAGCGGACGAATGTCCTTACTTCCTACTTCGGCCGCGCGTGGCTGGTGGCGCCTGGCCTGCCGGCCAGCTCGGCTGCGGACAGCAAGCCGCTGCACTTATGAGGCTCCAGGTTGGAGTCCCAGCCCTGTCGGCACGAGAGACGTTCTCGTAGTGCGGAGTGAACTCTATCCCACCCCGTCTTCTTCCCAGCTCCTCCTGGTGGCTCGTCTGCGGTGGAGGGGCAGAACGGGCTGCAGTCCCCCAGCGTCGTCGGCTCACCCGGTTGTGACGGTGGATGCACAGGGCCTAGGCTCCGCACCATCTCAACGACGGCTCACTGATGTGGTCAGCATTGGCGGCGAGCGAGTCTGCTGCGATATCTGCTAATCCTGAGTTGATGATTGACAGCGGCAGCAGAGAGGACCACAGCTGGTACTGTCCCCTCAAGTCTGCTTCTGGATGGGCCGCCCTTACTGCAACATCTCCTTAATAAAGATTAATATGTCGATCACCGAGCTGAGCGCTACGCAGTGACCCAGTACACATCTAACTGCAAGTCCAACAGCGAGTGCCTTGTTGCTATCAAAGCTGGCGTATTTAAAGGAAGCACGAGCGACGTCTTGACGTCATGCTCGTTTGTAATGAATGCATTCATTCCACTTATACTGCTGATTCATCTGTCGTACTCGCCCCTTAGGTGTTCTCGCGACAGAGTTACATGTTTTTACGACAGACTTACGCGAAGTTGTGAAATTCAGTACAGCTGACGCTATACCTCTTGCACTTTACAAAAGTCTCCGTCTAACACAAACCCGTGTGCTAAGCAATTCTCTCTTACCTGTTATGTGTAACCAGGCCATTGCCCCTACGTCACAACACATTCTGATACATGTGCAATCCCCCCACCTCTTGGCTAAGCTACTGCCTCTGGATCTCGGCATAGGCAACGAAACTTTGACAGTATTCCGCGTTTCCAACTCTTTACTATTCCGCGACACTACAATACTACAATGAAGCCAGGGCTAGGCCAAGAGGCGCCTCGACTAGGTGCCATCAGCTGTAGCCATGGGTTCCAAACTGGATTAAGGCAACAGCCTCTTGTACGTAGTCCACCCTGTGGAACTTGGAGCAGGAACATGACACATCTGCCATCTTCAGCATTCAACTCCAGACTCCTGCCAGGAAGCAGCGGGCTTTGTCCCGTGCACGGACGTTACCCTCATCACCGCCGAAGATGCGAGCCGTACATCATGGCAAATGCTGATGTAGCAAGAAGGCGGATCACGCCACTGACGTCAGAACTTTGACTACTAGCAGACCACTGGCTTCCTGCCAGTCCTGATGTCAGCGCCGGAGATGGACAGCGCATGTAGCATCCCACTTGGCGGAGGCCAGCTATCTGATAACCATCACCTCCCTGCACAGCTGAAATAGTATCGAAGGAAATTGACGGAGATCCGAAATGTGAAATGATTTGGGTGAAGGTCACGGTTAAAGCAGGCTCAGACATGGTAATTGGATGTCTCTATAGGCCCCCTGGCTCAGCAGCTGTTGTGGCTGAGCACCTGAAGGATAATTTGGAATATATTTCGAGTAGATTTCCCCACCATGTTATAGTTCTGGGTGGAGATTTTAATTTGCCGGATATAGACTGGGAGACTCAAACGTTCATAACGGGTGGCAGGGACAAAGAATCCAGTGAAATTTTTTTAAGAGCTTTATCTGAAAACTTGAGCAGTTAAACAGGGAACCGACTCGTGGCGATAACATATTAGACCTTCTGGTGACAAACAGACCCGAACTATTTGAAAAAGTTAACGCAGAACAGGGAATCAGCGATCATAAAGCGGTTACGGCATCGATGATTTCAGCCGTAAATAGGAATATTAAAAAGGGTAGGAAGATTTTTCTGTTTAGAAAAAGTGACAAAAAGCAGATTTCAGAGTACCTGTTGGCCTCGACTTAAACCCCAGGAGCTCGTGTGGGATGCGTTGGATTGACATGCGCATGTGCCGATGACCATCCAGCAGTTGTCAACCGCTCTGGTGGAGGGATGAATCGCCCCAGCACAAGAAAAAATTTTCAAATGTGTGTGAAATCTTATGGGACGTAACTGTTAAGGTCATCAGTCCCTAAGCTTACACGCTACTTAACCTAAATTATCCTAAGGACAAACACATACACCCATGCCCGAGGGAGGACTCGAACCTCCTCCGGGACCAGCCGCACAGTCCATGACTGCAGCGCCCAAGACCGCTCGGCTAATCCCGCGCGGTCCACCACAAGAACTCAACTTTCCGTCCAGCGACGGAGCACTTCCAGAGCGTGTATTGCTGTCCGCGACACATCGTATTAAGAACCATGTCCCATATTTTGAATTATCCAGGTGTCATCAAAAATCCCCCCCATGAACCATGGACCTTGCCGTTGGTGGGGAGGCTTGCGTGCCTCAGCGATACAGATAGCCGTACCGTAGGTACAACCACAACGGAGGGGTATCTGTTGAGAGGCCAGACAAACGTGTGGTTCCTGAAGAGGGGCAGCAGCCTTTTCAGTAGTTGCAAGGGCAACAGGCTGGATGATGGACTGATCTGGCCTTGTAACAATAACCAAAACGGCCTTGCTGTGCTGGTACTGCGAACGGCTGAAAGCAAGGGGAAACTACGGCCGTAATTTTTCCCGAGGGCATGCAGCTTTACTATATGATTAAATGATGATGGCGTCCTCTTGGGTAAAATATTCCGGAGGTGAAATAGTCCCCCATTCGGATCTCCGGGCGGGGACTACTCAAGAGGATGTCGTTATCAGGAGAAAGAAAACTGGCGTTCTACGGATCGGAGCGTGGAATGTCAGATCCCTTAATCGGGCAGGTAGGTTAGAAAATTTAAAAAGGGAAATGGATAGATTAAAGTTAGATATAATGGGAATTAGTGAAGTTCGGTGGCAGGAGGAACAAGACTTCTGGCCAGGTGACTACAGGGCTATAAACACAAAGTCAAATAGGGATAATGCAGGAGTAGGTTTAATAATGAATAGGAAAATAGGAATGCGGGTAAGCTACTACAAACAGCATAGTGAACGCATTATTGTGGCCAAGATAGATACGAAGCCCACACCTACTACATTAGTACAAGTTTATATGCCAACTACCTCTGCAGATGATGAAGAAATTGAAGAAATGTATGATGAAATAAAAGAAATTATTCAGATAGTGAAGGGAGACGAAAATTTAATAGTCATGGGTAACTGGAATTCGAATGTAGGAAAAGGGAGAGAAGGAAACGTAGTAGGTGAATATGGATTGGGGCTAAGAAAAGAAAGAGGAAGCCGCCTGGTAGAATTTTGCACAGAGCACAACTTAATCACAGCTAACACATGGTTTAAGAATCGTGATAGAATGATCTATACATGGAAGAACCCTGGAGATACTAAAAGGTATCAGATAGATTGTATAATGGTAAGACAGGGATTTAGGAGTCAGGTTTTAAATTGTAAGACATTTCCAGGGGCAGATGTGGACTCTGACCACAATCTATTGGTTATGACCTTTAGATTAAAACTGAATAAACTGCAAAAAGGTGGGAATTTAAGGAGATAGGACCTGGATAAACTGAAAGAACAAGAGGTTATAGAGGGTTTCAGGGAGAGCATAAGGGAACAATTGGCAGGAATGGGGGAAAGAAATACAGTAGAAGAAGAATTGGTAGCTTTGAGGGATGAAGTAGTGAAGGCAGCAGAGGATCAAGTAGGTAAAAAGACGAGGGCTAGTAGAAATCCTGGGGTAACAGAAGATATATTGAATTTAATTGATGAAAGGAGAGAATATAAAAATTAAGTAAATGAAGCAGGCAAAAAGGAATACAAACGTCTCAAAAATGAGATCGACAGGAAGTGTAAAATGGCTAAGCAGGGATGGCTAGAGGACAATTGTAAGGATGTAGAGGCTTATCTCACTAGGGGTAAGATAGATACTGCCTACAGGAAAATTAAAGAGACCTTTGGAGGAAAGAGAACCACTTGTATGAATATCAAGAACTCAGATGGAAACCCAATTCTAAGCAAAGAAGGAAAAGAGGGTCTATACAAGGGCGATGTACTTGAGGACAATATTATGGAAATGGAGGAGGATGTAGATGAAGATGAAATGAGAGATACGATACTGCGTGAGGAGTTTGACTGAGCACTGAAAGACCTGAGTCGGAACAAGGCCCCCGGAGTAGACAACATTCCATTGGAACTACTGACGGCCTTGGGAGAATCAGTCCTGACAAAACTCTACCATCTGGTGAGCAAGATGTATGAGACAGGTGAAATACCTTAGATTTCAAGAAGAATATAATAATTCAAATCCCAAAGAAAGCAGGTGTTGACAGATGTGAAAATTACCGAACAATCAGTTTAATAAGCCACAGCTGCAAAATACTAACACGAATTCTTTACAGACGAATGGAAAAACTAGTAGAAGCCGACTTCGGGGAAGATCTGTTTGGATTCCGTAGAAATACTGGAACACGTGAGGCAATACCGACCTTACGACTTATCTTAGAAGAAAGATTAAGGAAAGGCAAACCTACGTTTCTAGCATTTGTAGACTTAGAGAAAGCTTTTGACAATGTTGACTAGAATTCTCTCTTTCAAATTCTAAAGGTGGCAGGGGTAAAATACAGGGAGCGAAAGGCTATTTACAATTTGTACAGAAACCAGATGGCAGTTATAAGAGTCGAGGGACAAGAAAGGGAAGCAGCGGTTGGGAAGGGAGTAAGACGGGGTTGTAGCCTCTCCCCGATGTTATTCAATCTGTATATTGAGCAAGCAGTAAAGGAAACAAAAGAAAAATTCGGAGCAGGTATTAAAATCGAGGGAGAAGAAATAAAAACATTGAGGTTCGCCGATGACATTGTAATTCTGTCAGAGACAGCAAAGGACTTGGAAGAGCAGTTGAACGGAATGGATGGTATCTTGAAGGGAGGAGGAGGAGGATATTAGTGTTTAACGTCCCGTCGACATCGAGGTCATTAGAGACAGAGCGCAAGCTCAGATGAGGGAAGGATGGGGAAGGAAATCGGCCGTGCCCTTTGAAAGGAACCATCCCGGCATTTGCCTGAAGCGATTTAGGGAAATCACGGAAAACCTAAATCAGGATGGCCGGAGTCGGGATTGAACCGTCGTCCTCCCGAATGCGAGTCCAGTGTGCTAACCACTGCGCCACCTCCCTCGGTGGTATCTTGAAGGGAGGATATAAGATGAACATTAACAAAAGCAAAATGGGGATAATGGAATGTAGTCGAATTAAGTCGGGTGATGCTGAGGGAATTAGATTAGGAAATGAGACACTTAAAGTAGTAAAGGAGTTTTGCTATTTCGGGAGCAAAATAACTGATGATGGTCGAAGTAGAGAGGATATAAAATGTAGACTGGTAATGGCAAGGAAAGCGTTTCTGAAGAAGAGAAATTTGTTAACATCGAGTATAGATTTAAGTGTCAGGAAGTCATTTCTGAAAGTATTTGTATGGAGTGTAGCCATGTATGGAAGTGAAACATGGACGGTAAATAGTTTGGACAAGAAGAGAATAGAAGCTTTCGAAATGTGGTGCTACAGAAGAATGCTGAAGATTAGATGGGTAGATCACATAACTAATGAGGAAGTATTGAATAGGATTGCGTAGAAGAGAAGTTTGTGGCACAACTTGACCAGAAGAAGGGATCGGTTGGTAGGACATGTTATGATGCATCAAGGGTCACCAATTTGGAATTGGAGGGCAGCGTGGAGGGTAAAAATCGTAGGGGGAGATGAATACACTAAGCAGATTCAGAAATATGTACGTTGCAGTAGTTACTGGGAGATGAAGAAGCTTGCACAGGATAGAGTAGCGTGGAGAGCTGCATCAAACCAGTCTCAGGACTGAAGACCACAACAACAACAACATCAAAAATAGCCGTCGCTTCATTCTAATTATTACCTTAGAATGAAAATGTCCTTTCCGTTCGTCTCACTGTTTAGTCGTATTTCTTTCAATTACCTTATGTATTATACTGTAGGAGTTCTCTCTATGTGTGTTCCATCGTCAAGCTGTCTTACTTGGCAGTGACGCATCAAGCGAAACTTGCTTTAATCTGTGAATTATGCACACCAGTGTACTGTACAAGTGACCGATAATTCGCGTTAGTGCCAAATATGTTATTTGATTTTTGTTTCAAGGTGAAGGAATTCCGTAACTTAACATATAAAGAAAAATGATGTTTCTTTTAGGTTCACAGACTTAGAAGATTAAGTCATCTTCTTTCTATCTCATCAAACTATGCCTCCAAAAAGATTTTGCACACAAATCTAAATAATCCTGTCTCTTGTGAATGGTTCGATTTTAAATTTTTTCTATAAAATGAATAAATAGTTTTCATAAAAGCAATAAGCCTAATATTTAGGGCACAAACTAAAATTTGAGTGTACTGCAGCATTTATAAAGTAACACTACAGTGCTTAAAAAGGGCAATTCACTACGGTACTAGACAAATTGTGTCGGATCCTAATTAAGTTATGCTGATATACACCAGCAGGAAGCTTAATAGAAATACACGTTGCTATCTGCACGCTTAAGTAGCGCTTGCATAAACATTTCACGCGCAGCACGCAACTTTGCCGTATGCATAAGCACTGGCCACCTCACCTTAACATGCGAAACGTGCATTTAGTTCAGATTTATTAACAGAGCACTCAGCTATTAATAAATGCGTCATATTGTTTATTCTGCATACATAAACAATTAAATTATGGCCACGGAGAGGAGATCTTAAAGCAAACCACATATTCGGCTGTACGTAAAAATCATTACAGCTGACAAACATTGCAGTACATAATTACGCTTGTGTGGAGTCAGTACGTTTGAACTGGGGTATCAGGTATCCAGTTTCTCGAGAACACACGTCTGCTGTGACGCATGGAAAGGAAAGTGAACTACACAGAAACGATAAAAAATAAGCAAAACATCTTCCGAAGAAAATGCGAAAGACAATCAGGGTGTTTCAAAATTCAGTACCCAAGCTGACAGATACAATGATGGAGACGAAAAGAAATATACATTGCCGGAAAAAAATTAGTACAGATTTTTAGAGGTTTTCAACTGACCCAAGATTTGTTGTCGCAACTGTGCACATGGGGTACATGGAAACATTACATTTGCAGATCAATAGCACGAACGGGTTTGAAGTACTGGGTATCGACCCATGGGGTGCAGCCTCCGCAGGTGGCAATGCTGGCGGTGATTCTGACATCCAGTCGGTGTTACAGATGGCGAATATTGTCTTGGGATGCGTAATTCCAAGCCTGTTGGAGTTGTTCACGTAGTTCTGTAAGAGTTGTTTGCTGACTAGTCGCACGAGTGACTTTTCGTCCCATCAAATCTGACACGTGCTCGGTGATCGTGCTGGCCATGGACGTTGCTGCATGTCTTGCAGAGCACGTTGCGTTTCTCAGGTAGTGTGTGGGCGAGAATTATCCTCTTGGAACAACAAATCACTATCTTTTTGCAAGAACGACAAAAGAAAGGGTCTAACAACGTCCTGCACTTAGCGAATGTCGTTTAGTGTCCCAGCGAGAAACACTGAAGGTAAACGAAATTTGTGGTTTGTCGCACCCCAGACCACACGGCCCGCGGTGGAGCCAGTGTGCCTTGGACGAATGCACTCTACAGACAGGCTCACAACTTCTACATCGTACCCGTAAACACTCGCTGAAGATCAAGACGTGCCATTTCGGCTTCCAAGTGAACCTCTGACGGCACCAGTCGATCAATGCACATCGATCCTGTCGCGTAAGTGAAAGACGGGCAAGTGGTGTGCATTCCCTAGGCCCACTGCTAATAACCGGTTCTCAGTAGTTCGTCTTGTGACGTCGGGGCTCACAAGCCCTCTTATCTGTGCTCAGGTAGAGTTACGATCTGCCGTTGCTGCGCTTACAAGACAACGATCGAGACGGGTATCTGCGCTGGGTGGACGTCCAGAAGCTAGTCTGTATGTGTGAGAATGTTCACGTGACCACTGATACCAGAATCTCTGCGCAACTAATGCAGCACTTGTGCGACAATTCTCTGAAAGGACCAACTCGCCACTCGGAAGGCCTCAATTTGACCCCTTTTAAACTTGCTCAGTTTGCTGCAGGAAGCACGAATGCGTCTCCGTGGCACGATTCCTGCTTGCTTCAAACGTTTGCACCGCTCTGAGCCTTCTGGCTGTGAGCATTCCCTGTTGTTGTTGTTGTTGTTGTGGTCTTCAGTCCTGAGACTGGTTTGATGCAGCTCTCCATGCTACTCTATCCTGTGCAAGCTTCTTCATCTCCCAGTACCTACTGCAACCTACATCCTTCTGAATCTGCTTAGTGTATTCATCTCTTGGTCTCCCTCTACGATTTTTACCCTCCACACTGCCCTCCAATGCTAAATTTGTGATCCCTTGATGCCTCAAAACATGTCCTACCAAACGATCCCTTCTTCTAGTCAAGTTGTGCCACAAACTTCTCTTCTCCCCAATCCTATTCAATACCTCCTCATTAGTTACGTGATCTACCCACCTTATCTTCAGGATTCTTCTGTAGCACCACATTTCGAAAGCTTCTATTCTCTTCTTGTCCGAACTAGTTATCGTCCATGTTTCACTTCCATACATGGCTACACTCCATACAAATACTTTCAGAAACGACTTCCTGACACTTAAATCTATACTCGATGTTAACAAATTCCTCTTCTTGAGAAACGCTTTCCTTGCCATTGCCAGTCTACATTTTATATCCTCTCTACTTCGACCATCATCGGTTATTTTACTCCCTAAATAGCAAAACTCCTTTACTACTTTAAGTGTCTCATTTCCTAATCTAATTCCCTCAGCATCACCCGACTTAATTTGACTACATTCCATTATCCTCGTTTTGCTTTTGTTGATGTTCATCTTATATCCTCCTTTCAAGACACTGTCCATCCCGTTCAACTGCTCTTCCAAGTCCTTTGCTGTCTCTGACAGAATTACAATGTCATCGGCGAACCTCAAAGTTTTTACTTCTTCTCCATGAATTTTAATACCTACTCCGAATTTTTCTTTTGTTTCCTTTACTGCTTGCTCAATATACAGATTGAATAACATCGGGGAGAGGCTACAACCCTGTCTTACTCCTTTCCCAACCACTGCTTCCCTTTCATGCCCCTCGACTCTTATAACTGCCATCTGGTTTCTGTACAAACTGTAAATAGCCTTTCGCTCCCTGTATTTTACCCCTGCCACCTTCAGAATTTGAAAGAGAGTATTCCAGTTAACATTGTCAAAAGCTTTCTCTAAGTCTACAAATGCTAGAAACGTAGGTTTGCCTTTTCTTAATCTTTCTTCTAAGATAAGTCGTAAGGTCAGTATTGCCTCACGTGTTCCAACATTTCTACGGAATCCAAACTGATCTTCCCCGAGGTCGGCTTCTACCAGTTTTTCCATTCGTCTGTAAAGAATTCGCGTTAGAATTTTGCAGCTGTGACTTATTAAACTGATAGTTCGGTAATTTTCACATCTGTCAACACCTGCTTTCTTTGGGATTGGAATTATTATATTCTTCTTGAAGTCTGAGGGTATTTCGCCTGTCTCATACATCGTGCTCGCCAGATGGTAGAGTTTTTTCATGACTGGCTCTCCCGAGGCAATCAGTAGTTCAAATGGAATGTTGTCTACTCCCGGGGCCTTGTTTCGACTCAGGTCTTTCAGTGCTCTGTCAAACTCTTCACGCAGTATCTTAGCTCCCATTTCGTCTTCATCTACATCCTCTTCCATTTCCATAATATTGTCCTCAAGTACATCGCCCTTGTATAAACCCTCTATATACTCCTTCCACCTTTCTGCCTTCCCTTCTTTGCTTAGAACTGGGTTGCCATCTGAGCTCTTGATATTCATACAAGTGGTTCTCTTCTCTCCAAAGGTCTCTTTAATTTTCCTGTAGGCAGTATCTATCTTACCCCTAGTGAGACAAGCCTCTACATCCTTACATTTGTCCTCTAGCCATCCCTGCTTAGCCATTTTGCACTTCCTGTCGATATCATTTTTGAGACGTTTGTATTCCTTTTTGCCTGCTTCATTTACTGCATTTTTATATTCTCTCCTTTCATCAATTAAATTCAATATTTCTTCTGTTACCCAAGGATTTCTATTAGTCCTCGTCTTTTTACCTACTTGATCCTCTGCTGCCTTCACTACTTCATCCCTCAGAGCTACCCATTCTTCTTCTACTGTATTTCTTTCCCCCATTCCTGTCAATTGTTCCCTTATGCTCTCCCTGAAACTCTCTACAACCTCTGGTTCTTTCAGTTTATCCAGGTCCCATCTCCTTAAATTCCCACCTTTTTGCAGTTTCTTCAGTTTCAATCTGCAGTTCATAACCAATAGATTGTGGTCAGAATCCACATCTGCCCCAGGAAATGTCTTACAATTTAAAACCTGGTTCCTAAATCTCTGTCTTACCATTATATAATCTATCTGATACCTTTTAGTATCTCCAGGATTCTTCCAGGTATACAACCTTCTTTTATGGTTCTTGAACCAAGTGTTGGCTATGATTAAGTTATGCTCTGTGCAAAATTCTACAAGGCGGCTTCCTCTTTCATTCCTTCCCCCCAATCCATATTCACCTACTATGTTTCCTTCTCTCCCTTTTCCTACTGACGAATTCCAGTCACCCATGACTATTAAATTTTCGTCTCCCTTCACTACCTGAATAATTTCTTTTATCTCGTCATACATTTCATCTATTTCTTCATCATCTGCAGAGGTAGTTGGCATATAAACTTGTACTACTGTAGTAGGCATGGGCTTTGTGTCTATCTTGGCCACAATAATGCGTTCACTATGCTGTTTGTAGTAGCTAACCCGCACTCCTATTTTTTTATTCATTATTAAACCTACTCCTGCATTACCCCTACTTGATTTTGTATTTATAACCCTGTAATTACCTGACCAAAAGTCTTGTTCCTCCTGCCACCGAACTTCACTCATTCCCACTATATCTAACTTTAACCTATCCATTTCCCTTTTTAAATTTTCTAACCTACCTGCCCGATTAAGGGATCTGACATTCCACGCTCCGATCCGTAGAATGCCAGTTTTCTTTCTCCTGATAACAACGTCCTCTTGAGTAGTCCCCGCCCGGAGATCCGAATGGGGGACTATTTTACCTCCGGAATATTTTACCCAAGAGCATTCCCTATTAAAGGGTAAACACAGACTGCGCACTGGTGCCGTTGCCACTACGTTATCTGTTGGCGGACGACGTTGAAACCGTGATCAGTACATCTGCTATCCGCAAGGTGGCACATCTCGCCATTGAATCAAAATCGATGTCGCCTTCCCGAGTGTACATTTTATCCGGCAGTGTGTTTCGCTTAGGAACAGGGTGTCGAACATGCCTACTGAGTGAAAGTATCCAGGAGATCACTGGGTGTGGTACAGAGTGAAGCAACATTCAATGTTACAAGAACGTAGGCTTCCGAAGCCGGTGTCATAGTGATTAAAATTCTTCTCGGTATTATGTCGTATAATGTATAATACGCAGAAGAATTTTAATCACAACCTTCAGAGTGTTTCAGTCCTTCATTGTTCTGATCAATGGTACAATAAATGTTGGAAATGAGCACATTTATTCTTCAGCGTACTGCCAGTATCAACGTAACAGACTGTCCCCTGTTCGATAGTGCATGTATGCTGTATTCTGTATGAGTGAAACTGCTGCAAGAAATTCGTACTTGGTAAACTAATTCTTTGGAGGGCTTAAGTCAATTAAAACACCGATGAAGAAAGAAAAACCCCTTTTAAATCACGTTTCCGAAGCAAACAACAAAAAATTTAAAATACCTTCCGGAAATACGAGCTAAATTATGTAAATATAAGCTGTACTTAAATTTCTGAAAAGAATAAAATTAAAATACACCAATATTTAAGCAAAATGCTAACCGGGCTTTGTGACCTCTTCGGGTTGTGTGGAATAATACGCAAAGAAAAAATTAAACTTTGAACTGTACGCTTAACTCAAATGCTAATACACGTATTTACAGAGCAATATGTACGACATTAATAGTTATTACAATCTCAATAACTTATCGGTACGAGAGCACAGAGCTCGCGCTTCTCGCCTACGCCTGCTAACGTGTTGAGTGTAGATGAGTCTGTGGGCGTACCGTGTGGCGTCATGACCGTGTTGCATGTTGTTGGTAGAAGGGAGAGGGTGAAACCCGGTGAAAGAACACAGACAGCTCCCTTCAAATAGTATCAAGGAGAACGTCAAGCTCAATTTGGGGACAAATCACCACAAACAGGGACACATGTCCTCACTTACTATGACGTTGTGGAAAGGTTTGGAATTGAGTCGTGGATATTCGTTCAATGTCTAGTTATCAGAGTTTTAAGTTACCACCTCTCCTCCCCATCCCTGCTTTACCACTGTTGAGTATGTACTCCACCAACAGGATTCCTGTCGGCTATCTCCAGGCTAAGCGCAAATGAGCTGGTGAGCGCTAGTGCCCCCTCCTCCAAACCCCCCCACCCCCAGCCACCCCACCATGAAGGCGGGTATCTTTGCAAGCATTTATCTGCAGCTGGCCGTGACCAAAATGTAGAGGGCCTGGAGGAAAGAGTGTGCAAGCAATCTGAGACCTACATGCCAATCATAACAGTTCCTAAAAGATTTGGAATTTATGTTATGCACGATAAACAGTTCAGACAAGAAGAAAATAGAAGCTTTTAAGATGTGATGCTACCAAAGAGTCGTCAGGACTAGATAGATATATTGGATAATTAATGAAGATAAACTTAACGAATTTGAGAGAAGAAATAAATTTATGGAACTAAAAAAGGGTCACTTGAAATGAGACATCCTAATGCATTACGAAATCGTTGATTTAGTGGAGAGAAGTATAGTGGAGAGAAGTATAAGGAGAGAGAAGTATAAGGCGTAGGGCGGTTGTTAAAACTGTACAGGATGATTAAAAAAGAAAGGATATCAGTTGTTTATTACAGATAAACTATGAAAAATGAAATGATTGTGTGGCACTGATGACCGGGAGGCCGCGTCTGGGAAAGCCCAGCCGCCGGGGCGCAGGTCTTACTTCAGGTGACGCCACGTTGCGTGTAAGTGATGATATAATGATGGTCAAGACAACGCAAAACCCAGTCCACGAGCATTGAATGTCAAATGGCTGATGATGATTCCTTATCAATTAACTGATAGCGTGCATTTGTGTAGGAAGCATTCCGAAAGTCGCCTTTCTCTCCTTATGTATTTTCTTCTCTGAACTCGGCGTAACGACAACACACACGATTTCACGCAAGAGTTGCACCCAAAATTCTAGCTGCTAGACTCAGAGTATCTTATACTCTCTCCAGCACTGTTGGCTGAGTGATAAGCGGAAGAAACGATAATTCACAGTTTTGATAATGGATCAAACTTTTTCATTTGTATTTTGCTTCAAATCGGGTTACTGAGAGATACTGACAAACCCTCCGCCCAAAAACGCATTCAATACAACTCTTCGCCTCAAATAACTGTTTCCCTAGGCTCTGGAGCGATATTGGAGGAAACACCTACCGGAGAGTAACACTGTTGAGTCTACTCTGTTTTGAATGTCGGATTTCCTTACGCAGCCTGACGTCTGATTCGTATAATCGTTCTGGAGGTCTGAAGCGATGGGAGGTTAAGTTTAAATATAGCTCTAACTGTATGATGAATGGTCAAATAGTATATGAAAATTTACATGTAAACCACACAAACTAGTACACAGCTATTCTTTTATTCTTGATCGCAATTTAAAGTTGGTTAATATTGGCATAAAACAGCCCTCAATTGCAAGTTTGGTATGAACACGACAGCGCTTTATTAAGAGTTGTCTTTTTGGACGTGGTATTTTTGGCTTCCCTGAACTGAGTTATGCAGCGAGGTACGGGAGGGCCTAATGTTTAACGTGGACGTCAAACTGTGTTTCAGTTAGGCGATTTTTACATTAATAAATCATTGCCAGAGGTGAAAGAAACGATAAATGATAGAGAAAAGCCTTAGGCACACTGGTTCTCCAACCCCAGACTTAACGATTTTTGACTTATATACACTAAGCCACCGACCAAGTCAACAAAAATCACATTGACATGAGGTGCACAGTAGGTACTGCCCCTACAATTTTCCCGCCTCGACTCTCAAATGTGCAGCATGGGAGGAAATGTAACTCGCTATTGACCGTCACCTTTCGAAGTACCAGTTTGTACTGACTTTCGAATTTTTTCAATGCTTTTAGTTATAAGGGATAAAATATATGTGAACTTTCTCTTCATTTACCTCATCCAAGAAGTTGATCGAAGTTTCAACTCTCAACCTACGGGTTATAAGTCTCAACATATATGTTGAACGAAATATTTATGTATTTTGTATAAGGCTAAAGACAGTAGAGTAAAACGAAAAGCTCTTGCTCTTCTAGTAGAGAAGCGTTGATAAGATTTCACGCAGTTTCTTTATATACAGAAAAGGCTAAAGGTGAGGTCTTAATTCTTCTTTCACAATAGTTTGGGAGTTATTCAAGGTTATAATACTTACTTCAGTTCTCTGTCTTCCTGAACTGTGCGAGCGTCAGGAGAACGGTTTCTGTATCATCCTGGGAGCACAGGCGATTCCGACGTTGCTAATAAGTATCATGGACACGTGTATTCGTTTATTGTAAGGTGTGGGAGAAACGCCCTTCAATTTAGCAACGTTTTGTATCTATAGTGTTTTTGAATGTATCACAAACTAATAACAGTTAGTTCCATTGCTAGAAAGAATACTTTGGCCTGTATATGATTTTTACGGTTTTTATTTACTGTCTTATGTTTGAATTTTACCAACATATAGCTTTCAGTAGTTCAAATCCACTTTCTCGTGAGTTAGAATTTTGTTCCACCACTCACCTCACTTAAATACACAAAACCATTTTGAGCAATTGAAAAATTTATGGTTAATTTGCCTATTTTGAGACTTGCCAAATCCGAATCATGTTATGCATTTGAGACGTTGTGTACCGCCTTTTTTGACATAGGAATCTTAAGACGTAGATATTGGATGTGGAATTCAACAAAATACATTGCATTTTCTAACGAGAGAACTTTGATATTACCACATATCTCGCAGTATCCAAGTCGTTTGTATGTTTATTCGCACACAGTTATTCCAGCGAAATAATACGTTACATGGAAAGCGTAATGTTTCACAACGCGATATAGACTTGGGGGAGCGATATCTGTTTCATACTGTGTGCGTGGTCTAACATGCGAAGCATATAAAAATTCATTTCTCGTCTCCGTTGCTTGCCCAGAGCTTGTCCTTATAGAAAGCGCCCTTTTTGTCTGTCCACCGATTTGCTAACATTCTACAACAGAGACTCCAGTACGTCTCGACACAAAAAGTTGCTGTTGGAGTCTGATTGGGGACGCTTGAAACGGAAGACATGCATAGAAAGAGTTTGTAGTTTCAGTTAAGTAATTTAATCAACAAAGACAATGTTGGTGAACATACTGTACGTGGAGTGCAGTAAATAGCACTGCTTTCTATATCATGTTTGGCTAAAAATATTGAACATTAGCGGCAAAAATTCTTGTGATCACTAAATATGTGTTGGAATCCTGAAAAATGCTAGAATGTATAAGTACATTGCCATTATCCAGGCAGCGTACTAACCATATGTAGCAAACCTCGTAGCAGCTAGGGTGAATGCGGTAAACGGTCGTAGGATCGTGCACTGTCTTCAGCGTAAGAGAGGCCTATATGGATGACCCAATAAGAGTGGAAAGATCATTCGAGACCTGCAACACCCGCGTGAGATGCCTGTCTCTTACAACCAACCCACGCCACGTGTTCAAAAGTAATGACAAGAGGTGATGTTGCACAGTCTGACAGGACACTTTTATTGACTCTATGCTAAACTCTAACACGTATAAAACATCGGATTGGAGCACTCTGTGACACTTATGTCCACATTTGTTTGCCACTATACATCACTTGGCTAACCTAATTCATTTGTGGTTTTCACTGTAGGGACTATGGTTCCACCAAGCTTTGTGTGTTTCAAAGGGTGAAGAATTGTGAGTGAACACATTATAGTATCTTAATCATAAAGACTGAAATAGCACAATAGTTAAAATGTTGTCTTGCTTTCTATTCGATGAAGGTTACGTCCGGCTGTATGAAATGTCCTTTGCAATTAACCTCATTTGTGCAACCAACATTCTGTTATACAATACGCAAACCTGCGAATATAACGTCACTAATTTCTTTGGAGCAGCAGGTGACCAACTAACTACAGCCTGGTGCGCTATACCGCTGATACAAAAACTGAAATTGACCTATTAAACACAATTTGAATCAATTGTTAGCTCCGTAAATATGACAAAGAATCTAGAGAAGGTTCATATTAACGATGTAAATTTTTAAGTTGTGTTAGTATAGGTTTCCGCTTATTATATTGTGTATCGTTGAAAATGATACTCATTTCACAGCCAGTTGGCCAGCGTCTGCGATTTATTTCTTTTTTTCTCATTACAGAACAACTGTGTCATATCATTTCATTCATACACACATCACACAAACACACACACAAAAAAATTGTTCAAATGGCGCTGAGCACTATGGGACTTAACTTCAGAGCTCATCAGTCCCCTAGAACTTGGAACTACTTATACGTAACTAACCTAAGGACATCACACACACCCATGCCCGAGGCAGGATTCGAACTTGTGACCGTAGCGGTCGCCCGGTTCCAGACTGTAGTGCCTAGAACCACTCGGCCACTATGGCCGGCAACACACACACACACACACACACACACACACATACACAGAGAGAGAGAGAGACAGGGAGAGAGAGAGAGAGAGAGAGAGACAGAGAGAGAGACAGAGAGAGAGAGAGAGAGAGACAGAGACACAGAGATAGAGAGACAGAGAGAGAGTTATTTTATTTTTTAAACAATGGATAGCACTTTCCCATCAGTAAATTAAAAGTTCTTAAAATCCCCCTGCTCCTACCGTTGCTTTCGGGAGGCTTCCCTTTGTTGTAAGGCAAATTCCAGAACTGGAAATTCTCTCCCAGTGGTTCGCAACCGGGAACTCTTTTGCCCCACCGACAGTTCGGCAGGTGTTCTGCTGAAAACTAACGATGCCCGTTAACGCCTATTCTTAAACAGCCCCTCCTGCCCATTGGAGTCGTGAACGATAAATACAAAAGAAAGTTGTCATATTTTCGAAACAAGCGAAGGAATTGAACTCTTATTAAATGAAATTTATTTTCTGCACACAGCCACGTGTTACTAGACTCTCACAATACATTCCGTAGAACAGGCACGATATTGTATTAAAACTTATACATCTCAGAAGACAGGACAGCCTTTACTGACTCCACCTCAAAGAAACATTTTCTTCTTGGACAATGATACGCCTATACCAACCAAATCATTAATTTATAAATGCAAATGAATTTTCAATTCCCAGGCTTGGTTCCAGAACACGTTACTTTATGAAACAGAGCTAAATTTTGTGCTTATCATAATACAAGCCGTACGTTACTTATAAATACCATTACAAACGCTTGAATAAGTGTGCCGTTTTAACAGTTCGACAGCTTGTGACTACCGACGCGAAATTAAACTCGTAAAATATAGAAATTCTATAATAATTTATGAAATACTCATTAACAACGGTTATTTAGTTAACAACTGATGCTACAAAGACTGGAATCCACTTAAATGTCTATATTACGCAGTAAATAAAATTTTTTAATTACACTGCATTGGACGTTAGTTGAATAATTCCAAATTTTTAATTGACACAATTTAAAACTGAGGAGAGTCCCTTTTCAGTCGATGACCACATCGTGTGATTTGTGACAGAAATCTGTTTCTTTGACTTACATAACTCTAAATTTAATACTGTTTGTATTTAGTGAACAATGGGCACAAGGGTGTGTTGTCTGGTCGCATTATTATCAGTATGTAACAAGAAACATGTCGTAATATTCAGAACCACCTGTTTAGTATAGTTTGTTATTATTTATTAGAACACAAAAACCTCAGTGATGTCGGACTGCGATGAGGTTTGGTCATTCAAAGTTACTGTTCATCATAAATAATTACACTCTCTGTACATACACGCTGAAGTGTCAAAACAATGTGGCCACTGCCCACCGCGAGACTGAATACAAACTGATGACATTCTAGGCACCTGACAAGGCGAAGGAAATAGAGAACCGGTGTGAAGCTTCTGCACTCCTATTAGTGAACATTATTATGGTATGTCTGTGCCGAACGCCTGTATGACTGCTTCAGCTCTGCTGGAGATACTTTCAGTGATGTATTTGAATGTCTGTGAAGAAATGGCAGCCAATTCTTCATCAAGAGTCTAAACTAGGGAAGGTAGTGATTGTTACTATTTATTTATTAATATTACGGAGTGACCATAACCTTGATAACTACAGTGAGTTGTTTGCTACTACAAATTAGGCAGTTTTCAGAATTTTAGTACTTTTCTTGTTTCTTATACAATTACATTGATAATTAATAAAGAAAAAAACAAGGTACATAAAGTACAATTTCGAAAAAACTACTATTTTCTTAAGAAGGAAATAATACACGAAAGGAAAGATTTAGATAGCAAAAGAGGTCACTTTACTATCCTACACTATGTGATCAAAAGTATCCGGACACCTGACTGAAAATAACTTACAAGTTAATGCTGGAATTCAATATGGTGTTGGCCCACCGTTAGCCTTGAAGAGATCTTCCACATACGTTAAGTCAGATGCTGGAAGGTTTCTTGCGGAATGGCAGCCTATTCTTCACGAAGTGCTGCGCTGAGGAGAGGTTTCGATGTCAGTCGGCGAGGCCTGGCACGAAGTCGGCGTTTCAAAACATCCCAAAGATGTTCTACAGGATTCAGGTCAGGACTCTGTGCAGGACAGTCCATTACAGGGATGTTATTGTCGTGTAACCACTCAGCCACAGACCGTGCATCATGAACCGGTACTCGATCGTCTTGAAAGATGCAATCGCCATCCCCGAATTGCTCTTCGACAGTGGGGAAGCCAGAAGTTACTTAAAACATCAATGTAGGCCTGTGCTGTGATATTGTCATGCAAAACAACAAGTTTTGCAAGCTCCTTCCATGAAAAACATGACCACACCATAATACTACCGCCTCCGAATTTTACTGTTGGCACGACACATGCTGCCAGATGACGTTTACCGGGCATTCGCCATACCCACACCCTGCCTTCGGATCACCACATTGTGCACTGTGATCCATCACTCCACACAACATTTTTCCACTGTTCAATCGTCCAATGTTTACACTCCTCACACCAAGCGAGGCGTCGTTCGGCATTTACCGGCGTGATGTGTGCCTTATAGGCAGCCGCTCGACCATGAAATCCAAGTTTTCTCACCTCCCGCCTAACTGTCATAGTACTTGCAGCGGATCCTGATGCAGCTTGGAATTCATGTGTGATGGTCTGGATAGATGTCTGCCTATTACACATTACGACCCTCTTCAGCTGCCGGCTGTCCCTGTCAGTCAACAGACGAGGTCGGCCTGTACGCTTTTAGGCTGTAAGTGTCCCTTCACGTTTCCATTTCACTATCACATCGGAAACAGTGGACTTAGGGATGTTTAGGAGTGTGAAAATCTTGCGTACAGACGTATGATACAAGTGACACACAATCACTCGATCACGTTCGAAATCCGTGAGCTCCGCGGAGTGCCACACTGCTCTCTCTCGACGTCCGATGCCTACTGAGGCCTTCCCGCCGGAGGTTAGAGTCCTCCCTGAGGCATGGATGCGTGTGTTGTTCTTATCATAAGTTAGTTTAAGTAGTGTGAAAGTCTAGGGGCCGATGACCTTAGCAGTTTGGTCCCTTAGGAATTCACTCACATTTGACTACTGACGTCGGTGATATGCAGTACCTGGCAGTAGGTGGCAGCACAATGTACCTAATACGAGAAACGTATGTTTTTGGATGTGTCCGGATACTTTTGATCACGTAGTGTATTTCAACTGGGTGGGCTTTGGTAAATACTTCGAGGCTGTCTCATCTGAATTAGCATATTCTGTTCTACCATAGCTACTAAAATAACTCTACGTGATTTTGTATAAGGTATGGCAGTACTATTTGCTACTACAATTGCTTCCTCCACTGAACCTAGATGTAAGTGCGAAAGAAGCCACGGGGGATGACACTTGCTTCGTCCTCCCGAAAAGTGGTTATTTTTACGTATTTACGTCTAATTATAATGCATCTGTACGTTTATGGACAATTTTATAAAGTTTACTTGTCGTACAGCTTTCATCTTATACATTTCACAAATTTCACATTGTTTGAAAATAATGGTCCAAAGAATTACATAATTGCTGGCTTTTCTTGCAAATACAGGAAAATTGGTTATTTTATTTCTACATCTAACTTATTTATAGATAGCATGTTTGTATTACTTGTAGTATTGTTGCAGTTATCAGCTACTATGCCGTATATGTATCTGGTGATACTGGGATATTCACATCATTATGTATATCTTAATGTTCATCCGTTTACATGTCAGTGTTCGAATCTCTGTTGTGCCATGTATAATGTTGGGGTGTACGGTGTGTTTCGGATCGTGTTCTTGTATGTGGTTGTTGCTGCTTATAAGTCTTTTTTAGGGCTCTTGCTCTTTCTTCAGTGATGCGGCTAAGCATGCTGCAGTTATATGGGTCTCTTAAAGCTTGCCCTAAGTCTTCGATTTCTGACTTCAGCCTTACGCGTGTGAGTGTTCACCATTTTAGTGTTATGTATTCGTGGGATCCATGTGGCCCACTTTCACGGATATCACAATGGCTAAGGCCAAAGTAGTGCAGGTGTTTGAGGTAGGGGCCATAGCGCATCAGGAAGTGTACCATATCAACGTGGCCCATCAGGAAGTGTACCATATCAACGTGCTCCATCAAATGGTTCAAATGGCTCTGAGCATCTGAGGTCATCAGTCCCCTAGAACTTAGAACTACTTAAACCCAACTAACCTAAGGACATCACACACATCCATGCCCGAGGCAGGATTCGAACCTGCGACCGTAGCAGTCGCGCGGTTCCGGACTGAGCGCCTAGAACCGCTCGGCCACCCCGGCCGGCTGGCCCATCAGGAAGTGTACCATATCAACGTGGCCCATCATGAAGTGTACCATATCAACGTGTCTTAGCCTCAACCGTACCCGTATGTTGGGAAGAAGGAGAAAGCACGACTACCCTTGGCAGAATGTGCCTCATTCTTTTTGCCTTGTCTCAACCTTCCAAAGATTTTATTGGCGGTTTTCAGTAATATGCTCCCCTCTTACCTCATATAGCTTATCCAGTCTGCCCATTTTGAGCCAGTATGCTGGTGCTCTGTGTCTAATGGTCATATCAATAGGGTACGTTGCAAGTACAACGCATAGGGCTTCCACGGACATCATGGTGCCAAATGCCCCCGACATTCTGAGCATACACCTCTGTCCACACCTCTCAGTGGTTTTTCGGGTCGTGGTCGTAGTAGTGGTATTAAGAGTAGTTGGGACGTCGAGAGCCATACAATCGCCGAAAACCTCTTACTGCCTGCTGCAATTCATAAGGTCAGTGTGGAAGAAGCAAACACGTTCCGCTACCTAAAGACACAATATGAAGGCGAATCAGTGACGTGGCTGACGACGTTTGCGATCAGATAAGTCAGCATGTGAGACGAAGTGAACGTTTTAGTATTCAGTCTGATGAATCAACTGAGGAAGCAAACATATCTTAGTCCTTGTGTTTTGTGAGGCATGGATATGACAGACACATCAGTCAAACACAGAAACAGTACCGTGATATGCCACACGACATTGCCTTTTTGATGTTTCCTTCACAACATGCTCTTGTCACAAAAAGCATGCAGGAAACTTTCTGTCATATTCTTTGAGAAGCTGTAGAAAAGGCCAATTAAACTGAAAACCGACAGTTACAGAACTGGCTATTTGGTAAACTATGCGATGAAAGAGGCGAAATTAAAATATCTGTTCTTCTTCGTACAGAAGATAGATGGTTATCGCGAGAGGAAGTGTTCACCCGGATATTGAAATTGTGAAATAAATTAATAATTTTTCCTAGGATAAAACAACCCTGTTCTCATCGTTTTTACAGGATAGTGCGTGTATGTTATTGTTGGCTTTCTCAGATGATGTATTTTCACATTTAAATGACATGAATGTGAAATTATAAGGAAGTGACAAAAACATTTTGTTAGTGACAAAGTTAAAAGATGTTTGATATTTGTATTATTCGCCTTCAAAGCAAAAATTTGGATATCTTCCCGCTTATTTTAGATTATACTGAGAACAAGTTAAATGAACTAGGTGCTATTATTCAACACAGTTTGGATTGTATGAACATGGACTTACGTGAGTTAAAAGCTCAGTAGACGGAGTATTTCCCGGAAGATAGAAATGATTTCACGAAGAAATGGGCGCTATGTCCCTTCAGTGAAAATGATGTAGCCGGCCGGAGTGGCCGAGCGGTTCTAGGTACTTCAGTCTGGAACCGCGTGACCGCTACGGTCGCAAGTTCGAATCCTGCCTCGGGCATGGATGTGTGTGATGTCCTTAGGTTAGTTAGGTTTAAGTAGTTCTAATTTCTAGGAGACTGATGACCTCAGATGTTAAGTCCCATAGTGGTCAGAGCCATTTGAACCATTTTTGAAAATGATGTAGCCGATTCTAAGTTTCCAGTTGAGATTCACAACCACCTCTCCGAAAAATGTCTCCCAACAAAACGCTACAACTATAATTAACATTTGATGATTTAGTTACGTTTTGAATTGCTCTCAGAAATGAATATGTTAATTTGGTCTCAGAAAAATTGAAAAAATTAACCCATTTCACTAGTTTTTGTCTCTGTGAAAGAGAATTTTCGCCTACGGTGCGCAACAAACTACAGCGTGCGTCGAAAGCAATTATCCAATTTAATAAGAAATCATAAATAGTGTGTTGTGTGAGGTAAGTGTGTGAGCAATATACTGTTAGAAAGAGCAAACTCTCGAGTCTTACATCGTTCCCGCTAAGTAGCAGCAGTGTGTGCCCACTTCATTTCGAGTAAAAATGGTGTTGGGATAACAGAAAGCGGTTTGTGTCCTACGTTTTGTGCGGTGCGGGTCAGAAATACTGTTCAGAGTGACTTCCGGACTAGGTATGGTGTGGATCCTCCTATAGCACAGAGCATTAGACGATGGCATGAACAATTCCGAGAAACAGGTTGTTTGTGAAAAGCCAAATCGGCAAATCGCCGGGTCGTAACCGAGTGTCTGACACAGGCGTCGAACGCTTCCGCCATAGTTGCACCAGGAATCCGCAGGAATCCGTTCTACGTGCAACACGACAGGTCAACATGCCCTCGATGTCCGTCTGGCGTGTGTTGCGTCCACATGAAACCGTATAAAAATAAGCTACTGCAAGCTCTTCGTGATGGTGACAAACAACAACGTCAGGATCATTCCATGTAGGCTTAGCCAGAGATAGCTGCACATCGACGCCACGTGACGTGTGGTGGCGCCCCCTACGATCTCTATACAAGCGGCGGCCCCAGCTCCTAACAGCCAGTCGTCGACTCACGTCGGAAGATGTTCTCCGTAGTTGAGAACGAAACGTCAGGAAGAAGAAGTTCTACAGATCGACCACGGCAACTTAGCCCGGAAGATTTTACTGATAAACAACGTCAGGAGTTCTGTAATTTCTTTCTTGGCAAGATGGAGGATGACACTTTTCTTCCACGCTTAGAGTTAGGTGACGAGGAGACATTCCATTTAAATGCAAAAGTGAACCGTCATATCGAAAGAATGTGAAACAAACACATGAAGTTGTACAACATGAGAGGGACTCTCCTAAATTTAATGTTTTTTGTGCTGTTTCACAGGGGAAGGTGCAAGGTCCATTTTTCTTTCTGGAGAACACTCTTACAGGAAGCACGTATCTTGATATACTTGAGAACTTCCTTTTCCATCAGTTGGAGACTGATTCGAATGACTTCATATACCAACAGGAAGCAGCACTGCCATACTGGCATATGGAACTGTGGGAAGTTTTATCAAAGGATTACTGAACGATCAAAGGTCACCGGACCTGACTGTATGTTATTATTTATTGTGGGGGTCTATAAAAGACACTGTTTACGTGCCTCCGCTACCAACAACAATGAGTGAACTGTGACATTACGTAACAGCAGCTGTGGAAGCTGTAATTCAAGACATGCTCGCTGCAATGTGGGAACAATCTGAATACAGCATTGACATATGCCGTGCATCTCAAGGGGGGCATACTAAACACCAATGAAAAAGTATGAAAAAAAACTGTTTTAATTTCCCGTTCATTAAAAAACAAAATTCATTGTACATGTTTATTAGTTTCAGAAATATAGACGTGCAAAATCGAATGATTCTTTTTGATACACCCTGTATATACAGGAAACGTCTTTAATCATGCGGAAACAATTTGCTTTTGTGTGTGGAGAGGTTTATAAATGAAAAACAGTGCTACCATCACATTTATTTATTTTCTTGTTGTGTACGTATTGCACAATAAATGTTTGTAATAAATGGCTTCATCTCGTAAAAATATTTCATTATTATTTATGTTATATCGTGAGCCTCCCTTTAGTATTGCTGTTCCTCGGGGGACACGACACCTAGAGTAAGAAACTATGCACTAAGGATTTTTTCCAAAAGAATGAAAAAGATAGTTCTGCACCATGAGATACCTTGTGAAGAAAGCGCACAGGAGACACTTAGAAAGGCCAGATGCATCATCTGTTTATAAACACAAATATCTACATTCTGGGCTGCATTACCAAAAACTGTGTACGACACATGGAAGAAGCCTTTTTGTTGATGAAAATATGTTTAATGCTACTTTCATCTGACATTCGTAACGATAAAGAGTCTTCTGTGACTCATTGTCAACCCAGATATAACATACGAGGGGGGGGTTAAAAAAAAGAGCTTCCTAGGTTTCCCTTTTAAAGACGTAACATGATTCCGGGCTGCAGGACAGCCTTCTTTATAACTCGGGATTGGCAGAGCCTGGCGTGGAATAGAAGCAGAACTTCGTCAGAGACGTCGTCAGCGAGGGCACTCGACGCCTTCGCTAAATCCCCCACTCCCCGCCTCACTCATCCGGAAGTTTTAAATTGCCTCTCTGGTGTTTACTTCCACAAGGCGCGCAGACAGATTGCCTCTTATAGTTGCGATGTAATACTTCAGCGCTGTTACTGTCGCAGCTCTCACTTTCACTTCCACTAACGAGCCCAAACTCAGAACACACACTTACTGATCACTGGATATAAATTTTATGGCAGTCCAAAGAGGAGGGACGATGTCGGTTTTCTTTCCGTTGACTGGAAGGGGCGTCTGCGGCTAGATTATAGACGCAGATGCTCTTGGCAGCTCAAGCTAAGAGATTTACAGGAAATGTATGTTCACAATTCCAAGATGATAGGAGACGCGTCGCGCGCCACTCAAGTTACATTTATAAATAGAACAGAAAAAAAAAAAACGGCGGGGAATTTATATGAAGTAAAATATTTATTTCAAATGGTTCAAATGGCTCTGAGCACTATGGGACTTAACATCTGTGGTCATCAGTCCCCTAGAACTTAGAACTACTTAAACCTAAATAATCTAAGGACATCACACACATCCATGCCCGAGGCAGCATTCGAACCTGCGACCGTAGCAGTCGCGCGGTTCCGGACTGAGCGCCTAGAACCGCTAGACCACCGCGGCCGACCAAATATTTATTTACGTGCGGTAGGATGTGATAAGGCTACCTCCTCTTATAGCGTAAAGCGCTGTGCGCTAGTTGCCGATAGATGAATGTGGGCCAAACCCGGATCGAATTGTGCGACGGGTTAACGACCGCTGCTGGGCATCGATCACCCTGAGTCTTGCTTCTTGGCGGTATTCCGCTATCGTTTAGGCAAATGCTAGTCTGTTCCCTGTCTTAAATCTCAGGAAGCACAATTCTCAAACAGTTAAAACACGGCAACACACAGAAAAAAGTTTGCACAATTCACAGGCAGGTGGCGAACAAGACATCCAACCCTTAGGTAAGCGATAATTGCGCCGACCTGAAGGCCATCTGGCCTCATATTTCAGTAAAATTAAATTGGCCAAAACTTCAGAGTAGCGGAGCCCATACTGGACGGCGTAAATGTTAATGAAAAGAAGAAAAAAAAATCAACGTGTTGGTTCTCAAGTCGTATATGAAAGACAAATGTATATATTGGGTTTGGTTGGACCTTTGCAGAAGACCGGTGGCATTAATGTCTAAACAAGTCATAGAATTCACAGTATTGGTCACACTGTACAAGGGAACTTCAATAAGTAAAGCAAAACATTTTTTTTTTCTGAAAGGAGGTTGATTTCATTCAGGATTACAGTACACAATATTATTCCCCACTCTTTTAGCTGCATAACTCCATTTTCCAACATAATCTCCGTTCAATGCTGTGGTCTCACGCCACCTTACTGGCAAGGACCTTATGCCTGCATGGTACTGCTCTACTGGCCGACAATGGAGCCAACGTTTTGCTTCGCCAGTAATCTTATCGTCATGGAAGAGGTGGTGTGACCCCACTCCATCGGCTGCCAGTTTGTTTGCGGTTCGAAGTGATGAATCTGTGTTTCATCCCCTATGACGAAATTCGACAAAAATCAGCGTTCTAACAAGCAAACAATTTTTCAATTTCGCTTCGTTGTTCTTTACTGTTTTCTGTGAAGCGGAAACCAGCGGGCACACACCTTTGAGTACCCCAACAGGTGGACGAATTTGTCAGCACTACCAACAGAGACGTCCAGCTGAGCATCGAGCCGTTTGATTGTAGTCCATCGATCACCTCGAATGAGAGTGTCCGCACGTTCCACCATTGCAAGAGTCACAGCTGTGCGCAGCCGCTTACACGCGGAAGATCGGACAGCTTTGCTTGATCTTGTTCGGATGATGATAAACGCCTCTCAAGATGGCTCACCGTGCTTTAGTTCACTGCCAGGTCTCCTCGGTAGACATTCTGCAAGCACCTAGCAATAGCTGCATGTTCCGGTTTTTCTCCAAAAGAAACTCAGTGACAGCTTTCTATCTGGAAAGCACTACACTGCAAACGTCATTTTTAAGGCTATCTATAGCGCCGCCATCTACTGGATCGTCATGAAATTATAGGGGATGAACTGGGAATATTCCACTATGTTCCACAACAAAATCCACTTTTTTTCAAGCGAAATTGGCTCATAAACCATGTATTGCTCTACTCATTGATTACTCGAACAGATCACGGATTTCCTATAAAAGCCTCCATAAATTCTACAAGAGCTAAATAAAAATAAGGGATTTCAGAATTCGTAATGAACATCAACCTGTCATACACAGGTGGAAAAGTAAGTCAGCCTATCACTCCATATGGAGGCAATTCGGAGTACACTTAATCGTCTAATGAATCGGTTAACATTTTTTCGTGCCAAAACTATTACCAAAATACAGATCAGTGCATGTCGATACTTGTATTTGTTTTGATTTATGTAAAGAACACAAACGGGGCTTTTTGTGTTCCATCCATATGTCTTCGTCCTATTTGACTGATGCATTAGTAGTATCACTTTACATTACTTGCAACAACAGGACATCACTTTATAAAAATCACAGCACTCACAATACCTTCCTTTGACGTCAGCACGATACGTAAACATTTATGACGAACTGAACGGCATAGTGTGTGGTTTACTGTCCACTGTGGGATTAGATACTGACCTATCACAGCCCAAGAGAGTCCTGTGCAGCCGGCCGCGGTGGTCTAGCGGTTCTGGCGCTGCAGTCCGGAACCGCGGGACTGCTACGGTCGCAGGTTCGAATCCCGCCTCGGGCATGGGTGTGTGTGATGTCCTTAGGTTAGTTAGGTTTATGTAGTTCTAAGTTCTAGGGGACTTATGACCTAAGATGTAGAGTCCCATAGTGCTCAGAGCCATTTCAACCATTTTAGAGTCCTGTGCTACAGCAGAAGTACAAGGACTTCCCAATGTTTTATGACTGTAGGAACTGGAAAGGACTTTTAAGTCCCGTCGGACAGGAAAGGGAAGATAATGTGCGTGATATCACTGGTAATTTAATTCCGGATAGGCCAACTGAGGTTTAAACGGGTTCTTCCTGAGTGAGGGCTCCGTGTACGTCTCTCAATCACAGCAGCACTTCATTCGGTGTAACTTCAGAAGGGAATTTTGAAACATCACTCTCAGATACAGTGAGGAAATGCAAAGTACGACACTGAATTATTAAAAGTGGCACGTTTTTTATGACTAACGAAAGACACTTATGCCTGCGGGAAGATAGGTGCTTTATTAATTGAAAGCATCCCGAAGTAGAATACTGGAAATTTCACTGACATTCTTGGGCAATTTCAAAAACAATTCGACATATTTTGTGTGGTGATTGGTTACTGTGTTTACGGCATGGAGCAGCCGCATCGAGTCAGAAGTGAAACAGAAATCTAACAAGTTGTGTTCAGCTGCTCGTTCTCGAGAAGAAATAGGAGAAATAGTGCTATACATAGTGTCTTCGTCTTCTTCTTCTTCTTTTTTTCCCATCTGTATAATCAACTTATTGCTTACTTCCATTCACACAGTGACCTAAGCATCGAAGTGTATTATAGAGCATTTGTATGTGAGAGTTTTGTATCTGCCAAACTTTTGTTATAGATTATTGTTTATCGACACTGTTATTCAACGTTTTTATAATAAAAACTGTACGTGCAAAATAAATTTTTCTTCATGCTTTCTGAAAATAAGTTATTTCCTCAGGCAGCACGCGTCATCCTTCCTACCAACTGCTTGGTTTTAACACCAGCAATATTCACGAATTTTTCACACCACGCATTGTCAATGGAGGGGATCAGGGGCTTCATTCTTCGCGCCCATCTTAAGAAAATATAATAAAAGACCAAATTATTTATTTGTTGTTTGCTATTGACTTATAATAACAACATATCTTTTAAATATGTAGTAATGTGTAAGTACGGTCCAAAGCCTGGAAATATATTTGAGCCCACTCTTAGCAATATCAACGCACTTTTAGTAACACGTACTATCGCTGAGAGGGGGAGAGATTCATTATGCCCAACAAAAGAAGAATTATAAAGATAATTTTTTATTTTACTTTTGTTGAGTTTTAGTCACAACATGCATTTTAAAGAGATATTGATATGCAAATAAGGTTTGCACCTGAAAATAATGAATGTTACCTTCGTAGGGATAGTGACATCTACTTCTAACACTTAAATTTTTGAATTGAATTACACTGTGTATTTAAAACATTTATGAAATCTGGTAGAAGAGTTCATGAAAAACAATAAATATTTTCTCAAAATTTTTAAATGTAGAATAACTGACTAGAAGGAAATATCTTAGCCTTTCGTACGGTGACGGTTAAAGTGTCTGTGTTTCGAAGAGTGAAATGACTACTTCTGTCAGTTACAAAATACTTGAAATTATTTAACAATTTCAGAAACAAGAGTTAGTTTGTTCAGTGTTTTACAAAACCAGGAATGTAGGAACCAGAATAATTTAAGGGTTAAAGGTTTAACTTCAGGCAATTGTATTCTCTGTAGTACTTTGAGTGATGCAGTTCAGGGGACCCGGCATTGTTGGAAAGTCAGTGTTGAATCAGTTTCATGAACATTTTATGATTTCAGCCACACATTCCTTAATTTTGAAAATTAAAGTGCACACTTTGACGAGTTTTCGTTGAGAATAAACATTCGAAAACTAAAAATTTTGTAGAAAAAGGAAAGATCGTTAAGGATGCACCACATGCTCGCATAGAGCAAAGATGCGGAAGGAAATCAGTTGCATTCTTTTCAAAAGAATTTTTCCAGCATTTAAGATTTATTGAAACTGCTGAAAAACCAATTCAAGCTCCTGCGACTTTTACAGGACTCTATGACCACTTCAATAGCTATTTAAAAGCTACATATCCATAACTATTTCCCTCATCAAGTTGATTCCTGACTTACCTTTCTGAACAACTTGTGTCGACGTGATAAAGAAATATATTTTCTGAATTTCAGCACCATCCTCAGCGGGCGAAGTTTTCTTCTTGTCATCTTATCTTTATCGGCATCAGGATTCATTTCTTTCCATAAATGAATACATTATTTCTAGCCTTTCGTTAGTAACATTGTTTCTATCCCACAGAATTTGACGCTAACTGATATTTAGGCGGTGCACTTATTGCGTGTTTACAAGGAACGCTCCTCTCTAAAGTATATTAAATCCTTATTTAAGTGCCATGCATTCTAATTATCCTTACTAGAAAAGTATTTCCCTCAGAGGTACTGCTGCTTGATTGGGAACCAACCAGTGTTCCCACAGAAACTTTTCAGACACTTGCCATACCACCAGATAGATAGTGCTGACCTCAGAGTTTAACGCGAATGCTGTTTAAATGCCCTCCCGGCAGATAACTTTAATCATCGTCCTAGTTCGAGGCCAACGTGAGGGGCGGGGAAATCAAATGCAGCCTATGACCTCTGGCAGTCGCTCAGAGAACGTCATTAGTAGTACGTCACCCCAATTACTGGGCAGCCATTGCGTGGCCACACGTAATCCCGGGCCGCTAAATGCCAGACCGACGCGGTAAGCCCGCCGAACGCGATTTCGAGAGCCCGCTAAATTGCAATACCGGGACCGCCGCTTAATTCGACAAACGACAGAAGAAACAGAATTTTAATTGCACACGGCTTTGCGCGTAAAATTAATATTTCGGCTCCGGTGTGGCTATTAGCGGATAAATATATCAACTGCTGGCATATGTGCTTGCGGAGTCGTAAATGCTCCACATTACTTACGCTAAGCTCACCAACGCGATTTTATCACAAAAAAACTAAAAATTGTGTTTACTGGAAGGAAATACTCGTGTTAAATCCTCAATCCGTAATCAAGTTCAAAAGAGAAAAGAAATGGAGAAATTTTGAACAAAGTTGGTATATTTCATTACGTTAGATTCATTTCTACCAAACATTTTCAGGGACTTCTTGTACTCCAGTGAAGAGCTGTACTTCCGAAATCAAAATCAACCACGAAAGCAACTTGTTACTGGTCTTCAATGCCGTAGTTTGCATATTCACACAACCGATTAACTCACAAAAACTGATGTAAAGCTATTCTCTAGTAACAGTAATCAGAATGCAAGAGTATCCTCCTAACGCAAGTCTGTTGCGATGAACATATCCTCCAGGAAGACAGCTAATGCTACGAAATTAATTGAAGAACACGATTATCTGTCATTTTTCACTGAACTGTGAACTTAAGAAAGTTGTACACCTGCCTAATATCGAGTAGGGACGCCTCGAGCACGCAGAAGTTCCGCAGCATGATGTGGCTCGGACTCGACTAATATCTGAAGTAGTGCAGGTGAAATCATGCTGGGCTGTTCACAAATCCGTGAGAGTACGAGAGGACAGAGATGTCTTCTGAACAGCACATTTCAAGGCATCCCAGATATGCTGAATAATGTCCATATCTGGAGAGTTTGGTGGCCAGTGGAAGTGTTTAAACTCAGAAGAGTGTTCCTGGAGCCACTCTGTAGGAATTCTGGATGTGTGGGGTGTTAGATGGTCCTGCTGGAATTTCCCAAGTCGTCGGAATGCACAATGCGAATGAATGGATGCAGGTGATCAGACAGGATGCTTATGTATGTGTCACCTGTCAGAGTGGTGTCTAGAGGTATGAGAGGTCCCATATCACGCCAACTTTACACGCCTCACACCATTAAAGAGGCTCCACCAGCTTGAACAGTCCCGCGCTGACATGCAGAGTCCACGGATTCATGAAGTTCTCTCTATACCCGGACACGTCCATCCACTCGATACAATTTGAAACGAGACTCTTCCAACCAGGAAACATGTTTCCAGTCATCAACAGTCCAAAGTCGATGCCGACGGGCAAAAGCGAGGCGTAAAGCCTTATGTCATGCAATCATCAAGGGTACACGAGTGGGCCTTCAGCTCCGAAAGTCCATGTCGTTGATGTTTCGTTGAATGGTTCGCGCGCTGACACTTGCTGATGGCCCAGCGTTGAAATCTACAGCACTTTGCGAGAGGGTTGCACTTCTGTCACGTTGAACGATTCGCTACAGTCATCGTAGGTCCCATCCTCGCAGGATCTTTTTATGGCCGCATCGATGTTGGAGATTTGATGTTTTACCGGATTCCTGATACTCACGGCACACTCATGAAGCGATCATACTGGAAAATCCCCACTTCACTGATACCTCGTCGATGCTGTGTCCCATCGCTCGTGCGCCCATTATAACACTACATTGAAACTCACATAAATGTTGACAATCTGCCATTGTAGCAGCAGCAACCGATCCCACAACTGCTCCAGATACTTATTGTCTGTCATGGGCTTTGCCGTCGGCAGCGCCGTATTCTACCTGCTTACACGTCTCTGTGTTTGAACACTAATGCCTATACTATTTCTTTGGCGCTTCAGAGTAATTATTTACTTGGTAGTGCTCTATACTGCACACTTAAAAGTTTGGATTCATGAGCGTGGGCATCAGAGCTGCGAACACAGCGAATGTAAACACCAGACTCATTGTCAGTCTGCGTGGTCAACGACCAGAGCACAATACTGAGAACCAGTATGAGAACCCTAGATAGTCGTATGCCAGGCACAGAGTTTCAGTATAAACAACAAGGGAAACCAGCAGAATAGCCGAGTCGATGCAACGGCTCTGGTATGCAGCATAAGTACTCTACGCTACAACAAGTTCTCGTTAATGTAATTCAAGGGTTCGCAAACACTTCCTCTGACTAAACACTATGACAAACCTGGTACTTTGTTTATTTCGAAAGTTAATAAGATATTAAAAACCCAGAGAAAGTTGTTTGGTTCAGTCATAAATTTAGATCGTAACTTGTAGCACAGATAGCGTAACAAAATGTCAAAAAAATGTAAACGCTATGTTATTAACAGGTTTTTCACTTTCTGCGGAACACAAGTGTTCCACGTAAAACAGTTTGAAAAACCTTGCATCTGATTATTTTCTTAGCTTTTTCTACCAACATCGATAAACTAATTCACTAGTATTTTGTGCACAGGTGATTCAGAATTGAGTGTACTTTCTCGGTTACAGAAGATGTAGGCCATACTAAGCATAAATAAATTCTGCACAGTGCTAGAAGCTCGGACACTTATGGTCAGTATTGTCTAGCATTGCTTCTCGCGATATTGTTGCTTGTATTGGAACATTTTCTCCGCAGTGATTCGTCCCTTTTCAGATGATATGACTTCTTCTGTGGAATGTAAGAGGTCTAATTTTAAGGCTTCATTTGGTTAGTTCAAGTTCTGTGTTAGCGACACGTCTGGCAGCTTTTTCTGCCAGTAGAATTTAGGTTGTGTTAGATTTATGACAGTTGTTCCAGCGACAGTTGCTGGCAGACGGACGTCGTACCCGGTATAACACACGTCGTGCAATTGATTAGCATCGTGCTATTCCGTAACTTCATCTTTGCCATGCCTCTTCGCTTCCTTTGCTGATGACAATTTGCCATCACAACCTCTGATGGCGAATAAGCCAGATGCATACCCCTACTCTGAAAACTACGGTGTGGCGACAGTACTTCCCTCTGATATACAACTACTTACTTCACGTGCCTGCACACTAGAGTCAACCATCCTCGTCAGCAGACCATAAGACTTTCTCTTCAGTAATCGCCTAACTGCTCTGCTGGCATTATCACCTATCTAAACAGAGTGGATCATACTGTAACGAACAACGGAATACATTGCCCGTCACAAACAGTAAAAATTAACGCACACATTCAGAAAATCAATTGTTTTCACTTTTCTCCCCCTTACAAAAACCGTGTGCATTCGTCACTGTCCTAGTCAAACGACTTGAGAGTACCCTACATCCTCCCATTTTAATTTACAATTTCATCAACAAATAACGGAAACGGACCAAAATCACAACTTTTCATAATAGGAACACAAACACGTGGTATAACCCACACGTATCAAAAGAATTACAAACAAAATAAACTACCCAGGCGAAGAAGGAAATCGCAACACCAAGAAGAAAGTGTGCGACATAACGAAAGTTGGCAGACGCGTTTCTGAATCTGAAAGTTGATATCTTTTCAACTAGTCGTAAAAGAGTGGCGCTAGTAGTGCCACTATGAGCATGCAAATCAGGTTTTATTTACATAGAATCCGAAACGGTCGTGTGCGTTGGTTATCGTTGAAGTTGGACTTAGTGAGTTGACATTGAAGCGATAAAGGATACATTATCACCACCTCACAAAATTTCAACGAAGTCGTGTAGTAAGGCCACGGGAAGGTGGATGTTCCTTCAGCGATATTGTTGTTGTGGTCTTCAGTCCAGAGCCTGGTTTGATGCAGCTCTCCATGCTACTCTATCCTGTGCAAGCTTCTTCATCTCCCAGTACCTACTGCAACCTACATCCTTCTGCATCTGCTTAGTGTATTCATCTCTTGGTCTCCCTCTACGATTTTTACCCTCCTCGCTGCCCTCCAATACTAAATTGGAGATCCCTTGATGCCTCATAACACGTCCTACCAACCGTTCCCTTCTTCTAGTCAAGTTGTGCCACAAACTTCCCTTCTCCCCAATCCTATTAAATACCTCCTCATTAGTTATGTGATAGACTCATCGAATCTTTAGCATTCTTCTGGAGCACCACATTTCGAAAGCTTCTATTCTCTTCTTGTCCAAACTATTTATTGTCCATGTTTCACTTCCATACATGGCTACACTCCATACAAATACTTTCAGAAATGACTTCCTGACACTTAAATCTATACTCGATGTTAACAAATTTCTCTTCTTTAGAAACGCCTTCCTTCCCATTGCCAGTCTACATTTTATATCTTCTCTACTTCGACCATCATCAGTTATGTTGCTCCCCAAATAGCAAACCTCCTTTACTACTTTAAGTGTCTCATTTCATAATCTAATTCCCTCAGCATCACCCGACATAATTCGACTACATTCCATTATCCTTATTTTGCTTTCGTTGATGTTCATCTTATATCCTCCTTTCAAGACACTGTCCATTCCGTTCAACTGCTCTTCCAAGTCCTTTGCTGTCTCTGACAGAATTACAATGTCATCGGCGAACCTCAAAGTTTTTATTTCTTCTCCCTGGATTTTAATACCTACTCCAAATTTTTTTTTGTTTCCTTTACTGCTAGCTCAATATACAGATTGAATAACATCGGGGACACGCTACAACCCTGTCTCACTCCCTTCCCAACCACTGCTTCTCTTTCATGCCCATCGACTCTTATAACTGCCATCTGGTTTCTGAACAATTTGTAAATAGCCTTTCGCTCCATGTACACTCCTGGAAATTGAAATAAGAACACCGTGAATTCATTGTCCCAGGAAGGGGAAACTTTATTGACACATTCCTGGGGTCAGATACATCACATGATCACACTGACAGAACCACAGGCACATAGACACAGGCAACAGAGCATGCACAATGTCGGCACTAGTACAGTGTATATCCACCTTTCGCAGCAATGCAGGCTGCTATTCTCCCATGGAGACGATCGTAGAGATGCTGGATGTAGTCCTGTGGAACGGCTTGCCATGTCATTTTCACCTGGTGCCTCAGTTGAACCAGCGTTCGTGCTGGACGGGCAGACCGCGTGAGACGACGCTTCATCCAGTCCCAAACATGCTCAATGGGGAACAGATCTGGAGACCTTGCTGGCCAGGGTAGTTGACTTACACCTTCTAGAGCACGTTGGGTGGCACGGGATACATGCGGACGTGCATTGTCCTGTTGGAACAGCAAGTTCCCTTGCCGGTCTAGGAATGGTAGAACGATGGGTTCGATGACGGTTTGGATGTACCGTGCACTATTCAGTGTCCCCTCGACGATCACCAGTGGTGTACGGCCAGTGGAGGAGATCGCTCCCCACACCATGATGCCGGGTGTTGGCCCTGTGTGCCTCGGTCGTATGCAGTCCTGATTGTGGCGCTCACCTGCACGGCGCCAAACACGCATACGACCATCATTGGCACCAAGGCAGAAGCGACTCTCATCGCTGAAGACGACACGTCTCCATTCGTCCCTCCATTCACGCCTGTCGCGACACCACTGGAGGCGGGCTGCACGATGTTGGGGCGTGAGCGGAAGACGGCCTAACGGTGTGCGGGACCGTAGCCCAGCTTCATGGAGACGGTTGCGAATGGTCCTCGCCGATACCCCAGGAGCAACAGTGTCCCTAATTTGCTGGGAAGTGGCGGTGCGGTCCCCTACGGCACTGCGTAGGATCCTACGGTCTTGGCGTGCATCCGTGCGTCGCTGCGGTCCGGTCCCAGGTCGACGGTCACGTGCACCTTCCGCCGACCACTGGCGACAACATCGATGTACTGTGGAGACCTCACGCCCCACGTGTTGAGCAATTCGGCGGTACGTCCACCCGGCCTCCCGCATGCCCACTATACGCCCTCGCTCAAAGTCCGTCAACTGCACATACGGTTCACGTCCACGCTGTCGCGGCATGCTACCAGTGTTAAAGACTGCGATGGAGCTCCGTATGCCACGGCAAACTGGCTGACACTGACGGCGGCGGTGCACAAATGCTGCGCAGCTAGCGCCATTCGACGGCCAACACCGCGGTTCCTGGTGTGTCCGCTGTGCCGTGCGTGTGATCATTGCTTGTACAGCCCTCTCGCAGTGTCCGGAGCAAGTATGGTGGGTCTGACACACCGGTGTCAATGTGTTCTTTTTTCCATTTCCAGGAGTGTATTTTACCCCGGCCACCTTTAGAATTTGAAAGAGAGTATTCCAGTCAACATTATGAAAAGCTCTCTCTAAGTCTACAAATGCTAGAAATGTAGGTTTGCCTTTCCGTAATCTTTCTTTTAAGATAAGTCGTAAGGTCAGTATTGTCTCTCGTGTTCCAACATTTCTACGGAATTCAAACCGATCTTCTCCGACGTCGGCTTCTACTAGTTTTTCCATTCGTCTGTAAAGAATTCGTGTTAGTATTTTGCAGCTGTGGCTTATTAAACTGATTGTTCGGTAATTTTCACATCTGTCAGCACCTGCTTTCTTTGGGATTTGAATTATTATATTCTTCTTGAAATCTAAGGTATTTCACCTGTCTAATACATCTTGCTCACCAGATGGTAGAGTTTTGTCATGACTAGCTCTCCCAAGGCCGTCAGTAGTTCTAATGGAATGTTGTCTACACCCGGGCCCTTGTTTCGACTCAGGTCTTTCAGTGCTCTGTCAAACTCTTCACGCAGTATCGTATCTCCCATTTCATCTTCATCTATATCCTCTTTCATTTCCATAATATTGTACTCAAGTACATCGCCCTTGTATAGACCCTCTATATACTCCTTCCACCTTTCTGCTTTCCCTTCTTTGCTTAGAACTGGGTTTCCATCTGAGCTATTGATATTCATGCAAGTGGCTCTCTTTTTTCCAAAGGCTTCTTTAATTTTCCTGTAGGCTGTATTTATGTTACCCCTAGTGAGATAAGCCTCTACATCCTTACATTTGTCCTCTAGCCATGCCTGCTTAGCCATTTTGCACTTCCTGTCGATCTCATTTTTGAGACGTTTGTATTCCTTTTTGCCTGCTTGGTTTACTGCACTTTTGTATTTGCTCCTTTCATCAATTAAATTCAGTATCTCTTTTGTTGCCCAAGGATTTCTATTAGCCCTCGTCTTTTTACCAATTTGATCCTTTGCTGCCTTCACTATTTCATTCCTCAAAGCTACCCATTCTTCTTCTACTGTATTTCTTTCCTCCATTCCTGTCAATTGTTCCCTTATACTGTGCCTGAAACTCTGTACAACCTCTGGTTTAGTTAGTTTATCCAGGTCCCATCTCCTTAAATTCCCACCTTGCAATTTCTTCAGTTTTAATCTATATTTCATAACCAATAGATTGTGGTCAGAGTCCACATCTGCTACTGGAAATGTCCTACAATTTAAAACCTGGTTCGTAAATCTCTTTCTTACCATTATATAACCTATCTGATACCTTTTAGTATCTCCAGGATTCTTCCATGTATACAATCTTCTCTTCAGCGATACTGCAGAAATACTTGGCAGGAATGTACACGACTGGTGGCAGCGGTGGTCACGGTCGCTTTAAGACTGGAAGCCAGATGACAGACAACGTGCACCACCGATAGGAAGAACCATTGCGTTCATCATATGGCTCTGGTGCATCGTATTTGATCTGCAGCAGTAATCTGAGAAATATTTGGCGCCTCAGTGACACAACGAACTTTACAAATCCTTTACTTCAAGGACATCTCTGAACCAGACGCCCTGTAGCGTGCATTCCACTGACCCCAAACAGTCGTCATTTGCGACTCCAGTCGTATCAAGCGAAAGGCATTGTAGGGCTGGATGAAGCACTGTAGTGTTTTCTGATGAAAGCTGTTGCTACCTCTGGGCCAATGATGGCCGTATGTTGGTTACAAGCTGTCAGTTGAGGGCCTGCAACCAACCCATCTGCTTGCTATACTCATTGAACACACATCTTGAGTTATCGTCTGGGATGCGATTTCATACGACAGCAGGAGAACTCTCGTGATAATCCCATTGACTGAAAATTTGTTCGTCACTTTGGTAATTCGACCGGTTATGCTGCCATTCATGAACAGCATTTCAGAGAGTGTTATCGAATTGGACAACGCTCGCCCACATATCTTCCTTGTAACATAACGTCAACGTGTTGCCTAGGACTGCTCGATCACCATATCTGTCTCCAGTCGAGCACTTTTCAGTACATATGGGACATAATCGGACAACGACTCCCGCGATTTCCTCAAACAGCGTTAACAGTCCGTGTATTAACTGCCCCAGTGGAACTGGGATGGAACTCTGTCGCACAAACTGACATCTGGCATCGGCTCAACACAGTGCATGCACGTTTGCATGCTTGCATTCAACATTCTGGCGGTTACACAGTGTATTGTGTCAGTATCTCAAATTTGCAATGGACTATCTCGCGCTTACTTTAACGAATCAGAGTTAGCAGTGTTAATGACTTACATATGTTACCCATACAAATGTATTCTAGAAGTGTCATTACTCTACGTTAATTACTTTTGGTGTTTCGATATTTTTCCATTATATGTGTTCCCTTTATTATCGACATATTTCACAACCATATCGTAGTGCTTGTGCTTCTATGATGTCCTCTGTAATGTACTTCAGACATGCATAAGTGCTGAACCAACTACCACTATTAGAGCTTATGATATACAAGAAATATATTTGCAATCGATCAAGATGACTTTACGCTACTGTCTTCAGTACGTACGGAAAATTGACTTTCTTCTCCTTTGTTGTTTTATAGTACCGTATTTTACTATATGTAGCATACGGTCACATAGTCAGTTTTGATATATACTAACGTAGACAGCTGCTGCAGCCACTATCGGAAAATTAGTTTGATATGCATACACGATTTTATAGTTATTTTCCAAAAAGTGAGTAAATCTGTATTATTCCTTTAGGATGACAGACAGGTTACATTCATCACCCAAGATATTCGAGGACGGTATAATTCGTTTAAATAAAGAACGAAGTAAGAACTTTCGCCAGATTATAAGTGATGCTGAAATTCTACAAATTTTGGAAGGTGACTCAGAAGAAGATTTGGGTTAGAGTGATGACTCCGACAACGACCCATCATTTGAAGTTAACCTCATCACTGATACTTGCAATATATCTTCAGAAACAAGTGACACTGACAGCAAAAATATTCCCAACAATGAAACAAGTGCAACAAGTCATACGGAGGTTGAAAGTTGAATTCGAAGAGAATCTTATGAACCAGGAATATCAACAAAATGTCCTAAAAGTAATGTGATCTGGTTCAGTAAATTGGAGAACTCAGTCACTCTGCAGGCATTTACTGGAAAAGCAAAAGTGCGGATTATTGGAGAAAGTCCCCTTGATTTCTTTATGGAGCTATTTCCAGAGAAACTCATAGCGGAAATAGTTGATCAGGGCAACTTATATGCACATCAGAACGGAAAAGAATGTTTCTCTACTTCTGTTTCTAAACTGAAGATATATTTTGGAATAACACTCGGAATGACTTACCTGAGATATCCGAGAATATGACAGTACAGGGCTGAGGAAACTGTCTTCCGATTGAACTTGATTGAAGATGCTATGTCGTGCAGGAGATATGAAGAACTGTGTCGTTTCCTACATTTCAATGATGTTTCTACAATTCCTCCGGACAATACTGACAAAGCTATCAGATTATTACCAATTTTGAAAGCCCTGCATGATGACTATCACAAGGCTCTCGAACCTGAAGAATTTGACAGTGTTGATTTCGTTCAAAGGGAGCTCATCATTGAAGCAGTATCTTCCCAAAAAGCGCAAGAAATGGGGCTACAAAATGTGGGTACGTGCGGTGTGTCTGGTTATGTGTATTGATTTGAACTGTTTAAAGGGACTGGAGGAGAACGCAGTAAAATCTTTGAATGTGGGGCAGCGGGATATGCTGTGCTCCGTCCGTGTCACGACATTCATGGAAAGTCCAACAACGTCTATGCTGACAATCTCTTCAATAACATTCCCATGGTGCTAAAACTGAAAACGCTAAACATATGGTACGTTGGTACCATTCGCAATAACTGACTGGAGGAAGAAGATAAAAAAAACTCAAGTCGGCAAAAGAATTACAGAAGAAGGGCCGTGGCAGTTCAACAGAAGGCGTTAACGTCAGAAAATGGATTGACAATTTACCTGAAACCGTTGTATCGTCATATGCTGGAAGAGAACCTGAAGGGGTTGCTACACGGTTTTGTCGAAAGGAAAAGAAGTTTATAGAGATCAAAAGACCCAACTGCATTGGAATTTATAATAAGCACACGGGAGGAGTTGACCTAATGGATCCTTTGGTGGCCCTCTATAGATATGACACCAGAAATCTGAGAATTTTCTACCACGTACTAAATGTGACTAGTAAATGCATGGATACTCTGGATGATGAGTGAAAAAGAAAATATGGATCTGTTAGTATTCAAATGTAGAGTCGCCTCTGGGGTAATATACAAAGCGAAAGCAGAGATTACAAGAAAGAGGCAGGTCTCCAGATGAAAGCCCATTGCTGTCAGTACAATCAAAAAGAGATCCTGTCGATCGTGGATCACACTGGCCAGCCAGGTCAGGTGGTTCCAATGCCAGCAGGTGTTACGTTCGAACTACCGTCGGAAAACCCGTTACAGTGGTGAAAAGTGTTAAGTTGCTGTGTGCTCTGTGTGCATAAAACAAATAATTGTGCCCACTCTTCATGTACTCTTTGATATTGCTGATAAAAGTTCTAGTAGTGTACACTCTTCAGGTATTTTCAGATATTACTAATAAATGTTCTATGTAAAATGTAGTAGTTTTCGTGCTCTTTGCCCTCATGTGAGGACAACTACATATTGGTGTATGAAACTATTTTTTTAGATAAGTTATGATGAATTCTGTGTAATATAGGTCTTAAGGAACCAAATAATGTATTAGAAATTTTTTTTAAATGTCGGGTTGATAATTTGAGCATGAGAAGGTTGAAAGCTGCAGGCACCACCACACATAGTCTACACTTTGTCAGTCTGTATAGCAAGCTTTCATGTGTTACACACTGTGACTGCATGCTAAATACTTTACAGTCAGCGTCAGCAGCCTCTGCATTCTGCCATTCAATAACACTCCTACCCAATATTTGTAATACTCTGGCTTTTCTACTTAACCCATAGGCAGTGCCGTGTTCTCTGCTTGGTTGATGTACTATCTCTTATTCAAACTCACTAAATTTCAGAGCCCAATCTGTCAATCTATTTGATGGATCTTTAAGTCCTACTAACCACATGAAAGTGACATGCTCTATTACTAACTTGAATTTTCTTCCATAGAGATAACGAATGAAGTGCGTAACGATGTAGGTGAGAGCCAACATCTCTTTCTCTGTAGGAGAGCAATTTCGGTCTGTCTTATTTAACTGTCTTGATGCATATGCCACTGGGTGATCCTTACATCCTCCACTTTGACTGAGAATACGTCTCATCACCACATTACTTGATTTCTTGATGAAATAAAGTATTTTTCAAAATTTGGAAACACCAAAATCGGTCTTGAACGTTAATGCCTATTTTAACTTATCAAATGCTCTCTGATACTTGGTAGACAACTGAAAAGTTACTTCTTTCCTTAAAAAATGGTTTAAGAGCTCAGCAATTTTGATGAAACCTCTATCTAGTTTTGGATAACGATTACAAAGGTCAAGGAATTAAAGAAGCTTTTTTCTTGTCTGTGGCTGCAACAAATCACATATTGCATAAATTAAATACAGATTTGTTTTGACACCTTATTGAAGAATTACATACCCCAGATAATTCACCTCTACTGCACCATCGTGGTAATTATTCACACTCTGCGTCAAATGTGCTGTATGTAGCCTCTCAAACATCTCCCTCAATCGTAGTACATGTTCCTCCTTGCTTTTAGGAAGCTCAGCTTTGTCATCCAGATAAACCATTCATCTATTTGGTCTTAATACTCTAGGTACTACATCTAAGAATCTCTGAAAATCGATTGGGACATTTCTGAGACAAAAAACCATTATGCAATACCACTAAGGACCGCATGAACATGAATGGGGTGTTTGGCCGGTATTCTGGAACTACTTTCAACTGGTGGTAGTTACTTCTAAATCTATTGTAAAAAGTCTTAGTTGTCCAAACTCTCCGTTACATCCGGTACAGAATACGCATCACTGAAAGTTTTGCACTCCAATATCTGTAATCACCACAATATCTATAGTTTCTGCTACCATATGGTGATTTTTTGATTACGATTCTGACTCGTGCACGTCATGGGCTATGTTCAGCAAGGACATCAGCCAACCATGCGTGGAGGTGCCTACAGCACTTAAAGGTGAAGTCCTTAGGCAAGCACATGTCCATGACCTGTCACGTAATAGAGAATGAAGAGCAACACCCAAAAACTGTTTATGAACTATAACGAAACAAGACATGGAAAAATGTCAGGAACCGTGAACCGTGTGTGCATCATGCAGATCTTCACTACTAAAAAGATTTCTGGAAGCGTCTAAACCATATGAAATGGTAGATCTAGATATTCTCACATCTGAACACCAGCGCAACCATCAAAGAAGCACAACAGTCAAGGGATGTCCGCTGTGCATTCATAGTAGATTACATCAGTCAAGGATTTCGCTGAATGATTTGAATTGCCGCTGTCTCGTGACTCTCGACACGCAGAATCACACTGCCCTCAACAATGTACCGTCAGACTCAGAGTTGAAATATTAAAAGTTTTGGCTGGTTTCGTTGTCTAGGGCCTGGGATACGTAGTTGCCGCATTGCAAGCCAAATACTGCTGTGTCTACAGTATACAATATGAATATACACGCTTAACTGTGTCTCAGTACCAAATAGCACAAACACATGTAAAGATATGTTACACCAACACCAGGGCGCTTCATTTGGCGTCAGAAGTGTTGCTGTGAGGGGGCATCCGAGATGCAGGTGTATTGGGACTCTGTATGTTACTTCCCACTGGTACTCTATTGTGCACTATTTCCTCTCTATATCCCCAAAATCACTTTCATTCGGAAGATACGAATGACCAGGTTCAGCAAATTTGTGGATAATTTCCTCAATGTTATTTTTGTCACTCTGAACCAAATACATCCAAATAGTCGTAATTTTAAAATTCCTGTATTTCCCCCCCCCCCCCCACACCCCCACCCCCAACCCCAGGATGCGACCATCCTAACATCTTTGGACCAATATCACGAGCTTCGATGTACTTCAATACACAAGAGCCCACTTCTTTAGCTACACTTGAAGCAATACTTTCATTCCAGCAACGCATTGCTGCCTTTCCACTTTTAAGATCTTGAATTCCAAGATTAAAGTAGAGGAGTTGACATTTCTTGTATGCAACACTTGTTGTCAATTTTGGCAACAATAATAGTTTCCGAAAACCAAATGAAAAGACTGTAATATTATCTTCTATCTTGAAGTTCTCTGTATCCATTTTCAGACAATCTCTTGCAGCTTCAGCCTTCCTGTGGTGCAATTCCTGCTCCTTCCTGAATCTTCGTATCTTCTCAGTGTCTACCTCACCAGGTCTAAGTGTCTCCTTTGCTGTAATTAGCAGTTTAGCCCGTCACATGTTTGACATGTGTCCTTTTGAGGAGGCTTGAAAATGAGATTGAAGTCTCGTCTAAATACTTTTTCGTACAAAGATTGTCTGGGAGGTTTAACATTGGGATCTTATTCTTTCAGCTTATGAATGAATAATCCGTACATCAAACTAAGATTAGACCCACTGTCCAAGTACAGTTTTTGACGAATCTCTTCTGCAGATGAGTCAGCACTTTTATTATGAGGAACATGATTTCTGCACCGGTCACATAAAGAGCTTGCTTTTGCTTTGGCTATGGCTCGATGCACCCTGCTTCCAGAATTCTGCAGTGTCTTAAGATAATTTCTTTGCATACCTTGACATCATTTCCATCCACACTAGGAATATAATACTTCGTATAAAACTTCTTCTTGCCAGTTTTAGAACGCTTCCTTTTGATGGGAGAATAAAAGGCACGTTAAGAACCATGCAGCTATCCTTGTGGTCCCAGAATTTTGTAAAAGGGTTTTTTACCCCCACAAGAGGCGATGTAATATATCTTTTGATTTACTAGTGTTCATTGGATACCAACAGAGAATTACTAATGATGTCGAGAGCCGAGGTCTTTACATGTATTTTGTGTTTATTTGGTGCTGGAGAGAAATGCTAACGATTTTACATCTCTAGATCCGCGAGACGAGGGTGGTGAATCCTAGACTGATATTACCTGTAAATGGACTGCGAGTACGCAGTGGGTATTGCTGTTGCGCTTATCAGTGGGAAGTGCTATTTTATAGTAAAGATGTGTAACGATTGTATTGTATATTTTCCTTTTTAGTCAGACGTGAAGGAAAAATGATGTTCATTCAATTGGTCTCCTAGAGAAATTAAGCTTAATCTTGTGGCAGACATTAGAGTCTGTCGAGCTTAGTCTGCTATTATTCCTGCACAGGAAAAGATCAAACGTGCAACGTGACGCTTGACCTCGATAGCAAGTACACCATCGGCTAACTGGATTCTTACGTACATGCGCTCCCTATCTTACTCTGGACTTTATCTCTCAACCCCTCCTTCCCTCTTCGCTCCAGCCCCCCTTGTCTGGTTATTGGTGGCTAATAGAGACTGTGGCGGTTACCGTTCCTAAAATGGAGATTGAATTTATTTACATGTTGTTTAATATTGTCTTCAATCCTGGAAGTTCAGTAAAGTAGTGAGTGATTTCTTATAATATGGCTCGGATGAACAACCGCAGTAAGTGGTATAAGCATCCTTCATGCTTACCATGCCCAGAAGTGTCGAGAGCTCACTATAATGTCTCTGGGAGACGTAACAGTAAAACGGCGTGTAGTGCATAGGTAGGCAAGGAAAGTGCATCGGTGCACAACGCAACAGGAGATGGGGGACATTGGTTTGTGCATAACGTAGCCGGAGGTGAAAATGGATTGAACTTCGTTGACAATACAGCCCGTGTGGGTTTTGTTTTTCGAATTTATGTGAACAGTGGGGCGGGACGAGTCTAGTAGCAACAGTGACAAATATTAAACATATTACCAGCTGTCTTTTGGTCTTCGTGTAAATTACCTCCCCTCCTTCCCCGAACCGCGCGTTACTGACGACGCAGTGCGGCAGAAAGATGACTGCAAGTAACAATGGATATTAAAATTGTGAACGACATAGCGCAAACGCCTACAGGTAAGTGTTTTCCCTCATCGTTAGGACGGATTACAGAGTTTCACCTGTGGGGTACGATGAAAGTACCTGCAGTAGGTGGTGGCCACATTTACGTTTTTAATTGCCATTCGAAAGAGGACACAATGATGAACGCTTAAGTCATACAATTTCCGCTTACACATTGACCACGACAAACATCAGTGGGTGGTTTTCTTGGCTGGCGTTTCACAGGTGGTTTGGTGGCAGGCTGGGTGTATTTGAGGTTAACAGGAGGTGTAACAGCTCCCGGTGGAGGCCCTAATCTATGGCCTTTCATGTGCAGCAGTTCAGTCTTACCCAGCAGCAGATGATTCCTTGCAACAGGTGTATATGAGGTAGAATCCAGTGGCTGCCTCGTGCAGGCCTTTATGAGTATTACGTGAGCCTGCCCCTGCTGCTCACTGCTGCTCACTGCTGAGATCCCTAATGCAACTCTTTCTCTGGTGGGCATTGTCCCTGAATAACTCAGAGCAAACACTGAGTAGCATGCTTGTTCTGTAGTAACAAGGAAACATTCGAAATACCATATGCAGTAGCCACTGCTAGTTTCTGACCGCCTTCATCTGTTTTATCATCGCCGTCACTATAAAATATCTTTAGGTCATTTTTAACTGCGGTGGGCACAACCTCTTTCCAAAGTATTATATTATGTGGCACTTGTACCACAATTCATTCAGCTCTGGAAGTGGAAATAGTGCAACCGGCCGTAGTGGCCGAGTGGTTCTAGGCGCTACTGTCTGGAACCCGCGACCGCTACGGTCGCAGGTTCGAATCCTGCCTCGGGCATTGATGTGCGTGATGTCCTTTCCTTAGTTAGGTTTAAGTAGTTCTAAGTTCTAGGGAACTGATGACCACAGCAGTTGAGTCCCATAGTGCTCAGAGCCATTTGAACCATTTTTTTTGAAATAGTGCAAGAATTACTACAGTCTTAATATTCATGTGTCCAATTTCCAGCATCTTTCGTGTGAAGACACCCATGATACTGTAGAGAGCATCAGGTCAGGCGGAACGAGCAAATAAGAATTGTGGTAGGGAAGGCGACTGGTCGACTTCGCTTTTTTGGGAGAATTCTAGGTTTATCTCTAAAGGAGACCGCTTGTAGGACGGTGGTACGACCTATTCTTGAGTATTGTTCGAGTGTACCGGATCCGTACCAGGTCCGATCGAAGAAAGACATCGAAGCAGAGCAGAGGCCGGCTGCTAGGTTTGTCACCGGTTGGTTCGAACAACACGCAACTGTTACGGAGTTGCTTCGGGAACTCAAATGGGAATCCCTGGAGGGAAGGCGACGTTCTTTTCGAGAAACGCTATTGAGAAAATTTAGAGAACCGGCATTTGAAGCTGACTGCCAAATGCTTCTACTGCCGCTAACACACACTGCGCATACGGACCACGAAGTTCAGATACGAGAAATAAGGGCTCATGCGGAGGCATACAGACAGTTGTTTTTCCCTCGCTCTGTTTGCGAGTGGAACGGGAAAGGAAATGGCAAGTAGTGGTACAGAGTACCTTCCGCCATGCACCGTACCCTGATTTGCTATCTACGTAGATGTAGATGTAAAATCTGACCATTGACTGCCAATATGCATTTTCCAAGTCAGTCTGTTACGGTAAGTTGCATATGAAGAGCTAATATGGATAAAATGTGAGAGCAAATTCTATTAGTATGCACTGGGTGGTGACTATTTGAGAAGAGGCCTGCTTGCCACATGTCTGCTACGGATGTCTCGTCGTCCCCACTCGAAATCTTCTCTATATGCCATGATTTTTGAAACTGCTATTTTTAACTGTGATGTTCAGTATAGACCTAGGTATCGCTACGAACTGTCACTACTTCATTATAGGATTCTTCTCCATCTGTTTCACGTTCTTACAATGTCGTTTTTAACTCTGATATTCAGTGTGGACAGAGGTATCGCTGTCACTGTCATTACACTACAGTTCCAAGTATTTAAACGAAGAATGTGATGATGCCACTATATTTATTTGTCGAACTGAAATGAGGAAACGGATCTGATGACGTGGTGAAATTAATGCCACCTGAGAGTCAGACGAAATGCATAACACAATGTAATGGGTATGATATCCAATCATAATGTCCAACACCTTATATTTTATACATAACTTCCTTGTGTATTCTTCTGAGTCCTTCAATACCAAATCAAACGCTGTCCGGAGCCAGTTGATATTTATATCATTTTCACTTACAGAGAGATCCGTTCTATCGAGGCTGAATGTGAGTGATCACAACTCCTACCCACTTTTCGCTTGCCTGGACAGAGTCCAATTCCGTGGGACCCTACACATCTACGCCGATTTAAAAATAAACAGTCACTTAAAACTGCCAGTCGCACGTACTGGTGAAAGAATGGGAAGCGAAATGTTAATAGAAGATGAACAACATGAAGGAGAATTATAGTGAGACATACGTTTTCTTTACTTTTCCTAAGTAAAACAAAAATCTGGTTGATTTTTTTCTTTATTTAATTCGAAATGCGTCATGCTTTAAGCTGGACATAGAGCCTAGCGCACAGTGGGATATCTTGGGAGACTGGTTAGCTACACCCCACATCGAATCCCCGCGGCTGTTTAACGACAGCGTGTTGGAACACGTGCAGCCCCAGCGTGTTTCTATGACGGTTCCCACAGTCTTTTAGAAAAATGCTGGGCTGGTTCCCAACTTCTTCCTCAGACGATACGGAACACAAATATTTAAACCGCGTTAACACACAGAACAACGTTTACACGAGTCTATCGCGGGTCGTGCATATGACTTCCCTCCATTATATTATTTTTACAACTGTAGTAGAAGAAAAGGCATCTGAATACATACTTACCTAATAAAATGAGGTTTGCCAAATGATGATAAGAAGGACTCCGTACTGGACGGAATAAGTTTTTGTTGTTCAAATGAGTGTGAAATCTTATGGGACTTCACTGCTAAGGTCATCAGTCCCTAAGCTTACACACTAGTTCACCTAAATTATCCTAAGGACAAACACACACACGCATGCCTGAGGGAGGACTAGAACCTCCGCCGGGACCAGCCGCACAGTCCATGACTGCAGCGCCTTAGACCGCTCAGCTAATCCTGCGCGGCTAAGTTCTAGGGAACAGAAAGAAAATATTACCTGGCATATTGTACCCCACACTGTGTACTTTTTATTTTTTAATTTTTTGGGCTAGTACTGGGCTGCCCACTGTAGTACATCAGTTGTATATTATGCCTCCAACGAAGCAATTCATATACCCATACACGACCTTATCTAAATAATTTCATTTACGATGTGTCGAGCAAATACTTGTTTTACTCTCTGCGGGTTCAATTGTCTCCTTATTTACGAAGACGAAGACGACACCAGAGAAAGTTAGCTCATGTTCTTCAACAGAAAGAAACAGGCGTGATTGTAATCATCTACACCATTAACTGTTATCCGCCATTACATGTAGCATAATTAGTCTAATAAAACATGGCCTGATAACTTGATGCAGCTTATAGACATGTTTGGGTGTGTGAGTTCTCTCTCTCTCTCTGTGTGTGTGTGTGTGTGTCTGTGTGTGTGTGTGTGTGTGTGTGTGTGTGTGTGTATGTGTGAATGGGCACTGATGCAGGTCAATGAGGAAAGTTGAAAATTTGTGTTATAGTGGAATTTGAACACAGGTCTTCTGCTTATTAGCAGATGCTCTGACCATTTAGCATCCAGAGACATTGGTCAGCGCATCTGAATGCCTCCCATCATACCCTAATCCTCAAGTCATCCACACACCACTAATATAGAGCCACTTGCCCACTATTCTCGCTACTCTCGGCATTTATACACGGTGAAGCGCGGTAAATTGCTTCTTTAGAATTCAAGTTGTGGCGGCACTGATGGTCGAATAGAGGGGAAAGTGGGCTTGGTTCATAGTGACTGACGGGAGGTTTGTATTCAATTCTTGTACAGTTGCAATAATGCAGTGGACACGTGAGGAGCGCCCAATTTGTGTTGAAGTGTATTTCTCGAATTCTCACTCGATCACTGCAGTGTAGCGTGCTTTTCGTTTGCGATTTGCAATACCACCACGTGGACGTTTTCCTGGACGGCAATAAATTTTAAATTGGGAAAATGCATTCAGAACACCAGGGGCGATGTGTCATCTTAACGAAGAGGACCTGAGAGAAGCGTTACTACACTACAAAATGTCGAACAAGTTAGAGCAGAAGTACTGCAATCTCCGAAACGCTCAGTTCGGAAACACGGACTTGCTCTTGGTATTTCAAGACGTTCTCTCCACCGGATTCTTCATAAGAACTGGATTTTCACCCGTATAAAATGTACGTGACCCAGTAATTGTCAGTTCGCAATTATTTAACACGAAGAACATCTTGTGTAAATTGCAAGCATTGCAATCATACCCCGTGAAGCGAATGTGTTCTTTCACCTCAGTGGGTGTGTAAACCAACAGAATATGCAGTACTGGAGCGACACGAACCGCAGGTAAATTCACCAGAGACCCCTGCACTCAGGTCAGGACACTGTATTACGCCATATCATGAGAATGCACCATTGGCCTTTAATTTTTCTAGGGAAATCGTCGTGCTGTAACTGTGAATTCGGATCGTTACTTAATTATGCTGCAAGAGTTTTTCCAGCCGGCTTTCGAGGCAATGCAATTACGGAGTACCTGATTTCAGGAAGACGGTGCCACTGCAGGCACAGTCTGAATTACCATGAACTTTTCGAGGGAAACTTTTCCTGGAAGGCTACGCCTGTAATTCGTCTGTGTCTTTATAGAGAAGTGTTCATGCAGAGTGCATACTCGGTACAAAGCCGTTGTTTCATTATTAACTAAATATGTTAATGCATTGCACTGACAAACAGTTTTGGACACTGTTCTGTAACAGAATATCCTAGTATTTATTTATGTTTGAAGCCACATGATTGCTAAATAACGCACATATGATTCGCAACGAGTAATACTAATTTTCGTGTTTAGCTCCAACCAATGACTAGAATTACTTTAGCTATAGAATATTTAAGAACTGTTTAGTTAAGTATGAAGTAGTGCTTTCTTGGTGTTTGTTCTACTGAATTTTCCATATGATATACCTTCATCGAAACTTGGCTTGTCATAAAAATTGTAAATTTTCTTTGTTCGTTTAATGGTTTTAACAAGATCTGTAAGTTACATCTTTGTGATTCAATGTGGAACAGAAATCAGAAAAATTCGTTCCTATACCACAAATTTGAAAAGAATCAAAGTATATTTTACTGTGATTTGGCATATTCCACTACAATGTCGTTAATCTCTCCTAGGATACGCATCTTTGCCGTGTTGACGTTGCAGAGGAGGTCCTTTGATAATCTTGTGAAGCCCTGATGATGTAGCTGTGCTTCGAAATGCTCACTGGCGATGTGTGGGAAACGCAGTAGACGAACTTTGTTAAGCTATTTCGGATATTTTGTACAGTGCTAAGAGAAGATAAACAGATCTATAACCTTTATATCAATTATAAGGATTTTTAAATGTGCAATTGGACAACTAGACCATTGTTTCAGCTTTGTGCTGTTTTCACAGTCAACAGAGATTCTGCTTTGCTTAAATATTGTGCAGTTTACACGACACCGTCTGCCGCAGTGCTCGGGAGTTTTTCAAGTAGTCGTTACGTCAGAGAAGCCTTTAACGGTATATTCTGTCAACACAAAATTGTTGTACCTTTGTGGCCACTTTTTGATGCCTTGGCTGTTGGCTTTTGTCTCGGTATTTTCAGCTTACATTTAGATATACAGCAATATCCTACAGTCCACTTTACGTCGCGTGGAGGAACATAACCCGAACAACTACTAGTTATTTCCCTTAACGATTTTTCCTACGTTTCACGATCGCTAGTGACGTTTTGTGCACCTCCAGCAATGTGGGTGAACTTTTTACAATCCGAACCACTCGTGCGGCGAAACATGGCTGGCAGTGTGCACCACCGGCAATGAGGCTGAAGTTTTGATCATTCCAGCCAAAATAAATACATGTTCAAATGTGTGTGAAATCCTAAGGGACCAAACAGCTGAGATCATCGGTCCCTGGACTTACAGACTACTTAAACTAACTAACTTATGCTAAGAACAACACATACACTGTAATATTTCTGGCTTAGTCAGCCATCATATTAGGCTCCAAGAAGCTGTTCCCGGAGCAGTGGAGATGCAAGAAGTATATAGATGACGAAATGTGGTGTGATGTACTTGTGACAGATGTTAGATTCGGTACCATTCCCGTGAGAAAGACCGCATGCATAATGCTACTGCTCTGTGATTGGCTGCTGTGTTCGGAGAAAGGGCGCCAAAACTTTAAAGTATAGTTGTTATTATTAGTTAAACTACTCATTGGAATGACTTCATTTTTTAATATAAATATCTCTCAACAGCAGACTGTCAATCAGTCATTTTAGAATTATTAAAAACAACTTAAATCAAGAAACAAAAAACTGACTAAATTGCAGACGAAGCACTTCGGAAGCGTTCGGATCACGCCTTTTCTGGTACGGCGCGCAAAGTGTTTCGGGCTGTTCGTCACTCTGGATTAGGCAGTCGAGGAGAACAGACACGTTGTCTGTCGTAGGATGTGTTTCCAATTTTTATTTAAGTTCCTGTTCGTCGCTCTGGATTAGGCAGTCGAGATGTACAGTCATGTTGTCTATGGGAGGATGTGTTTGACAGTATTCAGTATTAAAAGACTCACTCTGGTAGTCATGAGGCACAGATCATGTACTTTGCTGTATCAGAAGGTGTTGTATTAAGATCATGTAGTCTTCTCGTGTGGCTATATTAAAATACGCGAGTGGCATCCCAAAGAAGTGATACATTATTTGAGTACAGAGCCTCGCTAAAAGTCAGTTTCAACCTCAAGATACAGAACCTACGACCTGCGTGATGTTTTCTGCGCTGGGGACATCAACTTGAAGACAGCAGGTTAGTGAACTAGAACAGAATCTTCGTATTCCTCACAGTGCAGTGGAAACAACTAGGCGCCTCAGGTGTACTGCATGCACAGAACAAATGTGCTCAGTGACACATCATCAGCAGTAATGCTGAGGAGGTAAAGGAGGATGATCGTTATTAACACCAACAATCAATTCATTCTTCCTTTCTTGCCATAACACCCACGTCCGAGGGTATATGTAAAAAAGAAGTATATAAGCTGTTATGCAAGACCTAATCAACTACACATCGTAGCAAATGTGTTTATTTATTTACGAATATGTACAAAGACGATGGTAACATATACTCTCTCTCTCTCTCCCTCTCTCTCTCTCTCTCTCATAAACCCTCCCCCCCCCACACACACACACATACACACACACACACACACACACACACACACACACACACACACTCGAACCTCCGGCGGGAGGGTATTCGCAATCCGTGACACGGCGTCTTTAACCACGCGGCCATATCCGCGCGGCTAATTCCAACCATTTGTGCTGGCGAAACGTCAGAAAAAAATCATTAAATAAATGTCGGCTGAAGATCTCGAGGTAAAAGCTAACAGGCCAGATCCTTGTGTGTTACGCTGTCTCTTGCTAAAACCACTTCTACGAAACAAGAAGGTGCTGTTTCCGTGACATATGTCAGAGGAAATATCCGTGTGGTGGCGGTATCCAGATACTTCGCTTTCAGATTCCAGCGGGTTGCGTTTCAAATGGCTTTCAGGAGTTGGCGCCCTCGGCTGGAATTCTGACGCAGCGACGCCGGCGGCTGCGGCAGCTCACAGCACGGCGCCGGGCTTGCCTTCATTCCGCCTCTGCCACCTCCACCTTTCGCTCTGCTCCACCCACCCTTTCATTCCCCTTTTCCTCCTAGAACCATTCTGATGGGACCCTGACGCTGCTCACAATTCACATCCGCCGGCAAGCGGCTCCACCTCGTCTCAGAAACCACAGCAGCCGTCGCATCTGTCAGTACAAAGTGACATCACTTCAGTCTCCCTTTCCCCCTAAATATGATGTCAGTGAAGGGATGTGTCGTTCTAAGATCCTCAGGCACTCAGATTGCCGTCGACACATGTACGTTTCTGATATACTTGGCAGTACAGCCATAAGTAGTGGAAGCTGGAATCTAGGAGAGACGAAGTATTAGCTATGATTTCTTAACATTTTATGGGCGAACAGATCCTAACACGCATGGGAGTTCATTATAGATGCGTAAAGTACTTTTGTATATGTAAGAAAAAAGTATATAAGCTGTTATGCAATACCTAATCAATTAGAAAAGTATGGTTCAAATGACTCTGAGCACTATGGGACTTAACAGCTGAGGTCATCAGTCTCCAAGAACTTAGAACTACTTAAACATAACTAACCTAAGGACATCACACACATCTATGCCCGAGGCAGGTTTCGAAACTGCGGTTGCGAGGTTCCAGACTGAAGCGCCTGGAACCGCTCGGCTACTCCGGCCGGCTAATCAATTACACATAACAGTAAATGTGTTTATTACTAATATGTACAAAGACTATGGGAACACATACCCTCTCTCTCTCTCTCTTTCTCTCTCTCTCATGCACACATACGCTCACACTCACACACACACACATACACACACACACACACACACACACACACACACACACACACACACACACAAACACACACACACACACGCAAGAGCGCGCGCGCACACACAGAACATTTATAATTTTGTTCGTAGCAACATTGGTCTACACATACGTTAAAAATAGTTGAACCTGACCAATGCTCTCGGATGCTTTCCCTGGCCAATTTTTAATTCTTTTCTACATATTCTTCAATGGGAAACTCTTTGTCCCACTTCAGTCTCGCGTTAACTGTGCTCCAAATTATCTAGTTGGGAAAAAAGTGACTTACTCTGATCTGGTATTATACCGACTATACTCTCACGTAAATGTAAATTGTTGTTGAGCAATAGGCTATTTTCATGATATTACTTACTTTTACAACATCGTTGGTATCTTAAGGTGAAATAATTAGAAACGATGTACAATCCTTTTGCCAAGCGAAACATTTGGATGAGACTGCAGATACAATATATAGTAATCATTTTACCTTCTTTCCAAGGTTGCTAAAACAAATACATTGCCTGTTAATGGTTTAATGGATAATATACAAGGGTTGGAACTTAAATAGTGGCAACTATTTAATCACCACCGATACAAAAAAAAAATGGTTCAAATGGCTCTGAGCACTATGGGACTTAACATCTTAGGTCATCAGTCCCCTAGAACTTAGAACTACTTAAACCTAACTAACCTAAGGACATCACACACATCCATGCCCGAGGCAGGATTCGAACCTGCGACCGTAGCTGTCTTGCGGTTCCAGACTGCAGCGCCTTTAACTGCACGGCCACTTCGGCCGGCAAAGTCACAAGAATTCGGGGGAGTATGGTGGATCTTACATTACTTCCCAGTCCCATCGACCGAACGGAGCAGCCACAGCTTGCGCTGTATGCACCCGCGCATTGTCGCGCAAAATGATGGGTGGGTTGCGCAGAAAGTGTCGCCGCTTCTTTCTCAGTGCTGGTCGCAGTCCTTGTGACTTTCATTTGATTCCAAAGATGAAGGAATCCATTCGTGGCATTCGCTTCAGAACTGTTCCAGAGATTCGACAGGCAGTAGACCACTCCATTTGCACCATCAACAGAACAGACTCTGCTAACGGTATACTACACCTTCCTCATTGCTGGCAATGGGTTCTACACAACGCTGATGACTTTTCGAAGGACAGTAACAGGTGAAAATATGTAACTCTTTTGTATCGGTTGTGAATAAATAGTTGCCACTATTTAAGTTCCAACCCTCGTAACTCGTCTGACTGGTATTAAAATATAACAATATGACAGGCACAGATTAGTCCAGGAAATACGTGAGCACACTTGTCGTACAGAAAACATTTATTATAACTAACAAAATGGAATGATTTCTGTAGAGTCACTTGCCTGAAGACAATGTAAGTAGCTGGTTCGCCCGTAGCACTTCCGCACTGCATTACCACGGGAGAAAGTAATCAAAAACCGTGGAATAGACATGATGTACTCTACAAATATCAGGAGCCAAGGTGTCTTAATTTTTCGTTCACAAACGTATGTGTACATACCCCAAAGGCCACAGAACGGTGGAAATCACAGGGTACTTTGTACCACTGCCAGTCATTCCCTTTACTTTTCCATTCGCCTATGCGTCAGGAGAAGTTGATAGCCTGTGTAAACCTCTATGAGCCCAAATCTTCTTTATTTTGTCGTTTCGATCCTTAAGGAAGAATGACACACATCGGAGGCAAAAAAAAACTTTCGCACTCAATAGCAGTTGCCGCTTCTGTAAACTTCCAAAAAAATCATTTCTTTTATTCATCGTCTTTCTCTTCTCAAAAGTTTCCCATCCAAATTCACGCATCATTTCCGTAACATATTCATACTGATTTCAGTCCGATTAATAACTCTAGAAACGGGCCTATGAATTACTTACATATCTTCGTTTAAAAAGACCTGCTGGGTATTCTTGATAGTCAAGCGGTATTCAAGATAGGATTGCAGGAGAGTTATGTACTGTCCCAACAAGCCCTAGTCGTACATTCGCCTTCCCTACAATTTACCTTACGTGATCGTTCCATTTCGTGTCGCCTCACAAGGTTACGCCTAATCATTTAATCGACGTGACTCAGTCAAACAGCACGCCACTGATGTTCTACTCGAACAGCAGAGCAATGTTACTCAGCTGCGTGAACGTACATTTATCCACCTCCAATGCCAAGATCCACGCAACTGAGTCACGAATGACTACCTTACAGTCTGTCAACGACAGCACTTTCCTATCCACAACATATCCATTAACATATTCTCGCTTATTTTATCCGATAAGTCTATTACGTAGATGGACAACAGGTAGCCCCGTATCATTTCCTTGGGACATTCTTGATCTCCCCAGCGTCTCTGATGAAAACAGCTTCGGCTGCTTGGGTATCGGTATACAGACGTTCTAGCGGTAATGCGCCACTCTGTAAGCGGTCTGCCCTCTCCTTTGGCTTCCCTGGATTGTGCTGGGCTTTTTTAGAGAACAGTCTTCCGCCGGTGTTTCACTGCAGGCGGAGTAATTCTCCAGTAATTCCACACGGCTCAGTTTCACCTGATATATATAATGACAAACGATAGTACATGGGCTCCTATAAGACACTCGGACGTTCTCGGCAGCATCCGGCAAATCTTGTACTCATTATCTGTTATTTCTTAGACATTAAGTCTTATTTCATAAATTTATGCTTCCGATAGCGTCTCCCGATTCCATAACCTGTCCAATATTTCCAAATACATCCGGTATCTTACGTAGTTCCACAGATCACACATACATATAGATTATCAAATTGAGGGAAAATCTTACAGACCTGATTAACACTGCTTAGGACCTGTTCCAATTGGTCATTCTACACCAGATTCCATTAACTATAGCGGCCGGAGACGAGTGGAAATGGTCACTCTGATACCTATGATCAGACTTTTTCGGTGTACCGAGGCAGGTCACAACAATTTACGCAAAATAGAATCTTGTTTTATTTTGTAGGAATATAACGCTATGACGACACGTAAGACAGAGCATAGCAGCTGGTTTCAATTCGGCAGAAGTGTAAAGGCTGCCTTAAAAACGGGCTAGAGCAAATAACAGTGGCCCAGATAACGCAGTTCCAAGATACAAAGAAACACAGCTGAGGAACGGAAATACAGAAATAACCTGACTAAAGCAGATATTGAAAGTGACCACCATTCATCTCTTGGCAATTTTGGGACCTGGTCAAAAAAGTTGCTGAAGGTGGGTCGAAGCTGGACTTCTGGGACTACTGCAGTCTCATCCGAAACGTTCTGCTGCAGTTCTTAAAGACTATGAGCGCTGTTGCAATACAGCTTAAAGTTGAGGTCCCCTACCCAAAGTAAACGCACACTGACAGATCAGGTGACCTGGGGCCACAACCAGACTGCCTTCTGCTAACAACTATGCCAGGCGTGAAGATTGTGCTAACGTGCTCCAAGATCCGACCAGCTGTATGGGCAGTTGCTCAATCCTGCCACAATTGGTTTCAAAATGATGGCAATGTAAAGCGCCGAGGCTACCCTCTGATGAAAGAAGGTGGGATCAATAACGTGGCGTGCAGACACTGCATACCAAACCACAGCCTCCTGATCACGCAGTGGTGATTCGTGGGAGTTACGCAGGTTCGCCGCTACCCTGAACTGTGAGCTGACATAACCACTCAGGTGATACCATACTTCATCAGACATAAAGAACACATCCATGTCCAAGCTGTTCATTGTTATCTCAGTGAGCGGCCACTCACAAAACTGCAGGCGCTGGAAGCATCTGCTGGTTTCAACACATGAACAAAAGACTCTCGGTAGGGAGCCATGTGCAATTCCAAATAGGTTATTCTTCCGCAGGATCGACGTGATACGCAGGTCTCTAGTGACAGCATTGGGTTAATTTGGTAGGACTGGGAAGCATTTTCTGAAGAGCTGCAGCCACTTTTTCTGGGGTTCAGACACGTTTCGAAACGTCTTTGACTTGTTCAAAACACATTCTTTCTGACGCCATTTCCGGACTAAGTGTTGCATGGCACTCTTTCCTGCTACTTTGACACCATTAAAATTCTCGACAAGCAACTGACCACACCGTTTCCACGACTTTGTTGTCATGCAACTTTTCACAGTGCTCACCCACTGCTCCATTGTGAATACTGTCTCTCCCTTTCCACTGCTCACTCACACTGACACAGCCCACACTACGTTCTGAACTGGTGGTGACCGTGTGGCGGGCGTACAAGTGTGTAAGCGTCACAGGATGTTGTTATACACATACATTCACGTCCAATCGTATGTGGCGGCAGGAAGGGCATCCGGCCACCCTCTGCACCTGACACTGCCAAATCTGTAATAACACGGCCGACCTCGCGTTGAAGCGGGACAACGGCCCAAAGAAAGACAGAAATTCACGTCCAGTCGTATCCACTCGTTCGGCTCAATTTTATTTTCTCCACCCTGTACTAACGGCCAATGCGAACCAGGAGTGATTGTGTTGTGTAACCACCGGCAGCCCATAACACCACTCCATATGACGGTTACGACTGCAATGAGACAATGTCCACTGTTTTTGGAGCCTCCACTTATAAATACGAACAAGATGGATCTCTGGGCATGACCGAAACTCGTCTAAAATCGTGATGTGATTCCAGGCCTGTATGCAGTGTCGGCTTTTAAGCTGCATTGACGCCATGCCTTTGTCTGCTAATGCGTCAACGGGAGCCATTATGGTAATGGACATGCCGACAGTTCCCTGACATTGTCACATTCTTCGTGTGAGAACTTGTCCTGATGCATCCAAACACGTTTCCTGGCTCAAGGTAAATGACATGGGTTTTCAATTCTGCATGGTCGAGTGAACACTAGATCTGTCATTTCAGCCGCTAGACGTGTGGGGCTGCTGAGACCCTAGAAGTCGATGATAAAGCCCTCCTGAACCGACCGATTGAACGCGAATATGGGTTAAACTAAATACAGCTTTGACAGAGACTCAGAATCAATCATTCTTCCTGCGCTCCATACGCCAATGGAACGGGAAGAATTCCTAATAAGTGATCCAGTGGGATTTACTCCGTCACGTGCTTACCAGTGGCTTTCAGAGCATAAATGTAGAAGTAGACACTAATCCTAGAATCAGGGCACGGGAGCCATCTCACTAAACAAATACGTAGATATGATAACCCCTTCCCGATATAATCCTAAATGAAGTAGTTGTAGCCAAGAAATTTATCGGACTGAGACTATCATCATCAAGCATACCCATTGCAACAAGCATTACCTTATATTGGTACTATATACGGAAATTTTGTTGTCGATGCCAGGTAAGAACTATATAGATGTAGCGCTAAACTGCTGCACAACTTCAATACAGTTTCAGAAAGAATTATAGCAACATTTATAGTGATACGCGTCTTATGATAAACGGTTGTTTGTCGCTATTTTTATAACTATTACTTCTTGCTGGACGAGCATACACTGTTGAGCCAAACATAACTGCCACCTGCTAAATAACTTGTTTGTCTGTCTTTGGAACGAAATATATCACTGATTCCGCATATCAGGGATCCGACAGTTTGTTGGTAGGCTTTGGAGGTATGTGGCATTAGCTGTCTACGTACAGGTCACGTAATTCGTGTAAATAACGGACCGCTGATTTGCGCACGCATTGATTATGCAGTATAGCACCCCAGATGTGTTCCATAGGATTTACATCAGGCGAATGTGGTTGCCGAGACATCAATGTGAGTTCATTATAATACTACTCAAGCCACTGGCTCCGAGACAAGGACAATTATGCTTTTGAAGATGACATAGCCGTCGAGCAAGACATCAAGTGTGAAGAGATGCAGGTGGTTCGCAGCAGTATTCGATTACTACCACAGATCCCGTGCAAGCACAGGAGAATGTCTTCCACAGCATAATAGTGCTCCCACCAGCCTGCGTCGATGGAGGGCTGCACGTTTCGAGCCGCCGTTCACCTCTATGACGGCGTTTGTGGAGACGCACTGTCGCCTGGTAAACAAAGTAATAGCCTACGGAATATCATACCAGGTGTGTGGCTGGATTGAAGAGTTTTTAGCAAACGTAACACAGCATGTTGTTCTCGATGGAGAGACGTCTACAGACGTTAAAGTAACCCCTGGCGTGCCACAGGGGAGTGTTATGGGACCATTGCTTTTCACAATATGTATAAATGGCCTAGTAGATAGTGTCAGAAGTTACATGCGGCTTTTCGCGCATGATGCTGTAGTATACAGAGAAGTTGCTGCATTAGAAAATTGCAGCGAAATGCAGGAAGATCTGCAGTGGATAGGCACTTCGTGCAGGGAGTGGCAACTGACCCTTAACATAGACAAATGTAATGTATTGCGAATTCATAGAACGAAGGATCCTTCATTGTATGGTTATATGATAGCAGAACAAACACTGGTAGCAGTTACTTCTGTAAAATATCTGGTAGTATGCGTGCGGAACGATTTGAAGTGGAATGATCATATAAAATTAATTGCTGGTAAGGCGGATGCCAGGTTGAGATTCATTGGGATAGTCCTTAGAAAATGTAGTCTATCAACAAAGGAGGTGGCTTACAAAACACTCGTTCGACCTCTACTTAAGTATTGCTCATCAGTGTGGGATCCGTACCAGGTCGGGTTGACAGAGGAGATAGAGAAGATCCAAAGAAGAGCGGCGCGTTTCGTCACAGGGTAATTTGGTAAGCGTGATACCGTTACGGAGATGTTTAGTAAACTCAAGTGCCAGACTCTGCAAGAGAGGCGCTCTGCATCGCGGTGTAGCTTGCTCGCCAGGTTTCGAGAGGGTGCGTTTCTGGATGAGGTGTGGAATATATTGCTTCCCCTTCCTTATACCTCCCGAGGAGATCACGAATGTAAAATTAGAGACATTCGATCGCGCACGGAGGCTTTCTGGCAGTCGTTCTTCCCGCGAACCATACGCGACTGAAACAGGAAAGGGAGGTAATGACAGTGGCACGTAAAGTGCCCACCGCCACACATCGTTGGGTGGCTTGCAGAGTATAAATGTAGATGTAGATGTAGACCTAGCACAGTAAAAACGTGATCCACCCGAAGATCCGACACGTTGCGACGGTCGAATGCCATGGTGCCGCACCCACGGCAATCGTAATTGACAATGTCATTGGGTCAACCTGTGAACACGTGGAGGTAGTCTGCTGTGGAGTTACATGTCCAACAACGCACAACGAACGGTGTGCTCTGAAACACTTGTGTGTGCACCAGCATTCTGCTCTTTCAGCTGAGATGCCACAGAGCACCATCTGCCCTACTTTACCGAGCAGACAAGCCTCCAAACCCCAATTTCTGTGAAGAGTCGTGGACGTCCAACCATTTAACGCCTGGTGGTAGTTTCACTGCCCTTCCACTTCATTCAGTAGATGTTCATGACAGTAGTACGTGAATATTCGAACAGCTTCGCCATTTTCAAGATACTCATTCAGAAGCTCTGCAAAGTCGCTTATCTCAATGGATTTCCCCATTTGCAGCCCATATCTTCGCTAGCATGGTGCTCCGTCCGTGTCTGCTCCGCTTACCTACATTTGTTACCCCGTCACGTGCCCACATCGCCGCCAGGCGGCATTCCACGTCGCGGTGGGCAGTGATCATAATGTTTGGTTTCATCAGGGCATAGGGTAACTGCAACCTTGTTACATAAGTGCAAGCGATGGTGCGGAAAATTAAAAAGTCTACACAGCGACCAGAGACCTTCACAGCACCTGGACAGATGGGATCTCTGATTTGGATTTGTTCTTGCATCTAGATCTAGGAAGTGAGTTCCGTCACATTTTTTGCGCTGTACCTCCGTCTTGGCTACGCAGGAGCTGTTGGTACTGTGATCTTCAGTCCAGAAACTTGTTTGATACAGCTCTCCACACTACTATAACCTGTGCAAGCGTCTTCGTCCGCGACTAATTACTATTACCTAAATCCATTTGAATCTGCCTACTGTATTCGTGTCTTGGTCTTCCTCTACAATTTTTACCCCCTCCCGCTCCTCACTTACGGCCAATATTAAACTGATGGTTTCTTGATGTATCAGAATGTGTCCTATCAGCAGTTGTACTCCTCATAATACCTCAGCTTTGTGCTACAACGTCGTGGTTTCACCTCATTTCGCACAGCCCTGCTTTTTTCTTTCTGCTTTTAATGTTGATGCGTTATGCTGCTTACTGCAGAAAAACACGGTAGAGATTTCATTTTCATGGTGACATTCTTTCCTCTAGCATGTAACTGAATTTAGCATTAGTTAAGTATTTGTGGGTGGATTGAAGGTCCTTCATTATGTTATCATTATTTACTTGTAGATATTCAGGCTGAAAATGAAACGTTGTGAGATTATCACTATAAAAATCGTTGGTTAGAGAAGACTGCTTTTCAAAGGTAAATGTTGCTTAATGGCCACGCTGAAAATGAACTGTTCCCATTGCCGTTTGATATGTTTGTAACTAACAACGGGATTTAAATTTATGGGTGATAATTTCACGGACGGCATTATCTTCTCTTATAGTGATCTTAGAGGACTGATAAACACCCCTGTCCAGTAGTTGTTTGCACTAAAATCCAGTCCATGTATGCAGGCATTCACAGGATTTAACTGACATAGTTATAAAATACAAAAGTACAAGCAATGTAGCAGGCAAGAGAGAGTATCGCTGTGTAAAAGAACCATAGCGAGAGGATGCGTGCGAACGTAGGAATGGTAGAGGAGAAAGGTAGATGTAGTATGTGTGACTATGGGATATATAGATGTGACTTGTAGAAAAATAAATAAATATTTGTAGAAACGACATGCACCTTTATGACTACCAACAAATCAGATGCCAGGACAGTACCAAGCAAAGAAAGGTAGGCTGAAAGGTACTAGTAATATGCACAAGAGTTACACATAGGTAACACAACTGATGAAAATATTATGGAAAGGTAAAAACAATAAGAACGAAGATGCGATGGGAAACGTGATACTGCGAGAAGATTTGAGAAACCACTGGAAACTTGGGTCGAAACAGTTAACCTGAGTAGATGACGCTTCCTGAGAATCAGTGACATACTTTGAAGAATATACCCTGAAAAAATTATTCCATGTAGTGTGTAAGATATATGAGACAGTCGCAATATCTTCAGACTTCAAAACGAATTTAATAATTCAATTTTCCATAAACGTAGGTGCTAATATGTGTGAATCTTAACAGACTATCAGTTTAATGAGCCATAGTTGCAAAACACAACCGCAAGCTATTTAGAGAAAATTGGAAAGAGTGACCGAGGTCGGCCTCAATAAGTATGAGATTGAGTTCCGTATACACGTACAATACTGGCGCAACGACGTATCTTCGAAGTCAGATTGGAGAAAGTGAAACTTATTTTTATAAGATCCGTAGAGTTAGAGAAAATTATTTGTCACTGTCGATTGCAATATATTCGGTGAAATTCTGAAGGTAGCAGGGATAAAATACACACAACGAAATGTTAACTACAACGTTCAAGGAAACCAGCCTGTACTTATAAGAGTTGAAGAACGTGAAAACGAGGCAGCAATTGAGATGTAAGTGAAACAGGGTAGTAGCCTACTCTCCATGTTATTCAGTGTGTACACTGAGTAAGCGGTAAAGGTAACCAAACAGGGTCAGGGCAAGAAATTGAACTTTAAACAGGAGAAATTGAAATATCTGCTAATGACATTGAAATTCTGTCTCATTCTTGCACATCCTTCAGCCCTACTATGTTAAAGGAGCGAAAACTCGTCACAGGACTAATTAAGGGAAGACGGACGCATCCAGAACAAATAAATACTCTAGCAAAGTAAATACTAAAGAAAAAGGAAGCCAAAAGATTTTCTCCAAGTCTGACACTCAGTTGGAAACACAACAGAGTAGAAAGAAACGCAGATAGTAGCAGGCTGGTCCAGAATGTTGCTGTGGCAAGTTTTCTGGCATTGGAAAATATGGGATAAGACATATCGAACGACCTACCAACATCATGAAGTATGACTTTTCCTAGTTGATGCAAATTTTGTGCTGGAATGGAAATAGCGCTCTTAATCTTTCATTCCGCCGACAATGTACTTATCTACTAAGTTTCTCAGGAGAGAAGAATAACTCGCTCTCAGAGCTACCATACTACTAGCGCATCTCTCCTGCTTCTTCCAAAGTTCACGAAGGTTCTTCTTTATACCTTGCTGGATTAGCAATCGTGGAAGAAAGGACAGTGCTCGACCTATGTTTGCCTGACCCTATTAATTGTGTCCAAAATACGTAATACTCTACTGCTCAGAGAGAACATCATTAGGCCGTGGTTAACCAATTTCACTGCGATATTTATTCCTCCGAAAATGAACAACCCGCCGGGTATAGAAGAGAGCGTAGCAAAGTTCGACAATCTTCTTGGGTGCGTTACACTTTCGCACCTCTTGCCATATGTACGTCCAGCATTGTCGAACATGATAGTTTTGGCGGTCCAGGTGTTACAGAAATGGGAGGCATAATATTGCAAATGTGTATTGACCTCCAAATTTTTTAACGCAAGTGAGACGGCGGTCTGAACCTCGTACCGAGTCATCATCCGTTGCTTCTTACCTAGGTAGGCTTGAATGTGACTCACTGGTCAACGTTATTGTTACACTGTACTCCTTCCCCACGATTGTATTTTCAGGGGTGCATTCCGCCCTGGCATCATTTCTGTGAATTACAGTGTGCGACCACAACGAAAAAAGCAGGTAGAGGAGCTCTCTGAACCAGAGGATATTCGGCGAATGGACTAGCCTTCCAGTACCCTCCAATTCAAATCCCATACAGCACGTGTGTCGTGCGTTTAGATGACGTATTGCAGTACGTCCTCATGAAACAACGACCTCCCAGTAGTTTTCAACTGCCCTGGTATAGTAATGAAACGCCCTGCCTCAAGAACTCATTATTAACGTTTGGGATAGCATGGGAGTGTGTTACAGAGCATACGTTGCTGACCGAGGTGATCAAACACACTAATAAGAACCACGGCACCCCTTTCGTAATGACTTAGGGTCCAAAAAGAATCGCTGTGACTCCAGTGTATTTTAGTCTGTGATTAAAAGTGTCATTTCTGTTCGTCTCAATGTGTATGTCTTTCAGTTGCTGTTTGTACTATACTGCAGTAAGTCTTTCCATACACGCTCCAAGTCTCATCGAGATATGATATTTGGCAATGATACCTCATGCGATGATTATATCGAGGTGCATTTCCACTAAGCTCTGGCGTACAACCTTACATATTTTAAACGTACTCAAATAACTTTTAGCTTTTGTAGCTGCCAAATTATGACGCTGATGGCTTTTTCTGTAACTATAAATTTTTTATTGTGGTGTTGGATAGAGTCTTTGAACAGACCTCAACGCGACAAGAACTATGGAACTTGATGAAATAATAAAAATATAACGGCGCAGCAAAACCGTCATCACTAGAAGCGGGCTCAAAAGCTTACGATTAGAATCAAATTTTCACAAAAATGTACCTTAGATATGGCTCGTGTATTTATAGGTACATCAGAAATTCATCAGTCTGTGCTTCGGATTTTTTAGCAATCACATCGTTGATCACTGATTCATTGAATGGGAGTCTAAATAACAAAAAGTATATGCAGTTTCCAACAGAAATCCTGCCGTAGTTATTGGAAGACATCCCATTCGACGTAAGGCAATCTGTGTGATAACAGCAGGACGGATATCCCGCCCATTCAGCACAGTTAATTACAGGCCGTAATGTAAACATTTGTAGATAGTTAGATTGGACGTTCGGGAAACGAAAAAGTGCCCCACGCTCATCAGACTCAACACCTACTGATTATAATCCCTGGGGAAAGTAAAACTAGAGGTCTACACTGAAACAGCAATGACTTTCGAATACATGAGATGTCCTGTAATACGTGCCTGTACTGTGGTGATTCCACATGAAATTCAACGTGTTGTGTTGTCTGTCTGAAAACGTTTTACTGCATGTATCAGTGCTCATAGTCAACATTTTGCATTTGCTAAACTAGCATAAATGTTTGTGTGGCCTCTTCTCCTACCGGTGAAACAAAAGTTTGCGCCGCTGTTATCTAGATATTACTTGATCAAGCTGTACTCACGTCGTTTACGTTCTCTTCAAATTTTCTTTTCAGTGCTACAGAAGAAAGTATACAGATGCGTTTAAGGAAAAGTGAGTGTCGTAATTCGGTAGTTATTAAAGTTTGTAGTTACTTGTATCAGGAAATTCACACTTTGTGCGTTATAAAACAGCGAAATATTCAGCTCATTGTATTTAGTTGTTCTATATTTATCTGGCGTGGCCCTTATTAGTTACCTCACCGTCAAGTCGTTCATTTCGAGTTAAGTCACTGCAGGTGCTTCTGTGGTACAATCTCACGTATCCTTTGACTGATAATACATATGAGACGATGTTCAAATGGTTCATATGGCTCTGAGCGCTATGGGACTTAACATCTGAGGTCATCAGTCCCCTAGAACTTAGAACTACTTGAACCTAACTAACTTAAGGACATTATACACATCCATGCCCGAGGCAGGATTCGAACCTGCAACCGTCGTGGTCGCGTGGTTCAAGACTGTAGCGCCTAGAACCGCTCGGCCATTCCGGCCGGCTGAGATGAGGTGATATTTCGTTGTAACCACAGGTGCTTTGGTTTCTAAGGAACGCGGAGTGATGTACATAGGAATACACAGGGTGTTACGAAGGGAGTGTAGGGGCCGAGGAAAAAAATAACGAAGGTGTCTTAGGATAGCCACTTTACTATGTACTGTAGAATTATTGACTAAAACGACAAGAACTGTCTTATGGTGGCCTCTGTTGTGTGCGATTGTCCTTGGTGGTGGGGCAGGGCTTCAGAACTGGATGTCAAATAAAAAAACTCCAAACAGTTTGACGTAGCAAAACAGGATAAAATAGAAACGATATTCCTCTCACGGTCTGTGGAGGAAAAGCTGTGACAGAAGTTAAACTAATAAAGCCGAGAGGCTAACTTCCACTGTGTTATGACAGACGATGTAACTCAATAACAGAACCATATAACTTACAGAAAAACGGCGGCTTTCTGGAATAGCGTTTCCTGAGGGAGCTACATCGGTTGTTGAACGAGAAATTTTTCCACATCTGTGAAGAAGAGTGACGCAGACACCTTCGGAGGGCAGTGATCCCGTTTACACACAAACAACAGCGGACGCCTAAGGAAAACAGTGAAAATATTATTGCAGAAATATTGCATTGTTTAGAGTGAAGATAAGACGAGGAAAGAATAGCATTCAATTCGACTCTCGCCATCTCCCACGCTTCTGTACAATGACATGACACAACAAGTAACCAGTTTTAAAAATATCATTGCGTATTTATGTGAGACATGTTTGTCGTATGCATCACGTGCTACCGCCGTGTTCGTGTTTCGCTGCAAGGCTCGCGAGTTACTTGACTTGACGTCTATGCAAACATCACCAAGCTGCATAGACTAAAAGTGGGTGATAGTATCTCGTCGTCTATTACTGCCTACTATTTAACAGTCTTCTTATACTGATATCAATAACTGAAACCAAAACCTAAAATAAAAGCAGAAGTACAGCTACATTAGACAGTTATATTTCGTCAAAAATGTGTGGCAGAAAGCAATTTGTTTCTCCAGTTTATATTGCATTGTGGGCTATTTTCTTTTATAGTTTTCTCTGTCCTTCTCATGCAGTCATATGTTCACGTGTGACAAATTAATCCTTTGTACCAGGCTTTGTAGTCCATACAAGATGCCACGATGGTGTGGTAACGTGGGAACTACCTGTAATTAATTTCTACAGTGGAATGAATCTTGACACAGAACCAGCCTTAAGATACTCTACGAAACAAGTGCGCAAGGAATTATATGAACGCGTGTTAATGACGTGGGATGCTAGAAGTGAACGATAAGTGTGCCAACTCGTAACAAAACAATAAATTACATCAATCATCCCATGAAAAATGACCAAAATTTATCATGTGAGCAGCGTGTATTCTCTAGTGAAAAGAAAAAGGTTATTCATTGAAAGTACAGATTTATTTTAAAAGAAGTGTGCATGGAGTGTTATGTTCAAACATACACTGAAGAGCCAAAGAAACTAGTACACCAGCCTAATATCGTGTAGCGCACCCGGGAGCAAGTTGAAGTGACGCAACACGATGTGGCATGGACTCGACTAATGTCTGTGTAGTGCTAGAGGGAACTGACACCATGAATCCTGCAGGCCTGTCCATAGATCCGTAAGAGTACGAGGGGTTGGACATCTGTTCTGAACAGCACGTTGTAAGGCATCCAAAATATGTCCAATAATGTTCATGTCTGGGGAGTTTGGTGAATAGCGGAAGTGTTTAAACTCAGAAGATTGTCCCTGGAGCCATTCTGTAGCAATTCTGGACGTAAAGGGTGTGGCCTTGTCTTGCTGGAACTGCCAAAGACCGTCGGAATACACAATGGATATGAATGGATGTAGGTGATCAGACAGGATGCTTCTGTACGTGTCACCTGGCAGAGTCGTATCTAGACGTATCAGGGGTTCCACACCACTACAACTACACACGCCCCACACCACTACACAGCCTCCACCAACTTGAAAAGTCCCCTGCTGGCAGGCTGGGTCCATTGATTCATGAGGTTGTCTCCATAACCGTACAGGTCCATTCGCTCGATACAATTTGAAACGAGACTCGTCCGACCAGGCAACATGTTTGCAGTCATCATTAATTTTGTATATACAATTTACTATGTTTAAATTTTAATGGCAGCTGATAAGACAACTGGTGCGGAAAATCTCTTCGTCTCGTGCATTTCTCTGGGTTGCTAGCAGAATAAATTATTACACAATTGATAACTCCTACAATTAACAGTGAATGAAATGTGGTCGTAGGCAATGACTTAGTGTCTTTCTCAGCTGTAGATAGCAAACAACTGTCTCACACCGCTAAACCTCCTTTCGTCTTGTTGTACAGAACTGTCATTTCTGCTTTGTCCGTCTCTTCGTCAACACTATCATGGTTGACACTGCAAACAACATTTTTGCCTTTCTGAGAAATAAATGGTATAAGAGTACAAGATTTAATGAAAGCAAATTTGAACCCTCTGGACGCTTACTGGCTCCGTGAATTCAAGTAGCAATTCCATTTTGTAAAAAATATATAGCACAATTAATTGACCTGTCACTAACAAAACAACGTAAGTAACAGAAAGTAACACTGCAATAATGAGAAATCCCTTCATAATAGAGAACAACATGATTGTCATGTTGTACTCTATTCTCAAGGGGTTTCTTATTATAGCAGTGTTAATTTCGAACTGTTCAAGTTGCTGGAGGCTCTGTAATAGTGTTGGGCGAGTTCAGTTGGAGTGGTATGGGACCCCAGATACTACTAGATACGGCATGTACGTAAGCATACTGTCTGTTTGCCTGCATCCATTCATGTCCGTTGTACATTCCGACGGACTTGGGCTATTCCATCAGGGCAATGCGACAACACAAACCTCCAGAATTACTAGAGTGTGGCTCCAGGAACACTCTTCTGAGTTTGAACACTTCCACTGACTACCAAACTCCCAAGACGTGAACATTATTGAGCATATCTGGGATGCCTTTCAGCGAGCTGTTCACAGGAGAAACAAAATGGCTCTAAGCACTATGGGACTTAATATCTGAGAACATAAGTCCCCTAGACTTAGAACTACTTAAACCTAACTAACCTAAGGACATCACACACAGCCATGCCCGAGGCAGGATTCGAACCTGCGACCGTAGCAACAGTGCGGTTCCGGACAGATGCGCCTAGAAGCGGTCTGCCAGAGCGGCTGGCGTTCACAGAAGATCTCCACCCCCTCGTACTCTTACGGGATTGTGGACAGCCCAACAGGATTCATGATGTCAAGTTACTCTAGTACTACTTCAGACGTTAGTCAACTTGTGCATGCTCGCGGGGGCCCTATACGATCTTAGGTAACTGTAGCAGTTTCTTTGGCTCTTTAGTGTACATGCAATAAGACAAACATGTGCAGGATCCGAACCAGTCACAATTATCACACTCACAACGGGAAGCAAGATCAGTCTTTACCAATGACGTGTCCATTATCGTTTCCCTTGCACGTACCGCTTGTGCGGAAGATGCTCAGTCAGACAAACATGAAAGTCACGCAGGTGGTTGAATAAAGAGCGACCCCGCTGCCCCGCAGGTCTGTGCTGTCCGTGCTGGTTCACTTACTGCCTCTCCCGTTAAATGGCTCATCACCACTCGCGGCAAACGTGCCACGCCCCTTTCGCGCTAAGGATCGCGTTCCAGGAGCCGTGGCGCGAGCTATCGATTGCACGTACGACACGTGAAGTGACGTTTCAAACTACATTTAATGCCAAACAATGGTATGGAAGTTTTAAAAATTGAGTTTAAGGAGCGAGCAGACGAATATGGAGTCATACGCACATACATAGACTTCTAACATCATAACGTGAACCCTCCATTGGCTTTGCCATAAAAAAATAGGTAAAAACACGTAAAATAAAAAGCATATATTTGTTTTAAACATTTATTAAAATACTTTTATACAAGCATCTTTTTATTTAGAAAGTGTATTTAACACACTTTATTTTAAAGTGTATAATATTCGGTAGGACAGGCAGACAGTGATGGACAGACAAAATTCTAAACCAAAATAATATTAATCATTTAGATAGATCCCTAACAATTTAACCTTTTATTACATATTAGGTACATTAAATATGATTATGTATCTTTTCAATCTATTGATTTACACTCCTAGAAATTGAAATAAGAACACCGTGAATTCATTGTCCCAGGAAGGGAAAACTTTATTGACACATTCCTGGGGTCAGATACATCACATGATCACACTGACAGAACCACAGGCACATATACACAGGCAACAGAGCATGGACAATGTCGGCACTAGTACAGTGTATATCCACCTTTCGCAGCAATGCAGGCTGCTATTCTCCCATGGAGACGATCGTAGAGATGCTGGATGTAGTCCTGTGGAACGGCTTGCCATGCCATTTCCACCTGGCGCCTCAGTTGGACCAGCATTCGTGCTGGACGTGCAGACCGCGTGAGACGACGCTTCATCCAGTCCCAAACATGCTCAATGGGGGACAGATCCGGAGATCTTGCTGGCCAGGGTAGTTGACTTACACCTTCTAGAGCACGTTGGGTGGCACGGGATACATGCGGACGTGCATTGTCCTGTTGGAACAGCAAGTTCCCTTGCCGGTCTAGGAATGGTAGAACGACGGGTTCGATGACGGTTTGGATGTACCGTGCAGTATTCAGTGTCCCCTCGACGATCACCAGTGGTGCACGGCCAGTGTAGGAGATCGCTCCCCACACCATGATGCCGGGTGTTGGCCCTGTGTGTCTCGGTCGTATGCAGTCCTGATTGTGGCGCTCACCTGCACGGCGCCAAACACGCATACGACCATCATTGGCACCAAGGCCTGTCGCGACACCACTGGAGGCGGGCTGCACGATGTTGGGGCGTGAGCGGAAGACGGCCTAACGGTGTGCGGGACCGTAGCCCAGCTTCATGGAGACGGTTGCGAATGGTCCTCGCCGATACCCCAGGAGCAACAGTGTCCCTAATTTGCTGGGAAGTGGCGGTGCGGTCCCCTACGGCACTGCGTAGGATCCTACGGTCTTGGCGTGCATCCGTGCGTCGCTGCGGTCCGGTCCCAGGTCGACGGGCACGTGCACCTTCCGCCGACCACTGGCGACAACATCGATGTACTGTGGAGACCTCACGCCCCACGTGTTGAGCAATTCGGCGGTACGTCCACCCGGCCTCCCGCATGCCCACTATACGCCCTCGCTCAAAGTCCGTCAACTGCACATACGGTTCACGTCCACGCTGTCGCGGCATGCTACCAGTGTTAAAGACTGCGATGGAGCTCCGTATGCCACGGCAAACTGGCTGACACTGACGGCGGGGGTGCACAAATGCTGCGCAGCTAGCGCCATTCGACGGCCAACACCGCGGTTCCTGGTGTGTCCGCTGTGCCGTGCGTGTGATCATTGCTTGTACAGCCCTCTCGCAGTGTCCGGAGCAAGTATGGTGTGTCTGGCACACCGGTGTCAATGTGTTCTTTTTTCCATTTCCAGGAGTGTATATCATCGCTAACAGAATTCTTGTCGGTGAACTTCAGCTTAGCTTCCTTCCACAAACAGTTAACTTCTCGCTGGCACGTTTGGTTCGACTTGTTAGTAAGCCGCTGAACAATCACAATGTAAGAGTTTTGATACAAATTCATACTGAACACAACATTGGCTTTACATGCGTTGGAAACCATCACGACTGACTCACAAACTGACACGCAGTTATTTCGACCGGCGCGGGGGACCTCAGCAAATGAAAGCTGATAGTTGTGTGACATTTGTCCCAAATGGACGATTCCCGGGAATCCACACGTGTAAAACATCCCGTTCGTTTGAATGAACCCTAAATATTGGTGTGCACTTCAGTAATGCTTGTGGTTGAGAATAATTTTATAAAACGAAGTGTTATCCGTTAGCCGACCGATGTGATCGAGCGGTTCTAGGCGCTTCAGTCCGGAAACGCACTGTTGCTACGGTCGCAGGTTTGAATCCTGCCTCGTGCATGGACGTGTGTGATGTCCTTAGGTTAGTTAGGTATAAGCGGTTCTAAGTCTAGGGGACTGATCACCTCACATGTTAAGTCCCATAGTGCTTAGAGCCATTTGAACGATTTTTTCTTTTCCGTCAAATATGAATACTCCTGAATTAGAAAGTTGACGTGAGATTTTCTCTGCCCTGTCCTCTTCCTTTACATGAGTTTTGGTGAGATTTTGCTGGAAATTCCGCCCCCTCCAGAATGTTGAGTTCACTTAGTTAATTGACATCCCGAGAGTCTAAAAGGTCGAAAACAACCGGGACACAGGTGTGCTGACGTCATGCCCCTCCATTCCGCTTGTGAATGACGTCTTATAGCTGTGGATTCCATATTTTTAGATTTCCAGAAGGCTTTCGTCACCGTTCCTCTCAGCTGACTTCTAATTAAGTTGCGTGCCTATGGAGTATCGCCTCAGTTGTGTGTCTGGATTCATGATTTTCCATCACAGAAGGTGACAGTTCGCAATAACTGACGGATAGTCATCGAGTAAAACAAAAGTAATGTTAGCGTTCCCCGAGGAAATATAATAGGTTCTGTTCCTGATCTACATAAACAATTTAGGAGATAATCTGAGCAGCCCTCTTAGATTGTTTGTAGATAATGCTGTCATTTACCATCACGTAAAGTCATCAGATGATCAAAACTATTTGCAAAATGACGCAAAACGAAGTAGACAATATATCTGTGTGGAATAAAAAGTGGCAATTGTCTCTAAGCCAAGTAAACTGTGAAGTCATCCACATGAACAATAAAAAAGTGTCTGCTAAATTTCAGTTACACGATAAATCACACAAATCTAAAGGCTGTCAACTCAACTAAATACTTGGCTATTACAATTGTCGATGTTGTGGGGGAAAGGAAACCAACTATTGCGCTTTATTGGCAGAAGACATAGAAAATGTAACAAGTATACTAAAGAGACTGCATAAACTACTCTTGGCCGCCTTCTTCTGGAGTATTGCCGTGTGTTGTGGGACCCACATCAGATTGAAAATTAAAAAAAAAAGTTCGTTTGGAACTATCGTGATATAAGGGAGAGAGTGACACGAATATAATATACGAGTTGGGATGGCAGTCATTAGAACAAAGGCGTTTTTCGCTGCGTCTGGAGCTACTCATGAAATGCAATCACAAACTTTCTCCTCAAAGTGTGAAAGTATTTTATTGGCGCCGACCTACGCAGCTAGAAATGATAATCATAATAAAACAAGAGAAATAAGAGCTCGCACGGAAATATTAAAATGTTAATTTTTCTCTCGCGCTGTTCGAGAGTCTAGAAAGGTAGCTTAAAGGTGGTTCCATGAATCCTCTTCGAAGAACTTAATTGTGAACTGTAGAAGAACCATGCAGATGTAGATTCAGATTTAGATGGATGACAGCATCGTTTTATGGTCTCGACCTGATCGCGGAGCTCGTTAGAGGAAATCTGTGGTTCTTCTCATGCTTTCAACAGACGGTAAATACAACTACACGGCGGGCAGTTCATACGGGCAATGCTCTTTTTTCACTCTCACCTAACAACTCCCTTACTTGAATCAGGGAATACTCCTTCGCTAAACATACAGCACAGATTCTACTAATTTTAGCAGCGCAGAATAGGCGCGAGGTCTAGGGCTCCTTGTCATTGTTCGAGCGGCTTCCCCAGACGAAGATTCGAGTTCTCCCTCCGGCATGGGCGTGTGTGTTGTCCTTAGTTGAGTTAGATTAAATTAGATTAAGAAATGTGTAAGCCTAGGGACCGATGACCTCAGCAGTTAGGTCCCATAGGAACTTATCATAAATTTTATACTCTACTAATTTTCATTTACGATGTTAGTTCTCCGTTTACTTTCTGTTTCCTCTCTTTCACCAGTTAAGCTTAAGTACAGACACTACACTCTCTTTCATGGAAGAAGAAGAGCACCTGTCGGGTCCCTCATCAGACAGAGTGGAGTTGGTGTACCATAACGAATTACGACCATCGTTGAAAGCTCTGCTTCAGTCTAGTCGCGACGTAACTCCCAATGCTGAACGGCTAGCACGTCAGTGACGGGCCTCGGAACGGAGCGCTAATAGACGTGGAAGCGGTCGTTAGCGCCTCGTGACAGCAGAGAAACCTCCAGGGACGCTGCGGTGGACGCCACGTGGCGATTTCATTACCGCTGCGGCGCCCTGCCCCGCGCTGGTGCATGTCAGCGACGTCGCCATGCAGACAGCTTTATTAAATCTGAACACCAATCTACATATACAACCATACTCTGCTTACCACTGTGAAGTGCTTGGCAGGTGATAATTTGTTTCCCCGTAGTAGCGGCAAACAACGGTATTCACTTACTTTTCTGTTACATCACTCATCGTCACACATCCTTATTTTACCTTAAGTGCGCTTCTTTCTATCACAAGGATGCGTCAGTGCTCTTAATGCTCGTAAATGTGTTTCGGTATCTGACTAGGCACACAGTTCACGTACACTACTGGCCATTGAAATTGCTACACCACGAACATGACTTGTTACAGAAGCGAAATTTAGCCGACACGAAGAAGATGCTATGATATGCAAATAATTAGCTTCTCAGAGCGTTCACACAAGGTTGGCGCCGGTGGTGACACCTACAACGTGCTGACTTGAGTAAAGTTTGCAACCGATTTCTCATACACAAACAGCAGTAGACCGGTGTTGTCTGGTGAAACGTTGTTGTGATGCATCGTGTAAGGAGGAAAAATGCGTACCATCGCGTTTCCAACTTTGAGAAAGGTCAGATTGTAGCCTATCGCGATTGCGGTTTATCGTATCGCGACATTGCTACTCGCGTTGGTCGACATCCAATGACTGTTAGCAGAATATGGAATCGGTGGGTTCAGGAGGGTAATGCGGAATGCCGTGCTGGAGCCCAACGGCCTCGTATCACTAGCAGTCGAGATGACAGGCATCTTATCCGCATGGCTGTAACGGATCGTGCAGCCACGTCTCGGTCCCTGAGTCAACAGATGGGGACGTTTGCAAGACGACAACCATCTACACGAACAGTTCGACGACGTTTGCAGCAGCATGGACAATCAGCTGGGACACCATGGCTGTGGTTACCATTGACGCTGCATCACAGACAGGAACGCCTGCGATGGTGTACTCAACGACGAACCTGGGTGCATCCAGGTTCTGTTTACAGCATCCGTGCTTGGCGACATCGCAGTGAACGCACATTGGAAGCGTGTATTCGTCATCGCCATACTGGCGTATCACTCGGCGTGATGGTATAGGCTGCCATTGGTTACACGTCTCGGTCACCTCTTGTTCGCATTGACAACACTTTGCACAATGGACGTTACATTTCAGATGTGTTACGACCTGTGCCTGTACCCTTCATTCGATGCCTGCTAAACCCATTATTTCAGCAGGATAATGCACGACCGCATGTTGCAGGTCCTGTAAGTGCCTTTCTGGATACAGAAAATCTTCGACTGCTGCCCTGGCCAGCACATTCTCCAGATCTCTCACCAATTGAAAACGTCTGGTCAATGGTGGCCGAGCAACTGGCTCGTCACAATACGCCAGTCACTACTCTTGATGAACTGTGGTATCGGGTTGAAGCTGCATGGGCAGCTGTACCTGTACACGCCATCCAAGCTCTGTTTGACTCAATTCTCGGGCGTATCAACGCCGTTATTACGGCCAGAGGTGGTTGTTCTGGATACTGATTTCTCAAGATCTATGCACCCAAATTGCTTGAAAATGTAATCACATGTCAGTTCTAGTATAATATATTTGTCCAATGAATATCCGTTTATCATCTGCATTTCTTCTTGGTGTAGCAATTGTAATGGCCAGTTGTGTACTTCTATGCCATATGTTTGGCTTATCTGCTTATCTGGGTACTTAAATGCCGCAAACGTCGAACTGCCATGAGCTATACTACGTGCTTACATAGGCGAATAATTAATATTCCCTTGCAACTACACAAAGAAGAAAGTAGTATCGGTAATGTAACATACATAATGTACAGTCATGGACAAACCGAGCGAGACCCCTCGCCTTTTCGTTATGCTGATTTGCACAGCTATAAAGTCTGCTACACAGCCTAACAGGCAAGGCGACGAAGTGCTACCAACATACTAAGCAAGTTCGGTCAGCTGATGTGCTGAGGTAGCTAGCACTGGCGAAACTCGCGCTTCGAAGACGCCACAGCATCGTCTGCCACCACGTCGTAGGAAACGAAATACCTCAAGTGCAAGCCAATGTGTTGTATTCGCATATCTGTGACTATGACTTGGATCTAAAGTGTGGTTATGGATAGTACGTATGCGCAGATTGAGAATCTAACATCATGAATAAAGACAAGGGGAAATGAATTAGGCGTCCTTCCTCTTCCGTAACATCAAATATGTTTTAGTTATTCTTTCTTAAATGAACTGCGCAGAAAATCATTCATCAGAAGTGAATAACGTTTTAGCAACACCAGATAATATTAACAGCTTGCCGGTGCAGGATGTGTGTTAGGTTAGGTAGGTTGAAAAAGCCCCGTGGTCTAGAGGTAGCGTCTTTGATTCTTAATCTAAACGTCTTCGGTCCCGAGTTCGATCCCCGCCAGTGCATATATTTTGATAAATAAGCGGCATTGGCGGCCGATGACTTCCGGCATAAGAAGTCAGCCTCATCTGCCAATGGCCTTGTCAAAGAGGGCGGAGGAGCGGATAGAGGTTCAGGGCACTCTCTTGTCCTATGGGTGGGAAATTGCCCCTAAAGGCGGAAGAATCAGCAATGATCAACGACATGAGGATGCAGAAGGCAATGGAAACCACTGCTTTAAAGACACGTAACGTGTATCCACAGGACAAGTGGCCTGTAATTGAAGAAGTGTCATTATGATCTCTCCATTGGCAAAAGATTCCGGAATAGTCCCCCATTCGGATCTCCGGGAGGGGACTGCCAAGGGGGAGGTTGCCATGGGAAAAAGATTGAATAATCAACGAAAGGATAACGTTCTACGAGTCGGGGCGTGGAATGTCAGAAGCTTGAACGTGGTAGGGAAACTAGAAAATCTGAAAAGGGAAATGCAAAGGCTCAATCTAGATATAGTAGGGGTCAGTGAAGTGAAGTGGATGGAAGACAAGGATTTCTAGTCAGATGAGTATCGGGTAATATCAACAGCAGCACAAAATGGTATAACAGGTGTAGGATTCGTTATGAATAGGAAGGTAGGGCAGAGGGTGTGTTACTGTGAACAGTTCAGTGACCGGGTTGTTCTAATCAGAATCGACAGCTGACCAACACCGACAACGATAGTTCAGGTATACATGCCGACGTCGCAAGCTGAAGATGAACAGATAGAGAAAGTGCATGAGGATATTGAAAGGGTAATGCAGTATGTAAAGGGGGACGAAAATCTAATAGACATGGGCGATTGGAATGCAGTTGTAGGGGAACGAGTAGAAGAAAAGGTTACAGGAGAATATGGGCTTGGGACTAGGAATGAAAGAGGAGAAAGACTAATTGAGTTCTGTAACAAATTTCAGCTAGTAATAGCGAATACCCTGTTCAAGAATCACTAGAGGAGGAGGTATACTTGGGAAAGGCCGTGAGATACGGGAAGATTTCAATTAGATTACATCATGGTCAGACAGAGATTCCGAAATCAGATACTGGATTGCAAGGCGTATCCAGGAGCAGATATAGACTCATATCACAATATACACTCCTGGAAATTGAAATAAGAACACCGTGAATTCATTGTCCCAGGAAGGGGAAACTTTATTGACACATTCCTGGGGTCAGATACATCACATGATCACACTGACAGAACCACAGGCAAATAGACACACGCAACACAGCATGCACAATGTCGGCACTAGTACAGTGTATATCCACATTTCGCAGCAATGCAGGCTGCTATTCTCCCATGGAGACGATCGTAGAGATGCTGGATGTAGTCCTGTGGAACGGCTTGCCATGCCATTTCCACCTGGCGCCTCAGTTGCACCAGCGTTCGTGCTGGACGTGCAGACCGCGTGAGACGACGCTTCATCCAGTCCCAAACATGCTCAATGGGGGACAGATCCGGAGATCTTGCTGGCCAGGGTAGTTGACTTACACCTTCTAGAGCACGTTGGGTGGCACGGGATACATGCGGACGTGCATTGTCCTGTTGGAACAGCAAGTTCCCTTGCCGGTCTAGGAATGGTAGAACGATGGGTTCGATGACGGTTTGGATGTACCGTGCACTATTCAGTGTCCCCTCGACGATCACCAGTGGTGTACGGCCAGTGTAGGAGATCGCTCCCCACACCATGATGCCGGGTGTTGGCCCTGTGTGCCTCGGTCGTATGCAGTCCTGATTGTGGCGCTCACCTGCACGGCGCCAAACACGCATACGACCATCATTGGCACCAAGGCAGAAGCGACTCTCATCGCTGAAGACGACACGTCTCCATTCGCCCCTTCTTTCACGCCTGTCGCGACACCACTGTAGGCGGGCTGCACGATGTTGGGGCGTGAGCGGAAGACGGCCTAACGGTGTGCGGGACCGTAGCCCAGCTTCATGGAGACGGTTTCGAATGGTCCTCGCCGATACCCCAGGAGCAACAGTGTCCCTAATTTGCTGGGAAGTGGCGGTGCGGTCCCCTACGGCACTGCGTAAGATCCTATGGTCTTGGCGTGCATCCCTGCGTCGCTGCGGTCCGGTCCCAGGTCGACGGGCACGTGTACCTTCCGCCGACCACTGGCGACAACATCGATGTACTGTGGAGACCTCACGCCCCACGTGTTGAGCAATTCGGCGGTACGTCCACCCGGCCTCCCGCATGCCCACTATACGCCCTCGCTCAAAGTCCGTCAACTGCAAATACGGTTCACGTCCACGCTGTCGCGGCATGCTACCAGTGTTAAAGACTGCGATGGAGCTCCGTATTCCACGGCAAACTGGCTGACACTGACGGCGGCGGTGCACAAATGCTGCGCAGCTAGCGCCATTCGACGGCCAACACCGCGGTTCCTGGTGTGTCCGCAGTGCCGTGCGTGTGATCATTGCTCGTACAGCCCTCTCGCAGTGTCCGGAGCAAGTATGGTGGGTCTGACACACCGGTGTCAATGTGTTCTTTTTTCCATTTCCAGGAGTGTAGTAGTGATGAAGAGTAGGCTGAAGTTCAAGACATTAGTCAGGAAGAATCAATACGCAAAGAAGTGGGATACGGAAGTACTAAGGAATGACGAGATACGTTTGAAGTTCTCTAACGCTATAGATACAGCAATAAGGAATAGCGCAGTAGGCAGTACAGTTGAAGAGGAATGGACATCTCTAAAAAGGGCCATCGCAGAAGTTGGGAAGGAAAACACAGGTACAAAGAAGGTAGCTGCGAAGAAACCATGGGTAACAGAAGAAATACTTCAGTTGATTGAAGAAAGGAGGAATTACAAACATGTTCCGGGAAAATCAGGAATACAGAAATACAAGCCGCTGAGGAATGAAATAAATAGGAAGTGCAGGGAAGCTAAGACGGAATGGCTGCAGGAAAAATGTGAAGACATCGAAAAGATATGATCAGAATTTCTAAAATAATTGGGGGAAGTGGCAACAAAACGACTATTCACGTTGTTGTGTAGAATCTATGAGTCTGGTGATATACCATCTGACTTTCGGAAAAGCATCATCCACACAATTCCGAAGACGGCAAGAGCTGACAAGTGCGAGAATTATCGCACAATCAGCTTAACAGCTCATGCATCGAAGCTGCTTACAAGAATAATATACAGAAGAATGGAAAAGAAAATTGAGAATGCGCTAGGTGACGATCAGTTTGGCTTTAGGAAAAGTAGAGGGACGAGAGAGGCAATTCTGACGTTACGGCTAATAATGGAAGCAAGGCTAAAGAAATATCAAGACACTTTCATAGGATTTGTCGACCTGAAAAAAGCGTTCGACAATATAAAATGGTGCAAGATGCTCGAGATTCTGAAAAAAGTAGGGGTAAGCTCTAGGGAGAGACAAATACAATATGTACAACAACCAAGAGGGAATAATAAGAGTGGACGATCAAGAACGAAGTGCTCGTATTAAGAAGGGTGTAAGACAAGGCTGTAGCCTTTCGCCCCTACTCTTCAATCTGTACATCGAGGAAGCAATGATGGAAATATAAGAAAGGTTCAGGAGTGGAATTAAAATACAAGGTGAAAGGATATCAATGATACGATTCGCTGATGACATTGCTATCCTGAGTGAAAGTGAAGAAGTATTAAATGATCTGCTGAACGGAATGAACTGTCTAATGAGTACACAGTATGGTTTGAGAGTAAATCGAAGAAAGACAAAGGTAATGAGAAGTAGTAGAAATGAGAACAGCGAGAAACTTAACATCAGGATTGATGGTCACGAAGTCAGTGAAGTTAAGGAATTCTGCTACCTAGGCAGTAAAATAACCAATGACGGTCGGGGCAAGGAGGACATCAAAATCAGACTCGCTATGGCCAAAAAGGCATTTCTGGCCAAGAGAAGTCTACTAATATCAAATACCGGCCTTAATTTGAGGAAGAAATTTCTGAGGATGTACGTCTGGAGTACAGCATTGTATGGTAGTGAAACATGGACTGTGGGAAAACCGGAACAGAAGAGAATCGAAGCATTTGAGATGTGGTGCTATAGACGAATGTTGAAAATTAGGTCGACTGATAAGGTAAGGAATGAGGAGGTTCTACGCAGAATCGGAGGGGAAAGCAATATGTGTAAAACACTGATAAGGAGAAGGGACAGGATGATAGGACATCTGCTAAGACATGAGGGAATGACTTCCATGGTACTAAAGGGAGCTGTAGAGGGCAAAAACTGTAGAGGAAGACAGAGATTGGAATACGTCAAGCAAATAATTGAGGACGTAGATTGCACGTGTTACTCTGAGATGAAGAGGTTAGCACAGGAAAGGAATTCGTGGCGGGCCACATCAAACCAAAAAAAAAAAGGTTGAAGTAGTTCTAGATCTAGGGGACTGATGACCTAAGCAGTTTGGTGGCATAGCTCTTAGAGCCATTTTTGACCTTTCGCGTAAATTCTCTTTACATAAACGGCCGTATACCGCAGGATGTACGATAATTTCCGCTTATTATGTCCACCCGTACTCGAGGTAAACGGGTTTTAAGGGTTGGGTAGACAGATAGACGGTCAAGAAAGTGAGACTAGTAGGTTTCCAGTTTTACCGATTTACGTGACAAAATCCTAACAACGAAAATAGTTACTGAAGTGGAGGGCCGCATAATAATTTCCCCTACTCTTTATGCGAAATGTTCTAGTTGCAATAGATACGTCAGCATGTTAATCGTAGCTACGCTTTCGATCCAAATCACGTTTACAGGAATGCAAATAAAATCCATTTGCTTATACGCGTGGTAATTCAGATCCCACTATTAATGCCATCGCGTTTTAGATGTGCGAGCATTCCCATTGCTAGCTACCTTAAGGAACACTTCAGTTAATGAACGTTTTCTGGCTGTGGCACGTCTAATGGAGAATTCGAAAGATTTTAGAATACGTTTGGCAGCTACGTCGCCCTTTATTTCCCGGGTTGGTGCAGAATTATCCTACTAAATTTACTCGCTAATAACAGTTTGTTGTTATTTCGATAAACATCCCGAATGATTGTCACATAAGCGGTGACATAAAGGTAGACAATTCACGTTTTTGAGTCCAGAAAGCTCTATGCAACAGAAACTGCTGATCATTTTGCCATTTTCATTGTGAAATTCCCGGCTTATTCATGGGGTAATAATAGAGGGCTGTTTGCCTGGGTTGTCTGCTAGCGTAGTGAAAGGTTTTTGCTATTGCAAGGGAGGTCTGGTTTGCTTTCGGTTCTCTTCCCGATGGAGGCAGGTAGACTATCAGTAAAGGAATGTTATGAAATTCTCGCGCCCCCAATACCTTTCATTGCTACCTTTACTCTGTACCGGCGCCCTGTGGATGTCGATATGAAACTCATGTAGAATTTCATACTTGTTACTGTCTACTTTTTCCGCTTCTGTCAATAATTGAATTGACTTAAGTGTGGCACTGAATGATTTTTAAGTGAATTTCGTTATGAATCTTCATGCATTGCTAAATTTGCACACTTTCATGGTAGGTCAGCAACGGTAATCCAGTATGACTGGTGTCAACGTTGACACAGACCATTTCGCGGCCGAATGCTCATAATATTTTGCTAATACGTAACGATCTGGGGTATATTGTCTTTCTAAAACAGTTATGTTATCTCAATAAGCTGAAATTCATTTTTATTATTGCAGTTCATACTAATTACCGTTTCTTCTTTCATTTATATCTTATATTTAGGTGATGTGGTTAACACACTAATCAGCATTAATATAGTCTTACACATGACTGAAAATAGTCTGACAAATTTCAGATAGTTTTTCAATTTCACTTCTGTGCATAATACACTCCTGGAAATTGAAATAAGAACACCGTGAATTCATTGTCCCAGGAAGGGGAAACTTTATTGACACATTCCTGGGGTCAGATACATCACATGATCACACTGACAGAACCACAGGCACATAGACACAGGCAACAGAGCATGCACAATGTCGGCACTAGTACAGTGTATATCCACCTTTCGCAGCAATGCAGGCTGCTATTCTCCCATGGAGACGATCGTAGAGATGCTGGATGTAGTCCTGTGGAACGGCTTGCCATGCCATTTCCACCTGGCGCCTCAGTTGCACCAGCGTTCGTGCTGGACGTGCAGACCGCGTGAGACGACGCTTCATCCAGTCCCAAACATGCTCAATGGGGGACAGATCCGGAGATCTTGCTGGCCAGGGTAGTTGACTTACACCTTCTAGAGCACGTTGTGTGGCACAGGATACATGCGGACGAGCATTGTCCTGTTGGAACAGCAAGTTCCCTTGCCGGTCTAGGAATGGTAGAACGATGGGTTCGATGACGGTTTGGATGTACCGTGCACTATTCAGTGTCCCCTCGACGATCACCAGTGGTGTACGGCCAGTGTAGGAGATCGCTCCCCACACCATGATGCCGGGTGTTGGCCCTGTGTGCCTCGGTCGTATGCAGTCCTGATTGTGGCGCTCACCTGCACGGCGCCAAACACGCATACGACCATCATTGGCACCAAGGCAGAAGCGACTCTCATCGCTGAAGACGACACGTCTCCATTCGTCCCTCCATTCACGCCTGTCGCGACACCACTGGAGGCGGGCTGCACGATGTTGGGGCGTGAGCGGAAGACGGCCTAACGGTGTGCGGGACCGTAGCCCAGCTTCATGGAGACGGTTGCGAATGGTCCTCGCCGATACCCCAGGAGCAACAATGTCCCTAATTTGCTGGGAAGTGGCGGTGCGGTCCCCTACGGCACTGCGTAGGATCCTACGGTCTTGGCGTGCATCCGTGCGTCGCTGCGGTCCGGTCCCAGGTCGACGGGCACGTGCACCTTCCGCCGACCACTGGCGACAACATCGATGTACTGTGGACACCTCACGCCCCACGTGTTGAGCAATCCGGCGGTACGTCCACCCGGCCTCCCGCATGCCCACTATACGCCCTCGCTCAAAGTCCGTCAACTGCACATACGGTTCACGTCCACGCTGTCGCGGCATGCTACCAGTGTTAAAGACTGCGATGGAGCTCCGTATGCCACGGCAAACTGGCTGACACTGACGGCGGCGGTGCACAAATGCTGCGCAGCTAGCGCCATTCGACGGCCAACACCGCGGTTCCTGGTGTGTCCGCTGTGCCATGCGTGTGATCATTGCTTGTACAGCCCTCTCGCAGTGTCCGGAGCAAGTATGGTGGGTCTGACACACCGGTGTCAATGTGTTCTTTCTTCCATTTCCAGGAGTGTATGTTGGTAGCACTTGGTCGCCTTGCCTGTTATGCTGTGTAGCAGACTTTAAAGCTGTGCGGATCAGCATAACGAAAAGGCGAGGGGTCTCGCTCGTTTTGTCCACGGCTGTACATAAGTAAGGATTACGAAGCGGATTTCTGGTACAAAATTCTTAACGAGTTTTTTCGTAAGTGATAAGATTGAATTATGCAGGGCAGTATTCCATAGAGACTGTGGCTCACTGTCCCGAGATGCTGGTGCCCGAGTGATACGGGTGCCAAACGTGTTATGAGAGCGTACATTGTCTAGCCACATTAATGTTACCACCCGTCTAAAGCCTGAATAACAACATTTTGTAGCGTGACCTTTACAAGACGTGCTGGAGGAGAGGCAATGAGATTCTGAAATGTACCGACAGGCATGTTAAGCCATGCTGATCCATGGTCCAAACTTCCCGATCGAGGTGATCCCACATATTCTCGATTGCGTTTATATCCGCAAAGTTTGATGGCAGGGACGTATGATAAATTCGTCCTTGTGTTCTTCTAACGACGCAAGATCGCTCAGAGCTGTATGACTCGTTGCATTGTCCTGCTGTTGGATGCAACCATGCCGAAGAAAAACAAACTGTCTAAAGGGGTCAACATGGTCGCTAAGCATAGATGCATAGTTATGTTGATTCATTGTACTTTTCAAAATGACTAAATGGCCCAGGTAATATTCGATCTCTGTTGGTTCATCACGGTCAGAGGACATCAGCTGGTTTATTAATTGTCAATATCAATGAAATTCTCCAACAGCGGTGTAACCAAGACATTATTGTATTTTATTTTTATGACAACCAGTTTCAGCATTTCGCTATGCCATTTTCAGGCCCCATATGCTTCTCTTAAAGTAAACGATGGTGCCATACAGTGCCACATACCCCTGGATTTCATGAATTCAAACTCAGCTGGGTTGCTACATGTCTTCGAATGAAGCACTTGTGAAACGGTTTGAATTCACGAAATCCAGGGATATGTGGCATCATCGTGTACTTTGCGAGATGCATATGTGGCCTGAAGATACCTTAGTGGAATGCCGAAACTGACTGTCGTGAAAATAAAATAAAATACCTTCTTAGATACACGGCCGTTGGAGAATTTAACTGATGTTGACAGTCACGTTAGGGAATGTTACTAAAACCATAACGCTTTCTCCGCCGGCCTGAACCCTTCCCACGATTCTACGTTTCATGCCGTGTCTGACATCGGCCGTCTGTACAATGGAGCATAAAATGTGACTCATCTGAAAAGACTTCCTGTCAGAACTTAGTTGACGTCTAATTGAAGTATTGGCGTGCAAATTCTAGCCTTTATCGCCGATGAATGGCAGTCAGTGTCAGTGCATGAACAAGTTGCGTGCTGTGGAGTCTCAAACGCAGCAAAATACGCTGAATAGTCGCTGGGGTGACGCTGTTGGTAGTCCCTTGGTTCATCTGGGCAGCGAGTTGTTTAACAGTTGCGAACCTGTTCGCCCGTACACCTTTCCGCAGCCATCGTTCTCCCCTGTTATCTATGAGCCATGGTGCATCACAGTTACCTCACCGTCGGTTTTTTGAAAGCGCAGTTTTGCCATGCGTTCAGCGCTTTAACCAGAGCTGCACTCAGACAACTTACAAATTTACCGGCCGGCAGAGGTGGCCGCGTGGTTCTAGGCACTATAGTTCAACACCGCGCGACTGCTACGGTCGCAGGTTCGAATCCTGCCTCGGGCATTGATGTGTGTGATGTCCTTAGGTTAGTTAGGTTTAAGTAGTTCTAAGTTCCGGGGGAACTGATGACCTCTGATGCTAAGTCCCATAGTGCTCAGAGCCATTTGAACCATTTGAACAACTTTACCAGAAATGCTTGAACCCTTGGTCCAAAAGCTAATGAAGATACGTATTTGGACGTCAGATAAATGATGTTTCCGCGTTACGACTATGACTGTACAGTTTTACCGCATCAAAAATGGTTCAAATGGCTCTGAGCACTATGGGACTTAACTTCTGAGGTCATCAGTCCCCTAGAACTTAGAACTACTTAAACCTAACTAACCTAAGGACATCACACACATCCATGCCCGAGGCAGGATTCGAACCTGCGACCGTAGCGGTCGCGCGGCTCCAGCTTTACAGCATCCTTCCGACGCACTATATATACCTTCCACTGCTAGTATTGCCGCCTGCCTTCTGTGTGTGATTTTTGCACGCTAAAGTCGAACACAGACAGTGGTCACGTTAGTGTGGCAGGACCGTACAGGGTCACAGCATTCGATATTCAGGATCTCAATTCCCACGCTTCTAGCGCCAGAACTAGCGTTCACTCAGTCGTTTAGAATCGTACACCCACTGACGTACCTTGAGGCAGGAAACAGGCTTGGTCACACCAAGTCAAGTATCCACACGCTCGATGTGATGACGTCTTGAGCACCACGACAGTCGGCACGCGATCAGAGTTGTGTCGTCCCTTGAAGCAGATACGAGGGAAGGCAACAATGTTGTGTGCCCAGCAGCAACATGACACAGGAGTAACAGCACATTGTCCCAGCTCTGTACACAGCACCACGATGAAAGTATCCATAGGCACCGCCGGGAAAAATCTTTACATTTTACGTGATAAGGTCATGGTTGTACCCTGTGTCCAATTTCTCTGTGATAATATCCAAGAAAGTAGCACAAGACTGCTTGTTGCCTGTTCTGTCTCCACCTACCTCGATACACAAAGTATTCGACTGTTGACCCAGCCAGTGCGTTGTCCATATGTTTGAACCATTTAAAACATATGATCATGGGTTACCATGAGACCGGCATGCCAACACCACGATTGAGTCGAAGCAGTATGGTATGACGTACCTCTATCCATCATCAAAGCTCAGTTCGATCGATCAGAGCAGTTGCTCGTTCTATAGTGTACTCGCAAAAACATAAATAAATTTCGTTATTATTCAGATAACTTACGGGACTGCAGCCGGGTGACGTCAACAATCGAAAATATTTCAACAGGAGCACGCCCTGCCATTTTCAAGGCCTTGAAAATGCAGTGTTTGCTCCCGTTGAAACGTCAGTCTACTGCATTCACGTAAGTTATTTGAACATTGTGTACGCCGAGCGAAACTCGGAACTCAAATTCCGGTGTTTCGTACACTTCCTGGTGTTGTGCCTCAGGTGGCCATTATCGTAGCTTTTAATGCAAAACCAGCAGCGTATAAACTTTGTAATATTGTTACTTTAATTTTGTATCCTGAAATCTGTAATATTGTTACTTTAATTTTGTATGCTGAAATCGGTGCTAATTGACAATGAAAGTGGGTTAAAAGCCCTGATCTGTCTGGGGACATTAACCGTGGATTACTGGGTAACTGTTTCATCAGATATTTAGCAGACTAACACTAATGATAATCTTTTAATAGTCATACAAAACCGGTAAAATATATATATAAAAAGGAGAATTTAAATAAAAAGAAAGAAATCAGTTTATACTTGGAAATTTATTTTAAGATTGTTCATTGAAATTTCAGCATATTATACGTGAGTTATAACTGAGCTGAGCTGGTGCCTTATTTACGATTGAAAAGAATGTGAGATTGTAATCTTACGGAACACATAAAATATGGAGCCAAGATTTGGGAAACTGCATACAACACTCCATTCATAAAATAACACACGAAGAACATTGAAACATAAGCAAGAAGAAATTAACCACAACCAACAGATTCAGTTTTTACCCAAAGAAATTACGTTCATACCACAATCCTGTCCGTCATGAAATTACCACACACTGGTATACTAAATTCATATTAACTCTTTGTGAAGTCTTCGCAAAAAGAATAGCTGAGGGCTACTTTGATGATTACACCACATGCTCCACGTGGTCAACTTGGTTTACACAAAGCGTACAACTCCACAATAATTTTGATAATTAAAATAAATTAGATCGAAAAGCAATTGACAAAAGAAAAACCTTGAACTGGTTACTAACGTCTTACTATTAACCTGATGGGTCAAACAGTTATATAAGCACGTGGTACTGGTCTCGCAAAGTACACCCCACGTGGGTTGAACATAAAGAAAAGCAGCATAAAGAAAAGTTGCTATATTAAAAAAATATTCTCAAGACGAGACGTTATAATCTCACGCACATTCGGATTTAAGATTGATGAACTTAGTTAGAGTTACTGATCAACACGTGGTTCCACTTTACTCACAAAGTAGTAACAAAGCAACTACCGCAAAATAATCTGAATTTAACACGAGAATTACACTCCGCTGCACTTTAAGATAGCATTAGATACTTTAGAGCTAAACCTGAAATCAAGGTGATTAAATTTTCAGTTAGGCTGAACTTAAGAAATCCATTGTCCTACGGACTTAACAGACACGCGCTTAGCCGGAGATCTTACCACTTCAGACGCTCGCCACGGCCACACTGCAACTGCCTACTGCTTCCGAGCGTGCTTCCTGCGGGTCTCACAAAGACCAACGGAAGTGGCCAGAGGGGCAGCTTCCTATACCAACATGACAACGGACGGACAGGACCATACTAAGGATAGAAACCTCTTTGCTTTTAGGAAGCGTAGCTACCTGTTCCGACGTTGGTCCTACTGTTCTCTAGCAGACAGCCTTGTCTGCTACCCTCAAGCATGCAACTAGAAATACATATGCTCATTCATCCTCTCACACAAAAGGGAAGGGGGATGACAGTATCTTATCATATACAGTATATAAAAGAAAGCGGATGTAGGTTCCGTATGAGACTGTGTGACATGAATTACATATAAGAATTACATATAAACTGTGCTTTAAAGTGTAGTAGTGTGACAGATCGTTCTTGTTTATGTGTAAAAGTAACACGTTCCACTGCTCAGTCTCCTCCCAGATAGTCAGAAACGCCACAGTACATTTAGAAGAGGAATTTATTCCATAAATGGCAACAGATTTAAGAAATTAAACATGAAAGGAATCCAACAGAGACCTTTCATAACCCCAACGCTCCGGGAAAAGACTGTGCAGGGAATTTTCTGGCCATGCTAGGACATTCCCAAGCAGGCTTCTCACACCCTACTTAAACCAAAAGTGTAAAAGAAAAGGCAAAAGGACACCAGCTACTTGCTAAAACACAATAATTTCAACACATCTTTAGAATCTACCAATTTCAAACAGAAAAAAAAGAACACAATCTGTGACACCTATTTAAAAGGTAGTGTAGACCTAATTCGGTCAGCAAGTAAAAACAATGGTTCCTGTGTCATTAATATGAAAACAATTTCTGGTTGTTACCCTTATGGAGTTCACCAGTATTTGCTCATTGCAAGAGCCAACTGATCACAGGAAAGTTTATGACTGTTTATTAACAAGCAAACTTTATGAAAATAGCAAAGGTGCCACAGCAATTAAAAAAAGAACATCAAATAACATCGGTATTAAAAACAGAACATAACAATGCACAATTTGCAAAAGCAACAAAATGATAAGAGAAAAAACATGTTTTACAAAGTGGTTATCGCAAAAAAATTCTATATCGTATAAAACTAATAATTTGTAGAATTAAAATAACTATGTGGCACTCATTTAATCACTCTACTATATTTCAATTAACTAGCAAACAATGATCACTGTCATTATACTGAAACTACAATAATTATGTGATTGTTACCCTTAAGGGGTTCCTCACAGTAAATATGCCCCATGCAAAGGCTAATCGATCACAGTTCAATGAGAATAAAAAGCTATCTGACTGATAAACGAAGCAAGGCCACAGCAATGAATTTACGAAACAAAATATCACAAATCTAATACATCACACAAAAACAAACATTGATAAATAAAACAGTACAATAGTCAACATCTAAAACAAAAAAAAAACACCTATAAATAAAACACCTCTAAAATACAAGAGTCAATGTCTAAAAAAGATAAATAGAACACCTGCAAAATACAAGAGTCAGTCTAATAAACACCAATAAATCGAACTCCTGCAAAATACACGAGTCAGAGTTTCTCTGACAGAAACACACGTATATGCACTGGACTAAGAACCGTATAATCACTGTTCACTGACACACTCAGTACTTCCACTGTTCCGAAGCACAATATAGGGGAAAGAGGGGGGATTCGTCGCCGCAGCTGTCAGTAGGGATTTTTGTCCATCTGTTGCGTGCGATCCCGCCGTCTCTGCCCTCTCATGAAGTTTCTCTCGTGTCACGTACATCTCGATTTGGTTCCATGTTTGTATTGTCAAATTCGTGCGGTATCCTCGTTTGATACGCCAGGTTGATATTCTCGGGCAAGGATGACACTTAATGGCTCTTCTTTTGTCCCACCCTTAGCGACCAGAGAACATAGAACCAAGATTTACCGTCGCTTGACAGTAGGCATCCATCAGGAAATGTCGATAGGCGTCGTTGACGTCTGCAAGTTTCTCTGGGCAGTACCTGTCAAAAGGCTCCACGCCCCTTGTGTTGTTTCACCGCGGCCGTCTCGTTACGGTCGCGTGCGTGTGGTGCGTTGCCAGGAGATGGATTTCCGCGCGGTGGACCGCTCGCCCATCTCAGGTCATCGCCTCGAGGAAAGGTCGCCCGGCGCGGCCGCCCATTAGCTCCAGGTACAAGGGAAAGTATTTGCCGCTTACTCTCCTTTTGTTGTCGGCCGCGCTCCCAAAGTGGCCCGGATGACAGCGTGTCCCGCTGGGAAACCCGCCAGTTTACAACTAGTCCGGCTGCTCCCGCTGTCTCTTAAGAGTTTTGCCGGTTCGCTTTCACGTTCTCAACTGCATTCACAGAAATTTTTCATCATCCTTATGTGATTACACAATGTCATACATAATACCACTTAGTATTGTCTTTCACAATTTTTAAGAACAAAGTGAGACTTAATATTTTTTTTAATAAAAAAATTAGATGAATCGACAATATAAAATAAAATTTAAATGACTTGACAATGTAAAAAAAATAAAAGTGAAATGACTTGACAGTATAAAAATAAAAATTTAAATGAACTGACAATACAATATTTAAATCCACATCACTAATGTGGTTCACTTACGTTTTAATAAATCAAATGCTATTTATTAATTCACTAAAATGAATAGGATTATACCTTGTGAAAGTATAGGTCAGGACAGCATAGGGTTCACATGTTATTTACACACACATACATGCACACCTGTTGTCTATTCTACAAACTAACTACCCATAAACATGCATTACTCAATATTCTACTTCTATCCACTACTAGTTAAGCCAATAAGCTACTTCAATGCTACTTCAACAAAGTGTTTACACCACTACAACACTGTTCTAATTCGTCCTCTTCTTGACGCTCGCGGCATACGTCTTGTCACATGATAAATATGGAGAACTTTCCTTAAACATACACATTAAAAAGAACAATGGTTATTTACACGCCAAAACATTTATACCAGTTCGCACACCTGAAAAGAGACTCGCAATTATACATTTATCATACTCATATATTCACACATAAAACAGTAAGAAAATTTCACCTAAAATTACGTTATCACAACAATTAATCACGCAGATGACTCTGAGAAGGTTAAAAATATTTGCATTATACAGGTTATATTACATTTTCTTACCCATTTTGCTGCGATTTCGTTCCTTCTTTACGTTACCTTTCGCTTCCAAATCAGTTATTTCGCCTGTGGTGGTTATTCTGGATTCATTTCTCATGAATGGTAAAATTGTGGTCACCTCTATTCTGTAAAACAGTATCATCTTAACATATTGAACTTACAACAGACACAAAAGATCCGAATCCCCCTGTAGTTTAAATGACAAATGTTTTGCTTTATCCTTATTACCTTAAACCAAGCTTTCCTTCGTTCCCATAATCAAAATTATTTAATCATCCTCTACCTTCAAGAGGGAAATTTCCTCAGTACAAATCATATAGGCTGCAGTGCATCCCGCACCAGCGAAAACAGTAAGCTGTAATGCTCACAGCATCACCAAAACACATAAACGTCGCTTTTCTAGGACAAGTATTAACGCAGAATAATTTTTTAGGCTTTGGCTCAACATCAATCAAGACTACAAAAAGGATCCATATTTCCGTTCCATTCTCCATTTGCTGAAAAGCTGCTCGTATTTGACTACCACAATAATATTTCAGAGCCACGTAAATTACACAAACCACAATTCTTCTTTCACCTTGAAGGGAATCAATATACTTACGAAATCCACAGACAGCACTTTATGTACTCAGCTATAAAGAACAAAAAAGACATATATCATCAATATTAACATATTAGCGTATATTGGGAAGCCAATGGTTCAACAATCGTATTATCGCATCCTGTTTTCAAGATTCCAAACTTACTCATTCCTTTCTCAGAGTTCTCCTATCTTAAAATATTCATACAGCACGCATACAATAGTAAGAGATCCTCATTTATACTGACAGATATAGAATAGTAATAGATAGATAGTAGCACTGAAAGCAGAAAATCGGAAACAAGGCTACTAACAGCTGGGGACCTGGGTTTGCCAGACCCATAATACCCACAGATCGGATATTCCCCTGAGTTTATGCACTAATTCAGCAACGATCTTGCTTCTCTCAGGAGCGACTCCATTCAATTTACACACAAAAAAAAACATAAACAGCATTTTACTCGTTCACAAAGAAACCTTTTATCTTCACGTTTGAATCAAACTAAATCCTAATTGCACAAAAAAAAATTTAAAACATCACTTCGATCCATCACATAGAAACATCTTTATCACTATTTTTACCAACATATTATTCAAAATGCATGTTATAAATTTAAACTAATCAATTGTCTCTCTTCACCGTCTTCTCTACTCCTCACTGCTCTTTCTACTCAATGTATGGTTTTACATTTGACACATGGTGTAGTCCTTTTGATTTCTTCGATCGAAGAGTTTCCACTTCTATGGCGTTTTTATGGGGAATCTTCCTTATCCGATACGGGCCTTAAAGAGATTAAAAAATTTCTTGCAGACACCTGACCGTTTGTTAGACAGCTTGTGTGATCTGATAAGAACTTTTTGTCCTACATGAAACACTGTTTTTCTCACGTGTTTCTTATACGCCTTGACTCTGGCTTCTGCTGCACGCTTGATGTTGCGTAAAGCTAAGTCAACAATTGCGTTCCGGCGTAGTCTCGGCTCTAGTGGCCAAGGCACCACCTCTTTGAATTTGCTTGGGGGCTCCTTGTTTTTTAGCACAGTGATTGGCGGAAGCTTTGTTGACGTATTAGGCAACTCATTAATTATGTTCTGAAATCCTTTTAGGTGTATGTCCCACGATCGGTGATCACGACTGCAGTATAACCTACATAATTTTCCTAATTCACGCATAATACGCTCACTGGGGTTCGAGCTGGGGTGAAAGAGAGATATATATTGTAATATTGTTACTTTAATTTTGTTATGCTGTAATTGTAATATTGTTACTTTAATTTTGGTATACTGATATCGGTGCTAGTTGACAATGAAAGTGGGTTAAAAGCCGTGATCTGTCTGGGGACGTTAACCGTGGATTACTGGGCAACTGTTTCATCAGATATTTAGCAGACTAACATTAATGATAATTTTTTAATAGTCATACAAAACCGGTAAAATATATATATAAAAAGGAGAATTTAAATAAAAAGAAAGAAATCAGTTTATACTTGGAAATTTATTTTAAGATTGTTCATTGAAATTTCAGCATATTATACGTGAGTTATAACTGAGCTGGTGCCTTATTTACGATTGAAAAGAATGTGAGATTGTAATCTTACGGAACACATAAAATATGGAGCCAAGATTTGGGAAACTGCATACAACACTCCATTCATAAAATAACACACGAAGAACATTGAAACATAAGCAAGAAGAAATTAACCACAACCAACAGATTCAGTTTTTACCCAAAGAAATTACATTCATACCACAATCCTGTCCGTCATGTAATTACCACACACTGGTATACTAAATTCATATTAACTCTTTGTGAAGTCTTCGCAAAAAGAATAGCTGAGGGCTACTTTGATGATTACACCACATGCTCCACGTGGTCAACTTGGTTTACACAAAGCGTACAACTCCACAATAATTTTGATAATTAAAATAAATTAGATCGAAAAGCAATTGACCAAAGAAAAACCTTGAACTGGTTACTAACGTCTTACTATTAATCTGATGGGTCAAACAGTTATGTAAGCACGTGGTACTGGTCTCGCAAAGTACACTCCACGTGGGTTGAACATAAAGAAAAGTTGCTATATTGCAAAATATTGTCAAGACGAGACGTTATAATCACACAAACATTCGCATTTAAGATTGATGAACTTAGTTAGAGTTACTGATCAACACGTGGTTCCAATTTACTCACAAAGTAGTAACAAAGCAACTACCGCAAAATAATCTGAATTTAACACGAGAATTACACTCCGCTGCACTTTAAGATAGTATTAGATATTTTAGAGCTAAACCTGAAATAAAGGTGAATAAATTTTCAGTTAGGCTGAACTTAAGAAATCCATTGTCCTACGGACTTAACAGACACGCGCTTAGCCGGAGATCTTACCACTTCAGACGCTCGCCACGGCCACACAGCAACTGCCTACTGCCCAGCGTGCTTCCTCGGTCTCACAAAGACCAACGGAAGTGGCCAGAGGGGCAGCTTCCTATACCAACATGACAACGGACGGACAGGACCATACTAAGGATAGAAACCTCTTTGCTTTTAGGAAGCGTAGCTACCTGTTCCGACGTTGGTCCTACTGTTCTCTAGCAGACAGCCTTGTCTGCTACCCTCAAGCATGCAACTAGAAATACATATGCTCATTCATCCTCTCACACAAAAGGGAAGGGGGATGACAGTATCTTATCATATACAGTATATAAAAGAAAGCGGATGTAGGTTCCGTATGAGACTGTGTGACATGAATTACATATAAGAATTACATATAAACTGTGCTTTAAAGTGTAGTAGTGTGACAGATCGTTCTTGTTTATGTGTAAAAGTAACACGTTCCACTGCTCAGTCTCCTCCCAGATAGTCAGAAACGCCACAGTACATTTAGAAGAGGAATAGCAACAGATTTAAGAAATTAAACATGAAAGGAATCCAACAGAGACCTTTCATAACCCCAACGCTCCGGGAAAAGACTGTGCAGGGAATTTTCTGGCCATGCTAGGACATTCCCAAGCAGGCTTCTCACACCCTACTTAAACCAAAAGTGTAAAAGAAAAGGCAAAAGGACACCAGCTACTTGCTAAAACACAATAATTTCAACACATCTTTAGAATCTACCAATTTCAAACAGAAAAAAAAGAACACAATCTGTGACACCTATTTAAAAGGTAGTGTAGACCTAATTCGGTCAGCAAGTAAAAACAATGGTTCCTGTGTCATTAATATGAAAACAATTTCTGGTTGTTACCCTTATGGAGTTCACCAGTATTTGCTCATTGCAAGAGCCAACTGATCACAGGAAATTTATGACTGTTTATTAACAAGCAAAATTTATGAGAATAGCAAAGGTGCCACAGCAATAAAAAAAGGAACATCAAATAACATCGGTATTAAAAAGCAGAACATAATAATGCACAATCTGCAAAAGCAACAAAATGATAAGAGAAAAAACATGTTTTACAAAGTGGTTATCGCAAAAAAAATTCTATATCGTATAAAACTAATAATTTGTAGAATTAAAATAACTATGTGGCACTCATTTAATCACTCTACTATATTTCAATTAGCTAGCACACAATGAGCACTGTGTCATTATACTGAAACTACAATAATTATGTGATTGTTACCCTTAAGGGGTTCCTCACAGTAAATATGCCCCATGCAAAGGCTAATCGTTCACAGTTCAATGAGAATAAAAAGCTATCTGACTGATAAACGAAGCAAGGCCACAGCAATGAATTTACGAAACAAAATATCACAAATCTAATACATCACACAAAAACAAACATTGATAAATAAAACAGTACAATAGTCAACATCTAAAACAAAAAAAACACCTATAAATAAAACACCTGCAAAATACAAGAGTCAAAGTCTAAAAAAGATAAATAGAACACCTGCAAAATACAAGAGTCAGTCTAATAAACACCAATAAATCGAACTCCTGCAAAACACACGAGTCAGAGTTTCTCTGACAGAAACACACGTATATGCACTGGACTAAGAACCGTATAATCACTGTTCACTGACACACTCAGTACTTCCACTGTTCCGAGGCACAATATAGGGTAAAGAGGGGGGGTTCGTCGCCGCAGCTGTCAGTAGGGATTTTTGTCCATCTGTTGCGTGCGATCCCGCCGTCTCTGCCCTCTCATGAAGTTTCTCTCGTGTCACGTACATCTCGATTTGGTTCCATGTTTGTATTGTCAAATTCGTGCGGTATCCTTGTTTGACACGCCAGGTTGATATTCTCGGGCAAGGATGACACTTAATGGCTCTTCTTTTGTGCCACCCTTAGCGACCAGAGAACTTCGAACCATTATTTACTGTCGCTTGACAATGGGCATCCGTCAGGAGATGTTGATAGGCGTCATTGAAGTCTGCCAGTTACTCTGGACAGTATGTGTCAAAAGGCTCCACGCCCTTTGTGTTGTTACATTCTTGGGTTAGCCTCAATTGGCTCGCCGGTTTGATATTCCTGGGCAAGGATGACACTTAATGGCTCTTCTTTGGTGCCACCCTTAGCGACCAGAGAACATCGAACCATGATTTACTGTCGCTTGACAGTAGGCATCCATCAGGAAATGTCGATAGGCGTCGTTGACGTCTGCAAGTTTCTCTGGGCAGTACCTGTCAAAAGGCTCCACGCCCCTTGTGTTGTTTCACCGCGGCCGTCTCGTCACGGTCGCGTGCGTGTGGTGCGTTGCCAGCAGATGGATTTCCGCGCGGTGGACCGCTCGCCCATCTCAGGTCATCGCCTCGAGGAAGGGTCGCCCGGGGCGGCCGCCCATTAGCTCCAGGTACAAGGGAAAGTGTTTGCCGCTTACTCTCCTTTTGTTGTCGGCCGCGCTCCCAAAGTGGCCCGGATGACAGCGGGGCCCCCCTGGGAAACCCGCCAGTTTACAACTAGTCCGGCTGCTCCCGCTGTCTCTTAAGAGTTTTGCCGGTTCGCTTTCATGTTCTCAACTGCATTCACAGAAAATTTTTTTATCATCCTTATGTGACTACAAAATGTCATACATAATACCACTTAGTATTGTCTTTCACAATTTTTAAGAACAAAGTGAGACTTAATTTTTTTTTAAATAAAAAAATTAGATGAATCGACAATATAAAATAAAATTTAAATGACTTGACAATGTAAAAAAAAATAAAAGTGAAATGACTTGACAGTATAAAAAATAAAAATTTAAATGAACTGACAATATAATATTTAAATCCACATCACTAATGTGGTTCACTTACGTTTTAATAAATCAAATGCTATTTATTAATTCACTAAAATGAATAGGATTATGCCTTGTGCAAGTATAGGTCAGGACAGCATAGGGTTCACATGTTATTTACACACACATACATGCACACCTGTTGTCTATTCTACAAACTAACTACCCATAAACATGCATTACTCAATATTCTACTTCTATCCACTACTAGTTAACCCAATAAGCTACTTCAATGCTATTTCAACACCGTGTATATACCACTACAACATTCTTCTTGACGCTCGCGGCATACGTCTTGTCACATGATAAATATGGAGAACTTTCCTTAAACATACACATTAAAAAGAACAATGGTTATTTACACGCCAAAACATTTATACCACTTCGCACACCTGAAAAGAGACTCGCAATTATACATTTATCATACTCATATATTCACACATAAAACAGTAAGAAAATTTCACCTAAAATTACGTTATCACAACAATTAATCACGCAGATGACTCTGAGAAGGTTAAAAATGTTTGCATTATACAGGTTATATTACATTTTCTTACCCATTTTGCTGCGATTTCGTTCCTTCTTTACGTTACCTTTCGCTTCCAAATCAGTTATTTCGCCTGTGGTGGTTATTCTGGATTCATTTCTCATGAATGGCAAAATTGTGGTCACCTCTATTCTGTAAAACAGTATCATCTTAACATATTGAACTTACAACAGACACAAAAGATCCGAATCCTCCTGTAGTTTAAATGACAAATGTTTTGCTTTATCCTTATTACCTTAAACCAAGCTTTCCTTCGTTCCCATAATCAAAATTATTTAATCATCCTCTACCTTCAAGAGGGAAATTTCCTCAGTACAAATCATATAGGCTGCAGTGCATCCCGCACCAGCGAAAACAGTAAGCTGTAATGCTCACAGCATCAGCAAAACACATAAACGTCGCTTTTCTAGGACAAGTATTAACGCAGAATAATTTTTTTAGGCTTTGGCTCAACATCAATCAAGACTACAAAAAGGATCCATATTTCCTTTCCATTCTCCATTTGCTGAAAAGCTGCTCGTATTTGACTACCACAATAACATTTCAGAGCCACGTAAATTACACAAACCACAATTCTTCTTTCACCTTGAAGGGAATCAATATACTTACGAAATCCACAGACAGCACTTTACGTACTCAGCTATAAAGAACAAAAAAAGACATATATCATCAATATTAACATATCATCGCATATTGGAAGCCAATGGTTTAACAATCGTATTATCGCATCCTGTTTTCAAGATTCCAAACTTACTCACTCCTTTCTCAGAGTTCTCCTATCTTAAAATATTCATACAGCACGCATACTATAGTAAGAGATCCTCATTTATACTGACAGATATAGAATAGTAATAGATAGATAGTAGCACTGAAAGCAGAAAATCGGAAACAAGGCTACTAACAGCTGGGAACCTGGGTTTGCCAGACCCATAATACCCACAGATCGGATATTCCCCTGAGTTTTCCTATCTTAACATGTATTTGTCTCTTGTCCTCCGCCCCAGTCTGCTTCAATCGTTCTACTTGCTGTGCCAGCGCATGAATCGCTAGACTGTTGTCCGCTATTGTGTTGCTAACGGACGTGGGACAATGCGTTTCCGCTTCTTGGACCCTCGAAAGTACCTGCTGGTGTTCCCTTTGGCATTCTTCCCTCAGCTCTTGGAAATTCCTAAGTACCCGTTCTTCGCTTTCTTCAGACTCGGCATCGCCACTACGCCTGGCCCGTTCCAAGGCTTGCAGACGGTCAACGATTTGTTCAAATGCACGGCCCAACTCCTTCATAATATCACCCTTCACTTCATTTGCCAGACCGCTCATTCTTTGTGAGACACCATCGGACACTCTCTGCATCGACCCGCCAACCTTATTTGTCTGCTGTATTATTTTTTTGTCTATTTGTTCGCCTAGCTCGCGGATCGATTTTTCAGATTTCTGCGTTATTTGTTCGCCTAGCTCTCGGATCGATATTTCGGATGATTCTTTTTGTTCTCGGAACGATTTTTCAGATTTCTGCGTCATTTGATCGCCTAGCTCTCGGATCGATTTTTCAGATTTCTGGGTCATTTGTTCCCCTAGCTCGCGGATCGATTTTTCAAAGCTCTGCGTCATTTGTTCCCCTAGCTCGCGGATCGATTTTTCAAATGATTCTGTTTGTTCTCGGAACAATTTTTCTGATGATTCTTTTTGTTCTCGGAACAATTTTTCTGATTTCTGCATCATTTGTTCCCCTAGCTCGCGGATCGATTTTTCTGTGTTTTCTTTGTCTTGTTGCAATAAGGCTTTCATGAGTTCTGCCAATTCAATTTGGTTAGTTAGAGGCAAATTAATTTCTGGCTCTGATGTGAGCCCGTTCGTGCTGATTTGCATTTCGTCTGAAGTATTCCCCATTGCATTTTCGGAACCGCCCGACGCGTTAATATTGGAAATCAAATTATCCCCTTGGTCCATGTTGCTTAAGTTGTCGGACCGCTTACTTTTAGCTTGGTTACGTGTTTGCATTAGTGCAATTTATACTCAGTACGCAACGCACTAATCACAATAAATGTGTCCCACGAAAATTACGACAGTCACACGAAAGATACCCAACCTAGTACACACTTTTTCACACGCAAAACATATTTTTATCTTTGATCGAAACAGTGGAATTTACAAGCGAGAATAAAAAAACACACAGACATATAAAACACACAAATATAAAAAACACAACAAGACAAACAACGCAACGCCGATCAACAAAGCCGTGAATCTTTTGAAAGTCTGCTCGGAAACAACGCAGAAGTTGTTTGAGCGCTGTAGGGAAAAAAAATTAAGGTTATAACACGCTCGCAATCTAACATTTCAGAGATTCCAGAGTCTAGCGGAATCACAGAACAGGGTCGCCATGTGTAATGTTGTTACTTTATTTTTGGTATGCTGTATTCGTAAAGTTGTAACTTTAATTTTGGTATACTGATATCGGTGCTAGTTGACAATGAAAGTGGGTTAAAAGCCGTGATCTGTCTGGGGACGTTAACCGTGGATTACTGGGCAACTGTTTCATCAGATATTTAGCAGACTAACATTAATGATAATCTTTTAATAGTCATACAAAACCGGTAAAATATATATATAAAAAGGAGAATTTAAATAAAAAGAAAGAAATCAGTTTATACTTGGAAATTTATTTTAAGATTGTTCATTGAAATTTCAGCATATTATACGTGAGTTATAACTGAGCTGGTGCCTTATTTACGATTGAAAAGAATGTGAGATTGTAATCTTACGGAACACATAAAATATGGAGCCAAGATTTGGGAAACTGCATACAACACTCCATTCATAAAATAACACACGAAGAACATTGAAACATAAGCAAGAAGAAATTAACCACAACCAACAGATTCAGTTTTTACCCAAAGAAATTACGTTCATACCACAATCCTGTCCGTCATGTAATTACCACACACTGGTATACTAAATTCATATTAACTCTTTGTGAAGTCTTCGCAAAAAGAATAGCTGAGGGCTACTTTGATGATTACACCACATGCTCCACGTGGTCAACTTGGTTTACACAAAGCGTACAACTCCACAATAATTTTGATAATTAAAATAAATTAGATCGAAAAGCAATTGACCAAAGAAAAACCTTGAACTGGTTACTAACGTCTTACTATTAATCTGATGGGTCAAACAGTTATGTAAGCACGTGGTACTGGTCTCGCAAAGTACACTCCACGTGGGTTGAACATAAAGAAAAGTTGCTATATTGCAAAATATTGTCAAGACGAGACGTTATAATCACACAAACATTCGCATTTAAGATTGATGAACTTAGTTAGAGTTACTGATCAACACGTGGTTCCAATTTACTCACAAAGTAGTAACAAAGCAACTACCGCAAAATAATCTGAATTTAACACGAGAATTACACTCCGCTGCACTTTAAGATAGTATTAGATATTTTAGAGCTAAACCTGAAATAAAGGTGAATAAATTTTCAGTTAGGCTGAACTTAAGAAATCCATTGTCCTACGGACTTAACAGACACGCGCTTAGCCGGAGATCTTACCACTTCAGACGCTCGCCACGGCCACACAGCAACTGCCTACTGCCCAGCGTGATTCCTCGGTCTCACAAAGACCAACGGAAGTGGCCAGAGGGGCAGCTTCCTATACCAACATGACAACGGACGGACAGGACCATACTAAGGATAGAAACCTCTTTGCTTTTAGGAAGCGTAGCTACCTGTTCCGACGTTGGTCCTACTGTTCTCTAGCAGACAGCCTTGTCTGCTACCCTCAAGCATGCAACTAGAAATACATATGCTCATTCATCCTCTCACACAAAAGGGAAGGGGGATGACAGTATCTTATCATATACAGTATATAAAAGAAAGCGGATGTAGGTTCCGTATGAGACTGTGTGACATGAATTACATATAAGAATTACATATAAACTGTGCTTTAAAGTGTAGTAGTGTGACAGATCGTTCTTGTTTATGTGTAAAAGTAACACGTTCCACTGCTCAGTCTCCTCCCAGATAGTCAGAAACGCCACAGTACATTTAGAAGAGGAATAGCAACAGATTTAAGAAATTAAACATGAAAGGAACCCAACAGAGACCTTTCAATATATAGGTTTAATTCTTCTTCTTCGAAGCATCCGCTGCCAGTATTGCGATCTAAATTGTGGTCCATTATCCGAGATAACCCTTTTCACGCTCCCAACTTCATGCAGAAACTGCTTTGCAAATGCAGTTGCCACTGCCCTTCCTGTGGCTCGCTTCAACGGAGTCAGACACACAAACTTGGAGGTTAGCTCCACCGCTACGAAAACATATGCAAAACCTGCTTTAGATCGTATTAGTGGCCCAAATAGATCCACGGCCGCGAGGTCACAAAGTTTTCTTGGTATTATCGGGTGCAATGATGCAGCATAAGTCACTGTGGCCGCCTTTGCTCGCTGACAAGGTCCGCACACTCTAAGTACACCACGAATACGCCGTAGCATGTTATTAAAATAGCATGTCTCTTTCAGTTTTTCACAACATTTCTGTGCTCCGAAGTGACCATAACTCAAGTGTATGTACCATATAGTTTTGTTTACGAGTTCCTCCGGAATCACCAACACCCATCTGGAGTCGTCCGGGGCTCGTTTCTTGAATAATATTCTATTGCGCACTAAGTAGTACTGGCGTATTCCTACATTCTCCTTGTCCTCCCACTTCGTCTTTATATCTTTCAGTACAGCGTCCTTATCCTGTTCGTCCGCTATACTCCCTAAAGAAGTGGTAACAAAATTCTCGAACGCTACATTCTGTAAGTATAGGATGCTAAAATTATTTTCACCCAGTTCCCTTTCTTCTGTGTGAAGCAAACCTATAGGAATGCGCGATAGAGCGTCAGCAATTACATTTTTTTTGTCCAGGAATGTATTCTACAGTGAAGTTATATTCCTGTAGGTATAGTGCCCAGCGTCCTAGTCTCCCATGCGTGATTTTTGTGCTCATAAGAAATTGGAGTGCACGATGGTCAGTGTACACCTTGGTGGTCCTCCCAAATAAAAAATACCTAAATTTTGAGAATGCCCAAACTATCGCGAGTGCTTCGAGTTCCGTCACAGAATAATTTTTTTCACATCGAGAGAGCACCCTGCTCCCAAACGAGATTGTTTTCCAAGTTGTAATATCATCATTTCCTTCCGTTTGAAACAGTACCGCACCTAATCCTGACAAGGAACTGTCCGTCATTAAACAGAATTCTTGTGTCAGATCGGGATGCACGAGGATGGGAGCCTCTACCAATGCCTTTTTCAATTTATAAAATTCATCCTGTGCCTCTTGATCCCAGACCCACAAAGCGTTCTTCCCTGTTAGTCCACATAGACGGGGTGTACCAAGTACACTAAAATTTATAAATCGCTTATAAAAGTTACACAGGCCTAAGAATGCGCGCAACTGTTTTTTATTTGTCGGCATTGCACACTCCGCTATTGCCGCAATTTTCTCCGGGTCAGGTTGTATTCCATTTGCTGAGACAATATGGCCTAAGAATTTTATGTTCTCTCGTCCGAACTGTGACTTATCTAAGTTGACTGTTACACCTGCCTTCTCAAAAACATCCAGTAGTCTGTTCAGAACGTCATTATGGTCGTCCCACGACTTTTCCGCAATTAATATGTCATCCACGTAAATTGTCACTCGCTGTTTCAAATCATCAGGTAAAATGCTATTTAATCCCCTTATAAAAGCAGCTGATGAGACGTTTAGTCCGAACGGGAGACGCCGGAATTGGAAACAATTTCCGTAACACAGGAACGCTGTATATAATCTGCAAGATGGGTGTAGCACGATTTGCCAAAAACTCGAACGGAGGTCGACAGATGATAGTACCTTTACTCCGTGGAAACGTTGTAAGAGTTCCTCAAGGCTCTCAGGCCTGTCCGTTTCCGACATAATAATTGTGTTTATCTGTCTCGAGTCTAGCACCAAACGAACTGAGTTGTCGCGTTTTGGCACGACAAGCAAGGGTGAATTGTACGAGCTTACTGCCCGCTCAATTATTCCTTGTTCTAACATCTTGTTTATTTCCTTCTCCACCTGGGCTTTATACGCCACGGGAATAGGGTATGGTCTAACAGAAAACTTCTGATGGTCGCGTACTCTGAATTGGTACGTAAAACCCTTAATAGCCCCCGGAGTCTCAGAAAATACCCGTTCATGATTCCTAAGTAGACAATACAATTTCTCCTTTTCCCTGTCCGTGGTTCTGACACCCGCGATGCTCTTTCTCAGTGCATCAGCAAAGGCAACATCTTTCCCCTGCTCACCAGACGTAGAGCACGACTCACTTACATAGTTCACGAGTAGCTCCAGTCTGGGTTGCGACTCGGTTTGAGCTTGAAATTTTAGGCAACTAATTTCTGACTCGGCACGTAATATGCATTCATCAAATACTAAATTAATTGGCTGATCGCCAACTTGAACTGTCATTACTCCTCCACCCATGTCAATTACTGCATGGTGGGCATTCATGAAGTCATTTCCTAAAATCATTGCCACATTCAGCATTGGGAGCACAAAGAAGTTGTACTCAAACTCTCTTCCCTGGCAGGTAAAATTAAGCCGAGTTTGCCTTCGGATTTCTATGCTCTTACCGTAGATTGCGCCCTTCACCTTAATTCCTCGCACTTGAAAAACGGGCCAAGTCCCAGTCCCTTCGCATTTTTGAAATGCTGCCTCGCTCACTATCGAGAAAGGGCTTCCAGTGTCAATGACACACTTAAAACATATTTCTTTTACTGCAATTGTCACGACTGGATTTACTCCCGAAATTTTAGCACTCGTAGTTTCTTGCAACAAATCCTCTCTAATATCTTCCCTCTCTATATACCGTATGCACTCCTTTGCCATGTCGTTCATTGTTTCCGATTGGGCGCCTTCTGCGCTGATCGTTTGTCATTGCCGGTTTTGTTCATTTCCATTTGCTGGATTATGTCTAGGGTTAGATGGCCGAATTTCAACATCATGAGGTGCTCCGCCTATAGTCCTATTCCCACCGTGTTCACCGTAGTGTCGATTCTGGTTGCCGTAACTGTTCCGTTCACGATTCTGTCTACGTCCTCGATCATTTCTGTTGTTCCACCTGTGTTCGCGACTGTCACCCCAGTTTCTATACGGCCGGTCCCGATTATTGTTCCGTTCGCGTCGCGACGACCAGTCACGCCGTTGATTAGTAATACGGCCACGACTGCGGTCGCGCTGCTGTGCCCCGTAATAACTTTGTGCCTGATTAGGCGGGCATTCTCCTGTATTGTATTCCAACTCTTGGAGAAGCGTCTTAAACGTTTCCACGTCCTCTTTGCATCGTCCCGCAAGAATGACGTGCCGCAAGTGCATCGGCAATTTGGTGATGCATATCCTAATTAGTTCCGCAGGCCCGTATGGGTCGTATAGGAATTGATTTGCCTGCAGCATGTGGTCGAATAGGCGTGCAGGGCTGCCGAAACCAGACTGGTTCAAATTTGGCAGCATAATTATGCCATGTTTGACCCTATCTTGTGCCGCTTCCGACCAATAGGCGGACAGAAAGGCTTGTCGAAACTCCCGAGTGGAGTTGCAGTGACGCGCTGCCGACCTCATGCGAATCGCCGGTTCGCCTTCCAAATAGCCACACATATATTCTATCTTATGTGAACTTGCCCAGTCGGGGGGAAGACAAAACTCAAATTGCTCGAGCCATGCACGTGGATGTATTCCTTTTTGCGAATTTCGGAATATCTCAAACTTTCTTACCGTAAGGAAATGTTTGAAATCAAATCCCCGCATTTCCTCCTGGCGAGGCCCTTGAATGTTTCTGTTTCTCTCATGTCTGCCCCTTAAATTACATTCTTCCCTGTCGTCAAAATCTCCCTCGTGGCCGGAGTCCCTCTCTGCACTGTTCGTACGGCTATTTTTAGTGCTATTGGCGAGTTCGGAATCACACGCCATGCGGTTTTCCAGATGCGCCACGCGTTCTTGTAATTCGCCTGTTACAGCTTTGTGTTGTCTGTTCACTTCAAACTGTCCCTTCTGAAATCTAAGAAGCGAACGCACTTCTTCGGTCTCTGCGGCCGCTACCGGTGTAGTATTGTTCTCACTTTCCGTCAGCTTCATCGTATCTACAGTGTCCGCTAATGCCGCAATCTTATCATCAATTTGTCTCTTGTCCTCCGCCCCAGTCTGCTTCAATTGTTCTATTTGCTGTTCCAACGCGTGGATCGCTAAACTGTTGTCCGCTATTGTGTTGCTAACGGACGTGGGACAATGCGTTTCCGCCTGCTGGACCCTCGAGATTACCTGCTGGTGTTCCCTTTGGCATTCTTCCCTCAGCTCTTGGAAATTCCTAAGTAGCCGTTTTTCGCTTTCTTTAGATTCGGTATCGCCCCTCCGCTTGCTCTGTTCTAAAGCTTGCAGACGATCATCGATTTGTTCAAATGTACGGCCTAATTCTTTCATAATATCACTTTTTATCTCACTTGCCAGATTGTTTATTCTTTGTGAGATATCATCAGACACTCTCTGCATCGACTTGTCGACTTTATTTGTCTGCTGGATTAGTTTTTCGTCTATTTGTTCGCCTAGCTCTCGGATCGATTTTTCGGATGATTCTTTTTGTTCTCGGAACGATTTTTCTGATTTCTGCGTCATTTGTTTGCCTAGCTCGCGGATCGATTTTTCGGATGATTCTTTTTGTTCTCGGAACGATTTTTCAAATGATTCTTTATTTTGTTGCAATAAGGCTTTCATGAGTTCTGCCAAATCAATTTGGTTAGTTGGAGGCAAATTAATTTGTGGCTCTGATGTGAGCCCGTTCGTCCTGTCTTGCATTTCGTCTGAAGTATTCCCCATTGCATTTTCGGAACCGCCCGACGCGTTAACATTCGAAATTAAATTATCCCCTTGGTCCATGTTGCTTAGGTTGTCGGACCGCTTACTTTTAGTTTGGTTACGTGTCTGCATTAGTTCAATTTATGCCCGGTACGCAACACACTAATCAGAATAAATGTGTCCCACAAAAATTACGACAGTCACACGAAAGATACCCAACCTAGTACGCACTTTTTCACACGCAAAACAGATTTTTTTATCTTAGATCGAAACAGTGGAATTTACAAGCGAGAATAAAAAACACACAGACATATAAAACACACAAGTATAAAAAACAAAACAAGACAAACAACGCAACGCCGATCAACAACGCCGTGAATCTTTTGAAAGTCTGCTCGGAAACAACGCAGAAGTTGTTTGAGCGCTGTAGGGAAAAAAAATTAAGATTATAACACGCTCGCAATCTAACATTTCAGAGATTCCAGAGTCTAGCGGAATCACAGAACAGGGTCGCCATGTGTAATATTGCAACTTTATTTTTGGTATGCTGATGTGTAAGGTTGTAACTTTAATTTTGTTATGCTGTAATTGTAATATTGTTACTTTAATTTTGGTTTACTGATATCGGTGCTAGTTGACAATGAAAGTGGGTTAAAAGCCGTGATCTGTCTGGGGACGTTAACCGTGGATTACTGGGCAACTGTTTCATCAGATATTTAGCAGACTAACATTAATGATAATCTTTTAATAGTCATACAAAACCGGTAAAATATATATATAAAAAGGAGAATTTAAATAAAAAGAAAGAAATCAGTTTATACTTGGAAATTTATTTTAAGATTGTTCATTGAAATTTCAGCATATTATACGTGAGTTATAACTGAGCTGGTGCCTTATTTACGATTGAAAAGAATGTGAGATTGTAATCTTACGGAACACATAAAATATGGAGCCAAGATTTGGGAAACTGCATACAACACTCCATTCATAAAATAACACACGAAGAACATTGAAACATAAGCAAGAAGAAATTAACCACAACCAACAGATTCAGTTTTTACCCAAAGAAATTACGTTCATACCACAATCCTGTCCGTCATGTAATTACCACACACTGGTATACTAAATTCATATTAACTCTTTGTGAAGTCTTCGCAAAAAGAATAGCTGAGGGCTACTTTGATGATTACACCACATGCTCCACGTGGTCAACTTGGTTTACACAAAGCGTACAACTCCACAATAATTTTGATAATTAAAATAAATTAGATCGAAAAGCAATTGACCAAAGAAAAACCTTGAACTGGTTACTAACGTCTTACTATTAATCTGATGGGTCAAACAGTTATGTAAGCACGTGGTACTGGTCTCGCAAAGTACACTCCACGTGGGTTGAACATAAAGAAAAGTTGCTATATTGCAAAATATTGTCAAGACGAGACGTTATAATCACACAAACATTCGCATTTAAGATTGATGAACTTAGTTAGAGTTACTGATCAACACGTGGTTCCAATTTACTCACAAAGTAGTAACAAAGCAACTACCGCAAAATAATCTGAATTTAACACGAGAATTACACTCCGCTGCACTTTAAGATAGTATTAGATATTTTAGAGCTAAACCTGAAATAAAGGTGAATAAATTTTCAGTTAGGCTGAACTTAAGAAATCCATTGTCCTACGGACTTAACAGACACGCGCTTAGCCGGAGATCTTACCACTTCAGACGCTCGCCACGGCCACACAGCAACTGCCTACTGCCCAGCGTGCTTCCTCGGTCTCACAAAGACCAACGGAAGTGGCCAGAGGGGCAGCTTCCTATACCAACATGACAACGGACGGACAGGACCATACTAAGGATAGAAACCTCTTTGCTTTTAGGAAGCGTAGCTACCTGTTCCGACGTTGGTCCTACTGTTCTCTAGCAGACAGCCTTGTCTGCTACCCTCAAGCATGCAACTAGAAATACATATGCTCATTCATCCTCTCACACAAAAGGGAAGGGGGATGACAGTATCTTATCATATACAGTATATAAAAGAAAGCGGATGTAGGTTCCGTATGAGACTGTGTGACATGAATTACATATAAGAATTACATATAAACTGTGCTTTAAAGTGTAGTAGTGTGACAGATCGTTCTTGTTTATGTGTAAAAGTAACACGTTCCACTGCTCAGTCTCCTCCCAGATAGTCAGAAACGCCACAGTACATTTAGAAGAGGAATAGCAACAGATTTAAGAAATTAAACATGAAAGGAATCCAACAGAGACCTTTCAATATATAGGTTTAATTCTTCTTCTTCGAAGCATCCGCTGCCAGTATTGCGATCTAAATTGTGGTCCATTATCCGAGATAACCCTTTTCACGCTCCCAACTTCATGCAGAAACTGCTTTGCAAATGCAGTTGCCACTGCCCTTCCTGTGGCTCGCTTCAACGGAGTCAGACACACAAACTTGGAGGTTAGCTCCACCGCTACGAAAACATATGCAAAACCTGCTTTAGATCGTATTAGTGGCCCAAATAGATCCACGGCCGCGAGGTCACAAAGTTTTCTTGGTATTATCGGGTGCAATGATGCAGCATAAGTCACTGTGGCCGCCTTTGCTCGCTGACAAGGTCCGCACACTCTAAGTACACCACGAATACGCCGTAGCATGTTATTAAAATAGCATGTCTCTTTCAGTTTTTCACAACATTTCTGTGCTCCGAAGTGACCATAACTCAAGTGTATGTACCATATAGTTTTGTTTACGAGTTCCTCCGGAATCACCAACACCCATCTGGAGTCGTCCGGGGCTCGTTTCTTGAATAATATTCTATTGCGCACTAAGTAGTACTGGCGTATTCCTACATTCTCCTTGTCCTCCCACTTCGTCTTTATATCTTTCAGTACAGCGTCCTTATCCTGTTCGTCCGCTATACTCCCTAAAGAAGTGGTAACAAAATTCTCGAACGCTACATTCTGTAAGTATAGGATGCTAAAATTATTTTCACCCAGTTCCCTTTCTTCTGTGTGAAGCAAACCTATAGGAATGCGCGATAGAGCGTCAGCAATTACATTTTTTTTGTCCAGGAATGTATTCTACAGTGAAGTTATATTCCTGTAGGTATAGTGCCCAGCGTCCTAGTCTCCCATGCGTGATTTTTGTGCTCATAAGAAATTGGAGTGCACGATGGTCAGTGTACACCTTGGTGGTCCTCCCAAATAAAAAATACCTAAATTTTGAGAATGCCCAAACTATCGCGAGTGCTTCGAGTTCCGTCACAGAATAATTTTTTTCACATCGAGAGAGCACCCTGCTCCCAAACGAGATTGTTTTCCAAGTTGTAATATCATCATTTCCTTCCGTTTGAAACAGTACCGCACCTAATCCTGACAAGGAACTGTCCGTCATTAAACAGAATTCTTGTGTCAGATCGGGATGCACGAGGATGGGAGCCTCTACCAATGCCTTTTTCAATTTATAAAATTCATCCTGTGCCTCTTGATCCCAGACCCACAAAGCGTTCTTCCCTGTTAGTCCACATAGACGGGGTGTACCAAGTACACTAAAATTTATAAATCGCTTATAAAAGTTACACAGGCCTAAGAATGCGCGCAACTGTTTTTTATTTGTCGGCATTGCACACTCCGCTATTGCCGCAATTTTCTCCGGGTCAGGTTGTATTCCATTTGCTGAGACAATATGGCCTAAGAATTTTATGTTCTCTCGTCCGAACTGTGACTTATCTAAGTTGACTGTTACACCTGCCTTCTCAAAAACATCCAGTAGTCTGTTCAGAACGTCATTATGGTCGTCCCACGACTTTTCCGCAATTAATATGTCATCCACGTAAATTGTCACTCGCTGTTTCAAATCATCAGGTAAAATGCTATTTAATCCCCTTATAAAAGCAGCTGATGAGACGTTTAGTCCGAACGGGAGACGCCGGAATTGGAAACAATTTCCGTAACACAGGAACGCTGTATATAATCTGCAAGATGGGTGTAGCACGATTTGCCAAAAACTCGAACGGAGGTCGACAGATGATAGTACCTTTACTCCGTGGAAACGTTGTAAGAGTTCCTCAAGGCTCTCAGGCCTGTCCGTTTCCGACATAATAATTGTGTTTATCTGTCTCGAGTCTAGCACCAAACGAACTGAGTTGTCGCGTTTTGGCACGACAAGCAAGGGTGAATTGTACGAGCTTACTGCCCGCTCAATTATTCCTTGTTCTAACATCTTGTTTATTTCCTTCTCCACCTGGGCTTTATACGCCACGGGAATAGGGTATGGTCTAACAGAAAACTTCTGATGGTCGCGTACTCTGAATTGGTACGTAAAACCCTTAATAGCCCCCGGAGTCTCAGAAAATACCCGTTCATGATTCCTAAGTAGACAATACAATTTCTCCTTTTCCCTGTCCGTGGTTCTGACACCCGCGATGCTCTTTCTCAGTGCATCAGCAAAGGCAACATCTTTCCCCTGCTCACCAGACGTAGAGCACGACTCACTTACATAGTTCACGAGTAGCTCCAGTCTGGGTTGCGACTCGGTTTGAGCTTGAAATTTTAGGCAACTAATTTCTGACTCGGCACGTAATATGCATTCATCAAATACTAAATTAATTGGCTGATCGCCAACTTGAACTGTCATTACTCCTCCACCCATGTCAATTACTGCATGGTGGGCATTCATGAAGTCATTTCCTAAAATCATTGCCACATTCAGCATTGGGAGCACAAAGAAGTTGTACTCAAACTCTCTTCCCTGGCAGGTAAAATTAAGCCGAGTTTGCCTTCGGATTTCTATGCTCTTACCGTAGATTGCGCCCTTCACCTTAATTCCTCGCACTTGAAAAACGGGCCAAGTCCCAGTCCCTTCGCATTTTTGAAATGCTGCCTCGCTCACTATCGAGAAAGGGCTTCCAGTGTCAATGACACACTTAAAACATATTTCTTTTACTGCAATTGTCACGACTGGATTTACTCCCGAAATTTTAGCACTCGTAGTTTCTTGCAACAAATCCTCTCTAATATCTTCCCTCTCTATATACCGTATGCACTCCTTTGCCATGTCGTTCATTGTTTCCGATTGGGCGCCTTCTGCGCTGATCGTTTGTCATTGCCGGTTTTGTTCATTTCCATTTGCTGGATTATGTCTAGGGTTAGATGGCCGAATTTCAACATCATGAGGTGCTCCGCCTATAGTCCTATTCCCACCGTGTTCACCGTAGTGTCGATTCTGGTTGCCGTAACTGTTCCGTTCACGATTCTGTCTACGTCCTCGATCATTTCTGTTGTTCCACCTGTGTTCGCGACTGTCACCCCAGTTTCTATACGGCCGGTCCCGATTATTGTTCCGTTCGCGTCGCGACGACCAGTCACGCCGTTGATTAGTAATACGGCCACGACTGCGGTCGCGCTGCTGTGCCCCGTAATAACTTTGTGCCTGATTAGGCGGGCATTCTCCTGTATTGTATTCCAACTCTTGGAGAAGCGTCTTAAACGTTTCCACGTCCTCTTTGCATCGTCCCGCAAGAATGACGTGCCGCAAGTGCATCGGCAATTTGGTGATGCATATCCTAATTAGTTCCGCAGGCCCGTATGGGTCATATAGGAATTGATTTGCCTGCAGCATGTGGTCGAATAGGCGTGCAGGGCTGCCGAAACCAGACTGGTTCAAATTTGGCAGCATAATTATGCCATGTTTGACCCTATCTTGTGCCGCTTCCGACCAATAGGCGGACAGAAAGGCTTGTCGAAACTCCCGAGTGGAGTTGCAGTGACGCGCTGCCGACCTCATGCGAATCGCCGGTTCGCCTTCCAAATAGCCACACATATATTCTATCTTATGTGAACTTGCCCAGTCGGGGGGAAGACAAAACTCAAATTGCTCGAGCCATGCACGTGGATGTATTCCTTTTTGCGAATTTCGGAATATCTCAAACTTTCTTACCGTAAGGAAATGTTTGAAATCAAATCCCCGCATTTCCTCCTGGCGAGGCCCTTGAATGTTTCTGTTTCTCTCATGTCTGCCCCTTAAATTACATTCTTCCCTGTCGTCAAAATCTCCCTCGTGGCCGGAGTCCCTCTCTGCACTGTTCGTACGGCTATTTTTAGTGCTATTGGCGAGTTCGGAATCACACGCCATGCGGTTTTCCAGATGCGCCACGCGTTCTTGTAATTCGCCTGTTACAGCTTTGTGTTGTCTGTTCACTTCAAACTGTCCCTTCTGAAATCTAAGAAGCGAACGCACTTCTTCGGTCTCTGCGGCCGCTACCGGTGTAGTATTGTTCTCACTTTCCGTCAGCTTCATCGTATCTACAGTGTCCGCTAATGCCGCAATCTTATCATCAATTTGTCTCTTGTCCTCCGCCCCAGTCTGCTTCAATTGTTCTATTTGCTGTTCCAACGCGTGGATCGCTAAACTGTTGTCCGCTATTGTGTTGCTAACGGACGTGGGACAATGCGTTTCCGCCTGCTGGACCCTCGAGATTACCTGCTGGTGTTCCCTTTGGCATTCTTCCCTCAGCTCTTGGAAATTCCTAAGTAGCCGTTTTTCGCTTTCTTTAGATTCGGTATCGCCCCTCCGCTTGCTCTGTTCTAAAGCTTGCAGACGATCATCGATTTGTTCAAATGTACGGCCTAATTCTTTCATAATATCACTTTTTATCTCACTTGCCAGATTGTTTATTCTTTGTGAGATATCATCGGACACTCTCTGCATCGACTTGTCGACTTTATTTGTCTGCTGGATTAGTTTTTCGTCTATTTGTTCGCCTAGCTCTCGGATCGATTTTTCGGATGATTCTTTTTGTTCTCGGAACGATTTTTCTGATTTCTGCGTCATTTGTTTGCCTAGCTCGCGGATCGATTTTTCGGATGATTCTTTTTGTTCTCGGAACGATTTTTCAAATGATTCTTTATTTTGTTGCAATAAGGCTTTCATGAGTTCTGCCAAATCAATTTGGTTAGTTGGAGGCAAATTAATTTGTGGCTCTGATGTGAGCCCGTTCGTCCTGTCTTGCATTTCGTCTGAAGTATTCCCCATTGCATTTTCGGAACCGCCCGACGCGTTAACATTCGAAATTAAATTATCCCCTTGGTCCATGTTGCTTAGGTTGTCGGACCGCTTACTTTTAGTTTGGTTACGTGTCTGCATTAGTTCAATTTATGCCCGGTACGCAACACACTAATCAGAATAAATGTGTCCCACAAAAATTACGACAGTCACACGAAAGATACCCAACCTAGTACGCACTTTTTCACACGCAAAACAGATTTTTTTATCTTAGATCGAAACAGTGGAATTTACAAGCGAGAATAAAAAACACACAGACATATAAAACACACAAGTATAAAAAACAAAACAAGACAAACAACGCAACGCCGATCAACAACGCCGTGAATCTTTTGAAAGTCTGCTCGGAAACAACGCAGAAGTTGTTTGAGCGCTGTAGGGAAAAAAAATTAAGATTATAACACGCTCGCAATCTAACATTTCAGAGATTCCAGAGTCTAGCGGAATCACAGAACAGGGTCGCCATGTGTAATATTGCAACTTTATTTTTGGTATGCTGATGTGTAAGGTTGTAACTTTAATTTTGTTATGCTGTAATTGTAATATTGTTACTTTAATTTTGGTTTACTGATATCGGTGCTAGTTGACAATGAAAGTGGGTTAAAAGCCGTGATCTGTCTGGGGACGTTAACCGTGGATTACTGGGCAACTGTTTCATCAGATATTTAGCAGACTAACATTAATGATAATCTTTTAATAGTCATACAAAACCGGTAAAATATATATATAAAAAGGAGAATTTAAATAAAAAGAAAGAAATCAGTTTATACTTGGAAATTTATTTTAAGATTGTTCATTGAAATTTCAGCATATTATACGTGAGTTATAACTGAGCTGGTGCCTTATTTACGATTGAAAAGAATGTGAGATTGTAATCTTACGGAACACATAAAATATGGAGCCAAGATTTGGGAAACTGCATACAACACTCCATTCATAAAATAACACACGAAGAACATTGAAACATAAGCAAGAAGAAATTAACCACAACCAACAGATTCAGTTTTTACCCAAAGAAATTACGTTCATACCACAATCCTGTCCGTCATGTAATTACCACACACTGGTATACTAAATTCATATTAACTCTTTGTGAAGTCTTCGCAAAAAGAATAGCTGAGGGCTACTTTGATGATTACACCACATGCTCCACGTGGTCAACTTGGTTTACACAAAGCGTACAACTCCACAATAATTTTGATAATTAAAATAAATTAGATCGAAAAGCAATTGACCAAAGAAAAACCTTGAACTGGTTACTAACGTCTTACTATTAATCTGATGGGTCAAACAGTTATGTAAGCACGTGGTACTGGTCTCGCAAAGTACACTCCACGTGGGTTGAACATAAAGAAAAGTTGCTATATTGCAAAATATTGTCAAGACGAGACGTTATAATCACACAAACATTCGCATTTAAGATTGATGAACTTAGTTAGAGTTACTGATCAACACGTGGTTCCAATTTACTCACAAAGTAGTAACAAAGCAACTACCGCAAAATAATCTGAATTTAACACGAGAATTACACTCCGCTGCACTTTAAGATAGTATTAGATATTTTAGAGCTAAACCTGAAATAAAGGTGAATAAATTTTCAGTTAGGCTGAACTTAAGAAATCCATTGTCCTACGGACTTAACAGACACGCGCTTAGCCGGAGATCTTACCACTTCAGACGCTCGCCACGGCCACACAGCAACTGCCTACTGCCCAGCGTGCTTCCTCGGTCTCACAAAGACCAACGGAAGTGGCCAGAGGGGCAGCTTCCTATACCAACATGACAACGGACGGACAGGACCATACTAAGGATAGAAACCTCTTTGCTTTTAGGAAGCGTAGCTACCTGTTCCGACGTTGGTCCTACTGTTCTCTAGCAGACAGCCTTGTCTGCTACCCTCAAGCATGCAACTAGAAATACATATGCTCATTCATCCTCTCACACAAAAGGGAAGGGGGATGACAGTATCTTATCATATACAGTATATAAAAGAAAGCGGATGTAGGTTCCGTATGAGACTGTGTGACATGAATTACATATAAGAATTACATATAAACTGTGCTTTAAAGTGTAGTAGTGTGACAGATCGTTCTTGTTTATGTGTAAAAGTAACACGTTCCACTGCTCAGTCTCCTCCCAGATAGTCAGAAACGCCACAGTACATTTAGAAGAGGAATAGCAACAGATTTAAGAAATTAAACATGAAAGGAATCCAACAGAGACCTTTCAATATATAGGTTTAATTCTTCTTCTTCGAAGCATCCGCTGCCAGTATTGCGATCTAAATTGTGGTCCATTATCCGAGATAACCCTTTTCACGCTCCCAACTTCATGCAGAAACTGCTTTGCAAATGCAGTTGCCACTGCCCTTCCTGTGGCTCGCTTCAACGGAGTCAGACACACAAACTTGGAGGTTAGCTCCACCGCTACGAAAACATATGCAAAACCTGCTTTAGATCGTATTAGTGGCCCAAATAGATCCACGGCCGCGAGGTCACAAAGTTTTCTTGGTATTATCGGGTGCAATGATGCAGCATAAGTCACTGTGGCCGCCTTTGCTCGCTGACAAGGTCCGCACACTCTAAGTACACCACGAATACGCCGTAGCATGTTATTAAAATAGCATGTCTCTTTCAGTTTTTCACAACATTTCTGTGCTCCGAAGTGACCATAACTCAAGTGTATGTACCATATAGTTTTGTTTACGAGTTCCTCCGGAATCACCAACACCCATCTGGAGTCGTCCGGGGCTCGTTTCTTGAATAATATTCTATTGCGCACTAAGTAGTACTGGCGTATTCCTACATTCTCCTTGTCCTCCCACTTCGTCTTTATATCTTTCAGTACAGCGTCCTTATCCTGTTCGTCCGCTATACTCCCTAAAGAAGTGGTAACAAAATTCTCGAACGCTACATTCTGTAAGTATAGGATGCTAAAATTATTTTCACCCAGTTCCCTTTCTTCTGTGTGAAGCAAACCTATAGGAATGCGCGATAGAGCGTCAGCAATTACATTTTTTTTGTCCAGGAATGTATTCTACAGTGAAGTTATATTCCTGTAGGTATAGTGCCCAGCGTCCTAGTCTCCCATGCGTGATTTTTGTGCTCATAAGAAATTGGAGTGCACGATGGTCAGTGTACACCTTGGTGGTCCTCCCAAATAAAAAATACCTAAATTTTGAGAATGCCCAAACTATCGCGAGTGCTTCGAGTTCCGTCACAGAATAATTTTTTTCACATCGAGAGAGCACCCTGCTCCCAAACGAGATTGTTTTCCAAGTTGTAATATCATCATTTCCTTCCGTTTGAAACAGTACCGCACCTAATCCTGACAAGGAACTGTCCGTCATTAAACAGAATTCTTGTGTCAGATCGGGATGCACGAGGATGGGAGCCTCTACCAATGCCTTTTTCAATTTATAAAATTCATCCTGTGCCTCTTGATCCCAGACCCACAAAGCGTTCTTCCCTGTTAGTCCACATAGACGGGGTGTACCAAGTACACTAAAATTTATAAATCGCTTATAAAAGTTACACAGGCCTAAGAATGCGCGCAACTGTTTTTTATTTGTCGGCATTGCACACTCCGCTATTGCCGCAATTTTCTCCGGGTCAGGTTGTATTCCATTTGCTGAGACAATATGGCCTAAGAATTTTATGTTCTCTCGTCCGAACTGTGACTTATCTAAGTTGACTGTTACACCTGCCTTCTCAAAAACATCCAGTAGTCTGTTCAGAACGTCATTATGGTCGTCCCACGACTTTTCCGCAATTAATATGTCATCCACGTAAATTGTCACTCGCTGTTTCAAATCATCAGGTAAAATGCTATTTAATCCCCTTATAAAAGCAGCTGATGAGACGTTTAGTCCGAACGGGAGACGCCGGAATTGGAAACAATTTCCGTAACACAGGAACGCTGTATATAATCTGCAAGATGGGTGTAGCACGATTTGCCAAAAACTCGAACGGAGGTCGACAGATGATAGTACCTTTACTCCGTGGAAACGTTGTAAGAGTTCCTCAAGGCTCTCAGGCCTGTCCGTTTCCGACATAATAATTGTGTTTATCTGTCTCGAGTCTAGCACCAAACGAACTGAGTTGTCGCGTTTTGGCACGACAAGCAAGGGTGAATTGTACGAGCTTACTGCCCGCTCAATTATTCCTTGTTCTAACATCTTGTTTATTTCCTTCTCCACCTGGGCTTTATACGCCACGGGAATAGGGTATGGTCTAACAGAAAACTTCTGATGGTCGCGTACTCTGAATTGGTACGTAAAACCCTTAATAGCCCCCGGAGTCTCAGAAAATACCCGTTCATGATTCCTAAGTAGACAATACAATTTCTCCTTTTCCCTGTCCGTGGTTCTGACACCCGCGATGCTCTTTCTCAGTGCATCAGCAAAGGCAACATCTTTCCCCTGCTCACCAGACGTAGAGCACGACTCACTTACATAGTTCACGAGTAGCTCCAGTCTGGGTTGCGACTCGGTTTGAGCTTGAAATTTTAGGCAACTAATTTCTGACTCGGCACGTAATATGCATTCATCAAATACTAAATTAATTGGCTGATCGCCAACTTGAACTGTCATTACTCCTCCACCCATGTCAATTACTGCATGGTGGGCATTCATGAAGTCATTTCCTAAAATCATTGCCACATTCAGCATTGGGAGCACAAAGAAGTTGTACTCAAACTCTCTTCCCTGGCAGGTAAAATTAAGCCGAGTTTGCCTTCGGATTTCTATGCTCTTACCGTAGATTGCGCCCTTCACCTTAATTCCTCGCACTTGAAAAACGGGCCAAGTCCCAGTCCCTTCGCATTTTTGAAATGCTGCCTCGCTCACTATCGAGAAAGGGCTTCCAGTGTCAATGACACACTTAAAACATATTTCTTTTACTGCAATTGTCACGACTGGATTTACTCCCGAAATTTTAGCACTCGTAGTTTCTTGCAACAAATCCTCTCTAATATCTTCCCTCTCTATATACCGTATGCACTCCTTTGCCATGTCGTTCATTGTTTCCGATTGGGCGCCTTCTGCGCTGATCGTTTGTCATTGCCGGTTTTGTTCATTTCCATTTGCTGGATTATGTCTAGGGTTAGATGGCCGAATTTCAACATCATGAGGTGCTCCGCCTATAGTCCTATTCCCACCGTGTTCACCGTAGTGTCGATTCTGGTTGCCGTAACTGTTCCGTTCACGATTCTGTCTACGTCCTCGATCATTTCTGTTGTTCCACCTGTGTTCGCGACTGTCACCCCAGTTTCTATACGGCCGGTCCCGATTATTGTTCCGTTCGCGTCGCGACGACCAGTCACGCCGTTGATTAGTAATACGGCCACGACTGCGGTCGCGCTGCTGTGCCCCGTAATAACTTTGTGCCTGATTAGGCGGGCATTCTCCTGTATTGTATTCCAACTCTTGGAGAAGCGTCTTAAACGTTTCCACGTCCTCTTTGCATCGTCCCGCAAGAATGACGTGCCGCAAGTGCATCGGCAATTTGGTGATGCATATCCTAATTAGTTCCGCAGGCCCGTATGGGTCGTATAGGAATTGATTTGCCTGCAGCATGTGGTCGAATAGGCGTGCAGGGCTGCCGAAACCAGACTGGTTCAAATTTGGCAGCATAATTATGCCATGTTTGACCCTATCTTGTGCCGCTTCCGACCAATAGGCGGACAGAAAGGCTTGTCGAAACTCCCGAGTGGAGTTGCAGTGACGCGCTGCCGACCTCATGCGAATCGCCGGTTCGCCTTCCAAATAGCCACACATATATTCTATCTTATGTGAACTTGCCCAGTCGGGGGGAAGACAAAACTCAAATTGCTCGAGCCATGCACGTGGATGTATTCCTTTTTGCGAATTTCGGAATATCTCAAACTTTCTTACCGTAAGGAAATGTTTGAAATCAAATCCCCGCATTTCCTCCTGGCGAGGCCCTTGAATGTTTCTGTTTCTCTCATGTCTGCCCCTTAAATTACATTCTTCCCTGTCGTCAAAATCTCCCTCGTGGCCGGAGTCCCTCTCTGCACTGTTCGTACGGCTATTTTTAGTGCTATTGGCGAGTTCGGAATCACACGCCATGCGGTTTTCCAGATGCGCCACGCGTTCTTGTAATTCGCCTGTTACAGCTTTGTGTTGTCTGTTCACTTCAAACTGTCCCTTCTGAAATCTAAGAAGCGAACGCACTTCTTCGGTCTCTGCGGCCGCTACCGGTGTAGTATTGTTCTCACTTTCCGTCAGCTTCATCGTATCTACAGTGTCCGCTAATGCCGCAATCTTATCATCAATTTGTCTCTTGTCCTCCGCCCCAGTCTGCTTCAATTGTTCTATTTGCTGTTCCAACGCGTGGATCGCTAAACTGTTGTCCGCTATTGTGTTGCTAACGGACGTGGGACAATGCGTTTCCGCCTGCTGGACCCTCGAGATTACCTGCTGGTGTTCCCTTTGGCATTCTTCCCTCAGCTCTTGGAAATTCCTAAGTAGCCGTTTTTCGCTTTCTTTAGATTCGGTATCGCCCCTCCGCTTGCTCTGTTCTAAAGCTTGCAGACGATCATCGATTTGTTCAAATGTACGGCCTAATTCTTTCATAATATCACTTTTTATCTCACTTGCCAGATTGTTTATTCTTTGTGAGATATCATCGGACACTCTCTGCATCGACTTGTCGACTTTATTTGTCTGCTGGATTAGTTTTTCGTCTATTTGTTCGCCTAGCTCTCGGATCGATTTTTCGGATGATTCTTTTTGTTCTCGGAACGATTTTTCTGATTTCTGCGTCATTTGTTTGCCTAGCTCGCGGATCGATTTTTCGGATGATTCTTTTTGTTCTCGGAACGATTTTTCAAATGATTCTTTATTTTGTTGCAATAAGGCTTTCATGAGTTCTGCCAAATCAATTTGGTTAGTTGGAGGCAAATTAATTTGTGGCTCTGATGTGAGCCCGTTCGTCCTGTCTTGCATTTCGTCTGAAGTATTCCCCATTGCATTTTCGGAACCGCCCGACGCGTTAACATTCGAAATTAAATTATCCCCTTGGTCCATGTTGCTTAGGTTGTCGGACCGCTTACTTTTAGTTTGGTTACGTGTCTGCATTAGTTCAATTTATGCCCGGTACGCAACACACTAATCAGAATAAATGTGTCCCACAAAAATTACGACAGTCACACGAAAGATACCCAACCTAGTACGCACTTTTTCACACGCAAAACAGATTTTTTTATCTTAGATCGAAACAGTGGAATTTACAAGCGAGAATAAAAAACACACAGACATATAAAACACACAAGTATAAAAAACAAAACAAGACAAACAACGCAACGCCGATCAACAACGCCGTGAATCTTTTGAAAGTCTGCTCGGAAACAACGCAGAAGTTGTTTGAGCGCTGTAGGGAAAAAAAATTAAGATTATAACACGCTCGCAATCTAACATTTCAGAGATTCCAGAGTCTAGCGGAATCACAGAACAGGGTCGCCATGTGTAATATTGCAACTTTATTTTTGGTATGCTGATGTGTAAGGTTGTAACTTTAATTTTGTTATGCTGTAATTGTAATATTGTTACTTTAATTTTGTATGCTGAAATCGGTGCTAATTGACAATGAAAGTGGGTTAAAAGCCCTGATCTGTCTGGGGACATTAACCGTGGATTACTGGGTAACTGTTTCATCAGATATTTAGCAGACTAACGCTAATGATAATCTTTTAATAGTCATACAAAACCGGTAAAATATATATATAAAAAGGAGAATTTAAATAAAAAGAAAGAAATCAGTTTATACTTGGAAATTTATTTTAAGATTGTTCATTGAAATTTCAGCATATTATATGTGAGTTATAACTGAGCTGAGCTGGTGCCTTATTTACGATTGAAAAGAATGTGAGATTGTAATCTTACGGAACACATAAAATATGGAGCCAAGATTTGGGAAACTGCATACAACACTCCATTCATAAAATAACACACGAAGAACATTGAAACATAAGCAAGAAGAAATTAACCACAACCAACAGATTCAGTTTTTACCCAAAGAAGTTACGTTCATACCACAATCCTGTCCGTCATGTAATTACCACACACTGGTACACTAAATTCATATTAACTCTTTGTGAAGTCTTCGCAAAAAGAATAGCTGAGGGCTACTTTGATGATTACACCACATGCTCCACGTGGTCAACTTGGTTTACACAAAGCGTACAACTCCACAATAATTTTGATAATTAAAATAAATTAGATCGAAAAGCAATTGACAAAAGAAAAACCTTGAACTGGTTACTAACGTCTTACTATTAATCTGATGGGTCAAACAGTTATATAAGCACGTGGTACTGGTCTCGCAAAGTACACCCCACGTGGGTTGAACATAAAGAAAAGCAGCATAAAGAAAAGTTGCTATATTAAAAAAATATTCTCAAGACGAGACGTTATAATCTCACGCACATTCGGATTTAAGATTGATGAACTTAGTTAGAGTTACTGATCAACACGTGGTTCCACTTTACTCACAAAGTAGTAACAAAGCAACTACCGCAAAATAATCTGAATTTAACACGAGAATTACACTCCGCTGCACTTTAAGATAGCATTAGATACTTTAGAGCTAAACCTGAAATCAAGGTGAATAAATTTTCAGTTAGGCTGAACTTAAGAAATCCATTGTCCTACGGACTTAACAGACACGCGCTTAGCCGGAGATCTTACCACTTCAGACGCTCGCCACGGCCACACTGCAACTGCCTACTGCTTCCGAGCGTGCTTCCTGCGGGTCTCACAAAGACCAACGGAAGTGGCCAGAGGGGCAGCTTCCTATACCAACATGACAACGGACGGACAGGACCATACTAAGGATAGAAACCTCTTTGCTTTTAGGAAGCGTAGCTACCTGTTCCGACGTTGGTCCTACTGTTCTCTAGCAGACAGCCTTGTCTGCTACCCTCAAGCATGCAACTAGAAATACATATGCTCATTCATCCTCTCACACAAAAGGGAAGGGGGATGACAGTATCTTATCATATACAGTATATAAAAGAAAGCGGATGTAGGTTCCGTATGAGACTGTGTGACATGAATTACATATAAGAATTACATATAAACTGTGCTTTAAAGTGTAGTAGTGTGACAGATCGTTCTTGTTTATGTGTAAAAGTAACACGTTCCACTGCTCAGTCTCCTCCCAGATAGTCAGAAACGCCACAGTACATTTAGAAGAGGAATAGCAACAGATTTAAGAAATTAAACATGAAAGGAATCCAACAGAGACCTTTCAACTTGTCCTTTAAGAACAATGGTAAACGTTTACTTCCTTTGGCAATATTAACAGTAGTTCTGCACCCAGTCAACCAGATTCTGGCACCCCATAAACACATATGATTTATGAATACACATTAATTAATTTGTAAATGCAGGACTGTTAACTGATCTTTGGATCTGACAACCTTCGCGGTATGATAAAAAACACTTAGCTGGGACGGATGTTACATACTGCTTTTACAACAGTGGCTGTGGGTATACAGGAATCATAAATAAAATTTTGAACTGATCTGTAAATCACACAGCAGTCATTCAGGAATTCTGAAAAAGCCAAAAGTCTGAGACTAGCGGAAGCTTTTCATATAACAGGGCAGTCTAATACAAAGATACAGATTGTCACCTGTAATACAACAACCTCGACAAAGAGAGAAAGTATTTGCGCAAAACGGGGAATATAATTTGTCTATAACATGACAACTATTTATCAAATACCATTTATTCTTCTGTGTTTTATTATGTTAATAACATAAAGTCAACTCTTAACGTACATTTATCAACGCCTAATGTAACTGCCAAATAAAGTGTTGACATAGGTCCAATAAGTCTCCTTGCCGCGCTGACATGTATGATGACTCAGTGTCTGATGACTTGAGGCACGTTCTTCAGTTTCAAAAATTATTGTCACATGCATCGCGGTAGAATATAATAGTTTGCATTATCAGTATCCCCTTAAAATTGCAATGAAGTCACTTACCTTCAATCTCTTGTATTTTATAAGATACAGGGTTCTTAGCTGACATCATTGGAACATAACACAAGACAAAAAGTTCCTGGCTGACATCCGTGGAACACAATTCTGAAGGTAACAGTGTCGCAGTTCAGCAAGTAAATGGCAGGATACAATAACAGCGTGTTGGCACGCCAGGAACGGCAAGTCAGGAATGTTGTTATATGTATCACGACGACCTTACTGTGATTACATAGCTCTTCGTTCAAAAAAAAAATAATGGTTCAAATGGCTCTGTGCCCTATGGGACTTAACATTTGAGGTCATCAGTCCCCTAGAACTTAGAACTACTTAAACCTAACTAACCAAAGGCCATCAAACACATCCATGCCCGAGGCAGGATTCGAACCTGCGACCTTAGCAGTCACGCCGTTCCGGACTGAAGCGCATAGAACGGCTCGGACACCGCGGCCGGCTAGCTCTTCGTTGTTGATATGGACGGTAAAAGACTTACAATTTTGTTGGTTGGTTGGTTGGTTTGGGGCAAGAGACCAAACAGCTAGGTCATCGGTCTCATCGGATTAGGGAAGGACGGAGAAGGAAGTCGGCCGTGCCCTTTCAAAGGAACCATCCCGGCATTTGCCTGGAGTGATTTAGGGAAGTCACGGAAAACCTAAATCAGGATGGCCGGACGCGGGATTGAACCGTCGTCCTCCCGAATGCGAGTCCAGTGCGCCACCTCGCTCGGTACAATTTTGTTAAATAATTCTCTGTAGAAAATGGTTCCGTTATTAATAATTTTAATCACCAAATAATTGGAGGAGTTACATTACATATTCTGAAAACGTGTTATTCTCTAGAGTGTTTCGAACTATGCCACTTCTACATAGTATGGTAGATCATATGCACCTTGCTCGGAAACTGTCGATGATTATGTTCCATACAGATGGTGCTACCATCTTATGGAACTAGAAACATGCACTAGTACAGAATAACTACATCCCTTGCAAACACCTTGAAAACCTTCCAGGGAGTTTTACCATTGACTGCTACGTCACATCTTTTTCAGTTTCGGTGAACATTTTGGTTTTTACTGTGTTCTCCTGAGTTTTATGTTAAATATGAAGTGGTTAACGTGTACACTAGTTCAAGAACCGAACCCGTATCCCTCCCTTTTTCAGGCAACATCCTGTTTACCTTAGATCCTTGAAGAAATTTTTTCTTCTGTCTTCCCTGCCAGTCGTTGCCAGTATACGACCGGTTTCGTGGATAATAATAATAAACATACCAAAGTATGTAACTAGAATATCTCTACAAGCTATGTCAAACATAATTTATTCTGACAGATTACGTTTGTAGTCCACGCTTTTGAGCTAATTAAGTACAGCTACTTAAAGTCAATCATCCACTAGTACTGCAGCAGGAACTGCTATATTTACTATTCTCTCTGCATAAATATTATTCTTGACCACAGAATTTATCTGCTCATCGCGTGACCTTGCCTTCAGATGCAAACACCATTTCTCCTGGAGGTGGAATTAACCTGTAGAATTTGACAGAGTATGTTGCTGATCACTACATTTTGTACCACTGTTCTTGGATTAAGTATCAATACTCCGATTTCAGTTACAGTTGAGTCATAGTCCCACGTTTTGTTTGACAGAGCGAGGTGGCGCAGTAGTTAGCACACTGAACTCGGATTAGGGAGGACGACGTTTTAATCCCGCGTCCGGCCATCCTGGAAAGGTTTCCGTGATTTCCCTAAATCGCTCCAGGCCATTGCCGGGATGGTTTCTTTTGAAGGGCACCGCTAACTTCCTTCCTCTTCCTTCCTTAATCCGATGAGACCGATGACCTCGCTGTCTGCCCCCCCCCCCCCCCCATAACAACCCAACCCACCCCAAGTTTTTTTTATGATGTAGAATTTTTGTTTAACCATTACTGTAGTTTAAAACATTTTCTTAATCACTACTTACAAAAATCGAGGTCAATTACACTGCCTGACAAAGAAGGGGACGAGCATAGAAGGGGAGGCAGTATGTAACATTATTCCATTGATTACAGAATCTAGCAAAATGCAGAAAGTTATTTGCAATGTGTGTCCACTCATTAGTATGGCGCTTGTAAGAAGACCTCGTATCGGTGTGTCATTCAGTAGTTAGGCCACCTCTATCATGTATGATAAGTCATGTTTATCTTTTACTTTGTTGTTGGCTAACAATTTGATAATAGTGATAATCGAAAATGAAAAGCCTACGAGGTGTTTCGTGTAGGTTTCCTTTCTCACGTTAGAGAACCTACAGTCAAAAGGAGACCGAAGGCAGTTTAGCACACAGCAACAAGAATTTTTGTCGCTGGATGAAATCTTCTCTGGTTCGCCGGCCATGTATCACGAGAGGCTGCCTCAATCTGCATTCGCTTACTGTGTACATTCTTTTAACACTGTAAAAAATAAATGAAACATTGTTTGTAATGGAAACTAATGAGTCTGTGTTCTGTTGCATAACGAGCTGCAAATGAGTAACATCGACGTAACTAATTGATTCGAAGTTTTGCTTTTTTTTAATAAAGTACGTGGCGTACGTTGTAATCAGTGACAAGAATAAATTAGGTTGAAGTTGTTATTTGAAAATTAATGCATCTGTAAGATGATTTTACTTGAAAATAATGAAATTGGTTTTAATTTATTTTGTCTACCGATAATACGTTAGATAGTATTAGTATTACGGAATTGAAACTGAAAGTATATGCGACAGCAAAACTGCAGTGCTTCATAGATAGTAGGAACTGCTATATTTCGATGCAATAAGCCTTATGTAGTTAATTTAATATTCTCTGGAGAGAAGGAATGTCATTTAGTTTTCAAAGGTACAAGACCGATTAACAGTGTCGGTCACTAGAGGGAAACTCGAGATCTTTAAATTACACTATTAAAGTATTTGTTTGCAGTTAATCTAATTACAAAGTGATGGGCGGCAAGTAGGAAGTGTAAAGGGGAGGTGGCGCCACAGACATAAGTTGTTTGTTGCATTAAAGGCGATGCCGCCATACTGCGCCCCAAAACATTAGGAGACCATTGTTACGATTTCTTCTTCTTCTCAACTTTTCTCGTGTGCACGCAACACTTGTTCTATATAGTAAAGGTTTTCGTACTTTCATGAACAACACTTGGTCACGAAGGCATTTTTTGTCGTTTTCCTAGTCATAAATGCATATTTGAACCAGTAATAACACATCTGTCCTCGTTAATGTAACATTTTCCTTCATCGTCTGTTGGTACTGCCGCCGACGGCAGTGTAGTAGAGACAGGAAAAAAGTCCATTGCGTCCTCGAGAGCAGTCGACACCGGCGCGGCCTGATTCAGAGTGGGTGCACTAAGCAGCCTCGCTGCGCACGCGTAATGTAGAGATAACACAGTGGGAACCACAGGCAGAGCGATGTCTCCTATGGGCATGTGAACCTGACTGCGTCATAGACTTTCCGAACGCACGTGACCTTCCTGGCCACAACCTGAGTAAGTGCGCAGCTGGCCGTCGTACCTGGCGACAGCCTTGCAGCCGCCAAGTGGAGTCATCCCTGGACGCTTTTGTCAGTACCTGAAAAATAGTTTATTTAATATCCTTAAAAAATAGTCGGTATCATAATTCTACAGCTATGTTGTTGTCGAGGCTGCTGTTGTAGCTTTCACTCCGAAGACAGATTTGATGCAGCTCTCCAAGCTAGTCTATTGTGAGCAAACTTAATCAAACTGAATCCATTTGCACCCGTCTACTATGCTCACGTCTAAGACTGCCTCTTGTCCCCTACAGTTCCCTTCGTTACCAAGTAGTTTACTGCATGATCCATCATGATATGTCCTAGCAACCGACTCATTCCACCATAAATTTCCATTTTCTGCTATTCGCTTTTGTACATCTCCATTGCATATTCGAAATACCCATCTAATCTTCATCATCCATCTGTACCACAATATTTCAAGAGCTTCTTCTCTTCCTTCCTTGAACTGATTGTTGTCCACGTTTCACTTACGTACAATGCTACGTTGCAGACAAATTCCTTTTGAGGAGTTTTCCTAACATTTAAATATATATTAAACGTTAAAAAATTACCCGTTTTCAAAAAAATTTTTTGTTGCTATTGCTAGTCTGCACTTTTTATCCTCTTTACATCAGATACTTGGCTGCCAAATAGTTATTTCCTCTTTTTTATTCGCTCATTTTCTAATCCATTCTCTCAGCACTTTCTGATTTAATTCGTCTACATTCCATTGCCCTTACATTATTTTTGTTGAAGTTTATCTTACAGTTTCTTTCCAGCATACAGTTCCTTCTGTTCATCTGAACTTTGCCGCCTTTCCCATAATAACAGTGTCATCACAAACCTCAATGTCTTCAGTTCTTCCCCCTGACCATTAAAATTTCTCTTCCACTTAATTTACTGTTTACTCAGTCTACAGATTCAATAACTTCGGAGACAGGCTGCAACCCTGTCTCCTCGTGTCAGTTACGATTTCCCTTTCATTTACTTTGACTCTAGTAACAGTAGTCATGTTTCTGTGTAAGCTGTAAGTAATGATCCAGTCCCGGCATTTTATCCCTGGTACCCTAAAAATTTCAAAGAGTATGGTTCAGTGAAAATTATCCAAATATTCCTCTATGTCTTCAAATTCTCGATACAGGAGTTTCCTTTTATTAAACTGGAACTCTAAGTTAATCTATGGGTTAATATTACCTCGCGTGTACCTACATTTTCCTGAACCCAAACTGATTTACCCCCAGGCCGGAGCTGTAAATATTAAAAATTGCTGGTGTAGATCAGAAAATTCGCCACTTCGACCATTTCTACTTACCGAAAACTGCACTGTGATATATAAAAATTCTCTGGACGTAGGTTACGAGATCAGTCTTGGTTGGTAATGATCATTATAGTTACTACTGTTCGTACTACTGTTGTTATTGTAATGATCATTATATGTAGGACATACACACGCAGGGGACAAAAGCGACGGGATACCTCCTAAAATCGTGTCTGACCTCCTTTTGCCCGGCGCAGTGCAGCAACACTACATGGCACGGATTCGACAACTCGTTGGATGTTTCCTGCAGAAATACAGAGCCATGCTGCCTCTGTAGTCATCTAACATTGCGAAAGTGTTGCAGTGCATGTTTTGCGCACGTACTATTATCTCGAGTATGCCCTACAAATGTTCTATAGGATATACGTTGGGCGATCTGGCTGGCCAGATCTTTCGCTTAAACTGTCCAGAATATTCTTCAGACCGATGACATATCGTATTGTCATCCATAAAAATTCCATAGATATTTATCAGCATTAATGTCTCCAAATGGTCAAGTCGGTTCAGTTGGACCAGTTTATCCAGTTCATTCAGTGTAAACACAACCCACACCATTATGGAGCCATCACCAGTGTGCACAGTGCCTTCTTGAATTTGGATCCATGGCTTCATAGGGTCGGGCAACACTTGAATCGCACCACCAGCTCTTACCAGCTGAAATCGGGACTCATCCGACCACGCCACGGTTTTCCAGTTGTCTAGGGTCCAACCGATAATGTAACGAGCCCAGGAGAATCGAAGTAGGTGATGTCGTGCTGTTAGCAAAGGGACTCGCGTCGGTCGTCTGTTGCCATAGCACAATAACGCCCAAATTCTCCGCACTGTCGGAACAGATACTTTCTTTGTATGTCCCTTGTTCAGCTTCGCGGTCATTTCACGCAGTGTTACCTGTATTTCAGCAGTGACGATTTTTACGCAAATGCCGCTGCTCTCGGTCGTTGAGAGAAGTTCGTCGACCACTGCGTTGTCCATGGCGAGAGGGAATGCCTGAAATTTTCCTATTCCCGGCACGCTCTTGCCACTGCCCATCTCGGAATATTTAATTCCCTAACGATTTCCAAAATGGAATGTCCCATTCATGTAACTCCAACTAATATCCCGCGTTCAAAGTCTATTAATCCCCGCAGTGCAGCCATAATCACGACAGAATCCTTTTCACAGGAATCAACTGAGTACAAATGACAGCTCCGGCAATACTCTGCCTTTTATACCCTGTGTATGCGATACTACCGCCATCTATATATGTGCAAATCGGTATTGCATGACATTCGTCACCTCGGTGTATTGTGCGTATTTCACCGTTAACTTCCTAACTATCTCCGGTTACACGTAAGTGAACTTGTCAGGTGAGATAAATGAATAAGTAAATAAATAACAACAACAAAAGCGGACCATACTGGTTCACTGCCGGGGCAAGATATTTCTCCGTCGGAATTCTATAAACGTCCACAGGATGTGTTATGGAATTTCTGGAAACGCGGAGGCGCTGGAGAGCGATGCCCTGTGATGTTACGCCTCCGCGCTAGCGTGACGTGACACGGTGAGGGAGGGAGGGAGAGAGGGAGGGACAGAGGCGCTTGTCCTAAAGAAGCAGGGCGTGGCCGTCCCAGGGCGGCTGTTAACGTGTCACCTGCTCTGCGGGGAGGCCGATACTCCGCCGTCAAGGGGCCGCCGCACGATCCACGGGAGAGGCCCAACTGCACCACAGTGCCCGAATTCTACAGCTACATCCCTGCTTCGCAAACCACTGTGAAGTGCGTGGGTGAGGGTGCTTTCCCATATACAAGTTATTAGGGGTTTTCCTCGTTCTGTTAGCAAAGGCGCGAAGGCTGGTTGCTTAAACGCATCTGTGCTCGATGTAATAGTGTCATCTTGTCCTCTAGTACGCTAAGCGAGCCATAAAAAATTGGCTGTAGTATACTTCTAAATACAGCGCTTAACGCTAGTTCTTCGAACTTTGTATACGAACTTTCTCGGGATTGTTTGCGTACTTCTTCAAGCGCCTGCCAGTTTAGTTTCTTGAGTATCTTCGCTACACTCTCCCATGGGTCAAACATATTCGTGACCCTACGCCCTTTCCTGTATATGGTCAATATACCTTGTTAGTCCCGTTTGACATGAGTCTCGCACACTTGAGCAATATTCTAGGATGGGTTTTATGCAACCTCATGTGCAGCCTGTTTGCATTTCCGTAGTATTATGCCAGTGAACTGCATTCAGTTACATGTTTTATCCCCGAAATGAGCATATATGATCATGCTATTACAATCGCTGGAAACTGTTACATCTAATAATCTGTATGATTTCACCGATTCCATGTGTCAATCGCTGACATTGTATCATTTGGATACTCCCTTGTTCCTTTCTGTAAGGCGGACAATTTTACATTTCTCTGTATTTAAAGCAAGTTGCGTACCTTTGTCTATGACAATGAAATCCTATCAAGAACGGACTGAATGCAAATTTTTTCAGACAGTTTTCATTACTCATAACTGCATCATCTACAAAACGTCCGATGTCAATAGTAACATTATCATTGTGATGTCGTCTGAAGAACGAGGTCTCATCTCCAAGTTGGTACCTCACAATGGAATCACAAGTAAAGACAGTCTGTGCTTGACACATTGACGAACGACAGACGGCGGTGTAGACACACTCTAAAAAGGTTCCGTATGTCACAGACACGCTGATGCGCTTATGTCAGAGCACATGACACTGCAGGTCTTACTAGTGCAAGCAGCCGTCTCTGGCGAGGAGCGACTGACAATTTCAGATGACTGCGAGTTTAAATGTATGCAAGCTCTCGATGGCACGAGACAAAGTTAAGACCCTTTGTGGGTATCATTTCAACTACATGTTGATTTCCCGTAGACCCTGTAGGCAACCGAGCATTCACGAAGTGTGACGGACAAGCCGAATAGTGTGACGTCACAAGTTTGTTGCGGAGTCTGTATTTCTCGTGGGCCCTGACTGGATGCTTGCTTACGTCAGAGCACAACACCGCTGAATCCACTCGTTAATCGCTGCTTACGATGACAGCATTGTCTTACTTCAGATCCATCACTGCGAGGTGAATTAAAAGCCAGATGTGTGTATCAAACTTTACAGTCAGTTGTACGTTGAGATATGACTCTCATGCTCTACTGCACCAAGTATTAAGTTTAGAGTGTACAGCGACAATATCATACACATACTGACACTGCTGTGGACATGGGCATTGATGTTATATAGATAGGTGCAAAGGTAGCACCGGAAGTCAATGAGCCTACGAAATAATCATAAAAAATGACGTGGGTCCTAAAATGCCATATGATCAAATTTCCTTGGAAAGAATCAGACAAAAGAATATGTATTACACTGAATAAAACTAACCAGAGTAACAGACATGAAAGACTAAATGGTAAAAGCTGTGTAAGCTATGTAAGAAACTCTTAAAGAACATAAGTGTTTAGAGGAAGGATAAGGGGCTAAATTTCGACTGTTGTAGGATACAATACTTCGGCAGCTGAAGATATCGAATGCCATCACCCACGCTATGACCTATTTATTTGTAGGTGACACAGGATGAATTTATGACTATGCTTGTTGTATGGACATTGTAACTACACTCCTGGAAATTGAAATAAGAACACCGTGAATTCATTGTCCCAGGAAGGGGAAACTTTATTGACACATTCCTGGGGTCAGATACATCACATGATCACACTGACAGAACCACAGGCACATAGACACAGGCAACAGAGCATGCACAATGTCGGCACTAGTACAGTGTATATCCACCTTTCGCAGCAATGCAGGCTGCTATTCTCCCATGGAGACGATCGTAGAGATGCTGGATGTAGTCCTGTGGTACGGCTTGCCATGCCATTTCCACCTGGCGCCTCAGTTGGACCAGCGTTCGTGCTGGACGTGCAGACCGCGTGAGACGACGCTTCATCCAGTCCCAAACATGCTCAATGGGGGACAGATCCGGAGATCTTGCTGGCCAGGGTAGTTGACTTACACCTTCTAGAGCACGTTGGGTGGCACGGGATACATGCGGACGTGCATTGTCCTGTTGGAACAGCAAGTTCCCTTGCCGGTCTAGGAATGGTAGAACGATGGGTTCGATGACGGTTTGGATGTACCGTGCACTATTCAGTGTCCCCTCGACGATCACCAGTGGTGTACGGCCAGTGTAGGAGATCGCTCCCCACACCATGATGCCGGGTGTTGGCCCTGTGTGCCTCGGTCGTATGCAGTCCTGATTGTGGTGCTCACCTGCACGGCGCCAAACACGCATACGACCATCATTGGCACCAAGGCAGAAGCGACTCTCATCGCTGAAGACGACACGTCTCCATTCGTCCCTCCATTCACGCCTGTCGCGACACCACTGGAGGCGGGCTGCACGATGTTGGGGCGTGAGCGGAAGACGGCCTAACGGTGTGCGGGACCGTAGCCCAGCTTCATGGAGACGGTTGCGAATGGTCCTCGCCGATACCCCAGGAGCAACAGTGTCCCTAATTTGCTGGGAAGTGGCGGTGCGGTCCCCTATGGCACTGCGTAGGATCCTACGGTCTTGGCGTGCATCCGTGCGTCGCTGCGGTCCGGTCCCAGGTCGACGGGCACGTGCACCTTCCGCCGACCACTGGCGACAACATCGATGTACTGTGGAGACCACACGCCCCACGTGTTGAGCAATTCGGCGGTACGTCCACCCGGCCTCCCGCATGCCCACTATACGCCCTCGCTCAAAGTCCGTCAACTGCACATACGGTTCACGTCCACGCTGTCGCGGCATGCTACCAGTGTTAAAGACGGCGATGGAGCTCCGTATGCCACGGCAAACTGGCTGACACTGACGGCGGCGGTGCACAAATGCTGCGCAGCTAGCGCCATTCGACGGCCAACACTGCGGTTCCTGGTGTGTCCGCTGTGCCGTGCGTGTGATCATTGCTTGTACAGCCCTCTCGCAGTGTCCGGAGCAAGTATGGTGGGTCTGACACACCGGTGTCAATGTGTTATTTTTTCCATTTCCAGGAGTGTAATTTGTAATTAATTGACTGAATACATAGTTGTAGTTCTTCAAACAGATATATGTGTATGTTGTATTCAATCACGTATCAGAAGTTGTTAAGACAAGGTATAGGATACCCAGTGATAGACGGAAGCTGCATTTGAATCTTTCATCTAGTACGTTTCTGAAGTCAGACTTTTCTTGTTTTAGGCCAAGATCGGCCACACAGTGCCAGACTGCATGTGAGCACCATGTGCTGTCCACGTGAAGGCCGTGGCTCCGGGTGTCTCGGGTTTGCTTGGTGCTTCTCGGAAATGCGCCCCTCGTGGTCTCGCGGTAGCGTTCTCGCTTCCCGAGCACGGGGTCGCGGGTTGGATTCCCGGCGGGGTCAGGGATTTTTCCTGCCTCGAGATGACTGGGTGTTGTTGTGTCGTCTTCATCCTCATCATTCATCCCCATTACGGTCGGAGGAAGGCAACGGCAAACCACCTCCATTAGGACCTTGCCTAGTATGGCGGTGCAGGTCTCCCGCATCGTTCCCCTACGCTCTGTAAAGAAGCACGGGACTTCATTTTCATATCCATTTTCTCGTAAATACTCGGTAAAATCGCTTGCAGTGCGTCATGTTTTAGTCGGCAGGTCTTTCTTCGGTTCGGCAGAATCGTGGCGTCAGCGCTATTTACCGTGCAATTTTTTCGTGGATTAAAAGAAGTTCACAGGTTAAGTGGCTGTTTGCATAAAAGAGTTAATCTAGTGATCTATCTACACAAGCATTTGAAAAGAAAGTTAATGACAGAACACAAGGATAAAAAATCTCAATATCTAATATGCGATGTTCAGTCGCATAACCGACTGTTACCACAAATTTGTTATGGAACGACAATACAGAACCATATGGAATGAAAAAGATTTATTTGACTATGAATGAGCAAAGAATTACAACGGCCAACAGAAGGAATTTATTGTCCTTTACATCAAAATGCACTTTCTGCTAAATTTGCAGGAATGGAGTACGTGATGAAATTGGTGTTACGCATAGTAACCTTTCTGAAATAGTCGCACACAATATTGCAACATCAGTTGCAACTGCTTTCGATGGAACTGACTGAAGAGTATGGAGATTTCATTAACTACTGCAACGTACGTCGGCTATGTCATCGGGCATGCCTGGAACGATTTTTCGTTTTAAAACCATCTCTTGTTAAGTTTATGAAGGAAACAGAACAGCAGATACGAGAATTACAACATCATGAATGGATTGCAGACTGCGCAATTTAGGTGGACAGGTGGACTTGACTCCACACTGCCACAGTAAGACATTGTAAGGTGAGAAACACCATATTTCTGATTCGATAGGGATGCATTTGAAAAGGGATTCGCATTGCGGAAAGGACAAGTTCTGATAGAAAACATCGTCCATTTCCCTAAGTTCATTGTCGTTAAAGAAAACACGAGGTTTTAAGAATCATTTATAGCCTTGAAGGAATTATAAGGATAGTTTTCTATACATTTTGAGGAAGCATATCATACATTTATTTTAGAGATGTTTTCGATACCATTTGCCATTTCAGGAGAAAGTGTCCCTTTCGATGAGAAGGATCAGACTGATGGGCAATGCATTTTCCGTTTAAAAGACCAATTCTTTTGCGTTGAAACGGTCCAGAAGGCCAAAAGTGCTTTCCTTCGGAAGAGTTTCCAGCTCTCATAATGAGGCTGCTAATGTAGAGACATATTTCGATCATTATATGTGTTTTAACTGCTTTTCTCGAGTATGAAACTAAATTACTCACGAGTATGTGGCAATAATCAACAGGTTATGGCAGATATAAATTTTATTATGTTTTCAATGGGCCAAATTTAATTAAATAATACTGACAGTTTGTTTTGTTTGTGACCTATATTGTTGAGAAATATGAAATATGAAACCTAGTCGTATGTCGTGCGACAGCTTCGCCACTTAAATACGTGCATAGATAGTTTACCTCTCTTCCACCTCCACACACTCGGACAGAGTGTTTTGTTTGTGGAGGGGAGAGGGGAATGTGTAGACACGAAGAGAGCTACAGCTTGCGAGACTGAGACCTACTTGCATGCCGAATATTTGGCTGCCCCTGTATACTTTCTGGAAGATAGAAAACGTATTTTAAGGCTAGTTTGGAAGTTCTCTGTAAAAGGGACTGTTGAGTGGTGGATTGGGTGAAATAATTACAATTTGATCGGGCAGAGCTGAATTCGTTTTCACTACCAACCTTAAGTAATAGATTATTTGATTGTTATTAGCCATTAACAAAAAATTAGATACCTTTTTACTTCGTTTACTTTAAGAAATAAACACGTGTAGCTCTCATTACGCGCTACACGTGTGCAATAGTTGGCAAGTTGCATGTCCTTAAGGGTGACCAACGTCTTATGTGAATCAAAATGTTAGGTGGACATAAATCTTGACGTCATGAATAAGGTACACGAGTTACGTGGAACTGCGTTCTGGTAACTTACGTGTAGCTCAGGCTAGAGTTCAAGCCCGAGCAAAGCGTGGCAATGATGGGTAGTGGAGTGTTCGAAGGGCACGTCATAAATAAATCAGAAAATATCGATCCGGTGGTAGGAGCTTCCAGAAAGAACCGCTCTGACACACCTCAATAACTGTTTCCAACAAAAGAACAAGCGAACACAGCTGTCTCATCTACCGCTGAATTACTGTAAAGGACGCGCTATAGCGTTCAAACACCTGTAAGAGCTTGAAAATGTCAGGCCGTCAGGTAACGACGTTCTGTGGAAAATGAAGGAAACAGAAATGGTGGTTCTACTCAGAAACGTGTGTTTATGTTACTGTGTGCGTCTGCGTCATAGCGGAGGAAGCTGTAGTCCAACATCATGTCGATGCGGAATCATAAAAGTGAGAACAGTGGCTTTCCTACGGAAACCATATCGGCTTCATTATCCGAGGCATTAGAGAAATCAATGAGAATTTTAATGCATTTCATAATTTCTTTTTCATTTAATTCTTTAAGATTTAATGCTGTTTCACGTTTCAGTATGCTTGTACACGTGTGCTCACGGGGCACACAAGACAAGCAATTTCAAACAGTTTTACACGTGAAGTATCGCACATATACAAAATTTCCCAAAAGGTGACCAACGTGATAACACTTACGCTATGCGATAATCACAGGTGACTCGTTATCTGCGTTTCTACCCGTAAAGATCAATTTTTCTAAGGACTCATCCAGTAAATCGAGACTAATACTTACTTAACATACATCACGCTTCTTTAAGACTAGCCAAACGTCACCCCTTAATCGTGAACTCTCAGTCCCATAAGTTTGTTACTAAAGCTGAAAAGTAACTTTCAACAAAATCAAGCTTTCACGTTCAGATGACGTGATGCTTGACGAAACACAACTCATTCTGCATGTAATGATGCGTAAAGAATAGAAACACTAAAAGATAATTACATGTGAGAATTTAACTAATAACAACAGTTAAAAAAGCTAGCTCAATGTCTACACTTCATGCGCTATCAGAAGATGTCACTGATGACGACGAGTTATCACTGAAACTAGTTAGGCGTAATAAAGATAGTGGTTCTGTCAAGGTGGACCAACAAAAACCATATTGTTTTCACGCACACTCGAAGCAGGAGAAGAGCTCAAGTACTCAGTGAGTGGTCTAGAAGAGATTAGGTGGAGCAGTAACTGCAGGCTTAATAGGATATGATCAAAGGCTAAAAAAGGCTAGTCTCTCATCGGGAATATTCTGGAAGTCAGCTAATCTTTTTGTCAACAACGACAGTCTCATGCGAGTGGAAAAGGAAAGGGATTGATTAGCTGTGGTACAAAGTATCCTTCACTATGTACTTATGATGGCTTACTTAGAGCACATGCGGATGTGGATGTAGATGCAGAATAGTAAACGCAATAGGTTGATAGTTTCTACATTATCTGCAAGTTTCTTTTTTGTATCCCCTTGTAATGCTGGAAATGCATATCCTCTTATTTCCATCTATTGTACTATAAATTTGTTTTCCTTATTTTTGTTACCTGAATATATGACATTTCTGTGTCTTTACATATTGTAATTGTTTTACTATTTGTATATATATATATATATATATATATATATATATATATATATATATATGCATTTATGTCGATGTGTAATTGGTTTCTTTCGTAAATATTATTTGTATTTTTACGCTGGGTCTTGCCTAGGGAAAACTGCTATCGAACGATTTCATCGATAGGTCGTGTGAAGAATCAAAGTGCGTAGGATCTTTGGTAGTGTTAACTCTGCCGCGTGGAGCGCGGGCTGAGCAGAGAGAGTCTGGCTGGAGTAGCGAGTGGAGCAGGTGTGTTGTGTGACGCTCCCGCGAGTTGCCGCGCTTTCGGGGTTTGGCAGCATGTAACTGCGCACGACTTGCGATGATAGTTTCTGACATGATGTTGCGGACGGGAAGCATTAGCTGGCGCACATCAAGAGCCCATTTCGTCTGGTGACCGTGTCGAGAAGAAGGCGCGCCAACATCCAGTTTCTGCAACAGCGACGGCCGACAATGAGTGACTGTCGCCACATCCTCGATCGACCGCTTCAGACCTTCAATCAACCAACAATGAAGACTGGAAGCACGTAAAGATTTAGAACTGTATGGCAGACCTCAGCTTTTCAAACTTTTAAAATTGTTGCATCACAAAATTACAGCAACTTAGCATGAACCTTTGTTGCTCATTGTCCCAATTGCATTGCCAAGGAGGGTCCCTTCCTTTTCCGAAATGAAACCGAGTGTCGTTGAAATTCAATCGCCAGCATTAACGTAATGTAATTCAGTTTCGCTGCTTTAATTTCAAAGTTCAGTTAAAGCATTCATAGCTGGCTACAATAGTTAGATTACACTAGCACAAATTAAGAGTGCGAGTTTTGTTACCGTATTTTAGCTTACCTGTGACTGCAGCTCAGCTTGGTACGTACTAAATTTTACTATTGTTAATTGTTCAGAATCATTTAATTCAAGTTCAAAGTTAAATCTCTTATTTCTAAATTGCGTAGATTCAAGTAGCTCTTGAAATGATTGTTGAGGTAGTCCAAGACTAACCGTATTTTACTGAATTTCGATGTGCTTCAGAAAGAAAGCTCACTATTAACTTCAGTCACTAAATTAACTTTCGATTTTCCTGTTTTATTAATTCTTTTGCTAAATTAAGTCAGAGTGTAGCGAAATTTATTACTTCTGACAAACTTTCAGTCTTCACACTACACTTGTCAACCTTCAGTTGCCACACTTCTAGTGCTAACCATATGTGTAATAATCTTTCTTTTTCAGTTACTATAGTAATTGTCCTTAGGACTGGCGACCGTAATTTCCCCCAAATCTCAAATATCTAATTACCGCTAGTTGATTATTAATGTAACGGCCGCACATTTACTTTCTTTATTAACTTTACCCCTTTTTCAAAATTAATTTCCACCAGTTTCATTAGCATTCTTCCTTTCATTTAGATGTAACCCTTTCCTCCCTCTTTACCGACTAATTAACCTCGGTGACGATTGCTTTTCCCAAATTTCCATTAGGTACATGCGGTTTAATTTTTCACTGTCATTAAGGTCGATAAGTGAGGGGGAGGTACACCCTGTTGTTTCTGATTTACATAATGGATCTTCCATTTGCCATTTCAGAAGTTGCAAACAAATTCCTCTCTTCAGATTGTACGAGAATAAAAAGTAGTACCTATCCCATACGGCAAAGGCATTTCACTAAATATTCCTAAACATCAACAGATGGTTCAGAGAAAATGCATTACCAATTAATTTACAAGAAAAAGCCGCTGCGTACTACACAGTACTTCTATAGAACTTCAATAGTTACCAAGATAATATTCTACAAAACGGAAATACAAGAAGTAGAATGTTCGAAGTTCTTGGACTATGGATAGATCACAACTCACTGAATGTAATTACCGAAGGGCCGAATTTCTACTACGTTTGCAATTCATATGGTTACCACCATACGTCATTTAAAAATGAAAAATAACATAGTTTATTTTCTATATTTACATTCATAGATGAGTTATGAAACAATTTTTTGGGAAGAGTAACTTGCAGGGACAGTAATTTTACAACACCTAATCGTGTAATAAGAAATATACCTACCATATTTCTGGAACGTCATGCTGCGATCTTTTTGTATTTTGACCAAAACTCAACAATATACAGGGTGAATCATCCAAACTTCCACCACAGACTCTCCTAAACCGGAAGGTGCTATTGTTGTGCTGCTTTCACATAGATGAAGTCTTACCACGGGCTCAGAATTACAGCCAGGTGATACGACTTCAATAACCACTAGAAAGTGTATTTAATTTGTAAAATTAATATTTTTTAATTAAACGGTGTACACTAACGGTAATAAAATTAAACTGGAATAAATTAGAATGCCAATGTTTTTTTTTTTTTATTTCCTGGATTATATTACAAGCAGTTCATGAACTATCGCAGTTTGAAAATCGTAAAAACAGGCAGATGTCTGCTTCGCATGTCAGCACTAACTTGAGAGAAATTGTCCTTCAAATGTGGACTACCAGTTTCAATACTAACTTCAAGTCTCCCATGTAAAGACTGATGCATTTCATCAGAAACTTCAGCGCAGGCAATAGCAATTCGTCCTTTCACATCATCTTGTATAGTTGGTATGTCCTTGCAGACGGCGTCTTTCATCTCTCCCAGAGGAAAAAATTGAATGGGTTGAAAACTAATGGACGGGCTGACCAATGTACAAGCCGGCGTCTTCCAATTCAAATATTTGGCAAGAAGCCGTAAAAACATGCAGTAGTACGTCGAGCTTTATGCGCTAGACGGCTATCAAGTTGATACTACACGTTCCACGTGTTGACAAGGACATCAAGCTAGAAAATGTCGCAAAATGAATTCCTTTTTATTATCAGAATGGCACTGCGATGTTTGGGCAAGCAAGGTAGAGAGAAAGAGGTAGAGAGACAAAGACAGAGAGAACTGCAAGCAACGCTTGGCGACCGTGGGACATGATGGCGTATTAGCCAGTTTATAGGCGGCGGAATCATGCGCTATAGAGGCAGTTCGGAGATTTATAGAACAGGAAGGCATTTTACTCATCGCGAACGGTAAACGTCACGTTTTACGTCAGATGGTGTCAATGCTTCACCAAGTGCCGCCGGCCAAACCTATTGGGGATGGACATCCGTTGGGCATTATCGTGATGTCAATGGGAGTCTTGCGTGCTTGATATAGTTGTCGTTGTATCTTCGAAGTTATATCCTGCAGTCGGAGGCGAAACATCACATTGCAAGTTCAAGGTTTTCCTTTGAGAACACTGGCAAGATCGCTTCTGAGAGTAGTGGAGATTCGAGACTGACAGATTAGCCGAATAAGTCCTATCACGGGAGCAGGCAAGTAGAATATTTTGTGTAGCAAGTTACACTGAAGAAAGATGTATAATGAAAGCGAGATGACTGTCCATTGAAGGTAAGATGTGGAAGTGCAATAAGGTGAAGAGTGTTAAGGGCTAAGATGAGAATAAGAAGTTATTAAATAAGCTGCATTTACAGTTAAGTGACGGAAGTGTTAGAGATTAACGATCACGTAGGCATGATAGAAACAGGAATAGTCGTGTACGAGGTTTCCATCTAAACTTAAGTAATTTTCTTTAGGAACATTTACTAAATGCACCAACATGAGTGAAAAATTCTCTTCAATTAAAATTTCGGTTGGTAAGCTGTGGTCAATATGTAAAACAATTCATTGAAGTTTCGTTCCGATTCCGGGAGACATCTTCTGAGACAAAACGGCAACTTCGTCAACGGCTCGAGGACCCCTGAATTTATAGAGGTGTATAGAGGACACCATCTTTTGTTACGTCATGGCGAATTCCTGATTATCTCTGACTGGCGCCAACATTCTCGATTAAAAATAATCGATCGTTATTTTTTTTTAAGTCTCAATGGTCTCTCTGTACAAACACACATAAAAGTTCGTTGTCTTTACTAAAAAGTTAGAATTACTTATTTTAATTTCTTGTTTTCCGTCATGTCCCGTTTAGGCACATTCATCAATGTATCCAAGACAGCACCCAAGCAGGTGTTAACACTTTATTTTGTGGTTCCAACTGCGCGGAATTTTGAACGTCCAAGAATAGAGCAAGCCAGGACAACGCGGAATGGCGGTCGGCAATTAGGAGAGTTTTCCTTCTTTCTAATGACAAGATAACTGATCGCATCGGGAAACAGTTGGTCAAGTATGAGGTTGAAACAGTATTTAGACTTATCGGCAAAATAAAGTAATGCCTGTAAACGATAAAAGATGTATGGCTTCCGCTGATGATACCTGGTGCATACAAATGATCAAGGGCGACTGTATACCAAAGCAAAGACGATAGATTACTTTTAATCGAGAACTGTGCCTCCCGACAGAGATAATCAATTTTTCGTAATCACGTGACGACTAATGGCGCCATCTATACAGCTCTATAAATTCGGGGACCCTTGCGTGCTTGATATAGTTGTCGTTGTATCTTCGAAGATATATCCTGCAGTCGGAGGCGAGACATCACATTAAAAGTTCAAGGTTTTCCTTTGAGAACACTGGCAAGATCGCTAGATGGAAATTAACTTCAACTTGTTCGTGCTCGTTATCTACCTTGTTCTATAAGAGTCACTTGGTATGGTTGATCGTTCTCACTACCTATTCCCTTGTTTGCTGTTCCTAATGTAAAATAGCTATAATCTAATTTCTGTACATTCGACTCGTAACAAGTGTTCCTACTACAATTGTGTGCAGTGGATATCTGGAACGAAAATAATGAATCGAGAACGTGGCGTTGTAGACAGAAACACGTGGCTTAACCTTAGGACTTCCGTTGATTTGGTCTATTTCACTGTTAACAAACGAAGATCTCGGCCGTGAACAATGGTAAGGGACAACTTCGTTCTTTTGAGAAACTTGGGAGTAAAGTTTCAGTAAACTCTCATAAATAAGATATTTGAACTACATCCATTGTAATAAGTCATTGTTTACAAATATATTCTTAAACTGCACTTCGCACAGCTTAGCATGGGTTACCGCTGTTTACTTGTTCAGAGAGCTGACGAAACCTTACTTACGGTCGCGAAATGGAATCCACAGTGAAAATCAGCTGACGTTTTGCACAGGTGTGTTGGGCAGTGTCTCTAGTACGCCCGTCGATCACGTTACGCCGTTCTTTTTCATTCTGAGAACACAGGGAGCATATAAAGATACCTAGAACAATAGTGTGTCCTGCAAAGTACACTACTGGCCATTAAAAATTCCTATACCAAGAAGAAATGTATATTACAAACGGGTATTCATTGGACAAATGTATTGTACCACAAGTAACATGCGATTACATTTTCACGCGATTTGGGTGAATAGATCCTGAGAAAACAGTATCAAGAACAAACACCTCTGGCGGTAATAACGGCCTTGATACGCCTGGGCATTGAGTCAAACAGAGCTTGGATAGCGTGTACAGGTACAGCTGTCCATGCAGCTTCAACACGATACCACAGTTCATCAAGAGTAATGACTGGCGCATAGTGACGTGACAGTTGCCCGGCCATCATTGACCAGACGTTTTCAACTGGTGAGAGATCTGGAGAATGTGCTGGCTAGGGCAGCAGTCGAACAGTTTCTGTATCCAGAAAGGCCCGTACAGCACCCGCAACAAGCGGTCGTGCATTATACTGCTGAAATGTAGGGTTTCGCAGGGATCGAATGAAGGGTAGAGCCACGGGTCGTAACACATCTGAAATGTAACGTCCACTTTTCAAAGTGGTGTCAATGCGAACGAGAGGTGACCGAGATGAGTAAGCAATGGCACCCTATACCATTACGCCGAGTGATACGCCACTATGGCGATGACGAATACACGCTTCCAATGTGCGTTCACCGCGATGTCGCCAAACACGAATACTGTAAACAGAACCCGGATTCATCCGAAACAATGACGTTTTGCCATTCGTGCATCCAGGTTCGTCGTTGAGTACACCATCGCAGGCGCTCCTGTCTGTGATGCAGCGTCAAGGGTAACCACAGCCATGGTGTCCAGCTGATTGTCCATGCTGCTGCAAACGCCGTCGAACTGTTCGTGCAGATGGTTGTCGTCTTGCAAACGTCCCCATCTGTTGACTCAGGGATCGAGACGTGGTTGCACGATCCGATACAGCCATGCGGATAAGATGTCTGTCATCTCGACTGCTAGTGAAACGAGGCCGTTGGGATCCAGCACGGCGTTCCGTATTACCCTCCTGAACCCACCGAGTCCATATTCTGCTAACAGTCATTGGATCTCGACCAACGCGAGCAGCAAAGTAGCAATACGATAAACCGCAATCGTGATAGGCTACAGTCCTACCTTTATCAAAGTCGGAAACGTGATGGTACGCATTTCTCCTCCTTAAATGAGGCATCACAATAACGTTTCAACTGCTGTTTGTGTATGAGAAATCGGTTGAAACTTTCTTTATGTCAGCACTTTGTAGGTGTCGGCACCGGTGCCAACCTTGTATGCATGCACTTGCCTGGCACCAACGCTGCATACGTTACTATTACTGGCAGCCATGTACTTACCACTGTTTAATGCACACATCATAACGAAGTTGTCATTAGTGAGAATCCGAAATGAACGGTATAGCTGCTAGTTTTTCGTTTATCGTTTATAATACGAACAAAGTACATCATGTACGATGTCTTATATGCAATAACTCAGTTTCTCATCGACTGCGTCTTACCACTGTTTACACCCGAGGTCTTTAAATATCTTCCCTTGGGCAGCTGTTATTTATAAGAAAGCGGGTACCCTTCGCCGTAAGAGAGCATATGATACGACATGGTAATTTAAAGTTTTGTAAACGTTGACTCACAATGTCATTTTGTCGATGTTGTGTTTGATGGTTAACTTGAACAAAACAGATAATATTAACAGTAACGTGACAAACCAGATGCCCTTCATTCGTGATAATGATTAATATACTTGGATCATCAGTACAAGAAAGAAATAATACACTGACGTACTTAAGCGGCCATGACTACGCAACATCATTTGGCGCAGGAAAGGCTGCGGAAGAATACAAGAGACAGTGAGAGGACAGACAAAGGTAAAATATTCCCATATCGTTTCACATGTACGATAAAATTAAACCACGAATCTTCACCATGGCTAGTAATCAATATCTGTTGTTAGTTCATCAGAGAGAGTATGACCCCTTATATCGGCACCCATGTGTTCCCAAAACATGTTAAGCATTTTAATTCGGATTTCGAGCGCGTAGAAGAAATTTTGCATGGACATACGGATACTTATCCGTCAGGAAAGGCCGTATGGTACTCGCTGGATAAGCAGGTTAGTGACTTCTTGACCAAATGGAAACAAGCACTTCTCTCTTTATGTAGCTTCAGCGTAAAATGGTGGAAATAGTGGGATCGAAATTCGCAGTAGAGGTTGATTAACTTCCTCTTAATTTAGTGCAAGGAGTATCAATTCAGCTTTAGAGTAAAAGTGAATATGACTCGGCATAATACGTGGTTGACTTTAGGAAGTACAGTGTTATCTCTCATGAAAATTAACGAGATTGTGTTAAAATTGGGAATTGACGCATCGTTAAATAAGCACATGCATCTGAAACGCATTCAACACTACGCGGGGAGACAATGATCGAAGGATCAAATCATGAACATGACACAGCCCTAACGATGTTATAGAGAGGTAAACCAACATTGGACTAAGCAAAGAAACTCATAAAGACTTCGTCGTGGGATGAGTTTCGATAAGTATGACTGCACTGACCTTGTGGTTATTGTGGCACAATACGGATCAGAACAAATCATCCTCGGCGAGATCTCAATATAGAGACTCGAGGAAGGATAAAAAGGAACCACGATAATATGTCTCTATCATAGCCGAAAGAAAAGCGTTTAATATTTCTGTTACTGAAAACTGAGACGAGCCAATATCACTATCCAAAACTTATGAGGAGTGTTTGCGGAAATACAGCAGTGAACACTCACCGCTACAGCAAGAGTGACGCCACAACCGACCACTCCAGAACACTTAGGAAGGAAAGGTGGTGGGGATAAGCAAAGAGACACCTTGAGGCCTCTGCCTAAGATAACGGTCCGAACACGGAAACACTCTTTGGCGTGCCCTATAGATGTAGACAAACCTCTGTGCTTTCTTCCACCACCATCTCAGGCTGACAGATATATGGGATTGTGGGTTCGTCTTGATGCAAAACACTTTTCTTTTATTTATTTCCTTTCTCAAACTAGATTCAGCAGCAATAACACCATCATCAGTGGTTTTTTTCTTTATTCTGGGACATGCAAAATTAGCGTCGTTATAAACTTTACAAAACATTATTACGTGTGTACTGATCGGTTCCAAATACAGTATTCTGTGAAAGGTTTTATAGCACCTTATTTACTTTAAGCCGCAGCTTGGTTTTTACTTTTGTAGCCTTTGTTGCTTTGTTGCCGTTTCTTCGGCATACAGCATGTCATCTGAAACTGTATAAGTGGCTGTTTTTGAACAAATATGAAAAAAGTTAACGTATATATGTCAACTTTATAGTATTGGGAATTGCGATAGGGTTGTGAATACAGTTTCGTTCAGCGGTAGGTTGCTACATAATCAAAATATCATACCATATTGCTGTTGGCACCCCTCGCGAGAATGTATGGTATATTTCGAGAAGGTTTTGAAAATTGCAGCGGGAGTTGCAACTGCTGCTGTTTCTTATTTATGTCTCTGTGTGTGATGGAGGAGTGATTGTGTGTGTGTGTGTGTCTGTCTGTCTGTTGTTCCTATCCCTGTTCTGTGACCTGTGTCAGTTCTTCTAAAGACGTAAAGAGGAAGTTGTTGCCAAGTGTTGTGATTTTTTCCTCTTTATTACGTTTCCCCGTTCCACTACAGCCTTCTGTACTTATTAATTTTCTTCCGTTTAATTTTTTTCTGTGTAAACTGTTGCTGTGTTCCAGGACTTGTAACCCAGTTTCGATATTATGGGGTTATGGTTTCTATTTATTAGAGTTATGTGTAATTGGAGTGAATTCTGTTACTCAGTGGTGTGTGTACTTTACTTAGAAAGTTTGTACTTGTTTGTCCTATGTATTCGGCTTGGCAGCAGTTACATGTCAGCTGGTGTATCAAGCATTGCTGAGTTTGTCTGAGGTTCTTTAATGAGACACATTACGTCATCCACGAATCTCTAACAGTATATTTCATATAAAGTTTCATTGACGTGAAACCCATGTGTAGGCCTTCTTGTTGCGAATAGAAGTTTCTGTTGAAAGTTAAACAACTGCAGAACTATCAGTCCCGCTACACAATCGTAGGTTAATACAGAGGTGTACACACACGAAAATACGTGCATGCTAGATGGGCATAAAAGCTCCTCTCCCCTCCAGAAGCACGTTGTAATTGTATACAGGTAACTTGCAGTGCACAGAGCTACAGACAATGCTCTGACTCGATTCAGCATATCGACCACGGCATTTCTGCCTGAAAATTGTAACTGAGGTTAACACCGGTTCTGAAAACATACATTTTACGAATGAGGAAACGTATTCTGAAATTAATGACGACTGTGGATGCGATTGAAATTATTTGTCCAATGACTCCGCCGTTCATCAAAATTTTTTCATGTAAATAACCTGTTGAGTCCCGAAGATAAAAGTGAGGAAAATTGTTTTCAGATTTATTTTCATTAGTCTTACACATAATTACATTCAGGATTAAATTATTTGTATTTTTATTTTTTGTAGAGTCTAAAATATGTGAGATACACATATGTGGACTTCAGGTCATAACCGGTAAATAATACATTGAAAAACATATTGAAGTTTTTGTTGATGAAATTTTACGAAATAATTGTTTCTCGCCACACCTAACAAAACATTACATTTCTTGCACAATGTTCTTGTGTAGGATTTTCAACCTTCAAATCGGCATTTAGAAGCATTTTTTGCTTCTACGTATCTATCAAGTTGGCTTCCTTGGCATGGAAACAATTTTTTTTTCTTTTCGGTTTATTGTCTTCACCTTCTCCTGACCTGCCAGTGGTCTCCTGTTCATCCAAGGTTATTTCTTTGGAGAGATGTGAGGAACTTCTGACATGAGAACACCTCATCAGTAAATTAGCCAAATTCAGTCTGAAGTTTAGTAGAAACAGTCCGTTACACTTTAGTATTCCCTTTTTTGCAAAGGTTCTTCTGTACATAATCCAGCAAATAATAATAGCTAAATCAGTAAAATGGTTAAATGGTCTGATTGTCCATTTTCTTGTTCTGGTGTTTGACCTGCAGAAGACCATGAATCTGTAACATAAGTCAATACCACCCAAGTTTCAATTGCAACTCTTTACAATAGCTAGTTGTGGTACGTCAATACTTCTTTTCTGAGCCTTTGACCATCGCTTACAAGTAACTTGCGGCTCACCCACAACACAACATGATATCAAAATAAAAGACTTGTTATCTTTCCATTTAAGTGCACACACCTCTTTGTCTTCTATCACATATTCATCCCACTCATCTCTGTTTAGTTCCCAATCAGTTGTCAATTTTGAAGCCATTGCAGAAATTCTGTTTTTCATTACAGAAGCTCAATTCACTTAATGCCTGTAAAAAATCTGTCACTATGTATTAGATGCTGTCCATATTTTGGAACTCACAGCCAAAAGCTTAATTACACTTGTACCTAAACCTGTTTCCCTTAATTCAGTATCAGGCACTGTTCCTTTGCCGGTATACATTATGACGTCAAGAACTAAACCATCTCAAGACGCCAAAATAATGTCCTTCAACCTAAGAGGATTAGGCTTAGATGGCACATAAGTTCTCGTTGCACATCTGCAAAGAATGGCATCATCTGCTCATCAATTGAGAAATGTTTAGATCGTGGCAAGGTGAGACACTTATTCCTGAAAAAAATTAATCACAGGTCTTGCTTTCAAAAATTTTGTCACTCCTATCATAATCGTGTAAAATAAATCACGAAATGTACATTATTTCATAGCTTGAAGTACCTGTTCCGATTCATAGTATCATTGATGAAAGGTAGATCAAGTATCCTACTCTAGTACTTCTTCGCTTGTGGTAACTTGAGTGTACTTATTAGAATTTCAGTCCCAACAAAGAAAGAATTTCATTAATATTTGTGTGTAAATTGTTACTATCACTTTCCACATGACATACACTCCTGGAAATTGAAATAAGAACATCGTGAATTCATTGTCCCAGGAAGGGGAAACTTTATTGACACTTTCCTGGGGTCAGATATATCACATGATCACACTGACAGAACCACAGGCACATAGACACAGGCAACAGAGCATGCACAATGTCGGCACTAGTACAGTGTATATCCACCTTTCGCAGCAATGCAGGCTGCTATTCTCCCATGGAGACTATCGTTGAGATGCTGGATGTAGTCCTGTGGAACGGCTTGCCATGCCATTTCCACCTGGCGCCTCAGTTGGACCAGCGTTCGTGCTGGACGTGCAGACCGCGTGAGACGACGCTTCATCCAGTCCCAAACATGCTCAATGGGGGACAGATCCGGAGATCTTGCTGGCCAGGGTAGTTGACTTACACCTTCTAGAGCACGTTGGGTGGCACGGGATACATGCGGACGTGCATTGTCCTGTTGGAACAGCAAGTTCCCTTGCCGGTCTAGGAATGGTAGAACGATGGGTTCGATGACGGTTTGGATGTACCGTGCACTATTCAGTGTCCCCTCGACGATCACCAGTGGTGTACGGCCAGTGTAGGAGATCGCTCCCCACACCATGATGCCGGGTGTTGGCCCTGTGTGCCTCGGTCGTATGCAGTCCTGATTGTGGTGCTCACCTGCACGGCGCCAAACACGCATGCGACCATCATTGGCACCAAGGCAGAAGCGACTCTCATCGCTGAAGACGACACGTCTCCATTCGTCCCTCCATTCACGCCTGTCGCGACACCACTGGAGGCGGGCTGCACGATGTTGGGGCGTGAGCGGAAGACGGCCTAACGGTGTGCGGGACCGTAGCCCAGCTTCATGGAGACGGTTGCGAATGGTCCTCGCCGATACCCCAGGAGCAACAGTGTCCCTAATTTGCTGGGAAGTGGCGGTGCGGTCCCCTACGGCACTGCGTAGTATCCTACGGTCTTGGCGTGCATCTGTGCGTCGCTGCGGTCCGGTCCCAGGTCGACGGGCACGTGCACCTTCCGCCGACCACTGGCGACAACATCGATGTACTGTGGAGACCTCACGCCCCACGTGTTGAGCAATTCGGCGGTACGTCCACCCGGCCTCCCGCATGCCCACTATACGCCCTCGCTCAAAGTCCGTCAACTGCACATACGGTTCACGTCCACGCTGTCGCGGCATGCTACCAGTGTTAAAGACTGCGATGGAGCTCCGTATGCCACGGCAAACTGGCTGACACTGACGGCGGCGGTGCACAAATGCTGCGCAGCTAGCGCCATTCGACGGCCAACACCGCGGTTCCTGGTGTGTCCGCTGTGCCGTGCGTGTGATCATTGCTTGTACAGTCCTCTCGCAGTGTCTGGAGCAAGTATGGTGGGTCTGACACACCGGTGTCAATGTGTTCTTTTTTCCATTTCCAGGAGTGTAGATTTGCTTGTTCTGCAGCAACTTTCTAAAAATTCCTATCATAATATTCAAAAAAGTATTCAGCAGGATCTCTTAACACACCATCCGTCAGATCTGGGAAATTACCTTCATCTCTTTCCTTATTTTCCATTTTTGAGAAAGTCCATTGTAACTTACGTTTACGTCCATTGTCCTGCAAGCTATCAGGCGTGGGGTCTTCTATTTCGTTTTCTGCGTGTTCAGTAGTGATTCAGTAGTGACAGCAGATGCAGGAACATCCTCCTCATCCGAAAATAGTTGGCTCTCATCGTCTGGAAGTGAACTGAAGTCACTCTCCTCCAGCATCCGAAGTATTTCTTCATCGTTGATTACTGAAAATAAGGCCGTAAATTAATTGTTTGTGTTTAAACGATCGAGATTCAAAAAATTATATATAATTTTGCCACAACAATTGGATAATTATGAGGATTTCCTAAAAATTATATATAATTTCGCCACAACAATTGGATAATTATGAGGATTTCCTCACACAGTACCATAACAACTAAAACTTCAGAATGAGTAGGGTAAACAGAAAAACTTTGGGGTTGAGGTCTGAAGTACACACTTGTCCTTCGACTTTCGATGTCCACTGTATTCACAATAAGAGAAAATTTTGGAAAAAATATATATCAATAACATTTTTGGCTCTTCTTGCATATGTAAAGCAAAAAAGAGAGTCAATTTTGCGTGTAGAACAAGGTATTACTTTGAACTACCTTCAGAGCACACGCCGTGTGGCCATTTCACCGACCCGTATCTTTAAAACATCACAGTAGGCACTGCAAGCAGATTGTGGTGCAATATCGTGGCATGGACTGAAACTACAACTGTTTCTAAGCTTTAGGAAATAAAATCACGAAGTCCACATATGTGGACCCACGGAGGAGGATAAGTGCCTCCCACCATTTACGAAACTGCTATTATAATCAAAGGGGACAGGCACTGATACTGGATATGTGGTCGCAGTTCTTAACCTTTCCCTGTTCATCTGTATGAGAGTTCTTCACACCCCAGCAAGTAGTATCCGGTTGTCACTAAACAAATGTGTGACTGCTAACAACCACCGAAATATAGAGAGATGCGGTGGAAGCTTACATACTCTAAGTTCTAGTCTCCCACGTATGTGGCGCCTTCGTCTGGGAGCTCTGAGAGGGACAGTGAGAACACAACGTAGGTTTTTGCTTATTAGCTGCTTCAAGGGAGAGTACCTGAGTCCTCATACGTAATCATTATTGTGCTGTATCTTGCCGAATGTTTAGTTACTGTTCGGCTTGAGGAAGTGCAGAGGTATCGCGTTGACAATATATGCCCCCACCGCTCCCTAGATGCAGACACTTACAGCTGACAGCAGGTCAGACCTCCAGCGTGAAGCCCTGGGAAACGCGTCGCGTCCTGTCGTTGCTGCCGGCCTGCGGATTTCATCCGAGCACTGGCTGCCCTGCCCCGCCATCACTCCTGCTTCCCCAGGGCGCGTCTCTGCAATCCGAACTTGAGACAGGCTCGGCGGCCAACTTCCGCCTCTTCCTTCCTTATTTCCCTTTGCGCACGCTGTATTACGGCTCTCTCGAAACGTAGGCGGCCTGTTTCCTCCTCGTGGCGCCACTTTTCTTCTTTGGAAAGTCAATATGACTCGATTACGAGATCGTCCTGGATCAACATACTCCGCCTCCGTCCCCTATTCTCGTTTCTTATTGGAGACTTTCCCTCACAGGAGGCTCTGTTATTCGCCTTCAGGGCAAATGACATTGCATTAGGAAACAGTGCTGTCCACTGAGTGACTCTTCACTGTGTGAAATATCTATACAGTAATACTAATTTCCCTACTCCTTATGATGTGTTTACCATTATTTAACGTTACGTCAGAAAACAGCTCTGAATTTTTAAGGAAGCTCAATGGATTTTTTAAGCATTTTCTCCACCATGTAGGTAATGATGTACAGAAGAAGTATAGTTTATTATTTTTCGCTATCTGAAGGGGTTGCTTGGAAGAGAGTGCGAACCCTTAGTTTAGTACCGATTATTCTATTGATTCCTTAAGGACTTGCTGTAAACAACCTCCTCAGTGCCCTTCTGCCTGTACACCTGTAAGAACATACGTTGATATGTACTGCTGCGAATCTGCTGAGCTGTAACGTAGATGCTATTTATAGCCGTGATTTACACTTCCAAGAATAATAAAAACTAACGGGATTGTGAGTGATTGCTGTGTGCCGCTCCTTTCTTACTATCCCTTGTGTTTTCGAATGAACCACATTCTGGTAACATAATTTATCTATGTACTGCTACATGACGTTGCCTATTACACTGGGCGTAATAGACAGAAGTTTAGATATTTGCCGGCCCGAGTGGCCGAGCGGTTCTAGGAGATACAATCTGGAACCGCGCGACCGCTACGGTCGCAGGTTCGAATCCTGCCTCCGGCATGGATGTGTGTGATGTCCTTAGGTTAGTTAGGTTTAAATAGTTCTAAGTTCTAGGGGACTGATAACCTCAGAAATTAAGTCCCATAGTGCTCAGAGCCATTTGAACCATTTTTTGTAGATATTTGTATTGTTGACTAAGGACGGTGTACTGAACAACGCTATATCAATACATACGTCATTTTCAGACTAATAATTACAGATATTACAAATAGCATGTTTTTAGGTTGGCTTATACCTCCAAATACATGTGACAAGAGCAGGATATTAATGTTCATTTGTCTCTGTGCAGTAGGTTAGGTGCTCAAGTGTGGGTGCGTGGACGCGAAACGGTTGATCTATACTGACAGGTGTAGTCCACTTAATGGTGCGGCTACGACCATCCCAAAAACATCTGGTCGTAAACTTGGTGACATGTTCGTAAGAAGACTGTTCGAAGCAGAGAAAAAACAACCAACACACTGATGTGTGTACATATTGAGGTACAACACATAAAAATATTTCCACTTATACTCATTGCACCCAGTATACAATGAAGTTACAGAATTCATCTAATAGCGATACACACGCTGGCGATAACAATGTGCACGCAAGGTATAAAAGACAAAGATTTTGGAGAGTTGTCATTTGTACTGGGATGATTCATGTGAAAAGGTTTCCAACATGATTATGGACGCTCGACGGGATTTAATCAGATTTTGAACTTGGGATGGTAGTAGGAGCTAGATGCGTCAGACATTCCATTTCGCAAATCGTTCAGGGACTAAGTATTCTGATATGTACAGTGTCAACAGTGTGGCGAGAATACCAAATTTCAGGCATTACCTCTCATCACGGACAACACAGTGGCCGACGAACTTCACTTAGGTTCAAGAGTAGAGGCGTTTAGGTAGAGTCGTCAGTACAAACAGACAAGCACTATTGCGGGAAATGACCGAAAAAATGAACGTGGGACATACGACGAACGTATCTGTTCGGACAGAGCTGCGAAATTGGGCGTTATTGCGCTATGGTAACAGACGACCGAAGTAAGTGCCTTTACTAAGAGCATGACATCACCTATAACGCATATCCTTGGCTCGTGAACATATTTGTTGGCTCCTAGACGACTGGAGAAACACGACCAGGTCAGATAAGTCCAGAAATTTGTTGGTAAGAGCTGATACAGGGTTCGGGTGTGGTGCAGACTCCACGAAGCTATGAACCCAAGCTGGCGATGCGCAACCTGGTATTGGCTTCATAACGGTGTGGGTCGTGTTTACACGGAATTGTCTTGCTCCTCTGGCCAAGCAGAACCGATGGTTGACTGGAAACGGTTATGTCCGGCGTCTTAGAGACCATTTGTAGCCATTCATGAACTTTGTTCGCAGAAAACGATGGAATTATAGGGTTGATAATGCGCCATATCAACAGGCCACAGTTTGTTCTCAATTGTTTACAAGAACGTTCTGGACAATTTGAGTAAATGATTTGGCCGCTGTTCGAAGGTTTATGGGACATAATCGAGAAGTTAGTCCGTGCACGAAATTCTGCACCGACAATAGTTTCGCAATTATAGACGTCTGGAGAGGCACCATAGCTCAATATTTCTGCAAGAGACGTCCAACGACATATTGATTGCATGCCACATGGAATTCGTGCACTACGCCTGGGAAAAGGAGTTTCGATATGATATTAAGAAGTGTCATAGGAGTGTTGGTACCTCTGTGTAAAAGCCTTGTTTTATCTTATATATGTGTATATGTTCTGGATTAGTATTTTCTTATGCCGGCCTCTTCATTTCTTCATCACCATCGATTTTCCTTTTTGTAGACTGGTTCTGACATTTACTTACATGCTTCGCCTCTCATTATTTCACTGTAATAGTGTTTAACACTTTCTATATGTGTAATTTCTTTCTTCTGCTTTCCAGTAAAAAGTTACCCACTGTTTGATGTAGCATTGAAATAGTCAAAATACTGTTAACAGCCTCTTTAGTGGGATGCTGTTTTGCCATACGCCATGGACTTTACCATAGCCAGGAGATGCCCATTGCACCAAACAGTGCTTAAGGGGGCAGATGTAGGGCAAAATTAAGTAAAAAAAATAGCGTTTTTTGTTGTGTAATTTATGAGATTGAGTCTTTCAGAGTAGCACCGCAAACTTTAATAATCTAAATCTGGCTAGACATTAGTTTTAAAAGAGATTGTTTGGCCCTATTCGCCAGCCGCGTCCCGTCATTCTAGGCTGCGATCCACACCTTCTCTATGCTAGAATTTTTTTTTCATTAATTTTTCATTCGCACACTCGAAACGAACTGCAGATGAGTGTAGAAGGCTGGGAGAAAAATTAGCTTTGCTTGTTCCTCTGTTTACAACTGGGTGTTTCTGAACAGTACTTGCTGCAAACCTACTTCAGTTTTTAGTTCTGCTATATCAACGTATTTTGTTCGAAATGTGTAGTAACAGTGGACGCATATTCAAAAAAAGTGAGGGAATGTAGAATTTCATGTGTAAAAGGAGTAGGAAATTTAAATAACGGTGCTACTGGTAAGTGTAAAGAAAATGTTTGAAAAAGTCACTGAGTTCATCGAAGAAGAAAATTAGTGCAGAAACTGATGACGCTGTGTACATTCCCAGAGACGTGTTTTCCATTTGATATAGGTTAACTAACTTAGAAGTACTTACCCATATGATTAATGTTTCATGTACGTGTGGTAATTGTGGGTCGAAGGGCCTTAGCCTACACGATGACAGTTACAGAATTGGCACTGTAAGTAATGTACACATTTTTGTAAGGTTTGTAAACATAATGTTCAGTTCAAGACTTCTGCCCTCTATGAGAAGTTGCATGGGGCGAATACAAGAACGTGTTACGCCATGAGATGATTAGGTGTTGGCAGAAAAGGCATAATTTGTTTTCTGGCTTGATGAACATGCCTGCGCCAGTAACTAAATTCAGTTATTACAACAGAACGCTCCTCAGTGGTCTTAAAGTTGAATGCAAGGACAACATGAAAGCAGTTGCTGAGGAAGCTGTAGAAATTCGTAGTTAAGGGGAAGAAGGACACTGTGTAGTGAAGACAGATCTGTGTGTCTCTTGTGATGGAACCTGGAAGAAGAGGGGCAGTACATAGCTTCATCACATATCGTCTATCATTAGTGTGGATAAAGGGGAAAATCTTAGACCTCCAAGGCATGAGCAAATACTGCTGTAGTGTGACAATGAGGGCAGTGAAGAAGAAAGTTTGCAGCATGAACACAAGGAAGTGTGCAGCAAGAGTTACCAGGACTCAAATGGTAGGATGGGTGTAGCTGCGATGAAGCTAACGTTCCAAACGTCAGTCGAGCAGTATGGGCTTAGGTATGCAAAGTATCCAGATATTGGAGATTCCAGTACTTTTAAGACTATTTTAGAGAGCAATACTTATGGCTCACACACTAAAATTGAAAAAAATTGAAATGGGTGGGGTATGTTAAAAACCGAATGGGAGGTTGAAGAAAGAAATGGAAGCCAGGAAATTAGAAGATTGAAAGAAACTGGGAGTTGTTAACAGGCTGACAGACAAGAAAATTCACACTTTACGAATATATTATGGAAAATCTATCAGGGATAACTTACACAGTGTGAAAACAATGCAGCAAACAATGTGGGCAATATTCTTTCGCAAACTTTCCACAGATGATAAACCTCAACATTCTCCTCGTGACATATCATGGTGCAAATATCTTCAGGTAGAAACCAGTGGAAAACCATACCCCCACGAACATGGATTGACACTTGCTGTCTTAGAAGTTGTATAACAAACTTTCCCGTACCTAGCCCAACCTGAACTGCTGAAAAAATGTGTGCATGGGAAAACAGAACACAAATGAGAGTTACAATCACCTTATATAGTTACAGTGTCCAAAAAAAGTATTTTTGTTCTCAATTGTTGTGAAGATACCAACATATGATGCCTGTCTTGTGTTGAATAGTGGAAATGTAAGTAGGATTAAGTCCTGCAGAGACTACGCTTCCATACAGGTGCGTTCACACTGAACGAAGACGAGGAAAAGAATGAAGATTATGGATATGGATAGCATTAGTCAAAAACTGAAATAAAAACTTGAAATGTGAATTGTCGTCAGCGGATTTTTTTGTTGTTTTTTTTTTTGAGTTATAATGTAACTTGTCCCAGGAACTTTAAAAACGAACATCCTCAAATTTGAAATTGTTTTTTAGAATTACTTACAGGATAATTCTGTGCAGCAATTTTACGTTATCTTTTCTCTGAGAGAAGTTCTCCTTTAAAATTTGGGCCGGCCGAAGTGGCCGTGCGGTTCAAGGCGCTGCAGTCTGGAACCGCAAGACCGCTACGGTCGCAGGTTCGAATCCTGCCTCGGGCATGGATGTTTGTGATGTCCTTAGGTTAGTTAGGTTTAACTAGTTCTAAGTTCTAGGGGACTAATGACCTCAGCAGTTGAGTCCCATAGTGCTCAGAGCCATTTGAACCATTTTTTTAAAAAAATTGGGAAAGGTCAGCAAGCCCAGGTAGCACAAAACTGAAAAATTAATTTCCAAGAGATTATGATCTTAAACAAAATTCTGTTCCAAGTGTCTTATTAGCTTCTTATGCACATGTAAACTGTGAAATTCTAGTTTTATTGCTTGATTAGTTTTTGAGAAAAGGTACATTACAGAAACAATGGCAATAAAAAACTCAAATCCTTATAAAATGTATGTGGATGCGCATTTTCAAACAAAAATCACAAACAATATCAAGCATTCCCCCCAGGAGGTCTTCAACTCTTTTGTGGATACGCGTGTGGCGACCACGGGATCCCGAGCTAGTGAGGCTCTCTTTCCTTTCTGGGCTGCATACCTTACTTTTCCATATCCTTCCCCATCCCCCACCGTCCCCCCTCCCTTTCGCCTCCTCCCTTGCCCTTGTCCCTCTTTGGGAGTATGTTTCGTGCCTACGTTCGGAGACGTACACTTGTAACTGTAAGACATAGTCTCTCTTCTTTTCTCTCTATGCTGGAAAGTCTCTGTCCTCCCTTTGTCCTTGTCTTTTTCCTTGCCTCTTCTCTTTACCCTCTTCTCCACTGCGGCGTTTGAGACCTCCCTTTTTTTCTTTCTTTTCTTTGTTCCTCCCTTTCTCGTACTTTCCTCCTTCTGCGTGTCTGAAGGCCGATCCACGCGTTTCCACGTTTAGCTGGTGACAGGGTAACGCATAATTTCTCACCCCGGGGAGACAGGTAGCACACGTACGTACCCCCTAGTAACGGCCAGGCCCAGGGAGGGGTGATTACCCGAGCTGGTATCTTCCGAACTTGCCGATTGGTCCCTCCGTCTGTTTCTCGGGAGGTGTGACCTGAGGTGTGAACAATCACCTAAGGCGGTAGTGCCCTCAGAGGGGGCTACTACGAGGAAGGATCGCACCATCAGAGATGCCGGCAGTCATGGAGGATACTTTCACAATGGTTTCATCTACGTCTACAATCTCTGCTCACAAGTGAAAGTTAGATGAGTCTCAGCCACGAACAATTCTTCTATCATTGCCACAGATCCTTGTTGTTTCTCGGTCGGACGAAGGTCAAGACTTCTCCACAGTCAATCCTTGCATTATTCAAAAAGGTGTCGACGCAATTGCAGGTCCTGTAAAGTGTTGTTCCCGATTGCGAAATGGCACCTTGTTGTTAGAAACAGTCACTGCCCTCCAGGCACAAAAATTGCTGTGAACTCCACTGCTACACACTTTCTCTGTCCGGGTGGAAGTGCACTGCACTTTAAATTCATCATGCGGGGTGATTTACACACGCTCACTCGACGGATTGTCCAATGAGGAAATTCAAAACTACCTTTCTGTCCAGGGCGTAACGGCTGTACATCGAGTCATGAAAATGACTGACAAGGACTTGGTACCAACCCCTTACTATCTTCTTGACATTTGACAGAGTTCAACTTCCATCGATCATTAAAGCGGGCGGTGAGATAATTTCAGTTCGCCCTTACATCCCCAACCCTACGCGTTGCTATAGTTGTCAGCGGTTTAGACATACCAGCCAGTCGTATTCTAATCCGGCCAAATGCGTTACATGTGACAAGGATGCCCATGAGGGTGCTTGTCCACCTCCATCCCCTCGTTGCGTCAACTGTATGGGTGACCACGCTGCTTCCTCTAGAGATGGCCGCATTTTCAAAGATGAATGACTTATTCAGGAAATCAGAGTGAAGGAAAAGGTGTGCTGCTCGTAAGTTATTTGCCAGTGAAAAGTCCACTGTGCCCCCAGCAGGAAAATATAGCACAGTCCTTGAATCTCCTCGGCCTACTAAGGCGGCATCCACGCAGACTTGTGATCTCACCTTTAGTGCCACAGTCGTCAGATCGGCCATCACAAAGATCGCCCGTTCAACCTCCCCACTATCACCTGCTCACTCTACAGCTCACACTTCATCGACTCCAGCTAAATCACGAGTCCCAATATCAGATAACCGGACTTTCAAAAAAGAGCCTACTCGCGAAGATTTTTATGTACCCCGACTTCACAACCATCGATTTCTCCCTCTTCTGAACGTCCCGTTTCCAAGAAGGCTCATAAGAAACCAAGTTCCACACCTTCTCCGCCACGGCGTGTCTCATCAACAGCGCCACCTGGCGGTAGCCGCCCTCGGCCGTCTTCCGTGTAGCCAAGGTGCACTGCTGGCGGCCGATAAACCGGTCGATTGCTGATGTCAGGAGCTGCCCCCAAACACCCTACGGATCAGGATCGTCTGCCTTCCGCGCTGTCGGCCGCCGTCTCTCAGCAGTCGTTGAGTTGAGAGCAACCGTGGTAGGATTTTTCCCTTTTCTGTCCACCCTATGTCAATTATCCATTGGAATAGCCGCGGCATTCGAGCCAATCGGGATGAATTGTCGATCCTCTTACGATCCTACTCGCTGGTAATCTTCTGTCTTCAGGAAACAAAGCTGCGTCCCCACGATCGCTTTGTTTTCTCTCATTTTCAGTTAGTCCGATTTGATCTTCCCTCTGTTGATGGCACTCCAGCACATGGAGGACTCGTGATTCTTCTCCATGATACTGTCCATTATCACCCAATTCCTTCCAAGTTGTTGCTGTCCGTCTTTCCCTTTCTGGATACACCTATCTTTGTATTGTATACATTCCATCGTCCACACCGATGGCAATAGCTGATCTCCTTCACCTCCTTGGTCAGTTCCCACCCCCCTATTTGCTGGTTGGGGACCTCCACCACCAACTTTGGGGACCTCCGCGTCCATGTCTGCGAGGCTTTCTATTGATTTACCTCTTCCACCAAGATGATCTTGTTTGCCTCAACACTTAAGAACCTGCATTTTTGTCTGCCTCCACGACAAATATTTCTCATTTAGACCTCTCGGTCGGTACAGTTCAGCTAGCTCGGCACTTCGAATGGTTCGCTCTTGCTGATACACATTCGAGTGACCATTTTTCATGTGTCCTTCGATTGCAGCCACAACTGCCATCTATGCGCCCGAGACGCTGGAAGTTTTCCCAAGCCGATTGGACACTTTTGGTCTCTCTAGCGACATTCGATGACCGTCACTTTCCTAGCGTCGACGATCAGGTCACTCATGTTACAGAAGTTATTCTTACAGCCGCGGAAGGTTCAATACCTCGCACCTCCCATTTGCCTCGGCGGCCACCAGTTCCTTTGCGGAACGAGGCGTGCCGTGATGCAATACGTGAGCGGAGACGTGCTCTTCGCGTTTTCTGCCACCATCCCACTTTGGCCAACTGTATCCGCTATAAGCAATTACATGCGCGATGCCGTCGCGTAATCCGTGGTAGCAAGAAAGCAAGCTGGAACTTCTTTACTAGCTCTTTTAACATCTTCACTCCCTCCTCAGAAGTTTGGAGTCGAATTCTACGGTTATCTGACACATCTAGTTTCTCCGCGATCTCTGGGCTCACTGTCGCGCGTGATACCTTTGTGTACCCAGTCGCAATTTCTAACTCATTTGGTCAACACTTGGCTGAGATTTCGAGCTCTTCAAATTACCCGCCAGCCTTTCTCCCGAAGAAACGCGCAGCGGAAGTGCAACCTCTTGCTTTCTCCTCTCAAAGTAGAAAAAGCTATAATACTGTTTTCTCCATGTGGCAACTCCAATACGCACTCTCTTCTTCTCGCTCTTCCGCCCCAGGACCGGATGGTGTCCACGTCCAAATGTTGCTGCATTTATCATACAATAGTCGGCGTTACCTCCTTCGCGTTTGTAATCGAATTTGGTCCGACAGTACCTTTCCCAGAAGATGGCGGGAAGCTATCGTCGTTCCTGTTCCGAAACCTGGAAACTACAAACATCTCCCATCTAGCTATCACCACATATCTCTCACGAGGTGTGTATTTATGGTTTTGGAACGTATGGTGAATTGCCGTTTAGCCTGGTGGCTTGAGTCCCGAATCCTTTTAACACCTGCCCAATGATGTTTCCGAAAGCATGGTTCTGCAGTTGACCATCTTGTTGCTCTCTCCACTTATATCATGAACATTTTCCTCAGGAAACACCAAACAGTAGCAAAATTTTTTGATTTGGAGAGAGCATACGACACCTGTTGGAGGACAGGCATCCTCCACACACTGTTGTCTTGGGGCTTTCGAGGTCAGCTACCCCTTTTTATTCGTGAATTTATGACAGAGCGCACATTTAAATTGCGGGTGAACACTACTCTCTCCCGTACTATCTCCCAAGAAAACGAGGTGTCCCAGGGCTCCATGCTGTGTGTTGTACTGTTTGCCATCGATATAAATCCAATTATTGACTGTGTCCTTCCCGTTGTCTCGGGCTCCCTCTTTGTTGACGATATTGCGTTCGACCCCACCCCACTCTCCCCTCCGCCTCCCCTGCCATTCCCACGACCTCCTGTCAGGGAGTCGCCCCCTGAACCCAGCAGAAGAAGTGGCCCCCTTCTTCTCAGGCCAGAAGAGTGTTACCACCACGAGGCCACGAGGCACACCATCTGTGGGCTCCAAGGTCGCCCACTCTCTTTCGGTTCGCAATCTTGCAGATGCCTGTACTTCCCCCTGTGTCCTGTCCTCCTACCACTAAGAAAGAGAAGAAGAAGAAACATAAATCCCAAGAAAGGCGTCTCCATTTCCCTCGGACGTGCCAACTCCCCTTTAGCAATCTGAGTCTGACATCTTATTTATGAATGTCATCCCATCCTTTTCGATGACAACTACTGACCAAGTGATTGACGTCCTCGGCTCGTTCAGGTCTACCTTGGACACAGGCCACACGATCATCCAGTGGAACTGCAATGGCTACTATCTACACCTACAAGAAAGGCAGCGTCTTGTCTCCTCTTATTCTGCATTCTGTCTTGTTCTACGAGAAACGCATTTCTGTGATGACCACTGTCCCACTCTGTGTGGCTATTGTGTGTTCTGTTGGAACCCTGCTGGCCCTGGGATAGCATCTGGTGGGGTCTGCACTTTGGTTCACTCTGATGTCCTTAGTGACTGGATCCACCTACATACCACCTTGGAAGTGCTAGCGGTTAGAGTGCAAACGACTCTGGCAATGACCATTTCCAATGCCTACCTCCCACCAGGTAGGCCATTTGCTTATGTTGCACTATCTACCTTACTCCCGCCCCCATTTCTCCTCCTTGAGGATTTCAAGGTCCACCATCCACCTTGGGGGAGTGTTACATCAATGGCTCGGGGTATCCTAATCGACCAACTTATCATGGACTTCAGTTTGTGTCTCCTCAACGATGACTCCCCTACACACTTCACTGCCGCTCATGGCATCTTCTCTGCTATCGATCTTGTGATCTCCTCCCCTGCCCTCGTGGCTTCCCTACATAATGACCTTAGTGAACACTTCCCAGTGACACTATCGTTCCCCTGCTGCTGTCAGGCAGACAGGCATCCACATTGGGCATTCTGTAGGGTCAATTGGCCTTTATACATATCTGTTCTCCTCTTTGACACCTCCCTCTCCAATTCCATTGAGGTAGTCGCGCAAGGCATCTCTGCAGCTTTTCTTCATGCTGCTGTCACTGCTGTCTCCCTATCTATTCACAGGGCTCCCTCGTCATTCGACGGTACCGTGGTGGACCAAGGACATCACAGTCGCTGTCCAGGACCACCGACGGACGTTGTAACGATTTAAGCGATACCCTTCCCACACCAGCCCCCTCACTTTTAAGTGTCTTCATGCTAAGACACGTTACATTACTGAGCGGAATAAAAGGGAATGCTGGGAGCGCTATATTTCCTCCTTGGGGATATATGCCTCTTTATCGCAGGTTTGGTCTATAGTCTTTGGTCTATAGCGTTCTGGGCTTCCAGCAACAGTCAACTGTGCTGGGTCTGAACATCCAAGGAGCTCTGTGCACTGATCCATTGGTCCTCACAGAACACCTTTGTGATGGCATCGTCTTCCGCTTCCTATCCTCCTCCCTTTCTCCAGCAGAAATGCAGAATTTGTACAGACCCCCCTCCATTTCATCCCACACCATGTTGAGCCCTAGAATGCTCCTTTTACTGAATGGAAATTGGTGCTGGCTCATAGCTCTTCACGAGACACAGCCACATGGGCAGACTCCATTCAAAATCAGATGATTCAACACTTGGACGTTCCCCAGGGGGCAATAGCTCCTCAGGGTCTTCAATCTTATCTGGCTCATGGGTGCTTTTCCGACATAATGGCGAGCCAATACGGTTATCCCCATCTTTAAGCCTGGGAAAATCCAAATGTCTCTCGACAGATACCACTCCATTAGCCTTACAAATGTACTTTGCAAACTGCTTGAAAGTATGGTGAACTCCACATTATGTTAGGTACTCGAATCTCAGGGCCTACTGTCACCATATCAGTGTGGCTTCTGGGCAGGGCGATCTTCAATTGACCATTTACTCCGATTGGAATCAGCCATACAAGAGGCTTTTACCCACCACCAGCTCCTTCTCGCAGTGTTCTTTGACCTGTGTAAGGCGTATGACATGGCTTGGCATCATCATATTTTAGTTACCCTCCATGAATGGGGCTTCCATGCTCCCCTTCCTCTTTTTATCCACGATTTTTTATCTTACCGGCTCTTCCAGGTTGGAGTAGGCGCTTCACTCAGCACCCCTCAGATTCACGAGAATGGAATTCCACAGGTTTCTGAGCTAAGTGTGGCGCTCTTTCTCATTGCCATAAATGGGCTTGTGACCTCTGTTAGGACTCTGGTTACCCTGGCATTGTACATTGACGATTTTTGCATGTGGTGCAACTCCCACTGGATGGCGTCTGCTGAGCGCCAGCTCCAAGGAGCCATCTGATGGGCCTCAATGTGGGCCACCACCCATATCTTCCAGTTTTTCTCCAAAACGAGGCTTATGCATTTATGTCGTCAACCTACAGTACACCCAGTTCCAGAATTTTATTTAGGCAACCACCTCCTTTATGTTGTAACGTAGTCCCGTTTCTTGGTCCTTATTTTTTATAACAAGCTGACATGGCTGCCCCACATGCATCATGTTAAGTGTTAAGACTACATTCATGCAAATGCTTAATGCTCTCCGCCTCCTGGCCCACACATGTTGGGTTGCAGACCATTCCACTCTTCTCCATCTTTACTGTGCTCTGGTTTTGTCCAGACTCGATTATGGTAGTCAGGTTTAAGGCTCAGAAGCTCCTTCCATTTTGAAACTCCTTAACCCTGACCATCATTTTGGGGTGATCCTCACATAAGCTGGGATTCACCCTCTACATATCCAATGCAGTCGCCATTTGCCAATACCCTGACCATCCTGTATACCCTGTGCTCTTTGCCAATGAGGGATGTCTCCCTCCTAACACCCATCAATGCGTGGGATTGCCAGTTGGCATGCATCTACCCTTTGCTGGGATCTCCATCTGCCCTCACTAGACGGTGCCCAGTGTCTTTCCTTCTGTAGCCCACCTTGGATGGTGCCTAGACCACAGTTTAGGACCGTTCTCTTCCAGGTCCTAAGGTCTCTGTAGCTCCTATAGTTTACCAGCGTCTTGTATGTGCCATCCCTGCAGAGTTCCAGGGTGCCACTCTCCTTTACACTGATGGATCTAGGACTACTGATAAGGTAGGATACGTTTTCACTTCTACTATCAGCTTCGAGCACAATTTGTTGCCAGGATCATGTAGCGTATGTACAGCAGAGCTTCTAGCCATTTACAGGGTCCTCCTTTTTGTTTCTCAGGCCTCTCTGCATGGTGTTTTATTTGTTCCGACTCCATGAGCAGCCCTCAGGCTATCGATCGATGCTACTCTCGTCACCCCTTGGTCTCTGCCATCCATGACCTTCTCTCTGCCCTTGAGTGTGCAACCTGTTTAGTCGTCTTCCTCTGGGTCCCGAGTCATGTGGAAATCCCAGGGAATGAACTGGCTGACCATTTGGCTAGAGAAGCGGATAATTACCCCTCCTTTCCTTTCACGATTCCAGCTGCGGATATGCGGATCTACGTTAAATCTCTTTTCCCAACAGTGGAATGCCCTCTGGAGCGCTACTGCTCATAGTAATAAACTCCGCACAGTCAAAGAGTCTGCTGCAGTTTGGGACGATTCTTTCCGCCCCTCTCGGAAGGAGTCCACTGTTTTGTGCCGTTTACGCATTGGCCATACTCGGCTTCTCCAGTGTTTCCTCCTACGTAACATCTCACATATTGGTGGCATGTATCCGTTTACGCATTGGCCATACTCGGCTCATCCATTGTTTCCTCCTATGTAACATCTCACATATTGGTGGCATGTATCCTTTCTCCTTTTTTGGACCCTTCGTGCTAAGTATAGTCTTTCTGTTTCCTTAAACTTAATATTAGCGGACGATCCATTGATGGTAGACCTGGTCCTCGGTTTCCTCCGTGAAAGTGGTTTTTATTTCCTGATATAAGGTTCTCCTTTCGTCTTGGAGCAGGGTCAGGTTGGTTGTGATTAAGACTCCTTTCGCAGTGTTCACGGTCTTTGACCCCATGACCGCCCCCCACCCCATACACTTTTTCCAGTTTTTAGATTTGGTCTCACCTTTTATGCTTATACTGTTCATTCTTTTATAATTTGTCTCCTCTCACTGAATCTGTTCACTTTTAACAGACTCTTTCTTATGTGACCCCCTTTGGAATCGCGGGACTGATGACCTCGCCGATTGGTCCCATTCTCTCTCAATTAATCAATCAATCAATCATTAAATTGATGCTTGGAGATAATCTAGTAACAAAATGTAGCATACTCCTGAAGTTAATTAACATATAACGGGTATGAAATTCTGACAGTATTGTTCTGTAGGAGTAAGCTGTATTACGCGTGTTATTCAACGACGGTTAGGATGACTCTGGGACCCAACATGGACGCTTGTGTGCTCAGACACAAAAACTAAAACATACACAGGATATAATCGAAGATTATATTCACCATCTTCTTGCAAAATTTGAATCGTCAAAACAAAAGGAATACAAGTTTATGTGGCCGTGTATTACCGTGAGGTGAAATGAATTATAAAAATTTAAACTATTTCATTTTATTAGAAATAACATAAAACAGTAGTAGATTGCTCTAAGGTGAACATACAGGTATGAAAAATTAGCAGCAAGTAATGAACTTCGCATATGAATTAATACACACCGAATGTCACCACTTTATACGTCACTAAACGAGAGGCCTGGCAAATTTCTTGTAACATACCTTCGGTAAACAAATGTTCCCATACTTCCAGTACACTGCACGAGTTTCGTGCAGGGTGTTTCAGTAAAGGAACTTTAAAGATAAAATTTCGTGCTAGTGTTTTCACACACCTTTGATGCTCAAAAGCGGACCACTGTTTCTTCCATGAAAAATAGATGCCCCCTCTCCCAATTCATTTTTCTCTTTATTTAAGAAGTAATATCGAAATGGGGACTATTTCTCATGGGCCTAAAATCAGCATGCAACGTTTTACTGACAACACAGCAGGAGTCACGAAAACTAAATATATATTGACTATAGTAAGTAATGAAATGTTACCTGTGCTGGCTCATGGCTACGAAAAAAAGACACACACATACGCACGCACACACAGGAAGGTAATGTGGTTCGCAGAATCCGTATGTGCTGGAAGACTAAATGGTTTGAATTTAGCAAGAGACTTTTAAAGAGATGGATTAACTCGTTGTCTGTGACGTACAATGTATAAAGAAAGGAAACAGAAAATAATAGCCAGCAGGAATTCCACAAAGCAAAATTTCTTTGCATCGAAAGAAGCATCGAAAGATGTAGCATCTAATACCAGCTAGAAAGCTACATCTGGAGCACAGATCAGTAAGAGTGTGGAACGTAGGCAATGGGGAGATAGAAGTGAATGGAGGTGACAATATGGGCTGCCCTATTGGATTGTCTGCAGATGATGGTGTTGTTTACAGTCTATTAAAGTCATCAGAAGATCAAAACCATCCACACAATGACTTAGGAAAGATATCTGTACGGAGCGAAAAGTGACAGTTGACCCTAAACAATAAACAGTGTGACGTCCTCCACATGAGTTCTAAAATCAGATATCCGTTAAATTTCAGTAGCACGATAAATCACACAAATCTAAAGGTTGTCGATTCAACTAAATATGAGTACCTATGTGCTAAAATTACGATCCAATTACGTTGGAATCGACACAAATGAATCGTTTTGGGGAAGGCGAAATAAAGACCCCACATTCAGACATGCAGAATTTGATTTTTCGTGGGTTCCGTTAAATGTTAAAGGCTGATGTCAGGGTGTTACTTGACAGAATTCAAATGAGATTGATCATGGGGTTCATACAATTCAACACTGGTATGTCCCGATGCCGATTCAATGTTTAAGAAGTAACACTCTAAATTGTATCCAGGATCTCTTAGTCCTGTTGCCTCGCCCAATCACAGTAACCATTGTGCCTTACTTGGTAAAGATCTTACAAAGTGGTTCTAAATCCTCTATCACTGGCCGCACACGAGCAGTAGGTATAAAAATATTGACGATCTGGTGTCCTGATCCTAGCCGATCCGGCAAATTATGGTCTACCACTTTAACATGAAAACTACATAACAATAAAATTTTCTTTCTCCTCACTGACTTTCCTACAGTATTACTTTTCAGTTTACTGCTGAAAGTTTGTTTCGTCCTATCTAAACCTACCACATGGTCCCATCTAAACCTACCACATGCGACTCATCAGTTTGTAACTAAAGAGAGAAGTCAGATTTGTTTTTCAAATTCTCCACGAAGCCATCAGATGAAGTTCTGAGCCTTTTCCTTATGTTAACTGTTGCCATTTCCCACCCTCTATTTACCCTTCTCCCTCAACCTGTCGAGATTTTCCCTAACCTTGTCTAATTCAGCCTGAAGGGATGTAGTTTTCCTCTCTTGTTCCACTGTTTTTCTACCTATACCACATATCCTACAAAACCGGTGAAGAGCCCCATTTACTTAGCCAATTCCCACGCCACTAAAGTTACCTCACTATAACAAAAGAAAAAAGATATAGCATCCATCACGCCATACATAGGAACGAACGTTTCTGCGGGAAGTCAGGTTCTTTGCACTCATCAAAAAACAAGTATAGAGGACAACAAAATGAAAACCGAACGTCCACCACAATGGAACCGTGGAATCGTTCTATTCAAAAGTAATGATCGCAGCCCATAAGACATTTAGCTTTCAGGGAGACAAGATGATCAATTACTGCTTCATAGAACGCGGCCGGCTGCTGAGGGAACCACAACCCCATCCACTCTTGCACTTCCTCGACCTACCGAAACTGTCGTATAAGCATGTCTTGCTTCACATCGTCAAAGATGTAAAACTAACACGGTGAAATATCTGGGCTGCACAAAGGAAGTTTCAGTGTTTCCCGATCAAATCGCTGAAGGGCAGCCTTCATCCAGTTGGCAGTGTGGGGACTGACGTTGTCGTGCAACAGGATGATACCGACCGACATTGTTCATGGGTCGAAACTTCCTAGCAGATTAAAACTGTGTGCCGGACCGAGACTCGAACTCAGCACCTTTGCCTTTCTTGGGAAAGTGCTCTACTATCTGAGCTACCGAAGCACGACTGACGCCCCGTCATCACAGCTTTGCTTCCACCAATATCTTGTCTCCTACATCCCAGACATTACAGAAGCTTTCCTGAGAACAAAGGTCCCGAGTTCGAGTCTCGGTCCGGCTCACAGTTTTAATCTGCTAGGAAGTTTCATATCAGCGCACACTCTGCTGCACAGTGAAAATTTCATTCGGGAAGTATTCATAGGTGTTCCGACTTTACGGCGCTTCGCAGTATCAACGAAGTGTCTTCATAACGCTGCACGTTGATTGTGGTTCCACGCTCTAGGAACTCGACGAGCAGAGGGCCACAGCAACAGGAGAAGGAAGCACCATGACCTTGCCAGAACGTGTGAACAGCTTAAGAAATCTTTGGTGGTGGTAGACATGGGATGCTTCCAGTGTTGACTTTTCCGTTTGCCCTCGGGTTGTCGGAATGATGTCGGACGGAATCATCTTATTGCACATAACGCCAGCTACCAAACTGCCGATCTCACGAAGGCTGCGCATCAGCGATTTGGTTTGGAAACACTGCAACCTCTTCCGTACAGCACGGATATATTACTGTGTGATTTTCAGTCTTTGGCGACCTGAAGAAAGATATGCTGGGACGTCGGTTTCAGTTGGACAAGGAAGTGCAAGAGCGGGTGTGGTTTGGGATCCTTCAGCGGCCGACTGCTTTCTGTGAAACAGGAATTAACTGTCTCGTCTCTCGGCCTTTGGTGGTTACTTTTGAATGGAACCGTCCTATGGACCCGCTGTGATATTCTCTTTTCTATTTATTGCCTCTCATACTTTATCAACAATAAGTCAATTAAATGAGCACTAAACAAGGATTCATGTTTACAAAATTTCGCCTGTAAACACCTGCATGTATGGGAGATGAGGGAAATGATGGACACTTAAGGAAGAGTCAGACCTAGAATATCAAAAACTTGCGAGATTGTTCATTAATTCGCATGTTTATATTCATTGAAATAGATAAAGAAAAAATGTTGTCTTGCACTATACCGTATCAGCTCTCGTGTACAATGTAATCAAATGAAAATACTGCTTCCACCGGCAATACATAGAGATGAGGGTGATAACGGTCAGAGAAATCTTTGAGGAATTAGGTTTAAGGAATAAATGTTAAATGGTAAACATGGAAAAACACAAATATGTAACATTATAATCAAGGAAACCAACGCTCAAATCAAGAAGAAACCATGCAGAATCATAATTAATATCCACATTATGGGATGTAAGGAATATGAATTTCACAAAAATAATAGGTTGACCAAATTTTAATAACCGAAAATTTCTTTCTTTGACTGCTGTTGTGTTTACACAAGAATCACACTTATTATAGTCTGGCCCATCCTATCCAGAACAATCTGAATGTGCCCACAAATTACATACTGTACACCTGTTTTACATATCGCCATCCCTTAAATAGTATGCACAAAGTAGGCTCTTTTCCCTGCCAATTTCGCCGTCCGATTTATCATCTCACAAGTTGTCAATGCAGTATCGTCAAATGCAGCCGTTCGTTTCCTCCTGGGATCTAGAATTTTTTCTGAAGAACTGGTTTCCTCTTCTACAAAGCCTTTAGCTTCTCTTTGTTTACGTTTCACGCCTTCTTTTTTTCATGAGTTGTCTCCTTAGGGAACTCAGGATTAGTGAGTGCTCGCATTTCTGTATTTGTCTATTCTTCATACTGTTGTTGAAACCTGTTATTGGAAGTATTTCTGCAAATGACTCTCCCTTGTTGGAAGATAATGTATCGTCATTGTCATTAGTTACTAGATCATTCAGCCACAGGAATGTGGACACTTCTTCCGTATTGATGCCTCTAAACCGGCTCTCGCAAAATGGTTCTAGCTTCCTTACAGAAATGGTGGGATTGCCCTTCAGAAAACTCTCTAGCCAATCTCTACCAGCCACGCAGACAATCGCGTTGAAATTATTCGCTATCTTGTTCATTTGTGCAAGTTCATACACAGTTCTTTTAAGACACAGAGAATTGATTCCATAAAACGTCTTGATATGTTGTGCACTACCTTTCTCCTGCTCGACAGTGAACACCGATTTCCGAACAATTCTAGAGATCTTGTCCATTTCTTCTTTATTCTCTACTTGAGGGGGCTGAAAAGAATTCCATTATTCCTTTGCCTCTGATTTTATATATATTTCCCATCTTAAATAGCATCTTGCATCTGCTCTTATGTCCATGTGGCATTATTGTAAATCCTTTCACAATTTCTCGACATATACACGGCAGTAAAATCAAACCATTTGTAGGCCACCTAGTAGTCACTGGTGTGGTGACGGTACTAATGACTTCAGAGAGTACCACGTCTGAAATACGCGTACTCGTAGCGCAGCAGCTGCATGGGTTGGCAGTACGAACTACGAGGTCCGCCAGAGACTGCAGCGTCAACCCATGCGGCGTTACATGTGCGTGGACAGCGATTGGTTGATGCCTCGTTAAATACCGGAGCACTGAGCTGTGGCGTACAGGTCAGTCAGGTCGCCGAGTCGTGTTCAGTCTCCAGTTACCTCCTAGTATCCATGCTGCTGTGTTCGTCCGTCGTCTCCGAGACTTAGGCTCCGTAGGTATCATAGACCAGCTCTGGACTCACTCAGAGGCACAGTGGTAGAACTTTAATATTTTAGGCGATTTGTCAAACGCCTTATAGTGCTGGACCTTTCGCAAGAGGAAGCCTCATTTAAGCTGAGTATTTCTGCACATTGAATAAATGTTATTTTGTTGCTAATTCTGGAAATCTTTCTGAGTGAAGATAACCTATGCCATCCTCTTGCATTTCCACCAATTACGTATCTTGTAAAGTAGGTGATACGTTGCTGTTTAGATTACAAATCCAACTGTCACATTGATTTCCTATATGTTACTAAGTTATCAATCACAAGTATTTTATACAACTGATAATACTCTCACTTACCTTGGTTAAACCCCACAGCTTGAATAACAAGGACACTGTAGAACATTTTAAAAACTGTCTTGCTTTTAAGGGGCACCAGCAGACAATGGCCGACAGAGTTGTGTTAGTTCCTAATGTCGTTCCAAAGATTTCAGCGCAGACGAGAGCATTTCAGGGCGAATTTTTTAGTGCAGTACCAAGCAACGGGCACTTTCTTCACGACTGGGATTTCCCCCACCTGCGCTAAACTAACTACTTGTGCAGTATTTGTGAATAAAAGAATTTAAAGTTTGCTCCACGATCCGGAAATACGAGCTAAATAATGAAGGGATGTGCTACTTAAAATTGTGGGAAGAGAAACTGACATTTTAACTATATTCCGTAAGTTGACTGCACCATAACGTAAACAAAAATACGACTGCAAGCTAACTCTACCATGGTCGATCAGGGATGCAATGACCGCTACGGAGGGGCAGAAGAGCGGTTTATTTTTGGTGCTCAGAAAAGCGATGGCTCTCCCATCTGGATACTGCGGGTTCGCAGATGGCGTGAGAAATCAGAGGTTTTGTTGTGGAAATCTGCTGACAAATAAATGGTGAACTTAAGCACTTATTTATTATTTCATTCAACCTGGACAGTCATTCACATGTGGCTCCGTCACTGGTGCAGTGTAGAGTTGGATTGTAATGTTCTAACTTGTAGCGCTGCAGGGTTAGCCGGGAGCTTTCTAGATATAACAAGCGCGTCGAAATTGAGTTGGCGGTGACGGCTAGCGGTAGGACACGGTCACGTCGTGGCATGGGGCAAGCAACTGACGTGTTGTCACTTTGCAACGGATCGAAGCGTTGCCCCAACTCTAGCTCTGGACTGAAGGCTGGACGCTGCGACAGGTCGCTGATGGGAGTTCGGCAGTAGACGCGATGGCGAGAAATCCTGTACATGTGGCGGCAGACCCTTTGCCGCCGAGGCCTGGGCAGTCAGGCAGTGATCCCGGGACTTCAGCCCTGCCGTAGCAAAATCGGCGGTGGCATGGTTACAGCAAAGACTCCAAGGCTGCGCCTTACACAGTCTGGGTGCAGAAAAGTTGCCAGTGAATGCCATGGGCTGGCTACAAGCAGATTCATATGCAGATTCTCCGGACTGACACTGTTGAGACGGACTGAATTTCTGTGTCACTGTGGAAGTGTCTGGAACAAGGTCTGGGGCTGAAGTCTGTCTGTTGTCACGCAGCAGTATGAAAAACTGCAAAACTTACGGCTGCCTTGCAGGGTGGCATAGGTTGCCATAGGTTATCTTCACTCATAAAGAGTTCCAGAATTAGCAACAAAACAACATTTTTTTCAATGAGGAGATATAGCTTAAATGAGGCTTCCTCTTGTGGAAGCCAGAATTTACATAACACGTTAGACAGTAAATCACAGGCAACCGGTATATTTTTTGATCTGTCAGAGGCATTTGACTGTGTAAATCGCTATAACCTTTTAACCGCTTCAGACCCAAAGAAATTTTTTCTATTATTTCATATATTCGTTGATAAGGCCATGCCATATGGATGTCATAAATGAGCAGTGTAACGGTAATTTTTTGTTAAAGTACATTTGGAAAGAGATTTTGCAACTGGCTTGACACATGGACTCAAAGCGACTATTCATGATACGAGTACATAGCCGTGAATGTAACAACACCAGTATATGTTTTATTAATATCTACTTACCATTTAGAAACATTACTTACAGAGTATTGCAAATCCATGATACAGGAGAATCAGTTTAAATAACCAGTATTTGTGAAATTGTGTTAGCACAAGTCTAAGAAAGACTTTTTCTCATTTGTGATACACGGATATACTTGACATTCGCAACAAATGAACTTGGTTTTAGCTTTCAGCCATTGTTTTGGCAATCTCATTCTCTTACTTTTTTCTGTAATTGAGCAGAGAGGCAATTGTATTGTCTCACTTTTCCTAACATCTATCTATGGAATTCGAACAATCATTGCGCATTTACTACGAGCTACTTCCTGCGATTCAGATTTAGGGTCTGAAGAATACATGTCTTGTCACACTGAAGGGGCAGTCGAACTCATAGATTCACCAACATAAATCTTAAAATCAGATAAACCTATGATTGATTTCTTGTTAGCACCTAGCGCTTTCTGATACTTTCTGTATTCATTCCACGAATTCACAATCGCCATGTTAAAGAAATGGAAGAAAACTCTTATAGGCCACTTCTTCGTGAGTGTGGATATTCGATTATGAGAAATCATTGTCACATAGATCCACACCTCCCACTGATTTGTTGTAATTAGAGATACATTTGTGCTGAGGCATTACAACGAATTTTTTGCTTTTCTTTCCCAACTTTTTACTATACTAATAAGCATCAGAAATAGCAGATTCTACTGTAACAGAACGATTATTGATTCACTTCAAAACAGAACTCGTCAAAGGAACATCTACCTCTCTTCATCAATTCTTTGCCTCCAGTGAGCCTTTATTCGTGATCAGATGGAATTCGGCTACCTAAAATGCCTGCTAGTGCATATATTCGTGTTGTGGTAATAGAATGAATGTGAAATATCGATCAAAATACACAATATCCTGGCGGGAACCTTACCCTCTACCAGCTTATTCACCACAGAACCTCTCAAATCGATATCTGGCTATGATTGTCGAGATGGCCAACGGCTAGCTTCCTTGCAAATAAAGAAGTACCAGTCCATCAGCAACTGTCAGCGCAAAATTCTTCAGACCAACGGATTTGGCTTATTCTTTCCATACTGTCTAAGAGATGCATGGAAAGGAATGATTTGAGTACAATCAGATGCTTACAAGCTGACAATTACAAAAATTTTCTCCGATCACTGTCAATGTCTGGTTGTAATTTCCTTATTTTCATATTGACTTCGATTTCATATGAAACACTCAGATTATTTACAAAGTGCAAGTACTTCCTCAATCTTAACTTAGTGTTCCTTGGACTTACGGTAGGGACCCTCTGTCTGCTGCGGAAATACAAGGTGCGGCGCGGGAACATCCTTACTTTAAAAAATCATAAATCAGAAAGTATTAGAGACATCAGTTTAATTCTTCTTTCTTTACGAAAAGTAACATCTAAAGTTTTGGTCCATTAAGTTTTGAAGATGATATCTTGAATGTAGCCTCCGTTCTGCTCAATGCATTTGGAGAATGGAAATCGGAAGTTTCGGTCCACTTTTTCCAACATGTCTCCGTCGATGCTGGCAATAGCAACACGAATATTGTTCCGTAACTTGTTCCGTAGCTTAGCCAGAGTCTGCAGACGACTAGTATACACCAAGAATAAGAAAAAGTCGTATGATGCTAAAACTGGCGAGCATGCAGGCCACTGGATATGGCCCCTCAAAGAGATGAGTCGATGGGGGAAGTGTTCGTGCAACATGGTCATCGATGTTCGTGCCGTATGAGCTGTGGCGCCATCTTGTTGCAAGCAGACAGTATCCACATCCATTTCTTCAAGTTCTGGAAGAAAAACTTTTCAATCATCTGAACATAACGCTCAGAAGTTGCCGTCACTGCCTTGTCGTTCTAATCGAAAAACCATGGGCAGTAATGATACTTTAGATAGTGCACAGCAAATAGCCACACGTTCTTCATGCAGGGGCTGCTCATGAAGTTCTCGGCCGTTCGCACCACTCCAATACTGCATGGTTTGTTTATTCACGAAGCCAGACAAATGAAAATTTGCCTCGTCGCTGAAGATCACTAAGGCGTCATGAGGCAGCTCATCGATCAAGGCTTCACACAGATCTTTTCGGAAAACGAAATAACGTGAATGAAGTGTGTGTACCATTGACAGTTCTTACGGATGAAATTTCAACTTTTCATGAAGAATTCCTCTCACTGTGCGTTCAGAAATCGCAAGGGCAGCTGGTTGTTTGCGTGCAGATAACTTGGGAGAATTTAAAATCGACATCCTTATCCTCTCGATGTTTTCAAGCGTTCCGGTGGTTCTTGAAGGTCTTGGTTCTTTTCTGCACGCTTCCAGTATCCATAAAGGTTTGTACCCACGTAACAATTGATTTCCCTTCAGAAACATGACCTGCAGGCGCGATGTTGGACTGTTTCCTGAATGCACGCTGTGTTCTGATGACCGAACGTCCGTTCGAAAATTAGGTCGCAACGGCAAACCCGCGCTCCTCTCTTGCCCACTGCACGATCGCTATTAATCTAACCTTAAAAAAACATCAACTCTCGCACTTATGATTGCACTGAAATCCACGCAACTATCAGTAACTGCCGCTGTGTGCCGCGCGTTTCAGATAACGAAGTTCCCACGCCGCACCCTGCACATTCCCAGGCTTGGGAGTTTCATAAACCTATTATGTGTGCTCCCACAAGCTTCTTAATTTCAGTATCTGTTGCCCACAACCATGTTACATTTTCATTTGGCCTTCCAAGAATGTGGCCTTGCCTCTTCATCGCAGTTCGCCTCTTAAATTATGTAACGGGGCCATCCTGTGTATCTGAGTGACGCAGCTGTTACCCTTCCCTGCCAAAACTCGAATTGCTTTCCTACTCCCTAACAAATCATTTTTTTGTTTTTGTTTTGCTGTACGGACTTAAGTTATGTACGTTATCTCGCCGCTAGCTCGCCTATAATTGCTTGCCAGTTCGCCTATAATTGCTTCGTTCAGTATTACTATTCAGCAATTTTCTGATTTCAAATATATTTTATCGAAGCACCTGTAGCCTGGAGTTCCAGATAAGTGCTGGCTTTTTAGATATTTCACCTTCAGATTCCTTTTCAGGTCGCTGTTTAATCCCGAAACATTTTCGACAGGAATAGCACATGTGAAGTTATTGTGATTGTTTCATAGCTTCTGTTACTGATAATAGCTACACACCAGTGCCTACGAGCTTCAATTTGTACGCTAAAGCGCTGAAGATGATCATTGTGCCGTCGAAAATCGATTTTGCTGTTAATAAATCATCAAAATTACGGCCAATGCTGACCTTCCTTCTAATTTTATTTATCATATGGTCGTTGTGCACACAGCACTCTATGGAGTCGCCAATCAATAGTATTGGGTTTTTGCCCATAGCTCCATTGTCAAATCATCCTGTGAAACGACAGGCTAAACTTACAATTTGTTACATAAAGTACCAAACAGCCTGTGCTTATCAGAAATTGCATTGTCTAACGTATCAGAATAAGTACCATCCATTCAGAATAAATACTACTCCACATAGCAAAATGTTATGACTATTGTTATGCAAATGATCATGAAACCGGATATAAACAGAAACTAACCGCAGCATGAGGAAATTTTCCTGTAGGTGGCGTCCCTATAGGACATTAGGGAGGCCTTTATTGCATACCATAATCATCATCAATACCACAAAGTAATGAATCCAGGATTATGGAAGCCACAGCGCTAAGAACTTATACAACGTTTTTTTATACAGAGTGCGTTAACTTATAAATAAGACATCACACATAATGCCACATTCGGCCCACAGAAGCGTTACGTGAGCCATCTTTTAAAAAGAAGCATAGGTAGCACCAAAAATTAGTCTAAAACAAACCCTTATAATAAAACCGCTTTTATCTTCTTTTTAATTGAAAAATGTCAGATTCAAAGCGAAAACCACAATCTAAAAACAAAACTTTAAAAAAATTCGTTTTGAAGGAGATGTACTTTAAAATCAAAAACACGGTAACAAACATTAACAACAGTGACAAACATGGGCGCTCAATTACTTATAACGTATTAATAAACAAATTTTTCCACCATATGTCGGGCGCATAGGGGAACCGTGATCTCAAGGTAACGTCTTTAATTAGTAATCAATACGTCCTATGTCCCAGATTAGAAAAACCCCACCGCGCAAATTTTGGTTAATTACAAGCATTAGCGGCAAGCCGAAGACTTGCAGCATAAGAAGTCTCCCTCATTCGGCAAGTGGCCTTGTCAAACAGGGCGGAGGGGTGGACAGACGTTCTGGGCACTCTCTTGTCCTTGAGGTGAGAAACTGTCTCTAAAGGCGGAGCAATCAGCAATGATCATCGGCTTGAGGATGCAGAAGGCAATGGAAACCATTGCATTAAAGACACATAACGTGTATCCGCAGGACATGATGATCTCTCCATTGACAAAAGAATCTGCCCATGAGAAAAAGATTGAATAACCAACGAAAGGACAACGTTATAAGAGTCGGGGCGTGGAATGTCACAAGCTTTCGATTGGCGGAGAATCTAGAAAGGAGATGCAAAGGTTCAAACTAGATATGGTAGGGGTCAGTGAAGTGAAATGGGAAGAAGACAAAGATTTCTGGTCAGATGAGTGCAGGGTAATATCAATAGCAACAGAAAATGGTATAACGGTAGTCGGATTCGTTATGATTAGGAATGTCGACAGCAAATCCTCACCAACAACGATAATCTAGGTATTCATGTCGACGTCGCAAGCTGAAAATGTAGAGATAGAGAAAGTATAAGACAATACTGAAAGGGTGATACAGTACGTGAAGGGAGATGAAAATATGAAAATTTAATAGTCATGGGAGACTGAGATGCAGTGTAGGGGAAGGAGTAGAATAAAAGGCTACAGGATAACATTAACTTGGCACAAGGAATGAGAGAGGAAAAGGACTAATAGAGTTCTTCAACAGATTTCATATAGTACCAGCGAATACTCTGTTCAAGAGTCACGAGAAGAGGAGGTATACTTGGAAAGGGCAGAGGATAAGGGAAGATTTCAGTTAGATTGACTTATGGTCAGACACAGATTCCGAAATCAGGTACTTGATTGTAAGGCATAGTCAGGAGCAGATACAGACTCAGGTCACAAAGCGGTAGGGATGAAGAGTAGCCTAAATTTTAAGAGATTAGTCGGGAGAATCAGTACACAAAGAAATGGGATACGGAAATACCAACCAATGAAGACGAAATCTTGAAGTTCTCTAAGGCTATAGGTACAGCAGTAAGAAATAGCTCAGTAGGCAAGAGGAATGGATATCTCTAAAAAGGGCCATCACAGAAGCTGGAAAGGATAACATAGGTACAAAGAAGGTAACTGCGAAGAAACCATGGGTAACTGAAGAAATACTTGAGTTGATCGACGAAAGAAGGAAGTAATACAAGTATACAGAAATACAAGTAACTGAGGAATGAAACAAATAGGAAGTGCAGGGAAGCTAAGAAGAAGTTGTTGTTGTGGTCTTCAGTCCTGAGACTGGTTTGATGCAACTCTCCATGCTACTCTATCCTGTGCAAGCTTCTTCATCTCCCAGTACCTACTGCAACCTACATCCTTCTGAATCTGTTTAGTGTATTCATCTCTTGGTCTCCCCCTACGATTTTTACCCTCCGCGCTGCCCTCCAGTACTAAATTGGTGATCCCTTGATGCCTCAGAACATGTCCTACCAACCGATCCCTTCTTCTGGACAAGTTGTGCCACAAACTCCTCTTCTCCCCAATCCTATTCAGTACCTCCTCATTAGTTATGTGATCTACCCATCTAATCTTCAGCATTCTTCTGTAGCACCACATTTCGAAAGCTTCTATTCTCTTCTTGTCCAAACTATTTACCGTCCATGTTTCACTTCCATACTTGGCTACACTCCATACAAATACTTTCAGAAATGACTTCCTGACACTTAAATCTATACTCGAGGTTAACAAATTTCTCTTCTTCAGAAACGCTTTCCTTGCGATTGCCAGTCTACATTTTATATCCTATCTACTTCGACCATCATCAGTTATTTTGCTCCCCAAATAGCAAAACTCCTTTACTACTTTAAGTGTCTCATTTCCTAATCTATTACCCTCAGCATCACCCGACTTAATTCGACTACATTCCATTATCCTCGTTTTGCTTTTGTTGATGTTCATCTTATATCCTCCCTTCAAGACACCATCCATTCCGTTCAACTGCTCTTCCAAATCCTTTGCTGTCTCTGACAGGATTACAATGTCATCGGCGAACCTCAAACTTTTTATTTCTTCTCCATGGATTTTCATACCTACTCCGAATTTTTCTTTTGTTTCCTTTGCCGCTTGCTCAATATACAGATTGAATAACATCGGGGAGAGGCTACAATCCTGTCTTACTCCCTTCCCAACCAACTGCTTCCCTTTCATGTCCCTCGACTCTTATAACTGCCATCTGGTTTCTGTACAAACTGTAAATAGCCTTTCGCTCTCGGTATTTTACCCCTGCCACCTTTAGAATTTGAAAGAGAGTATTCCAGTCAACATTGTCAAAAGCTTTCTCTAAGTCTACAAATGCTAGAAACGTAGGTTTGCCTTTCCTTAATCTTTCTTCTAAGATAAGTCGTAAGGTCAGTATTGCCTCACGTGTTCCAGTATTTCTACGGAATCCAAACTGATCATCCCCGAGGTCGGCTTCTACTAATTTTTCCATTCGTCTGTAAAGAATTCGTGTTAGTATTTTGCAGCTGTGGCTTATTAAACTGATTGTTCGGTAACTCTCACATCTGTCAACACCTGTTTTCTTTGGGATTGGAATTATTATATTCTTCTTGAAGTCTGAGGGTATTTCGCCTGTTTCATACATCTTGCTCACCAGATGGTAGAGTTTTCTCAGGACTGGCTCTCCCAAGGCCGTCAGTAGTTCCAATGGAATGTTGTCTACTCCGGGGGCCTTGTTTCGACTCAGGTCTTTCAGTGCTCTGTCAAACTTTTCACGCAGTATCGTATTTCCCATTTCATCTTCATCTACATCCTCTTCCATTTCCGTAATATTGTCCTCAGGTACATTGCCCTTGTATAGACCCTCTATATACTCCTTCCACCTTTCTGCTTTCCCTTCTTTGCTTTCAACTGGGTTTCCATCTGAGCTCTTGAAATTCATACAAGTGGTTCTCTTATCTCCAAAGGTCTCTTTAATTTTCCTGTAGGCAGTATCTATCTCACCCCTAGTGAGATAAGCCTCTACATCCTTACATTCGTCCTCTAGCCATCCCTGCTTAGCCATTTTGCACTTCCTGTCGATCTCATTTTTGACACGTTTCTATTCCTTTTTGCCTCCTTCATTTACTGCATTTTTATATTTTCTCCTTTCATCAATTAAATTCAATATTTCTTCTGTTACCCAAGGATTTCTACTAGCCCTCGTCGTTTTACCTACTTGATCCTCTGCTGCCTTCACTACTTCATCCCTCAAAGCTACCCATTCTTCTTCTACTGTATTTCTTTCCCCCATTCCTGACAATTGTTCCCTTATGCTCTCCCTGAAACTCTGTACAACCTCTGGTTCTTTCAGTTTATCCAGGTCCCATCTCCTTAAATTCCCACCTTTTTGCAGTTTCTTCAGTTTTAATCTACAGGTCATAACCAATAGATTGTGGTCAGAGTCCACATCTGCCCCTGGAAATGTCTTACAATTTAAAACCTGGTTCCTAAATCTCTGTCTTACCATTATATAATCTATCTGATACCTTTTAGTATCTCCAGGGTTCTTCCATGTATACAACCTTCTATCATGATTCTTAAACCAAGTGTTAGCTATGATTAAGTTGTGCTCTGTGCAAAATTCTACCAGGCGGCTTCCTCTTTCATTTCTTAGCCCGAATCCATATTCACCTACTACGTTTCCTTCTCTCCCTTTTCCTACACTCGAATTCCAGTCACCCATGACTATTAAATTTTCGTCTCCCTTCACTATCTGAATAATTTCTTTTATTTCATCATACATTTCTTCAATTTCTTCGTCATCTGCAGAGCTAGTTGGCATATAAACTTGTACTACTGTAGTAGGTGTGGGCTTCGTATCTATCTTGGCCACAATAATGCGTTCACTATGCTGTTTGTAGTAGCTTACCCGCATTCCTATTTTCCTATTCATTATTAAACCTACTCCTGCATTACCCCTATTTGACTTTGTGTTTATAACCCTGTAGTCACCTGACCAGAAGTCTTGTTCCTCCTGCCACCGAACTTCACTAATTCTCACTATATCTAACTTTAACCTATCCATTTCCATTTTCAAATTTTCTAACCTACCTGCCCGATTTAGGGATCTCCGATCCGTAGAACGCCAGTTTTCTTTCTCCTGATATTTACATCCTCTTGAGTAGTCCCCTCCCGGAGATCCGAATGGGGGACTATTTTACCTCCGGAATATTTTACCCAAGAGGACGCCATCATCATTTAATCATACAGTATAGCTGCATGCCCTCGGGAAAAATTACGGCCGTAGTTTCCCCTTGCTTTCAGCCGTTCGCAGTACCAGCACAGCAAGGCCGTTTTGGTTATTGTTACAAGGCCAGATCAGTAAATCATCCAGACTGTTGCCCTTGCAACTACTGAAAAGGCTGCTGCCCCTCTTCAGGAACCACACGTTTGTCTGGCTTCTCAACAGATACCCCTCCGTTGTGGTTGTACCTACGGTACGGCTATCTGTATCGCTGAGGCACGCAAGCCTCCCCACCAACGGCAAGGTCCATGGTTCATGGGGGGGGGGGGGGGCTGCTTAAGAAAAGGAAATAATTGTTGGAAGGATTGACTCAGGATACAAGAAAGTCAAACCAACCTTTCGTGAAATTAAAAGCAAGGGTTGTGGCATTAAGAGTGCAACCTGAATCCACTGTTAAATGCAAAGGAGAGTGAGGATGGGTGGAAAAAGTACACCGAAGGTCTCTATGAGGGGTAAGATTTGCCTGATGTGATGAAGTAACAGGAGTCGTTTTACAAGAGATAAGGGATCCTGTATTAGAATCATAATTTAAATGAGCTTTGGAGGAGCTACGATCAAATGAGGCAGAAGGGAAAGATTACATTCCATCAGAATTTCTAATCTCACTGGGGGAAGTACCAACAGAACGACTATTCTTGTTGGGGTGTAGAATATCATCTGAAAAATATCATCCACACAAGTCCGAAGACAGCAATACCTGACAACTAAGACAATTATCGCACTCTCAGCTTAACAGCTCATACATGCATGTTTCTGACTAGAATAATATATAGAAAAGTGTGAAAGAAAATTGTGGACGTGTTGAATGATGATCAGTTTGGCTTCAGGAAAAGGTATAGGCACCAGAGAGACTATTCTCAATTTGCGGTTGAAAATGGAAGCAACACTAAAGAAAAATCAAGGCACCTTCAAAGGATTTAACGACCTGTAAAACGCGTTCGACTTGCAAAATGGTGCAAGTTGCTCGAAATTCAGAGAAAAATAGGGATAAGCTACAGGCAGAGACGGGCTATATACAGTATGTAGAAGAGCAAAGAGGGAGCAATAGGACTGGTCGACCAAGAAGGAAGTGCTCGGATTAAAAAGGGTGTAAGACAGGAATGTAGTCTTTTGCCCTATTGTTCAATCTGTACATCGAAGAGGCAATGATATAATTAAAGAAAAGGTTCAGGAGTGTGATTAACATTCAAGGAGAAAGGATATCAGTGATGCGATTCGCTGATGACATTGCTATCCTGAGTGAAAGTGAAGAAGACTTACATGATCGCACGAACAGTCTGATGAGTTCAGACTATGGACTGACAATAAATCAAAGAAAGACGAAAGTAATGAGAAGTAGCAGAAATAGAAAAAGCGAGAAACTTAACATTAGGATTTATGGTCATGAAGTAGATGAAGTTACGGAATTCTACTATCTAGGTTGTAAAATAACCACTGACGGACGGAGAAAGGAGGACATCAAAAGCAGTCGAGCACTGGCGAAAAGGGGAATTCCTGGCCAAGGGAAATCTACTACTACCAAATATGGGCCTTAATTTCAGCAGGAAATTTCTGAGATTGTACGTTTAGAGCACAGCAATGTATGGGCGTGAAACATGGGCTGTGGGAAAACCGAAACATAAGAGAATAGAAGCATTTGAGATGTGTGTTACAGACGAAAATTAAGTGGACTGATAAGCAATGAGGAGGTAGTACACAGAACTGGAGACTAAAGGAATTTGTGAATAACACTGACAAGAAGAAGGAACAGAACGTCAGGACATCCATTAAGACATCAGGGAATGACTTCCACGGTAGTAGAGGGTGCTGTATAGGGTAAAAATTGTAGAGGAAAACAGAGATTGGAATACATCCAGCAGATCGGGGAAGCAGGTTGCAAGTGCTACAGTGAGATGGGGAGATTGGCACAGGAGATTAATTCGTGGCCATCCGCATCAAATCATTCATAAGGCTGATGACTCAAAAGAAGAGAAAATGTCGAGCCTTTGTGGCGTTATGTGTATTGTCTTACCATAAGTTGAATTTAGTTTCGATTTAAGAAACTCTGAATGAAATAAAGGCGATACCAATTTCTGAGCGGTGTGATTTACAAATTTCTGTGTTCTTTACTTTGTTTTATTGATGATGATTATGGTATGCAATGAAGGCTTCCCCAAAAGTTCGATTGGGGCGCCACCTACAGGAAAATTTCCTCGAGCTGACTGCGGTTAGGCTATCAGTTTCTGTTTGTATCCGGTTTCATCATCACTTTCGTTGTAATTCTTTGGATAACAATTGCCATGATATTTTTCTTTGTGGAGTAATGTTTATTCTGAATGGGTAGAACCTATTTTGATACGTTAGACACTGTGCTTTGTGACACGCTTTGGCTGTTTGGTACTTTATGTAACAAACTGTGATTTTACTCTGTTGTTTCGCAGGATTATTTGATGATGGGTTATGAGTAAAACCCGAAACTAGTCTTCATCAAATAAGAAAACGAGGTCTTTCCAACTTTGGCTACTTGTCATATTGAAACTGTACAGATTTCGTTTGTTTCAAGGTCTGATTCCACTGATTTTTTCATGACTCTTTTATATTCCCTAACTCAACATAATTTTACTCATTCATACATTAATTCCAATTTCATGCTATTCTCCTAGATTTACGTTCCTCCCTCTCCTCTTGATTCCACCACCGCTGCCATCCAGTATGAGAACGGAAGCAAAGTGCAGACTGATTCTAGATTCCAGGTCATCTATAACGCCTCGAGACAGTCGCTGGAAGTACTTCAGCGAAACTCCAGGACAGCTCCAACCATCTATATCTATATTCCACAGGCCACATTACGGCGTGTCGTGGAGGGCACTTTTAATAGATCTGTCAGTCACACCTTCCATGTTCCATTCACGAAACGTGTGCGCGAAGCAATATTGTTGATAAACCTGTGAACCATCCTCCAATCGTACTCGTCGGAATTAAATAGCCTGTCAAGAGTCGTAGCAGGGCTTCACTCAGGACCCATAGTACCACATCCTGTCTCCATACCTCTGCAATACAATCTCTGACCTGTGTAACCCAATGTGATTGTATGAATTGTTAACGCACGTTGCGCTTCGAAAAGCAAAATGCTGTGAAAGGCAAAGGACGTTTGCTCAGCACGCCGGCTGTATATCAAAGGCATCAAACACGGCGTCCGGCTAATATAGCCTTGTGCGCGGCTCTCTGAAAATGGACGAGCGCTCGTTTCAGTCCCTGCGAATGGACGGCCGCCGCTGCGTATTTCCGCTGTTGATAGCCCGGCGCAGTTTACGTATCTCGCGGAAACCTAATCCGCGCTGACCTATTTCGTTCGCTCCAAAATCGAGCGCGTAACACGTTTTTGCATTTCCACCCGTACGCGTGATAAAGGATTACGTGTGCAGCGCCACATTTATTTCTGGCGCTATCGCCTTGTGTTGTTTTTTCTGCGCGTCTATGAAGCGAGGGCGAACGAATGGGAGACAGACTGCGTTAGCCGGTTTGGAAGGTCGCACGGCCGCGTACCCATTATTAGTGCTTTTCTAGAGACGTACATATTTGACAAGTGTCTGATAGCGGATGTTTGCCGGTCTACCGTACCTCCTGTAACTAGCTGTGTGGCACTTTTCCTAATAGAAAAATCTGTCCTGAAAAGGACTCTACGTATGATAAGGCGCTGATAAGTGAACACCCCCATTAACAGCTCATTTACTAACAACTGTGCAGTTCTTATAAATCGTAGTAGTGTTCCCAGGTTATAATAAAAAAATGGAGTAACTGAAGTTCCTTAACGAACGATGTGTTCTACTTATTCCCAATAAACGTGGGACTCAAAATAGACTCATAATAACAGAATTTAGCCGTTGGAGTATCTGCGAAGGTACTCATAGCGCTTTCATTACCACCACCTCAAGAAAAGTTTCATATCTCTTTCCTCCTTCGATACTGGTGTGCACTCCCTCAGACACTCAAGGACATACCCCACAGACCTGTAGCACGCCACTAAAGGAGCCAGAACTATTGAGTAGTCGTACAACGGATCGTTTATGACACACAATACACTGGTTACATGGAACACCAATACTCGCAACCAAGACCAGACGTAGTCGACTATGAGCTGTAAACGACAATCCAAGCGACTCATTAACATCATAAGATCCAAGCCCCTGGCAGTGGTCTTACAGTAACATCACAGGGATCACAGGGCCTTAGCACTGATCGAGAATAACGTGTAAGTGGTACTCAGCCAAGCGTGTTGGTACTTTTATTGCGAGTAGGAAGAAGCCGATTGGCACTACGTTGTTGTACGCTGAGCCAGCAGGCGTGGTTGAAATGGCTCTGAGCACTACGGGACTCAACGTCTGAGGTCATCAGTCCCCTAGAGCTTAGAACTACTTAAACCTAACTAACCTAAGGACATCACACACATCCATGCCCGAGGCAGGATTCGAACCAGCGACCGTAGCGGTCGCGTGGTTTCAGACTGAGGCGCCTAGAACCGCTCGGCCACACAGGCCGGCCTAGTAGGCGTGTTCCTAGGTTCTATCGCCGCTCTTGGTCTAAAGTCGGTGACCAGCAACGAATTGCTGGACACGGCAAGAAGGAAATTGTGCAGTTCGTTAATGAATTAAGCTACGAGGAGTGGTCATTTAGACTTAATATAACCTCAAAAAATATCTTACGCATTTATTTCTTAGTCTAATGTTTGAGTGGAGCGAAAACAAGACTCCCTATAAATAGCAAAATCGCCTTTTGTCTGGATTTTCAGAGTCCAAAGAAGAGTGGGTAATGTAATATGGAAAATCGGATGACCAGTGTGGGGTCTACTTTCCAATAAAAAACCGTATTTTTGTTTGACAGTGATCGGGGTGATTAAGAAACTAGTAATCAGTGATTTGAGGGAAAAATTGTCTGAATTTTCATTGCCAAATGAAGAGCGGGAAACTGATAAACAGGGTGCCAACTGATCAACATGACGTCTGTTTTCGTCAAATATGTATAATTACCTTAAAGTAATCACAGTAATGTATTTAAATTTAATTAATGATATGAGGGGAAATTATACAATGAAGTTTTGTCCGAATTTTGCCGGCCGAAGTGGCCGTGCGGTTAAAGGCGCTGCAGTCTGGAACCGCAAGACCGCTACGGTCGCAGGTTCGAATCCTGCCTCGGGCATGGCTGTTTGTGATGTCCTTAGGTTAGTTAGGTTTAACTAGTTCTAAGTTCTAGGGGACTAATGACCTCAGCAGTTGAGTCCCATAGTGCTCAGAGCCATTTTGTCCGAATTTTCATAGTCGCACTAAATGTGGGGAACTAATTGGGATATCAAATTGACCAACATGAAGTCTAGCTTTGCAAAACATATTGAATTGCTTTAAAGTAAACAGGGTAATTATGAAATATATAATTAATGATTTGAAGGAAAAAAGAAATCCTTCGCCAATAGCTATTCCGAGTGACGTAAATCAAGTGCGAGAAAGTTCATCTCCTGAATCCCTGGGTAGTTTGTGCATAAAACGTTACATTCATGTGATATTTAATTAGCAAAAAGACTTCCTTCAAATGAAGTACTTATTTTAGGACATTTCTAGGTGTAGTTACTTTGCGTAAGAAAAGTTGTATTGGATGTAATATTTATGTATGGAAATGGTTTCCTTCGAATCAAGTACTAAATTTAGAACATTTATAGATAAGAAGAAAGTAGGAAATCAAAGTGCCAATAACTTCATGCTGTCCGATTAAAACTTCTAAATAAAAAGTTAAAACACTTAAGAAACCTGTAAACGTTTTCTGAAATGATATGAGTATAGACAATAAAAAAATAGATTAGGGAAACATTTGACCTGCCTTTGAATGATGCTTAAAATCAAGTATAGCAAATGATATACACAGATTTGTTTGCTGTTGTGTACTAGCGTTCTAAGCGTACATCTTACAGGTGTTACGCTACTTGAGAATTGTCTTGTTATGGAAATCCCATTTATGTAATACTCAAGGCAAAACACAGTACACTGAAAATAATATGTCTGCGTGAACGTCTTTCACATTAACTGTGATAAACAATTCACCTTAAGGGCACTGCAAATAATTAAAACAGAATTTTTCATCACATGTGTTACGCTTTCATTTATATAACATCTTCTGTGATCATTGGTGTTTCCCTGTCTTATTTACATGTTTTTGGGTATTGATGCTGCAACTTCCCCTTTGAATGTAAAGAATGACTGTGCTGGTAAACTTCTGCGTTATTTGATACTGAAACAGCTGAGTAAAACTGAAAGCAGTCAGACAGTTTGCTCTTTACTTATTCTGATCGTTTCTAAACTGACACAAAATATTTTAGCGCAACGCAGTCTGACTTTTAATAAGCCCACAAAAGAGTAGTCCTGACCAACAATAACCTATCCTTCATGAATCACTTAACCTCTCCAAAATCTTCGTTACTCGAACTACTGCCATACAGTGAGCGCCAATACTGCCAGATAAATAAAAGATTCTAACTACAACAATGTACTTACCTTATAAACGTTCAAAAGTCAATTCATATATTCGTGACATCCAATTTGACAAATTTCTTTTTTTTTCATGGAGATACGTCCAGATCGTCCGCTCATATTAACATCTCAAACCCCTGGCATCTCTCTCCCCACATCCATCACTGCTAGCGGCTCACCTCCAACAGCCCAACGCTACTTGCGTTCACATCCAACTGCCCAACACTACACTAGCGAATAATTCAACAATGAGTCCAACCAGCCACAGACTGCACACAGTGCAGTCAGCAATTTTCATACAGAGCGCTACATGGCGTCACCAACATAAAAACCTAAACAACCTACCTATGTAGACCCCATGCTCCCTACAAAAAATTTTACAAATTGTGGTGGACAGTGGCCAAAACTAATTTGCTAAAATTTTTCACATTAACGATAACAATTGTATCAGATGCACACACAGTCCATAAAGATAGTCCTGTTCATTCATCACAGTAGTAATTACAGTTTCATGCACAAAGTCTGTGTAGTAAAAGAAAATGCACACGAAAGTAGTGGATTTTTATGCAGTCCTGAAGTAGTGTTGTCCATCCAATGGAAAGACAGTGCTGACTCTCGACATGCAGACAGGTAATGGGCCATAACAGAGCAAAATCACAGCAGAGGCAGTCGAAGTCTTAATGGATATTGGTAGGTATGTCATCACAGAGCAGACCCATGGTATTTCTTGTAGAGTTGATGGTATTAGTGATCCACCACAGGTGCAGACCTACTGTAGTCGTGGTAGAGATTATGGTATTGGTGGACCACCATAGGTGCAGACCCACTGTAGGCCTTGCAGAGATGGCTAGGAGCCATCCATTGCGACTGTGCGGGTGCACAATCACAATCTAAGAGTCTTGCAGATAATATAACAAGACCATGAACCACCACTTGTCCACTCACAAACTTTTTGGAATGTCCTTAGAACCCGCAATGCTGTTAACCAGTCACTTGCTGAAATATCAATACACATGCAAGCACTAACAGTCCTTTTTTTAAACTTCTCACATATTGTGCACATACTATGACCAACAGAAATGTGTGTAGTGAAATGAAACCCTAACATATAACTAATTTGAAGAACTGGTGCCTAATTTTATTTTTTAATTTTATGTACAAAAAATGTTAAAAATATAATGATAACATTAGTAGTATTGCAGGCACTACAAATGAGTAGAAATAAGCATATATATTATTATTATAGGAATTGTGACATAATTAAATAATTGAGAATATTCAAACATTAATTTGACATTTGATCATTAAAGGAAAACATAATAGAGTAAATAATATCTAAACATCTTTCTAAAGTATTTGAGGATAACAGTACTCCCCATCATAGTAAATGCAGCTTAGTATTAGAAAATTCTACATCATAACTCTTATCAGATAAACACATAAAGACAGGAAGAACACAGACACACAAGGGTACACATAAATACATAGCAGAATAACACAAAAGGAAAGGACAGGGTTTGTTTTCAGTATAACATTTGGTACTGCAGTCCAACCCAAAATTTTATTCCATAGATCTTTCCTCCTGTTTCAACATTTTTTTTCGCATTAAGGTCCTATCTAAGCATGCTTTCAGTATTTTCCATTATCCTACCTCATCATTTATTTTTCATTATCTTACCTCATCATTTGTTTCCAAGAAAATCCTACCTAATCCTGTTGTCTCTAAACCCTACTTTTTTTGTTCATCTCCTCTTTCTAAATAATTATTCCTCATTGCGCACTTCTTTTTTTGGTGAAACCTTTTCCTTATAACTTCTCAATGCAATCTTTCCCCATTCTTCATAGTTAGTTTCTTATATAGTATCCCCCTCTTAAGCTAACTTAAGTCTACTGAGGTGAGATACATAAACTAAGGGGTGAGACAATGCAGCAGCACGAATATTAACACAAACAAGAACGAGGAAAAATGCAAAGTGGCAAAGCAAGTAGCAATAAATATAAATTAGCAAATCAAATGTAACATTACAACTAATATGGGCCAATGTCCAGCAAAAAGAAAATAAATCATTACTAAACTGGCTTAGCAGAGTAATATAAAGTGAAATTCAGTAGGACAATACCTGACAAACAGTTGCAGTAAAAGCCATAATCTATAGTTAAACATGACATAGCTCAATCAGAAAAAATATTACAGTACAGATAGAAATGCAGATAAAAGAAATGTCTATTTACACCTTAATACCTACGTCGCATTTTAACTACAGAGTGGTGCATAACAATAACTTACTATACCAAACCAGTTACCAAGTCCTTGAAAAAAATTATGTATGCCATTCCTGTCATGGGATATGTCTATTTCTGCTCCCCCACAGCAGAGTCATTCGACGTTTTGAAGAAGGTTGGTAGGTAGGTCATCACAGAGCAGACCCACTGTAGTCCTGGTAGAGAGTATGGTATTGGTGGGCCACCAGAGGTGCAGACCCACTGCAGTCCTTGTAGAAATAATGGTACTGGTGAGTCAGCAAAGGTGTAGACCCACTGTAGTCCTTGTAGAAATAATGGTACTGGTGAGTCAGCAAAGATGTAGACCCACTGTAGTCCTTGTAGAAATAATGGTATTGGTGGGTCATCAAAGGTGTAGACCCACTGTAGTCCTCGTAGAGACGGCCAGCAGCCATCTGTTGCGACTGTGCAGGTGCGCAGTCACCATTGAAGAGTCTTGCAGAGAAGATAGCAAGTCCATAACCACCACTTGTGCACTCACAAAGTTTTTGGAATTGTCCTTAGAACCAGCAATGCTGAATTAGTAGCACACGTGCAAACACTAACAGCCCCAACTTCTCACATATTGTGCATTACTGTGACCAACAGAAATGTGTGCACTGAAATGAATGGTTACAAGTTACGTAATTTGATGAACAGGTGTCAACTATAATATTATAACATGAGAATACAATTACAAGGGTACAAAATACATCATTAAAGAACATAACAATACAGATAACATTTGTACTACAGGCTTTACAACAGAATAGAAATAAACATATACATCAATGTTACAGGAATTATGAGATAAGTAGATACATAAAAGATCAGAATAACTTTTGAAACATCAACTTTACACATGAGCATTAAAATAAAACAGAATAAATAATGTCTAAGCATATTTACAAGGTAAATAACATATTATTAATGCCAATTATATTTGAGGATAACAGTATTTCTCATCATAGTGCATGTAGCTTAGTATTAGAAGAAGAAAAATTAGGCTGTTTATGTTTTCTTTATGTAAGTAGGCTGTTTATGTTTTCTTATTGGCAACGTTACGTAGCGCTCTGTATGAAAATCACTGGCTGTGCTGTGTGCAGTCTGTGGCTAGTTTGCATTGTTGTCTGCCATTGTAGTGTTGGGCAGCTGGATGTGAACAGCGCGTAGCGTTGCGCAGTTGGAGGTGAGTCGCCAGCAGTGGTGGATGTGGGGAGAGAGATGGCGGAGTTTTGTAATTTGTCATGAACTGCTATATATATTATGAGTATTAAGGTAAATACATTGTTTGTTCTCTACAAAAATCTTTCCTTTGCTAACTATCCCTATCAGTAGTTAGTGCCTTCCGTAGTTTGAATCTTTTATTTAGCTGGCAGTAGTGGCGCTCGCTGTATTGCAGTAGTTCGAGTAATGAAGATTTTGTCCCATTGTGTCTAACTTTTGCTGTGTTTGTCTCTGATTTTTTTCCATTGTGTCTATCTTTTGAAGATTTTGTCCCATTTGTTGCATTAATTGTAATAACAATGCATTAGTGTCTGGAATCTGTTCCTCTACGCTTTTCGGCAGTGCATTTGCACCAGCAACATTCACATTTTGACAAGCAGAAAATGTGTCTTGACTTATTTGAGAAAACGGTGAGGACGCAAAACCTGAATCTACAGTATTTGTAAAATTGTGTCCTGTCATTTCGGATTCCTGAGGCGAGCTGTTGCCGAGCGATCGATCGATAATGCTTCCCTGTTCAGTAATTGTTTCACTGCCTACGCCATTGTTTGCCGCTCGCTCCATTTCCCTATGCACAATTACCAAATTTCTATGTTGAACATTAGTTAATTCATTACATGGTGGCGTTAACACACTGCTTTCGTCTTCACTGTCATTTCTCAGTTTACTTTGGAGCCTAGTGCTACGTTTTTCACATACCATTATTCTCACAATATTTCACACGACAACACAGAAAAACACAATTTGAAGAGCAAAAATAAGAGAACACATTAACATAGCACTGAAAATAATATCTAGTTAATTGCAAGCGCAGCTGCGAAATACTTGGTGCAATTCTACATGCATGCCACAACTGTTTTACTGTACAACAATGAATGACTGCAACTACAAAGGAAATTCTCTCTACAATTACGCAACAGCAATAAACAAAATCTACACTAATTACACAAACTACAAGAAAAAATCAGAAGATTCCAGTGATGTATCCTCGGCTAAGGGTCGACATATGTAACATCCCCTTTCAACAATTATACAAGACTGTGCTTAAACTGACACACAATATTTTTAGCGCAACACAATCTGACTTTCAAAAATCCCTACAAAAGAATGGCCCTGACTAACATTGACCTATACTTTTCACAAGTCACTTACCTCACAAAAATCTTCATTACTGGAACTACTGCAATACAGCGAGCGCCACTACTGCCAGCTAAATAAAAGATTCAAACTACGGAAGGCACTAACTACTGATAGGGATAGTTAGCAAATGAAAGATTTTTGTAGAGAACAAACAATGTATTTACCTTAATACTCATAATATATATAGCAGTTCATGACAAATTACAAAACTCCGCCATCTCTCTCCCCACATCCACCACTGCTGGCAACTCACCTCCAACTGCGCAACGCTATGCGCTGTTCACATCCAGCTGCCCAACACTACAATGGCAGACAACAATGCAAACTAGCCACAGACTGCACACAGCACAGCCAGTGATTTTCATACAGAGCGCTACGTAACGTTGCCAATAAGAAAACATAAACAGCCTACTTACATAAAGAAAACATAAACAGCCTACTTACATGTGTAGAAACGAAATCTCATGAATAGCACTGTCTAAAAATTTCCCTCAGCATTGTGATACATTCATCCATGTACACACATTTCTTAACTCTTAACGTGCGATTCTGGGTTTTAAACATCCTTTTTCACAAACCAGAGTCCCTAACCCCTACTCATTACTCATATAAACACGTAATTAGATTTCTCATATAGCATCATCTTATTGATCATAAACACACCTCAACAGCATAATACACATTGTCGTCGTAATAACATCATCATAGCAGATCAACCACATCTCAAAATCATCGTAGCTTCTTTCAATAATTTCAAAACCTAAAAACATTATCTGCTCGTTTCAATAGTGTCATCTACCTCAAACGTACTTCAAAGATCACGATCCCACACAAAATACATCATTCAAAACTCTCATACTATAACAAGGGTTCCGAAAACATATGAACGCTACACAGAGTACAAACAAAATACAATTTCATAAGTGTGAAGTTATCCAACTGTATAATTGCATAGACATGTGTCGCTAACGTAGTACAGACATGTTTGTTTCTCTGTTAAATAATCAGATAGCTGTATAATTCAGTGTTAGAAAAATATGGTATTGTTGTGTAAAACTGAGTAGGCAAATACCATATTAGCTAGGACTCCTTGCGCTTGGCACATGCATAGTATACAAAGTAAACGTGTACCCCCTGAGTGTTAATGTAATTATACCTTCAGGTGTTACAGATTACAGCAGTGGAATGAAATGTATCGCCGATAACCTTCTTTATATCTTTTTCATTCAAGAATCTTTCAGAAAAAAATGTTTTAAGTACGAAAATTAAACACTCAAATGCGTGTCCTGTAGCACTAAACTATGCGTCTTGCCATAAGATAATTTCTGTCATTACTTAACGGTAAAAATGTGCCAAGTGTCGTAGTTGTCTTCGTCCGTAAGCAAAGTTCTATAGAACTCAATGTACTTATCTTGTCATAAACAAAAGTGTAATTCCATGTGTTTAAATGTCGTAGTTATTACGTTCATTGCCAAGGTCAAGAAAATACTGTACTGTGACATATTGTTGTGTTATCCAAAAACACTCTCATTTTAGTTATTCCACAAAGGTTACTACTAAAATATGTTTTACGTTCCAGAAGAATGTAGAAAAAATTGTGCAGACATAAAACAAATACAGCGCAAAAGCAATAATGTTAATTGTGTCACACATTAATAGTGTTGTGATATAATCGTGTAGCTGTCAAATAAACTAACCACTGTGTCATCTGTTATCTCTCAGGATTTACTCTGAGTCCAGAATGTCTCTTCAAGTAAATATTACATTGGAATATCATTAGCAGTATATGTTACAAGTATGTAAGCCTTATAGTCGTTACATAATCATGCAACCAACAAACAAGACTGTACCCACAATAACACTGTGTCATCTGTTCCCTATAAAAATGCACTCATAATTACTGTCTAAATAAGTTCCCTAGGTTCTTGACTGGATAGTTAACTTCAAAACATTGTTGCACGTTAACAGTTTCTAAGTGTGACAAAGTGTAGTAATAATGTGAAGTAGAAATCTTATAGCAATGACTAAGTCAGAAAGCAAATTGGAAAAAAAATGAAAATGAAGTCCCATGCTTCTTTACAGAGCGTAGGGGAACGATGCGGGAGACCCGCACCGCCTTACTACGCAAGGTCCTAATGGAGGTGGTTTGCCGTTGCCTTCCTCCGACCGTAATGGGGATGAATGATGATGATGAAGACGACAAAACAACACCCAGTCATCTCGAGGCAGGAAAAATCCCTGACCCCACCGGGAATCGAACCCGGGAACCCGTGCTTGGGAAGCGAGAACGCTACCGCGAGACCATGAGGGCGTACTAGAAAGCAAATTATCTCTCCGTAAATGGTTTTACAAGTGAAATGTGGTGTAGTCCTTTACTTTTCCTAGTATGCACAGTTTCAACATGAATGCAATTATCATGCAGTATACGCTGGTAAAGAATACTGCAATGTTTCTCAAGATTAGCTTATGTTATTTTTCTTAAGCCCAGCGAGCACACGTGGCCGCCTGCAGTGCAAGTCATTGTCTGTTACCTCTTTGTTGTCCCTCGTCGTTACTGGGATTTGCAGATAACTTCTACAAATTCACCTTGTCGAGAGCCCCGTGACCTGTTTGAATCACGCTAATTTTGGTTAAATTCTGGTCTGTCATCATGATTATATCGTCTGGCGTCATGTTGGTAGTTTCTGTAGTTTCTTTCTTGTCGGTTAAGTGGTTGAGAATTTCTCCCGGAATCGTAACTGCATGCTGGAGAATTGCGTCTGAAGTTATTCTGTCTCCCTTGATAATAATTATTCTGGTTCCCATATTGTCTGTTTCTACGACTGTCTCTGTCATATTCATTACTACGGAAATGCGATCTTTCTCTGTAACTATTATTACTTTGCCAATGGTTGCCATACAGGAGGTGTCTATTGGTGATCACGATTCGTGTTGTAGAAATAGTCTTGTCGAGTCCGGTTATTACTTTCGTCATCATGAAATTGTGACGGATATGACCTGTAATTGTTGTGTTACTCTTTTCGCGCCATATGACTGTCAGTGTCTATTTCCAATTCTTGCAACAGTCCCTGAAAAGCTTCGATCTCATCTTTGCAACGTCCTGCCAAAATAATATGTCGTAAATGTTCAGGCAATTTGATTAAGCAAATGTGAATAAGTTCTGAGGGGCTGTATGGATTTGTCAAATACTGATTTTTGTGCAACATGTCTTCAAAATATTTTACCGGACTGGAAAATTCAGACTGTTCAAAATGCTTTGTGGTTGTGATGCTATGTTTTACTCGATCTTGAGTAGCTTGAGATCAATATGCTGAGAGGAAGGCATGATAAAATCCTCCTTCACTGTGACAATCGCAAATGACCGATCGCATTCCTACAGTGGTTCAGTCTCTAAGTAGCCGCACATAAATTCTAATCTGTGCTCGAATGACCAGTTGGGAGGAAAACAAGGAGAGAATTGATGAAGCCATGCTTGCAGATGAATGTCGTTCCCGGAATTCTTAATGTTTTAAATTTACGTGTAGTAATTAACAGCTTATAGTCAAACTCATCGAGATGGCGAGTCGCATATCGGTCATTGTTACGTCGTGTCGGCGGTTCCATCCCAAAATTCGGTGCCCTTCGCCAATTTCTTTCAAAATTCCCGAAATGCCCTGTGTTATTATTTTGTGGCTTTTCCGTATGTCTAAGTCCCTCTTCCCGTGTCGGAGCGCAAGTACCCTCTGAAATATGTAATTCTTGAATTACGTGAGTCAACTACTCTTGTACCTTCCGCATTTCTCTTTTGTACTGTGTATTAATTTGATTCTGATTTTGTTTAAATTTCTTAATTTGTTCATATTCTATGTCAGTGAAGGCTACCGGTCTTATGTCATTCAGATCATCATCTACCTTTGCCTAGATAAGTTTGTGAACTGATCCGAAAGGTCGGCTACTCTCTCCGATAATGAATTGTTTTCCTCCGTGTGTTTTTCTGAACCAAGCTTCAGAGTGTCAATTTGTGTCGAAAGTGTATCTACTGTGACCTTTGGATTTTCTTGAGTTTTTGCAAGTTGTTGTAACCGAATCGGTAGATGCAACTGAGTCAATTTTAGCCTGCAAGGTGTCATGATTTTCATGAACAATAGTTTACAGTTCTTTTATGGCTGCTTCGTGATTCTGTAACGCATATTCAAGATGCGAAAAAATAGGTTGAAAATGCTCACAAATTTGTGTTCTTACGTTTTTACTAAATTATTGACATTTCGATTCTATGTTATGTAACTCAGTAGTTAAATGTTCACGTGTTTGTTCAAGCGGTTGGTCCATTGAGTCTAACTTTTGAAGCTTCTGCTGTGTTTGTCACTGATTTTGTTCCATTATGTATAACTTTTGAAGCTGTTGCCCCACTTGTTTCTGATTTTGTTCTATTTGTTGCATGAATTGCAATAATAACAATGTATTAGTGTCTGCAACATGTTCCTCTGTGCTTTTCGGCAGTGCTTTTTCACCGGCAACATTCGCATTTTGAAAAGCAGAGAGTGAGTCTTGACTTAATTGAGGAAAAGGTGAGGACGCAAAACCTGAATCTACGGTATTTGCAAGATTTTGTCCTGTCATTTCGGATTCCTGAGGCGAGCTATTGCCGATCGACAATACTTCCCTCTTCCCTAATTGATTCACTATCTACACCGTCATTTGCTGCCTGTTCCATTTCCCTATGCACAATTACGAAATTACTATGCTGAATATTTGTTAATTCATTACACGGAGGTGTTGATAAGCTACGCTCGTCGTTTCTGTCATTTCTCAATTTACGTTGGAGTCCAGTGTTACGTTTTTCACACGCTATAATTGTCACAATATTTCACACGATAACACAGAAAAGCACAGTTTGAAGAGCAAAAATGAGAAAACACATTAAAATAACACTGAAAATAATATCTAGTTAATTGCAAGTGCAGCTGCGAAATACTTGGTGCCAACTCCACCTGCATGGGACAACTGTTTTACTGTACAATAGTGAAAAACTACAACTACAAAGGAAATTCTCTCTGCAAATACACGCTAGCAATAATATTAACTACACTAATTACTCAAACTACAAGAAAAAATCAGAAGATTCCAGTGAGGTATCCCCAGGTAATGGTCGACATATGGAACTTCCCCTTTGAATGACAGTGCTGGTATACTTCTACGTTATTGGATACTGAAACAGCTAAGTAAAACTGAATACCGCGGTGGCCGAGCGTTTCTACGCGCTTCAGTCCAGAACCCCGTGACTGCTACGGTCGCAGGTTCGAATCCTGCTCGGGCATGGATGTGTGTGATGTCCTAAGGTTAGATAGGTTTAAGTAGTTCTAAGTTCTAGGGGACTCATGACCTCAGATGTTAAGTCGCATAGTGCTCAGAGCCATTTGAACCAAAACTGAATATACTCAGACAGTTTTATCTTTACTTATTCTGGTCATTTCTAAGCCGACACTCAATATTTTAGCGCAACGCAATCTTTCTTTTAATAAACGTACAAAAGAGTAAGCCTAACTAATAATAACCTATCCTTCATGAATCCCTTACCTCACCAAAATCTTCGTTACTCGAACTACTGCAATACAGCGAGCGCCAATACTGCCAGCTAAATAAAAGATTCTAACTACTAAAGGGACTAAATACTGATAGGCATATTGTTAGAAAATGAAAGATTTTGGTAGAGAACAAACAATGTAATTACCTTAATAATATTCAAAAGTCATTATATACAGACATCCAGTTTGACAAATTTCCTTTTTCTCGTGGACACACGCCCAGATCGTTCGCTCGTATTAACATCTCAAAACCCTGGCATCTCTCTCCCCGCATCCATCACTGCTGGCGTCTCACCTCCAACTGCCCATCGCTACCTGCTGCTCATATCAAACTGCCCAACACTACATTAGCGAATATGCCAACAATCAGTCCAGTCAGCCATAGACTGCACACAGCCCAGTCAGCGATTTTCATACAGAGCGCTACATGGCGTCACCATTATAAAAACCTAAACAGCCTACTTGCAATGCGTCGGTGACGAGAATGTGAAGCCTTTCTCACTCAAAATCAGCCTCCCCTTCCAGTGGTTCTATGAGTCTCTGGCGACCGGTTATCAGCGGTATAGCGGTAAGATCGAGTGTATAGGCAATGCTGCACCTATACTCAACACTCATTTAACAGGAGATAGAGCTTTGACTGGTATGCAGTTACCACACGGGCCTTTTTTCTCATCGCTAAGCACGTAGCACAAGGCACCTGTCTTGGTTGCTGCACGCTCTAATACGACCTACAGTATCTCACAGAACGTGGTACTTATCGTGATTTGCGACAGCAGCGCTCTCCAGTTGTAACTGACTGCTTCTGCTCACTACATATATATCTTACATCTGCTCACTAATCAAAGTTTCCTTACGGAAATGGACACGCGTAAAATAGTTGCGTTAACTCTGTTAGCGAACGTGGAAGAAGGGCGGAGAAAATCGCGCAAAAAATTCCGGACCCGTCGATGGCTTGTACAACTTATTGCTGTTAGAGGAACACTGCATATGCTGCATAGCGATCTGAGATAGGTACTAGTAGATGTTAGTTGTTAATACATTGAATCTTTGTCACGTTTTGGTTTTTAGACTTAAGCACATTGTCTAATATGTTTCCACCTAACATAACACCCATATTTTCGATGTTGCAATGTGTAAAAAGTGTTAGGTAGAAATTCCTCATATCTGCATAGTTATTTTACACCAATAATAAATCCATAAAACTGTCATGTCTGTCTGTCTTTGACCACGTAAACATCCAAAACTACTAGACGAATTTTCATGGGGTTCATGGATTTTTAGATTTAATATAGTTAAAGTATAGTTTCTAATGTCAGTTTCCACTTAACATCACACCCTTATTTCGATGTTGTGATGTGCAAAAGGTGCTAGGCAGAAATTCATCACGCCTGTACAGCTATTTTACACCAATAATAAATCTATAAAACTCTTGTGTCTGTCTGTCGTTGACCACGTTAATAACTAAAACGTCTAGACGAATTTTCATGAGGTGGCGCTTAGTTTGGGGCACTCGTATGGGCTTAAGTTCATCAGAATTTAGCCACGGAAAAGAAGGTACGGTGATTTACAGTTTTAGTAAATTTTCTTGTCTGTCTGTCTATCTGTGTAAACAAGCTAATCTCCAAATCTATTACACGATTTTTGTAGGATTTTCACTGGTTATTTCACCGTAGATAGATGTACCATACAGGACATATTTCATCGAAAGTGAATCACGAAAATAAAAGAAATTCGTACATGCGTGTGTGTGTGTGTGTGTGTGTGTGTGTGTGTGTGTGTGTGTATGTGTGTGTACATGTACGTTTCACATCTCCTCCGAAACCACTGGACTGATTTCAACCAAGCTTGTTAGACATATTACCTACTGTCCGGAAACAATCAGCGTGCGGATAAAAAGCAACTGTTTATCAAAGCGGTGAGGTTTAGGCCGTGGCGCTCGAATACCCAGATTCTATTTATCCAGTATTTGAGAGCGGGTACACTAGAAAATTCGCAACAAAATTTAGGAATAATTTCAGACTTTTCCCAAAAATTTTACCCCGTCATACGTCACATCATGATGAAAGGAAAACAATTTAATGCTTACTGTATATTCGCAGTTCATGCAGTAAAACTGTCCCATCAGGCAAGGCGTAATGACGTTTACATTTATTGCTTTTGTGCTGCAAGATCTATTCGCAACACATTTAGCATACAGTATTCACACACGCTGCTGAATGAAGCTACAAAATCGCCGGCCGAAGTGGCCGTGCGGTTAAAGGCGCTGCAGTCTGGAACCGCAAGACCGCTACGGTCGCAGGTTCGAATCCTGCCTCGGGCATGGCTGTTTGTGATGTCCTTAGGTTAGTTAGGTTTAACTAGTTCTAAGTTCTAGGGGACTAATGACCTCAGCAGTTGAGTCCCATAGTGCTCAGAGCCATTTTTTGAAGCTACAAAATCATTTCGTTGTACAACACATAGGTCAGGAGATATAAGGAGCAGATGAACAGAGAATTGGAGGAGATGGACAGAGCGAGGAAGAAAGAGGAGATGGACATACAAATGCAAGAGGAGGAGATGAAAAGAGGAGGAGAAGATGGACAAAAGGGGAGGGGGGTTACCATACGGACGGACAGAGCGCAGGAGGAGATGAACAGAGAGCGGGAGATGGAGGAGCTGGGCACAGGTAAGGGTGAGTAAGGACAAGTAGAGAAACACAAAAAGCTTTAAATGTTCTCATGTAGCAGTATTTAGAAATTAGTTTTTTGAGTGATTAAAATGCCTCGTTCCATATCATTGCGATTTGTCATGGAACATGAAACTGACTACAAAGCTAACTACCTAGTATCAGTCTCGAGTAAAGTACAGCATGATATAGATTTAAAGATCGAGATTCGTTTCGTAAAATCACTCGAATGACACATGAGATTTTTTCAAACATACCACAGCCTTGAAAATGATGTTTATTGACATGATACAAACATGAGACATCCAGAAAATCAAGAGATAGGTGTAATCGTTTACATAATGTGTCATAATAACAAAAACGCCCAGTGTGTAACTTGTGTTTACTTTGACTGGTAGTCGCTTTAAGATTCATGGCCACTAGGAAAACACTCCAGTCATTGTCCTATACAAGAACAGTTGCGGCAGTTACATTTTTTGTGGTAAATAACATTGAGTACTGCATATCATATTTCTATTATATTAATAAGCAAGTCTAAGAATATTTAAAAAAATATAAGATTAAAAATTTTGGCGGCAGCAGTCGGAAAAATGCTACCTTTTTTCACTTCCTTTTATTTCATTATGACAAATTCCAACGAGGACGACGCGTTTTCGAGAGATCCTCAACATGCTGGTACTCTGAAACATCTCATATTCATACCACGTACTCTCTAACATTTGCAGTTTTCTGAATGGTCTTGTGCTGCCGCGCCACAAATTCCTCTCCTGTGCCAGCCTCTTCATCTTTGAGTAGTTTTCGCACTCAACGTACTCAGTTATCTGCTGCATGTATTTCAGTCTCTGTAGTCCCCTACAGTTTTTATTCTCTGTAGCTCCCTCTAGTACTATAGAAGGTATTCCCTGATGTCTTAACAGATGTCCTATCATCCTGCCCCATCTTGTTGTCTGTGTTTCACATAGCTTTCCTTCCTCGCCGATTCTGCGGAGAACCTCCCCATTCCTTAACTTATCAGTCCATCTAATTTTCAACGTTCTTGTGTAGCTCCAGGTTTCGGACCCTTCAGTTCTGATCCGTTCCCAGTCCGTGATTCAGTACCATACAATTCTACGCTCCAATTGTACATTCTCAGAAATTTCTTTTCAAATTAAGGCTTTTGTTTGTTACTGGTGGACTTGTTTTGCCCCGAAACGCCGTTCTTGTGTTTGCTACTCTACTTTCTATCTCCTCTTTGCTTCTTCTGTTATGCAGAATTACTTTACTAAGTCTACTTCGTGATCATCAATTTTGATGTTAAGCCTCTCGCTATTCTCATATCTACTACTTCTCTTTAGATTCGAATTTCTTCGATTTTCTCTCAGTCCATACTCTATACACATTGGGATGTTCATTCCATTTCACAGATTCCGTAATTCTTCTTCTTGTACACTGAAGATAACAATGCCATAAGCAGACATGATCATCGATATCAATTCCCCCTGATGTTCAGCCTCACTCTTGAACATTTCCTTTAGTTCCATCATTGCTTCTTTTACGAGAATACTGAACACCAGGTGAAAAAGACTGTATCTCTGTCTTACACTCTCTTTATTACGGTGGCTTCGTTCTGGGTGTTTCGATCTTATTGTCCCCTCTTCGTCCTTGTACAGACTCTACAGGGCGTCCGACGAACGAGAGCCTGAGTTTAGAATTGTTATTGTTGTTCTGCTCTTCAGTCCTGAGACTGGTTTGATGCAGCTCTCCCAGTAAAGCTGCATGCCCTCGGGAAAAATTACGGCTGTAGTTTCCTCTTGCTTTCAGCCGTTCGCAGTGCCAGCACAGCAAGGCTGTTTAGGTTAGTGTTACAAGGCCAGATCAGTCAATCATCCAGACTGTTGCCCCTGCAACTACTGAAAAGGCTGCTGCCCTTCTTCAGGAACCACACGTTTGTCTGGTCTCTCAACAGATACCCCTCCGTTGTGGTTGCACCTACCGTACGGACATCTGTTTCGCTGAGTCACGCAAGTCTCCCCACCGACGGCAAGGTCCATGGTTCATGGGGGGATTTTAAATTTTAATTATAAAATTAAGCAACATAAAATAAATATCTATAAAAATATATAGCGAACGGTACATCTATTGTGAAAACTGTGAGACTTTTATACAGAAGTTTCGAAATAGTAGTCACAATTCTTCTAACAGATGGTACGTGATAACTTTGGGGACATATCTTTAGACTGCTTCTCAGTGCTGCATGTGTGCTGGAACGCTTCAGATCAATCTCCGTCGAAATTCTTCGAATGAATTTGCCCGGTTGTTGCTGAATACATCCGGAAACGATTGCAACATTGTCCGGAGTTGACCTGGAGCCAATTATTGCCCTTTAGATCAATGTCCACGCTGCCTGTACGTTGGCCAACAGCTTGCGAATGGTTTCCGCTTCGGTTCATTCTGCAGTAATACGGTGCTCCAGCCTCATATACCGGTAACAGTAAAGCAGGCTATTCATTCGAACATTTGATTTCAACATCATCTTCAATTAACTAGCCTCCATTCACGTTACAGTATTGGAACTGGTCGCTCTGGGCTTCGTGGTACGGTTTATAGGCAGCAGGTATTTCTGTTACAGTGTCACCTGCCCAGCAGATTTTGCAACTACTATTTCGAAATTTCTGAACACAATTCTTGCAACTTTCGCAATAAAAGTACCGGTTGTTTCATTCTTCCATCGATCTTCTTTTTCATGTTATTTAATTTTAAAATCGGGAGTCTTTTGTTGCACACAGTGTAAATTTCGAATATCTGGCACCATTTTACACCGTTGAACGTTTTTTACGGGTCGACAAATCCTATGATCGTGTCTTGAATTTTCTTCGGTCTTGCTTCCACTTTCAAGTGCAACATCAGAACTGCCTCTCTGGTGCATTTAGCTTTTGTAAAGCCAAATTGATCGTAATCTAACAGATCTTCCACTTTCTTTTTAATTCTTCCATGTATTATTTTTGTGATCAACTTGGATGCGAGAGCTGATAAGCTGATTGTGCGGTAGTTCTCGCACCTATCTTCTCTTTGTACCTTCGTAATCCTGTTGATGATATTTTTCCGAAAGACGAATGGCTATGTAGCTGTCTCGTAGATTCAGCACAACAACTTTACTAGTATTTTGGTTGCCACTTACCCCAGTGGTTTTAAAAATTCCGATCTATTGTTATCTACACCTGCTGCCTTATTTGATCTTAGGTCTGCCAGAGCTCTTTTAAACTGTGACTGAGACTGGATCCCAGACCTCTTCTATATCCAATTTTTTCTCTTGTCACGTCATCAGACACTTCCTTTTCCTCATATACACCTTCAGTGAACTCTTTCTACCTATCCGCTCTCTCTTTCGTGTTTAAAATAGCATCACCATTCCACTCTTACTGTTATCACCATTGCTTTCCTTTTTCATTTTTTTTGGTGTGTGATTAATCAGTCCTCCCAACAGTGATTTCTGTTTCGGTTTATTCAGACTTCTCCTGGAGTCATTTCGCCTTGGTTTTCCTGCACTTCCTACTTTTTTCATTCTTAAGTGATTTACTCGTATATTTCTTTATTTCTGTCTTTCATGGAACATTTTTGTACTTCCTTCTGACGTCGATAAGTTGAAGTATTTCTCCTGTTTCTCCTGTTACCCCTCTCAAATACCTTCCTTGTATCTACGTTTGTACGTCCAACACCTGTGATTGCTCTTATCAGAGACGATCACTCCTCTTCAGCTCAACTGTCAGCTGTGGTGTTCCTTACGGCTGTATCCATATCTCCAGCAAATATCAAATGCATCTCATCATTCCTCGGTACCTCAGTATCCCACTTCCATCTTCATGTGTTCTTCAAGATTATTTTATTAAACTTTAATTTAGTCTCCATCATTATTCAATTGTGATCTGGTGTTACGCCTTACAGTATCTGGCACCGGAAATTCTGACTGAACGTAATGTAATTCAGTTGGAGTATATTGCTGCCTCTCAGCCTTCCCCAAGTGAACTAACTCCTCTTGTGATTCTATTTGCTACTACTAGCTGAAATTTGTTTGCGGAACTCAACTAGTCTTTTTATCCTCTGATTTCTACTACCAAACCCATACACTCCAGTAACTCTTTTTTTCTACTCCTTCCCCAAAAACCGTATTCCACTCTCCCACAACTGTTAATAATCATCTTGCTTTACACACTTTAGTACTCGTTGAGTATCCGCATAATGTTCAGCTTACGACGTCAGCGCTTATACCTGAAATATTGTTTTCGTTGTTGGTTTGCTGTCAAGTCTGATGAGAACATCTCTATCACTGAACGCTTCACTGTAACTCACTATTTGCACTACATTCCTGTTCATACTGAAAACCACTCCCCCTGCTCCATTTACTGCTGCTATTGATATAATCCTGCATTCTTCTGACCAGAAATCCTTATCATCCTCCCATTTAAATTTTATGAAAGCCACTATATCTAGTCTGCTTTATTACATTTCACATTGATTTTCTAGCTTCTCTACCACGTTCACACTTCCTGACACACCATTTAACTGCTTCCGATAATACTTACAACTATTCTGCCTCATACAACGGTACAATAATCCTTTCCTCGGAAGTTCAAGTGTCAGAAGATTCCTTAATTCCCCATGATACGCCACATACGTTTTAGCAGCTCCTCAAGAATGTAGCTTAACCATAGGTAGAAACTGTCTCTCTTACCAACAACTCAGCTTCACACCTGTGAAAAGGTCGACCAAAAATGCTAACACATATTCCGCTGCCCTACCTGAATAAGGAGAAAGTACTGTAATGCAATTAGTATCTAGGAAGGGTCTGATAAATTGTATGAGATATTATCCTCCTTCAATGCACTCAGGTGTCAATTCATATGTTAGTCTGTCTTATTTCCCCCCATTTCAGTTACTTGTTGTAGCCTTAGACTGAATCTCCTCTGTTGTGGTAACGTCTCGTTCAGCTCGTTTACTCATTGTAAAGCCTGTGTCTATAACAAGAAAAGATTCACTAGAAAAAATATCGCAGGAAAGGACTACTATTCCCAATAAGCACTACTTAACCGTAACCCTCGAGCACCAAGAAAGCACAAACGCTGTGTTCACTTGTATAATGACCAGGCCTCCAGCATTTAAAGCAGGTACTGGCTGGGACTGAGTACAAGGGGCACTAGGCAGTATGCCTGAGCAAATTATATTGAGTACAATTAACTGGAGTCATACCAGTATGTTTTTATCTTTCTCTTTTTCGCCAGTGCTAGTCTGCTTTCGATGTCCTCCTTGCTCCGTCGTTATTGGTTATTCTGCTGCATAGGTAGGAGAATTCCTTCACTTCATCTACTTTGTGACCCACAATCCTGATGTTTGGTTCCTCTCTGTTCTCATTTCTGCTACTTCTCATTACTTTCGTCTTTCTTCGATTTACTCTCAATCCATATTCTGTACTCATTATACTGTTCATTCCATTCAGCATATAATGTAATTCTTCTTCAAATTCACTCAGGAGAGCAATGTCATCAGCGAATCAGTGTCATCAGCAAATCGTATCATTTATATCCTTTCACCTTGTGTTATTATTCCACTCCTGTATCTTTCTTTTGTTTCCATCATTTAAACATTATATCTGAGAGAAAGAGGATGGTAACGATTGCTAAACTGACTTATAATGAAGCTGTGGAGAACCATTTTACTTTCTTGGGGTAGGAGTTAAGACGATAGTATCAATTGAAAAGTCACGTCAACGGCTTAATTTCATTTATCTCTCATAGTTTTCACACTGAGTACAGTTTCTTGTTTTGGTATACCGGACGTAAGTGTAGTGTCCTAGTCGGTGCAGCCTGTGCACCCCACCACTAAATGGAACAGTCTACAGTGACACACGTAGAGCCGCTGACACGGGTGTCATTTCCACCAGAACGACGACAGATAAAGTTTCACATTTTCGTGTTCAAATATTACTTTCTTTACGTATCAGTGTGTTTCTGCAAATGTGTTTGTACTCCTTATCTAGAAGAGCTGACAGTCGTTGTGACAACACGGTATCGATATTTACCATTTAGGTGGAACATGTGTCTTCTAGCCTGCCTCCAGATGGGTAGAGATAAGTTTCTGACGAGTAACGAACAGTTTTTATAAGAGTAGCTGAGCACATACCGTAGGCAGTCCACTGCAATACATCTTCGTGTGTAAACTTATGTCCGCAATAACTCAATCCGTCGAATTTGGGCTAAAGGATGAACTGCAAAATTATGATGTACTAAAAATTGCTCAGGTAGACCCAGCAATACAATTGCTTTTTATCTATGATCATCCTCTTGACTGGTATGGTGCGATCCACCACGACTTGCGTTCCCATACCAAGCTCTTCAAATCAGAATCGCTATTGTACTCAGCGTCCTAGATTATTTATTGCGTATATTCTGATCTCTTTCGTCGTCCTGCAGTTTCTGGCTTCTACGGTTCCTTCTAATACCACGGAGGTTAGTTCCAATGTCCCAATACGTTTCCTAACGACCTGTTGCTTCTTCTAACCACCGTTTTCCACGTACTCTTTTCTTCGTCGATTCTGCGGAACACATTGATTTTACATTTCCATACAACGCTGTCCTCTAGTCATATATCCATAAGCACTTGTTAAACTGAAGTCTACGTCTGACATTTTAGATGATTTGCTCTCTTCCTATGCTCTTCTGAATTTTACATTCTTCTTGATTCGTCCGTCAGTGGTTTTCCGGTTCGAAAGTAGCAGAATTCGGTAGCTTCGTCTACTGCGTGCTCCTCAATTTTGGTGTCAAGTTTCTCGCAGATCTGATTCTGTTGTGACTCATTACTTTGCTTTTTCTTTCATTTGCCCTCAATCCATTTCCAGTACACAAATATTTTCGAGAATATCTCATGATGATACTTCAGCTAAACTGCAGTATCAGATTTGTTACTCAATATTAGGAAGGAAACGTGCGAATGTTTTGAGTGTAGTCGCATCAGTAGACTAAAAAATATGTTCAGTAGTATTACAACAATTGGTGTAAACATATCCTGCAAACTGACTCGTTTCACATCATTTTTACAAAATAATAGTACAAATGTAGCTTGAATATTTTATAACTTTACTGACTTCTTTGCACATAATATGCATCACATCACGTTGTGATCTCACCAATCTTGTTAATGAAGCAAATGGTTATTCTACAAATTTTGTGAATAAAGGTTAGCTACATAAGTAATGAGATATTTTTGAATTATATATATGATGTGACTAATGTTGGTGTCTTAGCTCCATTTCGCGGCTTGGTTGGTTCATGTTGGAATCGATATTCGTTTACTATACATGCATCTGACCGTGCAAGAATTACTAATTTTATGGACATTGATATTGTAGTACTAATACCTCATCTCATTGATGTTACGACTCTATGACCATACACCATTTATGTCAATGTTAATGTATTATGATTAATGTATGTTGTTATACGCATATATTTCTCTTCCTGAATGTAATCACGAAATACAATAATTTCTTGTTTGAGATGTAAGATGCAGTTCTGTAACGTCACTGGTTCACGCATAGGAAATCATAGAATTGTAATCGGTAGAAAAGGCGGAGCGAAGTCCCTCTCCATCAGGAATATTAAAGGCTCCAATCGAAAAGCAGGAAGGGCGCTGAATTTCCGCGCCAACAGTATTACTATCAGTGTGCGGCCAGCGATGGAAGTACCCCGAATCTGCAGTAGAGAGAGTGAATAAATTAACAACCCATTGTCTTAAATGTGCTCGTGTTGCAAATTATATTTGTGCGTTGCAGCGAGGCATGTGGCTGACTATTCTAAAATATTTACCATCACCAAGATTAATAATATTAGAGCCGATTAGAGGAAGAGCCACAACCGCATAATATTATTCAGCGCTGTCGCCACAACAGATAATCTCATCATACCTCCAGGTAATGCAAATATTTTTTAAATGCACTAATGCACGAATCAGTCATTTATTGCAGTGGATTAAAGCGTGTGTGAATTTTAATGCGGGTATGTTAGAAAAACATTGTTAACCAAAGCAACGTCACGCCTGATCGGATGCTTTTTCCGGTCCAGTTTATTTCCGAATGACCTTAAATGTGGAAGTACTTTTTTGAACATTTAATTACATTAATATTGCTGCAGTTTTTAAATTGCTCCACGTGATCGGAATGTCAAATAACTGGATTTAATATTTGGTTTAAATTTGCTTACTTTTGTTTAAAGTAGTAATGTGAAGAGTGTTTCATGTCCTCTACGTTTATATATATGAAAAGTGGTTATTAAAATGTTGTTGGAAGCCGCATCAGATTTAGGGCTTCCCCCATATTCTGGGCATTGTGTTGGACAGCAGTTTATCAATTCTCATTAAAAGTTTTGTGTTTATCAAACTGGTCAGCTAGTAAACGTTACAGCGTGACAATATTTATTACTTTATGCGTGATTAACTATAGGCTGTTCGACAAAGTACTGAACGACTGACGTTACTGGCATATTGTCGCGTGATTTCGAAAGTTAAGTGCTTGTATTTTCTTTCTGAAATTTGAAAAGTTTATTAAGAATTAGTTTGAAATTATTAATGTAACTTGGACTGTCGATTGTTTTTGTGTACTTGGTCACTTACTGTTGCTACTGCTTAAGGAACCTAAGTTCGAATCATGTTCACTGATTCAGTCTCTCTTTTTCATATCATTCTGTCTCTGGAAACGAAGTTTACAATCACATTCCTTTAAATATTTGAAAACAAGATAACGGATAATTAATCATGTAGAAGGTGTAACGCTTATTAATATCCCGTATACTACGTAGCAGACATTGCTATATGTGCCATGCTGTGACAGGGCTGTGTTACAGATGCCGCAGCAACAACTGGAACATGTCAATATGAATAAGTGATTGTTCCACTGATTTCCGAAATTTACGGTGATGTAATGTCTTGTGGTCCGTTGATAGGCACTTGAGCCGGCTTTATACCTCTCTCGGCTTAATAAATAAATGCTTATTCAGTTTCCATGTAATTGTGACCCTAACGAAGCTATTTTCCACTCCTCTGATATTTGTTTAAATCCTCACATGTGCACCTGTAAGAACATTGTTCACAAGAAAATTACGTCTAGTTAATCATATTTCTAGACAAAAGTGTATGCCATCGGCATAGAGATTATTCTATTTTTCAATGCAATTTTCAGTTTAAAAGGTAACTGTGCAGTGAAAATTCAAACCATATGATACGGAGTGGCGAAGTCAATTTTAAGTTACCGTACGAGTTCATTTGTCTTACGAGAGATTGTTGCATACCGTTTGCAAACGCACGAATTTCTCATGTAAGGAGGGATACAACAACACAGGGGTTCTAGCCGCTACAGTCTGGAACCACACGACCGCTACGGTCGCAGGTTCGAATCCTGCCTCGGGCATGGATGTGTGTGATGTCCTTAGGTTCGTTAGGTTTAAGTAGTTCTAAGTTCTAGGGGACAGATGACCTCAGATGTTAAATCCCGTAGTGCTCTTTTGAACCATATTTTATGAGGTAGTAGTTTTCAAGTTCAGTGGGGTTTCCAGGTGGAGACGAATTCCTTTGTGCAGGTGAAATGATGTAAGTTTGAATAGCTTGGTGAATCTACTACCATTTTTCAGTGATTAAGTTGTACAAATATTCTGATTGTGATTTTGTAGGCGAGTTTGCTTTTTGAAGTTTGTACGAGAAGTTTTGTGGAATTTTCTACCGGTCCGGAATGTATATCAACTGAAATATACTTTAGGTCATCACTTTGCACTCCAGTGAAGTTATGTGTAGCTTTTCTTTGTCTCTTGAGATTATGAGAGTCTGCTGCGAAACCAATGTATCTCTGTCGTGTGAATCTTATGTCTGAGAATTTCTGTATTGGTTAACTGGACCTGTGTCAATGCTGTTGTTTCTTATTGTGGCTATGCAAGGTAGTTCGATTTAGTCTTTTTCATATTGTTGTTGTTGTTGCTGTTGTCTTTAAGTCTTAGAGTAGAAACCTGATCTGTGACAGAGGATTATCAGAGGAGATTCTGGACATCAGTAGCACAAATATGATTAGCAGTGGAGAAGAAATGGTGGCCTCGAAACAATACTGAGCGTAATCAGCCATACCCCCCAACTCACCCGTTTTCTTAAATGATATTTTCTATAGTGGGCTGTATAATCATTATCATATGTCCAGATGTGTGTGAGTTCGCCGGCCGGACTGGCTGAGCGTGTAAGAGGTATGCGCTATATGCGCTGCCTGCAACAGGCAAGACTTAGGAGAGTCTCTGACCAGAGAGCAGTATGTAGTTAGTTGTTGCTTGTCGCTAGTCGGCAACAGTCTTGAGTAGTCTGCGTGAGTCGGCAGTAGTCGACAGTAGTCTGCGTGAGTCTTCAGTAGTCGGCGCATGTCGGCAGTCTGCTCTGGTCGGGACTGTGGAGGATGAGTATTATTGTAGAAGGTAAAGAAGCAGCCTTGCGCATATCTAGTAATGTATGTTAACTGTCATCCAATTTCTTTAAAAAAATGCCCCAATAATAATTTTTATAATATAAAGTATTTTTTTTAAAAAAAAAGGAGCATTCATTTCAATTTAAAGATTTTATCCAATGGATTAATTTTCCTTTCATGAATCACAAAGCATAGGCCAGCATTGCACGGAGCTGTGCCGAAAATTTTTATGTAAGAGCAGATATATTCGCAGTTATTTTATTGAGCTAAGAATTTTTGCTTTTTTTATTCAGAATACAGGGCGGTGGCGCAGCGCTGCTGTCGTCATAAAATTTACCAGGTTACTGTATTTTCTTTTTTATTTCGGGGTTTAGGAGTTTTTCTGTTTCGAACTTAAAATTAAATGAGAAAAGAATTTTGTGGGTACATCAAATTGTGAATGCATTTCTGCACAGAGATTATAAATGGGAATCAATTTTGTTCAGAGGTTACAATATTAAAAATTCATTTAATTACTATATTTTTGTGCGGAGGTTACACTTGGTTCATGGTTCATTTAAATTAATATTTTTGTGGGGAGGTTACACTTGGCGACATCCGGCCAGCACCGTATTTCTTTGTGAATCTTCTGAGAAGTAGTCGTATATCTGCTCTTATTTACTCAAATGTAGTTTGCATCTGGCGCAACGCATTTACTAATTTGTCACTTTTTCTTTCACAGATCATCGGCAATTTGTTGCTCTTGGTTGTAATTGTGTTTGTTGCATTTTTGCATTGTCCTTGTTTCATTTGTGCTTAATTTTGATTTGTGGAAAATGCCGCGAAAACTTTTAACAGTATATCGCGATGTACAATGAGTGAAATAGCCGACTCGAATAGCTTGACCGATAATACTTGCAACACTCAGTGTAATGATGATAATCCCCTAATTGTAGACAATCAGTGCGTACCGACCACTAGTAATGATTTTGATCCTAATGATGAACAAATAAATTCAATTGTGTCCTCTGTTAATTTAACGACAATTGATGACGCGGGACGTTCTGTTACAATGAACGCTGCCAGTTCGACACACCCGATTTGCAAAATTTGCATAGTGAACAGATAATTTTTTCTAACGAAAATAAACAGTGTACTCAAAGTACGACAGATTTATTTGATTCCGAGGTAGTGACTAACAGTGCACATCCGATTGGGAAACATTTTCAAGAATTACAGAATAACCAAATGGTTACAGAAAACGTGACAAATGCAGATACACCAACACACAGCATAGAAAAGAGAGTCGCTAATTTTGGCTTGAATCAAATTATGGCAGTATTGCTACAGTTTAAGAAAGAACAAGACAACAATTCCAAATAGTCGAAGAAAAAACAAGACAAAAATTTTAAACAATTTAGCGAAAATTTCAAACAACTTAGTGAAAATCTCAAACAACAACTTAATGAAAGTAATGAAAATCTCAAACAACAACTTAATGAAAAACTAGATAACAATTCCAAACAACTTAGTGAACAGAATAAACAGCTTAGTGAACAGATTACAGCCGTTGCCGCACAATGTCATGATACTAAAGAACAATTACGTGAGGAAATTATGGCTTGTGCTAGGAAAAGTAGTGAAGAAATTAGATCTGTTGCTCAAGAATTAAGGAATACGCCAACAGCTACAACAGAATCACTTAGAGTCGAAATTAGTGTAATCGCTAAACAATGCTCTGAAAACGCAACACAGTTACACGACGAGTTTACATTAATGTCAGCAGAACTTTCGCGAACACTGGATGCAAAGGTAGACGCGAAATTTGAACAACAGAACAGCCAAATTGACGAACGTTTTAATAACCACCTACAAAACAGTGAAACGCGTTACCGTAAATTCATACAGGAACAGAATAAAGTAAAAGGACAAGTCATGAAAACAATTACTGCACGGAGACAGGAAGATAAACGTAAATTGTTTACGAAAGCAAAAACATACGTAGACAACAATATTGCTACAGTATCAGACGAAATTAACACTATTAAACAGTTGAACACCGAATTGCGTGATGAAATTTCCGATCTTAAAGCAAAAACAGACACACACACAGTAGACTTTCAGACAGTGACCGACAGACTTGAGCAATTAGAACTAATACAGGATCCCGATGCCATCAAAGCAGACGTTAAAAAATTGAACGAAACCTCACGTAAAATACAAAAACAAATTAATGCTTGTGACACTAAAAACGATGATCAGGTAAAAATACAGACTGAAAAATATGATGAATTGGCCATTGATGTTATCGAAAGTAATAATGACAGCAAATCAGACGATACTTCACCGATTTCGTTTAATCAAACACCTGAATTCCAAAATTTACAGCATTTACAGATAGATTAGTCCAATAATACATTACGTAGAAAATTGTCAACTTTACAGCAAGAAGTGACACAGATGAAAAATGTTTCAGTCAATAACACGTCACAGCATACGGCACATTCCGAACGTTTGTCACACTCACACACCCAGTATAATTTAGGTAATTTACAGAGAGTACGTGACTTAGATTCCGAACAATCACAGACAAATAGATTCTCATACAATCCTGAACCTGTTCAGACGTACAGAGACGATAATTTTGATTATAAGCAATTTTTATCCGTAAAAAAATCTAAGGTATTTAAAAATGACAGAACACAGATTCACGCTTTGGACTGGATACAACAATTTTCTTTCGCACTTTCATCAGCTTGGGCTGTAATGCAGAAACTTAGAATTGGACTGGATACGACAATTTGTTTTTGAATTTTCACCACCATTGCCTGTAACGCAGAAACTAAAATTTATTTCCAGCGCGTAATTGACCTCAGGGGATTCATTACGCTTTAATGAATATGTGCCGTAGCGTGCACAGGGCCCCGAGCCGTAGTAGTGCTGTTTCATCTTTAGTTTTCTGCACTGCTGCCTTCTCTTCTACTATCCTTTATATCTATCAGAACAGCTCTTTAACTATCGCTCTATCTAGAATTAAGAATGAATAAAGAAAACCCGATAAGACAAGTTTTACCGAAAGTGACATTTTTTATTAGACACTCCAGAAATGACAACCACGAGAGCTTTAATAACAGACAAAAATTTAATCATCAGTATGTGTAAAATTATCAGCAACAGCAAACACATTTTGGTAACAATAGAGGCTTTACACCGCAATAGCAACAAAACCAACCGGTTAGCATACCCAAACAACAATATAATGTACAAGGTCAACCAAGCTTTAATGTCTCAGCCGCCTGCACGTATAGCATCAGCTCCAACAAATAGTAACGTACAGCAACAAGGAAATCAGTACGTACAGAAAACACCCTATTTCAATTCCTATCGCAATGCACCGTATAGAAATGACTATCATGACAGACGTCAAAGTAGTGAGCATAATTATCAGCGTACGTTTATTAACAGTCGGTCTTACCAGCAGCAAAACAACATATTATCATGAATGAACCAGACAGTAGATATCATCCCGAACGTAATACGTCAGGATGAAATAACATAACAGTACAAATAGTTGAAATGCCACAGCATCCTCCCGAAAATAATAGCACATCAGATAGAATTTGACTAAATACAGTACAGGTTGCATTTTCCAGTAACGCAGAATCTTGTTCACGAATGTTGAATGCACCACTTTTATCACATCCAGATCTTACTTGCAATTTTTCCATTGCCACCGACAGTTCTAACACCGCTTTAGGCGTACACATATTTCAGGAAATTGAAGAAGATGGCACTACAGTAATTAAAAACATCGCCTTTGCGAGTCGCATTCTGTCACCTGCTGAACGCAATTACTCTGTTACAGAACTTGAAACATTATGTGTTGTATGGGCGTTTACGAGATTTCGGCATTTTCTTTATGGAAGACATGCGACCGTTTACACAGATCATAGAGCTATACAGTTTTTACTTTCCGCTCAATTTACACACGACAGATTAAGCAGATGGAAACTTTATTTACAAGAATTTCATTTTTCAATTGTTCACATTCCTGGTACACAAAATATTGTAGCAGACGCACTATCCCGTTCTCTCAGCAACAATCAGCAAGACATTGCAACCAACTTCTGCAAAGCAAATTTCAGCGTCATGTACATTCAACAAGTTGCATTTGAAAATTTCATTTCGTCGACATTACAAGACATAGCACAAGAGCAGAGTAAAGACAACGTATGGAAAGAAATTAAACACCTTTGGCAAGATAGGAATAATGTTAACATTAGAAACCATTACACTGTACGCAATGACATTCTGTTTCGCCGCTCACACCCTGACAGCAACAATTGGTTATTATGCATTCCTGACGAGCTTGTTAACAAATTAATCTGGTATACTCATTTAAGTTACGCACATTACGGAGACAGAAAATGTTTTCTTATACTGAGACAGAACTGTTATTTTACCAACATGGAGCAACGTATTCGACGAGTTTTAGCGTCATGTAAAATCTGCCAGAAAGTTAAGTCAGATACGACTTCACATATTCCTCCATTACATCCCATTGTACCTGTTAAATTGAGACACATGGCCGCTGTAGACATTTTTGGTCCGATTCCCAGAACTAATAGAGGTTTTTGCTACATCTTTGTCACTGTTGAACTCACTTCAAAATTTGTTACCTTCATTCCGTTACGCAAGCTACTACTAAAACTGTTTCGAAAGCATTAGTAAAACATTTTCTATTTCATGTAGGGCATGTATTGAAAGTTATTTCCGATAATGGATCACAGTTTCGCTCTGCTATATGGACACGTATGTTACGAGCTAGAAACATTCCTCCAAACTATATATCCATGTACCATGCTTCTTCGAACCCTTGTGAACGATTAATGAAAGAAATTGGTAAACTGTGCAGAATATACTGCCATAAAAAACATATTGATTGGGACACACACATACTCTCATTCCAGGATGTAATTAATTCCATACCAAATGAATCTACTATGATAGCTCCGTCTGTTATACTGAAAAATGTTGAACCACCTAACAAAATTAAAGAATTAGTAACCTTTCCAACATCTCGTCGACTACGACACCATGAAATAATTGACATTGCGCTGAACAACACCAAACGTGCCGCAGAGCGCCGGAGAAGACAGCAAAAACAGGTTTGTACACGCCGTGACTTTCACATTGGACAGAAGATATTAGTACGCACACATTATTTATCTAGTAGAGGAAAAAGTAGATGTAGTAAATTTGAGCTTCTATATGCAGGTCCATATCGAATTCGCAGCATTCCTCACCCCAATGTAGTACACGTCGAAACTTTGAGCACCAGAAAAACCAAAGGGAATCACTATATCTCCAACATCAAACCCTTTATTGTATGAACATACTTTATGATTTATCACACTGTAATGCCATTTCCTGATTTTTTTATGACCACTTATGCAATTATATTCACATGAAGACTTACTGAAGATTATCGTATTTTTTCTTGGCAAGTGCCCGGCAAGGTAAGGTTAGCAGGTCGCTCTTCTTGTCGTTACACATCAGACCGTGCACATTTTTCCAGATGAACTTACACATTTTATGAGTACTTATGCAATTATATTTATGTGATTACTTACTGATGATTATCGTATTTTTTCTTGGCAAGTGCTGGGCAAGGTAATGTTAACAGGTCGTTTCTCTTGTCCTTACACATCAGACTGTGCACATTTTCCATTCTTCATGTATTTATGATTGTTTTCCTGTTTTGTTTGTATGCACTATGAAATATTTAAGATATAACAAACACCAGTTGACGTTAACATTTGGCTTATCATATCTCAACATCGTGACTATTTTACATTTTTTCTGCTACATTGTGATACTTTGTGTACATTTTTGCACCTGCACACTGTCTATGTTTTTGACCTATTACGTTTTCTGTCATGCTATGCTGTAGGCTCAATTATATCACTAGAAACCAATTTTTATTTAATGAGTATATGATTCAAATGCAAGACATTAATCATTGTTTATCGTTTTCAGAAAAAAATAACGCGTAAAAGAAATAAATTATGGGAATTTCACCTTCGGAATGAACGAAAGAAGATGCAATACCTCGTCACGAAGAGTAAATGGATCAGAATTAACAAGCATTAACAAGAATATACTACACATCGTATGATAGCAGTCTTAACTAATTTTTTCTTTCACAATACGAGGCGATTGATGCAGACTGTCAGACAGAACTACACGCCTTAGTTTTAGTGATGAAATATGCTAGAAATAAGGAACTCTATACTATGAATAGTTGTATAACGAAGTGACTTTTTTTGCAGATGAATAGTGATGCAGAATATGCTAATATGGATAATGAAGTTTTTCTTTACAGGTGATGATAATAATGGAATTATGGTGATATGGATAATGAAGTTTTTCTTTGCAGGTGATGATAGTAATGATAATGAAGTTTTTCATTGCAGATGAAAATAATGATGAAGTTTACACATTTACTGTTAGTTAAGAAATGCTATGTAGTTATTTAGGTATTTGTTGCAGTTCGTTTTGACAGTATGTCTTATGTCGCATGGTATGATGACTAAAAGTTTTGGAAAGGACAGCTAGAGAACATATATATTTAATACATATTTCATTACCTGTTAATTCGAAGTTCACTACTTTTCAGCATAATATGCGTTTCTTCTTTCAGTTTAATAATCCATTTTGTATTTTTTGCAGGAGAAATTATTCATGAAATTAATGTGCTATAAGCAGCTGGTCATTAAACCTGTGTCATTCATGAATGTGATCACATATACTCTGTTTGTTTCATAACCTTGCTACAGCTGACTCATGACGAATGACGTTACACATCTTCATTTGCAGCAATACTTCAAATGCAAATATTATTATGCCCCAGCAATTGTTTATCGATCCCAACGCAATGCATTGCTAGCACAAAAAAATGTATTGCCAGTCCCAAATAATGCTACCAATTTAAAAGAGTTATGAGTAATACTGAATGATGTTTTCTAATCACAGACTTTGAGTAATAGTTACAAGTGTTACATTTTAATTACGTCTTATGTCACTTGAATGATGAGTTCTGAGTAATATTGAATGATATTTTGTAATAATGCATGCATGCACTACACTCTTTAACTCCTGTTTTGAATGGTGACTTCTGACGAGTGCCAATAATTATTTTTAACTATGTTATATGTCACTTGAATGATGGAAAATGTTTTGTAATATTCAATACTTGCTAGCCAACGAATTCCACTGTTTCTTATATTTTAAATTTGTATTTTGTCACTTTTATGCTATATATATGAATACTAGTAGCTTGATGCTACACTCATTAGCTCCTGTTTTTAATGATGACTTCTGATGGTTTGTGACTGGTCAATGAGTGCTAATGTTCTCTGTAAATAGATAACTTATGAACATTATTCTGTAATACTTCATACATGGTACAGAAATGGTCAGTGACTGGGCGATGAGTGCCACCAATTACTCAAATCAGTTGTTAGACTAGTGTAATTCTCAATGAAGGCTAGTACGTGACTTAATGTCCTTCACCTTCTGACCTAATTACCAGAAGTTAATGCAATATCCGTTAGTCCTGTCTATCCTCATGCTCATGGAGCACTATATTTGGTTTTTGCACTAATTCGACGTTGGTGTACCTTATAAGAACGTGGTGTTGACACGAAATGTTGTCCACCACCTTGAGCGATGGAGATGTTATTATGGTCCCACTGTTTGGTGTATCTAATGTACTACTAAAATGATAACATGGAATATTAATACGACATTTCAGTGTCTTGGCTACACTGATTAATACTTCAGGGAAAAGAACTTCAAAATGGTTCAAATGGCTCTGAGCACTATGGGACTTAACATCTTTGGTCATCAGTCCCCTAGAACGTAGAACTACTTAAACCTAACTAACCTAAGGACATCACACACATCCATGCCCGAGGCAGGATTCGAACCTGCGACCGTAGCAGTCGCGCAGTTCCGGACTGAGTGCCTAGAACCGCTAGACCACCGCGGCCGGCAAAAGAACTTGAGATTGTCTCACTTGGTGTTGTGCTTCTGTAGAAAGATATGGACTTTCAGTGCAGCTGCGTGCAACCTAAAGTGCTACAACCATGATGCAATCCTTCCCTTTCCTATCCCAGTTCTTGTAAAATAGTAAAAAAAAAAACTACAGTGCATGTGCACTTATGTCATTTGTTAATATGATTTGTACTCATTCCGTATACTTTTTGTGATTTCCCGATATTCTGCACTACAGTGCGTGTGCACTTATGTCATTTTTTAGTATGATTTGTATCCATTGCGTATACATTTTGTGATTTGCTGATATATTCTGAACTACAGTGCGTGTGCACTTTATGTCATTTGTTAATATGATTTGTACTCATTGCCTATACATTTTATACATTTTGTGATTTCCTGATATGTTCTGTACTACAGTGCGTGTGTACTTTTGCCATTTGTTAATGTCTTTTGCACTCATTGTGTATACATTTTGTCATTGCTTGATATGTTCTGTACTCAGTGCATGTGCACTATATTTTATTTAATGTTCTCCACTTATATATATGTATATATTCTGTGATTGTAAACTTAGTTAATTGAGAAAAATTTGTTGCTCATGGAAAGTCCAATTGACTCACCATCGTTGCAAATTTTTGCCCCTCCAGTGGAGGGTTATGTAAGAGGTATGCGCTATATGCGCTGCCTGCAACAGGCAAGACTTAGGAGAGTCTCTGACCAGAGAGCAGTATGTAGTTAGTATGTAAGAGGTATGCGCTATATGCGCTGCCTGCAACAGGCAAGACTTAGGAGAGTCTCTGACCAGAGAGCAGTATGTAGTTAGTTGTTGCTTGTCGCTAGTCGGCAGTAGGCTTGAGTAGCCTGCGTGAGTCGGCAGTAGTCGACAGTAGTCTGCGTGAGTCTTCGGTAGTCGGCGCGTGTCGGCAGTCTGCTCTGGTCGGGACTGTGGAGGATGAGTATTATTGTAGAAGGTAAAGAAGTAGCCTTGCGCATATCTAGTAATGTATGTTAACTGTCATCCAATTTCTTTAAAAAAATGCCACAATAATAATTTTTATAATATAAAGTATTTTTTTTTAAAAAAGGAGCATTCATTTCAATTTAAAGATTTTATTCAATGGATTATCTTTCCTTTCATGAATCACAAAGCATAGGCCAGCATTGCAAGGAGCTGTGCCGAAAATTTTTCGCTGTTATTTTATTGGGGTAAGAATTTTTGCTTTTTTTATTCAGAATACAGGGCGGTGGCGCAGCGCTGCTGTCGTCATAAAATTTACCAGGTTACTGTATTTTCTTTTTTATTTCGGGGTTTAGGAGTTTTTCTGTTTCGAACTTAACATTAAATGAGAAAAGAATTTTGTGGATACATCAAATGTGAATGCATTTCTGCACAGAGATTATAAATGGGAACCAATTTTGTTCAGAGGTTACAATATTTAAAATTCATTTAATTAATTTTTTTTTTGTGGGGAGGTTACAAGCGGTTCTAGGCGCTACAGTCTGGAACCGCACGACCGCTACGGTCGCAGGTTCGAATCCTGTGTAGTGGGACGCGAAATTGAAGCGTCATCCATCCACCAGTGTCAGCCCAGTTTGCAGGTGGATATAAGTTTAATTTAGTGTTTTGTTTATGTATTTTGTAATATTTGTAATGGTTGTGAATTATCTAAAGTTTTGTATTTATTTTTATGTTCCATGTACGGAGAGGGCGGCGCAACGAACGAGGACAGCAGCTTCACTGCCGGCACCAGAGAGAAAATTGCTGGCAACTATACGTCGCGGGGCGACAGCCAAAGAGCAACAGAAGATCCTGGAACCGAGTTGCTGCGTCGTGCTTCTAAAAACTGAAAAAATAAGAATTTGTAATGTTTCTACAACAATGACGTCATAGAAAGTTTAATCATGTTGTAAATGATCAGTCCTATCCTGTCAAGGCTCAGGTTCACGTCTATAAGTAGTATATATGAATATAATAAACTAGGGTATACTATAAAAGTTTAAATACGTGTTACGAGAATTTATTTATGAAGAATTATGTTAAGCAAGAAGAATTACTGATTTATTTGACGAAATTATTAATTTTTGACTACGTTCATCGCGGGTTTGAGTCTTGAAAGTTTATTCAATGTGGTTTAAATATTTATTAAAGCAGATAACTTGCATTAATATAATTTCTGAGAAGAAACAAGCGACATCTAATATTGAAAAACGTTTGCGCAAACCAATTGGACTGAGTGACGTAATTCTGCGCATACGACTCAAATGACGATGTTTTAATTACAGTTTCGTTCAAGAACCATTCAGAGACAACTTTAAAAAGAATTTAAATAATTTTGAAGTGTTTTGTAACTGACGTAGGTGACGAAGTCTGCACATGGTCATATGTCAAAAGGAAAATCATTTATAGAAAACTTACGTCGTTACACTACACCTGCCTCGGGCATGGATGTGTGTGATGTCCTTAGTTTAGTTAGGTTTAAGTAGTTCTAAGTTCTAGAGGACTGATGACCTCAGGAGTTAAGTCCCATAGTGCTCAGAGCCATTTGAACCATTTTGTGTGAGTTCCTAAGGGACCAAACCGCTGAGATCATCGTTCCCTAGACTTACACACTACTTAAACTAACTTATGCTAAGAACAACACACACACACCCATTCCCGAGGGAGGACTCGAACCTCCGGCGGGAGGGTCCGTGCAGTCCGTGACATGGTGCCTTAAACCGCGCGGTCACTCCGAGCGGCAAATCAGAGAGAGACAAAGAGCAGTAGGAGGCGCAGAAATATTGACAGAAATGAAAAATCTAGGTTTACGTCAAGTCATTCTTTGTATTCTTCAGTATTTCAGGAAAAAGAATGATTGTGCTGGGGTAATGGATAGACAGAGCGTGTTGGTGTCAGCGGTGATGCTGTGCTTGGGGAGAACCGTTGTGTCTGTTTTAGAGCAAGTGTAGGCGACTCTTAAGTGGTAGTTCCACATGAGAACACTAGCAATTGGGCATGTTTATTTGATTTCAACTCTGTTACCACTGTTGCTATTTGTGTTCAAGGTGAACTGCAAAATACCATTTCAGTTCCACAATTTAGTGACGACCAAAATGTATTTTGTGCTGCAGGTTCTGACTGAATTCAGGGAACAGAAGGCTACTATTAAACAACAACTTGTAGCTAATGAAATGAAGCCACAGGCTAGTACAAAAGAGTTATAAGAGCTGAGGCTAAGTAATAAAGAACTAATAGAGCAATTAGAAACTGCGGAAAACAAATTGGCGTCTTTTGGCGACGATATTTAAAAAAGGTTGGATCAACACATTATTCAAACAAAGAGGGATCTACAGTCAGAAGACAGCGGAAGAATATCCGCGATAAAGAATACGAGCAGTGAAAATAAAAAAGTCAAACTGGATTAAGCGAGATTGTTGAGTCGAAAAAAATCGTTGGAGGAGAATTTAAATATTCTGCGAGAGGAGCAGGCTAAAGGCAAGACGGAGTTTTAAGATGTAATGAATATTGTTCCGACTCAGGAAGATGTAGACCACATTAATGAAGAAGTAATTCATCTTGCTGCAGCTGTACAGAATCTTGGGCAGGGGATTTTTCACTAAAAATTATCATGGAGAGAGAAATTTCACTGAATAAGGAGGACGTGCGAAAAACAATACAAAGATCGCTGAGCTCACAGTGGCTGCTCTAAAGATTTAATTCGTTTGTCAATACTTAGAGGACAAATTGCTATTTACAAACATACTTTAGTACAAAACAGTGAGTTATGTGAGAAGTTTTTCCATTTACTTTTGTATGAATATTGGTCTGAAGCAACTCGAGATTGGGTGAAACATGCGATATTTATTATGCATCTACTTTACGAATCCAGCACACCACTTTAAAGATATGTTAATAAAACATCACCTTCTATCTGATGTGTATATTCCAATGAAACGTTTAAATTCTGTTTAAAGAAGTTACCTTCAAGTTTATGGCAAATTCTTCTCTCTCGACAACTCTAGATGGGTGAAACATGCGATATTTATGATGCATCTACTTTACCAATCCAGCACACCACTTTAAAGATATGTTAATAAGACATCACTTTCTATCTGATGTGTATATTCCAATGAAACGTTTAAATTCTGTTTAAAGAAGTCACCTTCAAGTTTATGGCAAATTCTTCTCTCTCAACAATGCAAAGATAGCGTCAAATTATTTCAGAGTTTACTACAAGAGCATGAGTTTGCAAAAATGGAAGAACCTATAGGGCCAGAATAGTGAACTGTTTCCAACATCCAGGTTCTAGAGCACAGCAGAATCGCAATTATCTTCATGGGTGTCTTGAGTCTCGCATAAATAGATAGAAAAATAGCAGTTAGAGGCACAAGGAGAAATTTCCAGATCGAAGCAATAGTGATAATTTCAGAAGAGGAAAAAGTAATTGGAACCAGATTAGGTTTGGCCATAGACATGATAGTCGGGAACGTGATGCCAGGTGACTGAAGATTCAGGATCCCATATTATCGAAATTCTGTCAGCTGATCGAAGGAATAATCCACACATGGGAAGAAAGTCACGATGCACCACGCAGTGTTGAGTTTGGTTTGTGGTGAAATGAGTTTTAAAAAACAGAGGGTTTTCGGTTAAGTTGTTTGATGAATGTCAAGTTAAAGGAAGGATTTAAAACCACTGCCTCAAACGTCTTGCCAGACCTGAGCAGTCACTCAGTCCAGAGTATTTTGGAAATGAGAATGTGTTCCTGAGATTCCACTTATGGAACAGGAAAAAGCTGTGTGCATCTTTTTTTTCAAACACAGACTTGATTACACTCTGCTGATCAGGCTGATGAATCTTACAAGGAAAATTTCTTCAACGTGTTACAATGTCATTTGTCTTCGCTTTCAGAACAGCTGGCTACTATTAAAAATTCTCTATCAGTTTAAACTCAAGAAGCATTGTAAGTTTTCTGTTAAGCCTTATAACATATTAAGGATATATAAAGAGAACATAGATACAGAGACTGAGATTATTTTACAACAGGCGTCCACTGAACCCACTGTCAACTTATAAAACAGTTAGTTGTTGCTGGTACCACACTTGTCTTGAAATCAAATAAATACTATTAACTCAGCAGAAACATATTGACTGTTGATTTTGGATGCACTGTTACAAATTTTCTTGCTGTAAGTGTCCAGTTGACCACTCATTTAAGAGCAAGTTGTACTGTTTCCCAAATTCCAAACATATACTCCATTTTTCTTGTTACCATTCGCTTAGCTCTCTTTTGGACCTAATTTGAGCCCAATTGTCCTTCCTAGGAGCTTCAACATAATTTTGCTTGCTAATTTGTTCAAAAGAATGACGATATATTTTGATGTTAGCTAGGTTTCTGAGTGTTTCTGAAGACTATGAGGTTCCTGTTAATTTATAAAAATGAAAAATCAGCAGTAGAATAGTCATTTTTCTTGGAAGTATTGTGACGCATTGAGTATTCAGGCTCGTCCATACAATATCGAAGCTACTGAAGATTTTTCGTGTTCCTTCGGCCAAAAAAAAAGCGCATGTTTTTCTAGAGTTTTTCAAATTTTTATAAACTTTTCATAGATCGTAACATTTGGCTTCATCACTTTTCTATGCGCTGACAGACAATAATGCCCATTTGACTGGCATTACCATGGATTAATTGAATTTGAAAATGTGGAACAGCCTCTTCTTAATGCTCCTTCCATGTGACATCCCCATCTAAGTAAATAATTATGTCATGGCTCTGACAGTTCCATAACTGGCCTTGAGGCTGAACTCTTGCACAGATTTGATGAGGATGGTGTTTTGAGTCGTAGGACTACTGCTTTTGTGAGCTAGAGCTCACAAAATTTAAGCAAAACTGCTCTCTTACTGAGTTATAGCCGTTAGCTATCGTTCGCTCATCAGCCAGAACTTGATGACCACCTACATAATAGCCAGTAAGTCCACCTTTGACAGGAATAGCAGCGGCGACGTGGTGTTTCATGGAAGCAATGAGGCCTGCGTAGGTCGCTGGAGGGTGCTGGCACCACACCTGCACACACAAGTCACATAATTCTCCAATTCATGGGGAGGGGGCGATGAGTTCTGATACCATGTTAAATCACATCTCAGATGTGTTCGATTGGGTACAGTTCTGGCGAGTTTGGAGGCCATAACAGAATGTATCTCGCTAGTATGTTCCTCGAACCACTCCATAACACTTCGGGCCTTGTGACATGACGCTTTCTGTTGTTGAAAAATGGCACTGCCACAGGGAAACATGATAGTGATGAATAGGTGTACGTGGTCTCCAACCAGTGTTCAGTATTCCTTGGCTTTAATGGTACCTTGCACGATTCCCACTGCACCCATGGATGCCCACGTAAATGTTCCCTACAGCATAACAGAGCCGCTGCCAGCGTGTCTCCCTAGAAGGCGACGGTTTCGCTCCTTCCCATCGACATGATGAAGAGGCTATCGTGGATCGTCAGACTATGCAGCGCTCGACCACTGCGCCATCATCCACTGTCGATGGTCATGTGACCATTTCAATCGTAGTGCCCGATGTCCTGCTATTATCATTGGCACACGCATGGATCGTCAACTGCGGAGACCCATCGTTAGAAGTGTTCGGTGTACTGTGCGCTCAGACACGTACTCTGCTCTGATATTACTTCAGCCATAGTTCACCGCCTGTTCTGTTTTACCTGTCTGCCCAGCGTACGACGTCCAGTCTACATCTACATCTATGTGAATACTCTGCTATTCACAATAAAGTGCCTGGCAGAGGGTTCAATGAACCAACTTCTAGCTGTCTCTCTACCGTTCAATTCCCGAACCGCAGGCACGAAAACGAGCATTTAAATTTTTCTGTGCAAGCCCTGATTGCTCTTATTTTATCGTGATGATAAAAAATGGTTCAAATGGCTCTGAGCACTATGGGACTTAACATCTATGGTCATCAGTCCCTTAGAACTTAGAACTACTTAAACCTAACTAACCTAAGGACGTCACATAACACCCAGTCATCACGAGGCAGAGAAAATCCCTGACCCCGCCGGGAATCTAACCCGGGAACCCGGGCGTGGGAAGCGAGAACGCAACCGCACGACCACGAGCTGCGGACTATCGTGATGATAATTTCTCCCTATATAGGTGGGTGCCAACAGAATTTTTTCGCAGTCGGAAGAGAAAACTGATAACTGAAATTCCATGAGAAAATCCCATCGCAACGAAAAACGCCTTTGTTTTAATGATTGCCACACCGATTCACGTACCATGTCTGTGGCACTATGTCCACTATTTTACGATGATACAAAACGATCTGCCCTTCTTTGTCCTTTTTCGTGTCATCCGTCAGTCCCACCTGATGCGGATCCCACACCTCGCAGCAATACTCCAGAATAGGGCGGACAAGCGTGGTGTAAGCAGTCTCTTTAGTAGACCTGTTGCACCTTCTAAGTCTTCTACCAATGAATCGCAGTCTTTGGTTTGCTCTACCCACAATATTAGCCTTCAGATTTGTGCGACTTATCGCGTAATCGAAATTTAGCTGATTCCTTTTAGTATTCATGTGAATAACTTCACACTTTTCTTTGTTCAGAGTCAATTACCACTTTTCGCACCATACAGGTGTCTAAATCATTTTGCAATTAGTTTTGGTCATCCGATGAATTTACAAGACGTTACATCACAGCATCATCTGCAAACAATCTAAGACTGCTACTCAGATTGTCTCCTATGTTGTTACTGTAGATCAGGACGATAGAGGGCCTATAACACTTCCTTGCGGAACGTCGGATATTACTTCTTTTTGCTCGATGACTTTCTGTCTGTTACTGCGAACTGTGACCTTTCTCACAGGATATCACAAATTCAGTCGCACAACTGAGGCAATATTGTATTGGCATGCAGTTTGGTTAGAACACGCTTTCGCGGAACGGTGTCGAAAGCCTTCTGGAAATTTAAAAATATGGAATCAATTTGACATCCCCAGACGATAGCGCTCATTACTTCATGACTATAAAGAGCTAGTTGCGTTTCACAAGAACGATATTTTCTGAATCCGTGCTGACCATGTGTCAATAAATCATTTTCGTTTAGGTAATTCATAATATTCGAACACAGAATATGTTCCAAAACCCTACAGCAAATCGACGTTAGTCATATGAGTCTGTAATTCAGCGAATTATTCCCCTTTTTGGGTATTGGTGTGACTTTAGCAACTTTCCAGTCTTTAGGTACGGAACTTTCTGTGTGCGAACGGTTGTATATAATTGCTAAATATGGAGCTACTGCATCTGCATACCCTGAAAGGAACCTGACTGGCATACAGTCTGGACCAGAGGCCCTGCTTTCATTTGTTTAAGCAGCTTTGATACACCGAGGATATCTACTTCTATGTTTCTCATCTTGGCAGTTGTTCTTGATTGGAATTCAGGAACATTTACCTTGCCTTCTTTGGGAAGGGGTTTCGGAAAACCGTGTTCAATAACTCTGTTTTTGTGGCACTGTCATCAGTGACTTCACCGTTGTTATTGCGCAGTAAAAGTAGTGGTTGCATCTAGCCACTGGTGTGCTTTATGTATGACCGGAATCTCTTTGTTTTTTCTGCCATATTCCGAGACAGAGTTTCGTTATGGAAATTATTAAAAGTATCTCACATTGAAGTAAGCGCTATATTTCGAACTTCTGCAAAACTTTACCGGTCTTGGGGATTTTGCTTTCTTTTAAATTTGGCATGCTTTTTTCGTCGCTTCTGCAACAGCGATCTGACCCGTTTTGTGTACCATGGGGGATCAGTACCATCACTTATTAATTTATGTGATATATATTCCTCAACTGCTGTCGGTACTATCTCTTTGAAATCCCTCCACAACTTTTCTACACTCACATGATCATAACGCAAGGAGTGAAGACTGACTCTAAAAAGGCATGAAGAGCATTTTTTTCAGCTTTTTTTAAATAGATGTACTTTGCGTTTCTTTTTGATGGTTGTGGGTGTTACGGTATTCAGCCTAGCAGCAACTGTCTTATGGTCCTCAATCCCTCCATTCAGGACGATACTTCCTATTTGTCGAGGATTATTTGTTGCTAAGAGGTCCCGTATGCTTTCGCAACCATTTACGCTTCGAGTGGGCTCATGAACTAATTGTTCAAAATAATTTTCTGAGAAAGCATTCAGTACAATTTTGGATCTCGTTTTAAGCCTGCCGCCGGCTTTAAGAGTATAATTGTTCCAGCATATCGAGGATCGATTGAGGTCATCACCGACTATAAATGTGTGAGTGAGCTACCTATTTGAAATGAGACCCAAGTTTTCTTTAAATTCTTCAGCAACTATATATTCTAAGTCGAAGGGTCGGTAAAACAATCCAATTAGAAGTTTAGTGCCGTTGTCAGTTATAACCTTTACCCATACTATTTCGTAGGAACTATCTACTTAATTTCACTACAAGGTAAACTACTTCTGACAGCAATAAAGACTCAGTCACCAGCTATATTTAATGTGTCCTTTCTGACCACTGTTCGATCGTTTGAAAAAAAATTCAGCTGAACTTATTTCCGGCTTTAACCAGATTTCTGTACCTATAACTATTTGAGTTTCAGTGCTCTCTATTAGGGCTTGGAGCTCTGATTCTTTCCCAACACAGATACTACAATTTACAACAACAATACCGATCGTTTCTGCAACTACCTTACTGTGTTTTACTTGCCCCTTTTACACTGACGCCTTTTCTGTGGTTTCTTGAGACCCTCTAACCTAAAAAACCGCCCATTACCTTCCACACAGCCCCCGCTACCCGTGTAGCCGCTTCCTGTGTGTACTGGACTCCTGACCTATTAAGCGGAACCCTTAAACTCACCACCCGATGGCGCCAGTCAAGAAATCTGCAGTCCTCACGGTCACAGAACCGCCTGAGCCTTTGATTCGGACCCTCCACTCGGCTCTGCACCAAAGGACCAGAGTCGGTTCTATCGACGATGCTGCGGATGGTGAATTCCGCTTTGATCTCGCAAGCAAGACTGGCAGTCCTTACCATTTCCGCTAGTCACACGAAACCAGACAGAATTCAAACAACAGCTGTATCATTACAACATCTTAATGAGCGGTGGCTGCCCATCACGACGACGTCTGTACAGGTTTCATCTTTGTTTCGCCACGTACTGACGGCACTCCTCAAAACACCCAACAAGTCACACTGTTTCAAAAATGATTGTGCTGAGCCTCCACGTCATCACTATCTGCCGTTAGTCAAACTCAGGTAGATCGCAAGCCTTCCCCTTTCTACACATGGGCAGCAAGATCACTGCTGCTGCATGTATCATGTGTGTGTGTGTGTGTGTGTGTGTGTGTGTGTGTGTGTGTGTGTGCTCGTGTGTCTAGCAGTCATTCGTCGAAAGATGACATTACTATCGCCTGAAAGGTTTTATATCGGTTGTAGGTCGGTGATCATAAAGTTCTGGTAGAGCAGTGCATAAGGAGTTAAAAAACTTCGTAGCTCTTTGCTTGTTCCTTTGACCAATGTCTACAAAGGTCATGCAGTTTGGCAAATCTGGACGAGTGCTAATCCAACACTGGGACAGTTTGTCAGTCAGGCATTGTGGCTGCAAGAATTTGAATTCACTGTTGTTCAGACCTCATCGCTATTCACTTTCCTTGGAAGGTGAATGTTGTTATGGGCACTCTGTGAAGATCTTAAAGCGAATAATTTTATTCTCTTATATTTAAAGGTGTTGCACTTCAGAATTTCATCAGTATTCATTTGTGAATGTGGCAAACTAGTAGGAAGTCCTTGAAGGAAGTCAAACCAAAGTGAAAAGACCGTTCTAGCACTGCAATTAGAGAGTCTTATATGATTCAGAATAATATTTTACTAAAACGAAAGTATCTTGGTAATTTTCATTTGTTTGTTTGTGAACCAAATGATGTACTCTATTAGCCACTTTGGGCTACTCCTCCAGTTATGCACATTTCTCATTTGTAAAGTTTTGTCAGAAGCTTTGTATTACCTGTTACTTTGTTGATGCAGAGAAGAGAGAAGAGAATTCATGGAGTTTCAGATTCATACAGACTTTGTCAAATGGCAAAGTCGCTGACAGTATTCATCATGCACCACTATTTCCTATCCTCCTTTACCCTTCTTTAGAAGTTAAAGGACCTAGTTGCTACTGATCCTTTTCATCCACTGTCAAGAGCTGCCAAGGGTCTGTCATATATCTTCCAGCTGTGGAACTGGCATTAAAATTTTTGTAGTGACATCTTTCAGGAAAGCCACTAGTAGGTCTGTGACATGATCTTTTATCAAGCATGTTCTGAAGTAAGTTGGTCGGGTGCATAAAGTTTTCTCCATTGATCGTCCGTAATTTCGGTCACAACTGAAAGAGAGGACTTTGCAACGGAAGTAAATCTTCAATAGTTTTATTTCCCATATCCATCAGAACGGCTTATGAAAGAACGTGGGAAGTTATGTCGTCTTTATCGTGACTGCCAGCATCGATCGTTTGTTTCTTACATCCACCACTTTTGAGCAGATCTTCTATAGCACCTGTACTTCTACTGAAGAATTAACATGCTCTGGATAATATTCAGGAGCTTGTACTTTTACCCTCTTCTTTGAAGCTAGCATTGGCAAACATTTAGGGAATTGTAGCGAAGTGTAAAAGACGTGATGACAGCATTAGGTCAGTGAGGTCTTCACAGCTGGACACAAGGTACTGGTGGGAATCCCTTCCTGCATATGTTATCCCATTCAGAGTCAAACAAGAGGTACAACAAAATGCATTGGTCATGGAGACAGAGTCAAGAGGTCATAATATGAACTTTCGTGAATAGGTGCACTGCGTTAAAGCATGGAACAATCTAATGTAGACGCCATCTGAACCATCGGTTATGAATGGAAAAGAGTTGCTTGTATGATACTAACTTAGATTTAAATTTCAGATAGAAACGGTGTGTATAGAAATCTTATTGCGTGAATTTGGTGTCTGATGAAGACGTACAGCTTGGAGTACATTTTGTATAGAGAGGATAAAGAAGATGTAAAATTAATGATTCAATAGAATCAAGGAACTATGCTATTATGAGGGGACAGTTCGATCATTAAGAATGTGTATTGTATATCCAGGAGTTATGATAAAGTTAACTGAAACTATTGTTTGGATTTGAAGTTCTACCTCTGCACATTATTTGTTAGTATTGGTAGTGTTAATTCTTGTATTTGTTATTCATTGATATTTATCATGGACGAATCTAGTGAGTCCTCGAATCACTTTGCCTTATGTACTGGATGTGCCCAAGGTTAGAGGAACCTAAAAAGTCGATTTTCGAAGAGGCACATGATCAACCAACATGTGAATGCCACCTAAAAATAGTCGATGACCACAAGTTGTGCACTCTATTAGAAACAAGTCTACTTGGTACGAAAAGGCTATACATCAAAACACTTGCTGCTAAGTTGACGGAGATGTTGGATATCACAGCTGATCAGTACTACATTACCGTTGCCATTCAAAGACATTGCCACTCAGGTCTAATGTTGGAACGATTCACATAAGCAGGGTGATGTAGTAGGTGCTCTGTTATTAAATGCAAATGACAATACGGTGTGATGTGATGAGCTACCTCTCGTCACATGATGCATTAGAAGAGATACCTATTATAATATTGTGAAGAAACCACAGTCATAATATTCACAGGTCTCCAATGTGAACATAAACCGTCATCCTCGTCGAATCTCACTCCAGCATAGTAAAAACGCATTTCGAAAAGTTTATTACGAAAGTCTGTAGCCTACCCATAGCCTTCGGTATACTTGTAATCAACATGACTGCAGTGTACCTAAATTTCGGATATAGCATCAGTTCTAAAGAATATGAACTGACGCATTTCAGATAAGTAAACTAATAAGCACTATAATACATAAGGAATATATTGCACCAATAATCATCATAAACATAAGTATGTGTTTCAGATGATTAATTCTGTTTAGTTAGCTGAGCCTTTAAATTACCACAAAACTGAAATAATCTGAATCTATAGTTACTAAATGAAACAATACAGTCGCCAATCAGTTTCAGGACCAATGCTAAGAAACCAACTATGCTAAATTGAAATTAAAATCACGTAACAAATACTGAATTATATATAGACTACAATGGCAATACACCTGCAAGAACTGAAATGAAAATGTAAGAACTTATAAAATGCTTGACAGGTAATTATGTCATTAACTTCAACACTTTAGAATATTCAAAACCAGTATAGATTTGCTAATAATCGCAACAAGAATGATGGTAACGACGAGAAACGTTAGTCACTATAACATTCACTGTCATTAGGTTTTATGAATCACGTCTTTCTACTGAACAGAATTTACTACAGTAAAATCTAATATTTAAGTTCAAAATCATTTTACAATTAGTAGCAATTAGAAAAATACAACGCCTAAAGCACAAAAACTGACATAAATTATAAATAAATACACATAACACTCTTACCTCAGCATATCAACTTTCACTGTAGTTGCCACTGTCAATACACTGTAAGGCAAAAACAGGAGGGAGGTAGGCAACTTTCTCATATATTGATATCAGGTAACGTCGGAAAACGCAAAACTGTAATCTTTGGCAGCCGATGGATGAATGTGTGATGCTGCAGCGCAGTTTCACCGAGCAACTGGCAGAGTTGATAAACAGGGGACATGTCGAAACCATGGCATATAGTCTTTTCCTCAATTTCATTCCAGGTATTCAGTTTGAGGGTAACTACGAGGGTTGGAACTTAAATACTGGCAACTACTTATTCATAACCGATACAAAAGAGTTACATGTTGGCACCTGTTACTGTCCTTCAAAGTAGTCACTACCGTTGTGCAGAACCCGTTTCCAGAAATGTGGAAGGCATAGTATACCATTATCAGAGCCTGCTCTTTTGTGGTGCTAATGGAGGTGTCTACTGCCTGTCGAATCTCTGGAATAGTTCCTTCATCTTCGGTATCAAATCAAAGTCACAAGGACTTAAGTCCGGGGAGTGTGGTGGATTGTACAGTACTTCCCTGTCCCATCGACCGAATAAAACAGCCACATCTTGCGCTGTATGCGCCCGCGCATTGTCGTGAAAATGATAGGTGGGCTGCGCAGGAAGTGTCACCGCTTCTTTCGCAAAGCGGGTCGCAGGTAATGCTCCAAAAACGAACAGTAATGCTGTGAATTGACGGTCTGCCGTGGAGGAAAGTAATACGTTAGGATAACACCATTACAGTCGAACAGGAGAATCACCATAAATTTCACAATACTAGGGCTCTGACGCACTTCCGACTTCCGCGGCAACCCATATTGACGCCATTCGTTGATTTGGCGTTTCAGTTTTAGCTCGTACGGTGCGGCCCATGTCTCATCCAGTGTTACGATACGGCGTAAGAAAGCCTCTCCTTCGCGCTCATAGCGCTCCAAGTGCGTCTGAGCCGCTTCGTAACGTGTCCATTTCTGCATTTCCGTCAAGTCATGCTGAACCCATCGTGATGCATGCCCAGGCGTTCCTTCAGGATGCCAAGCACAGTCGTAAGCGCTAATCCGCTTTCCTGGGAGAGCTCACGAATCGTATGGCGTCGATCTCCGTCCACTAACGCGGTAACAGCACGCACTTCTTCAGAGGCGCTAGGACGACCTGCCCGATGCATGTCTGCCACAGCTTGCCGACTTCCGTTTAAGGGTTTTACCCAACGTGCCATTGTTCTGTATGCCAATGCCTATTCGCCGCAAGCCTCTTCTACATCTACATGGATACTCTGCAAATCACATTTAAGTGCCTGGCAGAGGGTTCATCGAACCACATTCACAATTCTATATCATTCAAATCTCGTATAGTGCGCGGATAGAATGACCACCTGTTTCTTTCCGTACGAGCCCTAATTTCCCTTATTTTATCGTGGTGATCGTTCCTCCCTGTGCAGGTCGGCGTCAACAAAATATTTTCGCTTTCGTGGGAAGATTCCGTCGCAGAGAAAACGCCTTTCTTTTAATGATATCCAGCCATAATCCTGTAACAATTCTTGACACACTCTTCCATATTTCGCGATAATACAAAACGAGCTGACCTTCTTGAACTTTTTCGATGTACTCCGTCAGTCCTATCTGGTAAGGATCCCACACCGCGGAGCAGTATTCTAAAAGAGGACGGACAAACGTAGTGTAGGCAGTCTCCTTAGTAGGTGGCTCTGAGCACTATGGGACTTAACATCTTTGGTCAGCAGTCCCCTAGAACTTAGAACTACTTAAACCTAACTTACGTAGGGACAGCACACAACACCCAGCCATCACGAGGCAGAGAAAATCCCTGATCCCGCCGGGAATCGAACCCGGGAACCCGGGCGTGGGAAGCGAGAACGCTACCGCACGACCACGAGATGCGGGCCTTAGTAGGTCTGTTGGATTTTATGAGTGTCTTGCCAATAAAAGGCAGCCTTTGGTTAGCGTTCGCCACAACATTTTCTATGTGTTCCTTCCAATTTAAGTTGCTTGTAATTGTAATACCTAGGCGTTTACTTGGATTTACAGCTTTTAGATTAGACTCATTTATCGTGTAACCGAAGTTTAACGAGTTCCTTTTAGCACTCATGTGGATGACCTCCCACTTTTCTTTATTTAGGGTCAACTGCCACTTTTCGCACCATTCAGATATCTATTGTAAATCGTTTTATAGTTTGTTTTGATCTTCTGATGACTTTATTGGTCGATAACCGACAGTGTCATCTGCAAGCAATCTAAGACGGCTGCTCAGATTGTCTCCCAAATTGTTTATATAGATAAGGAACAGCAAAGTGCCTATAACACCACCTTGGAGAACGCCAGAAATCACTTATGTTTTACTTGAAGACCTCGAAGACACTGTCGCAGTGTAGCACCTCTGGCACATTCAATCTTGATCCAACTCCGTTGTCCCTCTGTAGAAGACATAGTGACACCGTTACGTTAGACCGCTCGCTCACAAGTGACTGTTTTTCCCTCGATTGTGTGCACGCCTGTGACGTGGGACGGGCGCGTTTGCTCGGAAGTAAGGTACGTATACTGTCAGCCACAATAGTAGGTTCCATTGCATAGTGTCTCCACAGCAGTGATGCCACTATTTAAGTTCCTATCTACGTATTAGTGCGTCTGGCAGAGAGGCGCCTGAACGTTGTATGCAGATGTCAAAATTTAAGAGAGGATGTGTAGTTGGGCTCAAAGAATGTGAGTGGAGGAATCAGTGAATGTCAAAGCATTTGAACAGGATCGATACCATTAACCGACTATGTTGCCAGGAATGGGTAAACCAGGGCCGAGAAAAGTGTCAGGAAGGAAGTGACCGACGTAGAGAGACAACACCACTTAAACACCGAGCAATCGTTAGGAAGAGATTCAGAGCCCCAGATTCACCATTACGTTCGATCTGACATCTAGCTGGTGCTTCACTGACTGGAATGAACGTCAACAGGTGGGTCATAGAAAGAAGGTCCACAGCGACCTTTGCGATGATTGCCAGTGACCTCTATACAACAACAAGCTCGGTTGTAGTGGTATCGAACACATTCGGTATGGAGTCTCATTGACTGGAGCAGAATTGACTACAGTGATGAACTCCGCTCCGAACTCATCCCCGGACACCAGCGAAGACGTGTCCGGAGATGACCTCCACAACAGTGGGATACCAAACTGGCAGTCGCTTGCCACACGGCGCGCTACCCAGGAGTAATTGTCTGGGCTGCCATTTCACTTCTAGGATACCTTTAGTTGTCATTTGCGGCACCCTACAGCACAGCCATACATCGACGACATTTTATGCTTCGTTTTGTTTCCCTTCATGGCAAACCATCTTGGGCTGACATTGCTGCAAGACAATGGCCTCCTGCACATGTTAAGAGTTTTCATTGCTTGTCTTGATGCTTCCCAGTCACTAACTCGTCCGTCATGGTCATGGACTTCCGCTGAAGTAAGAGCATTTGCAGTATTGTGGGCTTGCCACGATATCCCTCACGAGGACATCCAACAACTCCAGCAATCAGTGCCAAGCCGAATAACTGCTTTCATAAGGCCCACAGCTGGACCAACGAGTTATTAACTTTCTCAACTTGTTGAGCTCTTTCTCTTAAATAAATCATGCATTTTTTCTGAAGCTGTAATCATTTGCTTGTCAAACCATGTATACCACATATACTGACTTACAGCCCATTTGGATAATTCCTTGTCTTAGAGTATAATCCACTTACATAACAAAATATCTTGTCATTGATCCAGTGAATTTTGGTACGGAACGTGTGAGCCGGCTGGGGTGACCGAGCTGTTCTAGGCGCTACAGTCTGGAACCGCGCGACCGCTAAGGTCGCAGGTTCAAATCCTGCCACTAGTATGGACGTTTGTGATGTCCTTAGGTTAGTTAGGTTTAAGTAGTTCTAAGTTCTAGGTGACTGATGACCTCAGAAGTTAAGTCATATAGTGCTCAGTTCCATTTGAACGTGCGAATTGTTGATTGGTAAAGCGTTGAAAGGACTGGACCTAAACGTAGATTTCTATATTACGCATCATTTGTGAAATACATGTTATAACTTATTTAACATCACAGAAAAAGACTGAAATACTTATTCAGAGGATATCTAAAACAACTGCCATAGGATTTGGTAGTAAAAACATTATTCCACTTAATACAGAACAAGAGACTTTAGGCTTAGAGCTTTAAAGTAACAATGACTCTGATGACAAACCAAGGCCCAAATTTTATCTAATGGAACAAGAATTATTAAGGAGTTTTTAGGCTCTAAAGCAGTAAGAAATAATTTTACTAACCGGAGTCGCAAAAGGTAAAGATCAAGTGCTCCAATAGCAATACCAAGGCGAAAATAAAATTTTACAAGCAGGGACAGTTACTAAAATACAGCGGTATCATAAATACGGCGAAATACAGGAATCAGTGTAAATAACCTTAACAGCCTAGGTGGAAGTACAGTCTCCTGTCCGGCGCCACCTGGCCAGCTGACCCGCTGCACTGGCATATAGGCCAAGCAAAGGAGCAGAACATGTCTACAACAAACAAGACACTTCCTAAGCAAAGGAGCAGAACATGTCTACAACAAACAAGACACTCTCATAGGAATACACACAACTGAACACCCTGTAAGCAACCAAT